>NC_057865.1:107003434-109780934 GCF_019393635.1 Dromiciops gliroides | reverse complement strand
ACTTTGATCTTTTATTTTTGTTTTATTGGTCTACAATTCACTGTGATAAGGTGAACCCAAAATAATCCAGTATATTATTAGCCAAAAGTCATATTATCCATATTTATTTCTCTATAATACTAATTAACCCATATGTAATATGTAGGATCTCCATTGGTTCAAGTAGAATGTCAGAGATGACATTTCATTGGAATGGAATAAGCATTTATATCGCTCCCACTCTATTCTAAGTGCTTTACAAATATCTTATTTGATCCTCACGATGACCCTGCTAGGTAGGTGCTGTTACTATGTCCCCATTTTACAGTTGAGGACACCGAGGCAAAAAGAGGTCAAGTGATTTTCCCAGGGTTGAACCTTTACCATATATAGCTGCTCACTGCTTCCAAGCCAATAGTTATTTTATGGTACTTCAATTGGCCTCTTATGACAACTCTGATATTATCGAAGAGAAAGCAATATAGGCTTGAGGGAGGGAAGGAAAAACAGGAACATGAGAGTAACAGCTTCATAACTGAGAAGAAAGAGGAAAAGGCAGAGAATCTCATACATGCCCTCCCACTTACCAGGCAAAAAATGTGAAGAAACGGGATCCTTTCAGGGCAGCCTTCAAGCAGAAGGCTTCTTCCATTCTTGTCTTGGGTAACTTTCTGTTACAACCAAAATGTGGAGGGAGAAGGGGGAGATTCTAGGATGTGCTTAGAATTCATGGTCATAGCCTTTCCCTACTTTTTTTTTCTTTTGGAGAAAGTATACTGTCTGCCTTAAGCTCTCACCAGGCCTTTCCAAGTACACAATACTCAGGTTCTGTTCAGTCATGCAACTCTATGTCTATTGTTGGGCTTCACTTAGCTGATGGGAACCTGCCTTCTCCAGCTACTCCTGCTGCTCATTTCTAAAAGGATCCCCTAGGATGCATAACTAATGATGCTCTTTTCTTCCAGCTCACCATTACTCCTTCTTGCCTGTGGAGTGGGAGTGAGTGAGAGTGAGCCATGAGTAGGGTTTGTACTTGCCTCTGAAAATCTAAAACCATGCTATCAACATAATCACCATATGCTTCTGATTGCATGCAAACATAAAACAGCAGCAATCATGCCTCGCTTTCAACTTCTAATTGAATACAACACAATGATCCTGCAAGCTTATTGAAGGTCATTTCCACTGGGTAATAAGTGCTTACAATAGCAATCCTTCCATGCTGTCTTTCCACTTGCCTTTATTTTTGTATGCCCTGAAAGGTTAAGCATGACTTCAATGTCTGCTACAGATTTGGCCTTGTTATGACTTGGTTCCTTCATATCTCCCACCTACAGATTCCAAAACTCACCAGCTGCTTCTATTGTTACTTAGCGAGTTCTTGCTCACAGGTTTCCTCTTTAGGCTAATCCCCTGTGAGGGCAAATTACAATGATACAGTAACCCATAATTCAATTACCTTGGTTCATGTTTAAAACATGAAATAGCCTTTTACAGGATAGTCTCATCTTTGATGTCTTTTTAGGCTAGTGGACTTCACTTTAGGAGATTTTGAGAGCAAGGGCTGTCTTATCTAATCTTGGCATCTCTCCTTGTGCTTGGCAAAGGACCCAGAAACCATTGTAGATTAGTTAAAAAAAAATCATTGTACCTGAAAATCCAAGCTGACAGTGTTCTTTCTCTTTCTTTTTCTGCCCCTTTCTCCTTTCTTCATTTCAAGGCCAAAAGACCTGAATTAAAATCTGACCCCAGTCACTTAATAAACTGTATAATCACTTAATCTCACTCAGAGCCAGTTTCTTCATCTATAAAACAGGATAGTTCCCAGGGTTGTTGTGAAGATCAAATAAAATAACATACGTATATTGTTTCACAAACCTTAAAGTATTATATAAATCTAGCTATCAGCTATCAGATCTCTCTTTATCTCCTCTCCAAATCTATGTCCTTTGTTGCTACCTCTGAATCTCAACCTCTCTCTTTGACTCTAAGAGAAATGATTAGTAATAATCAATGGAGTTCCCCCCTTTTCTAAAGTCATGATTTTAAACGTTCAGCTTCATGAAGGACATTGCTGATAATGAAATTAAACCCAGCTTGGGGTCACCATTGTCTCCTGATCAGGTTTGGGTAGGGCATACATTCTTTGAATAGATAGCCCAAAGGTGGGGGTAGTTTGAATATAGAGATTGTTTCTCTGTCCAAGGCCGCCATGATGTCACTCTTATTCTCTCATTTTAATATAGCTCATCTCCTGTTGTGTTAACCTATCAGAATTGATTGCCACTCCTCTTCCAAAAGAACATATAAGCTCTGAGCATGCCCGTGATTGTCTTTAGTCTAAGAGGGATGGCCAGATGACCATCCTTTTATTAATAATGTACCGGATTTATTAATAAAATGATTAAATGACCAAGAAATTGTGCCTCTCAAACCTTTTTTGAATGATCACAACTCTATCTCTTTTAACTATTTCCCTCTCTCTATCTCTCTACTGCTATTTGTCTCAGCTTCTAGCATCATTACTTCTAGTTAAGACTTCTCATAACCTCTGGACGTATTGGCTTCAGCCAATGTCTCCATGACTCTGCCGTAAAAAAATACTTGACAAACCTTTTGTTTGACTCTTGTTCATTTTAGCATCCGGACACCCCTTGCTTGTTTTTCTTTTCCTCTTACTTTTGTCCCTTTTCTCTGCTCTTGATCCCTTTCAAGTGGATTGATTTCACTAACCCTTCTACTTTTGTTTCTTTTTTATACTCTAAAGGCTTTCATACTTTCTATGTAAACTTGGGCAAGTCATTTAACCTCTCTGAGCCTCCATTTTTTCTCCTGCAAAATAGGGGAGTTGGACTTAATGACCTGTATGATCCCTTCTGGTTCTAAATCTATGACTTTGGGATCATTAGGACTGGGGTCATTATAAAAGAATCCCCCTTTACAAATTCTGCAATACTTTCTTTCAGAATAATTAGGCATTCAAAACTAAATTTGCACTTTATATCACTCAAACTCAAATATTCCTGAAGTGGCCGATGGCTGAGATAAATTTCCTATAGGTAAATATTATACCTTAGCCTCTAAACCCTAGGGGGCATAAACTATACCTTTTAAAATCCTCTCTCTGTATGGTACTTAGCAAAGTACCATGTTGATTTAAACACTTTGTGTTACAGTGTAAAGAGCATTGAATTTGTAGTCAGAGGGCCTGGGTATAAATCCTAGCTCTAATACTTGCTAATTATGTAGACAAGAAATGATAAAGAAGACATAATTAAGTATGAGAATGCTTAAGGAGGTGAGTCAGATATGTATTTAGGTCAAAGGTTAAAAGTTGGACAATCCAAGTGTTGATCTTAAATCCACAAAATATCACTATAAACAAAGACCTATAATCAATCAGTAAATAAACATTTATTAAGCTCCTACTATGTCCCTGGTATATAGGGTGTGAAAACAAAAAGAAGTCATCCTTGCCCTCAAGAAGCTAATGTTGGATTGGAGGAAACAACATATACAATTACAAGAGAATACCAAATACAAACAAAGTAAATGCAGGGTGATTGGTAGGGGGATGGGTAGAATGAAGGTAGACACTAGCAGCTAGAAGCATCAGGAAAGACTTCACATAGGGAGAGTCACTTGAGCTGGACTTTAAGGAAGCTAGAGATTTGATGAGGAGGGATTAAATTTCAGGAATGGAGGGCAGCCTTTGTAAAGGCACAGATATTAGAGATGGAATGTCGCTGATGAACAAGAGCAAGCTGTCCATTTGGAAAGAAGGCTTCTGGTTCATTGAGTCCTTAATGGAGCATATACAGAAGAGCAAGGACAAGAATTACACATCATGATATGTGGATAGGCTGCAGCCTGTACCCCACTGGGGTAAGTACCCATATCAGTGAAGTCTCAGATCCATTTAGGTATTAATACAATATAAGCAAATAAGAGATTTGCAAAGTTCTTTGTGAGGTTTGGGGTGTGTGTGTGTGTGTGTGTGTGTGTGTGTGTGTGTGTGTGTGTGTGTGTGTGTGTGAGAGAGAGAGAGAGAGAGAGAGAGAGAGAGAGAGAGAGAGAGAGAGAGAGAGAGAAAGAGAGAGAGAGAGAGATCGATCTTGAGATTATTGACTGCCTGGGAGTATTGGGAAAGGTTTCCTGGCAGAGGAATTTCATATGAAATAAGGAATTCGATAGATATGGATAAGCAGTTTATTCCAGCTTCCAGAAATAACAAGAACAATGCCACAGGAGGTAGGAAAAAGTGTGGAAAGTGTGGAATGTACATTTAGACTGGTGAGTAGATCAGCTTGATTGGGAGCACAGGGTATGCAGGAGGAAGTAGCATGAGATAAAGGCTATAACGACAGGGTGATGAGGACCTGTACTAAGGTGATGGCAGTGTTGGAGGGGAGAAAAGAAGCATATAGGAGAGATGGTGTGAAGGTAGAATCAATGGAACTTGGCAAAGTTTAGACAGGAAATGACAAATTGTGATATGCCAAGGACCATGTCTTCTGTCTATTCTGTATAGTACTAAGCAGAAAAATTTTGTCAAAATGATACTGTGGTCTTAGGAAGAGAACTAGGAAATTAATCACGTCTAAACAGTTAACAACTCTTAGTCATCAGATGTATGTAGTGGTGCACTTGACAGTAATAGAGAAGTTACTTGCTCTGGTGCCAAATCAGCTGGCTCCTTTTTGTTAACTACTGCCTTTATAATGTCATTAAAGGAAAAAAATTGTTCATGAAGATGACATCAATTAGTTCAAATCATTCATTACGATGTTGGTGGTCAGTCTCTAAAGCATACCTTTTCTGAAATGAATTCCCTGGTGCTGCCTCCACGTAATGATCCTGATACCAACGGGACAGGGCAAGTTCCTCCTGTTCTTTGTTCTGGTTTACATGATTGGAACATAAACCAACAAATTTTGCTATAACTTACTAATATGTTGCAGCCTATTTTAGACAAAAGAGGAGAAATATATATCAAACTGCCCATCTTCCCAAACAGAAGGTGGCCAGGCATGGGTTCCTATAAATCTTCTCCCAGCCTGAGGTTGTGATTTATCTCTCCTGAGAGGCCTTTGTGCAAAATATTTTCACAGTGGTGTTTGGATCTAGGGCAAGTGTTGTATAGGATCCTTATCTCTAGAGAAGGGAGAAGACAAAAATAACTTCTTCGTGTTTTAACCTTGAGATGGTGTCTACAAAGGAAAATAGATGATAAACAATATTTGATGAGAAATTCAACAGCATTTCTTCACCTTTTATATTCCTCTCCACATCCTCCTCCTCCCCACTCAATAAACCCCAGATCCGTATTGGACTCAGGGTGAATATTTACAAAGCAGGAAGCCCATCTCTGTTTGAAGACTTTGTTATCCATTCTCAAGTTGGGTCAATTTTCATGATGTCAGATCAGTGGGTAGAGATTCTGGAGTCAGAATTCAAAGAGGTAGACATCCTCATGGGGATTAGAGTTCAAACCTTAGACAGAAGCAAAATTTAATGACAGGTTGCTCCTAATAGAATAACATTCCTAAGAGGATGTCATTTTAAGTCTATGGAAAGTAAGAATTAGAGGGGTTAAGTGATTTGCCAAAGGGGTACATGGCTAGTTTGTCTCAATGTTGGGATTAGAGCCTGGGCTTCCTGATTTCTAGTCCATTTTTCTTTAATTTACCTAATATTGCCTCCTGATGTTAAATAACACTAATTAACACCAAATGTTTGGATTGGTTGAAAATGATTAGATAATTAAAACTAATCCCATATTGCAAAATCTTCCCTCTTTGGAAAACATGACAATATGTTTTGTTTGTCATTACTGCTAAAATGTTCGTCTTTTGGGTTTGCAACTAAATCCCTACCTTTTGGTTTTGGGAAATTCTTCAGTCCAAGACAGGTGGTATGTGTCATTCGTTTTCTCTGTATATCATAGAATCCTCTTTCTTTGATAAGGATTTTCCAATCAGCCTCTTCTCCTCCCCACTCTTTATTATCTTTTGCCAGTGTTAACTTCAGTTGTATTGGTCCTGTCTTATCTGAATAAGAAGCAAGGACTGCTGCTATTTCTTGCACAATAGAAGAGGTAATATTCCAAGACTATAATTAGATTCAGTCTCAAAGAGGCTCCAGAAATAACAGTTTGCAAGTTAGAAACTATCAAACATTGAAGTTGCTTTGTGCCTATCTCTGGCTTAATGATGAAGGAGCACTTAATCTTAGGTTCAGGAGGTGAAAACCTCTCAGGGATTCCCTTAAAGTTTGCGTTTGTATATCACTGGTGTATGTGAATGTCTGGAAAGTTACTTACTCTTGCACATTAAAGTGCCTATTCTCCATCCAAAGTTGAGTTTTGAAATCTAAATCTCCCTCCTCCACCCCCACCCTCACCTGCATGCAAAAGCAATGGTATGAGTTGAAACTAGAAAGATAGGTTGAAGTAAGTTAATGGAGGCCTTGAACATCAGGCTATAGTATTTGATTTGGACTTAATTCAATGGTCAGTGGGGAGTCACTGAGGGCTTTTGAACATTAGAATGACAAGACCAAATTCATACATTTTGAAGAATTCATTCCAACTTTGGTGTACTTTCTACTTTACAATAGGATTGGGGAACCACGATGGCAGAATAAGGGCAGCCACTCAGCTGAACTCTTCCAACATTCCCCTCCAAACAATTTAAAAATAATGCCTCAAATTCAATTTTGGAGTGGCAGAGCCAACACAAAGTTAGGATGAGATATTTATCCAGCCTAAGAAAATTTAAGAGATAGGCAAGGGAAGTCCATAACACTGAGATGGAGGTCTGGTAAAATCTGTCTGGAGCCCACACACTTAATGGTAAGAACAGTGGCTGTAGCAGCATATTTGAGAGATCTCAGCCCAGAAATGGTGAGGGGAGAGGTCAAACTACTGGTCAGAAAGATATTACAGGGGAAACTTTGAGGGCACTGGGTATAGCTGGCACTGATTTGTGACTCTATTGCCCATATGCAGTTCGGGGTCACAGTTCCAGGATTGAGAGAAATACTGTTGGTCAGTCAGAAGAGAGCAGGGCCCTGGTTAGAGTTTCAAGGAAAAGAGGAGTACTAATATGTGTAGCTAGAGGGTACCAGGGGTCTTTCCTTTGTATAAACCATAGCACAGACCAAGAGAGCAGTGAACATACCTCTCCCAGGATCATACCACCTTTGAAGTACCAAAATTTGCAGACCCCCAGAATTAGTTCTGAAAACAGCAGCACAAAAAGAGCCTGAAGGTTGATGTAGTTCCTCCCCACGCCCAGGAGAGCAAAGTCCAACTGTAACATAAATTTCAATGTCAAGAAATAGGCTGGGAAAATGATCAAACAATAACAAAAATAATTTGACCATAAAAAACTACTATGATGGCAAGGAAGAACAGGACAACTTCAGAAGAAGACAACACTATGAAAATAGTTATAAAAAGCCTCAAAGATAAATGACAATTGGACCCAGGCACAATAAGAATTCCTGGAAGAGTTGAAGAAAGTGATAAAAGTGATAGAAGAAATATTGTGAAAAAAAATCAAAGTGATGCAAGCAAATTATGAAAAGAAAATTAACGGCTTGGTAAAAGAGGCACAAAAATACTGAAGAAAATTATCTTTCTTATTTTTATTTTTTTAGTGAGGCAATTGGGGTTAAGTGACTTTCCCAGGGTCACATAGCTAGTAAGTGTTAAGTGTCTGAGGCCGGATTTGAACTCAGGTATTCCTGACTTCAGGGCCTGTGCTCTATCCACTGTGCCAGCTAGCTGCCCCAAGAAAATTATATCTTAAAAAACAGAATTGACCAAATGTTAAAGAGGTACCAAAAATCATTGAAGAAAAGAACTCCTTAAAAAGCAGAATAGATCAAATAGAAATGGAGGTACAAAAGCTCACTGGAGAAAATAATTCCTTAAGAATTAGAATTGAGTAAGTGGAAGCTAATAGCTCTATGAGACACCAAGGAACAATAAATAAAAACCGAAATAACAACAACAAAAAAATGTGAAATATCTCATCAGAAAAACAACTGACCTGGAAAAAAGGAAAGATAATTAAAGAATGATTAGGTTGTCTAAAGGCTAAGACATCAACGTTGAAGAAATGGAAAGAATCCACTGATCATCTCCTGAAAGAGACCTCAAAATGAAAACTCCCAGGAATATTATAGCAAAATTTCAGAGCTCCCAGGTCAAAGATAAAATACTTCAAATATCAAGAAAGAAACAATTCAAATATCATGAAGCCACAGTCAGGATCACACAAGATTTAGTAGCTTCTACATTAAAGGAGTAGAGGAACAGAGGACTTGGAAAATGATATTCTGGAAGGCAAAGAAGCTAGGATTACAACCAAGAATCATTTGCTCTGCAAAAACAAGTGTAATATTTAAAAGGAAAAGGGATAATTAATGAAATAGAAGAGTTTCAAGCATTCATGATGAAAAGACCAGAGCTGAATAGAAAATTTGATTTTGAAATACAAGACTCAAGAGAAGCCTAAAAAAGTAAATCTGAAAGAGTATCATGAGGGATTAAATAAAATCAAACTTTTACATTTTCTTTTGGAAGATAATACATATAATTCCTAAGAATTTTATCTTTTTTGGGGACAGTTAAAAGGAATTTACCTAGGCAGAGGGCAGGGGTGTGAGCTTATTATTGGAATGATCTTTAAAAGAAGGTAGGGATGAGAAAGAAGGATATACTAGGAGAAAAGGGTGAAGAGAGAGGTATAATGGGGAAAATTTTGTTACATAAGAAAGGCACATAGGAAAGAGCTTTTATAATGGAAGGGAAAATGGAGAATGGTGGCAGAAAATGCTTGCATCTCACTCATCAGAGTTGCTTTAAAGTAGGAAGAATATAAACACACTCATTTGTATGTAGAAATGTAACTTACATAATAGGGAAATTGAAGGGGAAGGGGAAGAGAGAAAGGCAGGAAGAATGATAAAGAGTAGGGCAGATTAAGAGAGGAAGTGGATAGAAGCAAAATAGACTTTTGAGGGGAGACAGGATAAAAAGAGAGGAGGAAGCAGAAGATAATGGAATACAGGGAAATACATAGTTAATAATCATAACTGTGTATGTGAATAGAATAAGCTTACCCACAAAACAGAAGCAGATAGCAGACTGGATTAGAAACCAGAATCCAATGATATGTTGTTTATAAGAGACGTACTTGAAACAGAAAGACACACACAGAGTAAAAATAAAAGACTGGAGCAGAATCTAATATGCTTCAGTTGAAATAAAAAAGGCACAGGTAGTAATCATGATCTCAGACAAAGCAAAAGCAAAAATATATCTAATTAAAAGAAATAATCAGGGAAACTACACTTTGCTTAAAAGGATCACAGACAATGAAATAATATAAAAAGTTTTATAGCAAGTTTCTCTGATAAAGATCTCATTTCTCAAATATATACATTGAGTCTTGAACTGAGTCAAATTTTTCAAAATAAGAGCCATTCCCCAATTGATAAATGGTCAAAGGATATGAACAGGCAATTTTCAAAGGAAGAAATCAAAGTTACCTATAATCATATGAAAGAATGCTCTAAATCACTATTGATTAGAGTAATGCAAATTAAAACAACTCTGAGGTACCACCTCAACCTATCAAAATGACAAATGCTGGAAGAGATGAGGGAAAAATAGGTACACTAATGAACTATTGGTGGAGTTTTAAACTGGTACAACTATTCTGGAAAACAATTTGAAACTATGCCCAAAGGGCTTTAAAACTTTGCATACTGTTTTACCTAGCAACAACACTACAAGGTTTATATCCTAAAGAGATCCAAGGAAAATAAGGTTTTATATGTACAAAATATTTATTGCAACTCTTTTTGTGGTGGCAAAGAATTGGAAATCTACAGCATGCTCAACAATTGGGGAATGGCTGAACAAGTTGCGGCATACAATTATGATGAAGCACTATTGTGTTATAATAAATGATGAGGGGGTTGGTTTCAGAAAAAATATGGCAAGATCTATGTGAACTGATACAAAGTGAAGTGAGAAGAACCAGGAGATAATTGTACACAGTAGCAGAAATGTTGTAATGATGATCAACTATGAAAGACATAGCTACTCCAATCACTACAGTGATCCAAGACAGTTCCAAAGGACTAAAGATGAAAAAATGGTATCCATCTCCACAGAGAGAACTGGTGAAATCTGAGGGCAAATCGAAGTACAATTTCCTCACTTTCTTTATTTTCTTGATTTTTTTGGAAATATGACTAATATGGAAATATGTTTTGTATGATTTCACTTATATGATTCATATCATAATGCTTGTTGAGGAAGGTGGGGCAGGGAGATTGGGGATTTGGAATTCAAAATTTTAAAAGTGTTAAAATAAGTAATAAAATTTAAAATGAAAAAAAAAACCAGTAGCATTAGACATTTCTTAACAATTATAGTTTATATTTTAATACTGCTTTAAGATTTGTAAAGCACTTTAAGCACATTATCTCTTTTTAATCTCACAATAATCCAGAGAGGACAATAAGAATATTATCATTCTCATTTCACAGATGAGAAAACTAAGGTTCAGAGAGTTTTGATTTGCCTAAGGTCACACAACTATTAAGTGGTAGAACTATGGAAGTAATAGTTCTGGTTCTAAATTTCATTATACTATGCTGCCTCAGAAAGATATGGCCCAAATGTTCTCTAGATTGCTCAGATTAATTGTTAGGTCAAATTTGCAAAAATCAACTAAGGCTTTCTGTGGTAAGTTCTGGTCACCAGTCTGTACCTCAAGTAAAACCTGTGTTCTCAGCAGATCTTAAGTCATTTAGGTCCTGAGAGCTTCCCTTCCTTCAGTTATCCTAAGTTACCTTGAAGAGAAGTGGGGTGTTAGAAATTAGAATCATCACTCTAGCTAAATATGGATACATGAATATATGCTTAAGGTTTATCCTCTGCCTGTTTGTGAATGGACTTGATGTGGTTTACAGATTAAAACACAATGAAACATCACTAAGATAAAGGAAATACTTTGATAACAAAATTTTCAAGTTTTTGCACAAATACACTCAATGCAGTTAAAATGAGAAAGGAATGGTTAACTGAGAAAACATCATTTTAGCAAGTTTTTCTGATAAAGGCCTCATACTCAAGACATATAAGGAATGGACTCAAATTTTTAAGAATAAGATTTATTTAAGTAAAAGCAGGCATTTTTCAAAGGAAGAAATCCAAGCTATCAATAGCCATAAGAAAAAATGCTCCAAATTACTAAATTAAATAAATACCAATTAAAAAGCAACTTTGAAGTTTTACTTAGTATCAACTAGATGGGCAAAGATGACTAAAAAAAAAAGCAAATTATGGAGGCAGCTAGGTGGTGCAGTGGATAGAGCACTGGCCCTGGAGTCAGGAGGACCTGAGTTCAAATTCGGCCTCAGACACTTAACACTTACTGGCTGTGTGGCCCTAGGCAAGTCACTTAACCCAATTGCCTCACCAATAAATAAATAAATAAAAAATTTTTTAAAGCAAATTTGAAATGGTAGAAAGTTTACTTGAAAATTGCTACCCTAATGCACTGTTTATAGAGCTGTGAATTGATCTAGCCATTTTTGAAAGCAATTTAGAACTATGCTCCCAAACCACTGATATATGAACACTCATTGACCCATAGATACCACTGCTAGGCCTTACCCAAAAAGATAAAAAAGAAAGATAAAAAGTGTCTGTTTGTGCAAAAATACTTATGGAAGTTCTTTCTGTTTTGCAAAGAACTGGAAACTAAGGGGGGGTCCATCTACTGAGATTGGTTGAATCATTTATGGTATGTGAATATATTGGAATGCTATTGTATACCCAGGTTTCCAAAAACCTGGGGAAGACTTGAATGAACTAATGGATGCAGAATGAAATAAAGAAAATTTACAAATTTACAATTTGTAAAATAATAATATTGTAAAAAGCAATGAGAAGACAGAAGAATTCTGATCAATGCAATGATCAAACATGATCACAGAGCATTTTATGCATAACTTGAAATTAATAAATAGAAGACATTTCCCCAGAGAACCTCTACATTCTGGAAGCTCACTCCAGCCCTGAACTTTGCTCATTGGAAAAAGCCTGGGCCTTATGGACCCTCCTTCTGAATGGCTGGTTCCTCATAGAACCTCTATTTTTGAGAGAAAGCCAAAGTCAGCCATGTCTCGTTCCTCTCCAAGCTTCCTCTCCTTCTAGACTTTCTCTACAATGCCCTGACATGGGGTACCTTCATCTTCCCCTGTTTCCAGTTTCCTTTTATATGTTATCTTACCCCGTTAGAATATAAGCTCCTTAGGGTCAAGAATTATCTTTCTGCTTATATTCTCAGTGTTTAGCATACTGCCTGACACATAGCAAGCACTTAATAAAAGCTTGTTGACCTGACTTGACTTTTGTGATATTAACTCTAAAGGGTTGAAGCATCTTGCTGGTGTTTGGAGCTTTTAAGGTGGCATTTTTCCCTCTACAAAATCAATTTCTAATAGCCATTAAAAGTAAACATCATAGGATTATATATTATCTAAAAGGCAGCTGGGGGCACAGTGGATAGAGTGATGGACTTAGAGTCAGGACTGGAGTTCAAATCCCACCTCAGATGCTAACTATATGGTCCTGGACAAGTCACGTAACTTCTCAGCCTTACTCTCCTCATTTGTAAAATGAAGTTAATAGCACACCTTTCACTAAAATATTATGAGGATCAAATGAGTTAACATATATAAAATGCTTCCCAAACCAAAGTGATATACAAATGCTGGGCATATATTTCAGTCAAATGCATAGATATGCAATCTACTATAGAGTATCATTTGTAAAAACATACTTGTTCTCTTCTTATGCCTTTATCAAGGATGCCCTTGACAGATAAGTAAATTATTCTTAAAAATTTTTGTATAGGAAGGAAAAAAATCATGTAGGTTGATAATCATCGATAATGTCTAGATTACCCTTAACATAATATCTATTGTTTTCTATTTTTAGGTATCTTCTGTTTTTCATATATCTTTAGATATCAATTACTTAACATTCTCAAAATGTTGTTGCCTCAGCATGGGCCTCCTCTGTAGATACTTGGTGTAATTAATCCATTTGTTCTTTCTGGTTTTTTTTTTTGTTTGTTTTGTTTTTTGCTATTAGCACTTTCTCATACAGAACATCAGACATTGTAATGTTTGAATCCAAGTATGGGGGATGGCTCTACTCTCATTGATATGGAAAATTATGTTATATAAATAATGTTATATACATCTTGAAAATCTTCTATGCTTTTTGTATTTTCATCCTTAAATGCCCTTGAGCAACCTGGCTTAATTAGGCCTCTTGCCAAGCCTTCTACACATTTGTTTTATGCTCTACTACTTCCTACTATTTTATAAGGTGAACATGCCCCTTCCAAATATTTTACAAATAAGTGAATATTCTCATAAGAGGTCAGATCCAGAGGACAGATGCTATCTTTCCCTTTTGTAACTGATCTGTAGAAACCCATGAATGAGCTCAGCCACTTCTACTGCACTGAATTGAAAAGGATAATGGAAATCTCATGTTTGTATTTGTCTGGGGAAATGCTGAGTGGTTTCCCAGGGGAAAAGCTGGGGGTGGGAGAAGGGCAATCAATGGTGATAGGAAGCCAGCTGTGGCATGGAGAGATGCAACCAGAGACCAGGAGATAGACAAGGAAGATTGTATTTGGCATTCCAATGCCTTAAGAGATGATCCATGTTAGCTGCTGTTTTCAGGTTGAGGCAGTGATTGAGCAGAAATTATTTGTAGATGATGTTCTCTAACACTCAGTTGTGAATTTAAATGAATTGTGTTTTTCTCTTGAGGGGTTGGGATGTCTGGAGATGGAATGGAATTATGAATCACTAATTGGTTTGGAGGCCATGGGAGGGCAGCAGCTTTCTGGATATGGGTGCTCTGCCCAGTAGCTGTCTGATTAATTTCCTTTGCTATTTACTTTGCTACAGGTTTTGATCAAGCATTTTACTCGATTTTTGTCTCAAAAGTTTATCTAGCAAGAGAATGACCATGAGGCAAAGGCTCATGATCTATAGAGTTAAATAGCTGATTCCCTTAAACATCCTGTCTGCCTACCATTATTAAGGAGTAGTGAGCAGGCCCAGAGACATTTGGGGCTTGTTCTTCATCCCAAAGTAGTAGTATTTGTTGATCATTTCTCCCTGCTTGGTCAGGAGATCAATTATTTTATTTACTTCCTGACATGGTTTGTATGCTCTTTTTTCCTCTTTGTTGTGATAATTGTATTAGTTAAACTTTCTTAGGAGGAGATGGTGCTATTTTGTGTTGGCATCTGTTCTTTTATCAATTTCCTGTCCTCCCCACCCCCAACCATGTATTATTTACATAAGTTGGAAGTTTAAAAAATACATCGTACCCTCTAATGCTTATTTTTAAACTTCTACTTATTTATTTATTTATTTATTTTTGGTGAGGCAATTGGGGTTAAGTGACTTGCCCGGGGTCACACAGCTAGTAAGTGTCAAGTGTCTGAGGCTGGATTTGAACTCAGGTCCTTCTGAATCCAGGGCCAGTGCTTTATCCACTGCACCACATAGCTGCCCCTTCTACTTATTTTTATTGATTTTGATCTTTGACTGTACAAAGACAATCAAGTCCAAAATGATTCTTATGTCAGAAACCAGTCTTTTTCTCTCTGGTAGAGTATTGTCAATTTTATTTTATTTTGGGTTGATATTATTTGATGCTCAACATAAGTACCTCAAGATTTTCTTCTTAAAGAAATTATTTTTTGCATACAGGTTTGAGACTTCTCTCTAACCTATACACTTTTAGCTTCCTTTCCTACTCCTCAGCCATATTTCAAGCTTTGTTGATGTTGTTGTCCTTCCCATGCCAATGTTTGCATTAAAGGCAACGAGTATTAAAGTATGTATTGATTTAGTTAGGAGTGTTATATAAAGTCCCACATAAAATTATTTACTTCTTCATTCTGTGCAAAAGATATGGCACATAGCCTGCCAAAACTCTTCATAAAAACTGTGATATAGATGAACAAATGTCCCATAAAATGGACATGACTTAAGCATTTACAATGCTTAACTGCACATTTCAATACCTTTAAGAATCTGAGCTTTCATTGGTACTGGTATTCAATGTGCTAACTCAGATTGAAATTCTTTCATGCCTTAGTATAGAGATTTTCTACCTTTTTTAAAGATCACAGACCTTCTCTGTCAGCCTGTAAAAGCTATGGATGCCTTTTCAGGAGTTTTTAAGTGCATAAAATAAAATATATAAGATTACATAGGAAATCAATTCTATTGAAATAGGATTTTCAATGCACACATAGATACACATATGTCTAAATGTATCTATATATGGACATGTACACACATATAGATAGATAAATACATATGTACACATATTTGTATATATATGTATGTATTGATACTTATATTTCAATAGAATTGATTTCCTATACATACATATGCACACAGATTCACAGTTTAAGAACTCTTGTCCTCCTCCCTTTGAATTTATGTTTCTAGGAACTGATGCGACTCATTTTTGGTAATTAATAACTCCAATCATAGGCAGGTATATAAAGTCCATTGCTGCTTCATAATCAAAGCCTTCATTTTTCTTTTAAGATCATAGATTTAGAACAAGAAGGGTTCTCAAATGCTATTAAATAAAAATGCTCTAATTTTTTTGGGAAACTGAGGCACAGAGAAGTAAAATGTCTTCCTCCTCATCACACAGCTCATAAGCAACTGAGGCAGGGTTTGAACACAGGTCTTCCTGATTCCAGGTCTTAGGCACTCACCAATACCCCATTTAATTCTACTCATTCCTTTGTAGCTTATAACAAGACTGAGTTTTGTCTTTTCCTTTCACCTCTATGGAAAAAAAAGACATTTTCCATTTTCTCCCCATTCCTGAAAATCATGGAGAATTTGCACTGAAGTCAGAGTGAGACTAGATTTACTCTGCTCTGTTATCGATGTGGATCAACTTCTTAAAGATGAGGCTGGTTGGTTTGCCAGATCTCTTACATTCTCAGCAGGTTTTTTAGCTCATGATCCCAAGCTCTATACCTTTTAAGCAGGAACTCAACTTCCTTAGGAAATCACGCAGGAGAGGTACCTTCTGATTCTCCAACTTACCAAGCACATAGGGGGGAGTGGAGGCAAAGTGCTTCAGGAGGATCTGGTGATGGGGGAGAAAACAGGTCAGTCAGGAGGACAGTCATGGATGTTTGAAAGTTCCTTGACTTGGGTTTTGTTTGTTTGCTTGTTGTTATTATTAGTATTTAGCTCAGGAGATCCAGTATAATAGATATTTGAAGACTAATGCTGAAGCTTGTAGCAGAGTATAAATAACTCAAGTCACTGAGTGGAAAGAGCACTGTTTGAACAGTCTAATTGTTTTGACCTCAGCCCTTTTGCAGGTCTAAAAAGTATCCTTTGTTTATGCTGTTTATTATCTCACACAGGATTTGGCTTTGGCATTGACCTCTACAACCACGTATACTGTTGGTCCTACAGAGAAAGGGCTGAGGTAGTCACGTTTCAGAAAAGTTGATGGCAGAAGCAGTGAAATCTAGTGTATTTAGTTCTCAATTGAATGAAAGGGAAAGAGAGAATTTGAAAGAAGAGGGAGTTAAGGCTTACTGGAGGAGAGTTATAGTAAGAAGACAGGTCCCTTGGATTTCCTGCCCCTTTCCTTTCTGAAGGAAGTGTAAGGGGCTAAAATTATAGCTATACTGTCTAAAATATCTAATGAGTGGTAGCCATTAAATTAGAAGCTTTAGCAAGAGTTTAGACTTTTAAGCATTTATTAAGGAGAATAAGAATTTGGTGAAGAGAGAGAGAAAGGCCTAGATTCATCTATCTATCAAAGGGAGAGCACATTTTAGCTTCACTCTCGATGAAAGTCCTCATGAAAGAGAGTGAGCCACACACTGTCATCCCACAAGCCTCCTGTGAATCTGGGAACATCCCATCAACTCGCACACACATCTCCAAGCTAATTGGCTGGTAGCCTTGATTGACAGTACCCATGAGCAAACGTCACTTCCTGATGCCAAGGAAAGCTGCATGGCTTGCCCTCAGACTCCTTCTCCTCATGGCAGAGCTTTCCTACAGTAACTCTCCAGCAGGTGGCATCATTCCAATCGTTACAGAAGTCTTATATAATTCGCTGAGGTCTTTGCTTTAGCACAGGCCCTCTGGGTCCTTGACAAAGAGGGAAGACAAGGGTCGGAGAAAGAGTGTGTGTGTTTGTATACTGTTGAATATTAAAATATAGTTTTTTTATCTGCATGTCTCCTACAAACAGATCAGAGAAATAATCTTCAATCTCTCCTACAAAATTAATAAACAGATCAGAGAAATTATAATATCTCCTACTAACCAGATCAGAGAACTTGATATCCATATCTGCCCGCCTACAAAACAGATCAGAAACAGACAAAAAAACCCCATAATATCACTTTAATATTTTGTCCCAAGAAGAAATATGATCCTTTGGAGATTCCCCTCCTAAGAAGAGACCTCAGAGACTCTCCATTTCTGGGGCTGTATATGGGGCTTTTTGGCCACTGATTACAGGGCATTCTCAGTTTCAATACTATGATACAGAAGCAAAGGCAGTTTAATAATTTCAGTTGTAACAAGTATGGAGGAAATACTTAAGCATCAAGATAAGAGTACAGGATTCCCAAAAAAAGGGTTTGGCTAGGATGAGGACACCAAAGTGTCCACAAGATAGGGACTTACTATCCTGAGGGAAAAGAAGTCACTAGGTAGGGTCTTTTATCTGCTAGCTATCTGAGTTCAGTTTTGGAGTTCAGTTGAAGGATATTTTGCTCCTATTAATCCAGGGTTTCATAAAAAATACTTTTGGATAATAAGGCACTTCCATCAACTCCAGGTGATCCATATGTTCATATGAATAATAGCTGTGATGTCTAAAATCTAATGAGTGGTTACCTTAAATTAGAAAAAAGTATAGTACAAATCCTTGGGCATTAGGGGTTAGTAAAGAGAAACACATGGATAAAGTATGAGATTTGCCTGCTCTCCCTATCCTGCCTGTCTCTACCACCCAGCCCTCGTCTGGAAACAAAAAGGCCTTGCTCCTCCGTGCTTCTCCCAGAAGCCTCCTGACAAACAGGAAACAGGGCCGTCCACATACACAGCTCCAAGCTAATTGGCTGGTAACACTGATTGACAAGACTCACAGACAGCAGACATCACTTCCTGACGCTGATTTGACCTTTGAACCCCCAGAAAGGTCACTTCTGGACACCAAAGTCACATGATTTCTTTTCAGGCCAGAGCTCACAATGTCCCTCCCAGCAGGGGGTGTCAATCCAATTCTCACAATATTAACAATAAGTGTTTCTCATTTCTTTGCCATGTGGTTCCTTCCAATAATGCAGATTGCAGTTCATTTGTGCCTATCCATCTTGTGCAAGCCATGTCCACATCCTTTTATAATTTTACCCAGTCTATGTTTCTTCATTGCCCTTTGGATGATCCTTTCTGTTTTAAAAATTTTAAGTTAAACTGCATTCTATAAATTAATTGGTTATTATTTATATATTTATGGATATTATACCAGTTTTGGAAGTGTGCATTTATCATTAATTAATATTATTTATCAGTGAAGTATTGACCACATGTCTCCCTAACTTCTCATGGTCTCAGGCCTTCAGACGTACATTGTCCTAAAAGGAAGAGCACACACCAAGAGAGATCAAGGCCAGAGAGAGGGGAAAGAGAGGGCAAAGAAAGCTGACCCTACTGTGGCCAAGGGTTTTATCCTCTTTAGATAAAGGCAGGTCATTATACATTGATCTAAGCTAATTGGTTGGCATTATTCAGTTCCATTGATTGACATGACTTGACAGTCTAAATTAAAATAAACTCTACAGATGACATCAGAGAAAAGAATGCAAAAAACCCTGGCTGAAGGTCAAACTCCAGTATCTAAGTGTGGTTCTTAACTGAGCAAGACAAAAGAGTCTATCTCGGGGGCAGCTAGATGGCGCAGTGGTTAAAGCGCTGGCCCTGGATTCAGGAATACCTGAGTTCAAATCCAGCCTCAGACACTTAACACTTACTAGCTGTGTGACCCTGGGCAAGTCACTTAACCCCCATTGCCCTGCCAAAAAAAAAAAAAAAAGAGTCTATCTCAGGGCAGCTAGGTGACACAGTGGATAGAACACCAGGTCTGGATTCCGGAGGACCTGAGTTCAAATCCGGCCTGAGACACTTGACACTTACTAGCTATGTGACCCTGGGCAAGTCACTTAACCTCAATTACCCCACCAAAAAAAAGTCTATCTCCATCTCCTTTGTTCCCTTGGGCTCATCCCAGACAAGAGCTGAACTTTCTGGAGTCAGGGAGAGAAAGGACTGAAACTGATCTCTGGGTCTCCCCTGAAATCCATTATTAATAATTATTTTCTCATACCTTTGCTTTCTCTTTCAGGCCTTAGAGTCTGTGAACTCTGAGATTCTAAATACAATTCCTTTCTATTAATCCCTCACCTTCAGTATTGTGACCCCAAACCTCCCTTCTAATTATCTTATTTTCCTTTAGAGTAAACAACTCATCCATAATAACTTCCCTACTCTTTACTCCTGGAGAGATTTATGTGTGTTTTTGCTAATTCAGCAGTTGGTTCACAGTAGCAAAGATAGAAGTAGCCCTCCTCACCTATTATTCAGTAGTGTCCTGATTAAAGTGGACTTTGCCTTTGTTTTTCATCTTTTGAGGCTCATTCTGAGGGTTTTTTTCTGGGACCTCAATCTAATGGTGCATACCAAGGTGGTGCTACTATGATATCTGGGCCCCTAGGATAAGTCTTTTAGTATTTTTCCCTTCTTTTTTATTATGAACTTGAGAAATCATG
Organism: Dromiciops gliroides; assembly: GCF_019393635.1. NCBI lineage: Eukaryota > Metazoa > Chordata > Mammalia > Microbiotheria > Microbiotheriidae > Dromiciops > Dromiciops gliroides. Next base: position 109,760,997 of record NC_057865.1, on the reverse strand, counting down.
AACACTAAGATATCATGAATGTTTCTTCATGGTAACTACAGAAAAGAGCATTGTATATGAAATAATCTATTATGTACAGTGCTTTTAAAAGTAGTAATAAATTAAATTTAACATGCTTGTGTTCACATTGTCCTGTTTATTTGGATCTCCTTTTAGATTTCCTTTTGTTTTCTTCTGTGTGTTGTTTGTATGTTTCATGGACCCTCTTTTCTTTCTTTAATTATTTTTTCTTGCATCACTGTCACTTTCCCCTCCCCCTTCTCTCCTACTCCCCATATAAAGAAAGCCCTTTGTTGTAGCAAATAATTATGGACAAGTAAAACAAATTCACTCGTTGGTCTTGTCTGAAAATATATCTTATTTTAAAAGGAAAGTCCATTACCTTGTCATCAAGAAGGGGAAGCATGTTTCATCATCAGTCTCCTGAGGTGATTAGTCATTGTATTGGTTAGAATTTTTCACTCTTTTAAGGTCATTTTCCTTTACGATATTGTATGTTAATAATTAACACCTCCCCTTCTCCCCAACTACCCTCCTTCCCCCTAATAACTATAATAATTTAAAATGGTGAGTGATGATATATTACCAGTGTAAATAGTGGCATATGATGTTGTTTTAATATTAAAATACCTTATTAACTAACTACCATAGGCTTGCTACAGCAACTCCTACATGGCTTCATTTTTCTTCTTTGATATGACACATAGACTCAGGGATATTTGTTTTAATGACTTCAACTAATAAGTTGGGTCATCTTTGAACAAGTCTTATATTTCATTTTCCTTATTTGTAAGGTGAGAGTATTAGACTTGATGATCTGTAACTGACATCTGATGCTTCTTGTGCAATTCAGTGGAAAATGTGCTGGATTTGGGGTTAGGAGTCTGGGTTTGAATCCCATTTCAGATATTTACTAGGTATGTGACTCTGGATAAGTCATTTAACTTCTCTGGGTCTTCAGTTTCCTCATCTATAAAGAGATTGGATTAGATGACATTTAAGGCTCTTCTAGCACTCAACATATGATCCTATGATTCTCTCACTCTTCAATTCCATTAAACTATGAACTCCTTGAGAGCAGGGATTTTTTCTTTGTCTTTCTTTGTACCCCTTGTGCTTAGCTTATGGGCTTGACTTGAGTAACTGTCATAACATGTGAGGACTCCATTTGAGGTTGGCCCATCTCTATCCTAGCACTTCTCCATTCTACTTAAAATTTTTAACACTAGTTTGCCTTCTAATAATATTGGGTGTTCCTGTCCCTTTCCCATTTTTTGTCCTAAGGTTAGACTAATGTGAGAATCAGAGTGCTACCACCCTGCTGAGAAAGACATTGTGAGAACCAGGGTAGCTCTGCCCTGAGGAGAAAGCGTGTGACTGGTGCCTGGAAGTTATGTCTATTCATAGACCGCCTGTAAGTCATGCCAATCAATGGATCAGCCAGTTAGCTTGGAGCTGTGTGTGGGGACAGCCCCTCTTCTGGTCCCATAGAAAATTTCCACTGGAACTCTCAGAGGATCAACCCTTTTGTTTGGGAACTGGCTGGTGGTGGCAGGGGCAGGCAGAGTAGACAGATCTCCTAACTCCATGTGTTCTCTTTACTAACCCCTAATATACCTTAATAAATGCTTAATGCCCCAAAGACTGGTGCTATGAGTTACCTAATTTAAGGTGACCACATATTAGATTTTTAGATATCACAGTTAGATTTTTAATCTTCACACTAATATATTTTAAAAACCTTACAAAGTCCTTTATTAGTTGATACACAGAGGAGGAAGTCACAAATCAAGGACACTTAGTTCTAACAAAGCTATAAGGGATCACTTCTCATGGCTATTGTGAAGTATTCTTTTTTTTTTTTTTTGTGGGGCAATGGGGGTTAAGTGACTTGCCCAGGGTCACACAGCTAGTAAGTGTTAAGTGTCTGAGGCCGGATTTGAACTCAGGTCCTCCTGACTCCAGGGCCGGTGCTCTATCCACTGCGCCACCTGGCCAGCCCCGTGAAGTATTCTTTAATCAAAACACACAAAACACCCCAATCCCCAAAGTAATAGTAGAGTAGTAGATGGAACCTGAAACAAAGGTGCAAGGAAATTGGACCAAGACCAGAATGGTTGGTGTTGTGGGAATGAACCAGGAGACCAGCCCAAAGCTAGCATCATCTCTACTGGGGACAAAACCCGAAATCTAAGCTTTGCGGTGATGACTGCACAAGGAAACAAATGAGGAGAGCATTATTGGTAGTCTAGGCATATCCTAAAAATATACTGAGGTACATCATCGTTGACTGGTTCCCAGGTGCCTGGGGATAAATCCTGAAGTGAACCTCTGGGTAGATGTTGACTCTAGGAAACTGGGCTGAAACCAGCCTTGCTGTGAAGGGGCTCTAGGAGTGTCCTAGGTAATGATCTGAAACCAATTCCATCTTCCATTGCTTTAGGGGTTGAGGCCTGGGGCAAAGCCTGAAGCTGTGAACCTCCAGATAGGTGACTGACTACACAAGGCAATGAACAAGCATATAAGACCAGGATTTAGGGGACACCTTTGGAAAAAGACTGAGACACCAGCACAATCCCAGTTTAGGCCTAAAGATCCCACCCACCTTGAGGATGACTATATAAAAAACAGGCAAAGTAAGACACACCAGGGTCAGAGAGAGCAATGGAATATGAATAGAAGATAGAGACTATGGCAAGGTATAGGGCTTGGTATCAATTCTTATCAGCTGGCCAGGACATTGATCTCTGATGAGGATTAGGGAAGAAGGCAGGGCTTTGAAGAGCTGAAATGAGATAAGAATGAAATTAGAACACTTGGAAAGAGAATAAACAATTTAGAAAAAAACAAGTACAGAGCTGCCACTTTGAGGAGAGCTGCAGTGTGATAGTGCAGCTTCTAAAGTGACTGACAGTTGAGTTGGCAGGGGAGGCGGGAGGCGGGAGGCGGGAGAGGGAAAGGCAGGGAGAACCCAGAGTGAGCTCACCAGGGAGCGTCTGCTCTAGGGGCACTTCTTAGTGTTGAGTGAAGTGCCTGTGGCTTGGGCTTGTCATCACAGCAACTGAGACCGAGGCTGGGGAATGGAAGCCCTTTAAGCTTCTAGGAATTTTGGGCGTCCAAAATGTACCCTGTGCACGAGACTCTCTATTTTATGGTGCCTTGAGATGTCTTAGCTAGCTTTGGACATTTTTTATTTACTAGTAAAGTTAGAAGATCTTGTGATATTGCAGTGGGAGTATTTATTTTGGGAACTTTAGGATGCTGGTTTCCTTGTAGATATAATTATGCAAAGGAAAGAATCCAGCAAAGAATTGTCCAAGAAGGAATAAAAACCAAAATTTTGTTTGAAAGCACCAACCTTGACCCTGAAAGAAAACAAAACAGCACCAAAAGCAGCAATTCTTAATCTAGGCCAGAAGGTTTAGGAACAATTTAAAGCCTTCCTTAAAATAACGGACTATAAGCCAAGTTGATCAGCTGTAGAAACATTTAACAGCGATGCTTTTAAAAAATGGAAATGTAATTTTTAAAATATCTGCATTGTATTAAAATGGTTAACATTTTAAAAGAAAAAAGTACACAACCTCATTCAAGTAGTTGATAACATGAAAAATAGAATGGAAGAAATAAAGCTAAAGGTCTCAATGAAGCAATGAGAAAGTAAACAAAGTAAAGAGACAATAATTAGAATCAGATATTTGCTATTGAATATAGGATAAAGAGAGATAATATTAAAAACAATGTAGCTCCTGGAAACTATTTCAAGAAATGATAAAACTGTCCTAGAATCATACATCATCATGACAATAGAAACAATCTACCGGTAGTCTTCTGAAAGAAATTCTAAACTATGCACATTCAGAAATATAAAAGATAAATTCAGAATTTTTAGGTCAGATGAAATTATTCAAGCACCCAGAAAAAGATATGAAATACTGAGAAACCACTGTCAGGATCATACAATACATAGAAGCAAATATGTTACATCAAATATTAAAAGAAAACAAAAAAGAATTACAACCAAGAATGATCCTGCAAAACTAAGTATAATTCTGGGGGTGTGTGTGTGTGTGTGGATTTTTAATAGAATTTTCAAGCATTCCTGTTGAGAAAAGTCGAGGTAGGGGGCAGCTAGGTGGTGCAGTGGATAGAGCACTGGCCCTGGCGTCAGGAGGACCTAAGTTCAAAGGTGGCCTCAGACACTTGACACTTACTAGCTGTGTGACCCTGGGCAAGTCACTTAACTCTCAATGCCCTGCAAAAAAAAAAAAGTGAGAGAGAAAAGTAGAGGTAGACAAAAATCTTTGAAATGCAAACCCATGAGAAAAGAGAAATCAAGCTTGAGCAATTTGAAATGGATAAATGATGATCAAGTGTTTTACATCATAATAGTGGGATGATAGAGGGAAGAAACTGTAGCACCTTCCAAATTCTCCTTTCTGCAAGAACTAAAGAGAGAGTGAAAAAAAAAATAAATTCAGGACCTGGGGAGAATTTTATACTGTTATCTTTGATTTAAGAGAGGAAAGGAAAGGGAGGGGAAATTATGTTAGGGAGGAAATAAGAAAAAGGTGGGGAATTATTTCTTATAATTCGGTACATTGGAAGGCTATACAAACATGGAGATAGGAGTGGAGAGACTATATATCACAACTATACCTCACTATTATCTAAATTTAGAAAATTATGTTATATACACATAGAAACACATTAAAATTAATAGAGAAATAGGTGAGAACATGACGAGCAAAAAAGAGAAAGGGTAGATTTGGAGAGAGAATGGTCACAAGCAAATGAAACTTCAAATATGAATAATCAAATGTAAAGAGAGGATTAAAGAGAGAGAAGAGTAACACCAAGTATTTTCAGTCTGTGGAAGGTGATAAATTGCCAAAAATAGAGTCAAACCATTGCACTTATAATTAGAAATTATTCTTGACTAAAGAAATTAACTTCTTTTTGAACATTAATTCTAAGCATGCACTTTATTTGGTGAGGGGTTAACAGAGGAGGATAAATCTTTTTTAATAGTATTTATGTGTACATACATTAACACTTTTTTCTTTGTTATTCATTTTATTGTATAAAGTAAAGCCTAGCTTAACCAATATCCTATTAGCTGAACATCTCTGAGCATTACTCTTTCTTTTCACCAGAATAATTGCAACTGATGCTATGATAACCCTAAGGCACTGTAAAATCCTGTAGTATCTTATGAATTATCAAAGAAAGATTAAATTCATGAAATTCATAACACTTTATACAGAGGAGGATTAAGACTATTTGAGGGCCTTAGGTACCAAGACTTTAAGGGCTTTCACACATGGCTTTTGATGTGATTTTTTTTCCTGCTCCTCTAATGAAACTTCAGAGATGTGATTTTTTTTTTCCTGCTCCTCTAATGAAACTTCAGAGATCAATCCTTTAGAGAGCTGCCTGAGCCACTGAGGTGTGACTTTCTCAAGATCATTCCATTAGTAGGTGACAGAAACAAGACCTGAACCCAGAACTTCCTGACCCCAAGTTCAATACTCTATTCACCAGTATGATTGCTTCTTGAAAATATATCAATTTTAAATTAAGTGAATTATATGATAAATGTAAAAATCAAGAAAAAGAATTTGCTAGAAGCTGAAAATTCCTACATTGATTTAAAAATTTAAACAGAAAAGGTCAAAACATGAAAATAGTAGTCTTTTGTAATAACTATAATAATATAAAAAGTAGAGAAAAGAACAATATAGTATACACAATAACTAATTCATTGAGAAACAGTATAAACCGTATTTAGTGAGAGTCAGTGAGCTGGCTTCACAGTTAGGAAGAATTGGGTTGAGGTCTTGCTTCTAACACGTTAGAGGCTATGTGACTCTGGGCAAGTCATTTAACCTCTTCTTTTCTCAGAGTGGGTATTTGAGGTGTCAAGGAGGACAAGAACTTCTGGTGTGGGGACTTGCCAAGCCCTTTTCAGGGCTGCTTTTCCACATTTGATGTCCATCTGATTCACCCACCTCTCACCTGTGGTCCCAAGCTGCTGTAGCATTGTAGCATGCTCAGTGGCCACAATAAACTGTCTTAGCAGATGGACTAATCTATATTGAGGGTAACTGACAGGTCTCAAAGCTGTGGTTAGGGGGATATATACCCCAAGCATGTGAAAATTTTCCCTGGGAGAATGAGCAGATGAGGACAGTTTGTTCCAACAGCCAGGAAGGCGGCTGAAGTAGGTGCTGTGGAGCACTTAGAGTTTGGTCAGACATCAAAGGAGCTAGGATCATCCACTCCATCCTGGACAATCATCAATCATTCTGACTTTTGTCTTGCTACTGGACTTTGATAACTCAGGAAGAGAGAATAAGGCTGATGGCTTTGTGCTACTTTGCCTCACTTAACTCCAATTAATGGGCAAATCAAGACAACAACTATGAGGTCATTGGTTCTCTTGGAAAGTGAAGGAAGAATGACTAAATTGTGGGACTTTTAGGAACTGCCCACCCAACTAGTTTGCCTATATCAATTATGGGGGAGGTAAAGAGCAGGGAAGAGGGGAATTTAGCTGGATTTAAATTTAAGGGTCATGTGAATTGAATAATCTGCCTCTGACTTTATTATTCTATTAGGTTTTCCTTAAACTTAATTTGGATTATGTATTAACCGTCTATGTATTAACTCCTACATTGCAAACTCCTTAGAGGGCATGGATACATCTTTCCCAATACCTATTACATGCATTAATATTGTGAATGTTTAATAAATATTTGTTGAAGGGATTAAACTGTTCAATTATGACCTTTATATTAAATATGGGATATTCAATTCTGCATTGTAGTTCTTTGAAATCAGTAATTCACCTTTGTTTCAGGTAAATCAGAATATCTGCTTGAGCCAGGACCCTATCATTCCGGATAGTAGCATCAGGGACAGGTATTGGACCTAAGATTTCATTGCTATATGAAACTCCCAATTGGGATCCCCCAGGGAAATTGAATAAGTTACTTATAATATTCTGTAATTCTTTAATGCTTAAGACACCATTAAAGAATTTTTTAGCTTGAACCCTTGGACCCTAATCCCAAACCCCCAAGGGGTTTGTGAAATACTAAATGGGAAGTATTTACCTAGAGCACTCAGAGGTTAAGTGATTTGCCCAGCTTTCTCTGTCTTCCAGTTTGGCTATCTATCATTTTATGCTGTACTGCTGCCTTTCTATCATTCTGAATATCAGTTTATTTCTCTCTTCTCCTGTAGGAAAAAAAAATTTATAGCACATTTGTAGTTTTACTATAATAGCTAAGTTAAGTATCACTTAGGACATTGTGTGTATATGTGCGAGACATATACACATATACATATATGCATGCACATACATATATATATACACACACATATATGCACATGCACGCACGCGCACACACACACACACACACACACACACGCACCCCTTTTTTGTTGGGACTTGTGATTTCATTTAGGTAGGGGACTTTGTGGTATGAAAACTCTCTCCACTGATGGAGAACTGCAAATCATCTGTAAACAAGTCATAAGGAGAGCTGTGTGGAGACAATGAGAGATTGTAACTTGCCTATGTGTCAGAGACAGAAACTGAACTCAAGTCTTACTGACTACAAGCTTATCCTTTATTCACAATGCCAGGTTATCCTCCCTCTTCCTGTCTGTCCCTCTGTCTTCACTTATAATGTCCATGTGTATATATGTATATGAAGTTACTAATGAAAAACCTTTCTTTCCATTCCAAAGCAAGTGCTATGTTTATTATTTATGGGATTTGTTACACAGATTCCCACCAGACAAATCAGGCAAATGTATTTAATTAGGCCTTTCTAAAATTTGTATGAATAAATTTGCTATGTAATAAATTAGATGAACATTGTTTTTAAGAGTCATTAAAAAGGGAAAGACGTTGAAACATCTTGCAAATAAAGCTTTATTATTTAAAAAAATTATCCTTAACTTTATGCTAATCTTTAGTTATGAAAATTATTTGCATGTCTAAATTGTGGGAAACATTTTGGTTCCAATTAAACTTGTTTGTTTATTTCTTTATTATCTTGCTTTGTCAAAGTAGGGCTTTCGCTTTGTACGTCATGAATTTCTATTTGAACCCAAAGTTACCACATAAAAATAGAAGGCATTTTTTTTTTTTACTAAACCTTACAGCTAAAATCCCTCCCTTTAGCTGTCAGTCATCAGAACATGATGGGGGAAACAAAAAAATACGCCTGGTGATATACTTCATTCTCCTCTCCCTGCACTTGAAATTACATTGACTCTGGAGAAAAATCACAAAATGGAGTTGACTTCACCTAGTGAAAATTTATATTATGCAGCCCCAGATGATGGGTAAAATCGCAGATTCTTAATGTATTGATGCAACCTCAGTTGGGCCCTTGTTGATGCTGGTCAATCTTTCTACATTACCCTTCCTGACTCCTGAGGTCATTCCTCCATCAGTATGTGTTATAGACTTTTCATTTTCTTCTTAAACCCTAGTGTGTTGCCCTTACTTTTTTTACTTAACAATAGATAACCTAGGTTCCCATTTTTTCTGAGAAAACTGCAGTTTTCTAGTGTGACCTTGCTTTTTCCTTAAAACTTCTCAAATTGTTGCAAACCTTAAGGCACTAAATAAATATATTTCTTTATATTATTATTTTTAGCATTGATACTATCTTCTCCTTCCCTGTGGGGTGGACCAAAAGTCATGAAGTCATGAAAGGGTTTCAGTATTTAATAACTCCTTTATTTTTTTGTTTTTAATTTATAATGCCATAGCATCATATACAATATATATGCATATATAGGGAATAAATATATGTATATATATATAGGAAATAAAGAAATAATTTTCAGAAAGTTATTAAAACATCACACCCCTTCGTGACTTTTGGTCCACCCTATAGAAAGGGTATTCATGTGCTTAAGGCTAATTCCTCTGTTTATACTATTGAGACCATTTCCTTCTCTTACAGCACTGGATTCCAACAATCATATACTATCTCGTGCATTTTCAGTTGCTGACCTTCCTCTGTGCATACAAAATGCTTAGGTCTTCTCAGTCCTAAAACAAGACTTCTCTTGACCATTAGTAGTTAGTGCATCTGACTATTTTTACAGCTGTCTTCTCCTTCAGTATTAAACTTCTCAAAAAAGTTGTTTATAAAGGATGCTTCTATTTTTCACTAATATTTGTTAAATTAGGTCAACTCTGGGTAAAAGTGAAGTCATCCGATGACTATAGACTATAGGACTATATATGCATATAGGACATATGCACTTAAAACATACTATACTATTCACTGGAGGAGATAAATCAATATAAGGCAGATCCATCTTGGACTTTTTTATGCAGGAATTATTTCATTTTTGCCTGGCACAAAGGTGTGTAATAAGTGTTTATTATATTAATAAATAATTAATAATGTATATTAAATGATGTAATTATTACAATATCAAAGTGATCCCATTATAAAATCCCTCTTTCTTCATGAAATATTGCCAAACTACCCAATCCATAGTGATTTCTCCTTCCCTTTTATCTCATAGTGCCACTTTTCCTTGTTCTTTTATACTGTTTTCCCCTTTTGCCTTGAGACATATCTGATCATTGTATTGATACATTAGACATATCTAAAATTCCTTAAACTCTGGTAGAGATAGCCCAGGACCCTGAACCCAAGTGCCATGGGAATGGCAATGTTTTTGGCCTAGCGCCCTTAGCCATCATGCTGGGGAGCAATTCCTGTGGAGATGTAGCCAGGTGACTGCTCCTATAGGTGTTATAGCCACATTTATTGAGGATCTGGAAAAGAAAGTTCTTGTCAGAAAAGTCCATGGCACTGTCAAATGGTTCAAAACCAGACATTGATATGATTTTATAAGTGGAAATAACATTAAAGAAGAAATAATACCACCTGCTTTGTTTTCACATACCTTGTTTACACATAGTTTCATTGCATGTAATTTTCCCCATTAGACAGGGAATTCGTTGAGAGCTGGGACTGTCTTGCCTTTATAGTCCCATCACTAAACCTGGCACATAGTAGGTACTTGATAAATGTTTATTGACCAACTGAGTGTTTTATCCCTGAACCGTAAGGACCATGGGACCTTTTCACCTTACTTATAGATGAAACTTTCCATATGTGTTGTCTTCCTCATGAGGATGTGAGCTCTTTGAGAACTGGGGTGGGTAGGGGGCTTATCTTACTTTTCTATTTATTTCCCCAAAGATTAGCACAGTGCTTCGCATAATGTAAGTGCTTAATAAATGCTTCATTCATTCACTTAAATCATTATTCAACTTTATATGTTCTTATTTCTTTAAGTAGACTGTAAGTTCTGTGTGGGAAGGGACTGTATTTTATACTTTATGTATTTCTTTTCACTAGAAATATAAGGAAAAAGTAAGATTCCTGCAAGTAGGAAGTTTATGTTCTATTAGGCAGATGCACCATTTTCTCACGAAACAATATAGGATATATATATATATATGTATATATGTATATATATATGTATGTATGTATGTATACACACACACACATATAAAAGCAGAGTTGTTTGTATGAGGTGCTAACTACTAGGGGTGGGGAAAGGAAAGACAAATTATCTGTTGCCCTTTGTTTAGCTGTTCATTTTTACAGTCTTTCAAATGGCACAATTGTTAAATCTTCCCCTTCGCATTTTTGAATGGGACAGCCAAAACAGTCCACCATGGAGGGATATGTTTTCTAGGATATGGCTGCATGGTTGAGAACCAAGTGACCTTGAAGTCAAATGCAGTTACTGAATTCTGGCACTTGGGCTGGTGGTTTTTTACTTTTGGAATAATTCTTTGATTTATTCAGGAGATTGAGGCTACCCTCTGTTTTCCAGCCTTCCAAAAGACAGTCTGACCCTTTTGATTAAATGTTTGACTATCTTGTTCATCAGAACCTCATTCCACTTCATGTCCCTTAAACAACCAAATTTATTGATATTGTTTAGGTGTGTTTTAGATGGAACTTTTGGAGTCTGCTTAGTGTTTCTGTTATGCAGATCAGAACATGACCTTGGTGCTATTCATTCTCTTTAGGAGTCCATAGCAGAGCCACATCCAGAGAAAGAACTATAGAATCTGAATGCAGATCGAAGCATAGTATTTTCACCATTTTTTTCTTTCTTGTGGTTGTTCCCTTTTGTTCTGATTCTTCTTTCACAATATGACTAATGTGGAAATTTGTTTGACATGATTTTACATATCAAACCTATATCAGATTGCTCACTGTCTTGGGGAGGGAAAGAGGGAGAAAATTTTGCAATTCAAAATCTTATAAAAATCAATGTTGAAAACTATCTTTACATATAATTGAAAATTTTAAAAAATACTATTGAGAAAAACAAAGGAGTCCATAGCAGTGTGTATAGAACTCTATAGGATTTTCCTAATGATTTGAATTTACATGTCTCCTGTCTAATGTGTTTCATGAATGTCAAAAGAAGCACAGTTGAGCTCTTGGGTGACTATAATAATGTTTAGGACTTTTGATAATGTTTCATAGTCTCTTGAGGTGAAAAAGGTTACTTTATTCTTTGGTCTAACTAGTGAATGGGAGCATATTTTGATAGCAGCTTTCAGTTTCCTTGATGCTTTCTCAAGCATAACTGCATAATCTCTCTTTTATGTTAATTTGTCAATCTGTGAAAGAAACAGAATTTCCAGTAGTCTGGTAACAAATTCTATGCAGAAACTTTTTTGGCTTGGAGTTGGTTCTCAAATCAGTGATAGGGATCCATTTTTCCAAACACCGATCTTTCTAGAGGAGTGATGGGGAGATGAGAAAGGGAATAAAAGGAAGAATTGTCTGAAGATAAACTTCTATCAATCGATTTATAAAAAAGTTTTTATTAAGTGCCTACTTTGTGTCAGGCACTGTGCTAGATATTGGGGATACAAAGGCAAAAAGTTAAATATGTGCTTTCAAGGACTTTAGATTCCAGAAAGAAGACACCTAGGATATAGTTGTGTGTTTTTAGCACAAATACCAACTAAATAAATGTAAAAATACAAATTAGTTCAATACAGTGTAATTTGAGGGTACCAATACTTGAGGGGATCAGGAAAGGCTTCATGAAGAAGATGGTCCTTGAGCTTGAGAAAGGAAGAGACTCTGGGAAAGAAATAAGGAGGGAAAATCACTTTGGCTGCATCGTGGAGGATTATGTAAAATGGGAGAGCCACCTGAAACAGGAATAGAAATTAGAGGATTATTGCAATAATCTAGGTGAGAGATGATGAGGGTCTGAATTAAGGTGACAGCTGTATGAAAAGAAATAGTTCTAGTTCAAGAGAGATTGTGAGGGTAAAAATGGCAAGATTTAGTAAATGACTGGATATATAGAGAGGTGGGGGTGAATAGTCAAAGATAACATCAAAGTTATTAACTTGGGGCTCTCAGAGGTGTGTTCCACAGAAATAGGGAAGTATGGGAGAGAGATGGATTTGGGGCAAGATCATTAGTTCTATTTTGGATGTGTTAGTTTGAGATGTGTCTGGGTGTCCCAGTTTGAAATGTCCAATAGACGATTGGTGATGTGGAATTGAAGCTCAGAGGAGAGATGGGGCCTGGACATACAGATCTGTGAGACATTTGCATACAGGTGATAATTAAAACCTATAGTAGCTGATGAGGAGAGTGAGAGTCAGAGAGATCAAGGGGAAGGAGACATAGTCTAAGATATATCCTTTAGGAGGACTGCCTACAGTTAGGAGTCATAATCTGGTGAAGAACCAACAAAGGAAACTGAGGAGCAGTCAGCTGGTCAGGAGAACCAGTAAAGAGTAGTATTGTACAGTCCATAGGGGAGAAAAAAAATCCAGGAAAAGAGGGTTATTGACAGTGTCAAAGTCTGGAGAGGTCAAGAAGGATGAGAATTAAAAAAATCATTAGATTTGGTAATTAAGAGATCATCTATAACTTTGGAGAGAGAAGTTTCAGTTGAATGATGTGAGAAGTCAGATTACCAAGGGTTGAAGAATGAACAAGAGAAGAGGAAGTGAAAGCAGTTAATACAGACAGCTTCCCTCCCCTCACCCCCCCCCACACCCGCCACCCAAGAATTTAGCTAAGAAAGGGAAGAAAGTTATAGGATGATAGATATCTTAAGGGAATAAGAAGGCTTAGTAAAGATTAGTGTTGTTTAAGATGGGGGATACTTGGGCATGTTTGAAGGCAGTAGGGAAAGAACCAGTACCCAGGAAGCTGTTAAAGATTAGCGAGAGAGGATGATTGAGATTGCAATATGCTGGAGAAGATAGGGGATAGTATCAAGGGAACATATAGAGGTCTTGGCAAGGAGAAGGGACATTGTTGTCTCAGACTGAGGGGAAGGAGGAGTAAGTGGGGGAGGATGGAAAGAAGCTTATAGAGGAAGAGAAGGAGAGAAGAGAGAATTCATATAGGATGGCTTTGATTTTCTCAGGAGATTTTCTTAGATAGCTAGGTGGCATAATGGAAGAGTGCTGGACTTGCGGTGAAGAAGACAGTACAAATCCCAAATGAAAAACTTATTAGCTATGTGACCTGGGCAAGTCAGTCAACCTCTGTCTGACTCAGTTTCTTCATGTATAAAATAGGGATGATAATATAACTGGCCTCCCATGGCTGTTATGAAAATAAAATAACAGTAAAGTGCTTTGGAAACTTTAAAGGGCTATATAGATTCTAGCTATTAGTTATTATTGTTATTAAAGTAGGAGGTGAGATTCTCAGCTGAGAAGGAGGTAAGAGGTGGATTGCGAGAAGTTTGAGGAAGAAGGATTAAAATGTATATAGAAATATACAAAACATATAAAATGTAATTTTGGAGGCACCAGCAGACATAGGGATCAAGAAAGTTTTAATAAAGAAAATGGACCTTGAACTGAGTATTGAAAAAGAGTATGGATTCTGAGACATGGAGCTGAGAGGAATTGTGTGATAGATATATGAGATGGAAGAGTCTACTGAAGGTTATTATTTTAAGGTAAAGGATACTTGGACATGTTTGAAGGAAGGTTATATGTGAGCAACAGTAAGGATATCTGTTTGGATTGTACAGTATGTGAAATAAGTAATGTATAATAAAACTAAAAAGGTGGATTGGAACCAGATTGTAGAGGATTCTAAACAGAAATGGGAAGGGTGAGTAAGCAGTATAATAGAACCACTCAGAACAGAACCTTCCTTATTGTGGACAAGGTGAAGAATATTTGAATGGGATGAGTGACAACTCCAGAATGAAACAGGAATTGAATTAGCCCCAGCATCCCAGTTCAAGATCCAAAGATGGAACACACACATATTTATGTATAAGCAGAAGACAATAAATACATCCAAATTAATGCAATACAAGGTAGTTTTAGAGGGAAGGCACTAGCAGTTGAGGAGATCAGGAAGGCTTCATTTAGAAGATAGAACTAGATCTTACAGGCAAAGGCATACTAATTATACATCTAGAAAACATAACACTCTGCAAAGTTATACTCACATGCAGATAATATCTATCATTCACACCTAGCCTTTTTTATATCCTTTGGTCTTTCCTTATGCCAAGACTAGCTACATATGCTGACAAATTCCTATATTTAAGTAAACAGATACTCATCCTATGTTTAAGTAAACAAAGCACAAATGTTTCCTCACAAAAACATTCTTTTATTCCCACGTACTCATAGTGCTTGATACATTTGTAAACAAAAGCAAGTAAGTAAACATAAATGGAATAAGAGGATAGATAAATAAGCTATATGGACTGTTAAATGGATGGAAGGTAGTGGGGAGTATGTTGGTGGATAAGTGAAGTTGGGTTTGAAGGTATCAGTAAACTAACTAGTAGATAACCTAGAAATTGGTCTGTTTGCAGATCCAGGAGATCAGGGGACTTGGAAATTTAAGGGGGACCTTAGAAAGAGCTTTGAGTTTGACCCCTTTGTCTTTGAGCTGAAGGAACTAAGAACCAGGGAAATTAAATGAATTGTTCAAGATTATAGATGTCAAATACCAGAAATAGGATTTGAAATCAAGTCCAATGGCTCAAAAGCTGGTGTTCTTTCCATTATGCCACATTGCCTCTCCTGTGTACTATCAGCATGGGGGTCAATATTGTCACTTGTTATAAATCTTTGGGGAACACAGGCACTTCCTACCAGCTACCACTGAGGATCCACCAGTTCTGGGAATTGTTTAGAGTGCACCATGGGAAAGCAAGGAAAATATAGCTCTTGAATCTATTTAGTAATTGGTATTAATGATTAGAATTGTGATTCAGTGTTGTGTTTGCAATGTGTAATGGTGTTGGAACCTGCCTGGATCTTAGTCTGACTATAAGGTTGGAAGTGCATGGAATGAACTCTCCCTATGTGTATTCCAATAAAGAAGGAGGTAATTGGGGAAATTCTAACTGAGTTATTGGTCTTTGGGTAGTGGGAATGGCTTGGGAGATCCAAGTCAGCTACAGTGGCTGGTTGAGTTCTTGAGCAAGGGACCTTGAACTGTTAATGACATAGGGCTGGGGATTAGGGAAAGCTATTCCCCTTCTCCCTTTGTAGCAATGCTCTTTCTTGACTTGAGCTCATTTCTCCAATGAAGCAAAGATTTCTTGAAAAGCTCACTCTGGTGAAACCCACAGACCCCTTCTCAAAATCAGGTTTTTCCATGCCTAAAATACAATAGGATTACAAAGGAAACCAAAGGTTAGTAAAAATAAAGATGTATTTTTTTCTCATCCAAGTTCACAGACTCCCTGAAATTATGACCTGGGGACCTCAGGTTAAGACCCTCTATTTCAGATACAGCCTGGGCTATATATATATATATATATATATATATATATATATATATATATGTGTGTGTGTGTGTGTGTGTGTGTATGTGTGTGTCTTAGGTGATGGTGGCTGGATGTTAGTGGGAAAGTGGGAAGTAGCAAATTCACAGTAGAAGTAAAAACTGTCACTATTTTTGTTCAGAAAAAAACTATTCAAGAGAAAAGCATAATGAGTATAGTACAATCAATTTGAATGCAGCATTGCTGCATCACAGGAAAATTCTGAGCCCTTAATACTTTATGCAATTAGCGTTTTGATATCTAACAATGTAGTTTTGAGCTATTGGAGGGGAGTTCTAGATTAAGAAGAGAGGTGCCTTTAATTGATGATGATTTTCTACGTATCTGCCAGCAGAAAAAAAGCAGATAAAATTTATAGGGCCAAGACTGGTTCTATTGATGTCTATGAGCTGATTGAATACTATATAGGTAATCTACTGGAAGTCATTGAAAGCTGTGACTCACTCAGCTCTGATGGATAGATATGTCTGGATGGTGAATTACAGAATCTCAAAGTTAGAAGGGACCTCAGAAGTTATCTAGTCCAATCTGTAGCCAAATAGAATCAGTTCCCCAATTCCCCAAAAAGTAATTACCTAGATTTTGCTTGAAATTTTCTAGTATGGAAGGATCCCACTACCTCCAGAAGTAGCCTATTCCACTTTTAAATAGTTATGATTAATTAGGAAGTTTTTTCTTATTGATATAAAATCTACCTTTCTTAAACTTCTAGTGATTCCTTCTAGTTTGGCTTTTGGGGACCAAGAAAAAAAACCCCAAGCCCTTTTACACAGAAAAGCCCTTAAAATATATGAAGACAAGTATTCTGTAATGCTCCTTATCCTGCCCCATGCCAAGTTAATAAGAATTTATGAAATAGCAGCTATGTGCCAGGTACTATCTCTTCTTTAGGTCAAATGTACTAAAATTCTTCAACCTGTCCTCAAAAGGCATAGTTTTTAGTTTTCTTTCTATTCTGGGTATTATCCTCTGCATCTATTCTTGTTTGTCAATATCTTTCACAAAATGAGGTATCTAAAACAAAACAGATTCTCCAGATCTAGACTGAGCCAGGCACAGTGCAGGAAGACTATTACCTCCTTCAAAGGCACTACCTTTAATTCTGCCCAAAATCCTATCACCTTTTTGACTGCCAGATTGTACTCTTGGCTCATATTGATCTTGAGACTACTAATAATCCCTGCTCGTTTTCAAAGGATCCATCGCCTAGTTATTCTCCCTATATGTTACTCTTGAGAAGATTTGTTGTTGTTCAGTTATTTTTTAGTTGTGTCTGACTCTTCATGACTCCATTTAGTTTTATTGGTAAAGATACTGGAGTGGTTTGCCATTTTCTCCTCCAGCTTATTTTTCCAAGGAGTGGAGGCAGAGTTAAATGACTTTCCCCGGGGTCACACAGCTAGTAAGTATCTGACACCGGGTTTAAACTCAGGAAGATGAATCTTCCTTTCTTGAGGCCCAGTATTCTATCCACTCTGCCAACTAATTCCACTTAAGAAGCTATTAAACAAAAACAACAAAAAACAAGCATATTACATTTATATTAGATTCAACTCACTTAGACTTTCAAGATTATTTTATCCTGTATTCCTTTCATAAAAGTAATTTTATTTTAAAAAATTAACAAGCATTTTTTTTCTCCCTTCTAACCCCCCGCTATTGGAAAAACAAAACTAAACCCTGGTAACAAATAATAATAATAGCTAGAAATTATAGCACTTTAAAATTTTTGAAGTGCTCTATACATCTTACCTCACTTATCCTCCCTTTATTCTTTATCACAACAAGTGCTATTATTATCCCTGTTTTTCAGATGAGGAAACTGAGGTTGTGACTTGCTCAGAGTCACACAGTAAGTGTTTAAGGCTGGATTTGAACTCAGGTTGTCATGATTCCAGAACTAGAACTCTATCCACTGTGCCACCTAGCTGGCTTGAGTAACACAAAACAAATTCCCACATTTCAGAGTCTTCACTCTCTTCCAATGTGTTTTCTATCTGTCATAACTTTTTGTTACCTTCATATTTGCTAAGCATGGTTCATCCACATCACTGATAAAAATGTTGAATGACAGACTCCAGAGCACTCAGGTCCTACTTTGAAACTTTTTGGATGATTCTATATAAAGAAAACCTAAGGGCTAGGAGTAGGACTTTGAAGGGGAAAGGAAATCTAAAACAGACATAGAGTTGGAAAATACTATGTGGATAATACATATATTTCTTTCCTACACTAACATAGCTAACTTTCACACATGCAAAAAAAATACTGTTAGACTAATGTTATAATGAACTGAAAGTTAGAGAATTTTCTAGGAACTGTGTGGAGACTAGAAAGGGACAGAAGAAGGTAGAACAATATTAAATAATAGTGGTAATAATAGACATTCTTGCTTCAACCCTGATCTTATTGGGAAGGCTTATAATTTATCTTCATTACAGACAACACTTGCTGATGGTTTGACAGAGATAGTTCTTATCATTTTAAGGAAAGCTTGGGGCAGCTAGGTGGCACAGTGGATAAAGCCCCAGCCCGGAATTCAGAAGGACCTGAGTTCAAATCCGGTCTCAGACACTTGACACTTACTAGCTGTGTGATCCTGGGCAAATCACTTAACCCTCATTGTCCTGCCAAAAAAAAAAATAAATAAATAAGAAAGAAAGAAAGAAAGAATGAAAGGAAAGCTCCACTTTTTCTATGCTTTTTATGACTGTTGTATTTTGTCCAAAACTTATTTTTCATCTATTGAGACAGTCATATGATTATTGTTGGTTTTGTTATAGATATGGTCAATTATGCTGATGTAAATTGATATTTTTCAGTCATGTCCAACTCTTTGTGACCCCATTTGGGGTTTTCTTTGAGAAGATACTGGAATGGTTTGCTATTTACTTCTCCAGCTCATTTTACAGATAAGGAATGGAGGCAAACAGGGGTAAGTGACTTGACTAAGGTAACACAAAAAGTGTCTAAGGACAGATTTGAATTCACAAATATGAGTCTTCTAGATAAGAACTGGCACTTTATACACTGTGCCACCTATCTGCCCAATTATGCTAATAGTTTTCCTAATATTGAACTAACCTTGCATTCCTGCTATAAATTTCACTTGATTGTAATGTATTATCTTTGTTATTTATTGTAACATCTTTGATAGTTTTTTACTTAAAATATTATATCAATATTTATTAGGGAAATTGGTCTATAGTTTTCTTTCTCTGTTTTTGCTCTTCCTAGTTACATATCAATACCATATTTGCGTTGTAAAAGGAATTTGGTAGGACTCCTTTGCTTGTTTTCCCAAATTATTTCTATAATTTTGGAATTAATCTTTAAATATTTGGTAGAATTCATTTGTGAATCCATCAGGTCCTGGGGATTTTTCCTTAGAGAGCTGATTGCCAAATGGCAATGTTCAATGTTCAATTGTATTCCCTCTTTTGTTAATGTGAGGAATTTATATTCTCATAAATATCCATTAATTTTATTTAGAATGTTAGATTTAGTGGCATATAACTGGGCAAAATAGCTCCTAATAATTGCTTTAATTTCACCTTCATTGGTGGTGAGTTCAGCTTTTTTATTTTTAATACTGTAAATTGTTTTATTTTTCTTTCTTAAGCAAATCAGCTAAAGGTTTACCTATTTTATTGATATTTTCATGAAATCAGCTGCTGGTTTGATTTATTAGTTCAATGTTTTTCTTACTTTCAACTTCATTACTTTTTCCTTTGATTTTAAGATTTCCAATTTGGTGTTTAACTGGGGATTTATAATTTGGTCTTTTTAAAGTTTTTTAAATTTACATGATGAATTCATTGATCTGCTTTTTGTCTTTTTTTATTAGTGTATTTAGAGATATAAAATTTCCTCAAAGTATTGCTTTGGCTTCATCCCATAAATTTTGGTGTGTTGTTTGATTGTTGTAATTCTTGTTAATTAAATTTTTTATTGTTTCTGTGCTTTGTTTTTTGACTCGTTCATTCTTTAAATTAGATTATTTTGTTTCCAGTGAATTTTAATCTATGTTTCCACTGCCCTTTATTGAATGTAATTTTTATTGCTTTGTGGTTAGGAAAGGATGCATTTATTATTTCTGTTTTTCCACATTTGGTTGGGAAGTTTTATGCCCTAATACACAGTGAGTTTTTTGAAGATGTCATGTACCGCTGAGAAAAAAAAATATACTCCTTTCTATTCCTATTCAGTTTTGTCTTGAGGTCTATGATATCTAATTCTTCTAAAATTCTATTCATCTACTTAACTTCTTTTTTGTTTATTTCATGGTTAGACTTATCTATAGGGGGAAAATTGAGGTCCCCTACTAGTAGAGTTTTACTGTATATTTCCTCCTCTAACTCATTTAACTTTTCTGTTAAGAATTTGCATCCTAGGACATTTGGTACATATATGTTTAGCATTGATATTTCATAATTGTCAATGATTTCTTTGAGCAAGATATAGTTTCCCTGCTTATGTCTTTTAATTAGGGCTATTTTTGTTTTTTGCTCTTAGATCATGATTTCTACTCTTGTTATTTTTTTTTTTTTACCTCAGTTAAAGCATAATAGATTCTGCTCTAACCCCTTATTTTTACTCCATTTTTTGGTAGGTGTGTTTATTGTAAACAATATATTGTTGCATTATGTTTTTAATTCATTCTGATATCTGCTTTCATTATGTGGGCAAGGTCATCGCAATCACATTTACAGTTATGATTACTAGCTGTATTTTTCTCCATCCTATTTTCCTTGTTCATCCTTCTCTCTCTCTTCCTCCCTCTTTTTTCCTCTCCCTCCCTCTCCCCGTCTCAAAAAGTCTATTTTGCTTCTGACCAGAGGCTTCTTTAATCCACCCTCTATTCAAATAGTACCCCTTGTCTTTTATCCCCCTCCTCTTCTACTTCCCCTGTAGGTTAAGATAGAATTCTATACCCAAACGAGTGTGTGTTTTCCCCTCTGCATCAATCCCAATGAGAGTAAGGTGCAAGAATCCCCCCTCCCATTTACCCCTCCATTTTAAAAGCTCTTCCTTTCACATGTCTTTCATGTAAGATTTTTTTCATTCTTTCTCTCCTTTTCTCCTTCTCCCAATGCATCTCCTTTTCTCACTCTATGATTTTTTAGAATGATCCCATTGTAGTCAACTTATACCCATGCCCTCTATGTATACTCGTTCCAACTGCCTTATTATTGATAAAGTTCTTAGGAGTTACAAGTATCATCTTCCCATATGGAAATGTAAACAGTTTACCCAAATTGAATCCCTTATGGTTTCTCTTTCATGTGTACCTTTTAATGCTTTTCTTGAGTCTTATATTTCAATGTCATATTTTCTATTCAGTTCTTATCTTTTTATCAGGAGTGCTTGAAAAAATTCTATTTCATTAAATATCTATTTTTTTCCTTTGGAAGATTATACTTAGTTTTGCTGGATAGGGTATTTTTTCTTGTAAACTCTTTTGCCTTCTAGAATACCATATTCCATGTCTTCTGATACATCAATGTGGAAGTGGCTAAATCTTGTGTGTGATCCTGACTATGGTTCCATGATATTTGAATTGTTTCTTTTGGACTACTTACAATATTTTCACTTTTACCTTGGAGCTTGGGAGTTTGGCTATAATATTCCTGGGAGTTTTCAATTTGTGATCTCTTTCAGGAGGTGATCAGTAGATACTTTTATTGTATATTTTACCCTCTGGTTCTAGGATATCAGGACAGTTTTCCTTGATAACCTCTTGAAATATGATATCTAGGCTCTTTTTTGATCATGGTTTTCAGGCAGTCCAATAATTCTTAAATTGTCTTTCCTTAATCTGTTTTGCAGGTCAATTTTTTTCCAATGACATATTCTACATTTTCTTCTCATTTTATTATTTTGATTTTGTTTTTATTGTTTCTTGGTTTCTTAGAGAGTCATTAAATTCCACACCCAATTGTATTTTTTGAGGAATCACTTTCTTTTTCTTTTCTTTTTTTTTTCTTTTCTTTTTTTTTTTTTTGGTGAGGCAATTGGGGTTAAGTGACTTGCCCAGGGTCACACAGCTAGTAAGTATTAAGTATCTGAGGCCAGATTTGAACTCAGGTCCTCCTGAAACCAGGGCCAGTGCTCTATCCACCGTGCCACCTAGCTGTCCCAGAGGAATTATTTTCTTCATTGAGCTTTTTTACCTTTCCCTCCTCCATTCGGCCAATTCTATGTTTTAATAAGTTCTTTTCTTCAGTGAATATTTATACCTCTTTTTCCATTTGATAAATTCTTATTTTTAAGGAGTTCTTTTCAATGGATTTTTATGCCCCTTTTACCATTTGGCCAATTCTTTTTTTTAAAGGTGTTATTTTCTTCATTATCTTTTGTGCCTCTTTTCCTGAACTATCGACTCTCTCTCTCTTTTTTTTCTTTTTGGTGGGCCAATGAGGGTTAAGTGACTTGCCCAGGGTCATACAGCTGGTAAGTGTCAAGTGTATGAGACCATATCTGAACTCAGGTCCTCCTGAATTCAGGGCTGGTGCTTTATCCACTGAGCCATCTAGCTGCCCCCCCCTTTTGTTCGGGGCAATGAGGGTTAAGTGACTTGCCCAGGGTCACACAGCTAGTAAGTGTTAAGTGTCTGAGGCCGATTTGAACACAGGTACTCCTGACTCCAGGGCTGGTGCTCTATCCACTGCACCACCTAGCTGCCCTGACTCTCTTTTAATAATTTTATTCCATCACTCTAATTTCTTTTCTTAATGTTTCCTCTCTCTTATTTGATTTTAAAAATTATTTTTGAGCTTTTAAAAATAATTCTTATTGTGCATATATCAAATTCACATTTTTCTCTATGGCTTTGCTTGTAACTACTTTGACATAGTTGTTTTCTTTTGGGTTTGTCACCACAGTAACTCGGATTTTCTGTTCTGTCATTACAGTAACTTGTTATGGTTGGGCTCTTTTTTGTTATTTAATCATTTTTCCTGCTTGTTTCTTGACTTTTAACTTTATGTCATAGTTGGGGTTCTCTTTCTGAGGTGGAGAGTGCACTGTTCCAAGTTTCAGGCCTTTCTTGTTGCTGTTTTCAGATATAGGGCTGGTGTCTATTGCCCTTTTATGTTTGCAACGTGGTATGATTTAAGGAGAGGTGTGGCCATTGGTCTCCTGGCATGTGCTCTTGTCCTTACCCAGGAAGGGCTTGTTCTATTGTAGCCACAATAGAACTGTGACCAAGTTTCCTGATTTCCTACAGTCACCAGTGCTAGTCTTCTTTTTTGCCATGGAACTGAGACCTGGGCCCCTGCTCCTTTGTGAGTGACCACAAGTACTCTTCTCCACCCTTTATCTATGACCAGGCTCCCTGCTCCTTTTTGTCCTTTGGTAAGTGCTAGTATTCTTCCTTGGCTCTGCATCCCAGAATTACATATGGGCAATCCAATATGGTCCTCAATCCATCTCCAGCAAAGGAGGGTCCCCTGTAATCTCTTTCTGATCAGTTGTCTGATCCCCTTTTTGTGGGCTGAGAGCTCCCAAAACTGCTGCCACCACTGATGCAGCTGCCTCCAAGACCTGCTGTTGGTGTTGCTGGGGTGCAGCCTGCCCTGTGCTCCAGGGCAACTATCACCTTAGTGTGAAACCTTTCTTGCCAACCTTCCAAGCTGTCTTGGGCTAGAAATTTGTTTTAGTCTGAACTTTCATTGGTTCTGCCACTCCAGAATTCAATTTGAGGCATTATTTTAAAGTTGTTGGAGGGGAACTGTGGAGAGTTCAGGTGAGTTCTTGTGTCTCCTCTACCATCTTGGCTCTCTGGTACCAAGTGTTTTTCGTGAAACTTGGTTATTACATCTTCAATGACATTATTACAAAGTGGCATTGGTTCAGACAACATTATGTGTGTTACACCTGTATTCCTTCCCTAGCCAGTGAAAATAGAGTAGAAACCAATTATTTCCCTATAACATGTTCGAAGGTCATCTTTTCCCCTTGTCTCCCTAAAATGGTGAAATAATGGAATCAGTGAGTTGCTGTCTGAGGAATGATTGTCTCTTGCTCTATCGCATACAGAACAAGAAGGCCATATGACATTGATGGATAGCTGGAGTGATGTGAGTTGGCTGCAGAGTAATAGAGATTATTGCTGTGACCAGAGTGCATGCTTTTAAAATTGTTTCTGTTGCTGAGATGTTACCATTGTTGTCACTAGGGAGATGATTTTTCTTCTTCTTGATGATGATGATATGAGAAATCTTCAGTGGCTTCTGAGATTCCTGGCTTCCATCATGAAGGCAGGGGAGCTGCCATTTAGAAGAGATTAGATTACCATCTTTGCTTAATGGTTTAGTTAATCATCTGGTTGAAGGGAAGGGGTCAGACCTGATGATCTCCGGAAGTTCTTTTTTTTTTTTTAAGCTCTAGGCATTATAGTATATAACACCTACACGAATCACAACAATAACCGCAATCAACACCACTATCACCATCACAGCCTCTTGCTAAACTGACTCCTAGACTTGTAGTTTAAGGATTACAAAATGCTTTTTCTAAATTATCTTTTGACCCTCACGGCAACTCTGTATGAGGTAGATACCATGGGTATCATTATCCCCATTGCACGGATAAGGAAACTGAGGCTTATAGAGTCTAAGAGGTAGGTGACATAGAGAGCTGGTGCAGAAGCCAGGAGGACCTTGATTCAATTCTCACCTCTGCCACAAACTGGCTGTGTAATGCTGGGAAAGTCACTTAACCTCTTTTTTCCTCAGTTTCTGCATCTGTAAAATTATAGGGCTGTTGTACCTAATGATCTTTTCCAGCTCTACGTCTTTCATCCTGTAACTTGTTATTGTCATATATCTAATAGGTGAAGTTGAATTGAAATCCAGGTGTTTCTGACTCCAAGTCCAGTTTTATGTTTACTGTGCCATGCTGACATTCTCTTCTGTAGTAGAAAGAACACTGGCATATGGACTTTAACATCGACAAACTGTGTAACCTTGGGTAAATCATTGAGTCTTATTCAATTTTTGCCATATATAAAATGGGGATACTAACACTTGGATAACCTACCTTATAGGGTTTTTGTGAGAAAGGCACTTTATGTAGTATATCAGTTTAAAATATATTGAAATCTAAAAATACTGTTTTGGAAGGAAGTATAAACTGCTGTCATCCTTGTCAATGTCATCATCACTTTCCTATTCTCTTGATGCAGGGACAATTTCTTCATTATCTGTTAACCAAAATGTTTTAGGAGCTTAATCACTGTTACATAAGTTAATATGAAAATTACTTGGTCTCTGACTGAAAGTGACCCCTCTGCCAGTTTTTCTCATCAACCCTCTCTGTGTCCCAGGACTCTTAGTTTTCTCTTTCATAAAGAAGCCTCAAGGCTGTCTTTGCTACTGATGCCTTGGTATTGTGACCCACTCAGAAGTGATGCCTGTCTGGGTTAACATCTGACACACACTTGGCAAAATCTATACCCCTATGCAAGGGCATACCAGGGAGAGAGGTGTTAAAATATACCTGACCATCGAATATTTGAATTTCTATAATAGATAGGAGTTGGGAGGTGGGAATGGGGAGGGGAAGACAAAGAGTAGAAGTACCATCCTTTTCCCAAAGTAAGGAAGTGGCCTATAAAAGTCAATACGATAGAACCTGATACTGGTGATTGCATCTAACTGTTTAACTTTATACATGGAAAATTATGGTTTAGAATCTTTGGTGGATTCTTCATGAGAAAAATTTACAGAACTATGTGAAACACAAGTTCCTTGCTAATCTTTTCCCTATTCATCATAGTTAGTGTAGTCCATTGGAACCTGCCCATATAGATCTGGGTTTGGGGTTCAGTATATTGTTTCTGCACTTCCTAGGACAGCAAAGAGGGACACTGTTCCTTGGCAGGGGGGTGGGGGTGGGGGTGTCTCTGTGGGTATCAGGAAGTACCTAGGGATCAGGCTCTAGTTCAGCAGGTTAAGTAAGGGAAGGCACCACTGTTGGAATGTAAGAGGTAACTTGGTGTAGTAGAGAGAGTACTGGAGTTAGTCAGGAACACTCTGATATGAATCCAGTCCCAGGCACTTACAAGCTGTATAACTTTGTGAAAGTCATTTAACCTCTCTGGTCCTGAGTTTCCCTATTAGTAAAATGAGGAGTTTGGGCTGCTGAGGCTAAGAGATTAAGTAATAAACCCAGAGTCACACAATCAGTATGTGTCTGAGGTAAGATGCAAACTCAAGATAGCATTCAAAATCAGGTTTTATTGATTACAAGTCTAGTGCTCTATCCACTCTGCCATCTTTTCCTATCCCAAGTTGTTTCTCTGTTGAATTTGATGTACTTTCATAGATTTTTTAATAAGATCCATATAACCTAAGTCTGACTGGAATAAGACATGCATTAATCTTTGTAATATGTATGTGTGTATGTATGTGTATATATGTGTATGTATATGTGTATGTGTATATATGTAAACTGGGGATTTCAAGGCATTTATAAGTATATAAAATATGAAGAGGGATTCATGGGAAAGGAAAACTTCCGTTTAGAAATCTTTGTTAACAAATGTTTCTCACCCATTTTGATGAGCCTTACTGGCACATGTCATGTGGAATGATTGCTCTGAACATTCCTTGTTATATGCTACAACCTATAATATGGCTGGTTAATCTATTGTCAGATCATTGTTAAGTTTTTAACATCTCTCAATGTAAAAATAGATTTAGAACTTGATTATAATCACTGTTATTTTCAATTATTCCAACATAACAATGGGAGGATTATGCAAAGATTTCTGATATATATATTCTAATAGATCCCTGATATTATATTGAAGGCTACTAGAAACTGTGATTTTTAGCTGTTTCTTACAGATGGGAATTGTGACACTTTCCTTAGGGCTCTAGAGGCAACACCAGAGATGCCATCAGGTGATTCATGGCTGAAAACATGGCATCCCTCAGCCTAGTTGAGACAAGTTACTGCTGAGTGAAATGGCATGGCTTCACATATGGAGCATATATACAGGATCTTTTGAACTAGGGAATACCTCAGCTTTCATGTTTTACTGATTGTTCTCCACTGACCTGTTGTTTGTCTGTATCCTTTAGGGACAGGTCTTAAGAAAGTAAAGCCTACTACTTGAAGTCTATCTATTTATTAGAGGGAACCAGGGGACTGAATTGATTTCTAAGTGTAGAAGTTAGCAACTGGGGCTGGTACTAGCTTAAGTCAGTCAGTCTGTCAATAAACATTTATTAAGTACCTTCTATGCACCAGACACTATGGTAACTACTAGGGAGACAAGTGAGAAAAAGAAAAACAGTGTCTGCCCTTAATGAGTTTACAATATAATAGAGGAAATCAACACACAAAAGGAAAGGTGGAAATCAGGGGAGAGAAGAAATTACCTGGCATGGAGCATATGGAGCCCAGTGCAAGGAATGTGACTGGAAATTGAGAGTTTGTTGGTCTGTGAGCTCTCTTTAAATGGAGGCTTTGGGAGGAGTTCTTTGCTTAACTCTGCAGTCCTCCAATCAGAGGAGCAGAAGGTCCTAAGGTTATTGATGAGGTGTGAATATCAAAGCTGATGCAATCTCTCAGGATGATGAGGTTTCCCTGGGAGACTTCAGTCTCCCTGACAATGAAATTTCCTGGGAGCATGCTCATGGTAAAATCCAGGCCAAGTAATACAGCTGGTGTGAAAATGACTAAGTGGTCTTAGCTCTTTTCTGAGAAAGTGACTTTGAGGCTCTCCCTGACTCTACCCTCAGATAATAACACTTGGGAAAGAAGGTAGGGCTTTTATAGATGTCGGGCAGATTCCTTGTATACTAATTCATTCCTTTTGCCCTTTGTATCCAAATATTGATGTTGAGTAATCTTGGGCATATAACAGGCTTTTGCTGTATTTTCCTGTAATCTTCTAAAGGTGAAAAGATGCCAGGACAGGGAAGGAAAGATGCCCCAGGGAGTTTGTGTCATATGCTGAATATTCATGAGCAATATAGATCTTTGGAGATGAGTTCACTCCTAACAGCCAGTGGCACAGAGGATCCAATAATTTATAAAGGCTTAAAGTCCTAGAGTTGTGAAGTGCCTTAGAAATGACTTAATCCCATTCCAACTCATCCTCCTCTTCTTCTTCCTCCTCCCCTGCTTCCTCTTTATGTCACTATACAAAGTGTCCCACAAGACAGTGTAATTTTAAGCTACAAAAACTTAAAGGACAGGAGACAAAGGGTCTCCTAGGGAATCTTTGTCTTTTAATGAATACTCATTGGAAATGCAATTTTTTGCCAATGAGTTTATGCCCAGAAACTGCATGCATAGAATATCTAATAATTTATGGAAATCTAGAATCCTAGAGCTGACAATGTCAGTTATTGTCAAAGTATCTTTTGAAAAAACCCCTATCTTTTTCCATAGAATATTACCCTTTGAACAATTTAGAACATAACACTTAATGTAAAAGATTGTTATTTCCTACAGTATTTTTTCTCATGCATCAGCATAACATGAACATGACACTGGGTTCTCCAAGGCCTTACCAATGAGCTATAACCTCTGGCACATCCCATCAAGCTGAAAAGGTTGTAAGCCTGGGCAGGCCCAGTGGTAAACTTTGGTTCAAGGACTAACCTAGATAAGAGAGTAAAGCCTGACCTTAGAAATCTGTCCTCAGAAAGTTGGCCACCAGGGGATTTTTTAGAGAGGTGGTGGTAGGGCACAGTAACTTGTGAAAGTATTTACTAAGTCATGGAGGAGTCCCTCTTCACTTTTATTGATGTCCCATTAGTTTGTCCTAGAGAATGCATAAAAGACAGATGAATTGCTAAAACATAGAGGTCAGGAATGGTGATACATAAAAAGATGGTTGAATCCAATGTGAGAAAACTTAAGAAGGCATTAGATTTGTGATAGGTGGAAGTCATGGAGCGGCAGTTAGGGAACAGGTAGAATTCAGTGGAAGAAAGAAGTGGATTAACCAGTATTATTCTGAGAGTCCAAAATGGAATAGAGAGAGTGGCAAATGGAGGGCTGGGGAGGGGGGCA
The DNA here is from genome assembly GCF_019393635.1 of Dromiciops gliroides. Taxonomy (NCBI): domain Eukaryota; kingdom Metazoa; phylum Chordata; class Mammalia; order Microbiotheria; family Microbiotheriidae; genus Dromiciops; species Dromiciops gliroides. The sequence goes on along the minus strand of NC_057865.1, from coordinate 109,732,080 downwards.
TACAAATTTGTTTTGTAGGATCAAGAAGAAAATGGGTGACCAGTGATTTATCATATTAGGTCTTGAGTGGCAAGAAAAAAGAATAGTATGGAACCAGTAGCTTGGTTAAGGGACCATGACTAGGAGGTCAGTTAGCCACTTGTCAAAGAAATAGAATCCAAGGATCAGTCCACCTGGGGAAAGGGAAATGAGTAAAAAGTAGCAGTTACAAAGAAAAATGCTTTTAAGGTCTTCTACGTCAGTGTAAACACAGAGGGGCAGATAGCAGAAAATTTAAATGGATAAGTCTGGTTCAGGAGAGTCAAATGGGAATTTTCAGGAATCCAGGAGTTCAGCATAAATGAGAAGAGACTAGTAGGTCAGCCTAAGCAGCAGAAGCTGCAAGATTTTGACTACTGACCAAAGGCAGAGCAGATTTGTTCTCATCACGGGTTTTATACCCCTGGCTCCTGGTGCATGAGGGGCACATACTGGAAGCCAGGGAGAGAAACTTAACCATCATAGGTGCAAATTACTTTTAACTATAGTAGAAAAAGAGCACTGGTCTTCTGGGGGAGGTCTAACATAGCTAGAAGCTGTTGATGTAGAAATCATGATGGGTGTCTAGTGGTGGCTAATGATAGAACAGAAGATATGATGCCTGCTGGTGGATTCCAAAGTGAAAACAGCAAAAAAAAAAAAATGAGAAACAAGCTGAGATTTGATGGAGGCAGGCTAGAGGAAAGAGAGATGAACAGCAAGAGAGTAGAATGGAGGGAATACTACAGGTTGTGAAGGGAGGCAGAGTGCTGTGTTTGTGGTTGTGAAAGACATGGGAAAAAGAACTACAAAGGTCTGTGACACTATAACAAGGTCATTGATACAGGAAAATGCTTTAGAATTAAGAAAGGGCAAGAAGAATCTTAGGCAGAACCTAGATGGAAAAATAAAAAGAGAGGTGGAGTTTGTGGGCAGTGGCTTTGGGCTCTGATTATCAACACAGACATAATAGGACAAGTAGTGGGCAGAATATGGAAGGATTATATATAGGTCTTCATTATAAAGTCTATTCATCAGATGTACTTTATCTTTTACTCATTTGACTTTCCCTAAAAACTATGTTTTAAGAGGAAAATATATTAAGGGCTTCAGGCATAGTTCTATATTTTTATTCCTCTGCTCATTTCTCAGCACCATTTTATGTGAGTTTCACATTGGGGGATGAGCTAACAAAAATATTAAGATTCTAAAGATCATAATTTATGGTCATGTTTCCCTGCCATTTTTCTTTTCTTTTCCCCTTTTTGCTAGGATTCTCTACTTGTTCATTCCCTAATTGAGAAATGGTCAAAGGGCGTGAACAGGCAGTTTTCAGATGAAGAAATCAAAACCATCTATTTCTATATGAAAAAAATGCTTCAAATCACTATTGGTTAGAGAAATGCAAATTAAAACAACTTGAGGTTCTACCTCACACCTATCAGACTGGCTAATATGACAAAAAAGGAAAATAATAAATGTTGGAGAAGATGTGGAAAAATTGGAAGACTCATGCATTGTTGTGTGATAAAATAATGGGATTCCGCAGATGCCCAGAGGCCCCACCTGATGATTGATTTAGAATTGATTGAATTGGGTGAGACTGAGAACCTGACTGAGAACTTACTTAAGAATGATTAAATCGAGACCACATGTGGCCGACCCTGAGTAGGGTGTTGTTCTCAGAGGCTGTGGACTACATCATCAACAGGAGACCACTTTCAACCAATCATCTTGAAGGACTTCCCCTTTTGGGGAAGGAGACAGGAAGTAGGAAGCAAAGGCTGGCTGGCTGGAACTTCCTCTTTTTTGTTCAGGAACCAGTGTGGTTGTGGTAGGGACAGAACAGAGTAGAAAGATCTACTCCACATATTCTTTATAGGAGTGTGGATAGCTAAATTAAGGTGGCTTTCTCAATTTCTCTCTCTTCACTAACTTCTAATATGCTTTAATAAATCCTTAAAAGCCTAAACTCTTGCTAAATTAAAAAGTAATCTTAGCCAGCCCCCCCCCCAAAAAAAAACCTGGGGCAGGGGGGGGGCTGGTTAGGACCCACATTTAGATTTTAAACATCACAGTTGGTGGAGTTATGAAGTGATCCATCCATTCTGGAGAGCAATTTAGAACTATGCCCAAAGGGTTATGGGGCTGTGTATACCCTTTGACCCAGTAATATCACTACTATGTATGTATCCCAAAGAGATCGTAAAAAAAGGGAAAAGGACCCACATGTACAAAAATATTTATAGCTGCTCTCTTTGTGGTGGAAAAGATTTGGAAATTGAGGAGATGTCCATCAATTGGGGAATAGCTGAACAAGTTGTGGTATAATAATGTAAGGGAATACTATTGTACAATAAGAAATGATGAGCAGGCAGATTTCAGAAAAACTTGGAAAGAATTAAGTAGATTGATCCTGAGTGAAGTGAGTGGAACCAGGAGAACATTGTGCACAGTAATAGCACATTATATGATGATCAGCTATAATAGATTTAGCTCTTCTCAGCAATACAATGATCCAAGATAATTCCAAAGAACTCATGATGGAAAATGCTCTCCACATCCAGAAAAAAGAACTGTAGAATATGAATGCGGATTGAGTCATACTGTTTCTATTTTTTTTGAGGTTTTTCCCTTTTTTTCTGATTCTTTTTTTCACAACATGACTAATGCAGAAATATGTTTAATGTGATTGTTCATATATAACCTATATCATATTGCTTTCAGTCTTAGGGAGGGGCGAAGGGAGGGAGGGAGAAAAATTTGGAACTCAGAACTATAAATAGAAATGTTTATTATCAAAATAAAATAAAAAGATTATCTACTTATTTGGTTTGTTGGACCAAATTTTAAGAAGCATTATGCTCGTCACTCAAAGTGATAGACTGTATCATAGCTTATGGATTCTTGTGTTCTCTCTCCTCACTTTTTTCTGAGAGGTTTTTTTGCTTGATCTCTACTTTGTTTTCATTACACCATACCTTGTGTAATGCTCATTTGTGTTTCCATTTTATACACCTGAGTAGACAGACTATAAGCTCCTTGAGGTCAGGGATGGTCATATTTCATCATTATATCCCTAGCACCTAGGACAGAATATCAGACAAAATAGGCATTTATTAAATGTGAGTTAAATTTCGTGACTAAAATTGAACATACATGTTTTTGACCTTGAGTTTTGCAAGTAAGTCTTCTTGCTATTTGTTAAAATAGACAGTGATATTTGGAGAAGAGGAGAAATCTACTTGAGTTATGTCTACTCTAGCCCACTGACAACTGCTGAGAGCTGGGAATGTTCAGGATACAGCTTGTTTTAGCAAGCAAGAAGTAAAACATGTTGAGGGAATGAATCTTGGTTATCTGTATGGTAGTCTGATAAATACTAAGAAGAATGGCACTTCTGTTTTTTCATCTCATCCAGGGCTTCTAAAACCATAGAATCTTAGGGACGGAAAGGACTTGAGGGCATGTAGCCCAATATTCTCATTTTGCAGATGAGGAAATGGAATCATGCCTTGAAAAAAATGATACCTGACATTTGCATGTAACTTTATACTATATCACCTGCTTCACATACTTTCCCTTCCACACAAGAAGAAAAGGAAGACATCATTATCTTTCCCCTACAGATGAGGAAGTTGAAACTCAGAGAGACTGTGTCTTGTCCAAAGTTCTTTAGGCTATAATTGGTGGAGTTAGCATTTGATTTCAAATCTAGAGTTCTTTCTACTACCTGATGAGGGAAAAGAATGGTCCAAAGGTGCCCTTGGTCTGGCTAGAATTTATGCTCATTTGGATTAGGTATTGGTACTAGGGCCAAAGTTAGGGGAAAAGTGGTATTAAGTTTGTTGCTCACAAAAGCTGCCTCCACTTATCTGGAGATGCAGTTTTTCTGTAGCAGGGCAGCAAATGTACTATAAACTACCTGCTGCTTTTGAAATTCTTGATCAGTTCAGCCCTTTGTAGAAGAATAATATGTGTGTGTTTGCATGTACATAGGGTTGTGTGTGTGTGTGTATAATTGAATGAAATGTCTTTCTTATCTTCTGGAGTAATGGAGAAATACTGCCTGCAGAAGTTTGGATGGTAAAGCAGCTGAAAGAAAACATGGATTAAGTTCCCGGGCTTGTTAAAGCCAAGGCAGAAGTGAAGCAAGTTTTCAGATCCCAGACAGCACCTATCATTACAGAGCATGTGTTGGAATAAAAAGAGAGACAGCCTTGTGGTTTCCTGGCACCCCACCTCATTCTTTTATTCTTTGCCCACTCCAGCATGGCAGAAGCACAGCCCTTTCAACTTGCTAATCAGCTGTCAAAAACAGGCTAGTCTGGTCTCCTGTCTGAATGACTGCATTGCAAACTCAGGGAAAGTGGGAAGAGGTCAGTTGCATTGGAGTCATGCCACCCAAATTAAAGTAACAGATGCAAATGAGGGAGTCCAAGGAGAGGTGGGATGCTGCTTGGTTTCAGGCAGGGCTAATAACCACACTAACTTGATTGACTCCAGTGGGTCACATAAATTCTCTAGATGAAAAATTCTCTGGGCATTTCTCTGGAAAACAAGTGCTTTGCAGGGAAAATGTGTCTGGAAACAACACCTCCTCCTTCCTCTTGGTTTAATAAACATCAAATTTTAATGGCAGCTAACCCCTTAACCCTGAGCATATCCTGGAGAATTCCTAATAAGCTGAACTGACTAGCCATGTGCTTCACTTGATGGCCAGCAGTTCTCCATAGGACAGAATTAACAAGGAAGGCAGGCTTTAAATGCCCTAGGTTTTGCTTACTTAAGTAGCATTGTGAAAAGTACGGTGGTTTAAAGGTTAGGGTTCCTGGCTTCAAACTTCACTAATTATTAGCTGAATGCCATTAGGCAAGACACTTAAATTCTCTTACCTTGTTTCTTCACCAGTAAATGAAGAAATTGAATTAGATAATTTTTAAGATCCCTCCCACTTCTACATGTCCTATGCTACTATTTTCACTATTTTGTTACTTTTTTGTTACTGTTCTTGTTTATTTTTTCTTGCATTTTTTCTTTCCTTTTGTTCTGATTAATGTGAAAATATCTTTAACGTGATTGTTATGTATAACCTACACCAAATTGCTTCGGAGCAGGAGAAAAGGTTGGGTGGGATAAAAATTTGGAACTCAAAAAATAACTTTGCATGTAAGTGAGAAAAAATAAAATAAAATAATTAATTTAAAAAATGTCAGGCAGCTAGGTGACACAGTAGATAAAGCACCAGCCCTGGATTCAGGAGGACCTGAGTTCAAATCCAGACTCAAACACTTGACACTTACTAGCTGTGTGACCCTGGGCAAGTCACTTAACCTCAGTTGCCTCACTAAAAAAATGTCCTGTGCTGCTAAGTATGTAATTTTAAAAAGGGTATTGCAGTTCATAAAATCAGCTAAAATATCAGAAAAATCTCAAAGCGTCCACTAGAAAGATAATTTTTCCTTGGGTACTTTTTATAATTTTTCTTCTGTAATTATTAATACAGACAAAGGTATGAACACAGACTCCTGAAGTTCCAGGAATTTACCAGCATCTCTCTCTCTCTCCTGGGGGTTGATAAATATGAACAGAGAGAAAATGAAGAGTTGAAGGTGGCTGGGGAAAAATCTTTGTTAATCTGGAAGAGTTCATTGTTTCCTTCTATATTCAAGCTCTTTAAAGGCAGGGATTATTTTGTTTTCATCTTTCCATTCATAATGCCTGACAAATACTAGGTGCTTAACAAATGCTTAATGATTGGTAATAAATCTTATAAACTTCAGGAATCACTTCTAAAGGCTCACAGAAGAAATAGGAATTTTGCTCTTTTCTTCAGGGCATAGGCTAAGATGTTCTGTACTGGATAACTTCATCTGTGTTTATCCTGTGACAGATACTACTTTTTGAGGTATGGCCGGAGGAAGCAATCCAATCTCACTTTGGAGCTGGATTTCCAACATTCTGGTTAGATATTTCCTGAACTAAAATGTGAAGAACTGGGGAAAGGGGGGAGGCAGCTATCACTTGAGATAGGCTTTATGATCTTGGGCAAATTACAATTTTTCTCAGCTTCCTTTCCTCATCTGTAAGAGAGGGTTGAATGCCAAAATTCCTTCTTGCTCTATAGAGATCTATGAAGCTATGGTTCTTTGTCAAGCTTAGTGTTATAGGAAAGAGGATTATTATTGTTGGGGTTAGCTCTAAAGAACATGTTTCACTTCCCACTCCTACTTCCATTTCTTGTAAAGGGTCAACAACAAAAAAGGTGAGAGGCATATTTGTTTTCTAGAGAACTGGGGGAACAAGACAGGTGGATATTATTATTCTTCTACTTCTTTGTAAATTAAAATGAGACTACCAGACCATTTCCATTGATGTTCAGAAGCAGTGTGATTTAATAGAAAATGTGCTAATCTTATGGCCCAGTCCTGGCATCAAGAGTTACTAGCTGTGTGATGGTGGGTTGCTCACTTCTCTAAGAAAAACTTTTCCCTCATCTATAAGATGGGGATTTTTAATACTTCAATAATTGTGCTATCTACCTCACAAGGATCTCTTGAAGAAAGCATTCTGTAAGTCTTATAATTTTATATGAATTTGAGCTATTCACTTTTTTTTTATAAGACCTGGATTTAATTAGTATTATGGAACTCCCAATTAGAAGACTTGGTACCTTTTCCAGTGTAGAATCTCCTCTGCCACCTCTAGTTTGAAAGAGTTGTCTGAGGAACTGAGAGTTTAAGTGACTTACCCATGGTATCATTGTGATTATGCGTCAGAGGCAGGACTTGTACTGAGAGTTTCCTAACTTTGAAGTCAGATCTCTATTGACATATTGAATCTCAATTTATTAAGGTTGACTTCAATAAAATATGGTAATAATGGACTCAAACCTTAGCTTTGCTATTTAATTCAGTACCTGTGTGACGTGGGGGACATCACTTAAAGTCTCTGGTCCTCAGTTCATCTTTTTTTTTTTTTTAAGTGAGGCAATTGGGGTTAAGTGACTTGCCCAGGGTCACACAGCTAGTAAGTGTGTGTTAAGTGTCTGAGGCCAGATTTGAACTCAGTTACTCCTGACTCCAGGGCCGGTGCTCTATCCACTGTGCCACCTAGCTGCCCCCTCAGTTCATCTTTAATGAGGGGGATGGAAAAGATGACTTCTGGTGTCCCTTCCAGATTTAAATCTATGATGCTATCATCAGTTTTGACAAAGTTTTCTTTTCTAAATAAATTTAATTGGGGGGCGGAGCCAAGATGGCGGAGAGGAAGCAGCAAGCTGCCTGAGCTCTCCTTCTGTTCCCTCAAAACGAACATTAAATCAAGCCTCTGGACGGATTCTGAAACTACAGAACCTGCAAAGAGACAGAGAGACACAGTCCTCCAACCAGAGATAATTTAGAAGACTTCAGGAAAAGGTCGGTCTGACTCGGGCAAAAGGGAGGCCCAGCGCAGGGCAGCAACCCAGCGCCGAGGGGGTCGGGGCAAATCAGCAGGAGCTGCGGGTCACAGCCGAACAACTGAGGCTCCCGGAACCTGGTTCAAAAATCTGGTGGCCAAGAAGGACAGTGGAAAAACTTACCTGCACCGGCCGAGAGGGCCACGAACGGCGGGTTCAGACGCCGGGGTCTGGCGCCTGGCTGGCCGAGCACAATCAGACAGGAAGTGCAGGACAGGGGATCTCCACACACCATAAAGGCCTCAGAGTAAAAGCCCGGTCACACAGCACCTATACACCTGCACAAGAAGCCCAAAACAGGGACCCTGGTGCCCCCAGAGCAGACCTCAACTTAAAGAATAAATAAATAAGCTGCAATAATGAGTAAGAAGCAAAAAAGAGCCCTCTCCATTGAGAGCTTCTGTATCAATAGGGAAGAAGCCAACACAAACTCAGATGAGGACAATAGCCTCAAATTGTCTACATCTGAAGCCTCACAAGGGAAGGTGAATTGGTCGCAAGAACAAAAAGCCTTCCTGGAAGAGCTCAAAAAGGATTTTAAAAATCAATTGCAAGAGGTAGAAGAAAAAATGGGGAGAGAAATGAAAGCAACACAAAAAAACTATGAAAAAAGAATCAGCAGCTTAGAAAAGGAAGCTGAAGAAAACAAAGCCTTAAAAAATTCACTTGGCCAAATGGAAAAAAAGCTGCATAATCTCACTGAAGAAAACAATACCTTAAAAAATTCACTTAGCCAAACGGAAAAAAAGGTACATAATCTCACTGAAGAAAACAATACCTTAAAAAATTCACTTAGCCAAATGGAAAAAAAGGTGCATAATCTCACTGAAGAAAACAATGCCTTAAAAATTAAAGTGGGACAGTTGGAAGAAAAGGAATCCATGAGACACCAAGAATCGGTCAAGCAGAATAAAAAAAATGAAAAAATAGAAGAAAATGTGAAATACCTCATTGGAAAGACAACTGATCTGGAAAACAGATCGAGGAGAGACAATTTGAGAATCATTGGACTGCCTGAAAGCCATGACCAGAAAAAGAATCTAGATACCATATTCCAGGAAATTATTAAGGAGAACTGCCCTGATATCATAGAATCAGAGGATAAAATCATCATTGAAAGAATCCATCGATCACCTCCTGAAAGAGACCCCAAAAGGAAAACTCCAAGGAATATTGTAGCCAAATTCCAGAATTATCAGGTGAAGGAGAAAATACTCCAAGCAGCCAGAAAGAAGCAATTTAAATATCATGGAGCCACAGTCAGGATTGCTCAGGACCTGGCAGCTTCAACATTAAAGGACCGCAAGGCTTGGAATATGATATTCCGGAAGGCAAAGGAGATTGGATTGCAGCCGAGAATCTATTACCCAGCAAAAATGTGCATTTTCTTTCAGGGGAAAAGATGGACATTTAATGACATTGGGGACTTTCAATCTTTCCTGGTGAAAAGACCAGAACTGAATAGAAAATTTGATCTCAACATACAAGACTCAAGAGAAGTTTAAAAAGGTAAACAGAGGGGGAAAAAAAAAGATACCCTATTAGGTTAAACTGTTTATATCCCTACACAGGAAGATAATACTCATAACTCTTAAGAACTGTAAATGTATTTGGGCAGAGAGAAGGACTTTATATAGAGGGTATAAATATAAATTGTCTTTGATGTGATGATACAAAAGAATTAAGGAGATAAAAAGGGAGTCTATGGGGAGGAGAGGAAAGGGGAGGTGGAATGGGATGAATTATATCATATGAAGAGGTGGAAAAAAACCTATTATAATAGAGGGAAAGAAAGGAGGGGGGAACATGGTTTCAACCCTATTCTCATTAGATTTGACTCAAAGAGGGAATAACATATACGTTCATTGGGATAAAGAAACTTAACTCACTCTTTAGGGAAACAAAAGGGGAAGGGAAAGGGGGGGACTGAGAAGGGAGGACAAAAGCAAGGGAGAAAAGGGTAAAGAAAAGAGAGGGGGGTGATAAAAAGGGAGGGCAGATTGGGGGAGGCAGGGGTAAGAAGTAAAACGTCGGTGAGGAGGAATAGGGTGAAAGAAGGGGGGAAAAGTACAAAGGGGGTAAATAGAATGGAGGGGAATAGACAGTCAGTAATAATAACTGTGAATGTGAATGGGATGAACTCTGCTATAAAACGGAAGCGAATTGCAGAGTGGATTAAAAACCAGAACCCTACAATATGCTGTTTACAAGAAACACATTTGAAGCAGAGAGATACACACAGAGTAAAGGTAAAAGGCTGGAGCAGAATATATTATGCCTCAGCTAAAGTAAAAAAGGCAGGGGTAGCAATCCTTATCTCAGACAAAGTGCAGGCAAAAATAGATCTCATTAAAAGAGATAAGGAAGGAAATTACATCTTACTTAAAGGTACTATAGATAATGAAGTAATATCAATATTGAATATGTATGCGCCAAGTGGTATAGCATCCAAGTTCTTAGAGGAGAAGTTAAATGAGTTACAAGAGGAATTAGATAGTAATACTATACTAGTGGGGGATCTGAATCTCCCCCTCTCAGAATTAGATAAATCTAGCCAAAAAATAAATAAGAAAGAAGTGAAAGAGGTGAATAGATTACTAGAAAAGTTAGACATGATAGATGTCTGGAGAAAATTGAATGGGGATAGAAAGGAATATACCTTTTTCTCAGCAGTACATGGCACATTTTCAAAAATTGACCATGTATTAGGGCACAAAAACATCATAGTCAAATGTAGAAAGGCAGAAATAGTAAATGCATCCTTCTCAGATCATGATGCAATAAAAATTACATGTAAGAAAGAGCCAGGGAAAAGTAGAATGAAAATCAATTGGAAACTAAATAATTTCATTCTAAAGAATGAATGGGCCAAACAAGAAATCATAGAAACAATCAATAACTTTATCCAAGAGAATGACAATAATGAGACAACATACCAAAATCTATGGGATGCAGCCAAAGCAGTGCTTAGGGGAAAATTTATAGCTCTAAATGCTTACATGAATAAAAAAGAGAAAGAGGAGATTAATGAATTGGGCATGCAACTTAAAAAGCTAGAAAAAGAACAAATTAGAAATCCCCAATTAGACACTAAATTAGAGATCCTGAAAATTAAAGGAGAAATCAATAAGATTGAAAGCAAAAAAACTATAGAACTAATCAATAAAACTAAGAGCTGGTTTTATGAAAAAACCAATAAAATAGATAAAATACTGGTTAATTTGATTAAAAAAAAGAAAGAAGAAAACCAAATTACCAGTATCAAAAATGAAAAGGGTGATGTTACCACCAATGAAGTGGAAATTAAAGCAATAATTAGGAAATATTTTGCCCAACTGTATGCCAATAAATTTGACAATCTAAATGAAATGGATGAATATTTACAAAAATACAAACTGCCCAGGTTAACTGAAGAGGAAATAAAATCCTTAAATAAACCCATATTAGAAAAAGAAATTGAACAAGCTATTAATGAACTCCCTAAGAAAAAATCCCCAGGGCCAGATGGGTTTACGGGTGAATTTTACCAAACATTTAAAGAACAATTAATTCCAATATTATACAAATTATTTGGAAAAATAGGTGAAGAAGGAGTTCTACCAAATTCGTTTTATGACACAAATATGGTGGTGATACCAAAACCAGGCAAAGCAAAAACAGAGAAAGAAAATTATAGACCAATCTCCCTAATGAATATTGATGCTAAAATCTTAAATAAGATATTAGCAAGGAGATTACAGCAAGTGATCACCAGGATAATACACTATGACCAGGTGGGATTTATACCAGGAATGCAGGGCTGGTTCAACATTAGGAAAACTATTAACATAATCAACCACATCAATAAGAAAACCAACCAAAATCATATGATTATCTCAATAGATGCAGAGAAAGCTTTTGACAAAGTACAGCACCCATTCCTAATAAAAACACTAGAGAGTTTAGGAATAGGGGGAGCTTTCCTTAGAATAATAAACAGTATCTACCTAAAGCCATCAGCAAGTATTATATGCAATGGAGATAAATTAGAGGCCTTCCCAATAAGATCAGGGGTGAAACAGGGATGTCCATTATCACCCCTATTATTTAATATTGTCCTAGAAATGTTAGCTTTAGCAATCAGAGAAGAGAAAGGAATTAAAGGAATTAGAATAGGCAAGGAGGAAACAAAACTATCACTCTTTGCAGATGATATGATGGTATACTTAAGGAATCCTCGAGAATCAAGTCAAAAATTACTTGAAACAATTAACAACTTTAGCAAAGTAGCAGGATATAAAATAAATCCACATAAATCATCAGCATTTCTATACATGACCAACAAAGTCCAGCAGCAAGAGATAGAAAGAGAAATTCCATTTAAAGTAACGGTAGGTAATATAAAATACTTGGGAGTCTACTTGCCAAGACAAACCCAGGAACTCTATGAACACAACTACCAAACACTCTTCACACAAATCAAATCAGATCTAAATAATTGGAAAGATATCAATTGCTCATGGATAGGCAGAGCTAATATAGTAAAAATGACAATACTGCCTAAATTAATTTACTTATTCAGTGCCATACCAATCAGGGTACCTAAAAATTATTTTATACAGCTAGAAAAAATAATAACAAAATTCATCTGGAAAAACAAAAAATCAAGATTATCCAGGGAAATAATGAAAAAAAATTCACAGGAAGGTGGGTTAGCGGTACCAAACCTGGAGCTTTACTATAAAGTGGCAGTCATCAAAACTATCTGGTACTGGCTAAAAAATAGAGTGGTAGATCAATGGAATAGGCTAGGCTCAGGAAATGCAGTAGTAAATGACACTAGTAATGTAGTGTTTGATAAACCCAAAGACTCCAGCTTCTGGGATAGGAACTCAGTATTTGACAAAAACTGCTGGGAAAACTGGAAGATAGTATGGCAGAAATTAGGCTTAGACCAACATCTTACACCTTATACTAAAATAAGGTCAAAATGGATACATGATTTAGACATAAGAGGTGATACCATAGGTAAATTAGGAGAGAAAGGAATAGTGTACCTATCAGATCTTTGGAAAGGAGAACAGTTTTTGACCAAACATGAGATAGAGTATATTATAAAATGCAAAGTGGATGATTTTGATTATATTAAATTAAAAAATTTTTGTACAAACAGAAGCAATGCATCCAAAATTAGAAGGGAGGCAGAAAGCTGGGAAACAATTTTTGAGGCCAGTGCTTCTGATAAAGGCCTCATCTCTAAAATATATAGGGAATTAAATCAAATTTATAAGAATCCAAGTCATTCCCCAATTGAGAAATGGTCAAAGGATATGAACAGGCAGTTTTCTGATGAAGAAAGCAAAGCTATCTATTCCCATATGAAAAAATGCTCTAAATCTCTAATGATTAGAGAGATGCAAATTAAAACAACTCTGAGGTACCACCTGACACCTATCAGATTGGCTAAAATGACAAAAAAGGAAGATAATAAATGTTGGAGAGGCTGTGGGAAAATTGGAACACTAATGCATTGTTGGTGGAGCTGTGAGCTGATCCAACCATTCTGGAGAGCAATTTGGAATTATGCCCAAAGGGTGATAAAGCTGTGCATACCCTTTGACCCAGCAATCCCACTTTTAGGTCTTTTGCCCAAAGAAATCATGGAAGGGGGAAAGGGACCCACATGTACAAAAATATTTATAGCTGCTCTTTACGTGGTAGCAAGGAATTGGAAGTTGAGGGGGTGCCCATCAATTGGGGAATGGCTGGACAAGTTGTGGTATATGAATACAATGGAATACTATTGTGCTGTAAGAAATGATGAGCAGGAAGAGTTCAGAGAAACCTGGAGGGTCTTACGTGAGCTGATGATGAGTGAGATGAGCAGAACCAGAAGAACATTGTACACAGTATCATCAACATTGAGTGTTGACCTACTGTGATGGACTATATTCTTCTCACCAATGCAATGGTACAGAAGAGTTCCAGGGAACTCATGATAGAAGAGGATCTCCAAATCCAAGAAAAAAAAAGAAAGAAAGAACTGTGGAGTATAGATGCTGATTGAACCATATTATTTCTTTTGTTTTGGGTGCTGTTCTTTTCTTTTTCTATTTGGAGGTTTTGCATCACTGCTCTGATTCTTTCTCTTGTAACAGGATTAATGCAGAAATAGGATTAATGTTATTATGTGTATATATATGTGTGTGTATATATATATCTATATGTATATGTATAGATATATATAGATATAACCTATATCAGATTACCTGCTGTCTAGGGGAGGGGGGAGGGAGGGGAGGGAGGGAGGGAGAAAAATCTGAAATTGTAAAGCATGTATAAACAAAAGTTGAGAACTATCTTTACATGTAACGGAAAAAATAAAATATCTAAAAAAAAATAAATAAATAAATAAATAAATAAATTTAATTGATGTATTTTGCTTTTATGTCTCCTAGATTTGACCCTTTATCTCCTCCCTTCTCAGAGAACCACCTCTTTTTTTAAATCATAAAATAATTTTATTATTTTCCAGTTACATATAAAGAGAGTTTTCAACATACGTTTTTATAAGATTTTGAGTTCCAAATTTTTCTCCCTCTCTCCCTTCCCCCAAACAAAAACCATTCTGATATAGGTTATATATGTACAATCACATTAAGCATATTTCTGCATTAGTTGTGTTGTGAAAGAAGAAACAGCAGAAGGGAAAAACCACAAAAAAGAAAAAAGATAAAAGAAAATAACAACAACAACAACCAGAAAGTAGAAACAGTATGGTCCAATCTGCATTCAGAATCTACAGTTTGTTTTTCTGGATGTGGAGAGCATTTTCCATCATGATCAGAGAACCAGCTCTTAATATGTGTTTTTAACTATTTCCTCTTCCCCCAGTATTAATAACATCAACAAGATCAATATTGTCTTCTCATCCCATTTGCAAGAACTCAAAGCATACATGTGTGGAATACTTGGCCAAAAAAAAGGAATTTTGTGACAAGGCCATTTGTGACCTTGGAAATAATTTTCTCTTTGAGTTCCCAAATTCCAAGAGACTTGTACCTGTGACACTGTTAATTTGAATCACCTGGATTTGATGGAAGTACCTTACTATTCAAAAGTATTTTTTATGGGAACCTGGATTAATAAGAGCTAAATGCCCTTTGCTCAAACACTTCAAAGTGAACCAGAAAGTCCCTATTTACTTTCCCCAAGAGAATAAACAAACTTAAATGCCCCTTTGAAATTCCCATTCACTATCTTCTTTCCCCTGGAAGAGAGACCTCCATGTCTCTGATAATACCTGTTCTGTTTCTACCTATCTATTCATTAGCATCTGCTTTAAGTTGAGCTGTTAAACTAATTTGTATTATTTAACTGATTTACGTTTGTAATGGGTTAATCTGTATCATGCCAAGGAAGTTATTCTGTAACCTGTAAGCCAAAAAACCATATATACCCTCAGAAATGGGGATCCCCCCACCTTCTCTGTTAGGGAAGTCTCCACATGATCATGCACTATGTTTTTCTTCTTGGGACAAAATATTAAATTGATATTATGTTTTTCCTACCCATTCTCTGATCTGGTTTCTGTGAGGTAACTACTTCTGGTAAGAGAGGCAGAAATGGCCTTCTCTGATCTAGGTGAACAAATTGTAGGAGATATTATTGATGTCTCTGACCTGTTTATTATCTTGTAGGATGCTGGGTATGAAAACTATATTTAATATTCAACAGTACCATGTTTTAACTAAGTGAGCTAACAGACCAACAAATATTCATTCATTCATCTATTCATTCATTCCACAACCCCCCCCCCCTGCCTCAAAGTTGAAAATGCTAATATCCACAAATGGAGGCTAGGCTTCTTCCACTCTAAAAAGAAGCTGCCTCCCCTCCCCCTCCCCAGGGAACCCAATCACATGATGAGGGAGACCCAAGGCTGGTCATGTGGGGGAAGAGTTTAGAGGGCCAGCTCTGTGTTGCCTCCCCCCATTGGCTACACTGTGTTCTGATTGGCTAGGTTTTGGCGCCAGTGTCTTGGTGAGCAGATTGTAACTGGGGAAGAAGTGAGGGGCCAGTCATGTTAAAGAATAAAAGGGCTCAGGGTCCCACATTTCGCTGCCATTCCACTAGGGAACATGCCCATTCTCTCGAGAATGTAAATAAAGAACTTTGATAGTTCTCCAGCGCTGAGTCCTAGAAATTTTTAAATAGGATTTCTCACACTGTGGATTACACATAGATGAATAAGATATAATCCTTTTCTCCAACAGAATTTATGGTCTACTAGGGTAACCATTTGCTTGAGTTCCTGCCACTCAGTTTTCTGCCCTTTGGTTTCAATACTTAATTTATATATCTGAATTCATTCTATAGTTTCAGCTAGATCTGTTTTTTTTTTTTAACATTTCACACTGATGACCTTGGCAAAATTATTAGCAGTTACTTTTAAATGATTTTTCATTCTCCTTTAAAGGTGGTCACACTCATGGGTCACATTTTTGACCTTTTTTCCCTCAAAACATTCTACCTATTAATTCCAATTTCCTCTTTAGCATTCAGAGTCATGTAGCCAGGGGATTTAATGAGCTGACTCTCCCTTGTGTGGTGAATAGGATGCATCTTTTATTTCAAAGTAGCCATAGGCACAGTCTACAACATTGTAATTTCCTACTATTCTGATGATTTCCTAATTTGTCCAAGAGAATTATCAGTTATTGTCCCCTGGAATAATGGCATGTATGTGTCTACATAAGTCCAGTTCCTAACATTTTGCCTTTTACTAAATTTGCAATTTGTAGCTGAGTACTCTGAAGAGGATTGAATTGTGACTCAGAATGGTCCTGCAAACTGAAATCGTCAATTTTCCTTCCTCATCTCAGCTTTGTCTCAGTAGACCAGGGCAATTAACTGACAAGCTGGTGAGCTGAATTCCAGTTTCAAGAATTTCCCTGTGAAGGGGTATTTGCTATGCGAATTACCATTGGGTGCTAATATCTAAATTTGTAAGCAATGGTCCTTGAAATTTTCTCTTAGGAAGCATAATATATGCATAGAATTAGATTTGGAAGGGGTATTACTGGCAATCTAGTTCAACCTCTCACTTTTTCATATGAGGAAACTGAGACCTCAAGATATGACATTACTTGCCCAAGATTACACAGGAAGTAAATAGTAGAGGATTTGAACCTATAAGATCACAGATCTCAGGCTGGAATGGCCCTTAGTAGGCCATTTATTCCAATTCACTTCTTTTACAGATAATGAATCTGAGTTTAAAAAATGACTTTCCCAAGACCACACAGGCACTTAGTTTAAGGGGTAGGATGTCCTTTGGCCCCACAGTCAGGGCTCTTTCCATTGTGTCACCCTGTCTCCAATAATCTGGAAAGTCAAGATTTTTTTTTCTAGTAGAATAAGTTTCCTTGAACTTTCAGCAATATGCTTTTTGTTTCCTTGAGAAATTTTTGCTTAGAAAACTCTTTAATACCTTGTAAGCAATTTCTTCCTCTCTCCATTGAGAGAATACTTAAAGAAATGCATTTTCTAAAACTCCTGGCTTTTAAATACACATCTTCCAAAGCCTTTCTCCTGTCTGATTGATGGCAGGATTTCCTGTTGTCATGTTCAGAATTTGGACAGAAGAATGATTATTCTATAACCTGGGGTAAGAAGAAAATTAATGTGTCTTGGGAATGAGTGTCTGATCTCTGTATATTCAGAGAGGGGCACAATGTAGCTTTTAAACTAATAGTGCCAGAAGTTGGGATTTTTTTTCTTTCCTTCTTTCAAGCAGACAGTAGGACAGGAATAATGAACAAATCACAAGTAGTAA
The DNA here is from genome assembly GCF_019393635.1 of Dromiciops gliroides. Taxonomy (NCBI): domain Eukaryota; kingdom Metazoa; phylum Chordata; class Mammalia; order Microbiotheria; family Microbiotheriidae; genus Dromiciops; species Dromiciops gliroides. The sequence goes on along the minus strand of NC_057865.1, from coordinate 109,714,786 downwards.
TGGCTTAAATAAATGTAAATAGAGACATAATCAGGATTTGAAGAACCAGCATTGACTAGGATAGCTAATAATTGATATCCAGTGAAAGCTCCTCACAAATAGTAGAGGGGTTAATATTTCACAAAGCACATAAAGTGAAGATAAGGTGGTATAATTCACAACAAGATGCAGACTAATAGGGAATTCAATCGCACAAATATGTATTCAGTATTTAACTATGTGCAAGACAGCATAGTGTAATGGCTAGAGAGATAGCCTTGAAGTCAGGAAGGCCTGGATTCGAGTCCTCTCTCTTATGATCTGGAGCAAAGCATGATTTCTGAGTGCCCTTGGCAACTGCCTAAAACTAAAGTGGTAGAGTTTTTTCTGCTTTGCTTTGGTGATGAAATTTTCTCACCACGAGTTCCCTACATCAATGAACTCATAGTTAAAATAAGAAAATATTCAAGGATCCGGATGAGTGAGATAGGTGTTACAGAAATGAATGACAGTGTCTCCTCTTAAGAAATTTATAATCTTAGGAGTCTATAATCTTTCAGTTGGAGAGAGTTCTAGAAAAATCAACTCATTTACCCCCCTCCTTCCTATCTGAATTGCTCCCCTCCACAACAATCCTGATATAAAAATCTTTCAGTGTCTGCTTGAAGATATTTGGTTTGATAAAAGGTACAAATGAATTAGGACAGTACAGGGGAATAAAGAATAGTTCAAAAGGTTACTGAAGACCATTTATTGCTCAGGCTCAGGTGACTTAGCATTACTTGTTCCTTGAAAGAATTTGGGTATCAATTGTTTAGGGGTATATATCTAATGAAAAGATGGGAGACAGTGAAAAAGTGACAGGCCTTGGAGTAAGGCCATATTCAAATCTTAGCTCTAATTCTTAATAGCTGTATGAAAATGAGAGAAATTATATAACTCTCTGAGCCTCAGTATTTTCTTCTGTAAGATGGGGATTATAATAAGCCTGCTCCCTATCTCACAGGGCTGCTTTGAATCTAAAGTTCCTTAAAAACCTTAAAGCACTATAGAAATTTGAGTGATTATTATAGATTACAATTCCAAGTTTCATTTGTTATGTAAATTAAGCAGATGAATCACTACCATGTAAAAGCAACCCTGGTGGAATGAAGAAAGACCTTTTAGTATGTCCATTTATTCTGAAGTCAGTTATTTCTTTTGGACAAAGGGACAGTTTTCAGCAAAAGCAATTTGATGATATCTTCCTTTTGAATTGGAATCCAAGAGACAGAAAAGAGGATGGGCTGGGGAAAGTTAACATCCCTTTCTTTCTCTGTTAATAATTATTAAAAAAAAACCCCTCAAAAATGCTTGTCTCTGAAAAGATAATTAGCCAATTCCTATTATGTCTGATCTTAGAGTAGAAGGTAACAAAATAGATACTGAACAAATGAAACTGGCAGAAAGCCTGGAAGGCATTTGTGCTAAGGAATGCAAGTACTCATTCCCCAAGTTAGGATCATTTGAGTTGTCCAATTTGGGTAAATGAGTGGCTGGTTTGCACATTGCCTTCCCTTATATCTACATTCTCAGAGGCCATACTGTTCCTTATACACCTCAAAACACCCTAGACAGCAATCCCGGGTCAGGCTATCCTGGGTCAACAGAGTCAAGTGATAGCTTTCTCAGGGAAATGTTTGATGTTTTCCCTGAGGCAGACTGGTCACATCACACCTCTCCCTTTTCTTTTTCTTTTCTCTACACACAGATCACTTTATTTCACCTTAAGCTGTCCTACTTTTAATGTTCACAGAATCAGAAGAGATTTACACAAATCATCTGGCCCAATCCCTACCCAAATAGGAATCCTTCTATAACATCCCCAAAAGGAGTCATCCAGCCTCTGCTTAAAGACTCCCACTGATCTTTCCTTCTCATCTCTTTTTCAACTCTTGCTTGTTACTTCCTTTTCTCTCTCTTCTTCATTTCCTTTGTGGTTCACAGAGGAAAAAAATGCCCTTTATCATGACTGATGAATAGCAGAGTAATGCCAATGGTTTAAATGTGTCAAGGTCAAGAAAAGCCTTATGTTTTGAAGTAAAAATTATATAATAAAGAACTAGAAAAAAACTAGTAGGACTGCTTACTTTCTCCTAGATGTGGCAGAGGAGATCGTGGTAGAGAACATCATATATACAAATAAATATAAAATAAATACAAAATAATTTCAAGCGTGGACAGTATTAGCAACCAGTCGTGGTAGCTGTATGGTGATCAGGAGAGAAATGAAGAAAGGCCCCGTGTCAGAGGTGGCACTTGAGTTGAACCTTGAATGGTACTATGGATACCAAGAAGTAGAAATGAGTAAGAAGATCATACCTGGCATGAGGGATGGCCCATGCAATGGCACAAAGAGGAAGAATGCTACATCTGAAGAACAGCAGGTAAGCCATTTTGGCTGTGTGATGATTAAAAATATGAGACATAGTTTCTGAGAATGTAATCATTTTATTAATATGCCAGCAGGATATTAATAAAAGGAAGTTTATTGGCCATCTCTCTCAGACCAAAGACCCTTCATGGCATTGGGTCTTGGTTCATATATCCTTCTAACCATAGGAGGTCCATCACACAGCAATCGAATCTCATTGATTAACATCATTCGAATCCAATTGGTTGACATGATTGAAGTTGGGTTATATTAAAATGAAATATGGGGATACTTAACTCAGGACACTCATCTCTTGGGGAAGATGACATCACAAAAAGAATGTAAGACCCCTTACCCAAAATACTTTCCATCAAGGTGTGACTGTGCAGGCCAAAGTCCTTCAATTTATTTAGACAAAAGAATCTATCTCCACCCAAGACTCCTTTTGTAAGCTTGGCTTGGTCTTCACTAAGATGAACAGATTTTATGGAATCTCTCAGGGAGAGTTTGCCTTTGAGTGGGGGATAGGGAAAAAGGATTAAGAAAGGAGGGGAGGGGGCAGCTAGATGGCGCAGTGGTTAAAGCGCTGGCCCTGGATTCAGGAAGACCTGAGTTCAAATCCAGCCTCAGACACTTGACACTTACTAGCTGTGTGACCCTGGGCAAGTCACTTAACCCCCATTGCCCCACCAAAAAAAAAAAAACAAAAAAAACAAAAAAAAAAAAAGAAAGGAGGGGAGATCACTGGGGCCCCTAAGATATTGATTATTAATAATTATATCTCACAGCTGGAACATAAAGTATATGAGGAGGTAAAAAGTGAAATTAGGGCCATGCTTGGTGGTAAACAACTGAAATCCCTGCTACTGGTGAGCCTCAGGATGGAGGATCCTTTGAGCTTGGTGTGGGGGCGGGGAGGGGGTTTGTCTGAGTTGCAGTGGTTTATGTTGATTTAGTGTCTTCACTTTGGTGTCAATATGGTGAAAGGAAGGGTAAATAGGCCCAGGGCAGAAATGGAACAGGTCAAAGCTCCCTTGCTTCTCTGTAGTGGGACAGGTTACAGTGACTTGTACTGACTAGAGAGATCCAATTGTTAAATTTTCAGTGTGAGCATTTACACCTCAGAAATGGGCAAATGTTAAAAATTAGGACTTGAATTATTGTTTTGTTAGTTGTCTAGATTTAAGAAAGTGATGGAGAAAATCACAATAATCTAGATTGAATTTAAGTTTGTTGAACAATACTGCTCCATATCTCACAGGGTTGCTTTAAATGTAAAGCTCTTTGTAAATCTTGAAGCTCTGCAGAAATTGGAATGATTATTATTAGATAACATGTCTGAAGACAATGTGGAGGCTTAGAGAGATAGTTAAACATTTACCAGCATCCCTCTGATGTGGGATAGAATTAGGGTCAAATTTATAGAGTTATCCCAAAAGAATTACAAGACTCCATGACTCAATTTCCCAAGTTTTATTGAAATACGGTGAATGATCACAGGGAGAGAACAAGAAGAGTAGAAAGGCATCTCTTGAGTAGGGAAAGAAAAGACAGTTATATTTATAGTATGGATAAATTGATTATCAGTCTCATTATAATAATCTCCACTTTAGGGAGGTACAGGGGAGGGCCTGTCATACTCATTATAATAATTTCCACCTTTGGGAGGTACAGGGGAGGGCCTATCCTAATTTGGAATTCCTGGGATCCTAAGCCAACCGCCAAGGTGGGTACTTTTTTCTGTGGAGGTGTGTTTTTGGGGTTTACATGTCATAAGGTGAATCTGGGGACAAATTTGGCCTTTTCTGCACGTCTTTTTCTGGTTTCCATGCTTAGTTTCAAAACATCTTCATTCATCATTTATTTCTTGTCTAAATTTCTATAGCCTGTCATTTCATCATTGTTATATGACCTGTCCCTTTATGGTTTTGTTATGGGTACTGATTACTGTGGGTAAGCATCCTGACTTGTAAGTTATCCATTCACTTGGGTCTGAATCTCTTTTAGAGCTAATATCTGAATTAGAGCTCAGACCTTAGGTTTTTCTATTAACTCCTTTTTGCCTCCTACATTACCTCCACCTCTATACTTACATCCTGGGTAAGATGGGGAGACCTAATTTTTTCAAAGGGAATTTAGTTTGCATAAATAGGTTGGATACAGGTTGCTTGGGATAATATTAATATATATTTTTATGACCAAAACTATTCTGCAATTTATAGTTTCATGTTTGAAAATTATACTGTATCTATAAGTGTTGATTTACATATTTTCTGTTTAAGTTTGTTGATCATCCATAGAGGATTCACCCAACATTCTGAAAAGGGATCTCCAGATCTTCTAAAATTGTGTGTCAATGAATGGAGCATAGGAACTGACCATTGGTTAGCTCTCACTTTCATCTGATGACTTGCCCTGCTTTGTTTCCAATTATATATCACTAGATTGACATGTTTTGATACTTATCACTCAGTTACATTATGAGTTAACATATTATGAGTTTTACAGACTTTTTATGAGCTAATCTGACAGCTTGACAATGACTTTTCATACTCTTTCTATTAGAAAATGCATTCTAATTTACAAACAACTGGCTTGCAAAACATGCTTTTAGAATACAGCCTCTTTGTAAATTGGCTTTAGAAACTAATATTCCCTCTGTTTATAAGTCAAGCTGCCCTTTGTTCATTCGGTTATAAATTTGAGTTGTTTTTCAAACAATGACCTCTGCTATGTGTAACATTTGTGAGATAGCTGGCAATGGTTTGAATTCTCTAGGATACAGCTGGGTCCCATATTAAGCATTGAAGCTGGTATCCATATGAGTCATAGCATTTAGAGCTGGAAAAGGTAGAAAGTCCAACCCATGAATTTTGCAGATGAAGAAACTGAGGACTAAAATTGTAATATGATTTTTCCAGTGTTCTGCAATAATAAACACACCGAATAGTTTAATACAAACTCTTTGATTGTGAAAAAGTTTTTTTTTTGCATTATACCATATTTCCTATAATCTATTTTACCCTCAGAATTCCAATTTATTGCCATGTGACTGGAATTGAGAGTAACCAAATATGATCCCAAATGTGATACTGGGTAGTTATGCAGGAATGGAACTAGATTTTCCCATCTCCACCTGCAGACATTCTTTTCTTCTTTCTTCTTTCTTCTTCTTCTTCTCCTCCTCCTTCTCCTTCTTCTTCTTCTCCTTCTTCTTCTCCTCCTCCTTCTCCTTCTCCTTCCCCTTCTCCTTCCCCTTCTCCTTCTCCTTCTCCTTCTCCTTCTCCTTCTCCTTCTCCTTCTCCTTCTCCTTCTCCTTCTCCTTCTCCTTCTCCTCCTCCTCCTCCTTCTTCTCCTTCTTCTTCTTCTTCTTTTGTTTTATGAGTTTTTTTGTTTTGCTGTTTGTTTTTGTGGGCAATGGGGGTTAAGTGACTTGCCCAGGGTCACACAGCTAGTAAGTGTTAAGTGTCTGAGGCGAGATTTGAACTCAGGTCTTCCTGAATCCTGGGCTGGTGCTTTATCCACTGCGCCACCTAGCTGCCCCCCATTCTTATCTTCTTCAAAGATATAGTCCACATACATTTGTTCCATGAAGCCTTCCTTGATTTTCCTTGATGAGAGATAACATGGCATAGTGAATAGGCTTTATCTTCATTGATCTCATCTGGCAAACATCTGGTAAACAGGAACTTAGAATCAGGAAGACTTAGGTTCAAATTCTGCCTCTAATATTTACTTTAGCTTTGTGATATGGGGGTAATCCACTTTATGTACCTCAGTTTTCTCATCTGAAAAATTAAAGGACTCAATGGCTTTCAAAGGAATTTTATAATTTTGCTAACTGGAAGTTATTTCTTCCTCCTAAATTCTTCGTGTCCTTAGTGTTTAGATAATGCACTGTATCAGAAAATGAGCTGAGAAATAGGCAGGATTGCTAGGTTATATTGATTTAGATGGCATTGCTTCTAAAGACCTTTGGGAGGTAAGTCCAGCTGTCTCATTGAGCTCATTACTGAATCTGGAGCATAGTGTGGGGAAAAGGTTATGGACTCTATAAAGGAGGCCATATGGCATAATGGAAAATGCATCAGATTGGGTGTAGAGATATTTGGGGTTAAATTCTGGTTTTGCCTTTCACTGTGTGTGGCCTTAGGTAAGACCTTTAAGTTCTCTGGGCCTCAGCTTTTACATCTTTAAAATGGGGGTTGATCCAGAACAGAGTTCTTAACCTGGAGTTTATGAACTTTATTTAATAAAATATTTTGATAGTTATATTTCAATATGATTGGTTTCTTTTGTGATTCTTTTTTTGCAGGCCAATGAGGGTTAAGTGATTTGCCCAGGGTCACACAGTAAGTGTTTGAGGCCAGATTTGAACTCAGGTCTTCTCGAATCCAGGGCTGGTGCTTTATCCACTGCACCCCCTAGCTGCTCCCAATACATTATGTTTTACTTAATTAATTAAAAAAAAATTAGTCTCAGAGGGGTCCATAAACCAGTAGATTGCCAAGAGGAATCCATGACACACACACAAAAATTGAGAGCCCTGAACTAAAAGATTTCTAACATTTATTCAATGCTAAGACTGGTTCTATAGCCCAACTCTAAGGCATTTATTTTATGTTTCTATCCGTTGCTTCTACACAAAAGAATTTACTTTTTACTTGATTGAGTCATTTAAAATAAAAAGTGGGTAAATCTGATTTGCTAAAGGAAATTAACAAAAGCTGAAAGCTGATCAAATAAAGGCTGTTTCTTTAATAAAAGCATGATGTGTAAGTCACTTAACTATATTTACTTAATATATTATTTTTACTCTTTGCCATCCATGGTTATTGATTAAATATTGAATGCAATTTATTGAACAAACACAGAGAAGTTAATTACATTTCTCATTATTTGAGAATGAAATGGAATATAAAAAATTAAAAACTTTAAGGTTTTCCTACCTCCAAAATGTATAAGATGGGGAAGAAATTGAGAAAACTGAATCAGACAAGTTTTCTTCTCAGATTCCTTGTGAGTTAGAGCGAGAATCTTTCTTAGAGTGTCAGATGAAGTCAAAGCAGACAAAACCTTTATATTAGACAAAAGAGGCCTGGAATTATATTATTCCAGGGCTTCCTTATCTCCCCCCACCAGAAAAAAAGTCTAAATTGGCTGGGCTTTGGTTGACAGGAGATTAACAACAGTTCAACATCTGACAAGGCTCCTCTTTACTCTTTTTTTTTTTTTTTTTTTTTTTTTTTTTACAGGGCAATGGAGTTAAGTGACTTGACCAGGGTCACACAGCCAGTAAGTGTCAAGTGTCTGAGGCCGGATTTGAACTCAGGAACTCCTGAATCCAGGGCCGGTGCTTTATCCACTGCGCCACCTAGCCGCCCCTCCTCTTTACTCTTAACTGGTTGTTAACCTTCATCCCTTATAGCTGCTCTGGCTACTAACACATGATAAAAAAAACACAGGCTGTGTAGAAAATAATTCAGTGAAGACTTTCATGGCTTGAAGGAGTGAGGAAAGTAAGATCCCTGACTTCTTAAAGAATTTCTGAACAATTTTTGGAGAGCCTCTGTGACCCACAGGAATTTTTTCTTTCTCTATCATGTGGGGGCTGGGGGGAGAGGAGTCTGACCTAATCTCATTTACTGAATGCATTTCTCCTTCCAGGACACATAGGCCCTTGGGGGCTAGAGATGCATGAGTCTGATGATTGCCAATCTAGTAATATAAAAATCTCAGTCTTATTCCACAAACTCAAAGGTCAATATTTTGTAAAAGTAAATTTAAAAGGGGAGGAGCTAGGTGGCACTGTGGATAAAGCACCGGTACTGTATTCAGGAGTTCAAATCCGGCTTCAGACACTGGACACTAGCTGTGTGGCCCTGGGCAAGTCACATAACCCTCATTGCCCCACTAAAATAACCCCAAACAAATAAATAAATTTAAAAGGTGTGCTCCAAATGTTTGAAGGGCTGACATTTGTAAGTGGGACTAGACTTGCTCTGGTTTGTTCATAGTAGGAAGTAGTAGTAATAGTAGTGTAGTAGTGGGTGGAAACTGCATATAGGAGAATTTAGGATCAATGCCAGGAAAACAGTCCTATAAATTAGAATTCTCTTAAATTCAAGCTGCCTGCTTTGGAAAGGAATGAGTTCCCCTTCATTAGAGGTCTTTCCTGAAGAGGCTAAATGACTTGCTCTTCTAGACTCTATGATTATGGTTATGAGTAAATGGCTAGTAGGGATTCTTTTTTTGGCCATGGGTTGTAGATGATCATGGTGTGAACTAACAGAGAAGTAGTTGGTATGTCAGAATGACTCCCATTGAACTGAAGGAACTAGATTTAGTCTTTGTATTCTTTTTCACGAGCCAACAGGGTTATATTTCCTTGCTTACTAGTACTATAGCCTAGACAATAATTACTACCTTGGAGGATCACTTTGGAGAGTCTACTAATAATACAGCTTTTATGATTTTATAATTAGAACAGTGAAAGGTCTCCCAACTCATTTTCTTCCCTTCTCTCTTTTCTCATTTTCTTACTCTCTACATCTTAATCCATACCCATATTTATCTTCCTTTGCCTTTCCTAAACTTCTGGTTCTCTTCCTCCTTTTTTTTTTGTTCTCCCTTTCTCTTTGTTTCACCTTTCCCCACATATATTTTCCCAACAATACTAGAATAAAAACTTTAAAATATCAGTTTCATACACAGAGTCAGCATGGCATGGTGACTTGAGGGCTGGTCTTAGAAGCTCTGGGTTCAAGTCCTATCTCTGATACATACTTCCTGTGTGTGACCTTGATTTTAACCTCTTAGTGCAACAGGGAACTTTCTAAGGCTATGTATTAAAGAAGAGTCCATCAGCATTAGTCCAGAGAGTTTCCATTTTATATGTTCCTTATACTGATCAAGTTATAGGTCATAAAATCAGAGAATTACATCTGAAAGGAACTTTAGAGTTTATGTGATTCAATTCTTTAATTTGACAGATAAGTAAACTGAGGCCTGGATTGGTTAAGTGAGTTGTCCAATGTGACATTGGCAGCAAGTGGTAAGGTTTGGATATTTTTTATTTATTATTTTTTTTGCGGGGCAATGAGGGTTAAGTGACTTGCCCAGGGTCACACAGCTAGTAAGTGTCAACTGTCTGAGGCTGGATTTGTACTCAGGTCCTCCTGAATCCAGGGCCAGTGCTTTATCCACTGCACCAACTAGCTGCCCCTAAGGTTTGGATTTAAATCCAAGTCTGTTTAACCCAAATCCAGAACTCTTTTCATTGTATTACACTGGTTAAGATTAAAAATAAAAAGCTAACAAAATCCAAAAGACAAAAAAATATATCTTTCAGTTATATTTAAATCAACCATATCTAAATAATTTATTAATTTTAAAAAGTTATTTATTAGCCTAAGAAGCAAAAAGGAAACTATTCTGGTGGGGAAAAGAAATACATAATAGAAGAAAAATATCTTAGGGTTACTCCTATCACCATATAATCCATTATGCCATGGTATATTGCTCAATACTTAAAGAACCTTTTCAACTGTAGCCTTAGTTTAAATAGGACCAACAATTTGACCCAGGAATAGTCTGTCTGAAAAGTAGGACAACTGGAATGAGAACTTCAAGGACTCTGCTTGTATTGGCTGTAGAAGGAAATGGATGAATGATTTCATAACAGTAATGGTTTTGCTACAGAGGCTTGTAAACCATGAAGATGAAATATGTTTTCTATTAAAGAATATTCTCTCTCTTTCTCTGAATCTTTCCTTCTTTTCTTCCTTCCCTATTATTTTTTCTCCCTTCTGCTTTTTCCCATCTCTCTTCTTCTTTTTTTCTCTCACCCTTTCTTTGTCTTTGTTTCCCTCTTTCCTTCTCCCTCTATTTCTTTCTCTTTTTTTCTGTCTCTCTTTTTCTTTTTCTGTCTGCCATTGCCACTGTCTCTGTTCCTTTCTTTTTCCGTCTCTCAGTTTGTTTTTGACACAGAAACACCATTTCAGGAATCACACCCAAAATAATGTAATTAGATTTGGTGAACTCATATTTTTATTTTATTTTCTTTCTTTGAGGGGCAATGAGGATTAAGAGACTTTCCCAGGGTCACACAGCTAGTAAGTTTTAAGTGTCTGAGGCGAGATTTGAACTCAGGTCTTCCTGAATCCTGGGCTGGTGCCTTATCCACTGTGCCACCTAGCTGCTCCCAACTCATATTTTAAAAATGAGAACATTCTGTTCATACATATAGCATAAACTTATACAAGGATAATTTTTTAAAAATAACAGTCAGTTGAAGATCTAAAACAATCTTCTCTTCCACTGAATCCTATTTCACCACCTCATTGTCACATGGAGACCAATATTCTTCAAAGCTATAATAGTGGAATATACGTTGTGGGAGGCTTTACCAAGGAGAAAAGTTTAATTTCAATTAAAAATTTATATTTTATTAGGCTTCAATTATGGGTCTAGAGACAGAATGTACACTTGTCTGGCTTACTGTGGAGAGGCTCATGATCAGAGAGTTGCCTTTCAGCTAATAAATTTTTTTTGGCCACCACAACTAAGTAACTGCTTTCTAAACTATAATGGACCACAATCTGACAGTGGAAAGAGTACTGTGAGAAAACAATTAATAATTGATTTTTTAGAGGGACCCCTGAGATCAGTTTCAAAGTACTTTCTCCAACCTCCCTTTCCACCCCTCACTCCAGAAAGTTCTCCTTGATCTGGGACAAATCCAAGGAAACAAAAGAAATGGAGATAGATTTTTTTGTCTAGCTCAATGAAGGACTGATGGGATTAAACCATACTTAGATGATGGACTTTGCCTTGAGCAACTTCAGGGAGGGTCTTTCTTTTCCCTAATGCCATCTTTAGAGTTTATTTTCATGTCAACCAATGGAATTGAATGATTCTAACCAATTAGCTTTGATCAATGTATCAACCTGCCTCTATCAAAGAGGATAAAAACCCGTGGAAGATGTCATAAGGGTTTATTTTTTTTTAAGAGATTTTCTGGGTCTTCTAGGTCTTCTGAGCTTTCTTAGGTCTCCTTGAGATCACATGCTATCTCTCTGGGAGACAGCATGAGTCTTTTGGGGATTTTCTTCTGTGCTCCTTTGCTCCTGTTAACTGGCATGCTGAAACTGTCTCCCTGCTTTCCCTACCATGTGGCCCGAGACCAGGAGAAGTCATGGAGACATGTGGTATAATATTAATAAATAATATGTGCACTGCCAAAACTGATACCAATACCAATAGCAAATTAATTAAAAACCCCCCACAGTATCAGGGCAGTTAGGTGGTGCAGTGGATAGAGCACCGGCCCTGGAATCAGGAGTAACTGAGTTCAAATCCAGCCTCAGACTCTTATAACACTTACTAGCTGTGTGACCCTGGGCAAGTCACTTAACCCTCATTGCCCCGTAAAAAACAAAAACAAAACCAAAAAAACCCCACAGTATCCACATGGTTAGAATTACAGATTCTTGAGGTTAAATCACAATGGATTAGATCTTTGGAGTATTGATCTAACTTTATATCATAGTCTGGAAAAAACAGGTATTTTTTATTCACTTATTTTTTTCTCTTCTGTGTGGATAATCAGGCTTAACTCTTTGAAGTGCTTATAGATCTCATTTTGGAGTCTGCAGTGTTACAGGGCTTAATACATTCAGTACAATTATTTCTAAATCTGTATTTTGTTACTTTAAATTTGCTAGAGCAAATGTATTTAACCTAGCCATTGATTGAATAACCTTTCCAGATCTATGCATAAAATAAAATTATTTATACTCATAGTTAGTAACATTAGAGGACTGTCAAGGAAAATAGGTGGTGGGGGTCCTTAGGTATTCCTCTTTAAAGAATTATACCCTCTTGTACCCAGTTCAATTAGAATAAAACAATCTTTTATTTTGGTGCTTAGAAAAAGTGACCAAGAGGGAAGTAGTCTAAGACTTTCCTTAAGGAGGAGATATCTTAGAGATTTCCCACAGAAGAAAGGCAAAAGCTTTTATAGCTGGTAGATACTGTGACCACCACCTGACAATGGAGGGGTGGTGGTGCTGACTTCTGGAGTTATCTCTGTCGCTTGGCACAATCAGGCAGTGGCCATGCCTAATGGGTTTATTTCCCTTACTTCTCAGGTATGTCCATTCTGATAGCTACTTGTCCTAACCCCAATGTCAAGGATACTAAGAAAAAAATACTGAGGAGCTCTGGAGAGGAGACATAGCAGGTTGTACTGTTCATATGTAGGAAGAATGAATGAGCTAGGTGTTCAAGTATCCCCATTTTTCAATTTTGTTCATATGTGAATAGTTACTTGAACTGGTAGCTCAGGCCTTAGAGTACCACATGATGACTTGCCTAGATGTAAAACTCTAGATAGGTGTTGTAGTCACAAACATCCTTACCTTAGTTGCTGCTCCTGGGTGAAGGAGAAATGCTTTACAAAAACACTTTGTTGGAGGACATCCTTCAAGTCTATATACATTGTTCTAACAAAAGCATTTTCTAAAAAAACTAGTCAACAAACAATAAACACAGATGTGTCTTATACTATATGCATGTTCCAATCATTTGTGTGTCTACTGCAGAATTTTGCTGGCAAAAGCAGTCTGCCTATTCTATTTTCACATTTTTATCAAGGATGTTTTCTCTCTCTCTTTCTCTCTGTGATTCTATCTCTTTTTCTCTCCTTTGTTTTAGTATTTCTTATAAAATGAATTCAAGGAACTTTATAATTTCTTAAAAATACTTTTTATTTCATTAAGTATTTACATATTACATTTCATTTTTTGAACATTATTTTAAAGAGTATCGAGTCATAAATCCTCTTCCTTTCTCCTGCCCCTGTGCTTCACCTTGAGAAGGCTAGTGCTGTGATTTTTTTTTTTTACATTTAACTATAATTTTATTTTTTAAATTAAATGTGAACAAAATTTTTAACATTTGTTTCATAAAATTCTGAGTTCCAAAGTCTCTCCCTCCTCTTTGAGAAGGCAAGAAATTTGATATAGATTTTATATGTGCAGTCATGCAAAACATTTTCATATTATCCATATTGCAAAATAAAATGTATACCCACCCCTGAATAATAAATAAAGTAAAAAAAAAGTATGCTTCAATCTGCATTCAGACTCCATTAGTTCTTTCTCTGGAGGTGAATAGCATTTTTCATCATAAGTCCTTTGGAATTGTCTTGGATCATTGTATGGCTCAGAATAGCTAAGTTGTTCACACTTCATCATCATACAATACTTTTTTTTTTTTGTGGGGCAATGAGGGTTAAGTGACTTGCCTAGGGTCACGCAGCTACTAAGTGTCAAGTGTCTGAGGCTGAATTTGAACTCAGGTCCTCCTGAATCCATGGCCAGTGCTTTATTCACTGCACTACCTAGCTGCCCCCCGTGCAATACTTTTAAATAAACATTTTAATTTAAAGTTTTGAGTTCCAAATTCTATTCCTCCCTCCTCTCCCCTACCTGAGTTGGTAAGCAATCAGATATAGGTTATACACATCATCATACAATATTGCTGTTACTGTGTACCATGTTCTCCTGGTTCTGCTCATTTGACTCTCCATCAGTTCATTTAAATCTTCCTAGGTTTTTTTGAAGCCATCTAGCTCTTCATTTCTTTTAGCAGAGTAGTATTCCTTCACAATCATATAACACAACTTGTTCCACCATTCTCTAATTCATGGGCATCCCCTTAATTTCCAGTTCACTGCTACCACAAAAAGAGCTGCTATCAGTATTTTTGTACATATAGGTACTTTTCATTTTCTTTTGATCTCTTTGAGGTACAGACCTAAGAGTATGCACAGCTTTATAGCCCTTTGGACATAGTTAGAAATGGCTCTTCACAGTAGTTGGATCAGTTCAGAACTCCAACAGTGCATTAGTATCCTGATTTTTGCACATTTTCTCCAATACTTGCCATTTTCCTTTTTTGTTATACTGACCAATCTGATACATATGAAGTTTTACTTCAGAGTTTTATTTTGCATTTATCTAATCCATAGTGATTTAGAGTTGTTTTTTATTAATGGGATTGTAGATAACTGATTTCTTTTTCTCAAAACTGCCTGTTCACTTCCTTTGACAATTTATCAATTGTGGAATGACTCATATTCTCATTTGATTCAGTTCTCTATATATTTGAGAAATGAGGCCTTTATCAGGGACATTTGCTGGAACATCCCCCTCCCCTACTTTCCTGCTTTCCTTCTAATCTTGGCTACTTTGGTTTTATTTGTGCAAACCCTTTTTAATTTGATGTAATCAGAATTATCCATTTTACTTTATGTAATGGTCTCTTGTTTGGCCATAAATTCTTCTCTTATCCCTGTGTCTGACAGATAAAATATTCCATGCTCCCCAAATTTGCTCATGTACCCATCTTGACCTTATCTCAGTATTCGGTATGAAATATTGGTTTATTACTAGTTTCTGACAAACTGCTTTCTAATTTTTCCAGAAATTTTTATCAAACAGTGAGTTCTTACCCCAAAAGCTTGTAGCTTTGGGTTGGTCAAACACTAGATGATTAAGTTCATACTTTGTATTGTGTACCTAATATCATTCTATGGATCTATCACACTATTTCTTAGCCAGGACCAGACTATTTTGATGATTACCACTTCGTAATACAGTTTGAGAACTGGTACTGCTAAGCCACCTTCCTTCACATTAAAAAACAACAACAACAACAACAACAATTCCCTTGATATTCTTGACCTCTTGCTTTTCCAGATGAATTTTATTATTTTTTTATCTAGCTCTAACTTTTTTTGGCAATGATTAGTATGGCACTGAATAAGTAAATTAATTTAGGTAGACATCATTTTTATTATATTGACTCAGACTACCCATGAGCAATTAATATTATTGCAATTGTTTAAAACTGACTTTATTTGTAATGAAAAGTATCTTGTAATTGTGTTCATATACCCCCTGGGTTTGTCTTAGCAGGTAGATTCCCCAGTATTTTATACTGTCTGCAGTTATTTTAAATGGAATTTTTCTTTCTATCTCTTCCTGCTGGGTGTTGTTGGTAATATATAGAAATGCTGATCATTTATGTGGGTTGGTTTTATATCCTGCAACTTGGCTGAAGTTAATTATTTCCACTATTTTTTTTAGTTTATTCTCAGAATTCTTTAAATGTATCATAATATCATCTGCAAAGAGCAATAGTTTTGTTTCCTCATTGCCAATTCTGATACCTGTACTTTCTTTTTCTTGTCTTATTGCTATAGCTAGCATTTCTAGTATAATATTGAATAATAGTGGTGATAAGAGGCATCCTTGCTTCACCCTTAAATTTATTGAGGAAGTTTCTAGCTTTTCCCCAATACAGATAATGCTTGCTGATAAATACTATTTAACATTTTAAGGGAAGCTCCATGGATTGCTATGCTTCTTAGTGTTTGGTTTTTTTTTTGTTTCTTTTGTTTTAAGAATGGATGTTGTACAATGCATACTTTTTGACCTAGCAATATAACACTACCAGGTCTGCATGCGAAAAGAGATAAAAACAAAAAAGAAAAGGGCATATATGTACAAAAATATTTATATGAGCTCCTTTCTCGTGGAAAAGAATTGGACATTGAGGGGATGCTCATCAACTGGAGAATGACTGAGCAAATTGTAGTATGTGATATTGATGGAAAATGATCATGTTTTAAGAAATGATGAGCAGAATTCTCTCAGAAAAACCTGGAAAGACTTACATGAACTGATGCAAAGTGAACTGTAATATCTACAAACTAAAAGCAATATTGTAAGATCATCAGCTGTAAATGACTTAGCTATTCTAAGTAATACAATGATCTAAGACGACTCTGAAGGACTTATAAACAATGTAATCCACCCCTAGAGAAAGAATGAATGGTGTTTGAATACAAATTGAAGGATAATTTCTTTTACTTTATTTTTCTTGAGGATTTTTTGTCTGTTTTCTTTCACAACATGACAAATATGGAAAAACATGTATAACCTATATTGAATTGCTTGCCTTCTCAAGGTGGAATGGAAGGAGGAAAGGGAAAGAATTTTGAACTTAAAGCTTTAAAAATTAATGTTAAAAATTGTTTTTACATGCAATTGTGGAAAATACAATGCTAAATAAAAAATTGATGTCATATTTTGTCAAAATCTTTTTATGTATCTATTGAGATAATCATCTGATTTTTGTTGTTTTTGTTATGATATGGTTAATTATGTTGATAGATTTCCTAATATTGAGCCAGCCCTATGTTGCTGTTATAAATCCTATCTGGTTGTAATGTATAATCTTTGTGATATGTTGCTGTAATCTCCTTGCTAGTATTTTACTTAACATATTTATAACAATGTTCATTAGAGAAATTGGTTTATAGTTTTCTGGTTTTGTTCTTCCTGGTTATGTATCAGCACCATATTTGTGTTGTAGAAGGAATTTCGTATAACTCCTTCTTTGCCTATTTTCTCGAATAGTTTATATAGTATCAGAATGAATGAATTGTTCTTTAAATGTTTGGTAGAATCCATCTGGTCATGCAGATTTTTTCTTGGGTAGGTCATTGATGGCCTTTTAAATTTATTTTTCCAACTTAAGATTATTTAAGTATTCTATTTCCTCCTTTGTTAATCTAGGAAATTTATATTTTTGTACATTTCCATTTCACTTATATTGTCAATTTAACTGGAATATTATTAGGTAAAATAGCTCCTGATAATTGCTGTAATTTCTTCTTCATTGATAGTGAATTAATCCTTTTCATTTTTGTTACTGGTAATTTTGTTTTCTGCTTTCTTTCTTTTTAAAAATCAACTTATTATTGCCTTTCTCAAAGAATCAGTTTCTAGTTGTATTTATTGGTTCAGTGGTTTGCTTACTTTCAATTTTGTTAATTTCTCCTTGATTTTCAAGATATCCAATTTTGTATTTAATTGGGGATTTTTTATTTGTTCTTTTTCTAGTTGTTTTTAGTTGCATGCCCAATTAATTGATATGCTATTTCTCTATTTTATTGATATGTGTTTAGAGATATAATTCCCCAACCAATTATTGCTTTGACTGCATCCTATAAATGTTAGTATGTTGTCAAATTTTAATCATTCTTTTGATTTTATTCCCCCAACTATATGCTGAAATGATTGTTAAACATTTTGTAAAGTTTTGAGTTTGAAATTATATCCCTCCCTCTCTCACCTTCCCTCCTCCTTGGGACACTAAGCCATTTGATATGGGTAATACACATGCAGTCATATAAAACATTTCCATATTAGTCATTTTTTGTAAGAAGTCTCAAACTAAAGGAAGAAAGAAAGGAAGAAAGAAAAAAAGAAAAAAGAAAGAAACAAAGAAACAAACAAAGAACATCAGGGGACAGCAAAATGGTGCAGTGAATAAAGCACTGGCCCTGGATTCAGGAGGACCTGAGTTCAAATATTTTTTTTTAATATAAATGTTTTATTATTTTCCAGTTACATTTAGAGATAGTATTCAACATTTGTTTTTATAATATTTTAGTTTCAAATTTTTCTCCTTCCCCTCCCTTCCCCCCAAGACAGCAAGTAATCTGATATAGGTTATATATGTACAATCACAATAAACATATTTCTTCATTGGGCATGTTATGAGAGAAGAATAAGAGCAAAAAAGGAAAAACCTCAAAAAGGAAAAACAACAACAAGAATAATAGAAATAGTATGGTTTGATCTGCATCCAGATTCAACAGTTCTTTTTTTTTTGTTTCTCTGGATTTGGAGAGCCTTTTCCATCATGAGTCCTTTGGACCTGTCTTGGACCATTGTATTGCTGAGAAGAATCAAGTCTATCACAGTTGATCAACACACATTGTTGTTGATACTGTGTACAATGTTTTCCTGGTTCTGCTCATCTCACTCATCATCAGTTCATGCAAGTCCTTCCAGGTTTCTCTGAACTCCTCCTGCTCATCGTTTCTTATAGCACAGTAGAATTACATTACATTCATATACCACAATTTGTTCAGCCATCTCCAATTGATGGGCAGCCCCTCAATTTCCAATTCCTTTTCACCACAAAAAGAGCAGCTATAAATATTTTTGTACATGTGGGTCCTTTTCCCTTTTTTATGATCTCTTTGGGAAAAAGACCTAATAGTGATATTGCTGGGTCAAAAGGTATGCAAAACTTTATAGCCCTTTGGGCATAGTTCCAAATTGCCCTCCAGAATGGTTGGATCAGTTCACAGCTCCACCAACAATGCATTAGGGTTCCAGTTTTTCCACAGCTTCTCCAACATTTATTATTTTCCTTTTTTGTAATATTAGCCAGTCTGACAGGTGTCAGGTGGTACCTCAGAGTTGTTTTAATTTGCATCTCTCTAATCAATAGTGATTTAGAGCATTTTTTTTTCATATGGCAATAGCTAGCTTTGATTTCTTCATCAGAAAACTGCCTGTTCATATCCTTTGACCATTTCTCAATTGGGGAATGACTTGGATTCTTATAAATTTGATTTAGTTCTTATTATGTTTTAGAAATGAGACCTTTATCAGAAATACTGGCTATAAAAATTGATTCCCAGTTTTCTGTCTCCCTTCTAATTTTGGATGCATTGCTTCTGTTTGTAAAAAAACCTTTTAATTTAATAAGAATCATCCATTTTTTATTTCATAATATTCTCTATCTCTTGTTTGGTCACAAACTGTTCTCCTTTTCAACAATCGGAGAAGTTGGCTATTCCTTCCTCTCCTAATTTACCTATGGTATCACCTTTTTACGTCTAAATCATATACCCATTTTGACCTTACTTTAGTATAAGGTATAAGATGTTGGTCTATGCCTAGTTCCTGCCATACTATCTTCCAGTTTTCTCAGAAGTTTTTGTCAAATACTGAGTTCCTATCCCAGAAGTTGGAGTCTTTTGGTTTATCAAACATTAATAAAGTCATTTACTACTGTGCCTCCTGTGCCTCCTGTGCCTCCTGTGCCTAACCTATTCCATTGATCTTCCACTCTATTTCTTAGCCAGTAACAGATAGCTTTGATGACTGCCACTTTATAGTCAAGCTTCAGATTTTGGTATGGCTAGCCCAACTTCCTGTGCATTTTTTTCAATATCAAGGGAAATAACAAAAAAAAAATGCACAGGAGGCACAGTAGTAAATGACTTTAGTAATATACTATTTGATAAACTGAAAGACTCCAGGTTCTAGGACAGGAACTTAGTATTTGACAAAAACTGAGTTCAAATCTTGCCGCAGACATTTAACACTTACTAGCTATGTGACCCCAGGCAAGTCACTTAACCCTCATTGCCCTGCCAAAAAAAAAGAAAGAAAGGTAGAAAGGAAGGAAGAAAGAAAGCAAGAAAGCAAGAAGGAAGGAAGGAAGGAAGGAAGGAAGGAAGGAAGGAAGGAAGGAAGGAAGGAAGGAAAGAAAGAAAGAAAGAAAGAAAGAAAGAAAGAAAGAAAGAAAGAAAGAAAGAAAGAAAGAAAGAAAGAAAGAAAGAAAGAAAGAAAGAAAAGAAAGAACATGCTTCAGTCTGTATTCAGATAACATCAGTTCTTTCTCTGGAGGCAGATAGCATGCTTCATTATGAGTCCTTTGGGGTTGTCTTAGATCTTTGTATTGCTGAGAATAGCTAAGTCATTCAGAGTTTGCCATTTTACAATATTGCTATTACTGTGTACAGATTTCTCCTGGTTCTGCTCATTTCATTTTTTTGTTTGTTTGTTTGTTTGTTTGTTTGTTTGTTTGTTTTTTTGGCGGGGCAATGGGGGTTAAGTGACTTGCCCAGGGTCACACAGCTAGTAATTGTCAAGTGTCTGAGGCCGGATTTGAACTCAGGTACTCCTGAATCCAGGGCCGGTGCTTATCCACTGCGCCACCTAGGCGCCCCCTGCTCATTTCATTTTGAATCAGTTCATATATTTTTTCAGGTTTTTCTGAAATCATCCTGCTTATCATTATAACTTATTTTATAGCCCAATAATCTTCTATCACAATTATATACCAGATTGGCCATTCCCCAATTGATGGATAGCCTCTTAATTTCCAATTCTTAGCCACCACAAAAACAGCTGCTCTAAATTTTTTTGTACCAATAGGTTATTTTCCCTTTTAAAATTTATTTTATTTTTAATTTATGGAATAAACTAAACATTTCATGACAGGACAACAAAAAGATGATTGCACATGAAACTGCTAATCTGCTATGCAGAACTTGTTATTTCTTTCAAATATAAAACAAAATTATCATGTAAATTTCTTTTTTCCCTTTTCTCTACCCACCACCCTAGGAATGGCCACTATCACACATACATATGTATATGTGCATATATATGTAAAATTATTCTATACATACTTCTACTTATCAGTTCTTTCTCTGGATGCAGATAGCATTTTTCTTTTTATTTGTCCGTTATAGTTAATTTGTGTATTTATAAGTGAAAATTACTTATTTGCTCAAAATGGTTCTTAAAACAATATTGCTGTTACTGTATACGACATCTTCTTGGTTCTGCTCATTTTGCTCATTATTTAGTGCAAGCCTTTTCATGGTTTTCTAAGGTCATCGAGTTCATTATTTCTTACATACCAGAACCTGTTCTGCCATTCCCCAATTGGTGAACATCCCTGCAATTTCTAGTTCTTTGCCTCCACAAATAGAACTATAAACCTTTTAGAACATACAGGTTCTTTTCTTTCCCCAAAATTATCTTTGGAAATGGACCAAGTAGTGGAATTTCTGGGTCAAAGGGTATAGGTAGTTTAAGAACTCTTTGGGAATATTTCCAGATTGCTTTCCAAAATGACTGGATCAGTTCAAAATTCCACCAATAATGAATTAGTGAAGCTTATTTCCCTGACCAGGAGTCATCCCATTATAGTCATCTCACACCCATGCCCTCTGTCTATATATACTCCTTATAACTGCCATAATAATGATAAAGTTCTTAAGATTTATAATTTTCATCTTCCCACACAGGAATGAATACATTTTAATGTTATTGATTCTCTTGTCATTTCTCTTTCATGTTTACCTTTTTTAAAAAATCCAACAGTAATATTGCTAGATCAAAGTTTTTATTGCCCTTTAGGCACAGCTACAAATTGC
Organism: Dromiciops gliroides; assembly: GCF_019393635.1. Classification (NCBI taxonomy): domain Eukaryota; kingdom Metazoa; phylum Chordata; class Mammalia; order Microbiotheria; family Microbiotheriidae; genus Dromiciops; species Dromiciops gliroides. Next base: position 109,693,289 of record NC_057865.1, on the reverse strand, counting down.
TCTCCAGAATGATTAAATCAGTTCAAAACTCCACCAACAATGCATTGGTGTCCCGGTTTTCCCACATCCCCTCATCTTCATTCTTTTTAATGAAATTATTTATTATTTCTATTATTTATACTTTTATCTACTTATTCTTTAGGATTAGATACTTTAGTTTCCAATTAAGTTTTAATCTGTTTCCATGGTCCTTTATTGAATATAATTTTTATTATATCATGGTTTGAAAAGGATGCATTTAATATTTCTGCTTTTCTGCATTTGCTTTTGAGGTTTTTTAATGTTTGTGAAAGTGCTATGGACAGCTGAGAATAAAATGTATACTCTTTTCAATTCCCATTCAATTTTCTCCCAAGGTCTTTCATATCATCTAACTTTTTAAAAATTCTATTAATTTCCTTAATGTCTTTTAAAATTTATTTTATGGTTAGATTTATCTGGTTTTGGGAGGGGAAAGTTGAAGTCCCCCACTAGTATTGTTTTATTGTCTATTTTCTCCTATAACTCATTTAGCTTTTCCTTTAAGGTTTTGGATGCTATGCTATTTAGTGCATGTATGTTTACTATTGTTATTATTTCATTGCCTATGGTACCTTTTCGCAAAATGTAATTTCTCTGCTTGCCTCTTTTAATTAGGTCTACTTTTGCTCTCAGCTAATCTGTGATCATGATTACTACCCCTGTGTTTTTTAACCACAGTAGAAGCATGATAGATTCCATTTCAGCCCTTTCTCTGTTTTAGTGTATTCCTTATGAACAGCATATTGTTGGATTCTGGTTTTTAATCCATTCTGCTGTCCACTTTTGTTATATGGGAGAGTTCATCCTATTCACATTCAGTTATAATTATTAGTTGTATTTCCCTTCAGCTTATTTTTTCCTTCTCTGTCTCTCTGTCTCTTCCTCCTGTCCTTCTTTAATGTTTGCTTTGTTTCTGACCACTTCCCTTAATCTTCCCTTTCTTCTATCAAATCCCTTTTCCTTCTTTTTCTCTTTTCTCTACTATTTCATTGTAGGGTTAGATAGATTTCTATACCCAACTTAATTTATATGTTCAGGTGTTGCCTGCCACACCTATCTTCCCCTACATTGAAAAGACTCTTCCTTTCATGCTTCTTTCACGTGAGATAATTTTCTTCATTTTTCCTCTCCCTTTCCACATCTCTAAGTGCATTCCTCTTTCTCATCCTTCATTTTTATTTTTTAAAAAAATCATCCTATCATAGTCATCTCATACACATGGCCTCTGTCTATATTTACTCCTTCTAACTGACCTAATAATGGCTCAGGACTTACACTTTTCATCTTTGCACATAGGAATGTAAACATTTTAATCTTATTGATTTCTCTCATCATTTCTCTTTCATGGTTACCTTTTTTGTTTCTTGAATCTTACTTCTCTTGAGTCATATTTTAAAGCAATATTTTCTACTCAGCTCTGGTATTTCCATCAGAAAAACTTGGAAGTACTCTATTTCATTAAATATCTTTATTTTCCATTGAAGGAGATTATACTCAGTTTTGCTGGGAAGGTGATTCTTGGTCTTAGTCCTAGCTCTTTTGCCTTTGGAAATATCTTATTCCAAGTCCTCCACCCCTTTTACTTAGAAGCTGCTAAATTTTGTCTGATACTTACTGTGGCTTCATGATATTTGGATTGTTTTATACTTCTTGCTATAATTTGTTCCTGTCCTGTGAAATTTGGTTATAATATTTCTGGTAGTTTTCACTTTGGGATATCTTTCAGCAGGTGATTGGTGAATTCTTTCAGTTTCTATTTTATGCTCTAAGATATCTGGACAATTTTCCTTGCTAATTTCTTGAAATATGATGTCTAGATGATTTTATAGCTTTCAGTTGGTCCAGTAATTCTTAGATTATCTCTTCTCAATCTGTTTTCTAGTCAAATTTTTTTTGCACAGCAGTGAGGGTTAAGTGACTTGCCCTAGGTCATACAGTTAGTTAAGTGTCAAGTGTTTGAGGACAGATTTGTCCTGAATCCAGGGCTGGTGCTTTAGCTACTGTGCCACCCAGTTGTCCCCTAGTCAATTGTTTTTCAATGAGATATTTCATACTTTTTTCAATTTTTTCATCCTATAGATTTTATTTTATTGTTTCTTGTTTTTTCATGGATTTATTTGCTTTCACTTGCCCAATTCTGTTTTTTTAAATATATTTTCTTCAGTGAGTTTTATACTTCCTTTTTCCATTTGGCCAATTCTATATATATATATATTTTTTTTTTCCTGGTCAATGGGGTTTAAGTGACTTGCCCAGGGTCACACAGCTTATGTCAAGTGTCTGAGGACAAATTTGAACTCAGGTCCTCCTGAATCCAGGGACAGTACTTTATCAACTGTACCACCTAACTGCGCCCCCCCCCCAATTCTATGTTTTAACAAATTATTTTCTTCAGTGGATTTTTGTTCCCCTTTTGCTATTTGTTCAATTATATTTTTTAAGATGTTATTTTCTTCAATAATGTTTGTACCTCTTTTACCAAGCTGCTGACTCTCTTTTCATAATTTTCTCATATCACTCTCATTTCTTTTCTCATTTCCCCTTTCCCTTTATTATTTGATTTTTTAACATTCTTTTTTGAGCTTTCCCAGGAATACTTGTTGGATTTATGTGCAATTAACATTTTTCTTAGAGATTTTGATTGTAGCTACATTGACATGTCTTCTGAGTTTGTGTCTTGACTTCTCTCTCATTATAGTAGCTTTTTTTTTTTTTTAGTGAGGCAATTGGGGTTAAGTGACTTGCCCAGGGTCACACAGCTAGTAAGTGTGTAAAGTGTCTGAGGCCGGATTTGAACTCAGGTACTCTTGACTCCACGGCTGGTGCTCTATCCACTGTGCCACCTAGCTGCCCCAATAGTAGCCTTTTATAATCAGGTTCCTTTCTGTTGTTTGTTTACACTCCCCACCCCCAGCTATTTCTTGACTATTAATTTTATGTTAAAGTTGGGATTTATTCCCAGGGTGAATGTGATACTTTCTCAAGCTTCAGGCCTTTCTTGTTGCTATTTTCAGAGTTGGTTCCAGGAGTCTTTCTTTCTTTCTTTTAAATTTTTTTTTTGGAGAGGATTAAGTGACTTGCCCAAGGTCACACAGCTAGTATGTGTCAAGTGTCTGAGGCTGGATTTGAACTCAGGTCCTCCTGAATCCAGGGCCAGTAATTTATTTACTGTGCCACCTAGCTTCCCCATTTAAAACATTTATTTATTTATTTTTATTTTATTTTTTCCCCAGGTATATTTCAATGTTTGTTGCTTCCCAGGTGGTATGATCTAAGGAAAGGTGTCACCACTGCTTACTTGGCTTGTGCTCTGCTCTTTATCCAGTAAGAGACCTTGTTCCCATGTAGTCACCAGTGCTAGCATTCCTCTTGGGCCTAGGACTGCAGCCAGGTTCCCCACTATCCTGCAGCTTCAATGGCTAGTGCTCCCCTTGGTCTTAGAATGGAGACTTGGTCCTTTCTCCTCCATTTTCAATTGGCATTAGTCCTATCCACATCACGAGGGTCCCACTCCTCTGTGGCTACAAGTGCCATCATTTTTTTTAGCCCTGGGCCTGGGATCTAGAACTGCATATGACCAATGCAGCAGGGTCCTGAACCTAGTGCCAGCAGAATCATCTGCAATATCATTCCAACCAGTTGTCTGACAACCCCTACACATCATCTATTTTCTGAGAACTTTGAAACAGCTACTGAAACCACCTTCAAAGCCCACTGCTAGCACTTTGCACTCTACCAACTTCCTAAATTGTCTTGGGATGGAAAATGGTTTCAACCAACATTTTGTTGGTTCTGATGTCAGCTAGGTGTTACAGTGGATCCACTCTACATGGAATCAGGAAAACTCATCTATCTGAGTTCAAATCTGGCCTCAGATGTTAACTATGTGTGTGACCCTAGAAAATTTACTCATCCCTGCTTGCCTTAGTTCCTCATCTATAAGATGCCCTGGAGGAGGAAATGGCAAACTATTCTAGTATCTCTGCCAAGAAATCCCCAAATGGGATCATGGAGAGCTAGACATGACTGAAAATGAGTAACAATAACAACAAATTTGTTAAAGTAATGCCTCTATATGAATTGAACTTCTATAAAATTAGAACAATCTATGACTATTCATTTTTCATTGTTAGCATCAATAGCTTACTTAAATAGCTCAGGTTGGGGATATTTTGATTGCATACCATAGCCTCTTCTTGTGTTTTATTAATTTTTCTATTCTGATGTTTGGCTCAGTCTTTTGTTTAAAAGTCAATGATCATTCATTTTGATAGCTTTGACTCTGGGTTTGAACTAGCACAGATCTTTGAATCTTTCAGACAGTTTTCAGGTTTTCCAAATTTTTACAGAATTAATCCAGCCAGGTAACAAACATTTATTAAGCATTTGCTATGTAATATGTACTATGCTAAGCACTAGTGGTACAAAAAAACCCCAAACTGCTCCAATTCTCAAGTAGCTCACAACCTAATGGGGAAGAAGAACAGCAAAATGACTAGGGGTTATATATGCAGAATAGATTGAAGGTAATTTCAGATGGAAAGGTACTAGCATTTGGAGTGACTACAAAGGTCCCTGCTATAAAATGGTAGTTGAACTAAGTCTTGAAAGAAGATATGTAGTGACAGCATTCTAGGTGGGACTGGGAGGGGGGCAGCCAGTGCAAATGTATGGAATCAGGAATTGGAGTGATGCATGCAAAGAATGGCAAGTAGGTTAATGTTGCTGAATCATAGAGTAATACTTGCCTTTGGGCAGCCCATATTTATATGCAAGTCTTAAATAATAATCCTGACATGTGAATATGCAAGTCCCTTGTATTATACTTATTCTCCTGGCATTAGTATGACTGTGTAGACATAAACATTAAGACACCAAATTTTAGAATTCCAGGGACAAATTACATACATGTAAGACTTGCTTAGGCATACAAAATTCAGGATTTATGAGTATGGCTGTAAGCTCCACTAGACCAGAGGGCTATTTGTGTTCAAAGGTTTCTAGCAGAATGAACAATTAATGGTTGCAGATGTGAATTATACTCAGAAAACAAACTTTTCTTTTCTTTTTTTAAATCATAAAAGTATTTTATTTTCCAGTTACATGTAAAGATAGTTTTCAACATTTGTTTTCATAAAACTTATAGTTCCAAATTTTTTCCTTCCCTCTCTTCCCTCCCCCTCCCCAATAAGAAAGCAATCTAATATAGATTTTTATATTATATATATGTATATATACATACATACATATATACACACAATACATACACACATGTATATATATACATATGTAAAATCACATTAAGCATATTTCTACATTAGTCATGTTGTGACAGAAAAATCAGAACAAAAGGGAAAAACTTCAAAAAAAGAAAAAACAAAAGTAGAAACAATATGGTTCAATCTGCATTCCAAATCCACAGTTCTATTTTTCTGGATGTGGAGAACATTTTACATCATGAGTTCTTTAGAAAACCAAATTTTCTATACAATGATACCCTTATTTTAAACACTGCTTATAATATACTGCCAAACTAAAATGCTAAGGGATATCCCTGATAAAGTAACTATGCTCATTGATTTAGAAATTGCATGAATGACTAAAGGTAGAAGACAAAGAAGGGAAAAACTAGAAATGTTAATTAAATATTAATTAATAATTTCTCTTTGCTAGTTTCTTTGTTGAATATGTAGAACCACTGCTTGTCTATGTGACATGAGAAGAGATATTTTAAGATAAAAGAGAATATGATACATGATGTCCTGTTGTATCTTAATAACCAAAGCTCCCCCAAATACTCAACATTTGATGATCCTTTCTTAGCACAGCCATAGGTTGTCACAGCTTATCTTTTTCTCCTTTTTCCTTTTCAGTCTTTCTTGGTACTATATTTTAGAACTCTAGAAATGACTTAGTCATTACTTTTACCATCAATTTTATTGCTGATACTTCATAGGCTAGAAAATTGATGAATATTATGGGTATAAGACACTCTTGACAGGTGGCTTTGAGTGCAGAGTAAAAAAGACATGTTGGCATGAGTAAGTTTGGCCTACTGATGAGGTTTCTAACTTCCTTAGGTTCAAATATTAGCACTTGATTTTTCTGTCCTGGGAAGAGTTGCAATGAAGATGGTATAAATAGAGCTTTATTCCAAGATATCATAATTCTAAGGGAATTAATGGCACTTTTTCTTGGGTGGGTAGAAAAAATTAGATTACTGCCTTATAGTCTTAATTAATAATAATCAATTAAAATGGTAAACTAGCAGATGGCATACTTCCTCCCCCAATAACTGCAACTCAGGTAAGTTCTCCAACATAGCCTTACCATCTCCTGATATTATTCACTCTACAGAACCTCCTCAGTGTTCTGGGGTCTTTGTTTTATCTTACTGGGGGCAGTGTTGGGGAGGATTGTTTTTCCCCATGGGACCTTGGGACCTAACGTCCAAGGGCTCCAACTTCAACCAAATTTAAAAAAATGTAATGAGAAGGCATTATTCTTGTTCTTCACATTATGCGCTTAAAAAATTATCCTGGGAGCAGCTAGGTGGCACAGTGGATAAAGCACCAGGCTTGGATTCAGAAGAACTTGAGTTCAAATCCAGCCTCAGACACTTGACACTTACTAGCTGTTTGACCCTGGGCAAGTCACTTAACCCTCATTGCCCTGCCCTCCAAAAATTATCCTGGATTACAGGATGTTTAGTTATGGCTCTGGCCATAGATAAATTTATGATAATTAGAATTCATTGCCTCTAGTGTTAGTCTTGACGGAAGCCACCTAATTATCCAATTCTTGTCTTCATTCCTTATTTTCTCCCAGATTTTCTAGAGCCTCAGCTTGGAGAAGGTGACAGAAAAAATTGTAGGACTGGAACATGAATTTCAGTGGAGCACTGTGTCAGCTGTTGAGTTATAAATTCTCTCTATGTGCTTTGCTAAGGAGATTGCCTTTACTAGTCTTTGTGACTACTGTGCTATGTTGGTGTATGTTGGGGAAGCAATTTGGTATAATGTAAAAGACTTTAGGTTTGAAGTTAGAAGACCTACGCCTAAATATTGGCACCAATGTGTGACTCTGGGCAAGTATGTGGACAACTTTTTATACCATTGGTATTTTCCCAGGTGATAACAATTCCACAGATTTAGGAGTCTATATGTTTCCATAGCTCCAGATATACGTGACTTGTATCACTGCCAGCATTCTTTTTCCCAAAGGCTCAAAGGCATGTGATATTACTCCTTGTTATCTCCTGATTCATGCCATGCAAATTCCAAGAGGGCAGAAATTCCACTCACTTGGGCAGAATCCAGGACCATGCTTCCATGGAAATAATTTTGGATCTGTAAGCACAGGGCTTGGATTCAAATCCCAGTTCTGACAATTACTATCTATATGACTATGGGGAGTTTATTCAACCTCTCAGTGCCTCAGTTTTCTCATCTGACTTGACCTCCAACTCAACTGATCCTCTGAAGTTCACTTTCTCAGGTGTCTTAGCTTCTAGTGGTTTCCTTCGCTAAGTAACGGGTGTGTGTTAGAGGAGAGAAAAATTGAGATGCACTCAAAAAATTTTATGATATAGTTCAAGAAAAACTGGGAGTGTTCTTGAGTAGCTCTGATACCATGGTCCTATCTTTAAACCTTCTTATTTTATATCTTCTTTATATTCTTGCTGAGTATAGGGTGTTCTTACTTTTGACTCCAGGCAATCAGTTTTCTTTTTCTTTTTTCTTTGGTATTTTATTTTCCCCCAATTACATGTAAAAACATTAAAAAAAATTGTTCTTAAAGTGCTGAGCTCCAAATTGTCTCTCATCTTTCCCTCTCTCATTGAGAAGGCAAGCAATTTGATATAGGTTATACATGTCTAGTCATATAAAACATATTTCCATATTAGTCATGTCGTAAAAGAAAGCATGTCCTACTGTTGACACCTTTGAATTTTGGTTTCTTCATTTTTTCCCTTCTAGTTTCTTGACAAGTTCCATTCCAATATGTAGCTGTATTTCTTAGAGGGTCAGAGGATGCTATGGGAAAGATCATAGTGATTAAGATTAAGATAGTGCTGAAGATTATAGGGGATTATTGGGGCATAGTTCAATTGAAAAGGTCTTGCTTCAATTCCATTCCTAAGTTATTTTAACTGAATTCCAATTTCCCATCATCATCCTGGTCACTGCTTACCAGAAGGAGCTTTTTGGTAATGGAGCAAATCCCATTTTCCTTTATTTGGTCTAATGGCTCTGTCCTTGTGTGCTCCCTCTTCCATTTGGACAGAAAGTTGATAACAGTACATATTTAGTTATTAATTGCCTATAGTTAAGTGCAAGAGAAATTACATAATCCAGATATAGAAATATGACTTTGCCTACAGTCTCCAAGGCTCATTTTTGAAGTTAATTTCAATGTGTTTCCCTACCAAGCCCTTTGACAGAGCTAATAGAAAGAAAAATAGATGCATTTTATTTTCTCTGTCCTTTAAGTGATCAGTGAGATTGACTAAAAGCCAGGAAAATGAAGAGTAAGAAAAATGAATCAAATCATAGTGATTTCAACTCTTAAGAAACTGTTTTGTTTTTTTTTATGAGGAAGAACTACTACTTTTTTATTCCCCAGAGAGCCTTGAGGTCACCTGGATGATGGGAAAAAGAGGGTCATTCTTGAAAAGGTATGGGAGCAGAGGGGTAGGTGGAAGGATTGTATTGATGGTAAAATTCTTGAATCTCATAGGTTCATATATCTAGAGGTAAAGGGGGCTATAGAGTCCATTTAACCAACTTCATAACGTAACACATGAGGAAACAGAAACCCAAAGAAATTAAATGATTTGTCCCTTATCTCCCAGTTATAGTAGTAACTGGCCAAGCTGGGATTTGAATCAGTTCCTATGACTCCAAATCTAACATTCTTTTCAATTTTTCACATTCATATAGGAAAAAAGAAATAATGTGGCCAGGTGACTTTACTTACTGGAAATTCTGGCAAAGCCCCCAAAAGAGCAGTTTATAGCAACAGGGAACTTGATGGATATAATGAGCTTAGAGAGAAATCAAATGAAGTTTCAAATTTCGTGGTAGATTTTGATCTAATATTTGTGTACTGCTACATTAGAAGCTCTCCTTTTAGAAAATTGAGACCAAGCTATAAGTGATTTCTTAGTATTTATAAGGAATTATCAATACTGTAGCATATTAAAAATGCCACATTGACTAAACGCACAAATATATCTTGAAAGACAAATTCTTCATATGCAAGACAGTGATAAATTCCACAAAAATTGTTGTCTTCTCTTGCTTAAATTTACCTCATTGATACTTTAGTGAATTTATAATCTCAAAGAGTTGGTAGTCTCTGTAGTAGTGCTAATTATAATCAATATATACCCCTTATCCTGAGTACTTTTTTCATGTTTTCCACAGGGAGGTCCACCCAGTGTGCTTGGGTTCTTCCTCTAGTCTTTGATATTACCTGTATCCCAACTTAGCTTATAGGCTGTCCATCTATTATCTCTTGATCTTTCTATATAATTGGTACACTTCCTTTCCTCCCTCTACACCATTTTGTTCCTGTCCTTTATTATACTTTGTGAAGTTCTCTGTTAGTAATACACCAGTTATGTGCCTATTGATTGAACTGTGTGGGATCCATACTTTCAGTTTTTCAGAGATTATGGTATTTGTATTCTTATAGTTTCCCCAGAAAAAAATCAATATAAAAGAGGTATATTAAAAAACCTATGATGATTATTCCAAGGTTTTATGCATAAGTATTTATCACTTCCTAATCTGTCTATCCAACATTTCAGGACACCTCATTTAGGAAGAAAAGATACATTCTCTATTTTTTTCCTCCCTCCCATATTTTTTCCTCTGAATTTTTCTGCTGATACCTGGGAGGCTAAACAAGAACACATATTGCTGCTCATTGTCATTCTTTGAATATTACTGGATCAGAACTTGATTGAAGAGTTTAAGAAAATGGATTTTGTCTTGTCCCTTGCCTATTCCCAGCACAGGACTGATTCAACCAAACAGAAAAAAAAATTAATAGAGCTCAGAAAGGGCTAAATGAAAGCTATAGTTTCCAGCTTTTTTCCCAAGGGAGCAGAAGACATGAGTTGGTGGTATGTAGGCTCTAATTCTGCTTGCTTTGACTTTGTCAAATGTATTTGATTTCTCTTTGCCTCTCAGTGGATGCTCTCTATCTGTTGTAGAATTATTTATATAAAGGAAATGTTACAGCATGTACCACAGTCTACAGCATGTGCTTGGATAGTCAATGCTGTCAAAAACACTCCAGTGTAATAGCATAATGGCTCACATCAATGACAAGAATTAAAAAAATATATATTTGTTATTTTTATTATGGACTCCTTAGCTCTCTCATAGGCCCGTCTTTGATTTAGGATTTCAAATAGAATTTAATCATGAAAGAAAGCTGCATATACCCAGCCAATCCTCTTGAAAGCAATTGCCTTTTACATCCCCAGGTTTCTAATCGCTCCTTCAGTCTGCCTCTGCTGTTTTATTCCCTTTTATGTTTGTGACCAACATGTAAATAAGCAAGGGCCAGCCTTTGACTATTATTTAAAGGAACTGTAAAGGGAAAATGGGAATGCATCACTTGTTTTTAGATCTGATTGGTGGATGAAGTCAGGCCTGAAGGGAAGGGGTAAGGGTCCTGTTCTGGGAATCAAGAAATCAGAATGCCAATTTTACTTGCCCACTGGGTGACCTACTATGCCTTAGTTTTGACATTTAAAAAGAGGAATACTGTGTTGAGTACTAATACTACCGATAGTTTACATGGTTTATTTGGTCATGAAGAGTTTGGAAATCCTTTGATACATTTGACCCTAATATATATTCCTGGAAGGGAGACAGTGCAGTTATCACTACCCCCATTTTCAGACAACAGAAAAGGCTTAGAGGTCTAAAGAACTTGCTAAAAGTCAGTTACTAGATGGTGAAATAGAACCCTGCTCTAATTATCACATACACACACACACACATATACACCCCTCCCCTATTAGATTATATGTGTTCTCTCTCATTATACACACACACATATATGTACTGTATGTGTGTATGTATATATGTTATGCCTTTATCTAGTCTTTTCCCATTGTAACGCATCCTTCACATAGATGCCAAAGTAATTTTCCTTAAATAAAGCTCTGACAAAGGCACTCTTCTATTCAATAAACTCCACTGATTCCCTATTGCCTCTAGGGAAAAATATGTTTGTGTATATATAGCATATATATGTATATATATATACATGCATATGACACACAAATATATATGTGTATATATGTATGTATATATATAAATAAAAACATATTTTATCTTCAGCAAGTTGCTTAGGGTATACACATCTTTTCCTATACTTATGCATATGTATGTATATGTATAATCTCCTTTCATCCAGTGTCTTCCCACTATAAATGCATTCTTCACACAGCTGCCAAAGTGATTTTCCTTAAGCATAGCTCTGACAATGTCACTCTCCTACTCAATAAACTCCAGTGGCTCCTATTGCCTCTAAGATAAAATACATAACCACATGTCTGGCTTTTAAATGTCCTTTCAAACTGTCCCCTACTTACCTTTCCACCCTGTTTACATATAGGACCAATCTTGTACTCTGAAGTCTTGTCAAAATGAACTTGAAGTTCCTCACATGTCATCCTCTATCCTGTCTGTGTACTGTGTACATGACTTTTCACTGGCTGTTCCTTATGACTGGAATGCATATTCTTTTCCTTCCCATCTACTATCTTCAAGGCTCACCTTAAGTGTAACCTTCTACAGAAGGTTACATCTACTCTCTGACTTCAAGGAGCTAATCTTATTATGTCAGAGGAGAACACATAAAGGGGAGCCGGAAAGGGGATGAAAACGTACCTGCGCTTGGGAGCATGAAGTTGCATGAGACCTGGTTCCCAAATAGATAAGAGACTTAGCTCTGTGGCATGAAGAAAAGGCCAAGAGTGGAGGTGTCTTTCCAGTGGGGGGTAGTGTAAGGCATAATAAGCCTTACTGCCTTCAAAGAGTTGATCTAATTGGGAAGATAGGACGCTATCTATATTTGACAGCTACAGAGTCACTATAAGCTAAGTGCCAAATGAATGGCCCAGATAGACAATGTTATCAGAATTCAGAAGAGGGAGGAAGCACTTTGGACTCAGTATGGCTAGGAAAAATAGATTGGGGACTTGCTCTTGCTCTCACAGGAAATATATTCAGATAGACAGGAGGAAAACATACTCCATTTTATTGGGCAGGAAAAGTTTGAAGTACTGAAAGATTGGAATCAAAGAATAATTTAAACATAGTTTAATTACTTTAAAATCATGTGAACTAGTGAAACTAAATAAAGGTCCTATTGGGTTTGGCTTAATCAATAGCTAGGAATGACTTATCATTGTTGCATGGATTGCATGTCAATGATGCTGCTAAAATGCTAGAAAATTGTCTTTCTATTAAACATAAATATTCTATTGTCACCTTCCTTGCTGTTTCAATTAGCTTAAGTTTTTTCAGATAGTGCAAAGGTAAACCATGACCTAGATACAAATGAAAATTTTTCAGCCTCAGACACTTGACACTTACTAGCTGTGCAACCCTGGACAAGTCACTTAACCCTCATTGCCCTGAAAACAAATAGAAAATTTCTGTAATTATGAATTATTGGAGTCTGGATTAATGATGTATTACTATACTTTGTAATGCATGTAAGCCAAGGGTTCATATTTGTCTGTTGAAATTTTTTTTCCTTCCATGCAGAGCTTCAGTTTCAACTCTTCTATAATGTGCCCCCTCCCCCATCCTTCCAGTGGAAAGTGATCTCTCCTACTTCATATTTCTTATAGGACAAGATTTCTTTTTCTTTCTTTCTTTCTTTCTTCTTTTTTGACTTTATCACATTCTACTTTAACTGACTAATTAGTATAGATGTCCTAATGCTCTTACTAGATTGCGAGGTCCTAGAGGGCAAAGACCACATTATTTTTGAACTTTGAATCCCTAGTACCTAGCAGAGTGTCTGAAATGTGGTATTAATTTAAGAAATATTTGTTGAATTCAAATGAAATTGAATGACTGAATACAAGTTGGATGGATTGATTCCTATTCAGTGGAGTCTACTATATTTAGTCCTTAATGAATTTCATTTTTACCATTTTTTGGGGGGGGTGGGATTCTAAATGGGTTGGGAAGAAAGACATTTCCACTGAAGTGGGTTTTAGTATGTGTTTATTGAAAGTACACATATATGTAGATACTGATTCCGAAGAGGGCTGCTTTGTTTACTGTGATACCTAGAGAATAAGATTCTCCTATGATTGCCACCAACCTGTGTTTATATTTTGGGAAGTTTCATTCAGGGGTTTATTCTGATCTGGTTATGACACTCCTGTGGGGGATGGAAGAGGCACTGATTTAGATACAAGCTAGTCTGCATCTGAATTTAGGCCTGAGTCACCAGGTTCTGAAGCATTTCCCCAACAGTAGAAGGAAAACAGAACCAGTCACAATTGGTTGTATCAAACAAAAAATAGTATGAAAGAGAAATAGTATACTACAGCAGAAAGAACATTAGGCTTAGAATCAGATGAGTTGAGTCCCCATCTTTTTTTTTTCTATCCAGCCTAAACTATTCACTTAACTACAAGGAATTTGGGGTATGAAGTCTGAGGAGGAAAATAGCATCTCTAGAGGCCATGCCTTGCAATTGAAATATATTAGTGATGGCAAACATCAAATTGTACACTTAAAATAAGCCATACTACCAAGGTAAATATAAATGTGACAGCTCCCCAAGACTCAAGAATATGATTTTTTGCTCCTGCCATATTTGAAAATATAACAGATGTAAATTTCATTTTAGGTAACTTAGGATTCAGTTGTCCTCATAGTAGTAGAAAATGTGTTGTTTGGAGAGTACAGTTGCCTCCTCTATCTGTCTTTTAAGTTTTCTTTCTAATATGAGATCATGAATAACTGGAAGTATATGTTGCTCTTTTACCCTAGATACAATTTCACAGAATGTTAGAGCTGTATAGGATTTCAAAGATCATCTACTTCATCTCCCTCACTTTGCAGATGAAGACACTTAGGCCCTAAGAAATTCAATGTTTTACATAAGTTCTACAAGTAACAGGCAAAGTCCCCAAATTTTGACTCCAAAGCTATTGATTGTTCTAGTCTACCATATTGTCCAGTCCTTTTGCATTACCTAATATAAAAGCTTTGCTTTTTACATCTTTACAATTGACTCCATTGGGTACTCATTAGATTTATCTAGATCAGTAGACTGATCAGGTAGACAGGATCATTCATAATAACATCTTGCATTTAATAATACTTTAAGGTTTTAAAATCTCTTTCATGGGTATTATCTCCTTTTGACAAATAAATAACATGTTTCTTAAGTGCCCATTATAGGAAGTCACTGTGGTACATTTATACCCTCAAGAAGATTATGTTCTACTTGCATTAGCCTTATAAAAATCTTTAGACATAGAGGATACAGATGTTACCATTTCACAGATAAGACAACTGAGCCTCAGAGAGGTGAAATGCTGTGTGTAAGATAAAATGTAAACTCAGGCTTCTGATCTTAAGCTGAATGTTGATTCAACTATGTCTCCTTTACACAACTCTTTATTTGCTGCAGTGAATTCCATTTTTCCTCTTCCTTCTGAGTGTTCCCTCTATTGTCAGGGTATTACTTCATAACCTGGTGACTCTAAATTCGTATGCAGATTAGATTTTAGTCCATACCTCCCTCCCCCACGCCAAATCCCAGTATCCTGACCAATTCAACCTGAGCCTCTGAATCCAACTTCACAAAATATAAACACAGAATTGTGGCAGTCATAGAAGGAATCTCATTTTCTACCTGGCACAGGATTCCTTAGAAAAGTGTTTTCATTGGCAGCTAATTTTTTACTCACTTGCCCAGTGTAATTGATCTGAAGATAATTCCTTAGCTAATTTGAAAAGCAGCAGGTGTCATATAACTAATATAGTATAGGGCACTGTAGGGGCTTCTGCTGTTTTGGTGGGACTGTGACTTCATTGAAATTGCTGTGACTGCAATGCAGAGGTAGTTTGTTTATAGGCTTCTCTTACTGTTTCAGGGAATTTAACTAATTCTCAGCTCATGGATATAGCCTAGCTGTATTGGAAAGTTCAGAACCATGGACAGTAATTACTGCTGGAGATATTGCCTGCTTTCTAAATGGTTACAAAACATCAACCAGGATGGAAAGGTTTCCTGTATAAAAAATAGGACTGTGCAGGAATTTTCTTTTCTTTTCTCTAATTATGAAAGTATTTTATTATTTTCCAGTTACATGCAGAGACAGTTTTCAACATTTGTTTTTATAAGATTACTAGTTTCAAATTTTTTCCCCTCCCTCCCCTCCCTCCCTCTCTCCCTCCCCAAGACAACAAGTAATCTGATATAGGTTATTTATGTACAATAACATTTAACATATTTCTGCATTAGTCATGTTATAAGAGAAGAATCAGAGCAAAAGGAAAAACCTCAAAAAAGAAAAACAGCACCAAAAACAAAAGAAATACTATGGTTCATTCTGCATCTATATTTCACAGTTATTTTTTTCTGGATTTGGAGAGCCTTTTCCATCATGAGGCCTTTGGAACTATCTTGTACCATTGTATTGCTGAGAAGAATCAAGTCCATCACAACTGATCAACACATAATGTTAATGATACCGTGTACAATGTTCTCCTGGTTCTGCTCATCTCACTCATCATTCATTCATGCAAGTCCTTCCAGGTTTCTCTGAACTCCTCCTGCTCATTGTTTCTTACAGCACAGTAGAATTACATTACATTCATATACCACAATTTGTTCAGCCATTCCCCAATTGATGGGCAGCCCCTCAATTTCCAATTCCTTGTCACCACAAAAAGAGCAGCTATGAATATTTTGTACATGTGGGTCCTTTCCCCTTTTTATGATCTCTTTGGGAAAAAGACCCAATAGTGGTATTGCTGGGTCAAAGGGTATGCAAAGCTTTATAGCCCTTTGGGCAAAATTCCAAATTGCTCTCCAGAATGGTTGGATCAGTTCACAGCTCCACCAACAATGCATTAGGGTTCCAGTTTTTCCACAGCTTCTCCAACATTCATGATTTTCCTTTTTTGTCATATTAACCAATCTGATAGATGTCAGGTGGTACCTCAGAGTTGTTTTAATTTGCATCTCTCTAATCAATAGTGATTTAGAGCATTTTTTCATATGGCAATAGCTAGCTTTGATTTCTTCATCAGAAAACTGCCTGTTCATATCCTTTGACCATTTCTCAATTGGGGAATGACTTGGATTCTTATAAATTTGATTTAGTTCTTATTATATTTTAGAAATGATGCCTTTATCAGAAATACTGGCTATAAAAATTGATTCCCAGTTTTCTTCATCCCTTCTAATTTTGGATGCATTGCTTCTATTTATACAAAAAACTTTAAAATTTAATCAAAACCATCCATTTTGCATTTCATAATATTCTCTATCTCTTGTTTCTTCATAAACTGTTCTCCTTTCCAAAGATCTGAATGGTAAACTATTCCTTCCTCTCCTAATTAACCTATGGTATCACCTTTTATGTTAAAATCATGTACCTATTTTGACCTTATTTTAGTACAAGGTGTCAGATGTTGGTCTATGCCTAATTTCTGCCATACTATCTTCCAGTTTTCTCAGAAGGTTTTGTCAAGTACTGAGTTCCTATCCCAGAAACTGGATTCTTTTGGTTTATCAAACAGTACATTAGTAAAGTCATTTACTACTGTGCCTCCTGTGCCTAACCTATTCCTTTGATCCTCCACTCTTTCTTAGCCAGTACCAGATAGTTTTGATGACTGCCACTTTATAGTAAAGCTTCAGATTTGGTACAGCTAGCCTACCTTCTGTGCAGGAATTTTCAAAGAAAAGTTACTGTGAATATCATATTGGGAATCCTCCTATACATATGTGTATGTTGGGTGCATGCAAGAGGTAGTGGAGCTAAGTGGATAGAATACTAGACTTGGAGGCATTTAGGGGGTGTTCAAGAAAGACTAGCACCTCTGATGTGAGGGACTGCAAAATCCTTTTCAGGGCTAATCATCTACCTTTGGTGTTCACCTTGCCCCAACTCTCACCTGTTGCTCCAAGAAATTGTAGCATGCACAGCAGCAATACCCTAGTAAAACTATCTCAGCAGATGGGCTAAACCAGGTTGAGGGTAGCTCATAGGCCTCAAACGCATGGTTGAGGTAGGGCAAGTGAAGACTTCCCTGGGTGGAATGTTTGAATGAGAACACGTTTTCAATGACCATGAAGTTGGCTTCAGCAAGTTCTGTGGAGTGCTTAGAGCTTGGTCAGATATTGAAGATGCCAAAGTCATCCACTACATCTGGGGCCATCACCAGTTCTGACTTTTGTCTTGCTGCTGGACTTTGATGACTGTGGAAGACAATGAGGCTGATGACTCTGCCCAAATCTGACTCACTTAAATTGAAGTCACATGCAAACCAAGACATTACTCCATTATGTCATTGGTCCTCTGTGAAGGAAGGACCACTACCACCACCACCAACAACTAGATTTGGAGTCAGAAAAGACATACGTTAGAATTCTCCCTCTAAAATGGGGGACCAAGTTACTTAATCTTCATTGAGCCTGAATTTTCTCATCTGTAAAATGGGGATAATAATAACTCCAGGTCCTCCTTCACAGGGTTACGATAAGGATTAGATGAGACAATGCAAAGTACTATTCAAATTTTGCATATGCAGGAAATAAAGAGAACACAAGTCACCTTTTATTCTCATAAATAAAATAGATACTCTTAGGTCCTGTAAGAACTGATGTGAAGATGAAGATATTTTAATAGACCCCAAATTTGACTATTACCAAAAATTCATACGTATGACAATTTATAAACTCCCCCCAAACACTGTGAAATTATCTACTCAATACTGGCATGACTCCTTTGTAGAGCTGACTTGGATGAGAGTGAGTACCTAAAATATACCTTGCCAATCTATAGTCAGTATTCCATTAACCCCTATATTGACTATCAGGCAAGATCAAGGACTGGACATCTGCATTGCCACTTCATATATATCTCTCCCTCTTTTTGCTGCTGTATATCTCTCAGGGATGGAGAATAAAAATGATTCAAATGATTCAAAATAGCTTGGCTATTGTGAAGGGCATGCCAATATGCTGCCCTATTGGTCTACTCAGAATCTCTGTTATCAGAGTTATAGGCTGCCTAGGCATGAGCTCCATTTTTTGACCACTACTCCTATCCCCCTCATACCTATCCATGTCATGTTTCTATTCTACTCTTTTGTACATTTACACTCTCCTATGAAGCCCTATTTACTGTTAACAAATAAATATTCACAGGACAGCTAGGTGGCGCAGTGGATAGAGCACCGGCCCTGGAGTCAGGAGTACCTGAGTTCAAATCCAGACTCAGACCGTTAACACTTACTAGCTGTGTGACCCTGGGCAAGTCACTTAACCCCAATTGCCTCACTAAAAAAACCCAAAACCCCCCAAAGCCCCCCAAAAACCCAAATAGCTCTTCACATTAAATATATGTTCTCCCACAATAAGTTGCTTTGTAGGTATTTTTATTTTCTTATATGTATACATGTGGTTTTCTCCCTCCTTGAAGTTAGGTATTTTATGTCCTTAGCACCTAGCACAGTGACTGGCACATAGTAGGTTCATTGAATTTAATTGCAACCATCACTCCTCAATTATTTTACTCTCTTCTCTAGCCTTTCATATGATCTTTGGACACAAGTCATTTATGGGGCATATAATTGTATAAAATTTGGGAATTCTGTAAGTTGTATGTGGTGCAATTAGTCTATGAATAGCATCTAATGATAAAATTCTCTCACTGTTGATGAATATCTTCCAAGCATATCTTTATTTCTGTGATTTGCAGATTTCTTATAGACTGATACAGTAATTGGATTGAATCATATACTAATGCATCAATTAATTTGAAACATTGCAGGTTGTGTCCTATTTCTAGAACAAGATTTTTTCATTTCCCAGTGGGAAATGTTTAAATTCATACTATTTTCCATAGTTTTTCTATAATGTAGTGTATCAGAGAATAAGGAAATATCTTTCTTAAGAATGCCTTTGGCCTTCTATATAACTTTCAGGGGTAATGAGGTGAAAAATCTATCATTAACAGGCAACTTTTGAGAAAATTTAATTTACCTTCAGCTTTATGGACTAAAAAATGGATTAGGTGTCAGGAGATCTTGGGTCTTTTCTTGGTTTTGGTACTATTTCAGGATTTTACCTTAGACAAGTTATATGATCACTGTTGGTCTTGGTTTCCTTATTTGTAAAATGAAATTGGACTCCAGATCAGACTTCAAGATCTCTTTTAGTTCTAACAGTTAATACCTAAGAAGAGTTCTGGGTAAATATTGACTTAGAAATTTGGGAACAGAGCTATAAATGGAATTTTGTAGGAAACTTAGATATTTTTGTTCTGTTTTAATCAAATATAGTTATAATGTGAATGGAAAATATGATTTGTGATTCAAAATTGTACAGTTTGATGAGGTTTTGATATGATAAGAAAAATGTGTTTGTGTTGAATTCATATATTGTGTACCATTATGCACTTAGTAGTTCATAGTTTTAAACCATAGTTTTAACAGGATTTAAATGAAGAAGATAAATCTTTACCTCTAAATAGAAAACCAATGGGATCTAGATTTTGTTGACATAGAGAAAACAATTTGGTTAATTCAGTAAACCAGCCAGTTAATATATTAAAATTTCAAATATCATATATATATATATATATATATATATATATATATATATATATATATATATATATATATATATATATATAGAGAGAGAGAGAGAGAGAGAGAGAGAGAGAGAGAGAGAGAGAGAGAGAGAGAAGCTGCTTTATGGATGGGATAACTTCAACTGTATATGAAACTTAAAAAAAATAGAGCACTATTTGTTCTCAAACAGTCTCCATGTTGTGTACTGTATCTTACTTTGCAGATTCTTTGCAGATCACTTTTTCTGGATGAGGGTTCAGCTTCTTTAAAGTTCTCTACTTACCTATGCAAATGACTCCAGCCCTTCTTGTGTCTTGAAGATACTTGCTTACATTTATTACTTTCCTCTCTATCATTTTCAATCTTTTATTCTCTAGTCTCCTTTTCCATTACTACCACCAAAACAATTCAAGTTTCCTTTATTTTGATCTTGATGGTGTTAGCTAACACCCTATCTTTGAGTCTCTCGAATGAATGATCTATACCTGTTATCTCCATTTACTTTTCATTTATTCCTTCCTTAACACACCAGACTCTGGTTTCTGTCCCTATGTTATGCTCCTGAAACTGTTGTACTGAAAGCCTGTAATAACCTCTTTAATGTATAGACTTTTTCCTGTGTGTTGTTTCTATGCATCATGTGATACTATTTGTCACCTCTCTTATTCTTGAAATGCTTTGTCCCACAGTCTTTTGTGCCATTGGGATTGATTGGATTTATTCTTACCTCTCTAATATCCTTTAATTACTCCTACTGCACTCAAGATGTGTTTCTTTACCTCTTCTTTTCACTTGTCCTTTTAATAGCTCATAATTTTTTATGCCTTAAGTATTACCCTTACTAAGACATTAATGATGTCTCATTATAATATAGAAGTGACCTTGGTTTCTCAAAAGTTATTTCAATTGAAAATAAGATCTTTAATGTTCCACTAAACTGGAAAGTAATTGTCACTTCTAAGCTATGATTTCCAAATTTTTACCTTGAGACTTTTTTTTTTTTAAATTTAAAAATGCCTTTAATTTTTTAAAGTGAGATTGATTTTCTAGTAGGTCCAAGCGGTTAAATTTTTTTTTTTCTTATGAGATATTTTATTTTTTCCGTTACATGTAAAGATAGTTCTCAACTTTTGTTTATACATGCTTTACAATTTCAGATTTTTCTCCCTCCCTCCCCTCCCTCCCCCCTCCCCTAGACAGCAGGTAATCTGATATAGGTTATATCTATATATCTCTATACATATACATATAGATATATATATATACACACACACATATATATACACATAATAACATTAATCCTATTTCTGCATTAATCCTGTTACAAGAGAAAGAATCAGAGCAGTGATGCAAAACCTCAAAATAGAAAAAAAAAACACAACAGCACCCAAAACAAAAGAAATAATATGGTTCAATCAGCATCTATACTCCACAGTTCTTTCTTTCTTTTTTTTTTTCTTGGATTTGGAGATCCTCTTCTATCATGAGTTCCCTGGAACTCTTCTGTACCATTGCATTGGTGAGAAGAATATAGTCCATCACAGTAGGTCAACACTCAATGTTGATGATACTGTGTACAATGTTCTTCTGGTTCTGCTCATCTCACTCATCATCAGCTCACGTAAGACCCTCCAGGTTTCTCTGAACTCTTCCTGCTCATCATTTCTTACAGCACAATAGTATTCCATTGTATTCATATACCACAACTTGTCCAGCCATTCCCCAATTGATGGGCACCCCCTCAACTTCCAATTCCTTGCTACCACGTAAAGAGCAGCTATAAATATTTTTGTACATGTGGGTCCCTTTCCCCCTTCCATGATTTCTTTGGGCAAAAGACCTAAAAGTGGGATTGCTGGGTCAAAGGGTATGCACAGCTTTATCGCCCTTTGGGCATAATTGCAAATTGCTCTCCAGAATGGTTGGATCAGCTCACAGCTCCACCAACAATGCATTAGTGTTCCAATTTTCCCACAGCCTCTCCAACATTTATTATCTTCCTTTTTTGTCATTTTAGCCAATCTGATAGGTGTCAGGTGGTACCTCAGAGTTGTTTTAATTTGCATCTCTCTAATCATTAGAGATTTAGAGCATTTTTTCATAAGGGAATAGATAGCTTTGGTTTCTTCATCAGAAAACTGCCTGTTCATATCCTTTGACCATTTCTCAATTGGGGAATGACTTGGATTCTTATAAATTTGATTTAATTCCCTATATATTTTAGAGATGAGGCCTTTATCAGAAGCACTGGCCTCAAAAATTGTTTCCCAGCTTTCTGCCTCCCTTCCAATTTTGGATGCATTGCTTCTGTTTGTACAAAAATTTTTTAATTTAATATAATCAAAATCATCCACTTTGCATTTTATAATATACTCTATCTCATGTTTGGTCAAAAACTGTTCTCCTTTCCAAAGATCTGATAGGTACACTATTCCTTTCTCTCCTAATTTACCTATGGTATCACCTCTTATGTCTAAATCATGTATCCATTTTGACCTTATTTTAGTATAAGGTGTAAGATGTTGGTCTAAGCCTAATTTCTGCCATACTATCTTCCAGTTTTCCCAGCAGTTTTTGTCAAATACTGAGTTCCTATCCCAGAAGCTGGAGTCTTTGGGTTTATCAAACACTACATTACTAGTGTCATTTACTACTGCATTTCCTGAGCCTAGCCTATTCCATTGATCTACCACTCTATTTTTTAGCCAGTACCAGATAGTTTTGATGACTGCCGCTTTATAGTAAAGCTCCAGGTTTGGTACCGCTAGCCCACCTTCCTGTGAATTTTTTTTCATTATTTCCCTGGATATTCTTGATTTTTTGTTTTTCTAGATGAATTTTGTTATTATTTTTTCTAGCTGTATAAAATAATTTTTAGGTAGCCTGATTGGTATGGCACTGAATAAGTAAATTAATTTAGGCAGTATTGTCATTTTTACTATATTAGCTCTGCCTATCCATGAGCAATTGATATCTTTCCAATTATTTAGATCTGATTTGATTTGTGTGAAGAGTGTTTGGTAGTTGTGTTCATAGAGTTCCTGGGTTTGTCTTGGCAAGTAGACTCCCAAGTATTTTATATTACCTACTGTTACTTTAAATGGAATTTCTCTTTCTATCTCTTGCTGCTGGACTTTGTTGGTCATGTATAGAAATGCTGATGATTTATGTGGATTTATTTTATATCCTGCTACTTTGCTAAAGTTACTAATTGTTTCAAGTAATTTTTGACTTGATTCTCGAGGATTCCTTAAGTATACCATCATATCATCTGCAAAGAGTGATAGTTTTGTTTCCTCCTTGCCTATTCTAATTCCTTTAATTCCTTTCTCTTCTCTGATTGCTAAAGCTAACATTTCTAGAACAATATTAAATAATAGGGGTGATAATGGACATCCCTGTTTCACCCCTGATCTTATTGGGAAGGCCTCTAATTTATCTCCATTGCATATAATACTTGCTGATGGCTTTAGGTAGATACTGTTTATTATTCTAAGGAAAGCTCCCCCTATTCCTAAACTCTCTAGTGTTTTTATTAGGAATGGGTGCTGTACTTTGTCAAAAGCTTTCTCTGCATCTATTGAGATAATCATATGATTTTGGTTGGTATTCTTATTGATGTGGTTGATTATGTTAATAGTTTTCCTAATGTTGAACCAGCCCTGCATTCCTGGTATAAATCCCACCTGGTCATAGTGTATTATCCTGGTGATCACTTGCTGTAATCTCCTTGCTAATATCTTATTTAAGATTTTAGCATCAATATTCATTAGTGAAATTGGTCTATAATTTTCTTTCTCTGTTTTTGCTTTGCCTGGTTTTGGTATCACCACCATATTTGTGTCATAAAACGAATTTGGTAGAACTCCTTCTTCACCTATTTTTCCAAATAATTTGTATAATATTGGAATTAATTGTTCTTTAAATGTTTGGTAAAATTCACCCGTAAACCCATCTGGCCCTGGGGATTTTTTCTTAGGGAGTTCATTAATAGCTTGTTCAATTTCTTTTTCTAATATGGGTTTATTTAAGGATTTTATTTCCTCTTCAGTTAACCTGGGCAGTTTGTATTTTTGTAAATATTCATCCATTTCATTTAGATTGTCAAATTTATTGGCATACAGTTGGGCAAAATATTTCCTAATTATTGCTTTAATTTCCACTTCATTGGTGGTAACATCACCCTTTTCATTTTTGATACTGGTAATTTGGTTTTCTTCTTTCTTTTTTTTAATCAAATTAACCAATATTTTATCTATTTTATTGGTTTTTTCATAAAACCAGCTCTTAGTTTTATTGATTAATTCTATAGTTTTTTTGCTTTCAATCTTATTGATTTCTCCTTTAATTTTCAGGATCTCTAATTTAGTGTCTAATTGGGGATTTCTAATTTGTTCTTTTTCTAGCTTTTTAAGTTGCATGCCCAATTCATTAATCTCCTCTTTCTCTTTCTTATTCATGTAAGCATTTAGAGCTATAAATTTTCCCCTAAGCACTGCTTTGGCTGCATCCCATAGATTTTGGTATGTTGTCTCATTATTGTCATTCTCTTGGATAAAGTTATTGATTGTTTCTATGATTTCTTGTTTGGCCCATTCATTCTTTAGAATGAAATTATTTAGTTTCCAATTGATTTTCATTCTACTTTTCCCTGGCTCTTTCTTACATGTAATTTTTATTGCATCATGATCTGAGAAGGATGCATTTACTATTTTTGCCTTTCTACATTTGACTATGATGTTTTTGTGCCCTAATACATGGTCAATTTTTGAAAATGTGCCATGTACTGCTGAGAAAAAGGTATATTCCTTTCTATCCCCATTCAATTTTCTCCAGACATCTATCATGTCTAACTTTTCTAGTAATCTATTCACCTCTTTCACTTCTTTCTTATTTATTTTTTGGCTAGATTTATCTAATTCTGAGAGGGGGAGATTCAGATCCCCCACTAGTATAGTATTACTATCTAATTCCTCTTGTAACTCATTTAACTTCTCCTCTAAGAACTTGGATGCTATACCACTTGGCGCATACATATTCAATATTGATATTACTTCATTATCTATAGTACCTTTAAGTAAGATGTAATTTCCTTCCTTATCTCTTTTAATGAGATCTATTTTTGCCTGCACTTTGTCTGAGATAAGGATTGCTACCCCTGCCTTTTTTACTTTAGCTGAGGCATAATATATTCTGCTCCAGCCTTTTACCTTTACTCTGTGTGTATCTCTCTGCTTCAAATGTGTTTCTTGTAAACAGCATATTGTAGGGTTCTGGTTTTTAATCCACTCTGCAATTCGCTTCCGTTTTATAGCAGAGTTCATCCCATTCACATTCACAGTTATTATTACTGACTGTCTATTCCCCTCCATTCTATTTACCCCCTTTGTACTTTTCCCCCCTTCTTTCACCCTATTCCTCCTCACCGACGTTTTACTTCTTACCCCTGCCTCCCCCAATCTGCCCTCCCTTTTTATCACCCCCCTCCCTTTTCTTTACCCTTTTCTCCCTTGCTTTTGTCCTCCCTTCTATCAGCCCCCCCCTTTTCCTTCCCCTTTTGTTTCCCTAAAGAATGAGTTAAGTTTCTTTATCCCAATGAATGCATATGTTATTCCCTCTTTGAGTCAAATCTAATGAGAATAGGGTTGAAACCATGTTCCCCCCTCCTTTCTTTCCCTCTATTATAATAGGTTTTTTTTCCACCTCTTCATATGATATAATTCATCCCATTCCACCTCCCCTTTCCTCTCCTCCCCATAGACTCCCTTTTTATCCCCTTAATTTTTTTGTATCATCACATCAAAGACAATTTATATTTATACCCTCTATATAAAGTCCTTCTCTCTGCCCAAATACATTTACAGTTCTTAAGAGT
Organism: Dromiciops gliroides; assembly: GCF_019393635.1. Taxonomy (NCBI): domain Eukaryota; kingdom Metazoa; phylum Chordata; class Mammalia; order Microbiotheria; family Microbiotheriidae; genus Dromiciops; species Dromiciops gliroides. The sequence continues at coordinate 109,667,525 of NC_057865.1, read as the reverse complement.
TATGAGTATTATCTTCCTGTGTAGGGATATAAACAGTTTAACCTAATAGGGTAACTTTTTTTTTTTCCCCTTTGTTTACCTTTTTAAACTTCTCTTGAGTCTTGTATGTTGAGATCAAATTTTCTATTCAGTTCTGGTCTTTTCACCAGGAAAGATTGAAAGTCGCCAATGTCATTAAATGTCCATCTTTTCCCCTGAAAGAAAATGCACATTTTTGCTGGGTAATAGATTCTCGGCTGCAATCCAATCTCCTTTGCCTTCCGGAATATCATATTCCAAGCCTTGCGGTCCTTTAATGTTGAAGCTGCCAGGTCCTGAGCAATCCTGACTGTGGCTCCATGATATTTAAATTGCTTCTTTCTGGCTGCTTGGAGTATTTTCTCCTTCACCTGATAATTCTGGAATTTGGCTACAATACTCCTTGGAGTTTTCCTTTTGGGGTCTCTTTCAGGAGGTGATCGATGGATTCTTTCAATGATGATTTTATCCTCTGATTCTATGATATCAGGGCAGTTCTCCTTAATAATTTCCTGGAATATGGTATCTAGATTCTTTTTCTGGTCATGGATTTCAGGTAGTCCAATGATTCTCAAATTGTCTCTCCTTGATCTGTTTTCCAGATCAGTTGTCTTTCCAATGAGGTATTTCACATTTTCTTCTATTTTTTCATTTTTTTTATTCTGCTTGACTGATTCTTGGTGTCTCATGGATTCCTTATCTTCCAACTGTCCCACTTTAATTTTTAAGGCATTGTTTTCTTCAGTGAGATTATGCACCTTTTTTTCCATTTGGCTAAGTGAATTTTTTAAGGTACTGTTTTCTTCAGTGAGATTATGCACCTTTTTTTCCATTTGGCTAAGTGAATTTTTTAAGGTACTGTTTTCTTCAGTGAGATTATGCACCTTTTTTTCCATTTGGCTAAGTGAATTTTTTAAGGTATTGTTTTCTTCAGTGAGATTATGCAACTTTTTTTCCATTTGGCCAAATGAATTTTTTAAGGCTTTGTTTTCTTCAGCTTCCTTTTCTAAGCTGCTGATTCTTTTTTCATAATTTTTTTGTTTTGCTTTCATTTCTCTCCCCATTTTTTCTTCTACCTCTTGCAATTGATTTTTAAAATCCTTTTTGAGCTCTTCCAGGAAGGCTTTTTGTTCTTGCGACCAATTCACCTTCCCTTGTGAGGCTTCAGATGTAGACAATTTGAGGCTATTGTCCTCATCTGAGTTTGTGTTGGCTTCTTCCCTATTGATACAGAAGCTCTCAATGGAGAGGTCTCTTTTTTGCTTCTTACTCATTATTGCAGCTTATTTATTTATTCTTTAAGTTGAGGTCTGCTCTGGGGGCACCAGGGTCCCTGTTTTGGGCTTCTTGTGCAGGTGTATAGGTGCTGTGTGACCGGGCTTTTACTCTGAGGCCTTTATGGTGTGTGGAGATGCCCCGCCCTGCACTTCCTGTATGATTGTGCTCGGCCAGCCAGGAGCCAGACCCCGGCGTCTGATCCCGCCGTTCGTGGCCCTCTCGGCCGGTGCAGGTAAGTTTTTCCACTGTCCTTCTTGGCCACCAGATTTTTGAACCAGGTTCCGGGAGCCTCAGTTGTTCGGCTGTGGCCCGCAGCTCCTGCTGACTTGCCCCGACCCCCTCGGCGCTGGGTTGCTGCCCTGCGCTGGGCCTCCCTTTTGCCGAGTCAGACCGACCTTTTCCTGAAGTCTTCTAAATTATCTCTGGTTGGAGGACTGTGTCTCTCTGTCTATTTGCAGGTTCTGTAGTTTCAGAATCCGTCCAGAGGCTTGATTTAATGTTCGTTTTGAGGGAACAGAAGGAGAGCTCAGGCAGCTTGCTGCTTCCTCTCCGCCATCTTGGCTCCGCCCCCTCCCTTGAGACTTTTATCAAGCTTTTAGTTTTATATCCAAATACTAATGGATATTTTCCCTTGGATTTCTTGCTTTCACCTTAAACTTTATTAAAATGGAATCTATCATCTACCCCTATGATTCCAAATTTTATATATACAAGGATAGTAATCGGGGTCCTTCGAACAGTCAGAACCTTGGTTACATTTGCCTACCAATTATCCTGCCTCTGACCCTATAAACTATATCACCCTGTCTCCAAGCATCTTATGTAGAAATATATCACTCAATCTGAGGTTCATCCCCTATTTCCTTGGTCACACCCCTTCATTTCCCTTCCATTTTGTGATTCTATTCATTCACCTTCGCTCAAAGTTAAAGTTTAAATACACAGTAGTTTCTATTAGCAAAAGGATAAAGATTAATTATAGCAATGGACTTCACAGTCCATTCAGTCCTCAAATCCAATCTTTCCCAAAGAAGGAACCTTATTAACACTATAGTTCTTTTCTCCATTCTTCCCCATGCACCGCATGTGTGAAAAAAAGAGCTACCCAGAATATCAGTGTCTTATAATAGGACTATGAAGGACTTTTATTGAAAAGACAGTGATTTTGCTATGGTTTCACTTTATGACATTGATGATCATGCATGTTCTGCTGACACCAAGATGACTTAGATTGTCTCACCTTAAACAGATAAAACTTAGTTGAAGAAGTTTCTCCACTTTTACTAAGTTCTCTTGTCTTTAGTAAATTCTCCTGTGTTCTGAACTTCATGACATAACACGATTCATTTTGTTCTCTTTTGTTATGTTTTTAATTTTAGGTGTTTTTAAAGGGATATTACTCCAAAGAAATAGGCAAATGTATCTTTTTTGTTAATTTTAATTTTAATTTTCAATGCCAAATTCTCTTCATCCATCCCTCCCCCAACCCATTGATGAGGCAGAAAATATGATACTCATATATATGAATTCATGCAAAACATTCTTCCACATTAGCCTCATTGTGAAAAAAAAGGCAAGAAAAATAAAATGAAAAAATATTGAAGCATCTGCAATCATAGTTCTTCAGTTCTCTTTCTAGTGGTGTTTTCATCACTAGTCCTTTGGTATTATTATGGATTATTGTATTGATCTGAGTAGCTAAGTCTTTCATAGTTGATTAATTTTACAATATTGCTATTTTTGTTTACTGAGTTCTCTTAGTTCTGCTCACTTAACTTTGCATCAATTCATATAAGTCTTCCCAGGTTTTTAAAAAATCAACTCCATTTTCATTTCTTATTGAACAATAGTTTTCTATTACAATCATGTAGCACAAATGGTTCCCCAAACTGATGTGCATCTCCTTAGTTTCCAACATTTCCTTAATTTCCAACTCTTTGTTACCACCAAAAGAAGTGCTATAAATATGTTTGTGCATATCTATCCTTTTCCCCTCTTCTTTGATTTCTTTGGGAAACAGACCTAGCAGCAGTATTGCCAGTTCAAGGGATATATACAGTTTTATAGCCTTTTTTGGGCATAGTTCCAAATTTTCCTTCACAATGGTTGGACAAGTTCACAGTGCCACCAACAGTGCATGAATATACCTATTTTCCCACATTCTTTCTAGCATTTGTCATTTTTCTTTTCTGACATGTTAGCTAATCTGATGGGTATGAGGTGGTACCTCAGTTATTTTACTTTGCATTTCTTTAATTATTAGTGATTTAGAGCTTATCTATATGACTACTGAGAGTAGCTCAGTTCTCTATATATTTGATAAATGAGACCATTACCAGAGAAACTTGCCGTGAATCCCCCTTTCAGTTTCCTGCTTTCCTTCTAATTTTGATTATTAATTTTTTTGTGCAAAAACTCTTTTAATTTAATATAATGAAAATTATCTATTTTATCTCCATGAATCCTCTCTATCTCTTTGTTTTTGAACTCTTTCCTTATTCATAGACGACAGCTATTTTTTCTATATTCCCTTAATTTGCTTATGATGTCAAAGGGTATGCACAATGTTGCAGCTCGTTGGGCAAAGTTCCAAATCATTCCACAGAATAGTTTGACCAATTCACAATCTTCATTTTAAAGGAAGAGAGGAACCCTGTTAGGTGAAGGTAAGGAGGGAGTGCATTCTAAGTATGGTGAATGACCAGTGAAAAAATAGACTGGTGTTGGAGTGCAGTATAATCAAGATCAATTTGAAAAACACTGCTTGCAGAGGATAGAGCCCTGGGCTTGGTCTAAAGAAAATCTAAATTTGATTCTTGCCTCAGATACTTATCACCCATGTGACCCTGGACAAATCATTCATTGTCTCTCACCCTTAGTTTCTTCATCTGTAAAATGAAGATAATAATTGTGCCTGCTTTACAAGGTTGTTGTGTGGACCAAATTAGATAATATAGGTAAAGTGCTTTGCAAACCCTAAAGGCTGATATAATTGCTATCATTAATATGTAGTGTGACAAAAGTATGGTTTTATCATGAAGAATTAAAATATATGTAAGATATTATTAATTCTATCTTAATATAAAACATTACTTCAGCAAATGGGCAAACTTAATATTAAAAGATTTAAAATATGTAAAAAGTTGTAACGTTTATTGTATACATCAATAAATTTTAATTGCTTCTGAACCATAGATATTTAGTGAAAATGACAATATTACCAAAGTTAATTTGCAGTTTTAATGCTATACCAATCAAACTATCAAAGGGATACTTTATGTAACTTGATAAAATTCATTTGGAGGGACAAATGGTTTAGACTTTTAGAGCATTAAGGGAAATAATGAAAAAAGGCATGAATAAAGGGGAGGAAGGAAGGGATAGCACAGACCTTAAATTTTATTATAAAGCAGAAGTAATCAAAGCCATTTGCTATTGATTAACACATAGAGAATTAGATCAATGAAACAGTCTAGAAAAGGGAGAATCAGAAATAATGGAAGTCAACCTAGTGTTCAATAAACCTCAAAAGATAAATTGCTTAGGAAAGAACTTCTTCTTCAATAAAAATTATCAGGAAAACCAGAAATTAATTTAGCAGAAATTAGACTTAGATGAACACCTTATACCATATTCTGCAAATAAATTAATTACTTGAGAATTAAATATCATACCATAAAAGAATCAGAAGAAAAACAGTTCATGAACCTTTCCCAGCTTTGGGTAGATGTATTCTTTTTTTTTTTTTAACAAATCAATAAAAATTTTTATTTAAAGTTTTGAGTTCCAAATTCTGTCTTTCCTTCCCTACCTCCTCTCCCCTCTCCATGAGGTAGTAAGCAATTAGATATAGGTTATACATTTGCAATTATGCAAAAGTGACCATATTAATCATTTTAAGAAAATGAATATAATAAACAAAATGAAAAGAAAGTGGAAAATAGCATGCTTCAGTCTGTGTTCGATCAATACCAGTTCTTTCTTTGGAGGTGGATAGCATGCTTCATCATTAGTCTTTTGGAATTTTCTTGGATCATTGTACTGCTGAGAATAGATAAGTCATTCACAGTTCTTTATCGAACAATATTGCTGACACTGTGCACAATGTTCTGGTTCTGTTCACTTCACTATACATCAGTTCATATAAGTCTTTGAAGCCTTTCTGAAATTATCCTGCTTGTCATTTCTTGTAGTAAAATAATATTCCATCATACTCATATACCACAGCTTGTTTAGCCATTCCCCAATTGATGGGCATTCCTTTGATTTCTAATACTTAGCCACCACCAAAAGAGCTGCTGGAAATATTTTTGTACAAATAGGTCTTTTTCTCTTTTTTGAGATGTCTTTGGGATATAAACCTAACAGTGCTATTACTGGATCAAAGGGTGTGTGCAATTTTATAGCCCTTTGGGCATAGTTAAGAGATGTATTCTTTATCAGATAGAAGATAAAGGCAATTATAAGAGAAAAAAGTTAATTTTGATTGAATATAACTTAAACATTTCTGCAAAAAGAATATTCCATCTCAGATAAGAAGACAAACAGTTGAATGGGGAAAAAATTGCATCACATTTCTCAGAGAAGAGGTTGGCACCCAAGATGAATAGATAACTAACAGATTATGTATATGTATACGTGTGTATACATATATGTACATATGTGACCAAAACCATTTCTCAGAAGATAAATGGTTAAAGGATATTAATAAACCATTCTCAAAAGAAGAATTGAATAATATTAACAACCACATATAAAAATATTCCAAGTCACTAAGAAAGGAAGTGCAAATTTTTAAAAACCCCAAGGTTTTACCTCATGACCTGTAAGTTGGCAAAGAAGACAAAAGATAATGATAGTGTTGGAGACATTATATAAAGATAAGCACAGTAGGTTGATAGAGCTGTGAATCAGTATAGCCATTTTGGAAGGCAATTTGGAATTATGCAAATAAAGTCACTAAACTGTCCATTCCCTTTTACCCAGATATCCCACTGCTAGGCATAGATTCCAAAAAGTTCATTGACAAGAAAAAAGGCTTCACATATATCAAAATATTATTTATATTTCTCCCTATACATGTATACATATACATATATAAATATAATTATCATGAATATTTGTCCCTTTTGTGACAACAGAGGAGTAGAAACAGAATAGATGCTGATTAGTACCTTATGAAAATCATTATTCTCCACATTTGTGCCTGTCCTTTATCTATTTTCTATGTTTCAGAATTCATAGTTGCTTCAACAAGTCATTTTAGAGTTATTTTAATTGCATACCATATATTTTCATCTTTATCCTCTATTCTTTTGGGGTTTACTTTTACACTAATATGTTAACAGTTTGTAGGAATGGACTTTAGAGGTCTTCTAGTTAAAATCTCTCATTTTACAGGTGAGGAAACAAGCCCAATGTTGGAAGTTTTCTACCCTAAAGATATAACATGTCCATATCTCTCCCCAAAGCATGAAATTTATAACAATTTTTTTTTTGCAGGTCAATGAGGGTTATGTGACTTGCCCAGAGTCACACAGCTAGTGTCAAGTGTCTGAGGCGAGACTTGAACTCAGGTCCTCCTGAATCCAGGGCCACTGCTTTATCCACTGCAGTACCCAGCTTCACCTATTTATAAGAAAGAAAATATGAGATCCTTTGCTTTAAGTGTGGGGGTTGGGTTAGGAAGGGAATGAAGATTCATAGGATGGAGTTTCATCCTACATTGAGGGGTGTGTGTGTGTGTGTGTGTGTGTGTGTGTGTGTGTTTGTAGGAGACACTTCTGTGGAATGTTTTGAACTTCATCAGCAAGAAACTTGTAAGGGGTAAGGAAGGTTTGGGGAAGCTCTATCTGGACAGTTATGGCCAAACAGGAAAATAGATGGGGTAAAGAGGTCCTTTGGCATCAGAATTGGTAGATGAGTGACATTTTGATGGGTCTGACAGTGGAGGAGAGAATGACTCCTGTGAAAGGACAAGTGGGATAGGCTATGTTCTGAGGTGGAGGACTGGAGTAAGAAAGATAGACTCCTATGCTAGAGTTGAATATGTGAGTGGCATTAGGATCCATATAACCCAGTAATGAAAGGTCTTTGGTAGTGGTAAGGGTATGGATAGAAAACTACTCAAGGGCAGGGACAGTGGTAAGGGAAAGAAGAGTTCTTTCAGCCATGCTAATCACAGAAGTGAGTTATAGTAACTATTTCTTTGTCCATGGTATTGCTATGTGAAAAATTTTTAGATACGTGCTTCATCTAGCACCACTTTAGAGAAAATCAAAAAACAATTAAAAAAACCCTTCTGCTACATAGTAGTATCTTTTCTTAACTAATTTTAATGGATTTTAATTGTTGTCTGTCCTTTAAAAGCCACACAGTGCTAGAGTAACAAGTTTTGTTTGTGTTGCCATCTTCAAAGCTGAACTTAGTCTTGAATCCTTTGTCTTTCTCAGCTCTGATTTTGAATTTTTCTCCTTAGGGAATCACGTTCAACTTCCTTTGGGAGGATACAATGCTTCTACAATTCTGAAGAGCAGAAATGTTCTATATCTACCTTCCCTAATTATCAGGAGGAGCTCCTTTTTGTTCTCTACCCTTCTAGAAGAGTAGCAAACAACCCCACTTCTCTGCTATTTTCTAAGACTGCCTAGAATAGCTTTTCAATTATTGACTTAGCCCTGCATGGCAGGTTTCTGTAGAAATAGTGTTTACCTTTTTTTTTTTTTTAAAGTTACAGACTTTAACTTAGAATAGAACAGAAAATTGAATGCAATTATAGCTTGTTTCACCACAGGAACCTAAGGACATAACAAAAGAAACAAGAGCCTCCCTCTACCCACAGTTCTCACCTCTTCCTTTCAAGCAAAAGTTGTATAGGAAGGGGTTTACTGTCTTCATGTTAAAAGTCAGGGGGCAGAAAAATTCATGCAAATAGGGCTGGAGTATCTAAGAGTCTACAATAACTTGTTGACAATCATGACTGTCATCCACACTTCCTGATCATGCTCTAAATGTGGGTAACATAGGCAACTTCCTTGGGTGCATACATATATGCATTTAATAAAGCACATATTCAGTGTTAGAAAATTCCATTCTTCTGGACACATAGGTATTTCTTTTGTGATTAAGTTGCTTGTGTTACACTGAAGTCCTTAGTACACAGTCATAAACAATTTTTAAAAATGCTTTTATTCATTTATTTATTGATTCATTCATTTATCTATCTATCTAGTTATTTGGTGAGGCAATCAGTTTTAAGTGACTTGCCCAGGGTCACGCAACTAGTAAGTGTCAAGTGTCTGAGGTTGAATTTGAACTCAGGTTCTTCTGAATCCAGAGCCAGTATTCTATCCACTGAGCCACCTAGCTGCCCCTGTAAACAATTTTAAAATGCAGGAGCATGCAAATTCCAAAACTCATCCATGGTACACAAATGCTTTGTTATAGCTATTTGCATATATCAATATAAGGTACTTTCCCCACAACGGGGAAGCAATATGGCCTATGAAAGAGCAAAAAGTAAGCAGATCTGAGTTTGGGTCTTGACCTTACCACTTACTACCTTTGGGACTGAGTAAATCACTTATCCACATAGAATTAGAGGTTTTTAGAAGAAGTAAAGCATCAAGGTCACATGGTATAACCCTGCATTTTACATCTTTAAGAAGGTATGAGAACCAGAGCTTCATCCCTATTGTCATGGCAGAAAAACTACTTCAAAAACCCAAATCAGAGAGGAAATTCTTGGATTGCCTCTTAGGATAACTATGTCCCTCAAAAGAATGGCAGGAAGAGCTGCATATAGAAGGTACAGAGCATACTAGATAAGAGAACAGTGAGATACTCTACATAAAGGTCTTTAGTCACTCTGAACTGCTGATGTTGGAAAAGTAGATAATCAATAGTAACCCATTATTGCTCTATTGTCAACTGTGCTGAACTCCAATTAATGAGGACATCTGTACTCCATAAAGGAATGGGTTTCTCTTTGTATGTGTAGATAGTCCAGGTCAACTCCTTTCCCTCTCCCTGAGTCTCCTGGGAAGGGAATGGAGGAAAATCAAGATTTGGAAAGTGGGGTATAGCTGCCACAATTTGTGAGGCTAAACCATTGAGTCATGGGTACTTGAAGGAGTAACTGCTGCATATATAGCTCTAAAAGGGTACAAGATTCTTTCCTACTCTAAGCCTGCCTAAAGGTATCTAGAAAAGTAGGAGGAGCCAGAACTTCTGGGATGGGATTTGTTATACCCAAACTCTTTATGTGGTGAAATCTCAAACTGTTGTTAGTCAGAGTGAAAAAGCAATTGAGAGCTCTCTGTAGTTAAGCAATGTGGCTGTGGAGTGCTATTTTTCTTGGGTGGCTTTTTAATGTGTCTACATGGTCCCCTAAGTTGTACATTTCCCTGGATAACTCTCATGTGTTAAACTGCATGGTGAACTATTAAATGTATTGGGCACATACAATAAAAAATAATTTGGCACATGATGAATCTGTGTCAAAAGATCAGAAACAGCTACAACCTTGGCAACTAGACTTTCAGAACCTTTCCCTTCACATGCCTGTATTATGGATTGTACTACAGTTAGTTGGACTGACACAGTTCATTAAATTAGTGGCTCAATACCTGTTCTCCCAAGTCCTGTATAGAGAGATGGGGGTGGTGGTGAAAGGAGCTCAAGACTCAGAGTGGGAAAACTTGAATTCAGGTTTCAGATCTGACTACCTAGCTCTGTTACCAGGAAAAAAAGTCAATTAAACTTTCAAAATTTCAATTTTGACATCTGTAAATTGGGGTTAATACATGCCCTACGTACTCCACAGGGTTGCTTGATGATGATCATACAGGGTCTTCCAAAAGCTTACTGTACTTTATGCTTTTAATAGCTTTAGTAGCTTAAAATTGCACTAAGACTTTCGAGACATCCTGCATAAGGGTAATAGCTTTACGTTGCACTAAGACTTTTGGGACACCTGTATATGGGCAAATGATTATTATCTCCATTAAACCATGATATTTATGATCACAATACTCTATAAGTGGTCTCAATTAGTGCAAGGTATACAATGAGAATTACAGCATATAAAAGAGAGTGTGTTCTATTTGAAAATATAGATCTCGGAGTTAGGTTATGTGAGTTCTGCTTGTGTCTACTTGTCCTTAAGATCCTATGGAACCCTTGTTGAGCTATTTGATCTCTCTAGGCCTCAGTTTTTTTCCCCTGTAAAATAAGTGAGTTTGAGTACCTGGACTATGTAAAGAATGAATTGTTATTTGAAGTTTTTATGACCCCATCCTTTGGCTAGAATTAAAAAAACAAAACAAAACCAAAAAACCTCAGTGCACGCACTGGCCTCTGGTGTTCCACAAGCGGCGTGATGCTCCACCCACTGGTTGTGGCCATTGCCATAGTGCTGGAACCTCACATCATCACCACTCACCAATGCCTACATGGGCCTGGCAAAATTATAGTGATTGGAAGCCTAGTGAGGGCAGTCATGTGACTGTCAAAGCAGCCAGCCAATTGGCTGGGGGCTGTCTGGGGTCTGCTGGGTAGAAGGGAGGAAATTCACCATTCTAGCTGGAAGCTGGAAGGTGACAGGACACTGCTGTGTGTTCTCAGCTGATTCCTGGGTGGTGGTGTTATATAATTTCCCTTTTCCCCATTTTATTTCCTTTCCCTTGGTCCTACTGATCCTGTTTGTGTTTTTTCTTAAGTTCATTTTCGTTAAATGTATTCTGCCCTGTTTTGAGGGAGGCTGCTGGTCTCCTTCCTTGCCCCAATATTGTGGTGAGCCACTTAGCTAACACTCCCCAATAAAAATTTTATCCCCACACCTATGAGGTTCCTTTAAGCTCTAACTCCCTGGACCTATGATAAACTAATCTACAGGGTCCCTTGCAGTGATAATATTCAATCTGCTTTTAGATAATTGAAGTCCCTCATCCATCACCATTATACTTTATCGCTGTGTCAGATTTGTCAGACAACAAAGGATTCTCTACATTCTCTGCCAAGGGATCTCCAGTATATTACTACAACAATAGAACTTTCATCCTCTTTCCTTTGACCTTCACTCAACGTTTATCAGCCAGTTCAAAAGATGTATTCTAATGGTGGTAGTTTCAGGCTTGGCAGAAGTGGAGGGAGATACCACAGATAGCCCTGTGATGGGGAGAAATATTTTTAATCCAATGAGGCCTTGTGCTGTTCTTCAAATCAGACTCTATGTGTGAAAACTTTGTCTACGTATATATTCAGCAGTCCCTGGGCCTTGAGTTTCAAGATCAATAGATTGTCAAGTCTACTACTGTTCCTGCTGGGGCAATGAGAAAATATTACTTAAAATACTACAACTTACCTTTCATGAAGATCCACAATGTTTCCAAATTGCTAAATGCACTTAGAGCATTAATGAAATGGATTACATGTGTGGAATAACCCATTCTGTTAATTAGATTTCTTAATGGAGTTTTTGGAAGCCTTGAAGGTAATTCATCTCTATGGAAACACACAGTTGTCTGTTACTATGGGGTTCTAAATGGGTTTTGTACCTGGGTTCCTTTTCTTCCCTCCCCCTTCATTTTCCTACCCTTATCATGTGATTTTTTTTGTTTGCTTTTGTTTTGTTCTATTAACAATAAATTGCCAAGGGAGTTTGGGTTTGGAGTATTGATACTATTTTTTAGCATTTCTTTCTGGTCTGCTCTGCTACTCCTCTCCTCTATGTACTCTATGCTCTGGTAAGTGAGCATGTTTCCTAAATGTATTCACCTTCCCATATCTATTTCTTTGACACACCACTCCCTCTTACTTGAATATCCTTTCTCTGTAAAAATCCTATGCATTTTTTTGTTTTAGGATCATGCCAAATGATACTTACTCCATAAAACCTTGCCTTTCCAATTGGATGTGTTCCTTTCTTTGACTGCCCCTCCTATAACACTTTACTTATAATATACCTCTTATGGTCCTTCTTATATTCTGACATTTAGTTTAGCTCTGTGTATTTGTCTTATTTATTTGACTGTAAATTCTTTGAGATTAGGGACTATTTCTTGTTTCTTTGATTCATAACCAAACAAAGAGCCTTGTATATAGTAGCTACTCAATAAACTTGTTTGAATTCAACAGAATTGTAGGATTTAGTTGGAGGAAAATTAAGAGGGGAAGAGATTTCTTGACTTCTTGCTTCTATATAACCAAGAGGTGAACCATATGTTGGGAACTTCTATATTGAGAAGCCTATGGAAATTGTCTGGACAGAGACTGACTCTTTTTGTTTCTTTGTTTTTGTTTTTGTTGTTGTTTTTTGTTTTTGTTTTTTGTGTGGCAATGAGGTTTAAGTGACTTGCCTAGGGTCACACTGCTAGTAAGTGTCAAGTGTCTGAGGATGGATTTGAATTTAGACCTCCTGAATCCAGGGCTGGTGCTTTATCCACTGCATCACCTAGCTGCCCCCGTGAGGCTGACTCTTTCAATGAGAAATCTTTGCTCCATTCTCATTCCTCAGGGGTATGAGCAGTTCTAGATAAAGTGTGGATGCTTGTTCCAAATGTTCTCTCCTTTCAAACCCCTAGAATTTCTGAATGGGGTGATAAGACCCATGTTTTCTTTCTACCCATGTTACCTTTATATAAGCCACTGAGATTGATTTGATTTTAGAGGGAATTTCTCAGAAGTTTTCTGAAACTTCCCTGGTTCCCATCTATGCTCCCTCTCCTTCCCTTGGCTTTTGGTACCCTAAAGATACTATAGGGTTCAGGAAAGGTAATGATAATAGCCTAAAATTGTTGGGAGGTCAAAGGGAACAAGTTATATCTGGTACTCTCAGTAAAATCATCATCGTCATCATCACATATTTTATAGCATTTTCACATTTCTCAGAAACAACCCTATGGGACATGTCATGTGAGAATGATTGTGCCCATTTTATGATGCAGAAATAAAGGCAAAGGATGATTAATTGACTTGTCCATGGTCAAACAACTCAAAAATGCCAAAGTTGGGGGCCTTAACTTGAGATTTCAAGGTTAGTGGTCTTTCTGGTAGACAATTTTGCCTACCTAAATGATAAACTAATAGAATACTAATAAAGAAAAGGAGAAGAATAATTAATAGGATTACCTTTATATAATTTTTATTAATCTCCTTCCTTTCTAGAACATTGTTTTCTATAATTCCTATAACATCTATTGGGTGGATTCAGAAGATTTAAAAAAACAAGTCATAGGGGGCAACTAGGTGGTGCAGTGGATAAAGCACCGGCCCTGGATTCAGGAGGACCTGAGTTTAAATCTGGGTTCAGACACTGGACACTTACTAACTGTGTTACCCTGGGCAAGTCACTTAACCCTCATTGTTCTGAAAAACAAAACAAAACAAAACAAAACAAAACAAAACAAAACAAAACCCCAAAACAAATCATAGGGTAATATTTCTTGGTCTACATCAGAAATATCAAACACACTGAGGCTGCTAACACTCAGAACCAGATTAAAATATAATTGACAGGGCAGCTAGGTGGTGTAGTGGATAAAGCATTGGCCTTGAATTCAGGAGGACTTGAATTCAAATCTGGCCTCAGACACTTGACACTTTCTAGCTGTGTGACCCTGGAAAAGTCACTTAACCTTCAATGCCCTGCAAAAAAAAAAATATATATATATATGTATATGTGTATGTATATATATATAATTGTATATGTATATACATATAATTGGCAAATATTTAACAAAGTAAATAAAATACAACAAAATATAGATAACATTACATTTAAAAAATAAGTCAACATGCAGCTTGTAGGGAGCTTTTTATATGGATCAATGGCTCTCATTAGTTTGAGCTTGACATCAGTGCTCTACTCTATGCCTCTCTCCCCATGGACCCCTTTGGTCAGTAAATCTTTGTATTTACTAAGTGGATAGAACTATGTTGGAGGTTTGAGGATCTAGTTTAGTTTAAAGTTATAAATACAGACTTAGGACAAGCTTTCTCTTTGTCATTATAAAATCCTGAACTCACTGAGAGTGGTAGGGTTCCAAATATGTTTGTTTATTTTGCTTTTTTCTATGTCATTTGTTCTCTCTTCCCTTTGTTTAAAGCAACAGCTAGAAAAATACTGAGATATTCTTTTACTACCCCTCACTAATATTTTTATATAGTGGGGGGTGGTCATATTCATCCAAATGAGATTAAAGATCTTCCTTGGACTAAATCAACAAGGAAGTCATGTTAGCAAATTTATTAGGTAGTGGTAATGCTTATACATCTGCTGGCAATGAAAATAACTGGTTTGTTTAAAGTGAAGTCTCCTTAGTTCCATAGTTTAATTTCTTTCTGCCAGAAAGTAGCCGGCAGTACTTGAATTTCTCAAATGAATTGGAGTCATGATATTTATTCATGGGTATATGACAATTCTGTTTGGACTTTAAAAATTCTTACATACTTCAATATATACATGTAATACATACATTAGTATGCTTGTATGCACAGAAGAATGTGGAATGCCAGCACCGTATCCATAGGAAGTAACAGTTGATAGTCCCTAGTTCTGTTCCTATTGGCATCCTCCTATATCCTGCCAGTCACCAAGTCCTAAGGTTGCATCCTTGCATAGCATCCTATGGGCCATGCAGGGAGATTTAAAGAAGTGGAGGGGAGGTATGTGCTTCCAGTAGTTATGATTCTAGTTGCTCTTGAGCTTTTGGGCTGATTTAGGTGTTTGTGGATAGCCATTTGATCTATTGCTTAGCATCTTTGGGAACCTTCTTCATTGGAGGTATGTCTCTGTCTCTCCAAGTTAACAGACTCAATGGAAAGGTAGTCTAATAAGCCATGTGTTACATCTGTGTCCATGCTTAGTATGTTTGGGTGCTGGTAATAGAAGATTCTAAGATGTTTTTGTGATAACTACACCTGCATCTCTAAAGCCCCAACTTATTCTTTGGCCCATTAAACTTGTGTATTAGGAAGTTCCAGTTATAACACAGAAGAGTATAAGGTGGTGGTCTTAGCTGTGTCATTAATATGGAAGGTCACTTAATTTCCTGCTCCTCTGGCTTCTAGCTGAAATGAGAGGGTTAGATAACATGAAGTCTATGACCCTTTCACATTCTAATATTCTATGATTCTAAGCATATTCCCAGTGATTTAGCTGCACACATTAGGAATCAGTAAACAAGTATGTATTAAGCACTTACTCTGTGATGGGCACTGGGATAAGCTCTAGGGATAAAAGGAAGGAATGAGACCACCTACTATGTGCCAGGTACTGCTAAGCACATTACAAAAATTATCATTTGATCCTCACAACAGCCCTGGCAGATAGGTACTGTCATTATTCCATTTTACAGTTGAGGAAACAGAGGTAGGCAGAGGTTAAATGACTTGCCCAGTGTCATCAGCTTAGGTACTAAGGCAGAGACTTTCCTGACACTGTGCCTAGCACTCCATAAAAAAACCAATAAAATAAAAAAACAACAAAAACCAAAATATTCCAACCCTTTAGGGAGTCCCCTTTCTATTTTTTTTTTTTGGTGAGGCAATTGGGGTTAAGTGACTTGCCCAGGGTCACACAGCTAGTAAGTGTCAAGGGTCTAAGGCTGGATTTGAACTCAGGTCCTCCTGAATCCAGGGCCAGTGCTCTATCCCCTGTGCCATCTAGCTGCCCCAGGGAGTGCCCTTTCTAAAGGCTAAGATAACATGTAAAAAATTCTGTACATAAAGATACACAATATAAATGGGAGGTAATTTCATATTTAGATATGCATACTTGATGTAGATTTGAACAGAAGAAAAGGAGCAAATTTGGTGAGAGAAACCTGAGGCTACTTGAGAGAGAGAAAATGGCCAAGTACAAGAGGCTTGGTATGTTGGAGGAAGAGAGCAAGGTCGAAAATGATTTGGATTGGTTATGTTCTGTATATAACTGTGACTTAAGGGAGTCATGCCCTTTTGGAATTGCAGTGTGTCTATATTATTATTATTATTCTGAAGTAGGGAGGGAGTTAGTGGGAGGTGGGAGGATATATTGAAAGGCATTCAGTGATAAATGGCTTTGGAGACAAACACTTCTGTTAGCACCTTAAGCATTTTTCTTACCTAGAGAAAGTTTAAGAGAGAGCCAACAAGCCATTACAAAACAAATACTTTTTCCCCCTTCCTCATTAGTTTCTGGAAGTATAATTTTGCTTTTTTCCTTGAAGTCACCAGGGTCAGTAACCTCAATGAATAATCCATGTTGTAGCTTTGGGAAGGGAATAAGCTTTTAAGGAGAGGGGAGGAAATGTATTAGGAATGACAGATGTGCTTAGATTCATATGACTCTTGTACTTTGGGGTGACCTCTTATCAGGCTTTATCTGTGTGTATTAATGTCCACATTTTCTTGAGTGAGAGTCATGGTTTTCCCCTAATGTTGCATGCAGCATTTCCTAATGATATTCTCAGTTAGCTAGTTCAGTACAGAACTGAACAGAGGTTTTCAAGCTCCAGACATTTCTTACCTGGGAAGCCTGGGCATGGGGAAGAGAAACACATTGCCTAATGGGAGGGATGGGTGGCAAGAAATCTGACGATTGTCACATCCAGTGGGATTTTATTTATCCTCATTTAACTTGGCCTCTCAAGCATTTTGAGCTGTTGATCAGGAACTCTTTTCTTTTGGCTTCTTGACTAACCTTCTAATGCTAATTTGGGTTTCCTATCTTTCTGTCCACACTAAGTGTTGCTTTTGCTTCCTTTCAGTTCTTTCTCCTAACTCTTCTCTCCCCCTCCTCCAATCGTGGCAATTCTTTTTTTTTCTAGTGAGGCAACTGGGGTTAAGTGACTTGCCCAGGGTCACACAGCTAGTAAGTGTTAAGTGTCTGAGGTCAGATTTGAACTCAGGTACTCCCGACTCCCTGGCCGGTGCTCTATCTACTGTGCCATCTAGCTGCCCCGAATTGTGGCAATTCTTAAAGCTGCATCCTTGGCTATTTTTTCTTTTCATTTTCTCCCTCAATTATATTTTCTTTCTCCTGGCATCATCCTCTATTCAGACATTTCCCAATTCTGAATCTTTAGTTCTGCCCTCTCCTCTGAGCATTAGTCATCAATTTTCAATTAATTACTGAATGTTTCCATTTAGTTGTCTTGCGGTTAGCTCAAATTCGACTTGTTTACAATTGAACTTACTGGAAATTCATTGTTATATCAAAATCAACTCTTTTCCAACTTTCTTGTCTTTGCAAAAGGAATCATTAACACAGTTACCTGGTATCTTCATGTAACTTTTTACCAATCAGTCAATAAGATCCTGCTATGGAAATATGTTTAATGTGATTGTACTTATATAATCTATATCAGATTCCTATCTGTCCTTGGGAGGGGAGAGGGAAGGGAGGGAGGGAGAAGAATTTGGAACTAAAAATCTTATGAAAACAAATTTTGAAAATTATTTTTAAATGTAACTGGAAAATAATAAAATATTTTAATGAGAAAAAAAAAGATCCTGCTATGGCCTAGGTACTGTGCTAGGGATACAAATACCAAGGATGGAGCAATCTCTAATAGAAAGAAGCTTACATTCCAAATGGGGGGGGAAAGTACATATGTATGTATATACAGAATAAATATAAAGAGAATAAATGCAAATAAATACAAAGTCATTAAATATTATATTTGGGGAAAGAAGGAACTAGCAGTTCAGGGAATTAGGAAAGGCTATATTGTATAATATAGCACACCTTGAAAGAAGAGTGGAGATTCTATGTGGAGGATTCTATGAGGAGGGAGTCATTCCAGGCCAGGAGATAGCAACTGAAAAGTAATGGACACTAGAGATTGAATGCCATGTATGAGGAACTAAGTGAAGGCTAATTTGATTAGTTTGCAGAGTGTGGGCTGGGTGGTAAGGCAGTAAAGTTCAGTGAGGCAAGAAAGATTAGTTGTAGTCAAGTTGTGAAGAGTTTAAAAAAGTAATCAGAGGAATTAATATTTTATCCTATTGGCAAAAGAAAGCCCTTATAGTTGACTGTGTAAAGGAGTGATACTATGAAATTTGGGGCATTGCCTAGGCAGCACAGCTAGGCAGCACAGAGCCTCAAGCCTGGAGTCAGGAAGACACGAGTTCAAATCTGGCCTCAGACACTTATTATCTGTGTGACCCTGGGCAAGTCACTTAATCCTGTTTGTCTCAGTTTCCGTATTTATTAAATGAGCTAGAAAAGGAAATGGCAAATCACTTAAGTATCATTGCCAAGAAAATCCCACATGGGATCATGAAGAGTTGGACATGACTGAAGACAAGTCAACAACAACAACAACTGACCAAATTTGTGCTTAAGGGAAAGGATTTTGGCAGCAGTATGTAGGATGAACTGAAGTAGGGGAGGGAGCTGAGGTAGGGAAACCAAATAGATTGTTGCAATAACCTAGGTGAGAGGTGATGAGGACTTGAACTAAGGTGGTAGCTGTGTATGTAGAGAGAAGAGTTGGTTGTGGAAGATGTAGAGATAGAAATGGTGAGAACTGGATAAGTGGGCCAAAGAGTTGAGTTAAGGAAAATGTCAAGGACGGAAACCTGGAACACTTGAAGAAGAGTGGTACCTTCAACAGAAATAGGGAAATTTCTCAAAAAAAAAGATGCTTTTGTGAAAAGGATTATGAGGTCTGTTTTACACATGTTGAATTTAGATGTGCCTGGAACATTCAGTTTGTATTGTCTCACAGGGCATTGTTGATGTGGAAGTGAAGTTCAAGGCAGGGACTGGGGTTAGATAGATCTGTCAGTTATCAGCATAGAAGTTATAATTAGTTAATGAAGGGAGAGAGACAGAAAGACAGAGAGATAGAGAGATGTAGACAGAGAAAAGGAATGAGAAGGGAAGAAAAAGGGAGATGAGAGAAGTGAGCCTAGGATATAACCTATGGGAACACTTGCAGTTAGGGGGACACAATATGGACCAGCAAATGAGATGGAGAAATGGTCAGACAGTTAAGAGGAAGACCACAAGAGAGCAGTTTCATGAAAACCTCTAGAGGAGAAAGTTTCCAGTAGTAAACAGTATCACATGCAGCAGTGATAAGGTTGAGGAATTAAGAGATCTCATTCTTCTCTGGTGTTACCTATATCTAGTTTGTCACTATTTTTTTTCTTCTAACTACCTCTTAAGAACTCTTATAGTTACTTCTTGGCCCTTCCTTTTAAGTACCATTGTCCCTACACTAGCCAGCACTGAAATGCATTTAAATTTCTGCTCTGAGAGTTGTAAGTATGATCAATTAACCTCTTTGGGCATAGGTTTCCTCACTGGTAACACTGAAGGAATTATATTAGATAATCTATTTCAGCTCTGATAATCTATGAATCTAATACTTGCTCTTGCAGCTGGGTTACCTTGCAGTAATTTTTCATGGATATCAAAATGGATACGGATAGCATTTTGTGAATATTAGAACAGCAAGATAGATATATATTATCCAACACATTGGTCTCCCTGAATCCAGTCACTTACCTATCTCCTCCATCCTGAATACTGGTAACACATTGAGCTTTCTAAAATAACACTTTCATCAAGTCATTCGAAAACATGCAATTGCTCCACATTTCTTCCTGCACGAACTCTAAATTCCTCTGCCTGGCTTTTAAGGCCTATAATCAGACTGTACCTTACTTATCTCATCTGATTTCCTTCTTATTTACTTTCTCAAGGGCAGAGACTGTCTTTTGCTTTTACTTGTACCCCTAGCACTTAGCACAATGCCTAGAACATCATGGGAGCTTTTTGACTGACTGACTCCACAACACATTTTCCATTGTATTCAGACTGACATTCTCTATCCTATGAATGCATCATATTTATTCCTACCTCTGTCCCTTTGTTTATGGGGGCAACAGCTTTCTAGAATGCCTTACCTTTTCTTTTGATTCATGTCATAGTCATCCTTCAAATCCAAATTCCATTTCTTTGGAAGCAATTGCTAATCCTTCTAATTGCCATAGATCGTCATCTTTCCTGGCACTTATAAGCCTGTACCATATAACTTAATACTTCATTATTGATCTGTTTTGTTTGATCGTATTTTATGTTTATTTGTTTCTATTCCTCAAGTAGACTATAAACCCTGTGAAGGCAAGGATATATATATATATATATATATATATATATATATATATATATATATATATATATATACACACACACACACACATACATACATACATATACATACATACACATACATATACACATACATATACATACATATGTATATACATACATACATATATATATTTTTTAAATTTTCCTCTTTTACCCAAAGAATCTAGCAGAGTGCTAAGCACACAATAGTCTCTCAGTAAATGGTCAATTTATTGATTGATGGAAGCAATGAAAGGGAAATGAAAAGGTTTTGGGTGGGGTATGGAGAGAAAAGACATTTAGGGGCTGCTGAATTGAGACTACCAGGCTTAGAGAGTAAGACAAAGTTCCTGGGAGATCTTATGTTCCCTCTACGCACACTGAAGGCTTCCAAGATTGTCACATTAGACTGTGGATTCCTTGAGGACAGGGATTGTTTCTTCTCTTTATATCCCCAGTACTTGGGACAGTACTTAGCCCATAGGAGGCCTTTAATTAATGTTAGTTACCTGACTGATTGTTGATCAGCAGCAAAACAGTCAGCAACAGTTTTCAATGCTTGTTTACCTATGCTTTATTGCCAGATGCACTTTGAAAGCTCATCTCACCATTTCTTTCTTTCTTTCTTTTTTTTTTTTTGCAGGGCAGTGGAGGCTAAGTGACTTTCCCAGGGTCACACAGCTAGTAAGTGTCAAGTGCCTGAGGCCGGATTTGAACTTAGGTCCTTCTGACTCCAGGGCCGGTGCTTTGTCCACTGTGCCACCTAGCTACCTCTCACCATTTCTAATAAAGAGATAAAGAGAAAAAGCAAAATAGTACTTTTCTCATGTAATTCCTCAATTAAATAGAGCATCCCAATAATCTTAATGCAATTTTTAACTTTATAGTTTAAAACTGAACTGACTTTTGCTATACTTTCTATTTAATAGGTACAATCCTCTGTGAATCTTCCCTTCAGTGGTATAATATCCATAAGTATAACTCATCCAGGCTATCTCATCTTGTGCTATTCTCATACACATCCTTCCATAAGTTTTATATAGATCTCTTCAATGTATGGGAGGCCATCCTCTGGGTCTTTTGAAATTTTGTGGATATGAGAACAGCATGATAGATGTCTGCTAGCCAATGCACTTACTACTTGATGAGCCCACATTCTTTCCCTGATCATAGATTTTTCTGGTGATATTTCTTACATCTTGAATGCAAGTCATCACTGTTAATAAATTTTCACCTATCAAATATGTTCCCCTTGTGTCTCTCCCTTGCCCTTTGGTCACATGAAATCTTGATTTTTCTGGGATTGTGATATTCCACAATTTGTAGCAATACAGAATCATTGGAAGGATATTGATGTTAATTTAAAAAATGCGATAGCAGCTGGGGGTGATTGAAAGCATTTCACAAATTTCCCAATTCAATAAAATCTGCTCTCTTCTGCTTATTTAGTTCTGGAACCAATAATTATCCATCTGCAATGCCTTTCCCAGGATAGAGGTATTGATGGATTTAACAGTTTAACCTATTGCATTTAATAATCTACCAATCAGAATTTTTCATCCATTTGATTTTTGTTGTGTGACCTACTATGATGATCTCCTTTGAATAACCATGGACCTATCTGAGGAGGACTTCTACTCTTTCTTTTTCTTTTTTTGTTTTGTTTTTGCAGGGCAATGGGGCTTAAGGGACTTGCCCAAGGTCACACAGCTAGTAAATATCAAGTGTCTGAAGCCGGATTTGAACTCAGGAACTCCTGAATCCAGGGCCGGTGCTTTATCCACTGTGCCACCTAGCTGCCCCGTCTATACTCTTAAGGGGTTTGATACAACCAGCAAAATTCATGAAGAAGAGAATCTTGATGATCTATAGAGATTAACTTCCATTTGTATTCTGCACACCACATCCTCTATAACAGATACACTTGGTTGAGCATATGTAATTCTTTTTTTATGCCCTCCCTTGAAAACAAAAATGAAAGGACTATTGAACAACTTTACCTTTGAGATTTCATCTATCCAAGAATTTTGCATAATAATATGGGGGTGGTCCCTGCTACATGTTGCTGTACATGACCAAATGGATACTTTTAGGGACAACCAACAAACTCTAAACATAGAAGGGCAATATATTCTCTATAACTTTCAGTCAAGTGTTTGGCTATGAAGATATAGCCTGCTATAGAAAATTATATGTGAAAAGCTATCATACATAGATCTCAATGATAATTTTGCATCTCCTGCAGTGAATTGAATTATTTGAATTCATATGCATCTTTCCATGGGACTGGAACAGATTGCCATATTTTATGTAATTATAACTTCAAATAGTGTGAATTTGAACACATGCAACCACTTCAGGGGATTCACTATACACACTAATCGAACTCTATTTGTAAATGTATGATTTGATAGTTTGTCATTTTGTGTTTACTACTATTTGGTGGCTAATAATATTAACTGGTACTAATACCATTCAACGTCAAAAACACCCCTCTCACTACTGCTTCCCTATATAGGTTGTCTTGCCTTAGTACAAAGTAAATTTTGATGAGAGTAGGGACTGTCTCATTTGCTTGCAATTGACTGTCCAGCACTTAGTATCATGCCTGACACATAGTAAATCTTAGTAAGGGCTTTTTATTCATCTATTCATTGATGATGTTCTCTCCCCATTATTGTGATATCTGCTTATCTTTGAGATAAAATTATGTCTCCTTCTTCTTCATGTATCTGTTCTAGTCTTAACTCTCTTCTCTTACAGAGAAGGCTGAAATGCTAGAGTTCAATTGTGGTTAGTAGTTCACTGTCATCAGTGATAAAAATGCTGACAAATCTGTCCCACTTTCTATGTGTTGTGTTTCTAGTTTCATCTATAAATGTGCTTGTGATTATCTGGCTTAGTTGCCATTATAAGTTTTTTTCCAGATTCATTTCCCCCTCCATTATTTCCTTTTTTTGTTATTTTTTTCTTAGGCAGTATTGTTCCAAGTCTCCTATAGTCATTCTCCAACAAACTTTCAGACTTTGATGGATATGTGATATCAATATTTTTTATTCCCCCTTCATTTGAACAAATCTCAGTCCATTCATGCCTGCAAATTATATGTGGATTTTGTTAGTGTCCTCTTAGAAATGTGTGTGTGAACCCAAAATGTTTGGTACCTTCTTATTGATATCTTGAAATTGCATAAATATCAATGAAACAAATGGGTTGAACATCTGTTATTAATCACTTGATAAGTTAGCGTCTCACTTCCATTTTGAGCCATATATTTAGCATATTTTATACTGTCCTTTACATATGAGACAGCATGAAGTTAAATAGAAAGCCATTTATGGATTCAGGGGAAAACATTGTAAGTTTAAGACCTTTCTCTAGAAAATACTAGCTATGTGACAGAACCAATCATTTTACCTCTTAGTACCTCAGAAAACTATTCAAGAATGTATAATACAGATATGTTACTGTTTTGCATTGGTAGAGGGATTTCCCATACCAGCAATCCCTCCTACTAATGAAATCAATGGTCTGGACCAAGACAGTTTTTTTTTTTAATTACTTTTTTAACCTCTTTCTTCATTACTAATTCCATTGCCTATTTACTACCCGTAGTCTTTCCACTGCCTTTTGGGTGATATGAAATTTTAATTCTTTGGTTATCAATTACATGATCTGTAGTCATATAGTATCACCAGAATGACAGAAAGTAAATTAAGATAAAACTGAGCTAAAACAAAAGGAGAACTTTTTCAAGGAGAAATTTGGGGTCATTTGAAATACTGTTGAAAAACCTCATAGGCTAAAGAAAAAGGGGAGTAGCAGAGGCTTTGGCAGAGCCAAAGTTCAGAGTGAAACATCTTTCCAGCCCATGACAGTGTAGGAGTTTGAGACAGTGCTGTAACAAATGACAAGCAGGATGTTTTCATGAAAATCATGGAAAGAGGGCGGAGCCAACATGGCTGAGAAAAAACATTAAATGTTCAAAGGTCCTGATGCAACTACCCCCAAAACAGCAATAAAAGAACCTCTGGAGCATAAAAACCCACAAAAATATGGGCTGAGATTATTTTCCAGGTATAGATAGATTAAAGGGGCCATGCTGGGCTACGAGTAAAGTCCAACCCTGCAATCACACCGAAAGAGACCTCAGGCATGCAACACTGGAGGAATTTACCCCAGAGGCTCTGAATAAGCTGCAGCACCAGCATCTTCTGGAACTGAGCATGCAGTCTGGTGAGAGGGCTGAACAGCTAGCTGGGGGGTGGGGGTGGGGGAAGTGCAGGGGTATCAGTGGGACCTAGGGAAGAATTCGGCTGTCCCACCCCAGCAGGGAAGCAGAAAGAAATCCTGAGTGACGGGAGGCCCAGGCTGGGGAGGGGTGCAGGCTCATAGAAGCTAAGAGCCACTACAGTGCTCTGCTGGCTGGCTAACTAGCAAGTTGGCTTGAGGTTATCTTCAGACCAGAGAACAGGCCAGGCAAGAGAAAAACTTGCCCTCTCTCAAAGCAAAACACCTGGGACCCTCTGAAGCTGGGGACAGTAGTGTAGCTGAGAAGCAGCTTCCACCCCCCCCACTCCCCCCCCCCCCCCCGCGCCATGGTGAGTTTAAAGCCAAGTGAAAAATGAGCAAGGAAAGAAAGTTCATAATTATAGAAAGTTTCTTCAGTGACAAGGAAGATCAAGGTGCACCCTCAGAAAAAGAAATAAACCACAGGTCCCCAACATCCAAAGCCTCCAAGAAAAAATATGAACTGGTCTCAGACCATGGAAGCTCTCAAAAGGGACTTTGAAGAGAAAGTAGGAGAGATAGAAGGAAGATGTAGAGAGAGCGAGGAAAGAATGGAAGGAGAAATGAGAGCAATGCATGAGAGTCATGAGCAAAATGTCAACAGTTTGAAAAGTCAAATGGAAAAGGAGATAAAAAAGCTGTCTGATAAAAATGATTGCCTAAGAATTAGGATTGAACAAATGGAAGCTAGTGACCTTTTGAGAAACCAAGACATGGTAAAACAAATCCAATTGAATGAAAAAAGAAGGCAATGAGAAATATTTCCTTGAAAAAACAGCTCACCTAGAAAATAAATCCAGGAGAAATAATTTGAAAATCATTGGACTACCTAAAAACCATGACCAAAACAAGAGTTTAGACACCATCCTCCAAGAGATTGTGAAGGAAAAGTACCCTGATATTCTAGAAGCAGAAGCTAAAATAGCAATTGAAAGAATCCACCAATCACTTCCTGAAAGAGAGCCCAAAAGGAAGACCTCCAGGAATATTATAGACACATTCCGGAACTCCCAAGTCAAGGAGAAAATATTGCAAGCAGCTAGAAAAAAGGAATTCAAATACTGTGGAGCTCCAATAAGGATAAAGCAAGATCTAGCGCCATCTACATTAAGGGACCAGAGGGCATGGAATATGATATTCCAGAGGGCAAAGGAACTGGGATTACAACCAAGAATCACCTACCCAGCAAAACTGTGTGTAATCTTTCAGAGGAAAAAATGGGATTTCAATAAAAAGAGGACGTTCATGTATTTGTGATGAAAAGACCTGAACTGAATAGAAAATTTTACTTTCAAATATAAGACTCTGGGGACATCAAAAAGTTAAACTGTTTACATTCATACGTCAGAAAATAATACTTCTTTAGACATAAGAGGTGATACCATAGGTGAATTAGGAGAGACAGGAATAGTCTACCTATAAGATCTTTGAAAAGGAAAAAAGTTTATGACCAAACAATAGATAGAGTATATTATAAAATGCAAAATGGATGATTTTGATTACATTAAATTAAAATTTTTTGTACAAACAGAAGCAATGCATCCAAAATTAGAAGGGAAGCAGAAAGCTGGGAAACAATTTTTGTGGCCAGTACTTCTGATAAAGACCTCATCTCTAAAATATATAGAGAACTAAATCAAATTTATAAGAATACAAGTCATTCCCCAATTGAGAAATGGTCAAAGGATATGAACAGGCAGTTATCTGACGAAGAAACCAAAGCTATCTATTCCCATATGAAAAAATGCTCTAAATCTCTAATGATTAGAGAGATGCAAATTAAAACAACTCTGAGGTACCACCTGACACCTATCAGATTGGCTAAAATGACAAAAAAGGAAAATAATAAATGTTGGAGAAGTTGTGGGAAAATTGGAACCCCAATGCATTGTTGGTGGAGCTGTGAACTGATCCAACCATTCTGGAGAGCAATTTGGAATTTTGCCCAAAGGGCTATAAAGCTGTGCATACCCTTTGACCCAGCAATACCACTTTTGGGTCTTTTTCCCAAAGAAATCACAGAAAGGGGAAAGGGACCCACATGTACAAAAATATTTATAGCTTCTCTTTATGTGGTGGCAAGGAATTGGAAGTTGAGGGGATGCCCATCAATTGGGGAATGGCTGGACAAGTTGTGGTATATGAATACAATGGAATACTATTTTGCTGTAAGAAACGATGAGCAAGAGGAGTTCAGAGAAACCTGGAGGGTCTTGCATGGGCTGATGATGAGTGAGATGAGCAGAACCAGAAGAACATTGTACACAGTAACATCAACATTGAGTGTTGATCTACTGTGATGGACTATATTCTTCTCACCAATGCAGTGGTACAGAAGAGTTCCAGGGAACTCCTGATAGAAGAGGATCTACAGATCCAAGAAAAAAAAAAAGAACTGTGGAGTATAGATTCTGAATGAACCATACTATTTCTTTTGTTTTTGGTGCTGTTGTTTTTTCTATTTTGAGGTTTTTCATCATTGCTCTGATTTTTCTCTTATAACATGACTAATGCAGAAATAGGATTAATGTTATTATGTGTATATATATATATATATATATATATATATATATATATATATATATATATATATATATATATATATACACCTGCTGTCTAGGGGTCTAGGGGAGGGTGGAGGGAGGGGAGGGAGGGAGAAAAATCTGAAATTGTAAAGCTTGTATAAACAAAAGTTGAGAACTATCTTTACATGTAAAGGGAAAAAAATAAAATACTTTATTAATTAAAAAAATAATACTTCCAACTCATAAGAACTTTTTCAGTAAGAAATACACAGAGGACACAGGTCTGAACTGAATATGAAGGGATGGTATTTGTAAAGCATTTATTTTTTGTGTATCCTTGTTCTTTGTGGAGCAAACAGGGTGGATGCTCTAATGTCTGGGGCCAGATTTGGGCTCTGGGCCTCCTGGGCCCAGGGCTGGTGCCTTGTCCACTGTGTCACCTAGCTAACCCATGATGACGTCTTTAAAATAGGGTTGAGGGGTTGGAGGAATAGACTGATGGAGTGGGAAGGGGAGAGGTGGACTGGAGAGAGGTAGCTCACATGAAAGAAACAAGAAAAAAGCTTATGGAGGGGAGGGGAAGAGGGGGAGTGAGTGAACTTTAATATCATCAGAATTGGCTCAAAGAGGGAATAACATACATACTCAAGTGGGTATAGTAATATATTTTTGCCCTGAGGAAATGTGGGAGGGGAAGGAGATGGGGTAGAGAGAAGAGGGGAAGGAGGGAAGGGAAGTTTGGGGGAGGGATCTGTATAAAGCAAAACACTTTGGAGGAAGGTGAAGATATTCTGCATAACTGCACATGTATGATAAATATTGAATAGCTTGATTTCATGGGAAGAGCTGAGGAGGAAACAGAATTAGCTCAAAGGCCTTAACCTCATCAGAGTGGGCTCAAGGAGGGAATAACACACACGCCCAATAGGCAGAGTAATCTATTTAATCCTACAGGAAAGTAGGAGGGGAAGAGGATAAGGCGGGATGGGTGAATGAAGGGAGGATAGAGAAGGGGAGAGGGCAGTCAGTATCAAAACACTTTTGAGGAAGAATAGGGCAAAATAAGATAGACAATAGAGTAAATATCATTGGAAGGGAATGGGATGGAGGGAAATAGTTATGATGATTGATTACAATGTCAAAACGTATGGTACCTACCCTGCTGGGCTATTGTGAAGAAAATTCTTTATCACATTCAAGTACTATATAAAAGTTATGATGAACAGGATGCTATCAGAAAAACTTTGAAAGACCCACATGAATGGAAGCAGAGAGAAATGTATACAAAATAACAGCATTAGTGTAAGATGATCTGCTGGGAAGCATGTGGTTATTTTCAGCAAGGCAATGATCCGATATAACTCCGAAGAACTTATGAAAATTGCAGTCCATCTACAGAGAAAGAACTGATGGTATCTGAAAACAGACTGGAACACACCTTTTTTTTTTGACAATTCCTTAATCTGAAGTTTGGTTTTTATCTGTTTTCTCTCATAACCTAGCTAATGTTCTTGGGGTGGGGGTAGGAAGGGAGGGAGGAAGAGAAGTTGGAACACAAAGTTTTTTTTAAAAATTGATGTCAAAATTTGCTTTTACATGTAATTTGTAAAATAAAATTCTAAAAAAAGAAAATAAAGTTGTTACATAGCTAGTAAGTAATGAAACTAGCAAACAGTAAATAATGGTTACAACTGGTAAAGAAAATGTAAACAAAAAAATTGGGGACTAAAAATCTCATGAAAATAAATGCTGAAAACTCTCTTTACATGTAACTGGAAAATAATAAAATATTTTTATAATTTTTTTAAAAAAGAAAACCATGGAAAGAATCACATGAGTTGATACAAAGTGAAATGAGCAGAACCAGGTGACCACTGTACACAGAAACAGCAGTATTGTACAAATATCAACTTTTGGGGCAGCTAGGTGGCACAGTGGATAAAGCACCAGCCTTGGATTCGGGAGAAATGGAGTTCAAATCTGGCCTCAGACACTTTATACTTACTAGCTGTATGACCCTGGGCATGCCACTTAACCCTCATTTTCCTGAAAAAAAAAAAACTTTTAATGACAGCTATTCTCAGCTTTACAGTGATATAAGAGAATTACAAAGGGCCTATGAAAAATGATATCCAACTCCAAAGAAAGAACTGATGGAGACTGAATTCTGATTGAAGCATACTTTTAAAACTTTGTTTTTCTTATTTTTTTGTCTCCATTTTTTGGCAACATGACTAATATGGAAATATTTTGTATAACTGCATATGTATTATCTATATAAAATTGCTTGCTTTCTGAAGGAGGAGGAAGGATAGTGGGAGAGAGAAAATTTGGAAGTAAAAATAAAATAAAAACAAATTTTAAAAAATTACATGTAATTGAGAAAAACAAAATGAAAATAAATAAAATAAAAGAGTTCTTTCTTTAGGACTTAGCCTGGCATTCAAATCCCTCTACTGTCTCAAGAGGAGCACAGTCCCATAGGAGAAGAGTGGCAACAGGACTGAGGGTCTGTTCTGTTAAAGAATCCTTGAAAGCAATCTTGGATAAATTGCTTAAATTCTCTGAATGTTACTTTCATCTATAAAGTAGAAATAATAATATTTATACTAACTTTATAAAAAACCTATTATAAGAAAAATGGTTTATAAACTATAAATAAAACATTTCAGTCTTAGTATTTTGTTATTGTGTATATTTCCTCCACTGATTCTAATCTCATCCACAATAATAGTTATAGATGGTCTTCAAGAGATTTTCTCTTTAAAAGATTAGTCATCTTTGGCCAACCTGGTGATAATTGCTAATAATAATAGGTAACATTTGTTTAGCTCTTTAAGCTTTGCAAAATACTTTACAAATATTTCATTAGATCCTCACCTGAGAGATAGGTACTATTATTATGCTACGGATGAAGAAATGGAGGTTAAGTGATTTGCTCAGTCACACAGCTGGTAAGTGTCTGGGACCAAATTTGAACTCAGGACTTCTTGATCAATCCACTAATCCACTATGCCATCTGTGGTGATGAACCTCTCACATCTTGGTAGATAAAGTAGGTCTTGGAAAACAGACATCTAGTCCATTATGAAGTCCACATTGAATATTTTTAGCTTAATAAATTCAGATGATGCTGTAGCTCCACAGAAATAGTTTTTGAGAACTATAGGTCACTTTCAGGCCACAATAAACTATCAAAGTAACATTTTCATAGAGGACATGTAAACTGTAAATTGCAAAACACCATCTAAATATGAATTATTATAATAATTGAGAATGTGTTTTTAAAAGACTAACATGAAAATAATTATCTTCTATTCCAACATCTGTTACAGATTATAGAAATGGGACAAAGAATATAAAACACTCCAGATCATATCTTTTACTACTTGTCAACCTCAATGTAAAAGTGGGCATAGGAGAAGGCAGTGAAAAATATGGTTCAGGAATAATAAGTAAATGTGTGAGACCAAAGACTTCTAGTTTACTTAAAAATCTCACACATGTATTTCTTGAATACCTTCTCAAGAAGAGGTTCAGGAAGGGCTGGACATATTGAACACTGAATAATATCACAATAAATTAAATGGATTATTTGTTCACAAATAGTAAATAACTAATTGAACAAAATGAGAATCACTTCTGGATCAGTCATCTACATTCATAGGCTTGTTATAGAAAGATAAAATATCAGTACAAAATTTAAAAAAGACTAGAATGAGACAATATGGTATGCAATTATATCACATTCAAATTAACATATTTCAACAAGTAGATAATGGATAAAAGAACAAATATCAACATGGATTATTATTATTTCCTAAGGAAAATTAACCAAAAAGTTGTCAAGACAAAAGGCAACCAAAGACCCTGAAAACCACCTTATCCAGGAAACCTTGAGTTGTTTAGTCAAACAGAAAGAGGTAATCTATGCTATAAGTATATGTGAGATTCTAGTTTAGTGTGAAAACTTTTAAAATGTTTTGCAAAGTATGATGGTGAAATATTATGAGCAGGATTGTCTCATAAAATAGAAAAAGGTAGTGAAAGAAAAGGTAAGTTTGCTGGAAGGTTATGAAGAGATTCAAGTCAGCCAGATCATACCTAGTGTATTTAAAAGAGAAGCTAGGGGGCAGCTAGGTGGCACAGTGGATGGAGCACCGGCCCTGGAGTCAGGAGTACCTGAGTTCAAATCCGGCCTCAGACACTTAACACTTACTAGCTGTGTGACCCTGGGCAGGTCACTCAACCCCAATTGCCTATCTAAAAAAAAGAAAAAAAAAGAAGCTAGAAAAAGGACAAAAATAGATGAGAATGGAAAAGATCTATCATGATCACTATAATAAATTTTTATCTTCATCAATGACAGTGAAACTACAACTTTTGGACTCTAAAATCATAGTCCTCAGTGTTTCAAATTAGTAAGTAGAAATAGCACCAAAGAAAACAAAAATCAGTCAGACTAGAGTAAGAGTACACAGAGTATATCTATGCTAGAAACAACACAAATTTGAGGCAATTAAAGAGATTCTCAAGATATTTGAATGAAGTGAGGATACCAATGCTTTGAAAAATAATCACATACATTATTTTTACCAAAAAGAAAGCAACTAAGAAAATATTGACTCATATGACTGCTTGCTCATCTCTACAGAATCATAAGAGAAAAATTTATATATACATTGAGAAAATTCTTGATGGATATGTAAGAAGAAAAGCGTCTGGGATTTTGAAAATAATTCTCTACAAAAGACAATATCTTAATTCACTAATGGATGTAGAGATAACAAAAAACTGCTGGGCTTATTTTTTGGTAGCCTACAAAAACAGCATTTGACTTGGTGGAATAAAATGTTGCCAAAAAGATTCTTCTCCAAGAAGATATTTCCCATACAAATGTTAAAATCACATGATTTCCCAAACATTTCAATGACAGAACAATTCTTCATATAACCTTTTAATAATATATATACTGAGATATAAAATGTGGTTTTGTAGGTTCACCAAAGGCATTTATTTGCTAGTGTCATGGTGAATGTTTAATGTAAAGTCCAAGTGGAAAAAGGATTTCTTATTGAGAACAATGTCCTCTAGATGGTCCTGTTTGCATATGATATTGTGTTGATTGCATCAAGCCTTGGAACATGACAAAGCTTTCAACTGTGATCCACAATCAAGAAAAATAATTAATTACTGACTACAAAAGAGGAAAAAAACAAGTATATAAGAATATCTCTTTTCTAGACTATGATATATTGCTGGAAAGACAGCCCATAAAGATGGTCTATCATTAATATGTATTAGACAGTTGCAAAGATAAAGAACTGTGATCAGAACTGAATAGGTAAATAACAGGCTTGGATTGCCTTTAGGAAATTAGACAGTATTTTATTAAAAAAAATTAATTTACCCTGTGTGTTTTTTTGGGGGGGGCAGGGCAGTGAGGGTTAAGTGACTTGCTCAGGGTCACACAGCTAGTAAATGTCAAGTGTTTGAGGTCAGATTTGAACTCAGGTCCTCTTGAATCCAAGACCAGTGCTTTATCCACTGTGCCACCTAGCTGCCCCTTCCCTTTTAAAATTTACCCTGTTAAATAACTCCCAGTTATATAAAATATTTTAACAATCATTTTTAAAATTTTGAATTCCAAATTGTCTCCCTTCCTATGCCTTCTCCTTCCTTGAGAAGGCAAGAAACTTGATATTGTTCATATACGTGAAGTTATACAAAACACATTTCCTTATTAGCCATATTGCAAAAGAAAACACACAAAAATAAGAAAAATAAAGAAAGTTAAAATATGTTTCAATCTGCAGAGTTCATCAGTTCTCTCTCTGGAGAGAGATATTATTTTTTATCAAAGGTCCTTTGGAATTGCCTTGGATCATTGTATTGATCAGAGTAGTTCAGTCTTTCACAATTGGCCATCCTTATTGTATTGCTGTTACTGTATACAACATTCTCCTGGTTTTGCTCAATTTACTTTACATGAGTTTGTATAGGTCTTCCCAGGTTTTTCTTAAAATATTAACATTGTCATTTTTAAATAGCACAATGGTAATCCATCACAATCATATATCACAACTTTTTCAGCTATTCACCAGCCAATAAGCATCCTTCAATTTCCAATTATTTGCCACAACAAAAAGAGGTTCTATAATTATTTTTGTGCAAATAAGTTCTTTTCCCTTTTATTTGACCTCTCTGGGATTCAGATGCAATAATAGTCAGATTTCTGGGTCAAAGGGGATGCATAGTTTTTATAGCTCTTTGGACATAGTTCCAAAGTTCCAAATTGTTCTCCAGAATGGTTGGACTAGTTCACAACTCTAACAACAGCACATTAGTGTCCTAATTTTTCCACATGCCCTCCAATATTAGCCATTCTGTTTTTCTATCATGCTAGTCAATTTGATAGATGTTAGGTGGTATCTCAGGGTTGTTTTAATTTGCATTTCTCTAATTAATAGTTATTTGGAGCGGGGCAGCTAGGTGACATAGTGGATAAAGCACCAGCCCTGGATTCAGGAGTACCGGAGTTCAAATCTGTCCTCAGACACTTGATACTTACTAGCTGTGTGACCCTGGGCAAGTCACTTAACCCTCATTGTCTTTCAAAAAAAAAAAGAAAAGAAAAAAGAAAAAAATAGTTATTTGGAGCATTTTTTCATGTGAATATTCACAGCTTTGATTTTTTTTCTTCTTAAAGCTGCCTGTTCATATCATTTGACCATTTATCAAATGGAGAATGATTTTTATTTTTATAAATTTGACTCAGTTCCCTATGTATTCAAGATATTCCTAGCTTCCTAATTTCCTTTATTTATTTATTTATTTAATTTTTTTTAGTGAGGCAATTGGGGTTAAGTGACTTGCCCAGGGTCACACAGCTAGAAAGTGTTAAGTGTCTGAGGTCGGATTTGAACTCAGGTCCTCCTGACTCCAGGGCCGGTGCTCTATCCACTGCGCCACCTAGGTGCCCCCCTAATTTCCTTCTAATTTTGACTGCATTAGTTTTGTTTGTGCAAAAGTATTTTTTATTTCATATAAATATAATTATCTATTTTATTTACCATACTCTCCTCTATCCCTTCCTTTGTCTTCCGTTCTCCATAGATCTTACAGATGCATTTTTCTATGTCTCCCAACTAACTTATGGTATCACCCTTTATGTCTAAACCATTTATCCATTTTGACCTTATCTTGGTAGATAATCTGAAATTTTGGTCTGTCTAGTTTCTGACAAACTGCTTTCCAGGTTTCTCAGCAATTATTATCAAATAGTGATTTCTTACTTTCAAAGCTTGGATCTTTAGATTTATTAAAACCTAGATTACTATTGTCATTTACTACTTTATATTGTATACCTAATCCATTTCACTGATCAGCCATTCTATTTCTTAATTGGTGTCAGATTATTTTTTAATATATATTTTTTTAATGTTTATCTTTACTTATCTATTTATTTAATTTTTTGGTTGGGCAATGAGGGTTAAGTGACTTGCCCAAGGTCACATAGCAAGTAAGTGTCAAGTGTCAGAGGCCGGATTTGAACTCAGGTCCTCCTGACTCCAGGGCTGGTGTTCTATCCACTGTGCCACCTAGCTGCCTCCTGCTGTCAGATTATTTTGATGGTTACTGCTTTGTAATATAATTTGCAATATAAAACTGTGAGACTACCTTCCTTCACATTTTTTATTGATGCCTTTGATGTTCTTGATCTTTTGTTCTTCCAGATGAATTTTGTTACTACATTTTTACAGCTCTATAATACAATTCTTTGGTAGTTTGAATGATATTGCTGTAAACAAATAAATTAATTTAGGTAAAATTGTTATTTTTATTATGTTTGTTTGGCCTACCTGTGAGCAACTGGTATTTCATCATATGTATAGTTTTGTCCTCATTTCTGTGAAAAGTGTTTTATAATTGTAATCCTTTAATCTCTGGGTTTGTCTTGGCAAGTAGACCCCCAACTATTTCACATTGTCTGCTGTTATTTTAAATGGAATTTTCCTATCTCTTTCTGTTTTTGTGTGTGTGTGTGTGTGAAAAGTAATGTTGATAATTTATGTAAATTTATTTTATATCCTGCAGTTTTGCAGAACTTAATTGTTTCAACTAGGTTTTTAGTTGATTATCTTCAGTTCTCTAGTTATAACATCATATCGTCTGAAAAGAGCAATAGTTTTGTTTCTTCATTGCCTCTTTTTAGTCCTTCAATTTTTCTTTTCTTATCACTATATCAAACATATCTAGTACAGTATTCAATAGTAATGGGGATAATGGACATCCTTGTTTCACCCCTAATTTATTGGGAAGGCTTCTAACTATCACCATTATAGATAATACTTGATGATGTTAAGAAGGGCTCCATAGGTTTTTATGATTTTTTTATGTTTTTACTAGATATGTTTTTAATAGTGGTGTATTTTGTCAAAAGCTTTTTCTTTATCTATTGAGATAATCATATGATTTCTGTTGGTTTTGTTATGGATGTGATTAATTTATGCATATAGCTTTCCTCATATTGAAATAACCCCACATTCTTAATATAAATCCCACTTGATCATCTTGTTTGATCTTTGTGATTGTTGCCTTAATCCCTTTGAGAGTATTCTATTTAAATTTCTTTTGCATAGATGTTCATTAAGGAGATTGTTCTATAGTGTTCTTTGTTCCTGATATTCCTAGTTTAAGTATCAAACCTATATTTGTGTCATAATAGCAATTTGATAGGACTCCTTTACCAAGTATTGGAATGAATTATTCCTTAAATGTTTGGTAGAATTCACTTATAAATCTATCTCATCTTGGGGATTTTCTTTCCTTAGAGAAAAATGTTTTGTTCAACTTCTTTTCTAAGATAGCATTATTTAAGCATTCTATTTTGTCCTCTTTTAATGTGGGCAGTTTACATTTTTATAAATATTCATTGATTTCCCTTAGATTGTCAGTTTTACTGCAACATAATTAGGCAAATTAACTCCTAGTAACTCCTTTAATTTCATCTTCATTGGTGCTGCATTCACCTTTTCCATTTTTTATGCTAGTAATTTTGTTTTCTTCTTTCTTTTTTTAAAATCAAATTCACCAATGGTTTAACTATTTTATTGTTTTTTTTTATAAAACCAGTTCCTTGTTTTATTTATTAGTTCAATGATTTTTGTTTGTTTTTTTGTGGGGCAGTAAGGGTTAAGTGACTTGCCCAGGGTCACACAGCTAGTACATGTCAGGTGTCTGAGGCCGGATTTGAACTCAGGTCCTCCTGAATCCGGGGATGGTGCTTTATCCACTGTAACACCTAGCTGCCCAAGTTCAATGAACTTTTTCTTTCAATTTTATTAATCTCTCCTTTGTCAGGATTTCCATTTTGGCATTTCATTGGAGATTTTTAATTTGTTCTTTGTTGTTGTTATTATTGTTGCATGTTCAATTAATTGCTCTGCTTTTTCTCTTTTTATTGATGTACATGTTGAGAGATATAAATATTTTTCCCAAGTACTACTTTGATTGTATTCCACAAATTTTGGAATGTTGTCTCATTTTTGTCATTATCTTTAATGAAATTATTGATTGTTTCTATGATTTATTGTGTGACCTCATTCTTTAGGATTAGATTATTTAGTTTCCAATTAATTTTTATTCTATGCTTCCATGGCCTTTTATTGATTGTAATTTTTATTGCATTATGGTCTAAAAA
The DNA here is from genome assembly GCF_019393635.1 of Dromiciops gliroides. NCBI lineage: Eukaryota > Metazoa > Chordata > Mammalia > Microbiotheria > Microbiotheriidae > Dromiciops > Dromiciops gliroides. Next base: position 109,630,585 of record NC_057865.1, on the reverse strand, counting down.
GGATACATTCAATATTTTGGTTGTAAGGTATTGTGATTGTGCTATGCACAGTGGAGAAAAAGTATACTCCTTTCTATTCCCATCCAATTTTCTCCTATAGTAGAGCATATCTAATCAATTTAGGTGTGAGTGAAGTCCAAGTAGTATCTACTCCCCCAATCATCTTCCCCTACACTATAAAATTTTCTCCTTCAGCATCTCTTTTTATGTGAGATGATTTCTTCTATTCTTACTCTCCCTTCTCACAGGGCATTCCTCTTTCTCATCTACCCATTTTTTTTACATCATCCCTTCATTATTAACTCATTCCTGAACCCTCTCTCTCTGTATAATTATTCTAACAGCCCTAATAATGATAAAGTTCTTAGAAGATCCATGTATCATCTTCCCATATAGAAAGGTAAACAGATAAACCTTGTTGAGTTTGTTATAATTACTCTTTAGTGTTTACTTTTTAAGGCTTCTCTTGAGTCTTGTGTTTGAATGTCAAATTTTCTGTTCAGCTCTGGTCCATTCTGGTCTTTTTCTTCTGTATGGTCTAGCTCAAGTGCTACCTCCTCTGTGAAGTATTCCCTGATTCACCCTTCCCTTGCCTTAATCCTGCTGAAAACAACCTTTTCCTTCCTAAATTTCTCATAGCACTTTTCCTGAATTTTTTTTGCACTTATGAATTTTCCCATTTATCATGGTTATTTGTGTACATGTTGTTGTTGTTTCTCCTTCCTTCTTGAAGAGGACCATGCCATTGAGTTGATATCATGACTGAATTAGATTTAAGTGAAGGAGGGCTGTGCAAAGTCAACAACTTCACTCTCTCCTCCAGAGCCATCTGAGTCCAGTGACAAGATATATATTAGGATGATTGGAGACGCCTCTGCATGTTTTTTTTTAATTTATTTTATTTTTTTAAATTTTTTAGTGAGGCAATTGGGGTTAAGTGACTTGCCCAGGGTCACACAGCTAGTAAGTGTTAAGTGTCTGAGGCCAGATTTGAACTCAGGTACTCCTGACTCCAGGGCCAGTGCTCTATCCACTGTGCCACCTAGCTGCCCCACCTCTGCATGTTTTTAAGGCAGTTGGGGTTACGTGATTTGCCCAGGGTCACATAGCTAGTAAGTGTCAAGTGTCTGAGGCTGGATTTGGACTCAGGTCCTCCTGATTCCAGGGCCATTGCTCTATCCACTATGCCAGGTAACTGTCCCTATACACGTTATAAACTATATCCCTTCCCCATTTCTATTGGCTTGTATCCTCCTCAATGGCTGGAAGTATGACATTTATTTCTTTGCATCCCCATTGCCTATTACGATGCCTGAACCTAGTAGAAACTTGATTATTTTTGTTATTGAAGAAATAGGGACACAAAAACTATCTCTTGGGCCATTGTTAGGATTTTTACATCATAGAATTACAGAAATTTTGTTGCTGCTCAATCTTTCAGTCATGTTTCACTCTTTGTGATCACCTGGTCACAAAGAAGTTTTCCCTTCCCCTCTTTTTTCTCTTCAGGAGGTCGTTTATTGCACATGGGCCAAGTGACACAGTACAAATGTGAACATAAACAGATAACTTATACATTAAAACCTTTCTGATGAGGAAGAGGGGCTTGGATACTTGCTAATTGCAAATTATGGTCACACACACACACACACACACACACACAGACATTTTTCCCTCCCCTCCAAAGAAATTAAGAAAGAGGAAGGAATTTTTGCTAGTTAAAAAGTAGTGAATGTATTCAGACAAGCATAGTTCTAATCATTAGAGTAATTAATGATATAGCTCAGTGGTAGAAGCATAACCTTTCAATGGGGTTTTATTGGCAAATGTACTGGAGTGGTTTGCTATTTCCTTATCCGGTGGATTGTGACTTGCCATGGGTCACAAAGTTAGTAAATGTTTGTGATTGGATTTAAACTCAGTTCTTCCTGACTCTAGGACTAGTGCTCTATCCTTTGAGTGACCTAACTGCAAAGATATTGTGAGAAATTATTAATAATAGGGGTTTTGGGACTCCCAGAGGCCTCCCCTGAGAGAGCCTGGCCTGACCTTTCTTAAGGCCAGCCCAGAGTCAGGAAGTTACCTCATTCAAAACCACACTCACCTGAAAGCCTTGTTCCCACCAGAGGTCTGTTCTCTGGGCTCTGATATCAGCATGACTGTGCTGAACCACCCTCAAATCCAGTGAACCAATAGATTTGAGTGATGCTAGTCAATTAGCTTTAAGCAGTGTATTAGGGTGGCCTCTACCACTTTCCTCAGAGAGCTTATATTTGCTGATCTCTCTCTTAGCCTTGGACGCTCAAGGAGGCAGCATGCAGATTCTCTCCCGTAGGTCGTAGCTAGGCTTTCCTATCTTTCAGAGCCATGTGTGTTCTCTTTACTAATATTTAATATGCTTTAATAAATGCTTAATGCCCCAGCTAATTTTTCCTAATCTTGGGACAATAATAGGGCGACCACATTTAATGTCACTTGCCACAATATAGATATAGTATTTCCTCAATCCTGGAGCCCTTTGCTACCCCAAATTGACTCTGGGGTGTTTTAGATCATTAAAAAGACAGCTCAAGCCCCCATGCAAGCTCCCATTCAGTATAAGTCAGGAAGAAACCATTAATCAAATGAATTGTTCATGAAGACAGAACAGAGAAGTAAATAACAAATGCGAATCACACATTGTTGGTGCTGTTCCCAATATAATTTCCCACAAACTAAGACTCTGAAATGGAGAAGGGTTCTATCCTACTTGTAATATTTCTTCCAAATAGTAAAGACTTTAAAATGCATGTAAACGCCTCCTGCCTAATGGCCATACATTGCTGATTTTTCAGCTCTGCTTCTTTTTGGTTTCTGTCATGGTCATAAAGTGTCTCTTATTGCTGAGACCTTCAAGGCTGTTAATTTCTGCTTCTCAGAGCTACTACAATAGTTGCTTCTGTTGCTGTTTTCTCTTTGGGGGAGTGTTATCATTGCTTTATGAGACTGCCTAAGGAACATCATACTTTGAGAGATAATCAGCACATTTTCAACTATTGTGTTAGTCACTCAGGTGACAAATAAGGCCTTGTTGATTTACTTTCCTCAACAGAAAGTTCGCCAACTTCATAACTATCTGGCTTAGGGGGAGTGAACTCCTTTAAATTCTCATCACATCCCTGATAATGGCTTAAAAGGAGACTCTTTAAATTTCCTTGAAACTTCAAGGAGGGACTCAGAAAAATTGAAGGAAGGTTGGCAACTTTTACTCTTCACTCTGGCCTCCAAGACAGAATTCCTAATCCTACCCCTTCTCCTCCCTACCTTTAAAGTAGCCATAGTGGAATTAGATGTGCTGTAAAGATTCACTTAGGTTGATTTAACATTTCACATTTAAGTGAGTCTTCAAAATGGAACTGGCATTTTGAGGCCTCTGCCCTTAGCAAAGCTGTGTAGATGTTTGTGGTGAATTAGGCAGCAGATCTTTTGGTTACATCTAATCCTTCCTTGGCTGCTCAAATACAGCCTTAATCTTTTTTTAGACTATAGCATAACAGCTCATTTTAGTAGCCTTTGATTAAACTTTAGAACTCAAGATAGGAAAGACCTAATAGATTATGCAGTTTACTTCTAGCCATAGAACCTTTCTCATATGGTTTTCAATGTTCTCCTTCCATTTCTTCTGCTTGACATCTTTTGTTTGGTATGGGCTCATTTGTATATAACTGCAGCCCATTATTAATCTGAGTGTACTAGTTTTTCATACATTTGTAGGATGACATTTAAGTGGTTGGCCTGAACATTACAAATTCTTAGTACAGGACATAGATCCCTAAGGCTGTTGTGACCATTTCTGGGGTTGGGGAAGGTATATCACCCCCTCTGAAGATGTTGAAATGCCTTTTAATTGATACCTAATGCATTAAAATTATCATCATACTTTAAGATGAAAATGTGTTTTCTTTTGTTGGTTTTTGAAAGCAAGTTACCTAGAGGATTTGACATTAAGATAATGGTTTTTGTAAAAAGCTAAGTTTTGAAGAGAAAGAGCAGGATGTTTGAAATATTTATAATTTATATTATGGTCACAAAGTTTGAATTGGCTTAAATTTGCTTCTTGGAATGAAGGCTTTTATTTAGAATCATAGAATCCATTTATGCTCAGAGGCATGGACCTCAGAGGCCTTCTAATCCAATCTTTACCTGAAGGAAAAACTGATTATACTTCTCTGGGACTTGAAATTCTAAATATTTTCATAGGAAGTGCATAGAAGCAGAATTCTCTGTTGTCCAAGAAATGATACAAAAGGCTTCCAGGTCCTTAATCTCAGAAAGGGAATAGCTTTCCTTTAGGATACTGCAAATTTAGTGCCAGATTCAGTGTAAGAGTGGTGGTTCTCACAAGTAGGAGGAAATAAGCAAAAACAAATGAGAAGTCCAAGCAATTGTGGCAAAACCATAATTTGGGTGAGACAATTAGAGGGTTGACAAGTGAATGAAAGTTGAGGAAACAGAGACAGTAAATGTGTAACTGGCATTTGTTAATAGTTTAATAGATAGTAGAAAGAGTAACTTAAGGTGGTGGCTAGGGCAAGTGAAAGTTTTTTAAAGGAGAAATAGGATTTGAGTATTTTTAGGCAACAGAGAAGGAACCGATAGACACATAGTGATTGAAGGAGAGAGAGAGAGAGAGAGAGAGAGAGAGAGAGAGAGAGAGAGAGAGAGAGAGAGAGAGAGATAGAGAGAGAGAGAGAGAGAGGGGTGGATTCAAAGGAAAAGGCTTGAAGAATAGATGGAAGAAGAGATCAAGGACACATGTAGTGGTAATGACTTTATTAGGAGAAAAAGAAACAATTTTTCATTCAGAGAATGGAACAGAGGAGAAGAGACTAGAAGATTTTGTTTTTGAGATTTGAGGTGTAAAATTGGAGAGAAATTGTTTACAGTAGATTCTCTCTCTCTCTCTCTCTCTCTCTCTCTCTCTCTCTCTCTCTCTCTCTCTGTCTCTTTCTGTCTCTGTCTCTGTCTCTGTCTCATATAAGGTGAGGTCCTCTGCTGAGATCAATGGGTGAGGATATTACAGGGGACATGAAGAGAAAATAAAGGATTTAGAAATGAATGTTATGGTAAATATAGTAGAGAATCAGACTAGTAAAAGGCAACACTGAGGTCTGGGTTGAGGTTGGATTACAAAAATTTATAGTAGGCCCAATCAGTTTATACTGTCAGTAGCATACAAATAGAAGTGGAGAAGGAATTTAGTAGAAGTAAGCAAAGATTGAGGTTTGGAAACACATAAGAAGCAGCAGGCTAAGTGGGGAGGAAATGAACTGGTTAACTATAAGGTCAAGATCATGAGAGGAGAAGAAGAGGACTTAGCAAGGCATCAAGGGATGGAGTGGTTAATAATGATGATAATGATATATAGCTAGCATATTTATAGTACTTTAAGGTTTGTAAAATGCTTTACAACTGTTTCATCATTTTATCCTCACAACAAAACTGGGAGGCAAGTGCTATTATTATCCATAGACTTCTTTACATGTGAGAAAAATGAGGAAGACATTGATTAAGTGACTTGACCAGGATCACCCTGCTGGTAAGTATGTGAGGCCAGATTTGCCTCCATGTGTCCCTGATTCTAAGTTCATTGCTTTTCTACTATACCACCTAGCTGCCTCACTAGAAGTAGAACACATAAAGGTCATATTGAGGACAACAAATACATTTAGGAAGACTGAGTCAGAGATTTTTAAAAATTAAGAAATTGGGGCTTGAGAGGAATTTTTGAGTTTTTGGTTACAAAGTTGGAACAATTATAATTCACATTATGTCAGGGATACGAACATTCCTGTGTATTGCTGAGGTAAAGTGAAGGTATAGACAGATAAGCAAAAATGAGAAGGTTGAGGAGATTAAGATGTTTATGAGGATATCAACATCCATTTTAATATCCTCAAGGTGGTGGTTGGAATGGAGAGGAAGATTATAGGCCAGGATACTATATTTGAGAAGGGAAAGAGAAAAAATTTATGACAATGACTTAAGTGTGAATAGGGTGATAAAGATGGACAGAATGAATCACAAAATGAGAAATTGTTGAGTGATATTGGTAGAGAGAGAGAGACGGTAAGCATAGAGAAGGTGTTTCTAGTACTACAAATGGTGACTTGGAATACATTTTCTTCTGGCGAAGTCAGGTTTCTAGAAGTGCAAGAAAATCTAAAGAGTTTAAGAAGATAAAATCTAATGGGAAGAGCAATTTGTTAAAAAAAAAGAAAACTGCCTATTCATAAAAAAAAGAAAGAGGAAGAATTTCAAATACTAAATTATATGTATTAGAATATATGTAGGTATAGCTAACTGTAATAACATAGAAAATATACATTATATATGTCATATGTGTGTATGTGTATATTATATCTATGTTTGATATATGTATAAAATCTAATTATATATCACAAATAAAATAAAATAAATTGGATGGGGCTCTTTGGTAGCATAATGGACAGGAAGGGAAGAAGATACGAATACAGGGGATCTAGGACTGAGGCTGCTGGGAATGAATGAGTGATAAAAGCTAGCAGGGGAAGAGAATGCCTGAACAATAACAACACAGCAGTCTTCTGACATTACTTCATCTGGGAGGCAGTGTGGAATAGAGGAAATCATATTGGATCTGGAAATAGAAGACCTGAGTTTAAATTTAGGCTCTGCCACTTAATACTCATATGTCTCTGGACAAGTCTCTTACCATCTCTTCAGCCTCAGTTTCCTCATCTTTAAAATAAGAGAGTCGGACCTCTAAGGTCCTTTCTAACTCATACTATGAGACAAATCATTCTATTCAGTCTCAGTCATAATGAGTCTTGATGTGGTTTGTCCAGGGCAGAGTATAGGACTACTACAATCCCCTTTTATTATGGATATTCTAATTTATGAATCTTCAAATTTTATTGCCTTTTAGTGCCTCTTTTGATTCATATTGAATTTATTTTCCCCTAAACCTTTGATGGCTTGTTCTGCTTGACCCTAGAGGGTAAACTGAGTGCTAGCTGTTGAGGAGTTGAATATAGTTTTTTGGTGCAATATTAGGGAAAATCTTATTAGATTTATTTAGTACATAGTGAATTCCTTATTTCAGTAGGTGTTCAAGAAGACTCTTTATGAGCATTTTTCAATGATTTTGTGGAAGGTATTATAGAATCATATTATCATGGATTTAGATCTTGAAGAGACCTCAGAAACCACCCCATAATTTTACAAATGAGGAAAGAGAATCCTAGAAAGGTTATTTGACTCCATCAAGTTCACTTAGGAGGGAAATGACAAAATCAGGATTAGACCCAGGTCCTCTGACCCTAAATACAGGGTGGATAAAAAGTCATGAAGGGGCTTCAACATTTAATTACTCCTTCATTTTAAAAAATTTAATTTATAACAAAAAATAATTTACAGTACCATAGCATCATATGCAGTACATAAAGGAAGTGAATTTACCTTAGGTGTGAAAATCAAATCTCATAAATGACAAAAAAGCAAAGAAAAATAATTTTTGAAAAGTTATTAAAACATTGTGACTTTTGGCCTACCCAATATCTCTGATAGGAGACCTTACACCTTATCTTACCTAGGACCAGGCCTCCAACTCACTTCCTGACCAATAGCCCCAATAAATTTCTGTGCTTATACTTTTCCCCTTCATTTTATGTGTTAGATGGTGAAGTAAATCAAGTGCTGGAACTTGAGTCAGGAAGATAAAAATTCAAATCCGGTCTTAGACACTTATTGGCTGCATGACCCTAAGCACCTCACTTAAACTGTTTACCCTGGTTTCCTCATCTGCAAAATGGAAATAATAATAGAACCTACCTCCCAGATTGGTGTGAGGCTAATATGGGATAATATTTATATTACTTCACCAGTAGAATGTAAGCTTCTTTGGGCCAAGGATTGCCTTATTTCCTTATATGTATATCTCCAATGCTTATCACATTGCTTGGCACCAAGGAAGAACTAAATCAGTGCTCTATCCATCCAACCATTCATCCATCTGTCTATTCATCCATCAGCTATATGTCTCTTTATCTTTATTATTTGGATTGGGGTTGGACTAACTATCTAATGAAATTCCTTCTAAATCTGGAATTTAATAATTCTGCTTTCTTTGCTTTTCTGTCCTCCAATGGAGACAATTGGGCTCATTACAATGATCACTGACTTGTTTCCCTCTAAGCAAGGTGAGATGTAAGAGAACCTTTACCCCTATTCTACTTTTTTTTTCCCAGAGTGTATCCTAAATTGTATGTAATACTTTCAAGTTTGAGATCTGAGGTTTTGAAAAAAATTTATGTCATTCTGTTTCAATCTCAAGTAACCAATGACCAATATCCCAGTTATTCCTCCCAATTCCTCCTAGGGCATGGTACATGAAACACTTCCAAAGCTTCAACCAAACTCTATTGATTCAGGTTATTCCTGGAAGTAATGTTTGTGCTTTTTCACTTAGTGCTGTTTGCCTGCCATTTTTCATCACTGGCTCTTTCTGTAAATCTGGTGACATGGAAGAAAAAGAGGCAAGAAGAAATTTCAAACTTGGGGATATGAGAGAAGCTGGTAATCCAAGTGCCAAGTGGTTGTTGAATTTAGAAAGGTGTATTCATCAGAGAGAGAGAGAGAGAGAGAGAGAGAGAGAGAGAGAGAGAGAGCGCAATTCAAACAACTGTCTGATGCCATGATACACAAGGAGATCCTTAATTCTTTGCAGGAAGGAATGTAATATATTAATGCAATAGACCATTAAGTCACTTCTCCATCTTGGTTTACAATTCACATCTTTTAAACTTTAAAGAGGCTCAACTGTAAGCTTTCCCAAGCAGTAGCTGTTTACTTTCTTTCCACTAAAATAATCATCACGAATACCCCTCTGAGAATGTATATTTTCAGATGCCAGGTAATCAAAGCTTAGTTATGCTCAGTATTTTTTTAGAACCAAATGGAAAATAATTGCTTTAAAGTACCCACTTGTGAGAATAACTCTGCTCATCAGTATAATTGCCAGCAGCCACTGTCTTTCCACCACAATAAATTCACAATGATTCATTAGCTTCTATTGGGGGATGAAATAGATCATCTTGTTAACATTAACTTTGATTTTAAATGGCTAAATTTCATTCCATATTGGAGTTCCCTTTTGAACATAGACTGAAATAAATAAATATTCTTTTAGAGAAGGGTTTGATAACAGTGGATGGGATTGATGGGTGGGATTTTGGTTCAATTCTATTTCTTTTTTGGTGTAAAGAAATCCTGGTGAGGGAACTCCTTCTGCCAATACAATACATAGTGTGCAGCTCTATACCTCTGCAGTTCATAGCCTCAGAAAGTTGTCTGTAGCACTCAAGTAATCTGTTCAGGGTTAACCCTCCATTATGTACCAGAAGCAGGACTTGAATCTGCATTTTTTTTTATTCCAAGGCTGAATTTCTGCCCATTGTTCCTTGGTTTACTTTAGTGTGTGGGATAATATATCATATATAGAGTCATGTGAGCTCATGATCATAATTTTGTGAAACAGCATATCATAGTGGAATGAGTTTGGGAGTCAGGAGACCTGGGTTTGAGTCCTTAAGTAGATCTGTGACCTTGAACAAGTCATTTTACTTTTTTGGGTCATAGTTTTCTCATGTTAAGAATGAAGGGTTGGATAAAATGTTCCTCCTGGAACTATGCCCACAACTATAACTTTGTATCTTGAGATAGAAATAATCAACAAGCACTTTCTATGTTCTGGGCATTGTGCTAAGCTCTGGGGATACAAAAACAAAAAGGAAATAGTCCCAGACCTCAAGGAACTTATATTCTAATGGGAGAGACACTAAGAGTGTATATAGGATTATATAAAATACAATCACATATTAGATAAAAGGGAATTTCAGACAGTAAGGAAGACTAGCAAAGGAGAGACCAGGTGAAGCCTCCTATAGAAAGAAATACTTGAGCTGAGTCTTAAATGAAATCAGGGGTCTTAGTTGAAGAGAGAAAGTATTCCAAGAATAGGGAACAGCTAGGACAAAGGCAGAGAGACGAGAAATGGAGTCCCTATATGACAAAGAAGTAGGCCATTATGGCTAGACTATAAATTGGGGGGGTGGGGGAAGAGAATGTATATAAAAAAAAAAAAAACTAGAATGGTAGGAAGGAACCAGGTTGTGAAGTACTTTGAATGCCAAAGGGTGAAGTTTATACTTTATCCTAGAGGTAAAATGGAACAATTGGAATTTATTGAATCAAATATATAACATGGTCAAACATGCACTTTAGGAAAATCATTTTGGCAGCCATCTGGATAGAGATTTGAGGTATGAAGACCAAAGAGAGACAATATAGTCTAGATCAGGGCTACTTAAACTTTTTCCACTCATGATCCCCCTTTTTGCCCAAGAAGCTTTTACACAATCCTGGGTATATAGGTACATTAAATTGGTATAAATGACCTTTTACTTTTGCCAAATTTTTCACAATCTCCACATTCAGTTACATGACCCCTTATGGTCACATAAACCCACAGTTTAAGAAGCTGGGGTCTAGATGAGGGATTATGAGGACCTACTCATTATAAGGACTAGGTAGGGTGGGAGCTACAGGATTAGAGAGATGAAGACACAGATAAAATTCCAAGGCTATACTCCTTTATAGTGGTAACTGCTAAATCCTGAATGATCCTGATTGTAGTTCCATGGTATTTTTATAGTTTCTTTCTGGTTGCATTCAATATTTGCTCCTTGACCTGGGAGCTGTGGGTTTTGGCTATAATATTCCTGGGAGTTTTCCTTTTGGGATTTCTTTCAGGAGGTAACTGGTAGGTGATCTCTTTGGGATACAGACCCAGTAGTGGTATTGATGGATCAAAGGGTATGCATAGTTTTATAGCCCTTTGACCATAGTTCCAAATTACTCTCCAGAAAAGTTGGATCAATTTAGAACTCTACCAACAGTGCATTCATGTGCCAATTTTCCCACACTCTCTCTGACATTTATCATTTTCCCTTTTTTGTCATATTAGCCAATCTGATGGGTATGAGGTGGTACCTTAGAATTATTTTAATGTGTATTTCCCTAATCAAAACTGATTTAGACCACTTCTTAATCTGCCTATAGATACCTTTGATTTCTTCATCTGAAAATTTCCTGTTCATATCCTTTGACCATTTATCAATTGGGGAATGGCTTGTATTCTTATAAATTTGACTCAGTTCTCTATATATTTGAGAAGTGAAGTTTTTATCAGATACTTATAAAGACTTTTTTCCAGCTTTCTGCTTTCCTTCTGTTCTTTGTTGCATTCATTTTGTTTGTGTAAAAGATTTTTTTAAAATTTAATATAAAATTATTATTTTACATTTTTTTAATACTCTCTATCTCTTGTTTGGTCATGAACCTGCAACTCACCTAACTTCTCCTTTAAGAATTTGGATGCTATGCCACTTAGTGAATATGTTTTGTAGTGATATTACTTCAGTGTCTATGATACTTTTTTTTTTTTTTTTGGTGAGGCAATTGGGGTTAAGTGACTTGCCCAGGGTCACACAGCTAGTAAGTGTTAAGTGTCTGAGGCCGGATTTGAACTCAGGTACTCCTGACTCCAGGATCGGTGCTTTATCCACTGTGCCACCTAGCTGCCCCTCTGATACTTTTTAGCAATATGTAGTTTCCTTCCTTATCTCCTTTAATTAGGTCTATTTTTGCTTTTGCTTTGTTTGAGATCAGGATTGCTGACCCTGCTTTTTCTTTTTTTTTTTTTTTACTTCAGTTGAAGCATAAAAATTCTGCTCCAGCTCCTTACTTATACTATGTGTATGTCACCCTGCTTCAAGTATGTCTTTTGTAAACAACGTATTGTAGGATTCTGGTTTTTGATCCATTCTATCTGCTTCCATTATATGGGAGAGTTCATCCCATTCCCATCCACAGTTATGATTACTTACTGTATATTTCCCTCCATTCTATTTTCTTCCCTCTCCTTTTACCTTTTTCCTCCTACACAGTGTTTTGCTACTGTCTACAACCTCTCCAAGTCTTCCTCTCTTCTGTCAGTCCCGCCCCCCGTCCCACCCCCGGACTTAGTGTCCTCTCCTCTTACTTTTCTGTCAGGTAAGATAGCTTTCTATGTTCCACTGATTGTGTATATTATTCCCTCTTTGAGCCAATACTAATGAGAGTAAGGTTCACATGATGCTCATTGCCCACCCTCCTATATTTCCCTCCAACTGTAATTGGTTTTTCACCCCTCTTCATATGAAATGATTTACCCCATTCTGCCTCTTCTTTCCTTTTGCACCTAGTGTATTCCTCTTTCTCATCCCTAAATTAATTTTATGTCATCCATCAAATTCACCTTATACCTATACCCTCGATCATTACATATTTCTTCTAGCTGTACATTAGTGGTAATTTTTTTTTAAGAATTACAAATATCATCTTCCCTTATAGGGATATAGTTTAGTTCCATTGAATCCCTTATGTTTTTCCCTTATGTTTTTCCCTTATGTTTTCTTTCCCCTTTTCCCTTTTTTGCCTTCTCATGGGTCTTGATAGCAGAAATCAAATTTTTTAGTCAATTCTAGTTATGAAAGCTTGAAATTCTTCTATTTCATTGAATAACCATTTTCATCTTTGAGGTATTATACTTAATTTTGTTGGGTAGGTGATTCTTGGTTGTAAGTCCTAGCTCCTTTGCCTTTCAGAATATCTTGTTCCATGACCTCCAATTCCTTAATGTTGCATTGCTAAGTTCTGTGTAATACTGATTTGGGGTCTCCGATAGATATTTGAATTGTTTCTTTCTGGCTGCTGGAGGCTGCCTGTTGGCCTGGGGCTATGTTGAAGCACAGGGAGGTTCCTGGAGCTTAAGTCTGCCTGTTCCCCTGGCTATGCTAAGGCACATAGGGGGAGTTGGTCCTGGTGTTGGTGTTTGCCTGTTCCATTGTACTGGGCCTTAGGATCTCCCACTGGATTCCTGAAGTGGGGCTGACTTGCTGGCATGCTTCCTGTCCTGGACTGCATTCTCAATTCACCTGAGTGAGACAGACCTTTCTTGCTGGTCTTCCAAGTTTCTTGGGCTAAAAAAAAAAAGTTTTCATCTCTTCTTTTTGCTGGTCCTGCTGTTCCAGGATTTTTTATGGGTCACTGTTTTATGGTTGTTTGGAAGTGAATACAGGAGAGTTATGGCAATTTATTGCTTACTCTGCCATCTTGGCTCCTGGTATTTTTCAGTCTTTTGACTTTATTTTATTGATTCTTATCATGTCATGGAGTCATTAGTTTCCACTTGACTGATTCTTATTTTTAAGGAATTACTTTCTTCAGTGAGGTCTTTTAACATTTGGCCAATTCTTATTTTTAAGGACTTATTTTCTTTAGTATTTTTTGTACCTCTTTTACCAAACTTTTAATTTTATTTTAAAATTTTCCTGCATAGCTGTCATTTCTTTTCCCAATTACTCCTTTTATGATCTTACTTGCTTTTTTTTTTTTTTTTTTAGTGAGGCAATTGGGGTTAAGTGACTTGCCCAGGGTCACACAGCTAGTTAAGTGTTAAGTGTCTGAGGCCGGATTTGAACTCAGGTAATCCTGATTCCAGGGCCGGTGCTCTATCCACTGTGCCATCTAGCTGCCCCCTTACTTGCTTTTTAAAATAATGATTTCCTGTTTCTTTTGTTATTCTAGAAATTCTTGCTATACTTGTACCCAATCTGTATTTTTCTTTAAGGCTTTGTAAATGTTCTCAAGTCATTGTCTTCTTAGTTTGTTTTTTGAGCTTCCCTGTCACCATAATAACTTTTTTATGGTCAGTTTCTTGGTTGTAATTGTTTTCTCATATTTCCTGCCTATTTCTTGACTTTGGAATTTATGTTAAAATTGTCTCTTCTCACCAGGGGTAGAGAAGATTGCTGGCCTGAGTTTGGTGATTAGCTTAGGATTGAAGCTAATATGATCATGGGAATTTACTTTCCATGCCTGATTCATTCAAACATTGTAATGTCTAAGACCAACTGAACTAACTGCTGTTCACTGAACTTATGTTACTCCTGTCCATCTCCAGGCCTTTGGTCACATTATTCATCATGCCTAGATTATATACCCTTCCTCTTCCAGCTTCCTCTCCACTTTCAGATTTGTTGAAATTCTTGCTATTTTTCAAGATCCAGCATAGTTGCCAACTCCTTCATGAAGCTTTCTAGAATCTTTCCAGCTGCATATGACCTTTTCTTCCTTACCTGTCTTATGCTAGTTGGTTTGAACCACTTATCCACACACATAATTTTCTCATTTATGTCATGGTTAATGATGTCCTTGTCTTAACCTACTATAATATAAATTCCTTAAGAGTGGATGCTGTAGGGGCAGCTAAGTGGCGCAGTGGATAGAGCACCGGCCCTGGAGTCAGGAGTACCTGAGTTCAAATCTGGCCTCAGACACTTAACAATTACTAACTGTGTGATCCTGGGCAAGTCACTTAACCCCAATTGCCTTACTAAAAAAATAAAAGAGTGGATGCTGTGTCATTTTTTATCTTTGCCTTCCCAAGTCATAACATAGTGGGTGGCATATAGCAGGTGCTTGGTAAATGGATTAAACTGAATGGAGTTGAATTTGTTTGTCCTAATGTAGCCTAGAATCTAGCAGTCATCTGTAAAATGAAGAATAAAGTAGAACAAGAAGCAGTGCTATTTTTAATGAATGGATATTTTTGTTTTTAGTGATTGAGAATCAGTAACCTACTTTCTTGTCTGGCTAAGGAAAACTGACAAATGCCTAATTTGTCAATGCTAGGGCACTTCTAAAAGGACCAATGAAATAATAGCAAGCCCATCAAGCTGGGGCTATTTTGAGAAATTGGGATGAATAATCTCAATCCCCATTAATATAAACTATAATTGTCCTGTAAATTCAGTCCCTGATGCATATTGTGATGCAAAACTAATATGGTGGGAAACTCATAGTACCAATGGATTTCTCAAAACCCTTATTTTTATAGATCTAGTATAGTGAACATCCATATTATTGTATTTTCCTATAATTATCTGCATAAGGAAGTGTTTTGTTAATGTGGTAGCTCAAAGGGAGAAAAATTGATCATATATGAAGTATTCTAAGCCTTGTCACCCTTAAGAATATTATATTTGAGTAAGGAAAGGGATAATAACTGAGGAAAAGTCAGCTGCACCTCTCATGACAAGACTATCCTTGATAAAAATTGTTGAATTATGTTCTATATCCACAACCCTCCTTTTTCTGCACCTCTTTCCTACCTCTTAGCACTACCTCTGCCTTTTAATTCAGCAACCAAATCTTCCTAGATATCCCTCTGAGGATCCAAACTATGCCTACTCTTCTCAGGTGCTAAGCTTCAAAACCATTATTATACAAATGTTTCTTTGTACTTCTAACTAGATTAAAACTTCTATGGCTTTTTCTGATAGGTTTTCAGGAGACAAGCACTTGATTAAAATAATTGTGAATTGAAACAATTCACAATAAGGTAACAACCCTACCAGTGGTATTTGCTTTTAAAAGAAGTTTTTAGTCCAAAGGAAATAAGCTATAATCATGGAACTAGGATAGTAGGAGGGAGAAGGTTGCTTTCCAAGGCCTTCACATTATATCATTCAGCCTTGATCTTGAAATTTTTCTTTTTTCTTTTTTCTCTTTCTTTCTTTCTTTCTTTCTTTCTTTCTTTCTTTCTTTCTTTCTTTCTTTCTTTCGAGGCAATTGGGGTTAAGTGACTTGCCTAGGGTCACACAGCTAGTAAGTGTTAAGTGTCTGGGGCCAGATTTGAACTCAGGTCCTCCTGACTCAAGGGCTGGTGCTCTATCCACTGCACTACCTAACTGCCTCCAAATTTTTCTTTTCCAGGGTAAAGTGAATGATCCCTAAAGATAGAGTCAACTACTTCTCTCTACATCTCTTAGATTATTGTGTGTCTCTTAAAAATGAATGGTTAATGTCTTAAGATTCTGCTCTGAAACTTGAAAACTGGGGTGAGGATTCAAAGGAAGTCTCCTTTCCCACTTGCACAGAAGCCCTTTAAGCCACATCCTTTTAAATCTATAAAATCTATCCAGAACGCTATGCACATTTCATCCTACAAATTAAGCAAATTAGAGTAATAGATGTGCTCCATAGTCTAACCCCATAGCTAAAAATAAATACACTGACAAAAGAAAAAAAATCACATTAAACCCAGCTAAGCCACATTGGTGACTACAGAAAGCAGAATTGAGTGGTGTGTTCCAAAAGTCAATTGTATTGGAAGGGTTTTCCTTAACAAGTATTTATTGAGAGCCTACTTCTTACAGAGCAGTATGCTAAATGGAACCTTTCCTGATTAAGCATACTGATGATTCTCATATTTTAGTTTTTGAATTGTTTTGAAACTATTTGCTTTTTTCTTCTTATTTTTCATAAAGGAAGGTCTGAGTTATTTATGAACTCTATGAATGAAGTTTAAAGCCTATTTGATCCCCAAAATGATGTGTATGGCTTATTGCACTGTCTCTTTTCTGCTTAGGGTTTGAAGGGAAAAACATATAGTGAAAGAAAATTGCAAAAAATAATATTGTCACTAATATATTTTTATGTTAAATATTATTAGAAAATAGTATAAAAATTAGAAAATAATATAAATATTATGAGAAAACATAATTATGATTTGACATTCTAATTACACAAATTGGGACATTTTACTAAAGTGAAAAGTAGGTCACAGTGAGGGAATGATGACTTCCCTATCCCACATCTAGGAGAAGAATTAATATTAAAACCAAGATCTTTTAACACCAGGTCTACTGTGTGATGTTGTTTCTACTATAATACATCAGCTCTTTTTTTACATAAAGAGAACTGACTTCAGGCACTTACTTGTTGTGTGGTCCTGGGCTAGTCACTTAACTCTGCCCCATTTTCATATAAAATTATCTAGAAAAGGAAATGGCAAACCACTCCAGTACCTTTGGCAATAAAACACTAAATAAGGTGATGAAGAGTCAGACATGATTGAAACAACTGAACAACAACAACAACAACAACAACAACATCAAAAACGGGAAAAATATAAGAATTTCTAGGGTATAATGGGGTCCCCTCTATCCTTAGGATCCTACAGTTCTCCTGCCGTATAGTGCTATGACAGATGAAATCCTTTACACTCTGAAAATGGTTGGAGCAAACTGAGACTTACTTCTGGATCTGCACTGTCCACAAGGCACATAGTACCAGTTAGGGGCAAGATCCATGTTTGTTTCTCCACATTGTTGCTCTGTATCTCATTGATCTTGGTTAAGGCTCCTCAAGAACTCTTTTTATGGTTCCCTACAGGCTTTGATCTTTCTCCCTTCAGGGTTCTGTTGGTCCATTGTCACAGCTGCTGTAACTGTCATGACAAATTACAGGTACTGTTCTCTTTTTCCCTTTGGTGCTTCATCATGTTATTGCTACCATCCATTCCCACCAGGAACCATCACTGATTCATATTTTTCCTTAGACATTCTCTGTCTCTCTTTTGTGCCCTACCTTTTCATACTGTTGCCTCTCTTTCTTTTACCTGCTTCCAAATTCCACCAATGTCAATTTTACCTCAGTTTGATTGTTGTTCTAAACCCAGGGTACCAATTCTCATACATAGCTGAATTAGGAGAATCTGGTTATGTTCACCTATTCCCAGTCTCGGGTTTTTGGTGCTTAGGAAATGTACTCCCTTCTGTCTTAGTCTACATAATGCTTCTGAGTTTTTTGGAGGTCAGGAAAAATATTTTGTCTCTTTTGCTTTATGCTTCCAACCTGTCATGTCCTCCAGCAATTAGGAACACACCGTTTAATTCACCTTGTGACTCAGAGAAGGCTAAAGAATACAATAGAAATAGTAGGGGGCAAGGGGCAGAGTGAGGTTTCAATTTGAGCAAATGCTTATGACATAAAATAGGTATGTTGAGGAGAGGGCAATTCTGACATAATAGCAAAAACTAATGTTCTCATGATTGTAGTACCTACCTCACAGGGTCATTGTGAGAAAAGCATTTTGTAAAGAGTAGTCCACAATGGAATAATAGAACTGGAAGGGACCTTAAAGGTCATTCATTTTACCCCTTAATTTTTTGCAGTTTAATCAGTTGAGGACTAGAGAGGCAGGTTATAAGTCAAACAAACAAACAAACAAACAAAAAACAAGAAAGGAATGATCTGAGAGCTAAATGAATGAATGATTAGGTAAAGACCTCTGGAAAACTGTCTTGTTCCTCTGCTGATTGATGGAATGCTAATCTATACACAGCACTTGCCAGGATACTTGTGTGTAGTAACTGAGAAATGGGAAATCCTATCTCCCTCTGACATAGTGTGATGAAAGCTAGGAGGCTGTCTGAAAGCTGTGAAAGGAAGTCTTTGCTTTTTCCATCTGGCTTTCAGTGAACAGTTCTTGACCCTTTACCTTAGAAAATTAATTCTTACTGGGCTCCAATCTGACTGTGTATTGTTCTAGACCACCAGCACAATTATTAATAAAAATAAAACACTCAATATACTCTTCCCCTATAATTTGCTAAATGCACCTTGCATAGTGTCTGACACATAATAGACCCTTAATAAATGCTTGGTAACTTGAATGTTTGTGGTTCTAGGCACTGACGATGGAAAGAAGTATAAGGTGTGGTCTAGGTCCTCACAATTTTGAAGAAAGCTAATGAATCACCTTGCCAGACAGAAGTCAAATTTGCAATCTTTGACATGAGACTGATGCCATGTACATTAGGCCATGGGACCTTCTATTCTCCTAGAGAGCAGTGGGGGAATAAGTTCTTCTGTCAGCTTCTAGGGGGAAGATACAAGATTCTACCTTTCCCATTATTGAGTCACCCTATCAGAGCCCTCCTGGAAGCAAAAAAGGATTGAGCTAAGTGTGACTCATGATGTTTAACTGTCTAGGGCAGCTGGTTCTCTATAAATGTCTCATCTATCATCAAGTAAGTTGGAGTCTCAGATTATTGTACCATGAGCTACAGTTGAACTGCTGCTTATGATGACCCTCAATCCACTGGCAGCTCTGCTAAAATAAGCTTGACCCAATGAAGATATCTGGCACACAAAAGCATGCATGAGCCAAAGTGGTCCCACAAAAAGAATGCCTCACTTTCAGGAACAAAATTGACAGGATAATATAATTCTGAACAGTACCTGTCAAACCTAGGCCAGTAGATTACATAGAACTCGAATTATATGGGAAGAAAGCACAATCTTTCTATATCTTAGTCTTGACAAATACTCTTACAATGAACAACACATAATGTCAATAGTCCTCTGGAAAACCACAATAAGCTAAACTGCCTGGAATCTTTAGAAATGTTAATGTAAAATAATTTGTCAAAGCCATCTTCTGGTTCTCATAGCACTTATTTGTAGGTGAATCAGTCAGTCAATCAATAAGCATTTATGATGAGTAGGTATTGTTCAATTTGGCTTATCCAAGTGGTGGAGATTTTTTATTATCAGTCTTGTATGGAGAAAAAATATAGTTCCTTGAGTGGTCTACAGGTCTATAGTGGGCTTGGTGGCCCTGCAAAAATACACATCTTTCTCCTGGGCCAACAGTGCAGCATTATTGATCTTTTTTTGTTGTTGTTTCCTATGATCCCTAACGCAGTTTTTCTCTCCTAGAAAGATGCCAAAAGCATCTTAGAAATATTATAAATTAACTTAATCATTAATTCTAGTAATTATCAGACATAAATATGGACCATCAGTGTGATTTATTGTTGGATCCACATAACATGATATCAGCCAGGTGGAACTGGCCTCTAACCTGTGAATGGCCAGAGATGAACAGAGCAGGCTAGAGACAGGAAAGTGATGAATCAAAGACAAGTTTTATTTTCAGAGTGAGGAAAAGGGTTTGCAAGCAAGGAGGATCTATAGACACATGTGCTGGGACTCGTCCTTAGTTGGGGCAGGGAGGCCGAGGCAGTGTGGGGAGATCTCAATACTTAACACTAGTCCCTGTCCAGTGCGTTGTAGACCTGACAATGAGGGGTAACAGCAAAAATGTGAGAAGTTTGATTCATTGCAGAACTTTCTGAATTTCTCCTTTGCTTGTCTAGCTCAGAGAACACCTGGCGAATTATGTGATTTTGCCAGAGGGTGATTGCAAAGGATTTTTATCCTGTCGAGTTCAGGGCATAGCTTGCTTGCTTGCTGAACCTTAGCTCTGGAAAACAGGGGATCTCCATATTTTGTCAATGATAACAATGTAATATTTTGTCAATACCAAATGAAATTTAAAAAATTTTCCTAATGGTAATCATATAGATATGTAGCATAAACCCTTAATCATGGGGATTGCTCCCCCAAAACTACTTAAAAGACCTTCTTTGATATAAATGTAGCATAGGTGATCAGGAGTTGTGGTATTACTGAGTCAAAGAGTATACCTAGTTTTATATCCATATGGGCACAGCTTCAAGTTGTTCTTCAGAATGGTTGGACCAGTTTATAACTCCACCAACAGTGTATTAGTGTACCTATTTTCCGACATTCTCTCCAGCATTTTTTTCATTTTCCTTTTCTGTTTTGTTATCCAATCTGATAAGTGTGCAGTGGTACTTCAGAGTTGTTTTAATTTGCATTTCTCCAATTATTAGTGATTTAGAGCATTTTATATAATACTGAAAGCTTTGTTTTTGTTTTTGTTTTTTTTTAGTTCTAAAAACGACCATATCAATAAAATTCTTGAGCAGACATTGTATACGGGAAGTGTTTTAGGTCCAGAATTCAGTAGAATTAAGAGAGTGATCCAAATTGTATTTGGACAATTGTACTACATATCCACTCCAAGTTTCTCCCCGAAATAAGGCCCTACATTTTGTTTTGTTTTGTTTTCTTTCTTTTTTCTTTTTGGTGAGGCAATGAGGGTTAAGTGACTTGCCCAGGGCCACACAGCTATTTGAACTCAGGTCCACCTGAATCCAGGGCCAGTGCTTTATCTACTGCACTACCTAGATGCCCCCTAAATCTAGGTTTTTTTGAATCCAGATCCCATACAATTTCCATTTTGATTTGTCCTAAAACCCTCTCTCAAAAAATCCTGTGATTCATCCCTTAATGCATTGTCAATGCCAACTTGTTTGTATATCTGTGTTATATCCCCTCATTAGGTTGAAAACTCCATGAGATTGGTGCCCTGCCTTTATTTACAACTTGGTGTCTTCCCCTGACTGAGAATAGTGCTATTTGTGAATGTTGAATTGAATTATTCACCTCTGAATTCCTCATATGTTCTAACAGTCATTTCAATGTAGTAAGTACTCAAAAATATTTGCTTAATCTATGTGAAGAGTTGTTATTTGGAAAGACTTTAAAGAGTGTAGGACATTTCAAGGAGTCTTTATTATAAGATAAGAAATTTATTAAATTAATGACAAAATTGGTACTGACTTCATAAGTAAGCCATTGTGAGCTGCATTTATAATTTTAAATCTCCCTTTAAATTATTTTCTCCAGTTTACAAACTTGGCTTACATCTAGTTGGCAAAATGTAATTTATTTACAATTTTATGTTTGCATTTGAATTTGTAATAGAATAACTTTCTTTCTCACTCTTACTGGAAATTGATATAGAACATAAAAATGTTTAGAGTTGGCTGCCAACTCCTGGGAAAACTTTTTAAAAAGCCATCAATTTAGAAACAATTTTGCTTCTATATTTTTTTTCCCAATTGGTTGTTGTGAAAGTAATTGTCATATCCCATAAAGAGAATCACGATCTCAGGCAATACATAAAAGAAAGATCTTGTTTTTATGTAAATTCCCTTAGTTATAAAGAAAAGAAGAATTAAAATCCAGGAAAGATAATGCTAAAGCTATTTCTTAATATTATTAAGATTATCTACTCTATACATTATAATCTTTAATAAATGGAATGAACTATTTTTATTCTGGTATGGAACAAAAAGTAGTAAATAAATATTGCTTTTCTTCCCAACAATTCAGGGGTGTACAAAGATTAACAGGATGAGTTCCCTTGTAAGAAATAGTCTGGACATGAAGGAATCAGCAATCATTGTTCATGGTCTCATGATCCTGATTTTTTGCATTCTTACCATAGACTACTGCAGTGGGGTTGAAAGGGTGTTGGAACTGAGTTTAGTAGTCCCAGCTCTGCCATTTATTAGCTGTGGGAAACAAATCATTTAATCTTTCTGTTACAGTTTCCCCACATAAAATGAAAATATGGGGCAGCTAAGATGCACAGTGGAGTGCTGGGCCTGGAGTCAGAAAGATTCCTTTTTGTGAGATCATATCTGGCCTTAGACACTTACTAGCTGTGTGACCCTGGACAAGTCACGTAATCAATCCCCTTTGCCTCAGTTACTTATCTATAAAAATATTATCTGGAGAAGGAAATGGCAACTCACTCTAGTATCTCTGCCAAGAAACCCCCAAACAGGGTCGTGGGGAGTCAGACATAACTGAAAAATGACTGAACAACAATAAAATACATTTAATAATCTTTACACTATTCATTAGGGATATTGTTATGATCAAATGATATAATACAGGAAAAGTATTTTGCAAACTGCGAATTTCTCTGTATGTTCCAGGTATTATTCTAACTCAGTATTGGACCAGATCATTGACAGCTTCTAAAACCAAGATTCCTGAACTCTGGGTCCACTCTCATCTTTTTAGTTCTTTTGGCATGGGTACAAACCACCCAATCCATCATTTCTTTCACCCAGGGTTTTTTCTGTGAATATAAGAATTTGTTTCATTTCTCTATAAGGGGTCTTATATAACTATTACATAAGTTATATATAATTACATATTAAATAACATATGTAACTTATATAACTATTGTTCAGCTGTTTCAGTCTTGTTTGACTCTTTGTGACGCCATTTGGGGTCTTCTTGGCAAAGATATTGGAATGGTTTGCTATTTCCTTCTCTAGCTAATTTTCCACATGAGGAAACCGAGGCAATCAGAGTTAAGTGACTTGCCTAGGGTCACACAGCTAGTAAGTGTCAAGTGTCTGAGGCCAAATTTGAACTCAGGTCCTCCTGAATCCAGGGCCATTGCTTTATCCACTGTGCCACCTAGCTGCCCCCTTTTCTTTTCTGATGGCCTCATACCTTCCTTTATAGTTTTTCAGTCTTATAATTGCTTTGCTGAAAGGGTAAAAACTCAGGTTTTCTAGGGAATCAAACATTCCTTCTGCTCTTGTGGTTCCATCTCCTCTTCTAGACATTCACAATTCACATAGAAAAAATACTAGTGAAGGAAAAGCATCAATTGTTTTTCCATATCATGGTTTCTGCTTTGCTGCTACTTCTCTAGTTATGATTTTGATAATGAGAAAGAAAAGGAAAGGATGGACCTGGGATGTATTACAAATAAATGGTGGATAGAACTAAATCATAAATGACTTCACCAATAAAATGGGACAATCATAACCTGTATTTTTGTATGTATCACTCAAAAGGGCTCTGAAAGTAGTAGTTTATCACTAACATCTTTACTGTATCATAGAAAAAAAATAATTCGACCATTCAACTGGCTTTTTGATCCACATAATGCCTATAAATTGATGTCAGATTGTTTTCATTCATTTCTTCAATTATTTCACTGAACAACCAAATCTACAAAAATGGTCCAAATGGCTGTTTTTCATTCTTCTGACTCCTACTATTTTGGATGCTTACTTCAGAAAGTCCAGGCATCAGCCTCTTTATATGTTTCATGTAGTGTCCTGCATGATTTCCATCAATCAATTTAAATGAAAGATAGCTCCCCTTGGGAGAGTGAATTTCCTTGGAACTGCAATTATAAGGTCTTTGTAGAAATCCATTTAGACAATTGTAATTGATTTCTCCCTGAGTGGCTCTATGAGGTGGCATCAAAGTGGTGGATTAGTTTGGTGAAAGTGGAAGTAATTTTTATTGTCTTCTGCACACAGAGAAAGAAATAGAACTCTGCTACAGGTGTGGGTGGGGGTGATCCCTGTCTTCTGTACTGCCTGGTATGCTTTTCTTATTGACAAATTACTAAGAGTCACTGGGGTCATTTTAAACATATCTGTTTTCTGATTTCAAGAAGGTTTTGGCCTAACAGAAAACCCAGAAAAATTCTCTATTGATATTTATTTGGCAGTAGTGATTTTGTTGGTGCCCTGCATGTGCTCTTAACTAGCAGCTCTCCAGGTGAAATCAGTTCAGCCACAGTCACTGTCATGGCTATTAAAGATATACAACCGAGCAGCATTTTCCTTAGTTTATTATGTTTTACCTAAATCCCTTCTATATGCTATGGGCCATATGCAGAATCCATAGCTTACACATTGACTGGGACTCTCCTTCCCAGTATTCCATTTACTGTTCTGGACAAGATATGCTATGTTGACATAGGCTTCAAGATTGCAGAGTAAACTCTGTGCCACACTGAATCATTAGAGTATAGGACAAGTAGTGAGCCATAAATGATCAAAATCAAATTGATATTAACTCAGAAAATGTGTTTAATGATGTTACTCAAATTAACTCATGCACCAAATATTTATTAAGCTGCTCATATGTATAATTTGTATCACTTCCTGTGGCTCTTATTGAGGGGCTCCTGTCTCCTTCCTTCAATATTCTTCTTTGACAATGTAGACAAGATGAACAACAGATGGAGGCTTTCAGAGAAGGAACCTGATTAAATTAATCTAAGGCCAATTTCATCAGGAGCCATTGCCCTTCATAACCCAGTAAACTGAGGCTATAACTTAGCACTGTTGTGAGCTACCCAAATATAGAAACAATAGAATAGAGCTCCCCTGTAATGGCCTTAGTCTCTAAAGAAGAGAAAAAAATTCCCTGTTTCTTTTGAGCCAGTGTTAGAAATTCCAAACCAGGAGGAGATACCCCTACACTGTACAAAGTGTAAAAAAAGGATCCTAGAAACTATAGTTCTTTCATATTTTGGAATCACATGTCCTACATAAGTATTCCAGATAGTCTCTTTTATTCAAATACCATTTTCAGCAAAAAAAAAAAAAAGCGGCAGCAGTGGTGGTGGGGTGTGAAAAAAGTCACTAAAATTGGACAACATTCCCTGATGTTGCTAGAAATGATCTAGTCTGGCTATTTCTGGGTGAGGGTACTAGCAAAAGTCCAGTTATCTCTGTGAAGAATACTTCCTGGCAACTATTCTTTTGTGCCTTTGCTCCCTTTGGAGCTTCTAGCTATTAGGGAAGGCTTTGATTGACTATGTGTAGTTCTTGATCAGTTTTTTACAACCAGTGGTTCTTTTGTCTCAAAGCATCTATTTTGGAATCTTGCCTCTGTTGCAAACTGTACAAATAATGAAGCAGTATTATTTTTATTTCCTTTGAAAGAAGAAAGGGGGAAGGGTTTGCATGTATTCAGGGATAAATGTTAAATTAGATAAAATTAGTTAACTGACACTTTTATTGGTGGATGATGTTCTTCCAAGGAGACTTGTTTAGAGTTGAGTATGGTGCTACAACTATTAAGGTTTCTCTTGTTTGGGAGATAGAAAGTCCGTCTGATTCAAGAGGGAAGAACCTAAGTCAACGAAGACAGTTTGAGATTTTGTCAGTAGTCTATAACACAAATGTAGTATAACTTTAACCATATCTACATAATGGCAAGGTAGGATTGTAGAATCATAATCTAAGTCTAGAAGGGATCATAGAGATTATCAAATACAACCCTTCATTTTATAGAGGGAAAACAGTTATATGGAAGCTAAGTGACTTGTCCATGATCACACAGGAGGAGGCAGGATTGAACCCAGGACCTCTGACTCTAAAACCAGTACTATTTCTACTGTACCACACTTCAATAGAAATGGAAATCACATCAGTTTTTTTTTTGGGGGGGGGATTTTGCAATCAATCAATATTTTGCAATCAAAAAACTAGATAACTGAATCTCTTATTTTTTAACAGACTGCTTTAATAGCTGGAAGACATAGTAACTGATACAGAATCTAGCCCACATGGCTGTTGAAGGTGACTGAATGAGAGCTTCAAATTTGTTAGTGATGGGCAGAGCCATGATGGCAGGGGAAATGCAGTGAGCTCTGAACTCATGATACTATCAACTCCAAACAACATCCAAATAATGTCATAGGACAATGCCTGGAGCAGCAAAACCCACAGAAGAATGTGCTGAAATCATCTTCTAGCCAATAATGGCTTGGAAGGTCAGAAGGAGGGAGTTGCTGTGCTGAGACAGGAGTGGATCCCAACTCCACAGTCACTCTGACACAGACCCAGGCCCAGTAAGGCCTCACAAGAGGAGACCCCCAAAGCCTCTGAATCAGCTGAAGTGCCATTGTCCTCTGGAACTAAGCTCACAGTCTGGTGAGAGAGCTAAGCCCTGGGCAGGGGGGAGACCACAAGGGTCTATGCTGGTGCTGAGGCAGAACTAGGGTTTTTCAACCCTGCTGGGAACCAGGAGGTAGGCTTCAGTAGCAGTGGCCCAGGTGGGGTAGGGGCACAGGCTCATCAGAGCTGACAACCACAACACACAAAGCTGGTTGATTAGCAAGTTGGTCTGGGGTCATCTACAGACCAGGGAACAGGCCAGGCAAGTAAAGAACCTGATCCTCCTTAAATCATACCACCTGGGACTTCTGAAGCTTGGGATACTGCAGCCTGGAAACAGTGCCCCACTTTAAGGAGCTAAAAGTCAAGTAAAAGAAAGGGAAGATGAGCAGACAGAGAAAGGTGATGACCATAGAAAGTTTTTTCAGTGACAAGGAAGATCGAGGTGCAAACTCAGAGGAAGATGTCGATGTCAGGGCTCCCATATCTAAAGCTTCCAAGAAAAATATTAATTGTTCTCAGGCCATAGAGGTGCTCAAAAAGGACTTTGAAGATAAAGTTAGAGAGGTAGAGGAAAAAAATGGAAAGAGAAATGAGGGGGATGCAGGAAAGACATGAGAAAAAAGTCAACAGCTTGAAAAGTCAAATTGGCCAAATGGGAAAGGAGGTACAAAAGCCCTCTGATAAAAATAATTGCCTAAGAATTAGGATTGAACAAATGGAAGCTAGTGACTTTGTGAGAAACCAAGACACAATAAAGCAAATCCAAATGACTAAAAAAATAGAGGGCAATATGAAATATCTTCTGGGAAAAACTGCTGACTTGGAAAATAGGTCCAGGAGAGATAATTTGAAAATTATTGGTCTACCTGAAAACCATGATCAATGAAAGAGCTTAGACAACATCTTCCAAGATATTCTCAGGGAAAATTGCCCTGAAATTCTAGAAGCAGAAGCTAAAATAGAAATTGAAAGAATCCACATGCATACATATATATGTGTGTGTGTGTATATGTACACATATATCTATATATCTATATGACATTGTTACTGAATATAAAATCTTTTTCCTCCTCTAGTTGTGGAAACACATCTATCTAAGATGGGATAGGCATGTTCTTATTCCTAGTGTCGGTCTTTCCCCCCCTCCCCCAATCTTTTTTTTCCATATTCTTTAAGCTTGGCTTATTTACCTTAAAATTGAAGCCCCTCTAACTGATCACTAAGTTTACCTCTAGCCCCAAGTCTTATGACCTTACTGTATTCTAAGTATATTGAGTTCTCTAACCACTTGTTCAGCTTAAAAAAAACAAAAACAAAAAACAAAAAACGAAAAACTAAATCTATCTACCTGACCTCCAAATGTCTTAACAACCCTGATATGATTGAGAGGAGTATCAAAGTTTCCTTTAACATTCTCCTCAATGCCTCCTAAAGTAATCTTCTTTCAAAGACGTTCCATGAAATCTAAACAAAAATAATATGAGTTATCTAATTTCAGGCCTATCCAGAGCATGTTACAAGTGGATGCTTCACAAAAGGTCTTGATTAAGTAATATACTTAAACTACCTGATGTTAAGTGGTAATTGGTACTGTTTAGGAAACAAGATTCTGGAAGGTACAACACTATCCAAGAAAATGACTGGCACTTATTTTACTTTAAATAAATTTTAACTTTAATTTTAATTCTAAAATTTAAATTATTTAAATTATTTATTTATTTAAACTATTTAATCTTATTTAACTTGAATTGATCAAAACTCAGTTAACCTTTGTGTTTTTATTTCACCCCATTCTTATAAATTAACTTGAATAAAATGTACAAATGCTTATTCTTTATATTTTAGATGCATATTTAAAAACAAATTAGTAAAATTGGGAAAGATGAGTCACATGACACATTTGAGATCCTGCTTCTAGAAGAAACTGATTTATACCCCTGGAGGCTAAGGAGTATTTCTTATCTCCATAGGAAGCATGGATAGCAGTTGGAAAATGCTCATTACATGGATTAGTCAGTTTGTCTCAAAGCTTCTGCTCTAGGAAGCAGAAAACAGTAATTCTGTATATGCATTTTTACTTTAAATAGTTTTCTATTTGTTATTTTAAAGTGGGAATAAAAGATGATAGAATATAGTATAATTAAAAGAGTATAGGTCTAACAGTTGCCATAACTGGATTTCAGGTCTGGCTTTCATGCTTTCTACTTCTCAGATTGTGGGTGTCACCTTTCAGATTCTCAGTTTCTTTATCTCTAAAGGGAGGGGGGAAGGAAATAACTATAATGCCCATTTCACAAGGTTTTGTGGAAGAAGTGCTTTTTGAGTATTAAGGTGGTATACAAAAGGGTATTGGGGCTTTCACTGGCTTGTTTGGAAGGCCTCAGTCTTAGTGAACATTTTTGGCTCTATCTCTTTCATCACTAATAGTTGAAATCCTGTCTGAGCTCTTCATGAAAATTGAGACTATATTCCTTTGTTTGGGTCACTTAGGGAATTGGATTCTTCAGTCACCCTAACTTTCTAATACAAAAGGAATGAAAACATTTTGCAATAAGGCAGCTCCTTCTGTGTCCTAGATCAATGGTTTGTTATATTATTAGTTTTACTTGAAACAACCAGAATCAAATCAATATAGAGTTAAAGAATCTCAGATTTAGAAAAGACCTGGGATTTTCCTCTACTACAATACACATCTACAAAGGGATCCCTTTTACTACACATGCAACAGGTTCTATATTTACTTAAAGACTTCTAGTGAGAGGTAAGGTATTGCCTCCTTAGGCAGCCCATTAAACTTTAGCATAGTTCAAATCTCAAGGCTGTTATCAGTCATCCAGATAGTTAATAAACATTTATTAATTGACAAGTATTTACCAGGCATTGTACTAAGTGCTGGGGAAACAAAAAGAGACAAAAGACAAACCCTGCTCTCAAGAAGCTCACAATCTAATGGGGGAGACAAGAAACCCACAAATATATACAAACTATATATAGGATGAAATAGAAATAATATAAAAGGCACTAGGGTTAAGGGAAATTGGAAAAGGCTTCCTGTAGATGATGAGATTTTAGTTGGGATTTGAAATAAATCTATAAGTAGAAAAGAGGGAGAGAATTCCAGGCATGGGTCACAGTCAGAGAAAATGCCCAGAGCTGAAAGATGGCATGTTTTCTAAGTGGAATAGCAATGAGGCAAGTGTTACTGGATTAAAGGGTACAATGGTGGGGAGAAAGGCATAAAAAAATTGTAAATGTATGAAAGGGATAAGTTATGAAGGTATTTGAATACCAAACAGATTTTTTTGTATTTGATCCTGGAGGCAATAGGTAGCCACTGGATCTGTGCTTTAGGAAAATCACTTTGGCATCTATATGGAAGATTAGAGAATAAATCTGTGGCTACACACTCCAACAAGGAGAAGTATTCCATTAGGCCCAGTGTCAGGGCCTGGGAAGGTGTTGAGTACTGACCTAGTTTATCCCTTTCAAGGACTAGAAGGAACATGGCTTTCAGTGCTGTGGGGGAGGATGGTTAGGGTACCAAATAATAACATCAATGTCAATTTATGCTAAGTCCCTTCTTTGTATCCATGGTCCTTGGCTTTTCTATTTTGTTTTTAGGTTTTTTTATTAGAATCAATAGTCAATGAGGTAATAACCATTTATTAAGTTCCTTGTAGGTACCAGATACTATGCTAAGCACTAGAGATGCAAAAGACAGTCCCTGCCCTCAAGGAGCTTACAATCTAAAGGGGAGGAGGAGACAACATATATAAACAACCATATACAAAGCAAGCTGTATACAGAATAAATAGAATATCCTTCATTACACAGTTTCTTTACTTTGGCAGCTTAGAATTACTTTTTACTCTTTTAGTTACACTGCCTGAGGCCATTTTAATTATTGAATATGTTGTTTAAAACAGGTAATGATATTTAATATCGGGATTAATAATGGAAGTTCATTTTTTTTTTACCTGTCTCATGAGATGAATCCAGATCTAGATTTTTGTGATTTTCCATTTACCCAGAGAATGGCTTTGACTTTCCTTCTGCATATGTACCTAGCTTCCAATGCCTTTTGTTGATGTAGAATCCCATGCTGATATAGAAAAGACTTGAGTCATCAGCAAGTTCTGAGGCTGTATTTTTCTGGATGTTGACTATTAAATTGCTCTTTAAATTGCACCTTGTGCTATTGTTTCCTACTGGTTGAGTTAAACCCCTCAGTCTGTGGCTCTCTTGGGATGTGGTACATAGCCAGTAACACTTAACTATCATTATCCATTACATTATTGAAGATATGTTGTCACATAAGACAGAGGCATACAGGGAGAATTCATGTGATTAAATGTAGATCCTGTAATAGCAAAGCACATATTCTATTATTATATAGTATTGCATGAACAGGGCTTTGAGGGCTGTCCCAGACTTCTGTATACTGACAACTCCCTGCTAAGCTGTCACTTTTAATCATTCTGTAGCTGCTGATACCCTTGTTTGAGCTCTACTGCCTAGGGCTATTTTGCTCTCCTGAACATGCTACTTTATACAGGTGATGATGATTAGCTTTAGAATTAATGATTTAAGTTCAGCACTGAGATATCTCCTGTAGTGGATCAGAGCCCTTATTTAACCTAAGTATATTTGAAGCACAAAATCCACTTCATGTTTTCACATATATCATGCAGTTCTGGCATTCAGTGTATGTTTCTTCAGTTTTCTATATGTTTGATTGAAGATTGTTAAAAGAAAATTACACTTATTTAATCAATTAAAGATACTTGAGGAAATATAGAATATCTTTGAATGGAAAAGTAGCATAACCATATTTACTCATGAGGGATAAAAGATGGAGAGTCCAAGTGTTACATTGGTATCCATACAATATTAGACTCAGAAGAATTCTTCCTAAATATTGGCTAGGTGCCAGAGGAAGGAATTATGGAAGTACATGGACAAGTTTCACATCAGATGATGAGAGTTTGATCTTCATTGATGAGCAGTGTTCCCACACTGATATCATATAGCCATTGTAGCATTGAAATATTTCCCCTCTTATCTGTTTTTCCTACATAGATATATTTTTCATTCCAGCAGCAGCAAACATTAAGATAGCAAAATATATTTCTCTAAGAATAATGTGCTTTGCCCTGGGCAATGTATATGGGAGCCAAATTAAAGAAGGACTGAGTTTTTTATTAAAGGCTGGGGATAAGACAGAGGACGATAAGAAGCAATCAGTACTTATTTCTCTACTTTTCATCACATCTCAGGTCCAAAAGAAGTTGCCTGATCTTCCCTGAGAACTCAGTGTAAAACATTAGTTACATATTATGTAACGAATATTGTCCTAGGTACTGAAGTATATACAAAGTTTGGATGGGACACAACTAAATTATGATGCTGAATAAACCATTTTGCCTCTCTATGTTTCAGTTTCCTCATTTTTAAAATGAATGCTTTCATTTTAAAGACTCTAAGGCCTCTTCTAGAAGAAAATATAGAATCCAGTGGTCAAATGATAAAGTTCCTGCCTTAATAGAACTTATAGCTTAATAGAGTTTAATTATAAACTGATAACAATAATATGCAATAGGATTTTGTAAGTGCAATAGTGAAGTGAAAAAGAAATGCTTAATGTGTGAGGAAAAGACAGATTATTTGTATCAATTCACTCAGAAATTTAACACACAGTTACTATAGCTGAAGGAAACCTTGTTCACTTTGAAGAAAAATACCTAGAAACTCAGTCATATTAGCAATTGCAAATTAGACTTGGCTGGGTAAGTCATTTTGCCACCATATGTTTCAGGTGCTTGATGAGTAAAACAAAAGAGTTAAATTAAACAATGTCTCAGGTGCTCAATAAATACTTTTTGAATAAATTAATTAATGAAATGAATAATAATAATGTAATAATCAACATTTACATGACACTTGACAGTTTCTAAAGCCCTTTACTTATGTCATGTTATTTGAGCCTCATAACAACATCATGAGTTAGATATTAAAGAAAATATGATTCCTATTTTGCAAATGAGGAAACTGAGGTTTCAGAGATTGTGAGATGTGTATGGTCACTACACAATTTTAAAACATGAAAATATAGTGTAGGATACTAAAGTTAGGAACAACCTGGCCTTGCATCCTGTTTCTTAACATTTACTAGATATGTTTAAGTATTATATTACTTCTTCTGTTAATCTAGGCAGTTTTTTTATTTTTGCAGATATTCTTCCATTTCACTTAGCTTGTAAAATTTTGGAGCATACAATTGGCCAAAATAGCTCCTAATTATTCCTTTTCATTGGTGGTGAATTTACCTTTTTAGTTTTTGACATTGGTAATTTGATTTTCTTCTTTCTTTTTAAAAAATCAAATTAACCACGAGTTCATGTAATTTATTTGTTTTCCCCCATAAAACTGGCTTCTAATTTTATTTATTAGTTCGATGGTTTCCTTACTTTTAACTTTTGTTAATTTCCCCTTTGATTTTCAGGATTTTGAATTTGTCATTTAACTGGGGATTTCGAATTTGTTCTTTTTTTAGTTTTTTATATGTGCATGTGCAGTTTGTTGATTTCTTTCTCTATTTTATT
The DNA here is from genome assembly GCF_019393635.1 of Dromiciops gliroides. Taxonomy (NCBI): domain Eukaryota; kingdom Metazoa; phylum Chordata; class Mammalia; order Microbiotheria; family Microbiotheriidae; genus Dromiciops; species Dromiciops gliroides. Next base: position 109,597,623 of record NC_057865.1, on the reverse strand, counting down.
GATTTAGAGATATAAATCTTCCCCGAAGTGCTGCTTTGGCTGCATCTCATAAATTTTGGTGTGTTACAGTCTTATTGTAATTCTCTTTAATGAAACTGTTTATTATTTTTATGATTTGTTCTTTGACCCACTCATTCTTTAGGGATTATTTAGTATCTAATTAATTTTAAATCTATCTTTCCATGGATTTTTATTAAATGTAAATTTTTTGCATCATGATCTGAAAATGTTGCATTTAATACTTTTGCCTTTCTGCATTATATTGTGAAGTTTTTATGTCCTGTTAAATGTTCATGTTTTTACATAGGTGTCATTTACTACTGAGAAAAATATGCATTCCTTTTTATATTGATTCAATTTTCTCTGGAGGCCTACAGATTTAACTTTTCTAAAATGCTATTAAGCTCCTTAACTGCTTTCTTGTTTATTTTATGGTTATATTCATCTAGTTCTGAAAGGGGAAAGTTGAGGACCCCCAGGAGTATAGTTTCACTGTCTGTTTCTTTCTGTAACTCATTTAACTTTTTTAGAAATTGAGATACTACATCATTTTGGTGAAAATATATTTAAAATTGATCTCGCTTCATTCTCTGTGCCTCCTTTTAGCGACATGTAGTTTTCTTCTTTATCTCTCCCTCTCCCCCACCCCCCTCACAGGGCAATGAGGGTTAACTGACTTGCCCAGGGTCACACAGATAGAAAGTATCAAGTGTTTGAGGCCTGATTTGAACTCAGGTCCTCCTGAATCCAGGGCTGGTGGTTTATCCACTGTGTCACTTAGCTTCCCCCCTTCCTTATATCTTTTAATTAGATCTATTTTTTGCTTTTGCTTTGTCTGAGATTATGATTGATACTCCTGGGTTTTTTTAAATTCAGCTGAAGCATAATATATTCTGCTCTAGGCTTTTTATCTTTAATCTCTGTGTCTCTTTCTGCTTCAGAAGTGTTTCTTGTAAATGATATATTGTAGGATTCTGTTTTTTAATCCACTTTGATATCTATTTTCATTTTATGGGTGACTTCATCTCGTTCACATTCACAGTTATGATTACTAACTGTGTATTTCCTCTAACCTATTTTCCCCATTTATTCTTCTTCCCCTTTTTCTCTTTCTGGCTCTCTCTCTGTCTTTCTTTCTCTTTTTATTTGTCCATTTATCTTGTCTTTCCTTAACAGTGTTTTGCTTCTGACCACCATTTCCATCAATCTGCTCTACCTTCTATCAGGCACCCCCACCTTTTCTTGTCCAATTCCCCTACTACTCCCCTAGAGAAAAAGATTAATTTCTATACCAAACTAAATATGTATGTTATTTCCTCTTTGAGCTAATTCTGATGAAAGTAAGGCTCAAGCAATGTTTAACCCCCTTCTCTTTCCCTCCACTGTAATAGGTCTTTCATGCATATTCATGTAAGAGAATTTATACCATTCTACCTCTCCTTTCCCACCTCTCCCAGTGCAATTCTTTTTTCTCACTCCTTATTCTTTTTTGTTTCAGCCCATCAAAGTTAACTTAAATCCACACCCTCTGTCTATGTATAATCCTTCTAACTGCCATGATAGTGATACAGTTCTTAAGAGTTACAAATGGGGCAGTTAGGTGGCACAGTGGATGGAGCACCGGCCCTGGAGTCAGGAGTACCTGAGTTCAAATCCGGCCTCAGACACTTAACACTTACTAGCTATGTGACCCTGGACAAGTCACTTAACCCCAATTGCCTCACTAAAAATTAAAAAAAAAATTAAAAAAAAGAGTTACAAATAACACCTTCCTATGTAAGCATATAAAGGGTTTAACTTTATTGAATAATTTATGTTTTCTCTATTTTGCTTATCTTTTTATTCTCTTTAGTCTTGTATTTGGAAATCAAATTTTATGTTCAGCTCTGCTCTTTTCATTAAAAATATTTGAAAGTCCTCTATTTAATCAAATGTCCATCCCCCCCCAAAGGATTATGTTCAGTTTTGCTGGGTAGGTGATGCTTGATTGTAATCCAAGCTCCTTTGCCTTATGGAATATCATATTACAATCCCTCCAATACCTGTTAAATCCTGAATAACATTGACTGTGACTTTATAGTATTTTCTCCCTGACTTGAGAGTTTTCATTTTGGAGTTTTCATTTTGGAACCTCTTTCAGGAGGTGATCAATGAATTCTTTAAATTACTATTTTACCCTCTGGTTCTATGATATCAGGGCAATCTTCTTTGATAATTTCTTGCAGTATGATGTCTTACTCATTTTTAAAAAATCATGACTTTTAGGTAAGCCAATAATTCTTAAATGATGTCTCTTGCATCTATTTTCCAGGTCTGTTGTTTTTCCAATTAGATATTTCACATTTTCTTCTACTTTTTCATTCTTTTGATTTTAAAAAAATTGTTTCTCGATGTCTCAAGGAGTCATTAGCTTCTGTTCACCCAATTCTAATTTTTAAGGAATCATTTTTTCATTTAGCTTTTATTCCTTCTTTTCTGTTTAGTCAATTCTACTTTTAAGGAGTTGTTCTCTTCAGTGGACTTTTGTATTTCCCTTTCCATTTGGACAATTCTACTATTTAAGGAGTTTTTTTTCTTCAGTGAATTTTTATACATTTTTTCCCATTTTTTTGTTCTTCCTTTATCGAGCTGTTGATTCTGTTTTCATGCTTGTCTTGTATAATTCATTTCTTAATTTTTTCTACCTCTTTTATTTGATGTTTAAAATATTTTTTGAGTTCTTCTAGGTGTTCTTTTTGGGTCTGAAACCAATTCATATTTCTCTTTGAAGCTTTTCATGTAGGTGTTTTGACATTGTTGCCCTCTTCTGAGCTTGTGTTTTGATCTTCCCTGTCATTATAGTATCTGTCTATGGTCAAGACTTTTTGTTTTTTGCTCATTTCCAGGCTATTTCATTACTTTAAAAGTCTCAAGCTTCTTTTGCCTATACACTGATCTACTGTGACAGGGTCTCTGGGGCTAGATGTTTACCTACTATTCCAGGGCCTGAGGGCCTGGTGGATTGCCTGCTGTACCTGGCCTTTTGGCCCTCGCGGTTTGCCTAATGCTCCTGGGCTTTGGGGCCTGGCAGCTTGTCTGCTGTGCCAGGCTTGCCAGACTTCATCTACTGTGCTATGGTCACTAGGCCTGCTGAGCCTGGTCACTTGCCTGCTGTTCCAGTACTAAAGGCCTTACAGCTGGGAACATGTGTCACTGGCCTATAACTCTGGGGTCATAGGGCCTCAGTTGCGGACCTGTGTTGGTGCTGGTGACCTCCTACTGGCTTGCTTGGACACCACCTGTCCTGGGCTGTGTTCCCCTTTTACCTGAATGAGACAGACCTTTCTTGTAGTCCTTTTAAATTGCCTTGGTTAGAATATTGTTTCACCCTATCTTTTTGTGGGTTCTGCCACCCAGGAATTCATTTTGAGATATTATTTAAAGTTATTTAGAGGGGAATTTGGGAGAGCTCAGGTGAGTTCCTGCTTTTTCTCTTCCATCTTGGCTCTTCCATACCCATTAGAGTTATTTTAAAACATCATCTGTTATAGTTATTAGCACTGATCCAAATAGATACTCTCAGATTTTTTGTTTCTTCTTGCCATGGTGCTGATTGTTCTCTTAACATGGCTAAAAACTTCAAAATTTATCTTTTAGACTGGAAGATGCCATGTAGGGTCTGGGACAGCAGAAAAATCAGGAACTACACTGGTTAAAATCCATAATTTGAAGGGATTCTTTGCCAAAGCAACTTTGTACCCTTCTCCCATGTACCCCCTAGGCTATAGCCAGCTCCACTGAAGTTGTCCTTACCTTTTTGTCAAGTTACTAAAGTTGCCTCTTCATTCAGGCCTTTAGGATCCTTGTTACAAATTAATCAGATTACTTTATGATATGATGTAGCAGTTTGACTTCACCTTTGTTTTATCCCACCCTATACACTGATCTTTTCATAATATAGTAACTAAAGATGTGATGGCAGTATTTGATTTTATATGCCTTCTTTTCCCGTGCTTAGTAATGTGAGACTTTATGCTGAATTTGCTAAAGGAAAGGAGGTATTTTAGGAGATGTATATTCCAAATTAACTTTGTCAGTTTATTGGAAAGGGGTCAAATTTACTCTGACTTTTTATGTTCATAAATGATATATACTGGTAAATAGTTCAGAATACACTGTGGGTATATGTATATAAATATGTGTATGTATACACACATATGTGTATATATATATATTTATATATGTATATGATAAAGAGATTGCAAAAAAATTTTCTGTCAGTAAGATGTCTGGTGATATACATGTAGAATACCTCAGTGAGTAAGTAACCCCAGTATTTGATAAATTAACCACAACAAAGGACAAATCCAGAATGTGAAGGAAAAGTGGAGTGATCAGAAGATACCCCAAAACCTGACTTAGTAGGTCAGAGGACCAAGATGAACCTGAAAATGGAGAATTTTTCCTCCCCTTGGACTCAGTAAGAAAAAAAAATATAAAAAAGAAGTATGTTCTCTGAAATTCAAGAACAGTCATGACTTGGCTCTTAAGCGACAATTAATTACATCATTAGAGAAGGACAGTTTTATATGTGATGCTCCAGAAGTCAGACAACTCTCAGAGCACAGTAATGATTCTAGAGATAACAAAGCAGAAGCATTGATGTAATTTCAGAAAAAGCTAAAAGTCCAAGATGAGAGAATACCAAGAACTCAATAAAATTGAAGTAAATGGTGAAAGTTTAAGTAAAATCTATATGTATGTAGTACTTTTGCTTTGAAGAGGAAATTTACTTCAGTATTTAATTATATTTTAAAAATAATAACAATTTTTATTTAAAGTTTTTAATTCCAAATTTTATCCCTCCTTCTCACTCTCCCTTAACCCTCCCTGAAGCAATAAAGCAATCAGGTATGCTTATAAGTGTGCAATTATGTAAAACATAATCATATTAGTCATTTTGTATAAGAAAACTTGAATAAAGGAAAAAATAAAAGAAAGTGAAAAATAGCATGCTTTACTCTGTGTTCCATCAATATCAGTTATTTCTTTGGAGGTGGATCATATGCTTCATCATTAGTCCTTTAAGATTGTCTTGAATCATTGTATTGCTGAGAATAATTGAGTCATTCACAGTTCTTCATTGAACAATATTGCTATCACTATGCACAATATACTCCTGGTTCTGCTCACTTCACTGTACACTAGTTCATACAAGTCTTTCTAGGCCTTTCTATAATCATCCTGCTTGTCATTTATTATAGCACAATAATATTCTGTTATCATCATATACCACAACTTGTTTAGCCATTCCCCAATTGATGGGCATTCTTTGATTTCTAATTCTTAGCCACCACAAAAAGAGCTACTATAAATATTTTGTACAAATAGGTCATTTTATCTTTTGGGTGATTGTCTTTGGGATATAAACCTAGCACTGGTATTTGTGGATCTGCATACACAGTTTGATAGACCTTTGGTCATACTTCCAAATTGCACTCCAGAATGGTTGGATCTTTTCACAACTTCACCAACAGTGAACTGGAATCACAGCTTTCCCACATCCTTTTCATCATTCAATATTTTCCTTTTTTTGTTATATTTGCCACTCTGATAGGTGTGAGGTGATACTTCAGAGTTGTTTTAATTTGCATTTCTCTGATCAGTAGTGGTCTACAGCATTTTTTCATATGACTAGAGATAGCTTTGATTTCTTTGTCTGAAAACCACCTGTTCATATCCTTTGACCATTTATCAATTGGGGAATGTTAAGGGCTAAAATTCTAGCTAAACTGTCTAAAATATCTAATGAGTGGTCGCCAATAAATTATAAACTTTAGCAAGAGTTAGACTTTTAAGCATTTATTAAGGAGAATAAGAATTTGGTAAAGAGAGAGAGAGAAAGGCCTAGATTCCTATCTATTAAAGGGAGAGCACATTTCTAGCTCCGCTCTCCACCAGAGTCCAAAGGAAAGAGAGCCCGAGAGTGAGCGCCAGTCTCTTCCTTCCTCCTCCCACTAGTCCGCATCACTTCCCTGATGCCAAAGAAAAGACTCCTGGTCTTGCCCTCAAAGACCTTCGCTTCATGGGCAGAACTCTTCTACAGTAAGTATCCAGCAGGTGGCGTTATTCCAATCGTTACAGTCCCCCCTGTTGTTCCTCAAGAAACAAAATGTTTCCTTGACGGAACAGTAAAAAGAATATAATAACTATTGCTAACTAATAATATGTGAACAACAATATAGAAAAGGAAGAGAGGAAAGTTTTGTCCAGAGGGGTGATTTTTTTGTCCTCATGAACCGACGCTTTGACATTGGTCTTGCAAAGGGAGGGCCTCTGCAGAGAGTACATATCACAGATGGTGTATATTATAACCGAAAAAGAAAAGAGAAAAAACCAAAACAAAACTGTTCATTTAAAGTCTCTGAAAGTCTTTTCTCAGATGTCCTCTAGGTGTAATCATGGAATGGAAGTCTTTTCAGGGGTTGATGTGTGGATGCTGGTAATCAGCCAGGAAAATTTCCTACAAAATTGAGCTTAACACAACTTTAAAATAGCTTTGTCAATAATCAAATCAAACAATGAAAGTTCTCAAAAACATGTCTAAGGGAATTCAGAATCTTAGTTGTTACATATGAAACATATAATAAAACAAAAATTGAACCATTCTTTAAAATTATAATATTATTACAGTCCCCCTTTATGGAGGGTAATTGAGAAGACAATTGCTGCGATATTATTTTTAAAAAATAATTTTTATCTTTGTTTCATCACTTTTTGCATCATCTGCCTAATTATCCTCATGCCATTATGAGAAATTTTAAAATCTAATATAATTGGTAACAGGTGTCAAGGCCAAATTCAACACTGTTATTTATCATGACACCTGAGATAATTATGGGGGTTACCATAAAAGAACAGAGAAATGATGGGATATGAGCATTCCCACACTTGAGCAATATGTACTGTCCATGCAGTATGCCAGGCTTAAAATAGGTGGATGGAATATATGTCCATGCCACCGAACATATTGGAGGAAACTGAGTCAGACTTAATCAGATGCATGGGATTGAGATGTCCATTGCATCAGGCATATAGGAGGGAGCATAGAAGCCAGGTGTAGAAGTGAGATGGGTGGGATGAATACTTCCAGCCATCTGTACAATATTGTGGGGAAAAATAAAATAAAATATTAAACCAAGAGAATCCAACCTCAACATTTGTCAAAAGCCGTTCCCTTGGCCATACCTTGACTTCATGCATGTCTCCCCTCATGTGACAGTTCAGTGTCTGCTCTTGCATGTATTCCTCTTGTGATTGGATGGCATCTTGGCCAACTGGCATCTGATAACTCAGAATAAAGGCAATTAATGTCTTAAATGATAAGTTCCCATAATCCAAGTCTCATATGGATTTAAAATTGAGGATAATAAATGATTGCAAAAAATGTGAATACATCTTGACTCAGAACACAATATATAATTACGCAACAATTTCAAATAATACCCCTTTTTTTAACTTAGTATACAATTACTTTTTTGAAAAATCTGAACATATTTAAATACAAGTTAAAGCACAACACAATCTCAAAGACAACTTTTACAAATGTTCCCCTCTTTTTTTTTTTTTTTGGAATATGCTTATCAAAAATAATACTTCTAGAATCAATTTACACTTGCCATGGCAAACAATTTGCTAGGGAAATGCTTTAAAGAGTTTGATCAAATAATCAGTTGAGAAAAAATAACAAAAACAAATAACTCAGAATATGGGAGCACAATACTCCTAGAATTAACATTGTATTATGAAATCAAAACCATGTTTCAAAATTAGATAGATGAATGAATAGAAGAAAATACACGTGGAATAATAAAAGACAATGAAATTCAAACTAGGGAAATCTAAATGAATATGAACTTAATATCAATAAGAGTATTATAAAATATAAACTTGATCACATGACTATAAAAAGCTTTTACAAATATTCTCCTTGTTTTAGAAACTAAGTATAAGACACAATCTCAAAAGCATGAAAATCTCTATGAAAATAAACCCATACCATTAATTTCAAAATGTATATGTAATGTCATAGAAATCCTATGTAACCTCTGAACTGACATTAATACTCTGAGTAAAGTTAGAACACTTTTGATTCTGATATCTAAAATCCCCAATACTCATATCAATACCTTGCTGCTTACTTCCACATTTCTGTAAAATATATACCCTCCCATGGCAAAAGAAGCAGAGTCTTGAACTATGTTGATTGTCATTCTTATTCAGCTTAAGTTTTTCTTCTTTAACCCCTCTATATTGTCTGTCAGTCTTTTCACCATACAAATGCTTTATAAGATTACTAATTAAAGACAAAAGCAGGTTAGCAAAATTATGAACAAAATGAGTATATCTGGAATTTAAAGGGCTTTCTAAGGTTGTCTCAGAAGCACAGCCAGGCTGGGGAAGGGCTGAGCCTGAAGCTGCAAATGTAGTTAGAGAAAGTTGAGCATGCGCATCAGTTCTCTGGACTTCCCAGGCAGGGGAAGCAATGGGCTTGGCCATGGGAGGAGTAGAGGGTGGGGTCTGGAGAGGAGGGGAGGGACCAGAGCAATTAGAATCAGACTTGATTTTGAACTCAGGCCTGGATTCCTCTTCCCCCACTTTGCCTCCAGGTGCTAGGGGATTAAAAACTTCTAGTGGGTGGGTCATTGCCTCCAGGCATGCAAAATTAGAGCAACAATTAGTATTAGAACTGGGAAAAGCTGCTGGAATCTCTACAGGTTTCTCTGAAAAAGCATGGTTGGGAGAGGGAGAGATATTTCCTTGTGTGAGTAAGTTGCTGGCTCTTTTAACAAAAATAAAAAGAAAAATAGAAAATCCACAAAAACAAAGCATTAACATGATCTTATCTCCCATTTGTCTGGTTAAACAGACTAAAATCAAAAATAGGGTAATTAGGGAGTTTAAAAGGTCCATTTGAAAAAATTTAAAGGGAAAACACCCAGCAATTCAGCAGTACTTCGGATTTAAAGGGATAGGGTAGGGAAAATTTCTTACCCAACCGGAAGATCAGAAGTGAGGTTCAGCTTTCCTCTTAGTGGTCAGCCATCTGTTAAGGGCTAAAATTCTAGCTAAACTGTCTAAAATATCTAATGAGTGGTCGCCAATAAATTATAAGCTTTAGCAAGACTTAGACTTTTAAGCATTTATTAAGGAGAATAAGAATTTGGTAAAGAGAGAGAGAGAAAGGCCTAGATTCCTATCTATTAAAGGGAGAGCACATTTCTAGCTCCGCTCTCCACCAGAGTCCAAAGGAAAGAGAGCCCGAGAGTGAGCGCCAGTCTCTTCCTTCCTCCTCCCACTAGTCCGCGTCACTTCCTGATGCCAAAGAAAAGACTCCTGGTCTTGCCCTCAAAGACCTTCGCTTCATGGGCAGAACTCTTCTACAGTAAGTATCCAGCAGGTGGCGTTATTCCAATCATTACAGGAATGACTTATATTTTTATACATTTGACCCAGTTCTCTATATGTTTGAGAAATGAGGACTTTTTCAGAGATACTTGTTTCCAAAATTATTTCCCAGTTTTCTGCTTTCCTTGTAATCTTGGTTACATTAGTATTGTTTGTGCAAAAGCCTTTTAATTTTATATAATCAAGATTATCTATTTTACATTTTCCATTGTTTTCTATATATTATTTAGTCCTAAATTCTTCCTCTGTCCATAAATTGGGCAGATAAAGTATCCCATGCTCTCTTAATTTGCTTGTGTTATCACCTTTTATGTGTAAATCATGTACTCATTTTGACTTTATTTTAGTATATGGTATGAGATATTGGTCTATACCTAGTTTCTGCCATACTGTTTTCTAGTTTTCCCAGATGTTTTTGCCAAATAATGAATTTTTGTTCCAAAAGCTTGGATCTTTGTCATATACTTGATTTACTATAGTCATTTACTATAGTGTAATTTGTATCTATTCTATTCCACTGATCCACCTCTCTATTTCTTAGCCAGTACCAGATTGTTTTGATAATCACTGATTTATTATACAGTTTGAGATCTGGTATTGCTAGACAACCTTCTTCATTTTTATTGATTCCCTTAATATCCTTGAGCTTTTGTTTTTCCAGATGAATTTTGTTATTTTTTTCTAAATCTATAAAATATTTTTGATAGTTTGGTATAAAACTAAATAAATAAATTAGCTTAGGTAGGATTGTCATTTTTATTATGTTGGTTTGGCCTAACCATAAACAATGAGTATTTTTCCAATTGTTTAGATCCATTATAGACAAAACTCACTGATGGTTTTAGATAAATATTATTTATCATTTTAAGGTAAGCTCCATTCATTCCTATGCTCTCTAATGTTTTTGAGAGGAATGGATGTTGTATTTTGTCAGAGGCTTGTTCTGCATCTATTGAGATAATCATGATTTTTCATGGTTTTGTTACTGATGTGGTCAATTGTGCTTATAGTTTTCCCAATATTGAATGAGCTCTGCATTCCTTGTATAAATCCCATCTCCTCATAGTATATGATACATGTGATGCATTGCTGTAATATTTTTGCTAGTATTTTACTTAAAATTTTTGCTTCAATATTCATTAGGGAGATTAGTCTATACTTTTCTTTCTCTTTTTTTGACTCTTCCTGGTTTGGGTATCAGCACTGTATTTGTCTCATAAAAGTAATGTATTTGTACTCCTTTTATTTTCTCACACAATTTATATACGATTGGGACTAATTATAATTTTCAATTATAACCTCAAGTAGAATAATGACAGTCATAGTGTAAGTTACATATACAAATTACCCTCATTACTTTATCATCTAGAAAAGAAAACAAATTTACAGAAATACAAAGAGTAACTAGATATTCTATACATGTTTTTGAAGGCTTAAACTTCTGAAGTGGAATTCATTATTGATATTATTCTCAGAATCAGAGAATCTCAGCATTTCAAGGAATTTCAAAGGCTATTTAGACCAACCTTCGTCTGAATGAAAGTATCTTCTACAATATATGTTATATACTGTAGAATATGTTGCACATTTTGTTGTAAAGGTGATTCTTGCTAAGATATGGGTAGAACTAGATGACTCTGAGGTCACTGAAAGATATAACATTTAAAGACAACTATCATGGCTCCCTTAAATCCCTGTTCTTCAGGCTAAATATCACCACTTTCTTCAGCAGATCTTTATCTGTAATAGTGTCAGGGATCATCTTTGTTCTTATTCTTTTATGGATATTCTTTCAACTGTTCAATATTCTGTTTTTTTGTGGGGCAATGAGGGTTAAGTGACTTGCCCAGGGTCACACAGCTAGTAAGTGTCAAGTGTCTGAGGCCAGATTTGAACTCAGGTACTCCTGAATTCAGGGCCAGTGCTTTATCCACTGAGCCATCTAGCTGCCCTCAATATTTAAAATTTTTTTAAAAATTTATTTTAATTTCATTTCATTTAATTTTTTAAGGGTAGTTTTCAACATTCATTTTCATAAGATTTAGAGTTCCAAATTTTTCTCCCTCCCCCCTACCTTTCCTCCCCCCTCCACAAGACAGCAACCAGGTTATATATGTACAATCTACAAATGCTCTTTTTATAAGTTCCATTTGTTCAATCCTAATTCTTAGGCAATTATTTTTATCAGAGAGCTTTTGTACCTCCTTTTCCCATGTCTTTCCTGAATCCCCCTCATTTCTCTTTCCATTTTTTCCTCTACCTCTCTAACTTTATCTTCAGAGTCCTTTTTGAGCACCTCTATGGCCTGAGACCAATTAATATTTTTCATGGAAGTTTTAGATATGGGAGCCCTGACACTGGCATCTTCCTCTGAGGGTGCACCTCGATCTTCCTTGTCACTGAAGAAACTTTCTATGGTCATCACCTTTCTCTGTCTGCTCATCTTCCCTTTCTTTTACTTGACTTTTAGCTCCTTAAAGTGGGGCACTATTTCCAGGCTGCAGTATCCCAAGCTTCAGAAGTCCCAGATGGTATGATTTAAGGAGGATCAGGTTCTTCACTTGCCTGGCCTCTTCCCTGGCCTGTAGATGACCCCAGACCAACTTGTTAATCAACTAGCTTCGTGTGTTGTAGTTGTCAGCTCTGACAAGCCTGTGCCCCTCCCCCACCTGGGCCATTGCTACTCAAGCCTACCTCCTGGTTCCCAGCAGGGGTGAAAAACCCAAGTTCTGTCTCAGCACCAGCATAGACCTCTGTGGTCTCCCCCCTGCCCAGGGCTCAGCCCTCTCACCAGACTGTGAGCTTAGTTCCAAATGACACTGGAGCTTCAGCTGATTCAGAGGCTCTGGGGTTCTCTTTTTCTGTAGAAGCCTTCCTGGGCCTGGGTCTGTGTCAGGGTGACTGTGGGGTTGGGCTCCACTCTTTTCTCAGTGCAGCAGCTCCCTCCTTCTGACCTTCCAAGCTGTTGTTGATTAGAAGATTTCAGCACATTCTTCTGTGGGTTTTGCTGCTCCAGGCATTGTCCTATGACATTATTTGGATGTTTTTTGGAGTGATAGTGTCATGAGTTTGAGAGTTCATTGCCTTTATTCTGCCATCTTGACTCCACCCTGGAAGTCCTCAATATTCTTCCTATAATGTGGCACTATAAACTAAAAATGTAATCCAGTATTTATTGTCTGATTATTTGTATCTAATGGTAACCATGTTTGAGGTAGGGACTGGAGTAAAAGAAGTAAAGAAAACAAAAAAAATTTATATGGTAATTTTATTGTTTATTTAAAAGTAAAAGTACATTATACATAATAGATTTGTCATTTAATATGCCATCATCTTTTTCATTATATTATATTATGGAACCAATTGTTTTATTCCATAAATTACAAAAATAAAATAAATTTTAAAAAACAACAAAAGTAAATAAAAAAAGGACTGAGCATTGTGGTACTCTCATATACCTATTACTGGAGTTTATACTTTCTATGCAGACTAGGACTGAATTAGAATACTTTTTTTTGGTTTCTAACTCATATTGAGCTAGAATATCTTTCAAAATGCCCAGATATTTTTTATATAAACTACTCTCTAGTCACAATTACTCATCTTAAACATATGAAATTGATTTTGACCTTCCTTCACTCTCCAGTAATAAAGCAATAAAATTATCAATATTAAATGTAATTTGATTAGATTTCACCCAATGTTCTAGCCTTTTGAGATCTTTTTGGATCCTGATTATTGCTAATGCATAGCTAGCCCTCCTTTTGACTATCATCTGAAAATTTAGTATATCATGTATGCTCTGGAGTTATTATAAAAATAAATATAACAGATTTATGAATAGATACTAGAACTTCTCAGTTGGATGTTTTTCCAAATTGACATTGAAAAATTATTGCTAATAATAGATAGCATTTACATATCACTTTACAATTACTATAGCATTTCATCTTCACAATAGTCCTTGTACAAAGGTGCTATAACTATCTCTATTTGACACATTAGGAAACAGAGAGACAGTAGTTGTGACTTGTCTACTGTCATTAAATGTTATTTATTTAAAAATGTGATGTGTTTATTATTATTTTTATATGAATTAATATATTTTAAATTTTTGTTTTAATTTCTAATGTGGTAATTATAACTCTTACAAATAAAATCTTTTTGGGATCTTCCATAATTTTTAACAGTATAAAGGGATTCTCAATATTTTTAGAGTGTCAAAGTGGTCCTGAAATAAAAAAGCAAAACTCAGAATTAAAGAACAGAAGAAATTAGGATGATGTACCTGTATATATTTAGTTCTGCAATAGACCTTAAGCAAAAGGTATTGGAATCCATTTTGAGCTGATTCTGTGCCTCCAGAAATCACTCAAGTCAGGGACTGTGGCCAGTGAAAAGTGAATTCCCTATGTGGAAGGATGCTGAGAAAGATTTGAGTTCCAACCCTCAAGGCATTCATCAAAGAAGAGAGTCAGAACATAAGTGATAGAGGAATAAAATATAAATAAAAATAGACTAAACTAGAATAAAAGAGACTAAAATCACCAATGTTCTCAGGAAAATAACTCTTAAAAACTTTGAGCACAAGAAGATAAATTAATAGAGATGATATTAAAATATAAGGAAAGAGGGCCACAAGTACATCAAAAAAATCAAACATCTCTAAATAGATATTGTAAGATAAAATAAATTGAACAATACTTGATGATACAGAGGACTACATGGATTCACAAGAGAACATGGAACCACAACAGTTCCTGAATGGTTAAAAAAAATAAAAGAATTGTGAGAGTAGAACCTATGGTTTACACAGCAGAAATAATAGTCAAAATAGGGGAGAAAAGCTTTTACCCTTGCTAGTGGATCTTTTCATAGAAGCAAAACAGAGAACAACTAATTTTAGAATACAAATATATGGAGATGAAAGATAATCTTGAAAGAGGAGAAATTTTAAAAATGGTTAAAAACACATGCCCTCTATAATAGCAAAACCTATGGATCTTGAAGATAGGATCAATGAAAATAACAAGAGGATAATAGGTCTCCCAGGAGAGTAGGAAAGAAAGGAAGCAGTTATGAGGGTATCATAGTAGTCCAGGAGAGAGGTAATTAGGTTCTGAACTAAGGTAGTTTTTACTTGTGTGGAGAATGGGGACCGATTAACCATCTATGGAAGCAGAACCAATTAGACGACAATTAATTGGTTATGGGGTTGAAGAAGAATGAAAATATGGAAGATGAAACAGGTCCTTCAACAGATATAGAGAAGATTGGAAGAAGGATGGGATTAAGAAGACAGATAAGTTTTGTTTTATATATCATGAGTGAGATACCTATATTACATCCAGGTGGAAATGCCCAGTAGTTAATTGTTGATGTAAGATTAGAGTTAAGGAGGGAGATGTGGCCTAGATAGGCATATTTACTAATAGTCTGCATGACTATGATAAGTGAATACATGAAATCTGATGAGTTCACCAAAAGAGTATATAGAGAGAAGTCTCAAGGTAAAGATCTTTGGGATATACCCACAGACAGGAGGAGAATATGGATTCATTAAAAAAAAAATTTCAGAAGTGCTTACACAGGTAAGCAGAGAACCATGTGAGAGCAGTGTCATCAAAACTAAAGGAGAGAGTATGTAAGAGAAGGGTATGGTCAATGATGTAAAAAATCATCAGAAGAGAGGGAGCGTGAAGATTAAGAAAAGATCATTAAATTCACCAACTAACAGAGCTCATTAGTGATCTTGGTGAGAGCAGTTTCAGGAGGTCACCATATAATTTGATACTCATTGGCTTCACTATAAAGTTGAGCACAAGGGAAGATGGCAAAACAAAGAAACAAAAAATACATGGAAAGTATGAGTCATGTTTGAGAAATGTAAGAAGGAAAAATCTTTTAGACACTCGTAAGTCTAATGACTCATTATTACAGAAAAATAGACCTATAGAAAACAAATCTATACAAAGCTTGACAGAAGACCCAACTGAGCCATATAATCCCAGGAGTATTCATAGACAGAATTAGCCTTAGGACAACAAAGAAAAGGAACAGAACAGGACAGAACAAGAATTTATTAAGCACCTATTTACTATGGGGCAGGTACTCTGCTAAGCACTTTATAAGTGTTAATGCATTTATAGCAATTATTTTCATGCCCAGTGAAAGGACCACCATATTTCAGTCTTAATGCCTGATACTCCAGTGTGAAACCCCAGTGAAGAATTAGAAATAGAATTTAAGATAGAGTCAGGAGTAGTGATGGATTAACATCAAGTACAAAACAAAGAAATCCATCCTGAAGGTGACACAGTTTAAAAAACTCAGTGATTTCACAAGAAAAAATTGGAAGTGTGGTAGAGGAAATTCCAAAAAATATTAGCATGTTATTAATGCCTCAAAAAGAAATAGAGAGAAATCAATAACTATCTTAACATTATCCCTATTTTATAATTTTAATTAGATCTTTATGAGAACAATCCAAAGGAATTTTGAGGCATAACTTATTAATATGTGAAAAAAAGAAATATGCAGAACTGATTTCAAAGTAACTAGGGAAACTTCCTTTAATAATTAATAAAATCATTTATAGGGCCTGGTCAACTGAGTAATTATTTAACAAAAAGGATAAATTCTTGTGAACATAAGCATGAACTTGAAATTGGGTTAAATTATTTTGTTTTGTGATTGTATATGCGAGTTAATTTAATGTTACCTTTCATACCTTCATTTCTGTCTCCTTCCCTAAACCTGTAATCAGAATATGGGATGTTGAATTAGCTAGGTGATTATGCAGAAGCATATTAGCAACCAGGAGATTTCTGAACTGAATGGGATTGATTTGTACTGTAAGCCATTCAATAAACTTAGACCAGGGGAGTTAGTGGGTTGA
Organism: Dromiciops gliroides; assembly: GCF_019393635.1. Taxonomy (NCBI): domain Eukaryota; kingdom Metazoa; phylum Chordata; class Mammalia; order Microbiotheria; family Microbiotheriidae; genus Dromiciops; species Dromiciops gliroides. Next base: position 109,581,278 of record NC_057865.1, on the reverse strand, counting down.
ATGTGATAAATTTTATAGTGGGTAGTATGTGAAGAAACAGGGTAAAAATATATCATGCCATTTTATGAATTCTAGGCCAGGGATGTAATTATGTCGGATGGGAGACTTCACCAATGCATGTTAGTAATCTGAGGTGTTAGAATACATGAATGGTTTGAGAAGTTTGCTTTTCCAGTAATTTGTATCTCTCTGATGCCTGCCAGTGATATCACTAATCTGCTATTTGCTGCTCACTTCTGAACAGAACTTCTCTGTAGTGCATTATTATTTTTTCTGCTGGACTTAGTGCATCTGTGATAAGCATGGAATCTTAATTCTCTAATTGGTGTCATATTATCTCCTCTGAAAGCTTCTGTTTTCTGAACTTTTCTCTGTTGCCATCAACTGAATTTCAGCTTTTCAGAGCTATCTACTGTCTTTTTTCTATTTAGAAAGGGATGGTTACTGGTAGCTCTTTAGTTCATAGCTGAGGTTACATAACCTGGCAGTTGGCTGAGCATTGCCAGAGAAAAGCCAATCTGAGTGTCCAGGAATATGATTGATTTTTTGACTGCCTATATATGGTGCTAATTTTTAAGTCTATTTTTTCAGTTAGTTATCTGAGGTAAGGCTAGAAAATTGCAAACTTCTTTTTATCTGTTGGTCAGGATTTATTTATTTATTTCAGGTATTTTGGCAAAAAAAAAAAAAGCTGTGTAGAGACTGAAATTCCTTTTTGCTCTCCAATTTCTTTTTGATTTCCATGCAAATGTGTTCCCTGGTCACATATATTTTCTGCATGTATAGTAACTCATGGGAAACCCTGTAGATTCATGGAGGATTTTCTTGTTACTTAATTTTCCACATTTGATTAAACATATTTTGCTCTGTAGCAATGGCAGGCTGGTAAAAATAAGTTCATTGGGTGGATCAGTTGGCCAAGAGTCAGAAACAATAGAACCCAGTAGCCCAGTTTTTGTTTTGTTTTTACTAAAGGCAAGAACTCAAACTACTTGGGAGAAAATTACCTATTCAGTAATGACTTCTCAGAAAATTGAAAATTGGTTTTGCAGAAAATATATTTATGACAATATATTGCAATATATATTAAAATTCCAAATAAACATGCTACATAAGTATTAAATGTAATGTATAATTTTATATATACATTTAAAAAAACTTAGATGGAAATGTAATGAACTAGTTTTAATAACTATGTTTAGGGATATAATTTTCAATAATACAAAGGAAAGAGGAGACCATAAAAAAAGACAAGAGACAAGTTTGATAGGAAATTTTTAAAAAATTGTATGAACAATAAAGGTAAATGGGCAATTAAAATTGTTGCATCAAATATCTCTCACAAAAATTTTACACCTAAAATATTTAGAAAAGGAACACAAATTGCACAATTATTTTTTAAAATACCCATCCTACCCTGTTGCAGAGGTAGGAGGTCCACAAGTATAACATTGTATGTGTTTTTAGGCTTTTTCATTATGTTGATTAGTTATTCTTTTTAAAAATTATTTTTCTTCTTTTTTTAACTTTAAAAATACAATTTGTTTCATAGGATGGGTCTCTAAGGATAAAAGAGACAGGGTACTTGTGAAAATGAAAGCAATAGGAAATAAAACATAAAGCATCATATATTATATATGAAACAACATATATATGAGGTATATGTGTAAATATGTATGTATATATGTAATGAAAAAATATATAAGACTAAACCTTTCCCTAATGGAGGAAGGGAAGAAAACATTTCCTTTGTGAAGAATCCTGTGCTAAGTAATTTACAAATATTACCTCATTGAGATAATATTTTAAATATTTGGTAAATTTGTAAATATTTCATAGTTAAAGGTTATGAAACCTTGTATTGTTTTTTAAATACCAATATTCTCCCATGGATGATATATAACCACACATTTTGTGAATTGTGGAAAAACACATTCTTCAGAAAATCAGTTATCAGTGACTTAAAAGACAATGGAGAGATAGATGGCAAGTGTAAATAGACTTCATCATATTTCCAAAGATAAGTAATGAATAATAACTATTGAAGATATATAGTAGCTAGCATTTATGCATTGCTCTAAGGTTTAGAAAGTACTTTACAAATATTTTTTCATATGATTTTTACAACAATGATGGAAAATAGGTGCTATTATTAGCCTCATTTTACAAATAAGAAAATGGAGGCAGAAAGACATTAAGTGATTTGCCAAGGGTGATATAGCTAGTAAATTCTGAGACTTGATTTGGACTCAGGACTCCCTGCCTCCAAGTCCAGCTTGTTACCTAGTGGTCTTCATTCCAAAAATATATATTCTGAAAAGGAGATGGGTTCTTCATGTTTCAACAATGATGGATAATAGGTTGAGTACTGTTCTTGAAAAATAGAGACCTAAAAAACTTGTTGAAAAATAATCCTCATGATGGGGCATTAATATGTTCAATTTTGAATATGGTATTTGGGAGTAAGATTTTGGCATAGTGTTCCTGGATGTGCTGCCATCCCAGTCTCTATGGTAGAACATGTAGCATAATGTAGAAATACATATTAAAAAAAAGCTTGTTGAAAAATAGAAACCTAAAAAAAGGCAAAGCATTTTGGTTATATGTTATGTGGATGATCTATGGGATAGTGTGGACAAGAACTTTGCAGGGGAAGAAACAGTGGTTGGATTAAAATCTCTACCAGTGGAGATAATGCCCAAATTATTGGGATCATTGAGCTATTAATATGATAAAAGAACATACTTTTTATGGAGCTATATACTTGTGATGGTTCCAAAGGTTTGTGATGCCGGGGTGGGAGCAGGGATAAGCTCCCACTCTCTATAAAATGCTCCAATAGTATGCATCTCAAATAGCCTCTGACAACCGAAGCCCAGCTCCTGGCCTTCTCGTGGCCGAACTGTTTCCACTAACAGGAAAAGGGGCAAAGGTGAGTCACTGGTGCCTTAAAACCAGTTGCTTCGGGCAGATGGGGCTCCTTAGCCTTGGCAGGCAACCCGCCTAGGAGAAGGAAACCCTGATTTTAAACCTCTGCTGCCTTGAGGCTATACCCATATATGGGAAAGGCTTCAGGAGTTAACCCCGAGGAAAAATAAGGAGTCGGAGTCCCTTAGGCAGCTGGATGTTGGACATCACATCCCTCTGGTAACTCCTGTGGAAGCACTGGTGCCAAACTTTATTGGCTCTGCCTCTCCTTTGGATCCACCAATGTTGTGGAGAGAGAAAACCTGCTGCATGGGCAACAGCTTGTTTTCCAATTGATCCACCCAGGCCAGCACCCTGGAGAGGACACTCCAGCTACTCCTCATGGGGTAGATACAACACGGGATGCAGCAGTTACCGGTTAGAAGTCACTCAGGAGCTGCAGCCCCCATAGTGGACTGCACAGCCTCACTGTGTCCTGTGGCTCTTCAAGGCGCTGATCAATGGTCGTCCACGACTGATGGAGGCGTACAATACCTGTGATGTATAGAAAACTACTCTGCAGAAGCAAAATTTTAGGTGATACAAACGTATCAGATGGAAAGATGTACAATTGCTTTATGGTTAGCTGTGATATGTTTCCAGAGATGACTATGTTTAAAAAGTAGCAAAAGAGATGGCTTTTAGAAAATGTATGATTTATAAAAGAGGAGTACTAATTATATAATATGAATTAAGGATAAGAAATGGAAATCTCAAGTCCTAACAGAAGATGTTAAAGACCTAGAATAGAGGCTCCAGCACTTTCAATAGATCCTTTGGGACGATACATATAAGAATTGAATAGGAATTTGATTGAAAAGTAGCTTGGAATCTGTACTGATATAGGAAGTCCCCACCTTTGTAAGCTCATTGATTCACTGAAATACATGTGAGGAGATCATGGGTGATGTTTGGAGAAGGAATACAAGTGGTCAAAGGATCTCAAGTCAGTCAGTTTATTAGTCATAGAAATGCAAGCATGCAACTCCCCAGCTCCTCAGTCCCATGCAAAACCATGGAAAGTTGTGCAGGTTCATGGTTGTGGTGGAATACATATACCCTTTAAGAGTCCGGAGCTCTTGGTTTTTGCCCCCATATCCAATTTTTGCTTCTGGGATTGTTCATAGGGGCTGAATGGGAGGAGAACTTAAATGGAGTCAGTCAGTGGGTGGCCCAGATTGCCATCCCCTTTATTTATCAAAAGGATATTGGAATTATAAGAGCTTGCTTACTTTGCATACTTGGATTTTATGGTTCACTATACTGATTATCATCAGGAGAGCCTTGAATTATTTGCCTAAAGGAACCTGATTAAACCAGTTCTGGAGATGTGGTAACTTCCTGGTACATAGGTGGTTCAACCATTGTTTAAACATGTAGTCTTGCTGTAGCCAGGGCCAAACAATTGATCAGTCTTCACAGTGTGTCCTGTTGAGGTCATATCTGAGTCTCTGGAACACTGTGTTCAGTTCTGGGCACCACAGTTAGGAGGGGACATTCATTGAGAGATGAAACTAAATGGGATTTTGAGATCTTTTAATACAAAGAGTTTGTTTGAAGGGATTAGGAATATTTATTTTATAGAAAAGAAGCCTGGGCATCAGACTCATGACAATTATCCTAAGTGAATGTTATTTGAAGGGCTGTTATTTGGAAGGGACACTATACTTATTTTGTTTTATTTCAAAATATACAACTAGGATCACCACCACCACCACCACGAAATAGCAACTGTAAGTATTTATTAAGCATCCACTATGTGTCATGTACTACATTTAGTTTGGGCATATAAAGAAAAGCCAACACAACAAAAACAGTTTCTGCTCTTGAGGAGTTCACAGTCTAAGGCAAAAGAGAGCAAACTATGCATAAGAACCAATGTGAATAACAAATTGCAGTTAATCTTAGAGGGAAGGTGCTAGCAAGAAGGTGAATTGCAGAAGGTGGGATTTTAGCTGAAACCTAAAAGAATCCAGACAAGTCAGGAAATGGAGATGAGCAGGGAGATAATCTCAGGCATCAAGAATAGCCAGCCTGTGAAGGGGGAAGCTAGGTGGTGCAGTGGATAAAGCACTGGCCCTGGATTCAGGTGGACCTGAGTTCAAATCCAGCCTCAGACACTTGACACTTACTAGCTGTGTGACCCTGAGCAAGTCACTTAACCCTCATTGCCCCACCAAAAAAAAAAAAAGAATAGCCAGGAAAAAGGAATAGAGTGTCTTGTGTGAGGGAATGCCACTGGAGCATATAATATGTGGAAGAAGGTATGGTGTAAGGAGTAGGGAAAAGGTAGGAAGGGAGTAGATTATAAAATACTTTAAAGGCCACATGGAGATTCATATTTGATCCTGGAGGTAATAGGGAGCCATTGGAATTTAGGGAATGTGTGTATGTATGCATATGTGTATGTGTGATATGGTCAGACCTGTACTTTTAAGAAGATCATTTTGAGAGATGAAGGAAGGATCAATTGGTATGTGGACAGATTTGAGGAAGGGAAAACAACTAACAGCTATTATGATATTCCAGGTATGAAATGATGAAGGCCAGGACCAGGGTGGTGGTAGTGTCAATGAAGTAAAGGGGAAATATATGTGACACATTATAAAAGAATAAATAGGATTTAGTTCCAGGTTGGATATAGCAGGGAGCTGAGAGGGAGTGAAGAGCCAAATATGATGTCAAGGTTTTGAGAGCCTATGTGACTAGGATAGTTGTGGTACCTTGGACACTAATAGGAAAGTTAGGAAGAGAACAGGGCTTGGTTTAGGAAACTAACGAATTCAGTTCTGGAAATGTTGAGTTTAAGATGTCTATGGCAATCCAGTTCAAGATATCTAACTGGCATTTGGAGATGTGAGAATGGAGGTCAAGAGAGAGGTTAGGGCTGGAAAATAAATTTAATTATCCTTTCTACATCACAAATTTTCCCACTGTAGTTTTGATAAATTGCTGGTTGGCATAAGAAATTAAATGTGAATTTTTGGGGAGTTTTGCAGAAGCCACACAAGAAACACAAAGGCTAGCAGACAACACAGAACCTATGATAAAATACTTAACCCAAATTTTATTTTATTTTTTTGGTGGAGGGTTAAGTGACTTGCACAAGGTCACACAGCTAGCAAGTGTCAAGTGTCTGAGGTCGGATTTGAACTCAGGTCCTCCTGAATCCAGGGCCAGTGCTTTATCCACTGCACCACCTAGCTGAACCCCAAATTTTATAAGAAAGTAGTGACCCACTTTAACAAAGAGTTAAAAGTCAAGAAATAGGCTGGAAAAATGAGCAAACAGAAAAAAATTCTGACCCTAGAAAGTTTCTGTGGTGACAAGGAAGATCAAAATACACCCTCAGAAGGAGATAATAAAGTCAAAGCTCCTACATCCAAAGCTTCCAAGAAAAATATTAATTGGATTCAGGCCATAGATATGCTCAAAAAGGACTTTGAAATAAAGAGTGGTAGAAGAAAAAATGGAAAGAGAAGTGAGAGTGACGCAAGAAAATCATGATAAAAAGGTCAACAGCTCGAAAAGTCGAATTGCCCAAATGGAAAAGGAGCTATAAAAGCTCTCTGAAGAAGATAATTCCTTAAAAATTAGAATTGAGCAAATGGAAGCTTTATGAGAAGTCAAGAAACAATAAAGCAAAACCAAAAGATTGAAAAAATAGAATGCAATGTGAAATATCTCGCTGGAAAAAACAACAGACTTGGATAATAGATCTAGGAGAGATAATTTGAAAATAGAAGATGATGAGATCATCATGTGAAATGGTATAGAGGAAGAAGAGAAGAGGCCCCAGTGCAGAGCTTTCAGGCCCCCCATTGTTAGTAAAGTTATTTGAGGTTTTTATGACCCCATCTTTTGGCTAGAATAAAAAAAAAACCAGCATGCACACTGGCCTGGGGCTCAGGCCAGCACCTCTGCAAATGGCATGGTGCTCCACCCACTGGTTGTAGCTGTCGCCATGGTGCAGGCACCTCATGTCATCACCACTTGCCGATGCCTACAAGGGCCTGGCAAAATTATAATGACTGGAAGCCCAGTGAAGGCAGTCGTGTGACTGTCAGTCAGAGCTGCCAGCCAATTGGCTTGGGGCTGCATGTGGTCAGCCTGGGGTCTGCTGGGAAGAAGGGAGGTTTTAATTCTATACAAAAGCAAACTGTGATGTATTGGTCAGTCAACCAGAAAGAGAAGAGGTTGATTAATAGTGTCAAAGACTATAGAGATGTAAAAAGAAAGAAGATTAAGAAAAGGCTATTTAATTTGTTAATAATTTAATTTGTTAATAAAAACAATTATTGGTAATTTTGGAGAAGACTGTTCCAGTTGAATGATGAGGTCAGAAGCCACTTTGCAGAAATTTAAGAAGAGAGTGAGAGGAAAGGAGTGGAGACTCAATGTAGCAGACCTTATTATCAAAGGGAGAATAGATATGGGAAGATAGATAGTGAGATGGATGCATCAAATGAGAACTTTGAGGATGGGGATGACATGTGTGTGTTTAAAGGCAGCAGGAAAATAACCACTAGACAGAGAGTGATTGAAAATATAAGGGACAATCTGCTAGAAAACATTGAATTGAATGGGATCACTTGTACATCTGGAAGATCTTGCATTGGTTAGGAGCAGGGTTACCTTTTCATGTGAAACAGGGATGAAGAAAAAGCTAGTGGTAGAAGGCATCTGATTGATGTGAAATTAGGAGGCTTTATGAGGGAGTGCTGAACAAATGACCTTAATTTTTCAGTGAAATATGAGGCAAGATTCTCAGTTGAGAGGGTGAAGGAATGGGGACTGTGGGAAGTTTAAGGGTAGATGAAAAAGTTTGGAAAAACCAATATGTGGGATAGTGAATGAATTAGGAATTCAAGGAAAAGAATTTCCTTGAAGCAGTGAGGACCCAGTTGAGATTATGTAACACATATGTGTAGTAAACCCATTCAGCAATAATACATAGAAGTTCCAATCAAGCAACCACCCTGTATTTATCAGCACTTATTTTGTGACAGCCATTGTGCTAATTGTTGAAGATATATGTATGAAGAATGAAACAATTCCTACATACAAGGAGCTAACATTCCAATAGGGGCGACAGCAGTAATGAACTCTCAGTTACTAGAGATCTTCAAATGGATCCTGAGTTACCACTTGTCAGGAACTTTGCAGATTGGATTACAGTTTAGGTTTAGGTTTGACTACATGACCTTCCACTTCTCTCCTGAATTTTGTTGCTTTTCATCTTTTTCTTTGAGCTTTCTTCTTTCGTAGCCCTTTTCCTCTAGTCTCTATTTCCTATCTTTTCAACCTTTCATTATTATTACAATCCTTTTCTCTTCTTATTTCTCCTCTTCTTCATTCCCTGTTCTTTCTCATCCCTGCTCTGGTCAAATCTGTCTTTCTAGATCACCAGAGAAAGTTAATAAAGCATACATCCTGACAATGGAAGCTCTTAGAACTTTGGGATGGAGGGATGTGTGTGTGTGTGTGTGTGTGTGTGTGTGTGTGTGTGTGTGTGTATGTGTGATGTGTCATCTGCACTGGCTGTTCATCCTCCACCATCTACTAAATCAAAAAGCAGTTATACCGGGGGCAGCTAGGTGGTGTAGTGGATAAGACACCAACCCTGGATTTAGGAGGATCTGAGTTCAAATCCAGTCTCAGACCCTTCAAATTTACTAGCTGTGTGACCTTGGGCAAGTTACTTAACCCTCATTGCCCCACCAAAAAACCAAAACCAAACCAAACCAAACCAGTTATACAGATGCAGATATGTTGCTTTGCAATATTTAGGTCTGTATATGGGATTGAGAAAAATCCATTAATTAGGAATGTTGACCTACATATACATATAGGAATCTTTCAGTTATATTCTATCCATGAGAATAATACCATTCATGAAATATGAATGGCTTTTAAAACTTTAAAGTGCCTGTCAAATTAATTGCACAATCTAATCACCAAACTCGCTCCTCTAATTGAAAGATTTAGAATTGCCATCCTTCACCTTCCTCTATAGTCAATGATCAATTGTAGCAATAAATAGCTTAACATTTGTGTACACATGTGATGACACATCATAATTCATAGAAATGCCAGTGCAATGAAATAACCAGAAATAGAGATGAATGTACTATCAATTTCTACCTAACGACTACAGATCTGTCATCTTTTCTTTGGTATGTTGAATACATTAGCAAGAAACAAATGTGTATCATCCAGGTAATCAATATTCTGTGTCAAACGACAATTCTTTGCTACATAATTATCATGTTATTTTTTGATGTTTCCCCTGTTCTACCATGCCGTAAGTCCATTTTTTGGCTGGAAACCCCAAAGCTATTTGGGTTATATCACTATGTTGGTTGACCTAATTTGATATGCTTGGCACATGTGTATTCATTTTAACATGTTCATTATTATAAACTGGAATTCGGCTTAAGTAGTACATTGTTGAAGGATGGAAAAGATGACCACTGAGGTCCCATACAACTTTAGGATTCTATGATTCAATCAGTCCACTGGAAAATATCTTTGCTCAATGTCATGTAGCAAAAGAAAATGTTCTTATGTTTGTAATGCTGTTAATAGATATTCATAGAATCTTGGAGCTAGAAGGTACCAGAGAAACCATCTCATCATTTTATAGATAAAGAAAATGAGACCCCCCCCCATTAACTAAATGACTTACTCAGACATATATTATATAGTGTAAAGGAAACTAGACAGGAAATTAAAGGACCTTTGTTCAAAGTTGCCACTGACTCACTAAATGACTATGGGAAAGTACTGAGTCTCTCTCAAAGCCTCAGTTTCCTCAATAGTAAAATGAGAGGATTTGGAGTAAATGACTTTTGTGGGCCTTTCTTTCACTGATATTCTGTGATTCTCTGAGTCACACAGAGAATGACAGAGCCAGTGGTCTAACTTAGATCTCCTAATTTTTAATCCAGTGTTCTTCCCATGCTTTTCTGCACTGCACTTTGGTTCCCTCTTCCTTTGTGCTCCCTCATTTCTTTCTTTTGATTTTTTTCTTCCAACCTGTTGAGAAGGAAAATGAAATGTTAAAATACTGTTTTCGAGCTCTGGAATGAAGGGAAATAATACCAGTATCTTGTGCTTTTCTGGATGGCAAGAAATGGCTAATTCTTACTAAAGCAGTTGTGTCAAAAAGCCCATCCTACAGAGGATGAAAATCAACCAACCAAACAAATAAAAACCTACCTCACTTCAAATGGAGTATTTTTTTTCTTTGGAACAAACTTGATCCCAATCTTCCAGTGTTTTAGAGACTGTACACATTCAATAAGAATGTGCTAGAAGGGGAGGTACTGTGAGCTAATTCTAGTCCCTCTAGCCTCTGCAATCAGGTTCAAGGTGCCTTTTGGAATGTCTGATTCCTAAATAACAAACTCATTATCACCTTAAAACTTTTCCTTTCTTTCCTTTCTCAGTCTGTGGACCTGGTTTCCTCATGATGACAAATCTTTTCCAGCACCAATTGTACTTTTACTACTACCTACTCCCCCAAATCCCTGGTTGTGGTGGAGGAGTTAGATAACTCCTTGTTCTTCATGGATATTTTCAGGGTTTTTTTCTATCTCCATTATTCAGTAACTTCTCCTCTCAGTTTCTTTCAATCTATGTTTAACAGACAATCAGGATTCTAGTAATTATTGTCTACAAATCTTCAAGAAATTCTGCTTTCTTCCTCAATGAGTTCAATGCTCACAGTCTTTTTCTCTTCTCCAACAACTAAACTCATATTAAGAGATTTAAATGTACTTATTGCTATTCCCTAAACACCCTGATCTTTCAGCTCTTCAATTTACCCATTTGCCATTTATTCCTCCATCTCACCACAATTATACACAGAGATGTCCATGCTCTTAATCTTGCCTTAATTTAGAACTGTCTCACAATCACATTCACAAATGCTGAAATTCATTTATCTTATCATATTTTGTCATTCTACCTCTTCCTCTCCCTGTAATTTCAAACTCAGTCATTTCTCTTCCCTGTAGACCTCCAGTCCCACGATCCCTCAATATATTCCCTAGGTCATTACTGTTGCATTGGCTACACTCTTTTCTTTTCTCCATTTTGGCAACTTGGTGAACCAAATGAACGTCTTACTGACCTGTTCTCTCATATCTTTCGCCTCTTTATCCTACTGAATATTTTGCTTTGTCAACTCCTAGCCCTGAATTACTTGTTTAATCCACTGCCTTTATTCCAACTTGTATGCTGCTGAATGAAAGTAGAATTATATGCTACATAATTTGATCTGGGCCTTTATTGTAGTAATCAGTATATGTAGCTGGATGGATATCCTAGTTGGTCCTTGAGTACATATATGATATATTGACATTGTGGACAAATAGTGAATCAGGAGGAAACTGAGTAGGTGGAAAAGCAGTTCATATGTCTTTGGAAATATGCTGTAGCACTTTCAATGACTCTGAGCTTCTCCTCCAAACAAAAAACCATTTTAAAAGCAATAAATTTCTATGGCAATAAATGATAAAATGTCACTACTTACAAAAAATTTAAATTGTACAACATTTAAAGTACAATGTAGAGATGGATTATGAGCACCAAGAGGGTGGAATGCATTGCCACTGATAAATCATATAAATGGGACAAAATATAGAATCAAAAGGAAAAATGACTAGAAAAAGGAAATTGGTTCATTACATGGCAAGACTAACGTATAAGTGATGAAGAGTCTTTGTTGCTAGATGAATTGCATAGAATTAGGAAGAATGAAGAGGCTGTAATCTTTGATATTGGAGGGAATACTTACAATGAGATCCCAGATCTGTTGACTTATTGAAATTCACGTGTTCCAGAGTTTGTAACCAGTATTTGAGGATCATATTCAGAAAATTCCAATTCATTCATTTAATTCAACATAGAAATGGAAGCTCGGAAATGTGCTAGGCAATTTTTGAACTGTGCTGTATTTTGGTCCTGCCTTAATATAGCTATACTCATGGCTACTACCAAAGCAGTTGAGCTAAATTCATTTCCTTCCCTTTCCTGTACAGCCCTATCATTCTGCCACCAACTCCCTAGAGTGAAATCAATAGTAAGTGCACAAGCTCACAGCTCTACATGTTCACTACATCTTTACCTCTGGAAATAGTTCAGGAATAAATGATATGCCTATGGAGATTATTACAGGGAAAAGAGTTCAAAACTGATGGATATATTTTTCTTTTTCTGCAAGTTAATACTGCTTATTCCTCCAATAGGAAAAGGAGATATTCCTTCCCATATCTCATCTGTAATTAGTATGAATCAGTACTACATTTTCAGGTTAATTATTGAAACTAGTTAAATGTTAATGTCATATTTAAAATTTATTGATTTTACCTCCTGTTAAATATTTCATTTTAAAAATGTTGCTGATTTCTCAAATAGTTATATGGATCTGTGATCTTATTGATGTGAATGCCTTGACTGATAAAGACACCATATCAATCTAGCCTATATGATTCTTGTCCATGTCTTTTCAAGGGGTTGCAACTGTAAAATCACACTAGTTGGATAGTATTCCTTGATTTTTCTCATAATTGACAAAATATTGGTGGAACATATGGGCTATTAACCAATGTTCTCTTGCTCTCACCATGTGAATTACCCACCCTTTTTGATTATCTGTCACCTTGGTGACATGGAATAATTGTTATGGTTCCCATTAATAGTTCTTTATTTATTATGTGTTTCAGTCTATTCACACTTACCATGTGCATATCCATTGCCCTCTGAGCAACATTCATTGTTAATTTTTTGGAGACTAGTCTTTAAAAAATCACAGCTATAAGCCTCCCTAGTAAAATATTAGTATTAAAAAGAAGGGATTTTGTTTCTATGATGTTTATGGCCAATAAAGGGAAATTTTCAATTTCCTGAAAGGAACCCCATTCTCCCCACCTGTTTTCCTTCCCTTGTATAATCCTGGGCCCAATTCACTGTCTATTTGCACTGCCAATTCAAGATTCTCTCTCTGTCTGTCTACACGTACACACACACACACACACACACACACTTCATAATCTTTTTTTAAATTTCTGCATTGGGCATGTTGTGAAAGAAGAATCAGAACACAAGGGGGAAACCACAAAAAACAAACAAAAAGTAGAAACAGTATGGTTCAATCTTCATTCAGAGTCCACAGTTCTTTTTTCTGGATGTTGAGAACATTTTCTATCATGAGTTCTTTGGAATTGTTTTGATCATTGAACTGCTGAGAAGAGCCAAGTCTATCACAGTTGATCATCACACAATGTTGCTCTTACTGTGTACAATGTTCTCCTGGTTCTGCTCACTTCACTCAGCATCACTTGTCTTTTCACGTTTTTCTGAAATCTGCCTGCTCATCATTTCTTACAGAACAACAGTATTCAATTACATTCATATACCACAACTTGTTCAGCCAGTCCCCAATTTATGGACATTCCCTCAATTTCCAATTCTTTGCCACCACAAAGAGAGCTGCTATAAATATTTTTGTACATGTGGGTCCTTTCACACTTCATAATCTTGACAATAGATACCTTCATTTACTCTTTATTTTGTGTCAGTGGTTAGATCAAGCACTTATGAATGGTTATGGATCTCATCTATTAAAAGAGACTCTGCAATGTTATAAGGTTTCATGTGGAAAGCATGATATTATCTGAAATAGCTAGTGTTTGGCACATGATAGGCAATCAATAAATGCTTGATTTGACTTGTTGACAAATAAGAACATCTAGAGTATTTTTCCAATAGGAAATCTTTCTTTAAAATTTGATTCTGTGCTGGAATTCCTTCATGAAAATAGGGGGAAAAGCTGTTGGTGAACATGGTCTCATTTTATGCTCTGTGTGGTATTAGTAATTAGGAGTTTATTTTAAAATGTGATCTATATTCTTATATATTTCAAATAATCTTGAATAACTTTAGTGTATGGATGGGAAACAACTTGTGGGAAGAGTATCTTTAAGTATATATTTTGCTTTACCAAATCAAACACTTTTGGTGATCAACAAACACAGGATATTTTGTTCTCTATATTTTTTGTTAAGTGTGTAATTGGAAGGATGTGTTGTGCTGTGGAACAGCACTTGTGAATGTCTATATATTCCCCATTAATACCCTCATTGAAGATGCTGTCAGTGAACCAGAGATTATTTTTTTGGCAGTTTTATTTAGATGGAAAAAACTAGACATATAGGCTGTCAGTCACTTTTATTATTAGTAAGGTTAGATATTTTTCCACATTTTTTGGTATCTTGCTCTTTTTACTACTGACTTTTGTGGGAGAAAGTTGTGGGAGGAGTAGAAGAAAAGAAAATTATTTGAGCTGAATAAGAAGGAAGTTGTGTATGTGACTGGAAGGGGTTTAGACAAGTGAAACATGTCAGAGGTTGAAGAAATTTAGCAAAATTTCAAAATATTGAAAAAAAAGATGAAGAACAATTTCTAGGCCATGATACATCTCTAAATTCTACTTTTGGGTGAAAAAGGATCAGGATAAAGAATAATTAAGGACATAAAAGGCCTATGAAGAAATATGTAGTAGAACCTGAAGAAATAGAAGATGGATAAAGAGAAGATAATTGAAAAAGAAGTGCAAGGTAAGTAAGAAAAGATAACTGGAACAATTAGAGGGGAAAAGGAAATGGAGTAGATTGGTGAGTGGGTAGTTTGGTGGCTGCAAGGATAAACAGAAAGTGAGTGTGGCTGTGTGGTTCTTTAAGGAAAGCAAGCTGAGTGGCTTTTAATTTTTTAATCCTTATTTATTTAATAATAATAATTTTTGGGGGGCAGCTAGGTGGCGCAGTAGATAAAGCACCGGCCCTGGATTCAGGAGGACCTGAGTTCAAATCCGGCCTCAGACACTTGGCACTTACTAGCTGTGTGACCCTGGGCAAGTCACTTAATCCCCATTGCCCTGCAAAAATAATAATAATAATAATAATAATTTTTTATTTAAAGTTCTAAGTTCTAAATTCTATCCCCCTTCCCTCCCTTCCCTCCTCCCTCTCTGAGGTGGTAAGCAATAAGATATAGGTTATATGTAAGCAATTATATAAATCATAACCGTATTAGTAATTTTGTATAAGAAAACTTAAGGAAAAGAAAAAAATGAAAGTATAAAATAGCATGCTTCAGTCTGTGTTCAACCAATATCAGTTGTTTCTTTGTAGGTGGATAGTATGCTTCATCATGGGTCCTTTAGGTTTGTCTTGGATCATTATATTGCTGAGAATAGTTGTCATTCACAGTTCTTAATCAAACAATATTGCTGTCTCTTTGTACAACATTCTCTTGGTTCTGCTCACTTCATTATACATCAGTTCATAGAAGTCTTTCCAGGCCTTTCTCAATCATCCTGCTTGTCAATTCTTATAGTATAATAATATTCCATCAAATTCATATACCACAGTTTATTGATTCATTACCCAATTGATGGGCATTCATTTGATTTCCAATTCTTAGCCACCACAAAAAGAGCTGCTATAAATATTTTTGTACATATAGGTCTTTTTCTTTTTGGGGGGCTGCTTTTGGGATGTAAATCTAGC
Source organism: Dromiciops gliroides (assembly GCF_019393635.1). Classification (NCBI taxonomy): domain Eukaryota; kingdom Metazoa; phylum Chordata; class Mammalia; order Microbiotheria; family Microbiotheriidae; genus Dromiciops; species Dromiciops gliroides. Next base: position 109,565,736 of record NC_057865.1, on the reverse strand, counting down.
AGTAGTATTGCTGGGTCAAAGGGTATGCACAGTTTTGGGCATAGTTCTGAGTGGCTTTTTCAAATTATTGAGAGTGGATTAAAAAGCTATAAAAATGCTAACCAGGGGTATAGGCTTGAAGTGGGAAATTTACACATAGTTTGAAAAATATGCTTAGAAATCTAGTGGTGCTATTGATAGAGTGTTGGTCCTGGAGTTAGGAAGCCCTGAATTCAAATTCAGCCTTAGACATTTATTAGATGTGTGATCCCAAGCAAGTCACTTAACCTGTATTTGCTTGTTTCCTCATCTGTATTATGCGGAAAATAATAGCACCTACCTCCCAGGGTTGTTTTCAGGATCAAATGAGATAATATTTTTAAAGCATTTAGCATAGTGCTTGACACATAGTAACTACGATATAAATGTTGTGGTGGTTGTTGTCATTGTTACCATTTAATGACTTACATCAAGTATGTGTACCTCAACCAAATGATTATTGTCTGTTTTCTCAGTGTAGGTTTATCTTCCTCTTTGAGGAAGGAGGAGGAGAGGTTGAAGGGACTCCAAGTTGTTAGGGAGAATGAGTATTACTAAAGGAAAAAGAAATGTGGCTTCTATGAGAAAAGAGGGATTGAGGAGGATGGCAGATTTGATATGTATAAAGACCTTGGAGAATACATGAGTGTTACTCAGAAGAGGAAGTGAAGAAAAAGAATAGCTTTATATTTGGAAGTTAAAATGGATTTGTTGTTCTTCTTAAAGAAGAAGCAACTGAATGGATCATATTAAAAACAAAAACATCAAACCCAATGCTATTATCTCAAAAAATGTTGAAAATGCATTCATGAAATGCAACATACACACATGTCTAGAACAAGCAGAGAGTGACCTTTTTAAAATAATAAAATATCTATTTAAAACCATAAGCTAGGATCAGATAAAATGAGTATACAGTAGAAGTTTTTGTAATAAGTATAAGATAAAGCAAGCTTGCTTACTCTCTACTCTTATTTGATAGAGTTCTGAAAATGCTAACAATAGAAAAAGACAAGAAAAAATTAAAAATGTAAAGATACAGAGGAGATAAAATTAGAATTGCTGATGACATGATAGTTTACTGAGAAAATCTTAGAAACTAATTGATAAAAGCAATTAATGGCTTCATTAATGTTGCACACTAAAAAAATCTTTGAAATTCAATAGTATTTCTGTACCATAATAGCAAAAACCAAGAGGCAGTAACAGAAAGGGAAATCCCATTATAAAAAATTACCAAAACGTAGAAAATATTTCAGGATCAATCTACCAAAGTACAGAAAATATTTGTATAGATTCAATTACAAAATTGTCCTTAAAGAAGAAGATTAATTATCTAGAAGAATATTTAGTGCTCATAGTTGGCTTGTGATAATACTACCAGAGTTAATTAGCATTTTAATGCTATAACAATCAATTTAGAAAAGAGACACTTTGTAGAACTTGATAAAATAATGAAATTCATTTGGAAAAATAAAAGATCTAGAATAGCAAGGGAAATAATTAAAGGAAGTAGGAATGAAGGGGGAATGACACTTTCAGGCCATCAATTATATTATAAAACAGCACTTATGAAGGCTATAGAGCAAGGCAAAAAATATAAAGTTTTACAATTGTGTATGAAACATAAATATAACAAGTAAAAGATGGGGGCAGGGGCAGCTAGGTGGCACAGTGGACAAAGCACCAGCCCTGGATTCAGGAGTACCTGACTTCAAATATGGCCTCAGACACTTGATACTTGCTAGCTGTGTGACCCTGGGCAAGTCACTTAACCCCCATTGCCCTGCAAAAAAAAAAAAAGATGGTGGCAGGATCACAAAGCAGTTATGAAAATGATCCGGGGTGGGGTCTAAGTGGGCTGCAAACTGGATATGAGTCAACAGTATGATGTGGCAAACCAAAAAAAAAATGAATGGCTACTTGGGTGATGTTAAAAATATGTAGTTTCAACCCAAATCATATGATTATCTCAATAGATGCTGAGAAAGCTTTTGACAAAATACAGCACCCATTCCTAATAAAAACACTAGAGAGTTTAGGAATAGGTGGAGCCTTCCTTAAAATAATAAACAGTATCTACCTAAAACCATCAGCAAGCATTATATGCAATGGAGATAAATTAGAGGCCTTCCCAATAAGATCAGGGGTGAAACAGGGATGTCCATTATCACCCCTATTATTTATATTGTCCTAGAAATGTTACCTTTAGCAATCAGAGAAGAGAAAGGAATTAAAGGAATTAGAATAGGCAAGGAGGAAACAAAACTATCATTCTTTGCAGATGATATGATGGTATACTTAAAGAATCCTAGAGAACCAACTCAAAAATTACTTGAAACAATTAACAACTTTAGCAAAGTAGCAGGATATAAAATAAATCCACATAAATCATCAGCATTTCTATACATGACCAACAAAGTCCAGCAGCAAGAGATAGAAAGAGAAATTCCATTTGAAGTAACGGTAGATAATATAAAATACTTGGGAGTCTACTTGCCAAGAAAAACCCAGGAACTCTATGAACACAACTACCAAACACTCTTCACACAAATCAAATCAGATCTAAATAATTGGAAAGATATCAATTGCTCATGGATAGGCAGAGCTAATACAGTAAAAATGACAATACTACCTAAATTAATTTACTTATTCAGTGCCATACCAATCAGCCTACCTAAAAATATTTTATAGAGCTAGAAAAAATAATAACAAAATTCATCTGGAAAATCAAAAAATCAAGAATATCCAGGGAAATAATGAAAAAAAAATCACAGGAAGGTCGGTTAGCTGTACCAAATTTGAAGCTATAATTTAAAGTGGCAGTCATCAAAACTATGTGCTACTGGCTAAGAAATAGAGTGGAGGATCAATGGAATAGGCTAGGCACAGGAAACACAGTAGTAAATGACACTAGTAATTTAGTGTTTGATAAACCCAAAGACTCCAGCTTCTGGGATAGGAACTCAGTATTTGGCAAAAACTGCTGGGAAAACTGGAGGATGGTATGGCAGAAATTAGGCATAGACCAACATCTTACACTTTATACTAAAATAAGGTCAAAATGGATACATGATTTAGACATAAGAGGTGATACCATAGGAAAATTAGTAGAGAAAGGAATAGTCTACCTTTCAGATCTTTGGAAAGGGAAATAGTTTATGACCAAACAAGAGCTAGAGAATATTATAAAATGCAAAATGGATGATTTTGATTCCATTAAATTAAAAAAAATTGTACAAACAGAAGCAATGAATGCAAAATTAGAAGGGAGACAGACAAGTGGGAAACAATTTTTTATTGCTAGTACTTCTGATAAAGACCTCATTTCTAAAATATATAGCAAGGGGCAGCTAGGTGGTGCAATGGATAGAGCACTGGCCCTGGAGTCAGGAGGACCTGAGTTCAGGTCTGGCCTCAGACACTTAACACTTACTAGCTCTGTGACCCTGGGCAAGTCACTTAACCCCAATTGCCTCACCAAAAAACAACAACAACAACAACAAATATATATATATATATATGGAACTAAATCAAATTTATAAGAATCCAAGTCATTCTTCAATTGAGAAATGGTCAAAGGATATGAACAGGCAGTTTTCTGATGAAGAAACCAAAGCTATCTATTCCCATATAAAAAAAAATGCTCTAAATCTTTAATGATTAGAGAGATGCAAATTAAAACAATTCTGAGGCACCACCTGACACCTATCAGATTGGCTAAAATGACAAAAAAGGAAAATAATAGATGTTGGAGAAGCTGTGGAAAAATTGGAACACTAATGCATTGTTGGTGGAGCTGTGAAGTGATCCAACCATTCTGGAGAGCAATTTGGAATTATGCCCAAAGGGCGATAAAGCTGTTTGACCCAGCAATACCACTTTGGGGTCTTTTTTCCCAAAGAGGTCATGGAAAGGGTAAAGGGACCCACATGTACAAAAATATTTATAGCTGCTCTTTATGTGGTGACAAGGAATTGGAATTTGAGGGGATGCCCATAAATTGGGGAATGGCTGGACAAGTTGTGGTATATGAATGCAATGGAACACTATTGTGCTGTAAGAAATGATGAGCAGGAGGAGTTCAGAGAAACCTGGAGGGTCTTGGGTGGGCTGATGATGAATGAGATGAGCAGAACCAGAAGAACATTGTACACAATATCATCAACATTGTGTGTTGATCTACTGTGATGGACTATATTCTTCTCACCAACTCAGTGGTACAGAAGAATTCCAGGGAACTCATGATAGAAGAAGATCTCCAAATCCAGGGAAAAAAAAAGAACTGTGGAGTATAGATGCTGAATAAACCATACTATTTCTTTTGTTTTTGGTGCTGTTTTTCTATTTTGAGGTGTTTCGTCATTGCTCTGATTTTTCTCTGATAACATGACTAATGCAGTAATATGTTTAATATTATTATGTGTATGTATGTGTATATATATGTATATATATATATACATACATATACATACATACATACATATATATATATATATATATATATATATATATATATATATATATATATATATACATAACCTATATGAGATTACCTGCTGTCTAGGGGAGGGGAGAAGGAGGGGAGGGAGGGAGAAAAATCTGAAATTGGAAAGCTTGTATAAACAAATGTTGAGAACTATCTTTACATGTAATGGGGAAAAAAATAAAATACTTTATTAAAAAAAAAGATGTAGGTTCCAAAAGTAATATCCCACTATACTTTGCTTGTAAGACTTCATTTGCAGCAATATCACCTGGTCAGTAGCACCAAGCAGTTAAATTAGAGTTAAGTGTCTGCTATGGGCCAAACACTGTACTAAGCACTTGGGAGACACAGAAAGGCAAAACAAACAAAAAGACCTCTATCTCTGCTTTTGAGACATTTACAGTCTAATATAGGGGAACAACATGCAAATAACAATGTTCAGACAACATATATACAGGATAAATTTGGGGTAGTCTCAGAGGAAGGGTTCCAAGATTAAGCAAGACTGGGAAAGGCATTAGAAAAAGGTGGGACTTGGGGCAGCTAGGTGGTGCAGTAGATAGAGCACTGGCCCTGGAGTCAGGAGTACCTGAGTTCAAATCCGGCCTTAGACACTTAACACTTACTAGCTATGTGACTCTGGGCAAGTCACTTAACCCCAATTGCTTCACTAAAAAAAAATAAATAAATAAAAATAAAAATGTGGGACTTAAGCTGAGACTTGAAGACCAGGGAAACTTGGAGGGAGAAATGAAGAAGGTTGAGTTTTGGAGGCAGTAGGTATATTTACCCAAGGCAATCAGGGTTAAGTAACTTTCCGAGGGTCACAGAGCTAGTATGTATCAAGTGTCTGAGGCCATATTTAAACTCAGGTCCGCCTGACTCCAAAGCTGGTACTTTATCCACTGTACCACCCAGCTGCCCTTCAATGCCATAGTTTAAGAAGAACTTTGACAAACTGGAGAGTACCCTGAACAGAACAACCAGGATGGTGAAAGACTTTGATAAGAAAAGGGTCATGGAGACATGATAGCTGTCATCAAGTATTTGAAACAGTCATATAGAAAATGGAATTATATCTTTTTCTCTTTGGTTCTAGAAAATAGAATAATGGGTGAAAATTACAGATGGCAATTTATGTTTCATATCTATCAGGAAAAAAAATCCTAATAATTAAAGGGACACAAGGGAATGCACTTCCTTAAGAAGTGGTTAGTTCTCTCTTTTTAAAGGTCTTCAAGCAGAAGGAAAGACTACTTGTAGTGTATGTTGTAGTTGGGATTCCTTTCATGTATGGGTTAGACTAGATGGCTACTGAGGCAGAATGGAAGCTAAAAATTTACAAGGCATTGAATAGATCTTGTTTGCTTAATATTTAAGCCATATTTCAATATGGTATTTTTCATCATACAAATATGCTCTTAACTCTTAAATTCCATCTGTCGTTGATGCTGTGATGCAGATGTCTTATGAATTGATTCCTCAACATTCTGACGATTTTGTTGCCTTTAGTATGCAACATTTTGTTTAAGCCAAATCTTTGTTTTCCTTAAGACCATTTATATCACCTCTATAAGCACATTTTGTACTCCAATGTTGAGTTGTGTAGTGGCTTTACTTATTTTGTTGGAGAAAAAAAATTTAAATTAAATTTTTCTCTTGCAGATATTTTACCATTTTTACTGCTAGTTTTCAATCTCCTTTTTATCCTTAAATTTTCTCAGTATGATTTTGCCTACTTGTGGCTCTTAATGCTCTTAACAAATTTTCTTTAAATTGGTTCTTACCATCCATTGCTTCTCTCAATTTATAAGGTAATATTGTTCATAACCATTAATCAGCCTTCTGTTGATGGTTTAACAAGAAAATATGTATTCCAAACTTTTCCCATTGATTACCATATGTCTTGGCTTGGAAAACAAAGGAAGTTTTTACTGAGTAAGGAATATTGTAATCTCTAGGTCTCCCTGCAATCACAATTGATTTACATCATTTAAGTTTCTTTATGTAAGTATTGAATTCTGGGTTTCTAACTCATTTTTCATCATCACTAACTTATTTGTATTCTATCCCTATTTCTTCTATGTGTGATTTTTCATCATTAATATTTTTTATTGGATAGGTCAAGATTGAGATATTTTAATTGAATGAAATATACTTTACCTATTTAGTCATCTTTCTAGATTTTTATTAATTTTAATTGTTGTTCCTACAAGTCATTGGTCAAAAGTTATGGAGGCATAATTTATGAATTATTCCCATATCAGTAATAAGTAATTTCTTTTTCCTAAAATGTAATTAATTTCATTTTATAATATCATTTAGATATTTCCATCTCTAGTATTTTCTGATTCTTTTCTCAAAAAGAGTATAAATGATATGTTTTTTAACTCTTTTACATTATTACTCATCAAAATTTTCAAATTTATATTTCTTACCATCACTTCTGTGTTTGCACTTGAAATCAATAAGCAATATGTATATGCAGTATACGGGCCATTTCTACATCTTATGATAATGACTAAGTCTTTAATGAACTATCTGAGGACATAGAATTAGTACTTGTGTAGTCAAGAAAAATAGCTAGACATGACCAAGTATAGATAGGAGTGGTTCATGTTAGATATGAGAAATATGAGACACCTGGTCATCTCATATGGGGGTAATCATGTTAAGTAATTACAAAAATAGCACCATGAAAATAATTACACTTGAGCCAAGATGGCAGATTAGAGGCAACCAGCTGAACTCTCAATATTCTCAACTAAACAACTTTAAAATAATGCCTTAAATCAAATTTTGGAGTATCAGATCCAGCAAAAGGTCAGAGTGAGATATTTTTCTGGCCTCAGACAACTTAGTAGGTTGGCAGGAGAAATTTGTGACACTTGAGATGGAGGCCTGTCTATGGCTGACACATGTACTGGAACCAGTAGCAACAGTAGTGTTGAGAGCTCTCAGCATAGAAACAGTAAGGATTGAGACAACTGGTGAGAAAGAGTTTACAGGAGACCCTTTTAAAGCACTGGGTTGTGCATATGAAGTTCTGGGTCACAATTCTAGGGTAAAGATGAACCCTGGGTGCTCAGCCACAAGGAAGCAGGGGCTCTTGTCACAGTTCCAAGGTGAAAAACAAACAAACAAACCAATAATGCTTGGGACTGCAGGGAATCAGGGGCCCTTCCTGAGTAAAGACCAAAGTGGAGTCCAGGAGAGCAGACCCTCTCCCAGGACCATATCACCTTGGAAGCAACAAAAATGTGCATAACCCCAGAGCTAGCTTTGAAAAAAGCAGCACAAAAAGTCTGAAGCTTGGGACAGGACCGCTTCATCCCAAAGTGAGCAGAGCCCAAATTTAATATGAAGTTCAAAGTCAAGAAATAGGCTGTAAAATAATTTAAAAAAAAAGAATTTGACCATATAATGGTACTATGATGGTAGGGAAGACCAAGACATCTACCAAGGTGAAGACAGGAGAGTGAAAACAGCTCTAGAACAGCTTTAAAGAAAAATACAATTTGAACTAAAACCCCAAAAGAATTTCTGGAAGAGTTTAAGAAAAATCGCAAGTAAGGTAGGGGCAAAATAAATGATGGTGATGCAAGAAAATTTTGAAAAGAGGACAACTTGGTAAAAGCAAAACATAAAAATAATAATTGAAGAAAATAACGCCTTAAAACATAACTGGCCTAATGGTAGAACAGGTACAAAATTCACCGAAGAAAAGAACTCGTTAAAAATCAGAACTGGCTCCCCCCAAAAAAGAGTTACAAAAAGTCACTGAAAACTACTAATTCCTTAAAATTAGCATTAGATAGGTGGAAGCAGATGACTCCATGAGACATCAAGAAGCAATAAAACAAAGTCAAAAGAATTTTAAAATAGAAGGAAATGTGAAATATCTCATTGTAAAAATAGCTATCTTGGAAAAAAGAGGAAAGATAATTTTAAAATTATTGGACTATTTAAAAGTCATGATAAAAGAAAGAACTTAGATGGCATGTTTTGAGAATTATCAGGGAAAACTTCCCTGACATCTTAGATCTAGAGGGTAAAATAGACATTGAAAAAAATCCACTAAAAACCTCCAGAAAGAGATCCCAAAAAGAAAATTTCCAGGAATATTATTGCCAAGTTCTAGAATTCCAATGTCAAAGAGAAAATATTTCAAGTGGCCAGAAAGAAACAATTCACATATGATGGAGCCACAGTCAGGACTGCACAAGGTATAGTGACTTCCATATTAAATGAGGGCCAGGATTAGAATATAATGTTCCAGAAGTCAAAGGAACTATGATTACAATGAAAAATAACCTTCATAGCAACAATAAGTGTAATCATTTGGGGGAAAATGGATATTTAATGAAATAGAGGACTTTCAAACATAAAGAAAAGCATAATATAGCTAAACATGAAAGAATAATCACAAAGGACTCAATAAAGTTTAACTTTATATTCTAATATGGGAAGATGATACATGTAATTCCTAAGAACTTTATCTTTATTAGGGCAGTGAAAATGAGTTTACATGGTCAAAGGGAATGGATGTGAGTCAATTATGTTGGAATGATCTCCAATATAATAAAAGCATGAGACAGGGGTATGCACTTGGTGAAGAAGAAAGGAAGAGGCAGAATGGAGAAAACTTTTCTAACACAAGAGGGACACAAGGAAAAGCTTTTACAGTGGAGGTAAAAATTGTGGGGGTGGTGTTAGGTAATGCTTGAACCTCACTCTCATCAGAATTAGCTGAAAGAAGAATATATACACACACACCCAGTTGTCTATAGAAATGTAACTTACTCAATAAAGAGAGAGGAGGGGAATGGGAAAAGAGAAAGGGGGAAGAGGAGAAAAGGGAAAGCAGAATAAGGGAGGCAGTGGTTAGAAGGAAAATAGACTTTTGATGAGGGACAGGATAAATACCAGAGATGGGAGGGAGAAACAGAATATAATGTGATGAAGGAAATACACAGTAAATAATCATAACTTTGAATGGGAATGAGATGAATTTACCCATAAAAACTTCTTAAAAAAGACACACTTGAAGGAGAAAGTTACATGCAGAGTAAAAATAGAGGGCTGGAGCTGAATCTGATATGCTTCAGCTAAAGTGAAAAAAGGCAGGGGTAGCAATCATGATTTCAGACAAGACAAAAGCAAAAATAAACCTAATTAAAAGAAATAGGGAAACCACATTGTGCTAAAATGTACCACAGGCAATGAAGTAATATAAAAACTTACAGCAAGTTTCTCTGAAAAAGATCTTAGTTCTCAAATATGTACTTAGTTTATAACTGAGCTAAATTTATAAAAAAGAGCCCCTCCCAAATTTATAAATAGTAAAAAGATATAAACAGTTTTCAGAAGAAATCAAAGCTGTTTAAAGTCATATGAAAAGGTGATCTAAATCACTATTGATTAGTAAAAGACAAATTAAAACAACTCTGCAGTACTACCTCATACCTATCAGAAATGACAACTGTTGGAGGGGATGAAGGAAAAATAAGTACATTAATAAATTGTTGGTGGGCTAGAGAACTTGTCTAACCATTCTGAAGAACAATTTGGAACTAGACCCAAAGAGCTATAAAAATGTGCATAGCCTTTGCCCCAGACATACCATTTTTAGGTCTATACCCCAAAGAGATCAAAGAAAAAAGTAAAAGAACTATATGTAGAAAAATATTTATGGCAGCTTTTTTGTCGTGGTAAAAATTGGAAATCAAGGTGATGCTCATCAACTTGGTAATGGCTGAACAAGTTGTGGCATATGATTGTGATGAAGTATTATTGTGCTATTGTGTCTTTAAAAGCCTAAACTGTTGTTGAATTTATTGGTGATTTTAGCCAGCTTCCCCCCACTCCCCAAGACTGGGGGTGTATGTGCAGATTAGTACTCACATTTAGATTTTAAACATCACATTTATCTATTAAAACATATATGCATGGTAAAAAGTAACAAATTCAAATGTGACATTAAAATATTCAAGCAAAAAAATCAAGTTGTATCCAACCTTCAGTTTTCATTCTAAAACCATATTCCCTTAATTTGCTTATGGTATCATCCTTTATGTGTAAATCATGTACCTATTTTGAACTTATTTTAGTATATAGTGTGAGATGTTGGTCTATACCTAGTTTCTGCCATACTGTTTTCCAGTTTTTCCTGCAGCTCTTGTCAAATAATGAGTTTTTGTTCCATAAGCTTGGATTTGGGGGTTTATCATATACTAGATTACTATAGTAATTTACTATAGTGTGATTTCTACCTATTGTATTCCAATAATCTCCCTCTCTATTTCTTAGCCAATACCAGATTGTTTTGATAATTACTGCTTTATAATACAGTTTGAGATCTGGTACTGTTAGACCACCTTCTTTTGTATTTTTATTGTTAAATTCTTAATATGAAAGATCTTCATGATCTGATGAAGAAAATTTTTCCATTGAAAGCTAATGGAAAAGCTGGCTATCTAATCCTAAAATACAACCTGGAATATGGTACCTATAACATTTGTTAAGGTAAAAGAAAGCTGATATATGTCATACTCTAAAGTTTACAAAGTGATATACTGTCTCATTTGAGTCTCACAGTAACTCTGGGCTAGGTGCTTATGTTATCATTATCACCATTTTACTGATGGTGAAAGTAAAGCTCAGTTGGGAATAAAAGTCAGGAGTGGCTTCAGAATGAAAGACAAAGGTCTGCAGGATGTAAGTTGCTTTTTGTTTGAATATTTAAAAGAAATATTCATCATGCTGATGTTTTCACAAATCATGTAATGATGAAAATAACCAGAAGAAGGAAGGGGCCAAATGTGCAACATAAGATGTTTTATTTCTATATGAAAGAACTCTATATTTTTCATATTACTTACTATAGGCAAAATACCAGTTTGTTTAAATCCCTCCATACCTTCCTCTTGAAAATCACTTCAAATATCACTATACTATGAAAAAGCATGGAATTACAGCAAGAAGACATAAGTTCTAAAATTAGGAGACTGATTCAAGTTGTGGCTTTGACACTTAATATTTCCATAATCTTGATCCATTGATTTAAATTTGCTCAACCTGTGTCTTCACCCCTGAAGAGAATATGATAAATTGTAATTTCATATGTGTATATGTATGTGTGTGCATGTGTATGTACACACATACACAAGTATATATGTATATACACATATACATACATGTATACATAAACATAGATATATGTTTGCATATATGTATTACAAAACACTTTACATATATTATCTCAAACCCTGTGAGATAGGTACTGCTATTACCTCAGGATTCATCTAGCTAGTAAGAAGCAGTACTTCACTGAAGATCTTTCTGACTCTAAGTCCAGTGCTCTACCTATCTATGACAAGTTGTGAATGACTATTCTACATGTCTCACCAAGTTGTTGACAGAACTAAATTATAGAATGTATGTAAAATTCTATTATCTTTAAAAATTTTTTTTAGAATTTCCCCCAAGTTATGTGTTTAAAAAAACCCAATTTTTTCACATTGATTTTTTAAAACTTTGTGTTCTAAATTTTCTTCCTCCCTCCCTCTTCAACCCTCCCTAAGAAATCAAGCAACTCAGTATAAGTCATACATGTGGAGTCTTGCAAAACATCTTCACATTAGTCAGGTTGTGAAAGAAAAGAAACAGACAAAATAGTTTTAGAAAGAGAAACAAACAAATGAAATTATACTTCAATTTGTATTCAGATACTATCACTTCTTTCTTGGTTGATGGTTTACGTTTTTCATATGTCCTTCTTACAGCATCCTGCTCATCATTTCTTTCACAGTTACTATTTCTAACTGTATTACCCTCCATCCTATTCCCTCCACTTGATATTTACTCTATTTTCTATCTTCTTTCACCCTATACCTCCTCAAAAGTGTTTTGCTTTTTACTGCCCCTTTTAAGTATTTATTAAAGTATATTAGAAGTTAGTGAAGAAAGCAAGAGAGGAAAACCCTTGTTTGGATCTATGCGGTATAGCCAGAGAGAAAAACTTGCCTTTCCCTAACAGCCCATATGAAGTTCTCTGCCACCAATCCAAAGTCTAGGCCCAAAAGACCTTGCTTCTCAGTGGCTTCTCCCAGAAGTCCCCTGTCAAACAGGAAACAGTGCTGTTCTTGCACACAGCTCCAAGCTAATTGGGTGGTAACACCAATTGACAGGACCCAAAGGTGACAGACATCACTTCCAGATGCCAGTCGACCTTCAACACTCCAGAAAGGTAACCTCATGCTTTCTCCTTGTGAGTGGAGCCTTCCTGCAATATCATTCTCAGCAGGTTGGTAGGGCTCTGATTCTTATAAAAGTCAAATTTTCTATTCTGTTCAAGTCTTTTTATCATGAATGACTGAAAGTCCTCTTTTTGATTGAAGTCCCAGTTTTTTCCCTTGAAAGATTGTATTCAATTTTTCAGGATAGGTGATTTTTGGTTGTAATCCTATTCCTTTTTCCTATGGAATATCATATTCCATGCCTTCCCATCCTTTAATGTAGATGCTGCTATATCTTGTGTTATCCTGATTTTAGCTCCACAGTATTTGAATTATTTTTTTCTAGCTGCTTGTAATATTTTTCTCCTTGATCTGGGATCTCTGGAATCTGGCTATGATATTCCTGGAAGTTTGCCTTTTGGGATCTCTTTTAGGAGGTGATCAATGGATTCTTTCAATTTCTATTTTACCTTCTGCTTATAGAACATCACGGCAATTTCCCCTAACAATCTCTAGGAAGATGATGTCTCAGCTTTTACTTTGATCATAGTTTTCAGGTAGTCCAATGATTTTCAAATGATCTATCCTGGATCTATTTTCCAGGTCAGCTGTTTTTCCAAAGAGATACTTCACATTGCCCTCTATTTTTTTATTTATTTGGATTTGCTTTATTTTGGTTTTATTTCTCATGAAGTCATTAGCTTCTATTTGCTATATCCCAATTCTTAAGCAATGATTTTCTTCAGAGAGTTTATTTACCTCCTTTTCCATTTGGCCAATTTGGCTTTTCAAGCTGTTCACTCTTTTTTCATGACCCTCCTTCATCACTCTCATTTCTATTTCCATTTTTTCCTCTACATCTCTAACTTTTCCCTCTACTTCTCTTACTTTATCTTCAAAGTCCTTTTTGAGTGCTTCCATGTCTTGAGACAAATTCATAATTTTCTTGGAAGCTTTGACTTTGTTATTATCTTCTTCTGAGGGTGTATTTTGATCTACCTTTCCACCAAAGAAGCTTTTGATGGCCTGCTGCTTTCTCTGCCTGCTCATCTTGACCACCTATTTCTTGTCTTTTAACTCCTTCTTAACATGTAGCACTGCTTCCAGGATGCACTGATCCCAGGGGGTATGATTAGGCTCATTCTCAGCCCACCTGGCTTGTAAGTAACTATGGCTTGCTTTCTCTTTAACGTGGAAGGAGAAGTCTGATTGATATCTGATTCTCTATGGTTGGAAGCTTGGTGTGCCTGTTCCCCTCCCCCACTGGGCCACTGCAGCTAGAATCTGTGTACGGGTTCAGAATATGGTTATTCCACCTTAGCTCCAGCAGAGACCACAGCTATTTTCCCCAGGCCAACCACTTGACCCCCTCACTGATCAGTGAGCCAAGTTTCAGAAGAATCCACTGACACTGAAGATCCTGAGTCTCCAGAGGTGTGGCCTGTCTGGGGCTGGATCTGCACAGTACACTGAGCTCCTCTCTCACCCCATATAGCAGATGATCCCAGTCACCTATTTAAGCCATCTTTGGCTGGAAAATAGTTTCACTCTGTTCTTTTTTAGGTTATGCTGCTCTAGGAGTTGTCTTATGGCATTATTTTTGGAGGTATGTGGATGGATTTTTTGGGAGTGTGGAGAGTCACAGCCTTTCCTCCACCATCTTGGCTCCCCAACACTGTTATATTTTGACTTTTAAAGTATATCCTCCTATACAGATCTATAGTTTCATAATCAAGATCATATGATAAATTCAGCTTAACTTCTTTCTGAAAAGCCTTCTTGGATCTTTAGGGACTAATCCCTTACTGGATGGAACAATTTGCTTACTTGGTACTGCCAAGTGCCACTAGGGAAAAGATGACACAAATAAATATTCTTCTTCAGCTTCTTCTCTGTGGATTTCAGTAATTTTTCAGTCATGTCTGACTCATCATGACCCAATTTGGGATTATCAAAGGATTACTAAAGATACTGGTGTAGTTTGCCATTTCCTTCTCCAGATCATTTTTAGATGGCAAACAGGGTTAAGTTAATTGTTCATGGTCAAAAAACTAGTAAATGTCTGAGGCCAGATTTGAACCCAGGAAGATCAGTTTTCCTGATTCCAGACCCAAAACTTTATCCACAGGGCCACCTAACTGCCCTTCTCTATGGATTAGCTCAGAGGAAAGAATCACAAAGATGTACTTACTCTGGAAACACATACCATTCAGTCACATCCTTTATATACTGTAAAACTGTCAACTTAGGGATAGTTTTTTGTAATAGGTGTTGTTGTAGGGAATAATAACATGAATGTAATCATGAATATTTATATACATACATATATACACACAGCTACAGCCAAAGAAATTGTATATGTGAGTTAATTATAATAGTTCACTATTATGCTGCTCTTACAGTATACAATGATGTATTTGTCTGGATAACAACTAACAGTTGTGTTGAAGCTGAGAATTGATAAATAGTTCAGAACTCGTATGGTGGACAGCAACATGAAATATTTGAGAAGTATTATGCCATCATTAAGTTTGGGTGTGTGTATAAGTACACACACACACACACACACACACACACATATATATAGTCATGGGGAAATTTAAGGGGGAAAAGGATTGTTATAGTGGCTAATTTAATTAGGCTAGTCTAATTGTTTGTGTGTGTGTGTGTGGTTTTGTGCATTATTCAAAAAGCAAGAAACCCAAACCAATCAGTTATTGCCTATGTATTAGCAAAAGAATTGGCCCACACCTAAATATATGGGATAACTGTTGTTATCACTAGTTATCACCCATTTAGAATTATAATTATTATAAAGCTAGAAGATCTATTGAAAAGTTTTTGATTCTTTGTTTTCAGTTAACTAATAATTTTTATCATTGCTGAGGCTAACTTGAATGTTGAACAACTTTTTCCATTTTTTTTTTCATTTGTCCACCCATAACACAAAGGATTCTCAAAGGTTTGGAGACAAACTCCAAACTAATATTTTGTTCACATGTGGATTTTACCCCAAGAAGTGAGAATTTGGGACAATTCTAACATGGCTGAGTTGAAGCAAGCATCAGTTTAGTTCAGGGCAAGGAAGAAAAGAGGGAAGTGATTAAATTATGTTGGGAAACCTGGTATTCTAAAATCTGTGGAAATGAAATGGGTATAGAACTGTAGCTGGAAAAGGCATTCCCTATCAGAGACATCCTTGTATCAGAACATCAAAAATCTTCTGAATAGATATAAGGAAAGGTATAGTTATAACATAATCATCTGCAATTTAGTTTTAGAACAACAGCACATATACCAACAAACACATAAACTCAGATTCATCATCTAGATAAATTATCCTTTTAGGCACACTACCTCATACTTATTTCAGCTATGTTAATACTATTAACTGAACAGATCCCTACACCCCAACACATACAGTAAATTATTTTTATTGTTCGAGCTAGAATATAATATAATAATATGGAAATTGAAATGGAGAGAGGCTGTTATTTGCTAAAGGTCACATTATGACCAAGGTGAGGAAGAATTGAAATCTATCTACAATTCCATGTTCTTTAAGATATATATTTTCTATTTTTCTATTTCTTTAAAAATTATTTATTTGCTTTGTTTCTACATTTCAAATATTTACTGAATACCTCCCCTCTTTTAGAGGTTCCTTGTAACAAAGTAAAGATATGATTTAAAACCAATAATACAATGACCTTATAAGAAAATGTATAGACATTCCATATCTGCAGTACTCTCATCTCTCTATTTTAATTATTTATTTTAGTTAACAGAAATCTATTTTCTTTTTCTTCCACTCTTTATCCCATTAAAAAAAGTTAGGAAAGAAAAACAAATTCCTTGTAATAAGCACACATATCAAGAAAAACAGTTCTCTCATAGCCTGCATATAGATATGTTTCATTTTACAGCCTAAATCCATCACCTCTCTCTCAGGACATGGGTAATGTATTTCATTATCAGTCCTTTGTGTACCCTGGACTATACACACACACACACTCACACACACACACACACAATTCCTAGATAAAAATGTTGAATAAAGAAGAAATGTGAGTTAAGTGAAAGAATATATTTTTGGTAGGTGAAAGAGATCTTTGTGGTTAAATTAACATGAAGGAAATGTGGTTCTTGGCAGGGAAAATAGGTTAAAGTACAGTGGCAGTCATAGGAGGGGCTGTATAGTCAGTGAAGTCACTATAGGACATGGCCACATGATTTTGTGGCTACCATCAATCACTTGACCATTCCCCCTGCCCCCTCAACTTTGCTTCAGCTTCTGTAATTAGCCTCTTTTAGACACAACAGGTGTTATATCACAGTGTTGATTCATATTGAGCAAATTTTTCTCAAAACTTCTTGAAATTAAGACATGCTGCAGCGCCAGTTGCTAGCATATGGGAATTTAGTGCCAAAGAAAGTTAATGCAGATACCAGTGTTGGGTAAGTTCCTCCCAGTGTACTCATAATAAATCTTCTATTGAACTGAATGTATCACTTTAGGTAGACATATGTAATGAATAGTTGGGAATTAAAGTACAGATCAATGAATTGAATAACAGACTGGAGCATTTGGTGCCAAAATGTAAAAAGGATTGGGAAGATTAATAGTATTTCTGTTCAAAATACCCTTTTCCAGGCAGAATTAAATTGATGACACAGTAGATAGAAAGATTATCATTAACTAAGAGTGGAATGGTAGAAAATAATTTAAATGATCTGGAAAAATTTGAATTGATTGGACAGGTACATAGCAGAAAAACTCTGGAGGTTTGAATTGTTATGTTAAAACAAATACTAAATCCTGAAATTTAAAAACAGTAATGGAAGAAGTATGAATGCAATGATGAAAGAGATTTAGCAGTAGGTGGGAAGGAAAGCTAAAGGAGAAGGAAAAGAGGGAGAGGAAGAGGAAGAAAGAGAGCTTGAAGGAAAAGGAATAGGGAGAGGAAGAGGAAAGGAGAGGGAAAGAAATGGAAAGGAAGGGGGAAAGAATTGAAATCTGAGTATGAGAGAAAAGCAGGGGGTGAGGAATCAGGAAATCTGAAAGACACATTCCAAAATAAGACCTGCCAGAAATTTTTCTCTTGATGAATGACTTTGGCAAATATTTGAAGTGGACCTATTGAGAAGTAAATTTAATCTGATTTAATAACAAAAAAACCCCATACATTATATAATATTTGATTGATATTAAATATATATTTATCATTTCCAAATGCCTGATATCAGGGAGCAGCTAGGTGGCGCAGTGTATAAAGCACTGGCCCTGGAATCAGGAGGTCCTGAGTTCAAATCTGACCTCAGACACTTGACACTTACTAGCTGTGACCTTGGGCAAGTCACTTAACACCCATTGCCTCATCAAAAACAAAAAAATAAAATAAAATCTTTCAAATGCCTGATATCTAAAACTATTGTAATGAGCATTTCCTTAAGTGGGATACATAAGTAATGGTAAGAAATAAGTATTACAAACAAAGTAATAATGAAAATACTGTGAGAAAATAATGGGCTTTGCCAATGCCCAAAGGCCCCAACCAGAGGGGTTTGATTGGATAGACTGAAATTGACTGACTTCACTGATTAACTTAAAGTTAATTCAATTGAAACCACACTTTCCTGGCCCTCAAGTGGGTATTGTTCTCAGAATCTATGGACTTGGACCTCAACACGGGACCACCCTGAAGTCCAGTGAACCAATGGATTTGGGTGATGCTAGCAAATTAGCTTGAAGCAGGGTGGAAGGACTGCCTCTCCTCAGGATGGGAAGGAGCTTCCTCTGGCAGTATTTCTCAAGAACAGGTTCGAGGTGGAGAACTTGAGAACTCTAGATTTGATAGGCCTTTTTTTGACTTTCTGTTTTCTCTTTTTAATAATAAATGTTTAATGTCCAAAACTGGTTCTAAAGCTTCTAATTTATAAGTAAATTTTAGCTAGTTTCCCCTGAACTTGGGACAGGAATAAGGTGACAACACATTTGATTTTAAACATCAGAGTTGGCAACCATGAAAGGGGGTGCTGAACTCCTCAATCTTCTGCTCTTCACTACAAAAAAAGTTGTATAAGAAACTGTCGCCTATTTTATGTGCCTGTCCCTTTAAACTTTCAAAGTACCTAAGTAGCTCATAAGTATGCATTTTCTTTTCTTTTTTCTTTTCTAACTTTGGTAGGGTTAATCAGACAAACTGGAGATAAGATCATGTTAACACTGCATTTTTGTGCGTTTTCTATTTTGATTTTTAATTCCATTTATCTTTTTGCTTTAGCTGCAGATTGTTTTTATGGATTTTCTATTTTTATTTTTAATTTTATTTGTATTTTAGGAAGGCATATTTCTAATTTCAATATGGGAACTAAAAACACCATGCGGACTAAAAATACTGAGCCCTACTATCTAATACCGGGGTCTCCCCTAGAAAGGATACTTACAGCATGGGATTCATATAAGCTACTGATTCCATCAGGCATGAAAAAAAGAAAGCTTATCAAACTGAGTTTTGAGTCGCATGAACAATATTTTAGCTTATTAGAGGACCAGTGGTTGGAGTCCAGATCTTTTGATCCCTTAACATTGAGAGATTTGCAATTAATCTTGTACCTTAATTCCCCCAGAGATTTAACTTATTGGGGACTCTGGAATATAGTGAGCAAGGAGCTGACCCAAGGGGATACAAGAGAAGGGGGATCTGAACCTGAGTTTGAATCTGAGCCTGTTTCTCAGGCTAAAATGCCAAATGACCCAACTCCTATCCCCTCTCCCTCTATTTCCTCTATGCCAACCACAGAAGAAAACTCTATGCCAACCGCAAAAGACAATTCACCTTTAGAGGAGACAGAAAAGCCCCCAATTCTTCCCCTTCAAGAGATCCTCACCCACAGTCAAAATGGTGCTGTAGTGAGGCTCAAACACTACACACCTTTTGGGCCCAAAGATTTGAGTTCATGGAAATGAAATTTTCCTAAACTTGATGAGGATCCCACAACAGTTATCAGCCAGTTTAGGGCAATTTTCAGAGGATATCAGCCCACTTGGGGTAATGTTACTGATCTCATGGAAACGATATTATCTCCAGGGGAAAGAGCTGATATAATAGCTGCAGCAAACTCCCTATAAACATCAGGAAAAGCTGCTATTCCATGGCCTTTAGAATTCCATAATTGGGACCCTAATATCCCTGAGCATTTTTATAAGTTACAGGAAGCAAGGGAAACATTGTTGAAGGCAATGGAATCCTGTGCTAGCAAGACTGATAACTGGCAACCTAATGAAAAACCTAATAGATTTCATGATACATTGTATAAGAATGCCAGACAATATACTAGATTAGACCCATTAGATTCTAGAGATGTACATTTTATTTCTAATCATTTTGTTCACCAATCCTTGCCAGAGATATGGAAATATTTTGAAAGGCAGTGCCCAGGTTGGAATGCCCTGAGTACTAACAGAAATAAGGAAAAAGCAACATATATTTATGAAAGAAAAGAGAGGGAAGAAAGGAACAGACAGAACATTTTAGCTGCATTACAGGAATCCATGAGGCAGTGATGTCAGGCAGTTGAGAATTGCTATCAACCCCCTAGATTTTGCTATTACTGCAATAGACAGGGACACATGATGTGGAACTGTAGGATTAAGCAAAGGGAATTTAGACAGATGATGACTGGTGAATTTAGAGAACCCTTCATGGGGCAGAATAAAAAAGTTATAGATCCTCTCAGAGAGATACAGAGGACTGATGGTGTAGGGGAGAGGAAAGAAAAGTGGAATCTGAAGACTTTACCTTTCCAGACCCTAAGATCTTTAGCCCTCTTGTGCCAGTCCATTGACCTCCCCAGAATAATGAACCCCATGTAACCCTTAGGGTTGGGGACACTTATTGTGATTGTTTATTAGATACAGGAGCCTCAAGATCAGTCCTACTGAGCAAACCTGACCCAGAATGTACATCTATTGGATCTCTAAATGTAGTCAGGGTCTCAAAGAAAACTCAAACAGTTGCAAAATTAACCACTTGCATGGTATCTATGGGCCCATTAACATAAGAACATTCATTTCTACTTATGCCCAACTCTCCTACAAAAATATTAGGTTGTGACCTCCTTTGTATACTTAGAGCAACCATATCTTGTTCTCCAGGTGGTGGCATTTCCCTGGAATTGCCAGAGGACACTATCTACGTGTTGCCAATTTTGATCACAGATACTCAGGAAATAGTAAGGGATACATTTGAAATCCCTTCTGATATTGCAGAGTCCTTGTGGACTTCTTCCTCTTATGATGTAGGTCTCCTTAAATCTGCTGTGCCTGTTGCCATTAAGACCAAAAGTGGCTCACCACCATCCATTCCACAATATCCCTTGTCTAAGGAAGCCATTGAGGGAATTACACCTATAATTAAGGCTTTGAAAAACCAAGGTTTTACTGTCCCATGCCATCATTCCCTGTGTAATACTCCCATTTTGCCAGTTAAGAAGCCTAAGCCTGGGATAGATGGCAAACCTGTTTTGTACAAGGTCTGCCAGCAATTAATTCTTATGTTGTACCTAGACATCCCATAGTGCCCAACCCTGCTACTACCATTTCCTCAATCCCATGTGAGGCAACATGTTTCACAGTGGTAGATCTCTGTTCTGCTTTCTTTTTGATACCAGTACAACAAGATTCCCAATACTTGTTTGCCTTCACCTGGAAAAATACACAATGGACTTGGACTAGACTCCCACAGGGGTTTGTTGACAGTCCCACACTATTCTCTCAAATTTTGCAGCAGAATTTAGCCTCCTTTACTTTTTTTGTTGTTGTTGTGTTTTTTTGTTTTTTTGTTTTTGATGGGGCAATGAGGGTTAAGTGACTTGCCCAAGGTCACACAGCTAGTTAAGTGTCAAGTGTCTGAGGCTGGATTTGAACTCAGGTCCTCCTGAATCCAAGGCTGGTGCTTTATCCACTGTGCCATCTAGCTGCCCCCGTAGCCTCCTTTACTTTTAAAGGCTCCACCTTAGTTCAGTATGTAGATGACTTACTCCTGGCTGCACAAAATGCTGAGATTTCCCAGGAAGACAGCCACCATTTGTTGCTAGAGCTGCACCAGAGAGGCTACAAGATCTCCAAGTCAAAGGTACAATGGTGCCTATCTCAGGTGGAATATTTGGGTTTTATTTTGGTCACTAGCACACAATCCATCTCCCCTAAGTGTGCCCAAACTATTCAACAGCTTTCTTTTACCTCTACTAAGAATCAGCTAATGGCTATTCTTGGAGCAGCTGGATATTGCAGACAATGGATAACCTCTTTTGATGAAATTACTAAGCTTCTTATATCTCTAACCAAAAATTCTTTCCCAGAACCTTTACAACTGAATTCTCAGCATCTTTCAGCTATATCAGAATTAAAATGGGCCTTTTTATCAGCACCTGCCCTAGGACTCCCAGACTACAGCAAGTCTTTTACTCTTTTGTACATGAACAGAGAGGAATAGCTTCTGGGGTCCTGACTCAAAAATTAGGACTCGCCCAGTGCCCAGTAGTCTATTATTCTACTCAACTTGACTCTGTAGCTGCTGGAGCTCCACCCTGCCTATGAGCTAGTTTTCCCTACACTTGGGACAGGAATAAGGCAAGCATACATTAGATATTAAATATAACAATACTTATTTTATTCTATTGCCACTATAATTATTTGGGCAGCGAAGTGGTGCAATGGACAGAGTGCCAGGCCTGAAGTCAGGAAGACTCATTTTCCTTTGATCAAATCTGACCTCAGACACTTATAATCTTTGTGAAACTTGGCAAGTCACTTAACCCTGTTCACCTCAGTTTCTTCATCTGTAAAATGAGCTGGAGAAGGAAATGGTAAATATCTTCAGTATCTTTGCCAAGAAAACTCCAAATGGTTCCATGAAGAGTCAGACATGACTGTACAATTACAAAGCTATAATTAGTGGGGAATTCTTTTTCAAATATGTATCCATAAAATGTTGCAGTGATCAGCTGTTGCTTTATCCTCTAGGGCAAGACAGATGATCCATTTTCCACATAACACCCCTTCAAGTAGTTAATAGAACATCAAATTCAGAGACAGTAAACTTTGATTTAAATAACAGCTTTAATTCTAAGTTGCATAAATTTTGGCAAGTCACTTAATCATTCTGGCCCTGAATCCTTTATCTGCAAAATAAAGGGTTTGGACTACATGATCACTAAACAGCTTTCCAGCTATAAAGAAAAGTCAAAGGTCCTTGACATGATAGCAGAGATCATAACTAAGCTTGGATTTTTATTCTGTAGCCAAATACCCCAAAGTCCTTTGAATGACTTTCATGATTTCTAGTCAATATCCTCATTTGTGCTTCTTTGAAAGAGTTACTGGTTATTCATAACAATGTAATGTGCCCAGAACTGAAAAAAATTTCTGGACATTTCTTGACCAAATAAGGATGGGCATAGAATCTGTCTTGCTCTGGATACAACTATAACACAACTTAAGATGGTACTCCTTCACAAAAGTCCAGCCCTGATACTTTATCATATCAAAGAGGTGACTATTATTTTTAAAATTTCATCTTTCCAATGAACACATTTTTATTTTCTCTCCATCTCACCTCCTTTTCCCCAGTGAGAAAGAAAGAAAAACACCAAAACCTTATAAGAAATATTCATAGTCATCTATGATCAACTGACATAAATTCCCAAATTTGCATATCCAAAAAAGTTTGTCTTACTTTATGTTGAACATCTCTCTGTTTCTTTCTCTTTCTCTCCCTCTCTTTCTGTGTCTTAAAAGGGAGGCTAGCATCCTGCATCTTTAATCCTCTGGTATAATGGTTGGTCACTGTGCTGATCAGAAATATTAAACAGTATTCCAAAAGAGTGCAACTGACATATTCTATCTATCTGGAATAGCTTCAAGTCTGGTCCTAGTAACTGTGTTTTAGCCAGCCTGAGTTTAGAGAGGTTCATCACCTGAAGCTTGACCAGTAGGTGATGTTTTTCTTAGGGGTTGAAATAATGAAACAGATAAAAATCAGAAATAGTATTTAGATATTCTGCTTCTTCAGTGATAATAGCAGAGTGGTAGAAAAAGGGATAAATAGTTTTTAGACTATATATTCTCATCAGTTTATTGTTAGTATTTTAAATGGAAAGACTTTGTCTACTGGCCAGAAGCTATTATACCACTGAACCATATGTATATTGGCATTCTTTCTATAAAGGAAATCATAAAGCAAAGAAATTATGGTTCACATAAAGAATTTAGGGTTGGATTTCTTTTATATGCAAATCCAAAGAATCCCCACATCATTGCACTTTTCCTTCCCTTGCACGATCACAATAAAGAGAAGCAAAATGATGACCACATAGTTAATTATGCACCTTAGATACAAAAATCCTTATAGAAGATGAAGTAATAAAATTATATGGAGAAAAGATATTCCAAGACACTTGAACATAAATCTTAGCATTTGGGGAATGTCAATGTGAGCATAAGTGTATATACTATATTTCACTAGAGTATGCATCCATGGAATTTTATTTTGTAAAGGTGATTATTGGAGGGGAATTTTATTCATAAAACAATATAAATATGCTATAATAATTAAACCCAAGCATAGTAATATAAAAATGTATACTGCAGCATTCTAGACTTTAAAGCTAAAATAATTTCATAAAATTAAGGTAAAATATAAAGTGGTTTGTTTGAGAAGTGAAGGTGTACCTGGAAACATTTGGCACTTAATGAGAACATTGTGTGGGCACTAAAGAGGATTAATAAAAAATTCCGGAAAACATTCTTCAGGATTAAGAAATTAAAGAGACCAAATTATAACTTGGAATTCTTGTGGCTCCATAGCACACATATATTCTTCAAGAAAAAAATCATAGTTGATTTGAGAGAAATTAAAGTATTTTTGTGGTCTTATTAACTTGTTAGAGAAAAGGTAAAAAATCCCACCAAATAAATTAAAGAGGACAACTATGCAATGACAACTTGCATCTCTTCATCTCTCCTTCACTTTTGAATTCTTTAAATGAATTGACTGTTTCTTGAATCCACCTTACCCTCCACTCAATGTTTATTTCCTTATATTCACAACTTTTTGGACACTGCTCTTTTAAAGATTGCCAAGGGTAAATTGCTAAATTATTTGGCATTTTTCTGGTTCTCAACCTTTTGACTTTTTTGTAGCAGTATTACCTTCAAGTAAACAGCAAAAATTAGGAAGGAATAAAAGGAGACAGAAGAAAGCCTGAAAGAAGACTCAACTATCAGGTGATACTAAAAAAAATTTTAAATGAGATTAGAATGAAGAGAACATGTATGTACTGATGATGGTTGATAGTAGAATTGCCATATTTTGAATCTACCATTTTGGAAATGCAAAATACTTTCAAAAAATTAAATCAAAACTATCTGGTATTGACTAAAAAATAGAAAGGTAGATCATTGGAACAGGGTATACAGTAGGTAATTATTATAGTTACCTTATGTTTGACAAATGTAAACATTTAAGCCTTGGGGATAAAAAACTGTAAAACAGTATGGCAGAAATTGGGTATAGATCTATATTTTACACCATTTACCAAGATAAGGTCAAAGGTATGCATGACCTAGATATAAAGGGAAATATCATAAGAAAACTAGGAAATCATGGAACATATTACCTCTCAGACTTATGGATAGGGGAAGGATTTATGAATAAACAAGAAATAGCATTGTGAAATATAAAATGGAGAATTTCAATTACATTAAATTAGAAAGAATTTGTACAAATAAAATCAATGTAGCCAAATTAGAAGGAAAGGAGAAAATTAGGAAACATTTTATAGGCAGTTTCTCAGATAAAGAGCTCACATTTCAAATATATAGACAACTTTATCAAATTGATAAAAATGAGTCATTCTCCACTTGATAAATGAGAAAAGGATAGTTTTTTCAATGAAGAAATCAAAACCATACATAGTCAAAAGAAAAAAATGTTCTAAATCATTATTGATTAGTTTGTTATTTATTATTAGAGTATATAAAGTGTATGTTTGTTTTCAAAGGTGATGGATGGAAAAGGAAAAGGACCCATATATTGTAAAATATTTATAGTAGCTCTCTTTGTAGTGTCAAAAAATAGGAATTGAGGGGCTGCCCAGCAATTAGGTAATGGCTAAAAAGTTATAGCATAAAGGTGTGATGGAACACTACTGTACTATTAGAAATGATGAACTGGTTGATTTTAGAAAAAAACATGCAAAGACTTGCATGAAATAATGAGTAAAATGAGCAGAACGAAGAGAACATTGTGTATAGTAACAGCAATATTGTTTGAAGAATACTTGTGAAAAACCAGATTATTCTGAGTATTACAAATACTCAAATAACTACAAAAAATCTATAAAGGAAGATGATATTCATCTCGAGATAAAGAACTGATAAATAGGTGTGTGCATAGTATGGTTTTACAGATACTTATAAATGTATGTCAGGTGATGGCTTTCTCTAGTCATGTGGGAAGAGAGTGAGACAGTTCATAATTTAAAATGTTGCAAAAATTAATCAACAACAACAACAAAATGAAATTACAACGAACTGGTACACCTAACAAAATACTGAAAAATTCCATGCAGGAACTAGCATAATCTTAAAGGCACCTGAGTAATGATTTTTAGGATATTTCAAAGAGAGGAAATAGTAAAAAGAATCATAGAACTAATATCACCAAATGCCAAAATTCACAACTAAGGCCTTATTGATTGTCTAATCCAACTCATACTTGTGGAGACCCATATTCTACTCCAGAGAAGGGAAAACCCAAGGAAGCCAATTTTACTTTTATGCAACCTAAATTATTGGGAAATTTTTACTTACACAAAGCTTAAATTAAAAAATAATTATTGCTTTTTATTTTAACTTCTCAATGAATACATTCCACTCTAAAAGAGAATACATCCTTGAAAAAATGTATATGTGCACTTATATACATGTGCACATGATTATGTGTGTTCATATATACACATATATACATATATATGTGTATATTAATTAATTATTTAATTAATAATTAAGCAAAATAAACCAATGATTGGCAATTTTTACTTTATGACTCATTCTGCATCTAGATCACCACCTCTTTGCTTAGAGGAAGAAAGGAATATTTCAGTATCAGCCTTCTGAAGTCAATATCAATCACTAAACTACTTAAAATTTTTAGATTGTAAATCTACTAATTTTTTTTTTAATTTTTAGTGGAAACTTCTGTTCAGGTACAAAATAGACTACATAATAATTGAACTTTCTCCTAGCCTGAGATTTATATTTTCTTGGGTAATATTAATGTAATGAGTGTCTTTGATCTTTTTATTCTTTCAAAATCGCTATCCCTCTGAAAAATCCTGAAAAATCAGTCACCACATGCCTTTCAATGTTTTCTTTTACATTACAGAGGTCATTGAATATATTATTTTCTTGATTCCAGTTTCCTCTTGCATCAATTAATCTACCTTTTCAATTTTTCCTGAATTTCTCATATTTATAACTTCTTATGGTACCATAATATTTCATCAATTAATATATCACAGTTTGTTCAGCCATTCCCCAGTTGATCCATACCTACTTTGATGAAATTGGAAACTTCCTATGAGAAGGTTGCATACCTTTTATACCTAGTTCTCCCTGGTGTCAAATTAAGCAAGTCTATTCTGTCTTCCCCATGAAAGCTCTAAAAATACTTAACGGTTTCTATTATGCACACTTAAGTAATTTTTTTCCTACCTAGTCTTCCTCAATTCTTTCAGTCAGTCTTGATGTGTCCTAGATTGTCAACATACCTCCTAAAATATGGCCTTCAGAAATGAACACGTTAATCTCTTATCCTTTTGCACTAACCATATATTATCTACCCTTATTTCTATTTTTATTTGCTTTTTAAAGAAAAGTTGGTCAGGGATTTCTCTGTGCATAATCCACTTTCCCTTAAACATCTCCCTTTTTTCCTTCTTATTAGAATTAATCACAGAATTTTAAAATTTCTCTATCCCAGCCTATATGTTAATAAGACTCTCCTTCACAACATATATTGCAAGTGATCACCTGAGTATTACTGAAAGCCTCCATTGAGGTGAAACCATTTTCTCCTGGGAAAGTCCATTACACTTTTGGATAGCTTTAACCATAAGTCAGTATGTTTTTCCCTACATCTGTTTGTCTACAACTCTGATTTGTTATTCTTACTTCCATATTATGGAGCTAAATAGAGCAGTTTTAATCCAACTTTCACATGTGAAGCCCTTTAAATACATACAGCTAATGTGTCCACTGAAATCTTTAAAAGGCTTAATCTTATCATTTCCTTCAGTCAGTTATCATATGGCATAATGTGCATGACCTTTAACATCTTGGTCCTCCTTCTTTAGACCTATACTAGCTTATGAATGCCCTTAATAAATAAACAATTGAACATGATACAGCCAATGTGGTCTGCCCAAGCCAGAGTACAATGGCATTATAACTTTTTAATATGGTATTGTGGCTTTTATAGAATTTGTTCTATATTTCAAGCACCCCTCTCTCACTACCAAACCAAATCAAGTATTGACAGTTATATGATGGTAAATTCTGGATCTAATCCTATTTTTTAATCTAAATATTTCTCCATGGATTGTATCAAATTTAGTAGATCATAGTTTTCTGAATTCATTTTCTTCACTCTTTCAAAAATTGGGACATTTTTCTAATTCCACCCCTCATTCCAGTGGCCCTCCTCCCATTCAAATATAATTCCTCAAAAATCAATGGCCTCACTTTAGTAATCTCATCTGACAATTCTTTTAAAGTAATTTGAAATAATTTAGGACAGTTAGAACCTCTGTTCGGAAAATGTTTGGTACTGGACTAATTATACACAGAAGAAGAACATGCTA
This sequence comes from Dromiciops gliroides, assembly GCF_019393635.1. NCBI lineage: Eukaryota > Metazoa > Chordata > Mammalia > Microbiotheria > Microbiotheriidae > Dromiciops > Dromiciops gliroides. The sequence goes on along the minus strand of NC_057865.1, from coordinate 109,537,065 downwards.
AAGGAAGTACAGTTTTAAAAAGATTAAGGGATTAATTCTCAAAATATCTGAGAAGATTATACCAAAGATGAAGCAAAATACCTTTAGGTAGACCTTAATAGGACTCCTGAAAGCTTACTCAAAGAATATCCAAAACTATTGCCTCTTGTGCCTAATTCACCTACTTTTCAAAAATATATGAATAAGCTATATAATCAAGGAAGGCATCCTCAGTGAAGATAAAAGAAGTAATTGGGCAGATTCCCACAAATTATATTTTGTCAGACCACACTTTTATAGTCAGACAATTGACTGACATTTGTAGGTAATAAAAATTCCACTTAGCTTATCATTTGTTGATTAGAAAGCATTTGATTTAGTAGAACAAATGCCATTTTGTCTGACAAGGTATCTACAATACATATATCATAATCTCACAACATTCCTAAAAATATGTAACAAAATAGAAAAATAGAGTGAATATTGTTTCATAGCAATGAAACTATGGCCTGTCATAATAACATCAACAGAAGGGATGATAAATATGAAAGGGGTCTTCAGGTTTTCTTGACATCATAAAGGATATCAGTGGAGTATGTAACTTTTATCTATTGGTTACTTCTTCCTCTTATCCAGTGATCAGCTCATTTTCCTTTTTAATTGTGTCCAGTGGGGAGGGAACAAGTATTTATGTCATTAAGTAGTAACCTTCTATGAAACAAAACAGAGGTAAGAACAGAGGTTACAAATGATTATTAAATGTAATATTGAACAAATGACTGAAGCAATTTTCAAATGAGGTACAAAATAAAGAGATTTCACTGTCCAAGGTACACTTTAGTCATGTGAGATGTCTCCTTCAGAATCCAATTTGAGGATGAATTCCTTATGGATAATTAATTCCCTTAATTCCTCCTATTTGGGGATGACGTATTTATTATATCAAACTCTGAAATATTGCAGAGTTTACTAAATGAAATAGATGATGCTCAAAGGAGTTTGTTTTAAATATAAACACAGGAAAAGTCAAGTGCCTTTATAAACATAGGAACGTTTTCATAGAGATATTATTATTCTAACTCTGATATGTTGTTACAAAACCCTTAGAGATCCATACATATACATATGCAATTGCATAATCCATTGACTTCATCTGTGTATACATAGGCATGGACAGTAGGCTGGGAACAGAATTGAATGCACTAGATTACCTTTGCTTAATGACCATAACCTTCTTGCTGAAAAAAAAAAAAGGCCCTCAATATTAAAAACTATCCAAAAGACAATGCGAAGGACCACATTTGGATACAAGCAGAATGCAACAAATTATTATAAGAAATTATGCAGGGGCAGCTAGGTGGCGCAGTGGATAGAGCACCGGCCCTGGATTCAGGAGGACCTGAGTTCAAATCCGACCTCAGACACTTAACATTTACTAGCTGTGTGACCCTGCGCAAGTCACTTAACCCCCAATTGCCTCACTTAAAAAAAAAGAAAGAAATTATGCAAGAGAGGCAGTGTAAACAGGTCATAAGGTAGAAAATAAAGATTGGCTGGTCACAAAGCTAGAGCAAGATATAACTAATGACACATCTTGCATTTCTATTAAATGTGAAGAGAAGAATAAAAATGCCCCAAGTCATTTCTGTGGATCCCTTTTGTTGAATAATAGTTTAGACTGTCATTGTGACATTTGATTTGCATTATTGGTGGGAATATGAACACTCAAATCAATGATATCCAAAAACATAGAAATATTTATTGCATTATGATCTCATTATTAACTTGTGGATCAATTCCCTGAATGCTTTTTTTTCCTGAATAGCCTTTTCATTGATACAGAAAAGAGTAACAAAATGAGAACTGAATATTTCTATTTTTCTCTACCATCATCATCATCATCATCTCATCAACTCTAAACATTTGTCCTATTCCTTTCTTGTTCTTATCCTAACATATCTAAAAACAAACACCCTATTTTTGCTCCCAGAATTTGCACATTCTAGGCTTTACAACAACCACAATAGTACTTGACACTGATAGAGAACTTTCAAGTTGTGAAGCACTTTATATTCATTATCTCTTACTCACTCTCTTATCACTGATCTGACTCTATTCTTGTGAGGCTATGACACTCTTTTGTATTTATCTTTGATTTTCTGTTGTTTTTAAGCACCCTTTAGAAAGTTCCACATTTCTCCCCTTCCAAGAATTTAATATCCAGGACTTGAGGGAGAGTAATGAAGAGAACTGCCCTCCTCTACTCTCCCAGCTTACTGAACATATGCTGCTATGGTAATAATGGTGAGCATCTAATAATATTTGAATGCTATTCCCTACCTCCCATCAAGGTGGAACAAACCTTTGCAATGAAACCATAAACTCGAGTTGTGTTTTTGAATGTATGTGAATAATGTGGGTAGGTTAAGATTCTCTAAGAACTTGCCAAATATTTCTTAATGTTCTTTCATTTTTGTAAAACATATTGTCAAAATATGTAAACATTGTTTGCCTAGTATTATGTGCTACCCACAATTTCTATTATTACAAACAAGATAATTAGGTATTGGGTAGCCTGTCTCTAGAAGCAATGAGATTTTATAAATAATATGGATTCATTTTTATTCATATTTTTGAAGAGGAAAATGTTTTAAAATAGAAATTCAAATTATTATGTACTTATAATGTAAAGAGTACTACTGTATTAAACAATACAGGTAAGATATTATAGTTCTTTATTTTATGGAGCTCATAGTATATTGGTATGATTATATATGTTTATATACTACATTATTTTAATTTGTAGTTTTATAATGCAAAGTATTGTCATATTGTATGACTAGTATTTATGCAAACTACTGTTTTCAAATAAATGAAATTGCGGATAATCCAAAAGGATATGGAGATGGATGGTATGGTGTGTATGAATGAGCAGAACATATTACAAATAAGTAATTATGAAGAAGTGGAATTCCCCTCTTCACTATGCTTCTGAAACCCTGTATGTCTCTACCATGCCTTCATATCCTAGAACTTTCCTCAGTCTCTTTCCTGAATCTCTTTCCCTACTGCGAGTTAGTTCCCTCCAGGGGTCTCCATTTTGGGGATGGGCCCAGGCTGGCCATGCTTCATTTTCCTTCCCTCCTGAGCTTCTGACTTTCTGGGTTTTACCAGTTTGCCCAGAGTGTGGTTACTGATTATTGTTTACATCACCACTTGCCCCTCACCCCTAGCTTTTCAGCTCTCTTTTATGTGTTGTTTGTTGCTATTAGAACATAAGCTCCTTGAAAGTACAGACTTTCTTTTCCCTTGAGTTTGTACTTCCAGTTCTAAGCATACTTTTTGGCTCATAGTGGGTGTTTAATAAATTATTGTTGCCTGCCTACCAGGCACAATCCAAAAGGAAAAGAATCCTGTCACAGGGTAAAAACCAGAACTAATCAATGGATAACAAGAATATTCCACTGGCATTCTTATGATGTCAAGAAAACTTTAAGAAGACCCCTTACACATTTATCATCCCCTGTGGTGAAATTGCAGAAGAAAATTAACAAAAGTCACAAAAGATGGCCAGGCATTGTTGGGTTGTGATTAGCATTCCTGGAGAAGATATCAACATTGAGGCTCATGGAACCACAGAAACACTGGCGAAGAAAAGTTTTATTCTGATGCTTCTTTTATTCTAATGCATGGGCTTAGACAAAACATTTTACCTTCCTGGGCCTAGTTTCCTCATTTGTAATATTAGAAGTTTGGATTGGATGGCCTCTGAGGTCCCTTACAGCTCTAGACCTCTGATATACAGCCAAGAAGGTACTTTTCTCAGAACAATAGCTAGTATTCTATTCAAAGTTTCCAAAATAAGGATTTGAAGGACAAGGAGATTGATTTTTCTGAAGTTTTGCCCCTAGTCAGCGGCAGAGTTAGGATTCAAATCTAGGTCCCCTCTGGGATCTAAGACAACTTTGTTTTCCCCAAATGCCATAAGTTTACTTCAGCAGCTTTCAGTTCAGTTCTTTCCTAGTAATGCCTGAGGTTTCTTAAGAGGGGGCACGGTGTTGTGCCAATCATTTGCTATCCTGATCAACTAAGGGTCACAAGAAAAAAAAAATCTATATTTTGGAATACTTAAGGCTCCTCTTTAAATGGCTCATTGTGGCTTAGGAAAAGGATTTGTAATCTCTTGAAGTTCTTTGAAATTTAGCCCAACCAAAGAGCAAATATCATCGCTCTGAGTCCTTTGCAACCATTGAAATAGTGGAAAGTCTCTTGATAGAGTCAGTTTGATGTGGTAAAGGTATACATTTATAGTGTATATGGCTAGTAGGCATCTAGGTGGCACAATGGATAAGGTCCTGGATGTGGAATCAGGAGGGCCCAAGTTGAAATCTAGCTTCAGACATTTACTAGCTGTGTGACTCTGAACAACTCCTTTCCCCTCTCTGGGCCTCACTTTCCCATCTGTAATCTGAAGGTCTTGGACTTGATGCCTTCTAAGGTCTCTTTCAGTTCTCAATATGTGGTCATATGATATAAGTAAGTGGTGTGTGATCCTCCCTACCTCCCAATAAATTACATCTTTGGCTGACTAGATAGAGATGTTAAAGTAATAAGACATTTGAATTATAAAAAGAGAATATTTCCTTTTCAAAGGCTTGATTCCAGATATCTCTGAATGGAAAAAAAAATCAGAACTGAGGGGCATAAGCAACTGATGTGATGGAATGTGAGAGTCTTAAAGCAATTTGTTCAGGAGTAGTGAAGCAGAGACTATAGCAGTAGCCATACAAATACTTATTATCTTATCGTGGTACTTACCCAGGCACAAGAAAATTTTTCCACCATAGCTATTAAATCAAAAGTTAGTGATAAAATCCCAGAATGCAGGGAATGTCACAAGGGAGGTCTGGAAATACAGGCAGGATGTTTGCAGTAGAAATGGGAAATTAGGGGGAATGTGGTAGGAGATTAGAAAATGACAATCAACGCAGGTTAAAAAGCTTTGCAGAGGGAATGAAAAGAAACTTTTATAGGAAACTGGAAAGTAGTAGGATAAGGGGACTCATTAATTTTTTCTTAATATAATTTGCTTCTTTTATTTGTAAATAAATATTGATTTCTTCTGTTTCTTATGTAACCATAGTTATCCCAAGTGTCCCTCCCCCAACCAGAAAGCTCTCCCATATATAACAAATATTATTTTGTTGTTGTTGCTGCCTCCCATACAATACTGCAAACCCCTGTCCACAGTTCTTCAGGCACTCTATGATACTGAATACCTTAAATCTATTTGGCATTTTAACTTTATTTTCCTAAGGGATGCCAATTAGGTCACAACTACACGTTCTGATAGGTTTCCCATCTTTCTTCAATTTAAGTCTGAATTTTGCAATAAGAAGGTCATAATCTGAGCCATAGCTAGCTTTAGGTCTTGCTCTATCTATATGGAGTGTCTCCACCTTTGGCTAAAAAGTATATAATCACTCTGATTTTGGTATTGATGATAGGGTGAGGTCCATATATAGAGTAAGTTTTGAGGTTGTTCAGAAAGAGTATTTGTTGTAAACAGTAACTTATCTTGAAAAAACTCTATTAGTATTTGACCTGCATCATTTTGTACTCCAAGGCCAGATTTGTCTATTATTCCAATTATCTTTTGGTTTCCTACTTTAGAATTCCAATCCCCTATGTTGAACATGACTTTTTTTTTTTTTTTTTTTTTTTTTTTTTTGTGAGGCAATTGGGGTTAAGTGACCTGCCCAGGATCACACAGCTAGTAAGTGTTAAGTGTCTGAGGCCGAATTTGAACTCAGGTGCTCCTGACTCCAGGGCCGGTGCTCTATCCACTGCGCCACCTAGCTGCCCCTTGGTGTTATTTTTTTTTGATGGGGCAGTGAGGGTTAAGTGACTTGCCCAAGGTCACACAGCTAGTGTCAAGCGTCTGAGGCCAGATTTGAACTCAGGTCCTCCTATATCCAGAGCTGGTGCTTTATCCACTGTACCACCTAGCTGTCCATTTGGTGTTATATCTAGAAGATGTAGTAGGTTTTCATAGAACTGATCAACTTTGGCCTCTTTGGAATCAGTGGTTGGAGCAGAAACATATTATTATGGTGTTGATGTTGAATGATTTGCCTTGGATTCTAACAGATTGATGAGATTAGCCAAGGGATTATCAAGTTTATTAGTCTTTTCAAAGAACCAGTTTCTAGTTTTAGTTATCATTTCCAGTGGTTTTTTTTGGCTCCTGATTTATTTTCTAATTTTTCATTCCTCATCTTTTGTGCTTGTTTTGTACTTCTTTATTTGTTGGCTTTTTAATTTTTTAAATGCATATCCAGTTTATTCCTTTTCCATTCTGTGAATATATGTTTGTAAGGATATGATTTTTCACCTGAGGACTACTTTAGCTGCATCTTAGAAATTTTGGCATATTATTATATCCTTATCATTTTTATCTTACATAGTTATTAATTGTTTCTATAGTTTGTTCTTTCACCCACTAAGTATTTAGGATTTCATTGTTTCATTGTTAAGTCTCCATTTACATCAGTATCTTTTTCTTTTGTTTGTTTTTGTTGAATCATTGACTATTTTAATTGTGTTATGGTATGTAAAGGGTGCATTTTACATTTTTAAAACATGTCTTTGCAATATATCTGTGGCCTAGCATGTGGCTGCTTTTTGTAAAAATTTCCATGTATTGATGATATATATATATATATATATATATATATATATATATATATATATATATATATATATATATATATATATATATATATATATATATATATATATATATATATATATATATATATATATATATAAACAGCTAGCTGATATACTTAGGAAATGCTATAAATTTTTTAAATCTTGTTTTAATCTAGTTTTAATCTAGTTTTTCTACTAATTTTTTCAGTACTATATTTTCTTTTGGTTTATCTTTCTCTTAGACTTATTCAAAACTGATAGATATTGAAGTATTTTGTACTATTGTGTTACCATTTATGTCTTCTATTTCAGTCAATGCTTCTTTTATGAATTTAGATGATAAGGAATTTGGAGTGTATAAGTTTATTACTTATATTGGTATTTTTTGGCCTATGGTTCATTTCATCATAATATAGTTAACTTTTTTGTCCTTTGTTGTTGTTGTTGTTGGGCAATGAGGGTTAAATGACTTGCCCAGGGTTACACAGCTAGTAAGTGTCAAATGTCTGAGGCTGGATTTGAAATCAGGTCCTCCTGAATCCAGGGCTGGTGCTTTATCCTCTGCTCTACCTATCTGCCCCTGTCCTTTTTCATTTTTTGAATATTTGTTTTTGTTTTGTCAGATATCATGATTGCTACTCACATTTTTTATTCACTTGATAAATAATAATTTCCTCCCTATCCTCTTACTTTTATTTTGTGTCTTTGTTTTTGTAAGCAATGGATTTAAGTTTTTTTTTCTCTTATCAATTCTGTCACTCTTTTTAATTTTATTGGATTTAATCCCTTCACATAATTATGAGAGGCTTATATTTTCCTCAATTTGTCTCTAATATTGTTTTTTCAACTTACAATTTTTTTTATTCTTCTGATCTAGACAAAGTACTATATTCCTTCCGTTACTTTATAGTAATATGCTTTTTAAGGTGGTCCTGTTAACTTTGTCTTTCTTCCTCTCACTCCTGATCCTCTCCTCTCATATGTCACTCCTTTGTCTTTGGGATTTTACTCCTTAGTTCCTTTTTCTTTCCTGCTTGTATCTGGTTACATACTTCCTCCTCTATTTTTTCTCAGCCAAGTAGATTCCCTTCACCTTCCCTACAACTAGTTCTTTTTGTTATTTTTTTCGCAATTCTTTGCTACCAGAAAGAGAGCTGCTATAAATATTTTTGTACATGTGGGTCCTTCATATGATCTCTTTGGGATAAAGACCTAGTAGTAGTATTACTGGGTCAAAGTTTATGCACAGTTCCATAGCCCTTTGGGTATAGTTCCAAATTGACAGTTTTTCCACAGTTTCTCCAATATTTATTATTTTCCTTTTTTGTCATATTAGCTAATATGATAGGTGTGAGGTGGTACCTCAGAGTTGTTTTAATTTACATTTCTCTAATAAATAGTGTTTTAGAACATTTTTTCACATGACAATAGATAACTTTGATTTTTTCATCTGAAAATTGCTTGTTCATGTCTTTGACCATTTCTCAATTGGGGAATGACTTGAATTCTTTTAAATTTGATTTATTTCCTAATATATTTTAGAAATGAGGCCTTTATCAGAAACATTAGTTATAAAAATTTTTTCCCAGATTTCTGGTTCCCTTCTAATTTTGGCTGCATTGCTTGTTTGTAAAAAATCTTTTTGTTGTTTTTTTTTAAATTATTTATTATTTATTTATTTTAGTTTTCAACATTTGTTTAGATAAGATTTCCAATTTCAAATTATTTTCCCTCCCTCTCCTCCCTCCCCCCTCCCCTAGACAGCAGGTAATCTGATATAGGTGTTTTATATATATATATATATATGTATATATATATATAATAACACTAAACATATTTCTGCATTAGTCATGTTATACGAGAAGAGTCAGAGCAAAAAGGAAAAACCTCAAAAATGAAAAACAACAACACCAAAAATAAAAGAAATAGTATGGTCCAATCAGAGTCCATATTTATAAAACCTTTTTAAATTTAATGTAATAAAAATAATCTATGTTCTTTTTCACATAACCCATGTCTTGCTTCTTTAAAAAAGGTGTGCATAGACTTGTAGGGTCATAGATGGGCAGATTGAGAGTTTGAAGAGATCTTTGAGATCATAGAGTCTAATTTATATTTTAGTAAAAACACTATAACATTCCAAGCAAATAGTCATGTGATTCTACTTAAAGACCTCCAGTGAAGGAGCATTCACTATTTAGCAGCTGTAAGATGCCATGTGTATTAGTATGTCAGACCTGGAGTCAAGAAGATATGAGTTCGGGGCAGCTAGGTGGTGTAGTGGATAGAACACCAGCCCTGAAGTCAGGAGTACATGAGTTCAAATTCGGCCTCAGACACTTAACACTTACTAGGTGTGTGACCCTCGGCAAGTCACTTAACCCCAATTGCCTCACCGAAAAAAAAAAAAAAAGGGCAGCTAGGTGGCAAAGTGTATAGAGCACCGGCCCTGGCATCAGGAGTACCTGAGTTCGAATCCGGCCTCAGACACTTAACACTTACTAGCTGTGTGACCCTGGGCAAGTCACTTAACCCCAATTGCCTCACTAAAAAAAAAAAAAAAAAGAAGATATGAGTTCAATCTCACACACTTACTACCTATGTGACCCTGGACAAGACATTTAACCTCTATTTCTCTCAGTTTCCTCATATTTAAAATAGGGATAATAATAGCTCCTACCTTCTAGGGTTGTTATGAGGGACAAATGAGATTTTTATTAAGCTTCTAGCACAGTGCCTGGCTCATAGTAAGCACTATATAAATTTTGGTAGCAATTCTGGTGGTGGTGGTGAGGAGAAGGAGGAGGAAGAGGAGGAAAAGGAGGAGGAAGAGTACGATGATGATGATGATAGCACATTGCATTGCATCTGGAGTCAGGAAGACCGGAGTTCAAATCCAGCCTCAGTCATTTATTTCCTAACTGTGTAGTCCTGGCTAAGTCATTTAACTTAGTCTGCCCCAGTTTCCTCAATTGTAAAATAGATATAATAATAACACCCAACTCTCATGATTGTTGTGAGAATCAAATGAGATAATATTTGTAAAGCATAGTCCCTGGCACATAGTAGATATTTAATAAATGCTTGTTCTTTTCTCCTCTACTAACTGAGGGAGCCTTTACTATTTTGGGCTATTCTAATTTGTCTCTTCCTTCTGTTCTGACCTACTTCTAATTGTTCAAGGTCCTTGCAAAACTCAGATTTTATAATACTAGATTATACTTCTAGTCTTATGTTCCATGTGTCTACCATACAAAATCCCTTCACAGTTCACTTGTGTTAATTTAGTGCTTGTCCCAAGAACAGTGTTTGTGCTCTGCTTCCTTTGGTAACACTTTTCATCTAATCTGAAATTCCCTCTCTACTGAGTCATCCATGGTCTGAACCTGTAGTCCCAGAGGGGCTCAGAGGGAGATAGAAATGAATCAGCATCCAAATGGGAACAATGCTGTCTTGTTTTCAGTTGAAAGGTGAGTTGCAAGTGAGTTTACACTTCCTACAGGGAAATGTTTTGACATTTAAACAAATGAGTCTTGAAAATGACTGAAGATGCTAAGAGGTAAAGTTTAGGGAATTTTTTCAGTGTCTGCAAGAGAAGGCTTGCTTTAAAACAATGGTTTGAAGAATATTCTATATGAGCGGTTATAAAGAGATGTCTAGGAAAGTGTCAGAAGGTGGGCCAGTCAGAATTTTAAAAATAAAGAGAATTATTCTGTCACTGGAAAGAGAATAGGACATGAGTAATTTCATTATTTATTATTATTTTTTTCATTTGCTTTCTCAGACAAAAATATTGATAGTGACTTCTGAAATCAACAAACTGGAAAACATTTAGTAAGAGCCTACTATGTGCTAGGCACTGAGCTAAGTGTTAGAAATAAAAAGCAAGGGAAAAAACAGTCCTTTCCCTCCAGAAATTAATAATCTAATGGGAGAAATTACATTCTAAAAAGTGTACAAACAAGATATATTCAGGATATATTATAACATAACAGAAATAGATTAAAATTAGGTGAATAAAGATGGAGGCAAATAAACAGTTAATAATTTTAACTGTGAATGTGAATGAGATGAACACTCCCACAAAACAGAAGCAAATAGTAGAGTGGATTAAAAATCAGCATCCTACAATATGCTGTGTACAAGAAACACATTCGAATCAGAGAGATACACATAGTGTAAAGGTAAAAGGTTGGAGCAAAATATATTATGCTTCAGCTGACATAAAAAAAGCAGGGGTAGCAATTCTTATCTAAGACAAAACAAAAGCAAAAGCAAAAATAGATCTAATTAAAAGAGATAAGGAAGGAAACTACATCTTGCTAAAAGATACTATAGATAATGAAGTAATATCAATACTAAATATGTAGGCGCCAAGTGGTATAGCATCCAAATTCTTAGGGGAGAAGTTAAATGAGTTATGAGAGGAAATAGCAAAACTATACTAGTAGAGGATCTGAATCTTCCCCTCTCAGAACTAGATAAATCTAACTGTAAAACAAATAAGAAAGAAGTTAAAGAGGTGAATAGAATATTAGAAAAGTTAGATATGATAGACATCTGGAGAAAACTGAATGAGGATAGAAAGGAATATACCTTCTTCTCAGCAGTACGTGGCACATACTCAAAAATTGACCATGTATTAGGGTACAAAAACCTCATAGTCAAATGTAGAAAGGCAGAAATAGTAAATGCATCCTTCTCAGATCATGATGCAATAAAAATTGCATGTAATAAGGAGCCATGGAAAGGTAGACTGAAAAGTAATTGGACTCCCTTTTTTCACCCTTCCTTCCTTATCCTCTTCCCCTCCTACTTTCCTGTAGGGTTAAATAGATTACTCTTCCCAATTGGGTATGAAATCTATTACCTCCATAAGCCCACTCCAATGATATCAGGGTCCCTGAGCTAATTCTGTGTTCTAAATTTTTCTTCCTCTCTCCCGCCTCATCCCTCCCTACGAGATCAAGCAATTCAATATGTCATACTGGTGCAGTAATGCAGAACATCTTCATCTTCCTTAAAAGTGTCTGAAAACAGATGGAAATACAATTTTAAATGTCTTTTTCTTTTCCTCTTTGACAATTCCTTAATCTGAAGTTTTGATTTTTTTGACTGTTTTCTCTCACAACAAGCTAATATGGGAATTTTTCCATGACTACTCATGTATAACTTATTTTGAATTGCTTTAGTTCTTGTGGGTGGGGGGTGAGAATGGAGGGGGGAAGAGAAATTGGAACACAAAGTTTAAAAACAATTGATGTTAAAATTTTGTTTTTACATATATTTTGGAAAATAAAATTATATTTAAAAAAGTAATTGGAAACTAAACAATCTCATCCTAAAGAATGAGTGAGTTGGGGCGGCTAGGTGGTGCAGTGGATAAAGCACCAGCCCTAGATTCAGGAGTACTTGAGTTCAAATCTGGCCTGAGACACTTGACACTTACTAGCTGTGTGACCCTGGGCAAGTCACTTAACCCCCATTGCCCTGCCCCCCCCCCAATTCAGTCAATTAAAAAAAAAAGAATGAGTGGGTCAAACAACAAATCATAGAAACAACCAATAATCTCATCTAAGAGAATGACAATAATGAGACAACATACCAAAATCTATGGGATGCAGCCAAAGCAGTGCTTAGGGGAAATTGTATATCTCTAATTGCTTACATGAATAAAAAAGAGAAAGAGGAGATCAATGGATTGGGCATGCAACTTAAAAAGCTAGAAAAAGAACAAATTAAAAATCCCCAACTAAATACTAAACTAGAAATCCTGAAAATCAAAGGAGAAATTAATAAAACTGAAAGCAAGAAAACTATAGACCTAATCAATAAAACTAAGAGCTGGTTCTATGAAAAAAATCAATAAAATAGATGTCTTTGGTTAATTTGATTAGAAAGAAGAAAATCAAATTACAGGTATCAAAAATGAAAGGGGTGATTTCACCACCAATGAAGTGGAAAGTCAAGTAATAATTAGGAGATATTTTTCCCAACTGTATGTCAATAAATTTGACAATCTAAATGAAATGGATGAATATTTATAAAAATACAAATTGCCCAAGTTAACTGAAGAGGAAATTAAATCCTTAAATAGGCCTTTTTCAGAAAAAGAAATCGAACAAGTCATCAATGAACTCCCGAAGAAAAAATCTCCAGGGCCAGATGTGTTTACAAGTGAATTCTACCAAACATTTAAAGAACAAGTAATTCCAATATGATACAAACTATTTGGAAAAATAGGTGAAGAAGGAGTTCTACCAAACTCCTTTTATGACACAAATATGGTATTGATACCTAAACCAGGCAAAGTCAAAACAGAGAAAGAAAATTACAAACCAATTTCTCTAATGAACATCGATGCAAAAATCTTAAATAAGATATTAGCAAGGAGATTACAGCAAGTGATCACCAGGATAATACACTATGACCAGGTGGGATTTATACCAGGAATGAAAGGCTGGTTCAACATTAGAAAAACTATTAATATAATCAACTACATCAATAAGAAAACTAACCAAAATCATATGATTATCTCAATAGATGCAGAGAAAGCTTTTGAGGAAATACAATACTAATTCCTAATAAAAACCCACTAGAGAGTATAGGAATAGGTGGAGCTTTCCTTAAAATAAAAAGCAGTACCTACCTAAAACCATCAGCAAACATAATGGGGATAAGTTAGAGGCATTCTCAATAAGATCAGGGTTGAAATAGTGATGTCCATTATCACATCTATTATTTAATATTGTGTTAGAAATGTTAGCTATAGCAATAAGAGAAGAAAGAGGAATGAAAGGAATTGGAATAGGCAAGGAGGAAACAAAACTATCACTCTTTGCAGATGGTATGATGGTATACTTAGAGAATCCTAAAGAATCAACTAAAAACTGCTTGAAATAATTAACGACTTTAGCAAAGTTGCAAGATATAAAATAAACCCACATAAATCATCAGCATTTCTATACATGACCAACAAAGCTCAGCAGCAGGAGATGGAAAGAGCAATTTCATTTAAAGTAACAGTAGACAACATAACACTTTTCACATAAATCAAATCAGATCTAAATAATTGGAAAAATATAAATTGCTTATGGGCAGGCCAAGCTAATCTAATAAAAATGACAATTCTACCTAAATGAATTTACCTATTCAGTGCCATTCCAATCAGACTACCAACAATTATTTTATAGAGCTAGAAATAATAATAACAAAATTCCTTTGGAAAAATGAAAGGTCAAGAATATCAAGGTAAATAATGAAAAAATTCCACAGGAAGGTGGGTTAGCTATACCAAATTTGAAGCTATACTATAAAGTGGCAGTCATCAAAACTATGTGGTATTGGCTAAGAAATAGAGTGGTGGATCAATGGAATAGGTTAGGCACAGGAGACGCAGTTGTAAATGACTATAGTCATCTACTGTTTGATAAACCCAAAGGCTCCATATTCTGGGATAGGAACTCAGTATTTGACAAAAACTGCTGGGAAAACTGGAAGAGAGTATGGCAGAAACTAGGAATAGACCAACATCTTACACCTTATACAAAAATAAGGTAAAAATGGGTTCAAGATTTAGACATAAAGGGTGATACCACAGATAAATTAGGAGAAGAAGGAATAGTTTATCTCTCAGATCTATGGAGAAGAAAACAATTTATATCCAAACAAGAGATAGAGAATATTATGAAAAGGAAGATGGAAGACTTTGGTTACATTAAATTAAAAAGCTTTTGTACAAACAGAAGCAATGCAGCCAAAATTAGGAGGGAGGCAGAAAACAGTTTTCTGGGAAACAATTTTTTTTTCACTTTCATTTTTTTATTCAATTTATTTTTGTACAAAATGACTAATATGGTAATGATTTACATAATCATACATGTACAACCCATTTCTGATTGCTTGCTGCCTCAAGGAGGGGGAAAGGAAGGGAGGGAGGGATAAAAATTAGAACCCAAAACTATAAATAAAATTATTTATTACTTTAGAAAAAAATGAACTGGCTTGCAGCAGCTAATTACTTTTAGGAAAACAGAAACGGTGGACATCTATCCAGTTCAAAATGGCATTGAGCTTGGGAAACAATTTTTACAGCCAGCATTTCTGATAAAGACCTCATTTCTTTATTTTTTTCTTTCAGAGCAATTGGGGTAAAGTGACTTGCCCAGGGTCACACAGCTAGTAAGTGTTAAGTGTCTGAGGCTGGATTTGAACTCAGGTCCTCCTGAATCCAGGGCTGGTGCTTTATCCACTTTGCCACCTAGCTGTGCCTAAAGGCCTCATTTCTAAAATATATCAGGAACTAAATCAAACTTATATGAATCTAAGTCATTCCCCAGTTGACAAATCATCGAAGGATATGAACAGGCAGTTTTCTGATGAAGAAGTCAAAGCTATCTATTGCCATATGAAAAAATGCTTTAAATCTATTGATCAGAGAAATGCAAATTAAAACACCTTTGAGGTACCACCTCACACCTATCAGATTGGTTAATATGTCAAAAAAGGAAAATAATAAATGTTGGAGAAACTGTGGAAAAATTGAAACACTAATGAATTGTTGGTGGAGCTGTGAACTGATCCAACCATTCTGGAGAGCAATTTCGAACTATGCCCAAAGGGCTATGGGACTGTTCATACCCTTTGACCCAGTGGTATCACTGCTAGGTCTATATCCCAAAGAGACCATAGAAAAGGGAAAAGGACCCACATGTACAAAAATATTTATAGCAGCTCTCTTTGTGGTGGCAAAGAATTGGAAATCCAGGGAATGCCCATCAATAGGGGAATGGCTAATGTAAGGGGCTGAAATCCTAGCTAGTCTGTCTAAAATCTAATGATTGGTCACCAAAAAATTATAAGCTTTAGCAAGAGTTTAGACTTATAAGCATTTATTAAGGAGAATAAGAATTTGGTGAAGAGAGAGAGAAAGAGGCCAGATTCATCTATCTATCAAAGGGAGAGTGCATTTTAGCTTGACTCTCCACGAGAGTCCTGGTAAAAGAGCACAAACCACTCTTCCTTCATCCCACAAGCCTCCTGTGAAACTGGCAACATCCCATCTATTGGCACACACAGCTCCAAGATAATTGGTTGGTAGCTTTGATAGACAGTACCCACAAGCAAACATCACTTCCTGACTCAAAGGACCTGACTGCATGGCTTGCCCTCAAATGCCTTCTCCTCATGGCGGAGCTTTCCTACAGTAACTCTCCAGCAGGTGGCATTACTCCAATCGTTACACTAAACAAATTGTGTTATATGAATGTAATAAAATACTATCATGCTGTAAGTAATGATGAGCAGGAGGAGTTCAGAGAATCCTGGAAAGACTTACATGAACTGATGTTGACTGAAAGGAGCAGAACCAGAGAACATTGTACACAGTAACAGCAACATTGTGTGATGAACAATGGGGATAGACTTGGCTCTTCTCAGCAGTGCAACAATCCAAAACAGTTTCAAAGAACTCATGATAGAAAATATTCTCAGATAGAAAATATTGTCAACATCCAGAAAAAAGAACTGTGAATTATGAATGCAGATTGAATCATACTGTTTCTACTTTAGGACTGTTTTTGTTTTCCTTCTTGTTTGAGGTTTTTCCTTTGTGCTTTGATTCTTCTTTCACAAGATGACTAATGTAGAAATATATTTGATGTGACTGTACATATATAACCTATATCAGACTGCTTTCTGTCTTGGGGAGGAGGGAGGGAGGGGGGAGAAGAAAATAAAAATTTAGAACTAAAAATCCAGTGTGAACAGATGTTGAAAACTATCCTTATATATAATATGTAACTGGAAAATAATAAAATTAAATTAAAAAATAGATGAATAACTGTTGTTGTTTGTCCTTCATTCTCAAAGAGGACCATGATATCAGGGTGATGTCATGACTTGCAATGAATTGAATTTAAGTGAGAGAGTATTGTGCAAAGGAACCAACCTTACTTTCTCCTCCCAAGCCATCTGGGTCCAGTGGCAAGACATACATCAAGATTATTGGAGATGACCCTGGATGTTTAAGGCATTTTGTGTTAAGTGACTTGCCCAGGGTCACACAGCTAGTAAGCGTCAGAGGTCATATTTGAACTCAGGTACTCCTAACTTAAGAGGCACTGTTCTATCCACTATGGCATCTAGCTGCCCCCAAAATGAAAAACAAATTGGAGATTAAACAACCTAATATTGGAGATAGTCTTAGAGAAAAGCTATCAGCATTAAGGAGGATTGAAAAACGCTTCTTGTAAAAAATTACATTTTAGCTCAGACTCAAATAAAACCATACAAGCAAGGAAGGAAATAAGAGGATAAAGATAATCCTAAACATGGAGAACAGCCATTGAAAATGTGAAGAGTGAGAAGTTGGAGTGTCTTGTACAAGGAAGAATCACTGGATCACAGAGTACATTGAGGGGAGGGAGGAATATGTAAGAGTACTTGGAAAGTAGGAAGGGGTCAGGATGTGAAAAGCTTTGAAAACCAAATAGAGGATTTCATATTTGATCCTGGAGGTAATAGACAGGCCCTGAACTTTGCTGATAGGGGAGTGATATTCTCAGACTTACAATTAGGAAGATCAATTTGACAATCAAGTGGAAAATAAATTTAAATAGGTAGACACAATACAGGAAGATAAACCAGCAAGGTATTGCAATAGTCCAGGCAAGAGGTGAGGAGAGCCTACCCAACACTGGTGGAAGTAGGGGGCATATATGAGAGATGTTCTCAAGGTAGAAACCATAGGATTTTACAATTTAATGGACATGACATGTAAGAGTAAAGAATTGAGAATAACAACTAGGTTGTTAGCCTGGGTGATTGGGAAGCTATCCAACAGGGAGTTGGAGATATAAGTCTGATATTCAGAAAAGAAGTTAGGGCTGGATTAATTAATCTAAGAATTAGGGATGACATTTGGATCCTCAAGAGCTAATGAAATCACCATGTGAAATAGTATAATGAGAGAAGAGAAGATAGCCCAAGACAGACTGGGGGGACACACCCACAGTTAATGGGCATGACCTGGATGAAAATCCAGTGAAGGAGCCTGAGGAGTGGTCAGTCACGATCAAGAGAGAGTAATGTGAGAATCTAGCAAGACTATTAAGGATAAGTGGATTATTGACAATGTCAAAAGTTATAGAAAAGTTAAGAGGAATGAAGACTGAGAAAGAGTCCCGAGAAATGGCATTACTTGTACCTGTGGTAAGAGAAATTTCAGTTGAATGATGAGGTAGAAAACTGAACTCTTTTACCCATCTGCCTTTCTCAGTTCCCTTGGCTATTACCAATTATTTGGGCTATGGTGATAGTCTTTTAATTGGTCTCTCTGCCCTCAGTCATCTTCTCTGCCTTTTCAACGTTGAGCATGTCAGAAGTTTGAATTTAGAAAGGACTTCTTGAAGAATATGGAGTCAACTGTCACCATAGGACCAAACTCACGGAAGATAGAAGGAAGCAGCTGAGATATCTGGGTTACCATATAATATACCTTTTCTTTTTATGAAAAAAGGGGAATTACAACTTGGTAACTATATTCCACATAGCTATCAAATTGATACTGCTAGAACACAGTACTGACTATGTCATTTCTCTGTTTAAGAAGCTCCATTTGTTCCCAGCTGCCTTTGGTATATAATATAAACGTCTGCATTTGTTCTTCAAAGACTTTCATGATCTGATTCCAACCTTTTCCAGACTTATTATATATTATATATTATTCTCCTTCATGTGTTGTTCTAGGACATTCAAGGAAAATTGGTCTATTTGCTATTCTTTGTACATGACATTCAATTTCTCATTGTGCCTTTACAAAAGCTGTATCTCATGGCTAGCATTCCACCCCTACCCCATCTCCAATTTCTACCTCAGTATGCCTAGCTTACCTTAAAGACTGAATCAAGTATAATTTACTATTGGGGGGTCTATTCTGTTTCCCCCAGTTACTAGGAGTCTCCCCTCCCACTCTCAGTAAACTATGTATGTATATGTAAAAGTAAATACTATATATTTATATCTTCAAATAAAAATTGGCTTGGACTAGTAACTTCGGAGTGACCTTCCAACTTTGAGAATTTGTGATTCTTTGAGTTGATTCTTAAAATGGGTCTATTTTTTCAGACATGGAGATAGCATGAATGATGGCACATAGGCATGTCAGGGTGGGGTGAAAATGAGGGAACAGTAGTTTAGTTTGGGCTGAAACCAACTACATGAAAGAAGAAAGAGAGAGATAGAGAGGGAGGGAGCAAGGGAGGGAGGGAGGGAGGGAGGGGGAGAGAGAGAGAGAGAGAGAGAGAGAGAGAGAGAGAGAGAGAGAGAGAGAGAGAGAGAGAATGAGAATGCAAACAGGAAAGAAATATGATATAAGCCTGTACAGTTAGACTAGAGGAACATTTTAGAGGCCTTGAACACCGATATAATGATATCAGAGTCTGTTATTCATAATTAAAAGTTTTCATAGATGAACTTATTGAGTTGCCCAATGATGAGAGTATGAATAAGCCTCTTTATGTGCTTTGTTTAAGGGAAGGTCCAAAAGGGAAAACCAGGAGTGTAACTGGACTCTCCTATGCAATAAAATTTTATATAATCTAAGGAGTATGATAAGCCTATGGGGGAGCAGCAGAGAGGGCACAATGATGCATTAGGAGAATCATAGCATCACTTTTGTGACCTTTCTTCTCATGGAATCCTCACTGCACTCTAATCCTTCTTCTGAGAGTATTTAAACATTCTGATGTGTCACTCAGACCCATAAATCATAAGAATTCACAAAATCTTCCTGCCAAGCATTTCCCCTTGCAGGGGGTTTTGGTGACTCATCACCACACCCCCACATCCATGATCCCTAATACCAACATGATCTTTTAAAATAGACTTATTCAATCCAATGTGTGGAACCAAGATCAAAGCAGGATCACAGTAAACCATCTGCCCTTGTATCAATAAGCCACTAGTTTATAGCATCAGGTGATCCATTCTGTGCAACTGTGTCTTCAAGTAAGGAATAGAAAAATATTAACCAGTATCAATAAAACTTTTCCATGAATATATCATAAAAGGACTTACCAATTTATCTTATATTCTTCAGGCAAATGAGCAGATGGGGCATCAGGTGTTATAACTGCCAGAAAACCAAGGACATGAAAAATATTTCCCCACCTCTGCCTACTTCTCTTTATCTGTAGTTCAGTTGCATTTATATTTCTAAAAAGACATTCCAAAGGCAAACAATTTCCCCCACAAATTTCACGCAAATTTTACAGTGGGGTACAATAAGGTGCTTTTAAAACATAAAACCCTTCAACTACTTTAAAAATCTGAGGATACTTCTGGGGGTGGAGCCAAGATGGCAGAGGCAAGGCAATAACTTCTTTTTGCTTTGTTTTTTGTTTTTTTTTGTGGGTGAAGCAATTGGGGTTAAGTGACTTGCCCAGGATCACACAGCTAGTAAGTGTCAAGGGTCTGAGGCCGGATTTGAACTGAGGTCCTCCTGAATTAAGGGCCGGTGCTCTATCCACTACACCACCTAGCTACCCCAAGGCAATAACTTCTTGGAGCTACCTACATGAGCATAAAAAACCCAAACCTCCAAATAATAACATAAGATGATACCTGGAGCAGCAAAACCCACAAAAGTGCAGCATGAGATAATTTTCCAGCCAAAGACAACTTAGAAGGTCTGCGGGAAAGGTCTATTATACCTGTTTGGGAGTGGATCCCAGCCCCTTGGTCACACTCTGCAGATCCAGCCCTTTGACTGCCCTGACACAGATCCAGCCCCAGGCAAGCTGCAGCAGAGAAACAGACCCCCAGAGGCTCTGAATCAGCTGCAACAACAGCAGTTTTTGGAACTAAGCTCATGGTCTGGTGAGAAGGCTGAGTTGCTGGCTTGGGGGAGGTTACAGGGGTCTTTGCTGGTGCTGAGACAGAATTCAGTTGTTTTGCCCATGCTGGGAATCAGGAAGCAGGAGTGGCTGGCCCCAGGTTGGGGAGGGGGCACAGGCTTGCTAGAGCTAGCAAGTACAGCAAAACAGGTTTTTCTGGGTTAAAGGGAAAGTATATCTTGGGTGATTTACAGACAAGAGCACAGGCTAGGCAAGTGCAGAACATGCCTTTCCTTAAATTGTACCACCTGGGATCCTGTGAAGCCTGGAACAGTATGCCCTAGAAGCAGTGGCCCACTTTAAGAAGGAGTTAAAAGTCAAGATATAGGCTAGCAAAATGAACAGACAGAAAAGGATGCAGACTGTAGAAAGTTTCTTTGGTGACAAAGAAGATCAAAATACACACTCAGAAGTAGATAACAAAGTCAAATCTCCTACATCTAAAGCTTCCAAGAAAAATATGAATTGGTCTTGGGCCATAGAAGGACTCAAAAAGGACTTTGAAGGTAAAGTAAGAGAGGGAGAGAAAAAATGGAAAAAGAAATGAGAGTGATGAAGGAAAGTCATGAAGAAAAAGTCAACAGCTTTAAAAGCCAAATGGAAAAGCCCTCTGAAGCTAATGACTATGAGACATCAAGACACAATAAAGTAAATCCAAATGGATTAAAAAAAGAGGTCAACGTGAAATATCTCCTTGCAAAAACAGCTGACCTGGAAAATAGATTCAGGAGAGAGAACTTGAAAATTATTTTACTACCTAAAAACCAAGATCAAAAAAAGAGCTTAGACATCATCTTCTAAAGAGATTGTCAGGGAAAATTGCCCTGATATTCTAGAAGCAGAAGGTAAAATAGAAATTGAACGAATCCACTGATCACCTCCTGAAAGAGATCCCCAAATGAAAACTTCTAGGAATTTATAGCCAAATTCCAGAGATTCCAGGTCAAGGAGAAAATATTGCAAGCAGCCAGAAAGAAACAATTCAAGTATTGTGGAGCCACAGTCAGGATAACGCAAGGTCTAGTAGCTTCTACATTAAAGGACTGGAGGGCATGGTATATGATATTCCATAGGGCAAAGGAATTGGGATTGCAACCCAAAATCACCTACTCAGCAAAATGTGTATAATCTTTCAGGGGGAAAATGGGACTTGAATGAAAAAGAGGACTTTCAGGCATTCATGATAAAAAATACCTGAACAGAATAGAAAATTTGACTTTCAAATACAAGACCTAGAGAAGCATAAAAAGGTAAACAGGAAAAAGAAATCATGAGGGAGGTTAAAAGGTTAAACTGTTTACATTCCTACATGGGAAGATGATACTTCTAATTCATAAGAACTTTCACAGTATTAGGGCAGCTGAAAGGAATATACTTAGAGGGCACAGGTGGGAATTGATTATGAAGGGATGATATATGTAAAGCATTTATTTTTGTCATTTTTTGGCAAGGCAGTCATGGTGGGGGGCATGCCTATGGTTGAGCAGCTGGTGGGTGCCTTGTATCTGAGGCTGGATTTGTGCTTGGATCCTCCTTGGTCCAGGGTGGGTGCTTTGTCCACTGTGTCACCTAGCTGCCCCATGATGACATCTTTAAAATAAAATTAAGGGGGTGAGAGAATCACATTGTGAGAAAGGTAAAGGGAGAGGTGTAATGGAGTAAAGTATCTCACATACAAGAAGCATGTAAAAGCTAATAGAGTGGAGGGGAAAATGCGGGGATGGAAGAGTGGGGGAGTGAATGAGCCTTACTCTCATCAGAATTGACTCAAAGAGGGAATAGCATACACACTCAAGTGGGTATAGTAATATATCTTGCCCTGTGGGAAAGTGGGAAGGGTGAAGGAAGGGATGGCAGATTGTGTAAAAGAAGATAGAAAATAGAATAAACATCATGGGGAGCAATTAGGATGGAGGGAAACAGCAATAGTAACTGGGGGAAAAATTTCAGGCAGAGGCAAGAGCAATGTATGATGATGATGATGGTACTTTGCTGGGCTATTGTGAAGAAAAGTCATTGTCAGGTATAAGGTACTATATAAATGTAAGTTATTGTTGCAATAATCAACCTCATGGGTGTTTTACAAGGAAAACTCCCTTTAAAGTACTATATAAATGTAGTTTACTATAGAAAAAAAAGATGAGCAGGATGCTATCAGAAAAACCTAGAAAGACTTACATGAGGTGGTGCAAAGTGAAATATACTGTATACAAAATGATAGCAATATTGTAAGATCACCTGCTACGAATGACTTAGTTATTTTCAGCAATGCAATGATCCAAGACATCTCTGAAGGACTTATGAAAAATGCAATCAATCTACAGAGAAAGAACTATTGGTATCTGTTGTAGGTGCCTTTTTTTTTTTTTTGGTTAGGCAATTGGGGTTAAGTGACTTGCCCATGGTCACACAGCTAGGAAGTGTCAAGTGTCTGAGGTTGGATTTGAACTCAGGTCCTCCTGAATCCAGGGCCAGTGCTTGATCCACTGTGCCACCTAGCTGCCCCTCTATTGGTATCTGAATACAGATAGAAGTATATTTTGTTGTTGTTGTTGTTAGTTTCTTTTTCTAAAGTTTTTTGGTCTGCTATGTTTTGCATGACTGCACATATATAACATATTAAATTGCTTGAGTTCTTAAGGGAGTATAGGGAGGAAGGAAGAAAATTTGGAACACCAAGTTTTAAAAATCTGTGTTACAATTTGTTTTTACATGTAAGGTGGGGAATATTCCAAATAAATAAATAAACAAATTACATTAAAAAGCAGCTAAAAATATAAAAGTCTACAAGGGTCCAATTACAAGAAATTGACATTTCAGGTGTTCAACAGAGGCCTTAATATTTTCAAAAAGTCATTCCAAAGTCAGTGCTTTGCAACTATATATGGGCATATTTCAGGTATCCCTTGGCTTTAAAGACTAATCAAAAGAGCTTTTCCATTCAATGGTCTTCACCTAAACATTAAGGGATAATGACCTTTAGCAATATGAAAGTCTATACAAGAGGGAAACATTTTAATATTCTTTATTCTTCTTTTCTTCTCTCCTACTGAACCAAATTAACCACTTCCCTCAAATTCCTAAAAATTTAATAACCCTCTAGCATTATTGGGAAATCTAAGGAAATTCCTCAAAATAATTTCAAGAGAGATCAGATAAACAGTCTCCTATCTCCCCATAAAATCACTTCTGTGAAGTCCCATTAATCCCAGAAAATGAACTTTACTTCTAATATATATTATTAGGGTCAGCTGCTGGGAATGAAAGGGTTTTAAAGAAAAAATAGATGTAGGTCAATGTTAAAAGCAATAGACTCAGGGTAGCTAGGTGGTACAGTGGATAGAGCACTGGCCCTGGATTCAGGAGGACCTGAGTTCAAATCTGAACTCAGACACTTGACAGTTACTAGCTGTGTGACCCTGGGCAAGTCACTTAACCCCAATTGACTCACTAAAAAAACCCCAAAACAATAAAAGCAATAGACTCTTTTATTTACTATGTTTGGCCATGTGGCTTAACTAAGTGAACCAAAGGGAATGGGAGACAGGGACAATAATAATCAGAGAAGAGTATTAGAGCAGCCCACTGACTCTCTCATGTTGGCTGTATGACTGATAACTCCAAAGCAGTATTAGAAAGGGACAGGGGGCGGCTAGGTGGCGCAGTGGATAAAGCACCGGCCCTGGATTCAGGAGTACCTGAGTTCAAATCCGGCCTGAGACCCTTGACACTTACTAGCTGTGTGACCCTGGGCAAGTCACTTAACCCCCATTGCCCTGCAAAAAAAAAAAAAAAAAAAAAAGGGGACAGGAAAGGGCTACTCCCAGTGATGTCACCATTGAATCTAGGAAAAGGATGATCTTTAAGCCACGTAAGGAAGAAACCCAATGGTTCCCTTTCCCCCTAAGTCTCATCCTTCTTGATCTCTCTGTTTTTTAGGCACTATTTGCCACTCTCTGTTACTGGATAAATTGTCTTCTGTCAATTTGAGAGATACCTCACTCTCCTGTATATCATTCTCTGTCTCTTTCACTGCCTTCTCATCCCCTACCTGAATTCTTATTTTAGTGTTCTTTAAGGGACTGATGAAGGGATTATTAATACCAATGAAAATTTTATGTCATTAAAGTAAGAAGTATTATTAACAAAATTATTTTACTTATTTTAAAATAATAATTCTAACATTGCTGCCTATTATTGTAATCAAAAGACAAAGGGTATTAACACATTATATGGATATGCCATGGAGCATTTATAAAAAGTCATGGGCCAGAATTATAGAGGATAAGTGTGGAAGTGTTTCTCCCTCTACCAGTGGAAGAATATGATCTATGCTTTCATTGATAAGGAGATAGATCTACTTAAGAATTTAAATATAATAATGGCAATGTTATGAAATGTTATTTGAAATAGGAGATAGAGTTGGCATCAAAGCTATGAGGACTTGGGTATAGGATCCCCTTCAGATAATAGCTTGGGCAAGTCTTTAAATTCTCAATGCCTTGAATAACTCTCTAAGACTAAAAGTTGCAGAGACGGTACCCTGTTATGTTGATAGAGGGATTTTCCTCACCTTTGAGTTCTCTATGCCTGTGACATAACAGGTCTAATTCCAATTCACTATCTTATTACTAAGGATACCTTATATTTTCACAGAATTTTATGCTTCACAAAGTTCTTTCATATGTATTATTTCTACCTGCCAACCATTCCTCTAACATAGCTGCTTTGATAATATGAGCTAGAATCACTCATAAAAGTACCCATTGGAGTGGTGGATAGCTCCATGTGCCCAGTTTAGAATCATACAATCCATAAGTGTTTATTAAGTACTCACTCTACTTCAGACATTTTGCCAGGTACTGTGGACACAAAGAAGATGAATGGAGGGCAGCTGGGTAGCACAGTGGATAAGGCACCAGCCCTGGATTCAGGAGAACCTAAGTTCAAATGTGGCCTCAGACATTTGACACAATAGCTATGTGACCTTGGGCCAGTCAATTAACCCTCATTGCCCCACCAAAACAAACAAACAAAAAGATGATGAATGAAATAATCTGTACTCCCAAGGAGTTTGCACTGTATTGAGAAAGACAAGCATGTATATGTTTATGTAGAATAAATATAAAGAGAATAAATACAAATAAATATGATGAAAGATACACCCAACTGTATAAAACAAATTTCCTCAGTCTCTTGCAACTGCTCCAGACACCTTCAATTAAGATGAATAATTTCTTGTGTGTTGGTGGATTATTCCTTGGGACTTGGTGGTTTTTTTTGTTTTGTTTTGTTTTGTTTTTTTTTGTTTTTATCTCTGCTGCTGAATCCTGATGTCATCCTATTCTCTTACCCACTTCACTGATTATGTGGATATGTTTTGTTTGTTTGTTTTTGTCTCTGAACCTTTTAAACTCTTCTTCAGTTGACTTGCTTTCTTATTCTTTTTTTTCTTTTTGTGCGGCAATGAGGGTTAAGTGACTTGCCCAGGGTCACACAGCTAGTGTCAATTGTCTGAGACCGAATTTGAATTCAAGTCCTCCTGAATCCAGGGCTGGTGCTTTATCCACTGTGCCACCTAGCTGCCCCAAAGTTGCCTTGTTTTCAATACCTTGGTTACAAATGAGTCCTAGATTCCCTTGAAATTAATCTGTTGGCCAGGCCAGAATGAAAAGGACATATGTCATTTATGTCTCAGTATACTTCTTTAAGGCAAACAGGAATGTTATCTCTATTTTATAGCTGAGGAAACTGAGAAGTTGTCAAATATAATATAATAAATACGTTGGAGTATAATATTTGACCTGAACTTCTGCCCTCTTTGGAGCCACTGAGCCCCTGCCTAAAGACTCCTCTATATATTATTCAGGTCAAGCATTTAAAATTAGGACAAATCTCCCAGATTTGTAAATGAAAAGCCCTACTGAAGAATAGGAAGATTCAATTAAATGATTTATAAGTTATTGTGACGACTGAAAGGGCCATTCCTTGGCCTTAAGTAGCTTGTGTTCTAATACATTAGAGAGATGAAAGAAGCATTTTAAAATTCATTGAAGAATTTGGATAAGCAGTATGACATTATAGATATTCTGCTGGACCTGGAGCCAGGAAGATCAGATTTCAAATCCTCCCTTTGACATTTACTAACTTTATACCTGTAGGGGTAGCTAGGTGGTACAGTGGATAGAACACCTGGCTTGGAGTCAGGAAGAAATGAATTCAGTCTGGACTTAGACACTTACTAACTGTGTGACCCTGGGCAAGTAAATTAACCTCTATTTGTCTCGGTTCCTCATCTGTCAAATGGGGGCACACTGAAGAAGGAAATGGCAAACTATTCCAATATCTTTGCCAAGAAAACACTATGGACTTTTGTCCATTTGTTATGTAGAGTCAGACATGAATGAATGAATGAATGAATGAATGAATGAACAACAACAGTACCTGTGCCATAGGCAAGTCACTTAATCTCTTTAAGGCTCTCTAAGAGTATCCAACAAGTTATTATTGGGTTATAATATGCCTTACTTTTGTGAAGGGAGCTTCCAAATAAATGAAATTGCAGACTCTCAACAACTGAAAAAATGCTAGTTGACTTAAACACTATTTTAAAGACTGGGGAAAAAATTATGGGACTGGGGAAGTAGAAGAAGAATATAAAATGGAGGCTTGCAGACATAGAGGGCATTTAATTCCCTTTAGTAGATTCTCATTGATATAGAATGTGCCTGTAAAAGGAAACAACTAAATTGTAAAGCATAACAAAAGCATGATGTATCTAAGGTGTATCTGTACAACCTAAAGACCTGGTGACAAATTCCTAAACTTTGCCAATAAGCAAGAGTGTTCCAGGTGTTGTTATTCAGGAATGATCCTAGTTTTGATAAAGGCACTCTTCCATTTTCAAATCTGAGCGACAGTATTAATCTGAAAGGGTGGGGAAACTTTTCCCAGTGAAGCTTTACTTCAGTATTTGTATGGACTATCGACAGCTGATATGGACTCACCTAAATCCTCTTTAGGACTCACAGGAGGTTGATTTTTGTCCAAAATCAAACTAAAGTCACCTGGTAAAAACTAAGCAAGAGGATTGCTAATTTTCTCAGTTTGACTTCTTGTAGCCTTATGTAGCCCGGTTCATTCAGCTTTTTTTCTAAAGTCATGAGTATTTTTGTTATCCCTATTGCTTAGCACAGTTCCTGGAACATAGAAGATACTTAATAAATATTTATTTATTGATTACCAAGTACTTATTTAAAAGGATAGGTGAATGAGACAACGTATTCACTTGATTCCCATAAATTCCTTTTTCCTATGTTGACCAATGTATTTCCTTGAAGCTTAGGTTTTAAGATGGGTGTCATGGCTCTGTCATCTGACAGGGGCACTATTTTTGACTTGGCCTAGAAGTGTGTAGGACCCACCAACTGCTTACGCCCTTCCCAAGCAGTAGCAGCAGCTGCCTCTCAGGGGAAGTGTCAAATCTGATACTGTGTTGCCTTAAATAATCTGATGCCTGTGAGTCACGACAGACACTTGGGGCGACAGTCTGTTGAATGTTTGGTGATTTTGAATATTAACTGTGCTGAATCCAAAATTATGGGGGAGAGATAGTAACATGGATCTTTCCTTTTTCCATATTTGGAATTTGAGTAGTGGGGAAGTAACCTACCCCACCAAAACCCTCTACTATTTTCTACCCTTGCCATTTATTTTTTGCAAACTGAATGAAATTCAGTAGAGGCATTTAAAGTGGAGTCTTTATAGCCATCTATCAGGGATGTTGGACTGGATTGGATTATCTCTGATGTTCTTTCCAAGCCTCAGAATCAATGATCAATGAAACTGATGGTTATGGAGGTTGGGGCACAAATAATAAAACTTGAAAATAATTTCCTAAAGAAAGCCGTCATTTTATGCAAAAATCAGAGGACAGTCAAATATGTCAAATAATACGGTTAGGTCTACAAACAATTGTTTCAATCTTGGCCCCCAAGATTTAACCTGGTAGCTATTTGTTGCAAAGAAACTGGAATAGTTACTGTAAATATTTTTAACTGTTTATTTGGGGGATAGTGATGGTGGTGGGGTGTGTGTGTATGTGCTGGGGAAATGTTGATTTAATTTTTATTTTCAACTGATTGTTTTGGCTTCATTTGAGAACAGCATGAGATTTTTCATTAACAAATGTCAAAAATGGCTGGAGGTCTTCACTGTTAGACTAATTTAGATTTGAGAGGCTCCAAGTCTTTTTAATCTACAGGCACAGCGTCTGTAGTTATACTGGAGAGTAGAAAAGGACTTTGAACTACCACCAGTAGTTTGGGGAATGGTACAGCATTAGATATTCCCTGCAACTTTTTTTGGGAAGGATATTCCTTTATTTATTTGTTATCCATGTCAGCTATCGATAATAGATTGTACATCAGCAGAATCTTTCACCAATTTTTCTTCTTCATAAAAGTGAACATAATACTACTCCATAGGTGTAATTAGATTTCCTGGCCAGAACCAATACCCAAAATCTAAAGGTTGGGCTACAATTTATCATAATCATTGGCTGCTAACCTTTTTCAGTTTCTAGGACTTTAGCTCTATCAAACTATTAGGTAAGCAATTATTTTCTCTTTTACTCAGTAAAGCATGTAACCAAATAGCTTCTGTCCTCTCATCCCTTTGAAGTACAAATATAGGTAAAAATATAAAGTATCTTAGGGTGGTCTGCTTTGGTTAATATGCTGTGTTCATATTTTTTCCTATCAAGAAATCTTATTTCTTAAAATGTATTAATAAAAAAAAAACCTATTCTCCCTTCTTGCCCTTTTTTCCTTTTTCCTCTATGAAATATGCAAATTAAGCCATGGAAATACATACTAAACTTCAAAGAAAAATATGCAAATTTAAATTATAATAGTAACCCTTAAGGAGGCAATGAGGTGGCTCAGTGGAAAGGATTCTGGGCTTGGAGTCAAGAAGACCTGAGTTCAAAGCTGGGCTCAGGTACTTAATAGCTATGTGACCTTGGGTAAGTCACTTACTCTTTGTTTGCCTTTATCCACTGGAGAAGGAAATGGCAAACCAGTACAGCATGGACAATATTGGTGTGCTATGGTCCATAGGCTTATGAAGAGTGAGGCATGATTGAATGATTGAATGATTGAACAACAACAATCCTTAAATTCTAGCAACAGCAACCCATTCTACCTAAGAATGATATAGTTGAGTTAAACTATATAGTGAATATTAGTCTGTATACCAATACTGAAAACCTTCATTTGTTCATACTTGCTAATTTGAACTTAATCATGTTATTCTTAAGTAACTTCATGTTCAAATTTCATTTGCTCTTGGACTAGAGATAGCCTTTGTGCTGAAAACTGCTTTGAAACACATCACTTTGCAGAAACATTTCCTTTATTTCTTTTTCTAGGAATTGCTCACAAGTTTTAATTTGAACATTTCATCTTCCTGATGGCTATGAGGATACTTGCAAAGGTCAGAAAATTGCAAAAGATTAATTGATTTGGTCAGCCATGGTACATCTTACTCAGCTAAAATGGTGTCCAAACACCTGGCCAAACTAATGGATTCAATCAAATAATTTATGCAATAAAAACCTTTCAAAATGGATGTTTGATGGAATGAGATTACTCAATTTTGCATCAGCATGATGCCAATAGGCAAAGGAACTATAATTTTCTCAGCTGGGGAAATTCCTTCTGCCCACAGATGTATTACCTTCTGTAATTTAATAGATATATCCTATGGAGTTGACTGAGGCACATAGTGACTTGCTCAAATTCACATAGTTACTAAGAGTTAGAGATGTATACCAATACGGCTATTTGAAACAGTTTAGAAAAAAAAAATGCTGCTCATTTATTTATTAATTTTTGGTGGGGCAATGTATAGGGGCAGTGAGCTGACACAATTCCAAATTTTCTTTTGGGCCCAGTATTTTGTTGAATTTGTGGGATGATTGACTGAATTGGCATGTTAATTTAGTAAAAAAAGATATCATTCTAGTAGCTTTATTACATTCATTATTAGTTTTCATCTTTTGGACAATTCAGATCTGCTTCAGGAATTGAACTGACTATATTACTAAAACCATCCTTGTTAAATCATCTTTACTTAGATTTTTAGTCATACTCAGTCATCTTGCATGATTGGTTGAGTTTTGGCAGACAGTAGAATCAACTTTCATAATACTATTGTTTTTTTCTCATTTCCCCTTCTACTTCACTCATCGTTTCTGAATAGATGCATGTATATATGTATATGGCACAGTAGCCCAAGGGCTTATTTTTTAAAATCTCCAAATAGTGGATGAAAATTTCAAGGTAGCCTAATATTTAATTTAAACTTTGACTAAATTTACCACTTTTACTCGGAATCCCCAGATTTCTTGATGAGATGGATTCAGTTCTTCTCCCTCTGTTCCTGTCTTCTTCCTTTGGATGTGCATGGAAGAAATAAAGAAAAAATCACTTCAGAAGGATTGTAAATTCACCCTTAGAAGTCACCATCTGCCATACTAACATGTTTTTGATCATTTGAAATGATTCGTAAGCATGTCATTCCTATATTTGAGGCATCCTGAAAAAGGTAGTAAATGACCTGATATAAATCAGGCTTATCTTTGCTAATGGGGTCTGAGATTATTAACTCTAATTTTGAATTTGCCAAAATTAGAAAATGTAACATTGGATTTGTCTTTCAAAATGACAAAAATTTGCATCTTTATTTGCTGGATATATTTACAGAAATGAGTAAATGAATAAAAAGAGGTAGTTTTTTAGTGTTATTGTTATTTAATCTAAGGGTTGAACCAATAAAGCCTATTCTTTTAATTCTCTTTTCTTGAATTTATAGGATACAAAGATCATGCCTTTTTGAATTGGAGAGGAGAAAACCTTTTTTCTATGTCAAACCAGATCCATGCCCAATTAAGCAAAGGAATCTCTAACTTATGGATGGTAGTCTTGCACATACAGATAGCCTGCACTTTCATTAATAATATTTTTTGTCATTCACTAACTCATTCATTCATTCATATATTCATTAATTCATTTATTCATTCATTCCCTCATTTATTCAGTATTTTGATAGAAAGAGTAATGGATTTGAAATTGGGATATGAATTTGATTGCTAACTGCCACGGCCTCAAGTTTACTAATCTCTCTCAACCTCTGTTCCCTTATCCATGAAATGAAGAGGTTAGACTTAATGATTTCCAAGGTCTAGATCTAGTTTTATATGTAAGATCCTTTGATTTGATGATTTATCAAACCCCATGTTCAAGACCTTGTTTTAAACAATGAAAAAATTCAAAATTTAATAAGACATAGTCATGACTCTCTTGGATTGCACAATCTGTCAAATAAGCAAATGAGTCCAATACACAATAAAATAAGTATAAGTGCATAAGAGTACAACTAACAAGAAAAATGGAAGTTTATAGGGGAAAGATTGCTGGATATATAAGTCATTACTAGGCAATACATAAAAGTGGACAAGAAGGGAAACTCAATCTATTTGACTTTGATTGAACAGCTATTTATTAACAGTGTGATGGAGGTGTTAAGAGATGTTACAAGGTGCTTTCATATTCATTTTCTTGCTTGACTCAACAACCATCCCAGTGAGGGAAAGCAATTAAGGAATCCCATAAGTTGAGAACCAGAGAGGTTAAATAAATTGCTCAAAGTCATACAGCTAGTTAGTAGAGAAGCCAAGATTTAAACCCAGGAATTCTGGGTTTCTAGTCAGTATTTTGATAATTAAAAGAGGTGTGGGTTCAACCAGTGTGAAATTCAAAACTCCACTTAGTAGTGCACAAATGAAAGCTAATTAAAATAGTCCTGAGTAAGTATAGACTAAATGTTGAGTAATAGAGTTATCTGAGTGGGACCTAGAACTGGGTCAGGCCTTCTGGGGATGTTATGAATTAGAAGCTATTCTTGGTGTCCTCTTTTGTCTCACCATGATCCCTAAATTGGCTTAGGTATCTAGGAAAAGGGGTTTGGGAGAGTACAGGAGGAGTAGAGGAAGGATGGTCACAGCATTGTTCACACAGATATTGCCATTAATATGATGCAGGTTGTGCCCAGGTCCTTAGGGATGCTTGTGCAATGAATGTAAGTGGTCTTTCTTATTCAAGGCTTATGCCAGTTTTTGGTGAATTTGTGAGAGGTTAACATGCAAACATATTTGTAAATTATGTGTAAGTGAAGAAAATATAGTAAGAAAGCAACATATACAATGATTATAATGATTTAGGTGGAAAGAATAATCACCACAAAACTAAAAAATTAATATTATGAAATTATAAAGAACAGATTGGCCCTAAAGAATAGATATGAGAACACTCCTCATCCACTCCTTTGCAGAGGATGATGATTCACATATGTGGAACATTGCATATAATGTCAGATTTTTTAATTGATTTTGATGAATTAATTTTCCTTTTCTTTTTTTTTCAAAAAGGTCTTTGTCATACGGGTTGGTTCTCTGGGAGGGGACAAGAAAGGAAATATAGGGAGAAAGTGTAGGTGATTTAAAGACACAGATATAAATAAAAATCTAATTTAAAAAATCATCTCTGTCAATGCTTCCCCTGAAGTCTTGTATGCCTGTGAGCAAGAAGAAGATCATGCAGGGAATTCAAGGGCAAGGAAGCTAAATAGCAATTCACTTTAATTCTGTGCTTTGAATTTAGATGCATATGCAAATGGACTCAGTCAAGTGAACTTGGGTATAATACCACTTTGGAACTCATGTTAAATTGCATTAAATGACCAGAACACAGACTTGCTCATGAGCTTAATTTGCTTCTCCTGTGAATCATGTGGGTTTGGCTTCACTTCTAAGTGGATGTAGATTAGCCTACTCTGCAATCATGACATGTCAACAAGAGAGAAGCGTTTGCCATCATATCACTGAAAACACTTTATTGCTTGGAATCTGAAAGGCAAATAGGATGCTGATCAGCATGACAACAGTTTTTTTGGAAGGCCGTATCCCTGCAGATGTAATGTTTCCATAGAGTCATATACCTTCCATTTCTCTAAGCCTGTGCCAGGAGCGCAAGACCATGAGGCCAACCTAATTTGTCTTCATGGCCACCTTCAGACCAGGGCTAATTATGTCCAATTTCCACCCTCCAGAAAAGGAATTGGTTGGTAGGTACCTATAATTCAGGAGCAATTAATAGTACTCCAGTGTAAAAGCATTGTTGATGAAAAGGGGATGGTCTACATCAGAAGGTAAAGAGGATACCATATAGAATCATGCCCAAGTTCATAGGGTTATAAAATCAAGCCCAAGTGCTAACGAAGAGGTAAGAAAGAATCTTCAAAATTGGTTTAAAACTGGGGAGAAAGAAAAAAAATGTATTTACAAAGGGAAGGGGTAGGAAACAGTGAGATAAGTTCTTGCTTTATGTAATTTCTTCACCCATCAGCCTTCATCTATGGTAGTAGAATATATACTGCTTCTTAGGTCTGCTGAATTGGTATTACTGATATCCAAATCCAGTTGGAATTATTAGAAAGGAGACTGGCTGGTTAGTCATTTTTCTCCTCAGACTTTGCATTTATATATGTATATTATATATATATGTGTGTGTGTGTGTGTTTGTGTGTGTGCATATATACATATACACATATATTTGAAAAGTGCTTTGCACAGTGCTTGGAAAATAGTAGGTGCTATATAACTATTTATTTTCTTCCCCTTTCCTCTAATGATCTTCTGTGCCCTGGATTCTTATGATAATGCAGTATATGACCCAAGGATTCTGACTCCAAATTTAATCAGTCTTTCAATAGTTCAAGGATGTGTGATTGGATTTTAAAACTCCATCAAGTAGAATATGACTAAATGCAAATTATAACAGTACAGAGTAAGTGAATGTAGGGGGCAGGTTGGGTAATAGTCATTTGAGTAGGTTCTATAACTAGGATGGAATTATTATCATGCCTGTAACACCAGAGGTGATAGTAAATTGTCTATCTCTTTGTTCAGACGATATATAAAGAAGTTACTGCAGATTGGTATCATATTTTTTTCTGTATTACAGATTTTGTTTTTTCTTTTAAATAATGACATGGTCTAACTAAATTAAACTTTGAACAAGGCTTACAACATAACATATCTAATCTGTCCTTTATTTTGGGCTTCACTCCCTCCACCAAAATCTGAAAGCTTTTATGAAATTAACCAACTTTTGACATCTTACAGAAAGGAATTTTATCTTTAGAGAGAGTAGATCATTTTCTACCCCTTTTTGTGTTCTCTTAGATTGGGTCTCTCACAGGATAGAGAGGGCACTGCTGTTTATGACTGGTGTAACCTTGGGCAAGTCATTTAAACTCTGTTGGCCTCAATTTCCTCATTTGTAAAATGATGATAATAATATCCCAGTGTTGGTACGAGGTTGAAGCAAGATAATATATGTAAAGTGCTGTGAGAACCTTAAAGCACTATGTAAATGCTATCTATTATTATGATTATTCTAAAATTGGTCAGTTCTTTGCCCATCGTCACTTAGCCAGCAAATGTCAAAGGCGGGACTTGAAACCCGGTCCTCTTCTCTTCGAGACCAGATCTCTCTCTACTATTCCAGGATGCCTTTCAAGGTGTACTGTACAAATATAATTTTCTCCATTTTACACATGAAGAAATGGAGATTCAGAGGTTAAACAACTAGTCTGTGATCACACAGATAGTAAGTATCATTGCCTAGATTTTCATCATGGTTTTTTTCTTTGTAAGTTTCTACTTTCTCCTTCTGGTGTTTTTGTTTGTTTTGTTTTGTGGGACAATGAGGGTTAAGTGAGTTGCCCAGGGTCACACAGCTAGTAAGTGTCAAGTGTCCGAGGTCAAATTTGAATTCACGTCCTCCTGAATCCAGGGCCATTGCTTTATCCACTTTACTACCTACCTGCCCCCTAGATTTTCACCTAGATGCTCAGACTTCAAATGCAGGACTCTTGCTATTCCATTCTCGCAGTTGTCATTTTTCTGACTAATGGGTGAAGCCACTGAGAGACTCTGAGGTGTCTCTTGCAGGGCTTCCAAAAAATGAACTATAATCATGTCATCCACAATAATTATA
The DNA here is from genome assembly GCF_019393635.1 of Dromiciops gliroides. NCBI lineage: Eukaryota > Metazoa > Chordata > Mammalia > Microbiotheria > Microbiotheriidae > Dromiciops > Dromiciops gliroides. The sequence continues at coordinate 109,501,355 of NC_057865.1, read as the reverse complement.
ACAGAGCCATTGCCAGTATAGGGTAGGATGTGAGGTTTGAACAATTTTCTTTATCTTGTTACTACAGATCAAGGTTTGTGAAGAATGATTCTCTAGTTTCACTGTCATTTTTCACTAAAACCAAGATGCTTTTGTTGTTGTTTTCGAGTTCTGAACATTTCATTAACAAAAAAGTAGGAATATCTTTTTCCTTCTACTGATTTAGTTAATTTGTTGCATTTATCACTATGAATAATGATAGATGGGGGAGAGAAGCCTCAGAATTTAGTTACTGTGATTTGTTGTAAGGACCCTGCTATGGACCAGGTCTCCTCTCTTCCATTTTGAGAAGGCATTGACTCTGACAGGAGAAACATGTAGGCTTTTTACAATGAATAAATAGTTCTACCCAAATAATCTTCAGAAAGGTCTGTGATGTAGGTGGGGAGTATATGAATACAACATTCACCTAGAGCAAGCCTTGGTTCTACATGTTAAATAGAAATATTTTCCAAGCACATGGCCAGAAAACAATAACTAAATAATAAATCAGACATTTTGTTCACCTTACAGGGAAATGTTTGGTGAAGAGGAAAGCTGTCTGATAGCAGGCACATTATTTTTCCTCTCTAATCCTATTTCCTCCTTTGAAAAGAAGTGAGATTTAGTTGAAAATCATGTCTGGCTAGTATAACTCTAATCAGTGTCTCCTAGACTTCTCTCCTTGTTTCTTTACTCTTTCTCTGATCCTTGTATCTCCCCTTCACCTTTGTCAGAATTTAGTGGAGATAGTCTGGCTGCTGTTTCTATGACATGGAACTAAAGAGTTGCATTATCAAGATGGATGTTTGGAATTTGTGGCGTTAAGGAATATGACATACTCTTCCTCTAGTAGTGCAGATAATACATCAATCAGTCAGTCAATAACATTTATTAAGTGTCTACTATGTTATAGGCACTATGCTAAGCACAGAGAATATGAATAAAAAAAAAGAAAGAGTCCTTGTCCTCAAGGAGATTCCAATCTAATCATGGTACACAAAACTCAAAAGCAAGCTGGAGAGAAGAGCATGGGTATCAAGGGAATGGGGACAAAAAAAGTTACATGATATGAAGGAGGGGCATGGTGGAAATCCCAAGATATTCCAGCCAGGTGAAAGATGATATGTGAGATAAGCCTGGAAAGAAGCCATGGCTTTTCAGAAGCAGATTGAAGGACAGAGTCCTTTACTTTCATGGGGCATAGGTTGCTCAAAGGAACTGATCCAGAGGTTAGAATTTCTTTAAGTTTGGAGGTTTATTTTAATCACAATTTTAATCTAACTATTCTTTCATGTTCCTAATAAACTCAAATTGTTATACTTATAACAGAATTTTGAAATTCTAGGTTTTAAAATTTATTTTATATGTTTTATTTAAAATTTTCAATTCCATATAATTTTAACAATCATTTTAAAAAAATGAGTTTTAAATTCTTTCCTTCCTGCCAGCCCCTCCCCCTTCTTGAGAAGACAAGCAATTTCATTTTGCTTATACATGTGAAGTCATGCAAAACATATTCCCACATTGTCTCACGTTGCAAAAGGAAACAAAAAAAATAAAACAATAACAATTAAGAAAGTAAAAACCCGTATGCTTTAACCTTGTATTCAGAGTTCATCAGTTCTCTCTCTGGAGAATGATAATATTTTTCATCCTGGGTTCTTTGGAATTGTCTTTTATCACTGTCTTGAATACCTTTTTAATTTCATGTAATCATAATTATCTATTTTACTTCCAATAATCCCCTCTGTCTCTTGTTTGGTCACAAACACTTTCATTATCCATAGATCTGACCAATAAATTTTCCCATGCCCCCTTGTACTCATGATATCACCCTTGATATATGTATCATTTATTCATATTGATCTACTATTAATGTGATTTTGGTCTATGCCTAGTTTCTACCAAACTGTTTCCAGGTTTTCAGCAATTTTTGTCAGATGTTGAGTTCTTACCCCCAAATCTTAGATTTTGGGGTTTATCAAACACTTGATTATTATCATCGTTTACTTTTGTATATCATGTACCTAATCAATTCTACTGATCCACCACTTTGTTTCTTAGCCAGTACCAGATTATTTAAATGATTACAGCTTTGTAATATAGTTTGACATCTGTAACTGTTAGACTACCTTCTTTCACATTTTTTTTCTTTGATTCCCTTGATATTCCTGACATTTGTACTTTTACATGAATTTTGTTACTATTTTTTCTAGCTTTATAAAATAATTCTTTGATAGTTTCTGGTATGGCACTGATTAAGTAAATTAAACTAGGTAGATTTGTCATTTTCATTATATTAGCTTGTCCTACCCATGAACAATTAATATTTCTCCAATTGTTTAGATTTGATTTTATTTGTGTGAAAAGTGTTTTGTAATTATGTAATTAATTACTCAATTTGTCTTGGCAGGTAGATTCCCAAATATTTAATACTGTTTGCAGTTATTTTAGATCAAATTTTTCTTTTTGTCTCTTGTTACTTGGGTTTTGCTAGTAGGGTATAGAAATAATGATTTATTTGAGTTTATTTTATATCTTGCAACTCTGCTAAAGTTGGTAATTGTTTCAACTAGTTTTTTTAGTTGATTCTCTTAGGGGTCTTTAAGTATACCATTATATCATCTACAAAGAGTGATTGTTTCCTCATTGCCTATTTTTATTCCTTCAATTTCTTTTTCTTGTCTTATTGCTATAGCTAGTATTTTTAGTACAATATTGAGTAATAGTGGGCATCCTTGCTTCACTCCTGATTTTACTGGGAAGGCATCAAGTTTATCCCTAGGGGATTAAATTTATACTACTTATTTTAAAAAGGCACCATTGATTCCTAGGTAGCTAGTAGGCTCACTGGATTGAATACCAGGCCTAGAGTAAGGAAAACTCATTTTTCTGAATTTAACGCTAGCATTAGGTACTTACTAGCTTGAACTTAGCCCTGTTTGCTTCAATTTCCACATCTATAAAATAACCTGGAGAATGAAATGGCAAAGCACTTTAGTATCTTTGCCAAGAAAACCTCAAAAGTGGTCATGAAGGGTTGAACATGACTGAAATGATTAAACAACAACAACCACTGATTCTTATGCTTTCTAGTGTTTGAAATAGGTATGGATATATTTTGTCAAAGGTGTTTTCTGCACCAATTGACATAATCATATCATATGACTTTTGTTGGTATTGTTATTGATATGATCAATATATTCTGATGGTTTTTCTAATATCAAACCAGCCATGCATTCCTGGTATAAATCCCATCTGCTCCTAGTATATGCTTTTTTATATATTGCTGTAATCATCTTGCTATATTTCATTTAAAATTTTTGCATAGATATTCATTAAGGAAATTAGCCTATAATTTTCTTTCTCTGTTTTTGTTCTCCTTGATTTTACTATCAAAATCACAATAAGGAATTTGGTAGGACTCCTTCTTACCTTATGTTCTCAAGTAGTTTATGTAATATTGGGATTAATTGTTCCTTAAATATTTGATAGAATTCACTTGTAAATCTATCTACACCTGGGATTTGTTTTTCATTAGGGAGCTTGTTGATGGTTTTAACATTTCTTTTTCTAAGATAGGGTTATCAGAGTATTTGATTTTCCCTTCTTTTAATCTGGGCAGTTTACATTTAAAAAAATATTCATCCATTTCATTAGATTGTTAGTTTTATTGGAATATAATTGGGTGAACTAGCTCCTAATTATTGATTCAATTTCATCTTCATTGTAGTTGCATTCACCCTTTTCATTTTTGATACTAGTAATTTGGGTGTTTTTTTTTCTTTAAAAAAAACACTAATTAACCAATGGTTTATCTATTTTATTACCCCCCCCATAAAACCAGCTCCAAGTATTGTTAATTGGTTCAATGGTTTTCTTACTTTCAATTATATTAATCTCTTCTCTGATTTTCAGGATTTCCATTTTGGTATTTAATTGGGAATTTTTAATTTGTTCTCTTTGCAGTGTTTTTGTTAGTTGCATGCCCAGTTCACTGATCTCCATTTCTCTATTTTATTGATGTATTCATTTAGAGATATAAATTTCCTCCTAAATACTGCTTTACCTGCATTGCACAAATTCCTATATGTCTTATTGTTGTCATTCCCTTTAATGAAACTATTATTTCTATGATTTGTTCTTTGACTGACTCATTCTATAAGATTAAACTTTGGTTTCCGTTTAGCTTTTATTTTATGCTTCCATAACCTTTTACTAAATATATTTTTTATTCTTATGCCAAAAGGGTGATTTTCTTAATTTAGTTGTGAGGATTTTATACTTTAATACCTGGTCAATTTTTGTGAATATGCTATTTGTAGCTGAGAAAAATGTATACCCCTTTCTAGTCAAATTCAGTTTTCTCTAGTTGTATAGCATATCTTATTTCTTTAAGAATTTATTTATTTCCTTGATTTCTTTTTTATTTATATTGTGGCTATATTTGCCTACCTCTGGGAAAGGAAAGTTGAGGTCCCTTACTAGTATAGTTTTACTATTTCATTCTGTAATTCATTTAACTTTTTATTTAAAAATTTAGATGCTATGCCATTTGCTGCACATATGTTTTGTATTGATATTACTTTGTTGTCTATGGTTCCTTTTAGCAAGATATAGTTTGCCTGCTTATCCCTTTTAGTTAGGTCTATTTTTTTTTTGTTTTTGCTCTGTCTGAGATCATGATTGCTACCCCTCAACTGAAGCAAAATAGATTCTGCTCCAGCCCCCTATTTTAAATCTGGGTCTGTCCCTCCTTCAAGTGTGTTACTTGTAAACAACACATTTTTGGATTCTAGTTTCTAATCCATTGGGCTGTTTGCATGGGTGAGTTCATCACATTCACATCCACATTTATGATCACTAATTGTACTTTTCCTTCCATTCTATTTTTTATTTATGATTCTATATCTTTTTATACTGTCCTCCTAAAGTGTGTTTTGCTTTTGACCACTACCTTCTTTTATCCATTCTCCTTTGTATCATGGCTTTCTTTGATTCCCTTTCCCTCCTACTTCCCTATTGCACAAGAGAAATTTCTGTATCTGAATAAGTGTGTATGTGTGTATGTATGTGTGTGTGCATGCATGTATGTATGTATATTTCCTCTTTGATCCAATTAACATGAGGTTCTAGTATTTCTCACACCTCCACCATTTCCCCCTCCACTATAAAAGCTCTTTTTTGTCTTTTATATGATATATATATATATATTTTTTGCCATATTTCCTCTTCCTTTCCCCTTCTTCTAGTCCATCCCTGTTTATTGCCTGCCTATTTTTCATGATTTTCACTCAGAAAAAGTCCTATTAACTTAATTAAATAAAATGTTATATCACTTTGATAAAATCCATCTATTCATTATAGAAATATTCCCACTATGTCCATAAAATTATTTTCTTTATAACCTTCACCAAACAACCATTGTCATATATCCTCTCTTAAAATCACAAAATGTCCCAATATGCTAAAATAAGATCTTTTACCATACCATACACATATTTCCATAGAAGTTCCACCCCGCATAGTAGAATATACTAGTCATAGAATAGATTTGTAACAAAAACGTGATAAAATGAATCAAAATTAGATTTCATTAGAATAAATTTGTCATTATAAAATAGGTAATCAATTATAATAAATATGATATTTGTCATCCATCACTAGATCATTAAGGCAAAATCTCTTTTTATTTAGGTAGGGATGTAGGTTGTCTAGAGCTAAAACACTATGTTTTCTTGTAGGCATTAATCTTGACTATAACAGAGAAGAGGTAATCCTTGGTTTGGACTGGTAAACATGGTGAAGTTTCAGTGGTATCCATACTTTTCTCCCTTTGATTTATCTCCTCAGAAGTCCAGTGCCCTCATTAAATTCTTTGACTATCCTTGTATTTGAAGAACACATCCTTTTACAAGTCCTTTTACATACTGATATTTACTTGTGCAGGGAATATTCTCCTCACATGGTATGTTGGTAAGAAAACTGAGATATATTTAATTATCCCACTTTATTCTGTTTTGATCTTACTATATCTGAAGTACCGTGTTCAGTTCTAGGGGAAAGAAGATAAGTATGTATATGTCTTACTATGTACCAAGCATTGTGCTAACTACTTTTTATAAATATCTCTTTTGACCATCACAACAATCCTTCGAAGGAGGTGTTATTATTATCATCATTTTACAGTTGAGCAAACTGAAACCAATAGAAATTAAACAAATTATACAATGCCACATAACTAGTAAATGCCTGAGGTCATATTTTTACTTAGCTCTTCCTGACTGCAAGCCTAGAAGTTTTAGGCATTTCTAGGCATCTTGAACGTTAAAAAGCTGAAAGATGGCAACCAGAATGGTGAAGGTACTCAAAAACTGTATAATTTTAAGCAATGTCTAAAGAACTAAGGAATATTTAGTTAGGGAAAGAAAAGATAAAGCATGATAGCTGTTTTCATGTTTGAATGGCTGTCATCTGGTAATTGGTGGAAGTTTGATTTAATTTATTCTATGTAACAATACTAATAAAAATGATAACTTGCAACAATTAGGGCTATTCAACAATAAATTGAGGTAGTTCTGAGAGGTAGGAAATTTCCTATAACTAGACATTCCAAAAAAGAGATTGGAAAACCATCTGTCTTAAAAGATTTGTGATATTCTGTGGAGGGATAATAGGTTAGAGTGGCACTCTTAGGTCACTTTCAGGTTTGGAATTATATACCCTGTTTGAGAATTTTTTTTAAATCCACTGAAAATTCATTGAACATCCACCTTTCCCCCAAATGGTTTAGGCCCATCACAGTTAAGCATAATTGGGGCTAGGTGACACAGTGGAACAGTTGGGACTAGGCCTTCAGACTCTTAATCTTGTACCTTTTTAGAGTCCTGGGATTGTGGGGGAATAGATCTTCTGGTACAGATAGGCTGTTGGTTAATCCTTAAATCACAATTTATAGACAGTTGAGGTCCTCAGCCTATGCATGTAACTGACCCTTTCCATGAGAATGAGTTATGGAGGAGTTTTTCTAAACATACTATACTAACCTTATATAACCCTTACATATTTCATGTTCATTAAAGGATATATCCCTAAGATAGATTGCTATATTTATTCCTATCTCTATATCTCCCCCATATATACATACATAGCTTCTTATAAGTATGTATATAAGGGGGATATATCCCTTAAAATATATGTATATGTATCATTATATCCATATACACACATAAAACTAAGTATATATGCATGTACAAGTGGAATCTAGAAGTTAGAAGAAATTTTTTTAAAAAGAAATCAGGATTTATTAAAAAAAAAAAAAAAACCTTTGCTACCTTTGGGTAATGAGAAGGCTGAACTCTGTTTAACAGAATGTGATTTTTATCACTGAGGGCACATCATGGGTACTGAATCAGGAACAGGAACAGATTGTATGAAGCAATACCCATCCCAATGGTCCTAGCCATTCTTCTCTCCTCCATGATTAATGCGTCATTCTGAATAGGGGCTGTACTTTTTCTGCCTAGTCTGGCTTGTGTATATAAAACTTAAGTGTGGTCTAAAAATCACACATATGATAGGAACGTGAAAACAATGAAAATAAATAACAAAATTGAAATAAAATACATCAAACACCTTTAGTTGAAAGAAATGTCTTACAAAAGCTTTTCACAACATATGTTTAAGAAATTTATGTTTAGTGAATACATATGTATGTTACAGTTTTTCTTTTCGATAATTTTCATTTTTGTGATGTTATCTTATATTTAGTTTCTGCCTGTACTTGTCCCAAAGTCCAGGTTTCCCAATAGAAAACTTGATTTCTGGATTTTTCTTACTCCTAAAGCTAACCAGCTTTCAACTTGTTTTCCCACTAGATGGCAATATTCTGAACTCTCAAACACAGCGCTGCAGAGGCAAAGGAATCACAGTTACATTATCATCAAATGCCCTATATGCTTTCGCATCAGTTTTATGGCCCCTAGTTAAGATTGCAAAACACTGTTCCTAAAGTGAAATGAAAAATGCTTTTAATTTCAAATGGAATGTCTAAGAGCTTTTACTTTTCCCTGCTTGGCAATACTTTCTCTGTGATGTGAATGCCAGGTTTTTGTTGTGAATTGTGACACCAGTTAGAACATGCTGTTCTGCTTTCAAGAAAAGCAGATACTTGTCTGTGTGGTTTGTTAGGAGGTGGAAGAGTTAGAGGGAAAAGAGGCAGGCAGTAGCTGCTTTTTCTTTGGACATTTTCCTGGTTGGTATATTAGGTCTGAGCAGAAGCACAGACAGAATCTCGGGGTTAGCGGGGACTTCTGAGGTTATCTGGTTTGGGAATTATAGAAAAAAACATCCTTGAAAAATGGTCATTTATACTTTTATTGCAGTCCTATAGTTTAAGAGAACCCATAGACTGTCAAGGCAAGTCCCATTCACCTCCAGATAGTTTTAATGTTTGTAATAATTTCCCCTCTTTATCATCCAAGAGTTTGCCTCTTTTTAACCCAATAAGTCAATTCACAAGTATTTGCAAAGTTACTAATATGTGCAGGCACTGTGTTAGATGAAGATACAAAGGCAAAATTGCTATGTTTTAGGCCTTCAGGAAATTTGAATTCCATGGGAGAAGGCAATATGTATGTTTTTGTTGTTGTTGTTGTTGTTGTTTGGTGAGGCAATTGAGGTTAAGTGACTTGCCCAGGGTCACACAGCTAATAAGTGTCAAGTGTCTGAGGCCAGATTTGAACTAAAGTCCTCCTGAATCCAGGGCCAGAATATGTATGATTAGAAGAATATACAAAATAAATACGAGGGAATTTTGGTGAGAAGGCACTAGCAACTAACAAGGATCAGTAAAGGTCTCTTATAGAAAGTGGCATATAGGGTAAACTGTGAAAGAAACCAGTGATTCAAGAAGAAGAGAGGAAGGAGTGTATTTCAAATATAGGAAATAGCCTGTCCAAAGGCAAAGACATGGGAGGCTAACTGTCCTTAAGTGAAGAATAACAGGAAGGCAAAGCAAGGCAAGGCAAGAAGGATTTATTAAACAAGCATATATTAAGCACTTGTTTTGTGTCAATATCTGTGATAAGAAGGCCAGTTTGATTGGACCTGAGGGTACATGAAAGGGAATAATGTATAATAATGATGGCAAGGTAAGCTGGAGTCAGGTTGTGAAGGGCTTTAAATGCCAAAAAGGGGAGTTTGCATTTTATCCTAGAAGTAATAGCGAACCACTGGAATTTATTAAGCAGGGAAGTACATTTCTCTGCTGGATTAGAGAGGGGAGAAACTTGAGGAAGGAAGACTCTCTAAGAGGCCATTGCAATAATATAGGTGGAAGGTGTTGAAGGTCTGAATTAAGGCAGTGATTTTGTGAATAGAGAAAAGATAAGGAATATAAAAGATGTCAAGGAAATGAAACTATAAAATTTAACAACCAACTGACTATGTAGCAGAACAGCATGTGATGAATCAGGATGACTCCATGGTTGGAAACCTGGGCCATTAGGGTGCCTTCAACAGAAATAGGAGCATTCAGTTCAACCCTTTGGAGATAAGAAGTGTAAATCTATTTCCTTTTCTACATGTCAACTCTTCATATATTTGAAGACAATTATCTCTCCCTTCTTAAGTCATCTTTGTTTAGTTGAACATTGTTTTTTCCTTCAAACTATCCTCCATGTATCAGCAAGGATAAGGAGTGGTCTCTAGTTCAGTCACCATGTTATTCACTATCCACTAGACACATTCTTGTTTTTCAATACACTTTTCTGAAATCCAGTTGCTGAAGCTGAACACAATTCTAGTGATGTGATTTTACCAGGATGCAGTAAAGTAAGAATACATTTTTCTTGTGTTAGACATTGTCTCTGTTCTTTTACCCTTAGATTTTTACATTCGTTAGTCATCGTGTCACATTGTTGACTCATATGGGACTTAGAGTTTAGTAAAATTGGGAACTAAAAGCAGAATAGGAAGAAGGGAAACTTTTAGTGGTTTCTCCTAGAGACTGAAGGTTATAGTGAGAGACAATGGACTGGGCCTTAGGAGTCCTTGGCTCTAGTTGCAGATCTTCCACTTGCTGTGGAATGGTTTTAAAGCCACTTCCTCTCTTTGGCCCTTAGTTTTCTTATCTGTAAGAAATATTTAAGCTTGATGATGCCATTCTGTCCCATAATCATCTAGAACTACAGCTTAGATATTCACATTTTTACTCCTTTGTTATTAGAACTGTGCAAATCAACTGTGGTGAATACTGAAGTAAGAAAACTCTAGGGTCTGGCCCTGTCTCCATTACTCACTAATTTTATGACTTAGACAGTTTATCTCTCTAAGCCTTCCTTGTAAAATGTCAATGACAATATTTGCATTCCAGGGCTGCTATGAGAAACAAATGAGATAATATATATAAAAGATTGTACCCATAAGACAACTTATAGATACATGCAAAGGCTCCTTGACAGTAGGCAGTGCTTTGTTTTTGTCTTTGTACCTTTAGCACCTAGCACAGGTCTTGGCACATGATAGATACTAAATAAATAATAGTTGATTGATATATAGTGACATATATACATGAATAGGGGAAGCTAGGTGGCACAGTGGATAGAATATGGGCCCTGGAGTCAGGAGGACCTAAGTTCAAATCTGGCCTCTGTGGGGGCTGAAATTTAATATATGGAGCATTAATTGGGTGACTACTGGGGTCCCGGAAATAATGAGGGACCTTTAGGTTCAAAACTCCCTCCCCTCTGAACTGCCCTTTTAGATATTTCTCCCAGGTCAATAAGAAAGGAATCTTACAGCTTCTTTTCCACAAAAGGATAAGATTTTATTACTTGGGAATTAATTAAACAACAAAGGTGAAATTAATAAAAATTAAAGATAAGGAAGTAGGAAAAAGAAAATACAGATAAATTCTCTTAACTCTAAACTTAGCCTATGCAATCCCCAGATCGTTTCCAATTAAGCTAATTCAAAGGAATTTGAGTTCACTCACCACACTTGGGATGTCTACAGTTGCTTGCACCACCTGAAAGGCAGAAGCAAGAGAGAGAAAGACCTAGCATTCTGGAACTGCCTCCGCCTCCCCTCAGGGACATTCAATCTTTCTCCCCCAAAAGGGGAGGTTCTTCAAAAACTGCCTATGGAGAGTTCTCCTTCTGACCTCAGTAGCATACATAACTTCAGGGTGGGCCAGGTGTGGCCCCTCCCAAATAAGTCAGCTAAAACTCCAATAATTTTTTACAACAAACAATTTTTACCACACCTCAGACACTTGACATTTACTAGCTTTGTGACCCTGGGCAAGTCACTTAACCTCAATTGCCTCAAACATCTGGGGCCATCTCCAGTCATTCTGATGTATATCTTGCCACTGGACCCTGATGGCTCTGGAGGAGAGTGAGGCTGGTGACTTTTCATAACCCTTGCTCATGTAAATCCAATTCACTGTAAGTCATGACATCACCTCCTGATGTCATGGTCTTCTTCGAGAATTAAGGACAAACAATAAGTGTGATGTCTATCTGATCCTCTAATTTTTCAGTGGATCTGATTCTGTACTGATAAGTGGAAACCCAGCCAAAACCACTCTGAAATCATCAGATTCCTTCAATGTTAAGTATTTAGAGTATGTTGTACCCAAGGCAAAAATGTGCTACCATCATAGGCATGCTTGAGGGAATTTTCAATGTACCTACACACCCACTAGACACACCTATTGTTAACATGTAAGCAGATAGACAGAGTCCGTCTATCACTTGATATTCCTAGGATATGAATCTGTTCCTATTCTAACTTTGTTCAATTTTTTCATAGGAAAAAAATTTTTAGGCGATGATACTTCATAGATTAACTTCTCATTTTATTGGGCAATGCTAATAATTTAAAATGACTCCTCAATAGACCCTGAAAGTAGAGAGTCTTCTATATTTTTATTGACATTGTACATTCCTAGAGAAGACAATAATTTGTGTGTGTGTATGTCTGTGTGTGTGTGTGTTCAGAGAGTTTGGAGTTTGTGAGCTGAGAATGATCCTTATATTCTTATTATCACCATTAAGAGATAAATTAATATTGCTTTCTGTTTTTTATTAATCAGAATATAAGTGGCTGGCATCTTACTTACAGTTATATGATATGCTAGTGAAAAAATGCCTTCCTCAAGTTTCTTTTTAAAAATTCCACACAATTATTTATTTATTTTAAACAATGTTTTTATTTTTTCAAACTGCACATAAAGTGATTTTTAATATTTATTTTAAAATAATTTTTGAGTTCCAAATGTTGTCCCTCCTTCCCTGTCCCCTTCCTTGAGAAGTCAAACAATTTAATATAGATTATATATGTGTAGCAATGCAAAACATATTTCTATATAAGCCATGTTGCAAAAGAAAATATGGATCAAAAATCAAGAACAAGAAAAATAAAGTAAAAAAAAAAGTTCTTTACTTTACCTTCAGACTCCATCAATTCTTTCTCTGGAGATGGATAGCATTTTTTATCACAAATCCTTCAGAATTGTCTTGTATAATTTTATTGCTGAGAATAGCTAAGTCATTCACATTTCATCATTTTACAATATTGCTGTTCCTATATACAATAATCTCCTGGCTTTGTTCACTTCACTTTGCATCATATAAGTCTTCCCAGGGTTTTTGGGAACCATCCTACTCATCATATTTTATAGCACAATAGTATTCTATCTCAATCATTTGGTTAGTTGTTGTCCTTTGTTCTTTAAGAGGACCAAAATAATATCACTATGTTAGAGTCAAGTTACAGTGTTTCTAACTGTGGCTGATCAGACCAATATGATCTTGAAATGCTCTACCACAGGTCAGGCACGAATAGTCTAGGTCAATATTTGGGGTGGATTCTCTAAATTTGTACATCTCACATTTCTTTTGACATTTCTACTTCAATTCTGCTTTGCTCACAGAGATAGTGCCTTCTTTGATTTGGGCATGCCATGTTGGGTGGTCTTTTGCCAACATCCCCCATGTCATGCAATCAATTACAAATTCTTCAGAGAGTCCTTTAGAGTATCCTTGTATCACTTCTTCTGACCACCATGTGAGTACTTGCCTTGTGTGAGTTCTCCCTAAAAGTATTTTAGGCAAAGGTACATTTGGCATTCAAACAACATAGCCAGACTATTGGAGTTGTGCTCTCTGTAGTAGAGTTTGAATGCTTAACAGTTCACTCAAGAAAAGACTTCATTGTTTAGTACCTTATCCTGCCAGGTGATCTTCAGAATATTCTTAAAAATTTCAGATGGGATATTCAGTTTTCTGGCATGATGCTGGTATACTTTCTACGTTTCACAGGAATACAACAATGAGGTGAGCAGTTAGTCTAACATCTCTTCTGCCCCCACACTTTCCTTTATAGCCTCCCAAATACTGAACTAGCTCTGGCAATGCATGCATCAACCTCATTATAATGTGTACATTCCTGGAAAGTATACTGCCAAGGTAAGTGAACTAATCCACAGTTTTCAAAAACTTCTCCATTTGCTGTAACTGATGGTTCCACACATGGATGATGTGGTACTGGCCAGTGGAGTACCTGTGACAGAGCCACAAAGAATCAATCCATACTTTATTGCATCTCAGCCTCAGAGACTGCATTGATTACACAATCATCCAAATAAAAAAAATCGTGTACCAACTCTCTCTCCACTTTAATCTTAGCTTGTGGTCTTTTCAAGTTAAATAATTTACCATCAGTGTGGTAGATGACCTTGATGCCATGTTTGTTCTCATTGAATGTGTCTTACAGTATTGCTGAAAACATCATGTAAAAAGGCATGGGATCACAAAGAGATTATAGAAAAGGGAAAAGGACCCACATGTAAAAAATATTTATAGCAGCTCTCTTTGTGGTGGCAAAAAATTGGAAATTAAGGGAATGCCCATCAATTGGGGAATAGTTGAACAAGTTGTGGTATATGAATGTAATCAAATACTATTGTGCTGTAAGAAATGATGAGCAGACAGATTTCAGAAAAACCTGGAAAGACTTACATGAACTGATGCTGGAGTGAAGTGAGCAGAACCAGGAGAACATTGTACACAGTAACAGCAACATTGTGTGATGATCACCTGTGATAAACTTGGCTCTTCTCAACAGTGCAATGTTCCAAGACTATTCCAAAGAACTCATGATAGAGAATGGTCTCCACATCCCGAAAAAAGAACTGTGCATTCTGAATGTAGATGAAACCATACTGTTTCTAATTTTTGGTTGTTTTATTTTTCTTATTTGAAGTTTTTCCCTTGTATCCTGATTCTTTTTTTCACCATATGACTAATGCAGAAATATTTTTAATGTGATTGCACTTATATAACTTATATCAGATTGTTTTCTGTCTTGGGGAGAGGGGAGAGAAGAGAGGGAAGGAGAAAAAATGGGAACTAAAAAATCGTATGAAAACAAATGTTGAAAACTATCTTTACATTTAATTGGAAAATAATAAAAATACTTTTACTATTTAAAAAACAGCATGGGAGCAAGCACACAACCTTGCTTCACTGGGAAGTTTGACTGGGATAGTGTGAGAGCATCCATTATCTAGAACCTAGGCAAATTTGCCATCATGAAATTGATGTGCAGTACTGATAAAATTCTCTGGGCAACCAAATTTGACATAATTTCCCATAAGCCTTCAAAAATGATAGTATCAAAAGCTTTGGTCAGAGAGACAACTTGTTCAGCCATTTTCTAATTGATGGACATCCCCTCCATTTTTAATTCTTCACTACCACAAAAAGCTGCTATGAATATTTTGTACAAATAGATCCTCTTCCCTTTTCTTTGATCTCTTTGAGATACAGACCTGGAGTGGTATTGTTGGCTCAAAGGGTATGTACTGTTTTATAGTCCTTTGGATATAGTTCCAAATTACTCTCCAATATGGTTAGATAAGTTCACAACTTTACCAAGAGTTCATTAAAGTCTGATCCACATACCTTCAAATATTATTGTCTTCCTTTGCTGTCATATTAGCCAATCTGATTGTTGTTATTATTTGTCTTTCATTCTTGAAGAGGATCATTACATCAGGGTGATATCATGACATGCAATGAAATGGAGTTAAGTGAGGGAGGGCTGTGCAAGGTCACCAACTTTACTCTCTCCTCCAGAGCCATCTGGGTCCAGTGACAAGATATGTATCAGGATGACTGGAGGTGGCTCCAGATATTTAAGGCAATTTGGGGTTAAGTGACTTGCCCAGGGTCACACAGCTAGTAAGTGTCTGAGGTGATATTTGAATCTGATAAGTATCTGGTGGTACCTCAGTGTTGTTTTAACTTGTATTTCTCTAATCAATATTGATTTAGGGCATTTTATATGATTATGATAGCTTTTATTTCTTTTTCTGAAAATTGCCTGTTCATCTCCTTTGACCATTCATCAAGTGGGGAATGACTCATATCCTTCTAAATTTCACTCAGTTTTCTATATGTTTGAGAATTTAGGCCTTTTTTTAAAGAAACTTTCTGTAACACCTCTCCCGATTTTCTGTTTTCCTTCTAATTTTGCTGCATTAGTTTTGTTTGTACAAAAACTTTTCAAGGTCACCCACTGTGTCCCAGGCCATTGGCAGTCATCCTGTTTTTTGTCTTGTCAATGGACTTTGATTATTCTGGGAGCCAGTGATTTTATAGCAAAACAAAAAGAGAAATCAAGCAGGTCACACTGAGACCTGTAGAAATCATTCAGCTGAGACAAATACACTTATTAAATGATCTTTAGTCTCTCCCTTTAGAGCTATAATACTCTTATAGAAATCTCCACTACCATTTACATTTGTAAATTTATTATGGGACTTTGAATGGGATTCAGACATAAACTACTTTTTTAAAAAGCTGTAGCAGCCATAAGAATTCAAAAGAACTTTTAAGAATTTGGGGTAAGGTTCCATTCTGACTATTGTTTTTATTTAGTCATTCAGTCATGTCTCTCGACCAAGAGGAATTCTTTCAGGATAATCTAGTCACATGCAAACCAGCCACAATCATTGTTCTACGTGGGTTATGCCTCTGTGTATGAATACACTATTTAAAATATTTGCTTTATGCAAATAACATTGGGCCTAGCCCTGCAAACTTCCCACAAGCTCCTATCCCCTTTGCCAGCCCTTTGTGACAGGAGAGAAAAAGATGAGGAAACTGACAAAAGGTAAAGAAGAATAAAGTCTAGAAACACCTGTCCCATTTTAGGGTCATCCAGCCAGATAAAAGAATGAGGGAACTGTTACATCAGTTGAGCAATGTTCATAAGTACACAGTGAGAACACCAATGAGGTGACAAGCATCTGGTTTTAAGAGCTAGCTTTTCAGTGGACATAGATGAATGGGAGCAAGTAGGATCAGGAAGGGAAAGAGCAACTCAGAATTCAGGGTCAAGGCATGTTTTGGATGCTGATGAGCAGCTAGCAAGTAACAGTGAATATACATTTTTCAATGGTATCTTTCTACTACCAGGGCAAAAACCCCCAGCAATCTTCCCCTTAGATATGGGACCTGAGAGATGTATCTTGCAACAAATTATATTTTCTTTTTAAAACTACTATATCAATGCAGTTACTTAGCAATAAGTCAAATAAAGTGATTCTGTTACTTTTATTTAGCTTAATATATTTTGTTGATATACTTTTTTATATTCTTTGCTTACTTACCTTCATTTCTCACTATTTCTTCCTCTTCTCTAGGAGACTATCAGAACAAAAAAAATTTAAAAAGACAAAAAACTTGGCAACATTAGCAAAGATTTTCAACAACAACCTGAAATTATTGTCATTCAGGTGATGAGACAATACTCAGAGCCCCCTCCTGGATTGTTGTGTTGTAAAGAAACTGGGCCAGGTGCCTTCTTACATCTCTTCTTTGGAGGTAAGCTTGGTCATTCTAATTTTGCAGCATTCAGTTTCTGTTGTTTTGTTGTTGTTTCCATTTATATCATTACAGTCATTGGATATATTGTTTTCCTGGTCTTCTTCATTCACTTCGTATTAGTTCCTATGTTTTCTAGTACTTTTGTATATTCATTATATTCCTCAATTTTTACAATACAGTAATAGTTTGTGACATTTATCTACCACATCTTACTTAACTATTTCTCAACTGATACATTCTATTATTTTGGGTGGTATTTTTCTTTATAATAAACAGTATCAATTGAATCATATCTGTTAATCATTATATATTTCTTTTATTCACGTTCAGGAGAAGCACATACTCAGAAGATTCATGCTGTACTTGTAGTAGTAGCTAGTAGAATTCTAGACACAATACCTTTAAAGGGACATGAACCAAATATACCTTTTTGAAGATCAGCTTATATGAACACAAACACATATGTATATGTACATATCTCTGTATACATGTACTTTAATTCTTTAAGAACCTGTATTTCTATTGCTGTGGGTACCCTGTCTTCCCCATCAAGACAGGTCACAACCCTTCTAAGATTTAATAGAAAGATCCTTATAGTTCTACAGCAGGAAAGGACCTCAGAATCCATCTAGTCCAGATCCTATTATTTTAGAAATGGGGAAACTGAGGCCCAGAGAGGTGAAATGACTTGCCTAAGGAAACATTGATATTAAGTAGCAGAATCCCCTCTAACTCAGGCCATTTGATTACAAATCCAGGTTTCTCTCTCTCTCTCTCTCTCTCTCTCTCACACACACACACACACACACACACACACTCTATCACACTGATGCTTCAGTGGTCTCAAGAGTTTCTCTTGGCTACAGAAGCCCATAATCCTGTGGTCAACCTTGTTAATAGGCCTCTTTTAATTTAGCCGGCTTGGTCTTTGGGGAAAAAGCTAGTTTACTATGTCAGATAGAAACCTGTCCCCCACAAAAACAGAAACAGTGAACCATAGTTATAAAGACAAGCACCCATTTTAAAAATTCTTCTCAGCAACCTGATTACATGCAATTGCACTGAAATTTGGAGAAGGAGAGTATTAAGCAGTTGACAAGGGAGATTGTGCAGTCCCTGGACAATTAAGTTTTATGTCTTTATTGATAAGTCAGTTGAGTCCCTATTGATTAACTCTCTGCTTCATGGTTTGCAGGAAGATGCCCTTAATTCTACTTGCACAATGCAAATCATCAAATCTCGAAAGCAAACAATGTGATAGAAAATATCAGGGAATCTTTGCAGATAAGGAAGGTCCATGTAGCCATTTGGCTAAGGAATCTTGGGGAGCTAAGGCAACAAACAATGATGTCTCTGGAAGGCTCAGAAGAAGCCTGCTTGGTTTGGGCTGTTATTGTTCTTAGGAATGTCTGACTATTTTCATATCCCAACTAGATATATAACTGTCACCACAGAGAACCCTTGATGTGTTAGGCTAAAGTGTCATATAGTTCCTCTGGAAAAATAAGGGAATTCTAACAAATAATCATTAGCTGTGTGCAGCACAGTGCTAATTGCTAGGAATACAAATACAAGTAGAAAGAAAGATAGCCCCTGCCCTCAAGGAAATTGCATTTTATTAAAGGAAGATAACACATAAAAGGAATCTGCAAAGGAGAAGAAGAACAACATAGGTGCCCAGTGTAGGAACATGATGAACAGAGTCCAGAGAGCAGCTATCAGACACCTGGCTGATCTGCAAGCACTCCTTAAATAGAGGTTCTGGGAGGAAACATGCAATCAGAGGGAGAGCACACAGGGGTCAGAGGGTACTTTCAAAATGTCAATTCCAGAGCTGGAGTAAATAGACATTTATGATCCAAGGCTTCTCATTTTGGTTGAATCTGCTGAACATTTTACTCTTCTAGCATAACCTCAAAGAATCAAGTGTAGCCATTAAACCTTGATGAAGTATCAGAGTAGGACTTTAGTGAAGTAGATATGCTTACAATCTATGTTTATTTTAATGAGATGAGTTAGACCATTCATTTCAGCTAAGGAGCATGTTGGTTGCCTACCCTTGCCGTAGTGAGGAGCTTACAGAACTCCTTAGGCTGCAAAATATCTACACTATTGCTTCACAGCCCTCAGGGTCCATATCACAAATGAGAAAGCCTATAAATGAAGCTCTTTTAATTACTTTAGTAACTAAAATAACTTGACAGGGGAGGGGAAGGGTAGCTGCTTTATACTATGCTCTATCTACAAAAATCTATATTTCACTCCATATTAAATAGTGTTGTAGCGTGCTTTTAGTGCATTTGTCTGCAACATTCTATCAGCCTTTACTTGTGGCTTTCATCCCTTTTCTGCCTGCTTCTCTTCCTCTTCATTGTATCCCTTAGGCAGCAAATTTCAAAGGTTGTTTTGCATTAGTCCTCTAGGTCCATGGATTGGCCCTCTAGAACTACTTGCATTGTAACAATGTGTATAGTTTTTTTTTTCATTCTGTGAGGTCCTTGAGCACAGGAATTGTTTTTGATTTTCTTTGTATCCTCATTGCTTAGTACAGGGCTTAGCATATGGGAGATGCTTAACAATTACTTGTTGACTTGACTTTCATAATGGCTGGAGGACTGACTTTGGAGTCAGGAAAACTGAGTTCAAATTCTGTCAATGACACTGTTTCCCCAAGGGCAAGTCACTTAATCTACCTTAACCTCAGTTTTCTTATCTGTAAAATGGGTATTGCAATTCCTGTAGTATATACAGACAAGTTATGAGATTCACTATATAGAGTACTTTGAAAACTTTAAACTACTATACAGAGGTCAATTTTATTAGTTCTGTCATAAATTATCTGTAAATTATTATAATAATAACTAAAATTTATATAGCACTTTTAAGTTTGCAAAGGACATTTTACCTTATAACAACATGAGGAGGTAGGTGCACTTATTATTCCCATTATACATATGAGGAAACTGAAGCAAAGATTAAGTGACTTGTCCAGAGTCACACAGCTAGTAAATGTTTGAAGCAGGATTTGAACTTATGTCTTTCTGCTAGGTGGATATATTTCACTGGGCTTGGAATCAGGAGGATGAGTTGAAATATGGTTTTAGACACTTAACATCTGTGTGACTCTGGGCAAGTCACTTAACCCTGTTTGCCTCAGTTCCTCATCTATAAAATGAGCTGGAGAAGGAAATGGCTAACTACTCCATTACCTTTGCCAAGGAAACCCCAAATGGTAGTCAGGCACAACTGAAATGACTCAATAACAACAAATTTCCTGACTCCAGGCCCAGTTTCTATCCATTGCACCACTTAGCTATTTATACAAATACAAGTTATTGTTAATATTTTAGTAAAAACTGTCATTATCTTATTGTTAACTCTTCTAAACTCTAGCCAATTTAAGAGAACATAAAATTCTGTCAAGACATAAATCAGACTGCTTTTTTATAGAACAATTTCCCTGACCTGTATGTCTGTTCATCCCCCCACACCTTTCTTTTACTGAAATAGCAGATGATCAAACAATTCATCAGCTTATTGCACAGTTGATCCAACTGTGTTATTAAAATGGTAGCTAGAATTGTCTCTATGTTGCCACAGTCTGGTGGTTTCAGCCATCTTGGAAAATGCATTAGATGGCCCATATACCACCAAGTTGATGGATTGTGTGGACATCATCTCTGAAAACAGCTTAAAAAATAAATTGAACAGTTGATTTTTTTCTTCTCATTTCTACTTTGCCTCCCAGATTGTCCACAAGCTTAGATTCCCATGGAAATCAAAATGAAGACTAAGTAGAATAAAAATGCAAAAAAAGTTCAATCTCTTTGAAGATATTCTTCTAATTTCCATTCAGCCTGCTGCCTTATTCTCTTGAGACCCAGCTAGATTTCTTTATTTCCCTGACCATTTAGGCCAGTTAACATTTCTAAGGATTATGATAATTTTAGAAAATGACTTCTACCCCAGTATATAGAGATGCAAATATATGCCCGTAGCAAAGGGTGTAGCTAAACTATCCCATGTGGACTTCATGGTTGGTCAGATGAGGAATATGAACTGTGCATTTCAAACATGCTCAGGCTTGGTTTGTTTAACCTGCACTTTCTGTATCCTGTCACTACTGGTCACTGCTATACCTTCCCTTCCTCTATATGTGATTTGATGTCTCTGGTTCCTTGCCACATCTTAATGAAAACACTTTTGCTTACCCTTGTCCCAAATCTCCTAGTGTTGGCCTGGGGGGTGTCGTCTACTCCAATTTCCCTTTTACCACCCTGTTCTTTATGGCTGGACTACATCTTTGTAAAGAGGGGATACTGGTGGATCAAGATCTTACCTGTCTGAACTACCTCTCCTAGGTAGTCCTATGACGGTGACTTTTAGGTTTGTGTTTAGATTTCCTCAGTAGTTATGACAAATCTTGACTTTCAGCCGCACCAACCTTTACTCATGAATCCTAGACTCAGAATTTCAGAGGGTGTAGCAGCCCCATCTAGCTGGACCTTTGTGCTGTTGTTGTTCAGTCATTTTAGTCATGTCTGACTCTGTGATCCTATTTGAGATTTTCTTGGCAAATATACTGGAGTCATTTGCCATTTCTTTCTCCAGCTCAATTTACAGATGAGGAAACTGAGGCACACAGGGTTCAATTACTTACCCTTGGTCACACAGATGGGGCCAGGTTTAAACTTAGGTCTTCCTGACTCCAGGCCCAGCACTCTATCTGCTGTGCCACTTAGTGTCCAGTTGGCCCTTTACCTGAAGCAAAAATCCCCTCAGGCATGTTAGCTCCTTGAGAGAAGGAACCAATCCACTTTTGTCTTTGTATTCCCATGCTTTATAAGCATTTAACAAGTTCTTATTAACTGACTGATTTTCAGAGATAAGTATTCATTATCTGTTGAAGTAATCTATTCCATTTTTATTTTGTCAAGAAGTTTTACATAATTTTTGTGGTGGTAAGGAATTGGAAATTGAGGGGATGCTCATTAATTGAGGAATGGCTGAACAAGTTGTGGTATATGAATGTAATGGAATATTATTGTGCTGTAATAAATAATGAGCAGGCAGATTTCAGAAAAACCTGGAAAGACTTACATGAACTAATGTGGAATGAAATGAGAAGAACCAGGAGAACATATACAGTAACAGCAACATTGGGCAATGATCAACTATGATAGACTTAGCCCTTTGCAGCATGGAAAATGTTCTCCACATCCAGAAAAAAAATCTATGGAGTCTGATTACAGATTAATACATACTATTTTCACTTCATTTCCTTTCTTTCTTGTGTTTTTTCCCTTTTGTTCTGATTCTTCTTTCACAACATGACTAATGTGGAAATATGTTTAACATGATCATACATATATAACCTATATCAGATTGTTTGCCATCTTGGGGAGGGGTCAGGATAGGAAGGAAGGGAGAAAAATTTCGATTTCAAAATCTTAAAAAAAATGAATGTTGAAAACTATCTTTACATGTAATTGGGAAAAAATACTATTAAGAATAAAAGTTTTAAATCATATAAAATCTAATTTTAATTCTCTTGTCCTTGATCTGTTCTCTGGTTGGAAGCCAAAAGTTTTACCCCTTTCTTGTTGGAAACAAAAGCACCAGGTTGACACTTTCAGACATATACTGAGGAACAATTACCCAGACCTAGACATCATCAAGTTCTGCTGAGATCTGATCAGTTCAGGTTATGTCCCCAGCTACCTATACTACTTAAAGATAGACAAAGACCTGTGGAGTCTCTTTGGAGAGAGAAATCTTCCATAAATACAGTTAGGCATGCCCCATGGGGGTATAGAGTAGAGTGTAGTGGATAGAAACACTTAACTTGG
The DNA here is from genome assembly GCF_019393635.1 of Dromiciops gliroides. NCBI lineage: Eukaryota > Metazoa > Chordata > Mammalia > Microbiotheria > Microbiotheriidae > Dromiciops > Dromiciops gliroides. The sequence goes on along the minus strand of NC_057865.1, from coordinate 109,478,584 downwards.
AGTCTGCAGGAATTGTTTTCAAATCCTGCCTCAGGAACATAAAAGCTGTGTCCCTAGGCAAGGAACTTTAATATTCTCAGGGCCTTAGTTTCCTCATCTGTAAAAGGAGGGAGTTGGACTCAATCGCCTCTTAGGATTAATTTAGCTCTATATGTATGATCCTCTGTACTCTTGAACTACTATTTCAACTTCCATTTTCACTGACAAGGCAGTTCCACTGAGGGGTAGTGACTACATATCCTCTTAGGCCTTTAGGTGTAGCCCTGACTGGTTTTGGTGTGCTTCTAATCCTATCCCTCACAAGCCTCTACTGGAGGGTTTCTCCTACTGATTATCAGTGGGAAACAGTCAACCAGGGAAAGGGGTATTTACTAAAGATGTAGATCAAGAATATTTAGGGCAAAGATTCCCTACCCTCCACACAATCCCCCTCCCCCCACATACAGCAAAGTATGTGACACTCTCACACCAATACAAGGGAAAGTAGCTCAAGATTGGAATACATGTAGCAAAGCGTGAGTATGGGAAGGGTGGGGGAATGAAGCTCCTAGATATCCTTTTTTTCTAGAAGTCATTTTCCCCTCTATTGTTGGAGCCTTCACAAAGTTCCCCTTAGCTAAATACAGGTGTAGCTTTCTGCAGAACTCCTTGTAGAATCCTGAAGTTGCCTTTCTTCCATGAGACTTGTCTGTTGTCCCAATGAAGATACTGTTGCCAGTCACCTCTGTTCCTGAGATGCTGCTAGAATTCTGTTAAGACATCCAAATCCTCCAACCATAGAAAGTTCATAATACTAACTAATGTTTATATAGCACAATGTCTCCTTTTGTTCAAGGGAGGTAGATATGAGATCAAGGCTCTTCTCTCTCCCCTTCAAATGAATCCTGCTTTATTCAAGATAACCATGAAAATACTGGAAATCAAATGGGCTTGCTATTCTAAACAAGATCCACTTGTATATTTGTGTGACAGTATATATGAAATAAATAATTCAGTGTATACTTGTGTATATATATGCAAGTGTATGGACATATGCACAATGCACACATATATATATACATATGCATATACATGTATGCTTAAAGATACACGAATGTGTCATATATGTGTAGACATTGATATATGTGGATTAGATGCATATTGCATACATGCCCATACTTACAAATATTCATAGGCATATACATATATGCCATCACCACTCTGTGTATACCACATATTTTGTGTATATATTGACTGTTTGTAAGGTACATTTGTACACTCATATGCATGCACATGTGTGAACATGTATATGCATATAGATACATGTGGTACATTTGTGTGTGTGTATATATATAGGGTTATGTGTCTATACACACATATACATGCCACAGCAACTCTTGGAAATCACCATACCTTATAGAGAAGTTATGATCTGGGTCAGTGGAGAGGGTATTTTGAGGGAAACACTGATGCTTAAATTACTGAGGAAGTATTGAATATCTGTAGCTTTTATCCTTGTTAAAGATTAGTACCAGACATTTTCAATTACAGCCTCATAGCATTGTCTGTCATTACGGAACCCCATGACTCTCTATTTAATCACTCTTAGAGTCTTGTTATTCTATCTTCTCATTACATCTTGTACCACTCACCTTCTCTGCACTCACATATCTGTCATACTAGTTCCAATCTTTACTATTATTTTTGGCCTGGACAATTACAGTAACTCCCTAATCGATCTGTTTCATTCCAATGACAAATTTCTCCAATTTATTCTTCAAACAGTTGCCAAAATCTTCCTAAACACAAGTCTAACTATATCCCTCTTCTACTCAGAATTTTTCTGTGGCTCCCTATTACCTCTAATCCAAACTCTTTAGGATTGCAAGTAAAGCCCTCGACATGTGGCTTTTAGATACTCATTTATTCTAACTCCTCATAGTACCATTGACATTTCAGTTAGAGTGGCCAACTTTCTAGATTCCTAAGTCTGTGTTTCACCTCCTGACTCCATGTATTTTGGAGGGCCATCCTGAATGTTCAAAAATGCAGTGCCTCTTCACCTGTGTCTTGGCTTCTTTCAATGTTCAGCTCAGATACCAGCCTCTACACAAGTGTTCTGATTGTTTAATAGTTTGTAATCTCTACTTAAATTATCTTTCTTTACATAACTCCATAGGTATGTGTCTACCATCCCCCGCAGAATGTAAGAATGTAAGCTCTTAGAGAACAGAAATTATTTTTTTCATATCCTAGACCTTAGCACAGTGCCTTGCACAGCTCAGGGTAACAGGTGCTTAATAAATGCTGATTGAATTTAATTGAAAAGATAAGTAGTACAGTACACAGTACAATAGGTCCACAATTGGGAAAAAAAGTGCACTGGACTTTCTGCCAAGGGACCTAGGCTTTGGTCCTGACTCAGTCACTTACTATAGACAGGGGAAGTCAAGGTTAACCTCTCTAAACCTCAGTTTCCTTATCTGTGACATGAGGACAATAATTCTTGTATTGCCTATATTTCAGGGTTGTTCAGAAGAATGCCTTTCTCTAAATGATGGTATGTTTCACGTGGGCACTGTCCACATCATCCTCAGTGTCTAGAATGGTGCCTTATACATAGGATGAACTCAGGTGATGCTGAATTTATTGAATGAGGCCAGTTCCAATCACCAAAGAGCAATCTGCCCCTATTCCATGGCCACTGACTACATACCTGATGAGCTGATTTTCAATTGCATGTTTTCATCCAAAGAAGGAACACATGTGAGAGTCAGGATTATTTCATATAGTCCACATCCTTACCTCATTATTGACATGGGTCCATGATCTCCTTGATTTGGAGATACTCCCTCAAATGATACAGAATGAGATATGTTCATGTCTCCTTATCCTATGTGATTCATTTCAACCAATCAACAAGAATTTATTTTATACCTACCATGTGCCAGTTAAGGTGGTAGATGCTGGGGATGCAACAAAAATGTGATTACATTCCCTACTCTGGAGATGCTTTTGTTCTAATGAGGGGGAACACCCTGACTCCCACTTAGAGCTAACCAATGTACTGGAGGCTTCCTTCAAGATCCTTTAACATTCTGTGGGTAATGTGGCACACCGTTCTTCTATTATTCCTTACTCTCAGCAAATGATCAGCCCATGTCTTTTTCTCATCATTTATCTCATGACTATCTTTCATGTAGTTTTTGAATCTGAGTCATCATTGGTAATCTGCTGCAGCCTACTTATATCCACCATATGTCTTTCTGTTGCCCTTTGGGTCTCTCACAATTATGATTCTTTAGAATGTTCCAAAATTTGTAGTCTCATGGACTCACTAGGAAAATAACATTTTTGAAAAGGTGAGATCACTGCTGAGAAAAATGACAACAACAAGAGGATCACTTGTCCTATTTTTTTTTTCATTCCAAAAAGCATTTTTAAATGCTTACTGTGTTAGGTGCAGTGATACATAGGCAAAGATGAAATAATTTCTTTCCATAAGGACAGGGGTATTCTACTGATATATTATAAGATGTACATAGATAAGAAAATACAAAATATTTTGTCATGGTAATTATGGAAGGCTAACACTAGAGACACAGCTACTTTGTTTTATGCACACACATAGGTATATATGGGTGTGTATGTATATATGCACATATAAATATATACATTATGTATTTTATATATTCACATGCAGATTTTTATCTAATTATAAGTCTATATAATTAAATATATATTTACTACAGTAATAATAGTAATACACATGTTTAGATATATTTATAATATCATATGTAAATATAATATTGTATGCATTATTTTATATGAAGTTATATGTGTACATGGAATCTCTTCTGATAGACTAGAAAGATAGAGGGATGGATAGAACATTTATTAAGGGCTTACTATATGCCAGGCATATATGTTTATTGTGGGGGATAAAAATAGAAGGGGAAAAAAGAATTCCTACTTTAAAGTAGAAGACATAACATAAAGGAGAGCTAGAAAGTAGCGAGAGGAGGGTCCTTGAGACTGATGCTGCTGCTGAGGTGACAAAATTGGGAGAGTGAGAAGGCATGGAGTGAAGTGAGCTGCATGGCTGGGCCCTGTCATGAAACAGCAATCCTGGTGAGCTCTTTAAAAGTAAAAATGATTTCATCTGTTGTATGCTAGGCATTGCTAGCATCTCACGTGGTACCTGGTATGTGAGTCTTTTAATGAATACTTGTTGATTGATTGAGGCTCTGTCAATAAAACTGCTTCAGAATGGTGTATGAGGAATATATTCAAGCCTTAGACAGGTATATAATTCTATAAGTAATCAGGAAGTACTATTCTCACCCTTCCAATGTCCCTTTTACACAAGGGATGGTGAAGGACAATTGAGGGAAGGGCAAATTACATGCTAATCCCAGTCAACTCAGTTCCATTTGTGTTGACTAATTTTGGGACTTCAGGGCTTCATCCACATGAGTGCTTTGTAACCAAAACAACTCCACTGAGCTCTGCTGGCAGATATATAGGTCTGAATGGGCTTCCAGCTGTTTTTTGGTAATTGAGTTACCTTTTTACTCTTAGTTACTTAATGAAAAACTTGATAATTTGGGTATCTTGCTCTTTCTACCCTTCTGATTCCTAGTTGGGCTCTTTTGAGATAGATATTCATTTGGAAAAGATGCAATTATTTGACCATGTAGGGGTTCTACAATTTCTTTGAAAAATTGATTTAAATAATTATATATCTATATGCATATATGAATGTATATATATATACATATATATCACAATAGCTTATAGTTTACAAAACACTTTCATGTACATCTCTATTTGATCTTCACCACAAACTTGTGAGGTAAGAAAAGTAGGGATTACTATTTCTTTCTTTCTTTCTTTTTTTTTTGGGGGGGCAGGGCAATGAGGGTTAAATGATTTGCCTAGGGTCACACAGCTAGTAAGTGTCAAGTGTCTGAGGCTGGATTTGAACTCAGGTCCTCCTGAATCCATGGCTGATGCTTTATGCACTGTGATACCTAGTTGCCCCCTAGTCGGGATTACTATTATCTCTATTTTACAGATTAAAAGACTGAGTCTAAAAAAAGAAAAGTGATTTGATGGATGCTATATGATTAGTAAGGTCAGCTAGATGGTGCGGTGGTTAGGGATTTGGACTGCTAGAATTCAAATCTGCTCTCAGACACTTACTAACTTTGTGATCCTGGGCAAGTCACTTAACACTGTTTGCCTCAGTTTCCTCATTTGTAAAATGAGCTGGAGAAGGAAATGGCAAACCACTATAGCATCTCTGCCAAGAGAACCCAAATGGGGTCATGAAGAGCCAGGTATAACTGAAAAAGTAATGAAAAATATTTGATTAGTAAGTGACAGGGCCACTACTTGTACCTAAGGCTTCTAGGTATTGATCTAATGTTCTTTTCATTTGAACCCAAGAGGGCATAGCTGGTTGAAACTGTAGTTATACATAGAAGAGTACCTTGATGATTTATCCCTTGAATGAGCTGGGAAGAAATGCTCATAAACATGTCAAGGGTAGTTAAGGTATAGAGACAGCCACCTTTAACTAAAGCTGTTGTTATAACAACACAATTTAACTTTCCATTTTGCAAAAAGACAAAATGAGAAGGAAATGGAGGTGTTTTTCCTTGTGGTTTACAAATTACAGGGTAACTAGGTGGATAGAGCACTGGTCCTGGATTCAGGAGGACCTGAGTTCAAATCCGGTCTCAGACACTTGACACTTACAAGCTGTGTGACCTTGGGCAAATCACTTAACCCTCACTGCCACCCCCCAATAAAAATAAGTAAATAAATACAAATCAGATTTTACCATCTCTGAATCGGCAAAGCCTATCATGCCTCCTGTTTCAGATCTCTCTCCCTCTCCCTCTCTCTCTCTCTCTCTCTCTCTCTCTCTCTCTCTCTGTAGCAGGAGAAGATTGTGGACTTTCTATGTTCTTCATAGACTGAGATAATCTGTAGGAGTCTGTAAGAATACATTTATAGGAACTTGTAGCTATGTGGCAAATTAACAGAGTGTTAGACTTGTATTCAAGAAAATGTTCAAATCCTCCCTTATACTGGCTGAGTGACTGGAAAAACCACTTAACTTCTCCTAGCCTTTGTTTCCTTATCTTTTAAAAAAAGTGGCTAAGACTCGATGTTCTCCTAGTTCTTCCAGCTTTCAATCTATGATCCTTTGACCCTAACATTTCCCAGGGATCATGAAGATCCCAATGGGAGATTTGTCTCATAACATTCTATCATTCTGATATCATGTTGAGTGGGATGGCCCACAAGAACCAGAACTATGATGTTTTTATTCTCCCAAGTCTTTGTTGCCATTACCATCATCCTCTTCAAATGTCTAAACACAAATGGAAGCTAACTGAGCATTCAGTGATTATAAGGAAATGGTAAATTGATAGATGTATACAAGTGGTATGAAGAGCCAGATTTTTGGCCCAGCATCGTCTGTTATTGTCCTATAGAAAATTACTGACACAAAGTTCATTGATCCACTGTCCTCTAATCCCCCTCAATTGGAGTTGATTCTACCACCTCTGAAATCTTCACTTCCTTTCATTCCCTTCACTGTGTCCTCTCACCATTTCCTCCTTTCTCCTTATTTTCTCTTTCTTTCTTTCTTTCTTTCTTTCTTTCTTTCTTTCTTTCTTTCTTTCTTTCTTTCTTTCTTTCTTTCTTTCTTTCTTTCTTCCTTCCTTCCTTCCTTCCTTCCTTCCTTCCTTCCTTCCTTCCTTCCTTCCTTCCTTCCTTCCTTCCTTCCTTCCTTCCTTCCTTCCTTCCTTCCCTTTTTTTGCAGGGCAGTGAGGGTTAAGTGACTTGTCCAGGTCACACAGCTAGTAAGTCTCAAGTGTCTGAGGTCGGATTTGAACTCATGTCCTCCTGAATCCAGAGCTGGTGCTTTATCCACTGTGCCACCTAACTGTCCCCCTATTTTCTCCTTTCTATCTTTGACTCCATATTTTATCTGATCCTTCTGACTCAGTCATTGGTTGGTTTGTGAACAACAATATGCCACTACCAATCTTTCTAATGCACCTTTGATCAGGTCATGTCTTGGCCCCACCCATGCAATCCATGTGAACACATCTTCATTGTCCCCTCCCTCCCTTCCTCTCCCCTTTAGGAGAACACATGCATTACAAGGACAAAAATATGCTAAGCGAATTATCAGTGAGCAATAGCCTTAATCCTAAAAGCATTCCCTAAACTCCCAAATCAAGGTTATTCTTTCATAAGGTAAATTGCAGGTGAAAATAATAATAATGATGCTAATAATGGTGATGATGATAATAACAATAATTGATTACCTTTCTTCTTCATAGACCACATATTTTTCAACACATTTTTTTTCCTGAACAGTTAGCAGAAAAATGCAGTGTGTATAATAGGCTAATGAATCTCTCTTTTGCTGACATCACTCTCTCATTGCTGCACTTTTGATTTATATTTTAATCAGTCACAAAGCAATGATTAATTTTTACTTTCCACAGCAATGAAATCGATGAAGCAGAAAACCAGTCCAGCTTGGCAACTAATAGTCGACACCTGGGATTATATAAAGAGGCTCAGTCATTCCCATGTAGCATTTCACATAGAAAAAAATCTCATCCATCTTTAGTTTCTTATGTGCTCTTAGTTCATAGGTAGGCTTCATATGTCCAATCAAGTTAAGCAGAAGCCTCCCAGTAATGAAATTGTCATTTATTTCCATTTCTCTTTCTCCTTCTACAATGATTCTCAGATTTATTTGTCCAGCCCAACTCCCTCTCCTGACCCCCAGTCTCACATTTCTAATTGCTCATTGGGCATCTTGAGCCAGAGGTTTTGAAGACATCTTTTTTGGTAGGGCAATGGGGGTTAAGTGACTTGCACAGGGTCACACAGATAGTAAATGTCAAGTGTCTGAGTCCAGATTTGACCTCAGGTACTCCTGAATCCAAGGCTGGTGCTTTATCCACTACATCACCTAGCTACCCCCAGTTATGAAGAGATTTTAAACTCGACACATCCAAAACTGAATTTATCTTTTACCCCCAAACTTTCTCCTGTCTATATTACTGTCAAGGGTATAACCATCCTTCTAGTATCTCAGGCTCACAATCTAAGTGCCATCCTCAACTCCTTTCTCTCACTACCATACCCAATCAGCTGCCAAGTTCTGTGATTTCTATTGGTACATTTGTCTTATATTCCCTCTTGTCTCCTCTTACACTGCTATCATCTTGGTTCAGGTCCTTATCATCTCACTTCTAAACTATTCCTATACCCTAATGGCTAGTGTCTCCCTTAGATATTCCCCCCTCCTTGATCAACTATAAAATGAATCTTCCTAAAGCACCAGTTAGACCATATAACTTCCCTAATTAATACATTCAAGTGACTCCCAATTACTTCCACTATTAATTAGAAAAATTCTTTTTTTGGCTTTTAAAACTCTTTATAGTTTGTCTCCTTCTTACCTTTCTAATCTTATACTTTACTCTCCACATACTCTTCAGTCCAGCACCACTGGTTTCTTTGTTTTTCCTCAGACATGACTTTCTCTCTTCCAGTTTTGAGTATTCTCACTGGCTGTTCCCCCATCCCTGGAATCCTGGCCCTTCTCATCTCTCTACCTACTGACCTCCCTGTTTTCCTTCAAGTCACAGTCAAAGTCCTATATTATAAAAGAAACTTTTTGCAACTTTTTTTTTAACCTCTTTGTAGTGCCTTACCTCTAAGATTACCACCAATTTATCCTGTAGATACCTACTTTATACTTGGTTGTTTACATATTATCTCTCCCATCAGGCTAACTCTTTGAAAGAGTATTTTTGCCTTTTTCTTTTCCCAGGAAAAGTACAGTGCCTAGTACATAGTAGGTGTTCTGTTAATAAATGCTTATTGACTTGACTTGACTAAGTACATTTTAAGGCTCTTTCCATCTCTTCAATACTATCATTATGGCCTTGCTGAGAAACTGATTTTGCTATGCAAGGATGATGCTAAGTATGGAAATGCATTTTAGCAGTGGGCTAGACAGTTGACAAAGAATTATTAATATAAGGAAACCCATGAAACAATGAAAAAAACCTCAGAATGTCCTTAATACTTTTGCTTCACAGATGGAGTTGGAGTAATGGAAAGAGGGGCAGAAAATATCAAGAGGCAAATAATTTTAGGCTATCAATTAACATAAATTTATTCACATTGATTCAGAGTGAAATGAATGCAACCAGGGCAAGTTTCTTTCTTTTCTTTTCTTTTTTTTGGATAACAATAAAAATAGGATGAAGGAAAACAACTTTAGAAGACCTCAGATCTCTGTTCAAAGCAGGGATCAACAATGACTTCAGAAAGACTGATGAAACATACCTCCCAACTCTTGAAAGAGGGGGTTACAGACTAGAGATGAACAATGAAAGGTGTATTTTTAATAAATAATGAGCCAAAAAGCTTCTTCCTTTTTCTACACCAATGATGTTCAGCCAGTAAAATCACTTACCTGGTGATTTTTTAAACTGGTCCCTGCTTCAAACTCCCTTCTTCACAGTAGAATTTTCCATTGTAAGAAGAAAAGAGCCAATCATCCCAATAAAGGATTTAATTTTTAACAGTTTTTCTTCCATGCACAGAAGAAATTTGACAGTGTCCTTCTATATGTATGTCAGAAGTGATCTCAGGATTTTGAAGGAAATAAAATGAAGCTGTTCTGCACTATTTATACCCTTCCTGTACCTTCCAATCAAATAAATTCAATAATCTAACCAACATTTATTAAGCACCTATGACAACACAACACACCTTGTTAAGCACTGGGGATACAATTAATTAAAAGAAAGACAGTCCCTGCCCTCAAGGAGCATACACAAAGGAGACAGCACACAAAATTGGGCAGGAAAGCAAGTGTGTAGTGAACTAGGGAGTACTCAGTGTGGGGGCATCTTGTTCCATGGAGTTGAAACCAGGTAGGGCAGCAGATGCAAAGTGGAATGATTTGAGTACAGTTTTTGGCTTCCATAAAGAAAAGTATGAGGAGGAGTTCGGTTATCTATCCTCCAGCCCTCCAACAAAGAAGAGCCAAGGCTAAGGGAGGTGGAGTCAATCAAGGCTTGATTTGGCAGCCATGGTAGTGAATTTAGAAGTGATGAACTTATCCTGGGTGGGACATCTTGTTTCATGGGTTAAAACTAGGCAGGGAAGCAGATGCAAAACACCTTCCCATTAATCTTTTTTTTTCACTAGTTTTACTGAACAAATTGGTTTGGTTGTGTCTTCACTTTGAGGGTGGTACCAGGGAAACTGTCCCACCATCCTCTACTTTGTTATTTCACTGTTATAGAACCATGGAATGAAGGTGGTAGGAGCAATAAATCCAATTTCTTTTGCACCCATTTCATTTCTATGCAAACTTATCGAAGGTACCCCCACCCCTATTCTTTAACTAGAAAAAATTAGAAATAGGCACAACTAGAAATGTGTTTTAAAAATAACTTCATCTTACCATCATCCCAGTAACAGAAAATAATAGAATTTTAAAGTTGGCAGGGACCTCAAAGATCATCTAGGCAACACATTCTTGAAATATTAATCCCCCCTATATTGTTTCTGAAAATTGGTCATTCACTGTCTGAAGACCATAGTCATGGGGAAGTCACTATTTCAGGAGACTTCCTATTGGAATTTGTTGGACAGGTTTAATTTTAGAAAGTTTTTATACTGAGTTGAAATCTGATTCTCCATAACTTTTAAACATTTTTCCTATTTTCACCCTCCAAGTGGCAAACCCTAAGTGTGTTTCCTATCTGATGATCTTTAAAATATTTGAAGATTAAAAAAGTATGAAGAATGGAAAGAACACTGGTCCTATAGGTAAATACTTTATTCTAGTCCCTAAACTGCCACTAATGTGCTGGGTGATCTTGGGCAAAGCTTTTAACTTCTCTAGGGCTCAGTTCTCTTATCTATAAAATTATGGGGTTGGATTATATGATCTCTTACATTCCTCCCTGCTCTTGGATTCTATTAGCCAATTGTTCTATATCCCTCTAAATCTTCCTCTCAACAGAGTAAACATTACCAGTTTCTTCAGTCTTTATTATAATATCTTTACTATTGGTGTTTACATTTCCGGTACCATCTTTCTTCCATAAAAGGGAAGTATAGAGTTTATAAAATTAGTGGTGTAATGGCATGGAGTGGTTGGATAATTTTTATCTTCTGGGGACCCAGGAGAAAGGAGTATGGTGTCATGGAGAGAGTACCACATCTAGGGTCATAGGACTTGGGTTTAGTCCTACCTGTGATACAAATTACCTTAGATGAGTCATTGTCCATCTGCCTTAATGTTGTCATCTGTAAATCGAGAGGCTTGTACTAGATAGTCTCTGAGGTCCCAAATAGTTCTCAATCTGTAATCCTCTGAATCCTGAGGACCATAGAATGGTAGGACAATAGAAATGACAACACTTTTGCCTTATTCTTGGCTGTAAAGTCCAGCATTTTCCAAGACCAGGTAGGGAAAAAGTTTTTCCTTATACTAATGTGAGCCTAACAAGGTGGATCTTTCCTTGATTAATTTGTTAAAGCAATATGTTTTAGTGAAAAGAACAGAAAGCTCAGGAATTAGAAGGACTAGGTACAAGGACTTGCTTTTATTCTTACTAACCATCTGTGGAAAAATAACTTTAGTTCTCTCAGCCTCAGCCTCCTTAGTTGTAAAATGGGGATAATAATATTTATAGTATCTCTTACAGGGTGGTTTGAGGAAAATGCTCAATAAATTGTTAAGTACTATTTAAATATTATTCTTAATGATAAACTAAAATATTTTCAAAGGTAGATCATGATGGGATGTTTAAAACATGTACTCTTTGATGATACTATGGAATTTAAATGCTGTCTGGACACACTGAAATAATTAATATAAATATATTATAATTCCAGGGAAATCCAGGAAAGAGTCATATACTTGTGGTTCATCGTATTTGTAACAACTTGCTAATACAAAAACACCACCATATTTATGGTGGATAGATTGTCAGTCCTCAAGAACTGTTTGAATGAAAAATGTCACTGAGAATATAGAAAATATAAAAATTTGTCAGTGTATTTTGCAAGTCATCCACAGTAACTGTTTTGCTGAAGAGCTTATCAGGTTTTATACCCAGAATGGATTCATAGAAGAAAATCTAAGTCATCTTAAATCAATATCTCTGTCTAAAGAATTAACAATATATCTCTGAACTCTGGGTTAACATGAAATGAAATCTCTACTGGAGGAAATAAAAAATGTCACTAATCCACATCACGATACATATGTTGATTTTACTTATTAATATACAATTCATTCTAGCTACCAATGCTATTGTTCATTTAACTATAATATTCATTGATTCTGAACCCATTTTTTCTCTTGTCCTTCTTCACCTGTTCACACTATGACTTCCTATAACATGGTAAAAGAAACTTAATCAAACTATAAAAAGAAAGGAAGGAGGCAAGCAAGGAAGGAAGAAAACAAACATTTGATTTCTTTATAGGGTGTTGCTCTGTGCCAGGCATGGTGCTAAGTACTGGGGATACAAAAATATAATCTTTGCTGTCAAGGGACTTATAGTCTAATGGAGGAAGACAAGCAAAAAAAGGGAGCCAGAGAGCAGTTTTTGTGAGGATGGAGGCATATGTAGCAAGGGCTTGGTTTCAAAGTATGGAGAAAGTGAGCAGCAGTCAGGAAAGGGATGAAGGTAGGCTGGCCTGCGCCCCTCCAGAAAATGAAGATTCTAGGAGGAACTCACTAATGGGAGGGGTATGTTGGAACATTCCATGTAGACCATGGAAGTAGCAGGCTGTTCCAGGGCAAGGAAGCCCATAGTACAGAGGTGAGGTTAGCTGTCTAGTGGAGAGAGCACAGGACTGGGGATGATATATCTGGGAACAATACATCCAAGGACCAAAAATACCAAAATCTCTGTGTTGTTCCTTTCTGGACTTTGTTTTTTTCTTTTTTAAAATGAGGGGACTGGATTAAATGATTTCTTTTTGTAGTTGTTATTTTGTTTTTCTGGGGCAATGAGGGTTAAATGACTTGCCCAAGGTCACACAGCTAGTAAGTGTCAAGTATCTGAGGCTGGATTTGAACTCAGGTCTTCCTGAATCCAAGGCCAGTGCTTTACCTACTGCACCTCCTAACTGCCCCTGGACTAAAAGATTTCTAAGGGTATTTCTAGCTATATCATTCTATTATTCTAGGAAAACAAATAGTTTGGAACACCTTGACTTACCAGCCAAATAGTTTATAGTCACTCACTCAACCCACAATAACTAGTGCTACTTTGATTCCATTGTGTGATGGATGGCATTGGCAAAAATCAGTCCCCCTCAATGTTTTCTTCCTTCCAGGGGTATCCTGGAAAAGGATTTTAGCTGAGACTTTTCAGAGAGGGTTTGATTGAGAGAGGAAAGCAGGGTGGTACAGCAGAAAGAACACTCAACTTGGAATTGAGTTTGCCTCTTTTTGTATCCCTAGCACTCAGTGCAGTGCCTGATACATAGTAAATGCTTAATGAATGTTTATTAACTAACTGGATGACTTTCACAATCTGAGTTTGAATGATGACTTGGCTGATAACTTCCTGTAAATGGCCTTGAACAAGCTGTTTAACTTGTTTGGACATCAGTTCTCATCTGTCAATAAGAGGAATGGAGTCAATGACTTCTAAGTTTCTTTCCACCTCTAGAGCTGTGATTCTGTTGGGGAGGCTTTAGGGTTTGAAAACCTTTTTTTTTATTATTATTTTTCTTTTTTTTTTTTTTTTTTGGTGAGGCAGTTGGGGTTAAGTGACTTGACCAGGGTCACACAGCTAGTAACTATTAAGTGTCTGAGGCTGGATTTGAACTCAGGTCTTCCTGAATCCAGGGTCAGTGCTCTATCCACTGTGCCACCTACCTGCCCCGAAAACAATCCTCAATCAATACCTTCAGCTGAAAATCTTTCACTATTCCTTTCCTGTTCACAAAATTCTTAGATAGCTGCCTTCACATCTCCCCACTATCCAGTAGAGGGTAGGAAAGATACTTTTACATGCAAGAAAATTTTGTCCAACAGGGATTGGGAAAAGCAGGGAAAGCCATTAATAAAATATAGTGAGTCAAGTAATGCTCTGGGACTTCGATTTTAGGAAGTCTGCACAGGTGGTATTGAGAGGACAAAAGCTATATGTTTTCTGGCTTTTTCTCCTGCTCAAAACTTTTCTCCAGTGAGTTGCTTAGACAGAGAACAAGTGACTGAGTCAGCCTTTGGGGACAAGGAGTATCTCCTACCACTAGTGCTGAAAAAAGTCGGGTTCTTTCTTGTTTCCTACTTGAGCTAGCTTTCCCCATCCCCCACCCCCATCCTCCACTTTCAACCCTACATTCTATTCTCCATACATCAGCATAAAAACATGAAACTATCTTTCATGCTTATACACAAAATCCTCAGGCTAACATTCTGAGATTTTTCTCCCCTTGGATGTTCATTTGAATTTGCTTTTATGTGTCTAAAAATGCTCTTGGTGCTATTTTCCCAATAACCAACTGAATTTCCTTAGGTGTGGTCCTGAAGAGAGCCTTTGGATTGAAAAAAACTGGAATTGAGAGACTGATAGTATTTTGGAGGAACGCTGATGTTTGAGGGTTGTGATATTCACTGGCTGTCTCTTTATAGGAAAGGGTTCGTGAGACTAGCCATTCATTGGCCGCATATCTCTTTTTCAAAGCAGTTTCTGACTCAGGCTTGACTTGGTTACTGTACAAGTTTGCCAGAAGAAATCTTTAAAGCAAAGTTTTAAAATAAGACACACTGATATTTTAAAACAGTGGTAAAATGTGATTGCAACACAAGGAGATTCTTCTTCATTATTAATAATCAGTAACCATCCCTCACTTGTGAGGCACCTCAAACATATACCTGGGCTCTGCACAAAAGGAAAGATGAGGGGTCTGGGCCACAGCTCACTCTGGATGCCTAACTAAGGCTCTCTCTCAAATGAAAACTTAAGATTGTCTGCAATAACTTCCAGTAAAGGAACAATTTGGTTCAATGCCTTTACTACCTGTTAGCCTTGTGATGTTCACCAGTCACCTAATCTCACTAGGTTTCAATCTTCTCATCCATAAAATGGATATAACTATCTCTAATGCAAAGAATAACATGATGAGGAGGCAAAAAAGTAAGAAACAAAATCTGAGCTACAAAAATAAAATGTTCTAATTGAGGTATCTGGGAAGATTTCAGGAAGGAGGTGAAATTTGGGCCAGGTCTGGAAAAAATGGGTGGACCTGACATCGAAAAAGGATCTCGAGGTAGCAGAAGGTATAAGTGACAATGAAAACAAAATGAAACTTGAACAAGATACTCCATTTCTTGGCTCTGGCATTTTCTCTGGCTGTCTCCTGAGTCTTCAATGCTCTTTTTTCTGCTTCTCTCTGATTACTGACATCCCTGGCTTCTTTTTAGTGCCTACTAAAATCTCACCTTCTACAGGAAGCCTTCCCCAATCCCTCTTGATTCCAGTGCCTTCCTTCTGTTCATTACTTCCTATTTATCCTGTATCCAGTTTGCTTTGTGTGTGTGTTTATATACACATATATGTATGTATATAGACAGATAATATATATATATACACACATATATAGTATAGTATATATATATATATATATATATATATATATATATATATATAGTATATATATACTTTTGCATGTTGTCTCCCCCATTAGACTGTAAGCACCTGCAGTCAGGGTCTGTCTTTTGCCTCTTTTTGTATCCTCAGTACTTAGCACAGTGACTGGTATATAGTGAGTGCTTAATGAATGTTTGATGATGATGAATTTCCACAAATTTGTTTGCTATGCTTTGCACAGAAGCCAAACAAGGCTTCATTTTATTATGTCCTAATCCTTTATCAACTGTTCTGTTTAGCTTTTTTGGCCATTTCCTCCATTACACCTACATGTAAATTATGATCTGTCAGTATGGCAAAGGTCCATGGCTCCAAAGCGAAGTGTGGCAGGGAGCAGTTAAGGAAAGAAATTAATTATTTGAGTGCTTTCACCCTAGTTCAGGTGAATTTGAGGGACTTTGTCAGAATAATTAAATTTACTTCATTCTACCACTGGGGGAATGTTGTGGGATTTATAAAATATATATACGTATATATACACATATATGTATATATGTATACATATATGTATACATATATACACATGTATATGCATGTATATGTATGTGTGTGTGTATGTGTGTGTGTGTGTATATATATATATAATCACCTCAAAATTTTAAGTCCTGGAAATGGGCCTATACAAAGCATAGAAGTAATAAAGTAAATATATGTTAAAGCCTTTGATCGATCATATCTGAACATCTCACTCATTTCAGATAGTGAACTATCACCATTAAATCCACTTCCTTGATTTGATTTCAGCTCCAGATGCCTCACAAATGATAAAAAATATGAAATGAAGGCTGTATTTTCAACCTATACTATCTGAAAAAGAACATAAACTATTCCTAAGCTTTATACTATTACCAAGTATTTAAATTATAGAGGTCATGTTGATGGATTTCAAGATCACAGGAAAATATCTAGTGCATTATATAATGCTACTAATTTTTGAGGTGCCACCTCTCATGCATTCAAATGTACCATATAACTTCCCTTGGTTTGGTTGGTCAAGTTGTACTATTGAGCTATTTGTGTGTTGCATTGTAAATTAAACTAGATCTCTTTTGATCTAAATAAATTTCTTTATAATAATTTTGGCTGATGTACAATGATAGCTCAATAACTTTATTATCTGTAGTTATTAACATTCATATAATGATTGAATCTTGAGACTGGGAATAACTTTAGGACTTATCCAGTCCATTACCTTAAAGAAGGATTTTAAAAGAATTATACCTCCTTTGTTTTCTATCTCACTTTACCTTGAAGTCATTGAGGTATTTTTATAAGGCTAATTGAAAATCATTATCAGTTCACTTCTAAATCAGTCTAAAAATCACCTGCTTTAAAAAAATGGATATGTTCATTGGACATATATAACCTATATCTGATTTCTTAGCACCTCAGGGAGGGAGGGAAAGGGGGAGGGATAGAATTTGGAACTCAAAACTTTAAATAAAAATGTTTATTAAAAATTAAATAATAAAATACCCCCAAAAGAATAAATATGTTCTAGCAAAGTGGGCTGCACAACATACTCTATTATGTCATTGACATTCATTATGTAACCAGAGATATATTTGCTGACACAATGCCCCCATCATCTAAAAGTGGTTGCAATTTGAGAGGGGACCCCAGACAAGGGGTTGATAATGTGCATTTGGCAATTGAATTTAAATATTTTGAATATTTAAGGGAAGATAGGGCAAGTTGGTGACTACCTGTGATTGTTAGTGTTTTATGGATATACAGAGTCAAAGAATGTTAGACTTGGAAATAGCTCAAGAGGTCATTCAATCTTCCCCCTTCTACCATACTACCTTTTATGCATTGTCCTGAACACATAGGTTCTGTTCTCTTTCATGATGAGTAAAGATGCAGTGTCATAAAATTGTTTCTCAATGATAAATTTGTGAGCTGACTAATCTGTGAGACAACTTTCATTTCAGGCCATTGGCAATACATTTTGCTAGCAGCAGTTGAGTACACTTTCTAAAACTCATTACTACATTTAGACCAGTAGAGACTTCCAGGAGACATTTGTTCATCAGGACACAGACAAAACATAGAACACTTTATTCTGAACCAGAAGTTGAAAACTAGAGCCATAATTAAGAGTATTTTCACATATGAAGTGGGATAGGTTGAAGCTAGTTGGGGAAATGTTTTGCCTTATCCAAAGTGATGCATCTAGTCCATGGAAAAACTGACTTTGCATCCAAGTCCTTTGATTTCATATTCTATAAATTCTAAACATTTAAGCTCAGAGAAGAAAGGAATGTTCTCAAGGTTGTTGGTAAATGGCAGAGACAGATTCATAGCTTTCTTCAAATATTTGTAAACTTCTCACAAGGAAGAGACCTTAGATTCATTCTGTTTTATCTAAGATGGACCTAGAGATATTCTAAAAGGAGGAGCTAGAAACAGTGGAATGAGGCTGGGAATAGTAAAATTTAGGAAAGAATAAAGATTAAAAATATCATAACAATTGGAGCTATCTCAAAGTAGAATGTGCTTTCTCAGGAAGTAATAGGTTTCCCTTTATAAGTGGTCTCCAAAAAAAAGGCAATATGAACACTTATTAGGAAAGTGGTTGAGGGAATCCTTGTTCAGGTTGGTCCATATGGCCTAAGAGTTCCCTTCTAATTCAAAGATTCCATGGTAGCCTCCATAACATAAAATATCACAGTAGCACTTTAATTGAAATAGAATGTGGGAAACTTTAAGGGTATGAGAAAGAAACAGGTCTAGCAGGAAAGAGTCTACTCTTTACTGTACCTACCTATCGAATTTTTACTCATCTTTGAAAGCCTCACTCAAATGCCAACTCCCCATGAATCCTTCTTTGATATCCAAAGTTGGTAATGACTTCTCCCTGAATGAATCAAATCAATTTAATCCATAGATATTTGTCTTGTAATCATCCTCTCTCATTTCCATGCTGGATTTCCCTAAATTTTGCTCCTTTTCTTTGGTCTGTACAATTGTGCCTAAGATAGGTTGGATTATAACACTTGGAGAGTAGATCTACTAACTTGTGATGAATTCTGACCTAAAATACTTTAAATCTGAGGACTAGAACACAGTGAAATGAATTAGTGTCATACTTGATCAATTATGTCAGTTGAAAAAGTCTATAAAATGTATTTAAGTTACATATGTTTCTGGATTCAAAATGACTGAGGTTTGCAGACACTATCTGGGAACCCAGGCAGTTGGCTTTCAACACTATAGCCACCACAGGGCAGAAAATCACTGTCTTTTATTATAACTCAGAACCAAATGATTAGGTCTATGGAAATGAAAATGTTTTTTTTAAATGCTTCACAAGCCTGAGTGTTACACAACAGCCTTTAATTTTTAGCTGAAAGTGCGAGGCATTTTTATATTCCCAGATAGTTCTTATCTAATTAATATGAATAACATCACTGCCAGCATCCCCTGAATAATTGTCGATATTCTACATAAATGGTTGTGGCAAAGGGGATGTCAGGACATAAAATTTATCCTTTCTCATTTTGGCAGGAATGGTTGTAATTTAAGCCTATACAGAACCCAGGCTAATGTCTTGCTGAAATATTATTTAACCCACTGCTTTGCATCTGCCTCACTGTATTTATTGGCATGGGGCATGTTCCATTTACCAAGGAACATCATCTGAGCAGTATTATAATTTATTTGTTCATTTCATCCACTTATGAAAGTACATACCAGTGCCAACCATTTGGGGAAGGATTTACATAATTTAATTAAATGTGGCAAAAAAAGAAACCCCACATCCAAACAACCCTCAAAAATGTGCTGATGTCACTGATCCATGTCCCATGGAATTTTCTAGTTATTGTCCAATTTATATTTCAAATCCCCTTTCATATTAAAGAATAAAAATAGCTTACATTTATATAGTTCTCATAAAGTTCTTTCTTCAGGAAAACCTTTTCAGATGGGTAATATAAGTTTTATTTCCCCCAATATTCATATGGTCTTCAGAGCAGTTTAATCACTTATACAAGGTCACCTAGCTAAAGAATGGCAGAAATTATTTTAAATGCAGTCTCCAGAATATACATTCTGTTCTTTTTACTATCATCCAGCTCTTACAGTTGGATAATGGAGCTAAATAGACATGATTTCATGCAGGGCATTGACTTTCATCACTCATCAGCTATGAATGGGAATTAGAAACACCTCAATCTAGCTTCTTGCTCTTCATAGTTGTTTTACTTATGAAGGATGTTTAAATTATCCATATTTGTTCTACAATAAGCCTTGAACTTAAATATATTGTTGAGTCAAGTTGACTATTTTCCACCAAAGTCTTACTCTGAAACCTGGGGATTAAAAAGAAAAAAGAAAACAGGTCCAGCCATTCACAGCTAGATTTTATAGGTGGGTGTTTGGCAGGGGGGTGGTGGAGGGGAGGGGCAGGGAGGAGTACTTGAACTGTCATTTGAATTGACTCAAAGAGGAATAACATACACACTCTTTTGGGTATAGAAATCTATTTTATTCTACAGGAAAGTAGGAGAAGGGAATAAGGGAAGGGAGGCCTTCTGATAGAAGAGAGAGCAAATTGGGGGAGGTGGTAGTCAGAAGAAAAATATTTCTGAGGATGGACAGGGTGAAAGGAGAGAGAGAGGAGATTAAATGGGGTAATAGGATGGAGGATAATCATAGTAATTATAGCTATGAAAATATTTACAGTAAGATTCTCTGATAAAGGCATAATTTCTCAAATTTATAGAGAACTGAGTCAAACTTATAAAGATACAAGTCATTCCAAGTGATAAATGGCCAATGGCTATGAATAGGCAGTTTTCAGATGAAGTACTCAAAGCTAATAGTCATATAAAAAAATGCTCTATATCACTATTAATTGGAGAAATGCAAATTAAAACAACAACTCTTATAGGTAACACCCATAACTATCAGATTGGCTAATATGATAGAAAAGGAAAATGAAAAATGTTGGGTTGGAGGGGGTGTGGGAAAATTGAGCCACTAATACACTGTTTGTAGAGTTGTAAATTGATCTAACCATTCTGGAAATCAATTTAAAAAATGACCAAAGGGCTATAGAACCATGTATACTCTTTGACCCAGCAATACCAATAATGGATTCGTATCTCAAAGTGATAAATGAAAAAGAAACAGGACCTATATGTATAAAAATATTTATACTAGTTCTTTTTGTAGTGACAAAGAATTGGATATTGAGGGCATACTCATCAATTGGGAAACAGCTGAACAAGGTGTGGTATGTGATTGTTTTGGAAATACCATTGTGATATAAGAAATGACAATCAGGATGCTATCAGAAAACCTGGAAAGACTTACACGAATTGATGCAAAGTGAAATAAGCAGAACCAGACGATTGTACACAGTAACAGCAATATTATATGATCAATTGTGAATGACTTAGCTATTCTCATCAATACAGTGATCCAAGACAATTTTGAAGGACCTATGCCCCAAAATGTTATCCATATCTAGAGAAAAACCAGATGGAGTCTCAATGGAGATCAAATCATAGTTTTTAAAACTTTTTTCCCCTTATTTCTTGTTTGTTTGTTTGTTTGGGGGAGGGGAAAGGGAGGGAGTGAGGGAAAGAACTTGGAACTCAACATTTTTTTAAAAATAAATGTTAAAATTGTTTTTACATGTAATTGAGAAAAAATAAAATACTAAAGAAAATTATATAATAAATTCCACATATTATTTTCTGCACCCAAAATAAAGAACATGATTTTCAGAGTTTTACTTTGGCCAACCTATAATCTTCACTTGAAGAAAGGGTCACATAGGTCTGTAAGTCATTTTGTATTTTCATTTTTATGTGGGTTGTCATGGGCAAAAAATTAGCCAACTAGCAGTACACACTGTTGATAAGTTTTAATATATTTAGTAATTTTTAGCTAGTCTGTTTCTAGGACACTACATACAGTCTCTTACTGGGACCACACTTATAGCCTACCCAGTTTGATTCCATCTGTCCTAGCTGATTCTTTGATGACCCAGGGCCAACTCTGTATAATGATGATGCATTGGAACATGACTGGTAACATGGGATTATGAAAAAGCATAAATACGTGGAAATAGGTACAAGGAAGCTAGCTAGCTTTAGGGAACAACAATTGTTAAGCCTAGGTATCTTAGACATGAAACAATTGCTTATAATATGGGGAAAAATATGACCCCCTAATGGCTTTTAGGATTTTTTTTCTTTAGTCAGTAAAGGGCAGCATGTCGCAGTCATACCATCTTAATCCTTTCCTTGCCCCTTCCTTTTCACCTGAGCAGTTCAGGGGATTTTTCCTTTTAATCATTTGAACATACTGTCAATTTTATCAATGCGTAATTTTAGTTCTTTGGGTTTCAGCTTCCTTATCTGTAAAATAAAGAGGTTCACCAAATTATAACAAAAATCTACTCCTCCACCCCGTTGTGGTATTTTAAACTTCTGGGATCTAATAGAAAGTCATTTTTTGGTATGACTAACTTCAGTTGTAATTAATCAGTCCCTAAAATAAGGGATTGCTTTAATTGCAATTTTCTTTAATTGATTCCACTGCTCAAAACTGCTGCTGCTTTTTATTGTGACTATAAATAGCAATCAATCATAATGATCTTATATCTCACATATGTACCAATTAACATGAATTTCCTGAGAGCACAGTGGCTTTAAGAAGTTTCTTATCCAGTCTGCAAGCTTAGTTTATATCCAACAACATAGTTGAATTGATATTTTCCTGTCATTCATTCATTTATTCATTTATTCATTCATTTATTTATTTATTTGTTTGTTTGTTTATTTATTTATTTATTTTTGTTGAGGCAGTTGGGGTTAAGTGACTTGCCCAGGGTCACACAGCTAGTAAGTGTTAAGTGTCTGAGGCCAGATTTGAACTCAGGTCCTCCTGACTCCAGGGCTGGTGCTCTATCTACTGTGCCACCTAGCTGCCCCCTGTCATTCATTTATAAAGCTTGAAAGTATGTAAAGAATATAGAATTTGGAAGAAACACTAGATTTAGAGTCTCACAGTGTAAGTTTGAAACCTGACATTGGCTCTAGTTGTGGAACTGTGGCCAAGTCATATAAACCTTGGAGAATCTGTTTCCTTTTCTATAAAAGGAGAATAATACTGCTTGCACCCCTATCTTACAGTGTTTTTGTGAGAAAAGTGCTTTGCCAACCTTAATTTATTATACAGATATCTATTATTATTATTATTACCATTATTATCAGTATCATTATTATTAATAAAGATGTTATTCTTGGTTATCTACTCCAGCGATCCCTGCAAGCATTCTTAGCACAGTAGTGCTGGATATGCAACTGCCATTGATGAAGAATGAGGTGTTTTGAATAAGAGAATTTTCTAGAGAACTGGTTGATCCATCTAAGTACCAAAACTTTCATGATTTTAATCAGTTTGATGGAATTATTTAAAAAAATATATTATATATGTCACTTTTTTCCCCTTAGAGTTCAATGGAAATACTTTCCCCATGAATATTCTCTAAACCTAAGTATAGGATAGGGAGTAGGCTTCTGATTTTGTTGATCTAGGGAATGGCTAAGTGAGCAAATTCATGATATCAATGCAAGCTGGCATTTTCTTTGCAACTTATAGTCTTGGAGAGCTGCTTAGAGCTCTAAAAGGCAGGACTTAAATCCAGGCCTTCCTAGACTGAAGGATGGATTGCTAGTTAATACACCATACTGATTCTCTAGAATAAGTACAGAGAGGGTCTATTTCTTGCCCAGTCTTTGTATCTCCTCCAGTGATGGAACAGGGCTTTCCACCCATAGTTGAAGTCGTTTGTCAAATTAAATGAAAAGTGGCAACAGAAATGTTACTATATGTTAATAATTCAACTATTTGAAAAACAAACAAAATGAACCTGTAGCAGGGACTACAGGTCCCTCCTACTCTATATGATTTTGTGGGGGAGGAAAAAATAATAATCATGACTTTTTCCTATACTAATGAATTGTATAAACTGATCAGATAAATCAGTTATTATAATGGTATGTAAATATAAACATAGATGCTCCTTTGAGTCTTCTCTCTGTCTCTCTCTCATATACACATACACACACACGTGTGCTCACTCACACATATGTATACATATTCAACATAGAATTGTTTCCAATGGTCAAGTCAAGTCAAAGGTCTAGCATTCAAACTGTTTTGATAACAAAACATTCAGTTTATCCTATCCTCTGACCCACAAATGAATAGATCTTAGACTGAATGAACTGGGTGATTTGGCATCATATGGACATGGGCCCTGGTACTGGGAGCTATGTTAAAAGTGAATGAGGGGGCAGCTAGGTGGCACAGTGGATAGAGCACCAGCCCTGGAGTCAGGAGGACCTGAGTTCAAATCCGGCCTCAAATACTTAATACTTACAATCTGTATGACCCTGGGCAAGTCACTTAACCCCAATTGCCTCACCCCCCTCCAAAAAAAAATAGTGAATAAGAAGGAAAGTGAAAGAATGTGGGTCCAATCATGTAACTCCCTGGAGCCTAGAGATATTTGATTTGTAGCAAATAGACAATTTTACAAATGGTAGTGATGGATAGGTAGTAAAGGTCAGCCTGGGTTCTTCAGGTGTTATAATAAAGGAGAATAGTGTCATACCAATACTGGCAGGAGGACAAGCAAGAGGTCTAAAGAACCACTGAAAGATGGAATCTTTGATAGAAAGAGACAGGTTTGGAATGGAATTGTAGTGGTGCTGATGCTATTTTTCTGGTCTCTTGTTAGATTGTTTTTCAAAATTTAAGACCAACAATATAAAGCTATTTGAATATTCCATTGAATTCAGATTAAATCTGATTCACTAGTTGGTTCAATGTTATTATTAAACTCTGAGTCATTCACAGGGAAGTTATTATCTGATGCATTTCTACAATGAGGATTTAATAGATTGCTTTTCAACTTCCATTTATTTACTAAGAGAAGCAACATGGTGTACTGGATGGAGAGCTAGCTTCACAGATAGGAACCTGACTCTGTTGTTGTTTGTCCTTCATTCTTGAAGAGGACCATGACATCAGACTGATATCATGACTTGCAGTGAATTGGAAGTGAGTGAGGCTTGTGCAAGGTCACCAACCTTACTCTTTCCTCCAGAACAAACTGGGTCTAGTGGCAAGATATATATCAGGACAACTGGAGATGGCCCCAGATGTTTTAAGACAATTGGGGTTAAATGACTTGCCCAGGGTCACACAGCTAGTAAATGTCTGAGGTGAGATTTGAACTCAGGTCCTCCCAACTTCAGGGCCAGTGCTCTATCCTCTGTGTGACACAGCTGCCTGACTCTGACACATATTGCCTGTGTATCTCTGAGAAAGATACCTAACATTAGAGTTGCTAATCAGTACCAACCATGCCCAGTGCTAGCAAAAGGTCCTCTGTAATCTCTTTCTAATCAGTTGTCTGTCCCCGTTACTATCTCTGGGTTGAGAGCTCCTGAAGTTGCTGCTGCTGCTGCTGCCACCACCACTGCTAGTGCCACTGTGTGTGTGTGTATGTGTGCTCTCTCTCTAAAAAGGCCTCTGCTCAGTGTTATAGACCTTTCCTTGCTAACCTCCTAAGTTTTGTCTGGCCACGAAAACATCCTACTTTGACCTTTTATTGACTCTGCAGCTCCAAAATTTGATTTGAGATGTAGTTTTAAAATTAATCATAAGGGAATTTAGAAATAGTTCAGGTGGGTTGCTGCCTCTAATCTCCCATTTTGGCTTTGCCCACCCCCATTTTATTTCCTTTAAAATGGAATGAACATCATTTAACAAATCACATTTTTAAAATATTGGCTTGTTTGGAAAGAATGCCAAAGAGATTATGAAAGAACTTTTGATTAGGCTATTTCTTAAATTTCACATAAATCATCAGAGAAGAGACTTCTGGCCTTGTGGAGTAGAATGTCATCATATCACCTGCTGAAAATCTCTACACACACTTGGGCAATTCTTGTTTTGAACAGCTGCCCATTCATCTTTGAAACCCAATTGTCCCCAAGAAACAGAGGACCTGATGACAATTTCACTTCTTATGATTGTTTGCAACATCTGCCAAAGACCCTCAGGGGCTATCTTTATCTTTAATCTGTCTGGAATTTCAAAGATTTCTTTCTGCACATGATATCAGATGAATTTATGACTCCTATCAGGGAAGATGCCAGAGTTAATTTATTCTACATAAATGAGAGGATACCTATGTTCCTCTGAGGCCTCCAGCAATGAAAAGGAAACTCAGTCAGTTCTGTCCCTTTGTTCTCTGCTTTTGTAAGGCAGACAATGCAAAGAGTTATAAATGCAGAGACTCTTCATGTAACTTCATCAAACCACAGTGATGCAATGCTACTGAACATCATTGACATTCATACAGCCATAACCACTTAAGAACAGTATAAATGACAAATGTTCTTTCCCCCCCATTCTGCATCTTTTAAAAACATTCATATTACTTAACACAAGTTCTCTGTAAAGAAGACAGCAGTGGAATTAAAGCAACGAACTCAGAAGATGTGGACTAAATATCCACTGTGATACTAGGGGTGATGTGCCTTTAGTCTCTCAGCCTCAGTTACCTCATCTATTACTTTAGGATAACACAGACTATCTGTCTCTCAGAGCTGTTGTGGCATAAACACTTGGGAAATTTCACTGACCTACTCCTTTTTTATTTCTATCTCTAAGAAGTGCCAGTCCTTCCTGAAACAAATACCATCACCTTGCTCTGATCCTGTTTCTTTTTCTTTCATCTGTGCCCTCACCATCTCTCAAGCTTCATCCCCTCTGCTTGTAATAATGCTATCCTAAAATAGCAAAAAACTCAAAACACCTTCCAGTGACTCTGTTGTCTTAAGTTACCATCCTACCTTTTTCCTTCCTTCATCACAAAATCTTAAGATCCAGCAGCTTACAGCTTTTGCCTCCACATCCATATTATTTTTAAAAAATTTATTTTTTTAGTTTGCAACATTTGTTTAGATAAGATTTCCAATTTCAAATTTTTCACCCTCCCTCCCCCCTCCCCTAGACAGCAAGTAATCTGATATAAGTGATATATATATATGTATATATATATATATATATATATATATATATAATGACATTAAACATATTTCTGCATTAGTCATGTTGTAAGAGAAGAATCAGAGCAAAAAGGAAAAACCTCAAAAAAGAAAAACAACAGCACCCAAAACAAAAGAAATAGTATGGTCCACTCAGCATCCATATTCTACAGTTCCTTTTTTTTCCGGTTTTAGAGAGCCTTTTCCATCATAAGTCCTTTGGAACTTTCTTGTACTGTTGGATTGGTGAGAAGAATCTAGTCTATCACAGTTGATCAACACATAATGTTGATGATACTGTGTATAATGTTCTGGTTCTGCTTATCTCACTCATCATCAGTTCATGCAAGTCCTTCCAGGTTTCTCTGAACTCCTCCTGCTCATTGTTTCTCACAGCACAATAGAATTCCATGACATTAATATACTATGACTTGTTCAGCCATTCCCCAATTGATGGGCATCCCCTCAATTTCCAATTCCTTGCCACCACAAAAAGAGCAGCTATAAATAATTTTGCACATGTGGGTCATTTTCCCGTTTTTATGATCTCTTTGGGAAAAAGAGCCAAAAGTGGTATTACTGGGTCAAAGGGTATGCACATCTTTATAGCCCTTTGGGCATAATTTCAAATTGCCCCCAGAATGGTTTGATCAGTTCATAGCTCCACCAACAATGCATTAGTGTTTCAATTTTTCCACAGTTTCTCCAACAATTTTTATTTTCCTTTTTTTGTAATATCAGCCAATCTGATAGGTGTCAGGTGGTACCTCAGTTTTTAATTTGCATCTCTCTAATCCCCACATTCACATTATGTATCTATTCAATAATCCCTTGAAAGCTGAATTATATCTTCATTTTTCTAATACTACTGTTTCTATACATTTTATCAATGACCTCCTAATTGCCTGTCTAGTGACTTCCTTAATCTCTATGCTCCTTTACTTTCCTATAACATTTGACACTCTTGCTCATTCCCTTCAATTAAATACATTCAGTAAAGATTTATCCAATATGGTACAGGTAATAGAAAACTTAAAAAAAAAGACAGTCCATGTCTTCATGGAACTTACCTGCTATTTCTTCACCTTCCTTTCCTCTTAGCTTTTGTAAAATATTATCTTGATTCTCTCCCCTTCACATTATTCCCATTCTCTTGATACTTCTTTCTGCTGTGATATTATGCCACCAAATATAAATATTCCCCAACATATTATTCTTGCTCCTTTTATTTTCTATTTTTATCACTCTACATTGATAATATCACCTACTGCAATGATTCTGGTTTCAAATACTTTATGGTATAATAAAGCAAACACTTGACTCAGTCACAAGACCTGGCTTTGATTTTAACCTCTTATAATTATTAGATATGACTATAGAAAAATCAATTAAACTGAGATTTGTCTTTCTGACTCAGTTTCTTTATCCATAACCTTGAGAGAATATCTTTACTACTTTCCAAATAGCATATGTTAGAAACAGGTAAGCTGAGGTATGACTCCTGGTCTGCTGCAAAGAAAGCAGGTTATTTTATTATGATCTTGCAAGAAAGGACAGGCACTCTAGAAAAGTGGTACACCTTGCCACAGCAAAGTTTCCTTTTTATAATGCAAGGTCCCTTCCCCATTTGGGTTCACATTCTTCATGACACTTCTAAACATGTAAACCCCCTCCCCCAGATGTGGCACCACTGCTGCCCCCACCCCATGGGACAAACAGATTCTGAGATTTTAGGATTCTTTTTTATCTTTAACTTCAGAAAAGCTCTGTTAGCTCAGCATTAAAAGGAAGGAAAATTTTGGGTAGTGGGGATAAGCCTGTAGGGCTTAAATTATGTAGTTTGTTCTTATCTGAGAGGAACATGTTCTACTGGTTAACTGTTAACTCAGCAGGAAAAAGGAATGAATGGTGGAGATGGAGGAGGAGGGAAGAAACCCCCAGGACTTGAATAATGTATCCTGCCTTCTGAGGAGGAAATACCATTCCTCTCAGCATAGTTGTGAGAAAAGCATCCTGTAAACCTTAAAGCACTGTGTAAAAATGAGCTTTCATCATTCGAATGTGTTCTCTGTGTAGAAGATGATGACTACCCCAAAAGCTACAATTCAATTTTCTTTTTGACAGTTGATGGGAGAGGACTATAAGATAATATATATGCAACTCTGGAAAATGGAGAAAGTTATTAATATGGAAGGACAGCTTTGTCCTAGGCGTTTGCTTATATTTTCCTCATGATGATTATAATTATTAGTTTTAATAATTGTGTGGATAGCACTTTAATGTTTTAAAATACTTTCATTTAATATTATGCCATTTAACATAAAATTATTAGGATTATTTCCTCAAGTGTCACCAGATTTCCCCAAATGATGCATCAGGAGAATGTCTCCTTAAAACATGAGCCAATTTTGCTCAGATAGAAAGAGGTATACAATGGCAAGTCTATGACACAAAAGGCTTATTGCTTTTGGCATAGTGTTCTCAGCTATAAGAATAATTTTCCTAAGCCAAATGGTATTCTTTGTTTAGACTTCATGGACTGTTAAAATGGAATTATTTGATGGACCAGGAAAGCAAAAGCCAACATTCAATTTCTTAGTAAGGAAAAAATGACTGCAATACTAGCTATCATTCTCCTTTCCCCTCTTCATTCTGGCATAGCTGTTGTAGACAAATCATCCTTGGAGATATCTAAGGCATTAGATTCATGTCTTTTATGTACACAACTTTATGACTGTGCTTGACAAGAGAGGTAGCAATGTTTCATCCACTGAACATTACCCTTACCTGTGGTCCCTCTGCTCAAAGGAATATAATTTTGATTGCCTAAACCTCACATATCCTAGTGGTTTAGTGCTAGATTTCTTCTAAGGACCACTTCTCAAACTGGAGTGACTTTTCAGTCTTTGACTGGACAATGATAGGTTTCTGCCCAAGCTTCTTTTGGACATTGTTTGGCCTCTTGATTGCTCTGAGTGGGTGTAAATAGCAATTCTTTCTATTTTGGTCAGAAACCCTAAAGGTCCCCACCCAATTTGTTTGTTAAACAGACAGTTTTTCTTTTGTCTAGGTAAAAGAGGCCATTCTTTACCTCATTTCTTACTTAGCTTCAACCTGAATGGACATTGCCTCAGGCAAACTGAGACCTGTGGAATATCTCAGTTTAAAAGGGCCAAGGTTACCCTCTGCATCAGGGGCCATCTCCAGTCATTTTGGTTTATATCTTGCCACTGGACCCAGATGGCTCTGAAGGAGAGAATGAGGTTGGTGACCTTACTCAGCCCTCCCTCACTTAAGTCCATTTCACTGCAAGTCATGACATCATCTCCTTGATATCATGGTTCTCTTTGAAAATGAAGGACAAACACCAACACCAACACTTGGGACCTAGGGACTTGCAGTTATCATTCTCATTCAGCTGCTGACATTAAGCTAAGGGTTGATCTTGATCATCTCATCTAATATTTCTCTACCTCAGTCATTTATCTTCCAGGTGAGACTAAATACTTGGAGTTTCATGGAAAGTATCAAAAGCTTTGTTAGGTGGATTTGGTCTGTTTCAATGATCAAACACAGATAATGATTGATAACTGCATCAATTTCAATCTGGAAGGAAGGGGGTCCCTTATAGAATGTCATAGGAATCTACCATAGGCTCAAGTCTGTTAAAAAATGATCAGTGACTTGGATTAGAGCATAGTTACTGAACTTATCAAATTCTTGAGTAACAAATGGAAAGGTCAGTTGATACATTGGATGACAGAATCAACATCTAAAAAGATACGAAAGACTAGAAGTGTAGCCTATGCTTGACAAGATGAATTTTAATTGGAAAAAATATCAAGTTTCATATTTGGGTTTAAAAAAAAACACAGTTGCCCAAGTATTAAATAGAGGCTTTATGGATAGAAGGCAGCTATTGTGAAAAAAAAAAAGTTAGAGGTTTTTATTCAGCTCCAAAATCAGTATGAGACAACTGGGTGACATGATAGCTTAAAATGTTAATGCTCTCTTAAGCTTATTTCATAAAAGTATAAAGTCCAGAACAAGGGAGGTGATTTTATCTAGTTTGAAGTGTGACATTTTAGAAAGTATTTTGACAAGTTGGAGTGTGTCCAGAGGAAGGCAATAAGTATTTTCAAAGGATTTGAAACTATGCTGAAAGAATATCAGGTGTGTGTGTGTGAGTGTGTGTGTGTGTGTGTGTGTGTGTGTGTGTGTGTGTGTGTGTGTGTGTGTGTGTGTAAGGGGGGGGATAGATTTTAGTTCAATACAAGAAAAAGCTTCCTAACATCTAGAACTGTCTGGAAATGGACTTTTTCAGGAGTTAATGAGCTTTCCTATCCTAAGAGAGCTTAAGACAAAAGATTACATATTGAGAATTTAAAGGGACCTTCAAGGCTACCCAGCCTAACCCACTTCCACCTCCATACTACACATGCAGGAAATGAGCCTTGATGAGGTTAATTAACTTATAGCTAGGAAGTGTCTAAGGCAATATTTGTACTAAAGTCCTTCAGACCCAATTGTAACACTAAATCCACAATGTCATGCTGCCTGCAAGGGTTAGGTGGTCTTTTGGAAGAAATGTTGAAGTGTAGTGTCCTGATTGAGTTGTAGGGTTGTACTAGGGAAACTCTAATACTCCTTCCTTTTCTATAGTTTGTTGATAAGGAGGAAGAATATCTTGTAACAATGTCCTTGATTTGCCATCTTATGGAGGCCAATTCAATTCCAGTTGAAAGAAGTTCTAAATGGATTGTTCCAATAAAAGTTTTTGTAGACACACTTCAGAACAGTTGAAGACTCAAGATGGCTAGATTAATTCTTGGAATGATCAAATTGCTCAAGTTCAGAATGGGATGGTATAAAGAAAATGATGATGTTAAGACTGGTATTTATGCTATTTACGATCCCTTAGATCTTTATTAGATCTACTGAACTGTTAAAGTGGTATTGTTTGATAGATGGGAAAGTGGAAATCAATATAGCTACCTCACTTTACCTCTCTAGGCCCCATTTTCCTCATTTGAAGAATGAAGGAAGCAGGCTAGATGACTTCTATAGTCCTTTCTGACTAACATTCAGTAATGTATATGCCCATTTTTGAGTTTCTGGGTTAAACACTTAATTTCTGGATCAACGATATCAATTGAGGTGTCCAAGAATCCCGTTTTCCTGCAAATAATAGGGTTTGGGATTTGTAAATATTTCCAGGTTACAATAAAATTCTAGCACTTGTATAACAATTTTATAATGCTTATGCCTCTATTTATCCTTTCATGAAGAAAGGATCCTTCAGTTAATTTTCTTAGAGCTTGGATAGACGAACTGATCACAGTCAAGAGAATGTGAGAAAAAAGGGAATGGATGAACAGAAGATAATAAGGAATGACGAAGTGGTGAAGTAGGGAGGTGATGAAGCAGGTATAGGAGATTGGAGAGCAGAAAAAAGAGGCATATTTTTGTTGTGGAAAGGTTGGATTTGGAATCAGATGACCTGTGTTTGAATCCCAGTTCTGCCATTTACTATGTGTGACCTTGAATAAATCATTGAACCTAACTATGACTCAGTTTCCTCATCTGTAAAATGAGGTAGTTGGATTTTATAACCCCTAAGGTCTTAGTACTTACCACCGTGCCTGGCACATAGTAGGCACTTGTTTTTTATTGATTGATCTAAGGTCCCTTCCACCTCTATAACTTTAATCTTACAAAAACATGGAATCACAAGTTTGACTGAATATAGGAATCAGAAATTAATAGAAACAGCAAAATTTAGGAAGGTCAAAGTCCTGTCTCCATAGCATCTGGAATTTCTGCAGACTTTGGGCTCCCAAATTTAGTGACCTTTAGTCAATATCCTTCTCCAATGTCACACATCTTAATATATGATCATAGACCTAGAATTGGAAAGGACCTCAGAGAATATCTGGTTGAACCACCTCTCTCCCACAATATATTTTATATAAGGAAAAAGAGATTAGAGAAGTGGTGGTTTGACCAAAGTTGTACAAGTGATAAATGGAAAAGCTGGGATTTGAACTCATATCATTTTACTTGAAACCCAGCATTCTTTGCATTACAACACTCTGCTATTTCCCAGCAAATAGCAACCCCATTTAATTATGACACAAAGACATTTTGTATGCAGTTATGATGGTAACCTAGGATTCCCGCCCTTTGTAAATGTTTGCAAAGAACCTCTCACCCTTATAACTTTCCAGTCAGGTTGACAAGTCAGCACATCTGCATGGGAAGTTCATTAGGACAAGAGTAACTCCTACTAATCTCAAACTCGTGACTGATTGAAAACATCATATAATCAATCTATTCCCTAACATTAATTCTTAGTTAATCACCTGAAAATTCACTGCAAAATACTTCAGGATGTCGACATTCTCTCAAAAGGAACACAATGTTCTTTTTATTATCTAAACTGAAACATTTTCAAGCATCAACTTCATCACAACTGGAGGTGTTTCTGAGAAACCTGACAGGTGTAGCATATCCTGGCCACATTCCTCACTCCTAACCTGATTTCAGAGATTGAGAATTGCTAATTGTTTTTGAAGCTATAAAGATTTCAAACTCCAGGTGATTAAGCTGTGATTGCAATGAGTAGGCAGAATGGGGCAAAGAGGTCAAGTAGGGTGTCTGTTCCTGCTTTTGATGTTGAGTGAGTTGGTATCTGTTGATCTATGTGGCTCTTCCAGTTCCAGATCCTCTCTCAGAGACAGTGATTTTCCAAGACCAAATCATGAATCTTCTCTTATCCGATCTTCTTCATGGGGCCATGGGGTTCACTCTCAGTTGTTGCCTGTGAAGGTCCAATGCCTGGAAATGAAGTTGGTGGCAAATGTTCAGAGAGATCTCTTTGGAAAGGGAAAATTGATCAACCCTTCAGACTTAAGTCTCGGCCCATCTTCCTGCCAATATACTGCCTTCCATGAAGCAAATGATACTATTATCTTTGAGGCAGGGCTCCATGAGTGTGGTAGTATGCTTCAGGTATAGTTATTTAGTATTTCTGTTGGAGCACCGTAGTATGATTCCTCACACTTTTTTTTGGTTCTGAGTAGATCTTGGGATTAGTGGCTACAGGATAATGTCTAAATGACTGTGAAGTCCCTAGATGACGACTGTCTTGTGTCTCTGCCTCCTTAGTGGGGAAGAACTACTCTTTAAGCTTATGTGTGACTTTTTTTTTCTGCTCTCAGTTTTATCTTTTTTTTTTTTTTTTTTTTGGTGAGGCAGTTGGGGTTAAGTGACTTGCCTAGGGTCACACAGCTAGTAAGTGTTAAGTGTCTGAGGCTGGATTTGAACTCAGGTCCTCCTGAATCCAGGGCCAGTGCTCTATCCACTGTGCCATCTAGCTGCCCCTCAATTTTATCTTAAGACTTAGGATCTCTCACTGTAAGGCTCAGGATCCTGTGTGCCAATTGACTGGGGATTAGTGGCCCTAAAATATATTAGATAATTGGGATTGGAGAGGACCAGTCCTGGATTTATAGGTGCACCATTAGAAATATCTATACAGATAAGTCACTTGTCCAACCTACTGAAAGATTAGTGGGGAATCTTATACTAATGGATATATAAACCATGATGAAATAACGTAGGTATTTCCAGAGAATTTGTGTTCTTTAAATCATACATTTCTTTGGGCCATTTTCAGGTGACCACAGACTTACTGGTTTATCGTATAAATCTATATTATAACCCAACTCCTGGTGGAAATTCCATCATCTTAAGAAACAGTCCAGCCGTGATTTTAATTGAATGTTCTTATCCAAGGTGAGAGATCTCTTTGTATGGCTCAAATTATTATTATTATTATTTATCTTGTATCACTTCTTATGTAGTGGTTTTCTTCTTCACCCATCATTGTCCCCAGGAGGAGTAATGTAAGCAGCAAGGCTATCCAACCGACCTGGACTCCATTCAGTTCTATGCTGTCCTCACAAAAAGGGTTGAAGTTCACCTTGCAAGTGATGGCTGGTAAGTGTCAATGATAGTAGAATGATTGCTAATATTTTCTTCCTTATCCCTACAATATAGGGATCTCTCTGCCCCTCTCTCTGACCCTCTCCCTCACCTGAAAAAGCCTATGGATTCCTCAGAATGTTTTTAAATGCATAGAACTAAAAAAGAGACCAATTATATTGAAATCCAGTTATCAGAAGAATTTAATTAAGGTCATGGATTTTGAGTTAAGAAGCCTTGGAATAATAGTATTGAGATCTTGACTTTGCAGATGACTGGAGCACTAAGAGGGTTTCTTCTAGCTATCAAATTGGAGATGTTATTTCCATCCAAGCTGATGTGAACACTGGAAGTCATGTGGCTCTGAGACTCTTCATTGACAGCTGTGTGGCCACTTTAAAACCAAACAAATATTCAACTCCTCATCATGCTATCATTGATTTCCATGGGTAAGTTCCCCAGCAGACTCCTTCAATACCAACGTCTACTTATCTCCAAGAGTCATAGATGTGGGCGTTCCTTTTAGACATTTAGTGTCTTCCCCCTTTTATCTTCCCCCTAGTAACTATTCTGGCTAAAGCAAATCACCTGCAAACCAGTCTATCTGTGGAGTCTCTCCATATTTAGCTAGGCTTACTCACAGGAGATTTTGATGCTGGGCTTATGTTCAGAAGGTTAGGCATATCAAAGTTTGTTCTGATATGTCTTCCAAAGTGAAGTCACCTCCAGATGTTGGAGAAGGACATGGGAAGGAGCTCACTTACAAATCTTAATCCCTAGGTGTCTAGTTGATGGTCGGTCAGAAAATGTTGGCTCAACCTTCATCTCCCCAAGGTCCAAGCCAGAGACCCTTCAGTTTACAATGGATGCTTTTAAGTTCTCAAGAGAAGCCAGGGATCAGGTGAGCTTTATCCTGCCTCCCCACCCCCACATGCATCCATACAAGGTATCCATAATGGTAATGATAAAATTGTAATTCTGAATTATTTTATAGATCTATATTACATGTCACCTAAAGGTCATTGAAGCTGCTGACCTGCCAGATCTTTCAAACAAAGCTTGTTTCTTCAACAAATCAAGCCAGCAGTAAGTAGAGTTTGAACAGCAACCATGGCTCCTATTGGCAGCAGGAGCACCACCACCACCACCACTTCTTTGGTAGTATTGGTAGCCAGGAATAAGTTCAACATTGCACAGGAGCCCTATCAGAACAACTTAGGCACTCACCTAAAATTAGGTGAATGGTAGTGTTTTGGAGGAAATGGTAAAGAAATCAATTGTTTAAGGACAACAGAATGGAACTCATGATCTACATATGATTTTTTTCTATACCACTATTTGAATTTATTATTTTAATAACTATTATTTTTAAAATGTATAGTCATACTTATTGAATCCCAACTTAACAGTTATTGCTTAATCTAGCGCTGGCTTGCCCTCAAAAATTGAATGTCTTGTTAGAAAGCTATGTCTTTAATCACTGAATGGGTGTTGCCACAGACAAACTGAGACCTAGGACAGACCCTAGCTTAAAAAGGCCCAGGTCTCCCACTGCATGCAGGGCCATTGCCAGACATCCTGACCTATATCTTGCTCCTGGACTCTGATGAATCTGGAGGAGAGAATGAGGCTGATGACGTTGTACAGCCCTGTCTCACTTAAATCCAATTCACTTGCAAGTCAATACATCACTTCCTGATGTCATTGGTCCTCTTTGAGAATGAAAGACCACCACCACCACTGAATGAATTGAACAAAGTTATGTACAGTTCTTGGTGACTTTGGTACTTTGCTATTTCTCCTAACATTATTTCCTACTTACAGATTATCAGAAAAAAGTATTGGTTTCCTTAGCTCCAAGAGAATTGATTACTTTCCCTTCAACAGAGAGCTGAAAAATGAATATATATGCATATTATATATATATAGTACAAATATTATATGTATGAAATTATATGCATATTGGGTATGAATATGCATATACATATATGAATATGTAGGTATATATTCTTCTGTACCCTGGGTAAGCCATTTAATATCTGCTTGAGTTTCCTTATCTGTAAAATGAGAGGGAGTGAATAAGTATTTATTTAGCACCTATTCCATGGTACGCACTATGCTAAACACTTTTCATATATCATCTCATTTGATCCTCACCACAACCTGCAAGATAGGTGCTATTGTTACCTCCACTTTAAAGTTGAAGAAAATGAGGCAAACAGAGGTCAAATGACTTGCCCAGGGTCACAGCTAGTAAGTGTGTGAAGTTGGATTTGAACTTGGGTCTTCCTGACTTCAGGTCCAGTTTTCTATCCATTGTGCTATCTAGGCAACTCTGAAGTGTTATAATAGAAGATAATAGCACTTGTCTTCTGGGACTGTTGTGAGGATTAAATAAAATAACATTTGTGAAGTATGTAGCATAGTTCCTAGTACATACTAGCACTTAATAAATACTTATTCATTAATAATTCCTCTGAAAGATTATACTCAGCTTTTCTGGGTACCTGATTCTTGGCTGTAGTCCCAATTCCTTTGCCCTCTGGAATATCATATTACATGCCCTTCAGTCCTTTAATGTAGATGCTGCTAGATCTTGTTTTATCCTTATTGTAGCTCCATAGTATTTGAATTCCTTTTTTTTCTTGCTTCTTGCAGTATTTTATCCTTGACCTGGGAGCTCTGGAATTTGGCTATAACATTCCTGGAGGTTTTCCTTTTGGGATCTCTTTCAGACAGTGATTGGTGGTTTCTTTCAATTTCTATTTTTCCTTCTGCTTCTAGAACATCAAGGCAATTTTCCCTTACAATCTCTTGGAAGATGCTGTCTAAACTCTTATTTTGGTCATGGTTTTCAGGTAGTCCAATGCTTTTCAAATTATCTCTCCTGGATCTATTATCCAAGTTAGATGTTTTTCCAAGGAGATATTTCATATTGCCCTCTATTTTTTAAAAAAAAATTAATTTGGATTTGCTTTACTGTGTCTTGGCTTCTTATAAAGTGTCACTAGCTTCCATTTGTTCAATCCTAGTTCTTAGGCAATAATTTTCATCATACAGCTTTTTATACTCTCCTTTTCCATTTAGCTTTTTAAGCTATTGACTTTTTTCTCAAAGCTCTCCTGCATTGCTCTCATTTCTCTTTCCATTCTTTCCTCTACCTCTCTAAATCTTCCTTCTATCTCTCCTACTTTCTCTTCAACGTACCTTTTGAGAGGTTCTATGGCCTGAAACCAATTAATATTTTTCTTGGAAGCTTTGGATGTAGGTGTCCTGAGGTTGCTATCCTCCTCTGAGGGTGTACCTCGATATTCCTTGTCATTAAAGGAACTTTCTATTGTTCTCAACTTTCTTTGCTTGCTCATCTTACTGTTTTTTTACTTGACTTTTAACTCCCTCTTACAGTGGGGCTCTTTCCAAGCTACATTGTCTCAAGCTTTAGAGGGTCCCAGGTGTTTTGGTTTGAGGGAGGGCAGGTGTTTCTTTCACCTGGCCTATTCTCTGGTCCAAAGGTAACCTCAAGCCAATTTGCTAGTTGACCAGCCAGCAGAGTATTGAGGTGGTTCTCAGCTTTGACTAGCCTGCTCCCTTCCCTCACTTGGGCCTTCCACCACTCAAGATTTCTTCCTGGTTCCCTGCTGGGGTGGGTAGCTGAATTCCTCCTTGGGTCTGGCCGACACCCCTTATTTTCCACACACCCCCCCAGCCAGCTGTTCAACCATCTCACCTGAAGATAAGCTTAGTTCCAGAAAATGCCAGTGCTGCAGCTGATTCAGAGGCTGGGCTAACTTTCTCTGGTGCTGCATGTTTGGGGTCTGTGTCAGAGTGATCTCGAGGTTGGACTCTACTTGCAGCCCAATATGGCCCCCTTTAATCTGGAAAATAATTTCAGCCTTCTTTTGTGGGTTTTGCTTCTCCAGGGCTTGTTTTGTTGCTGTTTTGGGGGGTAATTGTGTCACAAGCTCTGTGTGTTTAATGCCTTTCCTCTGCCATCTTGGCTCTGCCCCTCACTGGTAGTATTGTTCATTAATAATTAATCATATAATGGCAGACTGGCAGTTCAAATCATGTGCTAACTCTTATTACCTGTGTGTTTTATGGGAAAATCATTTAACTTACATGCATTGATCTAAATCATATAAAGGTACTAAAAATCACTTATGTTCTTGTTGTTCAGGCCTTTTTAACTTTGAGGTTTTCTTGGGAAAGAAACTGGAGTGATTTGCCATTTCCTTTCCCAGCTCATTTTACAGATGAAGAAACTGAGGAAAATAGGGTTAAGTGACTTATCCAGGGTCACACAGCTACTAAGTGACTGAGGCTGGATTTGAATTCAGGAAGATGAGTTTTCCTGACTCCAGGACCAGCAATTTATCCACTCTACCACCTAGCAGCACTATTTATATGCTATAAGACTATTTTACCATAATAAAGAGAATTTTTTCAATGCAACTGATAAAGAAAGGAAATTGTCAAAGGTATATGCCTCATTTAAAAAAAAATGACCTTGTTGCCCCTCCCCTTTTTGGCTACTGGTACTTTTTAGAAACTTAGGGGGAAAAACAGTGAATCTGACTTTATAATTTGGGGAATAAAAGACTGTTATATTCCCTACTTTCCACTTGTACCTTATACCTTATAACATTTTTCCCCATAGAAAGTGACTTCTCGAGCAGAGTTTGACATTATTCTTAAACAATTCTTATTATTTTGCAGGGGTAACTTTACAAAAATTATAAAAGATGTTTTTTGAGGGAGTGGGTTTGAAATAATTCTATTTAAACATTATCGATTATACATCTTAATCTTGTGTAATATTCTCTATAAACACATACTATCCCAACATTGGTTAATAGGGCTGTTTTAAAGCTTTATTTGTGGACCAGAACACAGAGCTTATTTTATCTGCTCTTTGGATCTATGCCATGGTACCTTGTTTAGTACTTCTGTTTTTGTCTCTTCTCTGGCTCTTGTGTGGGATAAGGGGTATATTTTAAAGGTAGTCAGAGTTGTGATAGTAAGTTGTAGTAAGCTATAAAATTTAATAGCTTCTTTCCTGAAAGTCCCCAAGCATTCAATTGTCTTTCTCTCATTCATAATTTCCCAGATGGTCTCCTGTAGAAGGTACAGATGATATCTGTAGTTGTTGTGAAACTGGTAGCTGTAGGAAAGTCCATCTTAGAAACAGACTAACCAGAAGTCATTGGAAGAGAAATATGATGGATTGGAAAGGTAAGTTTCCTAACATACCCAATGTGCAAATAATATGGGCCCATAAGGTCCTTGTAGCCTACTGATTACCTTCTTTTACAACTGTTTAAAAGAACTTCTAGCTAGGTTTCATTGGAAACTCATCCCCCCTCCTCCCCTTTTTTCTGCATCCAACCCTAGATATTCCTCAAAAAGAAAATGAAGCTAATGTGGTAGTTGGACCCCTGGTCATTTCTGACATGACAATGCAACCTAGCAGCATAGCTAGTCAGGACAAAATAGCTACAACCAATTCCCAAGGTATGGATTATATACCTTCCATCTAGTCAAACTAAATGGTAAATGGTTCTGAGACTTGTCTAACATAACATTCCTCCCCAGGTGTGGAGAAAGCACCTCAAAAAGTGCTGCTTGCTGCTGGATCTGTAGTATTTTTCTATCTATCATGCTACTCTTGTGGGAAGATATGAAGTCTCATTTTGATAACACTATCATTTGAAATAAACTAAAGGATATCTTAAAATCTACTCATTGTGTTGTCTGCTTTTAATAATAGCTAGCATTTATGTAGCCTTTTAAGATTTGCAAAGTGCTTTACATATATTATCTCACTTAACCTCCACAAAAGCCCTGGGAGTTAGACAATATTCTCCTCATTCCCTTTGTACAGATGAGGAAATTAAGGTGGAGAGATTTAGCAGATGATTAAATTTTCTGAGGAAATGCTAGAAATCAAGTCTTACTGCCTCCATGTCCAGTACACTATCCCCTCTGCCACCTTAATTCCCCCTTAAATATGTAATAAATCCTTCTAAGGAAAAAGAGATTACTTGGATCTTTGGGGGATATTCCTGAGCAGCATAAAATATTCTACCTAAAGTACTTAAAGCAAAAAGATTCTTGGAGTCCCATAGTATCATTGTTTTTTGTTGTTGTTGTTGTTGTTTATTTGTTGTTTTTTTTTTAAGTGAGGCAATTGGTGTTAAGTGACTTGCCCAGGGTCACACAGCTAGTAAATGTCAAGTGTCTGAGGGCGTACTTGAACTCAGGTACTCCTGACTCCAGGGCCAGTGCTCTATCCACTGCGCCACCTAACTGCCCCCCCCAGTATCATTGTTATCATCATCTTTTTAAAAAATAATTTCAGTAACTATTTTTTTCAATTTTAAACATCTTTATTTAAAGTTTTTAGTTCCAAATTATATCCCTCACTCTTCTTCCCTGCTTGAGATGGTAACCAATCAGATGTAGGTTATACATGTACAATTATGTAAAACATTTCCATAAGTCATTTTGTAGAAGATGACAAATAAAACAATGAAAGTGAAAAATAGCATGTTTCAGTCTGTGTTCAATCAATGTCAATTCTTTGGAGGTGGATAGTGTGCTTCATCATTAGACCTTTGGAATTGTTTGGATCATTGTATTTCTGAGAATATCTGTCATTCACAGTTCTTCATTAAATAATATTGTTATTGTGCACAATGTTCTCCTGGTTCTGTTCACTCCACTATGAGTCAGTTCACATAAATCCAGATTTTTCTAAAATCATTCTGCTTGTCATTTTTTATAGCACAATAATATTCCATTACAATCATATACCAAAGTATAACATCTTGATGTACTCATCTGAGGTATGGCAGGTTCATAAACATTCTTAGAACATTATATTTCAAGTACAAGATTATCATCTTATTATTCTGCTTATCCCTGGTCTTAACAAACATCTAACCTTTGGGGAGTCTAGAATTTCTTTGGTCAAGGGGAAACTCTGTCCTTCTCTTTGTAGATGAAGGACACCCAAGCTTCAGATTTATTTTAAAGTATATTTGATCTGAGATGAGCAGAACCAGAAGAACATATTACATAATCATCAACATTATGTGTTGATCAACTGTGATAGACTAGATTCTTCTCACTAATACAATGGTACAAGACAGTTCCAAAGGACTCATGATGGAAAAGACTCTCCAAATCCAGGAGAAAAAAACCTGTGGAATATGGATGCTGATTGAACCATACTATTTCTTTTGTTTTTAGTGCTGTTTTTCTTTTTGGAGGTTTTTCCTTTTTTGCTCTGATTCTTCTCTTATAACATGGCTAATGCAGAAATATGTTTAATGTTTTTATATATATATGAAAAAGAAAAAAGTATATTTGATCTATAGTCACTTGCTCAACCTTTATAGATTCTCATGTAAGTACCAAAGTAATTTTCTGGTACCTTAAAATTTTTTGTGGGGTGGAGTCTGGTCATAATAACTGTATGGAGGGAGATCAGT
Source organism: Dromiciops gliroides (assembly GCF_019393635.1). Classification (NCBI taxonomy): domain Eukaryota; kingdom Metazoa; phylum Chordata; class Mammalia; order Microbiotheria; family Microbiotheriidae; genus Dromiciops; species Dromiciops gliroides. Next base: position 109,436,293 of record NC_057865.1, on the reverse strand, counting down.
TCAATACTCTTCAGCTAGAAAGGGAAGAAGCTAGAAACCAAGAGAATCCTTTGTATGGGTCATAGGTTATATCTACTGTTGTATCCCATGTTATTTAGTTGTTAGTGACAGATTAAAGTTTACCTTAACCTAATGAAGGCTAAAATTTCAAAGGCAATTCAAAGTGGAACATTTATTTATAAAATAGCTTTTGTAATTGTTGATTAAGGCAATGGCTTAGTTTTTGGATCTGTGTGAATAGTAGAATAGGGCGAAAGAAAGAAATAGATGGGGAGAACAAGGGAAGGAAGAATAAAGAATAAGACATTCTAACAAGCAATAGGAATTTGAACCCATCAAAGAAGGAATTAGAAAAAAGGATGTTTGAAAATAAATATAGGACCTGGAAACAGGAAGACCTACTTTCATATTGTCTGAAATTAGTGTCTCAATCTTTTTTTTTAATATTGATAAACATTTTTATTTAAAGTTGTTACTAGTATCTCAATCTCGAGGAAAGTATGTAAATTTTTGGACACTCAGTTTTCCCACTTATAAAATGGGAAAAATAGCACCCATCTCTCATCTGGTGTGAGACTTAAAAGAGAAGATACATAAAGGTGCTATATAAACCCTTAAGCACTAGTTAAATTGGAATTATTCCTTTTGGTCAAGTCCAAGATGACTATTCTTATCAAAAAACCCTATGGAATGTATTCCATGATAATGAGATTCATATTCGCATTGCTAATCTTGTAGGAATTACAATATCAGGACTCTTTCCCTTTACCTCCCTTCCTGCCATTTCATATTTAGCTTTGGAAGAGTACTTGAAGCTTAAGCATTTCCCCTTATTTTGGGGAAATGAGACTATATGATAAAATGAGGAACTACCCTATGTTGCTTCAAATGAAATTATTTCATGGGAATGGTGTCAGACTTTAAAATGATGCATATGTTGCTCAATTTGAATTTCAGTTTAACACACACACACACACACACACACCCTAAATTTTATCACACCTTCTGATTTTATTCACAAACTTAGATTGTGGTGCCTATGTAATTACTTCTGGTTGTTCTTTCTGCTACAGCCTTTTCTTCCCTATTCCCCTCCCTCTATGAATACATGAATGAGGAAAAGCACTTATTAAGCATTTATTATGTGCTGGCATGGGGATATAAATACAAAATTAAAGCCAGTTCTTGCTAACTCCTAAAGAGCTAATATTTTGATAGGGATAGACAACATATATAAAGGAGGGGTGGCCAGGGTGAAATACTTTGGCCTGGATACTTACAGGTAAGGTGAGTAGGGCCATGGAGGATAAATTGACACCTCATCCTGGATTTGATCATGGTTTTAGAACTAGAGGGGTGGAGAAGTGGTGATTAGTATCAAGGTGGCTGGGGAGTACAAAGTGTCATGAAGCATAGCAATAGCTGCAATAGAGGGATAGGTGAGGCTTTTGCCACTCTAGGCAGCAGCCCCAGAGTGAATGTTCTGGAGATTAAAGTTCTTAATTTCCAGGTCCTGGTCTCCAGGACAAATGTTTCTTTGCCTCCCTTCAACCTTGATTTCCTCCCATCCACTTGTCTGTTATCCAATAGCCTCAGCTTCCTTTTTAACTTAATGGTCTCTTTTCTACTCGAGACAAAATTCTGAGTTTCAGTACATTTTCCAGTAATCAGAAAATGCCAGTCACTAGTGCAGATTTGTGAAGGTAGTCAGGACACGTTCTCCCATTTGTCTAGAAAGATGGTTTAATTCTTTTTCTTAGCTCTCCTATCCATGTCTCAATCATTTTTCTGCAGATAGACTGAACCATGTCTTATAGCTCTCTGAATGGTAGGATGGCTAAAATTGTTATTATGAGTTCATCAAAAGTGAGAACTCATCAGAGCAATGCATCAGAATGATTGGTAGTAATATCAAGCATTGAAACAGGGAGAAAATAGGGAGATGGGTTGGGAGGCTATTGAAATAGTTCAGGTAAAGAAAATACAAACCTGATGGATAGTGGTGTACAAGGAAGAACTCGAAATTAAGACTTGAATTTGACTCAGTTATACTAATCCCTAAGTAGATGGCATTGAGCAGGACATTTGACCACTCTAGGCCTCAGATTCCTTTGCTGTAACATCAGTTTTGACTAGATCATGTTTAAAGTAACTTCTAGTTTCAATAGTCTGAGTCTGGATGAAAATAGTGGAATGTAAAGGAGAGGAATGTGGTTTAGCATTCAAAGCCTTCCCTCACCGGCTTATACTCTACCTTTCTAAACTTGAGTTGCCTTTCTCCCTTCCCACATATATTAACCTTCACCCAAATTAAGTTGCTCATGATCCCTTATATGCACCCTTAGTGTATCTCCATGATTGGCAAGTGTGAATTTGCTAAGATTGAAGTGACAATGCTTGATGACTTATTGGAGAAGTGGTGAGCAAGAGGGAGGAGTCAAAGACAACTCTGAGGTACTAGTGAGTGACTGGTGGGGATGTGAGGGTCATTGACAGAAATGAGGAAGTCATTGCCAAGTAAGCTGGCTGGTTGCTCTCTTTTTCTGGATGCATTTTGGAGCTGTGCCCTTTTACCCACTGGGTTGCAAGCCATGCTTATTGAACAGAAGCAGATGGAATTACTGCCAGTCCCTACCCACAGAGAGCTGAGGGAGCCGACTGTGGCTTTTCCTAAGTGTTAATTAGTTTCACCTGGCTCAGCCTTTAGCAATCACCTAATTGATTTAAAAAAAAATCACCGAGTGCTGAGGCAATTACCATAATATTATGACAATATTTCCCAGTACAATAGAGAGCAGCTGAATTGCAGAGCCACCAGGAGGACTCACTATGTCCTAAGCAGAGGTCTCTGAGGCTGCTTTTACTGAGCACAGGTCAGGAACCTGTTCCTTCTTGCACTTTACTCAACTGGGAGGTAGGGAAGGAGATAGAAAATTTGACAGAGTTTTCTTTTGAGAGGTGGGAGGGAGATAATGGATGTGAATTTTGGCATTATTTCTGTGCCACGAAGATGTTTCTGTGCACCCAATTAGTGGCTGCCTCTCATTTCTCTCTTTCATGTCAATTTGAACAACAGGATGGTATTTTAAATTTGGCATCTTAAATGACTGAAGATGGTATGTGAAGTTAGCATATATATGTGTACTTGGCAGATGTGAGCCTATTCCAGAGCAAGGCTGATCTATAGCAGTTCAAGACAGATGGAATGAGTCTAGATTAACCACGAGGCCTCATCTACTCAAAAATACTCCTTCCTACCAACCTGCCATGGTTACTGAAGTACCTACAGTTAAAGAGGTCATGTTAAAAAAAAATATGTGCTTCATGTGACAAGGCTAATAGCTTCTGCTACCTACACTGATGCTTTATTGTGACATAGAGGTGACCCTGTGCTCTGCAAAACTGTAAACAGGACCTGAGGTGGTAAGACCTTATGAAACTGGAGACGCTCTAAATGTGGGGGTAGCAATGCCCTCTAGCCTAATACCCAGCTGAGCTAACTTCAGGGGCCTTACCAATAGGTGGTTGGATTTCCTGATTTTGCTTTAGTCAAAAAATCCCCCACCTGTTAGCTAATAATCCCAAATCAAATTCTCTCGCTCTCTTTGTTTCTGTGTCTCTGTGTGTATCTCTGTCTCTGTGTGTGTGTGTGTGTGTGTCTCAAATTTGGATAACTAGGATGTCTGAAATGGAGAGGAAAGCCATTAAAGATCTTACTTTTGGTTTTATGCCAGCATTTATAAGTTCCCTGTCACATAGTAGGCACTTAGTAAATGCTTTTTTCCTTCTTCACTTCCAGTAATGCCATTTTCTCCATTTCTTGCCATGGTTTCTACTCATTGCTCTCTGTGCATCTTTTTGATCCCCACATCTTAGAGAAGCCCATATTCAAATGGTCCTAGAGGCGATGAATCTGAATTGGAGGAGATGCCAGTGGGATCAGTGAATGTATTTGAATTCCCATCAGAGTTTGTAGCTTCTATATGGACAAGAGCATGTTTGAATAGCCTAGTCTCTGTGCTGCAGCCACTCTTTGTACATGAATGAATTCCTTTTCCTAGGATTGGAGCTGTAGTCTGGTGCTTCCAACTCTTGTGTACTATCTAGTACAATGAATGCCCCAACAAATTGGCTCAGTGTTGTGGGCGAGGGAATGCAGGTTTTCTTCTGCAGTCTTCATAAGAGGACCTTCACAACTCTTACTTGGCTATGAGAATAGTCTTGCTGCTTGGTCAAGGTGGAGGTAACAATTGCAGTGTCACTCTGTCATCAGCAAAGGAAGAGGACGATGACATTCAGTAACTGGCAATTGTCACTGCTATTCCAATATAAACCCACACCAAAGGGTACTGTTATGGTCTGAACCAAGTGAGATGTATACACACTTGGTGCTAGAGTACTTTTTGTCACATTATCTAGAAGGGGATATAAAAAGATAGTGATAGGGGCAGCTAGGTGGCACAGTGGATATAGCACCAGTTCTGGAGTCAAGAGGACCTGAGTTCAAATCCCATCTCAGACACTTAACACTTAACTAGCTGTGTGACCCTGGGCAAGTCACTTAACCCTCATTGCCCTGCAAAAACCCCAACCAAACAAAAAAAGATATTGATAGCTAGGAGAGAGAAAATTATATTGGAAAGAGGTTATATTTGGAATCTGCACACTTGGTTTCAGATCCCACATCCTCTTTATAAACTTATGTGACTGGGAAAGTCGCTGGATAGAGCACTAAGCCTGATTCAGACATTTACTAGCTGTGAGACTATGGACAAGACATTTTACCTCTTTGGACCTCAGTTTCCTCATTTTAAAAATATTGGGTTTGGACTCACTGACCTCTGGGTTCCCTTTAGTTCTAAATCTATTAACCTGTGGGCCTGTGAATTCTTTTCAACTCCTTTTATTCATCTGTAAAATGTGGGGCTGGACTAGATGGCCTCCCTTCTAACTAGAAATCTTTGAGCCTGCGATTATGTGGTGACCATGCCAGGTGTTCACATATCCTTCCTTTTTGTCTTTGCCCTTTCCCCCTGTCTTTACAGCACTGCGAGTGGATTTACCAGAGGAAAAGAATGAGGAGGATGCTCAAACACACATATGAAGGAAGAAACAAAAAGATTCTAGAGCTAGAAGAGACTTTAGATGCCAATTTTGTCCTTGTCTCATAGGCATAGGGACAGGAGAAACCATAGAGGTCAGATCATCACTTAGCACAATGTCTAGCACATAATAAGTGCTTAATGAATCCTTACTGATTGATTGAGTACTATTAATGATACAGATGAATAGAAGCCATACTGGTGCATCTTCCCTTTAAATCTAGTTCACACCCTTCATTTTTACAGATAATGTAACTGAGTCCCAGAAAGGGATAGATTGATACCAAGTTCATTACTCTTCTACTCTACTATAATAATTATGATGATGACAATAATAATAATAGCCACATCTATATAGTACTTTAATATTTTCAAATTGCTCCCCAGGCACTTATATGTTCATTTTTCACAATTTGTTGCTCAGGTAACATGGTTGTCTGCACATAATAAATATGAGCATTATTGTTAATATCATCAAGCACTTAACATAGTGTCAGGCACATAGGTAACCACTTAATAAATGCCTGCTGATCAATTATTATTGCTATTAAAATTATAAAGACAAGAAATATCATAAAATATTGAAGAAAGTAAGGGGGGCAATTATTGTTTGCATTTTAGGTGGGGGTGAAATTGTGTGTGTGTGTGTGTGTGTGTGTGTGTGTGTGTGTGTGTGTGTTTTCTCCTGATTCTGGTTCCTAACTACAACAGAGCAACACTTTTACCCACATAAGTAGTCTCCTCCTGTGATTACTTTTCAATCAATTTATAGCTAAAGCAACTTAAAAAATTTTTTTCCAGAATGAGCAGTTTGTGTTTTTGGCTTGTCTGCAATTTTCTTGTACAAAACAATTGGGTTATGGTGACTCACTGGAAAAACCCAATTCAAATTTGTATCATGAAGCTGCATGGCTGACTTTAGTCAGAACTGAAGCCCAAGGGTTTTATCTGCCTGATTCTTGATAGGCCCATATGTGATTCTCAAAGACATTTTCATTTAGCAGACTTTTGCTCACTCAGCACTTTGTGGTAAAGTGTACTTTGATAGGTATATAATGCCACTACCGCCTACAGATTGCACATCTGTTTTTGAAGTCTAGGATTTGAGATGCTCTTTTAAATGCTATTTCTGGGCCATGTATTAGAAATAAGCTGTTGTGAAAATAGGCTCTGAAGCTATTACTTATGGTATACCACCAGTCAGCTCTGATTGAGACCAGCGACAGTATTAATAGAACAGTATTTCTAAGCATGCTTGAAATGGGCTAGAGGGACACAGATTGGCATTCTTTTTTTTTTTTTAATTTTTTTTTAGTGAGGCAATTGGGTTAAGTGACTTGCCCAGGGTCACATAGCTAGTAAATGTTAAGTGTCTGAGGCCGGATTTGAACTCAGGTACTCCTGACTCCAGGGCCGGTGCTCTATCCACTGGGCCACTTAGCTGCCCCGACACAGATTGGCATTCTAATGATAGAGATAGGACTATAACTATGATTTAATTAATATAGCACATTTATGGATAAGGAAACTTCATTTATTAATGCAGATTGACACCTTCTCTATAACTTAATGTCTTGGAGAGCTGCCTAAATGTCTTTGAGGCAACTTACCTATTCAGCCAGGCAGTGGTGAGATTTGAACCCAGCTATTCCTTACTGTGTGGCTAGTTATTAACTCTTGTATGCTGTTTCTCATGCTTCTTTCAAAACAAAGAACATTTTACATTGATAGGGAACTCAGAAAATAGCAGCATGTCAGGACCTAGAGGAGTTGAGATCCCCTACTAACATCCCAATGAAGTTCTAAAAATGTACCAGAGAAAACAGTGATATAGAAAAACAAAGAGAAATGGCTATAAGATTCTCCAACCAGTAATATTCCACAAAATAATGCCATAATTTCTAGCTTGTTTTAAATCCCAAATAAAATTCCATCTTGTGTAGGAAAGCCTTCCCCAAACCCTCTTAATTGCTGTGCCTTCCTTCTCTTAATTATTTCCTATATCTTTTACATAGCTTGCTTTGTATATATTTATTTGCATGTTGTTTCCCCCATTAGGTTGTAAGCTACTTGAGAGCAGGGAGTATCTTTTGCCTATTTTTGTATCCCCAGTGCTTAGCATGGTGCCTAGCACATAATAGTAGGGACTTAAATAAATGTTAATTAACAGGTTGATTATCCTGAGTTGAGACAAGCCAAGGTAGGTTGATGGCAAAGTGTGCAAATAGCTCTGCCACACAATGAGAGTCAGGGAAAGAGCCAGAGCTGGGCCCGGGTATCTCAACCTTCACCCAGAGAAGATAATGGGGCTGCAGCCCATGCTCAATCTATAGCAAGAGACACAGCTAGATTTATGTCCAGAATAGGGCTAAATAAGCCTGAGGCTCAACCATGGAAGGAAATTATGCTAGATAAGTGTCCAGGTAAACTGTACCCAAGTCATAGCAGGAGATAGACTAGGCTTGTGCTGAGACACCTAATGCATGAACCAGGGCCTACATAGCTTTTGCGCAATCATAAAACAATCTACTATTCTCTTGAACAACAAAGAACCATACTCTTAGCTCACCTCCTGGGGAAGCCCAACAGCTAGACATCTTATTTCTGTACTAGTATAAACAGCAGGAGAAAGGACCAAAGCACCACCTGGGAAGCAAAGCACATGGCATCTTGCAGACTTTCTACTACCAGAAAAAACAGCATCATCCTGTTGGGGCTTGTCAGGCTCACAGAAGAAATAGAGACAACCTGAGATTCAGGACCGTGCCAGGATAAAGAGACAGAGAAATAAGAAAATCCAAAACCCAAGTTGCCCCACCAAAAGACTGACTTCAAACCCAGGCATTCCTGCAGGAAATAGAGGCTAATCTCATCCACAGAACACAAAACCAAGCAGGACCTGTATGTGATCCAAGAGTACAGGGTGTAGCAGAGTCCTCCCTAAGCACTATATTCCAAAGCAGAAGCAAAGGCTTCTATAAGTGGAAGAAAACAGTAAACACAGTGTAAAAATTTTATGGATCAAGAAGCCCAATATATAAGCCCGAAAGAAAAAAAAAATTCCAAAAGTCCAAAGAAAGTCTCAGAGAAAAGAATAATCTATCCACGAGGATTATGAGAGAACCTGAAAGAAATGAAGCAAGAGATACAAAATGTAGTACAATCAAATGCCAGTGGGGAAAGAATGACAAGGAGAATGGTAGCTGACCCATGAACTGACCTTCCTAAAAATTCGAATAAGATAAGCAGAAAGGAATTATTGTAGAAGACAAGAAAAAATATTTAAAACAAAAAGATTTTTTTTAAAAAAATAGAAAATGTAAGGTGTATATTATCCAAAACAATAAAGCTTAAAAGTGGGCAATGAGAGAGAATATAAGAAGCTTTAGATTACCTGAAAATCATAACAATGTCTTGCATATCATATTTTAAAAAAATAAAACTGTCCAGATTTATTAAAAGCAGAGGAAAAAGTAAAAATAGAAAAAAAAAGCCCACTTGCTATGTCAGGTTAAATTGGATTCAGGGCAAGAGCTACCTTTTAAAGGAACCTCCAAAATTAAAACTCCCAAGAAAATTGTCACCAAAATCCAGATTTTCCAGGTCACAGAAAAAAAAATACTACCACTAGCCAAAAAGATTGATAACAAAGGAATCATAGTCAATATGACAAAAGACTTGGCAGGTGCCACTATGAAGGAGAAGACAGCTTGGAATATAATATTCCAAAAAGCAAAAAAGAAATGATTACAATGAAGAATAACCTATCCCATAAGAGTATAATCCTGAAGAGAAAAAAAAAAGATTTAGTGAAATAACACTTTCTAGTATTTCCAACAAGAAAGTCAAGAATTGAGTAAAACTTTAAAATGCAAATGGATGGGTCAAGAAAAACATAAAAATAAAAAAAAATTGAATAATTGTAAAGGATTGTAAGATAAAAACTATTTACATTATAACAGAGGAAAAAAAGTATTGTCTCAAAATAGTAACATGTTAAACAGTTATAATGTTATATGTGATACAAAGAGAGCTCAGGAATGGTTTTTTTTTTCCTGTTTTGATAGTTGAGGAGAAGAAAATGATAAAGAAAGAGGAATATGCTGAAAGATAAGGGAGAGAATTTAACATTCACCATAACAGGGCTGCATAAGGTGAAAAATATTTAATTAAAAAAGGGAGAAGTAAACCAAAAATTTTATGTTGCAATTGAAAAGATAACAACTGAATGTAAAATAAAGAAAACTATCAGAAATTATTTTCCCCAATTATATGATAACAAAACTGAAAACAGTATATGAATGTAAGGACATATTTTGGGGCTATAAGAAATGACAAAAAATTGTTTCAGTGAAAAGTGTCTAAATTTGTTTAAACTGATGCAAAGTGATTAGAGCAATGAAATGAATTTGTCTAATAGTGACAATATTTTAAAAGTAAACTATTTTGAAGGACTTAAGAATGCTCATCAGTATAATTATCTACCATGATTCAGAGAACTGTTGGTGAAGCATGCTTCTCCATTCTGACAAAGGGATGATGGACTCTAGATATAGGATAAGACATATTTCTGGAAAAGACGAATAGAATAATTTTTTGCTTAACTATGCATATTAGTTACAAGGGTCTTTGTTAAAATTAGAGATGGGAGAATGTAGGAGGAAAAGAAGTGCCTGAGAAGAGGATTGTTTCAACCAAAAAGAAAGAAAAGAGCATTGCTGAAGTATTTAAAACTTTGCATAGAGGAGACTAGCAGGAAAGCAAGATGAAATCACATGTAGATAGGACAGATCTGAAAGTTACAAGTTGATTGTATCATATACTTCAACAGAAAAGTAAATTGTACATAATAGAGATGAAGTTTCATGTAAACTCTTTCTATTCTGTTACGATATGGGCATGCTCATTTTATTTGCAAGTTGTGAGAAATTATTAAAATTATTAAAATAAGATGGGAAATGGTATATGGATAAACATTATTAACTTTAAGATGGGTCAGTGAAATAGATCAAGTGAATTTCCATTCATTCTGGCTCTGATGTTTAGAGTGGCTGGCACATCACTTGATGATACTTTATACCTAATTCAGGAATTGGTTATGATGATGATAAGGGTAAACTTTCCTTTAAATCATGTGCACAATTGATGAGATCAGTAAGTATTAATGGGATAAATAGGGATGCTTTCATGGAAATGTTTTCTAGCAACAGCACTAAGATTAAGACCAAAAATACAATTTTGGTTTATTAAGATCGTGTGGAATTTCTGTCGGCAAGTACAAACAAAAACAAAGTAACACCTATAAGTGACAGTGATTGAATACTGGTTTTTGGAAGACCTGTTATCATGCAGTAATAATTAGAAGGAAGGAGTGCAAGAATTTTTTTTAAAGCTCATTTACTATGCCTCTCAGCTCTGGAGATAATATGCTAAAAGTAAACATAGTCTCTGTCCTCAAAGAACTTACACTTTAATGGAGAGATTGCACACAAAAAAGACTGGTAACCATGGAGGGATACTGCCTGGTTTCAACATGACTGGAACAAATGGCCACTCACAGGTAAAGTTCTTCACCTCTAATCTTATCAGGATGCTACTAACTCAAGCCTTGATTGATACCACTTCCTTCAGCCTCCCTCTGATTAGAGGACTGGTGGGCAGAGTATCAGCCATCTTCCAATACCTTCCTTTATAGAAGGCAGAAACTGGACTTTGATCCTCTGCATCCACCACTCTGCTTGGTTTCAATTCCATAGAACAAGATGTCCCTGCTCCAGGTATTTCCTATTGCCCTACTTCCCTGTTTCCCTTTGTATATTGTTTCTTCCCATTAGATTTTAAACTCTTTGAGGGCAGGAACTGTATTTCTTTTTTATTAATTCTATCCCCAGCACTTAGCACAGTGCCTGGCATATAGTAGGTACTTAATAAATGTTTATTGGGTTGGATTGGAAAATTTATAGGGATACTGGCTGAGCTTTGGGGTAGTGATTGACAAGCCCTATTTGAGTACAATGGTAAAGTTGATTTGATATTTATTGATGGTTCTATCACTGGAGGGAGTGGATGGACAGGAATAGTATATCCTAGGGGATGTGCATTTGAGAAGGAATAAGAAAAGGTTGAGAAGGAGAAGACTGTAAATTCAGGATTAAAGTGAAGCATCACTAGTGCTCTTCTTGAAATAGTGATCAGAGAGAAAGTTATCATTCATTTGACAATGACACCTAAGTGCCCCACTTTTTCTTACCTCACTGGTGGGATCTCCTATAGCTGTTAATGTTGAAATTAGATCTAGTTCCATTAAAGTGCCCATGTGAGCAAAACACATGGTAATAGGAACATGAGGATTGATAAGAGGAATCAGAAGACATAATTCCTGTCCCAAATAATTTTTGGGGGGTGGGGTTTATTGATTATGGAAATACTTTTCTCAGTACTTATCAAATACAAATTTTTTATACAAAGACCTTTGCTTTACCCAACACATATGCCTCATTTAAAATAAGGCCTATGTTTCATTTGAAATATAAAGTTGAAGAGGTATGGTATAATGGATTGAATGAATGAAGGAATGAATGAATGAAAAAAACACGAATGGCTAACAATAGCAAAACACTGTGCTCATCATTGAGAATACAAATTGAAAAGTAAGACAGTTACTGCTCTTAAGTAGTTTACGTGTTAATGGTAGCAGCATCATATAGAAAAGGCTTCAGCTGCACATCAGATGGGAAGGTCCCACAGTCCTTGGGCTTATTTAATATGATTTCTACAGAAAAAATCATAACAGTTTCTGATGTGAAATCATTGCTTGAAAATTTCTAGGTCTTCATTAGCTATAGTTGACACACCTGAGTGGTTGCTAGGCTGCAAGGCCACCAAGAGAGCTCCCCAGATTGATGGCCAGAAGTCCTGGGAAGGAAGCATTGCTCTTCCAAAGAGAGAGCTGATCTAGAGCCAGGAAGATCTGGGTTCAATTCTCTCCTCTGTTTTATATAGATGACATGAAGCTGGGATATTCATTTAACCTTTCAGTTATATTTCTAAAAATATAAATTGCAGTGGTGTTAACCTGCATTAGTAGAAAAAAGTTTCTTAACTGGAAATTACCTAGATTAAAGAAATCACTGGCCTAGTCTTTATCCCTACTCCTACAGAATTTGGGATTAAAATGAGCAGGCTCAGAAGGTAACAGGTCCCTTAATATTAGAAATGTTCAAGTTGATTGAAGTGTAGAGGTGAAACAGATTGTTTTTCTCTTGCGACAGAATAGCTCCAACAACCGAGATGGCTGACTACCATAAAGGGTATGGAGTATCAGGATGAAGGATTACGAGTGCTAAAGTAGAATCTGTTTTTAATCTCATTGGAATAATAATGACAACATTGTTATTAATAGCTCACACTTATATGGCATGTTATGGGGTCCAAAGTACTTTCCTCATAATTATCATAGTATTGTTACCTTGCGATTAAATGAAACTGAGGCTTAGGAAGCTCCTTAAGTAACTGGCTAATGGCACACCTAAAAAATATCAGAGCTGGATTGGGAAACTTTATCCTCAGGCTTTATGAAGTGCTAACTAAACATTGTTCAGTGAATCCCAATTTTTTTTGTTCCATGAACCCCTTTCAACAAAAATTTTATAAATGTGTTGTGAATCCCTAGGGTGATTTAATATACTATTCTTAATATTGTATTAGATTTATTAAGTACTTACAATAATTAGAATGATAACTTTTGTCCCTAAAAGCTCCAAATTAAAACTTACATTATATGATTGTAATTATGCAATATAATTTTTTCTGCTAATAACTGTAAAAACTCAGTATAAAATTATAAAACTAATTATGGAATAATTATGAATATTTTATGTGGATCATTTCATAAGATTAAAAGAAGTAATGCAGCAAAACCTCATACTCACTATTATGTGTAAGACTTCATATGACATTTAATTTTTTGTTGAATATCAATAAAATTTTAATGAAAAATTATAACTTGTAGATGCTTAACATAATATGATAAATGATATAAATTTAATTTAGATGTTGGGCTTTTTATTTGAACAAAGGTTTGCCATATTTGTCTTAAAATCAAGCACCATCTTAAATCTGGATCTTCACATCAAATGTATTTCTGTAACCTGATTTAAAAAGTGTAAAGTGAATATGCTCACCCACACAAATGTGTGGTAGAAAATAGTGAGGTAATTTTTATGCACTCTCTTTCTAAAAATGGAATTAAAAAAAATTTGGCCACCTAACTAATCAATGAAAATGAGTAAGTTTGTTGTTGTTCAGTCATGTCTGACTCGTCGTGACTCCATTTGGGTTTTTCTTGGCAGAGGCATGGAGTGGTTTGCCATTTCCTTCTCCAGCTCATTTTGTATATGAGGAAACAGGCAAACAGGCTTAAGTGACTTGCCTAGGATCACACAGCTATTAAGTGTCTGAAGCCAGATTTGAACTCAGGGAGATGGATCTTTCTGACTCCAGACCTGCCACTCTATCCACTGTGCCACCTAGCTGCCCCATAAAAATATTTACTTTTTTGGGGGATAATGACAGTGCTGTATTAGATAAAAAACTATAACTGAAAATATACTGGGGCAGCTAGGTGGCACAGTGGATAGAGCACCAGCCCTGGAGTCAGGAGTACCTGAGTTCAAATCATGCCTCAGACTATTAACACTAGCTATGTGACCCTGGGCAAGTCACTTAACCCCAATTGCCTTACAAAAAAGAAAAGAAAAGAAAAGAAAATATACTAATGAATAAAATAGTGATGAAATGAAAATATGGTAATAGGAAATGAAAATATACTAAAATTCAATTGCATATATTCCTTCATTTGAACATTGTTTACATAGAAACTAATCTTTGTAAGGAAAAATTCTCTTCAGATGTCTTTTCTTCTGTCACTGCTACACCTGCTACTTTCTCATGGTATTGAATTATTGATCGGGGTTGACAAACAGTTCATTTGAAAATCCTCAAAATAGAAGAGTAGTAACATAAGTGAAGGTTGGGTTGAAATAGGAAAACAATTCTAATATTCTAATTAGTGGCAAAATGAGAGAATGCTTGTGATGTTTCATGATAGTTTCAAGATAGCTTATAATGTACATGCCTAGTAATCATGATTTTCCGACAGTCCTGACATTTGTGCTACAAGAATGTGAAAGTTCCTAGCATGTTGATTATATGACTTCATAGTTGATAAGGTCCAATTAGAGTGTATCAGAGAGAAATGAGGGAACTATTCTAGTCCAGTGTGCAGAATGCAAATGAGGAGATGTGCATGTGTCTGACCATCCATTGGAAACTGCTTTGCATGCAAATGTCAAACCCTTGGTCCATTTAGGAAACCTTTTGGTGACAGGTTGAGAAACAGCAAGAACACATTGCAGTTAGCCAGAAGCAGTCAGTTTGATGTAGTTGCTGTACAAACAACAAATCCATCAGGAACATGATCATGATGGTTTAAAAAAACCCAACAACTGTGAAACCAAATCTGTAATGCTTCAAACATGCTTATATTTTTTTGGTCACAGAGGGAAAATATATTCATATAATAATTAGGCAATTATTTACTCTTTAAAGCTATGTTATATTATTTTTATCACTAACTCTTTGGACCATTGTCATGAAACTCCAAAAGGTTCTTGAACTGCTAAATGAGAATCACTGCATTATAGTTTCCGATGATGACAACCCTCATTTGGATATGCAGATTTCAGGTTTTTTGTTGTCAATCCAATTATTTGGAAGGTACCGAGTTTCAAAGCTATTATTTCTCATCTGTTAAATGAATGGCGAATCAGATATTCTCTAAGCTCCCTTCCAGCTCTCACATTAAATTGTTTTAGAATTATATATTCTGACTTAAGAAAACCTGGATTTCTTATGATTTACCTATTTGTTCCTTAGGATTATTGTCTTTAAAAATCATTTATGTTCAGGCTACTGGGCTTTGCATCACTATCCTGAAGCCATGAGTACTTATTCAGCCTACCTGTAGGAGATTGTTTGATTCTCATTAAATTAGAAAATTGATTAATTCTGATTATTCAAAATCCATCATAGAGATTGCAGTCCCTTAACATTTTCTAAGTGCTCAATTTTATAGGAACAAATGTGCCTGTGTAGGGTGGGGGGCAGCTCCCCATGAGCTCCTTTAGAAACTATTACACCATTTAATTAAAAACATTTACTTACATGTTTACTTCCTGCTGCTTGCCTTACTCCCATTAGAGAGCTTTAAAATGTTTTCCTTTTCCAATTGTTTCCCTTTGCACACTGTTTGTCCAATATTGATTCCTCTCTATGATGAGGTTTGAATGCAGCTGACGGCTGTTTTGTTTCACAACTTTGATTCATGCAGCTCCTGCTGCTGCCAAAGTATTTCTTTGTGTATTAGCTTCATCAATTGACCTCAGCACAGCTCTGGGAACAGTATTTGTTCAATGGCTGCAGCTGGGGGAGTGCAAAACATCTTTTTTCATATTATACATTGTACTTCTATAGAGCTTTTCAGCTGAAATCTCTAAGTACTTTGCAAATGTCTTAATTAAAATCACACAACATCCCTGTTGAGGAAGGTATGATTATCTATACCTTAGAGACATTGCAACCAAGGTAAAGGGATTTGTCCAAGGTCAGAGGTGGAATTGTTAGTTATTCCAGTGTTACAACATACAGCGATCACTGGTCTCCTTTGCCTGAATGTAAAAATTACTGGTGATTACATTCTTCCCTTTCTCCTGGTTTCCCCCACGTCTCCATTTCTGATTTAAGAAATGACCTTGCTTCAAGACTAGTAACACCTTTATCTGACTTACTAAAACCATCTCTTCTCCTCAAACCTCTAGTGTCCAAACTCATTGTTGGATTGTTTATCATTTAAGCTGTTTACTAAAACTTCTTCCTAGATGTGTTTAAACATGCCTATGTCTCTTTCCCTCACTATGCTAAAACACCTATCCCTTAAAGACCTCTCCTTAGCTTTTCATTTATACCCCAGCCTATTGAATATACTGTTTCCATTTCTTCTCTACTAACACTGTCTTTAGCTACATCTAAGTTGAGACCCTTCTTCATTTCTCTACTAAAGCTATTTTCATTATTATTACCAGAGTTACACATAATTTAACAAACCAACCAAACAGACCTCCTCTATCCTTCTTTGATATTTCTTCAGTGATAGTCATTTCCTCTTGGATTTCTTCTCTGGTCTTAGATTTTATAGTACCATTAAATAAGAATTTTCTTCATGTTTCTCATTGCTATTTTCACATCTCCACTCTTGGATTTCCCTCTCTCTTCCTAGTCAGCGTGTAAAACTGTCAGAATAAAAGGAAGTAGCATAGCCAAACTCTCTCTTACAACTACTCTAACAGATCAAGAGAGCCTAAATCCAAAGAAAAAAAATCACAGCAAGCCATTTCCCCACTACTATTCTTCAGTTCCACTTGCTCCTCAACCTCATATTTCCTCATGGCTTCCTCTTTTAATTGTACATGATTCCCTCCATTTTTTACCCCTACCTCCCACCTCATGCTAATTCTATTTCCTAAATATCTTTTTCTATCTGTTCCCAGATATCCACTGTCATCAGAATTACACTATGTAGACTGCTTGATGCCAATTCTAATTTGGTGGTCAGTCAGTCAACAGGCATTTACTGAGTGACTACTCTGTGCTAGGCACTATGCTAAGTGATGGAGGGCATAAATAAAGGAAAAAACAGTCCCTGCTCTCAAAGAGCTCCCAGTCTAATGGGGGAGAAAGACTGAAAAAATATGTACAAACAAGATATACAAGATAAATTTGGGTAATTGATAAAGGAAAGATAATAAAATAAAGGGAGGTCTGGAAAGATTAGATTTTATCTGGGCCTTGAAGGAGCCCTAGGAAGATAGGAGGCAAAGATGAGTGGAGAGAACATTCTAGGCATGTTAAACAGACAGTGAAAATAGCCAGGGTTTGGAGGTGTTCTTTCATTGAGGAAAAGCAAGGAGGCTAATTTTTCTGGATCTCAGAGTATGTAGGGGTAAGTAAAGTAAGAGAAGACTAGAAAAGCAGAAGGGGACCATGTTATATAGGGCTTTGAAAACCAGACAGAAAATTTTATATTTGACCTTGGAGGTTGATAGGAATCCACTGCAGTTTATTTAATAGGAAAGGAAATGGTCAGATCTGAGCTTTAGGAAGATGGATGGAGGATAGACTAGAATTGGGGAAAGAGTTAAGGCAGGGAGTCCAAATAATAGGTTATAACAATAGTTCAGATGTGAGGTAATGAGGTGTTAGGGTATTTGTAATATCAGTGAGAAGGGGGTACATGTTACAAAGGTAAAATTGAAAGGAATTGCCAACATATTGAATATAGGGGTAAGAGAGAGTGAAAAAACAAGTCATTCCCCATTTGAGAAATGGTCATATCATGTGAAGTCAGTTTTCAGGTGAAGAAATTAAAGCTACCTATAGTAATATGAAAAAATGTTCTAAAGCAATATTGGTTAGAGAAATGCAAATTAAAACAACTCTGATGTACCACCTCATACCTATCAGATTGGTTAATGTGACAAAAAAGGAAAATAATAAATGTTGGAAATGTGGAAAGATTGGGACACTAATGCATTGTTGGTGGACTTGTGAACTAATCTAACCATTCTGGAGAACAATTTGGGACTATGCTCGAAGGACTATGACCCAGCAATAGCACTACTAACTCTGTATCACAAAGAGATCATAAAAAAGGGAAAAGGGCCTGAATGTACAAAAATATTTATAGCACTTCTTTTGTAATGGCACAGAATTAGAAATTGAGGGGATATCCATCAATTGGGGTGAATGGTTGAACAAGTTGTGGTATATGAATGTAATAGAATGATATTATGCTATAATAAATGATGAACAGGCAGATTTCAGAAAAACCTCAAAATACTTAAATGAACTGATGCTGACTGAAGTGAGCAGAACCAGGATAACATTGTAGACAGTAACAACAACACTGTGTGATCGTCAGCTGTGATAGACTTAGCTCTTCTCAGCAATATAGTGATCTAAGACAATTCCAAAAGACTCATGATGGAAAATGCTCTCCACATCCAGAAAAAGAACTGTGGAATATGAATGCAGATCAAAGCATACTGCTTTTCTTTCTTTCTTAAGGTTTTCCCCTTTTGTTCTGATTTTTGACTATTTAATGACTAATGTGCAAATATGTTTAACATGATTATACAAATATAACCAATATCAGATTGGTTGCTTTCTTGGGGAGGAGGGGTGGGAGGCAGAAAAATTTGGAACTCAAAATCTTTAAAAAAATGAATGTTGAAAACTATCTTTACAAGTAACTGGAAAAAATAAAATACTAGTAAGATCTGGAAAAAAAAAGAGAGAGAGTGAGGTGTCATGGATGACATCTAGGTTGGAAGCATGAGTGACCAAATGGATGTTGATAAGTAATAGGGAAAGTTGGAATAGAGAAGGATTTTACAAAAATGAGAATAAATTCAACTTTAGACATGTAGAGTTTAATGTGCTTATAGGACATACATTTCAGTATATGTAATAGGTGGAAATACTAGAATGGAAGTTAGACAGAGATTAGGGTTGGATAAGTAGGACAAAGCCCTGGAGGATTCTCCACCATCAGTAGATATGCCTAGGCAATGATCAAGCAAAGGGTATTGAGAAGGAGCAAACACACAGCAGTAACAGAAGAGTAATGTTATTGAAATTTAGAGAAGAGAGGTTATTAAGGAGAAGAGGGTGACTAACAGTGTCAAAGACTGCATGGGAGTCAAGTGGGCAAAGGCCATTAGATTTGATGATCAATCTCATCAGTTAATTGGAAGAGAGGAATTTTTGTTGGATGATGAGACTGAAAGACAGACTGTAGAAAGTTAAAAAGAGAGTAGAGAAAAGGAAATAGAATCATTGATTATAGACAACATTTTCAAGGAGTTTAGCCACAAATAGAGGTGATATATGGAGTGATCTTTCATCTTTTTTTTTGATGTTTTCTTTTTCTTTTTGTTTTCTGTTTTTGCTTTGTTTTGTTTTTGAGAATGAGGGAGCCATGAGTATATTTGAAGATAATCGAGAAGCAGCTGTTATACAAGGGGAGACTGAAGATAAGTGAAAGGGTGGGGTTGATGGAGGCAGCAATCAGTTGGAGAAGACAAAATGGAGTGGGGATCACTTGTGCAAATAGAGGGGTTTGCCTTGGTTTACCTGTTCATATAAGGCATGGGGGAGGGTATGAGTAGAGACTTATTCCTTTCAAATTATTTTCCAGTGTTCTAAATCAGTAGCTCTCAAAATGTTGGAGACCCTTAGGAGTTCCCAAGACCATTTAAGGGTGTTTATGAGGTCAAAATTATTTTCATAATAATACTGTTGTATTATTGTAATTTAAAATATAGTAATATTATCAATAATGAAGCATATAATTTATAGTTTACATAGTATAATATATTATATATAATATAGTAAATATCAATAGATATAACATATAACTGAAAGCTCTTTTGGATCAATAATTTTTAAGAATGTAAAATTTCTTGAGACCCAAAAGTTAGAGAAAGTCTGCTATAGATAATTCTGTTGTTTCTAATTATTTTAATTAAAACATTATTATCATGTTGTCCTTTCCAAAAATATCTTAACACACTTGATAAAACTGTTTATGTACCCTAAAACATCCTTTCCCTACTTTATAA
This sequence comes from Dromiciops gliroides, assembly GCF_019393635.1. Lineage (NCBI taxonomy): Eukaryota > Metazoa > Chordata > Mammalia > Microbiotheria > Microbiotheriidae > Dromiciops > Dromiciops gliroides. The sequence goes on along the minus strand of NC_057865.1, from coordinate 109,416,453 downwards.
TTGTCAACTTAATTTCACTTTCTTGAGGATACTTTCCCTGTAAAGTATAGTTTATTTCTAATTTCCTAGCTAAATTTCTGACTACCTTTTTCTCCTGCCAGAGTTCTTCCTAACCAACTCTCTATCCAGTAATCTGTAATTTATGAGTAAAATGTAATACTAGCCTCTCTGCTGTCCAACAGTCTTACATTCTTACCAGTTGTCTGCCCCTGTATCTCTTCTAAATGCTCTTCCATTGTATTTTTGTCTTCATATGCACACTATATACAAATATTTATCAATATGTGTATTTGGGGGTAAGTCATGGAAAAAGCAGGGATAAAAGATAGATAACTAAAAGATAGGAGCTGCATTGGTACCCATTAAAGCTGCAAAAACCCAGAGAAATTCCCAAAGAGTTTGATTGAATCCTCTTTCTATGGGGGAAAGTATATAAGAATTAAACAAATTAAAAATATAAGAATGAGATGTCATCTGCACAGAGAAGTACATACCCTCATTGATGAGATTACAGATACTTTGAAGTATTGTAGTTTGCACAGTAGATTTGGGTATACTATAGTTAAATAGAGTCCTAATTAACATTCTTAGAAGAGAGTAGCAATTAGTAAATCAAAAGACTAGGCTTGTGCTTATATTTTTATTTTACAACTAATAATATAACTTAAGAAAATATACCTTTAACGCAGGAGTTGTCATGTAAAACTGATCAGAGTTCAGTAACTGTTATGAAATGTATTATATGTGACATTCAAATGAACTTGTGAAATTACGCACACTTTAGCCTTTATAAATGGTCATTCATAGTTTTAGGGAATGCATGGCCTCTTCATTAAAATAAATGATTTGTCTTAGCAATAAAGTTGTATGCAAAAATCAGACCATATTTCTCTGTGGATATTAGCTCTTACTACTTTTCCACCACAGTTCCTTGCTTATAAGAAGGTTGAAAGGAGGGGAAGAAGGATTTATTAAGGTTCTAGTACATGTAAGGCACTATGCTAAGTGTTTTACAAATATTATCTCAATTAATCCGCACAAGAACTCTGACACAGGTGCTAATGTAAAAACCTGATTAGATACACAAGTATAAAGCATGAGGAATCAAATTGTATTCTGAGCATTTAGAGGATAGCTCTTTTTATGTTTTTGTTGACTAATTCAGGACGTTGTGGGAGTGGGGGGTAACATGCATTGAATTCCTTTTTTTGAAATTATTGGAATCCCAAAGGATATGGTAGGACATGAACTCAATCATTTCAGAATCTTGCCAATATTATTAATTGTATTTCTTTTTCATGGTGCTCTGGCATTGTATTTATACCTTATATTCAAGTCAAAGAAAGGCAAAATCATAATTTAGGGCCCTTTTGCAGGTAGGCCTAAATGCTGTTATCTGCTGAATAGTCTTTGTTGTTTTCTATAAACTGATATTCTGAATCTGCAGAATGTAATTTTTATGTAGATGCATTGCTGTATGTCTTCTTCCTCCTCACACAGCTCCAGGAAAATATCAAATTAAAAACTAAAATTCATCTTCCATATTTGTAATAATATGATATTTGCATAGAAACTTAAGATATGCAAAGTGCTTTACATATATGTTTAGCTAATTTGGGCCACAGTTTAAATTTATATGATAAGTAGGTCCTATTAATACTCATCACAACTTTACAAAGAAGTAAATAAGCTCAGAGTGCTTAAATAATTTGCTTATGGTCAAACAGATAGAGGTAAAATTTGAACCCGGGTCTTTCTGACTCCAGCTCCACCATAGCACCTCAGAATCTCAGGTGGAAACAATGTGAGAGGCCAGCTAAATCAAATCAGTGCGTGAATCCTCTCTATAGCATATCTTGTAAGTGATCATACAGCCTTGCTTGAAATTCACTGATAATGAGGAACCTGCTACCTCTGGATTAAGTTTTAGAAAATTGTTAGGAAGTTTGTCCTTAATTTTTTACATCTAGCTTTCAGTTGCCTTTTTAAACTCCTTCTTATGATGTGCAGCTATGCCCTCTGGGAGGCAAGCAGAGCTAATCAAATTCCTTTCCTATAGCCCTTCAGATACTTGAAGGCAGCTATCATATGTCCCTGCTAAGGCTGCTCTTTGCCAGGATAAACATCCCTTCTATACTAGGCTATTGCCACGTAAAGTTTCCTCATGTCTTTCCTTAATAATTGGGAAAATGTGCTTACCTGGCACATTGTAGATAACTACAGAAATGCTTAATCCCTTCCCTCCCCCATTTCCTACTTTTAGCTCTAAGGTGATGATTTATGTGTATGACGCTTCAACCTTTCTCTGAATGCTTCTAATTCCTGTTACCTTCTCCGGAATCAACAGCCATCTAACTGTGATAGAAAGCCTACAACAGGACAGAAGTAAGGTAATCAGGCAACAAAAGAATTGGATTTGAAAGAAAGGAAGCTATCATTTAAACATCAATCCCTGTAGTAAATTGCTAGTGATGATATTGCTATTGTTACTAATAGAAAGAAGGAATTGGTTGCTGACATGTGGGAAGGATTTTATAATTATATAATTCTTTCATGTGGGAACATAGATACAAAGCTGGAGGGGAAGTCAGAGGCTATGTAGTCCAACCCTCTCCTCTTACAGATAAGGAAGTTGAGGCCCAGTGAAGTTAAGTGACTTCCCCAAATTCATGTAAAGTAATACACACCAAAGTCAGAATTTGAACCTAGCTAATGTGACGGTATAACCAATTCTCTTCCCACTGTCACATTGTTGTTTTTTAAATTGTTCAATCATCTCAGACCCTTTGTGATCTGATGTGGGGTTTTCTTGGCAAAGATGGTTTCTATTTCCTTCTCCAGCTCATTTTACCAATTAGTAACTGAGACAAACAGGGTTAAGTGAGTTGCCCTGGGTTACACAGCTAGTAAATGTTTGAGGCTTGATTTGAACTCAAGAAGATGTCTTCCTGACTCCAGACCTGGCACTCATGCAAAATAATAGAAACCAAAGACAGAGTCAGTTCTCTTCCCACTATCTCATCCCTGATCTCAATACAAATGACCATTTTGTTCTCACAGTGACTACAAACGATAAGCAAGTCAGATATTATTTTAATTTTTCAAGTTTATAGAGATGAGATAATTTTCTCAAGTTCATTCAGTTAAATAGAAAGTGGTAGAGCTGGAACTCAAACCCATGTTTTGTGGCTCCAAGAACAGTCCATTTTTATGTACATCAGACCCAGCAGATACAAAAGGACCAATATATAGCTTTCTAATTAATCATGTAGAGTGAGGTGTCTTCCTTAGATCACTAGCTATATAATAAGCTAGACCTGTTTCAGGCTCAGTTGATAGGGGAAGTTCAATATTGAAATAACAAAAGATTTAGATTGTAGTCAATCTAAAAATTAATGGCAGGAGGATTATTTAGTCAAGACAGCATAAGGACAATCAGAGAAGGAGGAAGGACATAAATTAAGGATGAAACATTAATTAAATTGAATACAACTTCTTAGAATTGGTCATTTTGTTCATGTGTTCAGAAGCCTAATGGAGGAGTTTCCTTGTGTCCTGTCTGTTTCTTTTACTCAGGGACCAGAAAGCTGCTTTAACAGCCTGAGCCTTACTACCTTGAGGTAATTAAATCTCATGGACAATGTCAGTGCCTTTTAAGGAAAAAACAACAACAGCTTAACCTAAATAGGATAGAGACATTGCCCCACCACACACACACACACACACACACACACACACACACACACACACACACACTCTAGAAGGATATCATTAAGAAGCGAATACTATCACAATATGCATTCCCTGGCCATTTTGGAGAGGAAGCCAAACCAGTGTAGCTCTGCATAAGTATTTCTGTGTTTTAACAGGCATATTTTATTTTCAGCACCCAAAAGACTCTCTAGGATTACCAAGCTTCTCTATTTCCCACATATTTGACTCATTGGTGGTGCTCAGAAATTTGAATCTTGGTGAGGGCAAGCCCTTCAATGAGGAGGGTGTGCTGAGATAGCTTGGTCAGGACATCAGACTAGGTGATAGAGAGGTATATATACATGCATGTGTATATGCACATGCAACACATACATTTGCATAGGAATTAGATACACATGCACATAGGCATACTTATGTATATATATGTTAACATGTGCATATATGGATACATACACATACATTGCACATACTACTGATTGTGGTATGGTCAGAAAGTTCAATCACTAATAGTTCATAGAATCTTCAATACACCTCTTTGTACTCTCTTCTGTGTGTTATGGTGATCCCTCAGATTCTCGATTCTTTGGGACTTAAGCACAGCATTGCCAGCCATTCCTCTGCTTCTGAAACTATGTGTCAACATATTCTTTTCAAATATTTTCAATGTCTATCTTTGGGGAAAGTTGAACAACAGCATCCACAATGAGTCAGAAGCTATATTAGAACTTTATATATTTGTTAAAAACAACAACAACAACAAAAACACATAAGTCTACAGGAATCTCACAATAGATGGAGTTCAAGTTCAAATAACTGGAAATTTTACTTACAGAAGAAAAAATATAGCTTATTATACCTTAAGTCATCAAATATCCCATTCAATTCAATTGAAAATTCATTTGTTGATGAAACAGCAACAAAACAAAAAGAAAAAACCCAACCAAACCTCCTAACAATCACCCAATAACTCTGCCCTCTAGAAGCCAACATTAAGTTTCCTTAAGCCTCCTTTCTCAAACAAAGAATGGACAGTCTTGCCTTTGTGCCCTCATAGCTGAGATAATTCCCTTGCTTTAACTGCACTTTCAGCTGTTAAAACCCCAAAAGTTCTATTCTTGAGATAACTGTAAAAAGAATCCATTCCTGTGATGTTTCTGGCATAAATGAAACCCTAGATTTCCAATTATCTCCTCAAAAGCCTTCTGAGATAGTTGGTCCTGATGGGCTTGCAGAGAAATAAGTTATTGACTGAAGCCTATCAGCATCTTCCAAACAGGGAATCTGGAGTGTCTTCCAAAGGAAAAACCAAGAGTTCATTGTCTTCACTGAATGATTTTAATCCAAGCAATTAATTTGCTGCATTTAATTATCCTAAATTCAATTAAGCAAACATTCATCAAATGATGATTCAGGCTATAAGGTCAGACCCCTTCATGAAGATTAAGAGGGAGGGGGATATGCAAACAGTAACAGCTAGAGTGATTGATGAATACCCATGAGCGCAAGCTGGCTAGAGCTCCAAACAAATTCTACCAGTCCTTGTGTTTATCTTTACCTGACATAGTAATAATTCAAAGATGACTGAGAATTATTCTCTTTAGATTGTAGCCCCTGGCTCTATTTGTATGCCTCAATAAAACCTTATAGATCTCTACTATGTGTGGGTTTTCCAGAAGGTCAGTGAGTGGCATAAACTTAACCAGTTGTCTGGGATTCAACTCACCATTCCTGTAATTTAATTTCCATGAATTGTGCCAAAGCAGATACTTGGAATGGCAGTGAGCCAGAGACCACACATGTTTCATAACCTTATATGAGTATGGGCTGATATCTTGTATCCTATTTAAGAAATACTATCATTAATTTAAAGTAGGTAGAGCTTTATTTCTGTTTCCTGAAGTTCTAGATTTAATAGGATAAGTGTCCATTATGTAATGAGTTTGAGGAATTTTTTTAAATGGAAAATGGAACAATCCCTACTCTCCAAAAGCTTATGCTCTATTAGAGGAAATAAAAATATATGCGTAAATCATCATCATTAACATCTAACATCCACTAGGCCTAGTTTGATAAAGAAGAGTTAAGGAAGAAGTATATAAACTCTTTGAGGGCAGGGACTATTTCATCCTTGTCTTTTTGTTTTCCATCATCTAGTACAATGCTAATACAGCATCTTTTATAATACACAATTTACAGGAAAATATCAGTTATCATATTTTGTGGATGCAGAAATTTAAAGTAAAAAAGCTGTGATGATAGGCCCAAAGTTGCTGAAAATTGCCTGTCTTCCCACTCATTGTTTGATTGATTAAAACTGACATGTTGTGATGTAGTGGAAGAGTATAAAGCATAGGTCCTGGCTTTGTCACATTACCAGTAGGATCTTGGAAGAGAGTTTTCACCTCCCTCAATTTCAGCATCATCATTTACAAGGTGAGAGATTTGGATTAGATGGTTTTAGAGGTCTCTTTCTAATTCTAAATCTATGATCCTTGTGTATACATACTAGCTAGGGCTGTGACTCCTTTCACAAACAGTTCTCCCTTAATGATTTGCAGTGATGGTGACATTAATCACTCGCTTTGATGGATTTTCTTCAATTGACTTTTGCAGCTATGCACTAATTTATCTGTCCATTCTTTCAGAATGGTTGAACTAATTTTGTGAGTAGATACAGGCTTAGGTCATTGGGGACAATGTAGAGGGGGGTTCAGTAATGTTAAATGCTACAGAGAGATCAAGAAGAATGAGGTCTGGACATCTATCTTATTCCCTTAGCAGCTGCCTTCTTTCTGTATTTGTCAATGTGCACCTTCCCTAAGTAGGAGAAAATCCTTCCTTGCTTGGAATATAGTTCAGAAGACCATTTACAGTTTCAGCTTTATTTCTCAAGTCTCAATTAATTCTGGGATTTATTCTTACTAGCATTATTCCCACAGGTTCATGCTGTTTTTTCATTTATTTATTTAGAAATTTTACCCTCCTTACATGTAAAAACAAATTGTAACATAGATTTTTAAAACTTTGCATTCCAAATTCTCTTCCTCTCTCCCTACCCTCCTTAAAAACTCAAGCCATTCAATATAAGTTATACAAGTTTAGTCATGCAAATAATAGCATACCAAAAATACCTTTAGAAAAGTGAATTAACAACAACAATTATACTTTCATCTGTATTCAGATACCATCAGTTCTTTCTCTGTAGATGGATTGCATTTTTCATAAGTCCTTCAGAATTGTCTTGGATCATTGCATTGCTGAAAATAACCAAGTCATTCGCAGAAGATCATTTTACAATATTGCTGTTATTTTGTATACAGTACATTTCACTTTGCATCAGCTCATGTAAGTCTTCCCAGGTTTTTCTGAAAGCATCTTGCATGTAATTTTTTTTATAGTAAACTACATTTATATAGTACTTTTTTGGGAGGCGGGGCAGGTCAATGAGTGTTAAGTGACTTGCCCAAGGTCACACAGCTAGTAAGTGCCAAGTGTCTGAGGCAATATTTGAACTCAGGCCCTCCTGAATCTAGGGCTGGTGCTTTATCCACTGTGCCACCTAGCTGCCCAATATATAGTACTTTAAAGTGATATTTCCTTACAAAACACCCATATGGTTGATTATTGCTAATAATAGCTAACATTTATATAGTACATTATAACCGACAAAAATTTTTCTTCACAATAGCCCAGCAAAGTAAGTACCACCACCACCACCACCACCAACACCACCACCACTAGCAACACTACCACCCTCATTGTCATCCTCATGCTCATCTTACATTGTTCTTGCCTCTGCTTCAAATTTTTCCCCAGTTACTATTGCTAACTGTCTTTCCCTCCATCTTAACTCCCCAAGATATGTACTCTATTTTGTATCTTCTTTTACCCTATCCCTCCTCAAAAGTTTTATGCTTCTGACTTCCCCTCCCCCAATATGTCCTCCCTTCCTCCACCCCTCCCTCTTTATCCCCTTCCCCTCCCACTTTCCCACAGGGCAAGATATATTACTATACCCACTTGAGTGTGTATGTTATTCACCCTTTGAGCCAATCCTGATGAGAGTAAGGCTTGCTCACTCCCCTACTGCTCCCCCATCTTCACCACTACTCCACAAGCATTTTCTTGCTTCTTTTATATGAGAAACTTCACCCTATTCCACCTCTCACTTTCCCTTTCACCCAGTGCAATCCTCTCACCTATTAATTATATTTTAAAAATATCATCAGGGGGCAGATAGGTGACACAGTGGACAAAGAACATGCTGTGGATCCAGGAGGATCCGAGCCCAAATCCAGCCTCTGACATAAAACACTCACCAGCTATGTGACCATGGACAAGCCACTCAACCCTGACTGCCCCCCCCCACACAAAAAAAACTATAAGCAAAAATGCTTTACAAATATCATAATTACATATTCAATTCATACTTGTGCCCTCTGTCTAAATTATTTCCTTCAAGCCATCCTAATACTGAGAAAGTTCTTATGAGTTATCATCTTCCCATGTAGGAATGTAAACAGTTTAACTTTTTAGCATCCTTCATGATTTCTTTTTCCTGTTTACCTTTTTATGCTTCTCTAGGATCTTGTATTTGAAAGTCAAATTTTCTATTCAGTTCAGGTCTTTTCTTCATGAATGTCTGAAAGTCCTCTTTGTCATTGAAGTCCCATTTTCCTCCCTGAAAGATTATTCAGTTTTGCTGGGTAGGTGATTCTTGGTCATAATACCAGTTCTGTTGCCCTTTAGAATATCGTATTTCATGCCCTCCAATGGTTTAATGTAGAAGCTGCTAGATCTTGTGCTATCCTGACTGTGGCTTCCCAGTACTTGAATTGTTTCTTTATGGCTGCTTGAAATATTTTCTCTTTGACCTAGGAGCTCTGGAATTTTTCTATAATATTCCTAGAAGTTTTCATTTTGGGATCTCTTTCAGGAGGTGATCAGTGGATTGTTTCAATTTCTATTTTACCTTCTGTTTCTAGAATATTAGGGTAATTTTCCCTGACAATCTCTTAGAAGATGATGTCTAAGCTCTTTTTTTGATCATGCTTTTCAGGCAGTCTTATAATTTTCAAATTATCTCTCCTGGAGCTATTTTCCAGGTCAGCTGCATTTCCAAGGAGATATTTCACATTGCCTTATATTTTTTCATTCTTTTGAATTTGCTATATTGTGTTTTGATTTCTGATAAAGTCATTAGTTTCCATTTGCTCAATTCTAATTCTTAAGCAATTATTTTCTTCAGAGAGCTTCTCCATTTGGCTTTTCAATCTGTTGACTTTTTTCATGACTTTCCTGCATCACTCTCATTTCTCTTTCCATTTTTTCCTTTACCTCTATTACTTTATCTTCAAAGTCCTTTTTGAGCACTTCTATGGCCTAATCCCAGTTCATGTTTTTCTTGGTAGCTTTGGATGTAGGAGCTTTGACTTTGTTATCTTCTTCTGAGGTTGTATTTTGATCTTCCTTTTGACCAAAGAAACTTTCAATGGTCTGCATTTTTTTCTCTCTGTTCATTTTTCTGGCCTATTTCTTGACTTTCAGCTCCTTCTTAAAGTGGCACTCTGCCTCCAGGACACACTGTCCCAAGCTATAGGAGGTCCCAGGAGGTTAAATTTAAGGACAGGCAGGTTTTTCACTCCCCATCCCCCACCTGTGTTCTGGTCTGTAAATAGCCCCAGGCTTGCTTGCTCTTTAACTCAGAAACAGAATTCTGTTTCCCTGTGGTTGGTAGCTTTGGGCATACCTTTGCCCCTCCCTCATCTGGGTCCACCATTCAAGACTACTTCCTGGTTCCAAGCATAGGCAAAACTACAGAGTTCTGCCTCAGTGCCAGCAGAGACCCCTGTAATCTTCTCCCTGGCCAACTGCTCAACCCTCTCACCAGACTGTGTGCTGAGTTCCAGAAGTAGCTGCCACTGCAGCTGATTCAGAGGCTCAGGAGGTCTCTTTCTGTGGCATGGCCTGGGGCTGGGTTCCACTCCCACCCTGGTACAACCGACCTTTCCTGACGACCTTATAAGCCGTCTTTGGCTACAAAATGATCTCACCCAATCCTTTTGTGTGTTCTGCTGCTCCAAGAATTGTATTATGGCATTATTTGGAGGTTTTTGGCCTGATTATATGGGGAGCCCTGAGAGGTTAATACCTTTCTTCCACCATCTTGGCTCTACCTCTTCTTCCACCTGCTGATTTTTTAAGTCATCCTTTACTATTTAACTCTCCTTTCATTATTTATACATGTTATATCTAAATATAAGATTCTTATATACCTGTATAGTCATAATTAATTTGCAATTATGTGATTAAATTTCATATTTTTAGAAGCCTCTTTTCCTTCTGAGTTACTCTTCTGCTTAGATTCTCTAACGATTGGAAAATGACTATGTTCATAGTATTTTAAAAAATCTGTTCTAAAGAATACATTTGGGATGGTCATTATGAGATGGTCATATTTTTCATAGTACTGAGAGCCACTGTTGCATGGGAGATATACTACTGAACTTGAGATCAGAGGAACCTGAGTATAAATCTCATCTTAGACATTTACTAGCTATGTGATCATGTTTAAGTGAATTTACCTCTTAAAGTCTGTGTTCTCCTCTGTAAAATAGCGATAGTGACACCTTATGCAGAAAATCCTATATAAAGGGGATGTGGTGATTATTACTATTTTTGTCTCCTCTGTAGTACTAAGCAGTTTGTGCAAAATTGTCAGAATTTATTAAGGATTAAAGTTTTTCCTTCAAAAAACTCAGGGGGCAGATAGGTGGCATGGTAAATAAAGAAGCAGCCCTAGATTCAGGAGGACCTGAGTTCAAATCTGGATTCAAACACTTGACACAGACTAGCTGTGTGACCCTGGGCAGTCACTTGAACTCAGGTACTCCTGAATCCAGGGCTGGTGCTTTACCACTGTACCATCTAGCTGCTCCCTGAATTAGTTTTTTTGTTTTTTTGTTTGTTTTTTGTTTAGTGAGGCAATTGGGGTTAAGTGACTTGCCCAGGGTCACACAGCTAGTAAGTGTCAAGTGTCTGAGGCCGGATTTGAACTCAGGTACTCCTGACTCCAGGGCCAGTGCTCTATCCACTGCACCTCATTGCTGCCCCCTGAATTAGTTTTAAAAATGTATTATTGTCCATGTTTTATTGTGTTTTCATTTATCTACTTATTTATTCATTTGTTTATTCATCCATCCATTTATTTAGTTTATTTAGGGATCAGTGTGCTCTTTATTTTTTTTATTTAATTTTATTTTTAAAGAAACAGATATTATATTATATTTTACATATTATAATATTTTACAGATATTATCTTTCTATTCTGATACCCTTACCTTTTTTCTTTTTTTTAAAGCAATAAGCAATTTTATTTATAGTTTTGGGGTCCAATTTTTATCCCTCCTTCTTTTCCTCTCCTCCCTCTTCCCTGAGACTGTAAGCAATCAGATATGGGTTATACATGTATGATTATATAAAACATTACCATATTTGTCATTTCATATAAAAAACTTGATTAAAAGGAAAATGAAAGAAAGTGAAAAATAGCATGTTTCAGTCTGTGTTTCATGAATATCAGTTCTCTTTTTGGAGGTGGATAGTATGTTTCATCAATAGTTCTTTGGGATTGTCTTGGATCATTATATTGTTGAGAATAGTTAAGTCATTCACAGTTCTTTATCAAATGATATTGCTGTCTCTGTGCACAATATTCTCTTGGTTCTTCTCACTTCTCTATACATCAGTTCATACAAGTCTATTCAGGCCTTTCTGAATCATCCTGCTTGTCATTTCTTATATCACAATAATATTCCATCACATCATATACCATAGCTTGTTTAGCCATTCCTCAATTAATGGGCATTCTTTAGATTTCTAATTCTTAGCCACCACAAAAAGAACTGCTATAAATTTTTTTTACAAATAGGCCTTTTCTCTTTTGGGAGATGCCTTTGGTATTGCTGGATCAAAGGGTATGCACATTTCTGTAGCCCTTTGGGCATAGTTCCAAATTGCTCTCCAGGATGGTTGGATCTTTTCACAACTCTACCAACAGTGGATTAGTATCCCAGCTTTCCCACAACTGCTCCAACATCCAATATTTTCCATTTTTAAAATATTTGCCACTCTGAGTGAGGTGATACCTCAGAGTTATTTTAATTTGCATATCTCTGATCAGTACTGATCTAGAACATTTTTGTGTGATTATAGATAGCTTTGATTTCATTGTCTGAAAACTGCCTGTTCATATCCTTTGATCATTTATCAATTGGGGAATGACTTGTATTTTTAAAATTTGACTCAGTTGAGAAATGAGGCCTTTATCAGAGATATTTGTGTCAAAAATTCTTTCTCAGTTTTCTACTTCCCTTCATTGGTTTTGTTGAGGCAAAAACCTTTTAAATTTTATAATCATAATTGATCTATTTTTTTTCATTTTGTTTTACTCTTTATATCTTCTTTGGTCCTTAATCCTTCCTCTGCTTATAAATCTGACAGAGAAATGATTCCATACTCTCTTAGTATACTTATGCTATCATCTTTTATTTGTAAATCACATACCCATTTTGAACTTATTTTAGTATATTGTGTGAGATGTTGATCTATAGCTAGTTTCTCCATAGGGTTTTAAATTTTTCCCAGAAGTTTTTCTCACATTATAAGTGTTTCTTCCAAAAGCTTGGCTCTTTGGGTTTATCATATACTAGATTACTACAGTCACATACAATAGTGTAATTTGGACTTATTCTATTCCACTGATTCACCTCTCTATTTCTTAACCAGTACCAGATTGTTTTGATATTTATTTTAAAAAATATTTCCCAATTACATATTAATCTTGTTCAGACAGCATTTAGCTATGTTGACAGCAGCTGCTGGCCAGGTTTTTGACACCTCCTATCTAATACACTCCTCTTATTTTACAGAGTTAGTAACCAAGGTGCCACAAAGGGAAAAATAAATTTCTAAGTAAGAATTATCAGAGCTGAGACTTGAACCCATATCCTTAGACTCTAAGTGCAATAACTTGTCATTAAGGTATGTAGTTTTCTCTAGAATTAAGAAAAGTTTATATTTTATTCATGTGTAATTGGTGGCTATACCCAAGTAGAAAATTGATGTTTCCTAGAGGTTCCTATAATGGCTCTGTCAGTTTCCATGTTTATTCGACATCTGGCTACACTAGCGTTACTTAATATCTGTCTTGGAAATTCTCCTAATAAATGTAAATTATCTTTCTGCTACTTGACAATAACTTGTCTAATCTACTTATAGGATGACTGCTTACAAACCAGCTTGGTTCTACTACTTCCCTATATGCCAACTTGATTTTCATTGTGAGCACTTAGAAAAGAGTCAAAATCTTTCTTCTAAAACAAATAATTTATTATACTGTCTAATTAAATATTTTGCTGAATTTTAAGGAGTGTTTTTCTAGAAGTTAAAAACAAATCCAAACAGTATAAGCTGTGAGTGGATGTTAGTGGAAAACATACTAGACTTGTACCCAAGAAGCCTGGGTTTGAATCTCAATTCAAGACTACTATTTGTGACCTTGAATTTCTTTTCTGTAAAATGGATATAATCATTGCATTATTTAACTTACAAGGTTTCAATAAGAAAATGTGATCTATAAACCAATGAACAATATTGCCTTACCTGTTCCCAAATGGTTGTTTGCATATTTCCCAATACTCCAAAGAAGGCTGCTTTTGAAATGACTTTTACCTTTCCTTCTCTTTAGCAGATAATTTACTAGTTATCTTGATAATAAAGGTGAGTAATCACTTAGCTGTCAAATTCTTCCTACTGGAAAAAAGAGTTAAAGCCCAATGCCTGACACATGGTAGACAATAAATGCTTATTGATTAATGAATTGATTGAACAGATGGACACAAAAAACCGAAAAGCAATGTTCTAACAAACAATTGTATAATATTTCTATCTGAGTTATTCATTTAACTACAAATGGGAAGGGCATCTGAAAAATATATGTTAAAGATCTGACATTTTCTTCCCATAGTTGTTACATTAGATTACATTTCTATTGTTATATTTCATAGTTCTGTTTTCTAAGAGGGAGAAATAATGCAAAGTCTCTTCAACTACTCTGTTTTATTGTCTCCTTCCAAATATATTTTGTCCTTGTGTTTCTTAGTTTTTAGTAGCTGAACAAGTGACTTACTTGTCTGAAGGCATCCATTTCCTATATTTAGAAAAAAGTAGAGTATTTTTACATCAGAAAATTCTTTACTAAAAGAATCATCTCAGATTAGACTTTGCTCTTGACCCAGAACAAGTCTAGAGGATGAACTCTTAAATTCAATAAAGAACAAGGGTCTCCTCAATGATTCTCTGTCCTCTACTTCTCACTGCAAAAGCCTCCCAGATATTGTGAGGACAAGAACATGTCTGTGATGCTCTCAGTATAGTCAAGGGATGAGGTCCTTACTTTGGGTGAAGAAACCAAGAAATCTTGTTAATAAATAATTGTGCTCTCACTGCTCCATAGAACTAAGCCCTGAAAAGAAGGGGGAAAGCCTTTAAAATGATTGGAGATGAGTCCACCTAAGTAATTCTAGAGTTTTGAGGATAGAAGTCCCCAGCATGCCCTGAGCAACTTCCATAACTTATCTATTTAGAGCAATAGGTATTCTGTTTGATCCTGTGGATCATAGCCGTCTGACTCTTACTTAGATCTCCTTCCTCGGAATGTTTTTAACCTTGTCTTGTCTCTGATACCAGCTGGATTTCCTAATTTGTGTCTAACTATGGAGTTATTTTTTGCGAGGCAATTGGGGTTAAGTGATTTGTCCAGGGTCACACAGCTAGTAAGTGTCTAGTATCTGAGGCCAGATTTGAACTCAGATCCTCCTGACTCCAGGACCAGTGCTCTGTGTCATCTAGCTGCCCCTAACTAAGGAGTTCTTAACCTGGGGTCTGTAAACTTGATTTTAAAAATAGATTTTGATAATTGTATTTCAATATAATTGGTCTTCTTTATAATCCTATGCATTTTATTTCATACATTTAAAAACATTATGAGAAGGTGACCATAAAGATCACTGGATTTTCAAAGGGGGGGTCCAAGACACAAAAATGTGAAAAACTCCTAGTCTAACAACCCTAACTAAACTCGCTGTCAATATTTTGTTATAACCCATGCTAAGTCAGATTACCAATTATACCTGTTACCCAATTCCTCTTATTGGCAGCCTGGTTTCCCAGCCAGCTTCCCAACACTTTTGGCATGGGGCCAAATATTGAAAAGGAATAAGTCTCTCAAATAGGATTTATAGTCACCCTAACAAAGGGGCAGGACTTCTTCAAAGTGAACATTAGCCAATATACTGAAATTGTCATTGATTGCTGAAAAATTGCCAGAGATCAATTCAGCTTCCAACATGTAGCTCTTTGTATGACTGCCAGGTAAGCAACATCACTCCAACAAGGGGAGGTCAGCTGGCCTTAATGCTATTTCTGTTTCAAACCACCAAATAAGTCATAAGAAAAGCTCTGATCTTTGGTAACCTTACCTTCAAAAAGAATTGCTAATCAAAAGTTTCTCTAGCAAATAGATGATAGCAGTGGCCTTAATCAGAAAAGCATCCTTACCTCTAAGAATCTAAAGACTTATGGGCTTCACCTGTCTCTCTTTAAGTGTATGCAATGCCCTTTGATATAGCTTTCATATCCAGAAGTATATGACCTCTATGGTTTGGTTATCACTAATGTTTTATTTATACTAATATTCCATGTGTTTCAATGATAATGAAAAGTGTGATGTTTTAAGGGTTTATGGGCTTTGAATTCTCTGTATTGTTATGTCATCACGTAAAAGTCAACTTATACCCACACACTCTGTCTATGTATACTTCTAACTGCCCTAATAGAGATATAGTTCTCAAGAGTTATAAGTATCATCTTTCCATGTAGGGATATAAACAGTTTATTATTGAATAACATGTTTTTTTTTTCTTTTTGCTCTTTTATTCTTCTCTTGAGTCTTCTATTTGAAGATTGAGTTTTCTGTTCAGGTCTGGTCTTTTCATCAAGAAAGTTTAAAGTCCCCTATTTCACTGAATGTCCAACTTTCCCCCTGAAAGAATATGAATATGATCAGTTTTGCTGGGTAGTTGATGCTGGATTGAAATCCATTCTCCTTTGTCTTCCAGAATATTATAGTCCAAGCCCCCTGATCCTTTAATGTTGAAGTTGCTGAGTCCTGTGTAATCCCGCCTGTGGTTCCTTGATATTTGAATTGTTTCTTTCTGTCTTCTTGCAGTATTTTCTCCCTGACATGATAATTCTGGAATTTGGATACAATATTCCTTGGAGTTTTCATTTTGGGATCTGTTTCAGGAGGTGATTGGTAGATTCTTTCAATGACTATTTTACCCTTTGGTTCTAGGATATCAGGAGATAATTCCCTGAAACATGCTGTCCAGGCTCTTTTTTTGATCATTGCTTTCAGGTAGTCCAATAATTCTGAATCTCTCCTGAATCTATTTTAAGGTCAGCTGTTTTTCCAATGAGGTATTTTAAATTTTCTTTATTTTTTAAATTTGTTTTGATTTTGTTTGACTGATTCTTGATGTCTCCTAGAGCCATTAGCTTCCACTTGCTTAATTCTAATTTTCAAGCAATTTTTTTTTCTTCAATTAGCTTTTGTTCCTCTTTTCTCATTTGGCCAATTCTACTTTTTAAGGAGGTATTTTCTTCAGTGGATTTTTTTTTCAATTTGGCCAAATGTATTTTTTAAGAGATTGTTTTCTTCGGTAAATTTTTGTCATTCCTTTTCCAAACTGTTGACTCTATCTTGCATAACTCTCATTTCTTTACTTGATTTTTCTCCTATCTCTTATTTGATTTTTAAAATGCCTTTTGACCTCTTTAAAGAAGGCTTTTGGGGGCAGCTAGGTGGCACAGTGGATAAAGCACTGGGCCTGGATTCAGGAGGACCTGAGTTCAAATCCAGCCTCAAAAACTTTACACTTACTAGCTGTGTGATCATGGGCAAGTCACTTAACCCTCATTGCCCTGCCCAAAAAATTAAAAAAAAAAGAAGAAGGCTTTTTGGCCTTGAGACTAATTCATCTTCTTTGAAACTTGGCATGCAGGTATTTTGACAGTATTGTTCTCTTCTGAATTTTTGTTTGAGTCTTCCCCGTGTCCATAATAGCTTTCTATGGTGAGCGTTCTTTTCTGTTTTTTTTTTTACTCTTTTAAACCCTATTTTGTGAATTTTAAAGTTGATATATGCTTCTAGGGTATAGGGGGAACTGTCCCAAGCTTCACTGTGCTGGGGGCGGGGGTGGGGTAGGGGCTTCCAGGCTGGCAGTTGGGAATTTGTTTTCTGCTTTAAGACTGAATGTCTCACAGCTTCAGAATCCATTTAGAGGCTTTAGTTAGTATTCGTTCTGAGGGAAATTCGGGAAAGTTCAGGCAACTTTATGGGTTGGCTGCCCATGACTCTGCCCCTGAATTCTCTGCATAAAGGCCTAGGCTCTCCATTTACTTCATCTCCCATAAAACATAATGATTCTATTATATATGTGGGCACTTTGCTGTACTTATTTCAGCTGGATCTTGTCTTATGAATTAGACAAATTACTTGAAGATATGTGGCTAAGCCAGGATATTAGGTAACCTGCTGTGGCTATGTAAGCTTCTAACTTTTGACAAGGAAGAATTGTGTGGGGAATTCAAACAGCTACTAAAACCATGGGGCTCTGACAAGACAAATGAGAATGAAAAATTACCTCCATTTAAACACTCTATGAATTTGTCTCCAGTTCAATAACAATCCCCATTTGCATATTTTTGCCCCGCACCTGGTTTCCATATTCATCTTGGCCTCCTAGATTTTTTGCATTCCACAGATATGTTGGCACAAACCTGAACTGAAGGTCTGGTTTAGTCTCCTTTCATCATTGACTTTAGAGCCCAGTTCTTCTACCCCTGAGGAAGAATTGTTCTTTTCATGTAATCCCTTCCACATGAAAGTCCTTCCTCAGATAGAATCCAAGATAGGGTCTTTGTCTCTTTTTGTTACACCTTATTAGGGATATCAGAAGAAAAGAAAGTTGGGAAAATGAGGTTAAATTACTATCTAATGAAAAAGTAAAATTATTTTCTGATAAACATCAATATTCTTTGATTTGGAATGAGTGTAATAAATAACAATCAATGAAATACTATCCTAGGCTGCAGAATGAACTCGAATATATTAAGAAAGATTTGAGAAATGCCAATTAAAACAAATCAGAGGTACCACCATATACCTATAATGTTGACTAACATGACAGAAAAGGAAAATCATGAGTGTTTGAGAAGATATGGAGAAAAGGCACACACTATTGGTGAAGTTATGAATGAATCCAATCATTCTAGAGAACATTTTGGAATTACACCCAAAGGGACATAAAACCATGCATACCTTTTAACCCAGAAATAATTCTCTCATGTCTGTATCCCAAAGAAATTTTTTAAAAAAGCAAAGGACCTATTTTTACAAAAATATTTATAGCACTTTTTTGTGGTAATAAAGAATTGGAACCCAAGGAGATACTTATCAATTGGGGAATGGTTAAACAAGTTGTAGTATATGATAGTGATAGAATGCTATTATGCAATAGGAAGTGATAATCAGAATGGTTTGCAAAAAACCTGGGAAGACTTATATGAACTGATGCAAAGTGAAGTGAGCAGAACCAGTAGAATATTGTACACAGTAATAGCAATATTATAAAGATGATCAAATGTGAAAGAATGAGCTATTTTAAATTAAGACAATGATGTAAGAAAATTCCAAAGAACCCATGATGAAAATTATTATCAACCTTCAGAGGGAGAGAAGTGATAAACTCTGAATGCAGATTGAAGCATACTTTTTGTAAACTTTATTTTTCTTGTGTGTGTGTTTTCTTTTACAACATGGATAATATGGCTTTCATGACTTCATATGGAATCAATTATATAATCAATACCATAGTATTTGCCTTCTCATGGGGTAGAAAAAATGTAGGAAAGAATGTAGAATTCAAAAATTTTAATTATGAATAAATGTTAAAATATTTTACATATAATTATGAAATATTTAATAAAATAAATAAAAAAATTTAAATGTAAGAAAAATTGGCTCTAAGGGAGTTCAGATTCAAATTGGAGTAAAAATTACATAGAGGATGTTTCAGCTAGGAAGTGCAGCAAAAGGGTCAGATTGAAAGGTTATTTGATTATTAGGGTACAGTGACAAAGCAGATGGTAATGCATTATCTTTAATGTAATTTCCATTAATGAAATGATATTAGTTCCTGATATCTAACCATTTGACAAAATCCAATGACTTTGATACAATACCTTTCCTTTCCAGATTTTTATAGCTGTAGAGGAAAAATAGGCTATAATACCTGTAAAGGGAGTTAGCAGGTTGCATCTTCACAGGTATTGCTCCCTTAGATGAAGGCTGTAGAAGGCAGGCTGGGAGTAAGGCCAATTATGTGGGGAGTACAAGCAAGGTAGGTACACTTTTGTATTGAAAATGTATTTTCTACTGTACTAAAATCCATATTTTTAAAGACATAGATCTAGGTGTGTTTCTTGGCCTTTTAACTTTAGTTGGTGAGAATCTTTATCCCCAGATAAATATTCCCTCTTAATCTGCCCCTCTCGGTTTATTACATTTATTTAAAAAGGCAAATATGTGGAATTCTAAATTGCTTCTTTATTTAATGTTCCTAGCTAATGAGGTTAATGGTTCTACTGATAGCCTCTTAAATATTACCTATCTAAATTCTGCCCACTTTTCACATCTCATGTCAGATTCCAACTCTTGCATGGCTATTGTCCATACTTTTTTCAAAATAACATGGAAGAGGTACACATTTTCTAACCACAGGATGGGATGAACCAGTTGATTAGACACCTAACCTATGCATTCTGTAATGACTGAGGGAAGCACTGATGTTGAACTCAAACTCTGGGCAATTGTGGCAGAAGTTGACGGTGAGTTTAAGCTAGGGCAAAGGATAAGCCATATCTCTCGCCAGGGACACAATTGAATTCAGCTGATGTTCAACTAGGAGGTACCTCACTCATAGAATATGCATGTACCTGGTGTCTGAGGCACAGGCTGGGCTGATATTAGACCTTTGTCTGAGTTTCTGGACTTTTTGGTATTTGGTAAATTTCATCTGAGATTTAATGGTATACTCAGAAATATTGAATTGCATTGAAAAGTACAGAGTAAGGGAGGAAATTCCAAATGAAAGCAATAGTATGAGTAAAAAAAAATGCAGGGTGTTTAAGGCTTTTTCAAGATACAGTAACTGAAAGATGATATTAATAATTGGTTTGGGCTGGATTGTGTAAGGTTTTGAATGTTGATTCAAGTGGTTTTCTTGTAAACAACATAGTTTTAGATTCTAGTTTTTAATCCAATCTGGTATCCACTTCTATTTTATGGATTAATTTATCCAATTCATAATTATGATTACTGTGTATTCCCCTACCCCCATTCCCCCCATCTCCATCTTCCTGTCTTTTTTCAAAATCTGTTTTGCTTTTCACCACTTCCTCCCTTAATCTTCCCTCCCTTATATTAGTCCCTCACCTTCTGTTGCATCCTTCCCCTCATACTTCCCTATTGGGTAACATAGATTTCTATAACCAACTGAGTATATATATATATATATATATATATATATATATATATATATATATATAATTTCCTCTTTGAGCCAATTCCAATGAGAACAAGGTTGAAGCATTGACTATTACCACCACCCCCTTCCATGGTAAAATATTTTCCTTTCATATTTCTTTTATGTTAGATAATTTTTCCTGTTCTTCTTCTCCCTTTCCCCTTCTCCCAATGCATCTCTCATTCTCACCCATTATTTTTTTCTCAAACCAAACCTGTGCCTTATGATGTAACTCCATCTAACTGCTCTAATAATAATAAAGTTATTAGGAGTAACACATATTATCTTCCCATATAAGAATGTAAATAATTTGACCTTATTGAGTTCCTTATGATTTTTCTTTCATGTTTACATTTTTGTGCTTCTCTTGAGTATTGTATTTGAAAGTCAAATTGTTTCTTCAAATATCATTTGATCAGGAATGCTTGAAAGTGTTCTGTTTCAATAAATGTTCATTTTCCTCTGAAGGATTATGATTATGATTATTATTATTTTTGCGAACCAATGAGGGTTAAGTGACTTGCCCAGAGTCACACAGCTATTAAGTGTCAAGTGTCTGAGGCCGGATTTGAACGCAGGACCTCCTGAATCCAGGGCTTATGCTTTATCCACTGTGCCACCTAGCTGCCCCCATGCCACCTAGCTGCTGCCCCTCTCCTGAAGGATTATACTCAGATTTACTGGGTAGGTTAATTTTGGTTGAAATCTTAGATTTTTTGCCATCCAAAAGGTCTTATATCAATCTCTCCAATCTTTTTATATGGAAGCTGCTAAATCTTGTGTGATCCTGACTGTTGCTCCATAATATTTGAATTGTTTCTTTCTGGATGTTTGCAATATTTTTTATTGATATGGGAGCTCTGCAATTTAGTTATATTTCTGGAAGCTTTCATTTTAGGATCTTTTTAAAATTTTTTAAAATTTTATTTAAATTTTATTTTATTTTAGTGAGGCAATTCGGGTTAAGTGACTTGCCCAGGGTCACACAGCTAGTAAGTATTAAGTGTCTGAGGCCAGATTTGAACTTAGGTACTCCTGACTCCAGGGCTGGTGCTCTATCCACTGTGCCACCTAGCTGCCCCTTTTAGGATCTTTTTAAGGAATCAATTGGTATATTCTTTCAATTTTTATTTTACCGTCTGGTTAAAGGCTATCAGTGCAGTTTTCCTTGATAATTTCTTTAAATAGGTAGTCTAGGCTTTTTTTTTTTTTTTTTTTTTTGATAATGGCTTCTAAGCAGTAAAATAATTCTTAAATTCTCTCTCGTGGATCTACTTTCCATGTCAGTTATTTTGCCAATGAATTATTTCATTTTTTTCTGTATTTTTCACTCTATTCACGTTGTTTTATTGTTTCTGGATAGAGTCATTAGCTTCCAGTTGTGCAATCCTAATTTTAAAGGCATTATTTATGTCAATGAGGTTTGTATCTCTTTTTTTCCATTTGGCCAATTCTGCTTTTTGTTGTTGTTGTTTTTTGTTTGTTTGTTTGTTTTTTTGATGGGGCAATGAGGGTTAAGTGACTTGCCCAAGTTCACACAGCTAGTAAGTGTCATGTCTGAGGTTGGATTTGAACTCAGGTCCTCCTGAATCCAAGGCCAGTGCTTTATCCACTGCACCACCTAGCTGCCAACGCCAATTCTGCTTTCTAAGGAGTTCTCTTCAGTATATATTCCCTCTTCTTTTAACATTTGTTCAATTTTTTAAGCTATAATTTTCTTCAGTATTTTTGTGCCTCCGTTTACCAAGCCATTAACTTTCTTTTCATAGTTTTCTTGCATCACTGTTATTTCTTTCCCCAATTTTTCCTCTACTACTCTTATTTGATATTTAACATTCTTTTTTGAGTTCTTTCAGGAATTCTTGTTGGAATTATGTCCAATTCATATTTTTCTTTGAGGCTTTATAGTACTTTTTACTTCATTGTGTCCTGTGTTTTTCTCTTGATCTTCCATATTACTTTTTATGGTCAGGTTCTTTTCTGTTTTTGCTCATTTTTTCAGTCTATTTCTTGACTTTTAACTTTATTTTAACATTGGGCTCTGCCCCCAGGGTAGAGGTAGCATGGTACTAAGCTTCAGGTTTTTCATACTGTTTTCAGAGCTACTTCTTTGAGTAGTGTGTCTGTGTGGGGAGACACTGTAGGTTTTTGGTGCTTCTCAGGTGGTATGATCTAAAGAAAGGTGTGGTCATTGGTCTCTTGGAGTGTGCTCTTCTGTCTACCCAGGAAGGGATCTTGTTCCCTAGTAGTTGCAACTGCTAGTCTTCCTCTTGGCCCTGAAACTGTGACCATGTCCCCGGATCTCCTGAAGCCACAAACTCCAGTGCTCCCTTCTGACTTGGAACTGATACCAGGGCTTCTGCTCCCTTTTGAGTGATCACAAGCACTCTCTTCTGGAACATAGTTTCTATGAAACTATGACGAGGGCCACTGTACCTCTGTGCCCACAAGTGCCAGTTCTTCTTTTCTTCTTAGAACTGCAATCCAGACATGTGTATGGGGAATTCAACAGTGTCCTGCATCCATTGCCAGCAAAGGGCCCCCTGTAATATCTTTCTGAACAGTTGTACACCCATTTCCATCTGTGGGCTGAGAACTGCCAAAGACGTTACTGCAGCTGTCACAGCCACTTCCAGGGCTGGTGCTGGTGTTGCCATGGTGATGTTGCTATGTCAGTGTTGCCATGGCATGTGTGAGCTGCAATGTGTACCAGGCACACTAACATCACTCTATTATGACAGATTTTACCTGCTAACCTTTTAAGTTGTCTTGGGCTTGACAAATGTCTCACCTTGACCTTTTGTTGTCTTTATTACTCCAGAATTAAATTTGAGGTGTTATTTTAAAGTTGTTTGTAGGGCAATGTTGCAAGAGTTCAGTTGAGTTGCTGCCTATTCTCCACCATCTTGGAATTTTTCTTTTTTGTGTATGGATATGGATATATGTTGTGAGGGTTTTTAAAACTGCTAAATAATGAGAGTTATTGGAGAAGCCATAGTATGAACAAAAATGTTAGTAAAAAATTATTAAAAAAGAAAAAAAGAAATTACATCTTATAAATTCCCTTCAAACATTTAGGAGCACAGTCATGAATTTATGTGAGAAAGTTCACCTTGGTTATACATTCAGATTTTTTTTTCATGGTTTAATTATATCTTGAAATTCCTCTCACTTCACTTTAGAGTTTGTTTGCTTGTGATGTCACTCTGAATTATTATTATTTTTTTTTTGTTATTTTTTTTTTCATTTTACACTATTGCTGTTATTTTGTATACAGTGCATTTCACTCTGCTTCAGTTCATGTAGGTCTTTCCATGTTTTTCTTTTTTTTTTTTAGTAAGGCAGTTGGGGTTAAGTGACTTGCCCAGGGTCACACAGCTAGTAAGTGTTAAGTGTCTGAGGCCGGACCTGAACTCAGGTACTCCTGAATCCAGGGCCAGCTCTCTATCCACTGCGCCACCTAGCTGCCCCCATGTTTTTCTAATAGTATCCTGTTCATCATACCCTAAATAATGTACCTTAAACTTGACAAAGAATTTTCTTCGTATTAGCCCAGCAAAGTCATCATAACTATTTCCCTCCATCCTATTCCCTTCCCATGATATTTACTCTATTTTCCATCTTCTTTTAAACTATTCCTCCTCAAAAATATTTTACTTCTGACTGTCCCCTCCCCTACTCTACACTCCCTTTCTTTCCACCCTTCCTTCCTTATCCTCTTCCCCTCATACTTTCCTGTAAGGTTAAATAGATTACTCCTCCCAACTGGGTGTGAATGTTATTCCCTCCATGAGCCAACTCTGATGAGTTTAAGGTCTTTGAGCTAATTCTATGTTCCAAATTTTCTTCCTCCCTCTCTCCTCAACTCTCCCTATGAAATCAAGCAATTCAATATTTCATACTTGTGCCGTTATGCAGAACGTCTTCACCTTCCTTGAAAGTATTTTGCTTTTTACTACTCTCTCCCAGAATCTGCCCTTCTCTCCTTCCCCTCCCCCCCCTTGTCTCCCTCCCCTCCCTCAGGGCAAAATATATTACTATACCCACTTGAGTATGTTAGTCCTTCTTTGAGTCAATTCTGATGATATTAAGGTTCAATCACTCCCCAATTCCTTCTCCCTCTTCCCCTCCCCTCCATAAGCTTTTTTCTTGTTTCCTTCATATGAATAACCTCTCCCCAGACCATCTCTCCCCTTCCCCCTCCCCCAGTCTATTTCTCCTACACCTCAACCCTATTTTAAGGATGTCATTATGGGTTAGTTAGGTGGCACAGTGGACAATGCACCAGCCCTGGACCCAGGAGGCCCCAAGCCCAAATCCGGCCCCATACATAAGACACCCCACAAAGAACAAAACATAACTTCCCTTCGTATTCAGTTCAGACCTGTGTCTTCTGTATTATCTTCCCATATAGGAATGTTAACAGTTTGATCTTTTAATATCCCTCATGAAGTCTTTTTCCTGTTTATCTTTTTATGCTTCTCCGGGGTGTTGTATTTGAAAGTCAAATTTTCTATTCAGTTCAGGTCTTTTCATAACAAATGCCTGAAAGTCTTCTTTCTCCTTGAAGTTCCATGTTTGCCTCTGAAAGAGGATGCTTAGTTTTGCTGGGTACGTGATTTTTGGCTGTAGTCCCAGTTCCTTTGCCCTCTGGAATATCATATTCCATGCCCTCCGGTCCTTTAATGTAGAAGCTGCTAGATCTTGCTTTATCCTTATTGGAGCTCCACAGTATTTAAATTCCTTTTTTCTAGCTGCTTGCAATATTTTCTCCTTGACCTGGGAGTTCTGGAATTTGGCTATAATATTCCTGGAGGTTTTCCTTTTGGGATCTCTTTCAGGAGGTGATCGGTGGATTTTTTCAATTTCTATTTTAGCTTCTGCTTCAAGAATATCAGGGCAATTTTCCCTCACAATCTCTTGGAGGATGGTGTCTAAACTCTTGTTTTGGTCATGGTTTTCAGGTAGTCCAATGATTTTCAAATTATCTCTCCTGGATCTATTATCCAAGTTAGATGTTTTTCCAAGGAGATATTTCACATTGCCTTCTATTTTTTCATTCAATTGGATTTGCTTTACTGTGTCTTGGTTTCTCATAAGCTCACTAGCTTCCATTTGTTCAATCCTAATTCTTAGGCAATTATTTTCAGCAGACAGTTTTTTAATCTCCTTTTCCATTTGGCTTTTCAAACTGTTGACTTTTTTCTCATGACTCTCCTGCATTGCTGTCATTTCTCTTTCCATTCCTTCCTCTCTTTCTCTACATCTTCGTTCTATCTCTCCTACTTTCTCTTCAAAGTCCCTTTTGAGAGCTTCCATGGCCTGAGACCAGTTCATATTTTTCTTGGAAGCTTTGGATGTTGGAGCTTTGACCCTATTATTATCTTCTTCTTCTGAGGATGTATTGTGGTCTACCTTTCCCCCAAAGAAGTTTTCGATGGTCTTCTGCTTTCTCTGCCTACTCATCCTGGCTTACTGTTTCTTGGCTTTTTACTCCTTAAAGTGTAGCGCTGCTTCCCGGACACACCGTTCGTGCTACTGCGGCCCCAGGGGGTGATTGGGCTTCTTCTCAGCCGGCCTGGCTTGTGAGTAATCACAGCCGCTTTCTCTTTGACCCGGAAACAGAAGTCTGATTGAACTCTGATTCTCTATGGTCGGAAGCTTGGTGTGCTTTTACCCCTCCCCCACTGGGCCACCACCACTCGATTCAGCCCACTGGTTCAGACCCAGGGCGCTTTGCCCCAACTCCAGCAGATACTGCCTCCACTTCACCCCGGCCTACCTTCGAACCCCCTCACCAGGGGGTTCACTCTGAATTATTAATTTCACTCTGAATTATTAAGCTCTGATAATGCTTGGTCAAGAGACTATCTGAAAAGGCAGTAGATTTTTGTCATTGTAGGTGGAAGTAAAGTGATATGGAAAGCCTTATGTCAGAAGTTTTAGTAGATTGTTGAAAGAAATGAAAGAAAGCTCTTGGTTTTAAACGACTAGGAAGCATTGTATTTGGAAGGTAGTAAAAAAAAATCACTTTTAGGGTTTAGAATTTTGAAACTTTATTATTGACTTGATAAATCATCTGAAAGTCTGGGGTAACAGGGTAGAATGGGGATATGTCTAATTTCCTCTACTCTTTTTTCTTTTTAAAGGCATTAACTAATATCTTTATATACACTTCCAAGTATATCTGAACATGTGTGTTTTTGCATGTATCTATGTGAATAACAATGATGATAAATCACTTTGACATAGCTCTTTACAATTTACAAAATATCCTCATAGCAAGCCTATGAAAGTAAAAGCCTTGGATTTAGAGTTAGAAGACTTGATTATGAGTCATGCCATTTACAATTAATTTGTGACATTGGATAAATCACTGAATGTCTCTAGGCCTCAGATTCTTTAACTATACAATGAGAATGGACTAAATGACATCTAATATTCTTCCATCTCTAAATCTAAAATATTAAGATAAATAAAATAGACAGAGACTAAAAATATTATTGGTCCCATTTTATATATGTTAAACCAGCATCAGAGAGGTGAAGAGATTTGTCTAAGGACAAGTAGCAAATGTGGGGGAGAGCATAATTTTTGACTCATGTTTGTGACTCCAACTCTATTTTTGTGTCCAATGCAACACATTGTCTTTCAATGGCAATTAATATTTATGCATCATTACTCTCTACATTTAGATTTGTAAAGCTAGACTTCAAAATAATGTTCCTATCTGAGTACCATACATATAATTTGACCAACTCCCACAAGTGAATCATGGTGCTTGGTTTATTACTATGTGGACAAATTGTTTTGACTTTTCCTAATAAAGAAATTGAATATCAGATGATCACACAGTCCAGGAAATTATACTTTTCCTCTTATTACAATAAACATCACTAATATAAAGCATGGCAATTAACATAAAATAAAGTGTAATCTTTTTCATTTTTAATTTTAATTTAATTTTTAATATTAGACCTGCAATTTCATTGACATAAGGATTCCCAATAAGGAAACCTCCACTGCTAGATTAGATGGGGATGCAATAGTCAAAGAGAGGTTTGTCTAGGAAATGAATAAGTAGCCATGTTAGGGGAAGAACTTGAATAGAGTTCTTCCTGACCCTGACACCAACCTTGTGTCTACTACATCATGCTACCTTTCCCTATGCATTATTCTCCAGTAAGAATCCTGCTGTCATAACTCATTAAGGCATGGAGGTGACCCTGGGTACTCAAAAGCTATGCCAACAGTACAAACTCTGGCTGATCCTACCAAGCACAAAAGGCTTTGAGAACAGTCCCAAGAATAAACTGTATGTCATCTGAGAGCTACCTTTTCCATATTAGGAGAGACTATCAGTGTGTCATTTGACACATTTTGGTGACAGCAAATCCCAGAAATCATTTAGAGAAATGGAACAAAAGAAGGGAATGGAACAAGTAGCCATTAATCTTTTCCCTGTGCCAGGCACTGGGCTAAAGCACTGTATAACTATTCACTTGTTCGATCTATACAACAAAACTATGAGGGAGATACTATTCTTATCCCTATTTTACAGGAACTTGGACAGACAGAGGTTAAATGTTTTCGTGAGAGTCACATAGCTAGTAAATATCCAAAGCCAGATTTAAACTCAGGCTTTCCTGATATCAGGTTTATTATAGTCTGTTTTAGTGAATGGAAGACAAGGAACTTCAAAAATAAACTGCAAAAATATGGATAGAAAGGAAAAGATCTCAACTCTGTGTTGGGAGGGAACCCTACAAAAGAACATTCCCAGATATATTCTGTACTGGGAGATGAGTACCTTATAATGGGTATATTCTGGAAGTATTTGGGCTTAGAGAGACCACCTCCTGTGGGATATTATTCTATTCAGAACATTCCTCAACAGGAGAAATCAGGGCTTCTTGTGAAAATCATAATCTATAACAACAGGAAAGCATGAACTCAGAGAGAATATCACATGGCAAACAGGAAAGAAAACTATCACAGGAAGGACAGGAGGTAGAATCATATGGTCAGAGATCCAGGAAAATTACTTCAACGAGGCAATACTTCTATCCTCATTTTTTCCTATAGCAATAAGTACTTTTAAGAGTAAGGTGGGGGCAGCTAGGTGGCACAGTAGATAGAGCACTGGCCCTGGAGTCAGGAGTACCTGAGTTCAAATCCGGCCTCAGAAACTTAACACTTACTGGCTGTGTGACCCTGGGCAAGTCACTTAACCCCAATTGCCTCACTAAAAAAAAAAAAAAAAAAAAAAAAAAAAAAAAAAAAAAAAGATAAGCAGGATGCTATCAGAACAATCTGGAAAGACTCACAAGAGCTGATGCAAAGTGAAATGTACTGTATACAAAACAACCACAATATTGTAAAATGATCTGCTGTCCATGAATTGGCTATTTTCAGCAATGCAATGATCCAAGACAACTCTGAAGGACTTATGAAAAAATGCAATCCATCTACAGAGAAAGAACTAATGATATCTGAATGCAGATGGAAGTATAATTTTTTTGTTGTTCCTTTTCCTAAAGTTTTTTTTGTATGCTATGATTTTCATTACTTCACAAATAACTTATACTGAATTACTTGAGATCTTAAGAGGAGATGCGGAGGGAAGGAGGAAAAGAATTTGGAACACAAAGTTTGTTTTAAATGATGTAAAATGTGTTTTAACATGTAATATGGGGAAATAAAATTCTAAATAAAAATAAAAATGAAAAAATGAAAAAAAAAGAGTGAGGTATAATACAAAAATGAATTAGCCATAAGATACTGAGTTCCCCTTCAGAGGTCCTCAAACTTTCAAACAGAAGCTGGATAACTATTTGTTAGGTATTTTACAGTGGAGATTCCTTTCATGTTTGGGTTCAACTAGATAGCTTCTGTGATTTTGTTTTTCTATGATTCTTTCATAATAGTCCTTTGATGCCCATAACATTTCAAGTAGCTCTGACAAAATATATTTTGGTGTATTATATGAAAACCTGAAACCAAAATAAAAAAAGAAGAAATAGGACATTGCCATCTTCAGATGCTGATAATGTCAGATTGAATCTAATGTTGGTCTACCTTGGTTTCAATGAAAATTGAAAAACGATCTCTAAAATAAAATATTTCAAATTGAAGGTCCATGGAAATGAGGAAATGCCACCTTAATTGTCACCCTTCCATCTTCATTCAATGTACCTTTCCCTGAAACATTAGATGTGTTGAGTTTCATGCTTAACTATAGATATATAGATATATTACATTTTCAATCCTATTTGTGCTAAAAATTGACATTTATGTTTTCATAAGACCATTCAAGTGCCTGACCATTTGAAATAAAAGTTCCTCTCAGACTTGATGTGACAGTTGAACATCTCCAGTCATATTATGACAAGGAAAGCACATCCGGGCAGCCTCTCTCAATAATTTTCTATAATGCAAGAAGTCTTATGCCCCTATTAGAGAACTGATTCTATTATATTCTCCTCTCCAGAACTAATGGAAGCACTCTGCTGATGCATGTTAAAGACAATGATTGAATGCAATAGGCCTCCAGACCCCGTCTCTTGCCAAGATTAAAACTTCTTTGTCCTTTATACTGACCAGAAAAGAGTCACCCTTTAATTAAATTTGTTTTTTTTTTTAACTTGGCAATTTGTATTGTAGGAAGAACATAAAGGATGTAGTGTTAAAATAATTTATATATCTTTTAAAAATTAAGGTCTATTTAAAATATTTTAAAGGCTATGTTGTATGGGTTAAGTTTCTAAGTTTGAGATGGTCATTGGAGGAAAATGTAGCTACAAAACAAATAATTTCCTTTCCTTCAAGGTCCAAATTAGTTGTGATCTCCTTCATGAAGTCTTCTCTAATTGCCTCCTTCTCCACCATACTTTTTTCCTCCCAGAATCTTCAGTGACTCATATTTTGAACTCTCTGTGCTTCTAACATATTTTAATTCATAGTTTTTCATGTACATGTTATCTCCCTACTAGACTGCAAACTCCTTGAGAGCTAGGACTGCTTTATTAATTTGTAACAATATTTCGTGGCCCAAAGGAGACTTTCAATAAATGCTTTTTGCCCTTGTTGAATTGAATAGAAAAGAAGAGTATTGAGGACTCCTATTAAAGGGAAAATATAAGGTATTTTCAGGATCTGACTTCTTCTGTCTTCACATTTCCTCTACCAACAAAGTTAATCTATTTATGAACATTCCTTGATAACTTTCCACTTTCAGACCTGCTGACTGCCTTACTGACTTAATTCCAGTTAACTAGATTGTAAGCATATATGGCTGGTACTTAAGAGGGTATTTAAGAAGGTATTGTTCTCAATAGCTAAAAACTTTGAACTTTACATCCAGACCACCTTTGGGTCCAGTGAACTAATGAAATTGAATGATGCTAGCCAATCAGATTGAAGAACCTCCCATTTCTGGGAGGGGAACAGGAAGGAGGAAATGGACGCTAGTGAGAGAGTTCTTTCTCTTTTGGTGTGAGAGATCGGCATGGTGGCAGAGGACTTCAGAAGTGGGAGGTTTAGGAAGGTTAGGATTGCCAGATTATAGGAAATCTGTTCTCAATCTTTTTCTTTTACTATCTTTCAATAAACCCTTAAAAAACCTAAAATCAATGATCAGTGATTTTAGTCAGTTTCCCCCCAAAACTGGGGGGACAGATTAGAACCCACATTTAGAATTTTAAATTACACAGACCTTTGATTCAATGTAGCCAAGGACTGGCTTTTGTCCTGGCAAAAATATACACATATATTAGGGTATGAGGTAAATATACCCTCAGTTTCCTGGTCTCTGTTTCTGGTGCCTCAAGTTTTGTTGTTCTGACTGATTTCCCCATTTCTCACTCTCCTGAGTATAAGGAACAAATTATATAGTCAAAATAAAACTTATAGTTCCTCTCTAGAGACTCTGATGTACTTGATAAGCAGTTGAAAGACTTAAACAGGGCCCAGATGATCATTTCATCACTTTTTCTTGTTGATGATTTTGGCATTGTTGATTCTGTATGCATGTTATGAACTTAATAAGTAATTGTTGAGATAAATTCAATGAGAATTTATTATGTACATACTTCTTCAAGGAAAGCACTATGCTAGGCAATTCTACTAGATATAAAGATCAATAATAAATGGCCTTATTCTCAAGGAGATAATATACTTGATGAGATAGGGCATGAGCAAGAGAAAAGGTGGCCTATGAAAAGGGCATTGGATAAAAGGTTACAAATCTGAGTTTAAAGGTAGCCTTGTTTAGTGGGAAGAAGGCCAAATGTGGAATTAGGCAAGGCATGATTTTCACTAGCTATAACCCTGGGAAAGTGACAACCTCCAATGCCTCAGTTTCCTAATTTCTTAAGTGAGAATAATAATACCCATTATAGGCATTTTATTAGGAGTATTGCAAGGATCAAATGAGATAAGATAAAGAAAAGTCCTATACAAACCTTAAGTCACATATAAACACCAGTTGTTTTTAATACATATGTGAGTTTATATAAGTTATTTTCTCTATTGGAACTTCAGTTTCAACATCTTTAAAATTAGGGGGTTGGATTGGCTAATAATTATATTAATATTAAAAACAATGATAATATTATCCCTTACAAATCTGAAATCCCATGAATCTTATGGTTCTATCAAAATAACTAATAAAGACAAAATGTAACATAAGGATGGCATAAACAAAATATTATGGTAATGTAAAGGAAGGCTAATTAAATATAATTAGTATGGAAGTGCAGTCCAGACAGATAAAATTACATGAGTAAAGACATAGAAGAGACAAAGCATAGAAGATATTTGAAAAATGGTGAGTAATTCACTTTGGCTTGAACAAGGGACAAAGAAGAGAGGGTAAAAGTTGTAAAGGTAAATTGGAAATAGATATGAGGGGCTTAAATGCTCTTTATAAAGTTTGGTCTTGATTTTCCAGACAATGAGGAGCCATTGAAAGTTTTTGAGCAAAAGAACTCCACAGAGCCATGCTTTACAAAGATTGTTTTGTGTAACACTGTACAGAGTTTATTGAAATAAAGATATACTAGAAAACAGGAGAGAAGTTAGCAACATATTGTAATTGTCTAGAGGAGTGAATAGAATATGGACAAAGGTGATAATTTTGTGACTAAAGAAGGAAATAAATATCAGAAATGTTGTAATTGGAAAACTGACAAGATTAGGTCACTTAGTGAAAGTATATAGGTCAAGGGAGATAAAGATACCAAATATATCTCAGAAGAAAAGATGGAATATGGTAAGTGAAGATTTGAGTATAAGCATTGTGTCAGTGAAGAACATTGACTTTTCTGGACTATGACCTATGGTCCCAGAACAATGAGCTCTTGGCAAGATACAGGATTCACCTTTATGAAGACTTGAAAGTATTTCTTTGGCAGGAGACTGGCTGACCTGATCATATTGTCTTTCAAATAAATTCTGAGAGAAATGGAGAAAATAGACTAGATAAAACTACAAGAACAGATTATATTTGTGGCTCATAAAGGAGTAAAGGAACTCAATCATTATTGTGTGCACTTTGCAGGAAACCTTGGAAGAAAAAATAATTCTACACTGTAATATATAAATACCAATATATGGAGGATCGACTATAGAGTACAAATAAAATTTATCAGAATCAACTAATTCCTTTTTTTACAAATCATATCAGAAAGAGTAAGTGGTTGGAGCAAAACTCACAGAAGAATGTGCTGAAATCATCTTCTAACCAAGAATGGCTTGGAAGATCAGAAGGAGGGAGCTGCTATGCTAATACAGGAGTTGAACCCAACCCCACAGTCACCCTGACATAGATCCAGTCCCAGGAAGGCCTCACCAGAGAAACAGACCCCCAGAGCCTCTGAATCAACTGAAGCACAAGTGTCATTTGGAACTAAGCTCACAGTCTGGTGAGTGGGCTGAGCCCTGGGCAGGGGGGAGATTACAGGGGTCTATGCTGGTGCTAAGGCAGAACTTGGATTTTACACCCCTGCTGAGAACCAGGAGGTAGGCTCGAGTAGCAGTGGCCCAGGTAGGGGAGGGGCACAAACTGCTCGGAGCTAACAACCACAACACACAAAGCTGGTTAATTAGCAATTTGGTCTGAGGTCATCTATGGACCAGAGAACAGGCTGGGTGAACCTGATTCTCCTTAAATCATACCACCTGGGACTTCTTAAGCTTGGGATACTGCAGCCTGGAAACAGTGCCCCACTTTAAGGAGCTAAAAGTCAAGTAAAAGAAAGGCAAGATGAGCCAACAGAGAAAGGTGAGGACAATAGAAAGTTTCTTCAGTAACAAGGAAGACCAAGGGACACCCTAAGAGGAAGATGTCAACATCAGGGCCCCTATATCTAAAGCTTCCAAGGAAAATACAAATTGGTCTCAGGCCATAGAGGTGCTCAAAAAGGACTTTGAAGATAAAGTTAGAGAGGTAGAAGAAAAAAATGGAAAGAGAAATGAGGGTGATGCAGGAAAGACATGAGAAAAAATTTAACAGCTTGAAAAGTCAAATTGGCCAAATGGAAAAGGAGGTACAAAAGCTCTCTGATGAAAATAATTGCCTAAGAATTAGGATTGAACAAATGGAAGCCAGTGACTTCATGAGAAACCAAGACACAATAAAGCAAATCCAAATGAATAAAAATAAATAGGGCAATGTGAAATATCTTCTGGGAAAAACTGCTGACCTGGAAAATAGGTCCAGGAGAGATCATTTGAAAATTATTGGTCTACCTGAAAACCATGATCAAGGAAAGAGCTTAGACATCATCTTCCAAGATTTTCTCAAGGAAAATTGCCCTGAAATTCTAGAAGAAGAAGCTAAAATAGAAATTGAAAGAATCCCCCAATCACCTCCAGAAAGAGATCCCAAAAGGAAAACTCCTAGGAATATTATAGCCAAATTCCAGAGCTCTCAGGTCAAGGAGAAAATATTGCAAGCTGCGAAAAAGAAAGATTTCAAGTACTGTGGAGCCCCAGTCAAGATAGCACAAGATCTAGCAGCTTCTACATTAAAGGACTGGAGGGCATGGAATATAATATTCCAGAGGGCAAAGGAAATGGGATTACAACCAAGAATCACCTATCCAGCAAAACTCAGCATTATCTTTCAGTAGAAAAAATGGGACTTTAGTGAAAAAGAAGACTTTCAAATATTTGTGATGAAAAGACCTGAACTGAATGGCAAATTTGACTTTCAAATACAACACCCTAGAGAACCATAAAACATTGGAGTTGGGGGATAAACTTGAGGTCATACAGTGGGTGACAGTCTTGTGTCCGAGGCTGGGTTTTGGCTGTGATTCCCCTGGGTTCAGGGGTGATGCTTTGTCCACTGTGTCACTTGGCTAGGTGATGACATCTTTAGGGTTAAATTCAGGGGTGAAGGGAATGCACTGGGGGAGTGGGAAGGGCAGAGGTGAAATCCTACATGAAAGAAACAGGAAAAGGCTTATGGAGTTGGGGAAGAGATGGTAGAGGAGCAGGGCAGTAAATGAATTTTACACTCATCAGAAAAGGCTCAAAGACCTTAAACTCATCAGAGCTGCCTCAAGGAGGGACTTACAGACACACCCAACTGGCTGTAGCAATCTGTTTATTCTGGGCAGTAAATGAGCCTAACACTCATCAGAATTGACTCAAAGACATCAATCTCATTAGAATTGGATCAAGAAGGGAATAATGTACACACTCAATTGGATGGAGTAATCTCTCTAACCCTGCAGGAAAATAGGAGGGGAAGGGGATAGAGAGAGAGGGGCAAAAGAAGGAATGGCAGAGTGGGGGAGGGGACAGACAGAAGCAAATCCCTTTTGAAGAGTGATAGGATGAAAGAAGATGGATAATAGAATAAATATCATGGGGAAGGGAATAGAATGGAAGGGAAACAGGTAACAATAGTAATCACGAAAAAGAGAAAAGGGGGAAATTGTACAAAAAATATT
This sequence comes from Dromiciops gliroides, assembly GCF_019393635.1. NCBI lineage: Eukaryota > Metazoa > Chordata > Mammalia > Microbiotheria > Microbiotheriidae > Dromiciops > Dromiciops gliroides. The sequence goes on along the minus strand of NC_057865.1, from coordinate 109,381,070 downwards.
TATAGCAACTCTTGGTGGAGGCTAAGAATTGAGAATCAAGGCAATGTTCATCTATTGAGGAATGATGGAAATAGCTGTGTTATATGATTGTAGTGGAATGGTCTTGTGCTACAGGAAATGAGAAACAGGATGATCCCTGAAAAACCTGGAAAGACTAATGAACATTGATGTATAGTGAAGTGAGCAGAGCTGGGAGGACATTGTGTGTACTGACAGCAATATTGTTCAATGACCAATTGTGAATGACTTAACTACTCTCAGCAGTGCAATGATCCAAGACAATCCCAAGGAACTAATGAGGAAGCTTACTATGCACTCCTATAGAAAGAACTGATAAAAAGAACACTTGTGGATTGTACATATATAACCTGACTACAATCTTGTGGAGGGGGGAGGAAAGGGAGGGAGGGAGGGAGAAAAATTTGAAACTCTAAATCTTACGAAAATGAATGTTGAAAACTTCCCTTACATGTAACTGGAAAATAAAATAAATGTTTGTTGCTAAATAAAAAAAAAGAGTAAGTGCTGCTCCAAACAAGCTATTAGAATAGAAAAGAAGGATAGTCATATGGCTACAATTCACAAAAGTTGGGATGCAAGATAGGAACACTGAGATAAATACAGAAAAGTTCAGAGAACTCATCTGGATGTCAGAACCTTGGACAGCTCACTGAGCTGTTTCTCCTTAACTGGAGTTGTTAATTCTGTAGCTATGAATCAATCTTATTACTCTATAACCCATTTCCCATCTCCTTGCCATAAACTTTTCTGGGTTCAAAATACCCTGGACTTGTGATGAAAACATCTGTCCCTCTTAGGAAAGGGATGCTTACTGTTTTAAAAAAAAATACACTGGAAAAATTTAAATCACTGGAATAGGTATAAAGGGAAAAATATTAAAATAAGACATGTTCCCTGCAGTCATCAGGCATAATATATTTCAAAATGAATACATGATAAAATGATACTTTCTGGCTTTAGAGGGAAGTCATCAGATAGGCCTATTGTGGGATTTCTTTCAACTGAATTGGGTTGATTGGGGATTGCATTGTTTCTGGCCTCTTCTTATTTAGCATTTTCACATTTGATATGGGGACCATAGCCTGTACACACTTAATAAATATTTGTTAGTTTAATGTAAAAAAATCTCACTCTATTTGATACTGATCATCTTGATTTTGAATACTATATGACTTATGAGGTTAGATTTACTCTTTAGATAGACATATGAAACAATAAGGAGATTTTGATTCAAATATGAAAACTTTCTTAAAATAGAAATTTCCAGCAATTACTAATTTGAAGCTAAAGTAGTACATGGGATATGTACAATTCTGGTAAACTCCATGATGGCAGGGACCATGTTTTATATGAGCTTTAAAAAAAAAAGGTTTCTACCCCAGCATCTAGCTAGGGTAGGAAGTGCTTATTAAAGATTTGTTGAATTAAATTAAGTTGAATGCTTCTAAGTTGACCTCAAGCCAGACCTCAAAATCTTCTGTCATCTCAGGGCATAATTTGGACATTCTTACATTCAATGTATCTAATTTCCTATCTAAATATGTAATGTTCTTTCTAAAACCTCCTCTCCTGAATCCTCTATTCTTTTTAGTGATACCACAACACTTCAAGCCACTTAAGTTTGAGAATATAGTCATCTTTGGCCCTTCTTCTTTCTGTACCCCACATTTAATCATTCTTAAAATTCTTACAATGTTTCTTGATATTTTCTCCCCCCTCCCATTTTTCTTCACTTTATATTTTGACTCTCATCAGATCTAACCCATATATTGCCATTTCCAACCTGGAATGTGATAGTTATCTATTAACTAATCCTTTGCATCCTTTCTCTTTTTTGCCTCCAATGTGTTCAATATACTATCTCCAAATAACCTTCATAAAATCCCCTTTTAATTAGGTCACTTCCCTATTCAAAACCCTCAAAACCACCTCACATTTCTGAAAGAATAAAGTCCAGATTTTTTAGATTGGTGTTCGAGATCCTGTGTCATCTGTAATGAGGCTTTCAAGCCTCAGATCTCTCTTCTTCCCTACATAAACCAAAGTGATATACTTACCCTTACTTGACTATATCTTGTGCCTTTTCTATCATAACACTATAGTTTATACTTCTGATGTTCCCCCTATCAAAATCCTACTCATCCTTCAAGATCTATCTCAGTGCCAACTTTTTCCATGAAGCTCTTTTGTGATCATCATGCTTCAAAGTGATTTTTCCCTCCCTCTGAACTCTGAGGATATTTAATGTCTTTGCCAATCATAATACATTTTTGATAAGTTATATTATATTTATTTCTCTATGTAGCTTATCACCTTTTGTAGAATACAAGTTCCTGGTGGGTAGGGACCACTGGACCATAAGGCTGGAAGTGACCTTGGTGATTTTCCCTAAATCCTTCATTTTGCTATTAATGAAGCTAGTCACCCATGTCATAAGAAGGAAAAGGGAAAAAAAAAGAAAACTAAGCTATATGTTGAAAATAGAATCATGGAACCAGAGGACCATAGTATTTTGGATATAGGCAGGTGCACAAAGTTCACTAACTCTGGCTTCTCATTTTATATGTGATAAAAATGAGACCCAGAGCTGTCTAGTTAGATTAAAAACTTGAACAAATGTGATACAATACAAATAAAGATAGATTTTATAGTTAATACTGAATAATATTTGTTCTTTAGTGTATTTGGTCTTAGGGATAATATGGAGGCACTGGAGTTTATTGAGTGGGGAATGATATGGTCTGACCTGCACTTTAGGAAAATTATTTTGTTGACAACTGTGTAGAGGATATATTAAAGTGGGGAAAGATTTGAACAAGAATAATTAGGAGGCTACAATAAAAAGAATACATGAGAAATGATGAAAGACCTCTGATCTTTGGGATTGCAATTGATGCTGTTCCCCAGGACCAATCCTTTTTCCCTTGGGATCAGAAATGATATTATTGGGGAAGCTAGGTGGCATGGTTAATAAAGCACCAGCCCTGGATTCAGGAGGGCCTGAGTTCAAATCTGTCCTTAGACACTTGACACTTACTAGCTGTGTGACCCTGGGCAAGTCACTTAACCCTCATTGCCCTGCCCAAAATAAAAGATGATATTATTCCTCAGGGCCCCAGATCCCTTGGGACTGGTAGTGATACTGCTTATGACCCTTTATCCCTTAAAAGCAGCAGTGATACCGATCCTCAGGGTCACTGATCCCTTTTGATCAAAAGCTATAGTTTTCTTCAATGCTCTCACTCCCTCTTGATTGAAAGTGCTCTTCTCTGCTCTTTAACTGTGACCCAGAAGAGGTATAGGGAACGTAATTGCCAAAGAGCATCTGGTGCTGCTTTCAGTGCTATTGCAGGAGTCCACTGTAATCTCTTTCTGACCAGTTGCCAGGTCCCCTTATTATCTATGGCTTGAGAGCTCCTGAAGATGCTTCTATTTCTATCACCACTGCATAGCCCCACTACTGGTGTTTCATCCATATGGACTCTGGGCCAGCCTTTACCCCCATTTCACACATTTCTTTGATCTTCTAAGTTTTCTCAGGTTAGAAAAATGTCTCACCCTGACCTTTTATTGGCTCTGTTACTCTAAAATTTGAATCCTGGCATTATTTTAAAGATATTTAGGGGCAGCTAGGTGGTGCAGTGGATAGAGCACCGGCCCTGGAGTCAGGAGTACCTGAGTTCAAATCTGGCTTCAGACACTTAACACTTGCTAGCTGTGTGACCCTGGGCAAGTCACTTAACCCCAATTGCCTCACTAAAAAAAAACCAAACAAAAACCAAAGATATTTGAATGTTGGGAGAGTTTGGCTGAGTGCTTACTCTATGCTGCCATCTTGGATCAACCCCCATGGAGTCTTTAGGAAGCATCAAGATATCTGTCACACAGGAATCTCCCACAACCAGTGGATATTGGGGTAACAGACCTAAAATTTGAGTGGAGAAGGATTTCTGGGATGTCTTTGGTCGTGGGAGGATTAGTGGTCAGTGTCTAAACAGGAGGGGGAAAAAGGAAAGAGAAATTGAAAATAAGTTTGGGACTAGGCTTATGGAAGGAGAAGGGAAAGGGTCGTATAACTTTGTCCTAGCTATGGCTGGTACCTTCTAAGTACCCACAGATGGGGAATGACTAAACTGAAGTCTTTCATTGGTAAAATTGGTTAATTAAGCCAGAATTTAGCTCTGTGAGAATGAGACACAGTCCAGGTAAATCCCTAGCTTCCCTCACTTCCTTCAAACCTCAACTAAAGTCCCACCTTCTACAAGTCCTCCTTAATCTTAATTTCCTTCCTTCTGAATCTACCCCTACTTTATCCTATATGTATCATGTTTATGTATAGTTATTTTCATGCTTTCTCTCCCATTAAACTATGAGTTTTTTATGAAAAGGGACTTTTTTTTGCCTATCTTGGTATCCTCCAACACTTAGGATAGAATAATGCCTGGCACATATTAAACATTTAGCCAATGGTAGTTGACAGACTGACTAGAAAACCCTATTATAACCTTAAACATCTGGGGAAAAGAGAGGCAGAATACATTCAACTGTTAGTATTTGCTCAGGTGAAGTGCCCCAATAGGCAGTTTGAAGCCATGGACAATAACAATGGGGTAACAATAAGGGTAGAGCAAGGGGAAAAAAAGAGTTGGACCATGACAGCTTCAGATCATATATAGTGAATAAACAGGAAGTATACACACACACACACACACACACACACACACACACACACACACACACACACACACACACACACACATATATATATATATATATATATATATATATATATATATATATATATATATATATATATGTTCATATCCAAAGAATTCAGATGGCATGGTCACCGAATTGGGAAAATGAAAGATGGTGAATAGAAGATTTTTTTTTATTATTCACCACATAGTCTCCAGTCACTGTTTTTATAAACCATAGTCTTGAAGGATATGTAAAATTATTCATTAGATTAAGTGTGTGGGAAGAGAATATATAAAGAGATAAGCACTATTTGTGATTTCCTTGTAATAAGGAATGCCTAGTGAAGGAATCTTTTTATAATTTTAGGTGGGCACTTTCTTTGCAAAGAATAATCTGAGAGAGTTTTTGAGAGCACTGAGAACTAATGAAATTGCCCAATATCATGTTGTCATTGTGTGTCAGAGGCAAAATTTCAATTTAATTCTTCCCACCTTTGAGATCAGCTCTCTTTTCACTGTGCCTTCATATCTCTTTTATGGATACATACATATATGTACTCATATATGTAAATATGCATGTACATATACACATATATTATATGTTTATATAATAATTTATGCATATTTGTTTTGTCTATTTATGCCTATGTACTAATAGGCATAATGAAAACAGCAATGGACGAGGTTCTTTGATATTCCAGTTTCCTTACCTAGAAAATAAGTATAAATATACTTTCACTGCCTGTTTTGTGGTGAGCAAAGTGTTAATAAGCTCTAAATACTATGCAAATATTAATTGTAGTTAGTATTATTATCCTCCATATAGTTAGATACAAAACACCTTGTGACTCTTACCTCTATAGTTTATTTGAAAATTATGTCATCACACAGCTTTGCCCTTACAGCATAATTAATATTCAGCAGGATAAGAAACATTTTATCTAAAATTACTGGCTAGTATCCAGACAGTAGTATGAGTGGCAGCATATAAGACATAGAATAAAAATAATCTTTTACATTAATATGCTAAACATCCATTGGATCTCCAATTGAACGCAGACATTTGGGAACCAATTGAATTTGTGTTTAAGGACTCCAAAATGATGTTCTTTCAATAAAGCCTATTGTGCCCTGTTCAGCATGCCTTCTTGACAAAATTGCAAACCCAGTCATAATTAACTTTTAGCCTTAAAAAAATTGCCAGAATTTTCCCAGGAGTGTACCTAAGATGATAATGTGACCCTACATGCTGAACTTTCTTTGCAATACAAATTGAAATTTATATTCTATTTCTTTAACAGTCTAATATTTTTTTCTATCTACGACATCCAGAACTCTCATTTGGTCTGAACCATTCTAGGAGCAGACATGTCATTGACTCAAAGATTGTTATTTAGCCCATCATGCCTACTCTTACTGCTGAAATTGCTGGGTAAAGCTAGTGCCACCTAGGAGTAGGAAAGGAGTAAACTCCATCAAGATAATTATGGAAAAGACAAAAGTAAAAATAAAGAGTAGGGTCAACAAAGTCTTCAGAGGTAACACACCTCATAATTATGGACATAGCATTTTGAAAGGATAACAGTGATAGGGTTCTTCTGACCCAAGAAATAAGGAGGGATGATTGGATGGTTAACCTCCTCCCCACCCCACCAGATATTTTCAGGGTAGAGAGGAAGAAAATTGAATAAACTCATCCTGAATGATCATGATCTCCTCAGGAAAAGATGAGGTGACATTCATGAGCTGTTGAAAGTGAGAGAATAAGGAGGCATTAGAGACTTAAGAAGAAAATAAAAGGTTTGAAACAGCCCCTTTGGGAATTTCTGTAGTCAACATAAGATGAATGACAGGATTGATAAGCAGCAGTGAGAGCAAAGCTAGTTATAGAATGGATACGTTGTGTACCAAGATCAGCATGGCTTTCTTACTTTCTCTGATAATACTCCACATATTCCCTTCTGTCAATACCTATAGACACCACACTAGTGTTGGCCTCATCATTTCCTGACTGGATGATTGCAATAGTCTCCTAATGTAATTGGTTTTCCTGCCTCACATCTCTCCCCAGAGAGTCCATCTTCCCTAAATAACTGTCAAAGTAATTTTGCTAAATCACAAATTTGACCATGTTTATAAACAATAGTGGCTCTCTATCACCTCTAGGGTCAATTAGAAATTGCTCTGTTTAGCATTTAAATTTTTAAAGCCCCTATTTTTTCCCTTCCAATCATTTCCATTCCTCTCCTTCACAAACTCTACAGTACAGCCATACATGTCTATTTGCTTTTCTTCACACAGGACCCTCTATGACCTTTCTTCGTGCCTTTGGACTCGTTTTCCCTCATATCTGGAATTCATGGCAGACTATTCACCCACATTTCATACCCATTCATGACTTCATTCCAGACTAATTTCAAATGCTCTTATCTGTAGTAGGTTTTTTCTTGTCTCTCTCTGTTCTCTGCACCCAGCGCCTAGTGTCTTCATGTTGAAGGTTACTTTCCATTTGCTTGATATTTACTTTTTATCTTGTATATCCTTTTATTTTTTTGGTAATTTTTATCTTCCCCATTAGAATGTAAGTTACTTTAAGTAAAGGGCTTAATTATCTTTCTTTGTATCCTCAGCACCAAGCATAGTTTCTGGAACATAGGAAGTGCTTATTGATTCACTAACAGTTTCCTACTACATATCAAATAAAATTTCAATATTTTACTCTGACATTCAAGACTCTAACTCAAAGTTGCAGCCTTCTCATACTATACCCAATACTCAACTTCAGTTAAATTGAGCCATTCACAATTCTAAATTTCTGTTCCTTACTTTCTTATACACAACTTTTGTTTATGCTATTCTCTATATTGGGTTTGTCTTCTTCCACGATTCCCACCAGTGGCAATCCCACTGAAATATATGGCTATTGTGAAGAATGTTGTACAGAAAACTTCTCCTGAGGTGAAGATTGGGTTAGATGAAACACTTCTGAAGTTCTTTCCAATTCTCTAACAGAATAAAAGTCTCGGTTGTGAAAAATGAACACAGGACTTAAAAAAAAATAATAAACTTGTCCAGTTCAGTCCTGCTCATTTGTCTCTTACCTTACCTAGTTGTTATTATCTTGGGATGTCAGATCCAATATATACTGTGGAAAAGTATTTGCTTTGTCTTTTGCTATGAAGATCTCAGAGGCAGTGCTCTTTAGGGAGGACTAAATATTAACTCCAATTCTATCTTTTTTATTAGTAATATAAAACTTCATGATTTCCCCCAAGACTTGGCAAAAACTGGTAGGAAAAATCCAATTATAGATTAATTGATTTTTGCCATAACTCAAACAAATAGAGATTTCCATGGACTTTACTTAAATGGAAGCCAATGATTATTGCCTTTATTTATTTGCTTTTTACACCACTGGATTTTTGATGCCAAGGTATTCTCTATCTCCTAGGGATGTTATTAGAATTTTATTACTTTCATTGCTGTTGTTCAGTCATTTAGCCATGTCTGAGTCTTCATGACTCCATTAACTGAGGAGTTTTCTTCACAAAGATACTGGAATGTTTTGCTAGTTCCTTATTCATAAGATTAAGGCAAACAAAAGTTAAATGAATTCCCCAGGGTCACACAACTAGCAAGTGTCTAAGCCAATATTTAAACTCAGAACTTCTCTAACTGCAGGCCCAGTGTTCTTAGTGTTGAACCACTTACCTGCCTCCTTGTATTACTTTCATAGATTAGCTTAAATTTAGTTCTGTAAGGGACCAGTACCCTTAATTATAGAGGAATGGACATGATACAAAAGCATTGTATTGCTTGACTAAATAACTAATTAACCTCCCTGATCTTTGGTCCAAAAGGGTTGATTATCTACTTCAGAAACTGGATTGGGAATTTCTCCTTAGTCATACTAGGAGTGACAGAGTCAGTTTTGAAGTATGCATGAAAAGAACTCTTGGGTACAAAACAAGGGCAATCTGTTACATAACCTCTCTCCCTCATCTCACTACTTGGTCTTTCTTGTCTAGTTCCTGCCTTACATTACTATATATTCAACTCCATCTCTGTATTACTGGAGGCTAAGGCAAGAGCTGTGATATATTTGGAGATAAAAGGGAATGAAGGGAACAAAGGAGTTGGAATAAGTAAAGGTTGGGATGGGGGCGGAGGGACTTGAGGTATTCCTATTGTGCTCTTTGATTTCTACTAAATCTACTTTTTGTTCTCTTATAGAAAATTCACACAGGATTCCCACATTGTCACAAAAATTTAAATCGACATACTTTATTTTATTTTTTAATATTGAATAGAATTTTATTTTCCAAAATATATGTAAAAACATATTTTAACATCAATTTTTAAAAAACTTTGTGTTCCAAGTTCTCTTCCTCCTCCATTTCCACCCCCCACCCACTAGAATTCAAGCATTTCAAAATAAGTTATACATGAATAGTCATGGAAAACATTCCCATGCTAGCTAGGTTGTGAGAAAAAACAGTAAAAACACCCCAAAATTCAGATTCAAGAACTGTCAGAGGAGAAAAAGAAGGAAAAAAATGAGTTTCCATCTGTTTTCAGATACTATCAGAGCAATATGGACTTAACACTATATCATTAGGAACTAGGTGGTGCAGTGGATAAAGCACCGGCCCTGGAGTCAGGAGTACCTGAGTTCAAATCCGGCCTCAGACACTTAACACTAGCTGTGTGACCCTGGGCAAGTCATTTAACCCCAATTGTCTCAATAAAAAGAAAAAAAAAGGAAACTCATGGGAGAGTCATCTATTGAGTGGGGATGCTATTATTTCTTCAAAATAAAGAAAGACTAGGGACAGTTAGGTGGGACAGTGGATGGAGCACTAACCCTGGAAGACCTGAGTTCAAATCTGGCCTCAGACACTGTGTGACAGTGGGAAAGTCACTTAATCCTGATTGCCTCAAGAAAAAAAAGTAACAAAAGCCTTGGAGAAATACAGGGGAATATTTTTTAAGGAAACCTGAACATTAAGACTGAATTTACAAAACAGATCAATGGATTGGGTAGGGGCAAAAGGGAGACAAAAGAGGGATATCTGTCACATTACAGAAAAGATTATTTGATTTACTAAATAATTCCTCACAGAATTCCTTTCAGCAGGAAGTAGCCAACTATATTGAAATGTTCATTTACTTTGCAATTCATCATTTCTTTATGTGGTTTAGACATTGAGTAGAGGAGACACAAAGCTAAAATGGCAGATGTCCTGGTGAATATCAAAACGATTAGGGGAAAATCATAAAGCATCTCCTTAACAATCATATTTTTTAAAAAAAAGGAAGTAGAAACATGACAATCTGATTTTTAGGAACACATAATAATAGAATCACAAATTCCCAAAGTTGAAAGGGACCTCAGAGACCACCTTGTCTAATCTGCTGAAGCTGAACAAGCATATTTTGTATAGTATACCCAATAAATGGTCACCCAGCTTTTGCCTGAGGGTCTCTAGTAAGGGAAAAAGCTTGCTCTCCTGAAGTAGCCATTCTTCTTTTGTAAAGTTTTGTCATTTTTCTTCCTAAGACTTCTACACATGCCTGTGCCTGAGAAGAACAAGTCTATGATCTATAGATCAGTCCTTCAAAAATCTTTAGAAAGGTATCATGTCCCTTTAAAATCTCCATTTCTCTGGTTGTTCTTTCACTTAATCCTCAAATTGAGTGAAATTAACATCTGGCCACTTTCTAACTTATCAATATTCTTCCTTTTTTTGTTTTTGTTTAGTTTTTTTTTTTTGTGGGGCAATGAGGGTTAAGTGACTTCCCCAGGGTCACACAGCTAGTCAGTCTCAAGAGTCTGAGACCATATTTGAACTTGGGTCCTCCTGAATCCAGGACTGGTGGTTTATCCACTGCACCATGTAGGTGCCCCCTATCAATATCCTTCCTAAAACATAGTTTCCAGAGTGTAATAGACTATGTAGATGTGGCATGACAAAGGTAGTCTACAATGGCTGTCATTTTCATAGTCTTGGGTACCATACTTCTCTAAATTTAGCCTAATCTCATTAGTTTACTAGATTCCCATATAATTTCAATGATTTATGATACAATTCACTTAAGCCCCTACATCTTTTCCAGGAAGATAGTTTTTAGCTATGTTTCTTCCATTTTATACCCAAAGACTTGTTTTTTTAAAAAAGACCTATATGTAAAAGTTTAGATTTACAGGTATTAATTTTATCTTATTAGGTTTGGCATGATGTTCTAACCTTTCAAGTTTTGTTATTGTTTTTTTAAGATTTTGGCTCACTCATTCGATGTATTAGCTATCTCTCTTTTATCACCTTGCTTCCTTGGCCCCTTTCCTTCCTACTTCCCTGTTGGGTAAGGTGAATTACTTTACCCAAATGTATATATGTATATGTATGTATAAATAATAGTTAAATACATACATATGTGTATGTATATATATATATATATATATATATATATATATATATATATATATATATATATACATTAGACTTTATGTTAGAGTTGGGCTCTGCTTACCTCTGGTAAGGGGGGTGGTGGTGACTGTCCTGAGCTTTCATCATTTATGTCCTCCTATTACTTTCATAGCACATATAATTCTGTTTGGCATATTCTGTGGTTGTTTTGTAGAAGAGGTTTAGGGAGAAATTTGGTGGCTGTGACCCTTCACTCTGCCATCTTGACTCTTCCCTGGTTCTAATATAAGTTAATTGAGAAGGCTTACTTCCTTAGAAGGGCATCTATCAATCAATAAACATTTATTAAACTCTTATTATGTGCTAGACACTGTGCCAAGAATTGGGGATGCAAAAAGGGGCAAAAGACAGTTTCTGTCTTCAAGGAGTTTACAATATAATGGAGGAGAAAACATTCAAACAAATATATACATATAAGCTATGTGCAGGATAAATAGGAAATAATCAACAGAGGGAAAGTACTTGAATTAATAAGGGTTGGGGAAGGTTTTCAGTAAAAGACAGGATTGTATTTAGGCCTTAAAGCTAAGGGATGGATTACAGATGGCAGTGAGAGGATGTATGCATGGGAAAGTACAACACAGTATTTGCTACCTTAAGACTCAATATGAGACCATATACATATACTAACTGAACTATTGATTTTGAGAAAGAGATTGCCTGGCTTTTATCTTGTTTATAAGCAATCTCTTTTTGCTGTGGGGAAATAAGAGGACTGACATGTAATGTGCTTAGTCCCTAAAAAGGCAAGTTTATTGTAGCTATTGAAAATTATAATTTATAACTGCAGCCTAAACAAGGATCTCTGAGCAATTATGACCATTCGTAGAAGCAGCATATTCTACACTGCTATTATATTTAAAAGTCACAGCCCTAACCTTTCCCAATGAGAACTTTGAGAAGAAAAATTTGAATGACAGGTAATGAGATCTAAACTTAAGAAAATTTCTACTTCTGAATTCAGAAACTTGTAAGAGATATTCATTACAAGTGCCTAAATAGTTTTATATCTTTAACTTTTGCTTCTGAGTCTTTTTCTCTTTATTTTCTATGAGACAAGTCACTCAACCTCTTTGACCCCAATTTCCTCCTCTGTAAAACCATAGGCAAGGTGATCTCTAAGTTTCCTTCCCATTTTAATATTTTAGAATCAATAAGGAATTCTAAATTGCTTCTATATATCACATATATAAAGCATACACAGTCATATTACATATATATATATATATAATATTGGATTTATTTTGAAAGTGTTAGAATTTGTGGTGTAATTTTGTGATCCGTTGTTGAAATCCATGCTGGAGAGAGAGTCTTTCTGCCTGGATATGTAACCTAAAACTATGCCATCATTTTGTGACAGCTACTTAAATTGTTGACAGTAATCTTAAGGTTACTCTACAAACTCTTATTATGTACCTATTTCTTATAAGGCACTGTACTAGGTATTGTACAAAGTTTAAGAAGTACACTCTTTCCCTTTGACAAAGTTACATTCTTCTAGAGTTATACAAGAGATAAGGCAATGAATTTTCCTTAAGATGGCAGTTTAGCCAAATTTAGATCATTTTAATATGGCAAATATAACTTCAGATGCTAAAATGTCTGTGCCTCAGTCTTTGACCCTCCTACTTTAGAAGTACATGATTTTGGTCCTGGTGTGGCAAATGGATGGAAGAGGAAAAATGGCTCAGTACAACTCATTCCCAATTGTAATAAAAACAACTCAAAATACAAGTCTCCTCTTATAGTGGGTCAGCAGAGACTTCCTCATTTATGAAGCAAAATTTTTGTGGGGAAAGTCATGAAGGATTGGGGTCTGAGGCTGTGATTTCATTGGTGTAGGAGAATCTCGGTAAGAGAATTCACTCTCTTGATGCAAATTGGCATTATGATCTGAGAAGAGTGTCCTGCAATACTCAGAAGTTACCTGACAATTTATGGTTACATTAAGTACATATAAGTGGTAGAAGATGAAGACAGGTATTGATTTTAAGACTGGCCATCTATTTGCTGTTTCATACTGTCTATAATAAAGCTATCACACTGTTATATTGCTATAGGTCTGTTAACTTTTGCCATCTATTACACAAAACTGTGACTCTAAGTAATTCCCTTTCTTTTTTCCCATAATTACTAATTGGATATTTTCCCAATGTTTTCTACATTGCTTATAATAGAAGTTCATAATATGGGTATTACCCAAATATAAATGTCCATCTACTTACCCAGCACAAGGATTGACACAAGTTAACATTTCAAATGACAAAAATTTAATATATTTTAGGAATATAACCATTTAAATTAAAGCTAACACATTAAAGTGTCAGATATTTGACTTTCCCTTGGATTTCATACTCAGCTTCTTTGAATGGATATCACTAATGATATCTGTGGAATGAAAAGCAAACTAGCATCTAAAAATAATTATCATTAAAAGCATTAAAGATAGTATTACCTCTGCTTCATCATACTACCATCATCACCACTCAAAATAACTTCCCGCTGTCTCACACTCAAACCCTAGTAGTTAATTTGGAGAGGGAATTTTTTGACTTGGACAAATTCCCTTTTGAATATTCCTATCTTTCTTACTTTTTGTGTACTATCTGAAGAAATTAATTCTAGTTATTATCCAGTCTTGTTCTTAGAGGATACTCACTCCTATCCAACATGAAGAGCCAATAAGGAAAGACACATTTTCTCTCACTGGTTTGAATGCTAAATAAAATATCCCTTTCACCCTTCTCCCTTTTTGTTTTTTGATTTATTGTTAATTTTCCTAAGTGGGCATTTCATGTCAAGAAGTCTATAGGGATGAGGGGGGTGGAGCCAAGATGGTGGAGGAAAGACATTAACTACACAGAGCTCCTGATACAATTACCCCTAAGAGAGCAATAAAAGAACCCCTGGAGCACAAAAACCCAAAAAAAGATGGGCTGAGATTATTTTCCAGCCAAGGACAGATTAAAGGGGGCCATGTTGGGCTAAAAGAAGAGTCCAACTCTGTGATCACACCAACACAGACCCCAGGAACACTGTTCCAGATGAATTTACCCCCGAGCCTCCAAATCAGCTGCAGCACAAGCATCTTCTGGAACTGAGTTTATGGTTGGGTGAGAGGGCTGAAGGGCTGGCATGAGGGGTGGGTGGAAAATACAGGGGTGTCTGCAGGACCTAGAGAGGAATCTGGCTATCCCACCCCAACTGGGAATCAGGAAGAAATCCTGAGTGGCAGGAGGCCCAGGTTGGGGAGGTGGGGATGAACCACCATACCACACAAAGTTCTGCTGTTTGGTTAATTAGCAAATTGGCTTGAGGTTATCTTCAGACTAGAGAACAGGCCAGGTGAGAGAAATACCTGCCCTCCCTCAAACCTAGACATTTGGGACCTTCTGAAGCTTGAGACAGTGTAGCTTGGAAGTAGGGACCCACTGTAAGAGGAGTTAAAAGTCAAGAAAAAGATGGCAAGATGAGCAAGCAAAGAAAGCTGAGAATTATAGAAAGTTTGTTCAGCAGCAAGGAAGATGGAGGTCCAAACTCAGAAGAGGATAACAACCTCAGGGCCCCTACATCCAAAGCTCCAAAGAAAAATATGAATTTGTTTCAGGGCATGGCAGCACTCAAAAGGGACTTTGAAGAGAAAGTAGGAGAGATACAAGGAAGATTTAGAGAAGTGGAGGAAAGAATGGAAAGAGAAATGAGAGCAATGAAGGAGAGTCATGAGAAAGAAGTCAACAGCATGAAAAGCCAAATGGAAAAGGAGAAAAAAAAAGCTTTCTGAAGAAAATAATTGCCTAAGAATTAGGATTGAACAAATGGAAGCTTGTGACTTTATGAGAAAACAAGACACAGTAAACCAAATCCAAATGAATAAAAAATAGAGGGCAATATGAAATATCTCCTTGGAAAAGCAGCTGACCTTGAAAATCTATCCAGGAGAGATAATTTGAAAATCATTGGACTACCTGAAAACCATGACCAAAATAAGAATTTAGACAGCATCTTCCAAGGTATTGTCAGGGAAAATCGCCCTCATATTCTAGAAGCAGAAGCTAAAATACAAATTGAAAGAATCCACTGATCACCTTCTGAGAGAGATCCCAAAATGAAAACCTCCAGGAATATTATAGTCAAATTCCAGAGCTCCCAGGTCAAGGAGAAAATATTGCAAGCAGCTAGAAAAAAGGAATTCAAATTCTGTGGAGCTACAATAAGGATAAAACAAGATCTAGCAGCATCTACATTAAAGGACTGGAGGGCATGGAATATGATATTCTAGAGGGCAGTAGAACTACAGCCAAGAATCACATACACAGCAAAACTGATTATAATCTTTCAGAGGAAAAAATGGGACTTCAATGAAAAAGAGGACTTTTCAGGCATTTGTGATGAAAAGACCTGAAGTGAATAGAAAATTAGACTTTCAAATATAAGACACTAGAGAAGCATAAAAAAGAAACAGGAAAAAGAAATCATGAGGGATATTAAAAGATTAAACTGTTTACATTCCTACATGGGAAGATAATACCCCTAACTCATAAGAACTTTCTCAGTATTAGGGTATCTGAAAGGAATACACTTAGATAGAGGACACAGATATGAACTGAATATGAAGTGATGATATCTGTAAAGCATTTATTTTTTGTTTATCCTTGTTCTTTGTGGGAAAAGCAAGGTTGGGTGAAATGTCTGGGGCCAGATTTAGGCTTGAGACCTCCTGCTTTATCCACTGTGTCATCTAGCTAACCCATGTTGACATCTTTAAAATAGGGTTGAGGGTTAGGAGGAATGCACTGGTGGAGGGGGAAGGGGAGATGTGGACTGGGGAGAGGTAGTTCACATGAAGGAAACAGGATAAAAGCTTATGGAGGGGAGGGGAAGAGGGGGAAGGTGTGGGGGAGTGAGGGAACATTACTATCATCAGAATTGCCTCAAAGAGGGAATAACATACATACTCAAGTGGGTATAGTGATATATTTTTGCCCTGAGGAAAAGCAGCAGGGGAAGAAGACAAGAGGGTAGAGAGAGAGGAGGGGGAGGAGGGAAGGGCAGATTGGGAGAGGGAGCAGTAAAAAGCAAAACACTTTTTAAAAAATTTTTATTTTTTTGAATTGAATAGAATTTTTATTTTCCAAAATATATGTAAAAACAAATTTTGACATCAATTTTTTGGAACTTTGTGTTCCAACTTCTCTTCTTCCCTCCCTTCCCACTCCGCACCCACAAGAACTCAAGCAATTCAAAATAAGTTATACATGAGTAGTCATGGAAAACATTCCCACATTAGCTAGATTGTGAGAGAAAACAATCAAATAAACAAAACTTCAGATTAAGTAATTGTTAAAGAGGAAAGAAGAAATAATTTAAAAAAAATGTGTTTCCTTCTCTTTTCAGTTACTATCAGTTCTTTCTCTGTAGATGGGTCGCAATTTTCATAAATCCTTCAGGGTTATATTGGATCATTGCCTTGCTGAAAATAACCACATACTTCCCAGCAGATCATCTCACACTATTGCTCTTATTTTGTATACAGTACATTTCACTCTGATTCAGTTCATGTAGGTTTTTCCAGGTTTTTCTGATAATATCCTGTTCATCATAACCTGTATATAGTACCTTAAACTTGACAGAGAATTTTCTTCATAATAGCCCAGCAAAGTAGGTACCATATGTTTTGCCATTATAATCAATCATCATAACTATTTCCCTCCATCCTATTCCCTTCCCATGATATTTACTCTATTTTCTATCTTCTTTTAACCTTTTCCTCCTCAAAAGTGTTTTACTTCTGACTGTCCCCTCCCCCGCACTGCACTCTCTTTTTTCACCCTTCCCTTTTTATCCTCTTCCCCTCCTAGTTTCCTGTAGCGTTAAATAGATTATTCCTCCCAATTGGGTGTGAATGTTATTCCCTCTTTGAGCCCATGCTGATGAGATTAAGGTCTTTGAGCTAATTCTACATTCTAAATTTTTCTTCCTCCTTCCCTCCTCAACCATCCCTATGAAAGCAAGTAATTCAAGATGTCATATTTGTGTAGTAATGCAGAACATCTTCACCTTCCTTGAAAGGGTTTTGCTTTTTACTGTTCTCTCCCCCACTCTGCCCTTCCCTCCTTCCCTTCTCCCCCCCCCCTTATCTCCCTCCCTTTCCTCAGGGCAAAAATATATTACTATACCCACTTGAGTATGTATGTTAGTCACTCTTTGAGCCAATTCTGATGATAGTAATGTTCACTCACTCCCCCACACCTTCCCCCTCTTCCCCTCCCCTCCATAAGCTTTTTTCTTGTTTCTTTCATGTGAACTACCTCTCCCCAGTCCACCTCTCCCCTTCCCCCTTCCCCATTCTATTCCTCCTACCCCTCAACCCTATTTTAAAGATGTCACCATGGGTTGGTCAGGTGGCAAAGTGGACAAAGCACTAGCCCTGGACCCAGGAGGTCCCAAGCCCAAATTCGGCCCCAGACATAAGGCACCCCACCCTGTATGCCCCACAAAGAACAAAACATACATGCTTTACAAATGTCATCCCTTAATATTCAGTTCACACCTGTGTCTTCTGTGAATTCCTTACTGAGAGAGTTCTTATGAGTTTAAAGTATTATCTTCCCATGTAGGAATGTAAACTGTTTGATCTTTTAATATCCCTCATGAAGTCTTTTTCCTGTTTACCTTTTTATGCTTCTCCAGGGTCTTGTATTTGAAAGTCAAATTTTCTATTCAGTTCAGGTCTTTTCATCACAAATGCCCGAAAGTCCTCTTTTTCATTGAAGTCCCACTTTTTCCTTTGAAATGATAAACTCAATTTTGCTGGGTACATGACTCTTGGCTGTAGTCCCAGTTCCTTTGCCCTCTGGAATATCATATTCCATGCCCTCTGGTCCTTTAATGTAGGTACCACTAGATCTTGTTTTAGCCTTATTGGAGCTCTACAATATTTGAATTCCTTTTTTTATAGCTGCTTGAAATATTTTCTCCATGACTTAGGCGGGACAACAAAACACTTTGGAGGAAGGTGAACATGTTCTGCACAATTGCCCATGTATGACTTACATTGAATTGCTTGATTTCATAGGGAGAGTTGAGGAGGGAGGAAGGAAAAATATTTAGAAGGCAGAATTAGCTCAAAGGACTTAACTTCATCAGAGTGGGCTCAGGGAGGAAATAACATACATACCCAATTTGTAGGACTAATCTATTTAACCCTACAGGAAAGTAGGAGGGGAAGAGGATAAGGAGGGAAGGGTAAAAGAAGGGAGGGCAAAGTGGGGGAGGGGGCAGTTAGAAGCAAAACACTTTTGAGGAGTAATAGGGTAAAAATGATAGAAAATAGATTAATATCATGGGAAGGGAATAGGATGGAAGGAAATAGTTATGATGATTGACTATAATGGCAAAATGTATGGTACCTACTCTGCTGGGCTATTATAAATAAAATTCTTTGTAAAATTTAAGGTACTATATAAAAGTTATGATGAACAGGATGCTATCACAAAAACCTGGAAAGACTGACGTGAACTGAGGCAGAGAGAAATATACTGCATACAAAATAACAGCAATAGTGTGAGATGATATGCTGGGAAGCATGTGGTTATTTTCAGCAAGGCAATGATCCAGTATAAATCTGAAGGACTTATGAAAATTGCCATCCATCCTTAGAGAAAGAACTTATTGTATCTGAAAACTGAAATACATTTTTTTTGACAATTCCTTAATCTGAAGTTTTGTTTTTATCTGTTTTCTCTCACAACCTAGCTAATGTGGAGATGTTTTCCATGACGACTTATATATAACTTATATTAAATTGCTTGAATTCTTGGTGTGGGGGTGGGAAGGGAAGGAGGAAAAGAAGTTGGAACACAAAGTTTTAAAAAAAGTTGATGTCAAAATTTATTTTTACATTTAATTTGGAAAATAAAATTCTAAACAGAAAAATAAGAATGAAGGATGAACAAAAGCTTTGTATCAGTCAGTAGAATGTAAGCTAATTGAGAGAGTCATGCTGTTGTATTACTTTTTTAGTGCCTAAAACATATGGAACATCCTCAATAAATGCAAATTATATTAAATTTGTTGAAATAAAAAAAGAAGTCTACAGCTCAGCTATGGTCCTCAGATTATGATGGCCAGCAGTCTCTTTCTCTAATTAGCTTGATAACTTACATGTCCTGATCACTGCAGAAGAAGGCCTGGGAAATCCTTTCATTACTGGGAGACCACTGTTGGCCTCTGAAATAACATGTGAAGGTGTAAAGTTGGGTGATAGATATTTCATCAAGGTTTGCCATCAAGGCATATTCCTGGAGGATCAGTTCTCCAAATGACTTCCTTTTATTACCCCAGTCCTCTAGGCCAGTAGAGCTTTGGGAAATGGGTTCAGATTAGGAAAGGTCATTAGTTAGAAGCATCTTAGAGATCAGAAGTGAAACTAAAAGGCTTTATTTCCAGGGCAAATTTGCTACACAGTCTTTCACCAACACTTCCCCTTGCACCTTCCTTCTTCCTGAATCACAATTTTTTTTTTATCATATAACAAATCTATTCTGCATTTCTGCTATTACCTATGTCAAATAGGGGTTAGGGAAGTCTTCGGGAGATTTATCTAGATGATATTGCACCTGGGCTCTTTACCCCTTTTTTCACCTTTCCTGAGTATGTGATAAGGCACTGACCTTAATATGGACATGCCATGGATTACAGGTAGTCATGTGAGTTTAAGAGATCTGGAGATCCTGGGTCCCATGGGAAAAAAAAAAGAGTGAATGGTTGCCAAAGTTACAAAATTCATTGGCTGTGGAAGTATGAAGATCAGAGAAGGAGAGTGATAATACACATTTGAGATAGTAATTAAAATGCCTAATTAGCAATTTTGTAAACTGCCTTTTTTGTTTGTTTGTTTTTTCGGGGCAATGGGGTTAAGTGACTTGCCCAGGGTCACACAGCTAGGAAGTGTTAAGTGTCTGAGGCTGGATTTGAACTCAAGTACTCCTGACTCCAGGGCTGGTGCTCTATCCACTGCGCCACCTAGCTGCCCCCAGGGATTAAGTTTGATGTCACTGAAGATGAATCCAAAAAGTCCGCATCAGTAAATCTGGGTTTGTACTTCCCTTTAAGTCTGATCTAGAGGCCAAATATCTTTAGGACAACTTTAAGATCATATTTAATTTTGCTAGAATTGTAGACTATGCACCAGAAAAATTCTTCATGTACCTTGAGTGAGAAATGTTTTAGGTCCAGAAATTCCTCATCCATTCCAATCTGAATCCCCTCCTTCCTTTCTCACACATAAATACTAATCTAGACCTACATTTGTAGAATAGTATTAAACCAAATAGGTCTCCAAGGTTGGAACCGGGGCTAACACAAATCATTAAGTATACTCTACTTCCTCCCACCTACCTTAAATAGAGCTGCCAAATTCTAAACTTAATACTTTCACCTATGGCTCCCTTTCCACTGTTTTGTTTACAATGTATGTCTGTATTACTGATATACATAATATATACTCTGACATTTATTACCATTGTGACCTTGGTTAAGACATTTAGTTTCCCTGGCTCTCAAATTCATCTCTGAAATGGAGAAGTTGGACTAAAGGGATTTCTAAGTTTCCTTACATCTGTAGATCAGATCTTATATCTATTCTCTTTTCTCTTTCTTGTTAATCTAAGTCATTTTGGAGTTTGGTGCTGTGCATGATTGTGTAGGTAGTGGTAGGAAGCTATAATCATGCACCAGGGATAAAGCATCATCCTCCAAATGTGACTGGCTGGTTGTGCCTCTGTGTATTTGAAATTATTTCAAGGCCTTGAATCACACCAAAGAAGCCACTTTCTCTACCAAACTGGTTCTACTGAAGTCATGATTTTTCCACTCCACAGAGGTTAACCTAGAGACAGATGAAACAGGTCTACTTATGGGTAAATTTGCCTTTCTTGGTAGGAGCTTAGTAGAGGGATTGAAATTAAAAGGGCTTTGAAAAAATTAAGAGCACTAGAAAATGTCAGCTGTTACGACTATTATCATTATTAAAGGTTTGTTGAATCATATTGATTTGGAACAGCAAGGGGAAGTTTTCGGAAACATTTCTCATACTGCCACTGGGCTTACTCCCATCATAGTAGGGATGGGGCATCTACTCTTGGTTTAGCCTACCAGTGATAAAGAATACCCTTGGTTGAGTGGAAGCGTGGCATGGCCTTCTGATGGTATTTGGTTTTCTTGGACCTAGAATAGATCTCAGAGTTTTCCTATTATTTATTGGAATAATAAGAACATTATGATAAAATTTATCTTCATATTGGGTCCCTGTATTACTGTTCCTGACTTGAGCTGAACAAGATGTCTATGAGGAATTTAAAACTTCAGTGTCTCCAGAACCAGACCTGGCACTCAAATAATGGAGGGGAGGAAGGGTTAGCCAAAAACATTCAAATACCATACTGACTCATGATAAGGCTATCTGTCATTGTGCCATGATTTAAATATCATTTTTTCCCTATTCTCCTATAGTTGTTAGCCTCTGATGTAACCCTCCCATTCTACTTAAACAGGATATGTTCAGGATATGTTCCCTGCTCTTCAAACTAAAAACATATCACCTTAGCACTTGAGGTGTTAAAGGACTATCAGAATAACCTTCAATTTATTGGTACCCTCTGATTTATTTTTCCCCCCTACAATTTACATGTAAAAACAACTTTACATTAATTTTTTATAATTTTGAGTTCCAAATTCTCTCTCTCCCTCCTTCTCCCCCCTCCCTTATTGAGAAGACAAACAAGTTGATATAGGTCATACATATGTATCCATGCAAAACATATTTTCATATTACCTATGTTGTAAAAGAAAACACAGGGGCAGCTAGGTAGCACAGTGGATAAAACACCAGCCCTGGATTCAGGAGTACCTGAGTTCAAATCTGGCCTCAGACACTTAACACTTACTAGCTGTGTGACCCTGGGCAAGTCACTTAACCCCAATTTCCTTACCAAAAAAAAAAAAGAAAAGAAAACACAGCCCAAAAAGCAAAGAAAAAAAAGCATGAAAAATCAAATTACATTTCAATCTTTATTTAGACTTCATCAGTTCTTTCTTTGAAGGTAGATAGCATTTTTTATCATAAACTTTTCTGAATTATCTTAGATCATTTGTTACTTTCCTTTTCTGTCATACCAATCTGATATATGTGAGGTGGTACCTCAGGGTTATTTTAATGTGCATTTCTCCAATTAGTAGTGATTTAAAGTAATTATTTTTCCATATGACTATAGATAGCTTTGATTCTTTGTCTGGAAATTGGCTGTTCATATCCTTTGACCAGGTATCAGTGGAGAATGATTATATTCTTGTAAATTTTACTCAGTTCTCCTTACATTTGAGAAATGAGGCCTTATAAGAGATACTTGATGTAAAAATATTTCCTGCAGTTTTTTGCTTTCCTTCTAGTTTTGGCTGCATTGTTTTTGTTTGTACAAAACTTTTAAAATCTAATGCAATCAAAATTATCCTTTTTCATATCATGTAATGCTACCTCTTGTTTGGTCACAAATTTTCCCCTTATCTATAGACCTAACAAGTAAACTATTCTATGCTCCCTAATTTACTTATTGTATCCTTTTTATATTTAAATCATGTACTCATTTTGACAATATCTTGGCATATGGTATGGAATTGGTATATAGCTCATTTCAGTCTCATTTTTTCTCCATTTTTTCCTCTGCCACTCTTAATTGTTTTTTAAAAGTTTTTTTTTTAAACTTCTAGGATTCTTGCTGGGTTTTTGTTCAACATATATGTTTTTGGCTTTGTTTGTATCTTTTTTGATATTATTATCTTCCTCTGAGTCTGTCTTGGTCTTTCTGGTCACCTTAGTAACTTTTTTTGCTGCTGTTTGCTATTTTCCCAGCCTATTTCTTGACCTTGAATTTTATGTTAAAGTTGTGCTCAATTCCTGGGGCAAGGGGTAAGGGAGACAGTGTTCCAAGTTTCAGTCTTTTTTCCACTGCTCTTTTCAGAGCTAGTTTTTGGGTTTTAGAATTTCTTCATGCTCTTGAAGTGATATAATCCAGGGATATATATGGTCACTGCTCTCCTGGTCTGTGCTCTGGTACTTAGCCAGGGAGGCCCCCAGATCCTTTGAAGATGTAATTGATCCTGCTGCTCAGAGGCCCCACTCCAGTCTGACTTCAAGTGTTCCTCTCTACTCATGAAGTGTGACTTGGAAAGGAGTATAGACAATGCAATTGCTAAATAGCTATGTCTTGTGCCCAGTGCTAGTTCAGGGTCCCCATATAATATCTTTCTGACCAGTTACAAGATCCTTTTACTGTCTCATATTTAAGATTTTTGAAGCTACTGCTTCTGCTGTTGTCACATCTACAATACACAGCTTCTGATGCTGCCAAGTTGGCTCTATGGGCTCTGTGTTAGCCCCCATCCTAGGGCCACAGATCTCTCCTTCCAACCTCCTGTGTTGTCTTGGGCTGGAAAAAATGATTCATCCTGACCTTCTGTTGGCTCTTCTACTCGAGAATTTTACTTGAGGGCTTATTTTAAAGTTGTTTGGAGGGGAATATTGGGAAAGCTCAGCTGCTTGCTTTCCTCTGCCATATTGGCTCCTTTTCTGGAAGTCTCCTACCTATACAATTTTGAACAAGTCACTTAATTTCCTGGGTCCCTAGTTTCCTAATTTATAAAATGAAGGTTTTGGACTCAAAATCTTTCGTCATCCCTTCCAGCTCTAAATCTATGATCCCATAAAGGTTTATAAAGCTGTCATGGTTTACTAAGCTTTTGGAATTGAAAGGTGTTAGAGAAAGGTTCTAATTAGTCCCCCTGAACCTGTCCCTCTCCCCCGAGCACAAAATTGACACAAGCTAAGTAACGTATCTTCTCTTTATTGAATATTTTTCATTTTTCTAGACTTGATGAGAACGTGAACTTAGAAAAGAAATCTATCCTTTTAGCAACAGTTAATTAAGAAGACCCCCACTATTAAGCTCATTAGACAGGGATATATAGTGTCATTCCTATTATTGCTTAGAAATTGATTTAGTACTCTGCAAGCCAATGAGAATCAGACTTCTCATTTCAGTGGATACTTTAAAACTGTGAGGGTTAAGGCTACATAGATAGGATCTACCAAAAATGGAATAATCATAACTGTTTTATAGATATTCTAGCAGTGAAATATTATGTTCCCTTGCATTTTTGTTTATTCAGCCTGACAGAGGAGCCAGAAAAAGGTGCTTTTGATTAAGCTCTCCAATATCTTATATTTATATTGTACCTTTCATGCCAAAGGGCTTAATAAACTATGTTTATACAGCTTTATAAACCTTGCAAAGGAATTGGCTTTTTTCTTCTCTTTTTCCACTAGGAATGGTAGCCAAGTGGTGGCAAGTATCTGTATAACTGTGGGAGATGGGAAAGTTTCATCCAAGGCACAAAGGTAAAACTAGGTACTTAAGGAATGATTTGAGATTCCAGTTATCTACCTTAGGATCTGTTTCCAAGCAACTTCTTTGAAGTCTGACATTGAGCACATGAATTAATCAAGTACAAACAGGAAAGTATTGTTATCCCAGAAGGGACTTGAATTTCTTGGAAGTGGGGGTATAGGGGAAAGGGTTTCTAGGAAATGTAGATACCACAGATTCAAAGCCACTACCTCCTCCCAATCAACTCGTTTTAAAAGTTACTTCACACCTCAAGATCCTCCTTAGTTTTACTTTTATTCTTGACTAAAGTGGGCAGTTATTAGGTATATATATATATATTTTTACATATAAGGTATTTTTTTCCCATTACATGTAAAGATAGTTCTCAACTTTTGTTTATACAAGCTTTACAATTTCAGATTTTTCTCCCTCCCTCCCCTCCGTCCCCTCTCCCCTAGACAGCAGGTAATCTGATATAGGTTATATCTATATATCTATATACATATACATATATATATATGTATACACACATACACACACACACACACACACACACACACACACATATATCCATAATAACATTAATCCTATTTCTGCATTAATCCTGTTATAAGAGAAAAACTCAGGGCAGTAATGCAAAACCTCAAAATAGAAAAAAAAAAAAACAACAGAACCCAAAACAAAAGAAATAGTATGGTTCAATCAGCATCTATACTCCACAGTTCTTTTTTTTTTCTTGGATTTGGAGATCCTCTTCTATCATGGGTTCCCTGGAACTCTTCTGTACCATTGCATTGGTGAGAAGAATATAGTTATTAGGTATATTTTTATCTATATCTCTATCTTCACCTATACCTTTACTATATCAATATTGAATATATAAGTATGCATACATACATATATACTCATACACATATATTATGGAAATATAATATAACATACACATATATACACACATACACATATATACTCATGCACATACACATAGATAGATAGATAATTTGTATATCTATATCTTGGAGAGGAAGCTAGGTTGTACAGTAGATAATGTTAAACCTGCACTTGGAATCAAGAAGATGAGTTTTAATTCAGCTTCAGATACTTACTAGCCTCTCATCTGTATGTGTTCTATCCAGTCAAGGGATAATATAATTTAAGAATTATTAGTGCATTATGTAATAATGTTTAAACTTCTGTTCATATAACATAATTGTTTTGTTTAAATAATGGGCTTTTTTATGGCTACCATTTAGTGTGGAAACAGGCCTGACACTATTGATTGGACTTCTGATGATATTTAACTTAAGGAAATAAAAGTTAGCTATTTGAAAATATGATTTATTAATTATAAGTTAATGCAGTTTTGACTTGGTTTAAAAAAGACATATAATTCAACATTTTCAGCAAGAGTACCAATTGAATAGAAGGATTGCTTTATATTAGTTGAATTGGTCTAATCACCAGCTAAAGGAATTCAATTATAGTATATGCTAGTTATATTTCATTAAGGGCAGCTAGGTGGCACAGTGCCAGGCCTGAAGTCAGGAAAATCTGAGTTCAAATCCAACCTCAGACACTTACTAGATGTGTGACCGTGGGCAAGTCACTTAATCAAGTTTGCCTCAGTTTTCTCATCTGTAAAATAACCTGAAGGAAATGTTAAATCACTCTATCATCTTTACTCTAAATGGGGTCACAGAGTCAGACACAACTGAATAAACAACTGAACAATAATAAATATTTCACTAAATATAAATTACACTATATCCTCCTTCATTAGATTGTAAGTTCTTCCATTAACTGGCAAACTTCTTGAGAGCAGGGACCATCTTTTTCCTCTTTTTTTTTATTCCCAAAGATTAGCATAGTGCCTGGCACATAATAGGCATTTAATAAATGTCTATTGATTGATTGTAGGGCTGGAAGGAGAATAAAAATAGAGGGGGAAAAGGAGCAGGAGGATGGGAAGAGGAGACAAAAAATGCTCATGTTACAGAAAAAGAGCACTATCTCTTCTGTCCGAGGCCTGAACAGTGTTCAAATCCTCCCAGGGTGACCTTGGGTAAGCCTTAGCCACACTGGAACACAGTTTTCCTCTGCTGTGAAATGAGATCCTTAAACAAAATGACCTCTGATGTACCTTTCAGATCAAGGTGTCTGAATCTATATTTGCAATGTCATTTTTATCATAGTAATGACCATTTGTTCCTTTTTATTTTCATTTTCCAGTCTCCATCAAGGATCCAAAGCTTGTAGGAATTTTACGTACAGATTGAAAGTTAAGGACTTAATAATCATGTACCTATTAGTGTTCATGCAGGGGGAAAGGCTGAGCAGACAGAAAAAAGAAAGATTATGTATGTGCTTTATTATATTGTGACAGGTATAATTTCAGACAAGTTGTATTTTTATCTTGTTGTTGCTCTTAATGGTACAACAATCTCATACCTTCTTCGCTGACCCAGTTTAGAAATTATAAACTCTACTTTGAAATCTATTAAATTTCCCAGGGAATTACTTAGGTGAGGAACTCCCCCACATTAAATTGCTGTTTTAGGAAATGGATGATGGCTTAATGAATTAATGAAAAGTAACTGCTCGTCATTTAAGCCAGATTTGGAAAGGACCATAGAAATTCAGAAAAAAAAATCCATTTTGGCCATACTCACTGGTTCTACCCCACCATCCAGATCAATCACTGAAGGTTGCATAGGTTATAGACATACAATTAATTTATTTTACTAAAATAACCCTGTGCATTATGTTGGGTATTAAAAAATCCCTTTTATTTCCCATTCACTTTAATGGAGTGTTTTGCTATTTCCTTCTCTAGCTCATCTTATAGATGAGAACACTGAGGCAAACAGGGTAAAGTGACTTGCCTAAGATCAAAAAACTAGTTAGTGTCTGAGGCTGGATTGGAACTCATAATCATGAGCCTTCCTGACTCCAAGCCCTTCACTCTATTCACTGTATCACCTAACTGCCTCCAATCAATGTTTATTCTATACCAAAAGTTATTCTAGGAACTACACATACACAAGTAGTTGTGACACAGACCCACTCTCAGTGAGCCTATGATCTAGGAGGAGAAAGGAAAGGTAAACAAATAACTTAGATAAAAATGGAAGTGATAAAAATATGGATCATTGTGATATAGTGGAAAAAACACTAAGGAGTCAGAGAAAGTGGGTTCAAATCCCAGCTTTTATGTACCATCTGTGTGATCTCTGTGTCTCAATTATCTTTTCTGCCAAATGAGAAGGCTCAACTAGATTATTTCTAGAATTGTTTTCAGATTTAAATCTTTGATAACAACAATAATAACTAGTACTTATATTGCATTTTAAGGTTTGAAAAGAATGTAGAAATATCTCAATTTATTGTTGCAATAATTCTATGAAATAGGTGCTATTATTACACCCATTTTACAGATGAGAAAACTAAGACCACCCAAAAAAGGGTAATTGACTGGCCCAGGGTCACGGAGCTAGGAAGTGTCTGAAACCAAATTTGAACTCAGGTTTCTTGAGACAAAATGGGCAGAACTCCATTCCCATTGCTATCTAGTTACCTCTTCCCTATTATCACAATGGCAAAGGAGATATCTAGGCAAAAATCATTGCATGAATTTGAATAGGGATAGGTTATCTTGACCTGGAAACATCCATCAGATAAGACTTCATTTTATGGATCTGATTCTGGCCTTAAAAGAAGAGAGAGAGAGGCTTCTGTAGAAAGAACCAGAAGTATCAGGATAAACAGGAGATTACCTGAATAAATGCAAAGAAATGGGATGGAGAAAGATCAAGACAAAAAAAAAAAAGAAATGGAGAATTGTTCAATGTGATTGTAACATAGAATTCATAAAGAGGAGTAGTATGAAATAGGATGGAAGATAAGATGGAGCTAAATTATTGTGGGACTCATATATGGCAAAGGACAGTGGAAATAAAGACTTTTCACTTGAGAAGATTGTATTCTATTTAGGAAGACAATCCGTGCAAATGTGAAACAATTGGAAAAGCACAGAGTAATGAGGTAAAGGTGTCTTTGGGATTAGGTGGCAAGAACTACCATTGTACCTGACCATAATGACAATGGAAACTACTTCATCAGTGACTCTTTTAGACAGGACTACAAGAAAGTTCATTTGGGAGAGGATCAACATCTTTCTTAAGGCAAAAGTGGTACTTAAGAAAAGGACCTTTCATTAGGGGCCTCATCAAGCTTATCTCTGTCTTAAAGCAGATTGGAGAGGCAACATAATGTAGAAGAAAGAAATCTTGACTAGAAATCAGAACATCTGGATTCAAGTCTACCTCTGTCACTCATTTGCTGGGTGTACAAGTCTCTCAACTTCTCATATATTAAGCTTCATCTTTGGAAAAGCATCATTATGTAAACCATGAAGTGATATATAAAATATGGCATAAAATCTCACATTCTATCCTCTCCTATGCTCTAGGCTTCAGTCAAATTGAATTATTTACTGTTTTGCTATCTCAGTCCCATTACTTCATTTCCATTCCTTTTTTTCCCCTTTCCCATGCCATCACTATTTGATAAAATCCTTTGTGCTGTTTCTAACTATGGTGTTCAGTATTAAGCTCTATCTCTTCAGATCTTTCACAGAATTTTGTTTTTATCCCTCATCTATACTTAACCTATTCTTTTAAGTATATGTTTTATCTTACCTGTTAGAATGAGAGTTCTGTGAAAGTAGGGACCATATTTTGCTCAGTTTCATTATCACCTAGTACAGGATCTTGAACACAGTAAATTTTAATGTTTCTGGAAATAAAACATTCACTGAAATCACCAGTAACATACCTAAATACACACATACCTATATACATACATATGTATATATATATGTGTGTGTGTGTATATGTATATGTATATATGTATACACACACACACACACATACATCTGTATGTAAAAAGGGCACAATTGTTTGGTAATTTGAACAGTCTTTTGGCATGGCTCTTCTTTAGGAATGGAATGTAAACTGATTTTTTCAATTCAATGGCTACCGTTGAGTTTTCCAAATTTTCTGGTATATTGAGTATGTTTTAACAGCACTGTTTTTAAGATTTCATATAGCTCGGATGGAATTCTGTTGCCTCCAACTAGCCTTATTGTTAGCAATGCTTCCTAAGGCTCATGACTTCATTTTCCAGGACATATGGCTCTATATCAGTAACCACACTATGGAGTTTATTGGTGATGTCCAGATCTTTTTTATAAAGTTCTATATATTTTTGCAACTTTATAATCTCTTTTACTTTTTTCTAAATCCCTACCATTATTGTCTTTTCTCATGCCAATTTTTGCAAGAAACATTCCCTTGACATCTCTAATTTTCTTGAAGAGATATCTTGTCTTTCCCAAATAAAAAATGCCTTTCTCAAGTTATTTAGAGCATTCTTATCAGATTATAGATAGCTTTGATTTTATTTTTGGTGGGGCAATGAGGGTTAAGTGACTTGCCCAGGATCACACAGCTAGAAAGTGTCAAGTGTTTGAGGCTGGATTTGAACTCAGATCCTCCTGAATCTAGGGCAAAAGCTTTATCCACTGTACCACCTAGCTGCCTCCTGATTTCTTCTTCTGTAAACTTCTTGTTTATATCTTTTGATGATTTATCAGTTGGGCAATAGTTCTTATTTTTACAAATTTGAATGTTATATACTCTCTATATATTTGAGAAATGAGACCTTTATCAGAGAAACTTCCTGTAAAATTTTTGATATTACTTCATTATCTGTGCTACCTTTTAGCAAACTATAATTTCCCCAATTATCATTTTTAATTAGGTCTGGTTTTGCTTTTGCCTTGTCTGAGACCATGATTTCTTAGTGTACCTTTTTTTGTTGTTGTTCAGCTGAAGCATATTAGATTTTGCTCCAGCCCTTTATTTTAACTCTGCATGTGCCTTTTAGTTTCAAGTGTTTCTCTAAAAAAACCCCATTTTAAAAATTCTTGTTTCTAACCCATTCTGCTATCTTTTTCCATATTGTGGATGACCACAACCCAAATTCACAGTTCTGGTTACTAACTGTGTATTTCCCCTCATTACATTTTCTTCTGTTTCTTCTCTCTCTCTATTCCATGTCTCCTGAAAAGTCTATTTTACAGCTTAATAACTCTTTGGGTAAATTAAAAATAAAATAAATAAAAATTCAAAAGTGAATTTTAAAAATCTATTTGATGTAACCACTGGTTCCCTTAATCTGTCTTCCCTTTTATCATTGCCCCTTCCTCTTATTCCTTTCCCTTCCTATTTACCTCATGAGTAAGTCAAATATCTATACATATTAAATATAATATCTATATTTCGCTCTTTGAACCTATTCAAAGAGTGATGAGAGTAAGGTTCAGTTATTGTCTACTCTCCATTTCCCCATATATTGTAAAAGCTCTTCCTTATGTGTCTCTTTTATGAGAGATTTTTTTTTCCCATTCTACCTCTCCTTTCTCTATTTTCCCAGTGCATCTTTCTCACCCTTACACTTTGGAGATCATTCTAACAAAATCAACTCAAAGCCATGAACTCTATCTATGTAATTCCTTTTATCTGCCCTTATAATGATAAATTTCTTAGAAGTTACATTATCATCTTACTATACAGGAATGTAAGCAGTTTAATTTTGCTTAGATCTTTATGATAATTCTTTCATTTTATCTTTTTATGTTTCTCTTGAGTCTTGTGTTTGAATGCACATATTCTATTTAATTCAGGTGTTTGCACCTGGAATGCTTGAAAGTTTTTTATTTAATTAAATATCCATTTTCCCCTGAAGGATTATACTCAGTTCTGCTGGGTAAGTTACTCTTGCCTGTAATATTCACTCCTTTGCCTCCCAGAATATCATATTCCAAGGCCTCTGCTCCTTTAATGTGGAAACCACTAAATCCTATGTGATCCTGACTATGGCTCAACAATATTTGAATTGTTTCTGGCTGCTTGAAATGTTTCTTTTTTCACCTAGGAGAGCTGAATTTTACTATAATATTCCTGGGAGTTTTTCTGGGCTGTATGTCTGTCTGTCTCTCCCTCCCTTCTGCCTTGGGGATTTCATGTGGCTGAGCAATGGCCTGGGCAGGAGGCCAGACCACTTTCCTGCCTCTGGCTGGCTCATCAGGGCCATGGGGACAGAGGGTTTGGGTGTCCCAGTCCATCCTTGACCCAGCCGCACTGACGCAACTTTTCTCTATCTCCCCTCCTCAGAGCACCTTTACCCCCAGAAGTGTGGGGTTTAGGTGAGGAGGTGGAGGCACCTGCAGGCTTCCCCACAGTGGAGGAAGCAGCTCTGACCTTCCAACTCAAGGTAGTCAGGGTTGGGGGAGCCGTTGGTCCCCCCACTTGGGTTGGCTGCTTCTGAGGTGTTCAACCAGTAGGAGCATCTGATCAGCTTTTTTTAATCTCTTAAAGAAGGTGATTGATGCATTCTTTCAATTTCTATTTTAGCCTCTGGCTCTGTGATACCAGGGCACTTTTCCTTGATATTTCCTTGAAATAGAATGTCTAAATTCTTTCTTTGATCTAAATTCTTCTTAAATTATCTCTTCTTAATATTTTTACCAGATCATTTGTTTTTCTGATAAGATATTTCATATTTTCTTTATCTTTATTCTTTTGACATTTTTATTATTTCTTTTTTTTTTTTTAGTGAAGCAATTGGGGTTAAGTGACTTGCCCAGGGTCACACAGCTAGTAAGTGTTAAGTGTCTGAGGCCGGATTTGAACTCAGGTACTCCTGACTCCAGGGCCGGTGCTCTATCCACTGCGCCATCTAGCTGCCCCTTTTTATTATTTCTTGATGTCTTAATGTTTCATTGGCTTCCATTTGCCAAATTCTAATATTTTTTTTTTGGTGAGGTAATTGGGGTTAAGTGACTTGCCCAGGGTCACACAGCTAGTACGTGTTAAGTGTCTGAGGTAGGATTTGAACTCAGGTCCTTTTGAATCCAGGACCAGTGCTCTGTCCACTGCGCCACCTAGCTGCCCCCTCAAATTCTAATTTTTAAAGAATTATTTTCTTCTGTGAGATTTTGTACCTCTTTCCATTTGACTAATTCTGTTTTGTTAAGTAGTTCTTTTCTTCAGCAGTGTTTTGTATCTCCTTTTCCATTTAGCTTATTCCATTTTTTAAGGGGTACTTTTCTTCAGTGATTTTGTGCCTCTTTTGCCATTAGACTAATTCTGGTTTTAAGGTACTATTTTCTTAAATATTTTATGCGTCTCTTAATTCTCTTTTTCTTTTTGGCTAGTATTTACTTTTATAATAAACATTTTTATTTAAAATATAGAGTTTCAAATTATTTCCCTTTATCCCTTCCTTTCCACCCTCCCTAAGGCTGTAAGGAATCAGATACAGGTTATACATGTGCAATTATGTAAAACGTTGCCATGTAATTACCACATTTTGTATAAGAAAACTCAAATAAAAGAAAAAATGAAAGAAAGTGAAAAATAGCATGCTTGAGTCTGTGCTCAATCAATATCAGTTATTTCTTTAGAGGTGGATCGTGTACTTCATCATTAGTCTTTTGGGATTGTCTTTGATTATTGTATTCTGAGAATAGTTAAGTCATTCACAGCTTTGATCAAATGGTATTGCTATCACTGTGTACAGCATTCTACTGGTTCTGCTCACAACTATCCATTACTTCATATAAGTCTTTCTGGGCCTTTATGAAATCATCCTGCTTGTCATTTCTTATACCACAATAATATTCCATCAGCATCATATACCACAGCTTGTTTAACCCTTCCCCATTTGATGGCCATTCCTTTGATTTTCAATTCTTAGCCACCACAAAAAGAGCTCCTCTACATATATTTTTGTACAAATAAGTCTTTTTCTCATTTTGTGGGGGGGATGTGTTTGGCATATAAACTTAGCAGTTGTATTGCTGGATCAAATGGGTATGCATAGTTCTATAGCCCTTTGGGCATAGTTCCAAATTGCTCTCTAGAATGGAGATACATTTGCAACTTCACCAACAGTGGATTAATGTCCCAGTTTTCCCACACCCTCTCCAACATCCTATATTTTCCTCTTTTTTGTTATATTTGCCACTCTCATAGGCATGAGGTGATACCTCAGAGTAGTTTTAATTAATATTTCTCTGATGAATAGTGATTTAGAGCATTTTTATATTACCATAGATCGCTTTGATTTCTTTGTCTGAAAACTGCCTGTTTATAACCTTCAATCATTGATCAATTGGGGAATGAATTTAATTTTTAAAAAATTGGCTCAGTTTTTTATGTATTTGAGAAATGAGGCCTTTATCAGAGATACTTGTTTCAAAGATCTTTCCCACTTTTCTGCTTTCCTCATAATTTTGATTGTATTGCTTTTGTTTGTGCAAAAGCTTTTTAGTTTTATAAAATCAACGTTATCTATTTTAAATTTTATATTGTTCTCTATGTCTTCTTCAGTTCTAAATTCTTTCCCTGTCCATAAATCAGAGAGATAAAAGAATCCATGCTCTATTAATTTGCTTATGGTATTACTCTTTATGTGTAAATCATGTATCTATTTTGACCTTATTTTAGTATAAGGTGTGAGATATTGCTCTATACCTAGTTTCTGCCATACTCTTTTCCAGTTTCCCCAGCAGTTTTGGTCAAATGATTAGTTTTTGTTCCAAAAGTTTGGATCTGGGGCAGCTAGGTGGTGCAGTGGATAAAGCACTGGCCCTGGATTCAGGAGGACCTGAGTTCAAATCCAGCCTCAGACACTTGACACTTACTAGCTGTGTGACCGTGGGAAAGTCACTTAACCCCCACTGCCCCACAACAAAACAACAACAACCAAAAGTTTGGTTTTTTGTGTTTATCATGTATTAGATTACTATAATCATTTACTATAGTATAATTTATACCTATTATATTCGACTGATCCATCTATTTCTTAGCAAGTACCAAATTCTTTTAATAACTATCACTTTAAAATTGAAAATATATTTAAAAATAAAATTACAGAGTCCAAGAATCCTTGATATGAAGAATCCCTTATTCTCAGAGTTTACATTTGTATATATTTCATCTATCCAACTTCATTCCATTAAATACTTAAAGGAATCTATGATCTAATTAATATTGTTATTCCTCAAACAAAAAAACAATATTGATATTCCTTGGGGGCAGCTAGGTGGTAGAGTGGATAAAGAGCCAGCCCTGGATTCAGGAGGACCTGAGACTAAATCTGGCCTCAGACACCTGGCATTTACTAGCTCTGTGACCCTGGGCAAGTCACTTAACCCTCATTGCCCCACAAAATAAAATACAGATATTCCTTTTGCTTTTGCAGAGCCACGTCTTATTTACATCTTTGCAGGTTTTGAAATCCTCATTGACATATCAGCTTTCATGATACTCATGGATATATGCTGAACCATTCTGGTCATAGAGTCATGTAATAAATGAATTTGATGGAACCCTAATAATAATCCATTCAGTAGTTCCCATTTTACAGAGAAAGAAACCTGACCTTTTGAAAATCAAGTTTGAAAATACAGGACCCATTCCTAATAAAAACACTAGAGAGAATAAGAATAGGTGCAGCTTTCCTTAAAATAATTAGCAATATCTACCTAAAACCACCAGCAAGCATTGTATGTAATGGAGATAAGTTAGAGGCATTACCAATAGGATCAGGGGTGAAATAGGGATGTCCATTATCACCTCTGTTATTTAATATTGTACTACAAATGTTAGCTTTAGCAATCAGAGAAGAAAAAGGAATTAAAGGAATTAGAATAGGCAAGGAGGAAACAAAACTGTCACTCTTTGCAGAAGATATGATGGTATATTTAGAAAATCCTAGAGAATCAACTAAAAATTAATTGAAACAATTAGCAACTTAGCAAACTTGCAGTATATAAAATAAATCCACATAAATCATCAACATTTCTATACATGACCAACAAAGCACAGCAGCAAGAGATAGAAAGAAAAATTCCATTTAAAGTAATGGTGGACAATATAAAATACCTGGGAGTCTACTTGTGAAGACATACCCAGGAACTCTATGAACACAATTACAAAACACTTTTCACACAAATAAAATCAGATCTAAATAACTGGAAAATATCAATTGCTCATGGGTAGACTGAGCTAATATAATAAACATGACAAATCTACCTAAATTAATTTACTTATTCAGTGCCATACCAATCATACTCCCCAAAAATTATTTTATAGAGTTAGAAAAAATAATAACAAAATTCATCTGGAAAAACAAAATGTCAGGAATATCAAGGGAACTAATGGAAAAAAATGCACAAGAAGGTGGGCTAGCTGTACTAAATCTGAAGCTTTACCATAAAGTGGCAGTCATCAAAACTATTTCGTACTGGCTATGATATAGAGTGGTGGATCAATGGAATAGGTTAGGTGCAGGAGACACAGTAGTAAATGACTTTAGTAATTTTCTGCTTGATAAACCCAAAGATTCCAGCTTTTGGGATAGGAACTCAATATTTGACAGAAAGTGCTGGGAAAACTGGAGGATGGTATGGCAGAAACTAGGCATAGACCAACATCTTACATCTTATACTAAAATAAGGTCAAAATGGATACATGATTTAGACATAAAAGGTGATACCATAGGTAAATTAGGAGAGGAAGGAATGATTTACCTCTCAGAATTATGGAAAGGAGAACAGTTTATGACTAAACCAGAGATAGAGAATATTATGAAATGCAAAATGGATGATTTTGATTACATTAAATTAAAAAAAATTGTACAAACAGAAGCAATGCACCCAAAATTAGAAGGGAGACAGAAAGCTGGGAAACAATTTTTATGGCCAGTACTTCTGATAAAGGCCTCATTTCTAAAATATATAGGGAACTAAATCAAATTTATAAGAATCCAAGTCATTCCCCAGTTGAGAAATCATCAAAGGATATGAACAGGCAGTTTTCTGATGAAGAAATCAAAGCTATCTATTGTCATATGAAAAAATGCTCTAAATTACTATTGATTAGAGAGATGCAAATTAAAGCAACTCAGGTACCACCTGACCCCTATCAGATTGGCTAAAATGACAAAAAAGGAAAATAATAAATGTTGGAAAAGCTGTGGAAAAATTGTAACACTAATGCATTGTTGATGGAGCTGTGAACTGATCCAACCATTCTGGAGAGCAGTTTGGAACTGTGCCCAAAAAGCTATAAAACTGCGCATACCCTTTGACCCAGCAATACCACTATTAGGTCTTTTTCCCAAAGAGATCATAAAAAATGTAAAAGGACCCACATGCACAAAAATATTTATAGTTGCTCATATATATATATATATATATATATATATATATATATGTATATATATATATATACATATCTTATATAGTGGTGATAAGGCATTTGAGGGGTTGCCCATCAATTAAGAAATGACTGAACAAGTTGTGGTATATGAATGTAATGGAATACCATTGTGGGGTAAGAAACTATGAGCAGGCAAATTTCAGAGAAACCTGGAAGAACTTAAATGAACTGATGCTGAGTGAGATGAGCAGAATCAAGAGAACATTGTACACAGTATCGAGAACATTGTGTGTCGATCAAATGTGATAGACTTTGACCTTTCTCAGCAATGCAATGGTCCAAGGTAGTTCTAAAGGACTCATGATGGAAAATGCTCTCCAAATCCAGAAAAAAAAAAAGTAACAGTTGAATCTGGATGCAGATTGAACCATATAATCTCTATTTTTTTTGGTTTTGGTTTTGGTTTTTCCTTTCCTTTTTGCTCTGATTCTTCTTGCACAGCATGACTAATGCAGAAATATGTTTAATGTGATTATACATATATAACCTATATTGGATGGCTTGCTGTCTTGGGGAGAGGGGCAGGAGGGGAGGGAGGGAGAAAAAAATTGAAACCAGAAATCTTATAAAAATAAATATTGCAAACTATCTCTACATGTAACTGGATAATAATAAAATACTTTTATGGGGAAAAAAAGTCAAGTTTGAGAAAACATGCCTTGATCAAGATTATATATCTGTGAAATAACAGAATCAAGATTTGAACTCAGTTCTTTTGCCTACAAATCCAAGGTTCTTTCCATTACACTAGGCTGTGCTTCCTGATGGACTCCAGGACTTCAAGTCATTAGCATCTCTTTGTGGCCTCAGCAATTCAAGATTAATGTTTATGATAATGCTGATTAAAGGGCTCTATATTGGCTCTTGTCTATTCCTTGAGATGAAATACTGACACACAGACATGTTTTTTGGATCTCCATACCAAACATCTGTCTGGCTGAGTTGCTTTTGTTTATATGGTTGTGAATGAGCACAGATTTACTGTAATGATCCCAGAGGCCCTGCCTTAATGCCTGGTTTTCTCCCTATGTGTTTCCCACCTCCTCCGTTTAGTTTCCAACTCCCTAGTTTGATAGCAAACATTTATTTTCTCCTTTGGCTCAGGACATGTAGCTTCTGTCACAGTTAATAAAAGACACTGGTGTCTGCCAAGAAGACAAAGCTGCCCTGGAAGCTTGGAGCTCAGCAACCATTCCCATGTCTCTTTATTTCTACCTTTATTTTTAGGAATAATCGGGCAAGAAAATTCAGGGCTCAATATCCTTACAGTGGCAGAGAGAAGGAGCTCAATATGGCTTCATCTTTCTATATGCTAACTGAGCTATTTAAACTATTTGGATAACCATACAGGAATACTGAGTCCAGGACAGCTGAATCAATTACACATTACAATTATATCCACAACAGTAAGTAGTGGTGGGATGTATGCATTTGTAGGGGTAATGTTTGTGTTCTCTTCTTACCTCACCTCTTAGAAATTATAAATTTGTACTTCTTTCAAATAGGTAGGAGACCTTAATTTGGATATGCTCTAAGAGAACATGGATAGAATCAAATCATAGCAGAAGGAAGGTAGGATTTAATGGAAAGATTGTTTTTTTGTTTCTTTTTTTGGTGAGGCAATTGGGGTTAAGTGACTTGCCTAGGGTCACAGTGCTAGTAAGTGTTAAATGTCTGAGGCCGGATTTGCACTCAGGTCCTCCTGACTCCAGGGTCGGTGCTCTATCCACTGCACCACCTAACTGCCCTTGGAAAGATTCTTAATGTTTTTTTTGTGTGTGTGTGTGTGTGTGTGTGTGTGTGTGTGTGTGTGATGGGCACCTTTGGCAATTGGACAAAACCTATGGAACCCTTCTTAGAATGATATTTTAAATGCATAAAATGAAACATATAAGATTACAAATGAAGCCAAATATATTAACATATAATTATCAAAATATTAATAATATAACTACAGTTTTATAACTACAGTTTATACATTCCTGATGTAATTTTAACTTCACAGAACCAAAGAGATGGAAGGGTCATTAGAGATCATTTAGTCTAATGCCTTCATATTACAGAAGTCAGATAAGATAGGTGAAAGAACTCAATAAAAGTCACTCAAGTAATTAGTGGCATTACTAGAATTCTTCTGATCCCTAGCTCAGGAAGTTTCTCATTATATCACATAAACTCACATATAATGTCATGAATTTTAGGGAATCCATTCAAAACTTATAGGATTATGGATTCTGTTATTGTAGACCACTCTTTAAAATAAAGTTGGTCCAGTGTCTGCATGACATCCCTCCTGTTGACAATCATTCAGTAAGATATTGTAAAAGAAATAATATATTACTGTATCTTGATGCAAAACTATGGTGCAT
Organism: Dromiciops gliroides; assembly: GCF_019393635.1. Classification (NCBI taxonomy): domain Eukaryota; kingdom Metazoa; phylum Chordata; class Mammalia; order Microbiotheria; family Microbiotheriidae; genus Dromiciops; species Dromiciops gliroides. The sequence continues at coordinate 109,341,700 of NC_057865.1, read as the reverse complement.
TTGCCCCTTGAGTGCCATGTATAGCTCTGGTCACCACATATCAAGTGTGATAGTTAAGTGGCTTGGCCAAGAAATGATCCACATTTTGACATGTAGCAACTTCAAATATATTAACAGCCATATTTGCACAAGAAAAATATTTATATGAAGAAGACTGAAAATTGTATATATAGCACTTCTTCCCCAACCACACATCATTAAACATACAATCACTTCTCTAAGTATTAGAGGACAGTGTCAAATAGTCAAAAAATTATGTCTGTCATTTATAACTTTTCTAAAATTCTATTCCTCTCCTTAACTTCTTTCTTATCTATTTTATGGTTATATTTTTCTAGTTCTGAGAGTTATAAACTGAGATACATATTAAAATAGTTTTCTTATTTTCTCTTTTAATTCATTTAACTTTCTGTCCAAGAATTTTGGTGCTATGCCATTTTGGTGCATATATGTTTAATATTGATATTACCTCATTGTTTATAATAACTTTTAGCAAAATGTAGTTTTGATGACAATCTCTTTTAATTCTATCTGTTTTTGATTTTGCTTTATCTGGGATCCTGATTGCTACCCATGACATTTCAACTTCAGCTGAATCATAACAGATTCTGCTTGAGTCCCTCATTTTAACTCTTTGTCTTTCTGTTTCAGGTGTCTTTTGTAAACAATGTATTACTGGATCCTTATTTCTGATCCATTTAGCTATCTACTTCTGTTTTATGGGTGAGTTCCTTCCTTTCCAATTCAGCTGTGATTACTTACTGTGTATTTCTTTCCATCCTATTCTCTTATATTTATCCTTCTCTTTTTTTTAACCTTGTCCACTCCTCAAAAATGTTTTGCTTATGACCACTGCCTTTTTTAATCTGTTCCCTCCTGTCACCTCCCTTTACCCCTCCCCCTTCTACTTCCTTGTTGTGTCAGATGAATTTATTTACTCAAATATATGTACATATATATGTGTGTAATTTAAGATTCTAAATGTGGATTCTAATGTGTTCCCCCAGTTTGGGGGAAACTGACTAAAAATCACTGATAAAACGAGTTTAGGTTTAAGGGTTTATTGGAAAATAGAAAGAAAAAGATTGAGAACAGAATTCTAACAGCCTGGCATTCCTATCTTTCCTCAAATTTCCTGTGAAGTCCTCTGCCGCCACCACCATCAAGTCCGGAAGCCAAAAAAAAGGCCAGCGCTCCCTGTGCAGGCTCCCTTTCCTCCTTCCTGTCTCCTCCCAGACCATAGGAGGCTCCTCCAGTTGATTGACTGGTAGACTTGATAGACAGCACCCATGAGCAAACGTCATTTCCTGACGCCAAGGAAAAGCCACAATGCCTCTGAGGCATTTTCCTCATGGTGGAGCTCTCCACAGCAAGTCTCCAGTAGGTGGCGTCATTCCAATCATTACATATGCATATATATATATATACACATTTGCATTATGTAATAATTTCTCCCATTTTCCTCTCCCTTCTACCTTTACCCAATGCATCCTTGTTTCTCACCCTTCCATTTTTCTGTTGAGATCATCCCAACATAACAAACTCACTTCCAGGCCCTGTTCTGTCTAACTAGACTCCTAACTTCCCTAATGATAAAGTTCTTAAAGGTTACATGTACCGTCTTCCCATTTAGGACAATCTCCCACAGACTCACATGATAGAGTTAAGAAGATAATACATTAACCAATTAATAGCAATGATAGTCCACATTTCTATGTTATTTTCCTAAGAATTTCTCTTATTTTGGTAATGCTTTGTAGTTTATTTATGGAGACATCATTTGTATCCATTTGAAGCATCAGAATTGAGCAGTCTGACCATTCACTTTGACAGGTTCATGGAGGTTGTGTCACATTTTTGAAACATCTGAAGAAGACAGCAGACTTCTCTGGTGATATCATGTCAGCAAAAAATCCCCTCCCCATCCCCCCCAAAAAAAAACCCCAGCAGGAAATCATATCACCTTCACTATTCTGTTGTTCCTCTAGCTCTTACTAGAGGATCTCTCACTCAACAGCACCTGTCAATCAACTTTTTTTTCTGTTTAAAAATTTATTTTCCAAATTACATGTAAAAACAAATTTTGACATCAAATTTTAAAAATTTTGTGTTCCAACTTCTCTTCCTTGCTTCCCTCCCACCCCTCAACCCTAAGAACTCAAGCAATTCAATATAAGTTATACATGAGTCTTCATGGAAAACATCTCCATATTAGCAAAGTTGTGAGAGAAAATGGACAAAAACAAAACTTCAGATTAAGGAACTACCAAAAAAAATTATACTTCAATCTGTTTTCAGATACCATCAGCTCTTTCTCTGTAGATGGACTGCAGTTTTCATAAGTCCTTCAGAATTATATTGGATCATTGCATTGCTGAAAATAACCACATCCTTCCCAGCACATCATCTTACACTATTGCTATTATTTTGTATATAATACATTTCTCTCTGCTTCAGTTCATGTAGGTCTTTCCAGGTTTTTCTGATAGCATCCTGTTCATCATAACTTTTATATATTACCTTAAACATGACAAAGAATTTTCTTCACAATAGCCCAGCAGAATGGGTACCATACATTCTGCCACTATAGTCAATCATCATAACTATTTCCCTCCATCCTATTCCCTTCTCATAATATTTACTCTATTTTCTATCTTCTTTTACTCTATTCCTCCTCAAAAGTGTTTTTCTTCTGACTGCCCCCTCCCCTGCTCTGCCCTTCCTCCTTTTACCCTTTCCTCCTTATCTTCTTTACTTTCAACTTTCTGGCAGGGTTAGATATATTACTCCTCCCAATTGGGAGGATTTATTCCCTCCTTGAGCCCACTCTGATGAGATTAAGGTCTTTAAGCTAATTACATGTTCTAAATATTCTTCCTCCCTCCCTCCTCAACCATCCCTATGAAATCAAGCAATTCAATATAAGTCATACATGGGCAGTTGTGCAGAACATCTTCACCCTCCTTGAAAATGTTTTGCTTTTAACTGCTCCCTCCCCCAATCTGCCCTTCCTTTCTTCCCCTCTCCTTTCCCCCTTTTCTCCTTCCCCTCCCACTTTTCTGCAGGGCAAAACTATATTACTATACCCACTTGAGTATGTATGTTATTCCCTCTTTCAGCCAATTCTGATGATAGTAAGGTTCACTCACTCCCCCCACTCCTTCCCCCTCTTCCCCTCTCCTCCATAGGATTTTTCTTGTTTCTTTTATGTGAGCAACTTTCCCCCAGTCTACCTCTCCCTTTCTCTTTCTTCCAGTGCATTCCTCTTACTCCTTAACATTATTTTTAAAATGTTATCATGGATTAGCTAGGTGGCACAGTGGACAAAGAACCAGTCCTTGACCCAGGATGCCCCAAGCCCAAATCTGGCTCCAGACGTAAACCACTCACCCTGCCTGCCCCACAAAAAGCAAGAATAAACAAAAAAATAAATACTTCACAGATATCATCCCTTCATATTCAGTTCAGACCTGTGTCCTCAGTATAAGTGTATTCCTTTCAGCTGCCGTAATACTGAGAAAGTTCTTATGAGTTCAAAGTATTAGCTTCCCAAGTAGGAATGTAAACAGTTTAATCTTTTAATATCCCTCATGATTTCTTTTTCCTTTTTACCTTTTTATGTTTCTCTAGCATCTTCTATTTGAAAGTCAAATTTTCTATTCAGTTCAGGTCTCTTCTTTTTTCCCCCCATAAAAGTATTTTATTATTTTCCAGTTAGTGTTCAGGTCTTTTCATCACAAATGCCTGAAAGTCCTCTTTTTCATTGAAATCCTATTTTTTCCTCTGAAAGATTATAATCAGTTTTTATGGGTACCTGATTCTTGGTTGTAGTCCTAGTTCCTTTGCCCTCTGGAATAGCATATTCCATGCCCTCTGGTCCTTTTATGTAGATACTGCTAGATCTTGTTTTATCCTTACTGTAGCTCCACAGTATTTGAATTCCTTTTTTCTAGCTGCTTGCAATTTTTTCTCCTTGACCTGGGAGCTCTAGAATTTGGCTGCAATATTCCTGGAGGTTTTCATTTTGGGATCTCTTTCAGGCAGTGATTGGTGGATTCTTTCAATTTATATTTTAGCTTCTGCTTCTAGAATATCAGGGCAATTTTACCTGATAATGTCTTGGAAGATGCTGTCTAAACTCTAATTTTTGTCATGGTTTTCAGGTAGTCCAATGATTTTCAAATTATCTCTTCTGTATCTATTTTCCAGATCCTTTTCCAAGGAGATATTTCATATTGCCCTCTATTTTTTTATTCATTTGGACTTGCTTTACTGTGTCTTGGTTTCTCATAAAGTCACTAGCTTCCACTTGTTCAATCATAATTTTTAAGCAATTATTTTCATCAGACAGCTTTTTTATCTCCTTTTCCATTGGGCTTTTCAATCTGTTGACTTTTTTCTCATGATTCTCCTGCATTGCTCTCATTTCTCTTTCCATTCTTTCCTCCACCTCTCTAAATCTTCCTTCTATCTCTCCTACTTTCTCTTCAAAGTCCCTTTTGAGGGCTTCCATGGCTTGAAACCAATTCATATTTTTCTTGGAAGCTTTGGATCTAGGGACCCTGATTTTGTTATCGTCTTCTGAGGGTGAACCTCGATTTTCCTTGCTACTAAAGAAACTTTCTATAGCTCTCAACTTTCTTTGATTGCTCATCTTGCCAACTTTTATTTTATTTTTAACTCCCTCTTACAGTGAGTGGGTCCCTACTTTCAAGATATACTGTCTCAAGCTTCAGAGGGTCCTAGGTGTTTTGCTTCATAGAAGGGCAGGTTTTTCTCTCACCTGGCCTGTTCTCTGGTCCAAAGATAACATCAAGCCAACTTGCTATTTAACCAGCCAGCAAAACTTTGTGTGTTGTCATTCTTTTTTTTTTTAAGTGAGGCAATTGGGGTTAAGTGACTTGCCCAGGGTCACACAGCTAGTGTTAAGTGTCTGAGGCCAGATTTGAACTCAGCTACTCCTGACTCCAGGGCCGGTGCTCTATCCACTGCACCACCTAGCTGCCCCTATGTGTTGTCATTCTTAACTCCAATGAGCCTGCACCCCTCCCCAAACTGGGCCTCCTACTGCTCAAGATTTCTTCTTGCTTCCCAGATGGAGTGGGGTAGCTGAATTCCTCCTTAGGTCCCACAGACACCCCTGTATTTTCCACCCCACTGCCGACCCTTCAACCCTCTCACCTGAATGTAAGCTTAGTTCCAGAAGTCGCTGGTGCTGCAGGTGATTCAGAGCCTCAGGGGGAAGTTTCTCTGGTGCTGCCTGCCTGAGGACTGTGTTGGTGTGATCATGGGGTTGTATTCTTCTTGCAGCTCAACATGGCCTCCTCTAAGCTGTCTTTGGCTGGAAAATAATCTCAGCCCATGCTTCTGTGGGTTTTGCTATTCAAGGGGTTGTTTTATGGCTGTTTGAGCGGTAATTGTGTCAGGATCTCCATGTGTTTAATGTCTTTCCTCTGCTATCCAATAATTTCTCTTTGATATGGGTCATTCAAACACAATTATCATTCTTATTTTATTGGGATGGTGAAGTATGAGTGTAATTTGGAGATGTTAAGTAACTGTGCCAACTTCATACAACTGTTGACTGTCAGATCTCAGTTTTGACTCCAATTCTTTTGACCCTGTGAATGAAATAATATTGATAAAGTACTTAATACTGTGCCTAACACACAGTAGATGCCTAATAAAAGCTTGTTTCCTTTCCTTTCCTTTTTTAGGTCTCACATCCTTTTTGTGATATTAAATTGCTTCTCAACAGATATTATTCTTTTTTAACCATTCCACACAATTGAGTTCATGAGCAACTGCCTTTGTTCTATAGGCATTAAAATAAAATATTTTCTTTATTTTTTAATTGTAATATACACTCCTTTATCCCCGCCCCATTTTCAGTCACCATATTTACTGCTTTTCTCTCCCCTTTATCCTTCCTTGAAAAAGCTTGGGATTACTCCTATTTCCAATAGCATTTGCAGCTTTTCAAAGTCAATTTATCCTGCTCCCTTCTATAAAAAGTAAACAGTGTCACTGAGAAATGTGAGACAAACGATATTGAGCTTAACTCTGGTAGTGAATGTTAAGAAATAAACCATGAAAGAACAAAGAATGAAGCCTACCTATTTATGACTTATGTGTCAGCCTAAAAGGTTTCAAAACTGACTTTAGACATTGCTTGTTACATGTTTGATTGGTCCAATAAGCTCTGACTAAGTTTTGAAAAATACTGTTTTTTTTTTAAAGAAAAAATAAGTTATTGTGAGAGTCCACTAGGGTTGAAGAGTCTGACTTGGAAATTGACTTATAAGAAGAATTTCCCCCACTTAATCATTTGGATGTGGTCTCCTTCACTTAGAAAATGTCTTTTTAGTTGATGCAAGTAGAAGATATCTTTCTCCCCTATATGTAACAGCTTGGATCAAGATCTTCCTGCTATAGAAAAATTCAGGTAATAGATCTCACTTTCCTCTGTTGAGGATTCCTGATAGCCTTTTCTATCATTTCTCTCCATTCCTATTGAAAAAGTTGTGAATGGCTATAATGGTTGTTATTGTTTTTATTTTTTTTGTCTGCAAGCCCGTGGATAAGAATTTAATCTTATCCCATAAGTGTAGGGAAGGGATGGCCATCAATTTCTTGACCTATGAAAGAAAGTGCAAGAAATCAAGGTTACTCAACCTTGAGAAGACAAGACTGAATGGTGACTGTAATGACTTATATGAAGCTCAAGTTAGAAGAAAAGTACTTTCACTTTTGAACGTGGTCCTTCTTTTCTAAAGATGAGTTGTAGGTCAGGGAATGACTCATGCTATTACTGGAAGAGTTTTGAGACCCTAGTATCTTAGAATTTTAGAAATTGAAGGCCAAATTTAGTGTCTTGTACCAGAAATAATAATTCAAACAATATATTTCTTTTTTTTTTAGTGAGTTAATTGGGTTTAAGTGACTTGCCCAGGGTCACACAGCTAGTAAGTGTTAAGTGTCTAAGGTCTAAGGCTGGATTTGAACTCAGATCCTCCTGACTCCAGGACCAGTGCTCTATCCACTGTGCCACCTAGCTGCCCCCAAACAATATATTTCTTAAGCAGATGGTGAGCATATTTGATCACCATAATCTTCACTTGAACACAGGAGGTAGGTAATGTCCAGTGACTCTCTCTAAAGAAAATCTGGCCTATAAGGAAAATATTATTGAGATTGTGTAGCAAGAGCTGTTAACTTACAAGGTTAGTTCATGACTTTCAAATACAAGACCCTGGAGAAGCATAAAAAGGTAAACAGGAAAAATAAATCATGAGGGACATTAAAAGGTTAAAACTGTTTACATTCTTACATGAGAAGATAATACCTCCAACTCATAAGAACTTTCTCCTTAAGGAATACACAGAGGACACAGGTCTGAACTGAATATGAAGGGATGATAACTGTAAAGTATTTATTTTTTGTTTATCTTTGTTCTTTGTGGAGCAAACAGGGTGGGGTATCTTATGTCTGGGGCTGGATTTGGGCTTAGGGACTCCTGGGTCCAGGGCTAGTCCTTTGTCCACTGTACCACCTAGCTAATGCATGATAACATCTTTAAAATATGATTGAGGGGTAGGAGGAAAGCACTGGGGGAGGGGGGAAGGGGAAAGGTAGACTGGAAAGAGGTAGTTCACATGAAGGAAACAAGAAAATGCTTATGGAGGGGAGGGGAAAAGGGACAAGGAATAGGGCAGTGAGTGAACCTTACTATCATCATAATCTGTAAAAAGCAAAACACTTTTGAGGAAGGTGAAGATGTTCTGCACAACTGCCCATATATGACTTATATTGAATTGCTTGATTTCATAGGGAGAGTTGAGGAGGGAGGGAAGAAGAAAAATTTAAGAAAACAGAATTAGCTCAAAGACCTTAACCTCATCAGAGTGGGCTCAAGGAGGGAATAACATACACACCCAGTTGGGAAGAGTAATGTATTTAATCCTACAGGAAAGTAGGAGGGGAAGAAGATAAGGAGGGAAGGGTGAATGAAGGGAAGGTAGAGCAGGAGAGGGGGCAGTCAGTAGCAAAACACTTTTGAGGAGGAATAGGGCAAAATAAGATAGAAAATAGAGTAAATATCATTGAAAGGGAATAGGAAGGAGGGAAATACTTATGATGATTGACTACAATATCAAAACATATGGTACTTACTCTGCTGGGCTATTGTGAAGAAAATTCTTTATTAAATTTAAGGTACTATATAAAAGTTATGATGAACCGGATGTTATTGCAAAAACCTGGAAAGACCCACATGAACTGAGGCAGAGAGAAATGTACTGTATACAAAATAACAGCAGTAGTGTAATATGATCCACTGGGAAGCACGTGGTTATTTTCAGCAAGGCAATGATCCAATATAACTCTGAAGAACTTATGAAAATCGCAATAAACCTACAGAGAAAGAACTGATGGTATCTGAAAACAGATGGAAACACATTTTTTTTTGGACAACTCCTTAATCTGGAGTCTTGTTTGTATCTGTTTTGTCTCACAACCTACCTAATGTAGAGATGTTTTCTATGACATTGAATTGCTTGAGTTCTTGGGGTTGGGGGTGGGAAGGGAGGGAGAAAGAGAAGTTGGAACACAAAGTTTTAAAAGATGCTTTTACATGTAATTTGGAAAATAAAATTCTAACCATAACAAGTCAAATAAAAAAATAAATGTTAAAGTAATAGTTATTTAGTATATTAATTTACAATAACATATGAATGACTAACCATCACAATAGCCTTTGCAAAAGCTACCAAATAGTTCTTTAGAGTAGTCCATTTTTACTGTTCATTTATTTTTGAAAGCCAATTTCAGAATTATTTCCAGGTCTAGGTCTTCTCCAGAGTCTCTTTCCTCCCACAAATTCTAAATTTATTTTATTACTTTTAACAGGTCATTGAAGATTTAATTTATTTGAATTTAATGTCCAATACAGGAAAGTCTGGAAAAATGGTCAAAGACTGCAAACTGGAACTAGGAAACAACATGCAGGCCTATTCAATCAACTATTTGGGGCAAATTAATCACTTTAGACTCTGTAATAGCCTAAATTAACCTTTCACTCTTTGTCAGTTTAATTATCTCTAAGGCAATACAGGAGATTGCTGAATGCTAGTACTTAGTCACTGGATTGTGCTGATACATTTTGGAAGTCATATAACTCTAAGCATGTCTATAGGGCAGGAGAAAAAGTGTAACTGTGTTAAGACTCTTAGTTGAAAATGCTTTGGGGATGATTTGTTTTTTGTGGGACCCCTGAGCAACATGAGTTATGGATCAATGAGCAACTTGTCCTTTGAAAATACCTGAGTGCTTCAGGCCATCTGTGCTTTCATTGATGAGGGACATATGTCCATTGATGTATATCATTACCCTCTATGCCTTATTAGATAGTACTTCATGAGTTGCTGAGGTTAAAAAAATAATGTGACCTGGTGGTGGCTAAAGGGTTGCTAATTATACCCTCTGAATTTAGGATTAATCTCTCCTAGATCCTATACTTTCAGACTCCTTTTACACATATTGGGTGTTTAATAAATATTGACTGAAAAGGAATTTTGACCAAAATGAAACATCCTGGAGGCATACATACTTAATTTTCCCCTCAAAATCTAACCTTGGGGGTAGCTAGGTGGTGCAGTGGATAAAACACTGGTCCTGTATTCAGGAGGACCTGAATTCCACTCTAGCCTCAGACACTTGACACTTAACTAGCCGTGTGACCCTGGGCAAGTCACTTAACTCTCATTGCTCCACAAAAAAGTAAAAACAAAGGCAAAAAAAGTCTAACCTCAATGACAGTCTTATAGTTTCCTGACAATGGCCCCAGTTTCTTGGCTTCCAGTTCACTGCCATTTGATCCACATTTCAGTCTCCTAGCCTTTTCATGATCAGATAAGAGTTCCCAGGTCACTGGGAAGGCAATAATCCTCAATTATTTAGTTAAGATAAGATCTTCAGTAGACAGGATTTCATAGTAGAGGTTCTTTTCCAGATACAAGTTGGACTACATGTACAACTTCCTTTGTGTGTATGTGTGTGTGCATGCATGCACGCACACATATGTTCTATTTCACTACCAGCCTGTGAATTTGCTCTCTAGGAGAAAATATTCATTCATTGGTAGTATGTCATAGCACCACCTACCTGCCCAATAAAATACACACATATGCACACACATATGTTTATATATTAATATGTGTATGCATGTGTGTGCATTGTTTGTATGTAGTTGTTTGCATGTCTCTCCCCATTAGGTTATGCACTCTTTTAGATCATGGAAAGTCTTTTGCCTTTTTTATTTTTTTTGGTATTTAGTATGTTTCCTGGCTTATAGCAGGTATTTAATAAATGCTAGTTGGAAAGAGACCATATCTCCAGTTCTTGTCCTTTCAAAGATTCGAAATATATGCCTGGCTACCTAAACTTTTACCACTCCATATTCCCTATGGCTTAATAATCTTAACCAAAATCTAACCTCTATTCTAGAATCCTTTATGCCCTTGTCCTATTACCCACACTACTTTGCCATGCTCCATCCTTAGATTACTCCCACCATCTACCTTCTTTATTTTTATTTATGTGCTGCTGAATGGAGCTGAAAGATTTGAAATTGTACTCTCTGGGTCCACTATGAATTTATCTAATTTCAACTGAACCTTTCCTACTACAAGATAATCCTTTTTTTCCTTCCAAATTTTTCCCACTTTCCACATTGGCTGTCTCAAACCTTGCTTTTCTTCTAATCTCCCATTGCAACCCCTTCACCCACTTTCTCAGATGAGCAACTTTGCTTTCTCTACAATGCTACATAAACCTCTTTACCCCAAATTTCAATCCACTCCTAAACTTCTCATATAGCTTGGCTTCAAAAAGCCAAAATGAGGCCATTTATTATGGCTCTCTCTTCTCTCCTTCAGAGCCTAGCTCTTGGTTTGTCCCTTTTCCATCCTCCTACTCTCATGGCCTTGCTTGATCTTTGTGTCTCTTCCAGGTGGAGGCCAAAGGATTCCAATAACAAAGCTCAGAGTCCCAGAATACTCTGCACAACTTCTGAACCACCTTGCTAAGGTTTACTATACTGCCCAAATCTTAGCTTTTTGCCCCTGAATAGAAAGCAGGGCCAAGGAGAGGAAACAACATTCCCTTTCCCTAGACAAAAGCCTCAGCTAATTCTACCCCAACCTTCAACCCCAGCAAAAATTAAATATAAAAAAGAATATTTGGGGAATATGGCATAATAAGGCAGAAATTTACCTGGCTCTCCCCAATCCCCCAACAATTGAAAAGAATACTTCAAAATGAACTTTGAGCAGCAGAAATAATTAAAAGTTCAAGTAAAGCAGTTGTCCACCTAACACAACTTTGGATGACCTTAGGAAAAACCTAACCTTCCAATGGTGGTACTTTGGCCTGATTGAAGTGCAGATATTTCTGGGTAGATAAAACTGGATCAACAAACAACAAACCCTAGGGGCAGCTAGATAAGCTTCAGCCTCATCTTCAGGAACTTTTCCTCCAGGATAGTGTGGGAATCTGATAGCTGATCAGGGAAATAGTGCAGGGTACCTCAGTCACTGGATATAAAGCCCAGGCACTAGGAGTAAATGCAGTCCCAGGATGTGACTGTAGGTGAAGAGGAGTAAGCGCACACAAGTGAATGTGGTCCCACAGGATGGGGACCCTTGCTGAGTATGTGTAGTTGATGGAGAACAGAGTCTCTAGTTTTTATTCCAGGGCAGAGGGGTAAGTTAAAGCTTGCAGCTGTGGAAGGAATCAGAGGGAGTAAGAGCAATTGTGATGATAGTGTTACTGGGGGCCCTGGTTGTGTCCCAGGGGAGGAGATGAGTACCTGAGGTTAAGCTCCCTAGATAGAGCTCAGAAGACAACAGCACAAAAACGTTAAAGCCTGAGACATTATCCCTCACACCTTTAATTAGAGCCCAACTCTTACACAAAGTTACTAGCCAAGAAATAAACTGCTAAAGTGAGTAAGCAAAAGATAAAAAACCTGACCATAGATAATTATTATAGAAGATCTGGCTGGATTCAAACTCAGAAAAAGATAGTGAAGTTAAAACAGCTACCTCTACTTCAAAGAATAATGTAAAATGGTAACAAGCTCCAAAAGAGCATTTGGAAGAGATCAAAAAGGATTTCAAAAATCAAATGACCCTGGGCAAGTCACTTAACCCCAATTGCCTCACCAAAAAAAAAAAAAGAAAAAAGAAAAAAATCAAATGAAGGTTTGAGAAAAAAATATAAAAATATAAGAGTAAGGCAAGAAAATCAAGAAAATTGTGAAAAGAAAGTCAATCAATTTTGGGGGAAATGGTTCAAAAACTTACAAAAGAAAATGACTCCTTAAAAACTAGAATTGGGCAAGGGGATGCTAATGACTTCATAAGATACCAAAAAAGAATAAAACAAAATAAAAAGAATGAAAAAAATAGAAGAGAATGTGAAATATTTCACTAGAAAAGCACCTGACCTGGAGAACAGATTGAGAAGAGACAATATAAGAATTTTTGGACTACCTGAGAATTATGAAAAAGAAATTTAGATATTATATTTCAAGAGATAATTAAGGAAAACTGCCTTGAAGTTTTAGAACTAGAAAGTAAATTAGAAATTTTTAAAAATGCATCAATCATCACCATTCACCCAAAGTGAAAACTCATAAGAATATTATACCTAAGTTTCAAAGCTCCCAGGTCAAGGAGAACATACTACAAGCATCTAGGGAAAAAAAAATACTGTGGAGCTAGTCAGGATGATATAACATGTAACAGTTTCTATATTAAAAGACTGAAGACCATGAAACATTATAAAGAGCAAAGACAATCCCAGGAACTACATGAAAATAATTGTAAATAAAACACTTTTTATAGAAAGAACATGAAATTTAAATAATTGGAGAAATATTAATTATCCATAGGTGGGCAGAGACAATATAATAAAAATTACAATTCTACCTAAATGAATCTACTTATTCAATGCCATCCCTATAAAATCATCAAAAATATTTTATTGAGATAGAAAAAGTAATAAAATCTATTGGAAGAACAAAAGGTCAAAAATATAAATGTAGTTAATGAAAAATGTAAAAAAAAGGAGACAGCAGTATCATGTTTTAAAATATAAGGTAGTAATTATCAAAGCTCATAGTTATTAGCTAAGAAATAGAAAATGGATTAGTAGAACAGAGTAGACATAGGATACGCAGTCGTAAACCATAGTAACCTGGTGCTTGACATCTGTAAATATTTAGGTTTGGGGGATAATAATTCATTATTTGGCAAAAAATAATGTTGGGAAAATTGGAAAGAAGTCTGTCAGAAATTGGATATAGACCAATATCTTATATAATTTTCCAAGATAAGGTCAAAATGAATATATGACCTAGATATGAAGGAAGATATCATAAGAAAACTGGATGAACATGCCACATATTACCTATCAGACTTAAGGATACAAGAAAAATTTATGAGTAAATAAGAGATGGAGAGCATTGTGAGATGTATGATGGATACTTTAAATTACATTAAATTAAAAAAGCTTTCATACAAATAAAATAAATGTAGCCAAGATTCAAAAGAAAGCAAAAAATTGTGGAAAAAGAACTTTATATAGTTTCTCAGATAAAGGTTTCATATCTCAAATATATAGAGAACTTTAATCAAATTTATAAGAATACGAGTCATTCACCCCTTGATAAATGGTCAAAGGAAGTGAACAGGGATTTTTTAATGAAATCAAAACTATATATGGTCATGAAAATGTTCTAAATCATTATTGACTAGAGAAAAGCAAATTAAAACAACTTTGATATTTCATCTCACACCTATCAATTTGGCTAAAATTATAGAAAGGGGAAATGACAAATGTTAGAGGGAATATGGAAGAAGTGAGTATACTAATTGTAATGTATTAAAGGCTTAATGATGGGAACTTGCACAGGTGTTTAAGTGTAGAAGTTAGGATTGTAGCTAAACAGGAAGTTGGCATAACATAAGTATAAGTGAATGGTGAAAGGAAGAATAGGACTTCTGACAATGAATAGATTGCCTATTAATTAAATGACCTCTGTCTAGCTCATTTGGTGAAAGTGCCCTGCTAATGGAGCTGAAGTCATGTTTGCTTGATACTAGCTTGTCTACAGGTTGTAAGTATATATCAATAAAGGAGACTGGTGGTTATAAGCTTCATGTAATATTAAAAGAATAGATAGGAAAGGAGCTTCAAAGGTCATCTAGCCAACCCCTGCATGTAATGGAAATCCTTTCTACCATATCCCAAAAGAAAGTTATCCAACTTCTTTGTGAATAGCTCTATTATAGCAAACTTCTATGAGGAAGAGTTGAGGTTTCCAAATATCTGAATTTATTCAAGAGATTCTAGCTGGAATAGCAAAAATCTCTCTACTTTTCTGGACACTTAAATAAGAGCACATGCCAGACTGATAGTTGATTGAGTCACATTTGTATAGGAAAGAACACTATACGCAGCAATCAGGTCTAGACACAAAGGAGTGGCAGCAAGAGGATGAGAAATCAGACTTTGATGGTCTCTATGTGGCTAAGCAAAAGACTACTCCATACATAGCCAAACTAAATGATTTTTTTCAGTTTTATTAAATATTTAATTGCTTAAACCCTCTTCCCCCCACTAAGACACACCATTTAGAACCCATTGATAATATTTATTATGCTTTAAAACATCTTTTATCAGGTTATGCAGTTTTAAGTGAAGCCTAATTCTACTGGTTAGAAACAAACCCAGGAGGAAGGGGCAGTTAGTTGGCACATAGGATAAAGCACCAGCCCTAGATTCAGGAGGACCTGAGTCTAAGTTCAGTCCCAAACACTTGACACTTAGTAGCTGTGTGACCCTAGGCAAGTCACTTAACCCTCATTGCCCTGCAAAAAAAAAAAGAAACAAACCCAAAATAATTAAAGTATCTTTTCCACAACATATAAATATGCAAATTACACAATGTTATTCCGTTGCTGTATAGCTTGTCTCTTTAAATTGGAACTTGCTTTGTAATTTGTAGTCTTTGAGAGTTGTCTAGAGCAAAGCTTCTTAATCTGTGGGTTGTGACCCAATATGGGGTCACATAAGTAGTGGGGAGTTGTTTGATTTGTATGCCTATTTTGTATAACTATATGCCTGGGGTCATGAAAAAATTTCTTGTGTGAAAAGGGGTTATGAGTGGAAAGTTTAAGAAGCCCTGGTCTAGGGCACTTATGTGTTAAGTGACTTTCCAGGGATCACACAGCCAAGTATAAGAAGCAAGCCTTGAACTGAGTTCATCCCTTCTCTGAGGAAAGCTCCTTTATATCTTTCTTTTCATCTTGTTCAATGGAATTCAGATAGAAACAGTCCTTGGACTAATTTCTATTTTGCTATTATTCATTTATATTGTTCTGTGGACTAATAGAGAGACGAATAAAATAACTGTTTTTGAAATTGAAAATGAATGCAGTTATTCTTTCCACATCACAACTTTCCCCATCATAGTTTCTATATATCATGGGTCAGCATAAGAAATTAAAATTAAATGGGAATTTGGGGGGAATTTTGTGGAAGCTGCAGATGATACATGAAGGCCAGCAGATGACATAGAAGCTATGACTGAATAAATACCTTTTTTTTTTTTTTTGGTGAGGCTATTGGGGTTAAGTGACTTGCCCAGGGTCACACAGCTAGTAAGTGTTAAGTGTCTGAGGTCGGATTTGAACTCAGGTCCTCCTGAATCCAGGGCTGGTGCTTTATTCACTGTGCCATCTAGCTGCCCTGACAAAATAAATACTTAAACCAAATTTTACAATAAGGTACTATAAACACCCTATAAAAGAAAAAGAGGAAAAAAATCAGACTTATTCTCTGGTACAAAGGGAAGTCCAAAACATTTTATGTAGACTTTCCAGATGTTGGGGAAAATGTGCCCCTAACTCCTATGATGTAGAAGGGATAACTGTATTAGAATATAACCTCAAGCTCTAAAGACTGACTGAAAAGATCCTTGGAACAACATTAGTAACAGATAAGATGATGGAGAGATAAAGAGAATGGTTGATGATGATTTTAGGTATTTGGGGTTTACTGAGTCCATTTGTCCTTACATAAGAATCTTATTGCATTCATTTCCTGAGGAATAGGTCTGTCCTTCAAGTTGAATGACATTTTATGAAACATTATCTCCTTATGGTTATTTAGATAAGGGATTGAAGTTACCCTTGAATATTTGCTCAGTTTACTGAGTTTGGGTTTTTTGATATCTCTTCTAAATGTTCACCCCCTCTTAGCTGCTTCCTTATCTCAAAGCTAGGCCACTGTAGTTTCTGGAAGGAAACAAGAATGACAACATAAATCAGTGTCTCTGTAAGCACCCTGGGTGTAAATCCCACTGAAGGATTTTTAAGGTCTGGATCCATATTTTATTGAGGCCAAGAATGAAACAGTATTTCATGCTCTTGACCTTCTTTTGCTAATTCTGCAGTAATACAATGTCCACCAGAATATCTCCCCTGAGCACAGCTGGACTCTATAATGGTTCTGAAGCAGGAAGAAATGAATTCATTAGGAAAATGGCAATTTTATAGAATCTGCTAGAGAGTGTTTTGTTGTTTTGAAAAAGGGGAATTTAACAAAAAAATTATTTTGTAAAGAAGGCAAAAACAAATCTCAAAATCTGTGTCAGTGAGGACTGCAAGCCCTTGCAAACATTTAGTTTCTCTTTAGTAAGCAAGATAATCCCAGAAAGCATAATAACTCCAATATAGTCACAAACAATCAGCACATTCCCTCAAACTCCTTCTGGTTTAACAAACAATATAACTATTGCTCAAAAAAAGGCATTCTCTACAAACTAAAAATCTATCATATTTGGAGTCAATGTAGGAGATGATACTACTTGTCATTTCCCATATTGGCAGGAGCTTTTTCATCCAGAGCATGCTATCATAATGGCCGCAGATAATAGCACTTGTCTCATGTTCCCCCACTAGGTCATTTGTTGGAGGTTCCACGTGATTCAGGAATGGGAAAGGAGCCAGAACATCAGATCTTGCTATCCAGTCATAATGTCAATGGGAATGGGTATTGAGAATGTCAAGCCAAGGAAATAATAAAGAGTGGTGCATCTGAGATAAAAAATTGAGAGGATATGTTAAAGCTAACAAAGAACCTTGTACAAGAAAAGGTGAGTGCCAGGAGAGATGGAATATATTGGCCAACTTTCAAAGGCAATGGCTATTTACCTCTTCCTGGAACTTGGTCATTGAATTCAGATAAAGAAGATCATAGATTTTCCTTAAGGCAAATCTTTAGAATACATAATAATTCTTCAGACAAGTATCTGATGCCTCTGGCCTACAGAGTAGTTTAGGATTTGACTGGAGTCACATGCAGACACCCAGGGGGAAATAAATGACTGCTTTCTTAATCAGGGCCATATAGCAAGCACTGAGAAAAGTGAGAAGGAACATCATTAACCTATCATAGATGATCTACTACAATCTTTCTAAACTTATCATTCCAGACTTCTTTTACACACTACATAAAAATTACTTAAAATGAGCAAATCCTGTAACAAAGAACTAGTAATAAAAGAGTTGCCGGTTGCTTGGTGTGCTAGCAGCATATTGCTATCCCTGTGTAAGTTAGGCTAGTTTTTGTCTCTAAATTCTCAATTCTCAAGTCTAAGTTGACTCAAAGGAGTAAATGTTCAGATTTTTTACATATTTCCTCATTGCTGACATACAGAGTAGCCCTTGGGAGCTCCAGGAATTCCTTGATGCTTAACTGTTAGATCACAAAGAGCAACTCAGGCCATTGACCTTCATTCAACTGAATCAGCTTAAGGTGTCCTCAAATCTCATCCTTTTTGAATAGCCTTGCTCAGTAATTCCATTTTTTGGTTAATTGTTACCATATTAATGTTTTCAATGTTTCATTTTGTTATAATAACAAACTTAAACTCCTAGGGGAATGGAAAAAATCAGGCACAGCCCAGATCAATTGAAGCATGACTATAAACTCTGCTATTATGAATTGAATCCAATACCAATAAATGTCTATTAAGAAGAATTAAGAGAATTATGAAAATATTTGCATGAATTAACAAAACTTGAACTAACCATCGTGAGTCCAGAGACTATTTTAGTTTCAATCATTCATCCCAATAACCTAGTGTATAATAAATGAATAGTGAATCCATTGATTGATGGATTGGGCTGGCACAGAGTAAAATAAGCAGAATCAGAACAATATATACAAAGATTATCATAGTGTCACAAGAAAAGAATGCTAAGAGGAATTTTAACTTTGATTAAGTGAATAACCAGTGATGGTCCTAGAAAACAGATGATAAAATAGACCTCCCTTTCTGAGGCAGCCAAATGGTGGTAATGGGGAGGGATTTTAAGGGTAGAATGTGATTATACACTCTCAAGCATCATTACTGAATTGATTGTTTTTGCTTAATTCTTCTTTGTTGCAAGGGCAGGTCCAACCTTGCTATAAGGATGGAAGTTAGGGGTTATATCCAGAAATGAGAGCAATCTTAAAACGTAGGGCACTGATAAAATATATTTTAAAACAAAACCAAAAAAATGAGCTAGTTTCATGTCTATCCGAGCACTTCTGGTAGTTTAGATCATTTACAAATACTTTGCCTTTTACCTAAATGCAAATGGAACTTCCAGAGGTCTTCTCTGCTGAATGGCCCCAGCTATGTTGTACTCTCCTGTTCCATTTACTCATTTCTAACAATGCAATCATTTTTTAGAGGAGAAGAGAAAGTAGACAGATTGCCAAACAAAAAAATACTTACCTCTGGGCAGCTTACTTTTAACAACAACTACTACGATGATGATGATGATAACAACAACAAAAATAACTTTTTAATTTCTTAGAACTGGTTCTAGCATGTAGTAAATACTTAATAAATACCTGTTGACTGCGTGAATTGTCCCTTGGCAAGGTTCCAGGTATATTCCTTTTAGCTTTTTAAATGGTCCAGGTTTCTGGAAAGTAAGAATTGAAAATCCTGTAGTTTATAGACTTAAGATATTCTATAGTAGGTTTTTTATTATTATTTCTAAATATATTAGATACTCCCACCTTATATGAAGAACATAGGTATACTTGTGGGAGGTGCGTGTGTGCACGTGCACGTGTGTGTATGTGTGTGTGTGTGTGTATGTGTGTGTGTGTGTAGGGAGAAGGAACAAGGTTCTTTTCTTGCTCTTTTCTCCTACCCAGATAATCAAGGAACTGACACCTCCCAACCTCTGGTATAATCACTAGTGCCCCTTACAAGCACAAAGGTTCATAAGGCTCAAAAGTATGAACAAATTTATTTACAGATTAAGGGAGATAAATTGAACTAATATCAAATTCCATAGACAACAACAACACCTATTTGTAAACAACTTATCTACAGAAGCCTCTACAGTCTCAGTTACTTATAATATTGATAGTAGTGTTCCTACAAGGGGTGCCAGAGGTTGTTCATTTGTCCTCCCATCTATAGTTCTTTTAGTTATATGGACTGCATTGCTTTTGCTGTGACTTTTGCAGCTGCTCATGACTCTAGCAAGCTGTCATTCATTGATGCTCAATGTCCTACTCCTTTTAATCCATCTGAATTGTTCTCCCTGTACCTCCTATAGTTTTCCTCAGCTCCCAGCAGGTGTCACCATTACCTTCACAAGGGATCAATTCTTTGTCTTCAAAATTCCTGGCAAACTAGATCATAAGCTTAAAATTGAGCTCCAGATGGAAGTTTGAAGTCTTTTCTTGAGTGACTGCTGGCATCACATTCAAATAGTCAACTAGGAATCAGAAACATAACTTTTGCATCGCAATAGTGGTTCTCCTTAAAACAAAACAAAACAAAACAAAAATGATTCAGAATCATTAATCTCAGTTTGATGTCCTCTCTCCTCCCAATTCATATTAATACCTCCATTGGATATAGAACAGAATTCTTTCAAAGTGTACGTGATCAAGAAGTAAGAGAGTGAAAAGAAGCATTTCATCCTACCCTTTCTGAAATAGCCAACTGTGGACCTTTTCTCCTAATTAATATCACTCCCTCCCAGGTCTTTATAAATCCTAACATTTCCCTTTCTATCCCAGCATTCACTCTTCAAGGCGGTTACTAACTTTGATCTGGCCACACACATCAGAAGTTATATGGAGCATATAGGGGGGGATAAAAGGAAGGGAATAAGCATTTATATATATATATAGCACATATGATGTGCCAGGTACCATGCTAAGCACTCTAAAGATAGCTCATTCAATCATCATAATAACCTTGTGAGATAAGGGTTTTTCTTATCCCCATTTTATAATTGAGGAAATTGAGGTAAACAGAGGTTAAATGACTTGCCCAGGGTCACAGAGTTAGTAAGTATTCGAGGCCAAATTTGACTCAGGTTTTCCTAATTTTAAGCCCAGTACTTTACCCACTGTGCCTCCTACTTGCCTCAGCCATTGAGAAAATTCACTTCTTCCCTTCTCTGATATAAGCAGAAGCATCTGGTCCTTATATCATCTCTAGACTGCAACATGTATCGCTAAGTTATCTCTGTGCCATTTGGCTAGTTCTGCTTTTTGTGTCAAGTGGCTGTGAATTAGGGCACCACCGCAACTTTTTCCCCCCTTTTTATTAGGACAGACTGAGTAGAACAGGTGAGTAGGCACAAATCATTTGTAATTTGTATAGTAGCTTAGATTTCAATATATTTCTCTCCCTGCCTCTCCCTGCCACGCAATACATAATCACTCTTCTGAACTTTCCTATTACTGTTGAGGGCACCACCATTCTCCTGTTCACCCAGATTTATAACTTAGGTGTGATTCTTGACTCCTCAATCTTATCCAGCTCCCCCCACATCCAATCTTGTTATTTCTAACCCCACAACAACTCTTGTCTTTGTTCCTTTCCCTCAATTAGGCCAACATCACATTTCAGGCTCTTATTACCTGTCACTTGTACTATCACAGTAGTTTCCTCATTGTTCTCCTGACCCAAGTCTCTCTTCATTCCAGGCCATTCTTCACAAAACTAGCTGTCAAAGTGACTCCTAAAGCACAGTTCTGACCATATCATTCCTCCACTCAACAAATTAAAGTAGCCTTTCTATTAATTCGTTAGCTCATCTTTTAAAATGTATGTTGTATATATTTTGTAATGTACCTAATTATTAGTATAGTAGGACATGTATATATTTTATAAGCCAAAAATATGCACATATTAGGGGTGCATGTAATTTTTTCTTGATAGGAATGTGAGATTAAAAAATAATTGGGTGGGGCAGGTAGGTGGCACAGTGGATAGAGCACTGGCCTTGGAATCAGGAGGACCTGAGTTCAAATGCAGCCTCAGACACTTGACACTTACTAACTGTGTGACCCTGGGCAAGTCACTTAATCCCAATTGCCTCACCAAAACATCATCATCATCATCATCATCATTGGAGATCACTGGTTTAGAGATTTAGGCAACAATATACTCTTTCTACAATTGTTTCTTAGTCTCTACAATTTCCCCTGAAGCAGCTGGTATGTTAATTCCAATTAACAAAGTTTCTGAAGGGATGGACTGCCATGATTACTGAACCCTCATTTCCTAAAGTCAGAAAGCTGTTTTTAATCCCCTGTACATTTGAGAAAATCTTAATTGTATATGTTTAGTCTTTTTAAACTTTCAAAATACTTTAACAAACATCTCATTTGGGAGATAAAACCCTGTGGTATTGATACTTCATTTTCAGGTTTTTTCTTTAGTAGATCTTTAATAAGATTTTGCTTTTAGAGAAAGATAGGGTATTATAAATGAACTACAAACCATGTTTTGCAACTATAAGCCAATCAAATGGATGTGGGAATATATATTTACAAGGAAGGAAAAAAAAAAAACCCCAGCCAGTACAAATGACTGATAAGCATGTCCTGTGACTGCTGGTTTATTTATGTAAGGATAAATTATATAGTAGCATATGTAACTACATAGAGTCCTTTAAAACTGTTCTGCTGTCTTTCAGAGAGGAAAGCTAAACAAAACAACTCGTTCTGACATCTTAGAAACAAATTGGCCCAAGCATGTTCTAAAACTTCAGTTAATAAGAGATCTTATGTTAATTGGGTATTTATGTTTTTTTAAAGAGGAGATAGGAAGCTAATTGTAACGTGATCACTAAAGTACTTTCTGATTTTTTATCAGAAAGTAATAATGCCAATTCTGAAAATAATTAGAGTTGGAGGAATAGTTTATGTATATAGAAGGAAAGAGATAGTGACAGATTTTTCTTTTTTGTCTTATAGATCAGAAGAAAAATCAAGGAAATTGAAGAGTAGAAAAAAGGTGGGTCCTCTTTCATAGATGGACTAGATAATTAGTGATAACTGAATACCAATTTTGAAGTCTTGCCACTGATTGCCCTCACTTAACACAAGCAACAATGGGAGGGGCCAGAAGACCTTTGTTTGGGGAAAGGCTATGAATTCAAGACATTTAAAAGGCTAAGAGTTCAGTCACAGAGATAGTAAAGGCTTCCCAAGGGTCAGATATAAAGTGAAAGTTTAGTCTTTGGGAACAGCTGACCTAGAGATTAAAAATTTCATTTTATATTTAGGTATTTTTATTTCTTTCAATTTTGCTCTAGGTTGTATCTCTTAATTTAAAAAATATCAAATTCATCAACCTTACTTGCATTAATTAAGACCCTACTATGTGTCAGGCACCATTCTATGTTTTGGAGATACAAAGAAAAAGCAAAATGGGTCCTTTCCCTCAAGGTAATTACATTGGAAGTGGGGAGGCATTCTGCACATATAATGGTACAGATGTAATTTCTACTCTAGAGAAGATATGTACACATACATATATGCATTATATACATACACACATATATACATACATATATATGCACACACAAGATAGATAGATATACATATATACATACATACACACACACACACACACACACGAGTAGACTTGATACAAGTGATATATATTCAAGAGTAGATATAAAGCATTAGACCTAAAAAGACAAAGAAAAGCCACTGTAAAAGGTGCCTGAGTTAAGTCTTGAAGGAAGCCAGGGGTTCTAAGTGTTGAAGGTGAGGAAAGAGAGAACTCTAGACAAGAGGGATAGCTAATGAAAACTCACAGAGATGGGAGATGAAGTTTCTTTTTGTATGGAAGAGTAAATAAGCCAGTAAGATTGAAACAGAATGTGTGTAGGTGAGTAAAGTATAAAACTCTCTGGAAAGGCTTTGTTGTGAAGGTCTTTCAACGTCAAGCAAATGAGTTTATATTATATTAGAGCTAATAGAGATCCAGAAAAAATGAAAAACAAAACTGAATCAAAATTGCATGTTTCTTATTCAGCCTTGCTTATATCTAAAGACAAAAATCAACTTACTGTTATATATCTGTGTAGAGAAGCTTAAGCCACCGACTGCTCTTCACCTGGTGGCAGTTATTAAAACTGTAGGCAGAGTGTCTAAAAGTTAATAATAAATAATCTCTATAGGGTCATCCTTGTATTTTCAACTTTATTAGCTGATGTCAAACATCATAGATGGTTTTCTAAGAGGATATTTAAAAGAGAGCGTCATCTTTCTTTCTCTGCCCCCCCCTTGCTGTACTTTGCAGAGGAGACAGATAACACTGCCCGTTCTTTAAAATATAATCTCATTTCCAGAAAGTCAGTTTCTGGACTCACTGCTTTTGTAAGCATTAAGTCTTTTTTTTGCCTTGAAAGCCCAATCACAGTTGCTGCCCTAGGGTCCATTGTCAGACTTCTTGATTTTCAAAGAGCCTGCAGAGCTCAGATGCATGTAACCCCTTTATTAACAGCTCATCTTTTGGCTAATGCCTTCTGAGAAGCTGTTCCCTCCTACCAGGTAATTAGAATGGTCCTATGCCTTATCAAGCAATGATACAGATCATTGTAACTTTCTGTTGCATATATCTGAAAGAGAAATGGTTATATACAGGTTAAAACCTATGACTTCCCACAAAGTTGAGGAGAAATATAAAAAACCTCTTATAGGATCTACATTAAGAGGAAATAATGATAGGCCATGACAAAATAATACATCTTTAAATCTGTTGTCATTATACCCTATATTTGTATAGTACTTCAGAGCTTACACAACACTTTATCGTTCATTATCTTCTTTTAGACTCATGAATAAAATTCTTGACCTATACACCAAAAGAGATCAAAGAAAGAAGAAAAGGCCCTATGTGTGCAAAAATATTTATAGTAGCTCTTTTTTGTAATGGCAAAAAACCCCTGGAAACTCAGGGGATGTTCATCAATTGAGTAATGGCTGAATAAGCTGTGGTATCTGAATGTGATGGAATCCTATTGTGTTATAAGAAAGGAAGAAATAAATTATTTCAAAGAGACATAGACTTATATGAAATGATGTCGAATGAAGTAAATAGGACCAAAATATCAATTTATATTATGACATCAACATTATAAAACTGACATTTTAAAGATTTTATAAGATAATATAGAATGAAATGAAAAGAACCAGGAGAACAATGTATAATAACAAGAAGAATGTAAAAACCAATAATATTGAAATCTGTAAGAACTATGATCAGTTAAATGATCATTCAAGATTCTAGAAGATATGATGAAAAACTCTATCTGCATTTGAGGTGATGAATTTGGAGTACAGAATGAAATGAGCATGTGGGTATATCACATGCAAATACATATACATAGATGAAAATATACATATACATGAAAAATACACATACATATTTATATATAGACCTTGAAGGAATTTCTTTTGCTTGACTATGCATATTTTTACAAAGAATTTCAAGAAGTATGTTTTTCTTTTGTTTCTTTTTTTCAGTGCAGTTGGATGAGAAAGGGAGAATATAGATTTGTGTTAATTTTTTTTTAATTGAAAAGTGATGGTGGAGCCAAGATGGTGGATTAGTGGCAGCCACCCAAATGAACTCTGCCAACATTCCTCTCAAAACAACTTTAAATTAATGCCTTAAATAAAATTTTGGAGCAGAAGAGTCAAGAAAAGGTTAGGGTGAGGTATTTTTTCAGCTTAAGATAACTTCAGACACTTGACACTTCCAAGCTGTGTGACCCTGGGAAAGTTGAGCAAGTCACTTAACCCTCATTTCCCTCCCCCCCTCCAAAAAAAGAAAGAAAACTTAAGAGATTAGCAGGAGACGTCTGTGAGACCAGGAGGTCCAAGGCCTGTCAGAGCCCACATAGAAAGTAATGGTGAAAATAGTCACAACACTAGCACTTGAAGCTGCAGGAGACTCAGGGCCATTCCTGGATAATGATCAGAGCATGGATGAGGAGTACAGTGGCCATACCTCTCCCTGGTTCACGCCATTGGAAGTACCAAAAACTTACAGATACTCAGAACTAGCTCAGAAAGAGCAACTAGCTCAGAAAGAGCAACATGAAGAAGCCTGAAGTTTAGGGCAGTGATTTCCCATCCACAGGTGAGCAGAGCTAAATTTTAACATATAAAGTTCAAAGTCAAGAAATAAACTGGAGAAATGAACAAACAACAAAAAAGAATTTGACCAAAAAAAGGCTACTATGGTGGCAGGGAAGATCAAGATACAAACTCAGAAGAAGACAGTGGAGAAACAGTTACAAACAAAGCCTCAAAGAAAAGAACAACACATTGGATCCAAACCCAATAAAAATTGCTGGAAGTGTTAAAGAAGGTAATAGTGGTAGAAGAAAAGCTGGGGAAAGAAATGACAGTAGTGAAAAAATATATGAAAAGAGAATTAACAGTGTGGTAAAAGAGGCACAAAAATACTGGAAAAAACAACAACAACAACAACACCTCAAGAAACAGAATTGACCAAATGGTAAAGAGGCACAAATATCAACTGACCCAAATTCCTTTAAAAAGCAGAATGGCTTTTTAAAAAGCAGAATTGGCCAAATGAAAAAAAAAGCACAAAATCTCAATGAACAAAATAATTCCTTAAAAATTAGAATTGGGCAAGTGGAAGCTAATGACTCCACTAGACCTCAAGAAACAATAAACCAAAGTTAAAAGAATTTTTTAAAATAGAAAAAAAAATCATCAGAAAAACAACTAACCTGGAAAATAGATCAAGGAGAGATAATTTAAGAATTATTTGACTACCAGAAAGCCATGATCAAATAATGAGCCTAGACATCATATTTCAAGAATTATCCAGTAAAATGGCCCTGATATCATAGACTCGGGGGATAAGGAAATGGAGAGAATCTATGTATCACTTCCTCAAATAGATCATAAAATTAAAACTTCAAGGAATATTACAGCTCCATGTTGAATAGAAAATACTTCAAGGAACCAGAAAGAAACATTTCAAATATTGTGGAGCCACCATCAGGATCACACAAGATTTGGTGACTTCCACATTAAATAAGCAGAAGACTTACTTGATAAATTATATTCTGGAAGACAAAGGAGCTAGGATTACCACCAAAATTAATCTACCCAGACAAACTAAGTGTAATCTCTCAGGGTAAAAACATATATTTAATGAAATAGAAGAAATTCAAGCATTACTGATGCAAAGACCAGAGCTGAATAGAAATTTTGACATTAAAACAGAAGATTCAAGAAAACCATAAAGTAGCAAACATGAAAGAGTAATCATAAAGGACTCAATAAAGTCAACTCTTTACCTTTCTATATGAAAATATGATACGTTTAACTTCTCAGAACTTTATCATTAGAGAAGTTAAAAGAAATTTTCATAGTGTACATGAGTGTGAATCAATTATGTTGGAATGATAAAAAAAACATCAAGGGGTGAGGAAGAGGGAGAAAGGAGAAAGGAAAGGTAGAATAGTGGCATAAATGAAGATCTTTCACAATGGGGGCTAAGTGATGATATGAGATTTTGTTCAAAATGTGTAAAAAAGATATAAGATAAAGTTTTAGAGTCCTCTTCTAATATCTTAACATTAAAGTCAACATACTGTGATTACATATTGCATTGAACATAGGGAAAATGGAATGGAAAATGTTAATCCCTCCAACATTGAGCCAAGAATCACCAGAAAACTTATAAAAGTTATTTCCAAGTGTCCTGCCATTTCTTTGTGTGTAGCTATGGAATTTCCAAACCATACATGGCACCGATCATACAGAGAGAATTGTAGAACCATTCCCTTAGAATTCTGAATCCTTGATTATTCCAAGGGAAACCACTACAAGAGCTAAACAATCTTTACTGCCTCACCCATAGGCAGAATTTTACAAAGGTTCTAATTTTGGTACTCCTTTCTCTTCCTTCTTTCCTTGTGCTCAACTCTATTCCCGGATTTAGGTTATTCCTAAGTGCTAATGTCCAACAGCTGCACTCATTGACTAACTAGACTCTTGGGCTGTGATAGCAACAGCTTCCAAAGTCCACAATTCTAGATATTCTGGTCTATCTCACTAAAGTCCAGTAGTCCAAATCTAAATATAAGTGCTGCAAGACTATAGACAGTCAAATGCATATTTTAAAAATTTGGCTCCAATGATAGTTACCAATTTCCCAAATTTCCTGCATGAATAACAGGAATATGCTCAAGGGCAATGAAATTAAGACCTATTGCCAACATAACAGCATACACACATCATATTCCACTCTTTCCTACTGCATGGCTTCTTGACTATTTAAAAATATTGGGCACCATGACTCCTGATATGTGTGAATTTTCCTAAAAATTATTCTTCATTCCAAATCATCACCACTTTCAGACTGTGAAGTAAATCTGGAGAGCATGTCATAGGCTCAGATAATCATAATCATTGTCATCATCATCTTCATCATCTCTAATTTACTTCAAACCTCAAAAGCTTTAATTTGTTGTTATTGTTCAGTTGTTCAATCATGTCTGATTCGTTGTGACCCCATGGAATATTACATGCCAGACACTTCTATCCTCCACTATCCTCTAAAGTCTGTCCAAGCTCATTTTCATTGCTTCCATGACACTATCCTTCTGATCCTTTGCCATCTACTTCTCCTTTTGCCTTCAATTCTTCTTTTCCACTGAGACTTGTCTTTTTATTATGTGGCCAAAGTTTTTAAGCTTCAGCTTCAGTATTTGAACTTCCAGTGGACAGACAGAGTCGATTTCTTTAAGTACTGAACAATTAAATCTCCTTGCTATTCAGGGGTTTCTCAAAATTCATCTCCAGCACCATAAATTGAAAGCACAAATTCTATAGCGCTCAGGATACCTTACAGTTCAATTCTCATAGCCATACATTGCTACTGGAAAAACCATAGTTTTGACTATACAGACTTTGTCTGTATAGTGATGTCTTTGCTTTTTAGTGTGTTCTCCAGATTTTCCATAGCTTTCCTTTCAAGGAGAAAGATTAAAAAAAAATTCATGGCTGCAGTTGCCATCTTCAGTGATCTTTGAGCCCAAGAATATAAGACCTGACATTGCTTCTATTTCTTTTACTTCTATTTGCCAGGAAGTAATGGGACCAGTTGCCAAGATATTAGGTGTTGCGATTATTTTTTTTTAATGTTAAGCTTCAAGCCAGGTTCTATACTCCCCTCTTTCACTCTTATCAAGAAGCTTCTTAATTCTTCACTTTCTGCTACCAGAGTGGTATCATCTGCATATCTGAGATTATTGATATTTCTCCCATCAACCCTAATTCTGGCTTTTGGTTCATCTGGCCTGGCAGTTTGCAAGATGTACTATGAGCATAAGTTAAATAAGGTTACAGTATCTAGTCCTGTCTTACACCTTTTCCAATCTTAGATCAATCAGCTGTTCCATGTTCAGTTTTCAGTGTTGCTTCTTGGCTCCCCTCTTCCTCAGGAGATAAATAAAATAATCTGATATTCCCATCTCTGAGAACTTGCCACAGTTTGTTATGATCCATACAGCCAAAAGCTTTAGTATAGCCAATGAAACAAAAGTAGGTATATTTTTGGAACTCCCTTCCTTTTTCCAAAATCTAGTGAATGTTGGTAACTTGGTCTCTGGTTATTCTGCTCCTTTCAAAACCAGCCTGTTACATTTGTTTTTGTTGTTGTTGTTGTCGTCTTGGTTTGTTTGTTTGTTTGTTTTCGGGGCTATGAGGGTTAAGTGACTTGCCCAGGGTCACACAGCTAGTAAGTGTTAAG
The DNA here is from genome assembly GCF_019393635.1 of Dromiciops gliroides. Taxonomy (NCBI): domain Eukaryota; kingdom Metazoa; phylum Chordata; class Mammalia; order Microbiotheria; family Microbiotheriidae; genus Dromiciops; species Dromiciops gliroides. The sequence continues at coordinate 109,312,509 of NC_057865.1, read as the reverse complement.
TGTCTGAGGCTGGATTTGAACTCGGGTCCTCCTGAATCCAGGGCCAGTGTTCTATCCACTGTGGCACCTAGCTGCCCCTGTTTTTTTTAATTTAATGTAACCAAATGATAAATTTTATGTTTAACTTCAGGGAAGTATTTTTATGGACAGTTTATCAGATAAAGTTCTAATATCTAAAATATATAAAGAACTTTCTCAAATCTATAATAATATGAGTTATTCCCCAATTGATAAATGGTCAAAGATATGAACAGGCGATTTTCCAAAGAAAAAATCAAAACAATTTAAAGTCATATGAAAAAATATTCTAAATCATTATTTATTATATAAATGTAAATTAAAACAACCTTAAGATATCATTTTATACCTACCAGATTGGTTAAAATGATAGATGGGGAAAGTGACAGATATTTAAGGACATGGGGAAAAGTTGGGGCACCAATTCATTGTTAGTGGGATTGTGAACTGATCCAATCATTTTGGAGAGCAATCTGAAATTATGCCCAAAGAGTTATTAAACTACATTAATACTTTGATCCAGAAATATACCTACTTGCTCTACTTGCAAAGATAATTTGGGGAAAAGGAAAAGACTCCATATATTCTAAAATGTTTATAGCAGCTCTCTTTGTGGTGGCAAAGAACTGGAAATAACAGGAATGCCCATCAATTGAGGAATGGTTTTTGGCTAATAAATCACGGCATATGATTGTGATGGAATACTACTTTGCTATAAGTAATGATGATCTCAATGATTTTAGAAAAACATGTAAAGACTTTCATGAAATAATGAATAGTGGGGGCAGCTAGGTGGCGCAGTGGATAGAGCACCGGCCCTGGAGTCAGGAGTACCTGAGTTCAAATCCGGCCTCAGACACTTAACACTTACTATCTGTGTGACCCTGGGCAAGTCACTTAACCCCAATTGCCTCACTAAAAAAAAAAAAAAAAGAAAAAAAAATGAAATAATGAATAGTGAAATGAGCAGAACCAGGAGAACACTGTGTACAGTAGCATTCTTTTAAGACTGACTTTGAGCAAATAAGTTGTTTTGAGTATTATAAATTCCTAAACTAACTATAAAGAACATATGAAGAAAGATACTATCTGCATTCAGAGCAAGAACTGATGAATAGAAGTATGTATAGAATAAATTTACATATTTAGTTTCCTATTTGTGTCTAATGGTAGCTATCTCTAGGGTGGGGGGAGGGAAAATATATTTACATGATAATTTTATTGTTTATTTCAGAGGAATAACAATTTGTACATAGCAGATATACATAGTAGATTTACAGTTTTATATGCAATCATCTTTTTATTGTACTGTTATAGAAATGCTTGTTTTATTCCCTAAATTTATATATGTATGTCTGTATATATATGTATGTATATATATCTATATCTATATATATCTTAATAAGGAAAAAAAACCAGCTTGCTCTTCTGTTAATTCTCAGTTCACATATTGCTGAAGCCTAGCTTACAGAATCTTAAACCTTATTTTGCTGTCATGTGAAATTAGTGCAATTTTTCAGTAATTTAAACATTCTTTGGCATTTCCCTCCTTTAGGATTGGGATGTAAACTGATCTTTTCCAGCCCAGTGGCCACTGTTGAGTTTTCCAAATTTGCTGGCATATTGAGTGCAGCACTTTAAAAACAACATATTTTAGGATTCTAAATAGCTCAGGTGGAATTCTGTCACCTCCACTAGCGTTATTATTAGCAATGCTATGAAGGCCCACTTGACTTTATTTTCTAGGATGTTTGGCTCTAGATCAGTAACCACAGCACTGTGGTTATTGGGGATGTTAAGATCTTTCTTGTTTCTTCATCTATAAAATGTGTGTGTGTGTATGTGTGTGTGTGTGTGTGTGTGTGTGTGTGTGTGTGTGTATGATAATATCACCTACTAAAGGTCCAGAATATCAGTATCTTATTCCAAAATTCTGGCACAAAATTCAGGGAAACTATCATATCATATAGGTAGGAGATAAGTAACATCCCTTATGAATATGAAGTGAAAATGACAAACTGATTTAAGGGATAAGATCTGGTAGATAAATTATCTGCAGAACCATGAACAGAGGTTTGCAATATACAGTAGATGGCGATTAAAAAAAAAAACATTTCAAAGAAAAAGAAAAGTAAGTAAGCAAAATGGCTATCTGGTGAGACTTTTAAAATATCTGAGTTTAAAAAAAATGCAAAAGGTAAAGGAGAAAAGGAAAGATATAGCCAACTGAATGCAGAATTCCAGAGAACAGCAGGAGAGATAAGGTTTGTTTAAATGAGGGAATTTAGATGACTACCAAGGTTGCATAATAAACATATGAAACATTTTAATCCAGGTTTTCCTGATTCTAAGCATATCATTCCACTCACTATAGCATATTACTTCTTTTTATAAATTTTTAAATTTTATTTGTGATATATAATTTTATTTTATACATATATCAAACAGATATAATATACACAGACACATGTATGACATATATTATGTAAATTTTCTACATTATTACATTTAGATATACCTAGATATATTCTAATACATATAACTTAATATTTTAATTCCTTAAATATCTGTTTTATAAACAACAAATACATATCAATTTATATAAATGTGACAAATTTGTTTAAATATAATTACTAAATAAATAATACCTAAATAACTCATAAATGTACAACATATATGGGTATGCATGTGTGCGTATAAATACATATATACCTCCTGTACCCTTCCCAGCACACCCCTCCCTCACCTTTCCAAATTAAACATTTTTATTTATATTTTTCTGTTCCAATCTTTTCCCTCCCTTTCCCCTTCCCCTCCTCCCTCCCTGAGGCAGTAAATAAATCCAATATGGGTTATATATATATGATCATGGAAAACATCACCATATTTGTCACTTAATGAAAGAATGTGAAAAGTATCATGCCCCAATTTGTTCTATCAATATCAGTTCTTTCCCTGGAGGAGCATAGTATGTTTCATCAATATTCCTTTGGGATTGACTTGGATCATTGCAATGCTGATAATAGTCAAGTCATTTACATTTATTTATCATACAATACTGCTTTCTCTGTGTAGAAAAAAATAAAATGAATATGGGGATCAAAGGCAAAGAATAAAACCCAATCATTTAAAAAAATTGATCTTAGACCATATTTTAAGAAAATAGTTGAAGAAATTATGATATTTAGCCCAGAGAAGATACAACATACTATAAGGAAAACATGATATCTGTATTCAAATATGTAAAGTGCTGTATAGAATTAATTGTTATTTGATGTTTTTATGCCTCAGTGCACACTGGCCTGGGGCTCCCCAAACTGCATGGTGCTCCACCCACTGGTTGTAGCCATTGCCATGGAGCTGGCACCTCATATCATCACCACTGCCCAACGCCCACATGGGCCTGGCAAAATTATAATGATTGGAAGTGTAGTGAGGGCAGTCATGTGACTGTCAGAGTGACCATCCAATTGGCTGGGGGCTGTGTGGAGTGTGTGGGGAGGAAGGAAGTTTTTTTGTTTTTTGTTTCTTTTTTCCAGCATTCTAGCTGGAAGCTGGAAGATGACAGGAGCTCTGCTGTGTATTCTCAGCTGATTCCTGGGCGGTGGTATTTTTTACACTGTATAATTTCCCTTTCCCCATTTTATTTCCTTTCCCTTGATCCTACTGATCCTGTTTGTGTTGTTTGTTTTTTTTTTTTTTAAGTTCGTTCTTGTTAAAATAAATCCTGTTCTGTTTTGAGGGACGCTGTCGGTCTCCTTCCTTGCCCAATATTTCGTCGAGCTACTTAGCTAACACTCCCCAATTAAAAATTGTTCCCCATAGTGCTTATATGTAGAACAGGGATTATTAGGCATTTTCTGTGTGGGCCCAGAAGACAAAATCAGGGGCAGAAGAAGAAAGTTTTGAAGAAGCAAATTTATATTCAACAATAAAAATTCTAGTTATTAGACTTCCCCAAGAGTTGAATGGATTATTTTAGGATGAATTACTTTCTTCTCACTTAGGATATTTTGAGGAAAGCTAGTTAACCACTTTGGGGATATATTGTAGAGGGGATTATTGTTCAGGTAGACATAGAATAAATGGCCTCTGTTATACCCTAAAACTATGAGAGCCAATAAATGTCTATATATTCGAAAATCAAAATCTTTGGTTTTTCATGCAAAGAAAGTGACAGACCAACCCAAGGTAAAAAATTAATGGTGCAGTAAGTAGTAGAAACAGAGTGAACCACGCTGACTCTACCTTGTGACTCATTTCTGCATCTAGCTCAGTTCCTTTTCTATCTAATTATGGGTCTAGTCCAATTTCTGTCTTGTGAGAAAACTATTCCATTATAAATTTCCATTATTATTATGGGAAGACTTTATTGAATAGTTGGAACCTATTCCTGTATGGCTGGGAAACTGGACTAACTTTAACTCTTGCTTAAAGATCCTTAACTAAGGGCGTGGGTTCTGCTGAACAGAAATCTAGTCAGATATGAAGACTGATGAAAGGAATCTTCTCACAATTATAAATCTCAAGCAAACCATTTATATAATCTAAAGACTGGACCCATACTGGCCAATCAATTATTGTTTCCATGTTCCTTTAATTGACTGTAGACACTTGGGGAGAGTGGGACACTTCTTTTTCTGATTTCAGGGAATCACAGTTATTCAGTCTCCCCCTCCTAACTCAGAAAGCCTCTAATATTTCCTCCAACTAGAAATCAGCTTACCTAATTTTATACATCATGTTTTGTATTCTGCTTATTGTTACCTTTTAATGCATGAAATCTATCTCCCCCATATTTAGGGTCCAGTGTCAAAGCTGAGGAGACCTGGTCATGATTTGTTATACAATTTGTATGCATTGCTTAATAGATTGATATGCTCAGAAGCTCAAAACTTTGTTTCTTCAGTCACTTCAAGCTTCATTCACCATGGTAGCCCATGTACAAAATGCCCCAGCAATGGTATAGGCTAAGTTAAGACATAATAAGAATTGAAGTTAAGTAAAATTTACCTTTAGCCTTTTATCCTTCATTTTTCAAAATCTTCCTTGTTCTGTCATTTCTTCTCAATCCAACTTTTGTGTAGTTTTAAGGCAATAAAAGTGTATATTCTGATTCTTCTTCATTGGGGAATATAAATGCATAAACTCTCATTAATTAATCAATTAGCCATGACCATTAACCCTAAGATATAAATAAAAATTTTAAATTATATTTTAAATATAAGTTTCCACTTGTCTCTATATATCTCAAATACCCTGGTCTCAATGGGTTGAACGAACATTAATATTACTGGCTACACAACTTGTTAATAGTGTAACAAAGAACACAGTGTAGTATTTATATATTACAACAACGTGTTGCTCGTGAGAAAGAACAGAGTTATCTCTAACTATCAACCCAAAATGTAGATTTCTTTATAGACACTGGAGCTATATTCTAGCATTCAAGCATTCAGAATAACAGTCAATTTCTCAAGAATTCTTTTTAGGATCTCCTGTAGAACAAGCTATGAATTCATTCTCTCAGAAAATATGTCTTCAAATACTTTTTCCTTACAGTTAATTCACTTGGTATTTCAGGAAAGACTAGCCTATTCTGTCCCCTAACATAGTCTTTCAGAATGATAATTGAATTGAAATTCCCCCAAATTCTTTTTTCTTTTAAATATACAATAACAGTATCCGTGTATTCTATGAGAGGTTGTATTGATGATGGGTTTGCATTAGGAAATCAGTATCCATATACTGTACTCTGACTGTCCACAGCCTCCTCTTATGACATCCTACCTTCCTCAGAAGGATCGTGATTTCTAAAATTATAGTTCATCCCTGTGCTCCCCTAAAAAAAAGAGCAAAAACACCTCTGACTATCTCATTATGTATACTGTCCAAGATCTTTTTATTAAGAAAGTATTTTATTAAATTTACATCAAGGTATGATTGACTTCACTATATTTTCAGGGATATTTGCATTTTCAAAGATTTTATTTGTTCACCATCACCCCACCCCCCAAAACCAACCCATAATTAGTACAATTGCCTGAGGTATAACAAAGCAAATAATTTTGAACATTTTGCAAGATTTATTTTTTACTTGTTCATTACCTTAGGAGAAATATTCTGATAACCCTTAAATAACATTATATGTTTTCTGACTCTATTGTTGAAAAGACAAGCCAACTATTGGCAAAACTTTATTTATTTTTATTTTCAGGTTAATTTACACTTCATTATTCACAATGTCCCCCTTAGGTATCTGCTTGTAAAACAAATTGCAAGGCTATGTTCTTTAGTTTTCCTTTGTTGTGCTTCTAAAATACTGAAACTACTCAGTGTACTGTAAGCATCAGGAATCCTTGGAAAATAAATCAAGAATCTGAGAGCCTTGCATGAAAACAGAGAATGCCATCCTTTAATCTAAACATTTTTCATCACTGGAGGATTTTCCCCCTCTGAATGTTATCCCTATTCCTAATAAAATAGTAAAAAAAAAATAGACAGTCTGCCAATTCAAGAAGCCTCCTGCTCTAAATAGCAGGATTTTAAATGCTTGTTGACTGTTTGAAAAATGCCTACTTCCTACACACATACACAAACACACATATGTATATATACACATGTACACACACATATAATATATGCATATATACATGTTTGCATACATGTATAATAAGTATGTACATATATAAAATAAGATGTTCTAAAGAGAAAATAAAGAGATATATATTTATTTGTTCATTCACTCACTCATTCCTTCATTTAATTGTTTGTTTGTTTGTTTGTTTTTGGCCTCTTCAGAATATCTCCTTTTTTTGTTGGTAGTGACAAAATTAGTAATAAGCTGGAGTCCCTTCTAGGAGCAGTAGACCATTATAGTAGTATGAGTCAGGTTAAGACTAATATGTAAAAGAGAAAATTGGAGGGACAAAATATCATCTCTACTGGTCCCCTACAAGAAGAGTTTTTGTTTTCCCTTCCAGTTACTTAAAGGCTACACCTCACAAACCTTACCTTAATTGAGAATGGTCAAGGTCACCCACTGCATCCCAGGCCATTGTCCATTGTCTTGACATGCCTTGCCACTAGACTTCTATGACTATGGAAGAGAGAAGGAAGCTCATAACTTTGCATAGCTCTGCACAACTCAAATCCAATTAATGGAAAAGTCAAGGTATCACCCTTGTGATGTCATTGGTCTTCTCCAAGAATGAAGGATAAACAACAACAACAACAAAGACTACACCCCATGTTTTCAATTGAGGGCCAATCAGAGGTGTAAAGAGTATGGACATTCCATTCGGTAAAGTGTTAAGTTTTTCATATCAGTAGTTGGATGGGCTTTTAAGGGAAGGAGGGCTTTCTTGATTTTCTTCTTATTTTGATGAGACGAGGTATCCTTAAGAAAACCTAAATATGCAATTTCTAATTCATGAAAAAATTGTCCTCCAAATGTGATTTTTGTAGGTCTGTTACTTGGAACTCAAGATATAGTTCTTACAGACTTCTGGTTGGTATCCCCACCTCAAATCTCTTCCCACTCCAGTCTATCCTCCACTCAGATGTGAAACTGATCATTTTAAAGTACATGCTTGTCCATGTTTTCACTTATTTAATAAACTATTGGCTCTCTATTACCTCCAGCATCAAATATACATTTCTTAGTTTTGCTTTTGGAACCTCTTACAATGGATCACCCTCCTACTTTTCCAATCTTCTTACATCTTAGCTCTCTCCATATACTCTATAATCCAGTGATACTGGTCTCCTTGCTGTTACTCACACACAACACTCTATCTCCCTACTCCATGAATTTTCACTGGCTGTCTTCCATGTTTATATTTCTCTCTCCTCATTTCAATCTCATGAGTTCCCTGGCTTCCTTCAAGTCACATCTAAGATCCTATTCTACAAGAAGCCTTTCTCAATCCTCCTTAATGTGAAAGGCTCTCTTTTGTTGATTATCTCCAATGTATAGTGTGCATAATTTTTTTTGTACATAGTTGTTTTCATGTTGTCTCGCTCATTAGACCATGAGCTTCTTGAGAAAAAGGACCTTTTTTCTTCTTTCTTTGTATCCTCAACCCCTAGTATGGTATCTGGCATATAAAAAGAACATAAATGGTTTTTGACTTGACTCACTTATTCATAAAAACAATGATAAATTTAGATCCTTAGTTGATCCACAAAAGCCTATTTGACCCATAATTTAAATAAAATATTACTAATCGTGGTTCTGAGTACCTGTAAGTGCTTCTGTCTTGACCTTGGAGCTAAAAGCAATAAACTCTAAAGTTCCTGATGGGAAACTTTGGGGTTTATGTCATGTAGGGGCCCTCTCAGAAAATAAAGGAAGGTTCTGGATTTAGGTATATTTATGGGAGAAGGATGCTGGTGATGCTTTCTAAAATGTGTGTGTGTGTTTGTGATATTTGTAAATCAAATAATCACCAGTCAAGCCTGTTACCCACATATATTGGTATTTGTCTCACAATATAACCAGCAGGAGTTGCAATGGGGCAAGGTTTAGATGGGTACACATTTTATTACTTCTTTCTAACAGGTAAAAGAAAGGAATATACTTATTCTAGCCCATAACTTACTCTTCCCAATAAGTGACCTAGGAACATGCCCTCCCCTTTGATTCACACCTTTCCTTCATCCCTCATTCAGAAATGGGAAATTTGACTAAGGTGCCCAATTGTGAAAAGACATAAGTGGCCTTAGTTACAAAAACAAATGACCAGCTTTAGGCTAGGGGTTAAATGGTCCTGGTTTACATAGTCATCTCCCTCTCTCCATCTCCATCATCTTCTCTTTCTTTCTCTTAGAAGCATCTATGAGTTATAAATAAAATCATAACCATGAGTTTCTCTTCCCACCTTCAGCTCCTGGAAAACTCACCTAAGCAACTATTATCTTAGAAAGAGATATAAACCTCTAAACTTGCTAAATCCTGTTTACTTCCAGCTACTCATTGACATCCTCAATTTTGCCTTTCCTAGTATGGAATTGAGCTACAATAGTGAATCAAAAAGAAGTTATGATTCATCATACATTATGTGTCAAGGGAAAATTATTTCAGAGACAAAAATAAAAACAGAAGTTATATCCAGACTTAAATAACAGGAGAAAAATACATAGGAGTAAATGTACATAATCTGATGGCAAAGGCAGAAGCAACAAGGAAGAGAGTAATCAAAATACTTCACCATTTCCTCCAGTTTTCAGAGAGCAGCCCAGCAGGCTTTCAGCCATTGACTTGGTAGGCAGAAATGTTTTGGCTCTCTATGCATTCACTTCAAAGCAGTCTTAATCCTCACTCAAAACATACATTTACACAGATCTAGATTGCTTGCTCTCTTCATCAAAGTTTCCCTCTTTCCAAATCTGGAACCTCAAATTCTCTTCTTTTCTGTCACAGTTCAATTCAAAGAAGTCCCCTGTTTCAAAGCATGTAAGAGCCTCTTTCCCTCTCAGGGCAGAAAGATAATGTTTTTTCTGGCATTACAATTCCTAGAATTCCAGTTAGGTTTCAGATTTTTCATCCTCCAGCAGAATAATCTGAATACCAATTATAATAGTTTCAAGGGCAAGACATTCTACTGGGGAGAAAAGACCAAAGGATATTAAATGGATTTAAAAGTAAGTTTTAGGGGCAGCTAGGTGATGCAGTGGATAGAGCACCGGCCCTGGATTCAGGAGGATCTGAGTTCAAATCTTGCCTCAGACACTTAATGATTACTAGCTGTATGACCCTGGGCAAGTCACTTAACCCCAATTGCCTCACAAAAAAAAAGTTTTAAATTTAATAATATGTCCTTTTTTTTCTTTTGTTTTCTTTTGCAGGGCAATGAGGGTTAAGTGACTTGCCCAGGGTCACACAGCTAGTAAGTGTCAAGTGTCTGAGGCTGGATTTGAACTCCTGAATCCAGGGCCAGTGCTTTATTCACTATGCCACACAGCTGCCCCCAATATGTTCTTAACTAAAGGGCATTTAAAGAAATTTTCTTAAGAAAAGTGAGGAAAAAAACCCTCCTTTATAAATATTATCTCTACCTCTAAATTAGTCTTGGTCATAGAACTTAACTATAATTTTGACAGTAATTTATATAGTGTGTGTATTTAAAAAAAATTATTACTATTGCTATTAGTCTCCAGTTTGGGGTAAGCATCTATTAATTTGTTAATATTATACCAGTAAAGAATTAAACATGTGTCTCCCTAATTTCTCATGGTCTCAGGCTACATGGTAGAGAAAGCAGGGAGAAAGCTTTAGCATGCCAGTTTGTGCAAGCAGGAGAAAAATCCCAAAAGACCATGTCCCAGAGAGACAGCATGTGGTTTCAAAGAGAGCTAAGAGAGCTCAGAAGACCTACAAGAACTATGATGTCCTAAAAGAAAGAGCCAAGAGTCAAGATCCAAGAGCCAAGAGAGATCCTGGATTCTTTCCAGGGTTTGTATCCTCTTTAGATAGAGGTGGATCATTGGTTAGCATCATACAATTCCATTGGTTAACATGATTTGAAGGTAGTCCACATTAAAATGAACTGTACAGATGACTTCAGGGAAAAGAATGCAAAAGACTCTCACTCAAGTTGTTTAAAGCAACTTGAACCCATCAGTCCTTCATGGAGCTGGACAAAAGAGTATCTCCACTCATTTTGTTCCCTTGGGTTTGTCCCATAGATCTGAACTTTCTGGAGTGGGAGGTTGGGGGGAAGGGAAAGGACTGAGAAACTGATCTTTGGATCCCCCTAAGAAGTCCATTATTAATAATTATTTTCTCACAATAGTTAGCTTTCTTTAAGGAATAAAAATAATCCCTTTTAATACCATTATCATTTCCCAAGTATCTCCTCCACCACATACTACATGAAATGCTTCTTAATAATACAAACAAATGTCCAAACAAAGCAAACCATCACAACAATTACATGCAACAACATCAACAATATTCTGTACCTATGGACCATCATCTCTTAAGGAAAAGGGAGGCTCATGTCATCATTGGCGCTCTAAGATCCAAAAATATCATGGTATTTAATCTGAATTCTGATGTCTTTTACTCGTAGTTGCACTTTTATTATTGTCATTTATATTGCTCTCTGTTCTTTTTTTTTCCCACTGTATCAGCTTCTCGGAGTCTTTTCAAGGTTCCTCTAAATTCCTTATATTTGTTTTCTCTTATGGCACAATAGGCTTCCATTACATTCATAGGCCACACTTTAGCTATTTCATAACAAATAGCCATTTACTTTATTTCCATTGTTTAGTATTATAAAACATGAATATGTTGTTATGTATGGAACCTTTCTTTTGTTATTTGATTTCCTTGGGGTTTATGTCCTGTGGTAGGATTCTACAGTTAATTTTCTACGTTAATTTGTTTTCTTCCTCTGCCCTATTCCCACCTCTTTGACTTTTAAATAAGTTTGACTGTTCTCCTGGGTTCATTAAATGTTGCTAAAAATTATTCCTAAATTCCAGGCAGAAAATCATTTTTTTTTTCCTTCTGGAAGGCTAGAGGTGTGCCACAACAACATATCCCTCAATGAGAAAGGTAATTAACTGAATTCTACTTGGTTGGTAAACTTAGTTACAAGGCCCTAATTTTGATCAGAGTAGGGGATGACTACCCTGAATTCCAAAATGGAATTTTTTTTAGGACATTTGTTAAAATTGTGGTTTCTAGGGGAAACTGATAAAGATTGCTTGGAACAAAGCTTGGTGCCATTTCTTGACTTCTGGGATGTGCCCTGCCATCTATTTGTCTTAGTATTGTCTCTGGAAAACTGGATCTTAGATATCCCTCTATTAAAGAATTTCTCTCTCTCTCTCTCTCTCTCTCTCTCTCTCACACACACACACACACACACACACACGACCCAATAAGAGTTAAAAGTAAGTCTTTCTTTTATTTGGCACATTAGATTTTAAACATCACAGCACAAAGGAATATAACTGTGAGAAGAAGTCTAAGCTTCAGCTCCTGAGGAGGAGCAGATTTATGGCATATTCCTCCACCAGCCAAAGTAAAGACCATGCTATTATAAGAGGACTGGGGAGACTCGAAAGTGAAAAGTTACAGCTGTTGGATAGTAGAGGTGCTTGAAACAGTTGGAATCACAAGGTTATCATCACTACCTGGTCCTAGTCATATAATAAGAACATCTGGGTTCCAATTAGACTCCTGCTATAAATTTAAAGGCACCTAATTTCTGGGTACCCTTGACACATCAACTTCACTATCTAGTTGACTAACTGCTTTGCTTTTCTAAGGGAAGAGTACCTTCGAACTGACCCCAGCAAGTTAATCAACCATATTATTTCTCACAGTCAGTATACTCCTCAAGGTCACAGTGTCCTCTAACTGTACCCACATCTACTAGGGCTGCCACTGCAGTATAATTGTCTCCCCTTCCTTTTGGTTGCCCTGAGTTTTGATTTTTAAATTAAATCTTAATGAGTATGTATGTATATTAGGAAAGCTTTAATCTCTATGTCACCTAGAGGAATAAAAGAATGAAAATAATATTTTGACACCATTTCTCTATTTTGGGTCAAGATAATCAAGCACCCATCAGAGAGTAAAGATAAAAGCATTGAAGACAGTTTAATTGGGTATAAGATAACCACTTAAAATAAAGAGTTTTAGGTGTGAAGTACTTTACATTCCTTTCCATCTTCCAATTTCCCGTACTTATTCCCAAGTTTAATTGACTTTAAAAGAAGTAAAAGTTCTGATTGGAAAGGGGGGGGGGCAGAACTGTCTACATGTACCCACAAAGGAAATTATTATTTTATTAAATTATATTAATCTATTATAGTAACAAACCTATATTCAATTGTGATTTGAGCTTCTAACCAAGCCTGGTGTTGGTATAAAAGCTTTAGAGAAGAAAGCTATTCATCATCCTTTTTTGGAAAGAACACAAGTGGTTCCAGATTCTCTTTGAAACTGACTTCAGGAAGGAGAAAAAGCAAGATTCTCTTGAGAATCCAGCTCCTCAACTTGTTTCTAATTTCTAGTTTTCTTCCCTAGAGAATTCAGGAAGGGTGAGAACAGACCCTTTCTCTTGATTGAATGAGATCTCATCTGGCTACCATATAAAAAGTCTACTTACTCTTATGTCTTTTCTGGTATTTGCTAATCTATGTAAATTTTCTGATTTCTTTCTGCTATTCCTTTGAATAAATAGGGTAATTCCATCAGTATTTATGCTAGTCTCTTATATAATTAACATTTGTAGTGAGGAACCTAACTAGTGAATGGTATCTAATGAAATCTAAGGGCTATCTTCCCTATTTAGAAGATAATTTCCAGCAAAGTTAACTATATATACACATAGACACATATACACATATATATGTATATGTATGTATACACACACATATATGTATGTATTTGTATGTATAAAAGTATATGTGTGTGTGTGTTTATATATGTTGTTTTTAAAATTAAGCTACTACTGTGTTTTATGAGTTAATTGCTACTGCACCAGTTTTGGCAGTAAGCATTTATTATTAATTAATATTATATATATACCAATAAAGGATTGACTACCTAACTCCCTAAAATTCTCATGGTCTCAGGCCTTCAGACCTATATTATCTTAAGAGGGAGGGCCAAGCCAAAAGCATTTGTCCAGAGACAAGAACCAGCCAAGAGAGAGAGTGAGCTTGTGGCCTCTTCCAATTTTTATCCTCTTTTGACAGAGGCAGGTCATTATACATTGATCAAAGCTAATTGGTTAGCATCATTCAGTTCCATGGATTGACTTGAACTCTACAGATGACGTCAGGGAGAAGAGCCACACTCAAGTTGCCTAAGGCAAAGTCCATTATCTAGGTGTGGTCCTTCACTGAGTTAGACAAAAGAATCAATCTCCATTTCTTTTGTCCCCTTGGGTTTGTCCTAGATAAAGGAAACAGGACTTTCAGGAGAACGGGTGGAGAAAGGCCTGATCTCTTGGTCTCCTAAGAAATCATTATTAATCATTATTTTCTTACAATGTGTTTATATTTATATGTACCTGCGTGTGCGTGTGCGCACACACACACACACACGCACATATACACACCCCTTATGGACTCTTTCTCTCCTAGATTCCAGAGATATCTAGCAATTCTTCCCCTTGATCTATCTAGTCTATGCATTTATACATTTTATGTGGCCATGCACATATCATGGGGATAAAAGACAAACACTTTATTTTTATTTTAACCCCCTGCACATTTATTGAGAAATATGGTAACCAAATCAAGGTAGGTAATACTTCCTTTATATAATCTGATAGTCCATATATAGACTATATCTGGAGTATTTTTGTTTATTTCTGGTTACCATATTTTAGAAGGAACATTAACAAAATGAAATGTATTTTAAGATTGGAAATTAGTATTATAAGAAATCTAGGAACATGTCCTCAGATTTCTCTTCAGAGGAACTGAGGTAGCTTAAGCTGTAAAAGAGATATGAACTGGGATAATGGTGTGTTAGAAAGTAGTCTTACATCTTTTGAATGGATGTCTTTTGGAAGGATGGATTTTTAAATCATTTTATCACATAATACAGAACTAAGCTTTAATATATGAAAGTTATAGAAAAATTATAGATTTCAGTTCATTGTAAGGCATAATTTTCTGGAAATAGAAGTCAGAAAAATGGAATGGGTACCCTCAAGAGGTAGTGAGTTCCCCATCAATGGTGGTTTTAAAGAAGAAACTGAGAATTACTATTTTGGTACTCTTATAGAACAAATTCATGATTTATATTGGGGTTAGATTAGATGACCTCCAAAATTCATTTAAATGAAAAATCTATATTTTCTAGTATTTTCTCTGACATTGTGTAGATACTGACTGACTCCTTTTATCCCTATCCCTTGTTTTCCAGACATCTTGAGCAATAAGAACCTAAAGAAAAAAATGGTGTGGATTTTTCAAACTTCTTCTTACTAAATATACATTTTTAAACAATCACTCCAATAGTAATGGGACATGAAATGAAAAACTCAGAAATTAGTGCTCATAAATCAACTATAAAGGAAATATTTTAATGCAAAATTCCTTAGCTCTTAGATCAACATCAATATTTTTTTGTTTGTTTATTTTTTTTTTTTTAGTGAGGCAATTGGGGTTAAGTGACTTGCGCAGGGTCACACAGCTAATAGGTGTTAAGTGTCTGAGGCCAGATTTGAACTCTGGTCCTCCTGACTCCAGGGCTGGTGCTCTATCCACTGAACCACCTAGCTGCCCAACATCAATATTTTTTAATGATCAAAAGAGTTAGCATTAATAGTTTTGTGTTTTCTGTACTATTTTGTGCTTTCTACCAACACATTTATCTAACTTCATCTTAGGTTTTACATTTAAATGTGTATTGTCTTCTGATTTTGGTCTTAAGAAAAGTGAGACAAATCTTGGATAGCTTTTTAGTTTAAAGAGGTTCCACATGTCCCTATTCAAAGTCTTTCCCAAAAACTTGTACTAATGAGTCTTGGGAAAGGTCTAGGTGACACACATTCATAATAAAATCTGGTAATTTTTTTCAGTTTTCCCTAGTCTCCTATGTTTTTCAAGGTCTTAGAAAAGAAAAAAAATGGAAACATAATTATCTGACAAATAAAAGTTTTATCTTAGAAAAAAAAAGCCTTATCTCCATTGTGAAGAGAGGACTTAAAATGCATAACAGAAGTGTAATTGGGAGGGGGTTGGTGTGTCCATAAACTTCTGAAAAATATTGTGATAACTATTTAAATACAGGGTATTCAAAAAGGCTTAAGCATGAAATTGTACTAAAATTTTGGGGACACCCTGTATAATTGGTTTCTTTTATAATCCTATATACTTTATTTCATGCATTTAAACATTCTGAAAAGGGATGCATAGATTTCAGCAGACACACAAAGATTTTTCCACACCAGATTTTTATGAACTATAAGTCTAAGGATATCTCTAGTTACTTAGTTGAGGGTTGCATAAAAAAGGATCTAAGGGTGATGCCTGGGGCTATAAGCTAAAGAGCTATCAAACCCTCTTCCTGATGAAGAAACTGCATTGCAATTCTTTCCCAGTAGTTGGTAGCAGAGAACAACAGCAACTAGGCCAAGAAATTATACCATCTCTCCTTCCTTTTGTGGTTAAATATCTTTAAAAAAAAATTTTTTTTTACATTCCTTTTTTTTTTAAAGTACCAAATTCTCTCCCTCCCTCATGTTTCCCCTACCCACTGAGAAGGCAAATGATATAATTTCAATTGTACATGTGAAATAATGAAAACAAATTTTCATATTAACCATATCACAAAAAGCCTAAGATAAATAAAGTGAGGAAATTAAACTTCAATTTGTACTCAGAGTTCATCAATTCTCTCTCTGGAGGTGGAATAGCATTTTTTTTTTTTGGGAATTATTTTGGTCATGATACTGCTCAGAGTAGCTGTTTTTCACAGTTGACCATCATTATGCTTCCTTTTTCATTTGGTCAATTTGGCTTTTCAAGCTATTGACTTTTTTCATGACTTTCCTGCCTCACTCTCATTTCTCTTTCCATTTTTCCTCCACCTCTATTACTTTATCTTCAAAGTTCTTTTTGAGTGCTTCTATGAACTAAGACCAATTCATATTTTTCTTGAAAGCTTTGGATGTAGGAGCCCTGACCTTGCTATCCTTTTCTGAGGGTACACTTTGATCTTCTTTGTCACCAAAGAAACTTTCTATGGTTCACATTTTTTTTTCTGTCTGTTCATTTTACTATCCTATTTCTTGACTTTTAACTCCTTCTTAAGATGGGATGCTGCTTCCAGGATGCAGTGTCCCAACATTCAGGGGGTCCAAGGTGATACAATTTAAGGAGAGGCAGGTTCTCTACCCACATGGTCTGGGCTCTGGTCTGTAAATAACCCCAAAGCTACTTGCTCTTTAACCTGGAAACAAAATTCTGTTTTGCTGTGGTTGCTAGCTCTGGTGAGCCTGTGCTCCTCCCTCACCTGGGCCACCAATATTCAATACTGCTTCCTGATTCCCCACACAGGTAAAACAACTGAGTTCCACCTCAGAACCAGAAGGGACCCTTGTAATCTCCCCTGGCCAAATGCTCAGCCCTATCACCAGACCATGAGCTTAGTTTCAGAGAAAGCTGCTATAGTAGCTGATTCTGAGGCTCTGGA
Source organism: Dromiciops gliroides (assembly GCF_019393635.1). Lineage (NCBI taxonomy): Eukaryota > Metazoa > Chordata > Mammalia > Microbiotheria > Microbiotheriidae > Dromiciops > Dromiciops gliroides. The sequence goes on along the minus strand of NC_057865.1, from coordinate 109,295,318 downwards.
GGTCTCTTCTCTGTCATGGCCAGCCTGGAGCTGGATCTGTACATGTGGCAGTGGGCCTGTGTTTCACTCTCATCCCAGTACAACAGACCTTTCTTTCCAACCTTCTAAGCCATCTTTGGCTAGAAAATGATCTCACCCCATCCTTTTGTGGGTTCTGCTGCTCCAGGAATTGTCTTATGGTATTATGTGGAGGTATTTGGCATAATCATGTGAGGAGCTCCAAGAGGTTACTGCCTTTCCTTCACCATCTTGGCTCTGCCCTGATCATCCTTATAATACTGCTGTTACTGTGTATACTTGGTTCTGCTCACTTCACTTTGCATCAGTTCATAAAAGTGTTACCGTGGGTTTTTTGGGTTTTTTTTTTTTTTTTTTTTGCAGGGCAATGGGGGTTAAGTGACTTGCCCAGGTCACACAGGTAGTGTCAAGTGTCTGAGGCTGGATTTGAACTCAGGTCCTCCTGAATCCAGGGCTGGTGCTCTATCCGCTGTGCCACTTAGCTGCCCCTGCCATGTTTTTTTAAACCACCCCCTCATTATTTCTTATAGCACAATAGTACTCCATCACAACCATATGCTGCAATTTATTCATCCATTTACCAATTGATGAGCATCCCTTCAATTTCTAATTCATTGCCACCACTAAAAGAGCTTCTATAAATATTTTTGTATATATAAGTTCTTTTCCTTTTATCTTTTTGTGATACTGGCCCAGTAGTGATTTTGCTGAGTCAAAGGTATGCAGAGTTTTATAGCCCTTTGAGCCTTCTTCCAAATTGTTCTCCAGAATGGCTAGGATCCAACAGTTCATGTATTGTACATATTTTCTCTCATTCCCGACAGCCTTTGTAATTTCTGGTGGGTGTGTGGTGGTAGATCAGAGTTGTTTTAATTAGCATTTATGTGGACAATAATGATTTAGAACTTTGTTACATAGAAGTATAGAGAACTTTCATTTCTTCTGATGACTACCTGTTCTTAACCTTTCAGCATTTATCAATTGGAAAATGCTTCTTATTGTCATAATTTGTCATAATTAGTTCCCTACAGTTCCCATTTTTATTTATTTTGTTAGATATTTCCCAATTCTACATAAGGATTTTTTATCAATCATGTTTTCAAAAATTTCAAGTTCCAAATTCTCTTCCTCCTTTCCATCCTTGCCCCCTTCATTAGAAGATAAGTAATTTTATTTCAATTATACATCAGGTCATGGGGCAGCTAGGTGTTGCAGTAGATAAAGCACTGGCCCTGGATTCAGGAGGACCTGAGTTCAAATCCAGCCTCAGACACTTGACACTTACTAGCTGTGTGACCCTGGGAAAGTCACTTAACCCTCATTGCCCTACACCCCCCCCCCAAAAAAAAATTTATACATCAGGTCATACAAAACATTTATGTGTTAGCCATTATTAAGGGCTAAAATTCTAGCTAAACTGTCTAAACTATTTAATGAGTGGTCGCCAATAAATTATAAGCTTTAGCAAGAGTTAGACTTTTAAGCATTTATTAAGGAGAATAAGAATTTGATAAAGAGAGAAGAAAGGCCTAGATTCCTATCTATTAAAGAAAGAGCACATTTCTAGCTCCGCTCTCCACCAGAGTCCTCAGGAACGAGCGTAAGACTGAGCACCAGTCTCTTCCTTCTTCCTCCCACTAGCCTGCGTCACTTCCTGATGCCAAAGAAAAGACTCCTGGTCTTGCCCTCAAAGACCTTCACTTCATGGGCAGAACTCTTCTACAGTAAGTCTCCAGCAGGTGGCGTCATTCCGATCATTACAGTTCCCCACTTTGTTTCCTCAAGAAACGGTATGTTTCCTTGATGAAACAGTCAAAAATAACAGAATATAATAACCTATGCTAACTAATAATATGTTAATTACAATATAGAAAAGGGAGAGAGGAAAGTTTTGTCCAGAGGAGCAATTTTTTTGTCCTCATGAACTGACGCTTTGACATTGGTCTTGCAAAGGGAGGGCCTTTGCAGGGAATACATGTTACAGATGGTGTATATTATAACAAAAAGAGAAAAGAGAAAAAAAACAAAAACAAAAACAAAACAAAACTGTTCATTTAAAGTCTCTGAAAGTCTTTTCTCAGATGTCCTCTAGGTGTAATCATGGAATGGAAGTCTTTTCAGGGGTTGATGTGCGGATGCTGGTAATCAGCCAGGAAAATTTCCTACAAAATTGAGCTTAACACAACTTTAAAATAGCTTTGTCAATAATCAAATCAAACAATGAAAGTTCTCAAAAACATGTCTAAGGGAATTCAGAATCTTAGTTGTTACACATGAAACATATAATAAAACAAAAATTGAAACATTCTTTAAAATTATATTATTATTATAGTCCCCCCTTATGGAGAATAATTGAGAAGACAATTGCTGCGATATTAATTTTTAAAAATAATTTTTATCTTTGTTTCATCACTTTTTGCATCATCTGCATAATTATCCTCATGCCATTATGAGAAATTAGAAAATCTAATATAATTGGTAACAGGTGTCAAGGCCAAATTCAACACTGTTATTTATCATGACACCTGAGATAATTGTGGGGGTTACCATAAAAGAACAGAGAAATGATGGAATATAAGCATTCCCACACTTGAGCAATATGTACTGCCCATACAGTATGCCAGGCTTAAAATAGGTGGATGGAATATATGTCCATGCCACCGAACATATTGGAGGAAACTGAGTCAGACTTAATCAGATGCATGGGATTGAGATGCCCATTGCATCAGGCATATAGGAGGGAGCATAGAAGCCAGGTGTAGAAGTGAGATGGGTGGGATGAATACTTCCAGCCATCTGTACAATATTGTGGGGAAAAATAAAATAAAATATTAAACCAAGAGAATCCAACCTCAACATTTGTCAAAAGCCGTTCCCTCGGCCATACCTTGACTTCATGCATGTCTCCCCTCATGTGACAGTTCAGTGTCTGCTCTTGCATGTATTCCTCTTGTGATTGGATGGCATCTTGGCCAACTGGCATCTGATAACTCAGAATAAAGGCAATTAATGTCTTAAATGATAAGTTCCCATAATCCAAGTCTCATATGGATTTAAAAATTGAGGATAATAAATGATTGCAAAAAATGTGAATACATCTTGACTCAGAATATAATATATAATTATGCAACAATTTCAAATAATACCTTTTTTTTTTACTTAGTATACAATTACTTTTGTGAAAAATCTGAACATATTTAAATACAAGTTAAAGCACAACACAATCCTAAAGAAAACTTTTACAAATGTTCCCCTCTTTTTTTTTTTTGGAATACGCTTATCAAAAATAGTACTTCTAGAATCAATTTACCCTTGCTGTGGCAACCAATTTGCCAGGGAAATGCTTTAAAGAGTTTGATCAAATAATCAGTTGAGAAAAACAAAAACAAACAACTCAGAATATGGGAGCACAATACTCCTAGAATTAACATTGTATTATGAAATTAAAACCATCTTTCAAAATTAGATAGATGAATGAATAGAAGAAAATACACGTGGAATAATAAAAGACAATGAAATTCAAACTAGGGAAATCTAAATGAATATGAACTTAATATTAATAAGAGTATTATAAAATATAAACTTGATCACATGACTATAAAAAGCTTTTACAAATATTCTCCTTGTTTTAAAAACTAAGTATAAAATACAATCTCAAAAGCATGAAAATCTCTCAAAATAAACCCATACCATTAATTTCAAAATGTATATGTAATGTCATAGAAATCCTATGTAACCTCTGAACTGACATTAATAATCTGAGTGAAGTTAGAACACTTTTGATTCCGATATCTAAAATCCCCAATACTCATATCAATACCTTGCTGCTTACTTCTACATTTCTGTAAAATATGTACCCTTCCATGGCAAAAGAAGTGGAGTCTAGGACTATGTTGATGATTGTCATTCTTATTCAGCTTAAGTTTTTCTTCTTTAACCCCTCTATATTGTCTGTCAGTCTTTTCACTATGCAAATGCTTTATAAGATTACTAATTAAAGACAAAAGCAGGTTAGCAAAATTATGAACAAAACGAGTATATCTAGAATTTAAAGGGTTTTCTAAGGTTGTCTCAGAAGCACAGCCAGGCTGGGGAAGGACTAAGCCTGAAGCTGCAAATGTAGTTACAGAAAGTTGAGCATGCCCATCAGATCTCTGGACTTCCCAGGCAGGGGAAGCAATGGGCTTGGCCATGGGAGGAGTAGAGGGTGGGGTCTGGAGAGGAGTGGAGGGACCAGTGCTATTAGAATCAGACTTGATTTTGAACTCAGGCCTGGATTCCTCTTCCCCCACTTTGCCTCCAGGTGCTAGGGGATTAAAAGCTTCTAGAGGGTGGGTCATTGCCTCCAGGCATGCAAAATTAAAGCAACAATTAGTGTTAGAACTGGGAAAAGCTGGGGGAATCTCTTCAGGTTTCTCTGAAAAAGCATGGTTGGGAGAGGGAAAGATATTTCCTTGTGTGAGTAAATTGCTGGCTCTTTTAACAAAAATAAAAAGAAAAATAGAAAATCCACAAAAACAAAGCATTAACATGATCTTATCTCCCATTTGTCTGGTTAAACAGACTAAAATAAAAAATAGGGTAATTAGGGAGTTTAAAAGGTCCATTCGAAAAAATTTAAAGGGAAAACACAGCCAGTATGCCAGTACTTAGCAGTTAAAGGGAGAGGGTAAGGGAAATTTCTTACCCAACCAGAAGATCAGAAGACTAAGGTTTAGCTTTCCTCTTCGTGGTCAGCCATCTATTAAGGGCTAAAATTCTAGCTAAACTGTCTAAACTATTTAATGAGTGGTCGCCAATAAATTATAAGCTTTAGCAAGAGTTAGACTTTTAAGCATTTATTAAGGAGAATAAGAATTTGATAAAGAGAGAAGAAAGGCCTAGATTCCTATCTATTAAAGAAAGAGCACATTTCTAGCTCTGCTCTCCACCAGAGTCCTCAGGAACGAGCGTTAAGACTGAGCACCAGTCTCTTCTTTCTTCCTCCCACTAGCCCGCGTCACTTCCTGATGCCAAAGAAAAGACTCCTGGTCTTGCCCTCAAAGACCTTCACTTCATGGGCAGAACTCTTCTACAGTAAGTCTCCAGCAGGTGGTGTAATTCCAATCATTACACCATAAAATCACAAACAACATAAAACAATAAAAGTAAAGAAAATAAGAAAAAGTATGCTTCAGTCTGCATTCAGAGTTCATTAGTTCTCTCTCAGGAACTGAATAGCATTTTTCATCATGGGTCATTTGGAATGGTCTTAGATTATTATGTTCATCAGAGTATCTGAGTCTTTCACAGTTGATCATCCTTACACTATTGTTACTGAACACAAACTTCTGGATTTGATCACTTCACTTTTTTTGAGTTCATACAAATCTTCTCAGGTTTTTCTAAAACCACCCACCCCTTATGACTTGTTATAGGACAATAGTATTCCAATAATTATATGCCACAACTTGTTCAACCATTTCATAATTGATGAGCATCCCCTCAATTTTCAATTCTTTTGCACCAAAAAAGAGCTGATATAAATAATTTTGTACATAGTACCTTTTCCTTTTCCTTTGATCATTTTGGGATATAGGTATGGTAGTTGTATTGCTGGGTCAAAGGATTTGTACAGTTTTTTGGGGGGTTTTTTGCACTTAATCATATTTTATTTTTTCTAATAGATATAAGGATAGTTTCCAAAATTCATTTATTTGGTAAGATTTGAGTTCCAAATTTTTCTCCCTCCCTTCCCTCCCACCTCCCCGAGACAGCAAGCAATCTGATATAGGTTATACATGTACAATCATGTTAAACATATTTCCACATTAGACATGTGATGAAAGAAGAATCAAAACAAAATGGAAGGGGAGCCAAGATGGCAGAGGAGAAGCTGTGACTCCTGCAAGCTCCAGATAAACCCATCTACTCACTCCCAAATAATGCCATAAAAACAAAACAAAACAAAAAACCCCAGAGCAGCCTAATGCACATAAGAACAGAGTGAGACTATTTTTAAGCAAAAGATGGCAATTGTAATCACCTGCTGATCAGGGTGAGAAGCTAAGCATGTGGTCTGGAACGAGCCAGGAACAGACAGTGCTTCCAGTGCTTTGAAGTCTTCAGCACCAGTGGCTTCTTCTGAGGCTCAGCTTGTGGAGTGGTGAAGGGCAATAGGCCAGGGTGAGGTGGCTGCAGTCTCTGCTGGAGTTGGGGTGAAGTGCCCTGGTTCTGGACAAGTGGGCTGAATTGAGTGGAGGTAGCCCAGTAGGGGAGGGGCACAGGTGCACCAAGCTTCCAACCATAGAGAATTATATTTCAATCAGATGTCTGTTTCCAGGTCAAAGAGAAAGTGGCCGTGGTTACTCACAGCCAGGCAGGCTAAGAAGCCCAATCACCCCCTAGGCCATGCTGTACCTTGGAATAGTGTGTCCTGGAAACAGTGCTACTCTTTAAGAAGGGTTTAAAAGCCAAGAAATAGGCAGCCAAGATGAGCAGGCAGAGAAAGCAGCAGACCACCAAAAACTTCTTTGGGGGAAAGGTAGATCAGAATACACCATCAGAAACAGAAGATAATAACAGGGGGAATGGAGCCAAGATGGCAGAGAGGAAGCAGCAAGGTGCCTGAGCTCCCCTTCTTTCACCCTATTCCTCCTCACTGACGTTTTACTTCTTACCCCTGCCTCCCCCAATCTGCCCTCCCTTTTTATCACCCCCCTCTCTTTTCTTTACCCTTTTCTCCCTTGCTTTTGTCCTCCCTTCTATCAGTCCCCCCCTTTCCCTTCCCCTTTTGATTCCCTAAAGAATGAGTTAAGTTTCTTTATCCCAATGAACATAAATGTTATTCCCTCTTTGAATCAAATCTAATGAGAATAGGGTTGAAACAATGTTCCCCCTCCTTTCTTTCCTTCTATTGTAATAGGGTTTTTTTCACCTCTTCATATGATATAATTCATCCCCTTCCACCTCCCCTTTCCTCTCCTCCCCATAGATTCCTTTTTTAACCCCTTAAAATTTTTTTTTGTATCATCACATCAAAGACAATTTATATTTATACCCTCTGTGTAAAGTCCTTCTCTCTGCCCAAATACATTTACAATTCTTAAGAGTTATGAGTATTATCTTCCCATGTAGGGATATTTAAACAGTTTAACCTAATAGGGTAACCTTTTTTTTTTCTCCCCCTCTGTTTACCTTTTTAAACTTCTCTTGAGTCTTGTATGTTGAGATCAAATTTTCTATTCAGTTCTGGTCTTTTCACCAGGAAAGATTGAAAGTCCCCAATGTCATTAAATGTCCATCTTTTCCCCTGAAAGAAAATGCACATTTTTGCTGGGTAATAGATTCTCAGCTGCAATCCAAGCTCCTTTGCCTTCTGGAATATCATATTCCAAGCCTTGCGGTCCTTTAATGTTGAAGCTGCCAGGTCCTGAGCAATCCTGACTGTGGCTCCATGATATTTAAATTGCTTCTTTCTGGCTGCTTGGAGTATTTTCTCCTTCACCTGATAATTCTGGAATTTGGCTACAATATTCCTTGGAGTTTTCCTTTTGGGGTCTTTTTCAGGAGGTGATTGGTGGATTCTTTCAATGGATGATTTTATCCTCTGATTCTATGATATCAGGGCAGTTCTCCTTAATAATTTCCTGGAATATGGTGTCTAGATTCTTTTTCTGGTCATGGCTTTCAGGCAGTCCAATGATTCTCAAATTGTCTCTCCTGGATCAGTTTTTCCAGATCAGTTGTCTTTCCAATGAGATATTTCACATTTTCTTCTATTTTTTCATTCTTTTGATTCTGCTTGACTGATTCCTAGTGTCTCATGGATTCTTTATCTTCCAACTGTCTAATTTTAATTTTTAAAGCATTGTTTTCTTCAGTAAGATTATGCACCTTTTTTTCCATTTGGCCAAGTGAATTTTTTAAGGCACTGTTTTCTTCAATGAGATTATGCACCTTTTTTTCCATTTGGCCAACCGGATTTTTTAAGGCATTGTTTTCTTCAGTGAATTTATGCACTTTTTTTTCCTTTTGGCCAGTCAATCTTTGTGCTTCCTTTTCCAAGCTGCTGATTATTTTTTCATAGTTTTCTTGTTTTGCTTTCATTTCTCTCCCCATTTTTTCTTCTACCTCTCTCAATTGATTTTTAAAATCCTTTTTGAGCTCTTCCAGGAAGGCTTTTTGTTCCTGAGACCAATTCACCTTCCCTAGTGAGGCTTCACATGTAGGCAATTTGAGGGTATTGTCCTCATCTGAGTTTGCGTTGGCTTCTTCCCTATTGATACAGAAGCTCTCAATGGAGAGGGCTCTTTTTTGCTTCTTACTCATTATTGCAGCTTATTTATTTATTTTTTAAGTTGAGGTCTGCTCTCGAGGCACCACAGTCCCTGTTTTGGGCTTCTTGTGCAGGGGTATAGGGGCTGTGTGACTGGCTTTTTACTCTGAGGTCTTTATGGTGCGTGGAGATCCACCACCCTGCACTTTCTGTCTGGGTGCGCTCGCCCAGCCAGGCGCCTGCTCCTGGCATCTGTTCCCGCCTGACCCGTTAGTCGCCCTCCCGGCTGGGGCAGGTAGGTTTTTCCACTGTCCTTCTTGGCCACCAGATTTTTGAACCAGGTTCCAGGGGCCTCAGTTGTTTGTCTGTGGCCCGCAGCTCCTGCTGACTTGCCCTGACCCCCTTGGCGCTGGGTTGCTGCCCTGCGCTGGGCTTCCCTTTTGCCCGAATCAGACCGACCTTTTCCGGAAGTCTTCTAAATTATCTCTGGTTGGAGGAATGTGTCTCTCTGTCCCTTTGCAGGTTCTGTAGTTTCAGAATCCGTCCAGAGGCTTGATTTAATGTTCTTTTTGAGGGAACAGAAGGAGAGCTCAGGCAGTTTGCTGCTTCCTCTCTGCCATCTTGGCTCTGCCCCCGGAATCTCTTTTAAACCAATTGTCTTACCCCTTTACATTCTCCAGGTCAAGAACTCCCAAAGCTACTGCTGCTGCTCCTTTTTAGGCCTCCTCTAAAGCTCATCACTGATACTACTGTAGTGTGAATTCCGCTTTAGTGTCACAGACCTCTACGGCTAACCTCCTCAGTTGTTTTATGATGGGAAAAGGTGTCTCACCCTAATATTTTTATTGGCTGTGCTTCTCCAAAATTTGATTTGAGGAATCATTTTTAATTTGTTTAGAGGGGAATGTTAAGAGAGTACAGTTGGGTGGCTGTTTCTACTTTGCCATCTTGGTTCTGACCTTGTGGCTAAACGTGAGAAAGCCAACTAAACTAGATCCTTTTATTTTATTTCCTCTCACTTTCTTAACTGTCTAAAATCTGAGTTTCAACCTCAGTCTTCTTTGCTGGGTTTACATCCAGGTTATACCTGTTTTACAGATGTCAGCAAGGGACCTACCACAGATCTCTCTCCTGGACCTTATCCTCTCCTCTCCCTTTCCATTTCCTACCCTCTCCTCTTGTCTCTTTCCATCCTTTCTTCTTTTATTGCCTCTTCTCTCTCTTTCATTCCCCTCTTTTCCCCCCTCCTTTCTTTCCTCTCACTTATTCTCTTTATCTCCTCCTCAATCTTCTCCTTTTTTTCTCTCTTCTCCACCCCTTTCCTTTCCTCCCCAACACTTTCCTTTCTTCTTTGACTAGACTATTTCCCTTGCTTATCTCTTTAGCTCAGATGGCTACAATTATCATCTGTATTGATGGTTCTCAAATCTACTGATCCAATTCTAACCTCTCTCCTTGTCTCCAATCTTCAATCTCTAACTGATTATTGACATCATGAACTGGATATCCTGTACATATCTTAAATTCACCATTTCCAGTATTGAATTTATTATCTTTTTCCCCAAAATCTCTTTTCTTCCTAATTTTCCTATTAATATTAAGAGTACCCCCATCCTCCCAGTCACTCAGCCTCACAGTTTAGTTGTCATGCTCAACTCTTTTTTCCTCTGTCACCCGTAATATTGAATCTGTTGCTGAAGCCTATTGATTTTACTATTGCTAGTTACTTGTTACTTCTGGTACCTCTTAGAATATCTGGCTTCTCTTGACACTGACCTCAAGTATCACCTTCTTTGGGAGGCCTGTTCCAGTTGCCTAGTTTCTAGATGAACTTGTAACTCCTTTATAAGTATTTATCTATACTTATATATGTACAAATTGTCTCTTCAATTAGAATAAGTTCTTTGAGGACAAAGAGTGTTTTCATTTCTCTTCATAGTCCTAGTACTATATGAAATTTCTCAGTGCCTGATATTGAGTAAACACTTAATTGTAGAACACATGAAGGGGATAGATATGTAGAAATCTTTTAAGAATAGATAGGAATGGAAAGAAATGAAAAGAGAAGGAAATAACGAATCTAGGGAATTCCTGAACCAATATTTGCACCATATGAAGTATTCCTATACATTGAAGTAGAGGTGAGATCAGATTAAGGAAAATTGTTCTAGGAATGATGTCCCTTGCTAAACAATTCTGCATGACCAGAGAGACATCTAATAAAGTCACTAAAAAGTAGGTGTTACATGATGAAACTTTCCCACACTATACCCAGTGTCAACTGGGACCTGAATGCTCCTTATTTTTTAGTTCCAGGATCAAATTTCTGAACTCTATTTCTTCCTAATAGCTTTCTTTCTAGCAGTTGTGTAATCCTTTACTGTCATTACCTAAACCTTTGCTTTTACCAGCTGCAGTTGACCTCAGGCCATGTAAACTGATTTTGAGTCTTATAAGAACCCTTGAGTGTAAAATACAAGAATGAAGATAAAAAAAAAAATTAACTGTGTCCCAGATTCTCTTTCCCGCCATGCCAGTCACCAAGAAGCAGAATAGACTATGAGTTTATCCTTCCTCCTACTAACTCACACTGGCACAGGACTGCCCAGCATGGCATGCCCACATCAAAGAAGATGTGCTCTATGAGCAAAGAATTTCAATAGCTCAAAAGAAACATGAGATGCAGAAATTTAGAGACATCTTCACTTCAAATGTTCACATGGACTATTTGCATCTGGATAGAGCCTTTCAAGCTCATCTCTGATGAACCATACTCAGAGACACTGTACCTCGACCCCCAAAATAGTGTTATCATTTTGGTCCTCTTCAAGAATGAAGGACAACTACCATCGCTGGTACCAACAAATTCCATCATATCATGTCTCTTTCTAGGTCTTCCCAGGTCTCAGTTTCTCCATTTGTAAAAATGATGGGTGCTGGATTATATTATTTCTAGCAGTCCATTTCTAGCTCCATATTTATGATTTTCTCATATTCCTCACAAAGGTAGAAGAAAAACATGAGATTTGAGATTCAAATCCTGCTCTATGAAAGATTTATAACTAGAAGGGACATTAGAGATCATGTAGTTTAACCCTGTCATTTTACAGATGAGAAAACTGAGTCCCTGAAGAAATTGTGACCAAGGTTCCATGTATTTAAAGCAGAAGCACTATCTGAACCCTGATCCTTTGGCTACATTGCTAGTGGTCTGAAGTTTGGTAAATAAAAACTCCTTATAGGAAAATTCTTAGTGACCTTCTTCAAATCTTTTTATAACATGCTTATTTTATTTCTCAAGAGAAGATGTGATTAAGTGGGCTACCTATTTTTCTCACCTTATTTCTATTAACTACATTTATAAAACGATCCATAGCTCTACATTTTTCCATAGTGCAAGTATCTTGAATAAGGGATTGCATGAATAAACACAGAGGGGTGGGAAGTGGAATATGAAATGGAGAGAGAGAGAGAGAGAGAGAGAGAGAGAGAGAGAGAGAGAGAGAGAGAGAGAGAGAGAGAGAGAGAAGCAAAATTATTTCTAGGTCAATACATCTTTGGAAATTGATGTTAGGGCAACTTCAAGGTCCTTGGCTAAGTATATGTACTTACTTCAAAAGTGCAGTTTGGAAAAGTCACCATCAAAGGCTGAAAAGATAACATTTGATGTGCCTGTGAGACAGATATATGGGCTCTTGAAATGAATATGACTGCTTTGCTCTGTAGAATAATCCATAAGCTATTAACACTTGTTCCATAATAAGGATTCCCTTGATTTGATAAAGCTGACATTCTGGTCCAGGAGCTTCTGCCTAATGTCCCCCTTATAACATTTGTTCAGCAAGCTATGTTTATAAGCTGTTTTATTAATATCTTTTGAGAATACAGATTTAAATCAGGAAGTAATCTTGCTAGATCCCAGATCTGGCACATTTGTGGACTCTGTGCAGGCAGACACTCGGAAGTAGATGTTTAATTTCAAACAAAACAATACATACCCAGTCTTTGCTAACAAGTCAAATAGCATTTCTTTAACCTTCAGTGCAGAGCCTTATAGATATAAAGGAAATAAAAGACCTAGGTTTTGTTTTGGAGAGCTTAACACTATTATGAGTTAATTTATGTGTACACAAAACATACATGGGTAGAAATATATGCACACATACACACATCTGCCTGTCATGAATGTTAGAGAAGGAATTTGAGTTCAGTTTTAGAATAAAATAGAAAACCTATGTAGTTGCTTACAATTTATATGCGAATTTTTGTCTGTTTCAGGCCCTGTGATATTCAAAGGACATGATATTTAAATATGCATTTTAAAATTCAAATGCCTTTTCAACTAGGTAGACTAGTGAATAGGGCTTGACTTGGAGATAGGAAAATTAGCTAAAATCCCATCTCAGACACTTAATAGCTATGTGTCACTGAGCAAGTCACTTTGTGAAGCCTTAGTTTTCTCTGCTGTAAAATGTGGATAATATAATAAACCTCAAAAGTTTATTTTGATGGGGACAGCTAGGTGGCACAGTGGACAAAGCACTGTCCCTGGATTCAAGAGGGCCTGAGTTCAAATCTGGCCTCAGACACTTTACACTTACTAGCTATGTGACCCTGGGCAAGTCAATTAACCCTCATTGCCCTGCCGCCCCCCCCCCCAAAAGTTTATTTTGAGGACAAAAATCTATACTATAAAGTACTTTGAAAACCTATCTAAATAATAGATACTATTTTTTGATACTATTGTTATTATTAATTTACCTATATAAACTGGGCAGTTGTTAAATGTAATACAAAAGCCATGTTCTATTTCAGATGCTGAAAGTCAATACATACAGGTACAGAAAGACATTGATCCAATGTGCCTAAGTGGAAATTTTTGTTTTCCTTTTTCTTTTAAATAAATTTTAAAAAAGCATTCAAGAGGCAGTAAGCTCAAGGAAATATTTATGTTTTCTCAATCATTAAGACAAATATGAAGACTATGTTATGGGTCTGACCTTCAATCATAATCTCATGTGAGAGATGTATGGATAAGAGAATAAGGAGCTTTCTAAGGACTTTTCTGTTGGGATCCATACTACTTAGCCATAATTAATAGCATCATAATTACTGACTGATACTCAGTTATTTTTCCCTTTTTAATAGGTTTGGAGATGATATAACTCCTCCATTCAGCTCCAGATAGAACACTAGATGAGTCCTATGGAATCATGTGGACTAAATTGAAAAAGTGGCTTTCTGTTACTAAAAAGGAAGGATCTCTATAATTCGAAGTTGTCATATCTCTTGAAAAGGAGAGGCATCCACAGAGTCTCAAAGTTTAGAAAACAGAACTTAAATGTTGCTTTAATCCATCAGTGGAAGGAATCCAGGATGAGGCATGTGGCTTCATCAGGTAGAAGTAGCAGTTATTAGGGGTTTAAAGATAAACATATCCTAAGAAGTCTTTCCCACACCCCCAAGTGTTCTATATCTTTTAGGAAAACCACTTCTTTTCTTCCACTTTTGCTCTCCTGGAGTATAGACCAAGTTTTCTCTCTTCTTCCTCTTTATCAAGCTTCATATTACCTTGGAATATTGAGAATAGAGTGTAGCTCTTTTTGTGGAATGCCTTCTGAGGTGGTTTGGTGTCAGGTTGCTTTTCAAAAATTGACAGGAGGGGAGCAATGAGTAGAAGTCTCCTCTTTTTCCTCTTTCTTCTCCTTTACCACTTCATTTCCTCACTTCCTTCTACCTATTCTTCTCTTCTTTCTTCTTCCTTCTACTCCTCTTTTCCCTTTTCTCTCCTCTCCCTATTCTTTCCCATATTCTCACCTTTCTACCCCCTCTCCAATTCCTTTCCCCTTTCTTACATCATCTCTTTCTGGTTGTATGTGTGGAAAGTTTCAATTTTCTTGTCCAGCATAGGCTCAAGTGGACCAAGGAGATGTAATACATTATCACCCTCTTCTATAAAATACAATAATTCTAGAATATTAGAATATTCTAATAGACTATAATTATAGAAAAATAGAATTCTAGAATAGAATGTTTAGTATTTTTGTGGTTACCATTAAGATTATATACTTAAGGGTAGCTAGGTGGCACAGTGGATAAAACATCAGCCCTGGATTCAGGAGGACCTGAGTTCAAATTTGTCTTCAGACACTTGACACTTACTAGCTGTGTCACCCTGGGCAAATCACTTAACCCTCATTTCCCCACCAAAAGAAATCTTAAAAAAAATATTATATACTTAATTTATAGACATCATTTTGATGGAACTAAATAGTTATACAGAACTAGAAAATTTCCCAAAATCCATATGCTTGCTGGTCCTCTTGAAATACTTCTTTCTCACCCAGAAAATTATCTGTTCATTGAGTAGGCTTTAATCCACTAAACTTCCTATTGTCCATTAAGGAAATGATCTCAATGTTAAGGGAACAATGGCTTTTTAACAGTTTTTTAAGCAAACAATTCTGATCATGAAAAATAGTGAGTCTTTTTTTAACCCAGGATTGGGGGGTTGCATTTCCCAAAGAGGAAATGCAGTTGTTTAAGTATCAAGAGGAACTGTGCATAAAGGAAGTTAGTAGAAAGGTGAATAAATTGCATATCAAAACTTAATGAGGAATTTGTAAGATGGAAAAGAAATTCCTACTAATTTCACTCTTTTACCTATGGACCTTTTTCTGCCAGGGATAAGTGGCCCTTCACATTGAGAATTACAGAATATGAATGTTGGGAGAGACTTTAGAGTATCTAGTCCAAATGGAAACTGAACAAAAATCCTAGGATTATGGACATGTAAAGAAGGATTAATATAAACGTAACAGAAGGATAGAAACATTACTTTAAGCCTTGATAAGATGAACTGTCATTAATATGACCCCAACAAGATCCCAGTGGACCAAAATTAATGTTTTTGCAGAATACCAAAAAAGAAAGTAAAAAAAATAGGCTTCCTTGGGTAGACTTCAAAACTTTGATGAGTTTTGGATTGCATCCTTCTGTGTACTCCTTCTAGTTATTCAGATCATAATACCATCATTCTTTCTTTTCTTCAATTATCTTTGTCAATATCTTCTCCTCAATTTTTGATAGATAACTAATTTGTTGATTCCCTCCTCTAGGGATTTTGACATTTTGTGGATATTAACGTATTATTTGGTTGTTCATTTGTTATTTCTTGCTAATGTGATGAAACTGGGTCACCAGCTTTTCCAAATTTTATACACACATATATGTATATACATATTTATTTACATATATATATACATGTATTTCCAACATATTATTATGAATTTAAACATATATTTTGTGTAATTTGTGGCACACAAATAGATTTCCTTGGGTGTACTTCTGTGGAAAGTTTGCCTGGATGTAGCTATAAGAAAAACCCTAAATGAAAACCTATTCCCCTTTATCTAGGCAAAGAAATAGTCTTTTATTGTTTGTCTCTCTATTGATATGTTGTCAGAATCTGCACATGAGGATTACTTTGGCCTCCCAGAAAAAAAAATATCCAGCACCATGCACAAACTAATAACTAATGAAATCAAGGAATCTTGGTTTAGAAATAAATAATCAGAATTGTCAATAGAAGTATGCAAAAACCTTGATGCTAATCTTTACTTAGTTCCTGCTCAATATTAACCTGTGATATACTTATTAAACTTCATTATATGCCCCACTAAGCATCAGGACAAAATGTCCTATGAGATGCATAAAAAGAGGGCTCTTTGAAATTCCACCATTGGTAGATTTTTTTTGTAGCCATCTCTCTCAATTATAAAGAGGTACTTCCCTTCAATAATACACACATATAATTTATTATGATATATTATATATGTGTATACATATGTGCATATAGACATATATATACATATATATATGTCTATATATCTATATCTATATATCTATATATATATATCTATATATATATATATATAATTTATGTAAGATTTGACTTGGTTCATTTCTAATAAGGGTTCTTTTCTCCCTTATTAGGAAGCCTGGTATCCCATTCTCCTACCCCAGCTCCTAGGGCTCATTATTTAGATGCTAGTTCAGACAGCTGATTGATTTAGCCCACCATAGCTCAGGACCCAATAGCAAAGAATACACATATGAGCAAATATATTAGCACCACTGGCAGTACTTCCTCCAATGTCTGATCCCTTGGATTTACATTGGATCCCTTGTTCCTTCTTTCTGGGACTCATTTATTAAGGGCTATCAGAAAAACACATTAATTCAGTGGCTTACTTCAATGTTTAAAAAGATATAAAAATTTGTTAATATAGATAGTCCCACCATGAATGCAGTTTTGAACCCATGTAGAAATTGGATATTGGTTTTTGAGAGGTGATATGTTCTAAAAGTTAATCTCATAAATGAGATATACTTCTCAGGATCTCTCTAGGATATACTTCAGACACTAGTCCATCAATGGACTCTGATTCAAAGTCTTTCCGTCTTGGTGAGACTTACCAGTGTAGTATCTCTATGCTATGATCAGGGATTGAAGAATTTTAATAGTTGAGGGGAAAATGATTTTTCTATGTTGTTGTCTCAAGGTCCAATGTATATAGAGCTAATCAAGTCACAAGACACTTATTAGTTAAAATAGTTGATAATTCAATGAACAGTCCCAGCTTGGAATTGGATAGATGACAATTTCATCTTAGGGACTTACTAGCTATGTGACTCTGGGTAAGGCAAATAGTAGATGTTTAATAAATATGTATTGATTGCTTGGCCTTATTTTCCTCATATGTGAAATGACAGGGTTATACTTGATAGCTTCTCAGCTCTATCCTAGTTCTAAACCAATGACTCTATGTTCCTATGTATAGCCCCTAGATCAACCACCTTATTCCTTTTACCCCAAACATTGGAGTTTTTCAGTCTTTCTTTCCTGGACCCAATGACAACTCTAGTTCTAGTTCAAAACTGCCTTTTCTGTATACATCCTAACTCTGATTTAAGGGTTCTTACCCCCCTCCCCCCTATACTCCCTATTCCATATTTTATCTATCTACTCTATATAAAACCTGAGTATCTTTCTGCTGCCTGGGAAAAATTCAACTAAGTAACTTTTCCTGTACTTTTATATATATATATATATATATATATATATATATATATATATATATATATATATATATATATATATATGTATGTATGTATGTATGTATGTATGTGTATATATATGCACACACATGAGTGTATTGTGAAATATATACATGCATATGTACACATGTATTTTTAAATTAACAAGCATTGATTTTCTCTTCCTCCATGTTGTCTTCCCCACTACCAGTTGGGGGAAAAAACCAAAGCCTTTGCAACAAAGATGCATATTTAAGCAAAACATATTCCCCCATTGGCCATGTCCAAAACTACACCTAGTTCTACATTTGGAGGCTATCTTCTCTCTGTCGGAAGTTTGGAAACATTCTTCATCATCCATCACGTCTGGAATTATGGTCAGTTAATATCCTCCCAGCTAGTACTATAATTCTCTTACTGGTATTGAACTACCTGGTTGCCTGATATAATAAAATTGTTTTAGTTTACCTTAGCACTAGGAACATATATTAGAGCAATAAACAGAGGTATACTACTTCATTGAATGCAAACTTTCTCATGATTTTAGGAGGCTTAGGTTATAGTTTTAGATTTTCCACAGTTATTATGTGGCTTTGGATAAATCTATGCTATACCTCTTCTTTCCTCCATTTAGACAGACACATATGTGTATATTTTAGACATACATTAAAGTTAGACATATAGAAAGATATCCGTCTGTCTGTCTGTCTCTATCACTTCCTATGTACAAGAATCTTGGAAAAGATATCAAGGCAAAAACAGCACAGTCCTTCCCCTTAAGGGCAGCTCCCAGAATTCATAGAGAGCAAAATCAAAAAATCGTTTTCTTCCTACTTAGAAAGTCTGAAGCACAATGAAAGAATCAAAGAGAAAGGTAGGTTTGTAAATTTCCTGGGAGTTGGTTTATCTTTGTTTATAGAAATCAGAATGTTCTTCTTATAGCTAGGTCCAGTTTGAAATGTGAATTTAAACTTTGACTACCTGATAATAACTTGAATTTGCAAAATGATGTTGGTGGAAAAGAAGTATTTGTTACAAATTCCAATTGAAGACAAACCCTTTAATTAAACATGCTATATCTGCTTAGGTACACAGTAGAAGAAAATTAGAGAGCTTTTAAATATTTAAGAGGGAGGAATATAAATTGGTAAGAGATTATTATTAGACCAGACAGGATGCAGAGAGAATAGTTAAGCAGAGATTAACTGTTTCTCCCCTTTCCCTAAATAGTATGCAGAACCACTAAGAGTTGAAGGTCTTACATTCTACTGTCTTTTATCATTGTTTTATATACATATGGTTCTCTATTTCAGAGAACAGATGAGCCACAAAACTGGAAAATTGCAATGCTAAAGTCAAGAATGTGTCTGGTGATAAATGAGGGTGTGTGGAAAGAGGAGAAAGTCACCAGGCTGGGTGATTCCTGAAGAAGCATAAATACATACATTTAAAGGTGGTACACAAAGTAGAATCAAGCAGACTTATAAAGAAACTTAGCCAGGGAGAAGAGCATTCAAATGGAAATGCCCCTTGGAATCTGAGTGCCAAAAGAGTACAACTACCCAGGCAAACAACTATTTGAAAGCCTTAAATACCTTTGCAATCAGCTATATGCTCCTTTTACTTATGATCAAGTTTTGAATAAGCAAAACAAGTCACTACTTCAATATGGTACTATATCAGCTTCATTTTGATTTGAATAGTTTTTATTTGTTTTTCAAAGAACACAAAGTTTATATTTTTAAAATAATACAGCAATCATCTGTAGAAAGTCTCCTTAGGAGAACAAAGTTCACATATAGATGTAGTGACAATTGTGATTCAGACAACACCTTCTCCAATGATATTTGTATCTTACTTAGGTCTCAATTATGCTTTTATGAATAACAGTATTGAACCTCAAAATATGAAGCCACTTATGAAGCAGAAAGGGTAATCTGAGGTGTCATTGTGTTGCATATCAACCTGAACTTGCTCTTTAAAAAGAATCTTCTTGTAAGTGGTAAAACCATAACTAGGACATAGTGACCAGAGTTTTTTCCCAAGTTGATGAAATTTGAAGAATACTGACACCAATCACATTGTCCTCTAAGCAGCACATTAATATTGGAGGTGCAGTATGGTACAGTAGAAAGTGCTTTTTTCATCTTGATATACATAACATCTATAATGCCTTGAATGATATAAGTTGTTAAAATTTTTGCTAACTTTGGCATCAGATAATATGGGTTTGGATTTTAGTTCTTTCCCTTTCCTTTTTTCAAGTCTCTGTTCCATTATCTAAAAAATGGTAATAATATTTTCATCATTAAGTTCCCTGGTTTATTATGAGCAGAACACTTGATAAATTGTAATTATATTTAAATGTGAATTTCTGTTAAGTTCTGGTCATAATGTCAATGGTGCAAAAGAGTAACACTTGAAAGAAATTAAGTCAAATTCCTTTCACATAACAAATAAATATTTGAAGATACTTATCTTGTTAGTTCATACTGAAATTGAAATCTACAGAAATACCAGGACTTTTTCCCTTTAAATATGAATTACTTTGTTAGTATATCTCTCTTATGGTTGTTTGGTTGACTTTTCAACTAAGGGCAAAAACTGCACATCCTTTTCAATTTTATCAAATTGAATTTGGCCCATTGCTTTACCCTTTCAAAAATTTTAAAATCTGATTTTATCATCCTTTATATCACCTATCCCTCTCAGCTTTATGTGATTATTCAAGTGTGTGAATATGTTATCCACATCTTTATCTGAGTATTTGACCAAGACTAGGATCAAATGACAGAGACCTAGATTGCTGGATGGAAGAATTGCCTATAGAATGACACTGATACATTAATTTCCACTCTTTGAGTAGACCATCTTAATGTGGTAGTATCATGGGTATATCTTCCCATCTTCTACACAAGGATTTTGTGAAATCTTTTATTCAATGACTTGCTATAATTCTGGATGCAGTGTGTCCTGAAAAACTAGTCTTAAAACCCTATCAGAAAGAGAAATCGTTTTATTTTTTTTGTGGGGGGGGGGGGATTGTTTGTTTGTTTGTTTGTTTGTTTTGCAGGGCAATGAGGGTTAAGTGACTTGTCCAGGGTCACACAGCTAGTAAGTGTCAAGTGTCGGAGGCCGAATTTGAACTCAGGTCCTCCTGAATCCAGGGCCGGTGCTTTATCCACTGAGCCACCTAGCTGCCCCCAAGAAATCATTTTATTATGGCATGATTTGTTTTTCTCATAATCCCCTTGCTATTTCTTATTTGTTTTTTTATTTTTTGGTGAGGCAATTGGGGTTAAGTGACTTGCCCAGGGTCACACAGCTAGTAAGTGTCAAGTGTCTGAGGCTGGATTTGAACTCAGGTCCTCCTGAATCCAGGGCCGGTGCTTTATCCACTGCGCCACCTAGCCGCCCCCCCCTTGCTATTTCTTAGTGAATACATCATAGGAAGAGGAAATTTAGAGCTTGAAAAGACTTCAAGGATCAACTAATCCAATGTCTTCATTTGACATTTGAGGATTTCAAGGCCCAGAATGATTATGGGGCAGAATTACAACCCCAATCCTCTGACGCTAAATTCAGTGCTCTTTCTCCTATGTCATACTATCCATTCTAAGAACTAGATTCATTAATCTATTGTAGGAATTTATCAGGAATTGGCATTAAATCCAGTGGCCTAAAAAATTCTACATCATCTCCTATTGTCCATGTCCACCCCCAATGCAAGCACCTTTAAAAAAATAAACATACTCCTCCCACAGTCCAATGATGATCATCTCCATTAATTCCTCTGACATTGTTACATGGTTCACTAATCACTTTCCCACATTTTTTTAATCTCTGCAAGTGCAATTCATCTGAGGAAAGTGATTTGAACTCACTCCAGCAAACTAGGTCATGTTTAATCATCTCCACAAACATCTTATATTTCAATTTCCTGTTAACATTTTGTATTATCATTCTCAATCTGAAAATCATGATTGTTAGGAGAGAAAACAATCAAAATAGGAGTTTAATAGCTCCACCTTTTCTCTGTCATTTATTATGATTTCCTCATACATATTAAGCAAAATTCCCTTCGCTTCTTTGACTTCCGTTCATCCTTGACAAAGCTTTAAAATCACTTAAAATATATTTCAACATTATTGAAAGCCTGAGTTCATATCTGGTCTTAGCCTTCCTGGCATTCTTAAGGGAGCTAAAAACTTTTTTATAGCTATATTGACTCACCTGCTCTCTCTTATATATCAGGCAAATATCCTATTATAATGAGTTAAAAATGAAGATTTCTGTACAGTCACATCCATTTCCTTAAATGTTCCCCATTTTCTTCTTACTCAAAATAAATTATGATTATATTATCAGAATTTCCTTTGTAATTTCTGAGCTAGCATTGATGATCTTTGAAAAGTTATGGAAAACAAAATTTCACCAGCATTTTTGGGAATAAGTAAATATTATACTGATTTAAATAATGGAGTTCTTTAGATTTTAGGCTACGACTATAGGCTTTGGACTACATGGCTTGAATTATTTTTACAAAATTATCCTAAAAAGTAGTATTAGAGTCATGGCTTGAGAGATTTTTAGAAAAGGAATTTGTGATAACTATGAACCAGCATGAGTTCATTGAGAGCAGGGAATACTTAACTAAACCAATTTGCTTTGTCGATAGTTACTAGGCTGGCAGATCAGGGAAATGCCATAACATGGCGTAGCTGAGTTTTAGCAAATAATTTCATGAAATTTCACAATATCCTTGAAGACATCTTGGAGGAACAGATAGTAAGTTAGAGAAATTAGGGATATTCAGAACAAACTTAGTGAGAAGACTCAAACAGAGGTGATTAATGGATCAATGTATTTTGGAAGGACTGTTTCTAATATGATCCTTCAGGAATCTGACCTTGGCCCTTTTGGTTCAGCATTGTAAAATATGAATTAAATAAAAATCATAGATGGCATACTTATAAAATTTGCAGATTACTTAAAAATGAAAGGTTAGTCAACATATTGGAAGACAAACATAGGGTTTAAAGTTTCTTAGGCAGGTGAAACAATGGGACAATTCCAAAAGAAGGGTGTGCATATAGGTGATTTTAAGTGAAATTAGACCAGTTAGAAAATTAGGCCCTAGTTCAATTCTACTATAAGTAGATAAATCTATGCATATTCATAGACTGTGATTTGGTGAAATACATTTTTAAATTAATTACTACATGAGTCTTGAGAAAACTAAGAACTTTTAACACTGAATGTGTAGCAAAAATTTAATGGAGAAGAGAGTGAAAGCAAGAGTAATAGAGAGAAGAGAGATCTAATACTATTTTCCCTACCCTCTAGGTAAGAAAAAATGGCAGTAAAAACAGCCAACTCAAAGTGTCTTTTATAACAAAACCAAGTGTTTGGCTAGTGCAAACAAAGCCATTGATTCTCTCTTCCTGGGAGGTAGATAGAAAATTCAATCCATTTTTCACTTCTAAAAGAATCGTGACATTATCCTGCCAATACTATTATAGATTTTTAGAAGAGCAGCACCACTACCTTTTCTCCCCTCCTGGGTGAGATTAGCAAATTAATGGTCTCACAGGCTACTCTTGAAAGATGACTTCCTCTAGGATTCAGTTTGTAGCAAATGTCTTTGTAGCAACTGATTAGCCTTCAGAAGGATTTGAAATCTATGGAAATTAAAAACAACAACAACAACAACATTACTATACCAATATAACAAGAATTCTTAGGCAATCAAAATGAGGGTGGCTTATAAAAAGGGTGGACTCCTCAGTAGATCAATATTTTTGTTCAAAGTGATAGAAGGGAGAGCCTCAAGTTGTTTAGGTTATAGGTGGTACCTACAATTGAATAAAAGGTTTGGCAAGGAAAATAGATATGAATCAATCCAAAATTACATATAGAGGGCAATATTAGATAGTGGAAAGAAAAATGAATTAAGATTGAGGTCACCTAATTTCTAGACTGGGTTCCCCTAGTATGTAGCTATGTAACCTTGGTCAAGTTACTTTATCTCAGCATTCTTATTTTGAAAACAAAGAAACAACTTTTTTGCCTGTGTCAAAGATCCCATTGGAAGTCTTGTAAAAAACCTTTGGGTCACTTCTCAGAATAATGTTTTCAAATGTATACAATAAAATGTCAGGGAAGAAAAGAAGCCAAATACATTGAAATATGTACACAAATATTTAAAAATAGTTCATGAGGGGCAGCTAGGTGGCACAGTGGATAGAGCACTGGCCCTGGATTCAGGAGGACCTGAGTTCAAATCCAGCCTCAGACACTTAACACTTACTAGCTGTGTGACCCTGGGCAAGTCACTTAACCCCAACCGACCCACAAAAACAAACACAAACAAAAAAATAGTTCATGAACCCTACATTAAGAACCCTTGTGACATGGACTCTTTTGGCAGTCTGTTGAAATCTGTAGAATCCTCAAAATACTGTTTATAAACATCTAAAATAAAATATATAGGATCACAGAGGAAACCAATTATACAGAAATTGTTAAAAAAAATTTAAAAATGCAGTTCCAGACTCCAAGTGTAGAATCTCTGCCTTAATGGGTGCAAATTTCTTCTTTTTATTTGCTGATTTATTAAAGAAAACCTGAATATTAGGATTATTTTATCTTTGGATTCAGCATACTGTGAATGTAATTTCCAACAATGTATTAATTTTAAACTTTTATTTATCTATCTATCTATTTATTTATTTGTTTACTTATTTATTTATTTATTAGGGCAGGGCAATGAGGGTTCAGTGACTTGCTCAGGGTCACACAGCTAGTAAGTGTCAAGTGTCTGAGGCCAGATTTGAACTCAGGTCCTCCTGAATCCAAGGCCAGTTCTTTATCCACTGTGTCACCTAGCGGTCCACAATTTATTAATTTTAACCAAATTATTTTAAAGAAAACAATCTGAATGCCCATAAGAGTCCATGATATAGTTTGGCTAAATTAATTTGCAATGTTTCCCCTTTGCCTTTATTTACTAAAATTTTTCATACATCTTGGGCTTTATTTCTGGCACTAGTTTGAATACTCATTAAGGGCAGTAAAATTTTGTTTGTTCTTTCATTAGATTACTTTCAGAGCTTTCAGTAAAATGTGGTTGCTTGAGTGATAAGACTGGGGAGTTAGTACTTATAACAAAAAACCTACAACCAAAGAAAAGGAATAAATGGTGAAAAAAGCCTAATCGTACACTGGCAGAAGTCCATTGCTCAAGGAACAATGCCAGAAAACTTCAAATAATCACTGAGACAGAAGAGCAGAGCAGTTTGAGACTCTCTGGTTAAGTATATGCTCACATAGTACACATAATTTTGTGTTACACATTCTTAGTCAATAAATGGTATATTCATTTCCGTTAAAACTAATCCACAAGTGGCTATGGGATTATGGCAAGAATACTAGTTCGGTAATTAAAAGAACTAGGTCTACTACTTTATGTTACCTTTATGACTAGCTAAGGCCTTAGTTTCCTAATCTGTTTGAAAATAAAAGTATACTAGATGATGGAATTTTTAAAGTTATCTTCCAACACTAATTCCAAAGGATATATGAATAAATAGGAGAAAATATGGATAGGAGAGAGAGGATACAGGTAAATAGAAGAGGGGATCTCACTGGTAGCAAGGTGGGTGACAAAGGCTATATGTGTCTAAGTATTTGGGAAAGAGTGACTCATCAGAGAAATGTCACAATGCTAGTGAAATCATGATCTTTTACAAACTTTGCAGGATAAAAATGAGACTGTTTTTCCTTATAGCACTCAGTAACATCCCTAATTTAAATTCAGAAATAGTTCCTATGAGACATTAGGAGAATTGAATTTTTAGCTTGCAGAAAGAAGGGGAGGCCAAATTTGAGAATGGCAGAGAGTGAAGAGAAAGTAAAGTTGTTTTTGTTTTGTTTTTTTAATCAAAGTTAATATAAGCTCTAAATGATTTGAATTGGATTTTCCATAGTGCTCTTTTCTCTTCTTCATTTCTTTTTGTGATCTTTGGACTTAAAATCAGCCAAAATTCTCTATCTGACAGTCTCAAAGTATTATCTAATACTGAACGAATTGAAATTGTTATTATTTTGTTTATCTATTTGGAGCTCCCTCCATGCCTTTAGTTTTTGGTCAGTAGGGATATTAGTTTGCTAACCTTAGGTCACCAAAATTGTCAAGTGGCTATAGTGAAAGATATTCAGATAGTTGATAGATTAGATGATAGATAAATAGGTAGATAGATGGATGGATGGATGGATGAATGAGAACATTTGCTATTTAAAATATAACAGGAACTGTATTATGTTCTCGGTATACAGATATAATCAAACAAGATAATCCATTCTCTAAACATGTATGTATATATAAATATATATAAAATATAAATGTATGTATATATATTTTTTTCTTTTGTGGGGTAACAGGGTTTAAGTGACTTGCCCAGAGTCACACAGCTAGTAACTGTCAAGTGTCTGTATTTGAACTCAGTTCTTCCTGAATCCAGAGCCACTGTGTCCCCAGGTCTATATTTTAATAGGAGAATATAACTACTATTAAGGGTGCTAGAAAGCAGGTGGTAATGAGGATGGGGAACAGAGTATGGAAGAGAGGACTTTCCCAGTCTGGAAAGTGGAGGCCCAGTTATTAGCAAGATAAGGTAAAGCCCATTTGTCAGACTCCAGATTAATTCCAGGAACAGGAGCCATGTTTCAGGAGAGAAGAAGTTAAGAATGTGCACTACTATAGTGGCAGCATGGTGTGGAGCAGTCCAAGGAGTGAACAGACAAACATGGAGCCCTATATTCAGGAAGATCTAGTTTCCAGTCTTGCCTCTGGCACTGACTGGCTATATGACCCTGGCTAGATTATTTGCTTAAAATTTCAGTGTCCCAGGGGACTGTAAAATTATATATTACAGATCAGATGCACATCTTCATTGGGAGGTAGGTGTTTCCTGCTTAGTAGTTCCTTATACTAAGTAAACTTAGGTCTGTTTGCCTATTCCAATACCACTCCCCCCTCCTCATTTTTTTTTTTTATCATTCATGCCTCACATTTTTTTTTTAAAATCATCTCCGAACTTCAAAATATGGAAGAGTTTTATTTTGATCTTTTTTATTTCCTTTATTTTTTATCTTACAAGTATTTATTTTCTCTCCATCTCATTCTTCTCTGCCTCTTCTTCCCCCGCCCCCCCCACTTCCAAATGCTTTCCAAGATGACTGGACCAATTCACATTTCCATCTTTTTTTTTTCTTTTCTTTTCTTTCTTTTCTTTTCTTTTTTCTTTTTTTTTTTTTTTTTGGTGAGGCAATTGGGGTTAAGTGACTTTCCCAGGGTCATACAGCTAGTATGCTTGACACTGTCAAGCATCAGAGGTCGGATTTGAACTCAGGTCCTCCTGAATCCAGGGCCAGTGCTTTATCCAGTGCACCACCTAGCTGCCCCTCCCCTGCACCACCTAATTGCCCCTCACATTTCCATCTTAAGGATACAGAAAGGGTTTGTTTTAGAGTCTGAAAAAGAGTCAAGAAACTTCTTCCTTCCTTCTAGTGATTTTTCCCTTTGCTCCTCTCCTGAGATGATATAGCCTGGTAACTTATGGTTCTCCTCATGGTGAAGCCAGTAAAAAGGGAAGAACAGTGATTGATCTTTCAAGTTATTCCTTTGCTTTTTCTATAATTAAGGGTCACCTTAAAAAAGAGAGAGAAACTAGTAGCCTTTATTGGGATATTCTTTATGGATTTTCATAATGCTGCTGACTGCTTTGATGTAAGCCAGCGAATATTTTCACTGTTTACTCCCTGAGGGAATTATTGTACATGTACTTTTTAAAAATAAATTGAAATAATAAATAAAAACATGATGGATTTTTACAGGGAGGATGTGACTTCTCGTTTTCCATTTCCAATGAGAAATGAACAAGGGAAATTGGCTTGAAGTTTAGCAAGGGAGATTTAGGTTAGCCAGAAGCAATAACTTCCTGACTGAAGCTTGTTAGTCCTGAAGAAAGGCTGTGGGAGTATATGGATTCTTTGGTATATATTCCCAAGTGCATAATACAATATTATATACCTTAAGGGTATCAAAATAGCATTACTTGAAGAGAAAGTCATTAGCTGAATGATGCTTTATAGTCAACTGACTGAGACTATTAAAGTATAATCTAGTAGGCTGGGGGATAGACTCCTGCCATCTTTATTGCCCCTTGCTCCCCACAATCTTTGAGCATTATAATTAAAAAAATACTTTAAGGAAAACAACTGTAGGGGAAAACTTAAAGATTCCACACTAATCATCTCTCTCTTTGTTTTTGTTTTTTTTTGCAGGGCAGTGAGGGCCAAGTGACTTGCCCAAGGTAACACAGCTAGTAAGTGTCAAGTGTCTGAGGCTGGATTTGAACTCAGGTCCTCCTGAATCCAAGGCCAGTGCTTTATCTACTGCGCCACCTAGATGCCCCTCTAATCATCTCTTAATGAATTATCTATAAATCATGACTGTCAGATGATGGCCATTCTTTTAGATTTAAGTAGAAATATATTTTTTTAAATCATAAAAGTCCTTTATGGGGGCAGCTAGGTGGCGCAGTGGATAACATACTAGCCCTGGATTCAGGAGTACCTGAGTTGAAATCTGGCCTCAGACACTTGACACTAGCTGTGTGACCCTGGGCAAGTCACTTAACCCCCATTGCCCAGAAAGAAAAAAAGTACTTTATTATTTTCAACATTTTTAAAAAAATTAATAAACATTTTTATTTATAGTTTTGGGTTCCAATTCTTATCCCTCTTTCCCACTCTCCCCTCCTCCCTCCCTAATGCAGCAAAAAATCATATATGGGTTTTACATATATAATTTTGTAAAATCTTACCATATTTGTCATTTTGTACAAGAAAACTTGATTGAAAGAAAGTGAAAAATAGCATGCGTCAGTCTGTTCCATCAATATCAGCTCTTCCTTTGGGGGTGGATAGTATGTTTCATCAATTTCCTTTGGGATTGTCTTAGATCACTGTATTGTTGATAATAGTCAAGTCATTCACAGTTCCTCATCAAACAATATTACTGTCTCTGCATACAAACATTTGTTTTCATAAGATTTTTAGTTCCAAATTTTTCTCCCCCCTTCCACCCCCACCCCAAGACAGAGAGCAATCTGATATAGTTATATATGTACAATCACATTAAACATATTTCTGCATTAGTCCTGTTGTGAAAGAAGAATCAGAACAAAAAGGAAAAACCTCAAAAAAGAAAAAAAACAAACAAAAGTAGAAGCAGTATGGTTCAATCTGCATTCAGAATCCACACTTCCTTTTTCTAGATCTGGAGAACATTTTCCATCATTAGTTCTTCAGAATTGTCTTGGATCATTGTATTGCTGAGGAGATAAATCTATCACCGTTGATCACACAATGTTGCTGTTAGCTTAATGTAGAAAGAATCTTGACCAAGTTAGTGGGGTCATACATTTAGAAAAATTTTTTTGCTAGATTCAGGTCACAAGATTATATATTTACAGATCTTCTAATCCAATATTTTCATTTTACCAAGGGGAAAACAAGGCACAAATTGGATAACTGACATGCTCACTGTTATTCTAGTACGGGGAAAAGCCTGGATTTAAACCCAGGGTTTCTGACTCTAAATCCATTCCTCTTTCCATGGTCACACATTGCCTCCTCCTTGGTGTAGACAATACTTTTCCACTCTCTTCCCCATGGAATTCTAGTGACATTATAATCTATGTTTGATGGCTCACATTGGGCCTAAATAGATTATTAGATGTTCCTGGAGCTGGACAACAATGTAAAAATGTGAGCTTGATGTGTAAGAGTTTTCTTTTTCTTCCTCTTTGACAATTCCTCAATCTGAAGTTTTGGTTTGTTTTTTTTTTTTTTTACTGTTTTCTCTCACAACCTAGCTAATGTGGAAATGTTTTCCATGACTACTCATGTATAATGTATTTTGAAATGCTTGAGTTCTAGTGGGTGGGAGGGGTGGGAATAGAGGAGGAAGATAAGTTGGAACACAAATTTTTTAAAAATTGGTGTTAAAAGTTGTTTTTGCATATATTTTGGAAAATAAAATTCTATTCAATAAAGAAAAAAATACACACACGCACAAAAGGTAAGTGTCCACCAGATCAAGGCAAGGCAAGTATCCTTTATGGAAAATTACTAATTTCTAATTGCTTGCTGATGATACATTAAAATATTATTAGGAGTATTATGGCTGATCCACAGCTTATTGAACTGGTATTTTATTCTGCAATCCTAAATAACAAGAGAATACTGTGTGACCCATAAAGTTTTAAAACTACTTATGGGGAGAGTTATTTTTAGAAATACCATTATGGCAAAATAATATTCCCTTATATTCTTTTACCATAATTTGTCCAGCCATTCTCCTATATCTTCTTAGTTTCCAGGTCTACTATAAAAGGAGTGTATGTATGTATGTATGTATGCATGCATGTATGTGTGTATGTATATGTGCAAGTTTTGTATATATGTATGTAGATGCATGTGTATTTGTGTGTCTCTCTATATGTACACACATATTTATATATTTATGTATGTGCATATATTTTTGTATGTATGCATGCCCACAAATTATCTTAGTAAGGTTTTTTTTTTTGAGGGGATAGGGGAGAAGGCAGGGTTAGTCAAGGGTTAATGAATGAATCCTTGTAATAGAAGCTATGATCTATTCATTGAATATTTTGCTTTTATGTTCATTATTGAATGTTGTGTACCTAATTTGTTCCACTGGTTGACTTCTCTATTTTTAAAGTAATAACAAATAGTTTTGATTATTTATTAGTACTTAGTAATATAATTTAATACCTGGTACCATTATGCCCTCTTACTTTCACTTTTTTCATGATTTCCCTTAAAATTCTTGCCCGTTTTCTTCTCTACATAAATTTCATTATATTTTTCCATCCTTATGAAGTAATCTTTTGGTAATTAGACTGGTAAGTCACTGTGTGAGTAAATTAATTTAAATAATATTGTCATTTTATTATGATGACTCAGCCTACCCATGAACTACTAATAATACTCCATTTATTTATTTCCATAGAGTTATTTATAGTTGAATTAATAGCCTTCCCATGTAGGTAGATTCTCAAATATATTATAATTCTCTAGTTATTTTTAATGAAATGTCTCTATCTTTTCTTTTTGATAATACTCAGAAATTCTGAAGGCCTGCATGCATTTATTTTCTATCTTGCAATTTTGCTGAACTTATTGTTCCAAATAATTTTAGTTGATTCTGTAAGATTCTGTAAGTAAACCATTGTGTCATCAGGAAAAGTTATCATTTAGTTTTTTCTTTGCCCATGTCTATGCCCTCAATATCTTTTTCTTATCTCATTGGTGTAGCTAGCATTCCTAACACTATATAAACAATAGTTCTGGTAATGGACATCCTTGCTTTACCTCTAACCTTTCTGGAAAGGTATTTATTTTACCCTGTCATCTGATCTTAGTGCATTTGATTACATTGGCCTCATGTCTGGAATGGATCCCCTTTTTCTCTCATCTCTGGTTGTTGAAATTAGTTCCTTTCTTAAAGACCCAACTTATGAACCACAATGCTTTCTGTGACCATTCCAACTTCATTAATTGTATCTTTTTTCAATTTTATTATAACACTTGTCTCTCTTTTATACTTACATTCTGTTCTACATCACAGTTATTTGTACGTGTTATTTTCCATCCCACCATTAGATTACAAGCTATTTATACATTTGTAACCCTTAGATCTAGTCCAGATGCCTCAACATAGTAGGCATTTGCTATTTCTTGAATAGTAGCTGCATGTATAGTAGAAATCATGCTGTCTCTAGAATGGGGAAGATAGCAGGTTTGAATCCCTCCTACACTGCCTACTATCAGTGTGACTTGGACAAACCATTTAGCCTCTTTATACTTGTTTCTATATGTATAAAATGGACATAATAACATCCATTGCACCTATCTCACAGGAGTGGTACAAATCAAAACAGGAGGCATTTGAAAAAGACTTTGAAGATGCCAAAGCGATATTGAAATTATCATTTAGGTTTTGAGCTGGGAATGCCAAGCCTAAAAGTTGGGGAGACAGAGTAGAACAGAATAGATCAAACTGAATCTCTGTTTATTTCCAGAGTTGAGGCTCCTGCATTCTGGTGAACTTGTCCTATTCCTTGATGGCATATGAAGTTGGATAGAAGACAATTTCCCTTACTAGCTCAATACTGAATTTTCAGATCTCATAGGAACACAAATCGACTTGTCAATGCAGAGAAAGGATCTGTCTTAAAAAAAAAACAAAACCCAACATCAGACATACAAAAGAAGAATTTGAGACCATTCCTGCTTACTCACTTATTCTTAAATGCAACTGAACTTGCAGGAAAAGTAGGTACCTATTGTGTTATTTATTTCACAATAAACTGAGTTGTGAACACATTGACAGCTTGGGCACTTAAGTTGACCTTCTAGTGTCCCTTTAAGAAGCAAAAGAAATAGGCTTTTCAATAACTAGGAGACTGAGTCATACTGCAGGGCAGGCTTTATGATATTTTGTGTCTGGCTTATTTTACTGTAAAAGAATAATTTAGCTAGAGGGAAAAGACAAGGGTAAATTTTAAGAAGTTATAGGAAATAACATGTGGTTTGAATTTTATAGTATTTGTTTTTCACTAGGCAGTTGGAAGGTGGAAGAAATTTAATGTATATGTTATAACTAATAATCACAGGAGGACATTAATATAAACTTGGCAAATAAATGCAGTGTACTTCTTCACACATGTGGAGAGCTTCAGAATTAGAAGAAAAACTGACCTTATTAAATTCAACTTCTAATATTCATTCATTCAACAATGTTTCTTAAGGATGTGAAAAGGACTCTGTTAGGTGCTGTGGGAGGTGAAAATATTTAAATAATACATGACCTTATAGAGTTTATAACTTAATAGGGGATAAACCACAAATACAGATACATGCAATCCAGAATATACTACAAGTTCATTACAGAGGTACAGGACCAAGTACCACCTGATCCTCCTTAGAGGACACTAAATGAATGATCATATAGACTCTACTTAAAGCGCTAGGGTGATGGGAAACTAATGATCTCTTCTCAAGGCAGCCCATTCCATTGTGAGATAGCTGCAAGTGTTAGGAAACTCTAATTTAGATACAATTGAAATATACAGCTCTGTAATTGACTAACATTGGTATTAATTTTCCCCTCTGGGATAAGATGAAAAAAAAATCTAATCCTTCCATGTAACAGCTAGTTCTTCTCTTATTTGGTCAAAATCCCAATTCCTTGATCTATTCTTGTTTTGAATACCTCCCAGCACTTCTGTGAAAGAGATACAATCAGTGGCTCAAATGTGGTATTAAGGGGGATGCCCAGACCTGCCACTGGGAATGATCTTTAAAGTTAGATCCTTTAACCTTGTTGACTAAGTTGCTTTAAAACGACCTTGGCATCAAACCTCCCCACCTCAGAACTCTGGGGTATATCTCTTAAATAGAAAGTCATCACCGTCAGTGACATGCATTTTTCTACTTAATTTATCATGGTATATGTCCCTTAGTAGATAAGTTCCCTTAATGCAGGAATGTTTTAATTTTTGCTTTTTTTATCCTCTGCACCTAGCAAAAAAGGCTTGACACATAGTAGACAGTAATCATAAGTGATTTTAAAAATATTTAGTTTAATTATGCACATGGTTCTCTGGATGCATTTCAACTCATCACATCCCTTCCTAAAATGTTATGTCTGATGTTAAAAAACCATGCTCAATGGGGCAGCTAGGTGGCACAGTAGATAAAGCACTGGCCTTGGATTCAGGAGTATCTGAGTTCAAATTCGGTTTCAGACACTTGACACTTATTAGCTGTGTGACCCTGGGCAAGTCACTTAACCCTCATTGCCCCCCACAAAAATAAAACAAAACAAAACAAAAAAAACCCACCATGCTCTAGGGACAGTCTGAACAGGTTAGAATTAAACAACATGATTGGCTCTTTTGTAGAAGATACTATTTTTCTAATAATGCACAATAATGTTTCATTAGCTTTCATTGCTGCTGCAATTCACTATTAATTTGTATTGAGTTTGAAGTCCCTTAAAATTCTTTACATTTGACTTTTTTGTTTGTTTGGTTTTTTTTGGTAGGGCTATGAGGGTTCCCTTAAAATTCTAAATTCCATTTCACATGAATTTGTTCAGTCACCTCTACATCATTCAATGCTGGGGGAATATATATATTTTTTAATTTGAAAAAATTCTGAACTTAAAAAATAAACAAACATTTCCATAACAAAGTAGACTAGAACAAAAGAAGATTATACAAGAAACTAAAAATCTGTTTTCTACAGAATGTTTTCCCTTTTAAATATATAATAAAGTTATTATGTAACTTTATATATATGAAACTTTCTTAATATGTATATATGTATGTCTTTTATGTATACATGTGTATATGTATACACAAACACATACACATAATAGTCAAAATGACTTGGTTGATGAAAGTTCTTTTTTTTTAAATTTAATTTTTATTTTTTTTCCCGGACAATGAGGGTTAAGTGACTTGCCCAAGGTCACACAGCTAGTAAGTGTCAAGTGTCTGAGGCTGGATTTGGAGGCCAAATATCTTATTGTAATCCAAGTAGATTATATTGATGGCATTTGTATAACTACATTAAAAAGGTCTTTCAGTGAATTGAGGGGTGTTTAGGGCAGGTATCTTGATTTTAACTCCATCTCTCTGGGCCTTAGTTTCATAGCATCACAGAATTTCAGAATTAGAAGGGACTTCAGGGCATGTAGTCTCCCCCTTACTTTATCAGACCTCCATGACAGAGTCAACAAATGGTCTTCCAAAATTTGTTTCAATTTCTCCAGGAGAAGAAACCTATTGTATCCCAAGGCAGCCCATTCTATTTTTGGATAGATTTGATCTTTAAGAACATTGCCCTTACATTAAGTACAAACCTATCTATAAAATAAGTGAATTGGACTATATGAATCTTAAGGCCCCTCTCAGCTATAAATTTTGGATCCTATTATACTTGATAGAGATGAGTAAAGAGGAATTAAATAGACCTTGAATAAATGACAGGAGAGTTAGGTATCTTCCTGTTACTTTCTCATTTATCTTTGGTTTAATTTTTTTTTTCTTAAGCATTTTGTACAACACTTCTTGGCCTAAAGATGATTATCATTGGTAGAGAAAAGAGAAGCAAAATAGAAATTAAGTAGTCCCACTTTCTTTTTATCATATATTATCTAGCACCTAACACAATGCATTACTATTTTACATATGAGTGTCATGGGGAAAATAGGGTAGGGGGTTTGGGAAAGGGTAGGGGTTTGGGGTCCTTAGGAATTCCTCTTTAAAGAATTATACCCTCTTGCACACAAAAGCAGTTAGGATAAGATAGTAGTTTATTTCGGGGCTGAGGAAGGAAGGGAAGGGAAGGGAAGGGAAACCAAAAGAAATCCTTGGACTTCTCATGGGGAGAGAGGCATGGCACAAAGCATGTGGCTCTGAGATACCAATCTCCTTGAGCAGGAGACTGGCAGGTACTTTTATAGAGGACTGATTGGGGTGGCCATCTGACTGTGGTGGCTGGAGGAATTGGGTGAGGGGTGGCTGCAAGTCACAAGCCATCTCTTCAGGACACAAAGGAAGCAACCACACCTAAATTTATCTCCCCAGGGTTGAGGGAGACTAGAATGAAGGTGGAGGTCCTGAAGCTAGCTCAGTCCAATGTGGTTCCAGTTATCTCTTTAGGTGTGTCTGTCCTTTGGATTAGTTTCTCAAGGAGAAGATTCTTTGATGTGCCCCAGAGAATTTCTGGGGTGCCCTGGGCCCATAACATGAGGAAACTGAGGCAAACAGGTTCCCAAGGCCACAGAGCTAGTAAGTGTCTGAGGTGAGATTTAAATTCACTTTCCTCATCAGTAAAATGGGGATGATCATAGCACCTACCTGCGAAGGTTGTTGTGAGGACTAAATGACAAAATAAAATGATAAAAAGCCCTTAGAACTGTGCCTGGTACTTAGTAAACACTACATAAATGTTAGCTATTAGCTCTTCTTATGAAGAAACCATGATATGAGGGTCATAGCCAGGAAATGCAAAGTGAAAAAAATACTTGTTTTCAGTGCTAATATCTTTGAATAGGGAACATCCTCCAGATAGCAGCGCCTTTATGCTGAATGATTCCTAAGCCTCTAACTAGTATTCTTTTCCTGGATCTCTTCATCCTAGCAAGCTTCAGATCTTTCTTCATGAATCCCTTTCACTTTTTGCTTTTCAAGTGTTTTATTTGTTATGGAATCATCCTCATCCTCATCACAATCATGTGGCATCAGAGAATATCTCATAGATGTTTAGGGAAGTACAAAAAGCTTTCATTCAGGAGTCCAAAGACTTGGTTTAAAATTCTTTTTCCACCTATTCCACCTACAAATGGATTCATTCCATCTGCAAATTGATGCTCCAAAACAAATCAATATATCTACTATCTTAAAGTATTTCAATGTTAAACCCATAGCTACCTGGGCAGCTAGGTGGTGCAGTGGATAGAGCACTGGCCCTGGAGTCAAGAGTACCTGAGTTCAAATGTGGCCTCAGACACTTAACACTTACTAGCTGTGTGACCCTGGGCAAGTCACTTAACCCCAATTGCCTCACTTAAAACAAACAAACAAAAACATAGCTACCCACCTCTGGAAAGATTTGACAGGAATCTTTTTTTTATGGTAATTATTACATAATGTCCAGCTTCCATGCTGTTATTATTGTTGTGGTTATTCCTCCCATTTAAACTGTGATTATCTTTGTGTATATTGCTTTCCTAATGGTCACTTGATTAACCAATATCCCCTTTTTCTACTCACCTATTTATCTTAGGTCCCATGTGCATGAATGTATTCATCCTCATCCTTTTCTAACTCATTTAGTCACCTACTTGGCAACTAACTATGCATATATCCTGGCTAAATCTATTCATGGGTTTGGTTGTTTATCAGTGGGTTCTTGGAGTTGAGTGTGAGTTCTATTATACACTAGCTTTATGATTTCAGTTAGAATCATAGATTTAGAATTGGAAAAGACCTTAGAATTTATCCAGCTCAATCCTTCCTTTTGCAGATGAAGAAAACTGAGCCCATGAAAGTGAAAGGACTTGCCTGAGGTCACATAGATGATAAATAGGAGAGCTTTACTTGGAACTCCTGTTCCCTGACAGTAGCAATTCAGTGGCACAGTAGCTTGAGGGATTGAGGAAGACCTGAGTTCAAATCTTACCTCAGACACTCACTAGCTGAGTGAGCCTGTTTCATCATCTGTAAAATGGGAATAATAATAGTACACAAACCCCCAGGATTGCTGTAAAGAGTAAAGGAGAAAACATATGTAAATTACTTTCCAAACCTTAATGCAATATGTAAAAGCCAGCTATTATTAATTAGGATGTATTTCTATTATGAGGTATTTCTAAAATATCTTCAACCTTTAAATCCTAATATCTCTTTGAAATGATAACACAGAGATAAAATCTGGACCATTTAAAATTCTGGGAACAATTAATAAGTAAATGAGCATAAAGAAATACAATATAAGCATAATAAAATGCTCTAAATTAATAACTAGAACACTGCAAATGATCATCAAATATTAGAGTGGGAAGAGATAATTAAGATAACCTATTCTAATCTTCTCATTTGCAGACCAAAAAACTGCCCTGATACAGGGGAGATGAGTTATTCAAGAGAATATATGGCAATAGATAAAGAAAAGAAAGAGGACTCGGCTTTTAATGGTATCCCAATACATTGTAGTTGTCACTGTTTTTTTCACCTAGTTTTTACTTCATTCTGCCTATGTTCATATAAATCTTCCTGGAGGAGCCTAGAATTATGAAAAGAATTGCTGTGTTTATATACTTTGATGTCTCTAGCTTTATATCAAATAAAAACTGCAACTCTATGAGCTGAAAACATATGCTTCAGTGAAAGGGCTGGCCTTCAGGTGTAAGGGTTGAAAGTTTGGCAAGGGATTTGAGCACTTTTGGAGTGACCTTAGGGTATATCATTTTGATTCTTCTACTTAGCACTTCCAGGTTGGAAATTGTGCTTCCTACCATAAAAAAAATGAGTGAGGTGTTGGGCATGACCTAGTTTCCCCTTCATTATCACCTTTTTGATTGCTTTGGAGGATGAAAGACTATTTTTAGGCTTACTGGATGCCTCAGTCTGGAATGCTGCTACTAGAAATTAGTGAGAGCAGAGGAAATGACAATTGAAATTAATCTAATTGTTACACACAATTAAGTAGTTGTAATCTGCACCACAGGGCTGATCTCTGTTGATTTTTATCATTGTGTGAAGTTTAAAGGATCTAAGATTAAACCTTTAAAAAATACCCCCTTTTTTAAGAAGAAAAAGTAGCTTGGAAATTTACCTTGTCATGCCAGTCTTGGATTCTGTCTTCCATGAGATGAACTAAGATGAATTAGGGTCTCAAATGTGGGCTTTCATAGTCTGATGGCAGAATTCTAGTCTGAAAGTGAGCATACTGGGAAGCTAGTCTTGGGTAAATCACATACACCTGTCTAGGCTTCAATGTCCCCATCTGCAAAATGGGGGTAATGGTGCATAATAAAAATTAAAATAAAATAAAAATAAAATAAAATGAGATAAATGGGAAAAAAGGAAAGAAATAAATGCACATTTACTCCTATTGGAGTAAATTGGCAAAAATGAGAAAAAAGACAATGCCTAAGCTCACCATATCTGGAGCTGTGTGGGCCTCTTATCTTAGTTAATTTTATTTCCTACCCTACCCAGACTTCTCCCCACCCCTTGTTCTTATGACTATTAACTATTTTGTTCAAGGTGAAAAAATTGCTAGTTAAACCTATGTTCGTGAATCTCTCAGGACAAATGAGAAAATCAGAGGCAGGTAGGTAGAAAGGCTTGGTTAATACTCAATCGCATTGGACCTTATAAACTTTTACCTGCTTACCACTAAGGGACATCCTCACCTCCCCTTACTCTCCTTCCTCATTCTACTTCTAGTCCCATGCCTTTCTAGAACCCATCCAAACCAGCTTTCTTGTGTAAAGCCCACCACTACCTTGCCTTTTTCCTTCTTCCTACCACATCACCCCTGACAGAGGTCACTTAGAACCGAATCATGCTCATACTGCTTGGATGAAATGGGCATCATCAATATTATTCCTTCTAATGACTAACATCATCAGACCTTATTATATGCCTTGCCTTTATGCCTTGCAGTGCCCTTGTAACTGTTATCTGACCTAATGATGTATCCTTAAGATCCCTGGGCCTTATCAGCCACCCCACCATTCCACTACTGGACCCTTAGGACTTCTGGACCTTTATTTATACCCTGAAACACAATTGTTTAAAAGGGTTGTCTCTTCCCATTTGAGAGATTTGACTTTTGCTTCCCCAGTTCTTAGCACACTGTTTGGTACATACTAAGCACTTAATAAATGTTTTCCAATTAATAATTAATTAATTAATTAATTAGTGCATTCATTCAATGGTCTTTCATGCTGTCTGTAGAGGCAGTGTCTGAGTCAAGGCTGTGGACCATACCAAGTAGCTCCAGGAGGTGGTGCTAAGGAGCATAGAATCAAGACACAAAAGATCAAGTTGGAATCTTGTCTTTCACAGATACAACAAGTCATTAAGACTATATAAGTTCTGAAGGTGAGACCTATTTGATACATTGTTGGATTCCCTAGAAATTCTGAGTTCTTTTCTCCATCTTGGGGGCAAAAGGGAATATTCAAATCCATTTGAAGTGATCGTGTTAATTCCTGAGAGATGTGGGTTTCACCATAAGATTGAGTTATTTGACTACCTAGACACAAGGTTTTCCTTATCTACTTAGTGTGTGTGTATTGGGGGTGGGGGAGGACAACCAGTAGTTGGATGCCATAAGTCTGGATTGACTGTTTAGGCCCATAGAGAAGTTGGATTCACCAGATCGTTACATTTTTCTTACTTCTCTATGTGTTTAGGTATGGGCCCATTTTTTTTTTGTATTATTTTTGGTGTAATAAATTTGTTCTGTGTTCCACACCTTGTTAGCTTGATGCTGGCATGAGAACTGAAGAAAATTAAATGAGCCAAAGTTAAATGTTCCCAAGAGAATCTTGGGGAGGTGAAGTGGCATGAAACAGAGAGTTTGATGGGATTTCTGGTATCTCCCAGATTGAACCAGATTCATCTTTTCTTAGTCAACATATGGGCTACATCTAATGATCATTATACACATAAAAGATGGCCAGAAAATAGGAATCCTCAACACAGTTTAAGAAGTAGAGAAAATGAGACAAAGAAAAGTGGGATGTCTTGCCTAGGGTCTCTAAGGACATCTGCCTAAGAGCTTATATTTGCTTCATATTTTATGTTTATAAAAGACTTGTACATACTTGGATCTTCACAATAACCTTTGTAGGGAAAGTAGTGAATGTATAATTGCCCTCTCCATTTGCAAGTGAAGAAGCTAATCTCAAATAAATTAAGAGCATTGTCAAAAGTCAAAAAAATTAGTAAACACAACACAACACAACAAAACAAAACAAAACAAAAAATTAGCAAGTGACAAAACCAGGACTGGCATCCAGCTATTGTGAGTGAAGG
Source organism: Dromiciops gliroides (assembly GCF_019393635.1). NCBI lineage: Eukaryota > Metazoa > Chordata > Mammalia > Microbiotheria > Microbiotheriidae > Dromiciops > Dromiciops gliroides. Next base: position 109,255,223 of record NC_057865.1, on the reverse strand, counting down.
GCATAGTTAAGACTAGAGTCCAAATTCCTTGTGTTCCCTACTTCTCAGTACAGGTTTCTTTATTGCTGATGGACAATGATGGGACCACATAGCATGTTTGTTTTGATTGGGAGCAGTGAACTGTGACCAGAAGAACAGCTCTGCTTGGAAGAAGCTGTGATCACCCTTTTGTGTTGACATTTTGGATTCCATTTTAAATACATTAAGAGTGTCTGAATATTGTGCTGAAATTGTTTTTGCCAGAGTGCATAAAGATTCAAAGAAACAGAAAGGGATGCATGACTTCTCAGGAAGGAGACACATGGAATTTTTAAAAACCAGACTAAAAAAAATAGTGACTAATATATCATAGTGAAAAAATCACTGACCTTAGAATTAGAATCCCTGAATTTGAGCCATGGGTCTGACACTTGCCAGCTATGTGATTTGGGACAAATCATTTAAAGTTGCCCAGCTTCCATTTCCCCATATCTGAAATGAAGCCCCTGTGCCTGTGAGGAGAACTGATGACCATTTTTGGTGGTGATGTAGGAAACTAAATTCTGTAGTTGCTAGATAATTTGAGTAGGATAAATCATCCAGAGAGGTGTTCACTGTGTCCCTGGCAATATCACATGAGGAGACAGCCTGGGACACAAGGATAAAGACATGCCAAGCCTTTGCAAATGTTCCCTGTTCCTTTGCTTTTACTTCATGCAACAAGTTTTCCAAGCCAGTCCCCATCTTAGATACCTCTCCAAATATTCTCTACTTTGTCCTTATCTTTGCTAAAGCATATATACATACATATACATACATACATGCATAAATACATACATACATACCTGGACTCCATTTAACTAACAAAGAGGGAAGTGAAAGAATTACCAGGCCAACAGGATGTTGAATTTGTAGCAAGCACATCACAATGATCCCTTTTATTCACCTCATTCTTAGCTAGAACTATCAGGTTTTGATATGAACTGAATTAAAACAAATTGACCTTATGCAATCAATTCTTTCAACCAAAATGCAAGATCTGTCTAACACCAATGATACATAGCTTGTCAGTTTCATCTAGCCATTTTAACCCATCATGATGAATCCTTATGTGTCATCAAATATATAAGAACAATATCTGTCCAGGTGACTCTGTGTCCACCAGATTGCCATTAATTCATGAAACAATACTTACTGGGTAGGATATTTTAATCAGCTATGAATAAAACTAACTATATAAACATTCAGCCCATATTTTTGCATCTTGTCTGTCAAAATAGGGAGAATTTTTCAAATGACATAATGAAATGTAGATACACTATGATGAATCTTTTACACTGATCTACTATGTCAAAAAGTTACCAGATCATAAAAACTAATATGGTTAAGATTCTGGGTCACTTAAACACAATTCAATATGTAACTTTTGAGAATGTAAATAAGGTAGTACAGAAATTAAATATCGTTTAAATTTTCATTGACTAATTTTGTATAGAAGGCAAAAGATAGAAGTTCATTGCCCATTAGTTGGTTGTTCACTATTTGATGGTGGTAATTGTAAGATAGAGACTTAGTGGTGACAGCAGACATGTACTGAAACTAATTTAAGTGCCATCTGTCACTCTGCCTAGGATGCAGGGAAAGGATTTTAACTACTACTAAATGTGTGCTCATTTAATATGCATGTTTTTATACATTTGAGAGCAGAAAATATTGTCTCCTAGTTTCTAGGTCCTTTGGCTCTAAGATGATATTCTGGTTTTAAGATAAGCACTGATAGAATAAAATTGCACACTGCAATTATTGTTTGAAATTAGGATTTTCTTATATTTAAATTTTGGGTTATTTCATTATGTAATACTTAAAGGTTTTAAACCGTTGTAGCCATTGAACAAGATGTACAGAGCATCCATAGAATAACCACCCTGTAATGATGACATGACTAAATGTTAACCTAAGAGTTCTCTGCTGTTCCACATCAATATATCTGGTTATATTTTCTGCTCATCCACTAACTAGCTGTGTGACAGTGGAGAAAAATATCAGGAATTTTATAGATAAAAAGGATATATACATATGTGTGATTATAGCACTATTTCTTTAAATAAAATTTCAACAGGATTTTCATTGAAATGTTTTGGGGGCATTGAATCAATGATCTCACAGGGAAGGTGATTCCTAATTAGGAAACTCCCTCTGCCAATGTAGACTGTTACCTTTTCTGTAATTTATAACCTGAGAGAGTTACTTTGAGTACCAAGAGACTAAGTGACTAATCTAGAGTCATAGAGCCAGCATGTCAGAGATGGGGCTTGGACCACGATCTACCTGGTTCCTGGTCTGGCTTTCTCCCCATTACTCCATAACACCTCATTAAATAAAGGGCATTCTTTGTATATAATTCTATTGTCCTTTTATACCACCTTCTTCAACTTATCCCGACTTGATTATTGTAGGAAGATGTGTAGGACATTCTCCTCTCCTCTCCTTGCTTCTTCCCTCCTTTCCATAAATTGATGGAAAATCTCCCCTCTCTCTAATATACTTGTGCATATGAATTTTTAAAATTTAAATGCAATACATTATATTTATCAGAGTAAATCTTCATTTTAAATTTTATCTCATTGTGTATGCCTATTGATATTATTTCAAATCATCATGCTATCATCTACGATATCAGGTGTTCTTTCCATATTTATGTCATTTGTAAGTTTATAAGTATCCCTTTTATAACTTCAATTGAGTTGTAGAATTTTTAGAATTAATTTTAGAGGTCATTTAGTCAAACCTAGCCTCAGAAATGTTCAAGATGTGTGACTTTGAATAAGTCATTTAAGCTCTGCTTTCATCGATTGTAAAATAGGTCACAAAATAAGCAACTCCCTTGAAGAGTTGTTGGGAGGATCAAATTAGATAATATTTGTAAAGCACTTACCATAGGGTCTAGCACATAGTAGGAGCTATATGAATGCTAACTACTACTATAATGATGATGATAATAACAATAATAATAATTTTATTATTAATATTATTTGCTAACCTCTAAAATATATAGCATAGACTCCAAGAACAACTTTCAGAGTATTATTTTATCATTCTAGAAATAGTTACCCTGTGGTAATACTAAAATATCATGCCTTATACTAAGGACTAAATAAATAATGACAGAAACAGAGGATGGGTAGGAAAAAAAGAAAACACAAGGAGTTTTAGATAGAAATTCGCAATTTAGTACATGCTGTCCTGAGATAGCTCTGAAACCACCTTGTTTGATTTTGTCATTATCTATCTAGTAACAGAGGATGTTTATAGAAATCTATAGCTGGAAACAACCTTAGAGGTCATTTAGTCCAACCACATCACCTCATTTATATATGAAGAATCTAAAGTCCAAAGAGGTGACAAATAGGCAAGTAATTTTGCCCAAGATTATATGACTTTTTAGTTGTAGGATTCCAACTGCTAGTGTCATTGGTTAGTCCAATATATCATATTGGTACCCACTAGATTATTTTTTTAAGCTTCAATTTCATTTAGCTGTCATTTCAATCAATTTCCTCTGAATCTGGACCTATATTGGGTCAAACTTACTAGATAACCCAACAATAACAAGGTGGAGGGCACCATTGTATTATTGTATTCCAAATCTTGATAGTATCACTCAGGTAATACTTAGTCCCTGTTTTATAAAGTTATCATCCAGTTTGTTTATGGGCATAAAGTATATTGCTTTCTGCTTTGTCATCTTATCCACTTGAAAATTGGATTACTGCCTATAAAATGTGTCATGGTATAAAGCTGAAAAATGGCAGCCTTTAGTTTAAGTAAGTCAAAGCCATACTTAGTAGTTAAGCAAGAACTACTCACATCCTACAATCATTCATCATAAAGGGTATGTCAGAGTTTTAGTGGAATTAAAAAAAAATTGATTCAGAAGGACAGTCCCAAACTAAGATGGAGTTTAGGAATTAAGCTGAAAGGACTCCTTAGAAATCATCTTTCCCACTTTTTTTTAATTTCATAGGTGATGAAACGGAGACCCAGCATGACTGAATGACTCATCTAAAGTCACATAGGTAGTAAGGAATAGAGTTAATATTTAAACTGAAGTCGTTAGAGTCCAAATCTAGTGCTCTTTCCAGCATAATATTGTAAGACATTAATTGTGATTTGGGGTTTCCATCACCCCATTTTTGCTTCATTATGGTCTGACTGAAAAGATGTAATCTTAAAAAAGCCTAAGAGAAGATAGGTGTATACTTGAAGAGATTATAGAGAAGAACACCTAAGCATCTCAGACTCCTCTAGTAGTTCCCCTACACCCAAATGGGCCTGGCCAAATTATAATGAGGACAGCCCAGAGGGTATGTTGAACCAATTGGAGACTCAGCATGGCTAAGGACCTCCTCTTTCTTTGGGAGAGGCAAAAAGGGGGGAGAGAGGAGCTGTGTGAGAGAGCTTCGAAGCGAACTGGTGAGAGACTGCACAGCTGACTCTCATTGAAAAACTACAGACCCCAGGTGGTGGTGAGTAGAAGCAAGGCCAGCTCTTTGTGCTAGCTGAGCAGCAAACAAGTTTGGGGTTTGAGTCAGTCTTTGCTAGAGCCAGGGAGTTTATTCATTTTCTCTTCCCCTATTCCCTTCCTTGTTGTCCCTGGCTTTATTCATTTTACCTGTGTTGTAAATTTTGTTCCCTTCCATAAAACCTGGTTTGTTTATAAAAAAGTGGCTGTTAATCTCCTTTCTTATTAGTTTGGGAGAAATAACTAAAAAAGGAAGTTTGTAAGGGAGGAAACTTTGGACCTAGAAGTCTCTCATTATTTTCTGAACCCCAATATTATGGCAAGCCACCCAGTTAAAATTTGGCCCTTACAGTATGTATTCCTCTATTTACCAGACTGACTCATTTACCACCCTAATTTTTCTGGTCCAAAAGGGAATAAGCCCTTCCCAAATCAAACTTTGACTGTACCTTCTTTTGATCATAGGATTGGTGATTTAGACATGGAAGGGAAGGTGCCTCAGAACTCATTTAGTTTAAGCCTTTCATTTTATAAAAGAGCAAATTAAGGTCACTACAGGTTAAGATTTCTTGTTCAATCATTTCAGTAGTGCCTGACTATTTGTGAACCGTATTTAGGGCTTTCTTGACAAAGATACTGTAGTGGTTTGCCATTTCCTTCTTCAACTCATTTTAAAGATGAGGAAACTGAGGAAAATAAGGTCAAGTGACTTGCCCAGGATCACACCACCAGTAAGTATTTGAGGCCAGATTTGAACTTAAGTCTTACTGACTCCAGGCCCAGCACTCTACTGAGTACCCTAGCTGCCCTCAAGGTTAAGATTATACAAGCAATAAATGTCAGCGATAGAATTTGAATCCAGACCTCTGACTTCAGAGCATTTATCTGCCTTGTAGTGTCATGGTCCTTTAGTAGAACCCAGTACCTTTTGTATCCTGTCTCAAACTGTTTCCTCTTCCTAGAATGCCTTTCCTGTTCCCTCCATGAAGCCTTTACAAATTTTCTGAGTCCAAATTAATGATACTTTCTAAATTGTTCAATCAATAATCATGCATTTTTAGCCTCTGATAAGTTTAAAGGGAGCTAAGAATTCTAAGGAATAGGGGTGTAGAAGTGCATTGTAGGAATTAAAGACAGCCTATATAAAGGCACAGGAATGGAAGATGGGCCAGGATGCCTGAAACACAGAGGGCATGAAGAAAAATACTTTATAATAAGACTGGAAATGTAGACCTGAGCCAAATCATGAAGGAATTTATGTGCCAAAAAGTGGAGTTGGAGTTGCCCTTTATATCAGAGGCAGTAGAGAGATTCTAAAGCTCTTTGAGTAAGTTGAGTGACATGGTTAGAAGTGTGTTTTGGAGATATCACTTTGACATCTGTGGAAGATGAATTGGAGAGGTAAGAGAATTGAGGGAGAGTGAAGAGTTGAGGTTGATACCAAAGTTGTGAAATAGGATAACTAGATGGATAGTAGTACTGATGATTGAAAAATGCAAACTGCAAAGAGAGGTTTGGGTATGAGAAAAAGCTAAATGTATTTTAGACTTAATGAGTTTGAGATATCTATGGGACATCCAATAGGCAATGTCCAGTTGGAAATCAATGATGTGGGATTAACTAGGGTGACGGTTTAGAGGGAGAAGATGGGCTCAGAGCCTATACTCAAGTTGTACACAGAACTAAGGACAAAAGTGATGGTCCAGCCAAGGAAACTAAAAAAGAGTGATTCAACAACTGGGAGGAGAACAAATAAAAAGTACTGTAATGAAAATCCTGAGAACCGATAGTATCTAGGATGAGAGTATGGTGAATGCTGTCAAATGATACCAAGTGGTCAAGATGGAATGTTAGGGTAATGTGAAATTAACATGGAAATTTAAGTTGGAGCCATTTTAAGACTTCAAATGTCAAAAAGATTTGAATTGTATCCAAGAAGCAATAGGAAGCCACTGAATCTCCTTAATCAGGGTCATGTCATAGAAAGACCTGTGTTTTTATGAAAATCCTATAGTCATCTATGAGGTAGTTAATTAGAGAAAGGAGAAATTGGAAGTAAGGAGATGAAATAGAGGATATTTTAATATAGATACTGAGGGCCTGAACTATTGTTGATGGCCTTGTGAATGGGTAGAAGAGGTCAGAGAAGAGAGCTGTCATGAAGTTTGAATTTAACATGTGACAGTTTATTAGATAACAGAATAAAGAGAAAATTGAGGATCACTCAGTCTAAAAGTATTCATTCAACACTTACTACATGCCAGTTATTGTACTAGACATTAGGGATAAAAGTACAAATAATGAAACAAACCCTACAAGTGAAGATCTTACATTTTAATAGGAGATATATATATATATATATATATATATATATATATATATATATATATGTATATATATATATGTATATATATATATAAATACATACAGCATAAATGTAAAGTCAATAAATACAGCTATATTTAAAGTAGTAAAATATCAAATTCTTTTGGAGAAAGGGCCCCAGAAGTCAGGGGGATTAGGAAAATCTTTGTGAAGAAGGTGGGGATTGAATTGTATTTTAGAGAAGGTATTCTCTGATGTGGACATAATAAGGGAATGCATTTCAAGCATGTGGCTGAGCCAGTGAAAAGGCAGAGATGGAATGCTGTGTGTAAGAAACAGAGAAGTCCAATTTGTCTACGCAACAGAATATGGGAATAGGAGTAATGTCTAAAGTCTTGAAAGTTAAATCTGGGGCCAGATTTTGTATGACTTTAAAAACTAATCATAGGAATTTATATTTTAAAAACATATCATTAAGGGGGCAGCTAGGTGGCACAGTGGGTAAAGCACTGGCCCTGGATTCAGGAGGACCTGAGTTCAAATCTGGCCTCAGACATTTGACACTTACTAGCTGTGTGACCCTGGGCAAGTTACTTAACCCCCATTGCCCCAGAAACAAACAAACAAACAAACAAAACACATCATTTGGGCAGGTAGGTGGTGCAGTGGATAAAGCACCAGCCCTGTATTCAGGAGGACCTGAGTTCAAATCCAGCCTCAGAAACTCAAGTTTCAACACACTTACTAGCTGTGTGACCATGGGCAATTCACTTAACCCTCATTGCCCCACAAAAACAAACAAAACAACAACAACAAAAAGAAAATGACATATATGTTTTTCTAATATCTAGTCTAAGGATTTATGCTCTTCATGGGTTAATTAATCTTTTTTTCCTCCTTAAACTGGGAAACGTTGAAGTGTTTCCTGTGAGGAATATAGTGTTATATCAGATAAGGAGCTTCAGTGTACTTTTAATAAGCATAAGAGAAGGACTGATTTGTCTCAAATGGCGCATTTACATCCCAGTGACATGATATGCAGAGTTGTCAAGTACAGGATGTCAAGTGGCACTTCTGCCTAACTGGTGACAAGAGGAAAAGGAAGCACTTGGAAGATGAACGTGATTACTGCCTTCCAGACACTGCCATTAAAAAGCTTGAAGGATTTACTATTATGCATGGAAGAATTATCTTCTAGAAAAAAAAAGGAATTTCTTCTGCTAAAAAAAATCACCAGATGTGGTCTTTTCAAATTAAATGTCTCACTTGGTATCAGACAGGTCGCACCTGGGGAAGGGCAAATGTGGCTGTGTCTGATGGCTGCCTAAACTCCAAATAGCACAGATAAATTTAGACTCTTCACATCCCAAATATGGTATGAGACCTCTCCCTCTGGAATGGGACTATGTTCATTTTCTGAACTGAACTGAAGCTTATTCGAACCCTGTGTAGTTATTTAGCAGATCATTTACCCTTACTCCTCCTAGCATACCACCATATGCTTCCCTCCCCAACTGACCAAATTGCATGCTCTGGCAGCTGATGTTGGGAAGTGGAAAGAAGGTTTTATTTGAAGTCAGAGTAGCTGAGTTTGCTTGCAAGCTCTGCCATTGACTATATATAATCTTTGTGAGCTTTAGGTTTCTCATCTATAAAATGCAGCAATTAAGCTTGAAACCATCTGAGGTCCATTACTGCTCCAAATCTTGAGGTCTCCAATGTATTGTTGTCACTCTGTGAACGTAACGCACAAGAGACCAGGGCACTATCTAATCCTGCTTAAAGGAATATATGCACAGGTGTTATTTTCTGTGAAGGAATATGGCTGAATGTCTTTCCAGATGAAGGTATGTGTGAAAGTGTACTCATGTAATAACAGTAATATGAATAGTTAACATTTATATATCACCTAATGGATGTCTTTTTATTTAGTGGATTTTCTCATGGCAAATGGGTTGTATAACTCATTCTATAACAATAATTGTGTTCTTATAGGTTTTGACAAAGATTGTAAAATGGGTTTTGAAAAATATATCAAGATTTTGCAGAAGAAAAAAGAAAGATTTTCTTTTGGAAATTGATGAAAACTGGCTCATTGGCTATTTCCTATATATATAATTCTCATCCCTTTCTCTGTGCTAGTGTTCTGACTTTGAAATGTTTTTGCTCCTCACCTCTGCCTCTTCAAATTCTTAGTTCTTTGAAAGGTTTAGCTAAAGTACCAGCTCCCACATGAGATCTTTCCTTTTCCATTCTGTTTCTTGGTTCACACCCTGCTCCTAATACTTTTAATTCCATTTGTATATATTTTGTGTTGTGGTCAATTTGCCTATGGTTTCCCTTACTGTAAAATCCTTAGTCAGATACTGTTCGGTTTTTGCCACTGTATGCCCAGCACCTAGAACAGGGATTTATTCATAGAAGTTAGAGTAGGGGTTATCCTAGCATCCATGGAGCCCCATGTACTTCATGGGGAGAGGGGGTGGTTCATGCACTTGGATGGTGTATTAGGACCAATATCCTAATCTCTTCCTTATTCAAGACACGGTAAGTTTTCCTTAAAAGGTATTGAGACTATCTTCAAGACTTTGTTGTCTCAGGGGAGTATGGGCTCAGACTATTGATGTCACTTCCTCATTGCCTGAATACAAAACAGTCACAAGGAGCTCCAGGTGTTCTCTGATGTCTGGCTGGTCGTTTATGATGGGCAACTCAGGCAAGGGAGCTTTGCTCAGCTAAATGAACTCAAGGTGTCCTACGTACCTAACCTTGTTGAATATTCTTTTCTTTCTATGGCTACATAAATCTCTTTTTATTAACTATCAAATGACCTCCAAGTGTCTCATTTTGTTTCACTATTAAATCTGAACTACCTGGAATCTCTCTTGAGATAGGCCCAGACTAGAACAGATGAAGGTGGGGGGAGTTACATCTTTATTTTCATTAACCTTGAACAGAAATTTAGCATTGCCTTCAAATAGGAATTTAAAAAATATACTTTTTCATGAGAGGAGCCCATAGTCTTCACCAGATTTCCAAAGAGGTCCATCTCACACATATACACACCCACACACCCACACAAGATTAAGAACTCCAGCAATAGTGGCTTAATAAATTACTTGTTGAATGGAATTGAATTTATAAGGTATAGGTATCCACTTACACCCCAGAACATCTATGAAGTTCTCTGGCATTGTCTTCTTGTGACTAATGTGGGCATGAGTACTACATTAGAGAATTTATTCAACCTTTGCTGCCTCCCCTAGTCTTAACTTCTCTTGTGTTTAGGAACAGTTGTAACCCTGTGGTTAGTCTCTCCCCTGCCTTCTAGTACTTATCTCTAATAAATTCTAAGGAAAGGGTAGAAATCATTGGTTGAGGAATGATCTCTGAGGTAGTGAAATATTTCAAAGTGTGTTCTGAGGACAATTGAAAATATGTGTCAGATTGGAATATTTATGATATAAAAGAAACATGATAGAGATGATCTTAAAAATAATGGATACATTCTCCTCTCATTTGTTTTTTTTAAATATTCTTTTAATATTTCCAGCCTTTTTAGGGCCTGCCAATCCCTTTTCTTTTCTCTATTCCCACTTAATCTAATTTTCTTACTTCCTTTCTCCTCAAAGTCTGATGCAATGGTTACTATTTTTCTTTAAATTTGAAAAAATTCTGAGCTCTGTAGAAGAAAGGCATCAAAGACAGAAGAGTGTATCTTTAAGCATATAAACACATATTGGATGAAGAACAAATTTTTCAGTGTCTTCAAAAGCCAGCCACCATGAAATACAAAATGTGAATAGCACAATCTACTTTTAAATGTGCCCATGTATCTTGAGCTGAAGCCCTTCTCCAGGGAGCAGGAACTTTTAACTGACTACATAATGAACTGAATCATTCTTATGGGACATTTCTTTAGCCACTTAATGGGTTAGATGGTTCTGATTTGATATAACTTTTCTGTATTACACTTTAAATAACTTAATTATGTAAATTGTGTTAATGTTCTGTGTCTTTTCATTGTTTTATTCTTTATTCTAATTTAGACTTAGCTAATCAAATTTAAGGTCAGGTAGGTGGTGCTGTGGATATACTTCAGGGACTGGAGTCAGAAAGACTCATCTTCCTGAGTTCAAATCTGGCCTTAGACACTTACCAGCTATGTGACCCTAAGCAAGTCATTTAACCGTTTTTACCTCACTTTCCACATCTGGAAAATGACCTGGAGAAGGAAATTGAAAACCACTCCAGTATCTTTGCCAAGAAAATGCTAAATGGATTCACAGAGAATTGGACATGACTGAAATGAATAAACAGAACAATCAAATTAATAATAATAGTAGTAACAACAATAATAAACATGAAGAGGCAGGGAAGGGTAGTAGAAAGTGAATTGACCTGAGAGTTGGGAAGACCTTAGCTGACCTACTGCTTCAGAAACTTACTGGCTGTTTAGGACACTGAGAAAGTAACTTATCTTCTGTTATATCCCCAGACAACTTTCTAAGCACAATAAGTAAAAGAAAAGATGACTTTTGGTAGGGGTAGTTTCTCTTTTAAAAATATTTTAAAATTCCCCCAAATTATTTATTTTTAACATCCCTTTAAAATATTTTTTAGTTATAAATTCTCTCCCTCTCTACTTCCCCTGTCCTGTTGATTGAGAAGGAAGCAATGTCATCAATGATACATGTGAAATCATGTAAAACATAATTCCATATTAGTGACTTTACAAAAAAGCTAGAGAAATAAAGTGAAAAAAAATATATACTTCAGGTTGAACGCAGAGTACAACAGTTCTGTCTCTGAAGGTGGATAGCACTTTTCATCATGAGTCTTTTGGAACTGCCTTGGATCATTATGTTGATCAGAGCCGCTATCATTATAACTTACACACAGAGTACAATAATCTCTTACTTCTGCTCACTTTACTCCACAGTAATTTATATATGGTTCCTAAGGTTTGTCATGCTGGGGTGGGAGTGGTGATAAGCTCCCACTCTCTTATAAAATGCTCCAATGGCATGCATCTCAAATAGCCTCTGACAACCGAAGCCCAACTTCTGGCCTTCTCATGGCGGAACTGTTTCCATTAACAGGAGAAGGAGCGAAGGCGAGTCACTGGTGCCTTAAAAACCAGTTGCTTCAGGCAGGTGGGGCTCCTTAGCCCTGGCAGACAACCCGCCTAGGGGAAGGAAACCCTGATTTTAAACCTCGACTGCCTTGTGGCTATACCCATATATGGGAAAGGCTTCAGGAGTTAACCCCAAGGAAAAATCAGGAGTCAAAGTCCCTTAGGCAGTTGGATGTTGGACATCACATCCCTCTGGCAACTCCTATGCCTGCACTGGTGCCAAACTGTATTGGCTCTGCCTCTCCTTTGGATCCACCAATGTCACAGAGAGGGAAAACCTGCTGCATGGGCAACAGCCTGTTTTCCAATTGATCTGCCCAGGACAGCGCCCTGGAGAGGACAATCCAGCTACTCTTCATTGGGTAGATACAACACGGGATGCAGCAGTTACTGGTTATAAGTCACTCAGGAGCTGCGGCTCCTGTATGGGACTGCACAGCCACACTGTAGCCTGTGGCTCTTCAAGGCACTGATCCATGGTCATCTGTGACTGGTGGAGGCCTACACACACACACAGTTTATATAGGCCATCTCAGGTTTCTCTGCAATCATTCCTCTCATCATTTCTTATAGCATAAGAGTATTCCATCATAATCATATACCATTCAACTTGTTCAGCCATTCCTCAATTGATGGTCATCCCCTCAGTTTCCATTCCTTGTCACCACAAAAAGAGCTGCTACAAATATTTTGGTACATATAGGTAAATCCTTCCTCCTCTGATCTCATTGGAATACAGACCTAGTAGTGTTATTTCTGAGTCGATGGGTATATGCAGTTTTATAGAACTTTTGTCATAGTTCCAAATTGTTCTCCAGAATGGTTGGATCAGTTCACAACTCTAGCAATAGTGTATTAGTTTCCCATAGGGGCAGTTTCTTTATCAAGTCCTCCCTATAACAATAAAATCACATGCTCAGTTACATTTCTTTCCAATAAGGACCATGCTTTGTAGTTTTCAAAGCACTTTTACATATAAGATGTCATATGAGTCCCACAATAAACTGTCCATTAAATCATATAGAACATTTTCATTTTACAGTATAGGGAAATGAAGTTCACTAGAGTCAGGTGCCTTTCCAGGTAAGGACAAGGAACTGTGTTATTTAAAGAGTGATTAACTATGATTTGAAAATATGAATTCCAATTATGACTCAATTAACTTGGAAAATTATATTTTTTCTCTGGTCTTTTCTTTCTTCTATAAAATTCTATGATTTTATGATTATTAGGTCATATAATGGGCCAAGACCAAAATTTGGGTCTTCTGACATTTAGTTTACTTCACTTTCTCTATAACAATTTTCCTCATGTAATGTTTTTCCATAAATATTTTCAAATAGTTAGATTTATCTAAACCTGAGTATGACCCCCAATATTTCCTAATATTAATCTAGCTTGCTCTAGGATAATAAGAAATTTTTTATTTATTCTGTTGTTTGATAAGAGAATTGATGACAAGAGTCATTGGATTTTTTAGGGACTTAATATATGTTCATAGAATGTTAAATGAATATTAGATATGGATGGAAATTTGAATCATCTTTGCAAAATACTGAGGGAGATACTGAAAGATGAAAGCATAAAACTGCACTTATATACATGCTCTTTCCTTTTTGGTTTCTTTCAATCCCCTCAATCACCATGACTAAAGCATCTGGATTTCAGACTAGAGAAGCAAAGCTTGTGAGTCAAATATCTTGAAACTGTGAAGTAAGTTCCCCAGAAATCCTAAGGCAAATTGTTCCATTAAATACATAGAAAACTTTTTTGGTAGATAAGGGGGATGGGAGTTTTTAGAATGGAATTTGACTATCAGGAATTATCTCTGAATTGCCTATGACCAGGTTTGATAGAATTGGTTAAGCTGATGACCCATTATGAATTGTAGCAGAAGAATCAGATCTTGTTGACAAGGAAAAAGCCACAAGCAGAGAGAAAGACCAATGTAGGAGTGGGAAAAGAGTCCATGTGGCTGCACTCCATGGAGGTAAAGGATAAAATGGCTAATTAGCAGTTTTCACAAAGAAACTGCTTCTAAATGTCCCAGTAAGACTTCAATATTAGCCTCTCATATGATTAGACAAGTGATGATAAGTTATTAGATTATGTTCTAATCTTTTGTTGATTGTTGCTTTGTATTTGGTTTTCTTCATGGAAATAATACTGTCTCATACTTTATTCATGTTTGTAGGATACCTTTTTATTTCCCTCTCTTTCTAAGGAGATTCCTTAGACTAGAGTCAAAAGTAGAATTGTCTCTTAGGAATCCAAGGTATAAGTGGAATGGAAGAACTGGGAACTTTAGATCCTCTATTGAGAAAACAGGAAATATCAGAGCAATGAACACAGGGTAAACCTTGATAAAAGGTAAAATATAGAGATTTGCCAATCCCAGAGGCCTTCACTTAAGGTTACTTAGCTAGCCAACAGACTAGATATGTTCCATAGGATTCAAGAGATTATTTTTTCCAGAGAAAAAGCTTGGATTTTCAATCCATTCAAGATACTTGTTCCACTCAAGATTACAAAGACTCTGGTTTTTTTTTTTAAGTTTTATTGATGGCCAGTCTCAGAATTTATTTTCCTTGACAATACTTGTTTTAGTAAGCATTTTGTTTTTCTTACTTTCTTCATTGGGAGAGCAAAGAGGTAGGAAGGAGACTAAGTAGATCTTAGAAATGATAATAAAATCAAATTTAACTAAAAATGAAAAAAAGAACTTTAAATACTAAATGTCTTTAAAACAAAGAGATAAATATCATTGTTCTTTCCCAATCACTACCCTCTGCCCATTGGAACTCTTCAATGTAAAAAGAATAAATAAAATTAAGCAAAACAAACAATACTTGGCCAGGTCTGAAAAATATGTGTCTTATTCTGTACTTTTAAGAAGCATACAGTCTTTCCAAGTCATAATCATTGTATTGATCAGAATTCTGACATTTAAAAATGTTTTTATTTTTTAATTTATGTCATGTTGGTCATCATATAAACTCTTCTTTTGTTTCTGCTTGTTTCATTATGCATTAATCCATATAGATCTCTCCACATAATTCAAAATTCTTCCCATTGCTCATTGCAGAAATATTAAATGCACCACTTACAAACCACAATATAATTAAAATTACATTTAATAAGACATTAAAAATTGAAGCACAGATTAAAAATTAATTGGAAAATAAATAATCTATTCCTAAAGAATGAGTGAGTCAAAGAACAATAATAATTTCATTAAAGTTAATAACAACAATGAGACAACATACGAAAATCTTTGGGATGCAGTCAGAGCATCCAAATGGATTAATAAAAGAAAGAAAGAACAAGTCAATAAATCAGGCATTTAAGTAAAAACAAAAAAAAATAAAAACTAGAAAACAAAGAACAAACTAATGATTCCCAATTATGCACAAAAATTGACATCTTGAAAATCAAAGGAGTTTAATTGTTTAAAGAACAATTATTTTCACTACTATATAAAATGTTGGGGAAAATAGATAAAGGAGTAAGCCCATCAAATTCCTTCTATGACACAAATATAGTTTTGATTCAACTAGTGAGAGTAAAAACAGAGAAAGAAAACCAATTTCCCTAGTGAATATTGATACAAAACTTTTAAATAAAATATTAGCAAAGAAATTAAAGCAATAGAACACAAATATCATGTACTATAACCAGGTTAGATTTATACCAGGAATGCAGGACTAGTTCAGTATTAGAAAAACTATAAGCATAAATATCCTTATCAATAACAAAAATCATATGATTATAATGACGGATACAGAAAAGGCTTTTGACAAAACACAACAATGTATTCCTTTTAAAAACAGGATAAGTAGTATCTATCTAAAACCAAGACAAGGCATTATCTGGAATGATGAGAAACAAGAATTGTTTTCAGTAAGATGAGTGGTGATGCAAGGATGTCCATTATTACTATTATTATTCAATATTATACCAGAAATTCTAGTTAGAGCAATAAGTCAAGAAAAAGAAATTGAAAGTATAAGAATTGGCAAGGAGGAAATAAAACTATCACTCTTCATAGATGATATGAGAGTATATTTAGAAAATCCTAGATGACCAACTAAAAATTAGTTGAAACGAGTAATATCTTGAGCAAAGATGCAGGACGTAAAATAAAGTCACATAAATCATCAACAGCTATATATTACCAACAAAGCCCAACAACAAAAGGAAGAAAGAGAAATTCCTTTTTTTTCTTTTTTTGGGCGGTGCAATGAGGGTTAAGTGACTTGCCCAAGGTCACACAGCTAGTAATTGTCAAGTGTCTGAGGCCAGATTTGAACTCAGATCCTCCTGAATCCAGGGCCAGAGCTTTATCCACTCCTTCACCTAGCTGCCCCCGAGAAATTCTTTTAAAAAACTGTAGATATATATAGCCTATTTCAGAGTGCTTGATATCTTGGGGAGGGGGGAGCGAAAGGAGGGGGAGAGAAAAATTTGGAACTAAAAATCTTATGAAAACAAGTTATTGAAAACTATTTTTTACATGTAATTGGAAAATAATAAAATGCTTTTATAATTAAAAAATAAAAATAACTATAGATAATATAAAATACTTGGGAGTCTACTTGTCAGGACAACCCAGGAACTATATCGACAAAATACAAAACACTTTTTACACAAATAAAGATGGATCTAAATAACTGAAATATATGCTGAGCCAGTATAATATAGATGACAAGAGTACCTAAATTAATTTACTTATTCAGTAACATAACAAAAAACTATGAAAAATATTTTGCAGAGTTAAAAAAATGACAAAATTCATCTAGAAAAACAAAAGGTCAAGAAAACCAAAGGAATCAATGAAAGAGGGTGGTCTAGCAAAACCAGATCTCAAATATACTTCAAGGGCAGCTAGGTGGCACAGTGGATAGAGCACTGTCCTGGGATTTAGGCGGGTTGAGTTCAAATCTGGCCTCAAACACTTGACACTTACTAACTGTGTGACCCTGGCAAGTCACTTAACCCCAATTACCTCACCAAAAACAAACAAACAAACAAAAAAAAAACAGAAATGAAGCAGGTGATCAATGGAATAGCTATTATACAAAAGTAAATGATCATAATAACCAAATGTATGTATTCCCCCAAATCAAAACTATTAAAAAAATAAAATTCATTATTCACCCAAAACTGTTGGAAAAATTACAAAGCATTTTGGTGAAAACTAGGCATAGATCAACATATCATTCTAGAGGCCAAGTTAAAGTCAGAAGAAAAGACCTGGATGGATCGGGGTCTGAATCACTGGAGTAACTGATCATAGTAATAATATCACATTTCCATTAAAGCATTGAGTACATAAAGACTCTTTGAAATATTGCTCAGACACCCATTTGCTTAGTAAATCTTTCCCAAATAGAACAGAACTAAACTTCAGCCCAACCTTTGCCTGAATTATCACAAATTTGAAGTGAGTGGATTCCAAATGAATGAGGTTCAACTGTAAAATGCAAATTGACAAACATTCTGTTCTTTCACTGTAACAGGATTTAGATTTACAATCTTTAAAATGCAAAGTCAGCATGGCACATTCATGGCAACTTTTATCCCATTTAATACCATAGCAAATATAATTAGAGCCTGAACATCCATATTAATGAGAAGCTTGAAGTTATAGAATAGAGAAGGGAGATGGAGAGGAGAGGGGGGGAAAAAGAGGATGCCAGAAGAGTAATTAAGAATTGATTCCTTTGACTGTATATGCACATTTCCTGAGAGAAAGGATAATGTTTATCCTTACATCTATTGCCACACTTTAAGAATATGGTATTTATATCTTATTAGGTCATTCGTTCTTAAAAAAAGTCGTATGTGCTTTCTCCTTCCCCCCTTACTACACATTTTAAATTTTCAAATGAGGCATAATTTCATGAATGTAGGTATTCTTTCCACAAAGGAAGGTCAAAATCTGTTCATACTTCAAACAGAAATATATGAAATAATGTCGATATGGCTATAAGCACAAAGCAATTAACTCATGACAAGAGAACATAATATTTTGTTTTTCTGTACACATACATATGATATACATATATGCATGTATATGATGATATATTTGTAAACACATATGTATATATTTGTATATGTACATATACATGTATACGTGCACACATGTATGGAAGATTATGGCTAGCACTTCCTGCTACTTCATTTTATAATAGCAAACATTAAAAATAATTTTTTTCCCAATAAAATAATAGAGAAACATGGGAAAAGGTCCCAAGATTTGATGAAAGTAATGGAAATAGAAATAAAATACCAGATTGGTTTTTAAAAAACAACAAGAGTCTGGAGTAAAAATCAATGAAGTAAATGAATCTGAGAACACATGAGAGCTTCTCAGAAAGTGATACTTAGGGAGTGAAGAAAAGAGGCAGCTGGTTATGGTGAACAGAGGGGCAGCCTTAGAGTATAAAAGACCTGGGTTCAGGTTCTGCATCTAATAACAATTGTGCAAGCAAAGACTTATCCCCTAACCTCTGAGTGCTAGAAGTATCCTAAGATGAAGAGTAATGATGAGTTGTAGATCTTCATTGATAAAGGTAGTTTCTATTGTGGCAATTCTTTGCTTTGATAATTCCAGAGTCCAGTCTCCAAAAGAAATGATGTATCTGGTTAATTTTGGCAGTAAACTTACTATTCTGTTCTAAGGGATACTAGTACTTTAAAGTACTGAGTTCCTGAAAGAATCCACTCTGTAAAGTTCATAGGGGGTACAACCAAAAGGACTACTTGCTAATTTCATTTATTCATGTTGTACCACCCTCATTTCTTTCAATTACACTACAAAATAGATGGGAGGAGATGAAATTTTGATCTTGTTTCTTTCCCTAGATAGTACCATTGTCAAAATTTTACTATTTTTCAAGGGGAGAATATTTGTCTAGAAAAAAAAGGAGGAAGACGCCAATTGGGGAAAAATAAAAAAGTTGGAGGGATCAACAGTATCCATTGTTAATATGGTATGTCCCTATTCGTGAGATCCCTTGGAAAACATGTTTTTTGTTGTTGTTGGGGTTTTTTGTTTGTTTGTAGCACAGAGAATATCTAATGTTTGACTCTGCATATTTTCACATTTTTTGTCACTGACTTAGATAATTTCATAGATGACATGTTTTTGTTTATAGCTTGCAGAGAAGTTGCTCCCCTGTGTTGGTAGGGGGAATTCCAACACCTGGCTATTCCCTATGCCAATGAAATTATGAGTCTAGTCCCTGTTTCCTAAGTATCCTAACTAAGTAGTATAATGAAGAGAGTAAAGGACTTGGTGTCAATAAAAACTAAATTTAAATCCTGCCTCAGAAATTTGTTAGCTATCTGCCCTTCACCGTGCCTCAGTGTCCTATAATATATACTATATATTACTATATAATTAATTAAATTAACATAAATAGCTATAATTGTTATAATAATAGCACATCCTTCATAGGGTTTTTGGAAAGATCAAATATGTTAACATGGGTAAAGTGCTTTGCAAATTTTAAAGCGCTATATAAATGTTATTGTCGTTAATTATATTTCAGATCACGATCTTTTCTCGGTCTATTGTCAGCACAATCACCCTGGAGTTCTCCTTTTATAGCAAAGAAAAACAGTTGAGTAAAACCAGCAAAATAATAAATTTAGAGCTATAAAGGACCTCTGAGGACTCTTCCCAACCCTATTGTTTTTCAAATAAGGAAATTGACACTCAGAATTAAGTGAGCTACCCAGTGTCACACAACTTGTTTGTTCTTATTTAGTCATTTTTTTCTTGTGTGAACTCTTTTTTTAATCATAAAAATATTTTTATTATTTCCCTGTTACATGTAAATATAGTTTTCAATATTTGTCTCTATAAGATTTTTAGTTCCAAACATTTCTCCTCCTCTCCTCCCCAAGACAGAAAGCAATATGATATGGGACACACACACACACACACACACACACACACACACACACACACACACACTAAACACATTTCTGCATTAGTCATGTTGTGAAAGAAGAATCAGAACAAAAGGGAAAAACCTTAAAAAAGAAAGATAAAACAACAAAAGTAGAAACAGTATGGTTCAATCTGCATTCAACTTCCACAGTTCTTTTTTCTGAATCTGGAGAGCATTTTCCATCATAAGTCCTTTGGAACTGTCTTGGAGCATTGCATTGCTGAGAAGAGTCAAATCTATTACAGTTGATCATCACACAACATTGCTGTCACTGTGTACAGTGTTTTCCTGGTTCTGCTTGCTCACTTTACTCAGCATCAGACCAGTTAAATCTTTCCAGATCTTTCTGAAATCTGTTTGCTCATCATTTCTTATAGCACAATAATATTCCATTACATTCATATACCACAACTTGTTCAGCCATTGTCTTGATTTCCAATTCTTTGCCACCACAAAGAGAGCTGCTATAAATAGTTTTGTATATGAGAGTCCTTTTCCTTTTTTTATGATCTCTTTGTAATACAGACCTAGTAGTGGTATTACTGGGTCAAAAGATATGTACAGTCAGTCCCTTTGGGGGTTTTATTGGCTAAGCTAATCGAGTGGCTTTCCATTTCCTTCTCTAGCTCATTTTACAGATGAAGGAACTGAGGCAAACAGGGTCACACAGCTATAAGTGTCTGAGGCTGGATTTGAACTCAGGAAGAGGACTCTTCCTGATTCTAGGACAGCACTTTATCCACTGTGCCATCTAGCTGCCCTGTCACACAACCAGAAAATGTGAAAGGCAAGACTTGAATCCAGGTCTTCCTGACATTGACTGTGGTGCTCCATTTAGTACTCCATGTTACCTCTCTGCATACATTCTAACTGACCACATATTTAATATTGCACATGTACTAACATATCTCTCTACCCACAAGAAGAAAGTATGTTTCCTTATCTCTTCTCCAGGATCAAGCTTAGTCATTTCAATTAACTTAATTCTGACTGCCTTTTAGTGATGTTTTCATTTGCATTATTATAGTGATTATGGATATTATTATCTTGGTTTTATTGTTGCTGTTATCCATTTGTTTCAGTTGTGTCTGACTCTTTATGATCCCATGTGGGGTTATCTTGGCAAAGATACTGGAGTAGTTTGCCATTTCCTTTTCCAGCTCATTTTATAGATGAGGAAAGTGAGGCAAATCAGGTTTAAATGACTTGCTGAGGGTCACCCAGATAGTAAGTGTTTGAGGCCAGATTTGAACTCAAGGCCTTCATGACTCCAGGCCTCACACTCTATTCACTGTACCACTTAGGTGGTTTGGTTCTGGTTATTGCTTAGTATCAGTTCATATCAATCTCATTTCTCTATTTATAATTTATTACTGTGAAAGAGTATTTTATTACATTCGGATAACATATATTATAAAGTCACTCTCAAATAGATCAGTACCCATTTCTTCCCAATGTTTTACTATCACTGAAACAATTGATATTCTTATTTTGCTCTATATGCCACCTTTCCTTCACTTTCTCTTCCTTTCCCACTCCACCAACCCTGCCAGATATGAACAGTAGGCTGATTGCTAGGCCAAAGGACATGAGCAGTTTATTGACTTTAATTCTAAAAAGTATTTTCTTTTTCTTTCTGGAACCTTATTTTGATCTTTCTTTCTTTCTCATGCTTCACTGCTTTAATCTTCAAAATTCTTTCTCATTCTATTAATGACCTGCTGCCCATCCCCATCATGTTACATGAATATGCCTGTTTAGTTTCTGGCCCTTTTGCACTGTATTTTAGCTAACCAAAGGCTGACATCTTCTCTGTTTTTTTTAATTTTATTTTTTTCAACATCCAGAAATAACAAGAAATAATATAGCTTCAACGCCACAGTTTCATATAGCAAGATAAGTTGGCCTATATCTCCCAGTTATGTGGTTTCACCTTACTGGTAGCTAGAAGGATTCAACACATCATACACAGTCGTACAGGAGAGAAAGAAAAGGTGAACAGAAGTTTCAATGCAAGTCAGTACATTCTCTGCAAATTACAATTTTAAAGAACTCTTTAGAATACTAAGAGGTTAAGTGATTTGCTTAGTGTCACATAGGCAAGTATATATCATAAGTAGAGTTTGAATACTACTCCATTAAACTTCTCTTAAAATCTTTTTATTAATGGGGTGGCTAGGTGGTGCAGTGGATAAAGCACTGGCCCTGGATTCAGGAGTACCTGAGTTCAAATCCGGCCTCAGACACTTGACTCTTACTAGCTGTGTGACCCTGGGCAAGTCACTTAACCCCCATTGCCCCACCCCCCCAAAAATCTATGTAATAAGAAATGGATTTTTTTTTGTTCTGTCATCTTTAAATTCAGTATTAAAGCTTGTTAAAATCTACATGTGTATATGTATACATATACATATAAATATAAAGTAGTAGAAATCTATGTTTATAAATATTTGGGTCATGATGTACCATCCTAAATCAAGAAAAAAAACCATAAATATATGAGGATGACATAAAAATGAAGACAGCCAATGTATTGAATTGTTTTGCTTGACTATACTTATTTATTAAAAGCAGAGTTTTTATATAGTGTAGAGTGAATAGTGATATAAAAGAGAGAGGGAGAGAGAGATAGAAACAGAGATAATATCAAGGAAACTAGAAAAATACACAGAAAAGTATACAAAGAAGTTCAGGAGAAAAACCAAGAGAGAAGTTTTGTTCCTTTAGTGTTGAATGTAATATATACTTTTTTTTTTTTTGCTGGGCAATTAGGGTTAAGTGACTTGCCCAGGGTCACACAGCTAGTAAGTATCAAGTGTCTGAGGCCGGATTTGAACTCAGGTACTCCTGAATCCAGGGCCAGTGCTTTATCCACTGTGCCACCTAGCTGCCCCCAAATGTAACATATACTTAAAAACAAACTTTATGTAAGAGAAGTTCACAGCTTCGTATACAAAACTATTTTTTTCTATGTATATTTGAAATGTTCTAACTTGTGTTTGTTAATAAAAAAATTGAAAAGAAAAGAAAAACATATTTCCTGCTCAGAGTATATATAGTTATTTCTACCTGGAAACACCATGCTAAAATCTATTGAATAATAAAATAATGATTATGCTAATTCATGAATGGGACTCTTCTCCACAGTACAAGATTTTACACAGTTAAGATGTACATAAAAGGTTCCTTAATATTGGAAACATCAGGCACCCTTGCAAGGCTGGCAAGAGAGATATGATAGGATGGAATCTTTTGTCAACAACCAAAGCTTATAGATGACTATTACCTGTAAATGAATGCTTTTTTGATCAGTTAGCATCTGCCTTATTAACTGATGTCTAGGCCTCACCTCTTTCCCAGGGTAATGGATAACTGAGGTACTAATCAACAGAATACCCACAGAGGGCAAGATTCTAAACCACCACCACCACCTGATTTCCACCAGTAATACAAAAGATACCTAAGTCCTACTCAATCAATGTAACTGTTTGGTTGGATGTTTTGGCTTTATTCTTAGATTTAGAATGCAATTTGAAATCTGACTGACTATACACACACCCACACACACACCTATACCTATACCTATACCTATACCTATACCTATACCTATACCTATACCTATACCTATACCTATACCTATACCTATACCTATACCTATACCTATACCTATACCTATACCTATACCTATACCTATACCTATACCTATACCTATACCTATACCTACACCTACACCTACACCTATACCTATACCTATACCTATGCCTATGCCTATGCCTATACCTATACCTATACCTATGCCTATACCTATAACTATAACTATACCTACACCTATACCTACACCTATATCCATTTCCATGTCCATGTCCATATCCATATCCATATCTCTATCTCTATCTATCTCTATATCTATATTTAATCTAACCATCTATCTTTTCCCCTGGAAGCCAAACATGTAAAATTATGAACAATTTTAATCTACTTGGTCTGGCCCCTATTTCTAGGTTTGGGGTCTACATAATCCCTTCATGGGGTTAGCTAGGTGGTACAGTGTATAAAGCACCAGCCCTGGATTCAGGAGGACCTGAGTTCAAATCTGGCCTCAGACACTTGACACTTACCAGCTGTGTGACCCTGAGCAAGTTACTTAACCCTCATTGCCCTGCCAAAAAGCAAACAAAAATTGATAGTAGCATAATGCTTTCACGTTTCAACATGAAATCATATTTGAGAATGAAGATGATAATTAATATTCAAGGAAAAAGATAATACAAATATAGCTTTGTCCAAGTAGCTGCAGATGTATCTCCCTGAATAAAAGGGGTTCCCAACATTTCTCCCCTTGCCCAGGTTAGTATACATGCTATCCCAACAGGTTTACATTACAATATTAGGAACATGGCTGTTCTGCTTTACCTGACACTAACATCAAATAGTGTTAAGGTTGATAAAAACTAAATCTATTTCTTAAGTGTGACAGATGAACCTGCTGATTCAGAACAGGAAGTAAAAGGTTTGTATTGACTGCCCTTTATTTCTTAAAATTCAGATGCACCAGATTTCAGGCTGCCAAACTCTGAAAGTTCCAGAATTTTAGAAGTTTGCATTGCCTTTTCTTTCTCACTTGTCTTTGATCCTCCAACACTGCCCTGCCCTTTCCTTAATTTTCTCTCAAATTCATTCTACTGGTCTTTTCTTAAGTATGTGTCCTTTAATTAAATAACTTCACTTTAAATCATTAGTTGTGTTTGAAAATGTGAGATCTCAGTAAAGCTCTCCCTATAGTTTGCTTTCATGAAAGAAATCAAGAGAGAGAAAATATCAGAGGAGAAACTTCTGCACCCATCTTGACATATATGCCATAACACTTTAACCACAGAATATGCCACTTCCAAGAGAGGGAAATGGATGTCATTTTTTAATCTGCTCTACTTTTGTGGAATTACAGGTTTAGTGGTAAAAGAGAACCAGAAGGTCTACTGCTCAAATCACCTCATTTTATCAGTGAGGAAAATGAGGCCTAGAAAGATTAAGCAATAGCCCAGATCACACAGATCATAAGTGGCAAAGTCCAGATTCCATTTCAGATCCTTTAATTCAAAATCTAGTCCCTTTCCCACTGTGTAGGACTTTTCCCACTATCAGGTAGAGTAGCCAGGATTCTTGGTACAGGGTACAAACATATTGATACCTAGTTCCAGAAGATCATGATATGTTCCCAGAGAACTTAGAGAAACTTTGCTTTTTGCTTCTTTTCCGCATTTACAACAAATTCTGGATCTCAGAATAAATGCCATGTCCTTTTTCCAGTCAGTATCTTGTCTTCTTTGGGTCCAAACATCAGTGAATCAGTGAGTGAAATTTAAGTCCTTCTTGTCTCTGAAACATTGTTAAATAGCTTGGCATTATGGGACCTTATCTTATAAAAAAAATTTTGTACTTGGATACATGGATATGGGTCCATCAAATTAATATCCCAAACACTAAAAATAATGGAGAAATTCCAAGTCTTATGCACCTTACCAGATGTTATACTACCCCCAAGGTTATGGATGTACATATTATACATTGTTCTTTCATAGCTGTGACTTGGTACTTCCAATTACTCTATAAGTATTTATTGAGGATTGAACTAGGCCTCTAGGATTCAAAGACAAAAATGTGACAGTCGGGATGCTCAAGGAGCTCATATCCTACTGGCAGAAACATAGTACATTCTCTGCACAGCACTATAAAATCCCCTAACTCTCCACACTATATGGAAGAAATCTCAATTACTTTACTTGGCTCCCTACCCTTGAACTCTTTAAAGTCAGGTTAACCTATAGGTTCAATCTTATGCTAGCATCCATACCCAATCCTCTGCCTTGAAAGGGCAATTAGAGAAGCTACTTCTGTGATAGCATCAACTTAGTCTGCTTTAATCTTGCAAAGTGTTCCAGTAATTGCATTTCTATTGTTATTTTTTTTCCAGAAGGACAAGTACACATATTATAACCCAGTTCTAATCAATGGACCTCTTTCTTGTAATCATTCCCCTCTTCTTGTGTCTTCCTGAAAGGGCTCCTGGGAGTTTGTTCTGCTTAACTAGGCATATTTTCTTTTACAAAGGCTTTTATTTAAAACAAAACAAAACAAAACAAAACAAAAAAAAAACAACTTTCTTTTTCCAATGGGCATGGCAGGAGCATTTGAGGAAAAGGAGCCAAGGTAGAACAAAAAGGAAAGAAAGAAAAAAAGGGTTATTTTGGCAACTTTTAAAAATATAGCAAGAACAAAAGGAAATCCAGAATGAAGCATATACAAGAGAGCATTGAAAACAACAGTTCAAATCCATATATTTAAAGAGAAAAGCAACTTATACATAAAAGAGATGTATAGTTTCTTCTATAATCCTCTTTTCCTGTTCCACATACTTGAGAATAATTTTATTTTGTGTCTATTAAGTTGAGATTTAATTTTTTTAAAATCTACCAAGATACTTATAAGGACTAAAATCCTGTTCTTCATTCCTAGTCTACATGACTGTATCTCTGCTAGCCACTAGACCTCCTTAATGCCAACTATCAGCCTAAATTCCTCACTACTGTCAACTCATCATCCTCACACTGGCCTCGGATTCGATCTGCTTCTATATATTCCCTTTTTTAAAAAATAAATCTTAAAAGTATTTTATTATTTTCCAGTTACATATAAAAATAGTTTTCAACATTTGTTTTCATAAGATTTTTTGATCCAAATTTATCTCCTTCCCTCCCTTCCCTCTCCCCTCCTCAATACAGAAAGCAATCTGACATAGGTTATATATGTACAATCACATTAAACATATTTCTGCATTAATCATGTTGTGAAAGAAGAATCAGAACAAAAGGGGAAAACCTCAAAAAACAATAACAAAAACAAAAGTAGAAACAGCATGGTTCAATCTGCATTCAGAATCCACAGGTCTTTTTTCTGGATGTGGAAAACATTCATGTACTCCCTTCTATAACCTACCTTGTTTTCTATAGTTCTGTCTGGCTTAAGATCCTAGCTACCTCTCATTTGGTCTATCCTGTTACTATATCCTGAGAGAGGCAGATGGTGAACTATGAGAAGAGCAGAGTTCTACAGCACAGGAGATAAAGTAAAAGGATGTGGAAACAATGAAGAGAGGGAGGTAGACTAAGAGGGGGGAGGGACAGGAAAGAGAAGAGAGCAGAAGGGGTGATAATGTGAGCAAGGCTTTTACTTTAGGCATAATATCCATACTCCAGTCCTTTTGATTAAAAGGCACCAGTGGGGATGGAGTTGTTTCTGTTTGTGTTTTGTTTTTCATTAAAATTGGTTTAAAATTAATTTATAGCTAATGACCTTAAGGGAGAGACTATTCTGGCTAAATCCAGAGATGAAATGCATGTGCACGGAATTTTTTTTTTTTCTGTTCTGCTCAGTTCTCAGCAGCAGTCCTTGGCTTTCTTCCCTTGCTGCTCATGCTGCTGGGCTGGTATGACTCCCTTCTGAGTTTGATTTGGGGGTAGTCATTTTTAAATGTCCTTTCAGACCACTCTGATTATTCCTGTTACTGACTTTTCTCAGCTGAAAAAGAGTTTCCAACAGAAAACCCAAGGTGTTAATCAATCCCATGTAAAACTTCCCACTGTTTCATAAATCGCTTTGGGGACTCTTGTTCTCTAGAGCCTAGTACAATATATTCTTTTAAAAGAGGGAAAATTTGTACAAAATACAGGGAAAGGTTTTTATTTTCTTTTTAATTAATTGGTCTACCTTTATAAATAATTTGCTTGTGTGGTAGTAATGATGCAAGTATTCTGCCAGCTCTAATCTATGATCCTCTCTTCTGAAATCTGAACAGATAAAATGCCACATACACATATATTACTATGTTTCAAATACATTTAGATTCCATTGTGATTAATAAAATGTAATGTCATTTATTGTTTTCCCTGAATTCATAGTAGTTTTTTTCTTAGCATATTGATATGGTACAACAATTTTCATGATGATACTGTCAAACTAAAATTTAATTAAAACAATCAATATAACAAAAGTAATGTCTTTAATCAGGGCAGAGGAGTTGCAGCTCATGATATGGCATAGCAAGTGCTGGGGGGTACACAAAAAAGGGAACTGGGAACAAGGTTTATATGGGATACCAAAACAGAAAAAGTGATGACATTGCCTTTGGGAAGAGTAAGTTTCTTACAATTTCACTAAATGTGTTCTTTTGCATAATAAGCTAAATTCCAGGAAGAAACCTTGGGAATCTCAGAGAGGGAAGAGTTTGGGGTTTTAGAAAATAGTCAGAAGCAAAACTGATAATGTTGGGTCAGCCCCAGGCAATTCATTGACTTGGGAATGAAAACTAGATGGAGTTCAGTAAGTTCTCAGTCAATTGTGTTTGTCAACAACTATACATTTTTTTTCCTTCCCTTAAAAAGGGATCCTCATTTTGAAAAGACTGGAAACCAATGTCATAGCATCTTTCAACAAAATTAACATAAGATATTTTATCAAATTCTTTGCTGAATTATAGTGCAATGCCTAGAGTATGGGAACTTGGAGTCAGGAAAAATTACAATCCTGACTTGGACACCTACTTGCTGTGTAACTCTTGATAACCACATATTTACTGAGAACTGATTGATCCCCACCTCCTCCCCCTTCCCAGGCCAATGAATTGCCTGGGGCTAACCAATCTGTCAATTCCATATTTTTAATTGATTTATGGATCTCCCCTAAGAAAACTACGCCATCCCAATGATTCCCTACCTTACTCCCTGGACTTTATGTTATTATATAAAAGGGTCCACCTACATTAAGTAGTTTCTATTTAGAATTAAGTAGTATCTATACTATACTCAGGAGCAGTTCTATAGTTTCTTTTGTCAAAGGTTCATTTACATTAAGTGCTTAAGTAGTTTCTATTCCTGACTCTGGAGCAGTCTTTTGGTTCCCTTTTGTTCTGTTACCCCATACAAACCCTGTCCTCAGTTCCCATCTTTGGGTATTCCTAGCTTCTTGCTTTGTAATACCTCAAACTATAGTTCCTCTGCCCCAATTAAAGACCTTGTTTTCTCATATGTTAATTGTTTCCTTAATTTCCAGGCTAACACTCTGCAAAAGTCATTTAACTTCTCAGTCTCAGTTTCCCCACATGTAAAATTGGGATAATAGCACCTACTTCCTAGTGTTGTTATGAGGATAAATTGAGATAACAAATGTAAAGCATTTTTCAAACTTAAAATGCTATACAAAGACTAAATATTATTTCTATCTGTAACATTCCTCTGGCCTACGTGTTTAGTAATCTTGTCAACAAAGTAAAGTTAATTTATCATGATCTCTTTCTGATGAAACCAATCCAGTTCTCAGTAATTATTTCCTCCCTTTCTACATACTGGCCAATCACCTCTTTAATAATATATTTTAGGCAAATTTGAGAAAAAAATCATTATCACCATGTGTATGGAAGCTCAGCATGGTTTTGCCATGAGGAAAAGAGGTGGTGGTGAGGGGTGGGGGGTCCTTTGGTATTCCTCTTTAAAGAATTATACCTTCTTTCACACAATCCAATTAGAATAAAATAGTTTTGTTTGGGTGCTAGAGAAAGTGACCAAGAGGGAAATCAAAGACTTGCCTCAAGGGGAAAAAATGGCATAGAGACAACATGCTTCTGTAACAATTAGAATGACGCCACCTGCTGGAGACTTACTGTAGCAAAGCTCCGCCATGAGGAGAAGGCATCTGAGGGCAAGCCATGTAGCTCTTTGGCGTCAGGAAGTGATGTTTGGTTGTGGCAGGAAGAGGGGGCAAGGCTGGCGCTCTCGCTCTCTTTCTCCAGGACTCTCATGGAGAACAGAGCAGAACTGTAGCTCCCGGAGATAGATAGCTGAATCTAGGCTTTTCTCTCTCTCTTCACCAAATTCTTATTCTCCTTAATAAATGCTTAAAAATCTAACTCTTGCTAAAGCTTATAATTTATTGGTAACCACCCATTAGATTTTAGATAGTATAGCTAGAATTTTAGCCCCTTCCACTTCCCTGAGGTGTATTTCTCCTTGACTGGAAGGGAGGCCAAAACCTTTATAGAGGAAGGATGGTGGGGGGATAGATGGGGTGACCACCTGACTATGTGAAAGTTCACTTGAGGGGTGGAGAAAGCTTCCTGAATGTCAGGGGGTTTTTCTTTTGGAATGATAGTCCTGACCTCTGGAGTTATTTCTGTCTCCTAGCTCAGATAGTAGTCACGTCTACCTGACTTTCTTGCTATAGAATTTAGTTTTTCCCCTACTTAGTTGTGTTCATCCTGATAGCTAGTTTGCCACTTTCCCAACCTCTATGTCAGTTTGATGAAATAAGCAAACAAATAAAACTACTTTACTACATAGGAGTCAAGAGAACTGTGTTCTAATTTAATAAAATGAACTACTAAGTAACTCTCAAAAAAAAGTAACCTAAGATAATTCAAATCTACAATTCTAACCAGGTCAGAGCTAGTATGAATCCCAATGTTAAAATCTGGTCCATATAGCAGGCATAATCTTATAATAGAGAAGTTCATTTTCTAACACTACTACAAATTAGTGAAAATCATCCTTTAAGAAAATTCAGCTTCATTTGCTATGATCCCATATATACCATGCCATTTTCTGTTCTTAATTTTGTTTCTCTGGGAAACCTACTGACCAGATGAGATGGATATCTGTTCTCATTGGCAATTATATTTCTTATTATAAATTATTAAATTGGCTTTCTGGTATGAATTAGTCTTGTGTGAATTGGGCAGCATGAGTCACATTCCCAGGACCTCATCACCCCAGTATAACCTAAATTATGGCATTCTAGACCAGCAGAATTGAGACCAGACCCTGGACAATTAGTAACCATGACACCTGGTCAGAAACACCTAGATGTCTTTATCCATACATGATTGGACGTTTGAATTTACTCACCATTTAAATGGTGGGAGGGCTTGGATGTAGTTAGTATATCTTATATTCTCTGATACAATGAATTAATCAAAGTAAAGGAGGATCCATGACGAAGAATTTGGGATTTCAGATAGACATGGTATCAAGTGTTACAGAGAACTTGCCTTTATGATACTTGTCAAACTCTGAAGTCATATTATTATCTGTGAAATTAATGACTTAGTTTGTGGGGGGGGGGAGGTATAGTGAGCTTGCCCAAAGAATTGGAGGCTCATCATGTGTCTTGTAAAATAAAAAAAAAAAGATTTATTAGCATAGAGGAACATATGGCATGGAGACGGAATCACTAGGTAGACTATCTCTCAGAGAAAGAGGAGACATGGTCTTTTTATATGTTTATAAAACAAAGAAAGTAAAATAACCTGGGAGGGAATTACAAAGCAGCTAGGAAGGAAATGCAAAATTGAGAACAGAACAACTGGGAGGGTTTTTTTGAATATTGGTGTATTAGTAAGATATCCATCACCCATCCATATCTTGCATATCATCTTGTAGACCTTGGTATTGCTTAACAACATACCAGAGTCTTGCTCTGCCTCTTCAGGAGGTGGAAGGCATAGATGTTTTCCCTTGGGAAAGTTTGAGAATTCCATGGGAGTTTGGAATCTTTGGATTTCTTGGGGTCCCAACTACAATATCATCAAGTAGAGAGCTGCTTCATTCTCATTAAAAGAGAACAATGGAGAATTTTTATGGTAACTATATATGCACATGAAAGGAGTTAGAAGTTCTGGAGAGTAGGGGGGGCAAGGAAAAGAAACTGTTAATGTGTAGTTTAGAGAAAGAAAGGTAAGGTGGGAATTAGAACATTTGAAGGACTATCATATGAAAAAAGTAATTAGAAAGAATTACTTTTATGGTTGCTTCCATAGGCCCAGATGATTAAGAACAATGGAAAGAAGTTGTATATTGGCTTATATTTATAGCACTTATACTTTTATTACCCTCTCCTCACTTTTCTCCCATGCAGCCATTATGATGGTAGAAATAAAAGGAACATATACAGAAATGGGCCCCACTTTTAATATTCTTCCCTTTGTCATGTGTTACCATGTCCAAAAAACTAAAATTCATCAGCAAGCAGGTAGTGTTCAGATAATGTAAATCTTAACACTTAGCTAGTCTAGTCCTTTAAGGAGAAACCCTATGTCTAAGTCAAAAGAATAATCTAAATCCCATGTGCCTAAGGTGGTACAATGGATAGAGAACTAGGCCTGAACTCAGGAAGACCTGAGTATAATCTAGTCCAAGACACTTAAGGCTCTGTGACTATGGATAAGAAAACCTGCCTTAGTTTCCTCATCTATACAATGATAAATATATAACCTGCTTCCTATAGTTGTTATGAGGATCAAATGAGATAATAATTGTGAAGTACTTAACACAGTGCCTGGAACACGGTTAAGCACTATATAATGCCATTGTTGTTATGTGGTCACACACACACACAATTTTGCTGGAATTCTAAGTATGAGTAATCAGTCACGAAATAAAAAAAATTAGAAAATACGTTTTTCAGGTCTATGTTTAAGGAAATAATTCGCAAAGGCTTGTAATCACAAAAGAAAAGAGATACATAGAATAAATTATAGAAATTATGCTATTGCATGAACAAATAAATGCAGCTAAAAAAGGAGAGGCTTCAATGTAAAACAAACATTCTTTTTTTTTTTTTTTAGTGAGGCAATTGGGGATTATAAGGATTATAAGACTCAGTGACTTAGTTTCCCAAGTTTTATTGCAATACTGTGGGTGGTCACAGGGAGAGAACCAGAATAGAGGAAAGGTATCTTTCAAATAAGAAAAGGAAAGTCAGTTATATTTATAGTATGGATAAATTGATTATCAGTCTCATTATAATAATCTCCACGTTAGGGAGGCACAGGGGAAGGCCTGTCCTACTCATTATAATAATCTCCACCTTTGGGAGGTACAGGGGAGGGCCTATCCTAATTTGGAATTCCTGGGGTCCTAATCCAGCCACTGAGGTGGATACCTTTTTCAGTGGAGGTGTGTTTTGGGGGTTTACACATCATAAGGTAAATCTGGGGACAAATTTGGCCTTTTCTGCACATGTCTTTTTCTGATTCCCATGCTTAGTTTCAAAACATCTTCATTTTTCATTTATTTCTACTCTAAATTTCTATAGCCTATCATTTCCATTATTGTTATAGTTTCAGGTGTTCATGGCCTCTTTCCCTATGTTCCGTTATGGGCACTGATTTCTGTGAGTAAGAGAACCTAGTATCCTGACTTGTAAGTTATCCATTAACTGGGGTCTAACTCCCTTTTGGAGCTAATAGCCGGATTAAAGCTTGGGGCTTAGGTTTTTCTATTAACCCCTTTTTTGCCTCCTCCATCAATTCCACTAATGGCCACCCAGTGTAAGGAGGACAGAGAGGTTGTATGTGCAATAAAATATTCATAGTAATGTGTATTATTTTTAAAATTTATAATTATGTACTCACTAATCTGGAAATGGCCAAATAAATTATGTTATATTAATATAATGGAATATGAGGCATTCAGAGAAATATCAAAAGATTTGTACAAAATGATGCAGGGCAAAGAGAACAAGAAAAGGCTATAGAATGACTACAATAAGGTAAGGCAGTTCAATTCTGATTTATTTTCATACCTCAGAGAATGCATTTTTCTTTTTTTTTTCTTTTACAGGGCAATGAGGGTCAAGGTCACTCAGCTAGTAAATGTTAAGTGTCTGAGGCCAGATTTGAACTCAGGTCTTCCTGAATCCAGGGCCCATGCTTTATCCACTGCACCACCTAGCTGCTCCCAAGAATGTATTTTTTTTTAAAAAAGTTTTCTTCTTGTCAGAATCAACAGTACTATTAGGATAGAATTCTGCATATAACATCAGATGTGGTTACAATATGTTTGTTTTATTTAATTACTTTTCTTTGTTACAAGAAAGGGTTCAATGAGAGGGAGTATACTGAAACACGATTGGATACACACACACACATATACAAAGGGCATCAATGAGACTTCAAATAAGTAAACTAATAGAGAAGTAAATATATAGATATACATATGTAGACATGCACATATATGTATACATATACATACATATATATAAACATATACATATTGTATGAATATATAAACTTTGTCTTCATGGAATGCAAATTCTACTGGCTGTCATTATTGATCTAGACCCACACATCCTGGAGAATGAAGTGAAGTGGGCTTTAGGAAGCATTGCTAATAGGAAGTGATGGAATTTCAGCTGAGCTATTTAAAATCCTAAAAAAATGTTGTTGTTAAAGCACTGCATGCAATATGTCAGCAAACTTGGTATAAGAAAATAATTATTATGAATACAATGGAATACTATTGTGCTGTAAGAAATGATGAGCAGGAAGAGTTCAGGGAAACCTGGAGGGTCTTATGTGAGCTGATGATGAGTGAGATGAGCAGAACCAGAAGAACATTGTACACAGTATCATCAACATTGAGTGTTGACCTACTGTGATGGACTATATTCTTCTCACCGATGCAATGGTACAGAAGAGTTCCAGGGAACTCATGATAGAAGAGGATCTCCAAATACAAGAAAAAAAAAGAAAGAAAGAACTGTGGAGTATAGATGCTGATTGAACCATATTATTTCTTTTGTTTTGGGTGCTGTTGTTTTTTTTTTCTATTTTGAGGTTTTGCATCACTGCTCTGATTCTTTCTCTTGTAACAGGATTAATGCAGAGATAGGATTAATGTTATTATGTGTATATATATATATATGTGTGTATATATATAAATATGTGTATATATATATATATGTATATGTATAGAGATATATAGATATAACCTATATCAGATTACCTGCTGTCTAGGGCAGGGGGGAGGGAGGGGAGGGAGGGAGAAAAATCTGAAATTGTAAAGCATGTATAAACAAAAGTTGAGAACTATCTTTACATGTAACGGAAAAAATAAAATACCTCATACATTAAAAAAAAAATTATTAATAGTCAATTTCTTGGAGGACCCAGAGATTACTTTTTCTGTCCTTCCCACCTCCCCTGTGCTCTTCCCCTCTCCAAGAAGTCCATTTCTACTTGAAAAACTTCATCAAATATCATCTTGGACCAACCCAAGGGAACAGAATGGAAATAGATCCTTTTGTCTAGATAGCCCAAAGAATGTAGATAGATTCTCTTGTCTAGATCAGTAAAGGACTGATGGGATTAAACCACACCTAGGTAATGTACTTTGCTTTGAGCAACTTCAGTGAGGGTCTTTTTTAATTCTTTCCCCTGAAGTAATCTTTAGACTTCATTTTAATGTTGACAGCCTTCAAGTCATGTCAACCAATGGAATTGAATGATGCTAACCAATTAACTTTTGTTAAGGGCTAAAATTCTAGCTAAACTGTCTAAAATATCTAATGAGTGGTCGCCAATAAATTATAAGCTTTAGCAAGAGTTAGACTTTTAATCATTTTTTAAGGAGAATAAGAATTTGGTAAAGAGAGAAAGAAAGGCCTAGATTCCTATCTATTAAAGGGAGAGTGCATTTCTAGCTCCATTCTCTGCCGGAGTCCTCAGGAAAGAGCACGAGAAAGAGCACCAGTCTCTTCCTTCTTCCTCCCACTAGCCAACATCACTTCCTGACACCAAAGAAAAGACTCCTGGTCTTGCCCTCAAAGGCCTTCGCTTCATGGGCGGAACTCTTCTGCAGTAAGTCTCCAGCAGGTGGCGTCATTCCAATCGTTACACTTTGATCAATGAATAATGACCCACATCTATCAAAAGAGGACAAACATACTTGGAAGATGCTATGAGGGGATGGTAAATCTTCCAGGTCTTCTGGGTCTTCTAGGGCTTCTGAGCTCTTTTGAGTCTTCTTCAGACCATATGGTGTCTCTGAGAGATAGCATGGATCTCTTGGTGCTATTGTCCTGTTTGTACTTTCTGGAATGCTGGAATTCTCACCCTGCTTTCTCTACCAAATGGCCTGAGACCATGAGAAGTTAGGGAGGCATGTGGTCAATCCTTTACTGGCATAATATTAATAAATTAAAATATTCTTGCCCAAAACTGGTGTGTAAATTGCCATATCATTTAGTTTTCAAAATCATATTGGAAAACTCAACAGTGGCTATTGGGTTAGAAAAGATCAATTTAGGTTCCAATCCTAAAGAAGGGCAATGACAAAAAAAAATTCAAATTAGTGAACAATTGTCTTCATTTCACACTCCAGTAAGGTTATGCTTAAGGTTCTGCAAGCTAGGATTCATCAATATTTGAACTGTTAAATACCAGAAGTACAGGTTTTTTTTCAAAGAGGCAGAACCAAATTGTCAACATTTGCTAGATTATGGAGAAAATAAGAGAGTTTCAGAAAAAAAAAAATCTACTGCTGCTTCACTGACTACATTAAAGCCTTTGGCTGTCTGGATCACAACAAAATGTTCCAAGTCCTCAAACAGATGGGTGTGCCAAATCATCTAATTTGTCCCCTGAGGAACCTATATGTGGATCAAGAAGCAGCAGCTAGAACCAAACATGGAACAACTGATTGATTAAAGAATAAGAAAGGAGTACAAAAAGACTGCTCCCTGGAAAGAAAGTTATGGCAAATCTGGACAGCATACTAAAAAGCAGAAACATCACCTTGTTGGCAAAGCTTTGTATAGTCAAAGCTATGATTTGTTTTGTTTTTCCTGTAGCAATGTATGGATATGAGAGTTGGACTATAAGAAAAACAGAATGCCACCCAATCCATGCTTTGGAATTGTGTTGCTGGAGAAGACTTTTGAGAGTGCTTTGGACAGCAAACAGATCAAATCAGTCAATGCTTAAATTAATTTAAGACAATTCCTGAAGTCTTAGCAGATGAGAAAGCTCATTAATTTAAGGACTGTTCAATTTCTCCTTCTATAATTGGATGCTTCAGTTCTTTCTTGGCTTTTACAAATTTCATTGTTTCATATATTCTAAAAAGTTTGCCCATCTTTTTTTTTTTTTTTTTGGTGAGGCAATTGGGGTTAAGTGATTTGCCCAAGGTCACACAGCTAGTAAGTGTTAAGTGTCTGAGGCCAGATTTGAACTCAGGTACTCCTGACTCCAGGGATGGTGCTCTATCCAGTGCTCCACCTAGCTTCCCCAAACATTCTTTTTTTTTTTTTAGTTGGGCAACGACGGTTAAGTGACTTGCCCAAGATCACACAGCTAGTAAGTGTCAGGTGTCTGAGGCTGGATTTGAACTCAGGTCCTCCTGACTCCAGGGCCAGTGCTCTATCCACTGCGCCACCTAGCTGCCTGCCCATCTTTTTTATGTTCTAAATTTTAGGGTTCATATACTTGTGTCTCAGGAAGTGTGATACCCTAACTTAGATTCTAAAAGCACTGGATTTAAGTCCTGTCACTGACACATATAAGTTGCATATAGATAAGCATGTGCAAATTATTTAACTTCTTGGTGCTCCAGGAAACTATTTAAGTATATAATTTACTGAAAATGACTAGTATACATGAAACAAATATAATTTCCCCTCTGAGTATTTCCCAAATTAATGTGATCTTTGGCCTTTACTTAATTAAAAAAACCACACCTGTATATTATTTTCTGTACCTTTTCTTAATTTTTTTTTATAATCTTCATTTTCTAATTTATATTTCCTATTTTGATTTTCTTCTTTCTTCTTTTTTGTTGTTTTAATGGCTTATCAATTATATTTGCATTTTATAATGCTGTTTTATTAATTGAAAAAATATAGTGTATTATAGGTGTCAGTGTCCTATATGACATTTGATCATGTGTAGGAAAACATGATATGCTTTCTCTATAAGATGTATGAGGGGTAGCCCTCATTTCTTGGGGTATTAGCTCCTCAAGTTAAAGTAGTCCTGCCTGGACTTGACTTGTGATTTTAACTCAGACTTTTTTATCTTAGAGATAAGAAATATGTGAATAAGAAATTATGTCTCCCTGCTCATAGGCTATTCTCCTTATAGAAATCTGCATTTACCTAAGAAATATGCTTGAAGTACACAGCTCATTTCCTTGTAGGACTCTCAAATGAGATTGATGTCCATTCACTCATCCTACTTTCTGTCTCAGCCCAATATGAAGCAGGGATATATCTCTCATCTCTGTAAAATTATCAAAAATGTTTCCTGAATCTTTACCCCTGTCAGTATTCTCCATAAAATAGAATTAGTGACTGTTGAATTTTCACATTTTTCAAAAAGAAAACAATGCTTCAGTGAAAAAGACAGTGAGCAATAAATACAAGGGTGAGGGCACTTTGTTTGGAAAGTAGCCAGAGAATTGTGCTGTCAGCTATAGAGGAAGAATCAACTACTTTTCACTATGATTCCTTTCTCTTATTAGAAAAACAAAGAACTCAAATGAATTGGGCAGTTAATTGAGACTGCTCCCTCACTGGAAATGGAAATGGAGTGGTTGGGGGACAGGATGTTGGCCAAGTGTTGTGCATTTATTACCTAAGCAACTGGCACTTTTAGTTCTTAGAAAACCCTAGAGTACCCCACAAGTCTGATTAATCCATCCTTCAACAACAAGCTGTTGGAGTTCCAGTGTGCAAGGAGCCTTACTCTAGGATGAAAGTTCTCCTTGTAAGGGCATAGCTCTCTAATACCCAGACCCAGTCATGTTCTTTCAGTTGGTTTTCAAGATAAAGGGCAAATTCTTACCTTTTGGCTTCTTTCCAGAAGCCTCCAAATTCTAGTTCAAATATGTCAATAACTTGTTGAACTCTGGTGTAGAATCTTCCAGAAAATCCTTGCTCCATAGAAGCACTTACAGACCAGGTGGTACATCTGATTTTAAAAAGATCATGTGTTCCTTCATTTATTTCCTTGATTACTTGCTTTATGTTTGATTTTGGTGCAATTTTCTTTTTCTAATTTCTTTAACTGCAAACCTGATAATTTTCTCTTTTGCCTTCCTTGTTAATGTACGTGTTCAGAGATAGAAAATTCCCTTTACTAATTTCCCTCTTTTGGAGGGAAATTTTCCCTCACATGTATGTGATTAAGAGAGATAACTTTGATGACCCCAGACTAGTTATTAATATCATAAGAGGCATAAAATATGGAGATATATACTCACCAAGGTTTTTGTTATTATAATGACAAATGTCAGCTATAGGATCCAAATAGAACAGGGATTTCTTAGCAATGATTATGTTCCCCAGATGGTTCTGTTTATGGTTGACATCATCCTCTGCATCAAGCTCCAGGAATCAAATATTCACCTAAACAAAATTTACAATCACTCATAAAAGGTTAGCCTAACTAAACATAGAAAAAGAAAAAAGAAAACCTAAGTGGACAAATGTGTATTTTTCAGACTATTATCTGCAGTTGGATGGACAAATCATTGTGCCAACATAGATTTATTAAAAATAGCTCAGGACAGGCTAATTTTATTTCCTTTCACCCAAAAAAATCTTACCAAAGGAAAAGAGTGGAATGGGATTTAAAGTTTTAGTGAAGACTTTGATAAAGTATCACTATTTGTATAGAAAAGAATTATAGGTGTAAGATGCATAATTATACCATTAGATGGATATGGAACTAACAGAATGACTACATTTAAACCATAGTCATTATTGGTTGAATGTCAGATTGGAATGAAGTCTTCAGTGGAATGCCCCAAGGTTCTATGATTAGGCCTGTAGCCCTGTGCTGTATTTCAATGCTCCATTTTTCTGAAAGGTTTAGATGAAAGCGCCTCTGACATATTTGCCAAATTTCCAGTTAACAAAAAGCTGGGAGGTATAGCTAACACAGTAAGTGAATAAACAACAACAATGTTGGCAGCAACAAAAGTGTATTATTAAGTACTTAGTATGTATAAGCACTGTGCTAAACACTGGGGATACAAATACAAAACTTATATGGTGGGGCAGCTAGGTGGTGAAATGGATAGAACACTGGCCCTGAATTCAGGAGGACCTGAGTTCAAATCTGGCCTCAGACACTTGACACTTACTAGCTGTGTGACCTTGGGCAAATCACTTAACCCCAATTGCCTCACCAAAAAAAAAAACCCCAAAAAACCAAAAAAAACTTATATGCTTATTATCCTCAAGGCACTTATATTTTTTTAATCAAATCAATAACATTCATGGAAAGGACATGTCAATTACCCTATGGCTCCAATTCCCAGTCTCTTTGAATTCCTTGCCCCAAATTCTCCCTGATTAGCATTCCCCTATGTGTATTTTCTTCTGCTTTTATAGTCTAAGCTTCTTGAAGGTAGAAACTATTTTACTTGCTTAGATTTTTATGCCCAGAGTATAGCACAATTTCTGGCACACAGTATGTGTAAAATATATTCTTTTTCATTTATTTTTATTCATTCATTTAAAAGAGCAAAGGCAACATATGTAGATGAGGGGTCAACAAGAAACTGTGAAGTCACAGTGATGATAAGTGGAACCATATGACAATCAATAAACAAAGAACAGAGGATTGATTTGAGTATTGTTAACAATAAGAGATAGGCTGAAATGGAGTCAGGGAGTTTAAGTAATATTTGGGTAGTATACTAGGAAGACATGTTCAAGTCACTAGATCTAGTGAACTCTCACCAATCAGCATAACTCTAGAACAGAAACTGGAGGTATGGTTGATATGGTTAAGTGGCAAAAAGTGTAACCTTGGGAGGCATGGCAGGAGGATAAATGACAGAATCAGCCTAAAGGTAAATGTGGAAATGGTAGAACATTGAGATGTAATTCAATAGAAATAAATGTAAAATCATGCACTTGGGTCAAAAAAAAATCAACTATACCAGTATAAGATATAGGAAGCATGTTAAAAGAGCAATTAGTTTGAAAATAAATCTTGTAGTTTTATTATATTGCAACTTCAGTATCAATAACCAATGTGATATGGCAGCCAACACAACACAAGCTCTCTTGGGCTCCATTAAGAAGGGTATAGTTTTTACGAATAGGGAGGTGATAGTCCCATTATATTCTGCCCTTGTCAGATCTCATCTGTAATACTGTCTTCAGTCCTCAGTTTTGTGGCTTAAAAATGACTTTAATAAACTGGAAACTCCACAGAGAATGGCAATTAGATTGGTGAAGGGCCTTGAATCTATGACATATGCATAACTACTGAAAGAACTGGGCCAATGTCACTTTGTTCCAGACTATAAAAAAGTTTACGGTATACTTTGTCATGACATTGTCTCTATGGAAAACAAACTAAACATTCACATAAAATTTTCTATTATTTAAAACCTGTCCAAAAATTTATACATCATACATATATATTTTAGATACTAAATACATATATGCCTACATATATATGCATGCATGAGTAGTGAGAAGCCTGTAGAAACCTGAACACCTTGTTGTGTGATATTGGCCAAGTTGTTCAGCCTATCTGAATTTTAGCTTTATTTCTAAAATTAAATTGTTAGAATATATGACCTCTTTTGTTTCCTTCTCACTCTAAAAATTATATGATTTGGTTGAGGGAAAACATATGTAATAGAAAAAAAGACTGGGCAAAATAGGAAAACATATGGGAAACTATATTTAATAAGTAAATGTATATATACACATAGGTATATGTATGTATGTATGTATGTATAATACATATACATACACACATGTGTGTATATACATATATATACACATACATACATTCATATATTTTTACCAAAAGCATGTTACCATATAAAGTAAGACAAATCTTTATATTCAATGTACAGTACAAAATACATTTAGTTTGCAAATATCATTTTAATAAATGACTACAGAAACACATGAGTTGAAGTGTTAAAACTCTAAGACACTTCTAAAAGCAGAGAAAGGAGAAGAATGGAAGCCAAATGATTGTGAAAAGCTTGGATACTTGTCTAAACATGGCAGAAAACAGGATTATTCAGACTGACATTTTCTAAGCTCGTAAATTAATCGAGCTCTTTTCCTCAAAGAGAACTCAATAACTTGCAAATTTATTTTGAAATCCTCAGTATATAGTCAGAATCAAAGAGCTTACATTATGCTAAGGGTAAATCACAGTTTATACACACACATACACACACACACATACATATGAGCAGGCATTCAAATAGTTGCTGAATAAATTTATTATATAAAGCATATCTATATTCATACATGTATATATGTATATCTATAAATTTATTCATTGCAGCAGGCACTCAAAGGGTTGCTGAATAAATTTATTATATCTTTAATTTATTATATATGTATACATATATACACATACATATGTATGTGTGTATGTATATGTATGTATATATGTGTGTATGTATATGTATATGTATGTGTGTGTATATATATGTATGTGTGTGTGTGTGTATATATATATATATATATATATATATATATGAATTTATTCAGCAACTGTTTTGAGTGCCTGGTACCTCAGCAAAGCATTGTGCTAGTATGGTCTGTGGGTAAAAGCAAATAAGTAAGCCACAGTCCCTAGCCTTGAGGAGTATACAGTCTAGAATGGAAGAAAACAGACTAACAAACATATACCAAGCACCTGCAATATCAGGATGTGCCTGATAAATTCCTTGAGAGTAGTATCAACAGGAACCTATAGGGGTTCACTGGAGAAAAACAGGGAAAGCACTTTAGGAAGAAGTGATTAACAAAAGACTTAATTGAAGAAGTAGGATTTAAGTGTTGGTAAACTAGTAGAATTACAATGGGGAAAAGTGAAAGCAGGATTCTTGGATGAAGTAACAGCATTACCAAAGACATGAGGTATGAAAACATGTATAGATAATACAAAATACCCAAATTTGTTTGGAGTTTAAGATGCATAGAGGGAAGGTAAAATATAAGTCTGGATAGTTAGTATAGGGTGAAATCCTGAAACTTCTTGAATTCCAGTCTAAGGAATCTGGACTTTTAAAAGATAATAGCAGAAATAGAAGACTTTTTAATGGGTATGTAAGGAGATGTGTCTGAAGTTCTGCATTAGAAAGATTGCCCTTCCTGGGCAGATTATATAGAGTTCAAGTTAGAAAATAAAACTCAAGGCAGAGAAACAGCTTTGCAAGAATTAAAAATATAGCACTGGAGGGGGCAGCTAGTTGGCACAGTGGATAAAGCACCAACTCTGGATTCAGGAATACCTGAGTTCAAATCTGGCCTCAGACACTTAACACTAGCTTTGTGACCCTGGGCAAGTCACTTAACCCGCACTGCCCCACCAAAAACAAACAAAATATATAGCACTGGGACTAGGAATTAAAGAATTGTTAAATATATTTGCAAAGGAAGAATTTAAACAATTGGGTGATTTCTAGAGGGAAAAAAGTTCTTATTATTTTCCTTATGGAAGATATCCTTAAGCCATATTTTACAGAGAAGAAATCATAATAGGCAGTTGACATACTTTATTAATAAAAAGAATACTCAAATAAAATTCTAAACAGAAAAAAAAACAATACCCAAATAAATTTAAAAGGGCTAGGAATGCTCATACAAGATATCTGGATTGTATAACCCGAAATAATTTTAGAATTGTATGGAAGCAAGGGGTTCAAGATCTAATGTCATAGGTTTGATTTCCCCATGGGGCCAAGCATAGTACTTTTCAAAAAGCATTTGAATTAATTTGAATATGAGTAAGGAATAAATTGTTCTTGACGTGGGGGAAATGGGGTAGGGGTTTGGGGTCCTTAGGAATTCCTCTTTAAAGAATTATACTCTCTTGCACACAAAAGCAATTAGAATAAGATAATAGTTTATTTAGGGGCAGGGGAAGGGAAGGGAAACCAAGAGTGAAATCACTGGACTTCTCACGGGGAGAAAGGCATGGCACCGAGAGTGGCTCTGAGGTACCAATCTCCTGGAGCAGGAGACAGTCAGATACTTTTATAGAGGACTGAGGGTGGTCTGATGAGGTGATTGTCTGACTGTGGAAAGTTCCCCTATTGAGGGAGGACCATCCCCTCTGGTGGTGGCTGGAAGAGTTGGGTAAGGGGTTTCTGTAAATCTCAAGCCATCTCTCTCTCTTCCTCAGGACACAAAGGCAGCAGCCACACCTAATCTTATTTCCCCAGGGGTGAGGGAGACTAGAATGAAGGGTGGGCATCCTGTAGCTAGCTCTGCTGAGAAGTGGTTCCACTTATCTCTTTAGGTGTGTCTGTGCTTTGGATTAATTTCTCAAGGAAAAGATTCTTTGATGTACCCCAGAGAACTTTTGGGGTGCTCTGTGCCCATAACAGTTCTTATCAGTTTGGTCATAGTTTGCCAGTGTAGTGTGTGAATAGTAAATTAAAAGTAGAAAATTATGTCTGAAGTTAGAAGTCACAGGCAATGGTTTGGAATAGGGGTAGATAGACAGGAAAAGATGTATTCCAAAGTGGGACTGAATAAACCTAATGGAAAACTATGGCATTTAGGTACATCACTGAAGGCATTTATATTTTCTGGGGGCCAGAGTAAAACTGAAGATCTCAAAGATAAGAGTTCAGACAAAGTCCTGAAAGTACTTTTTCGGATTCAGCAGTCAGGGACAAGGTTAAGATCTTAACATGAATTAGTTGATTCATCAAAGAAAATTCTCAGAGGCCAAAGAAATATGGATTAAGAGGTCATGCAGTTCAAGTCCATAGTATCAGTTAGTAAAGAGGTCATATCATCTACAGAGAGAGGGACAATCCCACTGATTGGAGCAATGCTGGACCTAAAGTGAAATTGCTCTGGGAAAGGAGGGTTGAGATCCAAT
Source organism: Dromiciops gliroides (assembly GCF_019393635.1). Taxonomy (NCBI): domain Eukaryota; kingdom Metazoa; phylum Chordata; class Mammalia; order Microbiotheria; family Microbiotheriidae; genus Dromiciops; species Dromiciops gliroides. The sequence goes on along the minus strand of NC_057865.1, from coordinate 109,210,590 downwards.
TAAGGATCTAAGTGAATTGGCAACCCAGAAGTCAGACTGTGTCAAAAACAACACAGGATTTATCTGGAATGCCAATTACTTTTGAACAACTCAACAAGCATTTAGGTCTCAACTGTATTTAAGATACTGCACTTTGCACTAGGGATATAAAGACAAAAATGAAAAAGAATCCTGGCTCTCAAGGACCTGATAGTCTCCTGGGGATGCAGAATGTTGACAGATAAGCAAATACAAGATAATATGAAGAGGGAGAGAGTACTTAGCTAGGCACATCAGTAGAGGCTTCCCATAGGTGGTACATGAACTAAATTTTGCATGAAGCTAGGAATTTTTAAGAGGCAGATAGAAAGAAAGAATCCATTTCAGGCATGGAAGATGATCTGTGGAAAGGCACAGAGGCAAGAGAGGAATACAAATATAAAGGATTAGCAAGTAAATCAGTTTAGATGTAATGCCAAGAATGAAAAAGGAAGTCATATGACATTAATATAAGATGATAGAGCTGAAGAGATATTGTAAAGAACTTTATTTTTAATTTTTTAAAAATGTAATTCCTCTTTCCATCACTTCCTGCTCAATTTTGTTGGTAAAATATAGGAATGCTTACAATTTCTGTGGGCTTATTTTATATCATGTAACTCCTGAAGTTGATAATGATTTCACCTTGTTTTTTTAGTTGATTCTGTAGAATTCTCTATGTATACAATCATATCATATTCAAAGAATTTTAGTTTTGTTACCTTAGTGCCTTTTCTAATTCTTTCAATTTTTTTCTTCTATTATTGCTATAGTTAGCATTCCCAAAACAATATTGAATGATAGCAGTAATAATGAGTATCCTTGCTTAATTCTTGATAGTTTTCTTTTTGGTCAAAACTTTAAAATGTATAAATATTACACTATGGTATTATTATTTAATGGAGCAATTAAATTTTCATATTATTTTATAATATTTAAAAAGAATCTAATACTACTTCCAAGTTGCTTCTCTGAACACCAGACAAGTGACGCTTACTATTATACATGTACAGAAAGACAGGTTAGAATGTCAGTAGGAGGGGCTGCTGTGCCAGGGCAGGAGTGGAGGCAAACCTTGAGGTCATGCTGACACAGATCCAGTCCCAGGAAGGCTGAGCCAGAGAAAGAGACCTCCAGAGCCTCTGAATCAGCTACAGTGACAGTGTTGTCTGGTACTAAGCTCATGATCTGGTGAGAGAGCCGAGCAGTTGGCTATGGGGAGATTACAGGGGCCTCTGCTGGCACTGAGGTGAAACATGGGTGTTTCATCCCTGATGGGAACCAGGAAGTAGGCTTGAGTAACAATGGCGTAGGTGGGGGAGGGGTGCAGGTTGGTTGGAGCTAACAACCACACCACACAATGTTTTGCTGCCTAGTTAATTAGCAAGTTGGCCTTGGGGTATCTACAGACCAGAAAACAGGCCAATTGAGTGAAAAACCTACCCCTCCTTAAATTATACCACCTCAGACCCCCTGAAGCTTGGGATAGTACATCCTAGAAACAGTGCCTCACTTTAAGAAGGAGTTAAAAGTCAAGACAGGCAAGATGAGCAGACAGAGAAAGATGCAGACCATAGAAAGTTTCTTTAGTGAGAAGGAAGATTGAAGTGCACCCTCAGAAGACAATAGCAACATCAGGGTTCCTATATCCAAAGCTTTCAAGAAAAATATGAATTGGTCTCAGGCCATAGAAGTGGTCAAAAAGGACTTTGAAAATAAAGAGATGTAGAGGGAAAATAAGAGAGGTAGAGCAAAAAATGGAAAGAGAAATGAGAGTGATGAAAGAGGGTCATGAAAAAAAAGTCAGCAGCTTGAAAAGCCAAATTGGCCAAATGGAAAAGGGGGTACAAAAGCTCTCTGAAGAAAACCATTGCTTAAAAATTTGGATTGAGCAAATAGAAGCAAATGACTTTATGAGAAATCAAGACACAATAAAACAATCCAAATGAATAAAACATATAGAGGACAATGTGAAATATCTCCTTGGAAAAACAGCTGACCTGTAAAATAGATCTAGGAGAGATAATTTGAAAATTATATGACTACCTGAAAACTGATCAAAGAAAGAGCTTAGATATCATCTTCCAGAAAATTGTCACAGAAAATTGCCCTGATATTCTAGAAACAGAAGGTATAATAGAAATCAAAAGAATTCACCAATCACCCCCTGAAAGTGATCCCCAAATGAAAACTCCCAGGAATATTATAGTCAAATTCCAGGGCTCCCATGTCAAGGAGAAAATATTGGAAGCAGTCAGAGAAGAAACAATTCAAATATTGTGGAGCCCGATTCAGGATAGCACAAGATCTAGCAGCTTCTATAAGTAAAGGATTGGAGGGCATGGAATATCATATTCTAGAGGGCAAAGGAATTGGGATTATAACCAAAAATCACCTACCTAGCAAAACTGATTATAATCTTCCAGGGGAAAAAATAGGACTTCAATAAAAAAGAGAACTTTCAGGTATTCGTGATGAAAAGGCCTAAACTAAATATAAAATTTGACTTTCAAATACAAGAACCTAGAGAAGAATAAAAAGGTAAATAGGAAAAATAAATTAAGAGGGATGTTAAAAGTTTAAACTGCATACATTCCTACATGCGAAGATGATACATCTAACTCATAAGAAATTTTAGACATAGGGCACAGGTGAGAATTAATTATGAAGGGATTATATCTGTAAAGTGCTCATTTTTTGTTTATTTGTGTGGTGTGTGTAATGGTCAGAGTTGGGTGACATGCCTGGGGTCACACAGTGGGTGAGTGTCTTGTGTCTGAGGTTGAATTTGGGCTTGGGTTCCCCTGGGTCCAGAGTGGATGCTTAGTCCATTGTGTCACCTAGCTGATCCATGATTACCTCCTTAGGGTAAAATTGAGAGGTGAGATGATTGCACTGGGGGAGGGGCAAGGGGAGAGGTAGAAAGCGGTGGAATATCATATGAAAGAAACAGAAAAGGGCTTATGGAATTGGGGGAGAAATGGGGCAGGAGTGGGGCCATGAAGAAAATGTACAAAAATATTTATAGCCACTCTTTGAGACCTTGGATGTAGGTGTTTGACTTTGTTGACCTTGTTCGAGTTTGTGCTTTGATCTTCCTTGTCACTGAGGTAACTTTCTATGGTAGGGTTATTTTTTTTTGTTTGCTCATTTTCCTAGCCTATTTCTTGACTTTTAACATTACATTAAAGTTGCTCTCTACTTCTAGGGTCCAGAATGCATTGTCCCAAACTTTAGGATTTTTGAATATATTTTCAGAGCTAGTTTTGAGTGGTCTGTTAAGTTTTGAGGTCTTCCAGGGTAGTAACATCTTAAGAGAGATTTCAACAATCCTTCTGGCCTGTGCTCTAGTCTATGAGTGACCTCAGGCACTCTTTTCCACCCTGGAACTGTGACCAGGGTCCTTCCTCTTGCTAGTGCTCCCCCTTGCTTTGGCATTGTGACTCTGGAACCACATATGGGCAATGCAACAGAGTCTTGTATGTCGTGCCAACAAAAGGTACCCCATAATCTTTTTTTTTGACTGGTTGTCTACCTCCTTTATATTCTGTCAGCTGGGAGTTCTGGAAGCCACTCCCAATTCAGTCATCTCGAAGGGTTGCTGTTGCTATGCTCTACTCTCACCCCAGGGAGACAGACCTTTCCTGCTGACCTAAGTTTTCTTTGGCTTGAAAAGTGTTTTACCTGAACATTTTTATTGTTCTGAAGAATTATTTTAAAGTTGTTTGGAGGGAAATTTGGGAGAGTTTTCTTGAGTCCCTGCCTTTACTATCTTGGTTCTGCCCTTTTGTAAAGAACTTTAAATGCCAAACTGAAGGGTTCATTATTGAACCCTGAGAAGCACAGAAGCACTAAAGATTCTTGAACACTAGAGTGACATGAATCTTTGCTTCAAAAAGAAAATTATCAGCTGTGGGGAGGAGGAGTGAGATGGAACTAAATGCAGGAAGACTAGTTACTTATCTTAATAGATCATGGGAATAGGAATAAGGGTCTAAACCAAGTAGAAACCATGTGAATGGAAAAAAAAGATGGATAGAAATGAAGAATGTTCTAAAGGCAAAAGTGATAACTAATAGAATATGTGAAGGGTAAGGGAAATTGAGGAGTCAAGGATGGTCAAGTTTGTAATCCTTGATGATTGGAAAGGCTTTTCAGTTAACAAAATTTAAGGATGAGGCACAAGTAGGGAATTGGAATGCAATACAAAGAGTTTTAATCCAAAGATGTATTTCTTTGAGTACATTCAGAATCATACTACCAGGTGTGGGAGAAAAAATAATTGTCTCATACAAATCTATTCCCGTGAGACTTTGTCTTTCTTTGTAAAGAGAATATTTTTCATGTCTCCATTTTTCTTGGAGATGTTGTATTACCATACACTGGCAAAGGCTGCTCCTCTTCATATATGTTGATGAGACTATTGTCTAATGTATAGAAACTTCAATTAACAAAAGTATGAGTAGGGGTTATTTGTTCTCAGAAATTTCTTATACTGAGATGCTTCATAAGGATATGCTATTAAAAGGCAAAAATTCTAGTTAGTCTGTCTAAAATATCTAATGAGTGGTCACCAATAAATTATAAGCTTTAGCAAGAGTTAGACTTTTAAGCATTTATTAAGGAGAATAAAAATTTGGTAAAGAGAGAGAGAAAGGCATACATTCATCTATCTATCAAAGGGAGAGCACATTTATAGCTCCGCTCTCTGCCAGAGTCCTCAGGAAAAGAGCGAGAGTCAGAGCGCCAGGCTTTCCCCTTCTTCCTCCCACAAGCAAACGGCACTTCCTGAAGCCAAAGAAAAGACTCCTGGTCTTGCCCTCAAAGACCTTCCTTTCATGGCGGAGCTTTTCTACAGTAAGTCTTCAGCAGGTGGCGTCATTCCAATCATTACAATGCATAGACACAGATATATAAATATAGATATATAGGCCCCTAGGTGGCTCAGTGGATAAGTTGCTGAGGGTGAAGTCCAGAAGACCAGAGTTTAAATCTAGCCTCAGACGCTTGATAGCTATGTGACCCTGAGCAAGTCACCTAACCTGTTTGTCTCAATTTCCTCATCTATAAAATAAGAATAATAATAGCACCTACTTCACAGTGCTGTTGTGAAGATTAAATGAGATAATAATTATAAAGCACTTAGCACTGTGCCTGGTACCGATTGTTATATAATGTTAGTTATAATTATCATAATTATTATATATAAAAACACACAGACACACAGAGAGAAAGGGAAGAGAGAAGGAGCAAGAAAAGGAGAGAGTAGAGAGAGGGATAAAGGGGTGAGGAATAGGACAGAGGCATTCTAATATACTGTAATGGTTATCAAATTGGGGATCATGGCATGGAATACATGATCAACCAATCAGAGAATGGGACTGCATTTTGCATTCCACTTTCAATAATATAACCAATTTGTGGGCTTAGTCTCCATTAAATCATGCTTACCCTTCACTCATCTCATAAAATTTCCTGATTACACCCCATCCTAACCTTGTAAGTTCCAAACCTCATTCCTTCCTTATATAGTGTGGGGTCCTGAGCTCCCACAAGAGCTACGTAGAAGCAAATAGGAAAATCAAATATTCCAATAATTTTAAAATATTATTTTGAACCAGTTAATCTGCATGCCACTTTAATTAAATTTATTGAGACATCATGTAAATCACATAACTTTTTACATCATTAAAAATGATGAATATTCAATATGTTCTCATTTTGTCAATCATTTGCTTTACATGATTTCAAATTGAATTAACCCAATTTTGACACATATTCGTTTATTTCTTGATGACAATATACTTTGTAACATAGGCTATTAAGTTTACTTTTGACACAGTTCATTTTTCCAAGTCTTGCTCTGATTGTAACCTTTCAATTGGATTTAAATCAGATGAGTTCTCATGTTTCTTTCAATCTTTCCAATATATTACTTAACTTTTTGTCTCATGTTCCACAGTTGTGTTTCAGTATTCCATTTACATTTAGAAATGTCTATAAGTTCATAACAATTCTTCTTCTTAGTATATAGTATAAGACAAGCAAGTGGTTATTTAGCCTCTTCTTGAAGGTCTATATTCAGACAGAACCCATTGCTCCTGAGACAGCCCATTCCACTTTTGAATAGATCTGGTTGGTAAGAATAGTGCTGGGAGATATGCAATTTAAAGATGCTTGTGGAATTTGGACTGAATAAAAGATATAGCAACAAAAGTATTACTCTATCCTAACAGTTATTTGTTTCTTTCTGATTGACCATCACATTAAGGGTAATAGACTTCAAAGAGATGAACCTTAACCTGAAGGGAGAAAATCAGGGCAGACTAAAAGGCTGACATAAAATGGAGGCAATAATCTTAATGGGATGTGCAATGGAAATCCATGCAATCAAAAGCTTTCCCTGAATCAATCAATCAATTAATAAGACTTTGTTGAGCAACTACTACTGTATATAGTTACTGGTACACACATGTATGAGTGATATAGTCTCTGCCTTTGAAGAGTTTTAAATTTAATACATGCATGATGTCAGGCATGATCTTGGAGCTATTGGGGAGATGAGAGATCAATTGAGTCATCTCTCTGAGTTTCCACTAATACCAGGATGATGTCATTATATCCTTGTGATGACAGCAATTCAGATAATATCTTCATCCCTTTTACTTGGGTCATTTAGGAATTGGGTAGTGTAGGGGCCAAAATTAATATGGGGAGAGTTAATTGGGTGGCTTGCCATAATATTGGGGTTCAGAAAATAATGAGGGACCTCTAGGTCCAAAGCTTCCCCCCTCTGAACTGCAATTTTTAGTTATTTCTCCCAGGCCAATAAGAAAGGAGCTTAACAGCCTCTTTTCCACAAATGAATGAGGTTTCATTAAAAGGTCAAGGACAAGGGAATAGGAAAAGAGGAAAATGGATGATATCCCTGGCTCTAGCAAAGGCTGTCTCAAAACCCAAACTCGGTTTCAGCTCAGCTAATTCAAAAAGCTGGATTTTATTAACTCATTACCAGGGTCCATAATTTCTATGGCAGCCAATCTCTAGTCTTCTCCAACAGCTCCTCCAAGGCCAGAGAGCCTGCTACTTCCTGTTGGGGTCCCTTTTTCTACCTTTTTCTCCCTCCCCCAAAAGGGGAGGTCCTTCAGTAGAGTTGGAATGGTCCTAGGTATATTGTCACAAAATTCTTTGATAAGGTACAAACCTCACAGAACTGGCTAATATCATGGCAGATGTGAGATTACCTGAATTCTTCAGTGGCTGTATATTGAATAAGTCCACTTATTCAGGAAATGGGTTATTGTAGAACAATTATGACACTACAGTTAAGACTTCTTGGGAGGAAGTTATACACTAGATAAAATATGGAGTATCTGATAAGACAGTGCCTGTCCTCTACTCTATGAGTTCGATGTGGGAGTGGAATAGGTATATATATAAAGTATACACACACACATATATACACATAAATACATACATACATACACACATATATACATATATATGTATCTTTGTCTATATTTACATACATAAAAACATACATATGCATACATCCTATATCCTGTGTTGTCATATCATCTCTATGAAATTTGGTCAGAGGAGCAACTTGAAATCATCTAGCCATAATCTCACCTGAAATAGGTCATTGGGATATTAAAGGAAATAATTCAATTTCTAGAAAAAGGCTTCAATTTGCCAATTATAACATCTAGGGAAATATACAATAGAAAAATTAAAACACTTCAAAAGTAATGCCCACTTTATTTATATGTGCTTTAATTTATGGTTTTTTTTTCTAAAGTACTTCTTTGTTTTGTTCTGTTTGGTTTGGCTTGAAAGGATTATGAGGGGAAACTGGGTCCCTTCCCAGTGTTGGTATCATACCTCAAATCAAGTCTTAATTGTTAGCAACTCTTTCTACCATCTGGTACTGTTTCTTTTTCCGCTGATAGTTATTTTGCCAAATATGTACAGGGATGAATTATAATGATAGTACTTTGTGATAAAATCCTTACTGCTACATCACAGATATCTTTTTCTACTACAAGTGACTTTTATGAGTCTGGATATATTAAAATGGAAATCATGATGAGTCACTATTTTCAGCAAATTCAAAGTGGCTTATGTAGCACTAGTAATCTACCTAAAACCTTTGGATATCGTAGAGTAATTATTCAAGATTCAGAAGGGACCAAAACCACAGATATATTAATTTTAGTCATCTATAAACTTGACAAATTATTATAGGCCTTTTGTTTTATGAGTAGTTGCTACTTTGAAACTACCTAGGCTTTTCAGGAGTAGTTCTGTAAGAACAATTATCTATAGCTTAATTTTTTTCCTTTTAATCATGAATTTAATTTTCTCTATCACTCAAAATGGCATTTCCTCAGTCACATGAAAACATTACTCTGGTACAGATATTAAGGAACCATTTCTGTCAAGTTGGTGCTTGAACAAGATCCTGGATATAAATTAATATAATGCTGAGGTATGATAGTACCCATTGAATTACTTTGGGGTTTATAGAGCTTTAAGTACAGAAGAGGTAATCAAGGTTATCTTTCCAGTTTTCCCAATATTAAGTAGCAGCTGTTCTCTAAATCTACACCACAAAATAACACATCACATGTACAAACCTTTCATTTCTCCCTAAGATTTATGTATATTTGTTTGAAATAGACATATAGGGCAGCTAGGTGGCACAGTGGATAAAGCACTGGCCCTGGATTCAGGAGTACCTGAGTTCAAATCCGGCCTCAGACACTTGACACTTACTAGCTGTGTGACCCTGGGCAAGTCACTTAACCCCCATTGCCCTGCAAAAAAAATTAAAAAAAGAAAGAAAGAAAGAAAGCAAAAGAAGAAATATACACATATTTGTTTGAAAAGTGCTACAGTTATTTAAGGAACTTTTGTAAATTCTACCGATTAAAACAAAATTAATGGGATATAATTAAAAGAAAAATATTAATAACATTAACAAATAATATAATAACAAAATTACAAAAACATAGTATGAATGCCTATCAAATGTTGCCATCAAAGAAGTGCAAGATAAATACAAAAGAATTAAAATGAAGAAAATAGACCTATCAATTTTAATCTCAAATGTGAATGCATTAAACTCCTCAATAAAATGAATAGGTTACAATAGATAAGACAACAAAACCTGAAAATTTGACATATAAGAAACACACGGCAATAAAGACAAACACAAAATTAAAAAGAAGGGTAGGTACAGGATTCAAAATAAATCCATAAAATCAACAGCACTTCTATAAAATACAAGAAACATAAGGAAATGAAATACATAATGGCATTCTAGGTGGAATTCTGGACTTGTAGAAATACCTGAGTTCAAGTTTTATATCTGATACTAGATATATCCTTGTGTGTGTCACTTAACTATTACTTTGGACCTTAGTTATTTCATATGTAAAATGAAGGGGTCAGTTTTCTTATTGCTTCTAAATATCCTTACAGATCTAAATGTATGATCTGATGAAACTTCATTAAAATAACTATTGAATTAATAAAATGTTAGTTAATGTACTAATACACATAGGACTACATAAACACAACTACAAAGAAGTCAACTGAAATACGGAACAGTTTAATAATTTGGGAAAAAAGGTCTCGCAAGTGCAAAAAGTTTAAGAAGCCCTGGAATAGGTAGTTTCCTATAAGTAAAGTTGATATATAAAACAAAATACATGAGTGCAATAATATAAATAAAAGAACACTAAAGCAAAAACAAACTCTGAGCAATTACAATGAATGTTGGCCAAAGGGAAGAGATAAGGAAATGAATGGTTCATTTTCAGCAGAGAAGTAGGAAACTTGGAGTATGGAGTTTTTGCTGTACTGTTAGATGTGGCCATAGTATCAGTTGGTTTTGGCTACTTATTTTTCTTTGTTATAAAGGAGGACCCATTGTGTAGGGAAAAAAATCCTACATGGGGTGTCAAGGAAAGAGAGATGGGAATCTATTTAAATAGAATTGCAAAGGAACCAAGAGAAACAATTCTATTTAAGAAGAATGAATAGAAATTGTCAAAAGAATCCAAGTATAAGCTCAGGGAACTCACCAAGCCATTTAGATTTTCAAAAGATGAAGATTGAAAAGATTAAAGCAAGGACAGGTCAAAGAGGATAGAGCTGAGAAATACCCCAAGGAAACATAGAATGGAAGCAATATTCTCTCAGTCTCATAAAACAGTACAAGTATTGTTAATGTTTATAATGAAATGAGGCTGGTGGATGTGAGAGATAATTATTGATAATTGATATCTTGGGAAGGTTCAGTGCTTCCCCCACACACACTTCTTTCCAAGTCCTTCAGGTTTTTTCTGAAGAACTTCACTGAGAAGATTTGGACTAACTTTCTTGCATTAGAACACACCTAGGTGGAAACTACTGTGTTCTGATCAGCTTCATGGAGTCTACATTCTCTCTCTTATGTCTTTTTGACCAAGATTTAAGTGACCTCAGTCACTTATCTCAAGACCTCGTTTTAATATAACCCATCTTTAATCATGTCAGTGAATTAGATTTGATTAATGTTAACCAATTAGATTTGATTGCTATGTGATGGACCTCCTATAGGTAGAAAGGTTTACACTCTGAGTCCACCACCATTTTGGTCCTTGGTCTCAGAGAGATGGCTATTAACTATCCTTTCTTAAATAATCTGTTGACCTTATTAATAAAATGATTAAATTATCCAGAAACTACATCTCTCATGTTTTAATCATAACATGGATAAAACTATGGAGAACACAAAAGTATAAAAGTTACACACACACACACTTATTACATATGTATGTGTGTATATCTATATACACACATATAAATACATACATATATGCACACTACATATACATTTATATACATATACACACATATATACATACATACATACATATATATACATATATAATATGAAAGAGAAGATCAAATCAAAGATAGTACTACTGCTTAGGGGGGGGGTAAGACAATAATAATTTAAAAGAAAGAAGCCAGAGTGATTTCAAGTCATCTGGCCCAGATGTGATAGTTGAATTATTTTTTGTGCTATTGGAAATTCTTGGAGAACATCAGAACTATTTAAGGACTGATGATCAAATTGTGTCCCAATCTTCAAAAAAGGGACCAGAATAGCATTCACAGAGTATAGGCCAGTGAACATGATTTGAGTCTTAGAGAAATGACAGTGCTGATCTTTAAAGAGATGTTTGGTGGACATCTCAAGCAGCAGTTCTAAAAGTGTGGTCCACAAGACCCTTTTCAGGGGCTCTATAGATAAAAATATTTTCATAATAATAATAAGACACTGTCTTTTAAATTACTCCCTTTTCCAACTATATATCAATGTAAGGCAAGATTTCTTTTACCTAATTCAACCAAAATAACATATGTAAATGGATTGAACACAGAAGAAAATATGAGAATCTAGTCAGTAAATAAAAAAAATATATAAGTGCCTACTATGTACCAGGTATTGTGCTAAATCCTGAGATACAAAGAAATATCAAGGATAGTTCTAGCTCTCAGGAAGCTTACAGTCTAGTGGGAAGAGACAATATACAAACAATGATGTACAAATAAACTCTGCAAAGGATACATTTGAAATAATTAAAAGAGGGATGACACTCAAATTGAGGAATTGGGAAAAGGGAACAAGCATTTGTGAAGTGCCTACTGTGTGCCTGACAATATAGTAAGTGCTTTATAAATATTATCTTGTTTTATCTTCACATAAACCCTAAAGTAACATAGGTGTTATTATTTTCCCCATTTAATAGTAATGAGGTCTCACAGGTAGTAAGTATCTGATGCAGGATTTGAACTAAAGTCTTCCTCATTCTAGACCCACTACTCTATTCACTGCATCAGCTAATTGCCACAAGTTGCCACCTGTCTAGAAAAGGTGGGATTTTAACTGGAACTTGAAGGAAGCCAGGGAAGCCTGGAGGTACAGATTAGAAGGAGGGTTATGAGTCATGGAGGTTAACCAATGAAAATTCCCAGAGCCTGAAGATGGCATTGTTCAAGAAGCAGCAAGGATGTCAGTATCACTGGATATCCAGCTGTCTTCTATTAAGATATCCATTAAAGATGTTTGCAAAGATATCTAAGATTATGTCACCCTTTTCAACATATTTTTATTTTGGAGAATATAGCTGGTTTAATAAAATGTTATTTATGTTAACATGTAATAATTTTTATTATGGATTTAAATGAATTAATACATACTTTTATATATCAGTTTTAATTTCAAATGTGGTAAATACTGGTAGATATAATTCACATAAACAAAAACTCTTTTGAAGTCTTTTTTAATTTTTAAGATATTAAAGGGATCCTGAGACTAAAATATTTAACAACTGCTGATTTAGATAATAGATTTATCGATGACCTTAAAAGCCATCTAGTCTAAACCTTTCATTTTACAAATGGAGAAACTAAGGCACAGAGAGAATAAGTAACTTGCTCAGGATCACAGCTAGCAAATACCAGAGGTGAGACTTGAATCCAGTTCATCCTACCTCCAAGCCTAGTGCTTTAGCCTCTACTCACTGTAGTCTCTCTATATATTTTGCTTTTGAAGTACATACAATTTACAGTGGTCCCACACTTCCAATAGTTTAGTGATCCATCCAATTCAGAAGTTTGTATTCTAAGTGGGAAATCCCTGACTATATATTTTCCAACTTCTCTTTTCATTTTGTCCTAATGCATAAGGCAAGGGGGAAGCTCTCCTTAGTTGTAAGCCCAGAATTGAGTAATTCATTAGACCCTTATTCCTTTCTGTAACCCATTCCTTTATGCCATACCCTTTCCAAACTAGACATATCTAGTTATACCTACTAACTTATCCTCATATATGTCCAATAATAATGATCAAATATGATAACTACTAGAATAAGTACCTGTGGTGATGAAGTCAAGGATCTTTGGAAGCACTGAGTAAGAATCTTACCTGTGTGGTTTGTCCTACCTTTCTTTCAATCATTTGCCATTGCATATCCTCAAGAAGGAGTCCAGGCTCAATAGTCCCACAAACTATTCCAAAGAAGTAAAAGATAGAAGCAATGCTGATATAGGCCATGAATTTTTAATGTGGTTTGGATAGAACTGTAAGCATTTTTTTTCCCCTTCCATTTGAGGAAAGGACTTAAAACCCTTATCTTGTACTCCTGAAAAAAGCATGAGTAACTAGTTTTACCAAGGTCTCTGAGGACTATATCCTTTCTCCAAGTTCCAGTTTTGGGGAAATGTGTATTATGATTGAAAGCAAAACAAATGAATGACTTGACAAATTTAACAGAATTCTTCCTTTAGATCTTAGAGAGTCTAGGACTTGAGCAATTCTCTCCAGGTCAACTATGAGCTGAAAGGGCACAGAACCTCTCATTTGGTGAGCTCTTATCCAGAGCTAGTATCATAAATCATCACCTGGGGGCAGCTAGGCAGTGCAGTAGATAAAGCACTGGCCCTGGATTCAGGAGGACCTGAATTCAAATCCAGCAACAGACACTTGACAATTACTAGCTGTGTGACCCTGGGCAAATCACTTAACCCCCATTGCCCTGCAAAAAAAAAATTTTATATATATATATATATATATATATATATATATATATATATCACTTGGAGCCTTCCTCCCTGTAGGTGTCCCTCTAGGGAGCAGTTGCTTAGAGGAGGTGAGGTGAATCATTATTCATCCATTTTACAAAGATAATCACAACTGATACTCATATAGTGATCACAAAAGTAATCTGAAATAGATATTAAAACTTCATTTTACAGAAGAAGAAATTGAGAGACTATGTCATAAGAGAAAAGGTCTTGGGCTAAATCCTTCTAAGTCCTACATGTGGCCCTGAGAAAATGGAACTTGGACTTCTCTGTATACCTTTGTATAGCTTATTCTGTTGTCTTTAGTGAAGAAGATTAGTTTATAGGCTTAGACCATTTAACATTTGAAAGGTTAGTACATTAAGGCACTTATGATCCAGGTTTCTATAACAGGTTTTGAAACTAGCCCAATGTTAATGCATTGGGGAGCAAAGGGTAACCTTTGAGACCCAGCCCAGCAGCATTTAGTGGGAACAATGCTATGTAGACTACGCCCACTATCTTTTTTTTTTAATTTGCCTTTTTTTTTACTTTTGATGGGCAATGAGGGTTAAATGACTTGCCCAGGGTCATACAGCTAGTAAGTGTCAAGTGTCTGAGGCCAGATTTGAACTCAGGTCCTCCTGAATCCAGGGCCAGTACTTTGTCCCCTGTGCAACCTAGCTGCCCCCTACTATCTTTCAAAGACTGAAGTGGTATAAGGAAGAATCCCCCCCCAAAATATATGGGGGGGAGGAAACGTTTGCACTTTTGTTTTTGATATATCTTCAAAGTAAATATACATCTGTAAAAGCTAATTGATATTATGAGGTTAAATGAGCTGAACGGTAGTCACTGGTAGCTAAAAGTGGAAGAAATACAACTTGTTATAGGCTCTAGCCATTAGTGTTAAAGAAGAGGCACCTCAACCTCTCAAGTGTGCCCCTAGAACTAACTGGGGTAGATGTAGCTTCCTGGCACTGAGCTAATGAGCCCAGATAGTAATCAGTCCTGAAATAGTTATAAATAGAGGGAAAGATACTTGTTTTTGTAAAGAGGGATAAATTTATTTTTCTCTTAATGGAATGAAAGTTCAGCAGTAGATGTAGGAGAAATGATATGCTGATGCAATGATGTGGCATGTAGGGGCCAAATTTTAATTGGGGAGTGTTAGCTAGGTGGCTTGCTGAAATATTAGGACAAGGAAGGAAACCAACAGCCTCCCTCAAAAACAGAACAGGGTTTATTAACAAGAATGAACTTCAAAACAAAAGCCAGATCAGTAGAAATAAGGGAAAGGAAAAAAAATGGGGGAAGGGAAACAATATGGCCTGAATAATACCACTGCCCAGGGATCAGCTGAGAATACACCATGCCTCCTTGTCGCTTTCCAGCTTCAGGCTAGAATGGCAAAACTCCTCCCTTCTCCTTCCCAGCAGACCCCAGCCTAACCACACACAGCCCCAAGCCGATTGGCTGGCAGCCCTGACTGACAGTCACATGACTGCCCTCACTGGGCTTCCAGTCATTATAATTGTGTTAGGCTGATGTAGCCATCGGTGAGTTGTGATGACATGAGGTGCCAGTGCCATGGAGATGGCTACAATCAGTGGGTGGAGCACTGTGCCATTGTGGAGAGGCAGCACCTGAGCCCCGGGCCAGTGTGTGCACTGGGTTTTTAAAAAAATTCTATCCAAAAGATGGAGTCATAAAAACCTCAAATAATAATTAATTCTTTACAGGCACATGGTATCAGTACTCTCAATAATTTTAAAAGTCTTTATCATGCTCTGAGATTAGAGGAAATGAAATAACTGAAAGTCTAAAAGTAATGATAATAGCTAGCATTTATATAGTACTTTAAGGTTAGCAAAGCTTTTTACAAATATTATTTCATTGCATTCTTACAACATTCTGAGAGTTAGGTGCTATAATTATCTTCATTTTACAGTTAAAAAAACAAAACAAAACAGAGATTGAGTGATGTCTATGGCCATCCAGCTATTAAATTTCTAAATCAGGATTTGAATTCAGGCCTCCCTGATTCCAAGTCTTGTGTTCTATCTACTATGCTACCTAGAAGAGTAATTATATGATTTCCTTTATGGACCATGTGTTGGGAAGACAATGATTGATTCAATTGACAAGAATATTTGATGAATAGGTTGAAATTTAATAGCATGAATCTGAAATAGGGAATTTTGATCAATTTCACAGCAGCAATCTTTGGAACAAAAACAGGAACACAAGGGATATAGTATCTTATCCAAGTCTGGAGTTTTGCAAAACCAAATCTGTGAGAGGTTAGTGATTATAGGAAGTTCAGTGCTAAAAGGGAAAGCATTGAAACAGTGTTTTTGTTTTTGGATGGGATTGTCTAATATAGGCTGGGTTAGGGGAAGGTGATTGAATGCTTTTAGGTGCTAAAGAAATATGGAAAATTTGGTGAATATATGGGAAAGTGTAGAAATTTCAGGCTGCTAAATTGTGAACAGTGAAGGTGATTGTTACATTATCACTATAAGGGTTGGGATAGTAGCTTGTGAAATGAAGCCCAAGGTGTGGCCACATGCATCCTTGGTTAGTATAGAATAAACAGCAGTCATTTCATTTTTTAAAAAAGTTTAACTAATTAGAGGGAATTGACACCTTAATTTTGATAAAATAGCTGATTGATTTAAGTTTTCATTTTTAATTGATTTTTTCTAAGACTCAAGCTTAGAAAAGGAGTATTTTCCTTGCCAGAATTTTAATGAAGATAATTTCATGGATACAAAAAGAGTGAGTCTGAATAACTGATTGCTACTAAGTCTTCCCTAGCTTTATTCCTTTTCTCCCATTCCTTTCTCTTCCTTAGAGAACTATTGCTAAGAATCTCTGTGCTTAGAAGGATAGAGGTAAAAGGGGGGCTCAAGGGTATTGTTGTCACCAAGGAAAGAATGTCCTGGAAACTATGAAGATTTCAATGCTACTGAAGGATTGTCTATTGATTGGGAAGATGTGGGGTTAAAATTGATCAGAATTTTAGAATACCTATAGTGGGGTTCACATGACCTATAACAGTGCTGCTGTCTAAATTTTAGCATCCTGGGGCAAATCTTCAGTCACCCACCCTAGTTATGGTTTTGCTTCCTTCCTCTCTGTCCTTTGAAAATTTTCCTTCTTTATGTCCTCTCCTTTTTCTCCTTTTTTTTCTTAATAAAATTATGATTTTAAAACTTGGAAAGTGAGGCGAGTTCAGTCGGATAGTTATGACTTTGTTTCCTCCCTCTTCCTTCCTTCCTTCCTTCCTTCCTTCCTTCCTTCCTTCCTTCCTTCCTTCCTTCCTTCCTTCCTTCCTTCCTTCCTTCTTTCCTTCCTTCCTGCCTGCCTTCCTTCCTTCCTTCCTTTATAAAATTATGATTTTTTTAAAACAGGAAAGAAAGATGACTTCTGTAGGAATCTGCATCTGAGGAAAATAAAAGAACATATGAATACTCCCAGGAGGAGTGTTAAGAATATAATTCAAATTAATTAAATTCAATTCAACATGTTAAGCCTTTCAACAAATGAAGCATTTACAATGTACATGTCACAGAACAAGGTTCTAAGTACAATAAAATGAAATGAAAAATAATACCTGTATCCAAGAATCTTACATTTTATTTAAGTATACAAAATTTAAATAAGTACATAACAGATCATTTGAAGGTGAGACCAGTAACAGCTAGAAAGGTTGGGGAAAATTTTCAGTGGCAGGAATCTAAGTCTACTAATTTTTTTCTTTTTTTATGGGAAAATGAGGGTTAAGTGACTTGCCCAGGGTCACACAGCTAATAAGTGTCAAGTGTCTGAGGCTGGACATTATCTCAGGTTTTAGTGAATCCATGGCTGGTACTTTATCCATGGTACCACCTAGCTGCCTCTGAGTCTACTGATTCTTTCTCCATTTCTCTTTCCGGTATATCATGCCATGTTCAGAAACCCAACTGAAATACTGTATCATGAATTATAATGGAATTTCTCAGCTGAGAGTCAACATAGATTTTCCTTCCAGCTTTCCTCTGTACCTGAGTATATTAATCGGTTTTATAATCACAGATTTAGAGCTCAGAAGACATTTTTCCAACTCACTATATCACACATTACGAGTGGTCATACAATCTGAAGTTGAAGACATGAATGGGGAGGAGGTCAACAAAATTTTCATCGGCAAATTTTCTGAGGCCATCACAGTGACAAGGGTCCACTGAAAAATAAATGTTAAATAGCATACAGGAAACACAAATTCCTTCAGCATCTCACTGTAGACGTCCTTCCAAATTGACATTTGACCATTAACAATATTTCAGTCTGGTCATTTGACCAGTCCTGAAACCAATTGTTCTATTAACTTGTCCACATACTTTCCATAAGAGAAGCATGGGAAAATATATTAAATGCTCTGTTACAACCTAAAATAAAATATTCTATAACATTCTCCTTGTATCAAATCCCCATTATTCCTATTTTCTTAATATTTTTCGTTGCTAGTCTTGACTATTCCTTCAAATAAATTTCATTATACCTTATCAAATTATTTTTCTTTGGTACTTTGGTATAGTAATAAATATATATGATGCAATTTGGACACTATTATTACTTTTATTATATCTGCAGGACCCAGCCAAATATTGAATATCTTTCCAATCATTGGTTTTCCCTTTATTTATAAAAAATGTTTTAGTTGAATTTTATGTCTTGTATGTTATAGAATGTTATATTTAATATATATGTTATTTTAAATGGAAGTTTTATTATCTCTCTTTTTTTTTTTTTGGCAGGGCAATGAGGATTAAGTGATTTGCCCATGGTCACGCAGCTACTAAGTGTCAAGTGTCTGAGGAGGGATTTGAACTCAGTTCCTCCTGAATCCAAGGCCAGTGCTTTATTCACTGCACCACCTAACTGCCCGATCTTATCTCTTCTTTTTAGTTTTTGTCAGTTACATATAGAAATGCTAATGATTTTTGTGTATACATTTTGTATACTACTACTTCTCCCAAAATTGTTCATTTTATTTCAACTTTTTGTTGCTTCTTTAGACTTCTCTAAGTAAATCATTGATGGAAGCTAGGGGGCATAGTGGATAGAGTGCTGGGTCTGCAGTCAGGAAGACTCATCTTCCTAAGTTCAAATCTGGCCTCAGACACTTACTAGCTATGTGACCTTTGGCACTTTACCCTGTTTGCCACAGTTTCCTCATCTGTAAAAAGAGCTAAAAAAGGAAATAACAAACCACTTCAGTATCTTTGCCAAGAAAAACCAAAATGGGGTCACAAAGAGAGTAAGACATGCCAGAGTAATAAGAACAACTACAAAGTAAACCATCATACCATCTACATATATAAATCATTTTTCCTGCTATTTGTTCATGTTTACTTTTTACTTTTCTAATTGCTGGAGGTGATATCTCTAGTATTGTTTTTATATTATCTTAGTAGTTATTATTTTCTAGTACTATCTCACCCATGACATTATTGAGATCATGACCACTACAAATAATGTAAGTTTTTGCTTTTAAGCAAATTTTTTTTTGGTCGTATTCATTGGTCCGTTAGTCAGTCAATAAACAAGTTTTTAGTTGCTACTATTTGCTGGGCACTCTGCTAAGCACTGGGGATACTCAGAAATGTAAACAACATTTCCTGTCCTCAATGATCTCTTAATTGAGTGGGACAGACAGTATGCAACTAACTGTAGTCCAAGAAGCTGTATACAAGATACGATGGAAACGATCAACAGATGGAAGGCACTGAATTTAAGCAGGGTTGAAAGGGCTTGCTTCAGAAGGTGGGATTTTAGCTGGAATTTGCAGAAAGTCAGGATGTAGAGTTGAGAAAGTTGGAGAGCTTGCAGGACATCCATTAAAAAATCAGGATTTGGGAAGTCGCTTGTCTTTTTCAAGGAACAGAATGAAAGAATCTGTCATTCCTATGCCTTTTCATGTCTTATAAACAAACATAAATAAACAAGCACTATATGTTATCAAAGCCTTTTTTTTTACATCTACCAAAATAATCATATAATCCTGTTGCTTCATTCTTGGTATGATTAATTATGTTAATAATACTTTCCTATTGTTGAGATATCTTTGTAAACTTGTACTTCTAGTATGAATTCAATTTGATCATAATGAGCAATTTTGACATATTGCTATAGTCTCTTTGCTAGTATTTTCTTTTTTAAGATTTTGCATCCATATTCATTTTTCCATTTCATTTTTTTCTTTTTTATTCCTAAGTTTGGATATTATGGCCATATTTTTCCTCATAGGGATTTTATTACTTTTCTTTTTCTTTTGGCAAAACAGTTTTTGTAGCAGAGATTAAATGTTAAGTACTTCATAGCTTTTCTATACCCATCTGTTCCCATGGGTCTTTTCTGGGGAGAGGGAGAGGAAGGAATCATTTTATTACACAATTGACTCCAAATGTTAAAACAACTAAGTTCTGATCTGTTTAAACAAGCAAGTAATGAAGATAAATGATAAATGGAGAAGAGAAGTAAAAATCAAACCTTTTAGAGAAATTTTATACTGATGCTTAAGCAGTATATATCTGTTGCCACACCAATAACACCAAAAGGACCCAGAAAGCATTGCAATGATCACAAACTTGAATTACTTGCTAAATGAAGATGTGGTAGTCAAAGGACTTATCCAGATGACATGACAATTGAATTAATGAGAGCTGATAATATTACTGTCAGAAGGTGTAGATATAGAAGAGAAGAGGACCTAGGACATAGAATTAGATTCACTCATGCATAGTAAATGGTTTATTAATTGTGATGCAGAAAAAGACAATAAAGAGACTTAGACATAGAGGTAGGAGGAGAACAGTCATGAAAATAGATAAAGGAGGGCATATTCAGTAGATTGTGTAGTAAACAGTGTTGAAAGTCACAAAGATTAAGGAGAATGAGGAACAGACAAGGCCTATTGGATTTAGTAATTAGGAAATCATTGACAACCTTGGATATAGCAGTTTCAGTAGAGATATTAGATTAGGACCAATTTGGAAGGGGTTAAGAAGTGAGTAAAAAAGAGAGAAGTGAACACAAGTCCCGACAACTGTTTTCCTCTAGAAATTTTACTTAAATGGAGAAAAAAGAGCATGATAGCTTAAGGGGACTGCATCATCAAGGGATGTTTTTTGTTTTTGAGAATAGCTAAACCTTGAAAATGACAGTAGGGGCTTAATAGATAATGAGACTTAGAAAATTAAAAAAAGGAAAAGGGTGACCATAGCATCAAAATGCCTCAGAAAGGGATTGGCCTTGGAAAAGTACAGAGCCGGCTCTTCATCAGATAACAGAGTGAATGAGGACTGGAAGGTGGACTTATGCTGATGCTGACAGATACAGACTAGGGGAGAAGAGGGAAATCATGAAAAATGGCCTTTATGTTTTTGGCAAATTAGAAAGCAAAGTCTGTTGAGAGGAAGTGTGGAATACATGCTAGAACAGCTTGGAGAAGAGAAGAGGTTGATGACAGTGATTGTGGGGAATGCCAGAGAATAATTTAGGTAACAATGAAAGTATTGTCAAGTAGTGTTGAGGGGAAGTTGAGAAGAGTAACATAAATTTGTAGTGAACATGGTTGTCATAGTTTAGTGACTTCGTCCGGCATCCTTTAGCAGCACATAAATAGGAGCAGAGGATATATTGTGGGGATAACCCAGGGTTAGGATTTGACATGACATAAGCAAGAAAAGGAGAAGGAGGCAAAGAATTTGAAAGGAGGATTGTAGTATAATTGCTATTCCCTTTCTTTCCTTCCTTCTAATCTTTTCATGTCACATGGACTTCCATTCACTTAAATTATTTTGTTTACTGAGGTTAAAAGTCCTCAATCAATGTTGGATTTCTTAAAAGGAATTATTAAAATTAGCAATATTATTAAAGGTCCTCTCTATTTTTTTATTAGTATCCTCAGCTTTGTACAAAAGTTTTAATTGAATAAAAGCTGTTTTGCTCTTTGGTTTTTGATGTGACAAATTAAAGTTTTATTTTGCATATCTTATCATTGATAAGTAGTCCTGTACAGTTTGAATTCATATTTCTTGGTATGTGAAATGCCTTATCCTGTCAACTTACTCTCTTTTTGGCTTCAGAATTCTGGAATTTGTTAGTTATGTTTTTGGGTGAATTAAACCTGGAATTTACTCTCTGTTTGTGTAATGAGGATTCTGTTAATCAGAACTTTGCTCCTTGATAGTACTAATTATACTGCATCATTTAGTTAAATATGATATTTGAGCACTCTGTTTCATTGTGTTTTCTGGAAGACCAATTATTTTCAGATTGTTTTACTGAACAAAATTTTTAAGATCAAAATCCCTGTCTTAAGACCTTGCTACAATATTTTCCCTGGACCTCTACATTTACTTTTTTTTTTTTTTTTTGCGGGGCAATAGGGGTTAAGTGACTTGCCCAGGGTCACACAGCTAGTAAGCATCTGAGGCTGGATTAGAACTCAGGTACTCTTGAATCCAGGACCAGTGCTTTATCTACTGCACCACCTAGCTGCCCTACATTTACTCTTATACTTGGCAGCTAGGTAGTATAGTAGATAAAGTCAGGAGAATGTGAGTTCAAATCTGACCTCAGACATTTGACACTTACTAGGTGTGTGACCCTGGATAAGTCACTTAACTCTGATTACCTCAAATATCTGGAGCTATTTCTATTAGTCCAGATGTTTTATCTTGCCACTGGACCCAAATGGCTCTGGAAAAGAGAGTAAGTATGGTGACTTTGCACAGCCTTTCCTCACTTAAATCCAATTTACTGCAAGTCATGACATTACCTCCCAATGTCATGGTCCTCTTTGAGAATGAAGGACAAACAACAACAATATTATTTATACTTAGGCATTTGGGGTATTCTTTCTATAATTTCATTTCATTTCTGGAGGGTTTTTTTTTTGCTTTGCTTTGTTTTGCTTTTATAGTATTATATCTCTATTTTGAAGACTTTTTCTTGGATTTTAAAAAGCATGATATTTATTCATGTATTTGAGTGTTCTTTGTCTCCTCATTTTCTATTCCCCCTGCTATGTTTTTTTTTTTAATTTTCCTTGCGGATTTCCTTCTTTTATCCATTTTTATTATTTTTGTTTGTTTATTCATATATTTCTTGCTATTTTGGGGGACAAAAATAACCATGCTCATGCACAAATGCACATTCTGTCATCTTGCCTGAAATCCCCCCACCCATCCCAATTTTATGACTTCTTTTTTCTGCCTTATACTACTAACATGACACTTTTTCATATACATGTATTTTCTCAGGGTTGGTGAATTGTGACAGTGATTGCTTCATTTTTGTTGTGGTCTCCTCTTGGGGAATTTTTGAATGCTGGACCTCTTCATCCATAGTAGATATATACTGAGTGTATATCTTTTCTACGGATGGATTCATTATTATCCTGCTTTACAAACCTGCAATACATTAACTGTTTTTCCCCAAAGCTTGAATGTTTATATATGTGACATTTGCCATAGATGTTTGTCTAACATATATTCAGTTTCTGATTCTCTTTTCCATATTTAAATCTTGACTTTATATTCCCATCCATATCATGAACCTGTCTCTTACTGTCATTGAGACAGCTATGTATCTTAAGATACTAATCAGTTAATTAACCACAATTCCTATCACTATTATTTGATTTATAAACTTTTAATTTTTTGTTTAAATTTAAGAAACATTATAATATGAGCTTTTCCATATAAAAAGTAGAATAAAAATGGAATTGTATATAAAATAGTGAATCTCTATTATTTAAAACTTGATTCACCAAAAAGTATATAATAAAATCAACCTGCTGCTTTCAAAACTGCCCTGCGTATCTGTGCTCCCTTATAAATTAACATCTCTACTCTTCTATGCATAATTTTTTTTGTTGTTGTTCTTAGGGTTGGGGAATTAATGGTACATCAATACATTGTTGTTGGATATGGAAAAATACAACAGTTTCAGAAATCAATTTGGCATTATGCTAAAATTCCTATACCTTTTGAACTAGAGAAACCATTACTGGGTTATCAAAGGATGGCATCAATCTAAAGAAGGTCCTTATGCATACCTGAAATACATACAGCAGTACTTTTGTGATTTAAAAGAATTAGAAACAAAGTAGATGTCCATTGATTGGGTAAAGGCCAAAGAAATTGTGGTACAGGAATGTAATAGAATATTCCTTTGTTGTAAGAGATGATGTATATGATAAATAAAGAGAAGCATGGAAACATCTATGTGAATTGCTATAGAGGGAAGTAAGCAGAACCAAGAAAACAATACACAAAATAACCACAAAAATGTAAATGGAAAGAACAACCACACTTAAAATAAAAATTATAAATTTTATAAATTATAAAGGTCAAACATGATTCAAATGGTATATGAGAGCACACTTCCAACTCATCCCTTCATGGAGAGGAATCATCCCAAGTTGTACATTGTACATAGTTGTGAACTTTTTCAATGTGTTGATCTATTGTCTTGAATTTTTCCTTTTGTCTTTAAAAATAATATTTTTTATATGGTATGACTTTCTGGGAGTGAGAAGAGGGGCATTCTGGGAATAAATGTGATGATATTTAAAATAGGATATATCAATTAAACATTTTAAAAAACACACATATATGTATATGTGTATGTATGTGTGTTTATATATATGTATATACATAGACACACATACACATATATAATCAACCTGTAACTTTTAAAACTGTCCTATTTGTCTCTGGTCTTTTATGGCCCACATTCTGTACTCCTTTGTGCACTTTTTAAAATGCTTCAAACACCTTCTTTTATTCTTCTTATTTGGGGGGGCATCATCATTGTTATTCCACATGGCTTAAAACTTTACCTATTAAAATAGAAAATAAATCCTTGAAACAAGTATGAATAGGCATGGGAAAAATCATGCATACATGCTGTAGAGTTAACATCTGCTTTATTCTAAGACCACTTAAGAGGATAGTAATAACATTCTTCTCATAGTTCTGTATTCTTTTTATGGTATTTCTTCCATACTACATAAACTCCAAAGATCTGAAACTCACAAATTCCTTGCTGCAAAATACTACTGTAACTACAAAGATATTTTAAAATTCTTTTCTAATGAATTTATAATAAAGGCCCTGTGAGACACCATGGCTAAGAACATCATAAAGGAAATTTCTCTTATGTATAAGATTGATTTTTACTGACTATAAAGTGTTTAAGACTAGAACTAGAGAAAATAATCCCAATGTATCAAATTAGTAGGTTTTCTTTGTTGTTGTTTTTAAAGACCCTGGGTATGAGTACAACAGAATGCCTTGGCAGTTATTTGTATGATAAGCACGGGATATTACTGAGTTGGTAAAGAATCAATAACCTGCATTGTTCTGAATTAGAAATTGTTGGCACTGAGTCCAAAGGACCCTGATTTGAATCCAGCCTGTGACACTTACTACTTCTTTGACTTGGGAAAATAATTTAATATTTTGAGACCTCAGTTTTTAAAATCCATAAAATAGAAATAATTATACATAGTACCTACCTTAAAGGGTTGTTGTGAGGCTTAGATGAAAGAAATTCTTCCCAGGGTTTCTGAAAACTTCCTGCTCATTGTTTATTCACCTCCATAATATTCCATTACAATCATACTATAACTTGTTCATCCATTCTCCAATTTATGGGCATGCCTTCAATTTATGTGACAGTATAAAAACTTTAAAGAAAATATTTTTATATAAATTTTATATCTTGCTATTAGTGTTTGCTCAGAAATATCATTTAACTTCACATAGTCTTAGTTTACTCCTTTGTAAAGGAAATAATATTTTTATTTTTTCTCAATTATATGTAAAACATTTTAACATTATTTTTAAAATCATTTTTGAGTTCTAAATTCTGTCCCTCTCCTCTTCCCTCCTTCAGTGGGAAAGCAATTTGATATAGATTATACATGTATAGTCATACAACATATTTTCATATTAACTAAGTTGCAAAATAGAAGAGACCAAAAAATCCCAAGAAAAATAAAGTAAAAAATGTATACTTTAATATGCATTCAGACCCCACCAGTTCTTTCTCTAGAAGTGGATAGAAGTTTTATCATAAGTCCTTCAGAATTGTCTTGGATCAATGTACTTATAAGAATCGCCAAGTCATTTAGAGTTGATTATTTTACAATATTGCTGTTAATGTGTACAATGATCTGGTTCTGCTCACTTCACTTTGCATCAGTCTTCTCAGATTTTTCTGAAAGCATCCCAATGACTCTGGAAGAGAAAATGAGACTGATGACTGAGGATCTTTGCTTCACATATCCATTTCATAAAGACATCATCCTCATAATGTCATTGGTCCTTTTTAAGAACAAAGAATTGATGCCAACAACAATCACAGTTCTTTCATAATCATGTGCCAAAACTTATTCAGTGAATCTGCAATTGATGGACATCCCTTTAATTTTCAATTCTTTGCCATCACAAAAAGGGCTGCTACAAATATTTTTGTATATATTCATGTATGTATATATAGACATGCGTACGTATGTATATGCATGCACATACAACACACACGTGCATGTGTGGCCTTTTCCTTTTTCCTTAATCTCTCTGTGATACAGAATTAGTAATGGTATTGCTGGGTCAAGCAGTATGTACAGCTTTATAGCCCTTTGGGCCTAGTTCTAAATTGTTTTTCAGAATGCTTCACAACTCATCCAAGAGTGCATTAGTGTCCCAATTTGTCCATATCCCCTCTAATATTTGTTGTTTTTTCTTTTCTCTCATATTACCTTATCTGATAAGTGTGAAGTGATTTCTCAGAGTTGTTTTGATCGCTATTTCTCTAATCAATAGTGATTTAGAGCATTTTGTCACATGACTAAAGATAGCTTTGATTTCTTCTTCTGAAAACTGCCTGTTCATATCTTTTGACCACATATTGATCAGGGAATGATTTATATGCTTATAACTTGACTAATGTCTCTACAAAAGCGTACTATAAAAATCTCCCCTGGTTTCCTGCTTTCCTTTTTTTTTTTTTTTTTTTGGCAGGGCAATAGGGGTTAAGTGACTTCCCCAGTGTCACACAACTAGTAAGTGTCAAGTGTGAGGCTGGATTTGAACTCAGATACTCCTGAATCCAGGGCTGTTTCTTTATCCACTGTGCCACCTAGCTGCCCCTTCCTGCTTTCCTTTTAATCTTGACTGCATTGGTTTTGTTTTCGCAAAACCTTTTTAACTTAATGTAATAAAAATGATCTATTTTATATTCTGTAATTCATTCTATCTTGTTTGGTCATAATTTCTTCCTTTGTCCATAATTCTGACAGGTATTTTTCCCATGCCCCCTTAATTTGCTTATATTACCCTTTATTTCTAAATCATATACCCATTTTAATTTCATCTTAGTATACTGTTTGAGTTATTAGTCTAGACCTCGTTTCTGCCAAAATGATGTTCATTTTTCTCAATATTTTTTTCAAATAGTGAATTCTTTGTCCCAAAGCTAGGGCCTTTGGGTTTATCAAATACTACATTACTATTGTTATTTACAACTGTGTATTATATACCTAATCTATTACATGGGTTTAATGATCTGTTTCTTAGCCATGTTAAGAGCTAAAATTCTAGCTAAACTGTCTAAAATATCTAATGAGTCGTCGCCAATAAATTATAAGCTTTAGCAAGAGTTAGACTTTTAAGCATTTATTAAGGAGAATAAGAATTTGGTAAAGAGAGAGAAAGGCCTAGATTCCTATCTATTAAAGGGAGAGCACATTTCTAGCTCCGCTCTCCACCAGAGTCCAAAGAAAAGAGCCCGAGAGTGAGCGCCAGTCTCTTCCTTCCTCCTCCCACTAGTCCTCGTCACTTCCTGATGCCAAAGAAAAGACTCCTGGTCTTGCCCTCAAAGACCTTCGCTTCATGGGCAGAACTCTTCTACAGTAAGTCTCCAGCAGGTGGCGTTATTCCAATCGTTACAGTCAGTAACACTGTGTGATGATTATCACTTTGTAAAACAGTTTGAGATCTGATAAGGCTAAGTCGCATTCCTTCACTTTTTTTTTCATTGATCCATTGATATTACTGATCTTTTGTTCTTACAAATAAAATTTGTTATTCTTTTTTCTAGCTTGATAACATGATTTTTCGTAGTTTGATTGGTATGGCACTACATTTAAAAAATCATTTAGGTAGAATTGTCATTCTTATAATATTGTCTCAGCCTACCTATGAGTGATTAATATCTATCTGTTTGGATCTGACTTTTTTGTGCATAGTGTATTGTAATAGTATTGATATAATTCTTGGGTATCTCTTGGCAGGTAGACTCCAAAGTATTTTATATTGTCAGCAATTATTTTAAATGGAATTTCTCTTTCTCACTGCTGCACTTTTTTGATAATATATAGAAATGCTGAAGATTTATGTGGGTTTATTTTATGTCCTGCAACTATGGAAATTTATTTTGATTTGGCAACCCTACCTTTGGGCTGAGATTAGAAAGCCTTAGGCCCTCAGGGTCTCTTCTGTGTGGGAGGTGCTGGTGCCCCCTCTGCTTCAGCGGAGCCAAAAAGCCCAGTGGGCTGTCCAAGACACCAGGTCAAACAGGTGTGGAAGGGATCCCCACCTCTCTCCACCCTGAGCGGATCTATTCGAGAGATCCCGGGCTTGTCCAGGCCAGGCTCTGGCATAGCCCGGGCCGAGGTCCCAGGTGCAGAGTCGGGGCATGGGCCCCTGGAGCCCTGGGTATGGTACACACAAGACACTTGAGCATCCCTGTCCCCCCCCGCCCCAGCTGCAGCCTTGGCTGGCAGATTAGCTTGGGGTCTGTGGGGGAGCAAAAAGCCCTGAGATTTGAGTGGAGAGGAGCAATATATATATATATATATATATATGTATGTATATATATATATATATATATGTATGTATATGTATATGTATATGTATATATGTATGTATGTATATACCTGGGAGTTAAACACAGGAAAAAAAAAAAGGAGGCTGATATGGAGAGGAGGAGGCTGAAGGACAAGATTAAGGAGGACTCCAGAGACTAGAGATAGCAGTGGGTCTGATGAGACGAACAGAACAAAGAAGGACACTGCAGCACTAGGAGAACAGAAGGAGAGGCTGGTGAGAGAGAAACACAGGGGTTCAGCAGTGGCAGTAAGGAGAAGAAAGTTAGAAGCAGGGGGATAGACAAAGTGAAAGGGGCTTGGACTTAGAATAAAGGACCTGAGTAGTGAAAGTAGAACATACCCTAAGGCAAGAGGTTGTACATTTTATTTCCCTATATTCCTAATTTTAAATTGTATCTCATAAATAAACTCTGCTTTGATTATTTAGTTAAGAGGCTTCTTAATATTTTGCTTATCAATTTGGGAGCAGTGTGGTGGAACTTTATCAATGGCCCGTATTAAATTAAACAAAGTCAGATATCCAGCTAGTCAAAAGTCCCAGATTAAATACCCCAGTCATATTAGGCCCCACAAATTAGGCTAGTCATTTAAAATACTTCTACATTTGAGTGGTGACCATGAAGGGACTTATAGCCCAGTTATAATTTTTCTAAACTTATAATTTTTCATATAATCATAATTTTTCATAAGTCCAATTATGTATTCTTCCAGACTAGATTAGATATAATAATTATTTTTTTTACACAACTTTGCTGGTTATTTATTTCATCAAGGTTTTTTATTTGTTGATTCTCTAGGATTTTCTAAGTATACCATCATATGCAAAGATAAATAGATTTGTTTCCTCATTGCTTATTCTAATCTTTCATTTTCTTTTCTTATTTCTATAACTAGCATTTCTAGTATAATATTAAATAAAAATAGTGATAAAGAACATCATTGCTTCACCCCTGATCTTATTGGGAAAGCTTCTAGCTTGTCCCCATTACAGATAGTGCTTGCTGATGATTTTAGAGAGATATTAGTTGTTATTCTAATGAAAGCTCGATTTATTCATATCCTTTCTAGAATTTTTAATAGGAAAATGTGTTGTATTTTATCAAATGTTTATTTTCATCTATTGAGATAATCATGATTTCTGTTGATTTTGTTATTGATATGATCAATTATGCTGACAATTTTACTAATATTGAATAAACTCCCTTTTTCTTATATAAATACCATTTCGTCATAATATATAATCATTATGATATATTGCTGTAATCTCCTTGGTTGTATTTTATTTAAAATTTTTTCCATCAATATTCATTAGGGAAATTATTCCATAGTTTTTTCTCTCCATTTTTGCTCTTACTGGTTTAGGTGTCAACACTATATTTGTGTTTTTAAAAGGAATTTAACAGGACTTCTTTGCCTATTTTTCTAAAATAGTTTATATAGTATGGAAACTAATTTTTCTTTGAATGTTTGATGGAATTCACTTGTGAATCCATCTGGTACTAGAAATTTTTTCTTAAACTCATTGATGGCTTGTTCAATTTCTTTTTCTAAGATAGTGTTGTTTATTCTATTTTCTCTTCTGTTAATCTAGGCAATTTATATTTTTGTAAATATTCATCCATTTCACTTAAGTGGTTAGTTTTTTGGCATCTAATTGAGCAAAATAGCTCCTATTAATTGTCTTAATTCTATATTCATTGACAGTGAATTCACTCTTTTCATTTTTCATACTGGTAATGTAGTTTTCCTTCTTTTAAAAATCAAATAAATCAATGGCTTATATAGTTTATTCTCCTTCAGGTAAAAAAAAAAGCTCTTGCTTCAATTATTAGTTCAATGTTTTTCTTACTGTCAGTTATCTTAATCTCTCCTTTGTTTTTGATAGTGCCAATTTGCTATTTAATTGGGGATTTTTAATTTTTTTCTTTTTCAAGTTTTTTTTAATGCATGCCCAATTCACTGATCTACCATTTCTCTATTTTATTGTTATAAGCATTTAGAGATATAAACTTTCCCCTAAGTGCTGCATTGTCTGCATCCCATAAATTTTGGTATGTTTTCTCATTATTGTCATTCTATTTAATGAGGTTGTTTATTTTTTCCTATGATTTGTTCTTTGACCCACTCATTATTTAGGACTGGATTGTTTAATTTCCAATCAATTTTAATACATGTTTCTATGGCTCATTTTCCAAGCATAATTTCTATTGTGTTAGATCTGAAAAGTATACAGTTAATATTTCTTCTTTTCTGAATTTGGTTGTGAAGTTCTTTTGTGACTTAATATATGATTAATCTTTGTGAAGGTAACACATATAGCTGAGGAAAAAGTTGTGTTTCCTTCTATTGCCATTCAATTATCTCTATCAGTCTATCATATCTAACTTTTCTAAAATTCTATTCATCTCCTTAACTTTTTCCTTGTTTATTTTCATTCATATTTATCTAGTTCTGAGAGGGGAGCATTGAGGTCCCCACTAGTTTAAGGGTTTTGTTTGTTTGTTTTTGTTTTGTGTTTTTTGAGGCAATTGGGGTTAAATGATTTGCCCAGGGACCACATGGCTAGTGTCAAATGTCTGAGGCTGGGTTTGAACTGAGGTCCTCCTGACTCCAGGGCTGCTGGTCTATCCAATGTACCATCTAGCTGCCTCCCCACCCCTCCACCACTAGTTTAGTCTTTTTTGTTTTGTTTTGTTTTGCTTTTGGATTTGAATAGAATTTTATTTTTCCAAAATATATATAAAAACAAAATTTTAACATCAATTTTTTTAAAACTTTGTGTTACAATTTCTCTTCCCCCTTCCATTTTCACCCCCCCCCCACCCACAAGAATTCAATAATTCAAAATAAGTTATACATGAGTAGTCATGGAAAAATTCCTATATTAGGTAGTTATGAGAGCAAACAGTCAAAACCCCCCAAACTTCAGATTAAGGAATTGTCAAAGAGGAAAAGAAAAAAAAAATTAAAACGTGTTTCCATCTGTTTTCAGATACTATCAGTTCTTTCTCTGCAGATAGGCTGCAATCTTTGTAAGTCCTTCAGGGTTATATTGGATCATCGCTTTGCTGAAAATAACCACATGCTTCTCAGCAGATCATCCCCCACTATTGCTGTTATTTTGTATACAGTACATTTCACTCTGCTTCAGTTCATGTAGGTCTTTCCAGGTTTTTCTGATAGTATCCTGTTCATTATAACCTGTATATAGTACCTTAAGCTTGACAGATAATTTTCTTTATAAAAGCCCAGCAAAGTAGGTACCATATGCCTTGCCATTATAATGAATCATCATAACTATTTCCCTCCATCCCACTCCCTTCCCATGACATTTACTCTATCTTCTTTTTACCTATTCCTCCTCAAAAGTGTTTTACTTCTGACTATCCTCTCCCTCGCTCTGCACTCCCTTTTTTCACCCTTACTTCCTTATCCTCTCCCCCTCCTACTTTCCTCCAGGGTAAAATATATTACTCCTCCCAATTTGGCATGAAATCTATTCGCTCCATGAGCCCAGTCCAATGAGATCAGGATCCCTGAGCCCCCATAACTCATTTAAGATATGTGTGTATGTATATATGTGTGTGTGTATGTGTATATATACATACACACACACACATATATATATGTATGTATATGTATATATATATATATATTAATTTTGTTGAGTAGTTAATTCTTTTTTTTTTATGTGTGGCAATGATGATTAAGTGATTTTAAGTGACTTGCCATGGTCACACACCTAGTGTCAAGTGTTTGAGGGCAAATTTGAATTCAGTTCCTCCTGAATCCAGGGACAGTTCTTTATACACTGCACCACCTAGCTGCCCCCAGGGTAGTTAATTATTGATTGTAATCCCAGCCCTCTGCTCTCTTATAGTAAAAACTGGTGGCACTCCTGTGATCTTAAGTCCATGGCATTTTTGTCATTTCTGGCTTGCTTACAGTATTTTCTCCTTTATCTGGGAGCTTAGGAATTTGTCCATAATATTCTTTTGAGCTTTCATTTTGGGATCTCTTTCAGAAGGTTTCCAGTGTATTCTTTTAATTTTTTTTTTTACCCTCTGGTTTTAGGATATCAGGAAAGTTTTCTTGATAATTTCTTGAAATATGTTATCTAAGCTCTTTTTCTTATAATTGCTTTCAGCTAGTCTAATAAAATAATTTTTACATCATTTCTCCCCAAACTATTTTTCATGTCAGTTTTTTCCAGTGAGATATTTTGCATTATTTTCTGTTTTTTATTCTTTTGATTTTATTTTTACTTTTTTTTTGATGTCTCATTGCATCTGTAGCTTCCACTTTGTTTTTGTGCAGTTGGTTTAGGTATATATGACTCTTCATGGCCTCATTTGGACTTTTCATGACAAAGATACAGGAGAGGTTTGCCATTTTCTTCTCCAGCTCATTTTATAGATGAAGAACTGAAGCAAACAGGAATAAGTGACTTGAATAGGGTCACATAGTTAGTAAATGTCTGAGGTCAGATTTGAACTCAGGAAGATGAATCTTTCTTACTTTAGGCCCAGCACTCTATCAACTGTGTCACCTACCTGCCCCCCTTCCACTTGCCCAATTCTAATTTTTAAGGAATTTTTCTTCAGGGAGCTTTTGTACTTATATTTCCCTTTGGCCAATTCTCCTTTTTAAGGAGTTCTTTTCAATGAATATTTGTTTCTCTTTTCATAATTTTCTTGTATCACTCTCATTTTCCTCTCTACCTTTTGTATTTGATTTTCAAAATCCTTTTTGGGCTCTTCTAGGAATTCTTTGGGATTGTGTCCAATTCACATTTTTTCTTTGAGGCTTTGCATATAGCTATTGTGACTATTTTGTCTTCTTTTGGATTTGTGTTTTAATTTTTGCTGTCTCCAGAGTAAATTTCTATAGTCAGATTATTTTTGTTGTTTCTTGCTCATTTTCTATCTTATTTCTTGACTTTTAAATTTATATTAAATTTTAGCTCTATTCCTGGGGTTCAGGGGGCACTCTCCCAATCTTTGAGTTTTTTGCCTTTTTTTCAAAGTTAGTTTTGTTTGTGGGGTGACTGAAAGTTTTCAGTTCTTCCAGAGTGGTACAATATAAGGAGAGATGTAACTACTGCTTTCCTGGTCTGTGTTCCTGAACCTCCCTAAGCACTCCTTTTCCCCTCCCCCCAAATTTATGATCCCCTGTGGCCATGAGAGCTCTCACTCCTTCTGACCCCCAGAAATGTACTTCAGGATAGTGATAGTGCTCCTTTTAGCCCTGGACCTGATTCAAGGGCTCTGTCCTGGCACTCTGACCAGGTCTCCTACTCCTTGGGGCTACAAGTTCCAATGTAGTAGTGTTCCTTTATACCCTGAGACCATGACCTGGCACTGTGTATAGGCAATGAAATAGGGTCCTGCACCCAGTGCTGGCAAAGGATCTCCTATAATCTCTTTCTGATTACTTTTCTTATCCCTGTATCATCTGTGTGCTATGAACTCCTAAAGTTACTACCTTGTTGTTGCAGTCACCCACAAGGCCTAACATGCATTCCATTGTCTGAGCCCACTGATTCTACAATGAGACAGATGTTTCTTCCTAAGTTCCTATATCGTTTTACCCAATCTTTTCTTTTAAACTGTGCTACTCCAAAATTCAATTTGAGGTATTATTTTAAAATTGTTTGGAGGGGAATTTGGGAGAGTTTATGTGAGTTCCTATAATTCCAACATCTTGGCTCTGACTCAAGAGTTAGAATTTAATTATTCTGTACTCTAGTAGTTTTGATACAAGGTTTTGCCCAAGTTACCTGAAAATTTGTCTTGTAATCAAAAGCTTTCCTGGCAATACCAGCTTGTTTTTTCTAATTTCCAAATGTATTTGAACAATACCTGCAGTAACAGTCTCCTTTTCAAAAAGTATCTGCAGATAGCTCATCTCCAATGTATTTACTCCTTACATTATGAAGGTATGCTTTGTCTTCTCAGAATGTTTATTTCTTTTTAAGCAAATTATACTCTTTTGAATCTGCTGCTGAATCCATAGCTTAGCCACCTTCTCCACCACTCTAAATCAGATATAGTGTTTATAAGTATCTACTGTGTGCAAAGCACTTAGCTAGACATGAGGATTCAAACTTGAAATGCAGTTTTTGTGTACAAAATGTCTCTAATCTAATTAGTAGGTAGAATACATAAGTGAAATTCAAGGTAAAACATGTTAAGGACAAAAGAGAGATCCAGAAGTGTGATAAGAAAATTTTGGGAAAAAGTAGTGAGATCACTTGCCACAAGGGAGAGCATTGATGTCAGTACAGAAAAGTAGACGCCACATTCTCTCACTTCCAACTTCCATTAATTTTAACTTAAATAATATTTATTAAATTTACTATTTATACAAATTTTTCAAAAATAATATGACACTCCCCAACTAGAGAAAACAGGAACTATTTAACAAATAGAAACAATCTTCAAAATAACTAATAATTCTTAATGGATGCAAACAGTAAAGGATCTATAGCTTCAATAGATCCAATAAAAGTGTCTATGTTGTACTCCCAAATTACCTGATTTAACAAATAAGTGATAGGAATTGACTTAGAGGTTGAATAATTCATCCTGGGTCAAATAACCAGCTTTCATAATTTGCTAACCTTTAAACCTAGGCTTATAAAGTAATGACAAATATGACAAAGGAAGCAGTCACTGACTAACAAAAGACTCTTTATAAGGATGTCAAATTAGTAAGACTAGATAAGAAGAAATGTTACTAATTTTCTTAAACTAAAGAAAATTGCAATAAACATCAACAAACATGAACTCAACATTTGTGAATATTTTGTTATTTGTTCTTATTTTTATACAGCTATTGTCATTATCTATATCTTTCTCCACTGTCTTTCATTTTTGATTCTTTAATTATTCAAGAATATTCAGGATATGCAGTATCTGCCACCCCCACTCACATACTAGAGAAGGTCATCTGGCAGACAGGAATAAGGAAACAAATCAACACTTTGGCATTAGAGATAGGGCCTGAGATTTCATTTATATAGGGAGCTATCAGTTAAGCAAACTCATTCTTCCCATGCAGGCTGATACATACTGTACAACCTATAGTCTTAGAGAGTTGTTTAGATTAACTCTGGTTAAGTAAATTGCTCATAATGACAGAGACAACACATATATCTCTATGTATCTATGTATCTATTTTTCTTTGTATCTATCTATCATCTATCTATCTATCTGTCTGTCTAATCTCAGAAAGGTGATTTGAACCCAGTTTTTTCTGGATTTGAAGCCAGCTCTCTTTCTACTACACCATAGCACTTTCCTGGGTCCTCTATAGTTTCTCTCCCTATTTCCTCTCATTGAATTCAGCCTGGTATTATTATTGTCAATTTCCATAGGGAAATAACAATACATCTTAATATACTCAGTTTACTCTATACTACAGAGATCAAAAGCATCTCTTCCAATAGATTTGGTCCCTCCTAGATAACTCACAGACACAGATCCTCTGTGGTTGAATATAAAAAATGGGGGTGGGGACTCTAGTTTTCTCCTATCCTGTAGATACAAAATAATGGCAGAATGAAAAACCAATTAAGGCAACTGCAAAATGGTATACTGAAAATTAGGGAGTGAAAATGGCTCTTCAGCAGCATATAATTAGTTTGAGATGGAGGGTGATAGAGTAGAAAAAGCACTATTTGCCGTCATCCAACATGGGTCTTAATCTGACATAAGTCACATAATTCTTACTGTTTCAAACAAACAACACTTCATCTCATAACACAGACTTCTCACTGGCTGTTCCCCATGCCTGGAATATTCTCCCTGCAAAACTCATCTATTGATTCAGTTCAAATTCTAACTTCTTTAAAAGGCCTTTCCTGCCCCTCTCTTCCTAACCCTACTGACACTGCTTTCTCTCTGAGAAATTTAATTTCAACTAAATGTCTTGCATGCACCAAATTATTTGTAGGGTATTCTGTCTATTATGAATTCTTTGAGAGTAGGAGCCACATTTTTGTCTTTTTTTTTTGTATCTCCATTGCTTAGCACAATGTCTGACACAACTTTAGCACTTAATAAATATTTTTGACTGACTATAGACTCTGTAATCTTGGAGAAATCTCTAATCCTCAGTTTTTAACCTTTCTAATCCTCAATTTTCTCATCTGAAAGATCAGGGGTTTATACTAGATAGCCTCCGAAGGCTATATATAGTTATGCTTTGAAAATGATGTCATGATATGCATGTAGAACTGAGTTGGCAGGAATAATTATAAAATTGGGAAGCTACTTTCTAGCAGATTCCTTCTCCCAGCAGCTATACTTGCAAGTGAAATCCTCACTACAGTGGTCCCACCCTGCTCTGCATAGCACTTTCCCTATTCCTCCACACTCTAGTTTCCTGGCATGTGCCAGGGTCTTTGTCTTCTTACTGCTTGGTTTATGTTCTTGGTCTTCCACTCAACTGATTTTGTCCTTAAAAATAAGTTGATTGTAATTCATGCTCTATGCCACTTTTCCTAGACCCAAAACTAGCTTGTTTTACTTAGACACTAATGCCATGATGACGTGATTGACAGGGTTTTACACACATACATAAATATGATTTACTGTGTTCTTTCTTACTACTTCAGTGGTAGTTAAAGTACCTTTTTGTTAATGATTAAATAAAACCTTAGAAATGTTAGCAACTTGCCCAAGGTCACAGGAAAAGTGAATATTGAAGCTAGGAACTTACTGAGGTCTTCTAAATCAAAAGGGCTTTGAGTTTTCTAGTTAGTAAGTCAAAAATCTTTCATTAAGTGCTTACTTTGTGCACTCAAGAAAATATTAGGAAATAGTCTGAGCTTTAGGGATACAAAGAAAGGGGGGAATCATAGTCTAGTGGGGGAGATAAGATGGAAACTTATGTTTAGGAAATATTTAATGAAGTAAATAAAATTTAAAAAAGAGAATAGCCACTGAAAAAAGCCCAGAGTTCAGAGATTGAGTGCTAGTGCCCTAGCTTTAAGGATGCTAGGACACTAGATCATAGAATATGTGAAGGAGAGACATTTAAGAAAACAGGAAGGTAATAGGGGACCTGTTTATAAAGGACTTTGAATGTCAAACAGAGGATTTTATTTTTGATACTGGAGGTAATGGGGGCCACTGGAATGGAATGGAATAAGGAGAGGATTGAAGCAGAGAGGTCAAATAGCAAGCTGTTCAATAGGCAATGAATGAGGTGGTGAGGGTCTCTAAAGGGTAGTAGCAGAATCAAAAGAGTGTAGGAGGTATAAACAAGAGATATGATGAGAGTAGAATCCACAGGACTTGGCTACTAATTGGATTAAGAAATGGATGGCACCTACATTGCAAGTCTTAATAACTGAGAGGATGGTGGTAGCCCCAATAGTATTAGGAAATTAGAAAGAAAGGAGGATTTGGGAGTGAAAATAATGATTTTAGTTTTGGTCATGTTGAGTTTAAGATGTCTGCAGGAAATCCAGTTTGAAATATCTAAGAAGCAGTTGGAAATGCTAGATCTGAGATCAGGGGAAAAGTATAAATTGATTTGAGAAACATCTGTATAGAGATCATAATTTAATCTGCAGGATCTGAGATCAGTAAATGAAATCGTATAGGGAACAAAAGAAAAGGACCCAGGAGAGAACCTTGGTAGCACCCACTCTTAGTAGGTGTGACCTGGATAAAGATCCAACAAATTAAACTGAGAATGAGTAGTGGGACAGGTGGGAAAAGAAGCAGTGTGATGAAACCCTAGAGGAAAGAGAGTATCAAGAAGTGGGGGATAGACAGGGTCAAAGACTGTAGAAAGGTGCAGATGGATGAGAATTGAGAAAGGCCATAATCTAATTGCAAATAAGAGACCATTGGTATCTTTAGAGAGAGTGATAAGGTTGAAACACAGAGAGTAAAAAGTTTAAGTTTGCATGACTACAGAGAGTCAAGAGAATGAGAAGGGAAATAGAGGCACTAGTCACAGAACTATGTATCTAGTGTAGATAGGAACCAGTACCAGTGAAGTTTTTCTGTTATCTTTTACATGATTCCATTTACTTGCAAATATTTCTCTGAAGTCATAATTTTGTTTTGTTTTGTTTTGTTTTTGTTTTTTGTTTTTTGTTTGCAGGGCAATAAGGGTTAAGTGACTTACCCAGTGTCACATAGCTAGTAAGTGTCAGTGTTTGGGGCCAAATTTGAACTCAGGTCCTCCTGAATCCAGGGCTAGTGCTTTATCCACTGCACCATCTAGCTGCCCCTTCTGAAGTTGTAATTGTAGAAAACAACAATAACAACAACAACCCTAAAGCACAACAAAATGTTAACCTAAGAACAGTGGGCTTTTTCACCCTCTATGATAGAGTCCTAGAGACCTGCCTTGACATGGATGTCTCTCTTTCTTTACTTTTCTTTTTTTGGGGGGGGGCAATGGGGGTTAAGTGACTTGCCCAGGGTCACACAGCTAGTAAATGTCAAGTGTCTGAGGCCAAATTTGAACTCAGGTACTCCTGAATCTAGGGCTGGTGCTTTATCCACTGTGCCACCTAGCTGCCCCTCTCTTTCTTTTCTTAATGTGTCTCAGTTTACTTTCACATACTGATGATATCTTCAAGGCCAATCTCAAATCTTACTTCCTTTTTGAAGCTTTCCTTTGGTCTTCTGGTTCACGTTGGTATCTTTCTTCTCCTGAGCATTTCTCATTTTTTAATACTTATTTTGATTTTTAAATGATACTTTATTTTTAGCTACATATACATTTTTATGTAACGCCTCATCCATTTTAAGTATAATTTACTTGAGACCAGGGACAATATCTTTATATATATATATATATATATATAAATTCCCATAATATCTCACCCCAGTTCTGAGTACAAAGATGAGGCTCGATAAGTAAACATTTAATTCAATTCCATTGATTTCCCACCACCCTTGCCAGAATACCCATGCACAAGTTAAGGCCAATTAATCCTATAATCCAAATTTTAGGTCTAAGACCTTATCTCAAAGAGGGGATCTAAGTTTTACTTTGTCAGCTCCAAAACCAAAGGGTATTCCATTACCCTTCCTACAAAGACTACCTGCCCTTTTTTTTTTTTCCATTTTTCTCTTGTTTTTCCAAAGGTGGTTGGAAAAGAGTTGTTTCCCTTGTATATCTGCAAAGTTCAATAGGATGGCACATGGATCTTTTGGGGAGGGTGTGGAATGTTGGAAATCTTAATTTTTATTTATATTTAAGTTAAAGAATGCATTTTTATGATGCCTTGGCTTAGGTTGGAGGATGCAGAAAATTGCAGCTTTTTTTTTTTTTTTTTTTGGAAATAGCTGTTTTAGAAATCAGTTGGGGAAAAATAAAACTGTATATTTTAAGGGAAACTGTCCAACATACAGGTCTGTATGGAACTCAATTAATCTGTAAGCCATTAAGTAAATGAAATCTAAAAATGTTTCCTTGTTTCTCTGAAGTATCAATACATTACAGCAGTCTGGTCAGGCTCTGGGCCATTAGAAATAATAGAGTTAGAGTGCCCACACAGTCATTATTTTCAGGGAACTCAGTCCTGTGCCTTACTCTTCTCAATTGCAGGAAGGAAAATTGTGCCCATCAGTTTTTAAAAATAACCTTTATTTCTGGAAGATTTCCTAGACCAAGGAGTTGGGTTGGTCTCACTCCCACCCCACCCCCAAATCTGAGTTGCATTTCACAG
Source organism: Dromiciops gliroides (assembly GCF_019393635.1). Lineage (NCBI taxonomy): Eukaryota > Metazoa > Chordata > Mammalia > Microbiotheria > Microbiotheriidae > Dromiciops > Dromiciops gliroides. The sequence continues at coordinate 109,170,298 of NC_057865.1, read as the reverse complement.
CCTAGTCCAAGACCCTCCCACTGTGAGGGGCCACCTGCAGGGAACAGTAAAGGAAAAGGCTATCTTCAGAACTATTTCTTTACAGAGTGCTATGATGGAATTCAACTTAATTCAGCTTTATTTATTGTGCCTGTTAAATGCCTACTAAGTACAGAAGGCTAAACCTACATATATAGATAAAATGAAAGAATAATGATGATAATAGCTAACATTTATATAGCATTTACTATGTGCCAGCAGACTGGGTTAAGCACTTTCCAAATATCTCATTTGATTCTCAGTATAATTCTGGGAAGGAGGTGCTATTCTTATCACCATATTATAAATGAGAAAACTGAGGCAAACAGTTTAAGGGACTGCTAATCTCACAGCTGACCCAAGGTCAGATGTGAACTTAGGTCTTCCTGACTTTAGGTCCCACTTTTCATCCATTCTAAAACCTGAAAATGAAAAAAAAAGCATCTCTACCTTGTAGATTTACAGTTAAGTATAGGTTAGGGTAGGTAACTTGGTTTGATAGTGGATAAAGTGCTAGTCAGACTCAGATTTTTCACCTTGGGTGAGCCACTGCTCATAATGGCAGTTTCTTCTTCTTTAAAAAATACACAACATAACTGCTTATATCATATAATTGGTGTGAGACTAAAATGAAATTTTATGTGTGTGTGTGTGTGTGTGTGTGTATATATATATATATAATGTTTTTTTTTTGTTATTGGGTTTTTTGTTTTGTTTTGTTTTTTAGTGAGGCAATTGGGGTTAAGTGACTTGCCCAGGGTCACACAGCTAGTAACTGTTAAGTGTCTGAGGCTGGATTTGAACCCAGGTACTCCTGACTCCAGGGCCGGTGCTCTATCCACTGCACCACCTAGCTGCCCTATATATATATATATATATATATATATATATATATATATATATATATATATATATATATATATATATATATATATAATGTTTTACAAATGCTAGTTGTTGTTATAATTAGGGCACAAAGAAGGGCATTATTTGTTTTTTTTTAATATCATAGGATGGCAGGATTTAGAATTAGAAGGAAAGTTAGTTCCAACTCTTTTAATGTATAAGGTCCAGAGATGTACTTGGGAAGAAATGAAACAAAAAGCTTTGTGAGGATGGAAGGGTCATTTCCAACTGAAGGAATCTATCATTCCCCTGGAATCCTTGAGCAAATGCTCCTCATAGACTGCTTGATTTGCCTCCTCTTTTACTAAGTATGAACATCCATTTTTTTGGATGGATAAGAGTTATAGTTCAGTGAAGGAACTAGCAAAAGGGGAAAGGTAGAGCTGAGAGGTATCCTGCAGCCCAGAAGTTGTCCCAGAGACTTCAATGATAACCTGCAGTGCAAGTGCCCTTTGCCATACCAGTATGTCTAGGCAATACCCCCAAACAATGATGATTGCCTTCTATTGTGAGAATGACATGAATCTATGGTTACTGAGTTTGGGAGAGAATTGGGGATTATGATAGTGCATTGATGTGGGAGCTGAAGAGTCCTAGCCTTGGAGCAGTGCCTGCAATCAGTCACAGACATGCACTGCAAAGCTTTGCCCAGACTGGCTAGAAATAGATGAGTTTATTTTTGCAATATTTATTCTGGGGTATCCATTGCTTTGTAGATGATATTAGAAAAGACTTCTTATTTGTGATGAGGACAGGCATGTTGGCCAATTTAGAGACCACTCAAAATTTATAGATTGGAAGTTGTAGGCAAAGTTAAAAAAACACAACAAACTTCTCTTGGCATGAGAGTTTATTTCCCCTTGGCAAGAAATATGTGCTGTGGTGTGATGTGATGTGTGTGTGTGTGCGTGTGTGTAAAATCAGAAGGGGCTGAAAGTAAAGGAACTGAAGCAAAATCAGTGATAGAGGTATTGTGTATAGAATGTAGAAATTGATAATGAGCAAGGAATGTATGAATCAGGAAGGGTGACCAGTTTTTATTAAGTGCCTACTATGTTTCCAAGATGTACACTAAGCATTTTGCAAATATTGCCCAATTTGATATCATTATATTTTTTTTAATAAGAAGGAATCCACTAATCCATTGCTATGTGCTAGGTACTTTGCTTAGTCATGGGGATGCAGTGAGAAAACTAAGGCCCCTAGGACACAGCTTGTACAAAAACACAAAGGTAGGGAAATGAAGGCAGAGTTCCAAGGACAGCTGGCTGTCCAGCTTTCCTGAAATGTAGAGAATTTGAAAGGAGCCATGAAATAATCCTAGATAGGGAGTGGGAACCAGATGTAGTTGTTTTGTTGTTCATAACCTAGTTCCAATGGACCATACACTTCCTACATCAATTGTACAAAGATACTTCCCCAAATATATCTCCACATACCATTTGTTTCATATGTACATACTTGGCCTGTCACACTGTCTTAATACTTTCCTTTTTTGCAGACCGGTGTTCCAGGTATTATGAATACCTCTCTCCCCAAAATTAAGTAAACATTTTCTTCAGATGCATATATTACCCTCCATTGTATGCAGCATATAGTAAGCACTTAATAATTGTTTCTTCATTAATGCTTTAGGTACCTCTGTTTAGCAGAAGAGGAAAATGAGGAAGAATGCTTGACAGTGGGTAGTAAAGCATTTAAAAAGGTGGCAAGTACTGAAAAATTAAGAGTAAGAAAATGGATGGGTAGTTATCTCAGATTATGGATAGATTATAGACAGATATTGTGAGCAATGACATAAATGAAATTCTATTTTGCACATTTTTTTTCTCCTCTCATTCTCTTCTTAAAGACTTGTAATTTAGTTTCCAACCTTATCATTCCACTGAAACTTCTCTCCAAAATTACCAATGGTCTCTACATTGCAAAATTTAATTATATTATCTCAATGCTCATTCTCCTTGATATTATTACTCACCCTCTTTACCTTGATACTCTCTTCTCTTTAGGTTTTTAGGATACTAGTTTCTTCTGGTTCTCCTTCTCTGCATTGGATCACATCACTCCTTCTCATTATCCTTTGCTAGATCATCATCCAGATGGTACCCTTAATCATATATGTCCCAGGACCTTGTGTCCTGGACCCTTTCTCTTCTCCTATACCATTTCATTGAGTGATCTCATCAGCTCCCATTACCACCTCTACACTGATAACTCTCAAATCTACCCATCTTTCCCCAAACTCTTTCCTGACCTCCAATCATGTTTCTCCAAATACTTTTAAGAAATCTCAAACAGGATGTCCAGTAGAAATCTTAAATTCAACATGTCCAGAACTGAACTCATTATCTTTCCTAGAAACCCTTTCTACCTCCTCCCTTCCCTGTTACTAAATCGAAGACAATGCCATCCTCCCAGCCTCTCAGGTCCACAATCAACATGTCATCTTTGTCTTTTCATTATCTCACACTCTCCAAATCGAATCTACTCTCATGTCATCAATTTCACTTCTCAACATTTGCCAAAAATTCTCCTTTTTCTCCTCTGACACTACTACCACTCTAGTACAGGCCCTCGTTGTGTTAAGACTAGACTATCGCAATAGCCTGCTGGAGGGCCTGCATGCTGCAAGTCTCTTCCCACTCCAATCAGTCCTTCATTTAATCACTAGAGTGATTTTCCTAAAGATCAGATCCAACTATGTCACCTTCCTATTCCATAGTGGCTCCAGTGGCTCCCTATCACTTCCAGCATCAAATAAAAAATCCTCTACTTAGCATACAGAGCCTTTCATAACTTACCCCCATAGTAGTTTTCTAGTCTTATGCTTTACTTCCTGCCACACACTCTTCATTCCATTTACACCGACTTCTTGGTTATTGTATGAACAATACACTACATCTCTTAGCTCTGGGCATTTTCTCTTGTTGTCCCCTATAACAGGGGTGCTCTCTCTCCTCTTTTCTGACTACTGACCCCCAATTAAAATCTTTTTCTCTACAGGAAGTCTTCCTCAATGCCTTTTAATTATTGGATCTTTCCTCTGTTTATTACTTCCTATTTATCCTATATATAGTTAATTGGTGCATATTTCTTTGCTTGCTGTCTCCCCCATTAGACTGTAAATTCCCCAAGAGCAGGGACTGTCCTTTACCTCTTTTAATTTTTAGTGTCTAGCATATATTCTGACATATAGTATTAAATAGATGTTTATTGTTTAAGTTAACATGGGTAAAATTTTGTGATAATATGATTGCCTAATCTTTTGGCTTTTGAGTTTTTTATATAATTTGTCAAGTGTCATATAATGGTAGATTCATTACACTTGAGTTATAGTATGGTAGAACAGAAAGAATGATGGTCTTAGAGATAGGAGACCTCTAGTTGTGAAATACTGGAAAAATTACTTAATCTTTCTGAGACTAAGTATTGTTTATTGAAAAAATGTATGGATGATGATTCGTGCCTTGCCTCCCTCATTGGGGTTTTTGTGAACAGCAAATGAGATAATGTCATAATATATTTTGTAGTCATAAAGTGCTATATAACTGTCAGCTATTATTATTTTGCTTTAGAAAAGGCAAAAGAATACTAGATAGAGAAGCAAGGAGTTGATATGCTGGTGTGTTGGTTCTGTCCAGAAGTATTGTTTATTGAAAAAATGTATGGATGATGATTCGTGCCTTGCCTCCCTCATTGGGGTTTTTGTGAACAGCAAATGAGATAATGTCATAATATATTTTGTAGTCATAAAGTGCTATATAACTGTCAGCTATTATTATTTTGCTTTAGAAAAGGCAAAAGAATACTAGATAGAGAAGCAAGGAGTTGATATGCTGGTGTGTTGGTTCTGTCCAGAACAAAGAATATACAAATATAGTAACAGGAGGATTCTCAGATGATAGTTCTGAAATACCACTACTTAAAAGAGACATCATCATCTTTGAATATATCCCAGTTCACCATGTGTCAGCTTCTGTTTTATTAGCATTTTTTTTTTGCATCAACTACATCTGGCATGATAAACACTGCAAAGAGGGCAGCCTAAGAACTTACTGTTTGTGGGTAAGTGTGAATGCTAATGCACAAATCTAACACTTTCTAGTACAGGGGGATTTTTTAAAAAATGTATTTGCCATACTGAGATGGTGGAGTAGAGGCAGGATCTTGCCTGAACTCCCCCAAATTCCCCTCTAAGAATATTAAAATAATGTCTCAAATCAAATTCTGGAGCATCAGAGCCAATAAAAAGTTAGAGTGAAACAATTTTCCAGCTCACAAAAATTTGAGATGTTCACAGGAAAGGTCTTTCACACCAGGGTGGCAGTAATGCCTGAACTGTATCACAGGTCAACTTGGCAATGCCAACAAGAGACTTTGGAGGTGGCTACATTAGCAGTAGCAACAACTTCAGGAGCTCCCAGTCAACAGATAGGGGATTGAATAACAAGTCAGAGATTACAGGGGACCCTTTGCTGGCTCTGGGTTTAGCTCTTTTGCATTGCTCTTACTCAGTTCTTGGGCAAAGGAGAGTGCTCACACTTGTAGATCAAAAAACGAAGGGGCTTGGGGCAACTAGGTGGCACAGTGGATAAAGCAACAGCCCTGAATTCAGGAGTACCTGAGTTCAAATCTGGCCTCAGACACTTGACACTTACTAGCTGTGTGACCGTGGGCAATTCACTTAACTTCTCATTGCCTTGCAAAAAAAAGAAAGAAAGGAAGGAAGGAAGGAAGGAAGGAAGGAAGGAAGGAAGGAAGGAAGGAAGGAAGGAAGGAAGGAAGGAAGGAAGGAAGGAAGGAAGGAAGGAAGGAAGGAAGGAAGGAAGGAAGGAAGGAAGGAAGAAAAGAAGAGGCTTGAGTGGCAATTCCAGGTCCAAAAGGATGATTAGTATTTGTGGCTGTAGGAGATCAGGGGCTCTAATCACAATTGGAGGGTGGAAAAGGATGCTTATAGTCTCTCACAAGGAAGAAGGGGACCTGTTATTAGTTTCAGGGACAAAAGGATCATGAGCACTGGTGGCTATGGGAGAATACAGTCCTTCCTGCATAAGTATCTGAGTACAGACCATGAGAGTACCTATTATGCTTCTTCTAAGACATCATCTTGGAAGCACAGAAAACTTATAGACCCCCAGAATAGTAAAGTACCACCTGTACCTTAGAAGGAGAGGTCAACATTAACATAAAGATAAAGTTCAAGAAATGGCCTGGGAAAATTAGCAAACAACAAGAACAACAAAAACCTGACCATTAAAAGTTACTATGGTGAAAGGAAATATCAAGACACAAACTCAGAAGAAGTCAATGGTGTCAAAATAACTGCAATCAACATCTACAACTTCAAAGAAAAATGCGAATTGGACACAAATTCCTAGAAGAGCTCAAAATGGATTTTAAAAATCAAATAATAGAGGTGGAAGAAATATTGGGAAGAAAAATCACAAATTATTAAAAAAAGAGTCAGCAGTTTGGTGAAAGAGAAACAAAAAATTATAAAGAAAATAAAACCTTAAAAAACATTTGGCCAAATGGAAAGAGAGGTACAAAAGTCCACTAAAGAGAAAACCTCCTTAAGAAGTAGAATTTACCAAGTAGAAAAATAGGCACAAAAGATCGCTGAAGAAAATAATTCCTTAAAAATTGAAACTGTGTAAGTAGAATCTAATGACTCTATGAAAGACCAAGAAACATCAAAGAAAATCAGAAGAATGAAAAAATAGAACATGTGAAATCTTATTGGAAAAATAACTGACCTGGAAAATAGATTGAAGAAATATAATTTAAGAATTATTAGAATAGTTGAAAGTTTTGATCAAAAAATAACTTAGATGGGGGCAGCTACATGGTGCAGTGGATAAAGCACCAGCCCTCAATTCAGGAGGACCTGAACTCAAATCTGGCCTCAAGACACTTGAAACTTACTAGTTGTGTGACCCTGGTGTGAGATTTAAAATTGGATATTAGATCGTAAATCTACCCTACTTAACCTTTCCCTTAATTTATCTCCCAGACTAGTAAATGGAAGAAGCTTCTGGTTTTCTAGATAGAGCTTTTATTGTATGGTAGTCACAAGGTGATGTTGATTAGAAGGATAGGAAAGTAGAAATGCAATACAAATCGTCTTAAGTCTAGGCTTAGTCTATATTCCGTATAAAACTCACCAAAAGCCAAAGGCCACCTTTGGGGCGAGAGACCGAGTCAAGCGCATGCTGTTAACAGAGAGCCGGGCCCAGTCAAACTCCAGTCTGCGTCTGTCTGTGCAGCGCAGCCAGGAGACCAGCGGAGCAGGAAAAAAAGGCCCCACTTCCGTTCTCTCCTTGCCTTTTAAGCTCGCACCCCAGAAGTCGAGTGCTCAGCAGGCAATCTGGCCTGCATCGCAGGCGGACTGGATTGCGTAGCTCATGCTGTTGGTATCCTCCCCAAAAGGGTGGTTCTAAAAAAAACTGGCATCTCTCCATTATCCAACCAACTGTTAAAACTTTTTACCACACTGGGCAAGTCACATAACCCTCATTGTCCCACCAAAAAAACAAAAACAAAATAACCTAGATATCATATTCAAGAAATTTTCAAAGAAAACTGCCCCAATATCCCAGAACCACAGAGTAAAATAATCATTAAAAGAATCTATTGATCACCTCTTAAAAGAGATCCCCAAATGAAAACTTCTGGAGATACAAAGAGAAAGAGACCTAATTCCTGCTATCAAGGAGTTTACAATATATCATTATATATGCATATGTCTATGTAAATATATACATATACATATACACACACACATATATATATATTAACTGACACATATACATTTTTACATATACTAATGAATATAGGTGTATATACATGCCTTTATATGTATGTACATATGTGTAATATAGCAGGTACGTGGATGCATACATATTTGTACATTTAGTATTCTTTGTCAAATGCTCACTTTCTCTAATGTTGGGGCAGTAGGAGAAGGGAGGAAGAAAACTTGTAAAAATTAATTAAATAAAATCAAGTATAATATCTGTTCATATGTGTATGTGTGTGCATACACATACACACATACACAGACAGGTGCTATGTTCCTTGAGAATATACATATACATACACACACACACACACACACACACACACACACACATATATATATATATATTTATACCTACATATCCACATACATCCAAACATGTTTCTATACTCACAGATATATTGCAAGTTCCTTGAGAATAGGACTATGTCCCTTTGTTTTGTCTCCCCAGTGCCTGGAGCAAAGTTGGTATTTAATCATTACTTTTTAAATTATTTATTGATCCTCATGTCAGCCACTTAAATTTCTTGAGTAGGAGAGTGATATGATCTGATCTGTGCTTTGGGGACATTAATTTGGTACTTCAATGGATGATTGATTGGAAGGGCCAATAGAAACCAACCACCAATATTTGCAGTATGAATCTCAAAGGAGGAATTGCTGAACTGAAATGGTATCAATGCTTGATGTACTGGTGACAGGCAAGAATCATTCTAATTTTTCATCCTGGTCCAGTACATTGGGGAGAAAAGCATAGGTATACTCAACACTGGAGAGGGTGGATAAGGATCTAGTGTCTTCTGCAGAGGAATCAGGTTTCTGAGAGTACATGAACATGAAAGGAACATAAGAGGAAGAGGTTTAATATGAAGGGCAGTTTGATAACAATAGCAACAAATGATAGAATGTAAAAGGAAAAATTGAATAATACAGGGTCATGGGAAGGATGCTGGAGATGAGAAGAAATGGTGGCTATAGGAGAGGATTTCTGCTCTATAAATGTGAATCACAGAGATTCTGAATGGAGCCTAAGCCAGTAGCTTCTCAAGCCCATCCCAGAAGCAATAGTAACTTTGATTTGATTACATGGATATTGCTCTTGTGGTTGTACTACACAATATGATCAGAACTTGAATTCCTACTCACTTATTTGGACTTCAATTTTCCTCCCAGGATACACTCAGATTTCACCTAGGCTCTTTGAATATGACATGTCATATTGTTGTTAGGATTTTTTGTCCTTGTGTCTTTTCCCCCTTCTAAATTTAAAGTTCCATTTGGTAAGGGATGGTATTTTGTCCAAACTTTGTATCAGCCCAGGGTATAGAATAGTGTTGCTCTTTAGGCACTGTTTCATAAATATGTGTTGAATGAATTAATATTTGCAGCTTCCTTTTAAATTATGATGTATTTAATATGGGCATTTTAGACTCCAAAAGATTTTACCTGATGGAAAAACAGTATTTAATTGGTTAACCCTCTAATTCTCTGCATGTCTTTCATGCTGCCAAATCCTGTCCCAAACAAGTTTGCTTGTCGCATGGGTTTTTAGCCAATTTAATATCCCAGTGTTTGAATTGTTTGTGCCAGCAATTAAACTGAACCAGTGAAGCCCGATGAAATCAAGGCATTGCAGAGAGGAGCAAAAATAATTGATCCTATTGGGTTAGGTCAGGAGCTTCTTCTTGAATTAAATAAGAATGAGAGAGAAATAGGGAACATCAATAAAACAAAGATAACCAGAGTCCCCGGAAGCATTAACAATGATTTCATTCCAGGACACCAGGACAGCCAGAAAACTTGGCATGTACACTGAAAAGGAGTAACTTGTTCATTTGAGGAACACAGTGACAGGAGACTGAGGATTGGATAGAAATCAAAGCTAGTCACTCCAGAGGGAAAAGAAAGCTTATGTGCAGCTATCAAAGCCTTCCTTTTGATTATGTTTCTGATTCTAACTCTGATTTGCTTGACTGTCTTAGGACCTCTCTTTATGAAAACAGGAAACAGAAGGCTATTACAGATTTGGGTGGCATTTTCATCTGTTGTTTGTTCCTACTTCCTTCCCATCACTTACTTAACCCATAGTCAGAACGTGTCCTTACTTATATGTTGCTACATACATTTGGGTGAAGTGAGGATACTATAAGGTTAATTTTATCCTCACTAGCAATTGGTTTGATTTAACATAAATTCATTTATAAGCCATAGTCTAGAAACAAAAATGAGTCATGTTTTTAGCATCTACTATGTAACTAGCTATTCACCTTCCATATCCTCTTTTCTCTTCCAAAATTCTAATCTTCAGTTGGAAGTTCTTTGGTGTCTTACCTAGACTTCAAAGTCACAAGAAGTACTTTCTAGTTTTCTTTTTGTGGCATCATTCCTTTGGACCATAATTCTTTACCATTTGGCTAGTTTAATAACATGTCCCATTTCAAGTACATGCTCCAATGTCACAGCAGACATATTATTTGGGTAGATGGAGCCTTCCTATGATTTTCTTTTTTTTTTTGGGGGGGAAGACAACGAGAGTTAAGTGACTTGCCCATGGCCACACAGCTAGTAAGTGTCAAGTGTCTGAGGCTGGATTTGAACTCACGTCCTCCGGAATCCAAGGCCAGTGCTTTATCCACTGCACCACCTAGCTGCCCTCCTATGATTTTCTTAATACCCTTCAGCAGAGGGTCACCAACTACCATGATACATCTTTCACTTCTGGAGCCAATAGAGGTTTCCTCTCTCCCATTACCATGTGTCAGTCTTAATTACAATTTATTAAGTCTTACTTCAACAAAAATCCATCTCTTCACTGTGGGAACAGACAAATGCATATTTCTTGCCCTAGTGATCCAATTACTTCTCTTTATTATCACTTTCTTTGCCATATTCTCCCATAGTAATCGACCTCTTGAACTCTGGTTTTGCTTTCCCCAAGTAGGTAGGTGTTACTCAGGCCATTAATTTCTCAGTCAGGAAGAATAAACAGATTACATTTAACAAATGTAGATTTGGTAAGGGCTTCTTGCAGAAAGAAAACACAATATTTCAAAGAAATATAATTTCATTAGGATTTACATTCCTTCCACCCATGTCATTGTATTTTTATTAAATAAACCTTAGAGAGCTCTCTGAATCTCAGAAAGGTAAATTCCTTATACAAGGTCAAGCAACTCGTTAAGTGTCAAAGGCAGGCTTCAAACTAAGGTCGTTTTGAATCCAAATCCAGTGTTCTGGACATTACACCATGCTGATTTTCATAGGCAGGAAGACAAACAAATTCTTTGTCTTGCATCCTAGCAAAAATGAGCTCTTAGGTTCTTTAAATGAACCTACTATCTCTTATGATTTGCCCTAAAAACTTCTGCTAAGAATTGCCACAATTTACTGGTTTCTCTTGGAATAATATTTTTTTATATTGATCCATCTACTTTAAGATAGTAAGACCATAGAGCTAAACGTTAAAGGTACCTCAGAGGCAATTTAGTCCAATTTCCTTATTTAAAGATGAGAAATCAGTACTAGGGAATTTAAGTAACTTGGCCAAGACTACACAGACAGCAAGGTATTAGAGGTAGAATTTGAACCCAAGTCTTGCTCTTCTTGCCAGGCATTGCTATTTGCTCAGGGGTGATGATTTGGGAATTTACATAATTGTGCTAGATCCATATTCTATAAGTCATCACTAGATGTAATCAGAGACTCTTAACTGGAATCTTGAAATATATCATAGCAGTCACTTACCACACCCCATTGACAATAACTTGGTTTGGTCCCCCTTCTGGGAACATGATTAGTTAAAGGAGGTGGGATGTAAGTTGTGTCTTGAATAATAGTTAGGATTTAGTGAGGCAGATGGGAAGGGCCAGGATTTAGGAAAGGTTAAAGAATAAACAAAGATGTATGAGCAGGGATTAGGGATAGGGTTGGCTACATCATGTTTAATGAATAGTTCAGTGAAGCAAAATATATATGTGGGGCAAAATGTTTTCTTCTAAATAGGTTTCAGGGTTCTTCCTCTCCTTATTCTCTCCTCCCAACAGGGCTTCTTTCCCTCTTGTAGCTTAAAAAATGTCCTTATGCCCTCGAGAATTCTTCTCAGATTCTGACTTCTGGGTGCATAGCTGCTTCCTCCTGTGATGATCTGCCTTAACGTACACTATCCAAGTCCAAATAAAGTTGATAGCCTTGGGAAATGGATTTTCCAGAAATCTGAGCTAATCTCTTCTCTGTTTGGGGTACTGGGTATCTGGCTTTTCATAAAGATATTAAAGACAGCTGGAACCCAGGAAACAAAACCAATAAAGAGTTTAGCACTTTGGCAACTATGGGGAGAGGAACTGGTCCTTGCATGTCACTTAAATAACCATATTGAAGGATGACACAAAGCAGTACCAAAGGAGGTCATATTTTTAAACTACCTTAAATCTATTCCTTTCATTTCCTCTCTTGGCTCCTTACACTATGAGATGAATAAATCTGAAAAACAGGCACCAATTAGGAAGGAAGAGCATCAGAATCTTTCATCAACTTCTCATTTAGGTCTCACTCCTTTTGCTTTTTCTCTGTGTTTTCTATTGTTCTAGAAGTTGCTTACTTGAAGGTTATTTAAATTCATTTGGTGATTGCAGGTAACTTCAGCTCCTCATAATAATTATCTCAGGACCAGAAGTGACTAGCATCCCAAATAACAGAATGTAGAAGCTGTCCATACCTGCTCTCCTCTACAAGATGTCCAAGTGGAGGGTTCTTCAAAAGGTATTTGTGGGATATCCACTCCTTATGCTCATTGAACTGGGATTTCCATATCATTAATTTGCATCTTCCTTACATCAGCAAAGCATAATGGCTTGTGCTTGATCATAAAATCTTCAGGTAAACAGAACACAGCATAATCTGCCATAAAAGTAATAGCTGAGGCTATAGCAGGTGAAAATTCCAGTGTGAGAAGGTTTGTAACTAACATAAAGGTGAGAGACAAAGGACCAACTCATATTAAGGAAGTTTCTTGAAAACTCATGGGGTAGATGCCATGTGGCCTTGGTAGTATTTGTTAGATTTAATTTGTATCATTATATCCAGAACACTTTGCACATGTTTCACTATTTGATCTAGTAATCTCAGGTGCTTCAAAAGACATTTGGAAGAATTGGAAAAATCTCTTTAACATCTTTTTTAGCAAAAACCAAAGCATGGGTTTTGGGAACCTCTTTTTTTCTCTACTGTCTTGTCTAGTAATTCCAGTCTCTACTGGACCTGTTGAGGTGGCAACATCAATTTCTTTTGAAAATTCTAGCACTAGTTCATTTTGATTTTAGCTCAATTTGCCTAGAACAGTTTTACTTGGAAAGCTAATTTACCTAATTATTTTTTCCCTAAAATTTCTATTTTAAGAAGTATTTATCAAATTATCAGCATTCCTAAGAAAACAGAATTATTTTAACACTCTCCATTTTTATTAGATTTTTCTTCATCACTTTAGTAAATGATTATTTATTTATTTTAATGTATTTGTATATGGACATTTCCCACTAATGTCCATGGAATTATTTTACATCTATTTTCAATTGAGAAAACTGAAGGAGGCAAAAGTTAAGTGAGTTCCACAGGGTCACCTAGTTAGTAATATCTGAGATCAGATTTGATATTAGGTTATCCCGAATGCTTCTTTTTCTTTGTCATACTTTGAAATTATTGCAACAATTTAAAGGAGAAAAATATTCTAACAATTTTGTTTTTGTTGTTATGGTTGTTGTTATTGAGTTGTTTCAGTCATATCTGCTTTTTTTGTGACTCTATTTGAAGTTTTCTTGGCAAAGAAATGGTTTATCATTTCATTCTCCAGCTCATTTTACAAATGAAGAAACTGAGAAAAACAAGGTTAAGTGATTTTCCCAGGGTCATACAACTAGTAACTGTCTGAGACTGGATTTTAACTCAGGTTTTCCTGACTCTAGGTTTCATGTACCATCCACTGCACCACCTGGCTGCCTCTTCTAACAGATACAGCCATCCAAAATGAAATGGCCCTGTGTTGGAAGATGGGGATTCTACCAACCTTGAGGTCATCTAGTAAAAACTAGATGTCAACATTTTAAGAGTGATTTTGAAAGGATTCCTGGTAATAAATGGCTTGAATTAGCTTCCCTACCACATAGAATTTTGATCCTTTTATGTTAGGAGTCATATACAATGCATAAGAGAAGGTATGGTCTGCTAAAGGTGCAGCATGGTTTTAGTAAAATTTTATCTTAAGGTTTTTTTTTTTTAAATCCCTTGGCAAGGTACTATTCATAATGTAGATTGTAGACTGAAGTTATTATCAGAAATTTCTCTATAGATAGTGAACTCTTCCAGATGTTCTAGTTTTTTATAGCATTGTGTCATTTGAATCAAGATCTAGATGTGGGGGCAGCTAGGTGGCGCAGTGGATAGATCACCGGCCCTGGATTCAGGAGTACCTGGTTTCAAATCCGGCCTCAGACACTTAACACTTACTAGCTGTGTGACCCTGGGCAAGTCACTTGACCCCAATTGCCTCACTAAAAAAAAAAAAATAGAAAGATCTAGATGTGTTTCATACCTACTAAATGAGATCTAGAGTCACTCAGCAGTATTTGAGTTAAGAAACTACACAGGCAAATTAAAGGGAATGAATTAGATTCACCAAAAACACTTGCTATATGCTAGATACTATATTAGATTCTAATGACATAGAACAAAAATGGAAAAAAAAATCCTGTACTTCATGAACTTATATTGCACTTAGGGAAATTATATACATATATATATATGTGTGTATATATATATATATATATATATATATATATATATGTGTGTGTGTGTGTGTGTGTGTGTGTATATATATATAACATATGAAGTAATGTTGTGGAGGGGAAAGAGAGCACTAACATTGATGATATCCAAAAGGGCCTTATATATGAGGTGTCACTGCCTAAAATAAGGTCTGGAAATCTCCCGCTACATTTTTTTTTCATACATATTCTTTTATACTTCAGTGAACTTTTCCTTTCAAATTCTTAGATTCTGTTCTTATTAGGTGTGCATACATTTAACACTTGCCTTCAAAAGTTTGCAAGCAAGAAGGAGGCAAAGTCAGGGAGAGCTGCACAGTCTGCACACAGTATAAAGGAAAATGTGAAAATCTCTTGAAATTATTTCTGACTAATGGGTCAGAAAGAAATATATGGAATAGAGTCTATAAGCTATGGCTTGAAAATGGGTAAGATTTCATCAAGCAAGATGTGTGGAAGAAGTGACAGGTAGTGGCAAGTGGGCCTATTTCAGGTATAAGGAGTGGCACAACAAGAGGCACATAGGAAGGCAAGTGATAGTGCCATTTGCCTTGAGGATAACATATAAAAAGGGGAATTGTGTGAGAAGACTCAGGTGATGGATTATAACAGGAGTTCTTAACCTTTTTGTGTGTGATAGATCCCTTTGTCAGTCTGGTGAAGTCTATGCACTTTTACTCAGAATAATTTTTTTTGGCCTTCATCTGTAATTTAAAGAAATATTTAATTTTATTAAGAGGTTAATGCAAATAAAATTATAATGTTGTCCATCCAAGTACATAGCCCATCTGAAATCTATCCGCAGTGCCCTTGGAGCCTCATTGAACCCAACTTAAGAACTCTTGTCTTAAAACTGTATCATAATGCTTTTCTGAGTTTCAAGTTGACTTCCATCACCTTTCAAATTTCTCTTCCAGTCAGATCATTCCTTTGAGATGGATTTATACACAGTTTCTTTCACTAAGAAAAGAAATAAATTCATGAAAATTCTCCATCAATATCTTCTGAGAGATCCCAATCAGCAAAAATTTTCAAAGGCTGCATTTTTTTTCTTTTATTGGGCCCAGTTGGTGTAGTCATCTCCAATCAGTTTATTTACCTGCTCATCCATGTACTTTTGCAGAATATATCAATGTATTCTGATTGACCCCTGAATAACCTGGACCTGTCCTGTTTCTATTCCAACTATCCTTCCAGGACATCTAGGCTGGATGCTATAATTTCCCAGTTGGCAGCTACTCTAGTAAAGGCCAAGAGGCCATTTTCAGAGCAGACTAGGTATTATTTGAGTTAAAAGAAAAAAGATGAGTTGGGATTGAGACTGGCTGAAGGCTTCATTTAAAAAAAACACAACACTTTTATGTGATATTCCTTAAAATAATATATCTGACCCCACAAAACAGTTAAAAAGTATCAAGGAATCCCTAGGCTGTACATTAAGCATGGACACAGAGCAAAAATAAAGCAAAACTGGTTTGTGATAACTCAAAAGAAAATTCTCCTGGACTAACTCTCTAATTTATAAATGTCAAAAAGGAGATGGGAGTGTAATTGAGGGGTAAAGAGGGGAGGAAGAAGATGTTGGTTTTCCTCTAAGCCATACCCTAATGAGGGGAATAATGGTATTTTTCAAATGAGTTGACATTTCAAATATAAATAAATTGTCCTATAATTTCTTTAGAATACAAATTTAAAGATGAAAATGCATTTGACACTAGCATTATATATTTGAATAAACATTTCTCATTTACCTGGGTATTCCTCCCTGCAGCTAGCACAGTGCCTATGTAAGAAGAGGTGTGTTCTAAAATTTTATAATGAATGGAAATGAATTGAATAAGTAAATGCCTGGTCCTAATAGTTGTTTCTAAGTTTTTGAAGGTGTGAATAGATAGAGTTTACATTGTAGACTGAGCATATGGATATGGAGCTTGTTTTAATGAACAAAAACAGCAACTGACATGCATTTAAGGATGTGTGAGATCATTATTATATTTTGTCATAATAAAACAGCCCATTTATCTATCTGTTTTTATTAAGTGGGACAAGGCACTTTCTTAGACAGTTGGGATAGGGAACAAGGATAAGAAATGGGGAATGGACCTGTGATTATTGAAATTAAGGAATTACTGATGAGGATACTCCCTTTGTCCATATAGATTGGCATTTTCTTTGCATCTTACATTATTAGAGAGCTGCCTAGAACACTAAGTGGTTAAGGGATTTGTTCTAGCACATACCCAGAATATGGGTGTGTTTTATCATATTCCCAGAAAATGTCAGAGGAAATAGAGATAAACAGTCTCATATGAAATAGCCACTGACCTCACCAAATAATAAATTGCTACAAAAAAGACCCTAGTACAGTTTCCCCTCACACCTAGACTACAATAGTAGCCTCCAAACTGGTTGTCTCTGTCTCTTGTCCTTCTCATTGCCAAGCCAGCGGATTGTTCTTCCTAAGCCACTTCCATCACAGAATATGAGGGTAGACTTTAGACACTGTTGAGTCCAATCCTGTAAATTTACAGATGAGTACACTGGGACCCAGAGGTGGTGCTATCTAACCAAGGTTGCATAGCTAATTAGTGACAGAACTGAGACTGGAAAGTAGGTATTTGGACTTGAACCATTTAAAAAAATACCAATCTTCCCTCACATAATTTCTGTTTTAAAAACCTTCATTAACTTTATATTACCTAATAGATAAAGTCAATCAATCTATGATCTAGCTGAGAATCATTTAAAAATTGCAACATGGGAAATATTTAGACCTAGTCTCTAGTTATATTTTAGCTATTTTGTGATATTAAACACATCTAGCATTCTGTTTTGTCAATCTGCAAAGGAATGGGTTTGAGTCTATGAAAACCTTTGGAAATCCAAAAATATTCAGAAATTCCATATTTTATAAAGTTAAACCTAAATTATAAATAAATTTTTGTAACTTTCTGTCCATTACCTTGCTAAATCTCCTTAGCAATAAAGCATCAATTAACAGTTTGGCTTGTTGATTCAGAAGAAGAGAGTGTTCTGACTTCAGCATGCTCCTGTATGATATGAGCCATTAGCTCTCCAACCAAGATGCTGGGAGAAAGAGAAAGGACTAAAGACTGCAGTTCTTTGATTGTAGACAGACCAGGAAGGGGGAACCTACATTTAGGACCCCAGTAAATTGATGTCAGGGCCGAACAATGTATGAGAATCCCATCTAAAAGTATATGGAGGACAATTCTTTGCAGAAGTGGGAGGTCCGCAACTGTTGAACTTTACATGAATTTTCAGACTTTATTGATAATTTATGCTTATTTTCTTCCTCTTTTTTGCCATTAAAATATTATTTGTTGCATGGGATACTCATCTTGAAGAGCAGGGAGAGAGATACTGGGGAAATTAGGGTAACATTAAACAAAAGACATAACTAAAGAAAAAAATATGAATGAAACTACCCTGACCTAATCTGAAAAATGGAGCTGAGGGTAGACATATGAAGAAGAGAAGACACTACACACTGAGAAGAAATATTAGGAATAAATAAATATCAATGAGGTAAACCAAGGAGAGAGTAGCTATACAACAAATGCAATCAAAGACATGGGGAAGATGACTTGACCACCAACGCTACACAGGTATCTGTGTGGAAATGAATTCAAAGTAAGGTATAAGTGAAGCAAGAAGAAAAATGTGTGAATGAAAGTTGGAAATATTATGAAAGTAATAGGCTCCCTGAAAATAGGACAAATGGAACATAGTCATTCTAAATGCAACAATAAATCAGAACAAAATTTTAAATAAATAGGAAAAATTGTAAGTTACTACTATCACAAAAATTGACTTCAAAAACAGTTGAAGGGAAATAATTTATGAATTATGGAAATTCCTAAAAGCAATGACCAACAAAAAATTCAGATACCATATTTCAAGAAATGATAAAGAGATATGTGGGAAAATTCTTGAGGAAAATTTCTTTGGCAAAGGTTTGAAGTTCAAGCTATGTAGTCAAAGGATATGATAAAATATTTCTAAAAAGGAGGAAAAATCAAGATATCAAAATATAAAATGCTTCAAAACACTAATAGAGAAATTCAAATTAAAATAGGTTTCATGAAAGAAAATTATTTTTGGAGGGAATATGAGATGATAGGCATGTCAATGCTCTCTGAGTAAAGTTGTACAGCCATTCTGAGAAGCTAGTTAGAACATTATTTCTTCTTTATCTTTTTTTTTTCTTTAAAATATTTTGTTATATGTGATACCTCCCTGAGATTGAGGAGGGATTGTAGAGAGTGGAAAATTTTAGTGATGAAAAGTAAAAATATATTTTAAAAATTCTTAAAGAAAGATTATTACCATAGACTCACAAAGTACCAGAAGAAAGACCATCAGGCAATGTTGAGGTATCCAGAAAAGCCACAGAACACAAAACAACACAGGGAAGAAGAATGAAGTTAAAGCACAACTCCCCTGTCCATCTTCCCAGGGCTAAACAATCTGTGGGAGACTTTCACAAAAATACAGTGGGAAAATCTCACAGGGAGCCCAACAATACTGCCTTGACCTTGCTGAACCTTGGTTGCTTACCTGGGTCCAAAATGCTTTCTTAATATAATTGGAATTCTCACAAGTTTCCATTTTGACAACCAGTCAATAAAAATGCCTTTCTTTATCTTCTTCTGTACATTATCTCCATAAACCTTATTCTACTCTTCCCTGTGTGCTCAGATATCTGTAGCTTAACTCTTACTCTAACTGAAAAAGTTCTCACTTCTCAGATTTCTTCTTTTTTTTTTTCCCCACGGCAATGAGGGTTAAGTGATTTGCCCAGGGTCACACAGCTAGTAAGTGTCAAGTGTCTGAGGTAGGATTTGAACTCAGGTTCTCCTGAATCCAGACCTGGTGCTTTATACAATGAGCCATCTAGTTGCCCCTCTCTTCCCTTCTTAATGGTGCTGGCTTCCAACCTTTAAAGGTAAACACATCCCCATCTCTAAAGCTAGAAATTATATTTACTTTTTTATGTCTTCTTCCTTTCCCTCTCCTACATGATATTGTAATATAGCGATATCTTATTTTGTACAGGGGCTACTGTGTTGCCCAGTAGGGTTCTCATATGTATGTATGTATGAGTATATGTATGTATGCCTATATATATATATATATAATGTATATAAATATATATGTGTGCATACACATATGTAATATGTATGTTTTGCCAGTATAATGTCTATACCTTATCTAAATTTTGTATTTCCTCTAGCACCTCAATACATAGTAGGTAATTTGTAAACATTTATTGAATTGAATTATTTTAGTTCCAATTCCCAGGGAAATGTTATGGCTTGTACCAACCATATTTCTTGATTGGTCCACCTTCCTAAAGTAAGGTAAAGGTCTAAATAAACCTGCACCTATCTCTCTAGTTCCACCCATCCCCATCAAGAAGGTAATTTGCCAAGTAGTAGCTATGTTAATACTGATGATGAACACCTGGGAACAACAAACCCCTTCTATTTTTGTTAGGTGTGCCTCCTGTCATTTATATGTATATACCTAAAAACTGTTCCATTAGTGTGGAAGCCTCAGGGTTCTAGTGCCAATGAGGGGCAAGGTACCCACTGCTTGGTTGACACCACTTTATTGCTTATTCAGAGGCCCACTGCTGTCACTTAGGCTGTTTCTCCTGCAGTGAACTGCATAAAACAGCTACTTAGAGCTCAGGAACTTATTGCCTCACTTGGCTTTAAGTACTAGTGTCATTGTATTGTAGTCTGCAGCACCTGCAGGTAGATGAAGTGATGGATTCCTTTCAATCTGAAATGTGTGTAACCTTCTAAGCCACAGATAAGTTCACAGTGAGATGGGATTAGTCATTCTTCTGTAATATGCAAGCAAGAAAAGATTTCTGGGCTTAGCATGCTGCATTGGAATGAACAGTGAATTTAGATTCTGGGTTCAAATCCAGATACTTCTGCTTACTATGTCATGACTTTGGGCAAATAAGTTAGCCTGTCTACATTTCTGATTCCTTCTCTATAAGAGGTTAGAGCAGATGATCATTAAGGTTTCTTTTAACTTTAAATTTATATTCTTGTGTTTACAATGATAAAAAAGAAAGAAAAATGAATCTCTTAAAATTTCCTTCATATGATTATGCTGGAATTTTCTACTTATGGTTGCCTCAATCAACAAAATATTTCAGTGGGAATACAATAAGATTTTATTATTTTGTCAGAGTGAGAACCTGCAGCCTGAAAGCTCTGTATATCCACACAGATTCAATTTATATATGATTTAATAAAATACAGCCTAAAGACTCAAGTGAGACACTGAAGGAAGGCAGAAAGCAAACAAACATTTTGCAGGCTCTATGCTAAGTTCTTTTACAAATATCTCACTTGATCCTCTCTGTATTCTTAATGCTATTAAAGCTTCCAAAATATCCATTCTATGGTCTCCTCTCTAGGGATTTCAGCCTCTGCCTTATAGGGCTCACCCCGTGGAATACCCTTTTTCATTGTACCTCATTTCTAGAGTGATGCCAATTAATAACTGACATTTATGTAGCACTTATGTATGCCGAGCACTGTGCACTTTACAATGATTATCTCATTTAATCTTCACAAAAACCTTGAAAGGTAGGTACTTTTCTTATCCCTATTGAGCAGAAGAGGAAACTGAGGCAAAGGTTAAGTAACTGGTCCATGGTCACAACCTTGTAAGTATCTGAACTCCTATTTGAACGCAGGTGTTCCTGACTTGAGACCCAGTGGTCTATACACCAGCTGCCTCCAACCATTGAGAAGTTAAGTGATTTTCCCTGGACCATAAAATTCTGAGTTGGGTTATTTGAGGTCTTGCTGACTTGACAATTTACCTAGTATATTCTGCAGCCTCTTTCAGTAATATTGTCTCTCAATGTTGTTGATCAGTGAATCATGACCAATCCCACCCTAACATTTTTAAATGCAGCTGTAACTTTATTTTGCTTGTTACTCATTTTGAAGCTTTATTTTCAATGCACTGGTCCTGGTTATGAAAGACCTTTTTCTATGTGTGTATGAGGATCTAATTAGTCAGGGTATGTCTATGCTAACATCATGTGGTTGCTTTGCTGATCATTTACCTTTCTCTAATCCACCTAACCATTCTCTCTTCATTCCATCTGTTTACCTTCATCAATCTACCTATCTCTTTCTCTATCTGATATTCTCTCTCTCTCTCTCTCTCTCTCTCTCTCTCATCTCTCTCTCATTTATTTATCTAGTCATTCTCTATGTCTCCTGTCTTGTTTCTATCTCTGCCTCTTTATCTCTGTCTCCATCTGTCTGTGTCTGTCTCCTTTTTTTCCTCCCCCAGTTTTCCTCCAACCAATAGATTTTTCAATCATCACTAAACCGAACTAAAATAATATTTATTAACCACCTATATATGCCATTCCCTTTGTAATGTATTGGGGTTACAAGTACAAAAATGAAAATAGTTTCTTATCTTAAGAACACTAGAGGGTGGATAGGTGGCACAGTGGATAAAGCACTGGCCCTGGATTCAGGAGTACCTGAGTTCAAATCCAGCCTCAGACACTTGACACTTACTAGCTTTGTGACCCTGGGCAAGTCACTTAACCCCCCCATTGCCCCGCAAAAAAAAAAAAAAAAGAACACTGGAGTCTATCTGGGAGAGACCTTTATATGTATACACAAAAGAGTACCACTGTAATTTGGCCAAGGCTTTGTACTATCAACTGGGGGCATTGAGACTCAAAGTAGAAGATAATATTTGAACTGAGTCTTGAGAAACAGCGTGGCATAGTGAATAGGAAGACATTGACTTCAAGTCTCAGCTCTACTATACATTGGTGGTGGGCTCCTCGGGGTGTGAGGGTGGTGAAAAAATGAGATAGAAAGATAGAAAGAGACATACAGAGACAAAGAGATCCATTCATTCAGGGAATTGGAAATGAAGCATACTACTCACCTCCTGACAGGTACTGGATTCAAGGAGCAGAATAAGACACACATTTTTGGACATAGGGGAAAGAAACAGAGTTAACACCAAAAGAAAATGAATAGAAAGAAAAGAAGATCTTTGAAGCACTTTTTAAAAGTGGAAAGGAAGAAAAAATATCAGATAATTAGGATGGCTTTGAAAGTTACATACCAAATCTATAATATACTTAATGAAAAAGCAAACTCTACATAATAGACTGAGAATTTTGTGCACAATCCTTTTCTTATTTCTCAATTGAATTGTTAAATTATATGACTTTGAGTCTTGGAGTTTGCTGTTTTCAGTGTGTTTTTTTTTTCTGAAAGTAATCTATGGATTATTTAAATTATCACTTTATTTTTTATGTTCAGAAGTTCTGGGAAATTTTCTTGTATTATTTCTTGCATTATTGGGTTTATGATTTTTGACTTGTTATGTTCTTTCAGGAGACCTATAGTCCTTACATTATTTCTCAACATCCTGTCTTGGAGATGAATATGTTTTACTTGTATGGACAGCTTGTTTTCTTTTAATGTTATTGCTTTCTGACTTCTTCCAGAGTGTCCTTCACTTATGACTGCATTCCCAGTCATTTGTTCTGTTTTTCATTTCTTTGGTGAATCTTTTCACCCCAGATTCAACTTTTCTCCATTCTGCCAATCATTTCTGCTGTACAAGCCATGAGTTCTATTATCATAGTACTCATTTCTCTTTTAAACCTTTCCCAAACAGTGTGTTGTGGTTCCATATTCTTTTAAAAATCCATAGGGTTTTTGACTCATCAGGTGTTGAATCATTTTCTTTTGTTTTACAGAATTTATTCATAGATGCCTAAACTCATTTACCAGATGTGGAGGCCATATTTTCTTCTGAAGCTAATTTATTCCCTATTGTTTTATCTACTTATGTTCAGGCATAAGTTTGAGATTTTTCCTCCTGACTTCTTTCTTAATTTGTCTCTCATACCCCATTATCTCTTACTATTGTTTGTTTTCTGACTCTCTCTGCTTTGATGGTGGTTCTCAAAGCATCTCAGAATCCTCCCAAACTAAGAAAGTCATGGTTCATCAGCTTAGGTCTCTGCCACAATTGAATTCTAAGGGTACAGAACTGGTTTTAGCTGAATGTTGGACCCTTTCCTTCAGTTTTTGTGGAGTACCAGATATTTCCCTGCCAAATGCATGGATGATACCCTTCCCCTTCCACTCTGTTTTTCAGTTTTCTGGCCCACTGAAACAGTGTGCCACTATGCTGGTAATATTATAGGGCAAATTTCTGACATTTGGAGCTTGGATCTCCATGGTACTGGAAAGAAGTACTGGAAAAAGGGAGATACATAAGGATCTGGGAATGAATTTTGGTGGAAGTCCATAGTTTGGTAGGCTATTGCATTCTTGATGACAGGAGCATAATAATAGATGTTGGGGAAGAAGGTGCTTAGTGAGCATGAATTAGGAATTAGTTCATGGAATGTTTAACTTTTTTGCATTCTTGGTGTCCTGCCAGTGGTGCAAATTCAAATAGAAACAAATCCCAGTGGTTGCATATTGGCTTAGAAAACCTCACATTAACATTATTTATGTTGTATTATATTTTAATGTAATTTATTAAACATTTATTAATGACATTTTAATATGATTTTGGATGCATGGGGCAGGGGCACTCAGTCTGACACCTCTGTTTAGACTATAAGACAGCTGAAATTGTTTTATCTCTGGTTTATAATTTCTGTCTTTGAGACACTATGAGAGGTTGTATGGATCACAGAAAATGTTTAGTCTTTCATCCTATTGGCTATATGACCTAAAATTCCATAATCCTATTCTTATGTTCTGAAACATACATATATATGCATATATGTGTATTATACATACACACATATATTTATATGTGGATATGCATATGCATAAATGTATATTATACACACATGCATACATACATTGCTTGGTGTTTGTTAAAATCAGGTGCTTTTTTTTTTTTAGTGAGACAATTGGGGTTAAGTGACTTGCCCAGGGTCACACAGCTAGTTAAGTATTAAGTGTCTGAGGTCAGATTTGAACTCAGGTACTCCTGATTCCAGGGCCGGTGCTCTATCCAGTGCACCATCTAGCTGTCCCTGGTGCTTTTTTTTTCAATTAAGAAAGTCCGGGGAGAACATATAAGTGTACCCACAATTAGCAGGCACCCTCAAAAGTGATCCAGCAAAGGAGAAATACAGAACAATCAGAAAAGTAGGAGAAACAAAAGAGTTGTAATGAAAACCAGAGGAATGAGTGTATTCAGAAGGAGAGCAGTGGTCAGTACTACAAAATACCACAGAGAGATCTAGAGTGATGAGAATTGAGGAAA
This sequence comes from Dromiciops gliroides, assembly GCF_019393635.1. NCBI lineage: Eukaryota > Metazoa > Chordata > Mammalia > Microbiotheria > Microbiotheriidae > Dromiciops > Dromiciops gliroides. Next base: position 109,145,425 of record NC_057865.1, on the reverse strand, counting down.
AAATCATCAAATTTTGGAATTAGGATAACAATGGTAAGTATAGAAAGAGCAAGGTTTTTTTTAAGTTTAGTGATAAAGTCAAAGGCTCATGAATGTATAAGAAGAGAGGACATGGAAATTATGATTGTAATTGATATGATTGTATCTGCCTCTATAGTAAATGCCTTCAAGCCCTTCTCTCCTCAATCCTGTCTTATCTGTACTTAGACAGACCTTGAAGAAATGATGCTATGTAGTAAACTTGGTTCTTCCAAAAGGACCATTATCCTAGCTACCCCAAATTAATGGCTCATAGTGGTACTAATCAGCCCAGACTCAGCTGTTCTCTGCCAGTCTCTGAAACAAATGCCAAGTACTTTCCACAATGGAAAAAATAAATATGTCAATATGCAGAAGTGGCTATATTTTAGTGTGATGATTACCAGCTCTCTGAAGTCAGCCAAGTTGGCCTAGTTTCTTAAATCATCCCACTCCCCACAATAATCTTTTACACAGTGCTATATGACTTTTAAAATTTTTTAAGAAATTTGTGTTGCCTTTTAATACCTATAGAGACCTTTGGGTGTCATTGAATCAAGGCTGATTGCTAGTAATGAATGAAATTATGACTTTTCTTTATTTTTAAAATAACTTTTTCACTCAAAGTTCAAAAGTAACTTGAAGGGGCGGCTAGGTGGCACAGTGGATAAAGAACCGGCCTTGGATTCAGGAGTACCTGAGTTCAAATCCGGCCTCAGACACTTGACTTACTAGCTGTGTGATCCTGGGCAAGTCACTTAACCCCCATTGCCCAGCCAAAAAAAAAAAAAGTAACTTGAAGTCAGAACCTCATTTTCAATGATAAGAAATTCTGGTAACTCAAGGATCAAAGTACATGGTGGTGTTTACTTCCTTCTGTCACACCAGAAACTGGTAGTCTTCAGATCTATATTTGAGTTAATACAGAATCAAATCAATATTTCAGTTTAAGGTTTCTGAAAGTGTTTTTTAAACAATCCTCTAAATAAGGTAATACAAGAATTGTTCCCATTTTAAGACAAGGAAATTCAGGCTCAGGGAGGATATAATATGCCTAGAGTGAAAGAATAAATGTCAAAGGCAGAATTCAAACTCATGTCTCCTTATATCAGGTTCTGTGATACTCTCCATCTGACTCTTCTCAGAAGTCAGAAAAGAAGTAATAGGGGCAGCTAGGTGGTGCAGTGGATAAAATACTGGCCCTGGATTCATGAGGACCTGAGTTCAAATCTGACCTCAGACACTTGACACTTACTAGCTGTGGGACCTTAGGTAAGTCACTTAACACTAATTGCCCAGCAAAAACAAACAAACAAAAATAGGAAAGAAATAATAGCAACATCAAATCCAGGGTCAATAAGAGACCTTTGTTTAATTATACATATATTATAATTTTAGTATTTTCAGTTTCCTACTTGAATTTGGATTGGTGAAACTTCATTGCATTTTTTTCAGAACTAATAGTTCTGATGAGGTAGATACATAAGAGATTTTAAAAATGCTTCCTCTGAGAATGGTAAACTGTATATGCCTATGATTGTGTGTACATGATATGTTAAAAACAGTTTGAAATTAATTATGTTAGGGAATTTTTCATAAGGTCTGTTTTTCTAGTATTTCCCACATTGTAGTTGGGAGTCCATAAAGTTGGCTAGTTTTAGCAAATAGAACCAATTCAATTTGATATTTCAATTTGGCAAGTATTAAGTGTACTGTGCAAGGCACTATGCTAGGTAAAATGTTAAACTATGAAAAATATTAAATATGAAAATAACGTACTTCCTGCCTTGGAGGATGTTATATTCTTATGGAGATGAGGAATTCTGAATGCATATAAATTATGATAAAAAAGATACTGTGATAGAAAGAAAGCAAAGCAAAGCGAAGTGCTATGAAAAATTCAAGAATAAATATAACTGTTTGACTTGAGGAAGGCTTTGTGGAGAAAGTGGCATATTAATTCATCTTTGAAAGAAAGGAAGGACTACAGCAGATACAAATGTAGGGAGAGGAGTCTATGCCAAGCATGAGGAATGATGACACAGAGATGAAAAAAAAAAAGCAAAATTAGAATGATGGAGGGAATGATTCAGTCAAGCAGGAACACAGCATATAAGAAGGGTAATAATATCAAACAAGATTTGGCAGATAAATTAAAATCATTGATGGAGTTGGTGAGAGGCCTTGAATGCCAAGGTTAGAAGTTTGAATTCTATTTACTAGGCAATGAAAAGCTACTATTTTTTTCAAAGTAGAGGAGTGACATGAAAGTGGATGAGATTAAGGTGACAAGTGTAGAGAAACAAAGAGAAGAGGTTCAAAAACAGAACCTTGGTAGATACCAATGCTTAAGGAGTAGAAGTTAGCAAAATCCCACAGCAACACTAGAGAGGATCATGACAGGAAAAGGTTGGCAAAGAGGTCATTAGTGAGAATTATTGGATTGAAGTCATATTATAAGGTACTGAAGAGTGCATAGATGATGAAAAAGTAGAAGCAATGAATGTTGAGTGCTCATTCTAAGAGTTTTAGTAGCTAAGGGAGGAAGAGAAAGACATCAATAGCTTTAAGAGGTAGTAGAATTCAGGAAAATTTATATGTTTTTCTCATAGGATAAATAAAACTTGAATATGGCAGAAGGGAATATGGTACAGCAGGGAATGGGATCAAAGATGATGATTGAGGGATTAGATTTATCATAGCTACCTAGCCTAACCTCATGGACTGTGTGGGGCAGCTAGGTGGTGCAATGGATCAAGCACTGACCCTGAAGTTGGAAGGACCTAACTTAAAATTTCATCTCAGACACTTACTATCTGAGTGACACTGGGCAAGTCACTTAACCCCAATTGCCTAAAATGTCGGGGAACATCTCCAGTCATCCTGATCCATATCTTGCCACTGGACCCAGGTGGTTCTGAAGGAGAGAATGAGGCTGACAGCTTTGTACAGTCTTCCCTCACTTAAATCCAATTCACTTCAAGTCATGACATCACCTCTATATCATGGTCCTCCTCGAGAATGAAGGACAAACAACAATGGACTGTGTTCTGAGCTGAGCCTGATTCTGATTCAGGCAAGTCCACTGGTACTTTAGATTCAATATCAAAAGAAAACGAGATACTCAGGCCATTCAACAGTTCCTAAAAGAAGATTTATGTAGCCATAACTACAAAAGGATATCCAAGAAAGTTAGGCAACTGGAGTTGATTGAGCTGAGGAAAGCTCCCATCCCCCAAACATCTGAAAGACCCCCCTCAGCTTCTCTTGGCTACTTTGTACTCAAACATTAAGGCAGTTATGTCAATGATCTGAGACCTTAGTCCCCTAAGTCAAATAAATCTAAGGAAAAATTAGCCTGACCTGAAGGATAGGGGGAGTTAAAATAGCATTTCTACCACAGACCAAAAGAATGGAATTCTACTTTTTTTTTTTAGATTGATGAACGAGTGTTCACATGCATGCATGCAGAGCCCACTTTACATTGAATAATTAAACATTGCCTTTGATGACTTGTCACTTTATAAGTCTTATATGAGACAGAATATATATAGGAGCCAGGTGACTTGGAATGAAGTCTCCCTCCACTACTTGCTAAGTGACCTATGGCAGGTGATTTAAATTCCAGGGCTCCCAGTTACCTCATCTGTAAGTTGACAATACCATTATCATTAATACGAATAACAATAACAAAAATAATACATTATATTATTTATTATAATTATGCATAGTTATAATAAACAATAGAATAGAATGTTATAATAATAGGGTATAATATATTATATATGGTGTGTGTGTGTGTGTGTGTGTGTGTGTGTGTGTGTGTGTGTGTGTGTATGCCAGCTCAAATTCAGGGATCTGGGCCAAATAATGATCTGTTGGCTTGTCCAACTCAAAGATATATGATAGGAAGGCAAGTGGCAGCAAATGGACTTGTGAACTAGGATATATAATTTTAACTGTTTCAAAGATGGAATTGCTCCTAGTAATTCATGTCACTCTAAATTTGACACTCTGACCTGTGAGTCAGATAGATAATACCAAGGAAAGACAGTTCATTTTCTCTCCCCCATTGCCTAGGAAGAGTAAGAATTATTTTCTTCATTTAGTTCTTTTCAGGCCATATAGTACCCCTGCAAAACCCCAGAAATGGAGACTAAAACCTGCCCTGATAAAATGTCAATAAGGTATTTCTGCATTATGCTCTTTGCCAACTAATATGGATTAGAATAGCACCTCTAGTCCATTTAAAAAAAAAAGCCTTTTTAAAGTCCTTTTAACCTTGAAAAAATGCAATCATAGACTCTGGCAGTGAATTGCCCTTGTTCTGGAAACATACTGTTGGATTTGTGGTGATGAAAAAAGAGACATTTTCTTGAAGAATAAATCAAAGATTTTGTCCTAATGTACTGCCAGGGTGGATCTGGTCTGGAATCAGATACACCAAGTCTCATTTCATCTTATGAATTCCATTTTGCATTAGCTATATTTAATTTGCTAAAGATATTAAACATTTCCTGAAGAACAAAGGTGACTCTAGTTTCTATTTTGGGGATTCACCACAAATAATACTTCCCCATACCCTACAATTTACATAAACATCTCTGCATAGACACTGATGATGATGAGTTAATAATTGTATAATTGCCTATCTATTTTTTGTCATCAACACTATTTTCTCTCAGTAAAGCCAGAGTAGAATCATTAAAAGTAAAGTAGAACTGCCCTCCCCAACCCTCAAAAATCTAGGCATTGACTTAGTTGATCAACTTTGGTGGCATTTTTGGTTCAAGGGAGGGTGTCTGAAATGTGACTATAGCTTCCTTCCTTTGGATTCTGGCCAGGTGGAGATATGCACAGTAGCACATCTAGAGCATACTTGATTACCTAAAATTGTTTCTGAAACTGGAAGCATCAAATTCAGATAGGTTTCAAAACTTCTGCTTTATGAAATCTTTTTAGAGTAAAGAAGAGACAGACATTCAACATCTCGGCCATCTATAGCCCAATCTTCCTTCTATATTACAACCTTGTAAAAAGGTTAAAATTGTTAAAATGTCCATTTGAATATTTTCTTCTCTTGGCAAAGTATCCTCAGTTCCTTCAACCAGTCCCTATGACATGGGGATCCTCATCATCCTGGGCATTCTGTTCTGAATGCTCTCAAGAGGAACAATAGCCTTTCTAAAATGTGGCACCTAAAAATGAACATAATAAGACAGTTGTGATTTGGCAAGGACAGAGAAGAATGGGACTATGAATTTCTTCATTTCTATTAATGCAACCAACATTTCGTTAGATCTTTGAGTCATCATACTACTTAGTGGATTCATATTGAGCTTATATTCCATTAACTACCTTCTCCCTTGCACCAAATCTTTTTGCTTATGAACTGTTACCTAAACATGGCTCTTTATGAAGCTGATTGTTAACTCCACTTATATTTCCACCCACTTGATATGGCTTTTATATATAGATTATTTTTTTTCAATATGTTGTCATCCAGCATGTGAACTCTCCTTCCAAACTATGGAAAGGCAGCACAACATTTTGCAAAGAGAAGTGGATTTTGAGTCAGAAAACCATGGTCCAAATATCAGATTTCCAGCTTAATGAACTAGCAAAAATCACATGCTTTGCTCCTCATTTTCATTTAGCCATAAAATTAAGAGATTGTACTTGATCATTATTAAGGTCTCATAAGGTTCTAAATCTCATCACATCATTTATCATCTAGAATATTTGATACTTACATATTAGATGCCTTCACTCAACTCCTTGGAAAAAAAAATTAACGGTAGAGAACAAAGTACAGATATTTGGGACACTCCATAAGACGCTTACCTCATTAATGACATTAACTTATTTGGGTCTTAACATTTAACTAGTTCAAAATCCAACTGAATGTACTCTTGTCTCCTTGATATATCTTCATCTTATTTATATAGATACTATGAGAGAGTTTGTCAAGTGCTTGGTTGATCAAACAAATTAAAAAAAAAAAACATTTATTAAGCATTCACTAAATGCCAGGCACTATGCTAAGGATTGGGGATAAAAAAAGCAAAAAACAAAAAAACCAGTTCCTGTCCTCAAGAAATATACAATATAATGGGAGAGACTATTAGTAAATATAAGTAAAAGTTGTCTAGATCAGTTCTCTATCAATTTATTCATATTTTTAAGGAAAGAAATTATTCTGTTATGCCCACTTCTTGGTTAGTTGTTGTTGTTGCTATTGCTCTTATTGTTTGACATTGAGTCTCCCAATCTTGCCCAGCTTAGAAATGTAGTGACCACTCATGGATCTAATCTCAGCATTGATAAAGACAAAAACTTTGTCATGCTTCATTTACATCTAAGGTGGGTTCATCACTGAAATAGTACTCCTCTGCTTCTGGAGATTTCCCATCTTAAAGCCAGACATCTTCATTATTTTACCAGCTTATTATATTTCAGCATTCACAACATTGTTCTTATAGTATGAAGCTACTCTTTTACTATTCATCCTTAATTATATGCCTTTGATTTCACCATCTGCATCTTCCATATTTTTCAACAATGTGATATAGCAGCCTCAAAAGCAAATGCCATTTGGGATGCATTGAGAAACATAGTCTAGAATTAGGGAGATGATAGTCTTATGTTACCTTTTACTGGTCAAGTCCCATCTGGTTTATTGTAGTGGCTTTAAAGAATCACATTTAAGGAAAGACATTGATAAACTCAATGGTGGCCAGAGGAAGGGATTCAGTATAGACAGTGGAATGGAGCTCACTCCATATTAAAATTGGTTGAAGGTACTGAGAATGTTGATCTTGGAAAGAGAAGGCATTAAATTGGAGCAGGGAGCATGATAGTGGTCTTTAAGTATACTGGAAGCCTTAATCTCTATCTCCCTCACTTTCTTTAACTGTAAAATGGGGAAAGTAATAGCATGTATTTCCTAGGGTAGTTGTGATGACTCTATAAGGTATTTGGAAAGCACATAGCACAGTGTCTGGCACTGACTAGACAATAAATGCTTATTTCAGCCTATTCCATGCATTTATTGTCTAAATGGTTCTAAAATTCGGAGACTCTTTGATTCTATGATGAGTATTTTCTTTGGGTATGTATAAAACAACTTAGAAAAACAAGGACTCTGATCTATTTGATGACCAGTTATGATTACAAAGGACCAATGAAGGAGCATACTAGCAAATTCTGACAGAAAAGGCAATGTACTCAACATCCAGACAGAGATAAAAATTCTCAGATACAGCCAAAATGGTAATTTCATTTTCTTGACTATGCATATTGATTAAATTGATTTTGTTTTTCTTTTGTTTATCTCTACTGGGGTAGAGTTTGGAAGTGGAGTGATATTAGTATTAGGACTGCTGAAAAAAATAATAAAAGAAAGAAATGATCACTTATGCATAGCAGAGTATAGAAGAAAAGCTAGAAGGAAATACAGACAAAATTTCCTTTAAAAGTTTACATGTTTGGGTCAGCTAGGCGGTGCAGTGGATAAAGCACTGGCCCTGGATTCAGGAGGACCTAAATTCAAGACTGGCCTCATACACTTGACACTTACCAGCTGTGTGACGCTGGGCAAGTCACTTAACCCTCATTGCTCTGCAAGAAAATAAAAGAAAGTTTACATGTTGAATTTATTATATATATACATATACACATATGTATTTAAAAATAAAAGTAAAACCCACATTTACAAAAATATTTATAGCTGCCCTTTTTGTGGTGGCAAGGAATTGGAAATTGAGGGGATGTCCATCAATTGGGGAATGGCTGAACAAGTTGTGGCATATGAATGTAATGGAATATTATTGTGCTGTAAGAAAAGATGAGCAGGTGGAGTTCAGAGAAACCTGGAAGGACTTGCATGAACTGATGATGAGTGAGATGAGCAGAACCAGAAGAACATTATACACAGTATCATCAACATTATGTGTTGATCAAATGTGATAGACTAGATTCTTCTCACCAATCCAATGGAACAAGAAAGTTCCAAAGGACTCATGATGAAAAAGGCTCTCCAAATCCAGAAAAAAAAGAAACTGTGGAATATTGATGCTGATTGTACCATACTATTTCTTTTGTTTTTGGTGCTGTTGGTTTTCTGATTTGAGGTTTTTCCTTTTTGCTCTGATCCTTCTTGTATAACATGACTAATGCAGAAATATGTTTAATGCTATAATGCATATATAAGCTATATCAGATTGCCTGCTGTCTAGGGGAGGGGGGAGGGAGGGAGAAAAATTTGAAATTGGAAATCTTATATAAACAAATGTTGAAAATTATTTCTACATATAACTGGAAAATAATAAAATAATTTTATTTTTAAAAAGTAAAAGTAAACTATGTAACAATTTAATGTACAGACTTCTTTTTCTGTTCTACTTCTTATATGGGAGAAGACATTTTATTTAATATTTTCTAAATTGGGAAATATTTTTAAATGGAAAATCAAGGAAACAAGGTTAATTAAGGATGCAAATGGATTCTGGAGCTGCATAACCTACAAAAAATGGAGTGAAACTATCTTGTGACTTAAGATAACCTAGAAGATCTTCAGGAAAAGTCTATTTCACCTGGGTAAAAGGGGAACATAGCTCAGCACAGAGGCTGTCTGGGCACACCAGCAGAAGGCTCTTAGCCACAACACAAAGAAGCAGCTGAGGACCTGAGGTCCTATCTCAGAAAGCTATTGGCACAGCAGGCCAGTTGTGAGGCCCTCATCTTCAATGCAGAAGGCAATCTGCCAACTAGGGTATCTGACACACAATATGATTAAATAGGCTTGGCTACTCCAGTGCAGTGAACAAGCTGAAAGCTGCTGAAGCCTGAGCAGAAAGTCAGGAACTGGGCTCCTGGCCCCCAGCAAAAGCCACTTGGTACAGTGCATGCTGTACCCCAGGAGCAGAGTTTTACTTTAAAAGACACAAAATAGGCTAAAATATTAATAAGAAACAAAAAAGGACCCTCACCACAGAAAGATATTTTGGTGGCAGGGAGGATCAAAATGTAAACTCATAGAGGACAACAATGTCAAAATGCCTACATGGGAAGACTTAAAGGGGAAGAGGAATTGGTCTCAAGACTAAAAAGCTCTCTTGGAAGAGCTTAAAAGGGAATCAAATAAGAGAGGTAGAAGAAAAATTGGGAAAAGAAATTAGAGGTATCTGAGAGAGTCAATAGTTTAGAAAAAGAAAATAATACCTTAAAATACAATTAGATAAATGGAAAAGGAGGTGCAAAACTGACAGGAGAAAATAATAACTTAAGAACCAAATTGGGTAGATGAAAGCTAATGACTCAATGAGACAACAGAAAGAAGCAAAGTATAATCAAAAGAATATAAAAGTAGAACAAAATGTAAAATACCTTTTTAGAAAAAAAGTAGACCTGGACAATAGATTCAGGAAGGACAATTTAAGAATAACTAGACTATCTGAGAGCCATGATCAAAAAAAGAGCCTGTATAGCGTATCCCATGATATTATCCAGGAGAACTACCCCAATGACTTAGAATCAGAGGGAAGAAATAGTCATTGAAATAATCCATTGATCAACTCCTGAAAGAGACCTCAAAAGAAAAACTCCAAGTATTATCATAGCAAAATTCCAGAATTATTAGGTAAAGAAGAAAATACTGCGAGCAGCCAGAAGGAAACAATTTAAATATCAAGGAGCAACAACTAGGATTACACAGGACCTGACAGTCTCAACATTAAAAGACTACAGGGTTTAGAATATGATATTCTGAAGAACAAAGGAAGTTGAATTACTATGAAGAATGTACTACCCCACAAAATTAATCATAATAATTCAGGGGAAATGATGGGCATTCAATAAAATAGGGTACTTTAAAACTTTCCTAACAAAAGCTCAGAACTGAACTGAAAATTCAATCTACAAATCTAAGACTCAAGAGAAGTATGAAAAGGTAAAATAGGGGAAATAAACAAAACAAAACATGGTATTTAATATTAAAATGTTTATAGCCCTACAGGAGATAAAGATACTTATAACTTTTGAGAACTGTATTTCTAGTAAGTCAGATAGGAGAAGTACACATAAATAGAGGGTGTGTGTGTAAGTTGATTTGGATATGATGGTATAAAAAAAAACTTATGGAGTAACAAAAAAGATTATACTGGGAGAAAAGGAAAGGGAAAATAGAATGGGGTAAATCACATCACATGAAGAGGCACAAAAGTCCTATTACAATAGAGGAAAAGAAGGGAGGGGTGAGCATTGTTTCAACCTTACTCTCATCTGATTTGGCTCAAAGAGGGAATAACATATATACTCAGTTGGGTATAGAATTTTATTTTACTTTCTAGGGAAGTAAGAGGGGACAGGAGAAAGAAAAGGGTGGGGTACTGGTAGAAGTGAAAGTAAAGCTAGAAGGAAAAAGGGAAAGAAAAGGGAGCTGGGGCTGATAGAAGTGAGGACAAAACTAGGAGGCAAAAGGGGAAATGGCAAAAGGGAAGTGGGGCTGATAGAGAAGACGGTAGATAGATTGAGGGAAGTGCTGGTCAGAAGCTAAAAATACTGGTGAGAAGGAACAGAGGGAGAGGAGAAAGAAAACTATAAAGAAGGTGGATAATATGATGAAGTGAAAGATTCCATTAGTAATCATAACTTTGAATGTGAATGGGATAAACCCTCCTATAAAAGGAAGTTGCTAGCTGAGAGGATTAAAAACCAGAATCTTCCAATATGTTTTTCTTACAAGAAACATATGTGAAGCAGAAAGATACACACAGAGTAAGGTAAAAGGATGGAGTAGAATCTATTATGATTCAGCTGAAGTAAAAAAAAAAAAAGCAGGGGTAGCAATCCTTATCTCAGACAAAGCAAATTAATTAAAAGAGATAAGGAAGGAAACCTCATCTTGCTAAAACAGAATGGCTATCCAAATAATACAATAATACAATACAATAATCCTGTGCCTTTACCAGTATTTTTCTTTATTATTTCCCCTTCCTTACAGTTGTCTCTACTTAATTGTCCTCTATGCCTTACAGTACATATGGGTATTCTATGAGATGGAAATAAGGGTAGATTTACTGTTATTTATTCTTCCTAGGTTTCCTGTACCACTTTGGCCAATATGGAATAAAGTGTCAGTAATAGAAAGGACATTTCATTCTGTATGAAGTAGCAGGGGGGAAAAGTGCATTTCCCTCACAATCTAGACTAATATTCAGCACGCATAGATTTAAAAAAAATCTTTAAGGTATTTTCATATTTTCTAATTGCATGTAAAAATAATTTTCAACATTTATTTTTATAAGATTTTGAGTTCCAAACAAAAAAAAGTAGAAACAATATGTTCAATCTGCATTTAGATTTGATAGTTCTTATTTCTGGATGTGGAGAAAATTTTCCATCATGAGTCCTTTGGAAATGTGTTGGATCATTGTATTGCTGAGAAAAGTTAAGTTTATCACAGTTGATCATCACACAATATTGCTGTGTACAATGTTCTCTTGGTTCTGCTCACTTCACTCAGCATCAGTCCATTTAAATCTTTCCAGGTTTTTCTGAAATCTGCCTGCACATCATTTCTTACAGCACAATATTATTCCATTACATTCATATACTAAAAGTTGTTCAGTCATTCCCCAATTGACGGATATTCCCTTGATTCCCAATTCTTTGCCACCACAAAGAGAGATGCTATAAATCTTTTTGTACATGTGGGTCTTTTTTTCCTTTTTTATGATCTCTTTAGAATACTGACCTAGCAGTGGTATTACTGGGTCATAGCCCCATAGACCTTTGGGCATAGTTCCAAATTGTTCTCCAGAATGGTTGGATCAGTTTACAACTCCACCAACAATGCATTAGTGTTCCAATTTCTCCACAACTTATCCAGCATTTATTATTTTCATTTTTTCTCATATTAGTCAATCTGATTGGTATGAGGTGGTACCTCAGAGTTGTTTTAATTTGAATTTCTACAATCAATAGTGATTTAGAGCATTTTTCATATAGCAATAGATAGCTTTGATTTCTTCATATGAAAACTGCCTATTTATATCATTTGACCATTTCACAATTGGGGAATGACTTGGATTCTTTCAAATTTGATTTAGTTCTCTATATATTTTAGAAATGAGGCCTTGATCAGAAGCACTGGCTGTAAAAATTGTTTCTCAGATTTCTGCTTCCCTTCTAATTTTGTTTGCATTGCTTCTGTTTGTACGAAACTCAAATATTTTATATTGTCTGCAGATATTTCAAATGGAATTTCTCTTTCTATCTCTTGCTACTGAGCTTTGGTATTATGTATAGAAATGCTGATGATTTATGTGGATTTATTATATATCCTGCAACTTTACTAAAGTTGTCGTTTCAAGTAGTTTTTTAGTTGATTCTCTAGGATTCCCTAAGTATACAATCATATCATCTGCAAAGAGTGATAGTTTTGTTTCCTCCTTGCCTATTCTAATTCCTTTAATTCCCCTTTCTTTTCTTATTGCTAAATCTAATATTTATAGTGCAATATTAATAGAGGTGGTAATGGACATCCCTGTTTCATCCCTGATCTTATTGGGAATGCCTCTAACTTATTCCCATTACATATAATGTATGCTGATGGTTTTAGGTAGATACTGCTTATAATTTTAAGGAAAACTCCATTTATTCCTATGCTATCTAGTGTCTTTAATAGGAATAAGTGCTTTATTTTGTCAAAAGCTTTTTCTGAATCTATTGAGATAATCATATGATTTTAGTTAGTTTTGTTATTCATGTGGTTGATTATGTTGATATTTTTCCTAATGTTGAACCAGCCCTGCATTCCTGGCATAAATCCCACCTGGTCATAGTATATTATTTTGGTGATAAATTGCTGTACTCTCTTTGCTAATATTTTACTTAAACTTTTGCAGCAATATTCGTTAGGGAAATTGGTCTATAATTGTCTTTCTCTGTTTTGGCTCTGCCTGGTTTAGGTATCAACACCGTATTTGTGTCATAAAAGAAATTTGGTAGAACTCCACTTATTTTTCCAAATAATTTATATAGTATTGAGATTAATTGTTATTTAAATGTTTGGTAGAATTCACTTGTAAACCCATCTGGCACTGGAAATTTTTTCTTAGGGAATTCATTCATGGGTTGTTCAATTTCTTTTTCTAAAATGGGGCTATTCAGGTCTTTTATTTCCTCTTCTGTAAATCTGGGCAATTTATATTTTTGTAAACATTCATCCATTACAATTACACACAGATATTTAATAAATGCTTATTACATTGATAAAAAGTAAATAAGACTGAAAAATATATGCAGTGATATATTTTTCCTATCCACCTCAATTTTCTGAAACTCTCTAAAGCTGAGAGAAAGAAGTATATGAAAGTAAAGCAAATAGCCCCTTAAAGAGAATTTCCCTAGTGAAGAGCAATTTTTGCAAGAAAAATCTATCCTTATTTACAATTGAGATAATTGGCTCTTGCATCTCCAAGATTTCTTAAACTATGGCTATCATTTAAATCCCATCAAATTAAAAACCAATAGACTTGAATGTTGGGCTACTTTAATGAACAGACTAATTTGACTGTATACTCTGATCAATTGTCTAGAAATCAGCAGTTAAGCCAAACAAGGAAAATAAGATTTTAAAAATATATGCAATTAAAATCAGTAAACATTTGTAACTGTGCTAACTACTAGGCAACTCACTTATCCTCTAAATGCTCTTGATAACTTTCTAAAATTCACTAAGACTATAAGTTGTAGAGGTGCTTATCTGCACTGATAGAGGGAATGTCCTCATCTGTGTAGGCTTCCATCAGTCGTGGATGACCATGGTTCAGTGCCTTGAAGAGCCACAGGCGACAGTGTGGCTGCTCACACGGGAGCCGTAGCTCCTGAGTGACTTATAACCGATAACTGCTGCATCCCATGTTGTATCTACCCCATGAGGAGTAGCTGGAATGTCCTCTCCAGGGCACTGGCCTGGGCGGATCAAAATGGAAAACAAGCTGTTGCCCATGCAGCAGGTTTTCCCTCTCTGCAACATTGGTGGATCCAAAGGAGAAGCAGAGCCGATACAGTTTGGCACCAGTGCTGCTGCAGGACTTGCCAGAGGGATGTGATGTCCAACATCCAACTTCCTAAGGGACTTTGACTCCTGATTTTTCCTTGGGTTTAACTCCTGAATCCTTTCCCATATATGGGTATAGCCACAAGGCAGCGGAGGTTTAAAATCAGGGTTTCCTTCCCCTAGGCGGGTTGCCTGCCAAGGCTAATGAGCCCCACCTGCCCGAAGCAACTGGGTTTAAGGTGCTGGTGATTCACCTTTGTGAGTCCTCATCTAGGACTTTCCTAAACCTGTTATGGTTATGCAAGCTTACTGCTACTAGAGAAGCTGAGGCTGAGGCTGCTGGATATCTTGAACTCAAGAGTTAGTCCTTAGCTGTAATGATTTTGACTGACTGGATATCTACAAGTCCAACATGAATGTGGTAAGTTCCTGAGAGTGGGAAGTCATCAGGTCAGATGGGGAGAAAGAAATCAAAGGTTGGAAATGAAGCAGGTCAAAGTTGATGTGCCAATCAGTAGTGGTATCAGGCCTATGAGTTCCATTGGACATCTAACTTGGGTGAGATAGGGAGACCCATTCTCCTTCCTTTCCTCCCTCCCACCAAAATAATCAAGAACTTTCCCATAACAAATAAATGAAAGAGCTAGTTTATATCCCAAATCCTTATCCTATCTTATGAATACAAAGCAATTATAATACAGAACAATACAAATAGGGATATTCTAATAATTATGTGGTTCCAGCTGTCCAATTTTCTATGGCCATACTCTGAAACCAAGCCATTGTCACTATGGCAGCAGAAGAGAACCACATGCAATAATAGGCCACTATGTATTTCTATCTGTTTCATGGGTAACTATGACCTGATGATAAGCCTTTTTCTTTAGTCAAGTGGCTCCTTTATACAGAAGATAAAATTTAACCCTGAGACTATAAAGTCTTTTTTGGTTTTAAATACCTTGCTGTAGATATAGCTTTCCTAGGGTCACTTTTGATGACCCTGGGTTACCTCTCTATGCTGAGGCACTTGGGTAGAACTTATGTAGAGGATAGTGGCATGGGAATGGCATATATGGGAGAAGAGAATGATAAAAATCATATAATGACTCCTAAATGTTTATAGACATTTAACTTTTATCTTAACTAATGAACTTTGTCTAATGACCAAGGAACTGATCAAAATAAGCAAAATGCACACTGACATTCTTGAAAAAAATTAAAGCAAAGGACCCAAAGTTAGAGATCTATGGAAGCATTGTTCATAGATTACTCTTGGAAATGGGAATAAAAAAGAGGAAAGGACAGAGTTGGTTTCATCATGTATTTACAGGCAACTAGAAATATCCTTTCAGGGATATTGAGTTAGCTCATCTTGTAATGCTTACAATTAGTATTAGCAAACCTATCAGCTTTGTGAAGAGAATCACAACATGTAAACCAACATCTAGTGTTGAAAAAAATGCAGTGACAGAGCAATATGATATTGAGAATGATCCTCTAACCTAAATCAACATCTCTGATAATTTTAATGTTGTTTATTACTTAATTCTTTAAAAATAATTCCGAACACACACATATATACACATATACATGGTTGCTTGGTT
Source organism: Dromiciops gliroides (assembly GCF_019393635.1). Classification (NCBI taxonomy): domain Eukaryota; kingdom Metazoa; phylum Chordata; class Mammalia; order Microbiotheria; family Microbiotheriidae; genus Dromiciops; species Dromiciops gliroides. Next base: position 109,129,738 of record NC_057865.1, on the reverse strand, counting down.
AGTTTTCCTTTGTTCTCAAAGGGGAACAAAATGGCAACATTGTGTTGGAGTCAAGGTACAATGTTTCTGACTGTGGCTGATGAGACAAATATGAGCTCAGAACTCTACCACAAGTGAGGCACAAATAGTCCATGTGAACATTTTGAGTAGGTATGTCTCTAAATTTGCACACCTCACATTTATTTTAAGATACTTCAATTCTGTTTCTTTCATAAAGAAAAGCTTCTTCTCTGATGTAGGGACAGTATGCTGGATTGTTCTTTCCCAATGTCTCCCACATCATACAATCAATTCCAAAGTTCTTTAGAGAGACCTTTGCAGTGTCTTTGTATGACTTCTTTTGACTACCATGTGAATGGCTCCCATATGTGAGTTATCCAAAAAATAATCTTTTAGGCAAATGTAAATTTGGCATTGAAACAATATAACAAGTTTATCAGAGTTTTATTATCTGCAGCAGAGTTTGATGCTTGGCAGTTTAGCTTGAGAAAGGATTTCAGTGTCTGGCATCTTATCTTTCCAGGTGATCTTCAAAATCTTCCTAAGACAATTTAAATGTAAGCGATTCAGTTTCTTGACCTGGTACTGGTATACTATACAAGTTTCACTGCTATACAATAATGAGGTAAACACAATGACTCTGTAGACCTTCAGTTTGCTAGGCAAGTTAATACTTCTAAAGAAGAGGTATAGAAAGACCATACTTACCTTCAAAGCCTCCCAAACACTGAGCTAGCTCTCACAATGCATGTGCCAAAAATCATCATCTATGTGTCCATCCCTGCAAAGTATACTGCCCAGGCAAGTGAATTTATCCACAGCATTTAAAATTTCTCCATTTGCTGTAACTGATGCTTCCACATATGAATTGAGTGGTTCTGGCTGATGAAGAACCTGTGTTTTCTTGGTGTTAATCATTAGGTCAAAATTAGTGCAAGCAGCAGAGAATCAATCCACACTTTGTCACTTCTTAGCGTTAGAGGTTGCATTGAGTTCACAATCATCTGTGAACAAAGTTGTTTGGAGAGAAATGTTGGGAAAATTTGGCTGGGATGCTCCCTCCTCTTTATCATCTAAATTAAGACAATATTTTTAAAAAATGATTATACTGCCTTAATTTCCTTATCCAGTGTCATACCAATAAAATTATCAATGACATTATTAAACTTATATGTGAGATATATAATTAAGTGATTCAATATTTTAAGATTGAGTTATTTTCCAAAAGTTAAATAATGAAACAAGAAAATTTTAAAGGAAAATAAACCCAGCTAGAAACACCCATGTTAAAATGCTCCAAATGACCAATAACTAGAGACATTCAAATTAAAACAGCTTTGAAGTTCTACATCACACCCATTAGGTTGGCAAAAATTACAAAAGACAAAACAAGACCAATGTTGAAAAGACTACAGGAAACCAGGAATGCTAGTATACTTTTGGTGGAGCAATGAATTGGTCCTTTTTGGAAAGCAACTTTGAACTATTTCTCAATAATTACTAGAAAAATGGAGGAATGAGAAAGTGAGAAGGGGTAAGGGGCAAGGGAGAAGAAGAATGGGGGAAATTTATAAAGGAGAAGCACAAAGAAGGGGTTTTATGATGGAGAGAAAAAATGAAGAAGCATGCAATGCTTGAACCTCACTCTTATCTAAACTTGTTTAAAGAGAGAAATACACACACAGAGTTGTATACAGATATTAAGTAGGAAGAGGAAGGACTAACAGAAATTGGGGGGGGTAATAAGAGAGAGATCATAATTTACAATTGTTGTTGTTTGTCCTTCATTCTAGGAGAAGACAATGATGTCACCCTGATATTATGGCCTGCATTAAATTGGATCTAAGTGAGGGAGGGCTAAGCAAAGTCACCAATCTTACTCTCTCCTCCAGAGTCATCTGGGTCAAGTGACACTATTTTCTATAATCTATCTATCTATCTATCTATCTATCTATCTATCTATCTATCTATCTATCTATCTATCTATCATCTATCTATCAATTTATCTATCTGTCATCTGTCTATCTGTCTCTCTAAGGGAGACTGGAGATGGCCCTAGATGTTTAAGGCAAATAGGGTTAAGTGACTTGCCCAGGATCACATATATAGTGTCTGCGGTGGCATTTAAACGCAGATTCCTTCAACTTCAGGGCCAGTGTTCTATCCATTGTACCACTTAGTTGCCCCAAGAGGGAGATCTGATGATTAAGTGAGTCAGTGGGGACAGGAGAAAGAAAGAGGAGGATAAATAAAAGAGAATAGGATGGAGAGAAATAGTTATAATTAAAACTGTTTCTGTGAATGGGAAGAATTCACATAGAAATCAGAAGTAAATAAATGAATGCATTCAAAATCAGAATACAACAATATGTTTGAAAGAGATGTACTTTATACATAATAACATACATAGAGTTAAAATAAGGGGTTAGAGCATAATCTATTATACTTCAAGTGAAGTAAAACAGTCAGGGATAGCAATCATGATCTCAGAGAAAAAAGCCAAAAAATGACATACTTAAAAGAGATAATAAGGGAAACTACATTTTATTAAAAGGTACATTAAACAATGAAAAGCAATAGCAATGCTAAACACATGGAGCAAATGGTGTAGCATCCACATTGTTGAAGAAAAAGTTATGAATTGTGGGAAGAAATAGGCAGTGCAAGTATAATTTTAGCCCTCTCAGATCTGGATATATCTAGGCATAAAATAAATAAGACAGAAGTTAAGGAGATGAATAGAATTTTAGAAGATAGGAATGATAGACCTAGAGAATATTGAATGGGACTAGAAAGAAATATACCTTTTGCTCGAGTATACATGATACCTACAAAAAATTAACCATATATTAGGACATAAAACCCTCACAAACAAATTCAGAAAAGCAGAAATATAAAATGCACTACTTTAAGACCAAAATGCAATAAAACTCACAATAAATAAGAGGTCTCAGAAGTATAGAACACAATTTTATTGAAAATTAAACAATCTTATCCTAAAGCATGAGTGAATCAAACAACAAATCATAGAAACATTCAATAATTTCATAAAGATAATGACAACAATAAGATAACATACCAAAATTCGTGGAATGCGACCAAAGAGGAAAGTAGGAGAAAATTTACATTTCTAAGTATTTATATCAATATAAGAAATAAAGAGTAGATCAATGAGTTGGGATTGCAATGAAAAGAACTAAAAAAATTAACAATTAACAATTAAATGATAAAATAAAAATACTAAAAATCAAAGGAGAGATTAATAAAATTTAAAGTAAAAAAATTAATTAATAGGTAAAATGAAGAGCTGGTTTTATGTAACAAATCAATAAAATAGTTATAAAATTGTTTAATATTATTTTAAAATGAAATAAAACTAATTTAGGGGCAGCTAGATGGTGCAGTGGATAGAGCACCAGCCCTAGAGTCAGGAGGACCTGAGTTCAAATCTGGTCTCAGACACTTAACACTTTTTAGCTGTGTGACCCTGGGCAAGTCACTTAACCCTAACTGCCTCACAAAAAAAACCCCAAAACCAAAACCAATAAAAAAATGAATTTAAAAGTATAAAATAATGATAAGGGTGAAAGCAATGATGATGAAATCTTAAAAGTATTAGAACACTAATTTATATTACACTAAATATAGCTAATGATAATAAAACACTAAATATAACTATTAAAAATATAACTAAATATGACCAATTATATGACACTAAAACCTAGCAATCTAAATAAATATTTACAAAAATACATATTTGCAAAAATATAAATTTCTCAGAATAATAGATGAGGAAACAAAATAGTTAAATAATTTTATCTTACAAAAAAGAAATTAAATAAGCCCAACTGAGGTCCGTCCCCCAAATTCTGAGAAGTAGACAAATTTATCCTCAAGTTCATCAAATATTTAAAGAACTATTAGTTCTAATACTATGTAAACTATTTTTTTAAAGTGGGAAGGGGGAGCAGCTTGGTGGCACAGTGGATAAAGCACTGGCCCTGGGTTCAGGAGGACCTGAGTTCACATTTGGCCTCAGACACTTGACAATTACTAGCTGTGTGACCCAGGGCAAGTGACTTAACCCTCATTGCCCCCCCCCCCAAAAAAAAGAAAGGATGAAGGATGAGTCCTACCAAATTTTTTCTATGACACAAATATGGTGTTGATACTTCAACCAGGGAATGCAAAAAACAGAGAAATAAAGCTACGGATGAATTTCCCTAATGGATATTGATATAAAATTTTAAGATCAGTGTTATCAAGGAGATTACAAAAATATATAACAAAGATCATACACTATGACCAAGTGACATTTATAGCAGTAATACGGGGTTCATTCAATATTAGGAAAATGTAAGCACAATTGACAATATCAATGATAAAAAGAAAAGCATATGGTTATATCAATATATGCATAAACAAGCTTTTTACAAAATATAATATCATTCTTAACAAAAACACTAGACAGCAAAGGAATATGTGGATTTTTTTTCTTACAATGATAAGTATTATCTATCTAAAACCAAAATCAGGCATCATCTGTACTAGGGATACATGTCTTGATGAGACAAGGGTTCAAAAAAAGATGTCCATTATTACCATTATTCAGTATTGTGCTAGAAATGCTAACTATATAGCAATAAGAAAAGAGAAGTTGAGTGAAAAAAATAGGCAATGAGGAAACAGAATTATCAGTCTTTACTGATGATATGAATATATATGCTTAGCGAATCCAAAATAATCAATTAAAACCCTAGTCAAAATAGTTATAACAAATTTGCAAGATGTAAAAGAAAGCACAGCAGAAAGGTATGGAAATAGAAATTTCATTTAAAATAATTACAGTGTAGCATACTTGGGAATCCACCTGCCAAGACATACTCAGGAACTATATCAACATGATTATAAAATGCTTTCTTTCTTTTTTTAATATATTTTTTTTTTACATTTTTGGGTGGGTCAGTGAGAGTTAAGTGACTTGCCCAGGGTCACAGAGCTAGTAAGTGTCAAGTGTCTGAGGTCAGATTTGAACTCAGGTTCTCCTGAATCCAGGGCCAGTGCTTTTTCCATTTTGCCACCTAGCTGCCCCCATATAAAATGCTTTGAACACAAATAAAGACAGATCTAAATAATTGAAGAAATACTAATTCCTCATGAGTAGGATGAGCCAATATAATTAAAAGTACAATCATATCTTAATTAATTTCCTTATTCAGTGCCATGCCAATCAAGTATATCTAGGTGGCACAGTGAATAGAGTACCAAACCTAAAGTTCTGAAAACCTAAGTTCAGATCCAGCCTCAGATATTTAATAACTATGTAACCCTGTGCAAGTCATTTAACCCAGTTTTCCTCAGGTTCTTAATCCATAAAATGAGCAGAAGAAAGAAATGGCAAACCACTCCAATATTTTTTATACCACTCCAGTATTTGCCAAGAAAACCTCAAGTGGGGTCACAAAGAGCTGGACACAACTGAGATGACTGAACAACAACAAAATATTAATCTAACACACAAATAATAATTTTAGAGCTTCAAAATGATACTATTCATGTGGAAATATAATTTTTTTTTTAAATCAAGGAAACCAATTAAAAAGTGTGAAGGAAGGTGGCCTACCAGTACCAGATTTCAAATTATATTACAAAGCAGTAATTATCAAAACATTCTACATTGTCTACGAAATGGAGGGGCGCATCAGTAGAATAGGTTAGGTACACAATATATAGAGGTATAACCACAGTACTCTAATGTTTAATAAATCCAAAGATCCAAGGTTTATGGGAAAGAATTCACTATTTGAAAAAAAAAAAACTGCTGGGAAACCTGGAAGATTTCGGCAAAAACCAGGCATAGACCAACATCTTATACAGTAGTTAAAGATAAGGTTAAAATGAACTCATTATTTAGACATTAAGAGTGACATAATTAATGATCTATAGGAACATGAAAAAAATTATATGTCAGATCTTTGGTTGAGGGAAGATTTTATGACCAAAGAGAGGGGATCATGGGAAATAAAATCAATAATTTTGTTCAAATGAATATTTTTTTAAAAAAACAAATACAGCCAAAATAAGAAAGAAAGCAGAAAACATGAGAAAAATATAAATTAAATTTCTTGTATAAAAGCCTTATTTTTCAAACCTTTAAGGAACTGAGACAAATTTAGAAAAATAAGATCCATTCACCAGATGAAAAATGATCAAATCATATGAACAGGAAGTTTTCAGAAGACAACAATAGGCATTGTTGGTATAGCTGTAAATTTGTCCAACCATTATGTCGAACAATTTGGAAATATATCCCAACGGATAAAATACCCTTTGATCCAGCAATACCAATACTAGGTTTGTATCCAAAAGAGATAAAAGGAAAATGACATATATGTTCAAAAATACTTAAAGCAGCTCTTTTTTTGGTAGCCACGAATTGGAAATTGAGCAGATTCCCATGAGTTTGGGAATGGCTGAATAAGTTTCAGTCTAAGATTTTGATGGAATACTATTATGCTCTATGAAATATAGGGGATACTTTCAGAAATCCTGGGAAGACTTATATGAACTGATACAAAATGAAATGAGGAGAGCCAACAGAACATTGTCACAGCTATATTGTAAATATAATCAGATATGAAAGGCTTAGCTACTCTCACAAATGTAATAATCCATGACAATTCCAGAAACTAATGATGAAAATATTCTCCACCTCTAGAAACAGAAATGATGAACTCTGAGTGCAGTTTGAAGCATATTTTTTCACTTTGAATTTTTACCTTTTTGCAACATGACTAATATGAATGTTTTGTATGACTGAACATGTATCATGAGTTTTGTGTTGCTTACCTTCTCAATAGGGGGTTAGGGATGGAGAGTATTTGGAAATCAAAAGTTTTAAATTAATACTATGCAATAAAGATAACATTTTATATGTTGGCTTAGTTTATTCATGAATAATTCATATTTTTAATTTGATGTTATTTCTTCAAAAAGTATTTTACCATTGGATTAATATGATTCTTGGATGTGTTTTGGTAAATGTATTCTCAAATATTTTATATTGTTTATGGTTATTTTGAATAGAATTTCCCTTTCTAGCTCTGTTGAGTTTAATTGGTTACACAGAATTTTTAAAATCAACATTTATTAAGTACCTACTATGTGTGAGGCACTGTGTTAAATACTAGGTTTACAAAGAGAGACAAAAAATTTCTCCTTCCCTAAGGGAGCTTACAGTCTAATGAGGGAGAAAAGATCTAAAATTATATATAAAGTAAGCTGTAAATATATGTAGGTAGGTAGCTATGTGTGTGTGTATGTGTATATATGTGTATATGAAATGCTCCCTCTAAAGATCTAATTTTAGTTCTTACTTAGACAAAGATAGGGAAGTTAGTCTTTACAGTGGAGGAGAGAGAACATTCTAGTCATGGGAAATAGAGAAAATCCCTGGAGGTGATAGACAGAGTGTCTTGGTCATGGAACAAACAGCCAGGAGACCAGTGTCACGGGGATTGAAGAATGAGAAGACTAGAAACTAAGGGAGGTGTTAAGTTATGAAAGGCTTTGAATGTGAAACAGACAAATTTGTATTTGATCCTAGAGTCCATAGATAGCCACTGTTTGTTGATTAGAGAAATGACATAGTTGGAACTGAGTTTTAAGAAACCACTTTGGTGGCTGGATGGAGGATACATTGGAATGAAGAGAAACTTGTGGAAGGAAGACACATCAACAAGATACTACATGCTATGGCTGGGCTTGGCCTGGAAATCATTACCTTTTCATCTTTCAGTTTACTCTTCTTAATTCCAACCTTTGTTTTCTTATGAGCAGGCTCACATCTATGATGAGATGTTACATATGCAGTCTTACTTTATATTCTTTCTCATTTTCAATTCCAACTAGGAAGATCAATATGATTTCCTTATAGTTTCATAAGGTTTTCTAGCATAACTTACTTTTTTGTGGCCTTGTTAAGAAGGCAGCATAGAGGCAGTGCTACATACTGAAAAAATATGACATCAGAAGACCTAAGTATGTCTCCCAGTATTTAAACATCGTGAGACTGATTATTAAGTCATTTATCCTCTTGGAGTCTTAGTTTTCTCATCTGTAAAGTGGGGATAATTGAGCATGGGCAAGTGCTTTAAGTGCTAAGCTAAAGACTTCAACTTTCTTATTAATAAAAAGAAGACATAAGACTAGAAAAAATGTCTTCTCAGTTCCAAATAGTTTGCTTTATTTTTCCCTTGAATTAACTTACTCACAGGTTTGGTGTGAGGAATGTGTTTTGCAAATCTTAAAATGTTACTATTACTATTGTTATTATTATTGCAAGGAGTACATCATGACTATTCTAATCAAAGCAACATGATTATGATCACCATAACTTTGTCCATACATTGCAGAAGAATTACTACAAAAAATCTTGTAATTGTTATTTTTAATACCCCCTACCATTTCCTATTCCTCTCATACATCTGAAACTTGATGGTAAAGATTATTAAGCTGTCAATTATACAAATGTATGTAGAAAGCAGCTGTAAAACCTTAAGCACCATAGGCACTATCATCTTCAACAGTTTGGCCATGATTCTTATTTTTTGATTTGTGATTTCTGTCATTGAGCTATTGGTTTCTTAATTAGCAGACTGATGGCATGATATGAATTCACATCCTTTCCCTCTTTCTCTGTATTTGTTCTATAAAGGATTCCATTATCTACCATACAAAATCTATTTGGGGTCACATTTACCTTTAAGTCTCTTGAGTCCATTATTTTTCTTCTTGTAGACTGCAGAATACCTATAGGTATTTGGCATTTTAATTGCTTTTGCTTGGCATTTTTATTTCCTCCAATTCAATTTAGCAAATAGTTAATAATCACCAACTCTGTATAAGACACTTCAGTGGGAGGATGAAGACCAAAGGGGATCAATAATAAGCTAAATAAGAGAACCAGTACATAACTATATAATGGAAACCAAGGGGAAAGAGAAGTTTCAGAAAGAGAGTTAATATCTAGTATGAGTTTTAGCAAAGAGGTCAAGGAGGATAAGGAATTTTTGGAAGACCATTGGATCTAGTAATCAGTGACTGACCTTGGAGAGACAAATGTTTTAGTGAAGGCGTAAGAAGCCAGATCAGATGGCAAGGTGTTACAGAAATGACCTATTTGCATAAGCTTCCCTCTCATTTGTTCCTTTGTGTTTTGCTATTTCTTCTTCTCTTTAATTTTATTAGCATTAATTTTTCTGAAAATGGAAATATCCATTTTTCTCTTTAAAGTTTGGTTTTACTCTTTCCCTTGTGCGATTTTTTATGTTTTCCAACATGTCTTACAATTCCTTGACATTCTTAAAGGGGAGAAGGAATTTCCTTCCTTTTATTAATCTTATAGTTTTGATTTTTCACCTGGTAAAAATGGATGGACATTAAATGATTTTGCACGATCAAAAGGCAGTATTTTTATTTTATGTGCCATAACCATTTGGGTCATGAAAATCCTACTTACCCCATTCTGTTGTTTGTAAATATATTATATCCTATCATCATCTAAATTAAAATAGGCATTCTTCAACTCTGAATAATTTTATACTGACTAAATATTTTGCTTTGTAATTTTCATTACTTATGGTACTGGCACCACTTCTGAGAAGCAGCGAAAATCTCCTAGTAGCAAAATCCTTCTCATATGACTAGATGATTTAGTGAACTATGAGTAATGACTGGAATATAGCTATAGAAGTATATGTACATATGTACCTATACACACATATGTGTGTATATTTCTATATACAATTAAAAAACAAAATAGATAAAAGGGGTACACAGAATATAATTTCCTATGAAAATATACTAATCAAATGAAAACCAGTGCCTAAATGGGGGAAACAAAGCATTATAAAGAACACGAGTAAAGATCAATAAAAAGAGAGGAAAACATAATATTATGGTTGCAATGTCTTGACACAATATGACCAAAGGAAAGAAAGAGATGCAGAATTCAGAAAATTAGGTCACATATCCAGTACAATGGCATCAAATGTAGGTGACACAAATCATCAGTTAGCTCCTCAAGCTCGCTCTGACAAAATTGAAGCAGTTGTTAATTTTTTGGACTCTTCTTAATAATAGTCTACTCCTTTAAAAGATAAAGAAAACAGGGGGCGGCTAGGTGGCACAGTGGATAAAGCACCGGCCCTGGATTCAGGAGTACCTGAGTTCAAATCCGGCCTCAGACACTTGACATTTACTAGCTGTGTGACCCTGGGCAAGTCACTTAACCCCCATTGCCCTGCAAAAAAAAAAGATAAAGAAAACAATGAAGAAATTATATTATGATTCTAACAAATAAGGAGAGACTAATTGCTGAATTTGAACCCTTTCCTTCAGAGTTTGTCATTAATAAGAGAAAATCTGAGCATTACATGTATGTTAGGATATCCTATTAATGTATCTTTTTGACCATGGAAGGAGGATGAACATGTCATCTATCTCCTTTCCAATTGAACAAACTGCAATGTCTCCCTATTACCTTCAGAATCAAATATAGCATACTCCACTTGGCTTTTACAGCCATTTATAATCTGAGCCCTTTATATCTTTCTAGGCTGTGACTTATTAGCATGGACCTTCTTGTTTTACTTATACTTCTTTTCACTATGCATTTTCACTTCTTGTTCAAAATGCCTGAATTCCCTTCCCTCTTTATCTCTGTTTCTTGTCTTCACTGGAGTCTTTCACATTCAAGCTAAAACCCCATCTTCTCCAAAATGTCTCTTCTGATATTCTTTAATACTAGCATCTTTCTTTTGTGATTATATCCAATTTATCCTATATATGTCTTGTTTACACATAGCTGTTGGCTTGTTGTCTCTGTGACTGTGAGCTCCATGAGAGTAGTGGCTTTTTTTCTATTATTTGTATCTCTAGTGCTTAACATAGTGGCTGGCACATCATAATCACTTTAAGACTGCTCGTTTACTTGGCTTAACTTGACAAGCTTAGATTTGTAGATGGTAATTTTTAAATAATATTTTTAAATAACCTATTATCCAAATCATGTAGTGGAAGTTTGCCTGAGAGGTCTCAATAAGGAAATTTATGAACACAGAAACACAAACAACTCAAATCAGGAATGAAAAAGGAAGTTTTCTTTAAAAAAATATAGATGCATTGAGAAAGAATTCCTCTTTCTAAAACATGTTGGATAATGCCACTAATATATATTGCAAAAATGGAAGCCAGTCTCTGACAGTGCCACCTAGCTGTGGCAAGTGTGCTGCCATTTATGTGCTAAACTGCTCAGTCTCAACTTCACAAGTGCTGACCATGGTGCTAACTACATTTCTGATATGATAGCAAACTAGAAGTAACTGGTTCAAAGCTGGAGACAGAGGCACATTCTAGTTTGAAATGATGAAAACCTTTCTGATAATTTGAGATATTTAAAAAAGGAATGGGCCAAATCAGGATGGAGGGGATTGTAGACTTATACTTCTTGTAAAAGTATTCACCAGATACAGTATCCCTAAGAAATATTGGCTTGAAGACAAGATCTAGAATTATGACTGTATGCATTGAGGTAACATGTTATTGACTCTCAAATTCTGTGATTCTCAGTTATGCATAAGCAGAACCATATAATGCATTTTTTTTCCTCTTTTACATTTTTGAAGAACATGCACAGTCATAAATGCTGACCTATAGCCTTTATCATATTCCTTTAAATTAGACTCTGCATGCCTTTTTAATGGCTCCACATAATATATTAGACAAAAATTCTGCACCTCTACTATTTTTTTTTCTGTTGATCAATATGAAGAGCCTCAAATGTATTCTCTTCCAATGGAAATGTATGTACCTTGTACATTGAGTCACATTTTTTGTACTAAAATTGTATTTTGGGTTTTTCCCCTCAGTATTTTTGTTTTCTTTTAGTTGCATTTCTAGCATTCTGATGTATGTGATTCATGATATACAATACATAGGTGGAACATTACTAGATTTGGAGACAGAAACTAAGTTTTTGACAAGTTCTCTCTTAGACCCATTTATTGACTATGATTAAATAGGTATCATTAGCATATCACATATACATATGTATATAAAATCATATATATGCATAATACATATATACAAGATATGCTAAGATGGCTCATTACACCAATTATATAGTCTATTCAACCAAAGACCATGGATCTACTTCTTATTACTTCTGCGATTTGGGGCCAATCAATTTATCTCTCTTGTTTTAGTTTCCTCATTTGTAAAGTGTGGGAGTGTGGTGTGTGAACATTTGAATTAGATAAAACCTTAGATATTTCCACATCTAACACATTATTATTCTACTTAAAGCTATGCTTAACCTTTGATTAGGTGAAGCAATTTGGAAACTGATATAATACCAGTTATGAAGATATGGGAGAATAAAATGGGGTTCTTAATTGTCACAGAAAATCAGACTTATTGAAGAAATTCAGAATACATGTCAAATTCTAGCTTTTAATAGAAATCAACATCTTAGGTTATAACATCCTAAGAGAAAATTATGATTAAGTTCCTATAAGCATATGAGACTTTTAATAGCCTTGCGTTGTATCCTTGACATTGTCCCATCTGATCCTTATAATGACATTTCTTATCCAATATACATATTACCCAGCTGATATTTATCACTATTCCCCTTATATTTGCCACTATTCCCCTATCCATTATATCAGATAATTCTTTGAACAAGATCTAAGTATGCATTGCTGTATTCCAACTATCAAGTCTTAGTAATACCTATAAAAAGTATACAAATACACATATGTGTATATGTATATATGTACATATATACATGTATATATGTATATATCTACACACATGCATATTAACTCATTTTTCTACATATATAAAGAACTTGAGTTGAAATATTGAATTAACTTTATATCCCTTATTTTTTTCATCTAAATATAGAAATCTGAAGCTTTAAGCATTATTCCTAGTCTTAACCATTATTTTTTACACCTTATCGAGTGTAGTTTTTCCATCATTCATTTAATACCTAATAGTTCTTTTCCACTGACTAAACTATACTAAATTCTTCCCTTCCTGAAAAAAAATCACTTCATCTTACCTTCTCTTTAATATATTTTCTTCTATTTTTCCTTCAATTCATTGCTAAACTAATGAGAAAGGTCATGAATACTTGTTGCATCTAATCCCCCACTACTGTCATTCCTTGGCCTTCACAATCTTGCTTTGGATCCCACCAGTCTACCAATATTGTTCTCACTGAATCCACATATAATTTTCCCTTACTTCATATCTTCAATTAAAACCTGGCTGCTGACAATGTCTTCCAGAAGAGAGTTTTGTTCATTTATTGGATGTAATAGGTGACACCCAAGCATGCTTTCAACTCCAGAACTCTGATTTTCTTTACCTTCCTGGAGTAGATTCAGACAAGTGCATTCCCATTCCAAGAAAGGAAGTTAGGACCAAAGCCACAATAAACAAAACATATCTACCTTGTTTCAGAGACAGCAGTCTCAACTTCATGGCCCAAGTCATAGAAATAATGTGTTAGGCTGAAGGTCCATATAGCCAAAAAATTTTTATGGATATGAATGTTGTAATCATCTCCATTCAAAATATCAGCCAGATGCACCTAGAGAAGCAAAGATGAAATAATTTAACCCTTGGTGTGATGACATTGGAACAATGTAAGGTAACTAACAAGTAATCTGTAAATGTCTCTGCTATGATCTGTAAAGGTAGATCAATTTAGAGTTCTCCATATTTTTTAGTGTTTAATAGTCTAAGCTTTGTAGATGAGATTATTTTGTATTGCTTACATATAACAATGAGATTTAGGGTGGTGGTGGCATATGTAAAACTCTATCGTCAAAACAATTCCAAAACTGGGCCTGAAGTTAGCCCTCAAGGCCATGATTTATGCACTGTTACTCACATGCATTTTCTTGTTACATCTTTTGATCATCTATAGATACTTTTTCTGTTTTCCTGCCTTTTTCCTATCCCTCCCTCCAAACTCAAAGCCATAATTTTATATACTCTGTCATTTTTTCCTTACAGCCAGTATTTACTGCAATCCCTCTTTCTATAGCCCTAAGAAAATTTCCTGCATTCATCTGGGTAAATGTTCCCAACTTAGCTTATCCATTTCCCCTTCTAATTTGGACACCCTCTCCCTTTTAAAATGGCATATGCTTGAACGATTTTTATAGATATGTTCATCTTCACCAGTAAAAGTTACTCACAATCCTTCCCTAAATCCCAACAAAAGGAAAACATGTCTACGTCCTGGTATTCTATACCTTGCTACAAATTACCATCTGAAAATGTCTTTATTTCTATGTATAATGAGTTTTGGGTTGTACCTATAATGGTCATATTTCTTTTCTATCCTTAAATGAAAATCACTTTGCAGATATATCATCTCATTTTCTAGCTCTATTTCAAATATGTATGTATGTGTGTGTATATATATATATATATATATATATATATATATATATATATATATACACACACACTAAATCAAATCCATCTTCTACTTTTACAGAAATTGCTAATGCATTACACTGCCTATTTATCCAAATCAATATGCTCCCTATATCAACTTTGTCATATTTGAAGATAAGGAAGCATCTTTTACTGTGAAATGATAACTGGAATTAACAAAAAAGTTCCTCCTGGATTTTGGACTCCTTTTTTTAGATACATACTCTGAAATAGACTAAATTTCTCCGTTAATTTTCAACCCATATCAAACTTTCTCTATTTAAGAATTTGAGGTACTGAAAATAAGTTCCTTGGTTCACCCCAATTTACTTAATAGCCAGGATTCTATCATTATTTTTGCTTCCTTCCAGAAACTATAGATGTTTTATTGTCAATGTTACTTCTATCTTGCTTTCTGCCTAGATCTCTTGTAAAAGAGAAAATGAACAAACCAGCAATATCTACCCCTTTCTTTTTCATTCTTTCTGTAAATTACCTTTGCATACTTCAGTTCCATTAAACATTGATTATTTTATTTCATTGATCAATTTGCTCATTCCTATATTCAATAAATATGTATCTAATGTTTGGGATATATAAGGTCATATGCTAGATTTAAATTGGAATACATAAATGTTCAAGAAAAATCCCACCTTTGACACTACTTAAGTGAACAAGACATTTCACCTCCCTTGGATTTAGTTTCCTCCTTTGGAAAATGAAAGATTTGAACTAGGCGACCTCTGGAGCATCTTTCAGCTCTACATCTAGGATCCTATTATCCTGACCCAAATGGATCTTCCTATTATCAGGGGAGAAAAGAAACTAAAAACATATGTTAATATGAGCTTTCTGTTTATGATTTAAACAAAATAATCTGGGAATACTTTTCAATGACAGCATCATGGCGAGTCACCTGGGTTCAGTGGTAAGATATATATCAGGACACATAGAGATGGCCCCAGATGTTTAAGGCAATTGGGGTTAAGTGACTTGCCTAGAGTGAAACAGATAGTTAGTGTCTGTGGTGAAATTTGAACTCAGATCCTCCCAAATTCTGGGCCAGTGCTTTATCTACTATGCCACCTAGCTGCCCTTTATAACAACCAGTATCTTCACCAATGTGTTATCTTGTGTTTATTTTGTCTATTTGTAATGGCATAAAATGCATACACATATGTATAAATGTATAACATATTTGTATGTAAACATGTTAACACATGTGTGTTTCTAATATAAATATATGTGTAGATGTGGTATGTATAATACATATTATATACACATGCATTCTATAACATATATATTAGATAACATTTACATGTATGTATGTGCATATGTACACATATACTTGAGGAAGCATCTGTGGCATAGTGAACAGTGAGCTCATTTGGGAACCAATAAAATTGGAATTTATATCTTAAAATCTGATTTATACTAGCTGGGGTAGCCTGGGCAAAGTATTTTTCAATGTGCTAGGCAACTCTCTAAGACTATAAATTATATAAAGTAGTCCAACCTACACTGATAGGAAGGAGTGCCTTCATCTGAGAGTATTCTCTGTGAATGACTCCCTTGTTGGATCTGTATCCCTATCTTTTATACAGAGTGCCCCAAAAACCTTAGTGCAGTTTAAAGCTATTTAAACTCAAATGATAGTCAGATTGACAGGTTTAAGCTAAGATTTATGATACAGCCTCTATGTATATGTTGTATCACCTGATAGAAGTAGACTCCTTGAGTGCTGAAACTATTTCTCTGTTTTTCTTCATATTCCCCACTGTTTGACATACAGGAGACTGTATGTAACTAATAAATGCTTGTTGATTGGTTGACTAATTGCTGCTATTGCTCATATAGTACTTCTGTCTCCCCAGATCTTTCATGACCCCTCCCTGACTTATATATTCACTATCCGCTGTCTATTTCTGGCAGCCCTCTCACTACTTCCCCACTCACATAGGTGAATTTCATGTAATTCCCACACAAACCTCTCAAAGTAGCTACAGTAAATATTACTTCCCTTTTGATGGATTAGAAAAAAAGAAAAGAAAATCAGGGCATACATCACAGAACCAGGGGCAGAGACAGAGCACATCTCCTGGTTCAAAATGTTAGATTATCATCCACCATACCAAACATAACATCTGGTTGGGAAACAGCAGTGGTCAGCAAAAGCAAGGTACAGATAAGATAGAGGCCTATTTGGAATAAATGTCTCCTCTCTCTCTCTCTCTCTCTCTCTCTCTCTCTCTCTCTCTCTCTCTCTCTCTCTCTCTCTCTCTCTCTCATCACAAATATAATAGTTTAAGATGGAAAAGGTAAAAGTAAGGATTTTTACCTTTTTACTACTTTCTGGTATGCATGTCTTCACAGTCATAATGGCTTCAACGTGACTTTAGTAGCAATGAACCAAAAATGAGAATTCTATGTTTAAGTGTTTTTAGGGAATATAAAGGACATACTTTATTTTGAGGATAAGGGTAATGAGATCATCACTGGAAGGCAAAGTTCTGATAGATGAAATTCAGTTAACAACAAGTTTCTGACTTCTAATGAGGGGTTGTTGTCCAAATAGCCCAAGAACCTATAGTCAGATCAAGAGCAACCTTTGGTGGGATAGTGGGATAGTGCAATCGGTCTAGTCACTTTTCTATTGAGAATCATTTCCTACAATGACATCAATATTTTATAAATCTAATTATTGTGACAGAATATCAATATTTCATCATAGGTAAAAATAAGGGGGTTGGACTAGTTAATTGCCTTCCACATCTAAAACTTCTGGTTGCACTGAATCCTTCCCCTCCTCTTCCCCTACCTTTAATTTATTTTTTAAAAATGGATCCTGGTTGGTTGGCTCCCTGTCTCAGGGAACATTATAATCAATGTGGAATTTGAACTCCTTCCAGAGGAGATTGGCTCCTGTGAAGTGTCAGCAGAGTTGGTGGAACTGACATGGTATGATTCTGAAGCAGAGAATAGTATGTCAAGGAATAGAATGGAGGGAGAACTATCTGGACAGCTGGCCTCTCACTGTTCCACATTTACATTGCTCGAGGCAGAGCATCAATTTGTTTGGTGTGCTCACAGTTTCTAATAGATTGCAAGCGTTTCGAAGGTGGAACTATTTTTGTGTTTGCTTGTTTCTTTCTTTCTTATTTTCCTCAGAGCCCGGAACAGATTTTTTGCATACTTAATAAATTCATTACTATAAATGTTAAATTAAATTGTACCAAGGCTTACTTGCTTCCCAGATGATTAATGATGATGACGATGGTGATAATGGTAATACATACAGATATGTCATTTGAAGGTTTCCAAAGTGCTTTATATACATTATCTCATTGTTTTTCACAACTGTAGCAAAAGGTAAGTATTATATGGCAAACAGTGGAGCATGGTAGAAAATGTACCCTAGCTTTAACATCAGAGGTTGTTCTTGTTGTTGAGTCATTTTTAGTTGTGTCCAATTCTTTGTCCCCATTTGGGGTTTTCTTGGCAACAATGCTTGAGAGGTTTATCATTTCCTTCTCCTGCATCAGAGGACCTTTATTCAAATTCTAGCTCTGATGCTTTTTACATATGTGATCTCAGGCAAATTACCTAACCTTCCTAGTCCTCAGTTATCGCATTCGTAACATGAGGGGAGTTTAATTTTGTGGATTTTAAGGTCTTTCCCAACTTTTTGATCCTATAATTAATTCCATTTTCCTGATGAGTAAGATATTTTTTCTTGTTGAGTGATTTACCCAGCATCAGACATCACATAGGGTAGTTTTGTGAGATGGAATTTGAGTGCATGTTTTCTTGACTGCAAGTCCAGTTCGGTATCCAAAATGTGGAATACGCTGGCTTGTGCCAAGCCTTGTGATGCATGTTCCTTAGTGTGCTGTATTTTCCTTTCTATACCAGGACAAGGAATACTTCTAAATTTCTTCTCAATTTGTGTCCTGGAATATAGGGATAGGAGTATCAAAAAGCTGTGAAAGTTTCCCCCTCTGAGGATTAATTTTCCTTGCTTTGCTATGAGTCTGGGAGGTGAAGAAACCTGTTACCCAGAGACCGAACAGATCTTCTCATAAACCTTATTTTGGTTCTAATAACTTTGTTAGAATGTGTTTGCAGTATTCTTTCATCTTCAGGGTCTTGAGTTTTATGGGTTTTACCCAGAAAGTTATTGTTGAATCCTAGTGGAAGTATTGTATAACTGAATCCCTTTCCAAAGCCCTGCTGGTTTATAGGAACTGTTGGGATTTTCCCAATATGTTAAAGGTAATTGAGCCTCTTAAAATAGTTTAATTTTGCAGACTAGTGACCAGCTCCTTTGCACTGAACCTTTTTTTGCATTATCAATGTATTTCACTTTTAATGTTATAGCATATAAATAATAATTTTAATTACTTTCAATAAATTATGGATAAGTAATATCTTTCAAAAACACAACCCCCCAACTGGTCTATGCCATTTGTTCAAAGGAAAATGCATGTTGAAATTGATCATGTTATCTAAGAACTCATCTGTTTTATATATACTGAGACTAACTTTCAAGGAGGTGCTACGTTGGTAGTACAAAGGTATTGAAAGGTGCCCCTAAGAGTCCTTCTTCTCTCCTGGATATACTTCCATCAGGTCTGTCAAACTTGCCATTCTCCCCCAGATACCCTGTGAAGACCTGTGTCAATCCCAGACATTGATTATAGTATTCTACAGGGCACAGGGCTTCCTGTTTCACTTCTCTTTTTACTAATATAATGTCTTTTACAGGTTATAATTTATTTGTCCTATGCCTCATACATATAATGTCTTAAGAGGGGATTACACATTGTTATGTGTATTAAGGACTTACTATGTGATACATGTTGTGATAAGTATTGAGGGTACAAATATGAGTAAATAAGCCAGTTCTTACTCCTAAGAAGTTTATATTATAATAGTGGAAGACAACACATAAAAGGGAAACTGAAAGGTAGGGGGGAAAAGATTGAGGAAGGTCAATATGGCAGTTGCTGAGAAATAAGAAGCATCTGGAGAGTCTAGGCATGAGTGAAATATGGTTAGGATTCATCTTAAAATGAGTTCCCATGGAGGGAGTCAATTAAAAGAGGGGAGACCAGGATGAAGGTTTGTCAGAGGGGACACTGTGACAGATGAGAAAAAAGAGTAGGAATCAAGAAACTTCATGTCTGAGTGCATTAGATCTATAGTTATATGGTATTGGGCTCAAAGTTGGGAGATCTAGCTTCTAATCATACACCATACAATTGCTAGATGTGGGTGTGTCAGTAAACTTACAGCCCGTATGTATTCATTTGTAATAAAAGAATACATTTGCATTTTTATTTCATAAAGTTTCTGAGAGAATAATATTTGAAGACATTAAAGTGATATATAAATTTGTTATTGTTAAATCTCCATAGCCTTACTCTGATGCCTCATTATGGAATGGAAAAGATACTAGGTTACTCAAGACTATAGTAACAGAAAGCAAACCCTGGTGCTTTCTACGAAGCTAGAAAAACACTGAATAAGAACCTATTTAGATCATGTTGTCTACTTTGGACCATCTAGTTTTCAACTTGGCATGTTAATGAGAGGGAAGCCCCTCAAAAATAGCCTGACAACTTGGTGATGGATCCTTTGACCACAGCAGCCCATGAAAAAAATCAGAACAGAAAATGGCCCTCAGTCTCATGCACACTTCTGATTCGATAGTGACAGTAGTGAAGTTGTATAAAGGGAGGACAGATGTTAAGAATCACACAGTTCTTTGACCACCCATTTGTTTGTGATCAATAAGTGGTTATCATAGTGGAGGAAATTAATCATAATAATCTTGATGTATTTCCCAGAAGTAACAACAAAAGACAAAAGGAATTTCTATGTAAATGGAAAGATTGTACACAGGTCCTTCTTGGAAAAGGAAATAATATATTAGTAGAATTTCTATAATCTCATTTATACAAGTAAAGCTGAATATAATTTAGTGAGGTATCTCATATTGCCATTTTCTTAATGATCATTCATAAAAAGTTATTATGAAGATGATTGTACTTTTATCCACTATAGAGGAAGAGGAAGAAGAGAAATTCTATGGAGAATTAGATAAGAACTCCCAAATCATATCAACAAGCTAACAAATATTTATTAAATGCTTTCTATGTGCCGGGCACTATGCATCATTAATACTTAGCAATTGCATTATAAAGGCAAGTATAAAAGAGCATGATAAAAAAGATAATTATAACATAGGACGTAGGTAGAAGAAGAGAAAGATATTAGTGGCCTATATTTTACACAGAAGCCTTATACCTATATTGCAGTAAATGTGCAGATAGCTAAATGGTGCAGTCGATAGAGTGTTAAGCCTGGAGTCAGGAAGACTCATTTTTATGAGTTAAAATTTGGCCCCAGATACTTACTAGCTGTGGGACCCTGGAAAAGTCACTTAACCCTTTTTGCCTCAGTTTCCTCATCTGTAAAATGAGGAGAAGGAAATGGCAAACCACTTCAATATTTTTACCAAGAAAATCAGAAATGGGATCATGAAGAGTCAGGTATGACTGGAGAATGACTGGACATTTTTTTTCTAAAAGAGAATTAGGAGGTGCTGGTTGTGGCATGGCCTAAATAACATAACACATGACCATAGTCACTATCACCACAAAGAAATCAACAGGTGTCTTAACAGATGTGTTATTTTTGAATCACTGTATTGAAGCTTATTAAAACCCTTCTGGTTTCTGTAGAAATGTACAGATATAACATTTCTCTGCTTGAAAATGCTCTTGGAAGAGTAGGTTTTGTCCTCAACAAAAAGGTTTTTTTTTTTTCCCCTTAGGGGAACTGGATTAAGAATGATAACCAAGGGGTGGCTAGGTGGTGCAGTGGATAGAGCACCAGCCCTGGAGTCAGGAGTACCTGAGTTCAAATCTGGCCACAGACACTTTAGCTGTGTGACCCTGGGCAAGTCAGTAAACCTCAATTGCCTCACAAAAAACAAAACCAAAAAAAAAGTATTAAGAATGATAATCAAAATAAAGTCTTATATTATTCACATCATTGCCTTGTCAACTGAAGTGAGTGGCATTAGGATCCATTCTTTTCTATTGAGAAAGGAGTGAAATATTGATGGATAGTATGAAGTCCATTTATATACTACAGGAGAGAAGAGAGTAGTTCAGATTATTTGCTTACTCAACTATTCTTGAATATTAACACAGAGTATAATTTAATATATATTTTCCTTGTTTAAGATTAGTATAAATGTTAACTGAAGTTACCTTGGAGCAGAGTCATGTCAGAGGGCATAGGGGGCTATGACAATTTTGACATTTCTCTCTATCCATACTAGAATATCTTAGAGATTTTATTAACAATTAAATAAACAAAAATGTTTCTGGAATACTTGAGCTTAAATCTCACAGTATTTGTATTAATATTTCTCTTCTACATCTTCATGTTTCCCATGGGGTCATAAAGAGTCAGATATGAGTGAACCACAACAATGGGTGTGGCCTATATGAAAGCACTGGCCAAGTGATGCAGTTACCAATCAGGACATCTGGCCTCCAGGGTAGAGTTCCAGAAATGAAAAGTATAACACTTCTAGTGTAGAATGTGTGGTCTGGGTGGAGAAGGAGCTGGAAAATCTGGCAAGAAGAAGGCTGAGGAGTTAGAAGACCATAAGAGCCTTGAAACCACCTTTTCAGAAGACTCTTGTTCTTTCCCAAAAAAGAAAAGCCAACAACAACAAATAAACAATTAACAAAAATATGATATAGAATGTCAGAATAAAAACTCATTTGTAAAACCTATACAAGAAAGTAGTAGAATATTAGGTGCAGCCATTTTTATAACAGCAGGAAGTAGAGGGGGAAATAAGTAAATTTTATTAAGTTTGGCAAGAGGCCTAGTTAAGTTAAATCATCCAAGAACATCTGAGAATGAAACTGGAAAGACAACAAATGGACAAAAATAGAAGAGGTCTATTAATGTGGTGAACTCTTTCCTCTATCAAAGATAGTGCATCCTCCATATCTGGATTCCACGATTGTAGTCCTAAGTTACTTCATGAGGAAATAAATATGGCATTAATAGAAGCAAAGATGAAAGAACAGCTAGATTAAAACAAGTACAAGGAGAGAAAAGGCTCATCAGGGAGGCATCCTTACTTTCAGAATATTGAGGGATCCATTGTCAAGATATCTGAAATACAGAAAGGTTCCAAACAGTTGGAAAAATAGATATTATCACTCTCCAAATAAGACAATTACCAAAAAAAGAGTCAGTAACTATTGACCTATGTTCCTACTTTCCAATCTCTAAAGTACCTTTACCAAAATCTTTGATCAAATAAGGAAAAGAAATATGCAGGGTTTAATAAATTATGTTCTATATCAGATAACACCCTCAGATTCACACTATAGACTGAAAACTACGGAGTACAACTATTATGTTATGGAGCTTGCTACTTGTTGTAGTTTTTAATAATTGATTGAGTGGAATAAAATGGTTCTTCTCCAACAAGTTTTTTTCACATTAATATCTTAAGATCATTGCAAGAATCTTTGTAGGATGTAAAAGCGGAACTAAATTTGTTTAATAACCAGTGACATAATAAAAAGCAAGGTATCCAACACGAAGATGTGAATTCACCAAAAGTGTGTGCTTTTGCCATAGAGACTATCCTTTTCAGAATCCAAATGAAAATTGATTCCTCGTAGATAATGAGAGCTTCTAGATACTCCCGTTTATGGATGGCATTGTACTGACTTTTTCCCCAGAACACTGCAGAAACAAAGTACATCACTCAAGCTAACTAGTATAATGATTGGAATGACGCCACCTGCTGGACACTTACTGTAGGACAGCTCCACCATGAAGAGAAGGCGCCTGAGGGCAAGATGGGGTTTTTCTTTGGCATCAGGAAGTAGCATTTGCTTGTGGGAGGAAGAGGGTCGAGGCTGGCACTCTTGCTCTCTTTTGTCAGGAGTCTGGTGGAGAGTGGAGTGAGAAATGCTCTCTCCCTATAATAGACAGATGAATCTAGGCCTTTCTTTTTCTCTTCACCAAATTCTTATTCTCCTTAATAAATGCTTAAAAGTCTAAACTCTTGCTAAAGCTTATAATTTATTGTTGACCAGTCATTAGATATTTTAGACAGAAAAGCTAAAATTTTAGTCCCATACACTAGCCACATTGTAGGGTGGGGTGGGGTGGGGTGGAGTGGAGTGAAGAATTCCTCTTTTCCAAATTATGATGCGCAATTTGTGGAGAGTCTATAGATGTTGTTCCATTTTATGTCTGTTTCCCAATAGGAAAGATATTGTGACATAGTGAAGAAGTATAAAGGGGATTGGGTTTTGACTAAGAGGATAAGGACATGGTTTCAAATCCTGTCTGTCATTTACTATCTATGTAACCTTGGGAAAGTGGATGAAATCTTCTGGACCTATTTTACTCACTTATAAAATGAGAGTATTGGACTATATGACTTCTAAAATCCCATCTAAAGCTAAATCTATTAAACTAGGAAACAAGTTTTGCAGAGAGTATGAATATAATAAATATTTTTTTAGTTGTATTTAACTGATTTCTGACATGAGAAATAAGGTTTATGTTATCAGAGATAGCCCTTAGTTGAAGCTCAATGCACACAAAAAGCCTGAAAACTGTCCTAAATCCCTAGCCCAGGGCACTGGGACTGAGTATAGGTGCCTGATCTCCTGCAAGAAACCAGTGCTAAGGAATGGGGGGGGGCAGAAGGATGAAAAGTGGGTGGACTGAGAAAACTAACTAACTTCAAAATCTAACTTTGCTTACTTTCCAGTTTTGTCTAAGGCTGATGGTGAATAGAGGGAAAATGAACTCTCCAGAGCCAACCTGTGCTCAGACAGTAAAATTCCAATATGCAAATAATCTCATAAATTAGATTGTTCCCTTCAAAAGCCAATAACTATGATTACAATATATTTGTTCTTCTATTTATCTTACTTTTTCTTACAAAGAATTGAATGGACATGGGGAATAGTAATAAGTGAATTTCCATGAGAGAATTATAAGAAAGCATCTCAAATAAACAATGAAGTCAATTCCTTCCATTTTCTTGATCCTTTCTTCATTTTCTGTCCCCCAGCTCTTATTTTCTGCCCCCTCCCCAATTTCCTGAGATAAATGTTTTAGTTTGGCATAACTATTTTTCTGGTTCTTTCACCACCACCTCATTATCTTTATTGAATTTCGTGCAGTGTCTCCCTTTTAAATTTTTAACCAAGAGTTTCCATCTGTTGTCACTGAATTTAAATGTCCTGAAAAGTGAAATAAATCCCTGGGGTAAATACCTTGCAGAATCGTTTGTCCGATAAACTACAAATTGTAAAATGGGTTTTACCCTCCTTCGAAATTTAAAGAAAAGTTAGAATTGTTCCCCTAGGGATAAATGCTTAGAGTATCTGGATCTTGACGTCTACTATGCAGAGATAGAAAATTGGAAACTGAAACAGGCAAGATGGTCCTCCTCTATCTAATAGACCATTGGGACAGTTGATTCAGGACTTATTTTAGATTGGAAGGGAGTTAACCATCTCTACCACCTGCCTAACCCCTTCTGACCTTGACATCACAGTAAAAGCCTTGAAACAAACGAAAAGAGGTAATATTACCTAATGGAAAGCAAAATAGATTAAATGAAGTTGTGATTTTGGTTTAAATAGACCAAACAATTGTGAACCTAGATTGTTTCATCTATGTAAGAGGAATAATCATACTTTCACTATATCCATCACAGAACAATTTTCAAGTAAGTGCTTTTTATTTTGGTGGGGAAAAGTGCTTTATAAACTGTAAATTATTCTAAATGAGAGTTTCCATGATTAAAATTTCTCAGAAACTCAGACTAGGAGCTAGGCTTTAAGATAATTATCCCAGAGTTGGGAAAGAGAAATGTCAACACTGGATGTTATAAAACCATCCCAGCAGACTATATAAAGTGTAGTCAATAATGAAGGTGAATTTACATTTGGATGGATATTATTTACCTATAAAAGACTGCTTCCTGGTTCTGAGCATGGGCAACACAACAGAGTTCTGCCTCAGTGACAGCAGAGACTCCTAAAATCGCCTCCTGCCCAACTACCCTGACCCTCTCACTGGTTCATGAGCTGAGTTCCAGAAGTTGCTGCAGTGGTAGCCAATTCAGAAGCTCTGGATGCCTGTTTCTCTGGTTCAGCCTGGCTGGGACTGGATCTGTGTCAGTACTGCCTGGGTCTAGGCTCCACTCTCACCCTGGTACAACAAACCTTTCCTGCCAACCTTCTAAGCCATCTTTGGCTGGAAAATGATCTCACCCTATCCTTTTGTGGCTTCTACTGCTTCAGGAATTGTCTTATGTCATTATTTAAAGCTATTTGCAGGGATCATGGACAGAGATCTGAAAAGTCACAGCCTTTCCTCTTCCATCTTGGCACTGTCTTGACTCAGCAATGTCAACAGAAGACCATGGAGGTGGCTATATAAGTTGAAAAAGCAGCTTTGGGAGGTTTCAGCCCACAGACAATAAGGAGGTCTGAACCGAATGGGAAGAGATTGTAGGGGACCTTTTTCTGGCACTGGCTTCAGGACCCTATTGAACAATTCTGGGTTATAGTTCCAAGGCTAAGAGGAACACTATTGCACTAGTACTTGTGGCCATGGGTGAGCAAGGGCTCTGGTCACACTTCCAGGTTTTAGAAGGTAGTTTGTGGTCATTCACAAAGGAGCCAGGGATCTGGCATCAGTTCCAAGTCAGAAAAGAGCATTTTATTTTGTGTCTACAGTAGGAGACCTAGTCACAGTTTAAGGACCAACAGGAATAGTACCCCAGCATTCTATCCATTGTAACACCTGGCTGCCCAGCTCTAAAAACAGTAGCACAAAAAACCTGAAGTTTGGGACAGTGCCCCCTCCATCCGGAGAACAGATCCCAACTTAATTTAATTTTATTTTATCTTTTTACATTTTATCTTTTATTTTAAATTATTTTGCAATAATAATCTGATAGGTGTGAAGTGACAGCCCAACTTTAACCTTTAAGTTAAAGGTTAAGAAGTAGGCAAGAAAATGAGTAAACAACAACAAAAGAGCTTGACCATAAAAAAGTTATGGTGACATGGAAGATCACGACACAATCTCAGAAGACAACAATGTAAAAACAGCTACAAATGAAACCTCAAAAATATGAATTTATATCAAGCCCAATAAGACTACTAGAAGAGCTCAAAAATGATTTTTAAAACCCAATAAAGGAGGCAAAGAAAAAGTTGGAAAAATAAATGTGCACCTTAAAACACAAAATTGGCCAAATGGTGAAAAATGCACAAAACCTTGCTAAATAAAAGAACTCCTTAAAATGTAGAATCATTGAAATGGGAAAAGAGATACAAAAGCTCAATGAAGAATGTAATATATTAAAAATTCGAATTGGGCATATGGAAGCTAATAAACCTATGAGACAGTAAGAAACAATAAAACAAAGTAAAAATAATGAAGAAAAGAAGAAAATGTGAAACATCTCCTTGGAAAAACAACTGACCTTGAAAATACATCCAGTAGATAATTTGAGAATTATTGGACTACCTGAAAGCCATGATTAAAAAAAAAGAGCCTAGACATCATCTTTCAAGAAGTCAAAGAAAACTGCCTGATATCTTAGAAGTAGAGGGTAAAATAGAAATTGAAAGAATTACCAGATAATATCCTTAAAGAGTTTCCCAAATAAAGGCTCCCAGGAATATTATATCCAAATTCCAGAGCTCTCAGGTCAAGGAGAAAATATTGCAAACAGCTAGAAAGAAACAATTCAAATATTATGGAGTCACAGGCATAATCACATGAGATTTAGCAAATTCTGCATTAAAGGATTGGAGGATTTGGAATATGGTGTTCCAAATGGCGAATGAACTA
The DNA here is from genome assembly GCF_019393635.1 of Dromiciops gliroides. NCBI lineage: Eukaryota > Metazoa > Chordata > Mammalia > Microbiotheria > Microbiotheriidae > Dromiciops > Dromiciops gliroides. Next base: position 109,102,279 of record NC_057865.1, on the reverse strand, counting down.
GCATTAAAACCAAGAATCACCTACCCAGGAAAACTGAATATAATCCTTATGGGGAAAATAGATATTTAATGAAATTGAGGACTTTCAATCATTCTGATGAAAAGAACAGAGATGAATAGAAAATATGAGATTTGAATAGAAGATTCAAGAGAAGTATAAAAATGTGAACATGAAAGAAAAATCATAAAGTATTCAATGATGTTAAACTGTTTGCATTCCTCTATGGGAAGATGATACTTGTAATGTCTAAGAACTTTATCACTATTATGGCAATTAGAAGGAACTTAAATATATGGGCACAGGTATGAATTGACTATGATGGGCCGCTTTTAAAAAAATGTAAAGGGTGAGAAAGAGGGATGCACTTGGAGAAAGGGTGAAGGAGAGGTAAAATGGGAGAAATTATCTCATAAAAGAGGCATAAAAGGAAAGGCTTTTACAGTAGAGAGGAAAATTGGCAGGCAACATTTGAACCTTAACTCTCATTGGAATTGGCTCAGAGAAGGAATAACATACACACTAAGTTAGGTATAGAAATTATGTTACTCTACAAGAAAGTTGGCAGAAAAGTGGATAAGAGAAGGTGGTAATAATAAAATGGAGGGTGGATTAAAGGAGACAGTGATCAGAAACAGAACAGACTCTTGAGAAGTGACAATAAAAAGAGAGAATAAAGAGAGAAAGAGAGAGAGAGAGAGAGCAGGGTAAATGGGGGGGGATAGGAAGGAGAAAAACACATAGTAATTATACGTGTGACTATGAATGGGATGAAGTCATCCATAAAACAGAAGTAGATAAGAGAATGGATTAAAAACCAGAATCCTATATGTTGCTTACAAGAAACACACATAAATCAGAGAGACAAACACAAAGTAAAAGTAAGGGGCTGGAGCAGAATCTATTCTGCTTCAGATGGAATAAAAAAGAAAAAAAGAAGGAGTAACATCTCAGACAAAACAAAAGCAAAAATATACCTAAGTAAAAGAGATAAGCAAGAAAACTACATTTTGCTAAAAGTACCATAGACAATGAAATAATGGGTAACATTATCTCAGACAAAACAAAAGCAAAAATAAACCTAAGTAAAAGAGATAAGCAAGAATAATACATGTTGCTATAAGTACCATAGACAATGGAGTAATATCAATACTAAACATATGCAACAAACATTAGAGCATTCCAAATAAATGAAAAATCAGTAATTAAATATCAAATTGTAAATGCTGAAAATCAAATGTGAGATTAATAAAGATGAAAATAAAATGAACAAAAAATAAAATTGGCAGCTAGGTGAGATTTATGCCAGGAATGCAGGGATGATTAAATTTGAGGAAAACTATCAGCATAATTGAGCACATCGAAAACATAAAACAACAGAAATCATAAAATACAACACTCATTCCTATTAAAAATACTAGAAAGAAAAGGAATAAATGGAACTTTCCTTAAAATGATAATAATGTATCTATTATAATTTTATATTACATATTATACTATAATAGTATCATGAGTATGTATTATCTATAGGGAATAAGTTAGAAACCTTCCCAATAATGGATCAGGGGTGAAACAAGGATACCCATTACCATCATTTTTATTAAGTATTGTTCTAGAAATGCTAAATATAGCAAAAAGACAAGAAAAAAATTGAAGGAAAAAATAGGCAATGAGGAAACAAAACTATCACTCTTTGCAGATAATATGATGGCATACTTAGAGAATAATAGAGAATCAACCAAAACACTAGTTGAAATAAATTCACACAAATCACACTATAAAATAAATTCACAAATCATCAACATATATATACACATATAAATATATATATACACATCTATACACATGCACACACATATGTATATAAACAAATATATATATAATATATATACACACACATATTACATATATATAATTGCACACACCCACACACATACACACACACATATATATATGTATGTAAACAAAGTCCAGCTATAAATTATAGGAAGAGAAACTCCATTTAAAAGGAATGTAGCCAAAATATAATGTACATGGGAGCCTACCTGTCAAGATAAATCCAGGAATTATATGGACACAATTACAAAACAATTTTTTTACACAAAATCTAAACAATTAGGAAAATATTAATCACTCATGGGTAGACTGAGCTAATATAATAAAAATGACAATTTTACCTAAGTTAATATACTTATTCATTGATGTACTAATCCAACTACCAAAAATAATTTTCTAGAGATAATAAAAATAGTAACAAAATTTATCTCAAAAAAACAAATTGGGACAGCTAGGTGGCACAGTGGATATAGCACCAGCCCTGGAGTCAGTAGGACCCGAGTTCAAGTCCGGCCTCAGACATTTGACAGCTTACTAGCTGTGTGATCCTGGGCAAATCACTTAACCCCAATTGCCTCACCAAAAAAAAAAAAATTGTCAAAAATATAAAGGGATTCAATGAAAAAAAAATGTGCAGGAAGGTGGCCTAGCACTACTAGATCTCAAATTATGCTACAAAGTGGCAATCATCAAAACAACATGGTGCTGGCTAAGATAGAATAGTGGATCAATGGGATAGAGTAGTTATGCTGGTAAATGGCCATAGTAATCTAGTGTTTGATAAATCCAAAGATCTGAACTTTTGGGACAAGACCTCTCTGTTCAACAAAAATTTCTGGAAAAACTGGAAAGCAATTTGTAAAAAACTAGATCTAGATCAATATCTCACACTGTATACTAAACTAAGGTCAAAATTCATGCATGAGTTAGATATAAAAGGTGTTGTCATAAGGAAATTTGGTGATCATGGAGAATTTTACCTCTCATATCTATGGATAAGGAAAGAATTTATGACCAAACAACAGAGATCATTATGGGAAATAAAATGAATGATTTAGATTACATTAAATTTAAAAGACTTTGCACAAATTATGCCAGTGCAGCCAAAGTTAGAAGGAAAGCACGGAAACTGAAGAAAATATTTGCAGAAAATTTCTCCGATGAAGGGCTCAGTGCTCATTTATAAGAATATTAGTGATTTATTAATTGATAAATGGTCAAAGGATATGAACAGGCATTTTCAATAGAAGAAATTTAGGCTATCTATAGTTATATAAAATTCTCAAAATCACTATTGATTAGAAAAAATCCAAATTATGCTATATGACAGAAAAAGAAAATGACAAAAGTTATAGGGATTATGGAAAATGAAAGGGTGGTCCTTTAAATCTCACAAAAAATACGGACACTAATGTACTGTTGGTGGAATTGTACACTGATCCAACCATTTTGGACAGTAATTAACAACTTGTTAAGCCAACTGATGGACATTTTAATATGTTTTGTATGACTTTACATGTATAATATATTTCAAATTGTTTCCCTTTAACGAAGGAAAGGAAGGGAGAGAATTTAGAACTCAAATTTTTGTAATTTTTTTTTTACATGTAATTGAGAAAAATAAAATAAAATTTAAAAAAATTTAAAAAGATACTTCAGACCTAATCCTACTACCATCCCAACAACATGCTTTTAGCAGTATCTTGGAATACACTGACACTCACTCATATCTCACTGGTAAAATTACCAGTGGAAACATTGTATCTTCCCTGTCTGCCTTCTCCCTGGGTTTTTTAACCTTAAGAGTATCAAAACTCTTCTTCCTTTGCCATAGTTCCTTTCAGAAGGGGAAGCAGAGGATCCCACCTTACAGTGATACAAACTGAAAAAATAATGTTGCTGCTAAACATCCATAGTATGTTCTAAAAGGTTTACATATTGCTTCAATCTCCATATTTTCCTGTATTCCACACGTAGTACTTTCTTTACCTATTCAACATTTTATTTCCCAGTTCCCAATATTCTTCATGGTATTTCTGAACCTGAGCTTGTACCATCTTTTTGGTTTCAGCTTTTATTCCTTCCACGTGCTATCCCTCCCCTACTTTATCCTATTAGTCTTAACTCTTTTCCTGAATCTTCTCAGCCTACATATGCTCTTTTTTCAATCCAGAAATAGCTCCTGTTCTCTGTCCTTTATGGGCATTTCAATCTGTTTCTTTATCAACTTCAGTCATCTTTGCAAAGATTCATCATCCCAGTGCTACTGAAAGATGTTAAAAATGGCCTCCAGTGGGCTTTCAATCAATTTCTTCTACTGAGATTTATTCAGGGTCACCTTTGGATGAATTCTGTTGAATTCCTTCTGAAGATTTCCTTTGAGCATTATCAGCCCCCTTTTCCCCCAGTAGCCCTGGATTCAGACTCCATAGATGATATTTCAGCCTCACTCCTCTTAGCCTTGTCAGAAGAAGGGTTACCACTCATTAATTCAGCCAATAAACATATTAAGAGTTGTTTATTTTCCAGTAAATGGGCAAAAACGATGATATAAAGAGAATCAGGAAACACATATTTACATTTTCTTGGAGGAAAACATGTCTACAGATAAGTGTTATATAAAATACAGCTCCACAGCATGGTTGGTGATTCAAACATAGACCTCTATACAAAAATACATCCAGATTCTGAATCCTTTGGCCTCTCCCCATGTGCTTTCTTTTCTACAAGGAGATCATGGGAGGCTTAGTACTGTTCTGATCAAATATTTGCATCTTTTTTGAATTTTTGGTCATAGTCCCCAACATGCTTATATTGTTAAATGGGCATCAGTCAGGGATTAAGTGCTCACATCCTTTCTAGTTAGTTAAATGTAGTTTTTTGTTTTGTTTTGTTTTGGTGAGGGAATTGGGGTTAAGTGACTTGCCCAGGGTCACACAGCTAGTAAGTGTTAATGTGTGAGGTCGGATTTGAACTCAGGTACTCCTGACTCCAGGTCCGGTGCTCTATCCACTGCGCCACCTAGCTGCCCCTAAATGTAGTTTTAACATGCTTTCGCATAGTCCTACACACTACTAGACCCTTCATAGATAAAATGAATTTGACTATGTGGATCCACACTGAGATGTCATTGCTCTCACTCCAATACCCTGAATGTGGAATTAGATCCAATACCTCATCCTTTCACTTACTAAGTTAAGTCTAATTAATAGTATTTAATATCCACTCTACTCATACTCAACTAATCTGTGTGGTCAAAGTTTTGTTTTCATCCTCTGTCCCACCTTTGTCTTTATTCTACTTCACCTACTCAGTACTCACCTCACAGAGTTATGCAAAATCTCTCTCTCTCTCTCATTATATAATTACATATAGTGTTATATATCTATATAAACATAGCTCCTGACTTCATATATACATGTGTGTGTGTGAATTTTAGTGCATGAAAAAAATTAGTGCATGAAGGATGAGATGACTATAGTAACTACTTAGGGGATAAGGAAAGGCCTCATGTGGGAGATAGAAATTAAGTTGTATTGAATAAAATTAGGAATTCTAAGAGGTGGAGGTAGAAGAGTCCATATTAGGCACAGGGAAGAGCCTGTGCAAAGTTAGGGAGATGGAGGATGGAGTGTGATATGGAGGAAACAGCAAGTAAGAAAGTCTAGTCATAAACTAGAGTGCATGCAGAGGAATAATGCAAAATATGCTTGGAAGGGTAGGCTGCAGAAGAATTAAGTACACCAAACGGTGTTCTATTTTAGCTTAGAGGTAAAAGGGAGCTAGAGGAGCTTCTTGAAAACGGGGAATAACATGGTCAAATATGTGCTTTAAAAATATCAACTTGATAGCTATGTGGAGGAGACATCTGAAGTTTGGCTACTTATTAGGAAGCTATTGCAATAATGCAGTGGGAAGGGGCAGAGCCAAGATGGCAGAGGAAAGACATTAAACTCACACAGAGTTCCTGGTACAATTACCCCCAAAACAGCAATTAAAGAACCCCTGGAGCAGAAAAACCCACAAAAAGATGGGCTGAGATTATTTTCCAGGCATAGACAGTATAAAGGGGGCCGTGCTACACTGAAAGTAAAGTCCAACCCCATGATCATGCTGACAGAGATGTGAGGCATGCCACACCAGAGAAACTTATGCCCAAGCCTCTGAATTAGCTGCAACACCAGTGTCTTCTGGAACTGAGCTTGTGGTCGGGTGAGAGGGCTGAACAGCTGGCTGGGGGCAGAAGTGCAGGGACATCAGTGGGACCTAAGAAGGAATTTGGCTGTCCCACCCCAGTGGGGAACCAAGAAGAAATCCTGAGTGGCAGGAGGCCTAGGTGGGGGAGGGACACAGGCTTGTCAAAGATAAGAACCACAGCACAGAAAGCTTTGCTGGTTGGTTAATTACTAAGTTGAGGTTATCTTTGGACCAGAGAACAGGCCAGGAGAGAGCAAAACCAACCCTCCCTCAAACCAAAACACCTGGGACCCTCTGAAATTTGGGATAGTGTAGCTTGGAAGTAGGTCCCCACTGTAAGAGAGACTTGAAAGTCAAGTGAAAGATGGCAAAATGAGCAAGCAAAGAAAGTTGAGAACTATAGAAAGTTTTTTCAATGACAAGGAAGATCAAGATGCACCCTCAGAAGAGAATAACAACCTCAGGGCCCCTATATCCAAAAGCTTCCAAGAAAAATATGACTTGTTTGCAGATCATGGAAGCTCTCAAAAGGGACTTTGAAGAGAAAGTAGGAGAGATAGAAGGAAGATGTAGAGAGAGGGAGGAAAGAATGGAAAGAGAAATGGGAGCAATTCAGGAGAGCCATGAGAAAAAAGTCAACAGCTTGACAAGCCAAATGGAAAAGGAGATTAAAAAGCTGTCTGAAGAAAATTATTACCTATGAATTAGGATTGAACAAATGGAAGCTAATGACTTTGTGAGAAACCAAGACACAGCAAAGCAAATCCAAATGAATTTTTTAAAAATAGAGGGCCATATGAAATATCTTCTTGGAAAAACAGCTGACCTAGAAAATAGATGCAGAAGAGATAATTTGAAAATCACTGGACTACTTGAAAACCATAACCAAACTAAGAGTATAGATAGCATCTCCCAAGAGATTGTCAGGGAAAATTGCCCTGATATTCTAGAAGCAGAAGGTAAAAAAGAAATTTTGTTTTTGTTTTTGTTTTTGCTGGGCAGTGAGGATTAAGTGACTTGTGCAGGGTCACACAGCTAGTAAGTGTCAAGTGTCTGAGGCCGGATTTGAACTCAGTTCCTCCTGAATCGAGGGCTAGTATTTTATCTACTGTGTCATCTACCTTCCAGGTAAAATAGAAATTGAAAGAATCTACCAATCACCTCCTGAAAGAGATCACAAAAGGAAAACCTCCATGAATATTATAGCCAAATTCCAGAACTCCTAGGTCAAGGAGAAAATATTGCAAGCAGCTAGAAAAAAGGAATTAAAATACTGTGGCGCTCCAATAAGGATAAAATAATGCATTGTTTAAAATCTAAATGTGATGTCTAAGAAATCTAATGTGTGGTCACCTTAAATTAGAAGGTTTAGCACCAATTTTGGGACATTAAGCATTTATTAAAGCATACCAGGTATTCACATGGAGTTCAGAAAGTTTAAGAAAAGGCCTCTCTAGCCTAGAGCTCCAGCCTGGTCTGGTTCTTCCTCAAGTCCTCTTCCATGAGCCTGCTTCAACCATGAAATGGCCCTCATACTGAATGCCGAAGCTTTTAATAGGTCAGGAGCAGAGGCGGTCCTTACACCCTGCTTGAAGTTGATTGGTTGAGTGGCCTCCTGATGATATCACAGTCCATAGCCTCTGAGAACACACTCTACTCAGGGTTGGCCATGTGTGGTCCCAATTTGATCATCATTAAGTAGGTTCTCAGTCTCTCAGTCTCACCCAATTCAATCAATTTCAAATCAATCTTCAGGTGGGGCTCATGGGTGTCTGCCAAGTCCCATTATTTTATCACAACAAGAGCTAGCAGCATCTACATTAAAGGACTGGAGGGCATGTAATATGTTATTCCAGAGGGGAAAGGAACTGGGACTACAGTCACGAATCACATACCCAGCAAAACTGTGTAAGATCTTTCAGAGGAAAAAATGGGATTTCAATGAAAAAGAGGACTTTCAGGCATTTGTTATGAAAAGACCTGAACTGAATAGAAAATTTGACTTTCAAATACAAGACCCTACAGAAGCATAAAAAGCTAAACAGGAAAAAGAAATCATGAGAGATATTAAAAGATTAAACTGTTTACATTCCTACATGGGAAGATAATACTTTGAACTTAAAAGAACTTTATCAGTATTAGAGTAGCTGAAAGGAATAATACAATTAGAAGACATAGGTCTTAACTGAATATGAAGGGATGATATCTGTAAAGCATTTATTTTTTGTTTATCCTTTTTCTTTGTGGGGCAAGCAGGATGGGGTGTCTTATGTCTGAGGCTTGATTTGGACTTGGGACCTCCTGGGTCCAGGGCTGATGCTTTGTCCACTGTGCCACCTAGCTAACTCATGATGACATCTTTAAAATAGAGTTGAGGGGTAAGAGGAATGCACTGGGGGAGAGGGAAGGGGAAAAGTGGATTGGGGAGAGGTAGCTTACATGAAGGAAACAAGAAAAAAGCTTATGGAGGAGAAGGGAAGAAGGGGAAGGAAGTGAGTGAACCTTACTTTCATCAGAATTAGCTCAAAGTGGTAATAACATACATACTCAAGTGGGTATAGTAATATATTTTTGCCCTGAGGAAAAGTAGGAGGGGAAGGAGATGGAGAGTGGAGAAGGAGGGAAGGAAGGAGGGGAAGTTTGGGGTAGGGAGCGGTAAAAAGCAAAACACTTTTGAAGAAGGTCAAGCTGTTCTGAATAACAGCACATGTGTGACATATATTGAATTGCTTGATTTCGTAGGGAGAGTTGAGGAGGGAGGGAGGAAGAAAAATTTAGCAAACAGAATTAGCTCAATAATGCAGTGGGAAGTGATAGCTATGGGTTCAAGAGAGGAAGAGAGATGTAAGAGATGTTGTAAAGGTAAAACTGACAAGACAAAACAAATATCTGTATATGGGGGATGAGAGAAACTGAAGAAAATTATGTAATGGGTTCCTGAAAGTATGGTCTTTCCACAAAATAAATTGGGAAAATCAGAAGCAAGATAGGTTTGTAGGGAAAAAGGGATAAAACACTTTGTTTTGGACATGTTGCCTTTGAAGTGTCAATAAAACATCTAGTTGGAAATATCTGGCAGGAGTGAGACCTGGGCTAGATATATAAATATGGGACTCATCTACATAGAAATAATTATTAAAGTAATAGCAGCTGATGATATCACTAAAAGAGAAGACATACAAAGAAAAGAGTGTCCAGATCAGAGCCTTGGAAGATAAACACATAGAGGAGGTAAGGCATGAATGATGATCTATGAAAGTGTGGTTAGAAAGAGTGACTTGGTTGATAGCCAATGAGTCCAAAGAAAGTAGTATTATGAAAACACAGATAAGAAAGCATCTAGAGTTGGAGGGAGTAGTCAAGTGTCAATTGCTACAGAGAGGTGAATATTCTTACATTGGAGTAGGGTAGTATACTGCCAGCAGCAATGAACAAAAAACCTCAATCTCCAGTACTAAATTTTCATGGTGGATCAACCCAACAGTCTCACAGATTAAAACCACTATCCAAACATTTAGTGACAGATTTTCCTTTTACCACATCTGAGATCTCCATCTCCTTCTTGGAACCACGTACCCAAAGCACTGATATAACATCTTTCCCTGAGTCCTATGCCATAAACACCAGCCACCACATGTTCCATATAGTTCCCTTACTTGATGGCATGCCTGTGCCAGGTGATTCCAATCTCAGGGGTCCTGGGACTTAATGACCTGCACCCTGCTATCACCTCTGCTTTTCCAGAAACACCGACAGGGAAGTATTGCATATACACTACCAGGAGCAAATCTGCTGCTCCATAAAATTTAAAGTGGGAAATCTAGAGTATCTGTAGTTGTTTTCCTCAACTCTGTATCATCTACTCTAAGCCTCCCAAAGCCACATGTAAAAGAGGACTGTCTATGCTTCCATAGAATGTTTGTTGATTCAAACATAGACGTTCAAACTAATGAAAATCCAGATTCTGAATCCTTTGTCTTCTTTTCCTGTGCTTACTTTTCTCTCAAGGAGATGACTGAAATCTTATTACTGTTTTGATCAGATATTTACAATTTTCAGGAATTTATGTTTATAGTCTCCAGCATGCTTATATTGTTCTATGGGGATCAGTACTGGATCAAGTGTTCACATATTCTTTCGTTAGTTATAAAGGTAGTGTTGGTCTTATTTTACATGTGGATCCACACTGAGATGCCATCTCTCTCTCACTCCCATACCCTGAATGTGGAATTGGATCCAAGGCCTCATCCTTATACTTTCTGAGTTAAGTCTAATCAATGGTATTTAATACCCATTCAATTCAACCAAAATAATCTGTGTGATCCAAGGTCCACTTTCATCTTAGGTCCTCCCCTGTGTCTCTCTACCTCTTTCTACATATTCTACTTTCACTTACTCAGTAAACACTCCTTACATTTTGAGAAATAGATCAGGTACTTGCTACCACCATGCCAACATCTTCATGTGATCAGGCCAACTGCCCAAGCTATGATTTTATTTTCTTCACTCTTTCATAGCCCAAGTCCAGCATGGACTCATCATTACTATGTTCCCATTTTTAAAGAACTGACTATTCTGTTAAGATTACAAATGATCTCTTAACTGCTCATTCTAATGGCCTCATCCCACTCATTATATTTGAAGTCTCTGAAAGTTTTGGCATTTGATTACTGCCTATGCTACTCAGTTCTCTCTTTCCTTAACTTCTATGACATTTGATTGTTTTATTCTCCCTCTAAATATCTGATGACAATTTCTCAGTTTATTTAGTTAGATAAATATTCACATCTCACCTATTAAACTTGGGATTTCTCTACATATATTCACTCTGTTTCTGGTTTCTTCAGCTCTCAGTGTTTAATTATCATGAATCTATATTTCATACTCATGGCTCTCTGATGAACTCCCATTCAGCATTTAAACAATCTTACAGAAAATCTCCAGCTGGATGCCCCATTGGCATTCTTTACTTTCCTCTGTTTTGGGTGATGGTATCATCTTTACAGTTACCCAGACTTCCAAACCTGGAGTCAAAATTTAATATTGTCTCTCCCTCTCCTGACACATACAACATATTTTCAAAATTTGCTGGGTCTACCTTTCTGCTATCTACTCCCTTCCCTTCCTCACATGACCATTATCTTAGCTCAATCCTTCATTACCTCTTGTTTATAGTATTTTAATAGTCACATAATCTTTCTTACTGTTTCAAGCCTCTTTTTCCCTTAAACCATCTTCCATGCACTTGACAAAGTATAGGTCACAGGGGTTGAGGACTTTGCTGAACTGGATGGTAATATTGCATCAGTCAATATTGACTTTGGAAATTCCAAAATGGAATAAATGAATTAAGGGAGAAAAGAAGATTATAAGCCAGTTAATAAACTCTGAAAAAAAGAATTACTATAATCTGTATGCTATCAGATTGCCACAACAAGGATCTGGACAAGGAGTTATATTAAAATGGAGAGAAATCATTTCCTAAGTGACGGTAGACCCTGTAGCCACTACCACTTGCAAACTATTGTAGTTCAAATTGCCTATTGTCCATGACTATTTGACAACCCAAAAGCTCAGCTTTAAAGGGAGGGCCAGGCAGAAGGCTGAACAAGATTTCATATACATAAAGACAATATTCCAATTGAGTCTTGGCACATTTGGTTATTTGGCTTTAATGAGCAATTTCCAGCTTTCTGACAAAGATGTAGTCTTTGTGCTCTGTATAACCATATGGAAAATTAGAAGTCACTTCTTCTCTACTACCAGGTTGTAGGCAAAATTTCAAAACCTGGACAGTGCCCATAATTAGCTTAGATGAATATGACCTAAGATATACCCTTATAGAATGCCTAGATAACCTAATACAGGATAGCTATTCTTGGCACCTATATGGTATAGTGGATAGAATGTCTAGCCTAAAGGCAGGAAGACTTATCTTCTGAGTTCAAATTTGGCCTCAGACACTTACTAGCTGTGTGACTCTGGGCAAGTCACTTAACCCTATTTGCCCCAATTTCCTCAACTGTAAAATAAGCTAGAGAAGGAAATGGGAAACCACTGTAATATATTTACCAAGAAAACCTCCATGAGGTCATGAAGAGTTAGACAAGACTGAAAAAATGACTGACATTCTTGGCTTTATATTCAAAGTCCTCCTTATGGCATGCAAAGTACACTCCTGAAATTATGCATTATCTGCCTTAGAACAAAGGTGGCTCTTGGCCTCTTGGAATTTGTAGGCTTTCAAGACCCAACATAAAAAAAATAAGGTAAAAAATGATCAGGCCCAAAAGAAGTATTTATTTTGCTTTATCAAAAGCTCCACTATGAGTTTTCCCTCACTTCTGAACACCTCAATATTATAATCTCTTCTCCCCTTATCCAACTGTAGAAGAGTTCAGTCCATGCTGTCTGAAGTGCCTCAACAGCTGTATAACTGGAGATTCATACTCCTGAAAAAACAGATGCTGAGCCAGAAGGGCTTTGCCATGGTTTCAATACAATGGAAAGAGCTGAGCTCTTCTGATAGAGGCAGGAGCCTTGCAGGCATTTAGAGATATTCTCCCTTGGAGGTGGCCATAAATTGGACAGAAGGAAGAAGAGTAATGAGAAGGCCTTCATGCCTTTCTTGCCCAAGAGGGGAAAAAACAACAACTGTTGGCTCATGCTCACATGGGAAGGAAAACTGGCCTTCATGGAATCATGATTAGAATTTTCCACTTTCTCTTGGGCACTCATTCCGGGTTTCTGCCTGTGAGTGATACTGGAACTATCATGGATAGAGCACTTATTCAAAGTTAGTACACTATTTGATGGATGCTATTTAAAACTTTAGTAGGAACTTGCTTTGTTCCCTCCTCTATAATTTAAGAGGCAGAGCACAGAGGCAGCTTGCTCTTGAAACAATACAATTGTGAGTTCCTGAACTATTGTCAGAATTTCTCAAGAGAATCTCTTCTCTCCCATTGCAGGTAATTTGCTTGATATATTGGAGGAATCTGTGAACCTTAGGCTACATATTGGAAGAATAATTGAGAGGATGCACGTATCTGGTTTCCAAAGGGGCCACTTCAACCCCTAATCTTAAGGGGTAACAGAAAGAACTTCTCAAGTTTTCTAATTATGATAAAGGAAGTATATAATACAATGGAAAGCACAAGGGAATGAAAGTCAGGAAAACTGAGTTCTGCTCCTATCTTTGCCATGGGCTAACTATGTGATTTTGAAGAAACAACTTCCTCGCATTGAGTCTGTTTCCTTCTACAAAATGAGAAGGTTGAATGAGACAATCTCGAAGGCCCCTTACAGCTCTAATAGCCTGTAACTGCAAATGAGCTTGCTTTGTTTTGGCTTAAGTTTCTCATGTTTTGTTAACTTCTCCCAGCTGTGTTCCTGAAGCTGGGGCTGCTTTCTGAGCAATGATGCTAAATCACTAAGCCCACAGGCCCTCAAAGAGATCCTTCAAAAGTTTCTATGTAACAATCATAGCAAATGCTGGAAGTTTCTGGGAAGGAAAAGAAGGCATTGGGATTCTTCTAATAATAATTGTTAATACTGACAGTAACAAAAGCAGCAACAATAGCAAACCATCCTAAAAACAAGGGTTAAAAAGAGGAAAAGGAATTAAGTAGATATCAGCCAGTCAATAATCCCAAACAAGATTATTCAATAGTCAACATACTTCCAGTAAGGATCTAAAATGCCTAATACACTTTGATAGATGTTGAGGGTCACGCACAAAAAAGATAAGATCAAGTCTCTATTGTACTCCTGAAGGAGCTGACAGTCTAATAGGTGAGAAGAAATGTATGCAACACATTGGAGTCAGGAAAAGCTGGATTCTGATCCCACCTCAGATATTGCTTAAATGTGCTGTATTGGGCAGGTCACTTCACTTTCATTTCTCAGTTAATTATTATTATTATTATTTTAATTTATAAAAGGGTAAGGATAAAGTGGATAAGCTCTAAGGTCCTTTCTCTGTCTAAATCTATAATAATATATGCACAAAACTAGCAACACAAAATAGAATGCTTAAGGGAATAAAATGGAAGTGATTTTATATGCTTTTTGCTTCTTTTATTCACTTACTACTTAAAGAACAACTTGTTTAGGGGACAGCTAGGTGCTACAGAGGATAAAGCACAGGCCCTGGATTCATGATGACCTCAGTTCAAATCTGGCCTCAGACACTTGACACTTACTAGCTGTATGACCCTGGCCAAGTCACTTAACCCTCATTGCCCTACCAAAAAAAAAAAACCAACAACAACAACAACCAAAAACAAAACAAAAGAAACAAAAAATCCAACTTGTATGACATTTGTATGGGAGCCTTATGGCCTGTAGCAGACCACATATTATTTGAGGCTGGCAACTATAATTTTTTGTTGATGTTTTTGTTTTTATTTTGTTTTAGTTGCAAGAATATTGAATGGAAACCTAGAGAGGACTCCTAACAAATCTGTGTGTGCATATGGAGACATTTCCTCTTTCTTTAATCTCTTTTGGTAGTGGTAGTGACATAGTTGGTATGGCTGGATCAAAGTGTAATCACATTTTGTTAACTTCAGAGTCATATTTCCAAATTTCTTTTTAGAATGACTAGACCAGGGAACAGCTGGGTGGTGCAGTGTATAAAACACTGACCCTGGATTCAGGAGAACCTGAGTTCAAATCTGCCCAGAGACAATTGACACTTATTATCCATGTGACCCTGAGCAAGTTACTTAACCCTCATTGCCCCACCCAAAAAAAACCTTCCTTTAATAAAAAGAAAATAGAATGGCTGGACCAATTTATAGTTCCAAAGTTAATTAAAATACCTACTTTTCCAAAATCCCATTGTCTATTATTTTCCTTTTTTGTCAGCTTTACCAATCTGATAGCTGTGAGGTTTTGAACTGAAAAGTAGAAAGAATCCATGCTCTTACTGTGGGTGGTGGTGTTATTTTTCATATTAGTAGTGTTTGATTTTGGAGAGCAAAATGTCACCTTACAAGCTATACTACAAGGTGTCTCTTATGTATATATACAAAGCATACATGACTCCTTGAAAGATGAAACAAGAAATATAACTTTGTTTATCAAACCTCAGATTATTACTATTGAGCAAAGCCATGAAAAGGAGATCTATTTTTGTTGTTCCATCATGTTTACTCTTTGTGACCTCATTTGAGGTTTTCTTGGCAAAGATGCTGGAGTGGATTGCCATTTCCTTTTCCACCTCATTTTACAGGTGAGGAACTGAGGTAAACAGGCTTAACTGACCTGCCCAGGGCCACATATCTAGTAAATGTCTGAAGCCAGATTTTAACTCAAGAAGAAAAAGCTTTCTGACTCCAGGTTCGGTACTTTACATTGTGCCATATAGCTACGTAAGTGAGCTATATGCTTTCCAAAGATCTTTTCCATATTTATACAGAAAGCTTATCGCAGAATGAAAAAAAAAAAGCATTCTCAATGAGTGCTGTTAAAATGCTGTAATGTTATTATAAAAATAGTTTTGACCTAAATTGTTTTGACCCCTTAAAAGGGTGGCAGGAAGCTCCAGCAGTCCTTGGTCCACAATTTGAGAGTGACTGATCTAGATTATGATATGTAGTTGAATAGACAACCCATACAGTTTGTCTATCTGTACATTTAACTTGAGTAAATAATACAGATGAATAATTAGTTGGGTCCACAATTAAATAAGAGGAGGAAAGCAGGAAGGATTGCATTTATAAAAATGCACTGGCTTTTAAATGGTCTCATGTTTCTTCATAAAACAAAGACTCAGCTTATTAATCCTGACATTTTCTCTGGTTATGCTATAGTGCTAGAAAGCAGAGGATAAGACAGTGTTCAAAGAAGGAAGATTACAAATGATAGAGGACACAATGGAAAATGCATAGTAGATATGAATAGGTTACACCATGTTATGAACAAAGAACTGTTCAGCAAAACATCACTGTCCATGTAAAGTCAAGGAAATGTATGACTGAAATCAGGGATCAGGTCATGGAGAGTGAAGACTAGCATATTGACAAGCCATGTTCTACTTTCAGACACATGCTCTTCCAAGATATCTGCAGAAAGGACCCCAAAATATCAAGTGAAATTCTTCAGGATGATTTCTAGAAGTATTTGGGTTGGAGTTACACAGAATGAGAAGGCATAGATGGATTGTAGTATGAGATGTTGGAAAGATCAACCAGATCTATGAGATAACAGATCCATTGTAGTACAGAAGAAAGGTCTTGGTGCCATTATGGTCCTGATCAAATACATATGGAATATTGTATCCAGTTCTAGCCACCCAATGTTCAGAAATACAATGACAATCTAGATAGGAACCACTAGTTGGATAGATGGGAAGAACAAATTGAAATAATGCCATACAAGAGTGAGTTGAAGGAAATGAGTATATTTAAGTAGAACAGAAAAAAAAAAAAGAAGAGACATGTTAGGGGAAAGTAGTTATCATCTTCAAATATATAAAGATGTATCATGAGCAAGAGGGATTTATTTGTCCCTTTTGGACCCATAATATATAACTAGGGCAATGAAAGAAACAGAAATAAAGATTTTGGTTTAGTGTCAGGTAAACTTCCTAATAATTATAGCTTTCCCAATTTGTAAGGAGTTGATTTGGTTGTAAGTTATCCATCACTGAGAATCTTTAATCACTTGTTGGTGATTTTATAGTGAGGATTCATGCTTCAAGTAATGGTTGTACTAGGTCATCGACTTCAAGATCCTGTCATTATATTTGTATATCTTCCAAAATTAAGATTCTAAAATTCTGCTTATCTTTGCATCTACTGAGTGCTTAATGCAGTGGATAAAACATGCACATAGCAGATATTTAATTTGTTGAATGAGTGAGACACAAGTATAATACATTATGATTGTATAATACTTGAAGTGGTTGGTTGTAAGTGTTTTAAAGATTAGTGAAAGTTACAGGAAATATTATACTGGAGAAGAGCCTAAAGAAATGGTAACCAAAAATGGCACCTCTTGAGAGGTGAAGAAGTAGTAGTAATCATTTCTGATTTGGGGGGGGAGCGGTTGAAGGTTAAAACTTTCCCTAGGACTTCCAAATTGGGCTCACCACCCCCACCACAGAAATGAATAAAGTGAGTAGGGCCTCAGATGCAGCTCCCCACTCTAATAATTACCACCCTTAGATTGATAGTGCATAGTTCAGAAAGGGACTATGGAAGCATGGTAATGAGGTGATCAGAGAGGTTAATTAGAGATGTATTTTAGAGAATGGAAGAAAAGAGTCATGTGGGAGTGGAGGAGAAGAGGAGGATATGTAGCAATAAGGCAACAGAGAAAAAGAGAAAATAATGGGGGAGAGGAACAGGCAGCAGTGATATGTGTCTATAGTACCCAAAGAACATTTGGAAACAGGAAGCAACTCAGTGGCTCAGACAAAAGCAGAGACATTTTTGGACACATAGGACAATATAAATGAAGGAATGAAGTTTGTTTTCCCTCAACTTCTCTAATTGAGGTGGATTACTCAGTATCAGAAAAGAACAAATATCCAATTTGCCACTCAAGTTAGCTCAAATGGAGAGCCTTACTTATTCCTCTAATAATTTTAAGATATGAACCAATTGAATCAAACACAAACATACACACACATGCACTCACATGCACATAAGCACACAATTGATTAATTTTTCAATGGTCTTCAATATATGCCAAATTAAGAACCTATCAATGTTTTTAAGTAACACATTATTGTCAAAATGGAGTGATAATATTTCTACTTGTGATGTTCAATTTATTACTTGACTGCTTTTGTGTAGTAGTTTAATTATATAAGCAAACTGAACAACTATTTAATGCTTGTATACATGGTGCATATGGACATCTGTTTGAATTGAGGTTCTCTACTATGATACTGTTATTTTAAGCTGCCACATGTATATATCACACACATAAACACACATCTATATATGTATATATAATCTTATTTCATGTTCAATATATGTCATATAATTCTCTGATTTTCCAGACAATTACTTGTAATGCTCTGGTCTGTTTTAATGAGCCATGTATGTATGTGTGTGTGTGTATATATGAGTGTATGTCCATATATTCATGCATGTATAAATATGATTGGAGTTATTGGACAGGTATATGTGCCCCATGTTGGAAAGAATGCATTCTCCCACTCTCATACCATGTATCATGAATTAAGAAAGATAATGTCATCTCCTTCATGAATCCACTTACAGACCCAATCTTTCCCCACTTTGACTTAACATGGATTTTTGTCTTGTTACTCTCTAACATATATAGCATAGCATATTGTATATCATAGTTATCTTTTTGTGGCTTATTCTTTTTCTTCACTGTAAACTCTGAGTACAGGGATAGTGCTTATTAAAATGTATTATCTCAAAGAAATCCATGGTTCCAGCTAAGATGATAAACCCCAGTGGCTGATGAAACTGAAGTGAGGCTCTTAAAATGAAGCCAAAGGCACAATGATAAAGAAAACAAAAGAGAATCTGCTGTGTACTCCTCCATACAGTTGGGGACTGCACCTAAAGACTATTGGAATACAAGAAGGCTCTGAGCTGAGATAAGCCAGGACTGGATAAAGGGAGAATGTGCAAGACTCTTGGAGCCATAGCAAGAGACAAGGCCAGAGCAGAATCCAGGGATTAGGCAAGGTGCCAGCACACAGAGTGCCAAACCAGTGCTGGAATGTAACATCTAGTTAACCAGGGCTGGAGTCACAGCAGGCAAGAGGGCTTTACTAGTGTCCACATAGGTCAATAAGACACGGGAGACAGAGTCAGCTAGTGCTAAGGCAGTTCATATGCTATCCATAGAAGCAGATATGGCCAGACCAGCACTCAAGCAATCTATGCCCAAGCCACAGCAGGAGAAAGATAAGAGCATCACCTGAGGAGTAAAACACCTGTAACTGTGCAGGTGGCTTTCTTCAAAGACACTAACCACATCTGAAGTTGGGACTTAAAAATAAGAACTGAAAAATGGCTAAGGTCCAAAATATAATTTGAGGTCACAGGAATGTAGGTCTTGGTCTAAGAGTCACCATATCTAGGATCAGTCAAACCCAGACTTCCCACAAAAGAGTGGAATGGAATACAGCCCCAATATAACTTCTAATCCAGAAACTGAGACTGCAGTTATGAATGAACCAAAGAAAACTTTGCCCCAGTGAAAAATTATAATCAATTAAGAAGAGTCCAAAAGGTAAATCCAGTAGAGTAATAATATAAATGAAATAATAAAGTAATAAAATAGAGTAACTCCACAAAAACTACAAGCAGAAGTTCAGAAAAGAAAATGGCTGAACAATAACAACTTTATGAGTAACTGAAAGAAATGAAGAAATTATAAAGGAAAGTTGTGGAGGAAAGATTTGGAAGGAGAATTAATAACCAAAAAAAAGTGATATATTTTATTTTTAAAAAAGCAAATCACTAAAAATTAGAATGAACCAAATGGAAATTGTTTACTCCAGGATATTATAAAAATTATTAGAAAAAAAACTTGAGGCAGAGCTAAGATGGCAGAGGAAAGGCAGTAAACGCTCAGACTTCCTGACACAATTACTCCAAAAAAAAACTCCAAACACAGCCAGAAAACAACTCCTACATCAGCAGAACACTCAAAAAGATGACTGAGATTTTTTTTGAGACAAAGACAGGTTGGAAGTTTGGCAGCAGAGGGAGCTGGGCTGGGCGTGGAGTTGGTATGATGACACCAACACATATCCTGTCCCAGGCAGGCTGCACCATAGAAACTTATCCCAAGCCCCTGAATCAGCTGCAGTGATGGCATCTTCGGGAACTAAGCTCATGGTCTGGTGAGAGGGCTGAATGGATGGCAGGTGGGAGTCTACAGGGGGGTATGCAGGAGCTAAGAGGGGATTTGGATGTCCTACCCCAGTGGGGAACCAGGAAGAAACCCAGGTTGGGGAGAGGTGCAGGTTTATCAGAGCTGACAACCACAGCACGCAAAGTTTTGCTGCCTGGTTATTTAGCAAGGTGACCTGGGGTTATCTACAAACCAGGGAAAAGACCAGGTGAGTTAAGAAACTGCCCCTGATTAAATCATAACACCGAGGACCCCCTGAAGCTTGGGACAGTATAAGCTGAAAGTAGCACTCCACACTTAGAAAGTTAAAAGTCAAGTAAAAGATGGGCAAGATGATCAGGCAGAGAAAGTTGTGAATCATAGAAATCTTCTTTAGTGACAAGGAAGATTGAGGTACACACTCAGAAGAGGATAGTAATGTCAGGGCCCCTACATCTAAAGCTTCCAATAAAAATATGAACTGGTCTCAAGCCATAGAGGCTCTAAAAATAACTTTGAAGATAAAGTTATAGAGGTAGAGGAAAAAATGGAACAAGAATTGAGGGTGATGCAGGAAAGTCATGAGAAAAAAGTCAACAGCTTGAAAAGCCAACTAGAAAAGAAGATACAAAAGCTCTCTGATGAAAACAATTACCTATGAATTAGGTAATTGACTGACTTTATGAGAAACCAAGACACAAAAAGCAAATCCAAATGAATAAAAATATAGATGGCATTGTGAACTATCTTCTTGGAAAAACTGCTGACCTGCTAAGACATCATTTTCCAAGTGATTGTCAGGGAAAATTGCCCTGATATTCTAGAAACAGAAGGTAAAATAGAAATTGAATGAATCCACCAATCACCTCCTGAAAGAGATCCCCAAAGGAAAACATCCAGGAATATTATAGCCAAATTCTGGAGCTCCCAGATCAAGGACAAAATGTTGCAAGCAGCCAGAGAGAAGCAATTCAAATACTGTGGAGCCATGGTAAAGATAGCACATGATCTAGCAGCTTCTACATTAGAGAATCAGAGGGCATGTAATATGATATTCCATAGGGCAAAGGAATTGGGTTAACAACCAAAAATCACCTACCAGCAAAACTGAGTATAATATTTTAGAGGGGAAAAGAAACTTGAATGAAAAAAGAGGACTTTCAGGTATTCATGATGAAAAGACCTGAACTGAATAGAAAATTTGGATTTCAAATGAAAAATATCAAAAATTTTAGTAAAAGAAAATTAAAGAGATTTACTAGGGAAAACAATTACCCCAGAGAATAGGTTGAGGAAAAATAATATGAGAACCATCAGATTGTGGGAAATACATTAATCCCTTCCCAATACTGAATATTATATTTTAATAAATTATAAATGAAAACTGCCTAAATTTCTTAGAACCATGGAGCAGATAGAAAGAAGCCACCTTTTACCTGAGAGAAGCCTAAAATAAAAATTCTCATAAATGTTGTCACTGAAATCAAGGGCTTCCAAGTCAAAGGAATATATTGAAAGCAGCCAGGAAGATATAGTTCAAGTATGAAGAAACCACAGTCAATATCACATGAGATCTGGCAAATATTATTTAGAAACAAATTTTGCAATAAAACATACTGAAAATAAAAGTTAAAACCTTACTATAAAGAAAAACTCAGTATAATTCTACAGAATGAAAATGGATCTTTGAGGGAATAGAGGAGTTTCAAAAGAATCCTGTTGAAAATACCTGAGCTAGAGAGAAACTTTGAAATGCAAACTCAGGAGTGAAGAGAACACTAGAAGAGGAAATATTGTTAAATTGTTGAAATGGAGCTTTTTAATTGACATAATTTCATTCTTATATGGAGAGAATAAATATGTCCCGCCAGATCCCTAATGAATTCAAGGATCACAGAGGAAGTTAAATAATTCAGATGGCTTGGGTAGTTTTGGTCTGTTTTGATAGTCTTAGGAAAAGAAATAAAAAAAACACAAGAGAAAACAGTACTGAAGAAAGGAGGTGTGGGGGAACTTACATATAATCATAATAAACAAGATGAAGGCTATATAAAGTTGAAGAAAAGGTTAGGAGGAATTGGTATTAGATAATCTTGACTCAAAGAATGATAGATTGGACATTCACAGTGTATGGTGTAAGTATACATTAAGCTCAACAGGAAAATAGGCAGAGAAAGAAGGAAGAGAAAAGAGAATAAGTGAGCAATTTGAGTTAGGAAGGAAATAGTCACAAGCAAAACAAATTTCACATGTAAAGAATGGTTTTGTTGATGTTCATCATTCTGGAAGAGGACCAATGATATCATGAGGGTAATGTTTTAACTTGCATGTGTACTGGATTTAAGTGAGGCAGAGCTGTGCAAAGACAGCAGTCTTATTCTCTCCTTCAGTCCCTGGGTGTCTTTGAGGATTCCAAGATAAAGGAAATAACTGTGTTTGAGAGGAGGGCAAATAGATGAGAAGAGGGGTCAGTAACAGAAAGAGACAAACTTCAATTATAGATCATTAGTGTACCTCAATCTCCTCTTGCATTACACTCTTCTTTGTTAATTGGTGGTTGTAAGCATTTTTTTTAAGTATGATGATGGGATGGAGGGAAATATGTAATTACCATTTGTAAATGGGTGAATTCACTTGTAATCTTAAAGAAGATAATAGAATTGTTTGGAAAAGATAACCCAATAATATGCTACTCATGGGAAAAATCTTTAAAACATACAGATTCAGGGCAGCTAAATGGCACAGTGGATAGAGCACCGTCCCTGGATTCAGGAGTACCTGAGTTCAAATCCGGTCTCAGACACTTCACACTTACTAGCTATGTGACCCTGGGCAAGTCACTTAACCCCAATTGCCCCACAAAAAAGATACAGATTCAAACAAAGTTAAAATAAGGAGATAGAGAAAAATCCATTATGCTTCATGTGAACTCAAAAAGCAGGAGTTGTAATCATGTCAGAGAAAGCAACAGTAAAAATGTGGGGGGGGAGCTAATGATAGCATTTATAACACTTGAAAGTTTGCAAAGCATTTTACAAATATTATTTCATTTAATCCTCACAAAAATCCTGGGAGGTGCTATCATTATGCCTATTTTATAGTGGAGGAAACTAAGCCAGACAGAAGTTAAATGATTTGGTCATACAGATAATAAGTGTCTGAGGACAGATTTGAAATCACATCTTCCTCACTCCAAGACCTGTACTCTATCTATCACACTCCCTAACTACATTTAAAAAAAAGAAAATGAAAAGAAGTAGAAGTAAACAGAGAAAATGCATTATGATTAGTGCCACCACAGATAATAAGCAAGTAACAATCATTCTCTGCTTGAATGTATGAAATGACATCCCATTTAATTCTTAAAAGAAAAATAAAGTACGGGGAAATGCCAATTTTTAGTTGTGTGCCCAAATCATTCATCTATTTTCCCCTGTTTCACTGCTGAATAAATTTACTTATCTTCATTTATTGAATATAATTCTACTGAATTATTGACAGTAAGTTATGTTGAATATTTCTGCTTTTCTAAATTTTTCGATCTAGACAATCTAACAAAAATATCAGCAAAGATGAATTTAAGGAGCTGAAGGGATTTTCCAAAAGTTAGGTACATGGCTAGGGGTTTCTAGTGATTTTCAGCTAAAATGGCCCCTTTTGAAAAATTGGCCAGGAATTAGTTATAAAAAACCTTCTAAGAAATTTAGAAAAACATAAATATTAAACATATTTTACTGTCAATAATTTGATAAATATATATTCAATAAATGAATAGAAGTTTATTTATTCATCAGTCAAACATGAAAATAGATGAATGATTTGGGAACACAACTAAAAAAATTTTAAAAACCAATGAGAGAAAAAAAAACAACTAAAACTAAATGCTAGAATAGGAAGTCTAAAGATGAAAGAGAAGACTGAGGGGAAATGGAGGAAATGAATTGATAAATAAACTAGGAAAGTTTTTTTTTAAAATAGTTGATTTTCTTAAGAAAAACTGTTGTAGATACTATTGCTCAAAGATCTGAGCCCAAACCCGGCCTCAGACACAAGATACTCATCAACTCAGTGACCCCAGGGATACCACCCAAGCCTGACCACCCCACAAAAAAAAAAAGATAAACAAAAAAGCACTTTACTGATATTATCCCTTCATAATCAATTCCCACCTGTGCCCTCTGTGTAAATTCATTATTATCTGTCCTAATACTGAGAAAGTTCTTATGAGTTAGACATATCTTACAATGTAGGAATGTAAACAGTTTCACCTTTTAACATCCTTCATGATTTCTTTTTTCTGTTTACCTTTTTCTTTTTCTCTAGGGTCTTGTATTTGAAAGTCAAATTTCCTATTCAGTTCATATCTTGTCATCATGAATACCTGAAAGTCCTCTTTTTCATTGATGTCCCATTTTTATCCCTGAAAGATTATACACAGTTTTGCTAGGTAGGTGATTCTCGGTTGTAATACCAATCCCTTTGCCCTCCAGAATATCATATTCCTTGCTCTCTGATCCTCTAATGCAGAATCTTCTAGATCTTGTGCTATCATGACTAGGTTTCCACATGATTCGAATTGTTTATTTCTGGCTGTTTATAATATTTTTTCCTTGACTTGGGAGCTCTGAAATTTGGCTACAATATTCCCGGGAGTTTTCCTTTTGGGATCTCTTTCAGGAGGTGATTGGTAGATTCCTTCAATTTCTATTTTACCTTCTGTTTCTAGAATATCCAGGCAATTTTCTCTGGCAATCACTTGGAAGATGATGTCTAAGCTCTTTCCCTGATGATGGTTTTCAGGTAGTCCAATAATTTTCAAATAATGTCTCCTCGATCTATTTTCCAGGTCAGCTGTTTTTCCAAGAAGATATTTCACATTGCCCTCTATTTTTTATTAATTTTTATTTGCTTTATTGTGTCTTGGTTTCTTATAAAGTCACTAGCTTCCATTTGTTCAATCCTAATTTTTAGGCAATTATTTTCTTCAGAGAGCTTTTCTACTTGGATTTTCAAGTTGTTGACTTTTTTTTTCATGACTTTCCTGCATCACTCTCATTTTCCCCCTACCTCTCTTACTTTATCTTCAAAATCCTTTTTGAGCACTTCTATGGCATGAGACCAATTCATATTTTTCTTGTAAGCTTTGGATGTAGGAGCCCTAATGTTGCTATCCTCTTCTGAACATGTACCTTGATTATCCTTTTAGCCAAAGGAACTTTCTATAACCCGCACCTTTTTCTGCCTGCTCATCTTGCCACTGACAGCCTATTTCTTGATGTTTTACTCCTTCTTAGTGTGGCACTGCTTCCTCGATGCACTGTTCTGAGCTTTAGGGGATCCAAGGTAGTAAGATTTAAGTAGAGGCATATTCTCAGAACACCTGGCCTATATTCTGGTCTGTAAATAACCCTAGGTTGCTTGCTCTTTAACCTGGAAACAAATCTGGTTCACTTTGGTTGCACATACAGATGTGCCTGCGCCCCATCCCCTACCTGGGACCACCACCCAAGTCTGTGGCTTATACATATGCCTGGGCAAAACATCAGAGTTCCACCTCAGTGCTAGCAGAGACCTCTATATTCTCCCCCCAGCCAAGCACTTGACTCTCTCACCAGACTGTGAGCTGAGTTAGCTACAACTGCAGCTGTTTCAGAGGCTCTGGAATTCTCTTTCTCTGATGTGTCCTGGGGCTGGATCTGTGTCAGTGTGGTAGCAGGGTTGGGCTCCACTTCCACCCCAGTACAGCAGACCTTTCCTGCCAAACTTCTAAGCCATCTTTGGCTGGAAAATGGTCTCAGCTTGTTCTTTTGTGCATTTTGCTGCTCCAGGAATTGTCTTATCACATTATTTGGAGTTTTTTGGAGTGATTCTGTCTGGACCTCTGAGTGCTTACTGCCTTCTGTTTGCCATCTTGGTCCTGCCCCCGTCTTGTACTTAATTTTTACAAAGTGATTTGTAGTCATAATTTGATTTCATCCTCACAGGAGGTAAGTGGCTTTATCACTATTTTAAAGAAGGTAAGGCTGAGGCTCATAGGATTTAAGCAATCCAGACAAAAATGGATAAAAAGGTCCATTAGTGGTTCTACAATCCTAGGGAAATATAGGATGTTTTGGTTTAAAAAGAACCTTAGAGAAGATAGAGGAGAGAAGCCAAGAAGTTGCCTTTACTCTTCTGAGTTTCCCTCAAAAACAACATTAAATCAAGCCTCTAAATGGTTTCTGTAACTACAGAATCTACAAAAAGACAGAGACAATGTTCAAATGAGATAATTTAGAAGACTTCAGGAAAGGTCTGTCTCATTTTGGATGAAAGGGGAGCATAGTTCAGTGCAATGTGGAGGGGGTCTGGGAAAGTCAGCAGGAGCCTGCTGGCCACAGCTCAAAGCAGCAGCCGAGGGCCCCTGGTCCTGGCTCAGAAGGCTGGTGGTACAGCAGGCCAGTTTTCAGGCCAACCAGGACTGGTTGAGAGAGTAGACTGCCATCTAGAGAACCACCCACAGTAAAAGTGCAACTTGGCCAAGCAGAAAGAGAGTGACCTGGTCCCTATACCTCACCACAAAAAGCTTGCAATAGTGGCCCCTGTTCCCCAAGAGCAGATCTCAATAAGTTTAAAAATAGGCTACAATATGAGCAAGAAACAAAAAAGGACCCTTACCATTCATAGCTTCAATGGTGACAGGGAAGACAAAAACACAAGCTCATATGAGGACAATACTATCAAAATGCCAAGAGGGCAGCTAGGTGGTACAGTGGATAAAGCACTGGCCCTAGAGTCAGGAGGACCTGAGTTCAAATCCGACCTCAAACACTTGACACTTACTAGCTGTGTGACCCTGGGCGAGTCACTTAACACTCATTGGGCCACAAAAAATAAAAATAAAAATAAAATAAAAAATCAAATGAGAGAGAGAAGAAAAATTTGGAAAAATTTGGAAAAAATGACATTACACAAGAAAATTATGAAAAAAAGGTCAACAGCTTAGAAAAGGAAGCACAAATATGAACTGAAAAAAAATCCTTAAAAATAAAATTGTCCAAAAGGGGGAAAAATGACCAAATGGAAAAGGAGGTACAAAAGCTTACTGAAGAAAATAATGCCTTAAAAATTAGAATTGGGCAGATGGAAGGTAATGACTACATGAGACAGCAAGAATCCATCAAACAGAATCAAAATAATGAAAAAATAGTAGAAAATGTTCACAAACTCATCAGAAAGATAAATTAACTGGAAAATAGTTCCAGGAGAGATAATCTAAGAATTATTGGGTCACCTGAAAGCCATTATGAAAAAAGAGTCTAGACACCATATTCCAGGAAATTATCAAGGAGAACTACCCAGATATTGTAGAATCAGAGGATAAAATAATCATTAAAAGATTCCACCGATCACCACCTGAAAGAGACCCAAAAAGGAAAACATCAAGGAATATTGTAGCCAAATTGCATATTTATGAAGTGAAAGAGACAATACCACCAGCAGCCAGAAAGAAACAATTTAAATATCATAGAGGCATAGTGTGGAATACACAGGACCTGGCAGCTTTAACACTCATTCCTATTAAAAACACTAGAGAGGGGCAGCTGGGTGGCACAGTGGATAAAGCACTGGCCCTGGATTCAGAAGGACCTGAGTTCAAATCCATCCTTAGAGACTTGACAATTACTAGCTGTGTGACCCTGGGCAAATCACTTAACCCTCCTTGCCCCACAAAAAAATAAAAACAAAGACAAAAAACTGACAAATGTGGGAAATTATCCTTACATGTAACTGAAAATAACAAAATAATTTCATAATTAAAAAGTAAAAGAAGATAAGAACCTTAGATATCTT
Organism: Dromiciops gliroides; assembly: GCF_019393635.1. Classification (NCBI taxonomy): domain Eukaryota; kingdom Metazoa; phylum Chordata; class Mammalia; order Microbiotheria; family Microbiotheriidae; genus Dromiciops; species Dromiciops gliroides. Next base: position 109,074,580 of record NC_057865.1, on the reverse strand, counting down.
ATCCCTGTCCATTTTACAGGTGAAGATACAAAGTCCGGTGGATTAAGGCAGTGTGTAAAAGGACAAACTCTAAGTAGCCTAAGCAGAATTTGAAGCTAAGCACAATGGCAGCTAGGTGGCTCAGTGAATAGAGCCCTGGGTCTGGAGTGAGGAAAATCTGAATTCAAATGTAGCTTCAGACACTTAGTAGTTTTGTGACCCTGGGCAAGTCACTTAACCCTGTTTACCTCAGTTTCCTCATCTGTAAAATGAGCTGGAAAAGGAAATGCCTATAACACTCCAGTATCTGTGAAGAAATGCCCACATGGGGTCACAAAATTTGGATACAACTGCAAATGCCTGAAGAACAACAAAAATTATATTATGCTATACTTCTATCATTTTTTTTAAATAATACACACACACACACACACACACACACATATATATATATATAGTTTTGGGTTCCAATTTTTATTCTTTCCTGCCTTCAACCCTCCCTGAAGTAGCAAACAATAATATATGGGTTATACATGTATGATTATGTAATACATTTCCATATTTGTCATTTTGTACAAGAAAACTAGATTAAAAGAAAAAAATGAGAGTTAGAAATAGCATGGTTCAGTCTGTTCCATCAATATCTGTTCTTTCTTTGGAGGTGGATAGTATGTTTCATCACTAGTCTTTGGGATTGCCTTGAATCATGTACTTCTATCATTTTAAAAATTATTTTTTTTGTTTTTTTTTTAGTGAGGCAATTGGGGTTAAGTGACTTGCCCAGGGTCACACAGCTAGTAAGTGTTAAGTGTCTGAGGCCGGATTTGAACTCAGGAGTCAGGTACTCCTGACTCCAGGGCCGATGCTCTATCCACTGCGCCATCTAGCTGCCCCTTAAAAATGATTTTAATGATATACACAGAAATTTAAAGGTTTTTCTAAGGTCACACAAATTTAAAGTGGCGCAGTCAAAATTAGAATATAGACCTGCTGGCTCCCAGAACAGTACTTACTCCTCTAAACCAAATTATACCACAGGCTCTATCATGTAGATTCTAGCAGCCTTGCCCCAAAGCCCCCATATCATAATCATGAGGTTGTAATTTGTGAATGTCCCCCTACAACTTCCTATCAACCTACATTTATTGAAGCAAAATCTTGCCTACATTCCTTTATCTCATCCATTATCTACTATTTAATTTTCAGTGACTTCTAAAACATTAATAGTTAGTGGGGATTTTCTAGTAAAGGGGTTTCATTCATAGGTATAGGGCACATCAAGGCAAAACCAATATCCAGACAGCTCAATGCCCAGGCAGCCCAAGTTGAGAACATTGAACACTGTGTTTCTCTGACCTCCACTGATTTACAAAAGTACATCCCAGGAGAGAGTTTTTGCCCACAAAATAAATATTGTTACAGAAATACTAGAGTAACAGCAGAAACTACTGCATCACACATATTCACTGGTGATGAGGTGGGGGGGGATCTTTAAAGACCAGTCTGAAATCCTAATTTTACAGATAACCAAACTGAAGGCCAGAGAGCTGAGGATTCACAATCTGTGATAAGGACAACATCCATCTAGATCAGCGTACTCTCTAAGGGGGCAATTCTCCCAAATGTGATTATAGACCTGGTTCTTCAAAACATAATTCCATATAACAAAAGTCTGTTTTAACAATTAGCCTGATATATTACAGGATTGTGGTCCTCTCTCCAGATAACATTGATATAAAAGTTTCCTCTATCTTAATGTTGATTGGTGTCAGCTGATTTGACAGTTTACAGATCCAAGTAAGCTATCATGAAGACAGTTAATATGAAGATTGGTTTGCTATAATTTTATTACTTAGTCAATTAAATTTTTTGCATAACATTTTATCTGATTTCATTGGTATTTCTGTATATATGTATTTGTGTGTGTTTGTACACAGATGTGTCCACATATAAATTCTATACTTAGAAGTTTATTAAATCATTTTCAAAGGCCTTTTTTATTGATTAGAGTTTTCTTATGAGAAGCTATATTGACAAGTCTGTAGTAACATAACTAATTGGTGGCTTTTATAAGGAAGATTTCTCAAGATAAATGGAGCAGTAATTACTATTTCCTGCAGGGTGTATTAAGAACTTCACAAACGGATCTTAAAGGCATTAGAACACTTTGATTTGATTTTCTACCATGAGCAGCTATCCAGAGCAGTTAATAAATCTTAATCTAAGAGGGGTTCCTGTCTATATAAAATGACATGGTCAAGGGATTAAGGGAAGCTGGGCAAAATAATAAAGAATCATCGTTTTGACTGTTTTAAAGTGACAGGAATTCTTAGTATTTAGCATTTGGTAAAAATTTAATGGAATTAAGTCATTTATAATAAAGATATATAGAAATAAGTCCTTACACATTTAAAAATATATTATTTTAATAAATATATTAGAAGTCTTTGATAACACATCATCTCATGCAAAAACAAAGAAAAAATCTGTGACAAAACTTAAGTATAGCCTAAGCAGTTTTTTAATGTGCATATGTGTGTGTGTCATATAGAAATATCTACCTTGATCTATCTATCTTGAGGGGAGAAGAGAGATTGAAGGAGAGAGAAACAGAGAGAGACAGAGATATATCATTATATAAAATAGAGAAACAATAGAAAATTTCCCAATATATACAGGAGCAAGTAAGTATGACACCAGTTCCATGTTTTTATTTGAAAATAGTTCTAGAAACAATAAAAAAGCAGTTGTGGGGTGGTGAGTAGGACTGATGGAACCACTATTTTCCCTTTACCCTACTATGGACATATGAGCTATATGGTTTTTCCAGATAAACATTTTACTTCATGAAAATATACAAAAATTTCTTTTTAAAATTCTCTCTACTTTTATTTATTTATTTATTTACTTTTACCTTTAAGGGCCTGGCTAAAGATAGTGTAGTAGTAAAACATTTTAGTATTAGATCTAGCCATTCTTTTCTCAACAAGAACTTTCTCAATTGTTAAATAACTCTGTGTGTATGTATGTATGTATACATATATACACATATGTGTGTGAATGTACATGCATGTACATGTGTATATGTACACATATATAATACACATATATGCATAATTATACATATATGTATGTGTGTATGTATACATACAATATATGTATGTGTCTTTATATATACATAGATATAAATGCATATACATATATACACAGATGCATTAAGAAAGTCGCATGAGTTAACATTATTTATAGAGACAAAGTAAATTTTTTAAGGTAAATAGATTTTCCATGAAGGAAAGATTTGGGGCTCCTTATAGGATTCCTAAGAGGAAAGAGGTGAGCAGGTCTGTGGGTGGAAACAAGATGGCAGAGTAGAGAAGCACTCAGCTACATCCTCCCAACATTCCCCTCCAAACAGCTTTAAAATAATTCCTCAAATCAAACTCTGGAGTGACAAAGCCAATAAACATAAGAGTGAAACATTATTCTAGAAAAAGTCAACCTAGAAGGTCAAAAAGAGAGATTTCTGCTAATGGGGAGAGGTTAGACCAAAGTTCATGTAGATGAATCACCAGTGGTTGGACTAGATAGTGGTGACAAAAAACAACATTAATTTCAGGAGCTCTCCAGCTAGAGATGATCAAACCACCTACGAAGCACCAAAAACTGCTAAAGCCCTAAAAATAGCCCTGAAAAGAATAATGTGAAAAAGCTTGAAGCTTGAAATAAAGTATCCTTACCCCTCAATGCCAGGAACAGGGCCCAACATTAACATAAATAGTTCTGAAGCAACAAATAGGGTAGAAAAATTAGCAAACAATAAAAAGAACATGACCATAAAACTACTATGGTGACAGAAAAGATAAAGACACAAATTGAGAAGAAGACAATGAAGTCAAAACACCTAAAAGCAAAGCCTCAGAAGGAAAAAAAAAAACAATATGTAAATTAAATAAAATCCCAACAAACATTCTTGAAGAACCAAAAAAATTACTTTCAAAATTAAAGAAGATTGGTAAAGGAAAAATTAGATAAAGAAACAAAAGCAAGGGTACAGCTTAGTAAAAGAGGTATAAAATATACCATAGAAAATTACACCTTAAAAACCAGAATGAACCAAATAGAAAATTCACTGATGTAGAACATATTTAAAAAACAAAAAAAGAGATCACTGAAGAAAATCATTCCTTAAAAATTCGAATTTGCAAGTAAAACTGATGATCTAAATGAACATTGATGAATATTTACAAAAATATAAACTGCCTAGATTAACAAAAGAGGCAAAAGAATACTTAATTGACCCTATCTTAGAAAAAGAAGTTGAACAAATCATCAATGAGCTCCCTAAGAAAATATGACGCATTATATGCAATGGAGATAAATTAGAGGCCTTCCCAATAAGATCAAGGGTGAAACAGGGATGTCCATTATCACCCCTATTATTTAATATTATACTAGAAATGTTAGCTTTAGCAATCAGAGAAGAAAAAGGAATTAAAGGAATTAGAATAGGCAAGGAGGAAACAAAACTATCACTCTTTGCAGATGATATGATGGTATACTTAAAGAATCCTAAAAAATAAACTCAAAAATTACTTGAAACAATTAACAACTTTAGCAAAGTAGGAGGATATAAAATAAATCCACATAAATCATCAGCATTTCTATACATGACCAGCAAAGTCCAGCAGCAAGAGGTAGAAAGAGAAATTCCATTTAAAGTAAAGGTAGATAATATAAAATACTTGGGAGTCTACTTGCCAAGACAAACCCAGGAACTCTATGAACACAACTACCAAACACTCTTCACACAAATCAAATCAGATCTAAACAATTGGAAAGATATTAATTGCTCATGGATAGGTAGAGCTAATACAGTAAAAATGACAATACTACCTAAATTAATTTACTTATTCAGTGCCATACCAATCAGACTACCTAAAAATATTTTATTGATCTAGAAAAAATAGTAACAAAATTCATCTGGAAAAACAAAAAAAATCAAGAATATCCAGGGAAATAATGAAAAAAAAATTCACAGGAAGGTGGTTAGCGGTACCAAACCTGGAGATTTACTATAAAGCCGCAGTCATCAAAACTATCTGGTACTGGCTAAGAAATAGAGTGGAGGATCAATGGGATAGGCTAGGCACAGGAAACACAGTAGTAAATGACACTAGTAATGTAGTGTTTGATAAACCCAAAGACTCCAGCTTCTGGGATAGGAACTAAGTATTTGACAAAAACTGCTGTGAAAACTGGCAGAAATTAGGCATAGATCAACATCTTACACCTTATACCAAAATAAGGTCAAAATAGATACATGATTTAGACATAAGAGGTGATAACATAGGTAAATTAGGAGAGAAAGGAATAGTCTACCTATCAGATCTTTGGAAATGAAAACTGTTTATGACCAAACAAGAGATAGAGAATATTATAAAATGCAAAATGGATGATTTTGATTACATTAAATAAAAAAAATTGTACAAACAGAAGCAATGCATCCAAAATTAGAAGGGAGACAGAAAGCTGGGAAATAATTTTTATGGCCAGTACTTCTGATAAAGGCCTCATTTCTAAAATATATAGGGAACTAAATAAAATTTATAAGAATCCAAGTCATTCTCCAATTGAGAAATGGTCAAAGGATACGAAAAGGCAGTTTTCTGATGAAGAAACCAAAGCTATCTATTCCCATATGAAAAAATGCTCTAAATCTCTAATGATTAGAGAGATGTAAATTAAAACAACTCTGAGGTACCACCTGACACCGATCATATGGGCTAAAATTACAAAAAAAAGAAAATAATAAATGTTGGAGAAGCTGTGGAAAAATTGGAACACTAATACTTTGTTGGTGGAGCTGTGAACTGATCCAACCATTCTGGAGAGCAATTTGGAATTATGCCTAAAGGGCTATAAAGCTGTACATACCCTTTGGCCCAGCAATACCACTTTTGGGTCTTTTTCCCAAAGAGATCATAGAAAGGGGAGAAGGACCCACATGTACAAAAATATTTATAGCTGCTCTGTACGTAGTGGCAAGGAATAGGAAGTTGAGGGGATGCCCATCAATTGGGGAATGGCTGGACAAGTTGTGGTATATGAATACAATGGAATACTATTGTGCTGGAAGAAATGATGAGCAGGAGTTCAGAGAAACCTGGAGAGTCTTGCATGGGCTGATGATGAGTGAGATGAGCAGAACCAGAAGAACATTGTACACAGTATCATTAACATTGTGTGTTGATCTACTATGATGGACTATATTCTTCTCACCAATGCAATGGTACAGAAAGGTTCCAGGGAACTCATAATAGAAGAGGATCTCGAAATCCATGAAAAAAAAAAAGAACTGCGGAGTATAGATGCTGAATGAACAATACTATTTCTTTTGTCTTTGATGCTGTTGTTTTTCTATTTTGAGATTTTTTGTCATTGCTCTGATTTTTCTCTTATAACATGACTAATGCAGAAATATGTTTAATGTTATTATGTGTGTGTGTGTGTATGTGTGTATATATATATATATGTAACCTATATCAGATTACCTGCTGTCTAGGGGAGGGGGAGGTAGGGGAGAGAGGGAGAAAAATCTGAAATTGGAAAGCTTGTATAAACAAAAGTTGAACTATCTTTACATGTAATGGGGAAAAATAAAATACTTTATTAATAAAAAAAGAAGCAAAAAAAATATGCCCAGGACTAGATGAACTCACAGATGAATACTACCAAACATTTATAGAAGAATTAATTAAAACACAACTATTTGAAAAAATAATAGGTAAAGAGTGACCCTACCAAATTTCTTTTATGGCACAAATATGATTTTGATACCTAAACTAGGGAGAATCAAAACAGAGAAAAGAATTATAGAACACATTCCTAATTGAATATTGATACAAAAATTTAAAATATAATACTAGAAAGGAGATTATAGCAATATATCACAAAAATCCTGCCCTATGACCAGGTAGGATTCATACCAGGAATTCATGACTGGTTCAATATTAGGAAATCTATCAGCATAATTGACCATATGGATAACCACAACAAAAAATAATGTGATTACATCAATAGATGCAAAAAAGCCTTTGTCCAAATAAAATACCTTTTTCTGTTTGAAACACTAGAAGTATAGGAAGTAGTAGTATCTGTCTAAAACCATGAGTAAGCGTTATTTGTAATGGGGATAAACTTGAAACCTTCACAATTAGAGCATGAGTGAAGCATGGATATGCTTTTTCATCACCATTATTAAGTATTGTGTTAGAAACACTAACTATGTTAATAATACAAGAAAAAGAAATTGAGATACAATGGGCAATAAGGAAACAAAATGATTACTCTTTGCAGATATGATAGTGTACTTAACCAAAGGCAATCAATTAAAAAACTAATTGAAACAATTAACAACTTCAGCAGAGTTGCAGCATAATTCATCAACATTTCTATACACTACCAAAGCATACAGCACAGAGACAGAAAAAGAAACTATGCATAAATTAATTGTAGGCAGTACAGAATACCTGGGGTTCTACCTATCAAGGCAAATCAAGGGATTATATGAACACAATTACACTACACGTTACATATAAACAAAGAGATCTAAACAATTGGAGAAATATTAATTGCTCATGGATAGACTGAACTAATAAAATAAAATGGCAATACTGCTTAAGAAATTTACTTAGTCAATTCCATACCAATAAAATTACCAAAGAATCATTTTATAGAGCTAGAAATAATAGTAAAAAAATTCATTTGGAAGAATAAAATGTCAAGAATATCAAGAGAATCAATGAACAAAAAGATGTGAAGGAAGGCAGCATAGCAATTCTGGATTTCAAACCATATCACAAATAGGTAAACATGAAAACAATTTGGTACTGCCTAAGGAAATAGAGTGGTGGGTGAATGGGATAGATTAGATACACAATATATAGTAATAAAATACCATAGAAATTTACATTTTAATAAATACAAAGATTCAAGTTTTGGAAGTAAGAAATCATTATTTGACAAAATTTGCATGGGAAAACTGGAAAGCAATTTCGTAGAAACTAGGCACAGATCAATACTTCACACCATATACCAAGGTAAGCTCAAAATGGATAAAATGTTTAGACATAAAGGGTGATATCATAAGTAAATTGGGGAATCCTGGAATTATGGGGGATTATGGAAAATAAAAGAGATAATTTTAATTACATGAAATTAAAAAGCTACTCCACAAAGAACACTAATGCAGCCAAAATTATGGGGAAAACAGAAAACTAAGGGAAATTTTTTGGAAAGTCTCTACAAAAAAGGCCTTATTTATCAAACATATAAGAAACTGAACCAAATTTATAAAAACAAGAGTGATTCTTCCATTGATAGTGATAGATATGAACAAGTAGTTTTTAGAAGAAGAAATAAAAGGTTTTGATACGTCACATAAAATGCTCTAAATGATTAATGAATAAAGAAATGCTATTCCACAATTGTTGGTCTATCATTTCACACCTATCAGATGGGCTAACATGACAAAAAAGAAAAATTTTAAATACTTGAGGGGAGGTGGAAAAATTGAGACCCTAACTCACTATTGGTACAGTTGAGTAGTGGTCCAACCATTCCAAAGAACAATTTGATACTATGCCCAAAGGACTATAAAACTATTCATACTCTCAGACCCAACAACAGCACCACTACATCTATAACCTAGGAAGATCACACAAAAGGAAAAATAACCAACCTATTTGTACAGAATATGTATAGCAGTTCTTTTATGTTGGCAAAGAATTGGAAACTGAAGGGATGTTCATCAGTTTGGAAATGACTGGTATAGGATTGTGCTAGAATACTATTGTGCAATAATAAAAAAAATATGAGCAGGATGATTTTAGAAAAACCTGGGAAGATATACATGAACTCATGAAAAGTGAAGTGAGCAAAATAAGGAGAACATTATACAGAAGAATGTTTATAATAGTACTTTTTTGTAGTAGCAAAAATATTTAAAAAGTTGATACCTATTGATTGTGTAATGGATAAACAAATTAGAGTATGGGTTATAATAAAACATTAGTGTGCTATCAAAAATGATGAACATAATGAATTTGGAGATATGTTGGAAGACATGAACTGATGCAAAGTCATATAAGCAGATGAAGGAAAACAATTTTATGATGAGTATAATAATTTAAATGAAAAGTAAATTTAAAAGATAATCAAAACATAATGCCAATGAATTATACTGACCAAGCAGGACTATGAACAGTTCTTTCTTTGAGGAAATGCAAGACTATTGCTATGAAACTTTGCATATAATTGCCATACTTTATCAACATTTGTTATTATATATTTTTCCTTTTTTATTATTAACCAAAGGAGATAACTTTCTTGGAAGAGGGAGGGAAGATATAGGTGATGCAAAAAAGAAAAATTAATAAACCTTAAATAAAACTAGAAGGAACAAGATGGTTGAAATTAAATGGAAATACATTTCATGTGTTCTACTTATAAAGCCGAGAAAGGAATTGCTGAAATATATTTCACATTGTGTCAAAAGGCAATAAGAAAAAAGGCAATAAGAAGTATCATTTCATGGAACACTTGGGCATCTTGCTTTTCAGTGCTGAATTTGCAGTTTACAGAGGGCAAACAAAAAGACAACCATGAAAATAACCAGATCTTGTGACCTAATATTGTATCCTTTTCCAGAATGAAAAGAAAAGTAAAATCAGTGAAGATATAACAAGATTTTCCAAATTCACTCAAGAATCTTGACTAAGTAACTTGAATTCAAAAGTAGACATAGGGAGGACAGTGAAAAATATGTTGGAATAAATGGTTCATGATTAATAAGTGTAAAAAGCCAAAGTCTAGTAGCCCACTCAGAAGCTTCATGCCTGTATATCATAAACACACACAAAAAAAAGCAAAGTTGCAAGTTGCTGGTTGTGGCGAGCAGCAAACTAAAGTCACACATGGAGAATGGAATTGGCTACAGTTTACCTGACAATAAATGACTTGCTAATGCTGTGGAAAGCATTTCAGGATCAGTTGTTTGTGTGTAGTCAGGTCATTCATTGATTAGAGCGATGTTGAAAAACAGTATAAATCTAGAAGAAAGGGTAAATTTGAAGACAGAATATATACAATCATAACCTCTCCCTCCTATTTTTTTTTTGGTGAGGCAATTGGGGTTAAGTGACTTGCCCAGGGTCACACAGCTAGTAAGTGGTAAGTGTCTGAGGCGGGATTTGAACTCAGGTACTCCCGAATCCAGGGCAAGTGCTCTATCCACTGAGCCATCTAACTGCCCCTACCTCTCCCTCCTATTAAGCTGCTGAGTCCCTAAAATGGAAATGTACATAATTAAGGCATTTATTATATTGCCATTCTAAGAAAAAAATATCTGATAAAACACAATTACAGTGAGATTGAAATATTCTAATAAGTGCCCTGTCACCAGATACTTAATTTACTTTCTAATCAGAGAGATCCAAAAGCCAATGGCATGACCAGCATTAAGCAAAAGCTTATTCATAAAACATCATAGAGTTGTATGTCAGAAGACTATAAGCAGTAGGATTCACAAAATTGTAATGAAGCTTTGAGTGAAAATAGGTCCAGGAGAAGGAAGAATAGGTCCAATAAGGAAGAGACCATTTGGGGGGAAGAAGGGCAAGAACACATCAAGATACATCAAAAAGTTAATCTTTTACAAGTAACTGAACATTGGGATGAAACTATGGTTCAATTTAGGAAAGCAATGGCAAAAGTTTGGAAGGAAAACACAGAAACCATAGACAAAGAGTCATACATACAGAAACAAGGGGATATCGATACTTAGACAAGGTCTACTCCACACAGGAAAACATATAGATTCTTAAAATCTGAGGCAATCTAGTCCAAAATCCTATCCAATTGGAAAGATGATATTTTTGTGGGGCAATGACGGCTAAGTGACTTGCCCAGGGTCACACAGCTAGTGTCAAGTGTCTAAGGCCAGATTTGAACTCAGGTCCTCCTGAATCCAGAAAAGCTTAAAAACTCTTTTTTTTTACAAACAAATTTTAATTTATAAAATAAAATCAGCATTTCCATAAAATAGTGTAATAAAAAGATGATTGTACATGACACTGCAAATTTATTAGGTACCACTTGCTATTCCTCTTAAATATATAATAAACTTATCCTATATATTTCTTTTCACTCTTTTTTTCCCCTCTCCCTTAACTCCCTTAACTCTGTCCTAAAGATGGCTACCATTTGTGTGTGGCTATGTATACATAAAATTATTCTGTACGTATTTGTATTTATCAGTTCTTTCTCACAATGCAGATAGTATTCACTCTCGTATATCCTTTTGTAGTTAATTTGGGTAGTGATAATAGTCAAAATGACTTAATTACTCAACGTTGTTCTTAAAACAATATGTTTACTGTATATAGCATTCTCTTGGTTTTGCTCATTTTGCTCATTATTTTGTGCAAGTCTGTCTAAGTTCTTCTAAAATCATCAAGCTAACCATTTCTTATAGTACTGTAATATTCCATCAAAAACTTGTTCATCTATTCTCTAATTGCCAGGCACCCCCACAATTTCCAGTTCTTTGCCACCACAGAGAGAGTTGATATAAACATTTTAGAACATATAGGTTCTTTTCCTTTTCCCCAAATCATCTTTAGAAATAGACCTATTAATGGTATTGCTGAGTCAAAGGGTATAGGCAATTTAATAACTCTTTGGGCATAATTCTATATTGCTCTTCAAAATAGTTGGTTCAGGGGGCAGCTAGATGGCACAGTGGTAAAGCACCGGCCCTGGATTCAGGAGGAGCTGAGTTCCAGTCCAGCCTCAGACACTTGACACACTAGCTGTGTGACCCTGGGCAAGTCACTTAACCCTCATTGCCCCACCAAAAAAACAAAACAAAAAAAAATAGTTGGTTCAGTTCGCAATTTCACCAACAATGACTTAATGTCCCAATGTTTCTACACACCTCCAACATTTGTCACTTTTCCCTTAAATCATTTTAACCAACCTTTTGGTTTTGTGTTATTGTTTCTTGATTACTCATAAAGTCATTACCTTCCATGTGCTCAATCCTAATTTTTAGGGAGTTGTTCTCTTCAGAGAGCTTTTGTACTTCCTTTTCCATTTAGCCAATTCAGCTTTTCAAGGCATGCTTTTTCTCATTGGCTTTTTGCACCTCTTTTACCAGTTGGCCTACTCTTTTTTATACTCTATTTTTTATGGTTTTATTTTCTTCAGTATTTTTTGTGTATCTCCTTTATGAATCTGTTGATTTTTTCCTCATTTTCTTACATCACTCTCATTTCTCTTTCCATTTTTTCCTATAGCTCTCTTACTTTATTTTCAAAGTTCTCTTGGAGCCTTTCACTGGCCTGAGGACAATTCATATTTTTCTTAGAGTTTGGATGTAGGAGTTTTGACTATGTTATCTTCTTCTGAGAGTGTATTTTGATCTTCCTTATCACCATAGAAACTTTCCAATGTCAACATTTTTTCTGTCTGCTCATTTTAGCAGCCTATTTCTTGACTTTTAACTCTTTGTTAAATTGGGGCACTGCTTCCAGGGTAGAAGGCACACTGTACCAAGCTTTAAGAGGTTTGTACAGCTGTTTTTAGAGATACTTCTGGAATTTGTAAGTTTTTAGTTCTTCCAAGATAGTATGATTTAAGGAGAGGTATGTTTACTACTTTTCTGGCCTGTGCTGTGGTCAGCAAGCAACCACAAGCCTACTTTTCACCCCTGGAACTATTAACAGAGTCCCTCTCCACTGTGGCTGCAAGCTCTGATGTGTTTCTGCTCCTCCAATGCCTGGGACCAGCACCCAAGACTGTGACCTGGATCCAAGTATGGGCAAAACAACAGAGTCTTAGATCAGTGCTAGCAAAGAGATCTCTGTAATCTCCTTCTGGCCAATTGTTCAACCCCATCACCATCTGTGGGCTGAGTTACAGAAGCAGTTGCTGCTGCTGCTGAATCAATGGCTCCAAGGCCTGCTCCTGGTTTGCTGCAACTATGTCTGGGTGTGTGCTGGGGTTGGGTCTACACTGATGCAGCCAGCACAGGGCTGTGCTCCATTCTCTCCCAGGTAAAACAGACCTTTCTTCCTGACCTTCTAAGTTGTCTTTGGCTGGAAAATTATTTTACCCTTTCTTTTTGTGGATTCTGCTGCTCCAGAAATTATGGCATTATTTGAAGGTATTTGGGAGGGTATTCGAGAGAGCTCAGGCAAGACATTGCCTTTCCTCAGGCATCTTGCCTCTTCTCCCCAGTGATTGTTTCTATGATTTGTTCTTTAACCTACTCATTTTTGAAGATAAGTGTGCTTAATTTCAAATTAGTTTTTAATCTGTTTCTGTGGTCCCTTATCAAATATAATTTTATTGCATTGTAATCTGAAAAGGATACTTTTTATTTTCTTGCTTTTGACTAAGAAATTTTTACCTCCCAATATATAGTCAATAATAATTTTTTTAAATCCTTCTATTCACTTCCTTGACTTCTTTCTTATCTATTTTTTTAGATTTATGTATTTCTGAGAGGGGAAGATTAAAGTCCCCCAGTATTATGGTACTATTTTCTCCATTTGTAAGATACTTAAATTTTCTTTTAAAAATTTAGATGCTAAAGTATTTGGTACATGTACGTTCAGTATTGATATTGCTTCATTGTCTATGGTACCTTTTATAAAATTGTATTTACCCTTTTTATCTATTTTAATTAAATCTATTTCAGCCATAACTTTGTCTGAGATCATATTTGCTACTCCTGCATTTTTTTTTGCATCAGCTGAAGCATAATAAATTCTACTACAACTCTCCATTTCTACTCTGTGGAATCTCTCATTCATAAATGTGTTTCTTGTAATCAACATATTGTTGGATTCTGATCTTTAATCCATTCTTTTATCCATTTTTGTTTTATGGGTGAGTACATTCCATTCACATTCAAAATTATAAGTACAATTCATGAATTTTTCTCTATACTGTTTTTACTCACTATTGTCCTCAGCCTCTCTTTTTACACCATCTGTTAGTTCATCCTCTCCCCTTACCCCTCCTATTCCTTATTGTACCTACCCCTCTGAGTCCCTCTCTTATTGTCTCCTCCCAAACTCCTAAATATTTATCTATGCACTCTTCTAAAAGTCCCTCCTTTTTCCTGTACCCTAATCCTCTTATTTCTTTTTAAGCTTAGAAAACTTTTGTACCATTTTGATGTCTATGTTATTCTCTCTTTAACCCAGATCTGATGAGAGTAATGTTCAAGCACTACCTGCCCTCCACTCTCATCTTGCCTCCTTTGTATCAGTTCTTCCTTGCACATCCCATTTGTATGAAATAATTGTTCCTTTTTACCTTTTTCTTCCAATTTTGTTTTTTAGAATTATCCCATCATTCTCAACTCAGCTCCAACCTTTCTTTCAAACTACCCTAGTAATGATATTTTTAAAAAATATTTATTTATTTATTTATTTAATATTTTCTCAATTATATGTAAAGATACTTTTTGAATTACAAATTTTTCTCCCACCATCCCTTCCCTCCCCAATCCTGAAGCCAGTAAACAATTTGATATTGTTTATACATTACAATTATGTTGAACATATTACCAAACTAGTAATGACAATCTTAAGAATACTGATAACATTTTAATACATAAGAAGTAGTTGCACCTTAATTAGTCTCTTATATTTAATCTTTAATGTTTTTCTTATATTTCTTCTGGAACTTATATATCATTTTTTCCATCTGGTTCTGGTCTTTTTGTCACATATACCTGAAATTCTTCCAGTTTGTTAATTGTCCATTTGTTTTTCATTCAGGATTATACTCAACTTTGTTGGGGAAGTTATTCTTGGTCACAAACCCAGCACTTTTGCTTTTCAATATAAAAGACCTATAGTCTTTTAGTGTCAAAGGTGCTAGGTCTTGTGAAATCCTGATTGTTTGCCACAATATTTAAACTGTTTTTCTTTTTGGTTGCTTGAAATGTTTTCTCCATAGTTTTGGGAGTTTTGAAACTTGGCTGTGATGTGAAACTTTAAAACTTAACTATAAAAGGAAGCCTTTTTATACTTTTATCTAGTCACTGTTTGAACAATTCAAGTGACATAAACGTCTCTAACATGAAGCAGTTCCATTTTTTGTTCAACAGTTCTAGTTATTGGAAGTTCTTCTTTTTATTGAGCTGAAATCTGTCTTTCTATAACTTTAACCCATTGACTTTTGTTCTGCCCTCTCAAATAGCCCAGATAAAGTATAAGCCCTCATCCACACAATAGTACTTCAAATAACTGAAAAGAGCTTCCAAGGGCATGGCTAATTGGGAATATGAGGCTTACACTCTTCACTACGTCAACTTGCTACATCTGGTAAATCTCAACAGAGGCTGATATAAGTGGAGTAAATGGCCACATTTTGGATAGCCATGACTGTAATCTACCATGAAGACATGCCTGTGTGCCCTATCCTCTCTCCATGGTTCTGAAACCTTTCAGGAAAATTTACTGAGCTGCTGCACACTGAACATTTAGTAGTGATTGAAATAATCCCTAAAGTCTTTTAATATGAAAGTGAATTTTCTAGTTTCCGTAGCCACCATATCCAATGTAAGCATTTTTACATAAAGCTTCACTTGACACAAGTATATTCAGTTGGAAAAAGCACTCACTCAGCTGGAAGCTCTCACTGAGCTAGATTTGTATTAATATGCACAGCAACTATGTGGCTTATTAGGCTTATCTCTTTTGAGTATTCATGGATTATATTGAGGATGACCTACAATATTCTGGGTTTTGTGTGATCATTATAATACCATGTGCAGAAAGGAATATCTGCAAAACCCCATCATCTCTTGGCAATTTCTCTTCCACATGCTTAATAATTAACAACAACAACAACAACAACAATATTTGTGTTGTACTTACTTTTGTCAGAAGCTATGGTAAACATTTTATAATTTTCCCATTTTATTCTCATAAAAACCTTAGGGAGTAGGTACTATTATTATCCCCATTTTACAGATAAGAAAACTGATAAAAACAGAGGTTAACTGACTTGCTCAGGATCATATATTGTCATATTTGAACAAGTCTTCCTGACTCCGATCCCACTACCCTATAAATCTCTATGAAAATGACAAATACCTTTGTCAAGAATGTATCACCATGTTTTGTGATTCAAATGACATTATCCATCAAAAGGTCATTGAATGCAATTAACTGTGTGGTTGCATTTATTTTAGAATACTCCATGATCTTAACATATGCAGTAAATACTTCTTAGAGGAGATATCTTAGGTCTGAAATGTTTTCTTCTACCAATTTAAACCCCCTTTTCTCCAATTAACATCCAACAAACAGAGCAAGATACTATATTTTTTTTCCTTGTACCTTGTTTTTTCACTATAAAAATGTAGATTTCTGCAGAGAATCATGTGTAAAATATTGCCTACTCCCTTTTGAAATATAGATGTACTTGCAAAATATTTTATAAGCATTTTTGTAAAGATGAGAGTTGGTTGAAATCTTGGAACACCACAGTCCTTAAAAAAGCAGAGGTTTAGATGTACCAAAAAAGGCAATCAAAAGACACATGGTAGCCTGCAACATATGATCAGATATCACCCATGCATGAGAAGTGGGGGATTGTATATTTGGCAAATTAAGTGGGCTAGTCCAATGCTGTCTGTTCCAAAAGCATTCACAGGAGGTAATGCTTTCTAGAGGAAGAGCCATCTTAAGAAGAGGTAGGTCTTTTGGGGATCTATGGGAAAGAATATCACAGACATGGGTGGGTTTTGATATGCAGTGACTAAAGAGCCACATCAAGGAAATCACAGATTCATTTTAGTATGTAAACAAAGATTGTTATCTAGAGCTCTAGAGAAAACATGGATGAGTACAATATTTGGTCATTCTGATATCATGAAGCTATCCCCATGGCCAGTAAGGATAATATGATTAGAGTTCTACCCTTAGAAAGTCACAAAGATGGACTAGCTCATATTCTGCTTTTAGGTCACATTTCCCTATGCTGAGCCCTAAGGGCTAATCCATATATTGACAACATTGAAATTACAAAGTGTTAAATGATGATGTAAATAACCAGATCATTAACCTTTGCTTAGAAGAGTTTTCTTAAAAGAACATTTTCTTTTTAATGGTATTTGCTCTAATGCAAATATGTGGGTAATTTTACCTCACTTTTCAGTGTTTTAGTTACATTTTCTCATTTCCCCCCTTTATCCTAACATAGGAATAGGGTAATCCAGGGCCCTGTGACTTCTGACTACATGACTTCCCATAGGAATGCTTTAGAGAGCAAAGCATATAGCAATCTCTCACCTTATGACAGAGCGAGCATTGCCAATTCCATTAGAATATTATGTACCTAAGAACTCAGGCAGCATACAAAATATCCCATAAAGAAGACTTGCCCCCACAAAGACACATAAAACAAACAGATACACATCAAAAAGCTCCCTGGGCAGTGAAATTCTCCAAAGTGGTAATGGTCTACAACAATAGGATCTTACCATACTTTGCCTTCCAGGACTTCACATTCTAATGCTAGAAGCAACATGCTTTCTTGCTCATTCTCATGTCAAAATATACAAACTAGACTGAAGAAGACAACCACAACAATCTTGGGGCTATTTATTATTTAAGCAAAAATTCTATAAACTGAAATCATTGTGGAAGGAACCATTGTATTACATCTTAACATAACATGGTATTCACAAGACTAGCTCTTGGACATTACAAATTGGTTAAATTATATTTAAGATAAAACATTAAAGTAGCAATTTATCTTAGATATCATAATTTTATAGATAAGGAAACGGAAGTAGAGACAAATTCAACATGGAACCGAATAAAAAGTGAAACATTTGAGTATGGGGACCTGGGTTCAAGTTCCAACTCTTTCACTTACACCCCATAACTTTGGACAAATCACTTAAGCTCATTTGGACCTCTACTTGATAATCAGTAAAATGAAGGTGTTGACTAGATGATCCCTAAGTCCCCTTTAAAAAATAGAAACCTAACATTTTAATAATTTGCCCAAAGTCACATTTTGTTGGTGGCAGAAACATTATTAGAACACAAGTATTTTTGTTTGTTTACTTTGTTTTTGTCTGCCATATTTTATGTTTTATCCTACAGTATCATTGCTATGACCTATTTAAGAAAGTGGGGTGGGGGGGTGGGGTAGCTAGGTAGTACAGTGGATAGAGCACCAGCCCCGGATTCAGGAGGACCTGAGTTCAAATCTGGCCTCAGACACTTGACACTTACTAACTGTGTGACCCTGGGTAAGTAATTTAACCCTCATTGCCCCCCCCCAAAAAAGAAAAGAAAGCAGGGAAATGTAAACTACATCTCAGGAAAAGTCACAAATATTTAACATAAAAAATATAGTACTAAGACTTAAAAGAGTGAGCTTCATTTATCAGGAATTTTCATTCATGTGGAATAATGCCAATCATTCATTGATGTTTCAAGGCAGACTATCATAAAGGCTCTTGTATAAGGGGTACTGTGTATGTTTGACACAACACAGATTCACACTGTTATCATCTCCAAATGTTATCACATGTATATTTAAAAGGGTCATATTACTCTCACAGTAAAAATAATTATATATTTAGCAAAACCTCTTTGTGAAATCAGGGTGGAGAAAATGTTGCTTAATTTCCCAATTCTAAACATTTTCACTGGCTTGCTGGAATTTTCTTCTTCTTCATCTCCTCCTGCTAGCTTCTCTGGCTTCCTTCAGTCCCAGCTAAAATCTCACTTTCTAGAAGAAGCCTTCCCTCTGAGAATATCTTCAATTTATTCTGCAAATTTCTTCTTCATATCTAGTGGTTTAGGGTACCTAGGTGGCACAGTGGAGAAAGTACTGAGCCCGAAGAAAGGAAGACTCATCTTTTCAAATTCAAATCAAGCACGAGACACTGGATGCTGTTGGCCTCAATTCTTCATCTTTAAAATGAACTGGAGGGGGCAGCTAGGTAGCACAGTGGATAGAGCACCGGCCCTGGAGTCAGGAGTACCTGAGTTCAAATCTGGCCTCAGACACTTAACACTTACAAGCTGTGTGACCCTGGGCAAGTCACTTAACCCCAATTGCCTCACTTAAAAAAATAATAATAAAATAAAATAAAATGAACTGGAGGGGCAGGTTTATGGCACAGTGGATAAAACACCAGCGATGGATTCAGGAGGACCTGAGTTCAAATCTGGCCTCAGACACTTGACCTGATACTTACTAGATCTGTTACCCTGGGCAAGTCACTTAAACCTCATTGACCTCACCAAAAAAAAAAAAAAAAAAGAACTGGAGAAGGAAATGGCAAACCACTTCAGCATCTTTGCCAAGAAAACCTCAAATGGGGTCACAAAAATGTCAGATATGACTGAACAACGACTTAGTTGTTTATATGTTTTCTCCCTCTTTATACTGTGAAATCCTTAAGAACAAGGACAAGAGTTTTTGTTTTTCTCTTTCTTTGCCAGATCTTGGCACAATACCTTATATGTAATAGGTACTGAATAAATGCTTACTGACTTTCCATGAAAAGCATAGAAGAGAGCTAAATGCATAAATATTTGGTGGCATACCTTTTAATGAATTTTTATGATCACTATGTGATAGCAACAGACAAATATTTATGAAGCAATACAAGATTATTAAAAGGAATCCATATATTCACCTTATAAATCCATGAGATCTGTCCTCATATCACCCATACCATTCACCTAAAAGGCTCTTCTGTGTGCAAACTTGCCACAAAGTACTTACATTGCCCAGCCCCTCCAACCTAGGCATCAGACAAATCTGCATTATGCAGGTCTAACTAGAAGCTGAACAAACACTCTGCATGTTTATATACACTCACACAGGATTGCCTCCAAAATGTTGTGTCTCCCTAGAGCCATCGTGCTTGGTGAAACTAGCATGGAAGATCTATTTATATCCTTAATAAAGCATTTAGATTAATTTTTCCAGTTCAACACTGTTCCATTTTGAGAGCTGCTATGTCATATTGGCTTTGAAAATCAGGCTCTAACCCTGATCCTTGGCATCTAGACTGCTGAAGATTTCAATTCCATTGACCACTATGCCATTCCCTACTCCCCAGATTATTCTGAACACATTATTTGCATACCTGCCTTAATTTTTCCCAAAAAGAGAATCATCACTACTCAAGGGTAGTGGAATAAAAGGAGGGAATAAAAGAACAGATTTTAAAGTACAAATTCTGTGTCCCAAACCTTATTTTTGTTAAAGCTAAAGGCATCATCTTTATAAGCTGTATCTGAGAGACTAAAAGCTTTCAGCTTGGGAGGAAAGCAATGTTGTAGTTTCTAGCCCTGTGTAATCAAGGAGCTCTGATAAAGGAATGGATCAGTGCCTGTCCCTGGCAGATCTTATTTCCTTTTCTAATACTCTTGTGCCTCTGTGTTGGGATGGACACAGGTAACTGCTTTTAATGTCATTATCTCTTTAAACTCTTGAACATAGGCTGTATTAGGATGTTTCATTTCCATTGGTAAGTGCCATTTTCACATTTGTTTGCATATTCTCTCTTCTTATTCCCAATGTCTCCCAGGCTTCTTGCGTCTTTCTTTGTAGTTCTTGCCAATCTCACCATCTCATTATTATTAGATTCAGCCCAATGCTTTCTTCACGACTCTCCAATGATATACACCAGGCCATATGATCAGGTTCAGTCAAATATAACTTATATACATTAACTAATTAAAATATCAATTAAAAATAAACATTTGCAAATACTCATGCTTTAATGTGAGTCCCTATGGACACCAATGGTAACACATACGCTGGAGTTTTAAAAAATAAAATAAAATAGTAAGTAAAATAGGTCACCAGAGACAATAATGCATGCAAAACCAGCAAACGTCATAGCAATCTGTTAAACCATTATAAAACTTCACTCTTTTGGTAATAAATACCAAAAATCTTCCCAGGAATTTCAATTAAACTTTCATATTTGACTATTGAGTTTTCACGCATCTAGGTAAGTCCCACCATGCAACCAATTTGATAATAATCAATATGATGAAAATGCAACTTATTTTCTTTCTTCTGGAATCAGGTAGATCTGGGTTCAAATCCTACCATAGACATTTAGTAGTTTTGTGACCCTGGTCAGGTCACTTAACATTTCTTAGTCACAGTAACCTTTTCTGTAAAAATAAGGGGTTGGATTAGTTAACCTCTAAGGTCCTTTCTACCTCTAAAATTATGTTCCCATAATCCTACATTCACTAATATGATCAGTACTTATCTTAGTGCCTGGTGCATAGTAGGTGCTTCTTACATGTTTGTTCCTTCCACAACCTCATTCTAAAATTCCATATTTCTATGAAGGTACCACCATTCCTAGACTCACGGAAGTTTGCAATCTGAATTATCCTTGATTCTTCCCTCTCCATTACTTTCCAATCAATTGCCAAATATTGTCAGTTCTCCTTTCATAGCATCTACCTTTTCTTTGCTTTTCTCTCTACCCTTATAGTGACTACCCTACTTCAGATTTCTATCATATCTTGCCTGTTTTTGTTCAATCATTTCAGTTGTATCTAACTCTCTGTGTCCCCATTTGGGGATTTCTTGGCCAAGATATTGGAGTAATTTTCCATTTCCCTCTCCAGCTCATTTTATATAGGAGAAACTGAGGCAAATAGGGTTAAGTAACTTGCCCAGTGTCACAAACTAGTAAGTGTCTGAAGCAAGATTTCATCTCAGAAAGATGAGTCTTCCATACTCCAGTCCCAGCTCTCTAGTCACTCTGCCATCTCTTACCTTATTACAATAAGCCATCAGATTTTATTTGGTCTCTTTTTTCCAATTCTCTCCTCTCTCCAATTCATCTATCACATAGATTTAATATTAATATTCCAAGGCCACATCTAACCTTTCTTTCCATCATCAAAAACCTCAGTGAATAGATATTACTTCTATGATAAAATATTAGCTTCTCAGCTTGGCATTTGATGCCCTCCCAAATATTACTCTCATCTGGCTTTAAGAAATGTTATTTCTTTCCAAATAGACTAAAGTATTCTAAAGTATCCCACCAAAGTGGTCTATTATCTAGCTGTCCCCATGATTCAACATTCCTAGGATCAGAGAATCATAGACTTTGAGTTGGAAGATACCTCAGAGGTTCTGTAGTTCACCTCTGTCTTTTTACCACTGAATAAAATGAGGGACAGAAATCTGCGTTCATTAAAGTCTTAGAGGTTGTACATAGTTGATCTGGTATTTGAATCTGTATCTTCTGATTACAAAAAAGTAGTCTGTGCTGTGCCACATTTGATTTTCTCAACTCCATACCTTTGTACAGGCTGTCCTCCATACTTGCAGTCTACTTAGTTCCCACCTCTGCCTCTTAAAATATTAAATATTTCTTAAAATGTTTATAAAAATATTCCTTAAAAATTAGTTCAACTTTTACGTCTAATAACAAGTGTTGGGACCAATTTTTAATTGAGGAGTGTTAGCTAGGCAGCTTGCCACAATATTGGGGCAAGGAAGGAGACTGGCAGCATCCCTCAAAATGGAGCAGGATTTATTTAACAAGAACAAACTTAAAAAAAAAACACAAACAGGATCAGTAAGATCAAGAGAAAGGAAATAAAATGGGGAAAAGGGAAATTATACAACCTGAATATCACCACTGCCCAGGAATCAGCTGAGAACACACAGCAGGATCCTGTCACCTTTCAGCTTCAAGCTAGAATGGCAGAAAAGCTCCCTTCTTCCCAGCAGACTCCCGGTGGCTGACTATAAACAGCCCCCAGCCAATTGACTGTCTGCTCTGAGAGTCACATGACTGCCCCCAATAGGATTCCAATCATTATAATTTTGCCAGGTCCATATATTTGTGTTCTTATCCTTCATCATTTCATGAATTCATTTAACTATTTATGTGTTATTTTGCTCAATAGAATCTAAGTTTCTTTACAGTAAGAAATTAGTCATTTTGTTTTTTCCTTTGTACACTCAGCACCTAGCTCTTTTCCTTACACATAGTGGGGTCCATAATAAATGTTTGTAGAAATTAATTAGATTGAGTCAATTTAAATTGTCACACCAAGTTCACCTGATAATTATTCCCTCTATTTTTCCCTATGTCTTGAGTAAACAATCATTCAACACAAGCAGACCATTATGCTGTATAGACAAATACAGCCTGAGCATATATCCACAGTATTTAATGACTTAAGGAAAGGTTACATCTCAGTGCTATTGAATCCTTCCTAAATTTCAAGTAATACCGCTGGTTTGGGAAGGACTGATGACATCAAGGATCATGTCTTGAATTCTGAGGGAATTGGATTTATGTGAGGCAGAGTTGGGCAAAGTCATCAGCCTCACTCTCTTACAGTCCTCAAAATGCAATGGCAGGACAAAAGTTAAGATGACTGGAGATGGCAGGAATTGATCCAGAAATAACTTTGCCAGATTGAGTTACCAAGGAGTGTTCCTACTTCACTCTGAGCTATAGTAGCCTGTGACATTAAAGATGGGAAGATCATAAGTTAAGGTTACCCAGTGAGGAATTAGCAATTAGTACCCCAGTGTGAATTACTTTACCTCTCCCTACACATAGCCATTATGTAATTCATGTCAAGTTTCTATTAGTCTTCTTCCCATCATCTCATTTTCCTGTCTTGTCAGACAAGTAAAGAAAATGACTAAATCAATATCAGTAGTCCTGGGAAAGAAATGTTCACCTAAACATCATCCCTAGGAAAGTGGAAGCAGACTAACCTTCTCTAATCAACATGGTACAGTGGTAATATTACTGAATTTGGAATCATAAGACCTGAATTTGAATCCAGACTCTACTCCATTCTATCTTTCTGTGGTAAAATATTGTAAGTGATGGGATGCAGAGCTTTTGAAAAGACATGTTGATGCATTGCACACTGGCCAACTACCAAAGAGGTATTTGTAATACCTTAGGCTTCACTACCAAAAAGCCCTAACTCTTCTAATTGCTCCCTTCCCTTGGCTTCATTTATAAAAATATGATACAATGTCATGTCTCTACTTGGCTCAAAGAAAAGTAGAGTAGTAGTTGAGTGGATTCCATGGGGTCATATCTGGGAGGGCTTTTGTAGATAATCCTTATATAAACTTAATACATTACTGTCATAAACTTACCACAAAGCTAGGAGTTAAACCCCACAGAAATCCAGGTTTTAATGACCTAGAAATAATGTTTATGAAACACTTGAATTCATAAAAAAAGTTTGTTCACAACCTTTGGCACCTTTTTATTGGGAAATGTTTTTTGTCTCATAGATTAGTCTCAATTCCATATAGGTTTTTGATAACAGGCATTTATGAAGGATGTTTGATTCAAAAAGATTCAAATTTTCTTTCCTCCTGCCCATGAAATAACTGGAATCCAATTTTGAAACCTCGGATATGTTTTCAATAGTATCATTTTTGCTGTGAAGCACCATATAAGTATAAGCTATTAAAATGATAATAGCATTATCATTATTATCCATTTTAGAGAGGGATGATATAACCCAAGAGGTCTACCAAGGGCAGTTGAAACTGTGATTATCCTGATTGACTTTGTCTTCAGTGCTTGGTTCTCAATTGTAAGGTTTAGGAAATGGTCACATGAGAAATGCTTATAAGGTCAAAAGAGTGTGTCTATGAACTGTTATAATCAAGAGAAAACCAGTAGTCTCCCCATCCCAGTCTATTCCTGTTAGTCCTGAAATGGTAGTTTTATTTATTATAGTCCATGGGCCTTAGCTTCCTACACTCAGGAGTATGCTGAGAGCTCTGCTGATATCAAATTTTCATAGTGATTCTGCCCTCTACTGAGGCTTGCCAGTACCCTTTGTTGCATCCCTCAACAGCCTCAAAGAGACAAGAAATGTTTCTCAGTATAAAATCACTTGTTGGAATGGAGATTGGACAGTATCCCAAAAGCCAATAGTTGGGCTGAATGTCCCTGTGTTGACTCCACATGAGGTACTTTCCTGACATCTGCAGCAATCTCTAGGCCAATCATCTCCTTCCCACTGTGCTCTTGGTAGCCAGCAGCAAATATAAATCAACACTTTCTTCTATTGCTAATTAGCTGGATGTGAGCTTTATCTAAGAAAGAGAAACAGTGGGTATTGCATCATTCATCATCCCAAACAGGGGTTTATTGGCCACTTCATGGCAGGGCATAGGTACCAATAAATCTGCCCCAGTCTTGATTATGTGATTTATTCCTCCTGAGACAAACTAGAGTCAGAATTTCTCTAATGGGTAGTAATAAGATAGGAGTTGAGAGAAGTGGTATGTGTTTTCTATACTTCAGAACTAAGTACCATTAAGAGACAGGAGAGACTACTTCCTAGGGAATACAAATCTAAGCATATAATAATAATGACAAATAATATACATAATTGTATGTAACTATAATATATAATAGGCCTCTACAAGTCACGGACAACCATGGATCAGCGCCTTGAAGAGCCACAGGCCACAGTGTGGCTGTGCAGTTCGATATTGGAGCCGCAGCTCCTGAGTGACTTATGACCAGTAACAGACACATCCCATGGTTGTATCTACCCCATGAGAAGTAGCTGGAGTATCCTCTGCAGCGTGCTGGCCTGGGCAGATCAATATGGAAAACAAGCTGTTGCCCATGTAGCAGGATTTCCCTCTTCATGAATATATTGTATTATATATTATGTTATTATATAATAATAATTATATATACACACTATATATGTGACTCCAACTAGATGTTTGCAGGACATTAAGGAGATAATAAAAGTAGTAAAGAGACTTTTATATAGGATTAAGGTTTTATTTTAAGTGTTTTCCATAAATTAGTTCTTTTAATCCCCAGAACCACCTAGTAGGCAGCTTTACTGACCTCATTTTACAGATGAGGCTCAAAGAGGTTAAGTAAATTGCCCAGGGTTATATAACTTGTAACTGTCTAAATCTGTATAGGAGCTCAGGTCTTCCTGTCTCCCCATCTAGCACTCTAACTAAAATAACACAGCTGATTCTAACTCAAATCAGCACAAGTTTGGGATATTCTGAGTCAATTCTTAGGCCAACAATAAAATCACTGTTCTCTACTATTGTTAATTAGAGGCTTCTGGGTCAGGTTCTTCTTGGTTACTATTCTATGGCTAGAAAAGTCTTTCCCTATCCAGAACACCTCCCATTTTGTGTTGATCATAGAGTGTCCAACTCTCCTCTGAAGAAGTGGAGGCAACCTTTAGTTCCTAATATGACATATCTTTTCATAAGCCACAAAGATTCAAGAATCAAGGAATTTGATTTGAGGTTTGGAGGTTAGGTCATCAAAAATACACTCAGAAGACATCCGAGATGATTTAGGAACAGAGGAATTTGACCACCCTTACTATATGTTTCAAAAAAGAGGCCTTTCTTGACCCAATAGCCCTCAAGGACACATTGTGGTATAATTCAGAATTTAGAACAAATGCTAATCTGGATGATGAATTCAAAATCCATGCCAGTATGTCCTGATGGAGAACAGCCTTTTAATAAAAGTTCTCCTTCTAGCAAAGCATTTGTTAATAAAATAATTGGATAAGGAAGCATATTCATTGATGTGACCTAGGGACCCCTCCTTCCTCTTATCTTGCAGAAGTTTACAAATAGACAGCCCAAGATTCCTTGTATTCTGAGGCACTTAAGTCTAATACTCAGTCACCTTGCTGATTAAATGAGGAGGAAAGGACAAAATGCTCAAGATCCATCTTATTAAGCACAGTAAATCAACCTTTAGAGAACGCTTCCTTGGGTGCACCACTAGGAGAGGTCTGTTTTAAGTGAAAAGCCCTCTGCTTAGTGATGGACTCAGTAAGACTCATTTCAATTAGACTTGGAAAAAATGCTGCTTTCTGTGGTCACCATTGCCTAAATCATCTTCAAAGAAGGGGGGAGAGATGCCATTTGGGGGACAGACTAGCAACTGTAGCCTTGGCCTTCAGAAGACACTGGGAGAATTATAGTTCTGAAAATTGCCTTTGAAATATCATCTCACTTTCATTTTAGAATCAGGGATAGATTTTGTTTGGTCAGTAGTGGACATTCCCAGGAGCAGAGGCATAACTAGAAATTCTAGCATCAAGGACAAAAATGTGTGTGTGTGTGTGTGTGTGTGTGTGTGTGTGTGTGTGTGTGTGAGAGAGAGAGAGAGAGAGGGGGGATGGTATATATCAGGGATGTTATGGATAAAGAATTTTCCCTGGTTAGATATATTAAAGTCTCATTGGTAAGCCCCAGAAATAGTTAAAAAGGAACTAAGAAACTGGGAGGAGAATTGCAGAGGCATAGACCTACTGTGGTACCACAGTGGTGCAGAGCCAGCAGAGTATCTAAAGGATACCAAATGAAATCAAATGAGATAATGTATGAAAAATGCCATATAAATCTCATAATCAGCATCATCTTCTTCAGTATCAGATCATGGAGGGAAACACTCCATGCTAGATGTTGGCATCCTAGTGCAAAGCCCCAGTTATCCAGCCATGGTAATGATTCATGACAGGAGCCTTTAATTGGTTTTTCCCAAAGGGAAAAACAATGGATTTCCCTATAAACTGGAAGGGCTTTCAGTATTCCCGACCTCCTACCTGGATAGATAAGATGCTGATTCAGGAAATTTGAGCCAACATTGTTAAAGAAAGTTTTCACAAAGTGAGGCCTCTCAGAAGGGCTAGATGTGGATCTATCTTGAAACACAAGAAACATAATAGGCAGCGGAGGGTGCAGGTATATGAAGCAGTCACTGATTTGCTTTTTTTCTTTCCAAATTGTCCTTCCCAAGGGTTCATGCTACCACCTAGTCCTGTTTCTTGATAGGAAAAACACGGGCAGACTCACAAAAGGCTTCCCTAAGTAAACATGCGCTCCACGTGCCCTTTTCATTCTGCATTCTTCACACTGATTTATCTCTATAGCAGCTGCTTAACATTTTGCAGGGTGGTAGGTTTTTTTTCATATTCCTTGTTTGAAAGAGAGCTCTGTATTTTAAATATTTTAGACTCAGCAGCAGTAAATGTTTTCAGATGGTCTGGATAACACCACCCCTTCTGGGAGAGGCAGAGTTTCAAACAGCTGTGATGGCAAGCTACGAGAAAAGGGGAAAAAAGAAATTTTAGAAAAAGGGGGAAAAAGCATTGTTTTCCTGTCATCAAATATTATCACTCAGAATCTGCCACATTTGGATATGAAATATTCCTAGAGTTGGACCAAGAGAAAAAAATAGCTTAGATTTTTTTTTAGAAGAAAAAGAACCAATCTTTATAACTAGAGGCTAGAGGGTTTGAAATCACAATGCAGGTAAAATTGCAGGAACAATCCCAGGTTGGTAGGTCTAAGGTGTTAGTAAGATTTACATAAGTGAAAAGAGGTGCTAAGAATGCCTTAAAAAGGATTACTTTTCCTACAGTATACTATGCTCCTCTAACC
Source organism: Dromiciops gliroides (assembly GCF_019393635.1). Lineage (NCBI taxonomy): Eukaryota > Metazoa > Chordata > Mammalia > Microbiotheria > Microbiotheriidae > Dromiciops > Dromiciops gliroides. The sequence continues at coordinate 109,046,056 of NC_057865.1, read as the reverse complement.
CTTTTCCCACAAGCACCACCATATATCAAGATGGGGTCAGCATAAAGGAAGGGGCATTTGGCAGGCATTCAGAAGAAACAGCCTGCCTGCCAGTGAGTTGTATGTTTCCCTTGTTCATTTCTCCAGCTTTAAATCTGAGTGGAAGATGAAGGACAAGGGCAAGATCTTGACTCATCTTCATTGCCCCTCCCCCTCCATGTGCAAAGCTCTCAGATTCCTTGGCCCTTGTCCTCCTTGACAATCTGTAAACAGAAAGAACTGATGGCAGCCATACCTGGTGGGAAATCACTCGAGTTGAACTTGTCTCCCTCTTAATCTACTCCAGGTTGATAGAGTGCTGATTTGTGCATCTAATTACTGAAGTCTAATTAGTGCTGCACTGAAATCAACGTGTTCACAATCAAATATGTACTATACTCTCAGAATTGCGACCTGCCTTTCCCCTTGATGACCTTATTTACACTCAGGTCCAGCAGTATGCTGTGTGAAGACTTCAAAGTCAACCCTTACAAGAAGTTGAGGCCCTTGCAATCATACACAAAGAGACTCTCTAGTTGTCCAATGGTAATTTATGATTTCTTCAAGAGAATGAATTACTTGTGTTATATTGACTATGGAAGACTAAAAAGAGCTGCGATTTATTTTTTTTTCTTCTGAGATTTTCTTTTTCTTTACTTGTCTTGATCTATTGATATAGGGATCTTCCACTGTGGGAACTCCAGCCACTAATGCAAATTGCCAACTCATCTGGAATATGAACAAGTATGTAAATTTCTTTCAGCAAAAAATGAGCTTGATATAATTTCATTTTGTGACAACAATGACTATGCACTAGGCTAACTGACAACATTTGACTGACCAAATAAGACTAAATTGAGCTGATATATTTGTTTTGTTAGTTCTCTATTGGTTAGGTGTTGTAATTCATGCTATGCACATTTGCTTCGTTGTTCTCTTTTGTTGTGTTTTTCATCCTGTGGTTTTAAGAGTGTATATTACTTCAAGGCAACATGCACACATTTTACCTTTTAAAGAGCACACTTCGATAGCTACTAAATGTATTGTTAAAATGGAAAAAAAAACAGTTCTAATAACTAAGAAGCTATTAACAAAATAGCATAATTGGTTATAAAAATAAGCAATAACCTTCAAAGGCACCTAACAAGAGTATGAGTTATTATTTATTCCTCTTTATTGCAGCATGTGCCAGCTAGGTCGCACAGTAGATAGAATGCTGGGCCTGGAGTCAAAAAGACTCTTCTTCCTGAATTCAAAGCTGGCCTCAGTCACTTGCTAGCTGTGTCACCTTGGGTAAGTCAAGTAATTTAAACTTCATTGAAACTCTATGGAGCTGGATATGGTGACATAAACCTGTAGCCTTTGCTAAGGGTTAGCCTGAGGTTTGGGAATCATAGGCTACATTAGAGTTAAAGCCAACTGGGTTTCTACACTATCTGACACCAATATGAGACCTTTCCAGGATCAGGGGACATTGAGCTGCTTAAGGAGGGGCAAGCCATTTTAGTTCAGAAATGGATCAGCATAAAACTTTTGTTTCACTCCACTTCCAGTCTGGGTGAGGCAGAAAGACCAGTCTCATTTTAAAGAGCCAACAATAGCAGCAGCAGCAACAACAATTACAACCTATAAATTATGATCAAGGCTGGACTTGGAAAAGTATACTATTTAAAAAGTGCACTTAATACATAATGTGATTAATGTATGACTTCATGATAAAGAATTAAAGAATAAGTCTTAAAATCATGTGGACCCAATATAAAATGATATATAAAAAGTAACTGCTGGCAAAGGAAAACAGAAAAACTGAATATTAATTTTAAAATACAAAAATAATAAGGCCTATTCCATATTTTTAAAAACCACAATTACTGGGGCAGCTAGGTGGCACAGTGATAGAGCACCAGCCCTGGATTCAGGAGGACCTGAGTTCAAATATGGCTCCAGACACTTTACACTTACTAACTGTGTGACCTTAGGCAAGTCACTTAACCCCAACTGCCTCACAGATAGATAGATAGATAGATAGATAGATAGATAGATAGATAGATAGATAGATAGATAGATAGATAGATAAAACAAAACATATTGTGTGGCCTCTCATTTGCTATTGGAGTGTTTTCTAATTCACAAATAAAAACCCCAAAACAAAAACACAATTATTTTACTTCATCCCTAGCAATTCATACAGTACACTCTAAACTTAGAAAATGAGTATTTCATGATTATTTAACTTATATGTATGTCAGGCAAGCCCCTGTTCCACAATCTCTTTGAGGACAAGTCCTAGCTTTAGCTGCTCTATCTACCCCATGGCCTCTAATAAGACTTTCAAAAAGCCTTTGACAAGTTGCTACTCCCCAAAAGACATTTTTGTTTGTTTGTTCATTTTGGTTTTGTTTTTTTTTGGGGGGGGGGGGTTTGCGGGGCAATGGGGGTTAAGTGACTTGCCCAGGGTCACACAGCTAGTAAGTGTCAAGTGTCTGAGGCCGGATTTGAACTCAGGTACTCCTGAATCCAGGGCTGGTGCTTAATCCACTGCGCCACCTAGCCGCCCCCCAAAAGACATTTTTAAAAAATGAAGTTACCACAGGATTTTGGATGTCAGAATGGAGACGTGGACAATGAATTGATTCCAAAAGAAGAAAGAAAGAAAAGGGATGTAGTAACCTATTTTGAATTCAGAAATGATAAGGTTGGTATGCTTCCATGATCTTAACTAAGACTCATCTTATTTAATAAATTTTAAGTAGTCTAGGAAAGGATACATGGTAAAATATATGTTTTAGGATAACAGTGCTATCTAGGTAGTTAGGAGCTAAGCAGATGGAGATGGTCTATAAAAACATTTTTAAAATCATGAGGTTAGAAAGAAAAGTGGCAGATGAATTTATATAAGTACAAACAAATGTATTTAGGGACTTAACAATCCAAACTACACGTGTAAAACAAAAGTCTATAAGGCATTGGTCATGATTCAGAAAAAAAAAGGACTTGAAAATCATGACAAACTTTTTTATGAATGATTTTGTTCCATTGTATTGCTAGGTGGTACCCAAAGCCAATAAAATACTGTGGAAACCCAATAAAGCATGTATTCCCTTTAAGAAATAAGCTGAAATATTTATACCGCACTTAAAAAAAAAAAAAACTATGGGACGTCTGCTTCTGGAATATTGTATACAGTTCTGTTCACCACTCATAAAAAATGAAATAATAGAAATAAAAATATATATACAACCAGAGAATACACAGTAAAATGATGAGACAGATGGAGGAAGGGATCAAGTGAGTACAGGCTAGGTTTCTCAGATTAGGACTGAAGAAAACAAAACTTCAGCCTTAAAGAACAAAAATTTAGAGGTGACATGGAATTTTACAAAAGTAAGAATGGTGCAAACAAGGTAAACCCAGGCTTATTCACCAGATTCTAAGTTATGATTTATTGTAGTACATTCATTTAACAAGCATTTATTGAGAAACCATTGCGATAGGCACTGGGGATACATAGACAAAAAATAAAAATCCCTACCCTCAAAGAGCTTCCATTTCTGGGGTAGAGAAAATTTCAATACAGAAAAATAAACACAAAATATATACAATGTAAATTATGAGGGTGGGAAGGACACTGTAGATAGGGACAGTGGGGCAGGAATGAAAGGTTTGTTCCATGAAGCGGTTGGGGCTTAGCTATAAAGGACGATAAGGGTCATATGACAGGGATGAGAGAAGGAATGTTCCAGGTTGGGGAAGGGGGGGGGGCAACTTGGGCAAAAGCACAGAGATGAGATATGAGTAAATGCCCCTTGAAACTTGGACCAAGACAAATAAAGAAGTGATATTTCAGACAAGGGCTTGGAGATTTATTGGGTTCAACACCCTCCCCCACACACACACACATATACACATACACACACTTCCCCACCCATCAAGATTTGGAATATATGGAGAAAAGGATGTGTCAAAAAGGGGTATGGAAAAACTTACAAATGACAGAGCCATAAACAACTGCTAAGGAAAGATAGTATACAGCTAATCTTTAAGGGAGGACAATCATGCCCTCTTATGGCATGTTGTTTGGAATTTCTGTTGGCAAAAGAACACTGAGCTGGATAGAATGTAGATCTGACCCACTAAAACAGTTCCTAACCTGGGATTTTTCAGCAGCTAACAGTTAAAAATGAAGAAACATGCTTCTAATTTCTCCAGTAAAGATACGTTTGAACTTTAATGATTTTTAAAAAATAAAATCTATATTGATTTTTTTTTGGTTCCTCAAGTACATTCAAAACATTTTCTGCCTCCCTAAAATGATATTGAAGAAAAAAATAGAAAGATATAAGTAGCTAAATGGGTTTCCTTTTTCCTACCCTGGGATGGGGAGGATTTAAGGGATTAAAAAAAAAAAAAGCACTCACCTCCCAAATTTCAACCCGAGGAAGAGAGAATTTCAGAGTCAGAGACTGAATTCAGGGTTTTTCATCCCCAGTGAGTCTGGGAGTCTCCAAGCTTGACACAGAGTCCTTATGACCATCCATCATTTACCATTTATCTTATTTTCCAGGAGGCTCATTAGTTTCATTTCTTTCTTTATACCATGTGCAGTGGGGTGGTTGGGTTGTAGAACTAGAGGGTAAAGCTACAGTGGTAGAATGAAGAAGATACATTCTTAGCCATAAGTGAAGAGACAGCATAGAAAAGAGGATAGAGTAAGGCCTGTAAAATGAGGAATAACATCCTGCCTTGGACACATCCTAGCTGTATGACTCTAGGCAAATCATTTATTCTCAGCACTCTAGGCAATTCCTTCACACCCTGAATTACACAAAAGTTGCCTACCTGTCATTGGGAGAGAATATCCTCCTCTGGGGAAGCTACATTTATCAATTAAATCACAGTGCCAATCCTTAGCCTATAAGCAGAGACAGCTTGAAATGACTTCATGTATCCACCTTCATCATGACTTTTGTTTTCATAATCTTACTGCAGTATGGTTCAGTTGAAAGGAATTGTATGCACCCCTTAGCCCTGGAGTGTTGTGCTGGTGAGAAAGAGGAACTAAAAATATGCAAATACATTCCCCTAGAAGGATTTGTTTTATGCTGGAAGAAATTGTATGGAATTAAGCCAACAGATGAATTTGGGTTGAGAAATTGACTGATCGTGGTTTGTAAATGTTATATGTATGTATACCTGTTGTCTTTTCAGTAAGACTGCATATTCCTTGAAGGGAAGGCTTATGTCATCTACTTTAAAAAAAAAGTAAATATTTTATAGGAATTAACATTTTATATAAATTTAAAAACAAATACTCTGATCCTTAGTTTACTTATCTTAATTTCAATGTATAAAGTGCGACTATACGTTTCAGTCACTTCATCTTAGCTGTCATCCAACTGTTATCCATTTATTCTCATTCACCCTTCCTAATACAATTGTAGTTATGGTGTACTCTTGTTTTCTCATCCTGTTTATTTTTTCCTGTACACATTTTTAAAGTCTCTCCCATATTTATTTGTATATTTCAAATTTGTTGCTCTTAATGGCATTATAGCAGTCTATTACATCAATATATCAGAATTAATCTTACCATCGCTCTACAGTTGGACTTTGATTCTCTCAATTCTCTTCTGTCTGTCTCTCTTTCTCTCAATACCATTTATGTTTGGCAAATGAGTTACTCGTGAAGTGCTAGTTAAACTGAGTATACAAATGGTTGATATATGAATTAAAATGCCATTGTACTGGGAAAATAGATATGTCAGAAGGTTGAAAATAAATATAGTAAAAAAAACAAAAACAAGAACAAGAACAAGAACAAAAAAATAACAAGCTTGTCCAATTGCCAGAGTTTTAAAAGAAAAAAACCTCTCAGTACTAGTCAGGTCAAAATATTATTATATTCAAGACCATTTTTCATCAGATGCACACATTTCCTATTGCATGGTATTTTTTTTTACAGCCTGAAGACTCAGTTTAAAAATGAGCTATATATAATAAATATTACATTTTTAAAAAGCAGCTTCTTGCTGGAATTCATCATTGAACCAAAAAAAAAAAAAGACCACCTATATTTCAGCACAGTTATCTGTTTAAAAAGTAAACTATATTGATATTTAAATTTCCCCCACCTTGATACATGGAGTCAAACATCAGCAATCATCTCAAAGCAACCTTGTGTTCTTCCCTATATGTTGCTTCAAGTTTCTAACAATCACAAATTAAAAGGAATGAAGGAAAGAAGGAAGGAAGGAAGGAAGGAAGGAAAGAAAGAAGTAAGAAACCAGGGTGGGGATTATGGTTCTGATGTGAAAATTGCCGATAAAGACTTGGGATCCTAATGAATCCAGAGAGGATTGGGAGGTTGGAATGGAGGAGGGAACTAAAGGGAAGGGAGAATAGAAAAGGCTGTCATTTTTGCTCATTGGGACTACCAAATCAGAGAACAGAGAGCATCTCATTGGAGGAAAGCTTTCAGTAGCAACTAATCCTATCATATTGAAAGAAAATTGTAAATGTTCTCTCCAGAAATTGCCTGCCCATTGCAGCTAATCGAACACACATTACACACATACACAACATAGACTTCTGGAACACCAGTTTTCTGATCCCTAGTGTACACACACACACACACGCACACACCGCAGTAGAAAGCCTACGGGTGGGTTTGATCTTGGATTTTGTCATTTCTACTAGGAAATACCCAGGGACACACTGAAGGAGTGTTTTCTCCCCAACTGTCAACTCTGCCTCCTTTTCCCCATCTTCTCTGGAAGAGAATGCGTCCCGCCTTCCAGATCACTTGTATACTACTCTCTCTATTATGTTTGCCCCTCCGGATCCAGCTCAACGGTGAAAACCAGGTTTGAAAATTCTATTTTTTTTTTCCTCGTTACAATATCTTAGGTTTATTGTGGAGGAGGGCGGGGGCCAGCCGACTGAGGGGACTCGGGGGATAGGTTCGAGCTTTGCTGAGTGTCCTGTGTCTATATGACGCGTGAGAACCAACTCTGTCTTTAAGCCAGGACCATGAAGCTTCTGCTCTGAGGCTCTCTAGAACAGTTGCGGGTCCCCTCCCTCTACCACATCCCATCTCTCCCCTGCCGCTGTCGCGGTACTAACTAATCTCTTTCTCTCTTCTCTTGGAAGATCATGGGAGAGAGACAGCAAGCTGCTGGCTCCGGACTCTGAGCATTTTGCTGGGAGACCACATGCCCGGGCTTCCAATTCGGTGGCCCGCTGCTCCCTGCTCCTCCTCATCTTTGAGAAGCAAATAGCCTGCACCAGGGAGTGTATGCAACTTCTGCTAACCCGAGATCAGGTAAGGAAGTCCCTATTTTGTTCCTCAAGCCTTTGCCTTGCCGGCCTTGATTTGGGCACGGAGGGCGTCCTTTTTGCGCACTCCCTTTGGATCTGTGTGTGTGTGTGTGTGTGTGTGTGTGTGTGTGTGTGTGTGTGTGTGCTGCGATTCTCAAGCCAGGGGATTCTCATAAAGAAACTTTGGCTTCCAGGATTGGGTGGGTTTGGAGCAAAGATTGACGAAGGTGCGTTTGTATGTGTGCGTGCGTGTACCCAGAGAGGGAGGAAAGGGCAAACACAGCCCCTCAAAAAAAAGGAGTATGACCTAACCCGGGGTGGATTCTAGGAGGACTTGATGAAAGGAAGGGAGCAGCACCCGCCCAGACAATTCCCCCATAAGCACACTCCTTCCAGTCCTTCGCCCACCACCCGCAGGCTGAGATACAGCCTTGAAAAGATAAGTGGGCATCTGGCTCTCTCCTCTCTCCGGACTCCTCTTACCAGAGTGGGTCTGGTCTGGCAGGGGTTCTTGGGCACTGTCCTGAAGCAAGATGGGTAGGGGATCGTTCACATTTTCTTTTTGCCTCTGAGGCTTTATCTGCCTCATTACCCGGGGGAGTTGGGGGGCTGCGGGGGGGGGGGGTGGAGACCATCTTGCGCCTGGGCTAGGGTTTAGAGGGAAGCTCCAGATGGCTTGTGCCAAGTGGGAACGGGAGTGGTAAAAGCGGGCAGGGGGCGAGTAAAGGAGAGGTAGGATCCAGATGCTGGAGGTATAGAGAATGGGGACCGCAGCGCTAACACACACACACACACACACACACACACACACACACACACACACATCCCCAGTCTTGCTCTATCTCCAAAGGCTCAGGCTTCCTTTTCTGCCCCTCCCTGATCTCCTAAAAAACCGCAGCGTCAGGGCTCAGAGGAGTACCCATAAGGTTTCAGGGCAGACTCGCCCACCTAAATTTACCGCTCTCTGCCCACTCTGGGACTGGGGGCTGCAGTCTCTCAAGTGTCCCCTAAATCGAAGCTTTGGGGCCCGTGACTGCGCTTGCTGATGGTAGTTAGATAGTTGATATCCTCTAGATCCTACCAATCACCTATATATAACTTGTAGCTTACAGGTAAGGAGTCGAAGTGCTACTAGAATCCGGGCTCAGTGGAGACTTGCAATTGCACGTTTGATGGGTTTTCTTATACCCCTGAAATGGGGCAGGTTGGAGAGGATGGCTAAACCAGGGCTGCCTGCAATGGCGGGACCTTCAGGGCTACAGGCTAATGCGGGATCATGTCTCAGCCAGCACCTCCCTTTCACCCTGCTCCAGGTTTGTGCTCATCACCTCCCCCTCCTGCTTTCTCCACTGCTTTACCCAGCGCTGTCCTATCTCGTCTGCCCTGTCAGGAAGCTATCAGACACCTGCTAGTCCTCATCCCAAAGCAGGCAATTTCCCGTATATGGGGGGGGGGGGGACGGAGGGAGGGAGAGAGAGAGACAGAGAGAGAGACAGAGACAGAGACAGAGAGACACAGAGAGAGAGAGAGAGAGACAGACAGAGAGACAGAGAGACAGAGAGAGATCATTCAGACGGAGCAAGTAAGGGACAGATGTAAATAACATCAATGTAGGAGCATGCCAGCAGACCCCTGCTTTATGGAGAGACTCCCTTTTGTAGTTAATGTAACTACTATAAGTACATAGTGTATATTCTTATTCCTCTTGCCTTGAGATTACTAGGGAAAGCAGGTGGGTAACATTGCCCTTAAAACAAACCCAAGGGGAAGCTCACTTTCATTTTCAGTGGTCTGTCCATACTTAGCATTAAGTGTTAGTAGACATCAGTTCTCTTCTGGTTACCTATCTCTACCTCCCTAGCTTTGCAGAGACAGGCTTGCAGATACCCACACATTGAGTTAGCCATGAGTATCATATGAGAAGATGCAAGAGTGACCCTAGACACTGGGTGAGCTGCAGAGGAGAATTAGGTGATGGCAGTTCACCTTCTACTATATTAAGTCAAGCACTTACATATGTCCCTAGGGCTGGGTTCAAGATTTCACCAGGGGACCAAAAACAGACCAAAAGAACAACTGGTTTAATGAAGGCACACAGGATGTGGTGCTAGGGGCAAAGGAGTTGAGTAATTAACTTATAACCTGAAGCAAAGCAGCCTGCAGAGCTAGCATGCATGTGGAGCATAAGGCCCAGCATAAAGCAACAACTATGCAGAAACATTCCCCTGCATTTCATCTTCAACTGGCACCAAAGTGATACAACCTAGCTCTGTAGGTCAGGTAAATTGTACCTCCCCGACACACACATACTCCTTCAGGCTATTTGCCCCATTCCTTCTCCCAAAATGTGTGTTTCAACCTGGGGAATAAGAGAGCAAGAAAGTAAGGAGGGGAGGTTGGTTCCTTTGGAGTACTATGTCTGAGGTAGGGGATAGTGGCTACATCTCATGTTTTATGGACATCCTGGCAGAATCTTAATAGTTAGTTTATTAATAAGTAAACAATAGAGTAGTGGTGGTGGGAAAGGCAATGGCTTTTGTATTGATGATCATATATAGAAAACAGCTCTAAAACCTATGAAGAAAAAGACATATCCATGTCTTGAAGGTGCAAAAATAAATGTGGAACTGGAGGAACAGAAAAGTAAAGTCAGAGTTATTTCAGGCAACTGAGGTAGTTTAATTTACACTGGTTAGGCATTTTATGGAACTTGAGAATATTTCATGTTTTGGATGCAATTCAAAGGACTGTCCACTAGTATCATACCACCATAAATTCCTATTCCAACAATATCTCACTGCAATATCTCTGTTAGGGTACCTGAAATTACGATGAATTAAATCAATATTTTAAAAATGTTTTCCAGCAAAACACTGGAGTAATAATTGACTTTTTCCATTCTAAAGTTTTATACTGAGTAAGTTAAATATGTATACTACTTAAGACCAAAGAAAAGCAGTATGTGACCCCAGGTCAAGTGTGAAATGTAGGTCTCTTTGGTCTGTTTACTGTGATAGTGACTTTGGATGGGGTAGAAGTAAGAAGGGAGATTGTCTGGCATTCACATGGCTAAAATACTGGGGAAAAACTGACAATTCATTTTTAGGCATCCCTCCAACCAGGTCTCCTTCCTGCACCTCCAGAAGAGGTTTGTCTATGTGTGTCTTTGTATTTTTTCCTGTATTTTTATTGGGGGAGGGGGTGTTATATGTGCACACATGTATGCACACAGACATATATATATATACACAAATATCAGACTTATTTAAATGATGAACATCAAGATTTTTTATATTCTTTGTTATTTTAAACAATGTAAAACATGAGTAAAATAAAAGGTTGTATAATTTTAAAATAAATTGGATAAACCTTATGTAAAACCTTTTCTTTTTCCTTCTTTTTTAAATTTTGTTTTTTAATTTATGGAAAAAATAAACATGTACATTTGAAGGAAATTGTCATGTGACTCCTGTCCTGCCCTATTTTGACCATGTGCAACCCAGAGCAAAATTGTATGCAGCGCTTGACTTCAGAAGCAGAATGTATGAAACAGACAAATGCTGATACAAACTTCCTCTTGAGAATGAATATCCATTGTAGTCAATATGATTGGGAATGAGGTGGGTGGTGGCCATGTAAGTTTGTACCAATTGTCTTTTCTTAAGGAAATTCCTACTGTGTTTTGTTTGTTTGTTTGTTTTTGTTCAAACATCCTTCTAAAGTCACTTAATTTGGATTTGGATTTTGCAATGAATAGTCATGATCATTTCTCATCTTCTGGCAGGTTTTCCAACCCCCGCTAATCCTTAGACTATCCTTGCCTGTCTAGTAAAGTGAGTGACCTACAGAGAGTGGTAGAAAGACTTAGGGTTCAATGAAATGCTACTGATATTGCCAGGAATTATGGAGTTTCTAAGGTTGGGCTTTCTTCAAGATCCAAGGATCTCCGTTATGATGAGGATGCTTATTTACACTATGGGTCAATCCTTTCTCTTATTCCACTACTAACAGCTCAGAATTGCCCACAGGTAGAGAAGGATAAAGAGAAGAATATGGAAGAAAAGAAGATAAAAGAGAAAGAGTATGGGGGAAGAAATGGGGGTAGGAGGGAAGGAGAAAGAGAGCCTCCACTTGGACTCGTCTTCTAGTGCTAAATGTGCATCATAGTTTGTAGCATTTGTGTGGGTATGTGAGAGAGAGAGAGACACAGAGAGAGACAGACAGACAGACAGACAGACAGAGACAGAGACAGAAAGAGACAAAGACAGAAACAAAGACAGAGACAGAGAGATACTGAGATCTCATTATATCTTCAGTAATGATGAAAAGTTCCCCTTCTTACCTGAATCATAATTCACTTAAACCTTCCAGGAAGGTTTAAACCTCTCATTAATTCTCTAAAAGAAAATATTTTCCTCTTCTTAACTTAATAATCCTAATACCCCCTCTCATTTATTTAGTATGCCAAGGTTTACAACTCTACAGGGTGGGTAGGGCAAATATCATTAATCCCATTAACATTTGGGGAAATTGAAATTCAGAGAGAGTAACTACTTTAACATCATGCAGGTGGCAAGACCAGTCTAGACTCCAACCCAATTTGTTTGTTTGTTTATTTTTATTACTTAGGCCAGCCTTGTTTCCCCTCTACCCACTGTTTTCATATATAGCGAAGAGTCATAGAAAAATAAATCAATAAGATCTACAATTGAACAAATAAGTAAATCAATTACTCTACAGTCTAAATGCATTCTTCTTTCCATTTTTCACTACAGCAACAAAGTGCCATGGTTTGGTCTCCCTTGCCTCCCTTTTTCTTTTCTCTCTTCTGCTTTCCTTGCCCTCCCCTCTTCTCCCTTTTCCCTTTTCTTCTCTTTCTATACCTACCACTTTGAGCATTAGTGAAATGTATTATTATATTCCTAAAGATCATTTATCTTCATTTTTTTTCCTTAAGAGTTCACTAGGAGCAAAGTGTGGTGTGATGTGTCGTGAATACAAAGACGGATACAATGGCAGCTTCTGCTCTCTGAGAACACATAGTTTAATTTGAGGGAGAGGATAATTATCTATGGTAGCTATGAGAGGAAGATGACTGGAACTGAGAGGATCAGAAAAAGTGAAATGAGAATTTGAGGAGGGAGAGATCAGGCTCACCTTCTGGATGGAAGAGGATTAGTGTTTAGAACATCATTTTTTTTAAGCCACGTCCAACTCTTTATGAACCCATTTGGAGTTTTCTTGCAAAGATAGAGGAGCAGTTTGCCATTTCCTTCTAGAGCTCATTTTGCACATGAGGAAACCGAGGTAAACAGGATTAAGTGAGTTGCCCAAGTTCACACAGCTAGTAAGTGTCTGGGGTTAGATTTTAACTCAATGAAATGTCTTCCCGAATCCAGGATCAGCACTCTATCCACTGTGCCACCTAGCTTTCCCTTTGACACATAGTAGGTATTTTTTCAAGGCAATGAGGGTTAAGTGACTTTCCCAGGGTCACACAGCTAGTAAATCTCAAGTGTCTGAGGCCTGAATTCAGGGCTAGTGCTTTATCCACTGCACCACCTAGCTGCCCCCACATAGTAGGTATTTAATAAGTGTTTGTTGACTTGGCTAGATGGAGAGAGGATAAATTTCAGGCAAAAAGGATGTTTTCATAAAGGTCCAAAGTGGGGAGAGAGAAAATGGCATTTAAAGGGACAATTTAGCCCAGTTTGTAATCCAGAAAGAGAGACCTATAATGAAAGACTGAAAAGAGAGCATGGTAAAACAATATGGTGGAGCATCTTGAATGCCACATTTAGTTTTTATTTAATTTGGTAGGTAATTGGAAGCCAGTGAAGGTTTTTAGCAGAGAACTGACAGTATCAGAGCCATGTGTTAAGAAGATGAGTTCATGTTATGAAAGATAAATAAAAAAGATATAGACTGGAGGAAAGAAAACTAGTTAGAGGCTATTATCATAACATAGGTGAGAATGGATAGACATCTGAACAGATGGTTATCAGGGGGTTTGAGAGGAGGTAGGACAGCTATGAAACCTATTTCAGAAGTAGAATGAAAAGGTGACTAATTGGATTGTGAAGTGATGGAGACAGAAGAGTCATAGATGAATGTGAGATTATAACACTGCGTGATTAAGAACATGGTGGTTCCATTAAGAGAAATAGAGAATTCGAAAAGGGAATAGATTTTGGAAAGAAGATAACTGGTTTAAAGCATACTAAGTTTGAAGTGCCAGTAGCTAAATGGATAAATACAACAGATATTTGAAAATATGAGAGTGAATCTCTGGAGAGAGGATGATAATACATTAATATTTGGAAGTTTTTTTTTTTAAAAAATAGAATTGACAAAGTCATGGAGGTGGATGAAATTTTATGAAGGAAGAGAGCATAGAAAGAAAAGAGAAATACTGATAGAATCCAGAGGGAAATCCATACTTAAAGAGAAGGAGGAGGAGGAGGATGTGTACTGTCCAAGAACACAGAAAAGTAATAACCATCGAGGTAAGAGGAAAATCATGAAAGTATTCATGTCATGAAATCTATAGGAAGAAGCCTCTCTCCTGCACTATAGTCATGCATCAACTGCCTTTTGAACATCTCAAATGGATCTTACCCTAGGCATCTCAAATTAAATAAGTCCAAAATAAAACTCATTACCACCACTCACCACCCCCAACCTTTTCCTCTTCTGAACTCCTCTCTTACTGGTGAAGGTACCACTCTCCTCCCAATCACCCATTCTACCACCTTCAGTGTTATGCTAGACTTCTCCCTTGTTCTCCCCACATATACCAAATCTCATGACCAAATCTCATCGTTTCTACCTTCCCAGAATATCACATTTTCATTTGCTTTTCTCCACTCACACAGTCACAACTCTAGTTCAGGCCCTCATCCTCTATTAACTGGACAATTACAGGAATGTCCTGCTTTTCCTGCATCCCACTCCAACCTGTCCTCTATTCAGCTGTCACAGGTATTTCCCCCCTTAAAATGTTGATGTCAGGGCAGCTAGGTGGTGCAGTGGATAAAAGCACCGGCCCTGGATTCAGGAGTACCTGAGTTCAAATCCGGCCTCAGACACTTGACACTTACTAGCTGTGTGACCCTGGGCAAGTCACTTAACCTCCATTGCCCTGCAAAAAAAAAATGTTGATGTCACCTTGCTTAATGAGCTCCACTGGTTTCCTATTGCCTCTAGGATTAAATATGATCTCATCTGTTTGGTATTTAAAGCTCTTTATAAGATGGATGCTTCCTACCTTTCCTATCTTCTTATACTTACTCCCCTCCATGCACTCTATAATCTGGGAACACTGACCTACATGCATTTTCCTCCAACATGGCACTCTGTCTCCTTGCCTTTGCACTGGCCGATTCCCTTAGTATCCATTGGCCTCATTCAAGATTCAGCTCAAACCCTATACTCTGCAGGGCATGCTAGCTATGAGTGCCTTTTCCTATCACATATACACATACATATACATATACGTATACGTATATGTATATGTATGCACCTACATGTACACACACATAAGCACACATGTACTCATATATAAGCATATACACATGTGTGCATGCTCATCATGTGTGTACATACACACGTTTATGTTATACATGTGTGCATTGTGTATGAATGTGTGTCTAATGCCTTGTGTAGTGCATTATATATGTACACACACAATACATGTATGTGTATAATATAACTAGTTATTTAATTGTTTGCTCCATTAGAATGAGGTCCTTTAGGGGCAGGGATAGTATTTTTTGCCTTTCTTTTGATACGCATCATCTATCACAGCACCTGACACATAGTAAGTAATTCATAAATGTTTGTTGTCTGACTGGCTATTGACAATGGCAAATGTCACAGGGATAAAAATGGATGAGAGGAAAGAAAAAGCCAAGAATATAGATATAGATGATTATTAGTAAAATTGAATATCAAATGAGATCATCTATGCTAAACACTCAGCAAGATGCTCAACATGTAGTAGTCACTTAAGGAATGATTGTACCCTTCTGTTCCTTCTGGAAGAGTCGTTTTTAGGAGAATGGTTGGGGCAAAAGTGTATCTCCATAGCCAAGGAAGAGGAGGCAGTGGTGCTAGACTTAACCTTTATAGAAGTTTGGTGCAGAATTAGGATAATAGCTTAGGGGAAAGCAACATCAAAGGAATGGGTTTGTTGCTGTTTGTGTCTATTATTTTGTCCTGTTTGCTTTTAGTACAGGGTATAAGTGGGATCTTTGGTAACTTGAAATCAAGAGAGATATTGAAGGCATATGAGCATGTAGGGGAATGTTTGAGCATTATCAGATATTTAGGGAACAAATATTTCTGAAGTAACTATGAGGCACTATGCTAAGCATTTTACTAATTTTAATAGGGAGACAGGAAGATAGACGAGTGACAATACAAGCGATAAGGCTAGTTGTGTCAACTAGAGCTACTTGCTCTTCAGAGGCTGGATGGAAGGATGATAAAATAGATGAGAATCTTGTGGGGCTTCAAAAAAGTCAAGGGGACTAGTCCAAGGTCTAGTAGTCTCAATCTTTTCAGTAAAGTATCAGCTAAAAGTTTGGGGGTTTGGGAGAGGGGAAAATGATATTAACGATCACTAGAGAGCATGAAAAAGAAATGAACAAAAGGTTATTGCTAGGTTCAGGGTAGATCATATAAATTCATGGTTATCCAGGTGATCCATCACCTTTTCATGATTTACTCCAGCAGTATTCAGCGGCTAGGGAGTAGGAGGGAAGAAAGTAGAGACTAAGAATTATTCAGAGTTCTATGTTAGCAAGGTTAGGATGGTGTACAATCTACATCAGTATTCTTACTGCCATTATTATTTCCCTGTTCTCATTATGAAGATATCATCCTTTCCCTCTTCGAGTATTTCAAATATGTGTTCAACTAATGGGGCTGATTCTTTTAGGAGTAACAGTCAATGTAGCATAATGGAAAGAAAGCTGGATGTGGAGTCAGAAGGCCTAGGTTCAAAATCCAGTTCTACCACATACCACTTTTGTGACCTTGGGAAAGGTATAGGCTCTCTGGACCTTGGCTTTCTCATCCGCAAAATGAAGGCGTTTGATGAGAAAATCTCTAAAATCTCTTAAAGTTCTAAATCTATGATACCACAGCACTCTCCTGGACTCCAGCAAGAATAACTCTCCTTAATCACCAAAGCCTGAAAATTAGTCTTAATGCATTCCTTCAATCTTCCAAGCTCAGCCAGGTTATAAAGTGGTTTTTTTATTAGTCAATACACGATTGGGGATGGAGGAGTTGTGTGTATTTGACAAGGTGTGTCTTTGTGTTTGCGTGGGGGGGGGGTTGTTAAATAACACCCTGTGTTTTGAATGACAATGCTGCTATATTTGATTCTTTTCTGATGTTTTCTGATGTTCTAGATGTCACAATTTGGGGATAGAGGGGTTTCTTACTTAGCAAAATCTGATTGCTTTCATCAATACTCAAGACAAAACAAAGTCCTGAAGTAGGGAGTAGGTTTTCTATTGATAACATGTCTCCTAATCAAGTTGCCCAAGATTTATTCTAGGTGAAGTACATGTACTGGTCTTTACTCACTTCTTCACTTTCTCAATTCTAATTGGTATTACCTATTGGCCTGCATATTCCAACTATGTCTATTCATTCTGATTGATGTCATTTTTCCATTATATCACTGAAAGGTGCAGTGTAGAATCCTAGTCCCTTCCTTCTTTCCTTCCATCCTTTTCTACTACTCCCCCTCCCTTTCTCCTTCCTTTCCTCCCTTCCTCCTCCTTTCTCCCCTACCTCCCTTCCTTCTTTCTTCCTGTCCTCCTTTCTTTTACCTATGTGCCAAAACTTCATGTTTTAAACTATGACCTACATATACAATCATCTTAACTGATGCTGTTTCCATGGTAATGCTGCCTGGAATATAGGGGGACACACTAATAAGTCAGTTTCCTTCATTAGCATAAGAAACTCCTTTCATGACACTCAAAGAAAATACAATTAGGTCAAAAATCAGATACTGAGACTGAAGCATTTCTTAACTTCCTTCCTGGCTTATTTTCCTTTTCCTTTTATTTTTTCTCTTCCTTTTCATTCTTTCTTTAATTTTCTCTCCCCTATCTGCTTCTTTCTTTCCTCCCTTCTTTCCTCCTCTATTTTCTTTTCCTTTCTTCCTTTTCTTTCTTTTTCACAGTGCTTACAGAATATTGCCCTCTGTTGCTTATTAAAGGGAAGGGCTTTGGTTTGGAAAGGGATGAATCCTGATTGAAATGTTGAGGATGTAGACGATATCAACTTGATTTTGAAAAATAAATTGATAAGAGCTACACTTCATTAAAATCTCTTCCCTTGGACTACATTCAGCAGAAGGCATTTTGTACCTTAATGTCTAGTGATGTGGCATTATTAGAAGGATGCATATGAGAGATATTTAACGAAGCCATTTGATGCATCCCTCTGCTTCCAAGCAGGTTAGTTCATCGTGGTTTTGATACATTTTAGGGATGTTTCTTAGGAAGATAAAGATTCTATCTATCTATCTATCTATCTATATCTATCATCTATCTATCTGTCTATCTATCCATATACATACATGCATATATATGGAAAAATCAAACATCTCCATATTCTGTACACAATAAATGTTTATTGCCTGACTAATGCTATTGAAGTCAAAGTTTTCCTACTTTAGACATTTTCTCACTATCCTCTTTAAGAATGTCTTGATGTCCTTTGTATTTTTAATAAAACATTATTTATATTTGCAATAATATTAGAGAATCAATATGCATTTCTATTAATATCATTATATGTAATAGAAATATAGAAAATAAAACAGCTGCTATAAATATAAAATTAATATTAGAGAAAATGAGTCAAAGGATATATATTATTAATACTTAAGTAATAAATACAAATTTGTTGACAATAGTGCATGGAACTTCTGCTAGGTGCTATGCAGGTCATCAAAATAAAATAAGATCCTTGTTTTCAAATATTTCGTTTTGGTTGAGTAAATTTCTGCTTGGGGTTAAAGCTGAGATATCTCAACTTCAAACATTCTGCAAGTGATGACATACTTGGATAGCACTATTTTATATTCAATATATGATTTTAGATAATATTTTTGGGCAAACACTGAAAAAGATTTGGTAAATGAAAACAGGGCTGTCTTTGAGCTAAAATGGAAACATGAAACTGGTTTTCCAAATGGCAGAAGTGTCAGTTTGATAAATGTTAGTAATGTATTCCCCTTAATTGGTCAACTTCTCTATCCTTACAACGTAATGTGCATCTTTAAAAATTTACACACAGACACTGCAATTAAATCATACTCATAAAACCTCAATCCTGCACACATATGAGACCAAAATTACAGTTTTACCATGTACTCCATGAATGCTATGCACCTCAACAATAATAATGCACATTTCTAGGCAAGTAAGGAGATATGTTGTCCTGCTCATAAGCTATCAAAAATTAGAAAAGACAAAATTGAGGGGAAGGTATTATTTTCACAGCTATTTTTCTACTCTGAACTGAACTATGAAAACAGAATGATCAAGGATAACTGCCTTCCAAGAGCATTATAGTCACTATTTTCTCAAACTTCCTTTTCTATCAGATATTAGTAGCCTTCATCAATGCCTTTATTGCTTTAGCCCATAAACTATTGTGTAGTACAGTGGAGGGAGCTCTGAATTTGGAGTCAGGAGCCTAGGTTCTAATTCTGGCTCCTCTTCCTTATTACTTGTATGACCTTGGAACAGGTATTTGGAGTTCTGGGCATCGATGGACTCATTTGGAAAATGAAGGCATTATACTAAACACTCTTACAACAACCCTGGCAGGTAGCTTCCATTACTATCCCCATTTTACAGGTAAGGAAAATAAGGCAGAGGAAGGTTAAATGACTCGCCTAGGATCACATAGCCAGGAAGTATCTGAGGCTGAATTTGAACTCAGGTCTTCTTGACTTCAAGCTTAGCCAGTGCTCTATCCACTATACTACCTAGCTGCACAGAGAAAGTGCATCTAGGTAACATACATTGTTACATTGGCCATATCTGATACCATTTGCCTCCTTCCTCTCCTCCAGCCCATCATGCATCTTCTTTGAGAAAAGAGTTATAAATCATAACAGAGCTCCTGGAGTAAAGATTGCCCAGTACATTTATCAGAGTTCTGATGTTTCTTTCAGTGTTGTTTTCCTTTTCATTATTGTAGTCATTATTTTCCTGCTTCTTATTTAACTCTAGATCAGTTTATACATTGTCTTCTCAAGATTCTCTAAATATTTTTTATTCATCATTTTTGCTTCATAACAATATTGTGTTACATTTCTATACCACAATTTATAATCTGGTTGACATTGCTATTTTAGAATAATCTTGTTATTATTTTCCTTTTGTACTTTTCACTCCATTATTATTTTTCTCCAGCCTCCCACTCTTCATTTGTCTTCCAACCTCCATGGACCACTTTTAAAGAATTCAACAGTGGTAGAAGGATAGAAGTAAAATTACACTAGCATTCTAATTAATTCTATTTTTCATGGATAAAAAACATACTGGAAAATGCTTTATAGCTTCTTCTTCCCACTCTCTCATCATACTCTCTCACCTTGCTCATCATGTGGCTTCCCCCAATGGTGGTAGGTGGAGCAGGCAGTTGAGAATATGGAATCAGGTTTGGTGTGGGCTTGGTGATGGCCAGAATGGGAGAAGAAAAGGTTCATTTCAGGTCCTTGTCTTTGTTCCCTCCTTGAGATCTGAATTTCCTCCATCAATTTGGGGGTGGGGATAATTTATATAAAATTAGAGTTCAGTAATGGATCTAAGTATATGAACCTATTGGTTCATAATCTCCAGGGACAGGAGAATTTTCCTAACTTTTCTCCTAGAATGCAACTGTACAGATTTTGATGTCCCTCTCACTGCCACCCCCAAGGAAAACAAGGATCCCAAACACCCACCCTTCCTGCATCACTTACTCACCAAAAGAAGAAGTCCTAGAATTAGCATGGGTGGCTAACAAAAAGTACCATAGGAAGAGCAGCTGATGCAATCATTCCTTTCTAACACCAGCTTCTAAGATTTGAACTTAGACACTGCTACAATACAACTTTCATTAAATTTCATATTTGTGAAAATTATTGACATTTTTAAAAATCATAATGCCTTCATTAGAACATTCCCAGATCTATAATGCTTCCTTCATATGCAGTGTGAAAATATGTGAAATCACAAAGATGTATATAATGAGGTTCTTCAAGGAAGCCAATGCCCTCAGTTCCTCTTTAGGGAGAATGACTATGAAGTCTCAATATCAAAACCACTTTTCCAAACCTGGTCAGTATTTTACCCTGATGGTCCCATTATTTTGCTGTCATTTTCTACCTCTGTCACTTGCAGCCAAGACCTCATGTGAAACCCCGAGGGTAGCACAATTTACTAGTCCTCTTTTTCTTTTCTTTCAGTACAGATGTCTGTTGCTGCTTTTCAAGGGGTGGAGGCAGGGGGAGGGAAAGATGGTGCAGATTTATGCCTCTGACGTCTTTGCTAGCTCGCTGTCATTCAGAGGGAAACATGTGAGGTTTTTACATTCTCATTACAAAGGAGGGATTGGTGAAGGAAGAGGTTTTTCCCCTTGGTTTTGACTGCTGGTGCTAAACTCAGAAGGTTGGATGCAAAGGTTTTGACATCCATCACAAGCAGCTCCTTCAAAGGAAATGCTACTATAATATGATATGCATAACTGTGAATCAGTGACTTAAAAAAGAAAGAATGAGTAGAAACACACATAGTTTACCCTTTGATTTTGTATGTTTAGAGAGAAAAAATGTTTCTCTCTTAGACATCATGTCTGGTCTGACAACCTGGTATATTTTGAGGGAGGATCCCTGGCCTTAGGGTTCAGGAGATTTTAATTTTATTCCCCACTCTTCTACTTACTAGCCATGTGTACTTGGACAAATTACTTGACATCTCTGAACGGCTGTTGCTGTGGTTGCTTTTTTAAAAAAAAAAATTCTATTTATTTATTTTTTTAATTTTTTTGGTGAGGCAATTGGGGTTAAGTGACTTGCCCAGGGTCACACAGCTAGTATATGTTAAGTGTCTGAGGCCAGATTTGAACTCAGGTCCTCCTGACTCCAGGGCCGGTGCTCTATCCACTGCACAACCTAGCTGCCCCTGTGGATGCTTTTTAATAGCAATAATAATAATAATAATAATACCTACCTGACATATTTCAAAGGATTATGAAAAGAAAATGAGATAATGATTATGAAAATGATTTGAAAATTGCTTGCCATAGAAAAGAAGTAGAAGCTATTTGGTGTACAGTGCAGGAGTCATTGGGGTTCTGTCATTAATCCCACGTTGACTTTACACAGGGCATAGGGATACTGGACCACCTTACTCGTCTAGTGGGGAAAAAATATCTGCTTAATAGAATTCCAGAAGCTTGGGTTTTAACATTGATTCTGCCACTGATAAGTTGTATAACCTTGAGCAAGTCATATTTCCTCTCTGAGCCTCAGGTTGCTCATCCATAAAATGGGCATTGAACTGGACAAGGGCCCAAGTTGCTCTCAGGTACAAAGGTCCATAATTTTACTCTTTTGTTCCAGTGTTATGCTGAGGCAATGAGGAGACTCCTCCATTAACTCCAGTTTTTCTACAGTCGATATGCCTCACAAGTTGTAATGTGTCATGGTGCTCTGAAAAAATAACTTTAAAAGCTTTAGAAAGCAGATAAGCTTCATCTTCTCCATAGACAGAAGTAAGATGGGGTGTGAGGTAAATTCTATGAAAATACCCACCCTACTCCAAAATCACTTTCCCACTTCTCTGCCATGATGCTTTTGCTTTAAACCATCTCGAAAAGATTTCCTTTCAAATATAACTTATGTTACCTGAGATTATCAGGGAGTGCATTCTAGGCAGAGGGCCCAGCATGTGCAAAGGCAAGAAAGCTTGACATGGAATAAGAAGCAGACAAAGATAGTAAGGAGAATTTCAAGTACAAGCTGTCCAGCATATGTGTGTGCTTGTGTGTGTATGCAAAACAGTGTGTCTGTGTGCTTATATTTACATATAAGCTAGTCCTGTTTCTTTATCTGAGGTAACCACTTGTTTTTGCCAAAGCTCTGCTTAGATAAAATTGTGAAGTAGGTATAATTTGCTATCAGTAAATGGTCTCTACATCCCCCATTTTGCTCCCTAACAGATCCACTAAGTGCCTTTTTTCTTTCTTCCTTCCTTCCTTTCTTTCAGGCAATGAGGGTTAAGTGACTTGCCCAGGGTCACACAGCTAGTAAGTGTCAAGTGTCTGAGGCCAGATTTGAACTCAGGTCCTCCTGACTCCAGGGCTGGTGCTCTATCCACTGTGCCACCTAGCTGCCCCAATGCCATTTTAATCTCCTTACTTCCAACCCCTTTCTGCCTACAGCCTTCCACTATGGCATTCAAACCTGCTCCTTTCACAGGACTCCAAGCCTCAGATATTTGATTTCCCTCCTTTATGCTTTAAATGTTACCTTACCTGCCTTGAAACTTAGGGCTAATATAATATATTAAGTTATACTTTTCATGGTAATGGGCACCATGACACTTAATGAGGTGTCTCCTTACTGACTTTGTCTGCCTCTTATTCCATGTCAAGCTTTCTTGCCTTTGCACATGCTGGGGCCCCTACCTGGAATATACTCCCTGCTAATCTCAGGTTCCATTTCAGACTTCCCCCAGCTATTAGTACTTTCTTCCTCCTCAAATTTTATTTTATTTATTTTCATCTCTACATGCATGTTATGGGCTAATTATGGAGTTACCTGTGTTCTCCAATGGTACCTATTAGTACTGTCAGGAGAAATTGAGGAAGCCTCCCCAGTGCACTGGTTGGACTCCCAGATGAGACTTTATGAGAGGAAATAGGCACGAATCACACAGGAAGTTCAGTCAAGATAGGGTTCACTATTCTTCCTCAAGGAGGAGGGGGAATGAGGGCTGGGGTGGATGTTTTTCACTATTTGTCTTTCTATCCCCAGACTGGCACAATTCCTTCTACAAAGCAGGGTCTTTATAAATGCTAATTGAATTCAGTGTTGCTACCATATTACAGAGATTGACTTTTGCCTTGGAATTACACAAAATAAAAGCTCTGAGTTGGCTACTATGCATTCTTTAGTTTTTCTATTTACATTTTTACCATCAAGGCCAATCATTTGTTTGTTTGCAGGAAATGCTTTAGCCTTCATTAGAGTCATTAGTCCCTATCAGTCAATAATCCTTGTTAATTTTCACAAGTAATTAAAATTTCACACTCACATTTCAATATCAGTCAATATTTTCCCACACTGACACTTTTAATCAAGGATTATCTTGCATAAGGGAACTACAACAGGACCCTAATTAGGATGTGGTAATTGTTCTTCACCTTTGTAGTTTAGCTTTTAACTGTGACTCATTCACTTCAGGAAAATTTAAGATTTATTTCTTTTTTCCATTTCAACATTCACTGTATAGCAAGGAAGTAGGTCTTGCTCCTCCCTCTGTAAATTTTTTTTTAATTTAAAAATCACCTGTTTAAAAAAGTTATAATTTTCCATTCCTACCCATAATATGGAATGAACGTCATTTCCCCCAGTAAGTTTCCATATGTAAAGGAAATACAATGACACCTTTCTAGCCTTGGCGTTCAAGATTGAATCCCAGGGGTGGTTTTCATGAAGAGAGGTTGACAACTGTCTCCCCTTTGATTCCAGGCTTCTTCTCACAGAAACAAAATATCACTGGCTTTTTTTAGCCCCAGTAACACAATGAAAGTTCATATGGACCACGCAGTCCACAATTGCTCTTGTATCAATTCATCCTCTTACCTTCCTAAATTCTCAATGCTGCTTAATTGCCTTGCCTTCCAATAGCTTCCTCCCATAGACAATTGGCTGTTCTTTTGCTCTGCTTCACCCCCCTCCCACCACCACCTTTTTAGAGAAGGTTGGATTTGAATGCTGTCTGTAATTGGCAACCCTGCTCTTTTTCTCCCTCCTTTAATGCCTCCTGATAATATTCTGATTTGCTGGCACCTTAAGGCACGACATGAATTTTCAGAAATAATTGACAGCATCTTTAAATTTGCCATCTGATTGTCTTAAGACTTGGAGATTTAAAGATTTAAAATGCTGGGAGAATTAAATATTCTGCTGGTCTGAAAACTATATACCTGTGGTCCTTTAATGGTTGTATACTCCTATCTAAAACTTTTCTGTTCTTCAATTTAAAAAAGCAATACCTTATTCACACGGATTTCAACCAGAATTTGACTAGCTCTTTCTCTTAAAACTTCCATCCTGGGGGCAGCTAGGTGGCGCAGTAGATATAGCACTCGCCCTGGATTCAGGGGGACCTGAGTTCAAATTTGACCTCAGACATTTGACACTTACTAGCTGTGTGACCTTGGGCAAGTCACTTAACCCTCATTGTCCCACCCAAAAAAATACATACATATATATATACACACATATATATATACATATATGTATATATACATATACATACATACATATATATACATACATACATATATATATATATTTCCAGGGAAGCTAGGTGGTGCAGTGGATAGAGCACTGGCCCTGGATTCAGGAGGACCTGAGTTCAAATCCGGTCTCAGACACTTAACAGTTACTAGCTGTGTGACCCTGCGTAAGTCACTTAACCCTAATTGCCTCGCCAAAAAAAAGAAAAAAAACTTCCATCCTGTGGAGATTTACTTTATTTTTGCAGAAGAAATTTGGAATCAATTGTTCACTGATATAAAACCCATCATTGATTTTTTAACTTCTGGACAACCTTTCCAGCATTTTTTTTTTTTTACTTTGTATTTTGATTGTCATTTTTTTTAAGAGACAGTGTGTGACACATCCCCCAACAGAGCCTCCCTCAACACTGAAACACTGATTGACTAGCAGGTCTGGGAATAATGGGGTCATTGTTTCATCATAACTTTTTTTTTTTTTTTTTTGCGGGGCAATGAGGGTTAAGTGACTTGCCTAGGGTCACACAGCTAGTGTCAAGTGTCTGAGATCGGATTTGAACTCAAGTTCTCCTGAATCAAAGGCCAGTGCTTTATCCACTGCACCATGTAGCTGCCCTCCCTTTACTTATTTTTTTTTCCCTTTACTTATTCTTAAAGCTGAGTCATTTATGTTTGTGTGCTTGTGGATTTTATGTGATCCACTTTTTGTGGCATTTTTTCCAATAAACTCACTTTTCTAGATCATAGATTTAGACCTGGAACAAACCTTTGGAAAGCACCTAGCCGAACCTCCTTATTTTGCATAGTAGGAAACTGAGGCTCTGACAGGTGAAGTGATTTTTTTCCAATTTCCTTGAGATAATATGATCACTGGATTTGAAATGAATTCCTCTGCCATTATACCATGCTATCTTCTTTATCCTCTGATCTTTGACTAACATTTTTTAAACTAAATTCTTATTAAGCTACTCAATATTTTTGTATCTCCTGCCCCAAACATACCCCTCACTATTCTTAAGGAAATGTGTTGTCCTTTCATTTTGTCATCCTGCTGAATATCTCAGCTTCTTGCATTGCATTTTTCCTTCTAAGGTGGCCTCATTTCTCCAATCCTTTATTATAGGCTTCCTGTGATCTAGTCTGTGGAGTTTTTTTTTTAATCCAAACTAACAAGAACAACAAAACTCCAACAGGAAAAAAACCAAACAAACAAAAAACAAGCCTCAGTCCTCCCCCCCCCCCCAACTCACCTTCACTTTATTTCTTTACTAGAAGGCAGATATGACTGCTCAGTTGCAAAACTTGTACTGCCCAGGGACAGGAGTGATATTGGTGCTGATAACAAGGAAAAGAAATGGGAGAAAGAGGAGCAGCATTACTGAGATGATCCTTGTCCAATTGTACTTATTTTCCTACATGTCTGAAACACTGATTAGTGCAGTGGAAGCTGAATTCTGATTTGACTACCAACATTCTTTCCATCAAGAAACATTTAAGTAGCTTCTATGGGTAAGGGCTGGAGTTGCAAAATTTTTAAAAAGAAATAGTCACTACCCTCAAGGAGCTTGCATTCTATTTGGGTTAAACAATGCACTCATAGAATATATCTATTTAAATATGATATATAATATAATAAATATAAATATATATAAATCATACACACACACACATATATATATATGTGTGTGTGTGTGTGTGTAAAATTGAATTTTCTACGCATGCATTTTTTAAGAGATTTGAGTCTTCCCCCTGGAATTTACTCTGTGTGTCTATGCATGTATATACATATGTAAATAAAATATACATATACAGGGAGAGAGGAGAGAGGAGAGAGAGAGAGAGAGAGAGAGAGAGAGAGAGAGAGAGAGAGAGAGAGAGAGAGAGAGAGAGAGAGAGAGATTGAGAGATTCCAGGGGGAAGACACAGATCTCTTATAAAGAAAGTTGATTTGTTGGTAATAGGAAGGATTGGGGTGGGATTTCCAAAGGTACAATGGAAAGATACTATAGAATGTGATAGAAATTTAAGAGATATGACCAAGGCATGAGTCAGTGGACTCTGTAGGCCCAATTGCTTATCTTAAGGTGAGACAAGATTGAGATAGTTTCCTTTCCTCAGGTAGGTCAGCTGAGCCAGAACTCAGATCATTGCTGAGAAAAGTACAGGAAGGTCCAGGTTTTGTAAAGAATGAACCCCTAAAACAATCATATGTATTCAAATTCATACTATTTGAAGTTATAACTATGTAAAATATGGTAATTTATTCTAGTCCAATGGAAACAAGTCGTACAAATTCTAATAGAAAGAACACTTCAGGGAAATCATTATTCACATTAATTAAGACCTATCTTCCCTAGGGTGTGTGCGTGTGTGTGCGTGTGTGTGTGTGTGTACCAGGCAGCATAAAAAGGGTTTTTGTTCCTGTTCTTGGTGGTGGCTGGTATAACAGGGGTATGGGGAAGATGGCAGGGTAAAGTTTTGTTCCTGCTTAATAGTCAAAAAAGAGAATATTAAGAAGATAGTTGTACGGACTCACCAGCAGTAGGGCATACACATTATTTGTTTTTCTTTGTTGCTATTTGAAGGTAGAGCCAAAATTAAAGGTGTTTATTTATTCTTCTTGAGGTTATGAATGTTTTTTAGCTGATGCTAAATGAATGAATGCTGCTTCTTGGTCATTTAGGCAATAAACTAATTCAATCTTGATTCTAAAGACTAGACAACAAAGAAGCTACAGTGAAATATATTATCAATGAGATGATAGGCACGTATCACATTAACATATACACATATTGACTGAACACTGCTTAGACACATATTTGCAATTATAAATCAATAGTTAATAGTTATTGTTACACAATTAGTAATAGTAGTGATTTATATTTATAATAAGGATAATCTTTTATATAGTACTTTTTAGTTTATAAAACACTTTATATATGTTATCTCATTTGATCTACACAACATGCTGGGGGGAGGTACATGCTATTATTATCCCTATTTTCCTGATGAGGAAATTAAGTGAGATAAATAGAGAATGTGACTTGCCCAGGGTCATCCAGCTAGTATGTGTCTGTGGCAGGCTTTGAACTCATTTCTTCCTAATTTCAAATACAGAACATTGTGCCTTATACCATCTACCTGCCTCATGTAATAACTGTGATAAATAACAGTTATGAAAATAACTATTAATAGTTAGTTATATAATTAGTTATAATATTATGAGTTAATAAATTACAAAAACAAATAAGTCCTTAATTTCCTTTAGAGGTAAAGTTTTCAAAGGGAACACCCATTTAGAGAGCTTAGGGAAATGCATTTAAGAACAAGGAATGAGAAGAGTGTACTTTTTTCTTCATTCAGGTGTACCATATTTGCTTTTATTATTAAAGGTTTGAATGTAATCAGAATTCCCATGAAAATTCCAGGTAAATGTTCCTTTTCTCTGGAGCAACTTTTCTAAGCCACAGGCAGTACTAAATGGCTCTAGCTTCTTCTTCCTTGGGCAGAATGAGTGGTTTGATTTTGGGGGGAACATCTTGAAGCAACCTTTTTCTTTCCAGGGAAAAGCTGCATTCCTTAAGCAAAATATCACCACCATGGGCCTTTTTTTCCCCTGGAGTAGCTTCTCTTCCCTTGAGATTTTGAGCTAAATCAAGTCAATCTATGAAAGCTTCTTAGATACCATGGTTCTGTGGTGATGTTCCTTTGCCTCAGCTGAATCCAATTAACCTTCTCTGGCAGATGCTGAGTGAATGATTGAGCACATGACATTTTAAAGGAACTAGGCTTATTTTTTTTAAATACACAACATATGTTCAAAAATGAATTTAACCCAACAAAGAGCACATACTAGCTAAACAAACAGGTTTTTTCACAGTGGGGATGCATTTACACTATGCCATCTGCACCTTCTTATCTAGCTCCATTTGCAAGATGGCTGGCCTGAATCAGGGATGCAGTGTGTTTTCATCGAACAGAATGATGTCATCTGGCATATGCAGCAAATTTGCAGCCTTCATCTCATTGGGCTATATTAGAGCAACCAGTTATTCATCCATTTTGTTATCTAGTCATTTATCCATCCAACAAATATTTATTGAACAATCTTTTGAGTAAGGTACTTCTTGCTTGAATACCACCTTCTGAGGTAAACTATTCTTTAGCCCTTTCAAAAAACAATACTAATGTCAAGCCAGGGAAGGAATGAAAACCTTATATCATCCAACCCTAGGGCTTGGCCTAAGCAATTGAATAAAGAGTTATTTCCACATTTATTTTATACCAGCTACATAGATTAAGAACAAGAATCTTGCAGGGCAGCTAGGTGGCACAGTGGATAAAGCACAGGCCTTGGATTCAGGAGTACCTGAGTTCAAATCCGGCCTCAGACACTTACTAGCTGTGTGACCCTGGGCAAGTCACTTAACCCTCATTGCCCAGAAAAAAAAAAGAACAAGAATATCCTCCTAGAACATTGAATGAATGTTGATGTTTTTCTCCTCTTTCTTTCCTTATACTTAATGAATCTGTACTATACCAACGTCTTTCTGCTCCTACCCCATCCAGATCTTTACCTGATCCTAATTATTAGTACAGTTTCTGAATCTGGCTTTCCCTCTTCCCATTCTAGGAGTAGTATAAAGGCCACCCTGAAGTGTGAATGATGGATTATACACCCAAGGAAATTTGTGGGATAAGCACCAACAGAGAATACCCACCACTACACTCTTGAAGATAGAAGATAGGCCTTCAGAAAGTTTACCCTTCATAGGTAACTTGAGATCACAACAAAACTAAGAGGATCTCATAACCTTTATATAAGTGAAGGATGCCTTAGAATCTACAGGATGCCAAACATCCTGCCAAAGATGCCATAAAATACAGTTATTTGTCCAAATGCTAAAATGTTTGCCTATTTTCCAAATTATTAAGATGACATAGAGCCATTTCTACAACCCTCACATATCTTCACTTGACTCCTTACCTTCAGTGACCTAACTAGGGAATCTTTTACCTCCCGCTCTCCCAACCCCATGCTGGACCAAAAATACTCCTAAGATGTTATGGCAACCACAGTGAATATAAGCTTACTTCTAGAGTCCTCCATTGTCCTTCAGCCTCTAACACCACTTGAACTCTAAATAGGATACTGTTGGGGTGGAGGATGAAGTACTGGGTTCTGTCAAACTCTTGGTAGCCTTACAGGGCGTGGCAACTATTTGAAGTGTATTGGCCATCCTGCTTGCTTTTCCCTTTGATCTGAGATTCATGAACCGAACCACTAAAAACAATCATATTTTGTCACTTTCTGCATATTTCAAAGCAAATATATACATACTTACACACATATAAAGCTTTATAGCCATAGTATCTCTTATTGTTATTATTATCATATTCCAAAATGATGTTGATTTTCTACTTCAGCTTGCTTCTTGACTCTTTTAATTTTCCTTCAACTTCCTGATGGTACTTTTTACTTCTTTGAATTTAGTATTTCCAAAGAAAAATTTCAGACTCTGAATCCCTATTCCTGTCCCTCATTGTTTAAGACATTCAATTCTTTTATTTTTCTCTTTCCGTTAAGGATTTTCTTGCTTACTTACTATCCAGCTAGGGCCTTTCACAAGGGTGTGACTTAGTAGCAGTGATCTCATGCTTGGAAGACAAGCTGAGAGAGCATGTATTCATTATAAAATCCTCTATTTCTTTGTCTCATTGTATTACCATGAGACTAGTGATGATCAAATTTTTTTTTCTACTCTTTAATTTTCCTTCTCAGGGTCAGGGACTATCTTGCGTCATTGTATCTGTATCTCTGGTGCTCCCTGGCATGGAGAAACACTTGGCAAATGCTTTGTCATTGAATCATTAATTCATTCATTCTTTGGAGATTGAACCCTCTGTAATTGCACTAGGTATTATTAGTTCATTAACCCTTTAATCATCTCCTCAGGCCATACTTTTTTTTTTTTTTTTTTAGTGAGGCAATTGGGGTTAAGTGACTTGCCCAGGGTCACACAGCTAGTAAATGTTAAGTGTCTGAGGCCGGATTTGAACTCAGGTACTCCTGACTCCAGGGCCAGTGCTCTATCCACTGTGCCACCTAGCTGCCCCCAGGCTATACTTTTAAAAGAACATTTATATGGGCAGCTAGGTAGTGCTGTGGATAAAGCAGGAGCCCTGGATTCAGGAGGACCTGAGTACAAATCCGGACTCAAACAAACACTTGACAATTACTACTAGCTGTGTGACCTTTGGCAAGTCACTTAATCCTCATTTCCAAGCTTAAAAAAAATAAAGAAAGTTTATATAATTTTAAAAAAAGAAAATTCAAACAAAGTGAATCAATCAATTGATAAATGTCCATTAAACTCCTACTATGTGTCAGACATAGTGCTAAATGCTAGATGATATATTTTTCTAATTTTTTTTTTGTGGGACAATGAGGGTTAAGTGACTTGCCCAGGGTCACACAGCTAGTAAATGTCAAGTGTTTGAAACCGGATTTGTACTCAGATCCTTCTGAATCCAGGGCTGGTGCTTTATCCACTGCACCACCTAGATGCCCTCAAGATGATATATTGCTTTTGTTTTTCAGAGATACATGTATTTTTAAAAGAAATTTAAAAAATATATGATGATAGATTAAATCTTTAAGAACAGAAGGCCCAAAATAGGGAGCTTTCTTTTCCTTATGCATTTTTTGAGGTCATTGTGAACCTCTGCCACTTAGCCTCTTGCCAAATTGGCCACCATTGTCCCTGCAGTAACATTTGCTTTGGAGACAGAGAAATTAAAAACCTGCATTTTAATGTAAATTGATTTCACCATTCCCTAGTCATCAGTGCAGTATCTTCTAAACGGTAGACTAAGGCCTGCCCTATGGTAAGAGTAAAAATAACTATTACAGCCATGCATTCTTTTATAATAAACGATTCATTCAGAAAGGGACTGGATTACTCCTTGGTAGAAATATTGTAAAGGGGATATCTTTTCCAGGATTAAATTTGATTCACAAAATTGAATCCTTCTTGTCCCATCTCGATCTGACCTTCTGTGAGTCAGCTTTGAGGGTCCAGGGTAGATGAGGTACTTGTTGGTGAGCTGAAGAATTAGTGTTCTTGCCTACTTGGGTATCTCAAGGTCCAGAGAATGTTACACAGAGGTGATAGAATGCTCTGTCGAGCCACTGTCACTTATCCTGGGAACGTGATGTTCTCTCTGGGAATGTTGGGAAGGCACTTGCATTCTATTTCGGGAGGCAGCAGGGGGGCTGAGAGGGACAAGGAAGTGAAGAAGGAAAATATCAGTAACTTCTTTTCCAAGTATTCTCTTCTGGGGCTACACAGAAACAAAAGGACAAGAACTGAAAGGCTGGTAAGTCAACACGAACCATTACAACACCCCCTCATGAAGAAAAGCCAACACTAAAGCTTTGACTTCAAATTAAATGGAAAATGGTTTTCAAGAGGATTGTTGTTAGGCAGTCTCTCCCTTTGTGACTTGCCAAAGCCCAGGTTTAAGACTGTGCTACTACATGTGGAAGCAGCAAGGCTTCAGAGGACAGAGAGCCCACCTACACAAAACAATTTGGGGTTGTAAGATGTCAGTATGTCTGAAGGTTGTACAGCTAAATAGTCCAAATGGTCAATAAGAAAGAAAAATTACTGGACGTGTAGAAAGATAGGGATAGTTTTTTAAAAATAATGCCCAGTAGCTATGTAACAGTTGTTTTCAAATGAACAAAAAGAATTTCAGTGTTCTGTTTAGTCTTCTACCCTTCCCCTGAAGATGCTATTATACCCATTTGGCAGATGTTAAAATCTGGTCTATGTCCATATTTGCAAAATAAATGGATATAAAAAGCTCCCCTTTCCAAACAAAAAAATAAACCAGTAAATTATCAGAATACTTAATCTATACCCATCTTCTCAGTCTTGAGTAGTATATGATTGTGGTTGTAAGGTGTCAATATGGTTGAAAATTGTACAGCTGAATAATGCAAACATTTAATAATAATTGTTAAAAAATGGATGGGTAGAAAAGTGGGGGTAGTTTTCTAAAAATAACATCCAATAGCTATGTAACAGTGGGTTTTCAAATGAACAAAAAGACCTTCAAAAAGTGTTCCATTCATTCTTCTACCCTTCTTCTGGAGATGCTATTATACCCATTTGGCAGATGGTGAGACTTGGCCCTTGTCTATCAGCTTACAGAATAAATAGTTATAAAGAGCAAAACAAAACAAAATAAAAGCAAAAAAACCCAGTCAATTATAAGACTACTTAGTCTATAACAGTTTTCTCAGTCTTGATCAGTCAACGGCACATTCGTCATTCCAAAAGGCCTTTCTTGGCACTCCTCAGCTACAAAGCAGAAAGGGTTCAAGGATGTAGGCAGCCCTCATGGAAATCCATACCTGCCATGGGAGAAACAATTCAAAGCACATACAACTGTGAGCCAGTAGTACCCTTGTATAGTACCACCAGCCATTATTGGAGAGGTTGCAATCACCACTGCCCAAAATAGCCTTATCTTAATATTCTGCACAGACATTCCTTTCCTCTAGTAAGTTCCCTGTAGCCTTTCTTTATCAAAGCAAAGTTCTGATTCTCACCCTCAAACCATAGCAATGCTCTGCTCTTAGTTGCCTTTGCCTAAAAGGATGACAAAAAAATTGCCATAGCCATAGTGAAATAGGGTAACTGACCAGGTGTGCCATGGTGCAAAGGCATTGGGGGAGCACTGTCAATGCATGTTGAACAGCATCATCATAGCACCAGGCAAAATTAACAAGGGCATGGGCCTCGATGGACCTATCTCTGAAGCAGATAGCAATGACTCCCCACTCTTCTATGGTTCCCTTCCACTCTAAATGTACACATTGTCCTCCATTAATACATAGGGTTCAAGCTAGGAGTTTCGTTGGTGACAAGGCTCCCTTGTCAGCCAGGATAAACAAAATATTAGGTAAACCTAAACAAGAAAATTGAAAGTTTGGTAAAGCATCCTTTTAGGGCTTCAGGGAATTGATCTCTTATTTCTTTAGTACTTGAAGCTTTCTAGCTACCTGACAGACAGAGTTTATATAGATATAACACCAAAGTATCTTGATTAAAAAAAAGTTTTAGTGGACAGCTAGTTGGCACAGTGGATAGAGCACCAGCCCTGGATTCAGGAGGACCTGAGTTCAAATCCGGCCTCAGAAACTGAATACTTACTAGCTGTGTGACCCTAGGCAAGTGACTTAACCCCAATTGCCTCACACAAAAAAAAGTTTTAAAAAGTCAAAAATGGGGCAGCTAGGTGACACAGTGGATAGAGCACTGGCCCTGGAGTCAGGAGAACCTGAGTTTAAATCCAGACCAGACACTTAACACTTACTAGCTCTGTGACGCTGGGCAAGTCACTTAACCCCAATTGCCTCACAAAAAAAAGTCAATGATAAGGTCTGTACCAGGTGTTTGCAGTCTATGACACATATTCTACCATGACTTTGCTGTTTGCCCCTTTAAAATGGAAGCACTAGGTGGTGCAGTGGATAGAGAACA
Organism: Dromiciops gliroides; assembly: GCF_019393635.1. Lineage (NCBI taxonomy): Eukaryota > Metazoa > Chordata > Mammalia > Microbiotheria > Microbiotheriidae > Dromiciops > Dromiciops gliroides. Next base: position 109,011,617 of record NC_057865.1, on the reverse strand, counting down.
TGGTCCTGGAATCAGGAGGACCTGAGTTCAAATCTGGCCTCAGACACTTAACATGTACTAGCTGTGTGACCCTGGGCAAGTCACTTAAGCCAAATCGCCTCACCAAAAATGAAAAAAAAATTAAATTTAAATTTAAAAAATAAAATGTAAGCTCTAATAAAAAATAAAAACAAAAACAAAAACAAATTTTAAAAATTAAAATGTAAGCTCTTTGCAAATAGGTATTGTTTCACTTACTATATATGTGATCCTAGTGTCAGTCAAATAATTGGTGCTTAATAAATATTTGTTGCTAGGTTGATTGAGACTAGACATGGTACTTTAGTTTTTAAAAGTAAGTAGGTTAATTATTCCTGCCTTGTTTCCCTTTTAATTATATGAAAGAACTACCTCTAAGCTATGTTGAAATGGGAATAAGCTATTGGCTGGCCCTCTCCACACTGTCTTGAGAAAGTTGATATTTCTAGTCTTTTAAAAATTTTCTTAAAATAATAAATGTCTTATTGCTATTTGCTTGTTGATGTCATTTCTCAATACACACCCACCTGCTTTGAACCCTCCCTTGTAACAAAAAAAAAGTATATTTAACAAAACAATGACTAGCCCATATATGACAATATACACCTCTTTCTGAAACTCGCCTCTGCTAAAAGATGGGAAGTATGTTTCAACATTCAACTTATGAAGTCAAGACTGGCCATTGGATCAATTCTGTTGGCTTTCCATCACATAGATTATTATTGTGTATTTCGATATCCTGGTTCTGATTATTACAGTTGGCTTCAGTTCATATAAGTCTTGCAAAGTTGTTCTGTATTCAATGTTTTCTTATACTGCAGTAATATTGCCTTGTATCCATTTATGATGATTTCATCAAGCCATATTCCCCAATCAATTGACATCTAGTTTGCTTGTAATTTTCTGCTTTCTTCATTTTGCATCTGAAGAAAAAAGAAACAAGGGGAAACTACATGATTAAAATTGGGGTTGTTTTTATAGGACAACAAAAGTCTTTTTCAAATGAGTGAATGCTATAAAGGGACAGGATAGACTTACAGCAGGAAGGGCCCTCAGAGACTATCTAGTCCATTCTCTTCCCATTTTACAGGTGACAAAACTGAGGCCTAGAAAATAAAGTGACTATGTGACTATGGTCACATAGGCTATATGTAACAGAACTAGGATTTAAAACTTGGTGGGCTCTTTTGTTTGTTTTTGGTTTTGTTTTGGTTTTTTTTTTGGTTTTCAGGTGAGGCAATTGGGGTTAAGTGACTTGCCCAGGGTCACACAGCTAGTAAGTGTCAAGTGTCTGAGGTTAGATTTGAACTCAGGTCTTCCTGACTCCAGGGCCAGTGCTCTATCTACTGCGCCACCTAGCTGCCCTAAAACTTGGTTTTCTAAGTATGTATCTGATGCTCTTTTACACTACAATTCCCTGAGTATAATGAACTAGGATACCTCAACAGGTATGCATTCCCTTTCTCTGGAGTGCTTCAAGATGGAGTTGGGATTATATGGAAGGAGTATTTTAGCAGGGATTCCTATTTAGGTTTCAGTTGGCCTGGAAACTCTTAGCAGTCCCTTCCAGCTGGAGCATTCTCCATGTAACCTTGGAGTTAGAAGGAACTTTTCAACTTGTCCAATCCCAACCCCTTCTTTTCCAGGTGAGGAAGCCCAGAAATGAGAATAAAATGAAGGGATGATTGTTGTTGGAAAACAATTTGGAGAGAGATTACCGTTTTGAATGTCACAATCAAGGTGTTTGATCAAATGAGTAATGGTCAGCTTAAGAAAGAATATGTTATTATGCCTAAGACAAATCAATCCATCAATTCTGTGCCTGATGCTTTCTTTTTATATCTTTTATTTGCTCATTTTAAAAGTTTTTGAATTCGGGCAGCTAGGTGGTGCAGTGGATGGAGCACTGGCCCTGGAGTCAGGAGTATCTAGTTCAAATCCGGCCTCAGACACTTAACACTTGCTAGTTGTGTGACTCCCCTGGGCAAGTCACTTAACCCCAATTGCCTCACTAAAAAAAAAAAAGTTTTTGAATTAATAAGATAAGCATTTAATTTCTCTTTCTTTTACCTCCTCAAATTAAAAGAAGACAAAAAGAAAACAAAACCTTTGTAACAAATGTGTGTAGCCAAGCAAAAGTAACTCCCATGTTAGCCATGTGAAAGATATCTGCATCTTGAATACATCACACCTTTGTCAGGAGATTAATAGCCAAGTTCATCATCAGTTCCCTGGACGTAAAGTTGGTCATGTTATTGATCAGAAGTCTTAAATCTTCCAAAGCCATTTGTCTTTGCTATGTTGGTGATGTTGGTATAAATTGTTACACCACTCACTTTACATATAAATCTTCATAGGTTTTTCTGGAAAGAAAATAATTTCTTCATTCCCAATAGTATTTCATTACATTCCTATTCCCAGGATTTTCAAATATGTCCCTCCAACCCATTCCTGTTCTTGTTGTTCAGCCATTTCAGTCATGTCTTACTCTTCAAAATTCCATTTGGGGTTTTCTTGGCAAAGATATTATAGTGGTTTACCATTTCTTTCTCCAGCTAATTTTACAAATGAGAAAACTGAGGCAAACAGGGTTAACTGACTTGGTCAGTGTCACATAGCTAGCAAGTGTCTGAAGCCAGATTTGAACTCAGGAAGGTGAGTCTTCCTAACTGCAAGCATGGCACTCTATCCACTGTCCTAGCCCATCCTTAGTTGCTATACAAAGAAAATAGTATGCACAAATCCTTACTAAGACATGTTATAAAATTCAGTTGTATGATTTATATGTGACAAGCACACCAAAAGCCATTTCTTCTTTCCCAGTGGCTTGTGTTGGATTTAACTGAACTGGTCATAGATTCTTAAATGAGATAACATCATTATATTGGAGATAAAGGTGAAGAGAGTATCACAGATGGTTTAGTGGTTCAGAAGAAGGTCAGGCAGAACTGAATTCATGGAATACTGAAGACTGTCCCAGAATTGGATCAGCTAAGATAAGGCATTGGCTGCTTCCAAGATCACTTCTACTCAGGGATGTAGTAAGCCAGGTATATAAAATAGCACAGGCAGAAAGAAGGCTACTAGTAAATGTTTGAAGAGCTCAGCCTTGATTTCTACATGTTTGTAGATCTTATCCCTACATGTGTAAGGACAAGATGAGACAGGAGCCTGGTGAAGTTTGTATATATAACAGGGCAACAGGGATACAACAGTTGGGGGCTCCCAATCATATCCTTCATACGTGGTATTTTGGATTATTCATTTCCTCCCCATTAGAAATTTTATCAGGAAGTCATGGAAAATGTAGCTCTCTTTTTTTTTCCTGACCATTTAGTCCATTTACCACGAGACAGAATCCAAAAGATGGGATGATAAGACATAATCAAGATCAAAGAATACTGTGTCTCTGAGCATATTCTCTTTTAAGCTAGCCCTTACCCTAAAGACACATAAGTGCCAGTGATTGATTACTGGTCCCGGGAATTCAAAAGGAAATCCCCAAAGCATGCTCTTAACTCCCGCCCCCAACTGGACAAATTTGTTGGTCAAGGTTGTATTTGTTTATTTCCTTTCTCTGAAATGGAATGTGTATATGTATATGCATACATATATACATATACATATACCTGCACAAAATTTACGTACATGGTATATATGTACCACATATAATGATCTCTGCGTGTGAACATGTGTGTATGTATGTATACCCTCAGCTCTGCTCCTGCATCTTCTAAGCAGATTAGTTTCAGACACTCGTGGTAAGTTTTATTTCTTATAGGTGTCTTTAGGTGACCTTCTTAAAGGAGCTATTATCTGATTGTTTAGAGTTTCTTCGGTGAAAAAAAATCTATATTTATTCTTTTGAGTTCCTTGCTAACTGCGATTGTTTCCCCTCATTCTCAGAACAAGACAGAACTAAAAAAATGACGAGAAGTAGAATAGCTTGTTCTTCATGAAAACCCTGCCCATGATCCTTTTCCAAAAAGAAGAGGTCAAGCAGCTGTGTGAAGTTAACAATTTTTGAGCTTCTTCCTTTTTATACTTTTCATGGCCTGTCACCTCATATTCTCTGTGCTTTTTTTAGGTGCAAAGGCTTACGAAAACCCTACTCAATACCAGAATATAACTTTTGAAAAGTAATTTAAATAGACTATAAAAATCGTTGAAAACAGAGTTTAAAACTATTCTTCTGTGGTGATGGCACTTTTCATCACAGTTCTCCCCTGCAGGAATGAGAAATGTTTCTTAGTATGCAGGAATGGTTACTTATTTCATGGCCCCCCTGAGTTTGTCTGCAGTTCGCATACCTCCTTTCCTTCCTCTTTTTAGTCCAGAGAATTTTCTGTAAGAAATCAGCTGCATGTGCTCTTGAAGCATAGATTCCTGTAATGGCACTACTTGGTTCAGAATTCTATAGCTGAAAAACTATTTCCTTTCTACATCTATCCTTCTAATCCTACAGTGGATGCAATATGATTATTTTGTGAAAAAATAAGCCCTTTTTCTACTTTGGTATAAATCTAAATGGTATGGAATTGAAAGGCAGAGGAGAGTGAGTTGGAAAGAATCTGTGTCCTATCCCAAAGGAGAAGATCAAGGCTCTGTGCAGCTCTGCTGTCATTCATATTCACCAAGAAAGCAGGAGCTGAATTCAGGACGGTTATGATGGCCTCCCCAGATTCTCCTCAGGGAGCTCTGGGCTGATAACTCACTTGTTCTTATACCCTACTAGAAACACCAATGTCTATTGAAGTCTGTATGTTGGAGTAGATGAAGGTGCAGGAGATTTTTACAAGAAACAAAAAAGCAACTACAGTTTTGTAAAAGAATTCCTTCATCTGTTCCCTTATCTAGAGCTTTGATTTTAAAAAATCAAATAATAAGCATTTATTTTTTTTGTTCCTTCCCCATTTCAAAGAAGGAAAACTAAAAGTTTATAATACTTTATTTATAAGCAAGTAAAACAAATTCCTGAATTTTTCATGTCCAAAATTTCTCTCTCATTCTTCATCTCGAATCTATTATTCTACTATGAGGCAGGGAATACCATGTTTTCATGAGTACCCTGGAACTGTGGCTGGTCATCAAGAGGTCAAAGATATATTTTTCTTTTTTCTTTTTTTATTTTTTGCGGGGCAATGAGGGTCAAGTAACTTGCCCAGGGTCACACAGCTAGCAAGTGTCAAGTGTCTGAGGCCAGATTTGAACTTGGGTCCTCCTGAATCCAGGGCCGACACTTTTTATCCACTGCACCACTTAGATGCCCCCTCAAAGGTATATTTTTTAGAATGTTGTCTTTATTGTGCAAATTATTCTCCCATATCTCTCATTTCATCCTGAATCACTTCGTACAAATATTTCCAGGCTTTTGGTTTTTGTTTTTATTTTTTTTTAACTGCTGGGACATATTCTGTGTCTGGTCACTATGCTGTGCCTTCAACATTATCATTTGACAACAGACAAGAAATGAATAGTGCAGAAAAAAGAATGATGTCAAAGCCTGAAGTATAAACCAGAGGATAAGTAAAAACAACTCTTAAAAAGTTTTGGGACAGATAAGACAGATCATTGTATAGCCTACCTGACTCTTTTCCTCTTTCCTTCTCATTCTGAACATTCAAAACATTGGCAGGAAAATGATTTGGTTGAGCCCAAAAGATTTCTGACTCTCAGATTGATTAGGGTTGGGGCCTAAAGGGGACTATCTTCTTTTCTGGAAACAGGGGATCTACTTTTCTTATTCAACTTGCAAGGGAAATCTACCTTGTATTTATGCACTGCTTTTCTCTTTCAGAGCACAGACTTCTTCATGAATTTATTTCTTCTTGCAAACTTTAAGTTTTTCCTTCACAAACAGAGGGGAAACATTAGGATTTGCTTCATTTTTTCTGTCTGCAGAGGAATTTGACAGAATGACTGCAGGATAGGTAACTGCCCATCCCCATGTAAATGGTGTTTGGTCTAGCTCTGGTTACAATCTTACTCCACCCTGAGCTCCAGGAATATTTCTTCACTTCAATTGTCCCACAGTCAGAATAACCTGAGAACCAGAGAATATATATTTTTGTCTAGATATTCAGAGAGCTATGGGTAAAATTTAAAACAAACCAAATAAACATGGATATGTGCTTGCCATACAGCAAAAGTAATAATGCATATTAAATATTGGATAAAATTTATTTCACCACCAAAGAATTCATTAGAATAAAAACAAAATAAACCACAATAACTCCTAAAATGTAAATAAAGAGACAAAAAAAATTGAATGAATGAACAAAGAAAGAAACAAGTACATAAAATCCATGAAGAACTCACATTGGTCCATAATGATCAATTTCCTTTGCTGAGTGTCACCTTCTAATCTAGGGATCTATATAGTCCTTTACTCTTTTAATACTACATTAAAGGGGCAGCTAGGTGGCGCAGTGCATAAAGCCCAGGCCCTGGATTCAGGAGGACCTAAGTTCAAATCTGGCCTCGGACACTTGACATTTACTTGCTGTGTGACCCTGGGCAAGTCACTTAACCGTCACTGCCCCACAAAAAAACAAAACAAAATACTACATTAAAGAATTATAATCCCCTTGAAAAGGAAATAAATGATTAAAAAACTTCTATATCAACCCTGAACCACCACTACCCTTAATTGCAGACATGTTCTATGGATTTCCATATTTAGCCCAGATACTTATATTTCTCTATCTAGTATTTGAGTACCGCCCTACAGGCTTTCTCAGACTTGTATCTGAAAGAAAATGAATTCAGGCTTCCTAGGGAGGAAATCCTCTCCACCATCCAAATATCTCACAATAATAAGCATGAAGCAGGAATGTTTCCCCATATTGTGACTTAGTCCTTTATCACTCTTTCAATCCCATGGTTGTGTGTTCCATCTTTTTTCTTTTCAGGAAAATTAGGTCCAGGTTCTTTTGCCACTTTGTCCTACCACTGATTACTGCCATATATCTGTTTACATGTTTTCCTCATGCCATTAAAGAAAAAAATTAGGGGAGAACTAAATATGGTACCTTTTACAAGTATGGCTAGGATGTAAAGTCTTAATCAAATGCAGAAAAGAGGTGATTAAAAAAAGATATAAATATATTATTTCAATTAAATGACATTGAAAAGCTTTTGCATTAACAGGATTAATGTAAGCAGTGTAAGAAGAGAGACAGTTAACTTGGAAAATTTTTTATATCAAATATATTTGATACATTTTTGGTATAGGCAACTAAAAGATCTATATAGTGACAGAAACCATTCCCCAGTAGTCAAGTGATCAAAGTATATGAAAATTGTTATCGAAAGAATTGCTAACTATTAACAACTATATGAAGGAATGTTACAAATAACTAATAGTAACATGCATGTAAATCAAATCAACTCTGACCTTGGACTACATACACAGAAAATTGATAAAGATGACAACAGATAGAAATAATGAAAGTTAAAGGTGTTGTGAGAAATAACAGACACAATGGTTAAGACATAATGAAAAGTAAATTGGAACTCTGGGATAAAAGTGAGCAACATGTCTATACCCCTTGATGCATAGATTTCATTCTATTGCATATAATCCAAGCATGTATTAAAAAGAAACAAATAAACAAAAAAACCAAAGGCCATATATTCACCAACATATTTATAGCAATGCTTTTTTGGAGGGGCAGGGTGTAATTAAAAAAAATAGTAAAAAAATAGTAGATGTACATCAATTGGTTATTGGCTAAATAAATTGTAGTACATGGTAATGGAATATTAGTGAATATCAAGAATGCAAAGATAAATGAAATATATGAATCATTGAAAAGTGAGCTAAGCAGAATCAGGTAAACAATATACATGACTACTACAATGTAAATGGAAAGATCTTCATGACACGAGTTGGGATTTTCTTGGCAAAGATACTGTAGTGGTTTGACATTTCCTTTTCCTCCTCATTTTATAAATAAGAAAACTGAGGCAAACAAGGTGAAGTGACTTGCCCAGGGCCACTAAACTAATTAGTGTCTGAAGTCCCCACTCCCCAAGACAGCAAGCAATCTGATATAGGTTATACATGTACAATCACATTAAACATATTTCTGCATCAGTCATGCTGTGAAAGAAGAACCAGAGTAAAAAGGAAAAACCTCAAAAAAGAAAAACAACAACAAAAGTAATAGAAATAGTATGGTTCACTCTGCATCTAGATTCCACAGTTCTTTTATTTCTGGATTTGGAGAGCATTTTCCATTATGAGTCCCTCGGAACCATCCTGGACCACTCTATTTCTAAGAAGAATCAAGTCCAACACAGTTGATCAGCACACAATGTTTCGATACTGTGTACAATGTTCTTCTGGTTCTGTTCATCTCACTCAGCATCAGTTCATATAAATCCTGCCAGGTTTCTCTGATATCTGCCTGCATATTGTTTCTTACAGCACAATAGTATTCTATCACATTCATATACCACAACTTGTTCAGCCATTCCCCAATTGAAGGGCAACCCCTCAATTTCCAATTCCTTGACACCACAAAAAGAGCAGCTATAAATATTTTTGTACATGTGGGTCCCTTTCCCTTTTTTATGATATCTTTGGGAAAAAGACCTAAAAGTGGTATTTCTGGGTCAAAGAGTATGTACAGCTTTATAGCCCTTTGGCTATAAGACCAAATTACTCTCCAGAATGGTTGGATCAGTTCATAGCTCCACCAACAATGCATTACTGTTCCAATTTTTCCAAAGTTTCTCCAAAATTCATTATTTTCCTTTTTTTGTCATATTAGCCAATCTGATAGGTGTCAGGCGGTATTGTTTTAATTTGTATTTATCTAATGAATACTGATTTAGAGCATTTTTCATATGGCAATAGATAGCTTTGATTTCTTCATCAGAAAACTGCCTGTTCATATCCTTTGACCATTTCTCAATTGGGGAATGACTTGTCCCTACCCTATTTTCAGATGTAGGGGACTATAATTGTAGAACACTACAGATAATTTCAAATATTTTTGATGTTTTTCTTAGATTTACTGAACTGTTTTTTTTTTCCTTCTCTTTCATAAGGGATAGTTGTTCAGGGAGGGAAAGACTAGAGATACATTGGAAAATGTAGATGAAGTCAAAACATTACCCTTTTAAGAAGTAATTTTTGCTCCCTAAATGTATGATTAATTTGTAAAAATGCTTTCTTGGTTAACAATTACTTACTTTCCTAGTATCTACATGGATTTTTAGAAAATAAATTTGCAAAATTATAATGCTTAAGGCAATGAGAATGGCATGCATTTGTGTTATTTTCTTCATGAATATACATGGCAAAACTACTGTTTTCTTTGCCAAAGGTCCTATCTGTGTAATGTTCATCTCAATGGGCAGTTCCTTTATCAAGAATTCTCTTGCTGGGTGTATCATAGGAGTAGACTCATTAAGGAATAATGAGATAAGAGCCAAGTAACAGTTTTCCTTCCACCTGGACTCATTGGCAACAATAGGGAGCCCCTCACTGAAAACAAAGCCCCTTTGGCTGTAATCCCATATTCTAAATTGTGCTAACACTAGTCCTGAGAAAAATAAGAGCTTAACTTCTGGAAGGACCACATATTCAAGCTGAGAAAGTTGTTATTACTTGGCATTAGTGGCAGGTTTTACCTTCTATGTGGGGCTTTATAGTCTATTTGATTGTTTCTTAAAAGCTTCATGAGTGAGGCTGTCATTCTCAGTCCCTTTATACCTGTTTCCTTCCCTAATTCCCACATAAGAAAATTTGCAAATTAAGAAATTGAGGTGTAAAGAGACAGAGTTCCTTCTACAGAGATACCCTATAATTCAAGGATTATTGCACTTCATTCACTAATCTAGTCTTTACTCATAGAAACTCGTAGGAGGACAAAAGCCTCTTCTTTTTTCCCATTTCCCATTTTCTCATTTCTTGTGAGATGGCTACTGATCATTAAAGCCAGTTTGAACAGAAAGTCTTATTTCCCTCACTTTCTGTGACTCTGCAGGACATGTAGTTGTGTCCTGTTGTGTTTGAGAAGGAGAACCAATTAGAACTTTCCTCTTCACTACACATGACCTTCAACATCCTGTCCATGACTTGCAAACATGAGAAGAGAGCACATCTTTTAATGATTAAAAGTCTGATAATCTATTTCACAGCTAATACCCTTTCAAATACTTTCTTTGGAAAAAGGAGCAAATAGGAGCCCTGTCCTAATTTAAATCATGCTTAATTTTATGATAAATGTTTCACCTATGGCATTTGCTGCTTTGAAAAATGGCAGAAAATATTTTAGCCAATTTCAGGACATGGAGTACATATGCCATCGAGGATATTATTTGGAAGATACAACAATCATCAATTTTTATGCTCTATAGAGGAGTTCTCCATCAGGGAATCCATTGGAAATTTGCAAGTTACTACTTAGAACTTTGGGGTTCCATGTTTGAATAATTTCCATATTGCATTGCCTTCTTCATTTCTTTGTTTCCCCTACTGAACAAAGTCTCACCTTCAATTATTTCTTGAGTCTGTGGGGAAATATGTTCAATGAGTAAAATGTCTTTTGTTCTTAAGAAGAATGGTGATGTGAAAATTTGATATTGTTTCCACTTGCAGAGGAGGTATTCTATGATCAAGAAATCAGGTAATGACAAGTTTCCTTAGCTCTCTTCAGAATGAGAGTTAGTAAGTACCATAAGGGAAAGGGGAAAAGCAAAAACATTATTCTTTGCTTAATCCAGACTTATTTTAGGATGAGTGACTAGTAATTAATCAGGGAACAATTGGGGGGTAAGGGAGGAGCTGAATGAATCACTGCTTGCTTCTTTAGATCTCTGTAGGTATGAGAGTTAGTTACTGAAAGGTCAGAGTGAGAGTATTCAGCAAACACACTAGGTATATGGTTCAAGGTCCCAAAATGCTTAGGGAGCTCTGTGGTCAGCTAATGTGAAAATTTAGCCTGGGTTTCTCCCACCATCACAGAATCTCTATGCTTGAAGGGTAGTGAATGATCATTTTGTTTAACAAAACTGTTTGAGAATTCCCTAAATAATGTTGACAAGAATTCATATAGAATTATGGGCAAGCATCACTTCTATAATCAGTTCATTTCAATTTTTGTCACTTCTAAATGTTAGAAAGTATTTCCTTCCTTTGGGCAGAAATCTCTCTCTTTGCATATTCTTTCCATCATACCTTGTGGTGCTAAGACAAAAAACAAAACAAACAAAACATACAAGCCCCCACCCCACAAAAAATAAAAAATAAAAACAAAAAAAGTTCATCTTTCTTCCAAATAAGACACTTTGAATTATGACTTCCCAAGTCTTCTCTTCTCCATGCTAACCATCCTTACTTCCTTCAACTGCTATCTTTATTTTATATAGTCCTCTCACAATTCTGATCACCTATATATGGATTTGCTCCATTCTTCTATCATACTTCTTAAAATGTGTTGCCTTAAATAAATCATAGCACTCCTTAATAATCTCACAACTTGAAAAATTTTCAGAGAGTCCTTAACTTATGTGCTCTGTCTCATGGGACTATACTCAGGCCACATAGCCTGTCTATAAAATTGTTTTCTTTGTTCTTAAAATGCCGAAGACCTTTGCTAGCATCAAGAGTTATTAAAAACAATGGCCAAAACCTAAGCTGAAATACTCATAATGTTTAGCCCTCATTCCACTCAAGGTCATGAACTGGGGCTAAAGTTTAGATAATGGATGGTGTGTACCTTGATCACATCCTGTAGTGCCCTCTAGTATAAACAGCCCTGAACACCATGTGGTGAAGTGGGAAAGGCTTTGAACTTTAAGTGAGGAGATACGAGTTTTCATGGCAACACTGAAATTTACTGGCTCCGTGACTTCAAGCATCTGAAACTCATCTTCCCCTAAGTCATTTGTAAAACAAAGATAGCAATATTTCCTCCCAACAGTTAACTAACAGGATTATTGTGGGGAAAACACTGTACAAATCAAAGTTGCTGATGTGATTAATAGGGAACAGGGAAGGGAATGAGGTAATAGTAGATGGTGGAAAGATCACCAAGTGGTTCCCTCTCACTGAACTAGACTTTGCCCCTGCTTGGCTCAGATTCTCTAATAAGGAAACATAAGAACCAGCACTGTAACTTGTTCCTCAGTGACCCAGAACTTAATAATCAAACAAGAGGGAATCCTATTAAATTTGAAACACTTAGAGAATGAAATGATGGGATTAGATACCATGAACTTCCACATTACTCAAAAAAGCCAATACTACAAAGAATATAGCAGAGAAGTCCAGTTAGAAATTTTTCATTTCCTTGTGTCCATAGGAGACTTAGAGTAACTATCACATCTTAAAATGAAAATTAAAATATTAAAAACAGTTTATAGAATTGACAGATAATGTCTGGATGGGAAAAACACAGATAAGTCTTTACAAACAAAAACACACAAATGTACCCATGAACACATGGGTGTTCAGCAAGTAAGAATATTAAAGAGAAGTAAATGAGCTTTCAAAACACACAAGGGATTGTTTTAAAAAGTCCCTTAAAATTAACAAAACAATGAGACAAATAAAAAATATGATAAAGGAAATGAATCAGCTAAAGCTCCAAAAGCAACAGAAATGAGAAAAAGAAACAATGCAAGATTGCATTGAAAGATTGCACCTGAAAAAAAAATAGATAAAGGAAATATTCAAAGAAATTAATCAAGAATTGGCTGTGCTTTAAAAAAAAAGAATAATATAATCACAAGATTCAGTAGAAGTGTAGGTTGAAGAAAATCCATGATAAAAACAAATTAGATTTAGATCACATTTAAAAATAAATATTGAAGGGGCACCTAGGTGGCGCAGTGAATAGAGCACCGGCCCTGGAGTCAGGAGTACCTGAGTTCAAAATCCGGCCTCAGACACTTAACACACACTTTCTAGCTGTGTGACCCTGGGCAAGTCACTTAACCCCAATTGCCTCACTAAAAAAAAAATAAATAAAATAAAATAAATATTGAAGAAAAAGACTAATATAGATATATAAAATAAAACAACATATACTATTTATGTATGTATATATAGAGATTTATACTATATATATATACATGTACACATATGTGTATATATATTAAAAAGTAGTTTATTTCATCCAAAACAAAAAGCAATACATTAAAAAACATTAGAATTCTGACCAAAGCCATAACCAATCATTCCTGGAGAATATTGACAGTGAAATATTCCTTCCCTCTCAGTGGGGCTATTGTTGTAGAGTGAGGCAGAAGCCGTCAGGCATGACCAATGTGTTCCATTTATTATTTGTTTGTTTAACTACAAATCTTTGTTAGAATGGAGAGTTCTGTTGGGAAAGGAAAGAGAAAAATTATTTTTAAACTGTTGATATATCTTCTACTTTCAAGAAAAAAGGATCATATATGTGATATATATGAATAATTTAACATATTATCAAAATATTATAAATCCAGAAAAAAAACTGAACAATATTTTTTTAAAAGCTAGATCCATATTTTTGTTTTGAAATAGTCTTTATAGTATAGGTGTAGCTTTTTCTTTAAACCTATAAAGACATGCTAGGCTACCCAAATCCTTTTCCGTGAAAAATATTATTTTAAACTCTAAATTAAATGAAGGCAAAGCTGAGAAAGAAAATTATAGGTCATTATCATTAATAGGTACTGATGCAAAACTGTGAAATAAAATATTACAAATAGGATTTGGCAGTACATAAAAAGGATACATTTTGACCAAATAGAGTTTATTAAGTATAATTAAATAGTGGTTCAAAATCAGGGAGAGAAAAATCAATGCACCAAGACATATCAAAAATAACAAAATAAAACTATAAGATACTATCATATGTAGAATAAGCCTTCAGCAAATATATAGCATTAATTTATATTAGAAGGTATTTAAAAATCTAAGAATCAAAGCATCTCTCAATAATATAAAATCATGTGTTAACTTTATATGTATTATAGAAACAGAAGTATTTGAATTAAAAAATAAAGATCATATAAGAAGGTATACTCTGTCCATTCTTATCAGTAAAGCAAGAAAGAGAAATCCAAGGAATAATCAATGGGAATAAAGAAATTTGTATATGTCTATGAGTAGATGACATAATTGTATATCAAAAAAAGCCACGAACATCAATTAAAATGTAACATCATTATTAAATAAAGTGTTGTAAAATAGGAAGATGCCAAATAAGGCAAGGAATATCATTCACATTTCTATATTCCAAAAATCTAGAAAAATTCCTAGAAATATAATATCCTTTAAAATTATAAGAAAATACATACCATATTTGGGCACAAATAACTTCAAAATGTGATTTTGACAAATATAATTCCTTGTGGTTTGTATTTATTTTTTCATAGTTACTAAATAATAAGAGTTTTAAAGTATAAATTAAGACAAAAATAATATAATTTTTATAAAGACATTGTAATATATTGTTTGATATTTTTCAGTGCATTGTTATTCACTTTTAACAAAAGTATTGCAAACTACATGGAAAGGCTCACAAAGTCTTTGTACCTAAGAGGTCTTAGAATGTCTTAAGTCATGGGGGAAGGATTGTGTATCATCACTTCTCTCTCTTAAAGGCTTACATAAGTGCAGTCCTTCAACTCAAAAGCTAGGTAATTGGGCCGGCTCACAAGGAACACATCCACTTTTCCTTTTCCATCCATTTCCCTGTGATTATTATGATCTCTCTGTAACAATGATATATTGCTCCAAATCTGGGTTAGGTGCCCTGAGACAAGAATGTCAATGTCAGGATCCCAAAGAGAGTAATGACTTGTGAACAATATATGCACCTTTAGTAAGGTCTATTTTCACAGATGAAACTGGTTACAACTTGTCATAAAATGTTTACTTGCAGCAGAATGGTGGGTTTTTCCCTTTTTCTCCCTTTTTCCTGCCCTATTTCTTTTTATCTGGAGAGTTATTTCATTCTATGTAGCTTTGTAGTTAAATAAACCTAGCCTCATATAAGAAGTGTGAAAGAGTCTAGTGCTTTATAGAAAGGGGATCAAGAAAGAATTTATTTCTCAGCAAAGCTGAGTATAAGCCATTCAATAGAATTAGATCTGAAGCAGTGTAGTATTATGGAAAGGGTGGGGAATTTGGAATCAGAAGACTTGAATTCAAATACTTCCCTGGCTACTTACTAGCTCTGGTATCTTTGGATGAATGAGTTAGTGACTGCATCTCGTTGGCCACATTTTTCTTATTTGTAAAGTCGATGGATTGGACTAAACAATTTTCAGTGTATCTCCCATTTCTAAACTCTGAGAATTCAATCTCCCTTCCTATACCAAGGAATATACATTTTCTGAGAGTTAAAAGAAACAGTCGGCCATATATCCAATGCCATGGAATCATAGAATTGAGAACATGGAAGCCTTAGAGATAAACCAGTCCACTTGCCTGATTATACAAATGAAGAAACTGAAGCCCAAAGAGGGCAGTGACTTGTTGAAGGTCATAAAAGTAGAAAACGGGACATCCAGGATTTGAATTCTAGGCCCCTGATTCTGAATCTATTGCCTTTTCTATTATGCTACACTTTTTCATCCTTCTATAATAATGTAATAAGAGATTTAGATAATGATTTATGTCTCATATTACTTCCCTCCCACCAAAAACAGTATAATGTTTGAAGCGTCAATATCCCATTTTACAGATAAGGAACCTAAGGCCCAAGAAGATACCTCATCATATTTCTAGTAAGAAGTGGAATTAGAATTCAAACTCAGGTCTTCTGCTACAATCGTTTCCCCTGCACAATGGTGCCATCTATAAGAAATACTGGGAGTGCTCTACATGATTCCATGATTCATATCATTCAATTTCTTATATAGAATAGATCAGAAGAGGGTTGGAACATGAACTTGGGTAGTTGTGTTTTTTTTTCTAATAAGAATAACCCAAACCTCACCAGTTTTGCTTAAAGAGAATGGTGATACTGGAAGGATGAGAGGTCACTAAAATAAATGTCAAATAGGAATGATAGAATGTCAGGGTACATGGTTTTATTGTTTTCAAATCAAGAAAGGATTCAATTAATACCTACGTTTGTCCTTTCTTCAATAGACTTTTTTGTAATGAAGATTGAATTCAACAAATAATTTACTAAGTGCCTATTCTATGTAAAGTACTGTGCCAAGGTATGGGAGTAATAAAACTGTTAGATAAGATCCTATTTCTGCTCTTATAGAGTTTCCAGATGAGTAGGGGGATATGACACATACACGGAAAACAATAAATACTACTTAAATCATGCAGGTACAAAACAAAGTCCTATATTAGATTTGAGAGATAGAAGATCTAGACTGACTGAGATTTGGTGTGTGCAGGGAAAATATAGAGGTGGACTTTAAAAGAAGAATTCAAATGCAAAAGATGAGAAAGAGAAGAAAGGCATTAGAGAGTAGAAGAGAACTGTATGAGGAAGAGCACAGAATAAGATAATCACAGGGTTTGCAAAGGACCATGGACTTTACTCAATGGGAAAATTGAAAGTCATTGAGGATTTTTATCAGACCTGACATATGAATACATGAAAGTGCTAATTCCATGAATTATCTGCTCATTAAAGGGCATAGCTTCTCTACAAATCACAGTTATGTTTCTCTTTCCCCATGCTGATCAGCATGGACATCAATTAATTGATCAATTACATAGAGGCTATGTCTGCTATTTGTCAACACCAAAATAGAATTCTAAATATGTACCTCCTGTAGAGGTTATAGGATCTTCTCTGGGGCTCATATCTAGATTCAGTTGGTATCCAGCAAATAGTAGAGGTGCTTTGCTATGAATCAAAGACAAAATAATCTAAGTCTCTTTACAAAAGATGAATAAATTTTAATAAAAATAATTTAAAATATATAATTACCAACTAATTAGGGAAACAATGTATGTGTACTATATATGCACATATATGTTAAAATATTTATATGTGTACATTCTATCTCCCATACTCCTTAAAAACTAGGATCATTTCATTTTTGGCTTTGTGATTCTAATGCCTAGTATAGAGCTTGATGTATAACCTGATATATACATATATACTTAATATATGTTCAATAATTTTGGTTAATTGGTTTCATCCTTTATGAAAAAGATACAGAAAATGTTTTAAATGATTTAAAGAAAATAGCTACAGTTGCTTCCCCTATAACCTCCACTTTTATTATATATCTGAATATTCTCATCTGCCATTGCCTCATAATTCAATTATAAACATACTCTGAAACTTCTCTTATGTCTATGAGTCTCCCTAGGGCATCTGTGATAACCCTAGCTCCTCTCTGGCACTGTATTGACTAGAGACTTACTTTATCTTTGATGTCTCCTGCAACCATGTTTCTAACCAAGTAGCTACCTACTTTATCTAACTAAGTAATTGGGAGATGAATGGATAGAGTGCTGGGCTTGAAACCAGGAAGACTCATCGTCGTGGGTTCAAATCCAGTCTCAGACACTTACTAGCTGTGTGATCCTGGGCAGGTCACTTAGAACTGTTTGCCTCAGTTCCTCATCAGTAAAGTGAGCTGGGGAAGGAAATGGAAAACCAGTATCTTTTCCAAGAAAAACCCACATGGAGTCACTAAGAGCCAGACATGAGTGGAATAACAACAACAACAACAGCAACAGCAAAATTTTGTCAGCTATCAACTCCACTGTAATTGAAAGTCATTTAGTAAGGATCTAGGTCTGATATACTCTCCATCTTATAGGTTCAAATATACCACAAAGGCTAAGAACTGGAAATCAAAGGAATGCCCATAATTTGGGGAATGGCTATACAAGCTGTGGTATATGATTGTAATGGAATATTACTGTGCTTTAAGAAATGACAAGCAGGATGATTTCAGAAAGGCCTGGAAAAACTTATATAAACTGATATGTAGTGAAGTGAGCAGAACCAGGAGAATATGCATAGTGACAGCAATATGAAGAACTGTGAATGATTTAACTATCCTCAGAAATACAATGATCCCCTCCAAAGACTAATGATGAAGCATACTATCCACCTCCAAAGAAAGAAATTATATTTATGGAACACAGACCGAAGCATGTTATTTTTTACTTTCTTTCATTTTTTCTCTCCTTTTTATTCATTCTCTTATATAAAATAAGTAATATGATAATGTTTTACATAATTATACCCATATAACCTACATCTGCTTACTGTCTCAGGGAACATGGACAGGCAGGATGCAGGGAGGGATAGAATTTGGAACTCAAAACTTTAAATAAAAATGTTTGTCATAAAATTCCTTTTAGATTGTGTAATTAGATAACTAAATTGTTAACTAGTAATGGCATCATGTTTGCATATCTGTCTTTCAGCTCAAATGCCACCTCTTTTATAGGTGGCACCTTCTGATTCCCTTCAGCTGCTAGTGTCTCTGTGGAAAATAATTTTTGCCTTTATTTTTTTCCATATTTTTAAAAATAATTATGTGTGTATATTGTACCCCTCAATAGAATGTAAGTTACTTAAAGATTTATACATTATACATTAAATACATTAGTATTTAAATTTGGGGGGATGAGATAGTGTTCCGGGAGGGAAGCAAAAGAAAAAAGTCATTTGAGTAGCCTACCACTAAACAAATTCAGTTATTTGTTAATCACATAATTAATATGCATAAGCACATATTTTGAGGATATACATGAGAATGATGTTATCCTAACATAGTTTTCAGCCTAGTGAGAGAAATGTATGCATCTTCCAAATTACCAACAACCATGATTTTGTTGGTGTCAATCACAACTGCTATACTAAATAGCAGGTAGTATTTGAATTGCTGTTTCCAAAAATCCTGTAGTCAATCTTGCGATGGGTTTCTTCAAATTTAAACTGGTCCTTAGATGACTGGTGGACATTGTTGGGTCTGCATTTTCAGTCTTCCCAAATCAATAGTGATTCCCAGAATTTCTATTCTCTGAGTATAAGCTTCAAGTATATCTAATGAACTCCATGGTTCATGGAGCCAGATAAAGAAGATTTATGCATAGATAAGTTATACAACAAGCTGGAGTGTGACAAGAGGAAGAGGGGAAAGGGAAGATCCAGGTAAAGTAAGCTCAGAAAATTTGAGAAGAGCATACTTTCATCTCTGAGGTTGGGAAAGGCTTCATGGTAGAAGTAGTATTTCAGCCAGGCCTTAGTGGAATAAGAGGACATTTGAAAAATAAGGCAGATAGGAAGACGAACCTATTGACTCCTAACTCGCAAGAAATGGGGATTTGGGGAAGAAAAGGGTCTTGATCTGAGCATCCATTTGTATAGAGAATGCCTACAAAGGAAATGTGTCTAATGAAGCTGGCAGGCAACTTTTCTGCCACTTTTAGTCCCAAAGAGGTTCCGAGAACAGAAAGTTTAAGTGATTTGCCCAGGACCCCATAGATAGTTTGTGCCACAGGCAGAATTTCAGGGATATGTAATTTTTTTCAACAATCTTTTTTTCATTGCTTAAAGTATTGGCATTTTGATAAATATTGCTTCATTTCATTTGGTTAAGCTCATTTATCTTCATTGAATTTGGGAGGTGCATATGGTGTGCACTTCAAGTTGATTTTTTCTTAAAGCTTTGAGTAATGAAATGTTAGGAAAAAAGGGAAAGGAAATAATTTTAATTGCCACTTTCTTGCACTAAAGTCTAACACATATGGGAAAGAGTTCTGTTAAAGGAAGCATAGGAAATGTCCCTCAGAAATGAAGATAGTAAAATTTAAATTCGGCAAGCACTTATGACGTACTTGCAGTAGATATACAGAGCCCTATGCCAGGTGCTGGGAAAAGATGAAATGGTAGATGGCACAATCCCTGCCTTCAAAGAGTTTACATTCTGGTAATTCACAAGCAGCATAGGTTTATTGCTGGGAACCTAATCCCTCAGTTTAAGACTTCCAAGATAAAAATTTCCCTCTAGTGAGTACTTGCCCATCATAGAGAAACAGCTGCCTAATTCTAAAATCTGTAGTCTTAGTTACATTGTATAACATGATTAAATGAAGTAACATTATGAATGGTTTTACCCTCATGATTTGTCTCTTGGCATAGCAATTTCCTTTTTAATAGTTAACAGTTGCAGGTCACATTTATGGTTTTCAATAGTTCAGGAAGCTTTTCTCAGCTGTGAAATAAGTAATTACTATTTCCATTTTATAACAGTCAGGGTCTTGTCTGTATTCTAAGTCCTATTAGTTCTATTTGCATACTATAGAATATCCCAAAAGTCTTAGTGATGTTTTAAGGTTTAATAGCTTTAACAGACTTTTAGAACATCCTGTATTTATTATACTTGTAAGCTGCATGACCCTGGACAAGTCACTTAGCCTCTGTCTGCCTCAGTTTCCTCATCTATAAAATGGGGATAGTGATAACTCACAGGGTTGTTGTGAGTATCAAATGAGATACTAATTGCAAAGCACTTAACCTAGTTGCTCACATAAACTAGTGCTATATAAATGTTATCATTGTTATTATCCCCTTCCTTTCAACTCACATTGTTCCATAAGGATGTCATCCTCTCTCACTGAGATTTTTATAATAACCTTCTGATTGGTGACCCTGCCTCCAGATGCCCGTCTCCGTAATAACTTTCCTCATGTGCAGGTTTGGTCATATCACTATCTGCTATACATGACCAACCTGAACTGTTAGTTGTTTTCCAGTTTTATCCTTTTCATCCTTTTCCACTGTCATGAATTTCTTCAGTCTTATTACCGATGATATTTACAGAGCACTCCCTCTAAAAGAAAGCCTGTTGAAATAATGTTCTTCCTTCAAAGTCCACTTCATGTTTTGCCCCATTTACACAGTCTTCTTTCACAGCTAGTTGAAACAGTTCTTTTCCTTCTCACATTTTCTTAAGGTATTTTTTCCAAATCTCTTCTTTACTCTGATCCCATTCTACTTTGGGTCATATTTATTTAAATTTGACAAATCTGTATTAATCATATTATTTTTTAAAAAGAAACAGACATAGAATATTTAAAAATGAAATTTAACATAGGCCCTGTCCTTAAGGAACCTAATTTCTAATCTACAGCATATTGTGTCATCTGGACAAATAGAAAAAAAAAAACATACTAGATTTGGATTTTGATTCTTTAATTTCAATGACTTCTTCCATTTACTAGCCTTATGACTCTAGGTGAGTCATCTAAACTTTCTGAATTGGTTTTCTCATTTGCAAAGTAGAGATAAAGAAATATTGATTTCTTATGGTTGGAAAGGAGGAGGGAAGAAGCACTTTGTAAATCTTGAAGAGCTATATAAATATGAATTATTCTTTTCATCACTTATTACTATTATTAAGAACAATTGCACTGGTGCTCTAGAGTAAATTGTGCACCTTATGACTGAAAATATCATTTATTTTACTAAAACAAAGCAACTAGTTTATAGGAAATTTCAGACCATTTTCATCTTCTTCAGCACTGGAAGTTGATAGAGGTGCCTGATTATTAAGAAGGGATTCTAGGGTACAAACCATACAAATGAGGAAAATCATAACTTATGTCTTATCAATCAGTATGATAAAGATTTAAAGCATTCAACTCTGCCTCCTAGAAACTCATTGTCTTCACTCCCCACCCCAACCACCCTCCCCCCCCACCCCAGGGCAATGAGGGTTAAATGACTTTCCCCCAGAGTCACACAGCTAGTAAGTGTCAAGTGTCTGAGGTCAGATTTGAACTCAGGTCCTTCTGAATTCAGGGCCAGTGCTTTATCCATGGTGCCACCTAGCTGCCCCCTACATATCTTCACTTCTTTCTGATTTGCTGGCCATTTTCCTAGGTTTTTAACTTGATAGGGTGTCATTTCCCCTTGTTTGTTCAAAGGTGTCAAACTCACTCCCCAAAACAGATTAAAATGAATTGAGAAGTGTTAACAGAATAAGTATAAATACAACATAGATAATATTAATTTTTGGTTTTCTAAGTCAATGTGCAGACCACAGGAAAAGGTTCCTATTTGAGTTTGATGCTACTGGACCACATCTGTTTCTAGTAATAGACAATTCTCTCAGGAGGCAGCTAGGTGGCACAGTAGATAAATCACTGGTCCTGGGTTCAGGAGGACCAGAGTTCAAATGTGACCTCAGACATTTGACACTTATTAGCTATGTGACCCTGGGCAAGTCACTTAACCCCCATTGCCCCCCCCCCAAATACAGAATTCTCTCTTCCAGCTTTGCTGGATCTTTAGAGCGGCAAGTGGCTAGTTTTCCTTCCTCAATACCAGGCCAAAACTGCTACCTTATCACTAATAGTGCTAGTGACCATCAATTCAATTCAGTTCAATTCAATTCAATTAATTTCAGTTCAAGAATTTATTAAAAAAAACACAACAACAACATTGGGGGAGGCTAGGTGGCGCAGTAGATAAAGCATTGGCCCTGGATTCCGGATGACTGAGTTCAAATCCGGGCTCGGACACTTGACACTTACTAGCTGTGTGACCTGGGCAAGTCACTTAACTCCCATTGCCCCACAAAAAACAAAAAACCAACAACAACAACAACAACAACAAAACTATGTACCTGGCATTTTATTTGATGCTCTAGGTCTATAAAAGAAAAAAAAAAGGCAAAACAAAACAAAAAGGCAGTCCCTGTCCTCAGTGAGTTTACATTTAATTGCATGAGAGTGATGATGGGAAGGGAAGAAACATACAAGCAGAGAAAAGAAACATAAAATGCATCCAAAATAAATGCTGAGCAATTTCAGATTTAACTGTCCTTTCTTTTCATTTGGCATACTCCATCCTTTACCCAATTTCTCTAAGTTGCACCACACATCTTTACTAGCAATTCCTCAGCTGCCATGTTGTCTTCTTTATCCTTCTGACTTTCTTTATCTTGCCCTGAAATATGATCATTCAAACATGGAACAGTTTCCTGGGTGATATATTTATTCACGGTCACCAGATTTTAAGGTTTAGAAGGGACCTTAGAGATGGTTTAGTTCAACCCTCCTACTTTATAAATGAGGAAACACCCAGAGAGGTACAGTAACTTTGTCAGAGTCACAAATATGGAAAGATTGCTATGCCAGGATTTGAACCCAGGTCTTCTGATTTAAAATCCAGTGCTTTGGGTACCTGACCACTCTGTTACCACCCTGCTATTTGGCTTCTGCTGGTTTCCTTTTTTCCCTTGACAACTACAGAAAGTAGTATGTGTGATCCTTTTTCCTTCAGGGAGAGAACATAAATGCCATACTGTTCACAGGTAGATCAGCATTGTAGAGATAAAGCTTGAAAGTCCTATGTTCCAAAATGGGATACATTTTTTAAAGGCTCACCCTACAGGGGAGAGGAATGTCCATGGAGGGGAGGGGGCATCCTTGCTTGATGGAATATTACTGCTTGTTGTGTCTGCTTCTCTTATCAGCTCCTGAAATGCAGTTAAACATATCTTCCTTTCTGTGTTTGTACAACAAACTCCATGGACTTTCTTTTTTCTCCTGAAGAATCCTAAAAGGAATTTTCAAGATTCAAAACAAAAAAAGGTGAAAAATGAGTGCCTAGTCCTTTAAAACGAAAAAAAGCCACACTTCTAAGGGAGACTGTATTGATCAGAAACCAGATTATATCTTGGCAATGTCTTTGGCATCTTCTTCTTCCTCTCCACTTGCTGCCACAAACACAGTTTTGTTCTCAGCACTCCTCACCTGGACAACTGTAGTAGCCTTTAAAAGGGTCCTCCCTGCCTCTGCTTTCTTGCCCTCTCCAATCCATTTTCCTTTATAGATCCCCAACCCAAAACTTCCTGAGGAGATCTCACCATGTGACTCATGCTAAAAAACTTATTAATTACAAGATAAATTGTCAACTTTGTAGCCTGGCATTTAAGACCCTATGCAATCTGACTCCAACCTACCTTTTAGCTTCATTTTCAATTCCTCCCCTTTAAATACTATGTTCCAGTCAAATTGTAATTACTATCTCATAAATCCAACATGCTTTCTTCTACCACAGTGGATTTGTATGGGCTCTTCCTTATCCTTCAAATGCCCTCCCTCCTCATGTCTATCATCGAAATCTCTGTCTCTGTCTCTGTCTCTCCCTCCCTCCTTTCAATTTGAGACATCTAGGTGGCACAATGCAAAGGGCTTTGGGCCTGGAGTCAAGAAGACCCAAGTTCAAATCTGGCCTCAAATACTTAATAGTTGCATGACCCTGGGCAAGTCACTTAACCTCTTTTTGCTCCAGTTTCTACAGCTATAATATAGGGATCATTAACAGCATCTCCCTTGCAGGGCTGTCTTGAGAATCAAATAAAACATGTGTAAAGTGCTTGGTATAGATTAGGAGCCACATAGATGTTTATTCCCTTCTACCTCTCCCATTAAGTTGTTTTGTTTTTTTTTTAAATGATCCATTTCCTTCATACCTGAATGTAATGTTCCCTGCTCTTCAAATTTTCCTATCATGTATTGTTTGGATTTCTTCTTTGTCCACATACTTCCTTACTTTGCTCTACACTTTCTGTTTACATAGTGAATCTTCCTTGTGGAAGGCAAGAATCCACAGTCAATAAACATTTCTTAAGCACCTACTGAATGCTAAGCATTGGGTTAAGCACTAGTAATACAAATAGGAAAAAAGAAAGGCAATTCCTGCCCCCAAGGGGGTTACAATAAAATGTGGGAAAATAATACACAAAAACTAAAAAAATACAAAAAGTTAGAAAGATAGATAGATAGATAGATAGATAGATAGATAGATAGATAGATAGATAGATAGATAGATAGATAGATAGATAGATAGGCTTTGTATTGCTGAAAACACTGTATACATATCAGCTGTTATTTTTATAACCTGTGTGGGTTTGCAGGGCTGATGGAGAAAAAAATGAAAAATAGAATACTTTTGTTTTGAAGGCCTATTCTACCTCTCCCAGAACAGAAGAATAAAAATAACCACCTGTTAAGCATTTATGATATGCTGGATATTAGAAGAGATAAAGAGATAACCAATGTAAGACTAGTGCCTGCCTTCATGGAGCTTATAGCCCAGTTGAGGAGATGAAGCACACAGAATAAATGTTTTATAGTACAACACTTATGGGCCAAACCCCATTATACTCCTAATACATATACAGATAATATTAGGTAAGATGAGGGAGACACCATTTTTTCATTCTGAGATTGGGAAAAGTTTACAAACGTATGTGAAAGGATAGCTAATTTTTTTTTTTTTGGTAAGGCAATTTGGGTTAATTGACTTGCCCAGGATCACACAGCTAGTGGGTGTTAAGTGTCTGAGGCTGGATTTGAACTCAGGTACTCCTGACTCCAGGGTCGGTGCTCTATCCACTGTACCACCTAGCTGCCCTGATAGCTAATCTTTTAATGCATAAGAAGAGAAGGAGGGAATGTGGCATTCCAGTCCTAGGAAATTTTCTGTGCAGAGACAAAAGGTGAAAAAGTATACCATCATCAACAGAAATGCATGTATCCAGAAGTCCTTTTTAGGATGGATATTACTGATGTCAAGAAAATTATTGGAGGAAACTAACCGTATACTTAATCACTTCTGCTGAGACTGATCAAATCATATCCTATAAATCAGAGGTATTAAACTTAAGTAAAAATGAGGTCACTAAACTGTACATAAGGATCCTTGAGGGCTGCAAATTGATTTAGGAAATCACATATTAACATTATTTATGTTCTAATGTATTTTGAATTATTCTGTTAAATACTTAATTACATTTTAATTTCATTCCACCACACAAGGCTGCATATGAGTAAACAGGTGGTGTTTTTGACACTTTAGATGTAGGCAATTGAGAATTTCAGTTGTTCATCAAGTGATTGCATATTCTGTGTGGTGTGTGTATATACCACATATGAACAAAATATGATTTAACTGAAGTCTGTGTCTAAGGGATTGAATTCCCTCCTTATTGGGCATTCAGTTCCCAGGGGATGCCTAGATAGTTGATGTCACGTATCACTATGAATTCTTCCTTCTTTGCCCTTTCTGGACTACTTTGCAAAGTCCTCAAATTGTTCCATCACTTCTCAAGTGGTCTATACTATACTAAGGGGTGTCTTGTTAGTGCAGTAGATGGAACACCTGGCCTAGAGTTCAGGAAGACCTGAGTTCAAATTTGGTCTCTGACACTTAGTTGTGTGACCTTGGGCAAATCACTTAACCCTGTTTGCCTCTGTTTCCTATTTGTAAAATGAACTGGAGAAGGAAAGGCCAAACAATTGTAGCATCTTTGCCAAGAAAATTCCAAATGAATGACATTAACTTAACTTAACTTAACTTAAGGCTTCAATCAGCAAGATTCAATATTCAATATGTTCATTGATAGATCAAGCAATAGGATTCAATAACCCTCTTTTAAAAAAATAATCGAATCCCATAAAAGAAAAAAATACTCATTAAAACTCATGGTTCTCTCAAAAAGAAAGAGAAAAAAAGAACTCTGGTAGCTTCTGAGGCCCAATGGCCTCACCCACAGCATATACTTAAAATGTCTTTGAAAAGTCACTTAGTTTACAAAATTGAGTTTTAAAAAAAAGGAAAGCAAAAGAAACAAAAGCAAAAACAAAAACAAAATGCAAAAGATTTACTAAGCACTCTTTTGTGCTCTTAAAGAACTTAAAGTTGTGGTGAATTCCAGGCCTTTTCAGTGCCTTTCAAAAGCCAAAACAAAAAAAGACAGGATTAAAGGATAGGTACTGGGAGGGGAAAGGGTGGAGGAGATTGAAGTGGGCCAGAAAATCAGGCCATGTTCTTCAGTGGTTTGCCTGTAGAAGGAAATGCTTGTTAAATTTTAAGATATTTAAGCTGCTAGAATTTGGTGTATGCCACATTGTTTTAACTGGTTCCCCAATTCTCTGCATGCCAAAGTGGCATAATAATATTTTGGTATAGTAGACATAGTGCCAGACTTGAAATCAGGAGAACCAACATTTAGATCCTGCCTCCTCATAGGGGTTCAATCATGAAAAAGTTTTTTATCCTCCCTCAGCCTCTCAAATAGTTCTCTCTCATAAAGTGTGTTGCAATTTGTGAATCTGAAGGAAGTTCCCTCACTTCTGAAATTATAGTTCATTAACTTTTAGTCAAAACCCTTTTGGAATTCATTTATTCATGTTTCCTTTCAAAATCACTTTACACTCTACTCGAGGAGAATTGTCTCTGAACTTTATAGTCATATTTCTCCTTTTGACTCCAGTTAGAATGACTCAGCTATATCACCTGCCTTGTTCACCCACCATTTGTCATTCTCAAGGGGTCTTGGCTAATCCTAAAAGACATAGTTAACTCTTGAAAATGAAGAATTGTAATAATTGAGGATGTTCAAAAGAATATGCTGCAGACTCTGAAAGTGATCCCCAACAGGGAGCAACAAGGACATTCTGATTGGTATAAATTGCCAACCGTTCCTAATGTGACTGTTTAAGATTGGACTAATTCCAATATGGGTGCAGATCTTTAAAAAGAAATAATTAGCCTTATTGCATTAGTTGTATCTCATATGTGATATGATACAAATGCATACTATAAACACACTTAGCTGAAATGGAATCCATGTATGAACATGTATGGATTCAGGTATGTTTACATTTATTTATGATCACAGTTATTTTTACAAATTTATACTCCTTCCCAATCCAATACCCCTTATCCCCATAACTTTTAGGAAAAAATAATTTTCAAGGAGAGAGAGCAAAGAAAAAAATATTTGCAATCTGTAGGCTTCCAAACTCTACTGCAGTGTTAGATATATTTTTTTCTTTTTCTGAATACAGTGTGTCTTATATTCAATTCTCTGTTGTTTTTTTTTTAATTTCCCCTGGGTACTGTAGGTGTAACCCACAGTATAATTAATGGGTCTTGTATTGCACCATTGTACTGAGCCTTTTTTAACCCATTTTAATGACGCCCATGAAAAGTTCAGAAAGGCAATTTCTTTTTTGGTATTTCACATGGTTTGGGGGAAGGGGCAATCCCATTCCCCCACCCCCACCACCCCCACCCCCGCCCCAATCCTTAAGGTTGTATTTTTCCTTTAGGACAAAAACCCTCTTTTCTTCCTCCTGATCAGTTTATTCTCTTTTTTGTTTTTTTCTTTCTATCCCTCCCCTCAATACATGACAATTTATCATGAATGGTATTTAGTATGAATAATGGCTCAAGGAAAAATAATGACCCTGACTGCCATATTCTTGATCTCCAGGGTATTCAGGGAGGACTAGCACTTCTGGTGTGAGGGCTGCTGAGCTCTTTTTAGCACTGCCCATCCATCTTTGGTGTCCACTTTTCACCCAAATATCACCTTTGGTTCCAAGAAGCTGTAGCATGTACAACGGCTACAACCTGGTAAAGTCATCTCAGCAGATAGGCCAGGTTGAAGGTCATTGATAGGCCTCAAACTCTTTGGTGAGCTGCGGGGATGTCTACCTTCTAAGCATGTAAAGACTTTCCCCAGTGGAAGTTATGAGAGCATTTTGCTCCAATGGCGATGAAAGCAGCTGAAACAGACACTGTGGAGCTCTTAGCTTGGTCAAATGTTGAAGACCCCAAGGCCATCCACTGCATCCCGAGACAGTCAGTCATCCTGACTTTTGTCTTGCCACTGGACTTCAATGACTCTGAAAGAGAGAGTGAAACTGATGACTGTGCAATTCTGACTCACTTAAATCCAATTCACGTACAAGTCAAGACATCATCCTCCTGATGTCATTCGTCCTCTGAAAAAGGAAGAATGAACAACAACAATCACCTCCTCCTATTTTACCACAGGCGACATTTATACTGGAATGAATTACTTTCTAAAAGCCCATTGGGTCTATATAGATATAATCACTTACTAGACTATTGCTGAGAGAAGCAAAAATAATTTTTAAAAACTTGAGAATGTAAGTAACAGCTAAGGATGAATATTCTTTTCTGGATATGAACTACTGTAGCTAAGGAATGGAAAATGTTGCTCTGGTGAGGGAGGTATGAAGAAGCTCCACTGAACCTTAACAATTTAAGATTATAAAGAGCATTTTTGGAGGCATATATTTTTGTCACCATCCATGAACATTATCTATGGAATGCTTGCTAAATAAGGTACTATTTGGGACAGATCATTGTCCATCTGAACAATCAATGAAGGAGAGCTCTGCTTACTTCCTACTTGGCATGTGTTGTAGAAAGATGCCCATCAGTGCTAGAAGGCTAAGAAATCCTTTGCATTCAGGAAACAGAGAGATCAATCCATCCCTCTTTGGAACTCACCCATTTCTGTAGAGTGGGAAACCACAGGCATACAACTCTAGTGTTATTTTCAATTCTTCATTCTCACCCCACACATACAATCAGTTGCTAAATCTTGTTTTATATCATCAATATCTCTTTAAATGTCCACTTCTCTCTGAGACTCAGACTCAGAGAGCCTCCTTAGCTCAGGCCTATATCACTTCTACCTGGACCATTGCAACTAGGTGGAAGAGTGGCTTGATCATGGCACTTGACACCTGAGTTCAAAACTTGCCTCAGGCATTTAACAGATGTGTCATTCTGGGAAATTGCTTTACTTTACCTCTCTCAGCTTCAGTTTCCTTATCTGTAAAATGGGAATAATAATAATAATAATAATAATAATAATAGCACCAAAATCACAAAGTTGTTCTGAGGTTCAAATAAGTTGTTGTATATAAAGTACTTTGCAAAACTTAAAAGTTATCTATAAATATAAGCTATGATTAGTTGTTATTTAAGTCTCCAATACATTCCACACACACTTGTTAAGTTATAAATCTGACCAGGATCTAGCAGAAGTATCAGGATCTAAGTCCTATCTCTGACAGTGCCTCAGTGCCCCAGGCAATTCTTTAAGAATATTCTTTAAGACTTGGCACTTGCATTCCTTCCCCCTCCCTCCCTTTTGTGAGGTAATTGGGTTAACTGATTTGCCCAGGGTCACACTGCTAGTAAGTGTCTGAGGTCACTTTTGAACTCAGGTCCTCTTGACTCCAGGGCCAGTGCTCTATCCACTGTACCACCTAGCTGTCCTACTTGAATTTCTATAAAGACTATCCTCACCTGACAGTTCCCTAAACTAATAAAATCACAGATACAATTTCCAACCCTTTCTTTTTCCCAGTCCCTCACCAGAATCTCACTAAGACCTATGAAATATGCTGAACATGGAAGAAAATCCTTTTAGTGATAAAGAAATTGAAGCTTAGAGTAAAAAATGATTTACCCAATGTGGTACAGCTAATTAGTATTTGAGACAAGATTTGAACCAAGTTCTTTTCTATTATAAACATAATAGAAGCTCACCAAACCATGATTGATGGTCCCTGCCCCATAAGCCTGGGAGTCAATCGGTAAGATTACTTGATTTGGTAGTCCAGAAGACATCAATTTTAATCCTGTCTCAGACACTAGTTGTATTATCCTGGGCAAGTCTCTTAATTTCTTTCATCAGTTTCCTTATCACAAATTATTGTGAAAATGAAGAGATCACACATACATACATACACACACACACATGCATACACACACACAGTTATTTGAAAACCTTAGAGTGCCATATTACTGTCAGCTCTTATTAAGGAGTTTAAAATCTAGTTACAGAGAGGAGACTGACACCATAGATAGAGATAGAGATAGATAGATAGATAGATAGATAGATAGATAGATAGATAGATAGATAGATAGATAGATAGAGATAGATAAATAGAGATATAGACATAGATATAGATATGATAGGGAACAGTAAAAAGCCACATGAATACAATGAAATACTCAATTGTATGGTACAGATTCCAAGTGTTAGAGTTGGCTGCCTTTATAGTTGATGAGTAAAAAGTGCTATACAAGTGAAAAAATTACAGTATTCTTCCTTCTTGGAGTCACATTCCCAAAGAACAGAATGTGATTCCAAGTTTCAATATTTTGATTATGTTTTTAAGAATCTTTCATAGTGTGCAATCTGTGAAATGACAATACTAAGATAGTGGGTGTAGACCATTGTTCTTACAAAATGAAACATTACATCACCTTTTCTCTATTATTCCAGGACCTCTTAGACAAAAATGTTGTCTCTTAAGATCAATATTGACTTTCTACAGAAAGCCATTGATCCTTTGGCAGACTGAGGAGATTCAGTGTCCTATAATTCTGTATCCTGAAAGAACAGATGAATCATTAAGTCCAAAGTTAATCAGCATGTAGCTGATCCTGGGTTCTCAAAAGCTGTGCCCAGTCTTTGTGCCCAGGACAACACAATTTCTGGTGGGTCTTACCACACTGGACAGGATTCAAGGATGACCTTGTGGATGAACTTTGTCAGAGGACTCATCTAGATTAGATTTATCCCTTAGTTGGGTGCGGACACGATGAATTTTTTGGCCATGACTATTAAAGGTTGTCTACTAACTCACAAAAATAGTTATGGTCTTCACTGATGGAGAGAACAACATTCCATTGAAAATAAAGATTGAAATAGAATGTGGAAATCAAAACTCAGCAACCAGTGCTTTTGGACAATGGATTTTCATGTTAATTTAAGGGTTAATCATATTTACCTATGACATCCTTTTTTTATTCCAAAAGTTAGATTATCATTAAGAAAGGTAACATGTGGTTGTTTCACTGTCCTCAACCCCTTTCTATATCCCACCTCTTCTTTTTCATCTCTCTGCTCACTCGTTATCTCTTATTCATATATTAACCATATAAGTTACTTCATCCCAGAATTTCAGCTCCTATGATCTTTTCACTCTCTAACAGTCCCCTATTCCTATGACCTCCTTCTTCCATTGTTCAGCTCTTTCTTGAGCCTCTATTTCTTTTTTGTTTTTTTTTTAACTTTTTTTTTTTGATGAGGCAATTGGGGTTAAATGACTTGCCCAGGATCACACAGCCAGTAAGTGTCAAGTGTCTGAGGCTGGATTTGAACTTAGGTCCTCCTGAATCCAAGTCCAGTGCTTTATCCACTGCGCCACCTAGCTGCCCCTTGAGCCTGTGAGATTTAAAATTGGATATTAGATCATAAATCTCCCCTACTTAACCCTTCCCCTAATTTATCTCCCAGACTAGCAAATGGAAGAAGCCTCTGGTTTTCTAGATAGAGCCTTTATTGTATATAAGGTGTTGTTGATTAGAAGGATAGGAAAATAGAAATACAGTACAAATCGTCTTAAATCTAGGCTTAGTCTATATTCCTTATAAAAACTCACCAAACCGATTTAGGCCACCTTTGGAGTGAGTCAGACCGTCTGTCCCGCGCCGCCAGGAGTCCCGCCAAGCCGGCAAAAAAAGGCTACTCCCCTTCTCTCCACCCCGGAAGTCAAAAAAACCCCGGCAGGCAGTCTGACATGCGCAGCAGGCGGACTGTTCATCTCCTCCCCAAAAGGGTGGTCCTTGAAAAACTGGCGTCTTTCAGTTATCCTAACCGACTGTTAAAAACTTTCATATTTTACCACATTTCCCCCCTTTGCTTCCTCAAGAAATGGAATGTTTCCTTGATGGAACAGTAAAAAGAATATAATAACTTCTGCTGACTAATAATATGCGAACAACAATACAGAAAAGGAAGAGAGGAAAGTTTTGTCCAGAGGGGCGATTTTTTTTCTTTCCTCATGAACCAACGCTTTGACATTAGTCTTGCAAAGGGAGAGCCTCTGCAGAGAGTACATGTTACAGATAGTATATAACAGAAAGGAGATAGTAAAAGCTAATAAAGCAAAACAGTTCATATAAAGTCTCTGAGTTCTCTTGTCTTCTTGAAGTGGTAAGATGTCATCAGGAGGAAACTGGATTCTGGTCTGGAAAACTGGATTCTGGACTCTGGACTCTGGTCTGGAAAGCTGGATTTCTTCTTTAACTGTTTGAATTGCTGTATTTTTTTTTTTTTTTACTAAACCTTAGCATAGCATTTTGCAATCAGTAACACTTTTTACCACCATGTGTCTGGATCAAAGTCAAATTTAGTATGTGTTCATGACACCTGAAAATGTTATGGAAAGGTTATCATACCATATCTCATGGTTCCGAGACAGCCAGTGATTGTGCTAGGCCACAGGTGAATTCAACTGAGTGAGATAAAAAGATAAGTAAGTTCAGTTAAATTAGGTTAAATTAGGAGGGAGAGAGGATGAATACTGGACTGTGCCTAGTAATTGTGCTCTACATGGTCACCATCATAAGCAAACCATGGACTTATGTACACCTGTCTCTCCTTTTGTTGCACATATATTCTCTCCAGGGCCTGCATCAGAGTTCACAGCAAGTTAGTCTCTGAAATGATAAGTTTCCATATTTCTGAAATCTCATTAATTTCACCAAAGACAATATGATGGTAAAAATGTGTGCTATGCTGCATAACTGAGAATATATTAGTGATATATACAATAATTCCAAACCATACCCAGAGTATAATGACATATAAATAATAAACGAATGTAAATAGCTGATTATATTAGACATTGTTACATAATCTTCTTTTAGACATTATTACATAATCTTCTTTTAGCAAGTAGACCACATCATCTTATACATGAATTCTCTAGTATAACAGTAGCAGATACTTAAAGTGGTGATTAATTCATCAAAAAGAAATAAGACTTCAATAAGCAAGATTCAATATTCAATAGCATATACTTAAAATGCCTTTGAAAAGTCACTTAGTTCACAAAATCGGGTTTTTAAAGAAAAGCAAAAGAAACAAAAGTAAAAAAAAAAAAAAAACAAAGCAAAACCAAAAACCAAAAATAAAAGGCAAAAGATTCGCTAAGCACCCTTTTGTGCTCTTAAAGAATTTAAAGGTGTGGTGAATTCCAGGTCTTTTCAGTGCCTTTCAAAAGTCAAAACAAAACAAAAAGCAAAAAGGATTAAAAAAAAAAATAGGTATAGGGTAGGGAAAAGGGTGGGAGAAATTGAGGTGGGCCAGAAAACTAGGCCATGTGCTTCAGTGCTTTTGCCTGTGGAAGGAAATGCTTGTTAAATTTTAAGGTATTTAAGCTGCTAGAGTTTGGGGTATGCCACATTGTTTTAACTGGTTCCCCAATTCTCTGCATGCCAAAGTGGCAGGGGTTTCTGAATTGTCATTGATCTTTCTAATGCTGTCATAATGTTCTTTATGGTAGAAAATGTGGAGTTCTCTAGCATCAGTTTTGTCTGTGCCACTGATTTTCAATAAAGGCTGATTTAATTGATGAACCACAACATTCAGCTGATGCTGCTTAGCAAATGCTACAATTGTATCATTTCCTCCCCACTTTCCAAATTTCTTTAATTCATCAACATATTCTTCAAAAGGGGAGTCATTTACTATAAAAGACTCAAACTCTTGTCTATGGTTAATCATATAAGAAGCAGCTTCTTGTCTGTGTCTGAGATGATTTCTACAGTGACCTTCTAGCTGGTCTGCTAAAGCCCTAAAAAGGCAATTTCCGTCTCCTGATACTTTACGAAGACTGAGTCCCAAAGCATTTAACTGATCAGTGGGATTATTAAATGGGAACTGCCTTTTTCCTCTGAACTCTCTTTGCTCTTTAACAGTTGCTATCTTTAGGGTTTTTACCTCTTTAGCGTCTACCTCAGGTCTATCTGAAATCTCTTCACCTATGAATGGTGCAGGCTTTATATGAGAGCAATGAATCCATGAGTCTTTTTCACCAATTTTAATGGCAGTAGGAGTTGTCAATAATACCTGAAAAGGTCCTTCCCAGGCAGGTTGAGTTCCACTGGTTTTCTGAAAATTCTTTACATATATTTTATCTCCTGGGTTGAACTTATGCAATGAAAAGTCTAATGGTCCTGCCTGGACCACAGCTCCTGCCTCATGGAGTTCACGTAGCCTGGTCTGTAATTCCTGTATATAGGAAGCAACAGAAGTATCACCTCCCACCAGTGATGTATAAACTGGGGAAAAAGTTTTAGCTTGGATAGGAGGGTGACCAAAAAGCATTTCATAAGGAGATATATGAAGTTCTCCTCTTGGTCTACTTCGTAGATAGAATAATGCCAATGGTAGAACATCAGGCCATTTCAAATGGGTTTCAGTACATAATTTGCCAATCATACTCTTAAGCTCTTTATTCATACATTCGACTTGGCCTGAACTTTGTGGATGGTAGGGCGTGTGGAATTTTGGAGTCACTCCCAAGAAAGAGTAGATTTGGGATAAAATCGAATCAGTGAAATGTGTGCCTTTGTCAGAATCGATGCGGGCTGGTGGGCCAAAACGAGGTACTATCTCTTTAAGAAGAATTTTGGCAACAAAGGCAGCTGTGGCTCGGGGGCTGGGAAAGGCCTCCACCCACCGAGTGAGCTGATCAACTATAACAAGGCAAAATTTATAATGTCCTGCTTTTGGCATAGTAATATAATCAATTTGTAAGTGCTCAAAAGGTGTATATGCTAGAGGACGCCCTCCATAAGCTTTGGCCTTAAAAGCATACTGATTATAAGACTGACATGTGGAGCAGCCCGAGCAGATTCGAGATGCTGTATTAGTCACACCTGGTGCTATCCAGGTTCTCTTAATAGAGTCTACAATGCCTTGTGTACCAAAATGGCCTTTTCTGTGAACAGAGAGGCATACCTGGTGGTAGAATTTCCGGGGAAGAAATGGCTTACCTTCCGGAGACACCCAGATGCCATTGATCTGTTTCGCCTTAAATTTCTTTTTCCACTTTTCTACTTCAGAATCGTCATAGGTTAGGTTGGAAGGAATATCCTCAGAAGGTGAAAGGTTAAATACATGTTCAGGAGCTTCTAATGCAGCAAGCTTGGCTGCAGAATCAGCTCGTGCATTTCCCTTTGAAACAGGATCACTATTCCCTGTGTGGGCAGGGCAATGTACAACGGCTAGGGAAGAAGGCAGTTTTAGGGCATCTAAGAGGTCCTTGATAAGGTCCCCATTGGCAATAGCCTTGCCCGAGGATGTTAGAAAGCCTCGTTGACGCCAAATCATACCAATAAAGTGGCATATGCCAAAGCCATATTTCGAGTCAGTAAAAATGGTGGCACTCTTATCTTTAGCTATATTACAGGCCTGTGTAAGAGCCACAAGTTCAGCAGCCTGTGCACTAAAATGGGAAGGCAGAGAAGCTGCCCAGAGGGTGTCATAATCAGAAACTACAGCAGCTCCAGTAAAACGGGTTCCCTCTCTCATAAATGAGGAACCATCTGTATAGAGGACAAGATCAGGATTTTCTAAAGGTGTATCAAAAAGATCGTCACGGGGTTTTTCAGCCATATCAACTAAAGAAGCACAGTCATGCAATGGTTCCCCCGAGAATGGTAAGTTAGGGAGTAGTGTTGCTGGATTAAGAACTGTGCAGCGTTTTAAAGTGATATTCTCATTACCTAACAGGGTTATTTCATACTTAGCCAGCCTTTGATCTGAAAAGGCTTGTGTCCTGTGACGTAGTAAGAGAGCCTCCACCTCGTGAGGGCATTGCACAGTTAGAGGGTTACCTAGGACCAAATCAGAGGCTTTTTCTGCCAAAAGCGCTGTGGCCGCCACTGCTCTAAGGCAAGGTGGCGCTCCAGCCGCTACAGGGTCCAGCTGAATTGATTAGTAGGCTATAGGACGTTGGTTAGGCCCCAGTGACTGAGTCAGGACTCCAGAAGCCACCCCCCTTTGTTCATGCACAAAGAGAGTGAAAGGCTTACTATAATCTGGCAGTCCTAGGGCAGGTGCTGATAACAAGGCCCGTTTTAATTCTTTTATGGCTGAGAGATGCTGGGGATCCAACTGTAAACTGTCTGGAACAGAACTTTTTGTAAGAGCTATGAGGGGTTTAGTAATTTCACCAAAAGAGGGTATCCATTGTCTACAGTACCCAGCTGCTCCCAGAATGGCTCTCAACTGCCTCTTAGTAGTGGGGGCAGAGAGTTGTTGAATGGCCTGGACTCTCTTAGAAGAGACAGAGCGAGTTCCAGCAGCCAAAATAAATCCTAAATATTCTACCTGGGGCAAACACCATTGTACCTTTGTCTTGGAAACCTTGTGTCCTCTCTTGTGCAGCTCCAGCAGTAAGTGACGGCTATCTTCCTGACAAATTTCAGCATTAGGAGAGGCCAAAAGTAAGTCATCTACATATTGTACTAGTATGGAGCCCTTAAAGGTAATAGAGGCCAGATCCTGCTGTAAAATTTGGGAAAATAATGTGGGACTGTCTACAAATCCCTGTGGGAGTCTAGTCCAGGTCCACTGTCTATTTTTCCAGGTAAAAGCAAATAAATATTGGAAGTCCTCATGTACTGGTATGGAGAAAAAGGCAGAGCAAAGGTCTACCACTGTGAAACATGTAGATTCATAGGGAATCGAGGAAATTATCGTAGCCGGGTTTGGAACTATGGAATGTCTAGGAATAACATAATTATTAATCGCTCTAAGATCTTGCACAAAACGATAAACAGGTTTACCATCTGGCCCAGGCTTGGGTTTTTTAACTGGCAAAATGGGAGTATTGCATGGAGAGTGATGACATGGAATAATAATACCCTGGCTTTTCAAAGCCTCAATTATAGGGGTGATCCCTTCTATTGCTTCCCTAGACAATGGATACTGTGGAATGGAGGGGGGTGGTCCCCCCTTAACTTTAAAGGTAACAGGCATGGCAGACTTAAGGAGCCCCACCTCATTAGGGGATGAGGCCCATAAAGACTCAGGAATGTCAGAGGGGATTTTGGATACCTCCCCTGCTGTTCCTTGAGCTTCTGTAAGTAAAATTGGTAATAAATGAACAGTATCCTCTGGCAATTGTAAGGAGACAGCCCCATCTGGAGCACAAGATATGGTTGCTCTAAGCTTGCAAAGGAGATCACGACCTAATAAATTTACAGGGGCATCAGGCATGAGTAAAAATGAATGTTCCACTGTTAAGGGCCCCATAGATACCATGCGAGGATTCAATTTTGCCACTCTCTGGCTCTTTCCTGAGACTCCCACTACATTCAAAAATCCTACAGGTCTACACCCAGCATCTGGTTTGCTTACTAATACTGATTTAGAGGCTCCTGTGTCTAGCAGACAATCATAATAAGTCTCCCCCACTTTTAAGGTGACATGTGGTTCATTACTCTGGGGAGGTGAATGGACTGGCACAAGTGCATTCAAAAAATCCGGATCTGGGAATATATGGCTTTCATTATCTATGTTCCATTCCTCCCCAAGACACCATCATTCCTGTGTCCTCTTCTGAGGGGGGTCTTGGTTACCATTATTCTGGTACTGCCTTTCTGTATTCCTCCAAAAAGATCTATTTCTATTTTGATTTCGCCTGTAATTAGAATTAGAATTTCTTCTCCAAGTCCTACATTCTCTCAATTCATGCCCCTCCTTACGACAGTAACAACACACCTTAGTGTCCTTGTTCCAGTGTCCACATGGCTGACTAGGAATCGCTGGTGCCAGAATGCTCTGTTTAGGGTGATCTGGATCTTCCTCACGTGAGTCAAAGACATAATTTGCAAGTTCCTTAATTCTATCTACTGAGAGATTTCTCCAGTCTGGACATTGTTTCAGAAAGTATCTGCGTATTTCTGGCAGTGAATTATAAACAAATGTGTTGAGAATGATACAGGAATCTCTTAAATCTACTGGATCCAATCTGGTGTACTGTCTAGCGGCCTCACAAAGTCTATCATAAAATCTGTTTGGTCTTTCATTAGCCTCCTGAGGTAGGCTTAAAAATTTCTGCCAGTTTTCCGGTTTTCTAGAGCAAGATTCCATTCCCTTCAGAAGTGTTTCTCTAGCATCTTTTAATCTTTGGAAATCCCTATCATCATTATAATTCCACTCTGGATCCTTTAGAGGCCATTCCACATCGGCCTTACCTTTCGCAACAAGGGCATTTCCTGCTGAGATAATATCTGTAATCTCAGTTGGGGACAGTAAAGTTTCCAAAAGGCAAGTAACATCAGCCCAACTGGGTTGATATGCATTAAATATAGTCCTTAACTGTGAAATTACAGTGTTTGGATTTTTCTCAAAACTAGGGATGATTGATTTCCATGCGCTCAAGTCACTTGGTCTAAAGGGGCTATATTTTCTGACTTGAATTGGCACTCCCTTCTTACTATGTTCTATAGCTTCCTGCAGAGGGAGTAGTTTCTGCTGATCTGATTCTGAACTTGGATCATCTCTAGTAGAAACAGCCATTTTGAGGTCTCTCTCCATATGTGAGAGTTTCCCCCACATCATAACAATGATAATAACAAAAACAATGATAATAACAAAAACAAAAAAAAAACAACAAAAAAAAATAAAATCCTTAGTCGTATGAACTATGGATGTGGTATTAAAAGGTATTTCAATTGCAGGCATAAAATTTCTACTTATATTAAACGTATTTTCCCAAAGATTCTCACGTATACTATTATACAAAAAACTTTTTGCTGCCTGAATGAGGAAAAAACCAATAATGTTATGAAGGACCATTGAGTAAACTATTCCTCTAAGTCGGGATGTTATGCTGTCCCAATACATTCCGATGAGAAAAATCAAAGGGATGGTAGAATATTCAAGCATCTTGCCCTTTAAACTGGGCTGGCTTTTCTGTTTAAAGCGAGACTTTTAGAGGCTTAAAGTCTTTAAGGGAGATTAGACAAAGGGAAAGTCCGCGGGGGGGGGGGGGGGGGGTATTTGGAAAATACACCGAATTAGCCGGCTTATGGCCAAACTAGGGAGGGTGGGAGGGTCCTTAAGGTCCCTTCGGGGTCGCCAAACTGTGAGATTTAAAATTGGATATTAGATCATAAATCTCCCCTACTTAACCCTTCCCCTAATTTATCTCCCAGACTAGCAAATGGAAGAAGCCTCTGGTTTTCTAGATAGAGCCTTTATTGTATATAAGGTGTTGTTGATTAGAAGGATAGGAAAATAGAAATACAGTACAAATCGTCTTAAATCTAGGCTTAGTCTATATTCCTTATAAAAACTCACCAAACCGATTTAGGCCACCTTTGGAGTGAGTCAGACCGTCTGTCCCGCGCCGCCAGGAGTCCCGCCAAGCCGGCAAAAAAAGGCTACTCCCCTTCTCTCCACCCCGGAAGTCAAAAAAACCCCGGCAGGCAGTCTGACATGCGCAGCAGGCGGACTGTACCCAGCAGGCAGTCTGACATGCGCAGCAGGCGGACTGTACCCGGCAGGCAGTCTGACATGCGCAGCAGGCGGACTGTACCCGGCAGGCAGTCTGACATGCGCAGCAGGCGGACTGTTCATCTCCTCCCCAAAAGGGTGGTCCTTGAAAAACTGGCGTCTTTCAGTTATCCTAACCGACTGTTAAAAACTTTCATATTTTACCACAAGCCTCTATTTCTCTCTTGACTTTCTAAGTCCCTAGACTTCATCACTATATGTCCAATGAGATAACTTCCCCCAGCAACCACAGATTTTCAGCTTTTTATGTATTCTCTTCCCCCATTAGAACATAAAGTCCTTGAAGTCAGGGACTATCTTTTTTATTCATATTTGTTGAACATTTAGCACAATGCCTGGCACTTGTTTAATGCATGAATAACTGATTCAAATATAAGTATATAAGATAAAGCATTCACTAGTCCAGTTATTGACTTTTGAAACAAGGTTATTGCATTGTTCTAATTATCAATCTCACAAAGTTGTGAGGAAAACATCTCATAAACCTTGAAATAAATTGCTAATATAAATCATTATTCCTCCCCTAACCACAGATGATATATGTATGCCTGGAATTATATCTATTTTTGTAGCCCTAGCATCTTGAACAATGTAGTGCACATGGTAGGCACCTAATAAACTTTGGTTGAATTCAATTTAATTAAGATATAGCCAATACATTTTTTTTCCAAATGTAAATGTCTTGAAAAAAAAAACAACAAAAAACAAAAAGCAACTGACTGCAACTTTGAATCAATGTTATTGCTAGTTAACTAACCAGAGAACTATATGAGAGTGGAAGTAGGAATGTCACTCAACTTTTCTAGATATCAGCTAATTTACTAGTCTTTAAAGAAAGGGGAAGAGTGTGTGTGTGTGTGTGTGTGTGCGTGTGTGTATGTTTGTGCGCATGCACAGACATGCACATGCAAGCTGATGGAAGGTTATATTTTATTTAGAGATTTTATAAGACCTGACCACAACCTAAAATGAGTGATGTATCAAATCAAGTCAACAAACATTTAATATGTGCCAGGCACTCTTTTAAGTGCTGGAGATACAAATAGAAGTTTGTTTGTTTTTGTTTTGTGTTTTTTTTTAAAAGACAGTCTTTGCCTTCAGGAACTTATATTTTAATGGGGAAAGACCATACATAAAAGGAAGCTGAAAGGGACTAGGGTTCTATGGGAAAAGAAGTCTAGAGAGTTAGGATTGGAGCACAGAGAGGAATGGAGTGAATATGGCTGGATTGGACCCTTCCTTAAAACTAGAGAGAGGTTTCAGAGGAACTGATTGATCAAAGAAAGAGGCTACAAATGTGAAGGGATCTTTCAACATGAGAGGGACTATGTAGTAAAGGGATCTTCCAGCAGGGTGAGAAAGCTGCTGGGCTATGAGAAGTCAGATAATCAGGAGCAGGGCTAGAAGAGGAATGAGAGTCAACTCATATCTAGGTTGGCAGTCATCTTTATTACAACCCATATTTGAAGAGTGGAAAGTACTGTCTATACTTCAATTCAACTATATTTAGCAGATTGTTATGTAGTGCCAACTATGTGCAAGATTTGCAATGCAATACCTCCCCATAACCACACACACACACACACACACACACACACACACACACAGAGCAGTGTGGTGTTGTATAGTGTAGTGTAGTGTAGTGTAGTGTAGTGGGAACCAGAGAGGCAACAGCAGGAAGACTAGGAGTTAAGTGCCCTTATGAAACATACTGGCTATGTGACCTTGTCATTTAACCTATCAGTGCCCCTAGGCTACTTTATATAACT
Organism: Dromiciops gliroides; assembly: GCF_019393635.1. Taxonomy (NCBI): domain Eukaryota; kingdom Metazoa; phylum Chordata; class Mammalia; order Microbiotheria; family Microbiotheriidae; genus Dromiciops; species Dromiciops gliroides. Next base: position 108,969,648 of record NC_057865.1, on the reverse strand, counting down.
ATAACTTTCAGTCATTGCTTATCTCAGAGAGTTTCTAAATGAAACATGTATATATAGTATATACAGATATATGTACAAATACATACCTATACTCACATATGTTTATGTGTATATGTATATATGCATGTGTATACACATACATATATTCATGTTTATGCATGTGCAAAATTATATGTGTGTATACTCTGTACACATACACACATTATATGTGTGTGTGTGTGTATATATATATATACATATATGTGTGTACACACATGCACATATATCAATGAGTTATCAATGCACTTTGGCTAGTAAAGAGGGAAGGTGAAGAACTGTTCTTTAAATAAATAATGCAATGGCCATATCGATTACGGCAAGCCCTGTTTACACTTTGCCTTTTCTTTTTTCTTATTAGTCTTCTTTATACGAGCTCTTTTGTGGTTTATTTTTATTTGAAATGAGAGTCCTATTTTTGAGCCACCAGAAGAATCTTTACAGTTAATCACTGGAGCGATACAAATAGAGGATTATGAATTGAGGTGACAAGCAAACAGTAGAGATGGGTGAACTCTCTAGCATGGAGAGTTTGTTTTCATGCAAATCTCTAGCAAATTCTCAGAGGAAGATAAAAACTGAAAATTATCTGATCAAGAGGAAGAATATTTTCTAAGGAGTGCATAGTTTTATACTATTGCTATTATTGTTTCTCTAGTTTCCAGGAGGCACAGCAGACTACTTAAATAAACAAAAATAAACACAGAAACCTGGTGAAATGATTTTGTTTGCATGAATTAGCAACAGAAGAGAAATCTTAAAAGAAAAAAAGGAAGGTTTATTTGTAATATTTAATTGTACGTATTTAATTTATTTTTGAAAACCCCTCGATTGCAACATTGTTAGCTATTCTATGTTGCTGTTGTGCTTTAAAAAAATAGGGAAAGAAATACAGTCTTCACTGTATACCAGTTTTATCCTCCCTCCTCTAAGTCAGAAGTTGTAGGGAGCAGAATTAAGATTGATGTAAGAGGGTGAGTGGGTGGGGAACATTCTTTATCAAAAGAGCTGTGTTAAATTCAAATAGTATATTTCATGAAGGATTGAGTTCCTCATTTCTGGAGGCTTTCATGATTACTTGTTTGAGAGATTCCTAATTCAGGGTCTGACTAGATGAATGTAGCAATTCTAAAATTATAATAATAACTGTTGTTTGCATAGCATCTCACAGCAACATTTTGAGGTGGTAATAAAAACCTGATATCAGGCTCCTTATGCAGGTGGGAAACAGGTTGATAAAAGAGAAATGATTAATTTGGGACTTCTGGATTAATAAGTTTTGGGGCTGGGATTCACATCCAGTTCTACATTCTCAATTTCAGTGTCCTTTCCAACTCTTGGCATTGCTTTTTGGCCCAGATTTTCTGATTGAATGGAAGATTGAAAATACAATTTTTTAAAAAACATAAATTAAAAAATTAAATTAAAAAGAAAAGAATAAGACAATTGGCAGCTGCTCATTAGATCATAATGTATTTTTTTAAGGGGGGGACATTCTCAGCAGCTTAAAGAGTTATATAGATTTTCTCCCTCTCTTGTACTTACTAGAAACACAGATTCTTTCTTAGACATTTATTGCAAAACTATATACATCAGGGGCGGCTAGGTGGCAAAGTGGATAGGGCACTGGCCCTGGATTCAGGAGGACCTGAGTTCAATTCTGACCTCAGACACTTGACACTTACTAGCTGTGTGACCCTGGGGAAGTCACTTAACCCGCATTGTCCCCCAAATAAAAAGTATATACATCAACATAAATGTCACATTTACCCTTTTGGTCACTTTTGTCAGTACCATCCCAATCACAAAAGCAAAGAATGTTGGAGCTTGAAGGGTCCTCTAGAGCCTAAGTAGTCCGATCTCTTCATTTTACAAGGATGGAAACTGAAAAAGACAGGAATTAAGTTCAGAGTCACACAGTTTATATCTGAGATGGGATTTGAATTTAGGTCTTTCTGACTCTAGTTCCAGTCCCCTGTCCATTGTGTCAACTACCTACCTCTACACCAGATGTGTCAAACCCCTGCTGGAGTAGAATAGGAACCAGATTAAAATGTAATTAGGGAATATTTTGCAAAATAAATAAAAAATGCAATGCACCATAATTATGCTTTGTGGTTTTCTAAGTCAAAAAGCCATGCACATAGATTCATTTCTAGTTGAGGTTGACAACACGGTTCTATCCTATATTGCCTTTCTCTTCTCTCAGGTTATATGGCTACTTGATGGTAGAACCTAAACTTGAACTCAGAAATCTTGACTCTCAATCCAGGGCTCTTTTCACTCACACAGAGTTAATTAAATGGCCATAGGACATTAACCTGTGAGACTCAGAGTTTAATAAGCTTTTCAGCATTGTAATGACATTTGCTAGCTTGGTGGAATGAGATGAAGTGATTCAAATACATCTTCAATGTCTTCAGTCTTCCTTTCATTTCTCTCTATCACTTTCCCCTCCCTATTTGAGGATACCAGTGTCTTTATCCCCAACAAAACTTGTTCTGATGAAAGGATCTTTTATCAGTCACATTTTGTATGAATTAAGACTATTTCTTCTTCTATGAAGGCATTTGTCTATTAAAGCTTATGCACTCTATCATTCTAATTCTTAAAGAAAAAGTTTAATCTCTTATTGAATAAAGAATTTTAAATTATCAGAGAGAAGCTCAGAGGAGTGAAATATGGGCATGATCTCTGAAATGTGATGATATATGGAAACACCCATTTTATCTAAGAGCATGATTCATCATGTGGCTAGGATTCTTTGAAAACTTGAAGCAGTGACTAACTAGAAGATGAGCAGAAGTGAAAGAAGAGTCTTCTGGGAGGGTAGAAACAATGGGGCTCTATGGGTGCTCTGAATCAAGGCTTTACACCAAGCAGCACTATTGGAGATGTCTAGGAGCCAATAGCAGATAGACTGCAGGGCATGGGACACTTTGGAATCAGCCAGTTCTTTGAGCAAAGACTTCAGATGTATCCCATCTAAATGGGAGAGTTTTAATCATCTTAAGCATATATAATAATGGCTGAAAAGTTAAATCAAAAGATGATCTTTGTTGTTGTTCTGTCATTCCAGTCATGTCCAACCCTTTGTAACTGCATTTCTTTTGTTTTGTTTTGTTTTTGGCAAAGACACTGGTGTGGTTTGCCATTTCCTTCTCCATATCATTTTATAGATGAGGAAACTGAGGCAACCAGGGTTAAGTAACTTGCCCAGGGTCACCAAACTATTAAGTGTCTAAAGCCAGATTTGAAGAGGATTCTAATTCTAAGCCTAGTGCTCTATCCAATGTACCACCTGGGAGCCCTAAAGATAGTCTTTGTACATGTTTATAGTATGTAGAGAACCTTGGACATGTATATAGCACCTTTTCTATCAAATACAACTCTAATCTATTTCATCTTTAACTTGTGTGGTCATGATATAGCCAAAATGGGTACAAACTCTCTGTGCATGACTGATAGGCAGCTGGTAGCACAGTGGATAGAACTCTCAGTTTGGAGTCAGGACTACCTGAGTTAAAATCTAACCTCACACACTATCTATGTGACCCTAGACAAGCCACTTAACTTCTATTTTCCTCAACTATAAAATGGGAATAATAATAGAATTTTACCTTTTAGGATTGTTGTGAGGATCAAATGAGATAATATTTGTAAAAAGCACCTAACACAGTACCTGGCAAATAGTAGGAACTATATAAATGCTCATTTTCTTCTAGCGATAGGGGAGGTATCACTCAAGATTTTCTTTGTTGTCTCCTCATCCTTGTATATTTCCCCTACTTTATAAAGAGAATATTGAGGCCAGCAAGGAAGGGACTTAGCTAGAAAGACTAGGGGGAATCTTTTGTACCCTGACCTCATCTGAGAAGAAGCACATGGAGAAAATATCAACAGAGAAGACAGAAGAAAGGACTTGCTGGAGCAAGTGTAGGCTCTGGATCAGCCAATCAACTTGGGATGAAGAGGAACTTCCTTGAATTTGGAGAGGCCATGTTGGTTTTGAAAGTTCATGGTTTGACATCATGGATCTCCAGGTAGGTCAAGGTTAGAAATGCACCAACCTGGAGTACTCCATGCTGTTGATCTGTTCGCTAGCAGCAAACACCAATATCTCCCATGTTCCTCAGGAACATAACTCCTCTTTGTCTTCCTTAACTGTTGATCAAAATGCAGCTCCAGGGTAAAGTGTATTATATTACCTTTCAAAGTGGGAAAGTTCAAACTGCCTATTAGTGGATCATGATGATGTGTTACCATTAGTGATAAATGCCTAAAACCACCATAATCATGATGTATATTGTAATAAGAGGACAATTCTTTGGTCATGGCTCATATATATATAATCTAGAAAAACATGGTAAACAATGGCAATGTGGCGATCTTTATACTTTATTTACTGGATATATTTGTATGATGATAGGAGAGCTCTGAAAATATAATACTTTTGTTTTTACTTTCACTTTAAGACACTGCAGATGTTTTGTCTGCCACTCACCTTCTCTACTACCCAGCACATGCTCTTTTTTTATTGGTTGATTCTACCTGCCTAATTGACTTATCTACCAAAATAATTATGTCAATCAAACCATGCACCAACTTATCATTCAATTTTTGTGATATATGCTCCTAGACAAATACAAATCTATGTTGGTCTAATATTATTTGATGTACATCTGTATATGTGAATTCATATTTATGTGTGCATCTGATTGTAGCCATATCTAAGCATAGATGTTATGAGACTATATCAGTGGGTGAATAGTTCTGAATGTAGCTCCATGATCCCAAAATACCCAGAAGTAGAGTAAAATATTCAGTCAATTATCCAGATGTTTTGTTTATCCAATGCCAAATATATTCCAATTTTTATCTGCTATATAAGGAACTAAAAGAAGGATTAGTCTATGAAATTCATCATGGTAGGAGAAAGTTTAATATGCTTTTTAAATTTTTTCCTTCTGGTTCCCTTAATAAGGAAGGGGGCATCTCATTCTTAAAGTAGAAAATGAGAGGGAAGAAAGGAAATGAAAAAGATACTTCACTTCCAATTGAATTTAAGTTTGAATGGTAGTTAAAATAGAACTTTGGAAAAAAATATTATCAATGTTATGCAGATTTTAAATATTTTTGAGTGCTTTCTCCAATCACTATGCTCAACTGACAAACATTTTACTTTCTAGACATAAAGAAAAAAAAAACTTTGAAAAGTAGTGTGATTTAGCAGAAACAACTCTGAACTAAGCCCAGAGGCTTAGAGTCCAGTCCTGGCTTGCTTACTTTAAAATGAGTCTTAACCTTTCTAAATCTTAGCTATTTTATTTGTAAAATGAAAAAGCTTGGACAAGATGATATTTAAAGTCACTTTCAACTCTTTGATTCCAAATCCAATGAGAAATGAATCTGAACATTAAATTAATCTGAAATCTTTGGAGGCTATGACTTTGAAGTCACTTTATGGGTTTGGATTTTCAAGGCTGATATTAATGAGGCTGTTTATTTCCTTCTAGGTATTTGAGCTGCAATTAGAGAAAACTATCACCAGATGGGCAGTTGTACTTTGGCTACATACTCATGGTCAATTTGTATTATGGGAAGCTCTGCTTCCCAAAGACATGGTTAACTGAATCAGAGAAGACAAATTTTTGACACTTTATCCTTTCCTTTATTTTAAGCAAAAATGGGACAGGGCAAGAAATTAGAGCTACAATTTCATTGCATTAGGAAATTTCTATGGGAGGATAAACTCCTTCTCCCAGTGTAAGTTGGCACCTTTTTTCCCATGGAGCATGACAAGGTTAAATGACATGTTCAGAATTAAACAGTGAGTCAAAAGTAGAAATTAAACTGATATCTTCCTGGCCTTTCTCTTCTTAGTTTCTTAGTTTCTCAGGCTCAAAACTTTGAAGCTCTCCTTCCCTTCATCCCTAAAATTAGAATAACAATTCCTGTGTATTCTAATTCCATAATAGTTGGTTTCTCTTTCTACTCTCTGGAACCAAGCAGAATGAATCTATTTTTCTCACTATTTGACACAATTTCTTTTGATATTCTTTTCAAATCTCACATTCAGGTAAAATATCTCCATTTGATTAGGTTTAGAGGTGGAAGGGTACTTAGAATTCATGTATTTCAATTCCCTGTTGAGTCAAAAGTCTCAAAGAAGTTTGATGACTTGCCCAATGTCATACCAGGAGCCAGCGCCAGAACCAGGATTCAAACCCAGTCTTCTGACTTCAAATCCATCACATTTCCTTGTAGACACAGGATGAAATAACTTTAGTCTCCAAGACCCATACTGCTGCTTTCTTTAAAAGGTTTGGTGTTCTGTGTCCTGATTATGCTAGAATTAAACTTTTCAAGCATATTTGAAAAAGAACAGAAGTTTGGGTGTTGGGGGTTTTTTTTGGGGGGTGGGTTTTTTGTTTGTTGTTTAACAAGATATCTTACATCATTATTGTTGTTGTTATGGTAGTTGTTTTCTACAAAAGAAAACAAGATTCTAAGAACAGACAGTATTATCTGTATCATATGGAATTGTTTATAATGTGGGTGTACTAGTACCTCAAATTGTGCACATCCTGTCTTGCTACCTAATTTTTGAAACTGTTTAGTGTACTGTGAATTGTTGAGGCCTAGCAGATGAATGCACATGTGTTTTCTTTTTCTTTTTAAAAATTTTAATGGATCTTATAATTGAAATAAACAATGGGAAATTGACTGGTTTCAATTCACTACACATCATGATCCCCAATTAGAAGACTTTCCCATATGGCTACAGCTTTCCTGTGCCTACACCCAGCATTTATGATTGTAGCATATGGCTACCAATAAGTCAAATTCTTACTGATGGGCAATAAAAAACTATATCTATCTGGCTGGAAGTAGTTGATAGGACCTACAGGTACTCTTGGTGGGCCCCAAAGATTAATTTGCATAGAAGAAAAAATATAAGTCTGAACTCTGAATTAGCTCTTTCTTGTATTTTCAAATTTTAATTCAATTACATCATACTTTGGCTGACTCCAAAATAGAACCAGACTTTCTTAACCAAATGTATGTGGGAATACTTCCAGTTTTTGTGTGGTATAGATAATAAGACCATATTGCTTTGTCTGTACCCCAAAAGAGATGTTGGTAGGTAGTAGGCAGAGAGAGAGAGAGAGAGAGAGAGAGAGAGAGAGAGAGAGAGAGAGAGAGAGAGAGAGAGAAGGTGGAGGAGAGACAGACAGACAGGCTGACAACCAGGAAGACATGCAGACAGACAGACAGACCGAGAACAGTTTCCTCATCTTCATCAAGGAAAAACAGTAAACTGCTATAAATGTCATTATGGTGAGTGGCAGAGTGTCACAGTGGGGAGAATGCAACATATACTGCAGGTGCAAATTTACAGCCTTAGAGTAGACTGAACACTGACTCAATACTGCAGGCCTTCAGATGACGGCAAAACTAGAGGTCCCATTTTGTGGTTCTATTTCCCAACATACATGTAATCTTTCCAGAATCCATGACTTAGGTCTTTCTGAATCAATACATCTCTGAACAAGGCTATAATTTATAGAGAGTAAACCCACTATGATAAATTTAGATTTATGTTTTTGAAATCACCATATACAGATCAGTTTAAATCTTTGTGAGGCAATGTTCTATTCCTTATAGATATTTGGATCCAAATTTTACTACCCTGAATATTCATGTAATGATTCAATTCTTCCCTATGATCAAGCACTTTTAGATAAATCAAAGTAGAGAAGTTAGGCCTCAGGTAGGAAATTAGTGCAAGGTATCTAGACAAAAAGGAGCATCTAGGTGGTACAGTGGAGTCAGAAAGACCCAAATTCAAATTCAGCCTCAGATACTTACTAGCTATGTGACCCAGGTCAAGTCTCTTAACCCCGTTTAACTCAATTTCCTCATTTGTAAAATGAGCTAGAGGAGGAAATGGAAAACCACTTCAATATCCTTGCCAAGAAAATCCCAAATGGGGTGATGAAGAGTCAGATACAACTGAACAACTCAGAAAACAAAAACAAAGGCTTTCTTAGAATTATAGTGTTGTTGTTTTTTCTAGTTAATGCTTCATTTCTCTACTTTATCCATGAAAAAACACTTCAACATTCAACAAATGAGGTAAACTGAAGGTCTATGAGTTTTTTCTCATAATAGCAAACCTTACCTAGTGTTATGGTGTTAAGATAAATAATACACTTATAAAATAACCTGTGTACTGTGTAATTTAAGATTCTAAATGTGGGTTCTAATCTGTTCCCCCAGTTTTGGGGGAAACTGACTAAAATCACTGATAAAATGAGTTTAGGTTTTTAAGGGTTTATTGAAAGATAGAAAGAGAATGATTGAAAACAGAATTCCAACAGCATAGCAATCCTATCTTTCCTCAATTTTCCTGTGAAGTCCTCTGCTGCCACCACCACCACCATGAAGTCAGGAACCAAAAAGAGACAGACCTCTCCGCGCAGGCCCTCCTTCTTTCTTCCTGTCCCCTCCCCAGAAAATGGGAGGCTCCTCAAGTTGATTGGCTGGTAGCCTTGATAGACAGTACCCATGTGCAAACGTTACTTCCTGACGCCAAGGAAAAGCTGCATGGCCTTGCCTTCTGAGGCATTCTCCTCATGGTGGAACTTTCCTATAGTAAATCTCCAGTAGGTGGCATCATTCCAATCATTACAATCCCCCCTTTTGTTTTATTTGAAAAACGAATGAGATTGTTCAATGAAACAATCAAAAATAATATCCTATGCTAACTAACAATATGTAAATAACAATATAGAAAAGAGAAAGAGAAAAGTTTTGTCCAGAGGGGCAGTCCCTCATAGACGCAACGATTTGACAGTGCTCTGATTATGAAGGTATAGAATTCCAGTGAGGGAAGCACCAGGACATATTAATATCAGAAGAAGCTCCTTGCAGATATATGCTGAAACTATAAGGAAGGACAGAGGAAGAAATACCTCAGAAGTTTGTCCACGACCATGTCCACAAAAACTGAACTTGAAATATCTAGTGAATTGTATGTAGAATCATTGCTAAATGATTATTTTCAATAGTGTAAAGTCATTTAAAAATATTTCTTTGGGATTGAGATCATTTAACTCTGATGTGACTATTCTCCTAAATACAATGCAGAAATACCAAGCATTTTTTTTTTTTTAGTGAGGCAATTGGGGTTAAGTGACTTGCCCAGGGTCACACAGCTAGTAAGTGTTAAGTGTCTGAGGCCGGATTTGAACTCAGGTACTCCTGAATCCAGGGCCGGTGCTCTATCCACTGAGCCACCTAGCTGCCCAGAAATACCAAGCATTTTTAAACCTCCTAAGCAAAGCAGCAACTTTGTAACATGTACTATTTCTCTTATAGGATATCAATTTGTGTATGTGTATGTTGTGTGTATGTGTGTGTGTGATACACAGGATTCCCATTGGTTCAGGAATGATCTCTGAGTTGATAATTTATTTGCTTAGAGATATGGAAAGTATGATTCTTTTCCTTTTTTCCCTAAGTGTTTTGTGAAACAGACCTAGTAGTGGTATTGTTGGATCAAAGGGTATAGGTAGTTTAATAAGTCTTTGGGAAGAAATCCAGATCGCTCTTCAAAATGGCTAGATTAGTTCACAGTTTGATGAAATATGAATGTGTCCCTTTTTTCCCCATGTTTCCTCCAATATTTGTTGCTTTCTCCGTTTATCATTTTAGCCAACCTGATAGAAATAAAATGATATCTCAAAGTTGTTTTAATTTGCATTTGTCTCATTAATGATTTAGAGGATTTTTTTCATATGACTATAAAGTTTTTGATTTCTACATCAGAAAACTGCCTGTTCGTATCCTTTTGACTATTTATCAAGTGGGACTGGCTTATGTTCTTATGGATTTGACAAAGTTCTTTATATATTTGAGATAGGAGACCTTTATCTGAGAAACTGTCTATAAAATCTTCTCCCAATTTTCTGCTTTCCTTCTGATCTTGGCAACATTGCTTTTATTTGTACATCTGATAAATTGGTAAAATTAGTAAAGTAAATCTTCTGGTACCTTGGGTTCATCTTTCAGAAAGAATTTTTTGAAAGATGTGGCCTAGGGGCAGCTAGGTGGAGCAGTAGATAAAGCACCAGCCCTGGATTCAGGAGGACCTGAGGTCAAATCTGGCCTCAGACACCTGACACTTACTAGCTTTATGACCTTGGGCAAGTCACTTAATCCTTGTTGCCCCACCAAAAAAAAAGGAAAAAGCAAAGAAAAAAAAAAGAAAGGAAGAAAAGGAAAGATGTGGCCTATAACTGCACAGGACGAGAAGGTATAGAAGAATTGAGAGTTCTATCAGTGGAAACTATATAATCTGATAAAAATCACAAATCTAACAACAACAACAACAAAAGTAAGATTCTTGAGATCAGGATCTATTTTTTTTTTATTATTCATACATAACATGATACCTTACACATTGAAGGCACCTTTTGGATTGTTTGGATTGAAATGGATTTCAGGTTATTGCCAGGTTAGCTCTCCTATTAGATTCAGTACTCCTGTGGTCAAAAGAGGCATTGGCTGGAGGTGAAAGAGGGAGAAAATAAACACATATGATGACAAACAGACATCCTGTTACGCTCTTGTCTAGACAAACGCTCAGATGCACACACAGAGGGAAACAGGCATTCTCTCCCAAACAGATTTTAATACTTGTTTTCATCCACTTTAGTTAACTGCCCCTACCCAGCAAACAGATGCAGACAGACACCCAAATAGATATATATCCAAAGACAGAGATGCACACAAACAATATGTTCCTATGATACTTCTATTCTTCCTTCCACTTTAAGCATGTAGAAGTACCTAGAGAAAAAGCTCATAGACCTTCAGTTTATGCACTTGTACCTTACACCACATACATATACACACGTATTTTAACACAAACTCCTCAATTCACTTTTCATTTGTACAAATAGTTGTTGTTGCTATCCAGTCATTTTCAGTCATGTCCAACTCTTCATGACCCCATTTGGGGTTTTCTTGGCAAAGATACCAGAGTGGTTTGTCATTTCCTTCTCTAGCTTATTTTAAAGATGATGAAACCGAAACAAACAGGGTTAAGTGACTTACCCAGAGTCACAAAGCTAGTAAGTTTCTGAGGTCAGATTTGAACTCAAGTCTTCCTGAATCCAGGCCTGTTGCTTTATCCACTGTGCCACCTAGTGGCCATATAGACAGATATAGAATGTCTCAGAAGATCGACATTAAAGTTAAGTGCATGTTATTTATTTATTTATTTTTCCTCAGAGAGGACTGTCCTATGAAATATTGACACTGGTGTTGTAGGAAAACCTGGCCAGAACCAGAAAGCCTACAAAGTACAAGAGTTCAGATCAGCAGAGATGGGGTTTTGAAGAGAGGTAGGGATTGAAAAGCAAAATGTTCATGTGTACCTATAACAGAGGGAATGAGGGAATTCCCTCATCTGCTTGATGGCCTTACAGGGAAGTGAGCCTTTGTTTGGAACATGTGGTTGAATTTTCCAGTGGAAGGTATGGACACATACCTTAGAACTTCTCAAAGATTATAGATAAATTTGAGTTGGTTGGACTGATATGCAACTTAGTGTTGTGGGAGGAGTTATATTTCTGAGCTGTCCTAAAAAATGGAGTTATTATTGCAAACTTGAGGATATTTTTTTTCTTTTTGCCTTCTGTATTTTATTAGAGTTAGGCTATAAGCAAATATATAACATATACCCGTAAGGATATACCCAGTCATACACATATGTGTGAGAGGAAGTCAATAAGATACATGTTCATTTTTCAGAGCTATCCATATATTCCATGTTGTAGCAGTGATCATAACTTACATTCACATAGCATTTTATAGTTACATATATAATTTGAAGCTCGTGACACTCCTGTGAGGTAGGTACTACCTCTATTATTATCTTCATTTTCCAAATGAGGCAACAAAAAATTGTTACTTGCCCAAGTTCAAAGAACTTGTCAGTGTTGGAGGCAAGATTGGAAGCCAGGTTTTCTATATTGAATTCTACTATTTTATCTGTTCCATCATGCTGCCTTTTCATATAAATATAATATTATACATTGTACATGTTTCCATGCATAGAGTATTCTGAGTAGAATTCATTTCTTACAATATTAAAGTGTTATACTTTTTGCTCCATGTTTCTGAAATTTCAGTCTTTTAAAGATTTGCTTAAATGTACCTTAATAATTAATTTCCCAGGGGCAGCTAGGTGCCACAGTGGATAAAGCACTGACCCTGGATTCAGGAGGACCTGAGTTCAAATCCAGCCTCAGACACTTGCCACTTAACTAGCTGTGTGACCCTGGAAAAGTCACTTAACCCTCATTGCCTCATTGCCAAAATAATTAATTAATTAGTTAATTGATTTCCCTCTATATCTTATAAATACTAAGGGTAATAGCTGAGATATTATAAAGGTTAATAGGTGAATGAATACTTAAGTAGATGGGAAAATTAAAAAGATAAATGAAAGGTATGACTGGGCAAATTGGGAGCACAGGTGGGAAAAATAGAAAAAGAGATAAGATAAAGAACTCTCATGAATGGAGAAATGTTTTGTTTTGTTTCCTGAATTATCAAGTGCTGTTGATTTCAAGTGATACTTGACACTTGTTACAGTGTCATGACAACATCAGATACTACATAACCAACATTCATCCATAAAAGTCATGCAGCTGTTGGAGTAATATTATATGGATTAAAAAAACAACAACAACAACAAACACTGGTTGGAGTCACAAGATTGGAGATCAAGACAGCATATTCTGCAATTTACAGTGTGACCATGTGCTAGTCACTTAACAAGTTTGAACCTGTTTCCTCATTCATGAAACGGGGGAAATGATTCATTATCTTCTTTACAGAGCTATTTAATGGTAGCAATTATAATAATAATAGGTAGCATTTACATAACAATGCTTTCCAAATATTATCTCACGGGGCAGCTAGGTGGCACGGTAGATTAAGCACCAGCCCTAAATTCAGAAGGACCTGAGTTCAAATCTGGCCTCAGACACTTGACACTTACTAGCTGTGTGACCTTGGGCAAGTCACTTAATCCCCATTGCCTCACCAAAAACAAACAAAAAACAAACATTATCTCATTTGATTCTCAGAACAACCCTGAGAGGTACTGTGCTTGTCCCATTATACATGGAAACTGAGGAAATTGAGACAGATTAAGTGATTTGTCTAGAGTCATACAGTTATTAAATGTCTAAGGCTAGCTTTGAACTCAGTTTCACTAGATTTCTGGTCCAGTGTTATACCCACTGTATCATCTAGTTGCCCAGAAGTGATGAGTTCAAAGCATTTACTTTATGCTTGTGTAATATAAATATTTTGTGAAATGCTTCCTCGGCTTTAAAGTCCAACTCAGAGGCTACATTCTCATTTAAGCTTACTTTCATACCTCTATCTCTGCCTCACCTCTTCATCTGGTTGGTAATGAATTTCCTTTTTCTGAAGAATTTTCTTTTGCTATTACTTACCACACCCATTATATAATGCTCAGTACTAGAATGTTTTGTGTCTGTGCCTTATCCTCCTACTAGATTACATACTCCTTGAGGACAGGAACCATGTTTGTTATAAATTTTGTATCTCCCCTAAGCCTAACTGTAAACCATGGGTCCTTAATACACATTTATAAAATGATTATATAAACATGCTTTTGTTATTATTTCAATGTATGGAAACATGAGAAGGCAAAGTTGAGTTGGATTTGCATTGATACAAGAAGTCTTTACACATCTAAGTAACTAGCTATTATATTGATGAAAGTGGTAAAATACAACACTAGTCCAAGTCATATGACCCAGAAATGAAGGAATATGCATTTATATAGTGCCTGACATAGGACATTCACTGTGCTAAGTACTTTTAAAATATCTCATTTGATCCTTATCATAACCCTGAGACATAGGTCTTAACTATTATCATCTCAGTTTTACAATTGGGGAAACTGAGGCAAGTAGAAGTGAAATGATTTGTCCAGGGCCACGGAAGTAGTAAAGATCTGAGGTCAAATTTGAACTCATGTCTTCCTGACTCTGGGCCCAATGGTCTATCTATTCCTTGGGACACCAGCTGCCTCTTAATTGTCATTACAGAAAGTCTGGGTTTTTACTTCCTAATAGTTCTTTTTGCATTGCTTCAGTAAGTTGTAAATTCCCGACATGCCTGTCATCAAATATATCCAATACTGGAGCTGCTACCACCTTTTAAGGAGGTATCTGCTTATCTCCTGGCATTCTGGGTATCAAGCTCACTTCCATTACCATAAGAGTCCTCGAAAGGCTCACAACCTGGAGGAATTCAAGGTCTTATGAATAGAAATGTGGGCCAACTCTCCCTCCCTTTCTGCCTTCAATGATTAACTTGTTAAGAACTTGAACCAGAAAGTAGCCTTATGCTGTACCTTTTTTATGTGACTGGTTTTCAACCTCTGATTGATCAGAGGACCATAGAAATTAGAACTGGAAGTTACCTTAGGTCTTCATCTAGGCTAGGCCTTTCATTTGACAGAGGAGGCCTAAAAATGTTAAGTGATTTTGCGAACTCACCAATATTTGAAGAGCTCCGGGAAGATCAATTTCAACCCATAACTGACTAATAATCCCAACTACAACAGACATGACCAATGATCATCCATCCTTTGCTTGAAAAACTATAGTGGGAGTGAGCTCACTACCTTCAAAGGCTACCCTTGACATTTTTGGTTGGCTCTGATTGCTAGGAAGTGTTTTCCTTTCAATAAGCTTGAATCTGCCTGTCTTCAGCTTCTATCCATTTATCCTTCTTTGAATCTCAGAAGCCAAGCAGAAGAATCCTAAATCACTCATCCACTGAGTCCTTCAAACACTTGAAGACAGTTATTGTGTCTCTCCTTTGACAACCTGTCTAAAGCAACACAGTAAGGGATAAAGCTAGAGCTGAACCCAAGTTTTCTAGCCCCAAGTTCCACTTCTTTTTTTGTGATTTTAATCAGATGTGACTGAAAGATTCACTTGTTCTACTTTTCAACAGGCAAATTAGATGGCTTATGGCCATCCAAGTGGTGGGGTATAAAGGTTTTATATTAAGTCAGGACAAATGAGTGTAAAACAAGTACAGTCACACAGCTTGGTCCAAGAGAGAAAGAGACACAGAAACAATGATGCTGAAGGTTTTTTGTTTTTGTTTTGTTTTTGCCATTAAATCAATCATCTGGGGTCAATCTTTTATTTTGCCATCTGCCTTAATAAAAAGATTCCTGTAACTTTATTATATATTTAAAAGGAATGGCAAGTTTTACATAATAGCTTTGCAGTTTCATGTGCAATTATCTTTTTTATTATTCTATGTTATGGAAATGCTTATTTTACTCCATAATATAAAAATAAATAAAACATTAAAAATGATTCCCATAGAGTGATTCAGATTTAACTCCAAAATTCTGAGTGTTGGGGCAGCTATATGGAGCAGTGGTAAAGCACCGGCCCTGGATTCAGTAGTACCTGAGTTCAAATCCGGCCTCAGACACTTGACACTAGCTGTGTGACCCTGGGCAAGTCACTTAACCCTCATTGCCCTGCAAAAACAAAAACAAAAACAAAAACAAAATTCTGAGTGTTAGAGTCACTTCAGTGGCCATGTAATCTAACATATGAATGGAAGGAATCCTGACTCTATTCTCCCTGACAAGTGGTCATCCAGTTTCTGCTTGAGGACCTCCAACAAGGAGGGCAGCCTTATTTTATATTTAAATAGCTCTAAATGTCAGGATTCCCCACCCCCATCAAGCCTAAATGCCTAAATTGCCTCTCTATGACTCCCACCCATTTTTCCTAGCTCTGCCTCCTGGGGTCAAACACAGAAAATCTAATCCCTCTTGCAAATGGTGTGTACATATGTATGTACATACACGTGTGTACGCATATACATACATACATACGTACACATGCACACACCATGCATGCATGCACAACGTGCATACATACATAGGTGTACATACTCACAAAAATTATTTTCCTCTGAGTTGGCTCTCCTTGATCACTTTTTAAATCTTTTTTGTAAAAGAAATTTAAAATAGTGAAACATGTACGTGTGATATTAGGGGAAATTTTCTACTAATGGACACATGAGGAAGTAACAATCCCCCTGAAGGCTAAAATGTTGCAGAGGGAATTCTTTTTCAGATACAGATTGGACTAGATGGCAGATGACATCTCAGATCTCTTCCAACTATGGATTTCTTGAACTCCATATGCCTTTGTAATCTTGGGTGCACAGGTATCTAAAAAGAAAAACAAAAACAAAAAACCTCCATAGCTGTAGACAAAGAGAATTGAAAAATATCATCCACCCTATGCAGGAAGAGGGAAATGGGTCACATTTAGTCAACCAAGAAATTAATAAGGGGTTTTCAACTTATTTACAAAGTAATGACATGGTCTGAATTAAAAAAATATTTTCCTCACTCCAGTTCATTTAATATGTAAAAACATAAACTCTCAGGATTAAGAGGAAAGGTACAGGTAGATCTAAATTGATTCCTTAGCCTCTTGGACAGATAATTTTATTTCACTTTTGTTGTGCAAATCTTTGCAGGGCTTGTCAGGACTTTGTACAGTTAATACTTCTCTAACTTTAAAAGCAGCCAAACAATTCTAAAGTCTATTTGCAATTCTACTCTTTCCCACTCCAAAAACATAGTCTATAATTTGTACTTATTTTCATGAAAGTTTCCATATTAATTGCAGCACTCTACCATGGTTCTTAGAAAATAACTAACCTATACCTGATTCCAGTAAGAAATTTATATATTCTTGTATATTAACAGTACCCTGTTGGACTGGGGATGCTAAGCTCAGTTGTTTTTATTGTGCTAAAGAACTTATAGTGATATCAGTGACCCCTCTAATTTCTGATACCCTGAGACAAAGTCTGGGTCAGCTTGCCTTAGTTAATGACATCAAGGTGATACAGGCACTATAATATTGGAATTCAAGTTGGGAAGAACTGAGTTGAAATTTTACTTCAGACACTTACTGGGTTATGACGATGGGTATCCTCAGTTTCCTTATGGGATTGTTATGAGGATAAAATGAGTATTTTATGAACTTTTTGATGATATATAAATGCTAGTTATATGATGATGATG
The DNA here is from genome assembly GCF_019393635.1 of Dromiciops gliroides. Lineage (NCBI taxonomy): Eukaryota > Metazoa > Chordata > Mammalia > Microbiotheria > Microbiotheriidae > Dromiciops > Dromiciops gliroides. The sequence goes on along the minus strand of NC_057865.1, from coordinate 108,952,418 downwards.
CCTCAATACTAGTCACATGTATGCAAATATATGCATACATATCATATACATATCAGAGACTGTTATAACAAAATTACTTTCCTGATGTCAATAATGCAGTAATTTCTCTTCGCAGCCATAACTCCATTTTATTTGCAACTCTGATAACCTGCTTCCAGAGGTCAGTGATCATATGTAATTACATTAGCTCATCCATATTTTGTTTTTCTCTATGCCATACAAACCCAGTAATTCATTAAATGCTATTTAGCATCTTGGATGAAAGGATCTGACCTCATTTCCAAAGACCAAATAAACACAGTACAAGTGAAACCTCTCTCTTTACCTTTCCTTCCTTTCCATACCTAAATCAATCTCCCATCTGAATATCAACCATCCAAAAATACCACAGCAATTGCTTATCTCTGGTTCCCTTTCTTTCATTGTATTACTATTCCACTTGTTATTTCTAGTTCGCCACTGCAATCTTTCTCAATTGATTGCGCACACATAGAAGCAGCAACTTTAGCCTTACCTGCTCTTCAGTTGATTACAAAGGGTGCTGAACATAACATTTAAAGGTTATATTTTTGGGGAGGGGAAAAGATTTGCTTTATTTTTCATTTATTGTTTCATTTCACACACATACTCGTGTGTGCATTTCATGTCATATATATATATATATATATACACATATATACACACATACATACATATACACAGCTTGAAGTAATAGATTAAATATTATTCCCTTGGCCATTTCAAAAAATAACCAGAATACTGGCCCCTATATTAAGAAATTTTGTTCCACAGTAACTCAAGAAGACTATTCACAAAGGCAAGAGAACTTATAATATTAATTAGTGATAAAATCCTTGAAATATTATAATATAGGATGGAGCCTGAACCTATGCTTTTATTGCTATGGGGACCTCATTATGTGGTAAATAATTAGATATGTTTGATGAGACAGTGAAAATTTGAGAATTACACCAAAGTTGGTGTAAGAAAAGATGGAAAGATGGTTTTGCACTTGTTGAAAATAATGAAAAAGTTTGAAAGAGGAGTGGATTTGAAAGGACAACTGGTGTAATTAAGATCTGTGATGCAGATTACAACACATCCCTGCCTGCTCATCAAGTGCTACTCATTCTTTCCCACCAATATACGAAATATATGTGAAGAATGCACTAAGGTCCTTGCTCCAGTGCACAGCCCAAATGCTGAAAGATGCCTCTTGTAGACATGAGAGAATATAGAAGGCACAGTATGGTAATGTAGGGTATATCTGTGTCTGAGTTAGAATTTAAGCACAATGAAAGAATGAAACTATCCATCCAAGATCAGAGGTGGGAGGCAATTGAGTGGGGAAGTATTGAGCTATGATGGATGAACGAAATAATATGGTTGTGTTGGATACAAGCCTACAGTAGGATATCACTAGGAGTGTGGAATGCAACCCATCTTCCCAAATTCTAAATAATCATGTAGTTAATTATTTGAATAATTAGGAAATACCCCTCATATATACTTCTTAATATATTTTATTTTAATTAATTTATTTTATTTTGCAGGGCAATGAGGGTTAAATGACTTGCCCAGGGTCACACAGCTAGTAAGTATCAAGTGTCTGAGGCTAGATTTGAACTCAGGTTTCCTGAATTTAGGGCCAATGCTTAATCCACTGCGCCGCCTAGCTGTCCCCTAAATATACTTCTAATAAGCTCCCTGATATGCTCTGGAACATTATGTAGTAATCACTGGAACAAGACTTTGAAAAGATTGGGAGATAGATAGATAGATAGATAGATAGATAGATAGATAGATAGATAGATAGATAGATAGATAGATAGATAGATAGATGGATGGATGGATGGATGGATGGATGGATGGATAGATGATAGGTAAGTAGATAGCTAGAAAGACAGACAGACACATAGATAAATGTAAAATATTCCATATAATTTTTCCTTTGCATATAATATTACTCTTTATAATCTGTCCATATCCTCTCAAAAGCTAAATAACTTTCCATATACACATATCAGTAAGCTTTAATTTTAAACTCTCACCATCTCTCTCTCTATTTTTTTGGTGGGGCAATGAGGGTTAAGTGACTTCCCCAGAGTCACACAGCTAATAATTGTCAAGTGTCTGAGGTCAGATTTAAACTCAGGTCCTCCTGAATCCGGGGCCAGTTATTTATCCACTGTGCCACCTAGCTGCCCCCTCACCCTCTCTTTTTTATAGATGGTTGAATTTGATTTGTGGCTAGTGGAGTTAATGCACACAGAGTTCAGGAAACTTGGGAAGCAACAGAGCTGTTTTGTGTTTTTATTTCCGAAGAAATCACATTTACATTGAGAGCGCTCGAGTGTCAGGGAGTTCATGAAATGAAAGGATAAGAGGAAATACATACAAGGGATGAAGTTGTAGTTTCCAAAGTGGAAACATTTTGAAAAGAAGAATTTGACCTATGACTGTCAACAAAGCCCTGTCTACAAAACCCACTGGAGAAAATACAATTCCTTATATCATATGTCTACAGGGAAAATGTATTTAAATGAAGCCACTTCATCTTCCAAACCAAGTACAGATATAGTAGAACCCCAGTATAGCATGACTTCTTAGAGAAAGCAGAAAAAAAAAGCCCTTGCATCAAATCAGAAGGGCTGGGTCAAGTCCCAGCTCCACCACTTGCCCCTTGTTTGATGGGGGTCAAGTTACCTAATCTCTATAAGCCTCTGTTTCCTCATTTGCAAAATGAAGATAATAAATTGTTCTATCTACTTCATAAAACTATTATGAGGATTAACCAAGCTATCGGGCACAAAACATTTTATACACTAGAAGGAAGAACTCCATGAACCAGGACTACTATACACGCATAAAATCATGGTCCCTACAACAACAGTTGTAAATGATCAAATACGGATATCTTTATTGTACTATGTTATGGGAATTCCATAAATTTAAAAAAACCTTTTTTAAACGACTTGTTTCAAGACTGGTATCTTAATGACATAGTTCTCATCTGAAAGAATATCTACCTATTCTGAATATATTACTTTCTATCTATTCTGCACATATCTCATATGTGTGTACCTCATGTCTTCCCCCTTAAAACATGAGTTCCTTGAGGGCCGGGACTTTTTTTCCCTTTTGTCTTTAGCACATACAAAAAAAGTTTTGTTTATTTTATTGTCTCTTCTTCCTCCAACACTGGATGGATAGTTATTTTTTCTGAGGAGTGACACATAAGTATAAACCCCCCAATATTTTTTTTCATGAAATATGAAGTATAAGAGAAGCAGGCTGGCTGACTCTGACAGAGTGGGAGGCTGGATACAGCTGTAGAAACAGCTGTTATTAATGGCTCTAGATAAGCTGCCAATTGCATAGTCAGTGAAAATGCATCATGTCTGTATGGTGGACTGTTTTCTGAATGCAGGATGGTAGTAGAAGAGTTGGTTATTCCGTCGTCTTGTATCTGAATAAGTTAACATCTCAAAGTTTGTCTACTCATACATTTTGCTGACCTAAGGCTTTAGCAACATTTATAGCAACATTTCATTTTTTCCACTAGCATTGTTAGGGAAGTCACATTTCTATATAGATGAATCTCTCTCTCTCTCTCTCTCTCTCTCTCCTCTCTCGTCTCTCTCTCTCTCTCTCCTCTCTCTCAACACATTGTATACGTGTGCATCTATGTATGGAGATATGTATATATATATATATATATATATATATATATATATTATATATATATATATATATATATATGATATTGTTCAATTTTTTAGTTGTGTCCAACTCTCCATGACCCCTTTTGGGATTTTCTTCACAAAGAAATGAGAGTCCTTTGCCATTTCTTTCTCCAGCTCATCTTATAGATGAGGAAACTGAGGCAGACAGGGTTAAGTGACTTGTCCAGGGTCACACATCTACTACATTTTTGAGGCCAGATTTGAACTCAGGAAAATGAGGCTACCTGATTCCAGGCCCAGCATTCTATTTACTGTACCACCTTGCTGCCCACTAGTAAATATACACATTGAAAAACTCAAATTGTTGAAATATATGCATGTATTAGAAGGAAGAAAGGAAGGAAGGAAAGAAGGAAGGAAGGAAGGAAAATTTCTCTAACAATAAAATTGGAATCTTCTTTTCAGCTTATGCTCTTAAAGAGTTGCCTAGAGAATTGAAATTTTAAAGGTCATATATACAGGGTGTATAAGAGGCTAGTCTTTCTCAATCCAGGTGTTCCTTATTCCAAGTCATCATAGTGAATAGAGAACAAAGCTGATATGACATTGATATGGTTCTGAGCTCCTAATACTTCATGTTAAATTTTAATCATTTTGATGGGAATTTTCATAAAATAAAAAAGCATACCACAGTTCCCTGCCTTCTCAAATAAGACAGTAAATTGAACAACGTGTGTACGTAATAAATGTTTGTTAAACTGAACCACAATGCCAAAAAAAAATTAGCCTTTTTTTTTTTTGTCAGGGCAATGAGGGTTAAGTGACTTGCCCAGGATCACACAGCTAGTAAGTGTCAAGTGTCTGAGGCTGGCTTTGAACTCAGGTCCTCCTGAATCCAGGGCTGGTACTTTATCTACTGAGCCACCTAGCTGCCCCCAAATTAGCCTTTTCGTAATGCCTCAGGGTCAGCATTGTGAGTATCGGTCATTATTTTGTTCAGATAAGCTAGCAAGTAGGTACTTTTTCACTATCTCAAGTAGCCTTAGAATGACATTAATTTAAAAAATTCTTGTGTCAACTTTTTTAGTGCTTCTCCATCTTCCCTAATTGCCATTTTTATACCTCTCAGTTTACTGGCAACTTGGTAGAATTACATGAAAAAAAGAAAAAGGAATAAACACACTCTGAGTGAGACCCCAAGGAACTCTCCTAAAACTAAGGATATGAGTTTGTTAACATTTACTATGGTTACTTCAAGGCCTAGCTTGCCATTTTAAAGTTCCTAATCATTTTCTCCATAGCTGAAGTTTCCCATTTTTCTCAAGATATGGGAGTTATGATGATACCATGAAAGAGAAAATGGCAGTCAGCAAACTGGGGAATGATTGATCCAACTCTGACATGTCTTTCATGGCCTGTCATATTTGATGGATTCTTCTGGAAAGTAGATCTCACTCCAGAAAGTGATGAATGTTCAGAGTAGGTGTGACATGTAGACTGTCCTGAAATTGTCTGTCTGCAGAACTTGAAAGTTGTTTTTTCCATGTTGTAGAAGTTCAGGAAAAAAAGATTTCTTGGGAAAAAGAAACTTTACTTCCTTTCTTGGCCCAGGAACAGTTGTCAAGCTAGTATGCATTTATAGGTATATGTACACACGTGCACAAGTGGGCTAATGGATGCTTGAGAAAATCTATTTCGTTCTAAAATTCTATTTTATTCTATATTTAATATAAACTCTATTTTATTCTAAAATTCTTTTATTTTAAAATTTAATTTTTTTCTATTCCCTTTATTCAAAGGGAATTATTCAGGTTGAGTGAGGTAAGGACAAGATACCCTAACAGGCCCATTATAGGAATATTCTTTCCTATGAGGAGCATAAGTAAGTCTTGTGGTTGGAATCACTCAACATTTTGTGACAAGGAACTTACTGATTGTTTATAATGAACATCAATGTATGTTTTGTATAGCTTATTACTACTGCCAAAAATCAATCATCAAATGCTGAAACTCATTCTGTTTGTTTGTTTTTTTTTTGTACATGGGCCAGCCTGTATAAATAAATCTAGGTTGGCCAGTTTAATCCTGTAAAATGGGAAGAAATCTCCTTTTCCACAATATGAAATGAGGGCAGCTCTACCTAAGCATGGCTTTAACCATTCAGCTCTAAAAGAGACCTATGGGACAAAGAATTGGACCAAATCAAACATAACAAAAATGTCAGTTCTCTTATTAGCACATCAGCACTACTAAGTTCCCCCTAAAGTGTTTTCTGTGTTGTTTACAAAACAGTGGTGTGATATAAGGAAGCTACCAAATAGCTGGAAGCAAATCACACTTGTACTTAGTAGTAATAAAAGAGGAATGGAAGAAAAGTAGTTTCCCCCCTCTTCTTGGGGAAGTACGTGACTAAGTACATATTGAATGAGATAATGAGGTTCATTACTTAATTACTATCCACTTAGCTAGAATTCTTCTTCACTGTCATTTTCTCCAAATGCTCAGATGTATAGGATCTAAGAACTGCAGGGTCTTCATATGTCATCTTGTCTAACTTGATCCTGAACAACACTTCCCTCTACAAAATCTGTGAATCCTATCTATCCAGTCACTTGAAGAAGCCATTTGTTCTTACCTCTAATTATTATATATTTTCTTTCTACTTTTAAGAAACTTTATTCTATCTTATTGCATCTTCTATTACTCTGCAGAGAATCAGATCAAATATAAACTTCTTCCATGAGAGCCATTCAATAATTTTAAAGAAAGCTATTATGTCCCCCCACTCCTCCAAATCATTTCCTCTCCAAAATAAATATCCCTAAGGTCTTCAAGCATTCATCCTATGGCATGGTTTACAATCCTCCAATCACACTGGTCATGATCCATTTTGACACTATGATACAGCCCCTAGAACTGAATATAATGCTCTGGATAGAGGCTGACCAGTAAGAGATATTGGCATCCCTCCTTCAGGATACCCAATTAGATTGAACCCACCATTTTAACTTATAAAGTTATTTTAAACATTGATTCTTTCATCCATCTTGGTCATTTGCTTCTAAGCTTTATGTTATCTGCATAATCAATAAGTACCATTCCTCTAAGCTGTGGATAAAACAAAACAAATCAAAAGAAAACATGGGCCAAGTGTAGATTCTTAGGGCATTCCAGTAGGGACCCTCCTTTACACATGCATCAATCCGTTAATTACTACCTTTCAAATCCATGTATTCTACAAATTTTGTATCCCCTAAATATTATAATCTAAACCAGGGATGTTAAACTCAAGTAGAACGGGTTCCTGCCTGTATGCAGGTTCCCTGTAGGCCACATAGTGACTTAGTTTTAAAATGCAATGCTATTTGTTTTATTGTATTTTTATTTATTTGTTAAATATTTCCCAGTTGCATTTTAATATGGTTTGTCACTCACTAGAGAGTGCTGAAGGCTCCATTCAGCCTGCCAGTTATATAATTGACACATCTTATCTACACTACAGCTTCATCTTATTCACAAGGATATCGAGAGTCATTTTTAAATGCCTCAATGAAATTCTAGTTTATAGCATTTCCTTCTCTACCCATGGAGTAATCCAGTCAGAAAAGGAAATTGTTTTATCTAGTATGACATATTCAATTCATAGTACCTTTGGATGATCTTTCAAGATATTAAAAAATAACCTTCCTTTTATAATATATCATATAATCTTGCAAGAGAGTTAAATTCATAGCCTAACTTAATAAATAATTCACCCTCTTCCATTTAAAAAAAAATTCAGGAACACTTTTGCCTATTTCTAAGTTGTTACCTAGTTACTTCATTCTCTCGAAGTTATTAGCAATGGCTAAAAAGTTTTAAATCTACTATTTTTTTTCAATATCTGGACACAACTCATTCCAATTAGGTGACTATCTAAGCACTTCAAAAAGTTTACTTCATCTGAATTTTTTTTCAGCTTTCATTAAGTCCATATATGGACCTTTTGTCTCTTGATTTCTTTCTTTCGTTAATTAGGTAATTGGAGTTTTACTGATATAGGTGTGTTTATTGTACCCTTCGTTCTCCGGGTGTTCAGGTGAACACTTTATTTTATTCCTTACTAGGCCGTCATTTCTTTAATGTCCTATTATCTCTCATTTCCTTGAGTTTGAAACTGCCAGTTACCTGTTTTTGTTCTGATCTTTCCTAGTCAAAGATAAGTTTTGTTCTAGAGACACAGAAATGAAAATATTCACTGAGCACAAATTATTTCTCCCCCATGAATCAATCAGCACACATTTATTGAGACATTCTAAATACCGTATCTATGCTAAATAGTAAAATACAAAGAATAAATACAATCCCCACTCACAAGAGCTTACCTTCTAACGGGTGAGACAACAAATGCACATATATTTGTACACGAAAAAGAACAAACAAAAATAATACTATCTGGTAAAAAAATTAAAAGCAGTTTGGTTGGGAGGACACTTATAGCTGGAAAAAAATCAAGAAAAGTTTGATGTAGAAGGAAATATTTGAACTGGATTTTGAAGGAACATAGTCGTCTATTTACTTCATCCCATTTTCCCCTTGAATCAGTCTTATCCCTTTTTTATCTTACTCTTCTCCCAACATAACTTAAACAATTTAAAATGTTTTCATTTTTCTTTCTATAGCTTTGGTTCACAGTATCAGCTAAATACCATTTTTAAAAATTAAAAATAATTAAAATCTCAATCACTAAATGCAACATAAAAGGCTTATGTTTGGCCATCAGAGATAGAAAGATGAAAAAATTAAACTATGTCCTCAAGGAGCTTAATAATTTCATTCCTTAATAGACAGGATTGTTTCTATTATTATGCAAGTTTCTTTATGTCTGAGGTTATGACTTTTCTATGTTTTCAGTGATATTTTTATAAGAAAGCATTATAGTCAGGGCAGCTGGGTAGCGCAGTGGTTAAGGCACCAGCCCTGGATTCAGGAGGACCTGAGTTCAAATTTAGCATCAGACACTTGATACTTACCAGCTGGGTGACCCTGTGGAAAAGTCACTTAACCCCAATTGCCACACCAAAAGACAAACAGAACAAACAAGTATTATAGTCACTAGCACTTGATGATGAGAATGATAACATGTTATCATAAGGAGAGGGACAAAAATCTCCCTCATAAAGGATCTTTGTCGATTAGTTATATTACTCTAGCTATAAGTTACTCCTAGGGTAGGAGATGAATAGGACACTTGTTGTCTACAATGAGATAGTATTAAGGGTATAGCCTTCAGGAAAAGTGAAAGTAGGAGATTCTTGTGACGCATACAAATTGGGCATGGGAGCTGCTTCTCTTTTATGTATCTGTCCATGGTAATAGATCTGGTGGCCCATTTGTGAGTCATACCACCATCCCCTCAGCCCAATGCAGTAAGACATTAATATATAAAGTGTCCAGTAGACACTTTTCCCATAGAACTATTCCAAATCATAACGATAAAAAGAAAGTCTGGATTTCGATTTCAAAAAAGATTGTGCTATGTAGACCTGGGACAACCTAAACACCATATCCGTATTGTCTAAGTTACAGACTAATTTTGTAAAAGATTCAGAACCACAGAGTGGGCTCCCATGTGTTTTTTGTTTGTTTGTTTGTTTGTTTAGTGAGGTAATTGGGGTTAAGTGACTTGCCTAGGGTCACACAACTAGTAAGTTTTATGTGTCGAGGCCAGATTTGAACTCAGTCCTCCTGACTCCAGGGCCAGTGCTCTATCCACTGCGCCACCTAGCTGCCCCTCCAGGTGTTGTTTTTTGTTTTTGTTTTTTTATATGGGTGACAGCAATTCACTGAATCATCTTCTCAGTTTTGGAAGAGTTAAAAATAGTCATTGATGGAAGAAAAACCTATACCAGTGAAATGAAGAAGTCTTTATTCCATTACAATATAATATTAAAGATAAATGAATTAATTTGCTATGTGCAAAGTTCTTTTTATAGCTTTTCAAGTTGTTTGACCCAAAAAGACATTTTAAGGAAGAATTAAGATAAATTAAATAGTTCAGGAGGAACTAACTATCCTTCCCATAATTTTGTATCATGAGTCTAATGTTTATAAATAGACCAATCTGTCATTACTTGATTTTACTGACTCAGAGTATCTCATCATGTATCACTCACTGCTCCTACAACTAACTTTGACATCAGATGCAAATTTTAGTTTCAGTGAAGATCACACAAGGTATACACCGAGAATTTAAAAAAAATATTATTTATAGATTAAAAGTCTAGACATCAAGGACGAAAAAAAACAGTCAGCATTTCCTTCTACAGAGTTTGAGTATGGCTCATGCATTTTAAAGTGGCAAGGTTGTCTACTATCTCTGAGTTGGTGTGATTTAAATGGTTCTTCAGCCCATAATCCCACATGGGACCTGTTGGTAGAGATGGACTCTGGACTATACATTACAATCGTGGGATGTAGAATTGGAAATTTCATGAACCATTTGAAAACACTGCCTGATACTTAGAGGGTGAAAAAGAAAGGCCACCAAAATGTTAAGTTATCTTTGAGAAGGGGGTATGAGGAAACTTTCTGGTTCTCTGCTTCTTCAGTTGTATACACCTTTCTCCCTTCAATCATGGACCTGTCCTTTCCTGTCTCCTGACAATATTCTGGTCCCAGACAGGAGCTTTAACTCAGAAAAGTTTGAGCCCACTATTAAGGATCTGTCTCATTACTGTCTCTTCATACCTTTAATCAAGCTATTGGGTTCAGGGGATGCCTACCGTGCATAACTTGAACTTTATCATTTCAGGCCCCTGGGTACTCTTTAACTCCTAATAATTTGGGGGGAATTCATTGCTTCACTTTGTTTCTATCTTTGCCCTATTCCATTGCTTACATGGCAATTGACCCATTATTCCATACTGGCTTCATTCTTTCTGATTTTCTTTATCTAGAATATTTTTAATGTGTCTCAATGCTCTAGTCCTGCTTTTGCCTGGATTTCTCTGATTCTATCTTACTACCCACTATTACCACACATCTCTTGTCAGCGAAGAAATACTGGACCAGATGGGCCAGTGAATCTGATCAATATAGCAATTTCTTTCTCTTTCTAAGCAAATAAAGATATTTTGACATCTATTTAAGGGTGACTTGGCAATTCCTAACACTTACATATAGGCAGAGACTTTTAGACCAATTTATAATTAGTTCAGAGTTTAGCATGATTCAATTCAAGAAAAATATTAAGTACTTACTATATGCAGTAGCTGAACTTGTTTTTGGGGAAATAGAGTCCTAATTACTAGGGTGACCCTAATGTATAGAATAAAAAGAGTGTTGGATATGGGTCTAGACAACCTGAGTTTTAATCCTGCCTCAGACACTTACTAGCTGTATGATCCTTGGCAATTCATTTACCTTTTTCACCTTCAGTTTCACTCATGAGAAAAATGAGAACAATAATTGTACTTGTCTCACAGGATTTTTATAAGAACCAACTGACATAGCATATGTAAAGCACTTTGCATGCCTTAAAGCATATCATAAATATTAACTATTATTATTAAATTATGTTATCATATTAATGATATAATAATAAATGAAATATGTTCCTGTCCTCAAAGGAAGTGACATTCTAGTAGTGGTATGTGTGTGTGTGTGTGGGGGGGTCTGGTAGGGGAGGGGTAATACAACTAGACAGTGATGAATAAAAAGTATATACAAAGTAATGAAAGTCATTTAAGGAGGAGACTACAGGAATGTTCAGGGGGCAATGAGTGATTGTTGGAAAAGTATCACATAGGAGGTGCTACCTGAATTGTGCTTTAAAGGAAGTGTAAGATTCTAAGTGACAGAAACAAAAATGAAGGGCATTCCAGACTTAGGATCACCATGTTTTTGCCTATTAAGGTACTTAAAAAATTGCTAATCAATTTTCTCAAGCTAGCAATGTAACATTAAAGTGAGAAGGAGATGCAGATTATGCCATATCTTGACAACTCAAGAACTTGAGTTTCAATTCTCTTTAATACCCTTGGTGTAGACCTCAGTAGAAAAGGACATGGCCTTGAAATGGAAGAGATGAGGCAGATTTGCAAGAATGAGCTGTGACCTAGGTTTCTTTCTATCTGTCATACCTCCCTCTCACCTGTCCACATGTTCATACCCCGTTGTTAGAATTAAGAAACAAGACATTATGGGCTTTGCGATGCCTCCTGATAGCTCTCCTCCTAATGCAGCTGTCAGATGCACAGAAACATAATTGATGAAATTCTATTTATAAATAGGGATAAACTTAGAAAGCCAAGCCATGCTGTCTAAGCACAGAGACACTCACTGAAGTCCCTTGTTTCAGCCTCTGTCCATACAAATCACAACATTTGACATTGGTGTTAACATTCACGGCTCATTTGCAATCATTTAATTAGTCGATCAACTCAAGATAAGGTTAAGAGCTCAGTTGTTGCTGTCAGCCTCATCACCATCACCAACTTTCACAATAATCTTCATCAGTTAATGTTTATTAATTAGTTACAAATTGATATGACAAATGGAGACAAGATTCTTTCTGCTCTTGAGGAAAGTCCAGGCTAAAGCAATACGGAAGGATGTATCAAGGCATCCAAGAAGTATTGATACTAAAGTAATCAATCAATTTAGTAAAAAATTCAGTTAATAGGTATGTTTGGCATCTCATAGAAAAAAATTAGAAGATGGAAGAAAGATTTTTTATTTAATTGACTGGATATTTTCCCCAAATATAGATAGGATCATAGATGATTCTGTCTTAATGGGAAATCAATGACTTTCTTCTCAGCCAAGGTAGCAAATACATAGGAATGTCTACAGTGCTATTGTATGAATTAAAAGGAAGTGGGTCATTTGTTGTTGTTCAGTTAATTTCATTCATGTCTGACTCTTCCTGACCCCATTTGGGGTCTTGGCAAAGATACTGGAGTGGTTTGCCATGTTCTTTCTCCAACTCATTTACAGATGAGGAAACTAAGGCAAAGAGGGTTAAGTGACTTGCTTAGGGTTACACAGCTAGTAAGTAGCTAAGGCCAGATTTGAATTTAGGAAAACGGTCGTTTTGACCCCAGGCCTGACACAACATCCTCTTAGGTGTCCTTGGCCACTCCTAAACAGTCTCTAAATGATTTCAGTAAAACCAAGGAATTTCATCAGAAGGAGTTTATTTTTCCTATTAGATATACCCATGACATATACCTTGAGGACAGCATAATGGAGTTCCAGTATATTCTCCAATATGCTTGTTCACCCATTCATATCATGGAGGACACATATTAGACTAGGACTAATTGAACTCTGAGGTTGCAACTTAATCAATGATTGTTGTATTTATTATCTGTGTATTTGTTTGCTTGCTTTTGACCACCACCATCTTCCCATTTTTTTAGCTTCCTATGTTGTTGAGAAAAATTTAGCACCAGCTGATAGTAGGGAAAGAAAGCAGGACAAATAACTGACTGGGGGCAGGGAAATACCTACTTCCAAATAGGAAAATGAAATGAAAGGAATAAAGAGAACTAGAAAAACCTCCCCAAGCCAATATATGAGAACAGTACTTCAAAGTAAGTAAGAACAGAGGAAATAAGCTTTACGATGATTCACTGCCCTATTTGTTTGAGACTGAGGCAGTACAAACAGTCATCACGTAAAAGCACACACATACACACCACACACACACACACACACACACACACACACACACAAATACCTAAGTGCATTCATACACTTTGGTTCTTACTGAACCAAAAACTAGTAATCCTGGTACATGAAGCAAGCACCAGAAAACACATCTGGGAATTTTTTTTTGGTGGAGGTGGTAGAAGGAAAAAGAGGGGTTGAGACACCTTGGACATGTGATAGGAGATCCCATGTAGGATAAGACATTGCCCTAGAGGAAAAAGGCAGAGATGATGTGGCACAATGAAATTCCTGCTTGGGAAGTTACCACTGGGGCAAAGATACAAGACAGAAAAGAATTGGGGGGAAGCTTAGACAGACCGTGGTAAAGGCAGCAGGCCATCTGATAATTCCCTAGTATGTGAATTATTTTTGCCTGTTAGGTACTGAGCTAATGTTTTCTACCTATTGGTGAAGATAGGAATTGCCATATCCTCTAAATTTGATGCATTGCCCTGTAGTTAGTATTGGAGTTGGAGGAAGGGAACACTTGAGTTCAAATCCTGCCTTTGATGCTCATAGCTATACAACAATGGACAAGTCATTTATTTCTCTGAACCTCAATTCCTTATTTATAAAAATAGGTATAATAGTACTGTAGCATAGTGGTGTCAGACTCAAATAGAAACAGGGCCACTTAACCATACATAAATATCCCTGTGGACTACATATTGATTTAGAAAACCTATGTTTTGTTGTATTTTTATTCATTTTGTTCAATAATTCTTAATTATATTTTGTGTTTCTTGCTGCAAAGCAGCCTGTGGCACAGGTGTTTGATGCTTCTGTTGTAGTGTATGTATTCCTAAAAGGAATGTTCTAAACTCAAATGAGATAAGCATTTTGCAGACTTTAAAGCACTATGGACATGTTGGGCATTATTATTATTGATCTGCTTCTAACATTTGTTCCCACTTAGGTATTCACATATGCAAACATGAACATTTTTTTCTCTCACAACACACAAGCCTATGCACATACACACACAATATACACACTGAAACACATAGATGTCACACTTATCTCCACGTGCAAATCTACCCTCTGTCATAGCATACACTTTCATGCACTTTGGTACACATAATGGATTTTCACTTCCACTCTTCTCCTCCTTCCCATAGGGAAACAAGAGTATTGACTGACAATGCACATCTCCTCAATATTTCCATGGAGCAAAGCTAAGTAGAGAGGGACAATATAAGTGGTCCCTAGGTTACTTTCCCAAATCCTCTTGTTGTACACTCAGGAGATAGTGGTAGTTTATTCCTCATGGAGGCTACTAACTATAGAGAAAATGTCATCTGTCCGCAGAGCCAAGCATATTCTCAATTTTGCAGTTTCACATAATGAAAGCAAAGTTGGAAAGACACAAAATCTCCCTTATATAGCAGAAAATTGAGCTCGTACATAAGCCCATAAACTCTTACAATGTTTCTTCCTCATGCATAAGATCTTGTTAAGCAAAGAATATTTATTCTATTAAAAATGAAACAAATATATCTCCTTCTCCCTGCCTATATTTTCCATCATCCTCTTCTCTTCCATTAACCTTCCTCTTCCTACTTTTGCTTCTCTTCCTCCTTCTATATTATCACTTGGCTCTCTGATATCATAGATTGAGGAATTCCTCAATTTCTCCCCACATTGTAAGGATACCAGTGGAATGCTCTGGTCATTTACCAGTCATCTTGCTTTCATCACCAGTGTAACTTCTCCTTACATACAATTACTTAATGACCTCATTTAATGACTTTTCTTCATCAGAATTTTTTCATCAGTTATGCATTACAATTTGCATACACCTACCAAAAGCCTACAATGCCTTCTATTAACTTATCTTTAGTTGATCAGAGGCAGTGGCATTCTAGATCTCAGGGTTGCTAGGTGACACAGTAGATAAAACACTGACCCTGAAGTTGAAGGACATGAGGTCAGATCTCACCTCAGACTCTTATTAGCTGTGTCACCCTGGGCAAGTCACTTAACCCCAATTACTTTAAATATCTAGGGCCATCTCCAGCCCTCCATCACTTAAATCTCATTCACTGAAAGTCATGACACCACCCCGATATCATGGTCCTCTCCAAGAACAAAAGACAAACAACGGCAGAGAAATAGTAACAGCAGAAAATCTTTGTAATAAAAGCCTTCACTTTTATGGGTAGCTTAAGGTCAATAAATGTGCTTTGGGGGCAGCTAGGTGGCACAGTGGATAGAGCACCAGCCCTGGAGTCAGGAGTACCTGAGTTCAAATCCTGCCTCAGACACTTAACACTTACTAGCTGTGTGACCCTGGGCAAGTCACTTAACCCCAATTGCCTCACCTTAAAAAAATAAATAAATAAATAAATAAATAAATAAACAATCAAATAAATAAATAATTGTGCTTTGTAATTTTCTATAAACAATCCAGTGCCAACTGTCTTCCTTTTCAACTCTGGGCCCAATTCATTTATGGTGTGGTGTGTGTGTGTGTGTGTGTGTGTGTGTGGTGTGTGTGTGTGTGTATGTGCATGCGTGCTTTTAGAAAAGTTCTAGGTGGTGTCCATTTGATACAAGGTGAAATCTGGGCAATGGCTTTTCTTCATCCATTTGGTCTTTCCTGTGTGCATGTATAGGACACATTCCTTTGAGTGATTTCAGATCCCTTCCATCAAATGCTGAAGTGCCTTGAGATTAGATACAATCAATACAATATAATGTATAAACAGGAGAGTCTGGAGCATGTTATTATCCATAGAAAATCCCTCCTTACCCTAGATTCTCATATGGATCTCTCTATTACAGTAGCAGATACTTTTGGCAAACATACATCCTCTTGTCATTTGACTTGCATGGTGTTTATTATTAAAAGATTACTGAACCTTCTTATTTCTAGTATATCTCTCAAGGAATCCTGTATGATCCTGATATATGTATCTGAATCCCTTAGTATACAATAGGCTGCAAGGAGGCTATTTGTTTTACTGAGTAAAAAAGTTTCTTTTTTAAGTCAACATATAGTAAAACCAAGTGGATATTATATTTTCTACATTTCATAAGCACCCCAAGTATTCTGATATTAAAATCCATATGTCATCATTCTATGTATTTTTGATAGGAAAAAAAACATTTTGTTGATTTAAAAAATTAGCAAATCAATCCCATTTTCCTTCTTTTTGTTCTCTTTTCATTTTTATTTAAGAATGGCTCAGGATGATTTTGTTTCACTCAATTATTTTGTCAAGGTTCCATACTTAAGGAGTATCATTTGTTGATTACTGCAAGGTTACTATAGATGACATCGTCTCCACTTGATCAGACTATGGAGGAAGTAAATTTTCAAGGAAGGGAGTGAAAAAATTGCGTTTCCTTTCAATTATTATAGTTATAGTTTACATTTATGTATCACTTTAAAATTAGCAAAGTTACTTATGTTTTTAAATCCACACAACAATACCATGAGGTACAATTCATGCCCCTATTTGACACTGGAGAAACTGAGGTTAAATTGATTAAGTGAATTATCCAGGTTCATATAATTAGTAAAGATCTAAGGTAGAATTTGAGTTCTATCAATCACTCTTTGTATCACATATAGGGGAAAGCTTTTTCCCAGGAGATTTTAATTGGATAGAATATACAGAATTGGGGTTCATAGGTTCAGAGATGAAACTTTTTGAGAGAGTATGGCATGGTTTTTTGCTAAGCTGTGTATTTGCCTTTCAAAGCTATTATTATTTGTAGTGCAAGGTTAGGTTTGGTGTACCACTTTGTTTTTCAGTTTTAAAAAAATACACCTCACTACCTCCTTGTTTTACTACTTCGGTCAAATAACTCAAAGAAAGGGATAGTCTGAGACTAGAAGGCTGAAATGTCATTTGCCTGGGCCTTTGCATCTTTGGCGCTTTCCATTTTTCCCCTTTTATATGAACCCCCCAACTCTTTTCTCCAGCCCCCAAGAGCTCAGTACACTTGATCGTCTGCCTTCAAAAAAAGTCCCACTCATAGCAGGGCTGATGTTGATCCAACATTCCCACCAACATTTCGGGAGCACTTAACTAGGTGAAAGTTACTATGTGTACTGAAAGATAAACAAAAATAACAAGAGGGTCTTTGTCTTCAATGTGCTTATAGGCTAGTAAGGAGGAATAAGGCCTATCTACAAATAACTCCTATATAAAATAGCACATCATAAGTCACAGTTTTGACAGTTTTTTTAAGGAGTTACAAAGCATTTCCACACAATATCCACAAACTGCCTCTGGAGGCAACAGCAAAACTACCTACTATGAACTCCTTAAGCATTGTTAACTCCCATTTTATAGATGAAAAACATGAGCCTCAAGAGATCATATTATTTGCTCATGTCACATAGAGAATAGCGAGATTTGAAGGGTTTTTTCTGACTCCTAATTCAATGTTCTTTCCATAGCACCAAGAAACAAATGCAATATGTTATGAAATAGTCAAAGCAAAGATACCTCTTGTGTTCACCCTTCTTCAAAATCTAAGTCTCTTCATGCTATCTTTTGAAAATGATTTGATTACATTACATTATTATCTTGTGAAATCACACTTTTTTGGACCTTATGTCTTATGATGCATCACTTCAATATTGTCATAGGACTTATTGAGCCTCTGTCTTTCTACTTACTATTCTCTGATGCTGGGAATCTCTGTTCCCTATTTACTTTCTCTGTTCCTATTCCAGGGCTAATAAGCATGAGTAGAGAAAGTCATGAAAACAACCTGCTGTGGTTTGCCTTTTTCTCTATTAAGTTAACTCAACAAGCATCTATTAAGTACCTGTTATGTACCAGGCACTATACTAAGCTCTAAGGATAAAAAGAAAGGCAAAACAGACCATGCTTTCAAGGAGATCACAGTCTAAAAGAAGGCAGCATTGTACAAACATAATATATACAGGATAAATTATAGGTAAACATCAGAGGGAAGGCATTATCATTAAGGAGGAGTGAATTATATTGAATGACCTTGGTATGGTTTTATTTAACTGTATATCTTGCAAATCTTCCATATTTAAGGAGAATCATTTGCTGGTGGTTGCAAGATTTACTATATACTCAACATCAGTCCCACTTGATAATAAACATAAAGGTTTCTTGCAGAAGGTGGAATTTTAGTTGAGACTTGAGAGAAGCCAAATAAGCCATAGAGATTAAGGAAGCAGAGGGAGAGAATTCTGGGTATTGGAGAAAGCCAGTGAAATGCCCAGAGTCAGAAGACTGAGAGTCTTGTGTGGGAAACAGCAGATGACTAGTGTCACTGGTTTTGAAGAGTATATATGGAGGGGAATAATGTGTAAAAAAAACTCACAAAAAACTGAAAAAGTAGGAAGGGACCAGGTTATTAAGGGTTTTTTAAAGCTAGACAGATAATTTTACAATTTGATCCTAGAGTCAATAGAAAATCACCAAAGTTAATTAAAAAGTGGGGGTAGGACATCGAGGGGAAAGTAAAACCTGCACTTTATTTTTTAAGTTTCTTAAAGAAATAAAACATTTTATTCATAGGTTTGGGTTCCAATTTTTATCCCTCTTTCCCTCCCTTCCTTTCCCTCCTCCCTCCCTGAGGCAGCAAGCAATCAGATATAGGTTATACATATACGATAATGTAAAACATCACCATATTAGTCATTTTGTATAAGAAAACTTGAACAAAAGAAAAAAAAATGAAAGAAAGTGAAAATAGTATGCTTCAGTCCGTGTTTCCATCAATATCAATTCTTTTCTTGGAGGTAGATAGTATGTTCACCAATAGTCCTTTGGGATTATCTTGGATCATTGTATGGCTGAGAATAGTTGTCATTCACAGTTCTTTATCAAACAATATTGCTGTCTCTGTAGGCAACATTCTCCTGGTTCTGCTCACTTCACTATACATAAGTTCATATAAATCTTTCCAGGCCTTTCTGAAATCATCCTTCTTACAATTTCTTATAGCAGAATAATATTCCATCACCATCATATACCACAGCTTGTTCAGGGATTCTCCAATTGATGGGCATTTGTTTGATTTCCTGTTCTTAGCCACCACAAAAAGAGCTGCTATAAACATTTTTGTGCAAATAGATCTTTTATCTCTTTTGGGGGGATGTCTTTGGGATATAAATCTAGCAGTGGTATTATTGGATCAAAGGTTATGCACAGTTCTATAGCCCTTTGGGCATAGTTCCAGATTGCTCTCCAGAATGGTTGATCTTTTCACAACTCCACCAACAGTGGATTAGCATCCCAGTTTTCTCACATCCCCTCCAACATTCAATATTTTCCATTTCTGTTACATTTGCCGTTCTGATAGTTGTGAGGTGATACCTCAGAGTTGTTTTAATTTGTATTTCTCTGATCAATAGTGATCTAGAGCATTTTTCATATGATTATAGACAGCTTTGATTTCTTTGTCTGAAAACTGCCTGTTCATATTTTGACCATTTATCAATTGGGAAATGAATGACTTATATTTTTAGTAATTTGACTCAGTTCTCTATATAATTGAAAAATAAGGCCTTAATCAGAGATATTTGTTTCAGAAATTCTTTTCCAGTTTTCTGCTTCCCTTGCCATTTTGGTTAAATTAGTTTTGTTTATACAAAAACTTTTTAAATTTTATATAATCAAAATTATCTATTTTACATGTTTGTTTTACTCTCTATATCTTCTTTGCTCCTAAATTCTTCCTCTGTTCATAAATCTGACAGATAAATGATTCCATACTCTCTAATGTGCTTATGATGTTATCTTTTATTGTAAATCACATATCCATTTTGACCTTATTTTAGTATCAATGTGAGATTAAAACCTGCACTTTAGGAATATCCTTTTTGCTCTCTGCTTTGGTTGTTAGGTAGTTCCAAACATTGCAAAATAGACCTGAATGCACATTTGAGTCCTAGCTTCCACTATGACTATGCCCATTCCTAAGGTCTAACCCAATAAGTGAGGAAGAAACAAAACAGACCATTTAAATTTAAATAGTTACCCCTTTGGCAGGGTACAAGATCTGAAAGCTAACAATTTTCTTGCCCTACTCCACTTCCCCATAGCAAGACTGCTCTTTCCCTTAAATGACGCTCCAAATACTTGGTTTGGCTTTTGTAAAAATATTTCAGTTATTCCATTATTAAGAATACCTTTGTTAATTGTTATTCATGACAGTAGCATTCATGTATACTATTAAGCACAAGATAGGCCCAACTAGCTTTAAGCTGTATTTGAGTATTGCACTGGAACTCATTTAGTGTATACTCACTCTATGCAACTTAAAATATTTGGAGGAAAGTTTGTTTCCGCGATGCCCTGATCATCTTTTATGCATTGTCTAAAATTTGGGACGTTGGAGAAATTACTGCATTCAACCTAGATTCCAGCTAGAGCTGTGTTCCTCTGAGCAGGACATCAAACGCTGAAGTAGCAAAATAGAAATCACTGCAAGAGGACCCCAGGTATAACCACTTTGGGTACTTCTTTAAGGAGAATCTAATCTCAGCTCATTTCAATGGATATCCTCCAGTGGAAAATGGATGTCCATGGGGGCTGACTATGATATATAAAGATAACCAAGCACCAAGCTCTTCTGTGTTGGTAAATTCACCCCTGCCATTCCCACAACCCCTTTGCAGAAGTTGTTCTAAAAGAAAAATGGCAAAATATCTCTTTAGATAAGTGAGTTCTTAGAATTGGAAACTCTGAAAGAAAAGGGCTTGTGGTTTTATTATTCTTTATAGATTCTATCATGGAATGATAAACAGAATGGAGTATAAGTACTATCTGTTGAAGATAAGAATGTTGTTTCAAAGAAGAGTACAGAAAATAACTAGACTAAAGGGTCATGTGGGTAATTTGTGCTTGGTCCTCCATAATGGTGCTTTTGCACATGTGATCATGGTATGTATCCTAAATCCTAAGATCATCCCTAGATGGTTTCATGGCTATTAGTGCTTCTTTTTTCTTTAATAGGACCAATAAATATTTTAAACAAGCTTTCATTCCGTTCTTCTTATTTGTTTTTCTCCTATCCTCTCTCCTTTCCTCTCTCCTTCTTTCTTCCATTTCCCCTCCCTCCCTCAAATTTCCTTTCACTTCCTTCCTTCCTTCCTTCCTTCCTTCCTTCCTTCCTTCCTTCCTTCCTTCCTTCCTTCCTTCCTTCCTTCCTTCCTTTCCTTCCTTCCTTCCTTCCTTCCTTTCCTCCCATTCCTTCCTTCCTTCTTCCTTCCTTCCTTCCTTCCTTCCTTTCCTTCCTTCCTTCCTTCCTTCCTTCCTTTCCTTCCTTCTCATCTTCCTTCTTTCCTCCTTCCTTCCTTCCTTCCTCCTTCATTCTTTCTTTCCATTGCATGATGTTGTATTATACTGTTATGTAGTTATGTGCAGCAAGAAATATATCAAAAGCAACTCTCAGCCCTATGTGAATAGCTGACTGGCTGATTGGTTAATTTTGCTAACAAGAGTTAGGAGTAGTCATGCAGCAGGAGCAGGAAAGCCAGATGGGTCTTTCCTGATAGGAGAACACAGACATATGGGGGAAGGGGTGTTAATTTAGTTTCGCTTGAGATGAACCTTAAAGCAAGCAAAAACAGAGGAGGGGTTTTCACTCCAGCAGCTGCACTGGTAGGAACAGCTGAAATCTAGGGGAAAATGAGTTTAAAATATAGCAATAAGAGTGTTAAAATTGTGATTCCTTAAGCAACCAGCTTAATGGGAAGATTTGAAACCCAAAGCTTCAAAGCAGCAAGAACATCTGGAATCAACATATAAATTAATGGGACTGAGAATAGGCTTGTGATAATGTATCAGAAGGAAAAGGGTAAGATAAACCCCCAAATACAGTTAATTGGAATTGTTACAATTAATTGCAGACAAGGAAAGTGTTATACAAAGTGATCATTAAAGACACAATTCCATTGTTTTTTCTCATTCTTTATCTTTCTAGCTCTATCCCTAAGCATCCAATATTGTTGACCCCCCAATCTTTCTTCAGACACTGTCTTTCCTTAATTTTCTTATTTTACAATATATTGTTATAGTTCATCTATCTGTTGAGGGGCAGGGAAATGAGGGTTATATGACTTTCCCAGGGTCACACAGCTAGTAAGTGTCTAGTGTCACTCCAGATTTGAACTCAGGTCCTCCTGAATCCAGGGCCGGTGCTTTATCTACTCCACCACCTAGGTGTACCCTATCTTTTCTAATGTAATGGTTTAGTTTCTTATTTTGTTCCCTAAATGCTGGTACTCCTTTCAAACTCAGTCTTAAACCTTCTATTTTCTCTCAACATTCTCTCTATATCTCTTCCTGTGACTTAGAACTGGAAGGAGACTCAAAGGTCATTTATTGCAAACCTTTAATTTCACAGATAAGTAAACAGTGTCCCCAGATCCCAATTTCACTATCTAAGGTCCTTCAGGTTGTACATGGAAGAGTAGAGATTTTAGCTCAGATAAGCTCCAAAACCAGTGATTTCTCCTTATACATTTCACTGCCTACCTTTCTCTCTTCTATGTAGGTTACTGGCAAATATACTTTTCTAGCATGGAGTTCTCCAACCCTGCTATCCCTTGAGCTATAATCCTCTATAGCTAAGTATGTCCGTACACATTTCCACTGGAAGCACTAAAAACTTTACAAACCAAAGTCTTTAAATTCAGAGCTCCTCCCCCAACACATTCTTTCATGTATCCACCCATTATATCTTTATTCACAAAGCTTCAAAAACCTACAGTGGTGCTCCATTTATTATTGTTCATCAGAAAGTCTGAACTTCTTAGGCTGACATGCAAGTTTGTCAAGCATCTTACATCATCCTATCCCTACCAAGTAATTGGTCTGTCAGTACTCCCTCAGATGAACCCATCATTTTGCCAACTGACATACTTATTATTTCCCCAAATTACAATATAAATTCTAACCTCTATGCATTATGTTTCTATCTAGAATGTTTCTATACTGTCTCTTATATTCATTTAAATCCTCCACCTTTCTTCAAAGACCAACTGCAATTTTGTGCTCTATGAAAACCTATGCTGATTACATACCTCCTCAATAGTGGCTACTTCCATCATTTGAATTACACTGAGTATATTTTAAAACTGGCATGAACTTTAACCATCATCTAAATAAATGTTTATTAATTAAATGATAGACTTACATATCATTCTGCAAGTAACAAGCAAATAAGTTGATACCTTCTGGTAGCACATTTTATGTCATTTAATCCAGCGTTTATTCTATACTATCTAGTATTATTAATTATCATTTCATATTTCTGACCTGTTATCTGGCTAGAGAGTAAGCTCCTTGAGTTTAGAAATATTTCTTATAATCTTGTACCCAAGATATCCTTCCATATAAAAGATACTCGATATTTTTTTGCTTATTTTTAATTCTTTTTAAAGTTGTTTTTAAAAGAATTTATTTTATTTTAATATGATTACAATGTACTGTTTTCTTCACTCATTTATTGGAGATAACAAGAAATAAAATGACTAGTTCAAGAGTCGGGTGATTGTCAAATAACAATAATAGGAATAACTATCATTATATAGTGCCTACTCTGTTCCGGTTGTTTCTAGTAGTGAGAGTATTCTATTAGTGAGAGTAACAAACAAAGTGACAAGATTAAGTCAGGTACAGACAGTAGGTCAGACACGAGACAAAGAAAAGTACACCTCTTTCTGCAAGGTTAGAAGTTCCTGTAGAACACTTCACTAGTTTGGACAGCTCCCTGAAATAGGTTACTCTAACTTGTGAAGTTAGTCGAAAAGTTTTTATCCTAAGAATCCAAAGCTCATTCTGTTGATTATACTTCCTCTCTAAAATTCTATCAAAGGTACTAAAGTCCTTTTTCAGTCTTAGTTTCTATATACATGGGGAACTGTTCTTCATTCCTCAAGAACTTTTATCTCTTCATCAGAAGGGAAGTGCATATATTTTGACCTTACTAGGCTCTCCCCTTGGTTGTCAATGTTCCCTGAGAATCTGTCAGGAGGTTGAGGGACCAAAGAAAAGTCTTACAAGGTATTTAGTCCTTGTGGGATACAGTCTTTCCTGTCCTTTATAATGAAGGGTGGCATTTTTCTTTGTTCCTCTTACTTTTGTAAAAGGAAAATAAAAAAACAAAAATAAATTTTAAAACTACTCAGTATTCCTTCTTGCATCACAGTGTTAGTTTCTAACTGTTGATCTACTGCTATTACACAATAATTTTCCTAAAAAGTTTGTGCATGTTATTCGACCATTCTCTATCCCTGTTAGAGTCAACTATGAACTTTAAGTATATTTTCTGATGTTCTTCAAAATTATTGCACCAAGTTCTTTCGGTTTCCTTCTCACTTCAACCCTTTCTGCCATCATTGGTGGCCTTAATACATCTCTTTGTGATTCTTCTAATTGCTTGGCCCCAGAGTACTTCAAACTCTTCAGGTCCCATGAACTCCATCTGTATTTCAGTTTTGTCACCTACTGTCATGCCCAAACTGCAGATCTTACTATCACTAAAAACTCCTTCACTCTTAGGACTGTGCATTTTGAAATTCCCCTTTGATAAATACCTCCCATCATTTCTTTACTTCCTATTTACTCATTCCTATTTGATTTGTCCTTCAGTCTCAATCTTGAATTCTAGTCCTAACAACCTTCTATATTTCTTGCTTTATTGACCCTTTTCTGTTTTTAATTGCCTTAGTATTGTCATTAAAGTAGCACTTATTCCTCCTCCCCATC
Source organism: Dromiciops gliroides (assembly GCF_019393635.1). Taxonomy (NCBI): domain Eukaryota; kingdom Metazoa; phylum Chordata; class Mammalia; order Microbiotheria; family Microbiotheriidae; genus Dromiciops; species Dromiciops gliroides. The sequence continues at coordinate 108,927,322 of NC_057865.1, read as the reverse complement.
CCCACCTCACACACACAAATGCATGTTCTTTCCTGCTGAATTAGTTTCCTTGAAACTTCCTGAAGTATTTATTAGAAGACTACAGATAAATGATAAAAAAATGAATCTGACTACAGTTTCTTATCATAGGTCTTTGTGCTGGTCATATATTGCTTTATGGAAAGACACTAGTCTATAACGTACAAGAAGATTGTCCTCCCTATGTCTGATTTTAGTGCATAGCCTGTCCTGCCCACTGCACTTATTATATCAATCCACTTTTTTATGTTCTCTCTCTCTGTCTCTCACTGGGCCTGTCTCTCCTCTCTCTTTGTCTCTCACTGCTATCTCTCTCTCTGTCCTCTCTGCCTTTGTCTACTCCATTTCTTTCTTTCTGCCTCTCTGTCTCTTTTCTGTTTCTCTGTCTGCCCCTCTCTAATTATGTCTCTCTCTTACTTCTCATTCCCTCTCTCACACAGTCAATCTTTTCCTTCATTTCATTCCCTTTCTGTTTTGACTCATTCATTCTGAAAACACTAACATAATGCTAGTCATCTCTCAATAGGCCTTCCTTCACCACAAACATGCCAGTTTCTAACCTCCTGCAATATTGACATCATGATTCTTCCCAATACAAGTAAATGGGCCCAAGAAATCTAGGGCAACTGCATACCACCATGGTTTCAGTACACCAGCTGCTCCCTATGACTGACACCTATACTTCAGAGACGTGCAAATGTCAGTTATTTCCCTACTGCTTGAAAATATATGTATATTGCTGTATTTAAGTAGGTATATATGCACATGAATATATCCCTATCTACATAAGCATATATATATGATGTATGCATGCTTATTGTATAAATTTCACATATGTCATGTTATATATGTCTATATAAAATATTAGCATTTATTAAGTGCCTTGTATATGTTAGGTACCATGGATAAATAAAGGAAAAAACATGGTCCCTACCATTAAGAAGTTCACATTCTAATGAAGTAGACAACATGCAAACAAATGTGTACATAAATAGATATAGTATAAATAGTGGGTAATCTCAGAGGGAAGACACTAGAGGTAGAGGGGAAATAAATAGAAAGGTCACTCATAGGATGATAAAATTTGAGATGAGTCTTTCAGGAAGTCAGGGATACCAGAAGGTAGAAGTGAGGAAGGAGAACATTTTAGATATAGGGGTAAAGAGATGGGAAAGACATGATTTAGGGAGATGAAATGTCATATGGGAGGAACAGCAAAAAGGGTCTATTTTGATGCATCATAGAGTACATAGAGGTTAAGTATCCTCACGATGATATATGTCCCTTCCTATCTATTCCCCACACACCTTGAAAATGCCTTGAAGAAAAGCTAATGAAATTTGAAAACTTGCTGCATTAAATTGCACAAATAGAATTTGCATTCCTGTATCTGGAGCAGAGTTAGAGTCCATTTGTGACAATGACACATTTAGCATTGTCTTCCATATTACCCCCAAATGTCAACCTATGGCTCTCTTTCTTAATGTGGTAGAAATTGAAGAGAGTTCTAAACAGAGGTATCTGGGTATAGCAGGAGCTTTTGTGTCTGTGCTCCCTTATAACCTGCTCTATTTCTGGCAAATGGAGGTCACACATGCCTTCAAGTCTCAAGATCAAACCATTTTCCATCAAACCCCATGGACATGAATAGAGCTCCTTATAAGCAGGTGAAACTAGAATAATATTTTACTCAAGTATGGAAGGAATATTAATGTCTAAAGGTCCTCGTAGCTGCCAGTAGGCCCTGAGGAGGGGGTATGTTGTCATAGAATAATTTTTTTAGTCGATTTTCTACTGGAAGGTGTTTTTTTCAGTGATCTCTGAAATGCATGATCATAAATGATGATGATCATATCAGGAAAGATGAAATTCACACTTTTACCTCAAAAGACAGTCAAATAATAATAAAAATATAAACCTTTCATGTTTTTTGTAAGAGTTTTTCATTTTCACCCAAGTTCTTTGACTTAGCAGTTGTTGGTACATATGAATAGAGTGTCAGGTCTGTATATTTCTGATACCTGAATTCAACTCTGGCCTTGAACAATTACTAGGTATTTGAACCTGCACAAGTCACTTAACCTAGTTTGCCTTGTATTCTCAGCTGTACTGTCGATGGTTGTTGTGAGAATCAGATGAGTTAATATTTGTAAAACATTTAGTAAAGTGCCTGGAACATAGTATGTACAATGGAAATGCCTATTGCTCTCCTCCCTCCTCCTCTTCCTTCTTCATTCCCTTTTTTCTGGTCTGTATAATAGAAAAAGCACCAAATCTGGAGTCAGAAAAATCTGAGTATGAACTGGTGGACATTTGCTAATTCTGGACGAGGTGATGTCACCTCCCTCAGTCTCAATATCTGCCTCTGCAGATTGGGCATATAATGATACTTACACTATTGAATGTAAAATATTGTTACAAGAGGAAAAAAGCTGTGCTATATGATTGTGTTGAATGACAAACAGGATGATCCCAGAAAAACCTGGAAAGACTAATGAACATTGATGTATAGTGAAGTGAGCAGAGTTTGGGAAGACATTGTGTATAGTGACAGCAGTATTGTTCAATGAGCAAATGTGAATGACTTAACTACTCTTAGCATGCAATGATCCAAGAAAATCCCAAGGAACTAATGAGGAAGCTTACTATGCACCCCCATAGAAAGAACTGATAAAAGAAACACGTGTAGATTGTACATATATAACCTGGTTTGAGATCTTGTGGAGGGGAGAGGAAAGGGAGGGGAGGGAAGAAAAATTTGGAACTCTAAATCTTATGAAACGAATGCTGAATCTACCCTCGCATGTAACTGGAAAAAATAAAATAAATATTTGTTGCAAAAAAATATTGTTACAAGAATATTCTTTATAAATCATGATCTATGGCTATAGGTACAGCTCTAACTTGTGTGGGTTCTTAAGCACTTACTCTTATTTACTTACTCACTTGCTTCCTTACTTACATTTGGCAGTGGTGTTAAATTCAAAGAGAATTAAGAACTGCTAATCTGTAGCTAAGGATCCCTATAAGGATAATATATTACCTATGTTTTATTGTAATTTCTTTATTTTGTTAAATATTTCCCAATTACCTTTTATAAATCTGGTTTTGGATGCATTTGGAAATGGTCACGGGCCATGTGATTGACATTTCTGGTGTAGGAACTATAGATGGTGCAAACTAGTTTACTACTTTAATGAGAAGATTCATCAATTTGTCAATGACCACATACCTAGTCTGTGCTCAAGGCAATGTTTGAAAATCAAGGCCTTCTTGATTCAAGCAGACTATTACATTACAATGAATTTCCTTCCCCATTTCATAGATAGACACATTAATACTCTAAGAAATTAGGATTGCTTGTATTCAGCTGGGAATTAAACCCAGGTCGTCTGACCTCCATGTCCTAAGTTTAGAGAGAGTGTCATTTATATTTTGGCTCCCTCCCTCCATTCATATATTGTTTTTAGTAATTTCCTTCCATTCAATCTTGCTACTTCCTTCTTACAGCATCACAGCTTGTTCAACACTTGGCTGCCCTCATGACTTAACAAGTTTAAAACAAGAGCTATGGTGGTGGTAATGACATTTGGACTTCATCTCCCAATGTACAGTCTGAGCAGACTGATTTGACATTTGTGTATGTTTAAATACCTCATTGTCAAAAAGCAACTGCCGCCATATCCGTTGGTGTTGAACAGAACCTTCTGGTTCTGTATAATTAGGTTTCCAGTAACTGATGAGCAAATGAGCCTTATGTACTTACCACAGGGGAGAAGAATAGAGGATTTTCCTCTGAGTGAAGAGAAATTAGTAAGACAAAGTCTTAGAATTGAAGAACTTAGGTCTTAAAAAGTCTATGGCCCAGCAGTGTTGCCAGAAAAGAAAAATAAACAAAAACAGGTCAAGTAAGTGGGGAGGAAAAAGTAAAAAGTTCATAACTACTACTTACTATAAATAATGAATGATCAGATTTCTTATATCAAGGGCAAAGGTGAAAGTCTCCATTTATATATGGCTCCTCTTTTGGTTGTCTATTTTTATGACTTTCTATCAACATAAAGAAAATAAGGAGTGATAGTTCTTTGTGTCTGGACAATGGTTTAATGATAGTGTTAGTAGAAGCAAGATGCTACTGTATGTAAGGGTAATATTGAATCATTTTTTTTAACCTCAACTAGATAAGAACCCCTTGTTTATTGAATCAAATAATCAGAAATGAATTTGAACAGGGCCTGTATCATTCCTGTAATCAATCAAAAACCATTGTGTGAGAGGGCTGGGTCATGTCTTAAGTGATGTGTATAAAGGGAAGATTGTCTCATAACAAGTGGGGAGATTCTGAGCATCTAGATTTGAGAGGTTGGGCCAAACACGAGGTTTCTAGAACCCCTTGAGTAGGGCTGAGCTGTGTGGTAGAAGAGGTCTAACATCCAAAGTGATAGATCTTCAGGAATCACAAGCAGACTACCAGGTTGAGCAAAAGCCAAATAATTAAGTTAGCATTTCTCCAAGTTCTCCTGACGTCTTTCTTTCCACAGACATTAGCCACAAAAGCAAGGGTATGCAGTGGATAGAACACTGTGTCGCAGAGTAAAAAAGAACTGAATTAACTTATAACCTGCAAGTTACTAGCTTTGTGACCCTGTCCAAGTCACTTAACTTCTATCTGCCTCGATTTCTTCATCAGTCAAGTGAGGATAACACTAGCATCTACCTCCAGTGTTGTTGTAAGGATAAAATGAGGTACTATTTCTTAAAAATGCTGTGTAATCTAAATACACTGCAGCTATTATTATTAATAAAATGTAATATGTTATTTTGCTACCCAAATACTTTTAGTAAACTGAAATTTACCTTAACCAGAAAGAGGTCACTAGTTAACTAGAAGTAGATATACATATATGGGTATATATAGAACCCTACATCTATATTGTGTTGTGAATTTTCTAACTGAGGACTCAAAGACAGTAAGACTGAATAAACTATTTTTATCTAAGATAAATTCCAAAAATGAAAAAGTGGGAACCAATGGACCTTAGGTACCATAATATTACATCTCAAGCTTAAATAAACTAATAAATATAACAAGTTACAAATTGCTAGACTGGAATTCATTCAATTGTACTGTTACTCATTGGGTAAAAGCTAAAGGAATATACGTTCTATGGTATAAAGATACTCATGTATTAGCAGGTTTAGTGAAATTGCTTCTTTCATGGAGCATGAACTATAGAGATCATTGGTAGATCATCTGCTATGCATAACTCAATTAAATAAATTCTGCATAGATTTGCTTCTCAAAAACTCTAGTGACTTCTGAGGAATTGTAAAATCTTTTATCATCCACCAGATATGTTTCATTGGATAGTTAGGTGATAACTTGAGCAACTGTTGAAAACAAAGAATGGTTGAAAAAGGACTAGTATTTTTTTAAAGAACAATGCCCTAAGTCGAATAATTATCTGGACTGAATGATCAGGAGATATAATGATTTTAGTCTAGAGATACATGCTATCACTGCCTTATTCACAACCAGCTTTTGATTTAATTCCTCATCATTCTCATCTGTACTCACTCATCTCAGAATACGATCACTTTGTCCCATAGATAATTATCTTTTGCTCTGTAAAGAAAGAAGAAGTGTTGTCTTGAAACTTTATTTTTCTCGTTCAGAAATACTAACTCTTTTTGAGCCCTCTTCATTGCCTAATGAAAGGCCAGACTGACTATTTAATTTGAAGTTTTCTCTGCCACATTATTTATTTTTGTCATAAAAAACATGTGATGAAGAATACTTATTATCCAGGTGGTGGCATGTGATTGAATGAATAAACAATAGAGGTCATTCATTAAGATAAATACATACATACATGCATATACACACATATATCTTTCTATCTTATCTATATATCTTGTTATAGCACGGAAAATGGACAATGAGCTAGAATTGAACAAAAAGAGAAAAAGTAAACTGTTCCCTTTGTAAACTTCTATAGTTCTAGTGATTTTCAGATTTACCCTGGAACCAAGGTGCATCTTTTTAATATCATCATTCTCCAGTTATGTTGTTATAGCTATGATTCAGAATAAACAATCTCCAAAGAAATTAAGGTGAGGATTATCCAGAGTACAGTGGAGAGGTACATGTTAGCTATGAGTAGACTGCAACAATTTACACATGAGTAAATAATTCAGGAAAAGCAGTAAAAATATAATCAAGATATGAATATGTATGCTTGGATATAAAGGACAGACCTTTCCCATAGTGAGAGAAAGTTATAACCAAAGAACAGCTTGGATGACCCAATGCAATTCCATGTAATGTCAAGGGAATTTGAGGAACTCCATCAAATATTTTACCAGGCTCACTGGTATAGGTTTGTGTTAGAAACTGAGCAATTATGCAGATTGGGCAAACATGGAAGAATAATTAAGTGGTATGGTAAAATACCTTATTATTAATACACTTATTATTAAGTGCTTGCTATATGCAAATCATTGTGCTAAAAAATTAGAATACAAATGTAAAACTAAGATATCCCCTTATCTCAAGGATGTCATATTCTAAATGGGGAGACAATACATATGGAAAGATTCATACTCCTTAGGGTGCAGCAGTAATTCAGATGGTAATCTTCATTCTTTAATGTCATTTCCACTGATAAAAAATAGTATCAGTTTCTGATGTGGGATCATTTGACAGTGCCAAGGACTTTGGTGGCAAGAGCTTCCTTTTCTGGGTCTTCAGCATCCGTGTCCATAGGACCTGCAAGAGATTGTCATTCTTGACAAGGCTCATTACCCAAGATGAAAGCTGTAAGAGGGGATGGGAAATAGCTTCAGTGGCCTAATAGGTGGCTGACACCATCAGGGCTCCTGTGACAACCTGACTGTTAGTAGTAGTTGGCTAGCTGGTTGTCCATTGGTGGGTAATAAGGAAGTTGAGTCACCTCTCCACAATCCACAAACTAGATTATGATTTGCATCAAGAATGAATACCCAGGGGCAGCCAGGTGGTGCAGTGGATAGAGCACTGGCCCTGGAGTCAGGGGGGACCTGAGTTCAATCTGGCCTCAGACACTTAACACACTTGAAACTTACTAGCTGTGTGACCCTGAGCAAGTCCAATTTAACCCTAATTGCCTTCACAAAAAAAAAAAAACGAATGAATACCCACACCAATTATCACAGATCCATTGGAGTATTGGTGTAAATATTATTTTTTCTCGTCACTAAATTCTACCTTTAATGGCTCATCATAGTTAGAGTTTACACTGATTACTCAAAGGCTGTGCCAATAGAACAAGATGGCCATTATCAATATCATGTGTTGTGTTGTATGTGGAGAGTCCTGGGAAATTTGGAGAGGTCTATCACCAAGTTGTCTGTCGATTAATTAAATTTTGTTCAGGGAAACTCTTGATCTATCTCCTATGTTAGTGGTCACCATAATAGTTAATCTCACCAACATAGCTATTGTAATGAAACTATAGATCCTTGAAATATTCTAAATGTTCATTATTTATAATGATGAGAATGTACAATGAAAATGATGATAGGACAGTAATAATAACACCATGTGATGGATAACACAAGTCACAAGTTGCCTTCCTTAGAAAAATACTGTAGGGGCAGGCTAGGTGGCATAGTGGATAGAGCACCAGCCCTGAGTCAGGAGTACCTTAGTTCAAATCCGGCCTCAGACACTTAACATTTACTAGCTGTAGTGACCCTGGAAAGTCAATTTAAATGCCAATTGCCTCACGAAAAAAAATAAGAGAAGAAAAGAAAAAAGAAAAGAAAAACACTGTGATATAGTAGGGGGAATATTATTATACATTCTTTGTGAATAAGTAAGATGAGGCTTGGAAGAAATTAATTATTTTGTTCAAGGTCACACTGGCCAGAAAAGTCAAGATCTGGGACTTGACTTCAGGTATTGTAATCATGTATCTGGAGTTCTTTTCCACTATGCCACACCATCTTGTAGCTACTAGAAAAGACTTCACATGGGGCAGCTAGGTGGCGCAGTGATAGAGCACCGGCCCTGGATTCAGGAGTACTGAGTTCAAATCTGGTCTCAGACACTTGACACTTTCTGGCTGTATGACCCTGGGCAAGGTCACTTAACCCCAGCTGCCTCACCAAAAATAAATAAATAAACAAACAAATAAATAATAAAGACTTTACATATAGTGTCTTCCCTTAAGGTGAGATCCCTTTTACCAGAACAATGTTTTTAAAAATAGTCAATTGACTTTGGTTTTCACTGATTATCTTCACTCCTTGTCTTTCTCTCTATACAATAGAGTTCTTATATAACAGAAGTTCACAAGGCAATATGCATATAATTTGATGGGTACAGGAGATATGGGAATCACACTCTCTGACCTTCTTTTTGCAGAAACCTATCTACAAGATATTCTCTCAGCCTAGATCATGCTTGATGTTCATCTAGAGGGTCTAAGGCTTCCTTGACTATATCTTTCCTTTACTGTTATGGTGCTGCCTAGATTTTTATCCACATGAGGGTATTGTTTGTCCAGTCTATAAAATAAACTCTTGCCCCAACAACATATGACTTCAGTTCATCCAAAGTCCAGACAATAACCAGATATTTTCTTTTATGACTGAAAGACTAATGCATTTCCCTTCACCAGAATTTTTTTCTGAGATCTATTACAAAATAGTTATATTTCCACTCCAGTCCATTATCAGATGTTCAGTTGCTGTTTGCAAAGGCTAAATTTTCAAAACTTATTCAAAGAATCCAAAACATCATAGCATTCCAGGGTGCAGATAACTTTATCAGGGTATACCCTTCTGTGTTATGGTGAAGCAGGTTCAATTATGTTCCAAAATGAAAGATGACCTTTATGTAACACCTGGTATGAGGATCTCATTTATCGTTTACTTCTGGGCAGCGATGTGGGTGCAGTGGGTAGAGCACTGGCCCTGAAGTTGAGAGGACCTGAGTTCAATATTGACCTCAGATACTTACTAGCTGTGTGACCCTGGGCAAGTCACTTAACCCCAATAATTGCATTAAACATCTGGGGCCATCTGCAGTCATCCTGATATATATCTTACACTGGATCCAGATAGCTCTGCAGAAAGAATGAAGTTGGTAACCTTGCACAGCTGTCCTCACTTAAATCCAATTCACTGTAAGTCATGACATCACCCTGATGTCATGGCCCTTTTCAAAAAGGAAGGACCTACAACAATATCTTTTACTTCTTCTAGGAGTTTACCAGTCTCTAACAGCTTCTACTTTTACCCTGAAGGTAACATTGTATTCATTTCTGACTTGGGTATCACTGTAAGATGATGTGGGTAGGCAAAGGTGGATTATGAACACAAAGCGATGAGAGATTGGAACTAGAAAATAAGGCTGAAAATGAAATGTCAGTGTCATATGTGGGAGGGGGGATGGATTTAAGAGTACCTGAAAGCCAGAAATTGAGTGAGAAGGCTACAGTAATAGAATACTAGATTTGGATTCACAAAGATCTGAGCTTAAATCCTGACTCAAGATACCTAATAGTTGGGTGACCCAGGAAAAGCCACTTAACTTCTCTAGGCCTCAGTTTCCTCATTTGTAAGCAATGAAAAACGTGGACTCACCAGGCATCTAATGTCCCTTGGAACTTTAAATTTATGATTCTATGAAACACAGAACTCATACTCACTGAACATCAAAACAAGAGTGGGTCAGGGGGTGAAGGGAGGTACTTAAGAGACACAATACAGTTAAATGTTAGAAATTGAAGGAAAGTAATCAGAACCTAGGAGCTAGAGAATACAAAACAATAGAGGTCAAGGCAAAGTAAAAATGTTCATGAACTAGACATGAGACATGAGAGATCAAGAAACTCAGAAACATACCTCGAACAGAAAAATATGTAATATATTTCCTGCTGTAGTTGGAGTCCATGACAGACTGGTCTACTCCTGGGATCTACGGTGGTGAAGCAATATTGGTTTGATTTTGGAGATGGAAATCGACTATACTAAGAACATGGGGAATTGAATGTGAGAGAAAATCTCAGCAAACAAGTTTAAAGGCAGGAATGAGATGTCATAAAATTAAGCAAACAATGAGAGGGAATTGTCATTCAAAAGGTATGTAACCAATAGGTCCAATAAAATATTTAATGACAATACTCTGATACATTAAAATCCACCTATTCCATGTCCTCTGGTGTCATTCTCATCTATGACATTTCATAAATCCTTCATTGGGTGTTTTACTTAATATTTGAGTGAAAGTCCTCATGATCTTTGGACTTTGGGCAGATACCAATGGAAGACAAGGAGTGTTTATTAGTTATCTCTGATTCTCAATACATGGAAAACTAATCCTTTTCTACCATTTTCTTATTAATATCTTTTCTACCCCTAGTACTATGTCATTCTTCATTGGCAACACTCTGTAGCTTACTCACTATAAATCATGAATCTGGCCATTGCCCTTTAGATGAGCTTCAAATTTGTATTCTCTGGAGATATAAAGGTATTTCAAGATTTTCAGTCTACAAGACAGTACTGCAATCCTTGTTATTTAAAGAATTGGCCTTTGTTTTAGTGAGGATCTTGTAAGCATGGAAAGCAGCACTATGCAGTTCCCAAAGGCATCTCTGCTTATCCTCCTCCTCCTATTCAGTTCTTGGCTCAGTACCTTGGCAATATCTGTCCTAGATATATGTACTTAGATAATAAAGGGGCAAATATAATTATGTTCTCATTCAAGTGTAGTAATGGGGTTGCCCAGCTCCCTCTGAGTCACAAGTTCCTACTACCTCTGAGACAATGGTTATAATCTGGGGGTAGCCACCAGCTCTTCTCTCCTTTCTCTTCTTTTTAGAAGCAGGCCCAAAGTAAGATCCAGAGCCCAGGTCTGTGGCTCAAGTGAAATTGGTAAATGGTAAAGCAAATGAAGAAAAAAAGCAGGAGTTTCCTTTTGATATCCTGCCCACAGAGTGTTATATAGGGACACGAGAACATACCATTTAGATGCTGAGGATAGAGAAATATATTTTGATGATCACACAATGTAAAGATCCTGGTTAAGAGATCCAAGGAAGAGTTCTATACTTCCCCATATGTTTTCCCTGCCTTCAGTCTTTTCCTTCAAATCATAGTATATCCAAATGGCCACATTATTCTTAAAGTTTACTTTTATTATTTACTGCTGGCATCATTAGAGACACTGTTTCACTTCCACTACAGGGTAGAATCCCAAGTCCTTATGCTGGTATTCCAAGTGCCCTAAGATTTGTTCACAATCTACTTGCTTAGCGTTGCCAAATGATAAACAATTTAAAAAATGTAACTACTCTTCAACACCTGGTTATCTGTTTTACTCATATCCTCCAAAGATACCTTGCTCATTCTTATTTTGCTGTAATTTATGTTGTCCCTCTACCCAACATGTCCAAACTCTTCTCTGACTTCACAAATTCCACTAAGAATTCAAAACTGAACTTAATGCCAATCTCCAAGAGGCCTCCCTCCCATTTTACAAATAGTGAACTTTCTATCTTCTGGTATCCCTTGATACTGAGTACAGCAATCTTTGGATATTTATTCAGATGCCATACTCTGTATTTGTTTTAATTTCTATGCAGATATATCCCCATCTCACAAAACTATACTGTGAATTTCTCAAGAATACTGAATATGGTACTGTGTATGCATCACAATATTTAGCACAAGACTATGTACAAGCTGGCTTTCTCTTTGTTTATAATACATGAAATGCCATCTCATCTCCATGCCTTTGCATATGCCTTTTCTCACATCCTTGGAATGTGCTTCCTCTTTTCTTCTGCACCATAAGCCACTCTCTACGTTTGAGACATAGCTTAAGCACTGTTCTACATGAAGTGTTTCCTGAAACTTTCAATGCCACCCCAAATGAAATCCTTCACCCCAAAACTACATTGTATTTAACTACTTTACATATATTTGCTTTTTTGTTTTGTTTTGTTTTGTTTTGGTTTTTGGTTTTTGGTTTTTTCCAAGGCAATGAGGGTTAAGTTACTTGCCCAGGGTCACAGAGCCGGTAAGTGTCAAGTGTCTGAATCCAGATTTGAACTCAAGTACTCTTGAATCCAGGGCTGGTGCTTTATCCACTGCTCTACCTAGCTGCCCTACTTTACATACAATTGCATTTAATCCCTTTATATTTCTGCTGTTTACATTTGCTTATATACTTGTTTTGCATACTTCCATGGAAACTGGCAAATAGTAGGTATTTGATAAATCCTACCAATTCCTTGATTGAAAAGGAATTCATAAATATTTGTTGAATTATGACTTAATGAATCTACATGCTGCAAGGGATATCTTTTAGTCCAACCTCATAACTTGTGGGATAAACCATTGAGGCTAAATTTCCTTTTCTTAATGACAGAGCCAACTAGGATGAGTCCTCTCCTTGGGGTTATAGGAATTTAGAATTTGGATTTAGAAGGGACCTTGGATATCATCTAGTTCAATTCCTTCATTTTACAGAAAAAGAAACTTAATTAAGAGACTCATTTGCTCAAAGATTCAAGGAAAATAAGTGGCTTGATTCAAACACAGGTCCTCTGCCTTCAAATTAGAAGCTTTTCCATGATGTTTTGCTGCTTTCCACATACAATATTGCCTCAGAAACTGTGGGTTTCTGGGTAACTCAGGGACTTAGTAGTCACATGATCATACTCAAGCAAAATTTTTTTTTTCTCTGAGCCTCTGTTTCCCCATGTTTGAATAGGAATATCAATAATTTCACTACCCAACTCACAGGAAAGGTGAAAAGAAATCACTTGGTATGATGTAAAATACTATGTAAATATGATTTTTTCCCTTTTTTTAAAAAAAAACCCTCCTTTAATGACTCCTTATTATATATCAGTGATAACCTTATATTCCCAAAGATGTTTGTCACTATGGACAAACCTTTGGTGGTTCTGCCAAATGAGAAAGTTTTGAATATGGGCCCTGGATATTGGTTGAGAACCACTTAGAGAAGGTAACAAATGCAGAACTTTGAAAAGTTAGTCATTAACTGACTTTTAGCTGTAGTACTCATAAAATTAATGATTACAACTGTAGTAACATTGGAGGGTCTATATTCATCATTAAATGAAAATGTGCTTATACTCACCTAACCATCTTGCAGATTGTCACCAGATACAGATACAGAACAATGAACACACATACACATGTGTCTAGAAAGTACAAATATATGTTATATGTGTAGTAACATTTTTTTTGGAGGGTCTAAATCTGCATTAAATGAAAGTGTGCCCATACCAACTCTCCAATCTGCCCTGCACATTTTCATTAGTTGCACACAATGTGTATATCTGGGTGTGTGTATGCATGTATGTATTTGGATATCATAATAATGTCACATTTACTTATTGTTTTAAGATAAACAGTTTCTTTACAATTTACAGTCTATTGTCTCCTGTGGTTCTCACATAACTTGTGAGTTAGGGTTGATATTTATCACATGGATATGGAAAAGATATGTGATTTCATTAGGGTAGGATAACTAACAACTCTGGGGAGCTCCTGTATGTTCCCTAGATGACAAACTGCTTATGACTTAGTAGATCAGTTGTAGTGATTTTCCTGAGACACATAGTGGTAGTGATATGATGCCCAGGATCATACAAGTAACAAAAGTATCAGAGGTGGTATTTGAATCCAAGTTTGTCTTCCTCCATTCTCTACATCTATAAATTAGGTAGCCTAGTGCCTAACATTGTGTGTGTGTGTGTGTGTGGGAAAATCAAAGAAGGTGAGAAACTTCTCTGGGATTACATCGTTAATGGTGGAGCCAAGTCTAGAACTGAGGTCTCCTGACTCCAAGTCTAGTGTTCTTTTCATTGCACATGCTGCCACATTTTTCCTACTAAAAACCTATACCACTCCATTTCCTACTGAAGTCCAAAATCATTATATTCAAAATACCTTTTTATTTTAGTTTTTAAATAAATGTGTACTTATATGTTTTATTTTACACCAACTATATTTCTCATTATATTCCTCCTCACTCTCTCCCACCCAGAACCATCCCTTATCACAAAGAATATTGAGGGTAATTTTTTTCAACAAAACCAACCAACACTTCAAAAATTAAAAAGGCCAGATATTATACTCAGTGGTCCATATTCATAATCTTCCATCTCTGTAAAGGACTTGAAAGAGGTGCTTAAGATACCTTCTTTTTTTTAAAGATACCTTCTTAATGTCACCTGACTCATCTTTCTACCTTTTTGCCCATCATTCCATTACTTGTAGTCAATATTTTGGGCAACTAGATTATTGTAGTTAGATTTTGTCTCACTAGAAAATAGAACTTCCTTCTATGTAGTTGTACAATATTACTGGTTACTGAAAGCATTCAAGAGGATGTTTTACCATCTTTCAGAGATATGGTGAAAAAAATTCTCTCATTGAATTGGAAGCTAGACTAACTGCCCATTAGGATCTCTTCAAGCTCCCCAGGAGGTTCTGAATAAAATGGAAAAACGATGCATGCTGTCAATACAATGAAATAGAAACTTAGTAAAGTAAGGTCAGGGAATGACTTGAAGGGCAAAGATAAAATTTAAAAAGTAGTGAATGTAGAAATTCTCCAGTGTGTTGTCTGTAGCAGCTCCAGTGAGTGTCTGCAATCCACCAAAGACTGAGGAAATCAAAGAAGATAAAAAGAGATCGCTGAGAAACTAATGAGGTCTCTGCATCCCTCTCCACCCAACAGAGGATGATGAGAAAACTTCCTGCCCTCGGGTTATTTTTTCCCTGTAGTGAAAGGGAGGCTCTGTAAAAAGAGGGGCATTTAAGTAACAGAGTTTAAGGGACAACTGGAGGGTCTTAAATTGCTAAACAGCACAAAGAATGGGTTGCCATCATTATTGGTTCTGAAGGAAAAGAAGGGAACGAGAGCCCTGGGGGCACTTCACAAAAAAAAATTGGTTTGATCTTTTAAAAATAGTTACTCTGCCAGAGGCCTGGAGAGTGGCCAAATTTATCATCACATTTTCAAAATTGGGCTCAGGCAATAATCCAGGGGAATGGTTGCCAATAACCCACATGGAAGCCATAAATGGGAAGGAGATCGCTGGATACTACTTGGGGCACAGGTACACAAAACTCAAGTCTGTTCTTTTAACTGTAGAAAAGTGGCACAGAGAGGGCTTTCTTGTTACCTCCTGTCTCAGAGCCTTAACAAAAGAAGCCCAAATGAAGAGAGTTTAGCCTGTAGGGTTGGGAACATACATGAAGGCCAACACATTATGAAGATTTCATTAAGCATCACTGGGGGGATACAAAAGAAGGCAAAAAATAAAAATAAATATCAGTCCCTCTTGTCAAGGAGCTCACTGGTCTAATGGGAGAGAATGTATAAACTGTGAACAAAAGTACAAAGGTATATAGAAAACTAAGGCATGAGTAATACAAAATGAAAAATTCTTTTAGAAAGCTGGAGTCAGGTGAATGGGACGAGTCTCCTAGTTCTGGATTAATCATATTGAATTAATTAGGCTTTTTACTTCAAGTTCTTGTATCCCATGGGGTATTAGACTATACTGTATGAAAGACTGGTCAAAACTGGAGATGTCTAACTTGGGAGAAGATTTCAGGGGAAGATACCTGCAGGCTCCAAGTATTGAAAGCTCATTAGGACAAAAGATTGGACACATTTTGATCAACTGAGAGGGCAGAACTAGGTCTAACCAGTAGCAATTACAATTAGGAATTCAAAAGAAGGGAAGCTTTTCTTACTAAGCCAAATAACAACAGAATAGGCTTCCTTGTCCTTATATTGGTGTTTTTCTCAGCAATCGATAGTGCTCTATCAGAAACTAGTGGATCACTTAGCAAAAATGCTATAGAGGGGCAGCTAGATGGCGCAGTGGTTAAAGCACCGGCCCTGGATTCAGGAGGACCTGATGTTCAAATCCGGCCTCAGGACACTTAACACGTTACTAGCTGTGTGGACCCTGGGCAAGTCACATTAACCCCCATTGCCTCGCAAAAAAAAAAATAATGCCTATAGAGGGCAGATAGCTAGGTGGCACAGTGGATATAAGCTCTGGCCCCTGGATTTTAGGGAGGACCTGAGTTCAAATCCAGCCTCAGACACTTGACACTTATCTAGCTATGTGACCTGGACAAGTCACTTATACCCCCATTGCCCTACCATAAAAAATATAATACAATTTTGCTATAGAGGAGGCTAATAATCCCGGTAGGGAAACAGGATCAGATGACTTCTAATGATTACTTTCACATGAAGATTGTGTTATTTTATAATGTAAAACATAAACTGGCATGTTCTTCAACTTTAATAAGGTCCATAAGCAAATATACTGTACTCTGAAGGTCCTTGTATGCCAAATTAAAAATATGAAAATGTTTTCTAAAACAAAGACCAAATAAACTGTTGGTACATTATTTTCTAGTCTTTTCTTATAGCTGTCAAGTACTTGTGACTCTGGACAAAGTCAAATGACTATTGGTCTATTAGGAAGGGAATGTCTCAAAATGAAAATGGCCCAAGGTTACAGAATCCTCTGATACTAGTCACATTTTTAAAAAAATCCAAACTTATCATCTTATTGCTTCTGATTCTGCAAAAAAGACTTGGAACAGACAAACAATAAATATGAGCTATACAGTCTCTGACTAAACTGACTTCCTAAAGTAAGCACCTTTGAAAACAAAGCACATAGAGAAAACATCCAGGAGTCTTGAGCTTCTGAAGGCAGGTGAAGAGGAATTAAGAAGTCTCGTGATGAGAGTTGATAAAGGAGGAGTGTAAAAGCTGAATTTGAAGGTTTTGTGGTGGGTTTTTTTGTTGTTTTTTGTTTGTTTGTTTGTTTTTTTGCATGGCAATGGGGGGTTAAGTGACTTGCGCCAGGTCACACAGCTAGTAAGTGTTAAGTGTCTGAGGCTGGATTTGAACTCAGTCTGTCACTCCTGAATTACAGGGCCAGTGCTTTAACCCACTGCACCATCTAGCTGCCCCCTGAATTGAAGTTTAACATAAAAACCTAACATCTTGACAACTGGGTCCCCATCATTCCTGGCAACCAGTGGGAGAAAAATTGAAGCAGTGTCAGATTTTATATTCTTGAGCTCAAAGATCACTGCAGATGGCGACTATAGCATTGATATTAAAAGACAGTTGTTCCTTGAAGGAAAGCTATAGCAAATCTGTACTGAATACTAAAAAGCAGAGACATCATCTTGCCAATAAAAGTCCATATAGTCAAAGCCATGGTTTATCCAGTAGCAATATATGGGTGGCAAGAGTTGGGATGATGAGAGCTGAGCATTATGGAATCAATGCTTTCAAATTGTGTGCTGGAGATTTTTAAAAGTCCTTTGCTAGCAAGGAGATCAGATCAGTCAATCATTAAAGAAATTAATTCAGACTATTCATGGAAAGGTCAAATCCTGAAGCTGAAACTTATAACTTTGGCCACATAATAAGAAGATAGGAATCATTGGAAAAGACCCTGATGTTTGGAAAGATTAAAGAAAAAAGGAAAAGGGGAAAGCAGAGGAAGAGATAGTGTCATGGAATCAGTGAACATGAACTAGGACAGACTTTGAGAGATAGTGGAGGATAGAAAGGCCAGGCATATTATGATGTTGGTGAGTGCTCTCCAATAGGACAGTATTCTGTGTCTAGACTGCAAGTCAAGAATGGTGCTCACCTCATGGTCCAAAAAGTTTTCCTTTTTTTCAATAGAGGTGGCTCCTTACACAGTGGTCAAAGGTGATTGGCTAGCATTATTCAATTCCATTGCTTGGCATGACTTGGAAGGTGGTTCATATTAAAATGAGCTGTACAGTGATGACATCAGGGTATAATGGGAGTGACCCGCTGAGGGGCAAAGTCAAAGTCCACACAAGTATGACTTCATTTTATCAATTCACTGAGCGAGTCAAAGAGTCTATTCTCCACCTCTATTGTACCCTTAGGCTGGTCCCAAAAAGAGATTAGCTAACATTCCTCAACTGAACCTTCCAAAATAAGGGTGAAGAGAAAAGATCCCCTCAAAAACCCATTATTAATAATTATTTTCTCACAATAGGGTCACAAAGAGTTGGACACAATTTAATGCCTGAACAACAAAGAAATCTCCACCAGTTATTGAAGAGCTAGGAACTCAATAAATGCTTCTTAAATATTAGTGTGGCCATACTATACTCCTATCTCTCTACATATATATTCACAAACCCACATGATATAATGACTGTCTTTTTCCAAGATATGCCAGCACACCGTGTCTGCTTGCTTTTAATACTCTGGACAGAGAGAGAGCTGGAAGAGGTATTGATACTGTCAGCCCTGCCCTAACTGTTCCCAGTTGCCATAAGATAATGACAGCCTCCTAGAATAGTCCCTGAGGCTTCTGCCAACCTCATACCCCACTATACTCCTTTCTCATTATGATATTGATATCAGTCACAGAGGATGAATATTCATGTGAATCTTTACCATTGCTTTGTTATTTAGACCAAGAACTCAAGGTAGACTGGGTTTAGATCATCAGAGTAATTTCTTTTATAATTTATGTACCAATAGTCACCACTTCCACACCAGCTAGTGGGCTTCTTTTCATCATATATGAAGTCAAACAAGCCTTTATTTTCTCTACAGTGTGAGGAAGGATTAAGCCAGTCAAGTGGTCAATGCCAGCAAATGATGTGGAACACCATAAAAACACCAATTACTGCCCCATTAGAGTCTTCAGACCTCTGATAGAGTGCTAAGAAATCTGTACTCATTCTTCTAGTGACAGAGAGGGAAGCTGACTGTCAGAAAAGGAAATAAAGAGATTCGGGTTTGTAATTCCCAGGCTCCTGACATTTGGAGGCTTATGTTTGATATAGGGAAGATACTGCTACACACAGGAATAGGAGAGAAGAGGAATAAAATCACAAGAAATGAGCAAGTATAAAATGAGATAAATCAATAAATGAGAGAACTATCATTTTATTTTGGGGGGAATACAACAGTAATAAAGTTTGATGTCAAGAATCAATCAGAAATCTTTTAAAAGTATTACTAGGTTCAAGGTAGTGTGCAAGGCATTTGGGATACAAAGGCAAAAATTAAACCGTCCTTGTCTTTATTTTATAAAATTATTTTGTCGGGGGGGGGCAATGAGTGTTGAGTGACTTGCCGAGGGTCAAACAGCTAGTATGTGTTAAGTGTCTGAGGCCAAATTTGAACTCAGGTCCTCCTGAATTCAGGGCCAGTGCTTTATGGACTGTGCTACCTAGCTGCCCCTGTCCTTGTCTTTGAGGAGGTTATACTCTATCTCATATTCTATCAGGGGAAAGAATATTTGCACATGTAACAATACATGCATAAGCATACACACATTTTTGTGTGTCTACACATGTGTACATACACATATGTGTATACATTGTGAATGTCTACACATGTGTATACATACATATACAGATAGATGATAGATAGATAGATGTGTATTTGTGAGAAAATAAACGTAAATTTGGGAGGAGGATGTCAGCAGCTAGGAGAATCAAAAAAATCTTCAAGTTGTAGATAATCCAGCATCTTTGACCCCAAATAGGGTCATGAAGAGCTGGACGTGACTAAAAGGACTCAGCAGCAACAGCAGCAACAACAACAAAATAAGCAATTCTCGAGCTGAGATCTGGAGGAAGCCAAGAATTCTAAGATAAAGAGGAAGGGTGAACATTCCTAAAATAGAGAACAATGGAGATGTATGACGGTGTGGAAAAACAGAAAGGACTGTTGGTCCTGACTATAGAGTGTGTACAGGGGTAGTATACACAACAGGGGTAAAAAGTGTTAGGCGCGGAGGGGCAGCTAGATGGCGCAAGAGGCAGCTAGAGGGTGCAGTGGAATAGAGCGCGGGCCCTGGATTCAGGAGTACCTGAGTTCAAATCCAGCCTCAGGACACTTAACACTTACTAGCTGTGTGACCCTGGGCAAGTCACTTAACCCCAATTGCCTCACTATAAAATAAAAAAAAGTTATCTGGAGCTAGATTGTAAAGGATTATAATGCCAAACTGAGGAACTTATAGGAAGTTATTGGTATTTTTTTTGGGGGGGGGCAATGAGGGTTAAGTGACTTGCCCAGGGTCACACAGCTAGTAAGTGTTAAGTGTCTGTGGCCAGATTTGAACTCAGGTCCTTCTGATTCCAGGGCCAGCGCTTTATCCACTGTGCCACCTAGCTGTCCCCTGTATTTTTATAGAGTAGGGGAATGACATGGTCTCACATACAACTTCTGAAAATCACTTTGGTGATTATAGAAGATGGATTAGAGAGGGGTGAGATTTGAGTTGGAGACTAATTTTAAGCCTATGGCAATGGTCCAAGTGTGAGATGATAAGGATCTGAACTAGGTTGGTGACCATTTGAATGGAAAGAAGGGGGCAGATGCAAGATTTGTTCTGCAGATATGGCAAGACCTGCCAAGTGATTAGTTGTGTCAGGTAGAGCACTCAGTGAAATGAGGAGCAGTGTGACAAAGTGGAATGGGACCTAGATTCTGAGTTCGACTAACACTGGCTGGTTGTCCATAAGCAAGTTATCTAACTTTTGTAAACTTAGAACAAAGATTTAGTCCTGGAAGTAACCTCAAAAGTATCTATTAGAAAACTATCATTTTACAGTTGAAAAAATAAAGACTTAGAAAGGTTAATCAATCAGCAAGCATATATTGAGTGCTTACTGTGTGTTTCTCTCGGGATATACAGAGAAAACAAAAAAGCCCCTGCCCTCAAGAAGTATAAGAAGATAAGACATATAAATCATTACATACAGTAGTAATAAGGAGTAAATAGAAAGTAACCTCAGAGGAAAAGGCATTAGCAGCTGTGAGGATGTAAAAAGACATCTTGGAGGAAGAAATACTTCAGCTAAGTCTTAATTAAAGGCAGGGATTCTAGGAGTCAGAATTTGAGAGAGAAGACATTCCAGTTACAGGGAATTGCCAGAGCAATGTCACAAAGAAAGGCATGGATTTTCTTGTGCAAGGAACAGTAGACCAATGTTGCTGTACCAGATGGAAGTGACTCTAATATTAGAAGGATGGAAAGGTAGAAAGAGACTCAGTTATTAAGAGCCTTGAATGACAAATAACAGACTTAATATTTGATTCTGAAGGTTAAATAGTAAGGCACTGGAGTTTACTAAGCAGAGAGAGTGGGTGGGGGGAGTTGACATGAACAGACCTATGTTTTAGGAAGAAAACTTTGGCAGCAGTGTGGAGAACAGACTAGATAGAGGGAAGATGAGGCAGGGGACCAATTGGAACACTGTTGCATTCGTCCAGGTAACATGTGATAATGGCCTGAACTAGATTTGTGACTGTGAGAATACAGAAATATACAGGGAATGTTAAGGAGAAAGAAATGATAAGATTTGGCAACTGAATGGATGTTCAATTATCAAATCATCCATTAATAATGAGACAGAGTGAGGAGTTGAGGGCGACAATGTGGTTACAAATCTGGATGATTGGGATATGTCCTCAATTTTTTTTTTTTGGCGGGGCAATTGGGGTTAAGTGACTTGCCCAGGGTCACACAGCTAGTAAGTGTTAAGTGTCTGAGGCTGGATTTGAACTCAGGTACTCCTGAATCCAAGGCCGGTGCTCTATCCACTGTGCCACCTAGCTGCCCCATGTCCTCAATTTTTAAGGGAAACTTCATAAGAACAGAAGGTTTGCATAAAAATTTAATGAGTTTTGCTTGAGGTATGTAAAGTTTGAAATGCCTATAAGTCATATTCAAAATATACAGTAGTCTAGAAGTGATGTAGGAATAGAGTTCTGGAGAGAGGATTGTTGTTGTTCAGTCATTTCAGTCATCTCTGACCCTTTGTGACCCTCCAATTGGAGTTTTCTTGGCAAAGATATTGGAGTGGTTGCCATTTCCTTCTCCAGCTCATTTTACTGATGAAGAACTGAGGCAAACAGGGTTATGTGACTTGCCCAGAGTCACACAGATGTTAAATGTCTCAGGCAAGGTTTGAACTCACCAAGATGAGTCTACTGTGACTCTCTGTCTGACACTTATCCATTTCACCATCTTGCTGCCCCAGAAGAGAGATTAGGATGAAATAAACAAATTTAGGGATAATCTGCATAGAGATAATAATAGAACCCATGGGAAATGATGAGATCACTAAGACAGCAATAGAGGGTGAAGAGAAGAGTCCCAGAACAAATCATTGATTGATACCCACACTTAGTGAGCATGACATGGATGAAGCACAGCAGACAAGACTGAGAAGAAGCAGTTAGGTTAAGGTAATTGCCTAATTTACAAGCCACCTTTACTTTACCTCTAAACAAAGAAAATAATATAGTGAAGGTCCCTGTAACAAGCAGCAGAATTTAAATGCAATTCCTGCCTACTAACACCTTACATCCTTTCAATATTCATTCATTCATTCATTTACTCATTAAGTAATTGTTCTGTTTAACAAGTATCTTCTAAATGGAATACAATGCATTGGGCACTTATAGAAACTGTGTGGTTTCCATTGGAAAGCTTTAATTCTCTAAGGGAGAAGCTCAGCAGTTTATAAAGCAGCAATTTGCTTTATGGAAAGTAGTTCACAAGAGTAATGTGGCTATTTCTCAAGGGTTTCTGAGAAAAGAATGCAAATAGTGGAAATGTGGTAGAAATTATGGGAATTCAATTCATTAACACCGTGCTGTTACTATTAATGCTTTATAGTTATTTATACTTGCTATTATGCTTTTACCATAAGACCTTACTTTCTCTGTTGATAAATGATAGACTGACAGACATAATAAGCTAGTGCAAAAAAGTTATGAATTAGAAAAAAATTACATTTTGATGATTCAACTATTAAATTTACATGTGTGTATGTCATGTTAAATGTTGTGAATTAGCTAAACAACCCACCCATTTTCCAAATCTCTACTTGTTAAGAAGGACTCCTCCCCTTACATCCCACTGAAATGTGCAATTTTGAAACTTCTCTCCATTTTTCCTAACTCTGACCTGTGGAACCAAGAAAAATATGATTTTTTAGCCACTTGGACATTAACATTTCTGATCCAGTTTGTGTCCTTTTAAAGGCCTTCACCACATCTAAAGGTATTTTCCAAAACAATAATTGACTTCAGGAATGAAAGAGTAAACACAAATTCTATCTGTCACTTTATCAACAATAAGCAAAAATTTGACATATGCCTAATGTTTACTGCTCCCAGCTGTTAAATATGAGAGTGGAATGAGAATTTAAAAAGGAAAGGAATAGTTCAGAGTTTAAGAATTTTTTTTTAATATATTTTTTTTTTTTTAGTGAGGCAATTGGGGTTAAGTGACTTGCCCAGGGTCACACAGCTAGTAAGTGTTAAGTGTCTGAAGTCGGATTTGAACTCAGGTACTCCTGAATCCAGGGCCGGTGCTCTATCCACTGTGCCACCTAGCTGCCCCCAGAGTTTAAGAATTTTAATGCATTAGTTGAGACTTCAATTATTTTCTCTAGGAGTTGGAGCAAGAGTCAATATGAGAACATGTTATTTTTTTCCTGCCAGTTCTTTATAAAAACAAGCACTGTTCTATACTATATTTCTCGAACTCGACACATTAATTTATTCTCCCAACATGTAAGATTTCCATTGGTGTGCAGGAATCTGTAAACTGAGATTTTATTTTTTTAGGGAATGATATGGAACATATAATTATTTCCCACCCATCTCTGATTTCACTGAAATTCCAAGCCTAGGTAAAGAAAGGATAAAAAACCACACAGGGAAACACTGTTCTTGAAGCACAAAAATAAGAAGAGGCTTCTTAAATTGGAATAAGGATAAAGGAATCAGAAAAGCAAAAGAATGAAGTTTTGATAGATCACTAAGCAGAGCCATAACTAGCCATTCTGGAGAAATTCGTTTGGAGAATCGGGTAGACATGCAAAGGAAAGTTCACCACAATCAGGTGCACTCATAATAAATGAGCAGGTTGTTTGTCTCTCAGACTCTTGCCCTAGCACTCAAGGCATGACCAAATCCTAGGAGGTAGTAAAGAGTAAAAAAAGACAGCATCACAATGATGGGGGAAGGGAGCCTTGAAGCAGCACAAATATAAGACCTAAGGCATAGAGACAGGCCATAAGAGAATTGCAGGAAGCACATGGACCCTCTGGTGTTGATATTCTTCCCCAAAGGCCTAGTCACCCTGCCCTAGGTATAGCTTTGCCCTATGCACCTACTGAGTTCCCATTTCCTCTCTCTTATACCTGCTCTCATACATATGAACAAGTACCTCTCCTACCCCTCAGACATGTAGAAACTATCACACAATCTGACCTATGGAAACATATGCACTCATTTTTTTAAAGCATCAGCTCAGGAATGAGGGTGGCTTTCTCCTAGTCCCAATCCCATTACTTAGTATCTGTGTAACCATAGGCATGTCACTTAACTTCTAGGCCTTTAATTTCATTGTCTGATTAAAAAAATGTGAATCCTAATCTCTACTTTACCCACTACAGGAGGTTATCCTGAGGACCCAAGAAGATAAAATAAGGGAAAGTGTTTTTTAAACCATAAAACCACAGGCAAATGTTAGCTAGTAGATTATTATTATATTTTTATATTAAAACTTTTTTCACCTATAAACACTTTATTTTACAGAAGAAAACAGATGAAAATATTCGGCACGCAAAAACTAATAGAAATATATTATTGTTTTTATCTGACAATGCTATTGACTGACAATTATTAGTACAGATGAACTCAGAATTTAGATAACAACAATAGATAGATGAGTGAGGAAATATTTGGCTTTGTGGTGGAAGAGAGAGGACTAGTAAGTGGGAAAAGCAGTTTGCTGGGAAAAGAGTAGGAAAGTAGGTAGATATGAGACTAGCAATAAGTAGATAAGAAAGAAGGAATCCAGGGCAGCTAGGTGGTGCAGTGGATAGAGCACCGGCCCTGGAGTCAGGAGGACCTGAGTTCAAATCCGGCCTCAGACACAACACTTACTAGCTGTGTGACCCTGGGCAAGTCACTTAACCCCAATTGCCTCACTGAATTTTAAAAAAAAAAAGAAAGAAAGAAAGAAGGAATCCTGTTGAAATGACAGTTGGGGCCAGGAATTTCAGCTGTGATAAATCCATTTGTTTAGGACATAACATAATTGGTTGCAGTTACAACTGATCTCATGTTATGCTTATCTAGAACATGAAGGCTAGAAAGGGCTTTACATACAATATTCCTTCAATGCTCATGACAACCCATGCCAACTATATGTTTTAATTTCCATTTGATTGACCTAGAACCTAAGCCTCAGAAATGTTTAATAAGTTGTCCAAGATCATATAGTCAACAAATGGCAAAACCAAAACTCAAGCCTAGACTCTCTAACTTCAAGGCACACATTTTACTATGCTGTGGTTCATTATGTGATAACCCAAGTTGGACATAAAAACTAATCATAAAAATAACTAGTGCATATATATGTGTATATGCACATATATGTGTGTATCTGAATTATTTCTATATTAGAATTATAGGTATTATAAATTAGATTTACAATATAATAGTATATAGTTGTATTTATATATTATTTATGATATATTATGATATATTTATATATTATATAATATGAATAATGTATTATTTTAGGGGTTCAACTTAGATTTTATTATTGCTTGATTCAGGCACTCCCTTTCCCTAATCAGGATGAATCAAGGCTTTAAATTTGATGAGTAAAAAAACAACAACAAAACAAATTTAACTGGTTATGAATCAGCAATTACTTGTCACATTTAAAAGCAACTAATAAATTGAGATGTTCATTTTATTTTCAAAATTAGAGATAACTGCCTAGCCTCAGAGGTTAAAATCTAACTTTGGCTACATACCTCTGATGTGAAAAGAACTGAAATTCACTATATAAAATATATTATATATTATGCCATATACTATTTCTATTATAACTATTTTATAGTTATTATATTATAATTATTAAATATAATACTTTAAGGTTTGTATAACATTTCACAAATATATGTATATATGGATATATATACATATATTTTAGTTAGCCTCATAACACCCTTGTGACATAAATGTTATTTTTAAATATATTTTATTTATTTAATTAAATATTTCCCAATTGCATTTTAAAAATTGAACATTAAATTTTAAAAATTGAGTTGCAAAATAAGATTTCTTCCCTCATGCCCCTCCCCTAGTGTTGTGAAGGCAAGCAATATGGTATTGATTATACATGTGAATAGATGCTCTTATTACTCCCATTTTACAGATGAGAAAAATGAGACTGGGAGAAGCTGTGACTTTCCAGGAGTCATACAGCTAATTAAATATTTGAGGAAGGTTTTGAACTCAGATCTTAATTCCAAATCTAGTGATTTTTTCCTGCTATTTACTACTTAGCTGCCACCACCACCACCACCACCACCACCACCACCAGAACAACATAACATTTCAAATTCAACAAGTATTTATTAAGTATCTACTGCAATATGCTAGACACTGGGCACACAAAAACAAAGATGAAAATGTGCCTTGCCCTCAGGGAGCATGCGTTCTCCTAGGTCTGCTTAAATTCCCAAAAGATAATTTATATTTAGGTTGTCTCTGCTCTCTGAATATGGTATTATTCATCTCTAGCTTCTCTATCCTGTTCTTTCCCTTCTTGGTGTCTCTATACTGGGAGAACCAGGATCTTTCCCATTTTGAGTCAAGGACAACCTCTGGTAAGCAAGCGTCATGGATGGTGGCTTCCATTATTACTTTTCCTACAGAGAGCACACAAGATAGGCAGCAATGAATGTAATGGTTTGTCTGAGACCACAAAGATTATAAAGCTAGGGCATAGCTCCTCTCCTTGTCCTCTGCTCCACACAAAAATGGAACAAAACTTGTCAGACATATCAATTACAAGGGAACCCTGGCGATTCTGATGATGCACATTGTTTACCATAAGCTGTCTACTAATAAAGGGCTCCCAGGCTTGGGAAACACAGGCTTGAATGCAGATTTGATTTGTCACCTTGTGTAAGATGTATGCGAAGCATTAGGGAAATAGCACTTGAAGCAGAAAATAATAAAAAGTGACTGGTTGGGGAGGCCGACTGGAGAGCCAGCTTTATGAGGTTTTATTGCTGCAGCATATATCCCTTTTGTTTCAAGGTATTTATAAAACACTTGAAAGATCATCAAGCAGGATAAAAGGAAGGAAGTGGGAACATGTGAATAGGGAGGTAAGGATCCCTGATGATGATAAAATAGTCATCTAAGAATAGCCTGTAATCAGAGATATAGGAATACAATGTCTTGTATATAGCACACATTTAATAAATGTCTTTTAAAATTGGATCAAATTACTCACATTCGTAATTCCAACCATTCATTCATTTTTTCTACCTGTTGTTTTTTTTAAACACTGAATTAGGGGGTAATGATAAGAATACTGGTCTTGGAATCAGGAGATTGGAGCTCTTATCTTGGTTCCATTATTTATGAGCTGTGTAACCTGGGGCAAGCACTCAATTTCTCTTAGCCTCTGTTTCCTTATCTGTAAAATGGTTGCAATACTCTGTGCTGCCAACCTCATAGGGTTGTTTTGAGGAAAGTTATATGTCTTGAAGCACAGTATATAAGAGTTATCATCATTATAACGCTAAGTATTCTGGATGAGATAGGATGACCAGATTGAATTAGGGAGGCAAATGATATTTTGCTAATGGAATAGCAGCCTGAAGTATTCATTGGTTCATTTTATTCCCCTCTTGTTACCTTATTTCAAACTTACTGAGATGCTTCCCTTTTCTTCTGAGAGTGCTTCACCATCTTATAAAAAGTCTCTTAGAAAATCTAAAACATAAAATCCCCAGGATCATTCATAAATTATACACTTATGAAGTGTTAACCTCTTACCTGTCAGAAGACTGGGAAGCCCAGTAGCTAGTCCCACAAAAACAAAGTAAAACAATATCTTTTGCTGGATGTTATGGAAAGAACTCTACATCTGTTGTCTGGAAAGCATTTAGAATCCAATTTGGGAAGCTGAGTAAATGTCTTTCTGGGTGGAGTTTACTCACTTCAATATTTGATGAATTAAATTGACTTGAATTTGGTACATTCACAGGAAACTGCAAGTGTCAATTCATTTAAGCCCCTAAAGTACTATGTGACTAGAATAGTCATGAAAACCATCAGTCATCCACTTGCCACCCACTTTCTGACTGTTGTGTGGTAGTGTGATGAGAATCCCCTTAGCTTCCCTCCAAAGTCATTACAGTTGTTGATTCATGGCCTTGATGCCATGATATCATCATACAGTCTGACTGGCTAAATCCATCAGCACCTCCCCATACCCTTAGGTTTTACATTCATAACTGGCCCAGATTTGGAGTTGTACCATGCTTTTCTGGTCTCAAATGCTGTGCAATAAAATAAGTTAAAGAGTAGTGATAGTTACTAGGAAAGGACAGAAATCAATTGGAGTATGGGGATAGAGGGGTTTGAGGGTCCAAGGCAAAGTTTCAGTGTGAGTAGGCTGATAAAATACTGGACCCCATGATGAAAATTTGGGAATATTAATACCCTCTGGATTTTTATCTGAGCACCATTAAAATTTTTAAATAATATGGAAAACCTGGAACAAAGTAGAGTGAAGACTCATTGAAGTAATCAAAGAGATGGAAAAAGAAATGAGGTAAAGGTATAATTTTTTTTTCAGGCATAAGTAAGGATTTTCTTAGGACATGCTAGTAGTTTCTATACCAATGACACTAACTCACAGACTCTGAAAGGCACAGCCAGAAAATACCTCAAAGACCATCTGAGACCCCACCCTGAAACTGCAAATTAAGAAACAGAGGTTATGGGAGGTTAGTAACTTTCCCAATGTCTCAGAGATTATGAGCACTGGAGATGGAATATTGATAATGCCCCATACTCCTGAGTCAGTGTCCTTCCAACTATCCTTCTCAGAGCCTCAAATTCTCCACCTAAAAAGTGGACATAATTATCCCTTTGGTACCCACCTTACAAAGAGGCTGTGAGGCTCACATTTTATATCTACATATACATATATGTATGTGTGTATGCATGTATACAGATACACATCCATATGTATATCTTTATATATGTATATAGGTATATACATACATGTCCATATGTGATTTAGATACGCAATGATACATACTTATATGTGTATATCTATTTATACACACAAACATATATACTCATTTATGTGTGTATGTGTGTATCAGTTTCAGGAGTTCTAGTCCTATATAACCAAATTATAAATTTACAACAAATTTAATTTTATCCAGAGTAACTGGAAGAGTCCTGGATATATTGTAGATGTTTAAAAATAATTATCGAAGAGGCTGTGACTCCCACAAGCTCCAGATAAACCCGTCCATTCATGCCCAAATAATGCGGTAAAAATCAAATCCCAGAACAGCCTAATGCACATAAGAACAGAGTGAGACTGTTTCTCTGCAAAAGAGGGCAATTCTGATCACCTACTGATCAGGCTGAACAGCTCAGCGCGGTACGGACTCAGCCAGGGACACTGCTTCCAGTGCATGTCAGAGTCTTCCGCACCAGCAGCTTCTGAGGCTCCGATCACGGACTGGTGAGGGGGTTCGAAGGTAGGCTGGGGTGAAGTGGAGGCAGTATCTACTGGAGTTGGAGCAAAGCGCCCTGGGTCTGAACCAGTGGGCTGAATCAAGTGGTGGTGGCCTAGTGGGGGAGGGGTAAAAGCACGCCAAGCTTCCAACCATAGAGAATCAGAGTTCAATCAGACTTCTTTTTCCTGGTCAAAGAGAAAGCGACTGTGATTACTCACAAGCCAGGCAGGCTGAGAAGAAGCCCAATCACCCCCTGGGCCACACTGTAGCACGAACAGTGTGTCCTGGAAGCAGCACTACACTTTAAGGAGTAAAAAGCCAAGAAACAGTAAGCCAGAATGAGTAGGCAGAGAAAGCAGAAGACCATCGAAAATTTCTTTGGGGGAAAGGTTAGACCACAATACATCCTCAGAAGAAGAAGATAATAATAATGTCAAAGCTCCAACATCCAAGCTTCCAAGAAAAATATGAACTGGCCTCAGGCCATGGAAGCTCTCAAAAGGGACTTTGAAGAGAAAGTAGGAGAGATAGAACAAAGATGTAGAGAAAGAGAGGAAGGAATGGAAAGGGAAATGAGAGCGATTCAGGAGAGTCATGAGAAAAAAGTCAACAGTTTGAAAAGCCAAATGGAAAAGGAGATTAAAAAATTGTCTGCTGAAAATAATTGCCTAAGAATTAAGATTGAACAAATGGAAGCTAGTGACCTTATGAGAAACCAAGACACAGTAAAGCAAATCCAATTGAATGAAAAAATAGAGGGCAATGTGAAATATCTCCTTGGAAAAACAGCTGACCTAGAAAATAAATCTAGGAGAGATAATTTGAAAATCATTGGACTACCTGAAAACCATGACCAAAACAAGAGCTTAGACACCATCCTCCAAGAGATTGTGAGGGAAAATTGCCCTGATATTCTAGAAGCAGAAGCTAAAATAGAAATTGAAAGAATCCACCGATCACCTCCTGAAAGAGATCCCAAAAGGAAAACCTCCAGGAATATTATAGCCAAATTCCAGAACTCCCAGGTCAAGGAGAAAATATTGCAAGTGGCTAGGAAAAAGGAATTTAAATACTGTGGAGCTCCAATAAGGATAAAGCAAGATCTAGCAGCTTCTACATTAAAGGACCGGAGGGCATGGAATATGATATTCCAGAGGGCAAAGGAACTGAGACTACAGCCAAAAATCACGTACCCAGCAAAACTAAGCATCATCTTTCAGAGGCAAACATGGGATTTCAAGGAGAAAGAAGACTTTCAGGCATTTGTTATGAAAAGATCTGAACTGAATAGAAAATTTGACTTTCAAATACAAGACCCTGGAGAAGCATAAAAAGATAAACAGGAAAAAGACTTCGTGAGGGATATTAAAAGATCAAACTATTTATATTCCTACATGGGAAGATAATACTTCAAACTCATAAGAACTATCTCAGTAACAATTTAACAGAGGACACAGGTCTGTACTGAATATGAAGGGATGTTATGTTTTGTTCTTTGTGGAGTGTCTTATGTCTGGGGCCGGATTTGGGCTTGGGGCCTCCTGGGTCCAGGGCTGGTGCATTGTCCACTGTGCCACCTAACTAACCCATAATGACATCCTTAAAATAGGGTTTAGGTGTAGGAGAAATAGACTGGGGGAGGGGGAAGGGGAGAGATGGTCTGGGGAGAGGTTGTTCACATGAAGGAAACAAGAAAAAAGCTTATGGAGGGGAGGGGAAGAGGGGGAAGGAATTGGGGAGTGAGTGAACCTTAATATCATCAGAATTGACTCAAAGAAGGACTAACATACATACCCAAGTGGGTATAGTAATATATTTTTGCCCTGAGGGAGGGGAGGGAGATAAGGGGGGGCGGGGAGGGAAGGGCAGATTCGGGGAGAGAGTAGTAAAAAGCAAAATACTTTCAAGGAAGGTAAAGATGTTCTGCATAACAGCACAAGTATGACATATTGAATTGCTTGATTTTATAGGGAGGGTTGAGGAGAGAGGGAGGAAGAAAATTTGGAACATAGAATTAGCTCAAAGACCTTAAACTCATCAGAGTTGGCTCATGGATGGAATAACATTCACACCCAGTTGGGAGGAGTAATCTATTTAACCCTACAGGAAAGTATGAGGGGAAGAGGAAAAGGAAGGAAGAGTGAAAAAAAAGGGAGTGCAGAGTAGGGGAGGGGACAGCCAGAAGTAAAACACTTTTGGGGAGGAATAGTTTAAAAGAAGATAGAAATTAGAGTAAATATCATGGGAAGGGAATAGGATGTAGGGAAATAGTTATGATGACTTTGCTGGGCTAATATGAAGAAAATTCTTTGTCAAGTTTAAGGTACTTTATTTAGGTTATGATGAACAGGATACTATTAGAAAAATCTGGAAAGACCTACATGAACTGAAGCAGAGTGAAATGCACTGTATACAAAATAACAGCAATAGTGTAAGATGATCTGCTGGGAAGCATGTGGTTATTTTCAGCAAGGCAATGGTCCAATATAACCCTGAAGGACTTATGAAAATGGCAACCCATCTACAGAGAAAGAAGTGATAGTATCTGAAAATAGATGGAAACACTTTTTTTTTTTTTTTGGTGAGGCAATTGGGGTTGGGTGGCTTGCCCAGGGTCACGCGGCTAGTGGGTGTTGGGAGTCTGGGACCAGATTTGGGCTCGGGTGCTCCTGGTTCCAGGGCCGGTGCTCTGTCCACTGCGGCACCTAGCTGCCCCTGGAAACACATTTTTAAAAAAAAATTTTTTTCTCTTTGACAATTCATCAGTATGAAGTTTTGGGAGTTTTTTGACTGTTTTCTCTCACAACCTAGCTAATGTGGGAATGTTTTCCATGACTACTCATGTATAATGTATTTTGAAATGCTTGAGTTCTAGTGGGTGGGGTGTGGGAATGGAGGAGGAATAGAAGTTGGAACCATTTTTTTTAATTTATGTTAAAATTTGTTTTTACATATATTTTGAAAAATAAAATTCTATATAAAAAATAAGAAAACTAAAAATAATTATTGATTTCCGTCAAAGCAGCCAACTTCTTTGCATACTTGATGGGTATTCTTCATAGAAGGCCATCTAGTTGGTGCCATGGTTAGAGCACTGGGCCTGGAGTTGGGAAGACCTGAGTTCAAATCCACTTTAGATGCTTACTAGCTGTGTGACCCTGGGCAAGTTATTTAACCCTGTTTGCCTCCATTTCCCCATCTGTAAAATGAACTGGAACAGGGAATGGCAAACCACTCCAGTATTTTGCCAAGAAAACCTCTACTGGGCTCACTGAGAGTTGAACACAACTGAAATAACTGAACAACAATATCCCTCACATGGAAAGAGGGTAATGTATAATCAGCAGGTGAGAGTTCTCTCAGTTTGTGCTGAGTAGACTAAATAAGATCCCTCTCTTTTCCTAGTTTATGTTTGTGGGTTTTTTTGTAGGTTTCAGAAAGAATTTGATGGCACTTCTAATGTGAGTCAAAATGAGCAAACAAAAATGATTATTACCAATGAACCCTGTTTATTTGTAGTGTGAGAAGAGGCCCCTGGCCTCAGTCTGTAAAACCACAGAAGTGAGTCTTGTCTCA
Organism: Dromiciops gliroides; assembly: GCF_019393635.1. Lineage (NCBI taxonomy): Eukaryota > Metazoa > Chordata > Mammalia > Microbiotheria > Microbiotheriidae > Dromiciops > Dromiciops gliroides. The sequence goes on along the minus strand of NC_057865.1, from coordinate 108,894,049 downwards.
GTATCATGGTGGTACTGAGATGAAGTAAATAAAAGAGTGGGCTCTTTGGAGATAAAGGGATCTTGACAGAGGCTCCTGGTTTCATAGTTTCACAGCTTTAGAGTTTGGAGGCTACTCAGAAGTAATTTATTCCAACTTCTCATTTTATACATGGGGAAGTTCAAGTCCAGAGAAAGGAAGTAATTTGCCCCAGGCCATACAGGGAGTATATAACCAAGCCGTGTTCAACATAGGCTTACATCCATCAATCAACAAGCAATTATTAGGGGCCTTCTATATGTCGAGCACTGTTAGATAATGGAGATACAAATGCAAAAATGAAACGTCCAACTCTCAAGAAGTCTACATTGCAATGGTCTTCTAGTATACAATTATTCTGATGCTCATGGGCTTGCTCCTTATGTCTTCTCTCATGCTAGAAATAAAAATTGATCATAAGTGATAATTATTTTTTCTTATTCTTAGGAGTCAAGTTTGGCAAAACCCCATATTTGGTGAGACTGTGTGGAATTTCCTCCTGTCATTATAACGTTTTAGCCAGATACTGGTCTGTTAGCCTCCTTTCCTATTCTTTCTCAATCTCTTTTTCCCATGAGCCTCTTTGTAGCTTTGGATCACTCCTTCTTTTCTTGTTAACTTCTCACCACCTCTTATTATAGGCAGAGGAGCTTTTGAGAATATTGATTGTAAAAGGAAGAGAGCTTCAATTCTTGATCCTGGAGTCATAACTAGGAAATTCTAACCCCCAGGGCATTCCCAGCCTGGATCTGCTTCTTCTCACTGCTCTTTCTTAACACTTCAACACCTTGGTCCCTACTCTGCCTCAGGCTGTCCACTTTAGCCACTACAATTCTCTAGGCTACATCCCAGACCCAGTGTTGCTTCATATTCCACTCTTCTGTGGTGGCAGCAGCAGCAGCAGCTGCAAGCAGCTTTATATCCTCAGCACTTAGCCGTGACTTGTAAATAGTAAGTGCTTAATAAATGCTTATTACCTGACTGACTAACTGACAGCCACCTGCCCTCAACAATAGTTTCTTTCACTCTTCTGTTCCTGACCTCAAGATAAGAGTTGGACAGAATATCTCCGGGGGGGGGGGGGCAGAAATTCTGTGAAATACAGTCAGGGAAAAGGGTTGAAAACCCACACACACTATTTTCCCCTGTCTCCTGAGGATTCAGGTAACTTCAAACCATTCCTTAGGCAGTCTTGCTTTCAATGTCCCATGAACATAATTTTCCTGAGGCAGTCCTCAGGGCCCTTTTGGTTCCCACAGAGATGAAATGCATCACAGACCCTATGGTGAGATATGATGGAAGAGCTAGCATAAATGATACCCAGACAAGGGGCTCCAGTAAAACTTGAGGTGGGCTCACCTTCCACTTCAAGAGGGTCAGGGGAAACTTCATGGAGAAGGAGTCATCTGAAGGTAGCCTTGACGAAAGAGTCTGAAAAGTGAACTTCTAAAAGCATACATTCCAGACTTGATGAACACTATATGCAAATGTATAAAGGCATGAGGTGGGATGGTTTGGCTGAAATATAGTGAATATGGACAGAGACAGTGTGGTATAATGGTTAGAGAAATGCCTATGAAAGCAGGAACACATGGGTTCGAGGTCTGCTTTTGACCCATATGAGATGTGTAACTATAGGCATATTACTTAACCTATCAGTGCTCTAGACAAATCTCTAAAGCTATAAATTATGGAGAAGGTTCCGATCTGTATTGGTTGGGGTTTTCCTCACCCCAAAGTCCCTATGCTAATGAAAGCACAAGTCCAAATTATTGTCCCTATAGAATCCAGGAAAGCAAGAAATATGGAGTAAGTCTGAAAACAGGTAGGAACTAGATTATAGAGGCTTTAAAAGGCAGGCTATTGATTTGTAGATGTTTTATCCTATATAGGCAATGATGAGGGGGCAACACTGAAGATTTTTGAGTAAGATGGTAACAAGGGTCAGATCTGTTCTTTGAGGAGATTATTTTGGCAGTGGTGTGGAGAAAGAATTGTGGGGCAGAAAAATTAAAGTGAGACAGCAGAATCAGATCTCAATGGGCAATCATTTCCAGGTAATATCTCGTTTTTTACTTGTTTCCCCTTTGGGTTCAGAAGACTACAAAAAAGCAGAGTTGAATTCCTGACAAATTCTACGCACATTCCTCAGGGAAATTTACTTGTGGTCTAGTCTTTCGTATCACTTCTCAGAGTGGCACACCAATCCTTCTTTTAGATTTCCCTTTTCTATACCTACTATACTGCAACTTTCTTCTGTTCTGTGGGGTTGGGAATAGGGAGTGACAGACTAAACCCATATTCAATTCCGGTGACTTGTGTCTTGTGCATCTGTGTTTTTTCCTAAGGAAATGATAAAATGTTCTTGGCTAGTGAACTACATCTCATGTTGTCAGGGGCAGGCTGATAACCTCAGCAATTTCCTCTGTTCAGTCTCATGACACAAATCAGGTACATTGAAAAAGCCCCACTAATTACTTTGTTTTATATTATACATGGCTTCCTATTTCTCTCTCTCTCTGTCTAGAGACATATAGATGCACATGTGTATATTACATATATGTATAACAATCAATCAACAAGCAATTGTTAAACATTTTCATATGGATAGCATATAACCAAGTCGTAATTTGAACCTAGAAGCTCTCATTCTACAGCTAGTATAACCAGTATTTTTGCTAATGTATGAAATATAATGTATATATATACTATTATTAATAATGTGTATATATATGCAAATGATATTTTAGCCAAAAAAATGCCAGTAGATGACTAAAACATAAAATGTATCCAAATTGTGCTTCTGTTGCTGAATTACTGTATGTTTGAACCCCGTTAAGTCAAAGGAATGTTGAGGGTTTTGGATGATATCGTATGAATGAATGAATGAATGAAAATCATTTATTAAACACTTACAAACCCACTTGCACAGGAAGATTTTCTTTCCAGTTCTGATCATTATGAAAAAGGGAATGAGGTGAGTAGTTGTAATTCCATGGGGAGGGGGAAGGCGGTTATATTTAAACTTATGTGGAAATCCCTGGACAATCACAAGGGGCACATAGCACACCAGAAAGCAAAGCAGTGCTTGTGGTGAGTATTCTAAAAAGGAATTATGTGAGTAGTGAAGCAGAGTAGAGTTTGAGTAGAAGAGGCAAGGATCGTCCTAAATGTGTGTTTCAGAAATGACTTGACAAGTAAAAGAGAGAACAGGTGAAGGCAGAGGATGGGAATCCTGGGTACCCCGTATTAGGGAGCCTTTCTCCTCCATGGGTATTGTGATGTGTGCCTGTGTGGAGCAGGAGTTGCCTGGTTATTAGTTTTGACTACAGGCTTATATTGGTTTGCAGGAAGCTATGAAAACTCTAAGATCAGTTTTATCAGTGCAATTTATATGAATCATGTAGCAGCAGAATTTATCTTCTGGGTTCTGTTTCAGAAAGAGATTGCCAGGGAGGGTACTGGGCAACTTAACAGTGAGGAGAATTACATTTCATCAGTTTATGTTTTCTTTTTTTCTTTTTTTGTTTTGTTTTTGTTTTTGTTTTTTTTTTTGGTGAGGCAGTTCATCAGTTTAAAAGAATCATTTTCTTTCTACCAAAGGATTTTATGCTTGAAGAAACCTTGTGGATCATCTAGTCCAATCCTTTCATTTATCAGGCAAAGAAACTAAATCCCAAAGAAGTTAAATGACTTATACAAGGTCACATAGGGCTATAATTGGATCTCAAGTCCACTGTTCCTTCCTTTGACCTCAATATAAAAAGGTTTTCTATCATCACACATAACCTCTCTCCTGACAGTGTCACTTTTTAGAAAAGCAGTAGTCACTTTGAATTTGGTAAAGGGATGATTGTGTGTTTTAAACTGTTTATGATCATATTTTAGGCAGAGACAGTTAAATAGTATGAGCTATGAAACATATTCTCCCTTGTCTCCCTTGGTTTTTAAGGCAATGTAAAATCATTTCAATACTACTGGTTTTAAAAACAGTTTTTAATTAGAGTACTAGCAAAGAAAAAAAGCATTCCCCAAAACTCTTACGTCTTTCTTCTGACTGGAGGGCTGAAGAACAGAGTAATGAACGTCTCCAAAAGTCTTCCTCAATAAAGGGCTTAGAAGTTTCTAGGTAACTTTTCATTTTCCATCTGTGGCTCTCTTTGGCTTCAACTTATCGAACATCTTGGCCCCAGAACCAGGACCTTCCTGGTGCCCTGCCATCCCCCCTTTTCAGCTTCTTGTTTATATTGTATCCCCCTCTCCATAAAATTTTAAGCTCCCTAAGGAAATAGAATGTCTTTAGTTTGTCTTATTTATATCCCCAGAGCTTAACACAATGCCTGGAACACAGTAGATAATAAATGTTTATTGACTATACCAGCTTATGTCAAACCCCTAGGCAGCATTCTCATTCTCTCTCTCTCTCTCTCTCTCTCTCTCTCTCTCTCTCTCTCTCTCTCTCTCTCTCTCTCTCTCTCTTTCTCCTTCTCTCTCCCCCCTTCTCTCTCCCCCTCTCTCATATGTGTGTATAATATACACAAAAACAAACATATCCGTATATAGCCGCTGCCTTTATCTATGATATAAAGACATATATATATATATATATATATATATGTATACACATACATCTCCATCTCATCTGAGCATTCACTTCTGATGCATTTCTTAGTTTCTGATTCAAGTGCTTTTGTCTCCTTCATGGCATTTTAATTTCAAAGAATTCAGTCATTTGGTTGATTGTTAATTATTTTAACAGGTACAACAACCACAGGCAAAACCATATTTTATGGTCTCCTTTATAGTGTTATAATTCATGCTTCGATTCAGCTATTTAAAAAAAAAAAGATTTGGAACATTTGTGATTCCTTTAGAAGGCTAGGCACCTCTATTTAAATGAAGAACAAAAACAGTCGACCTCAAGTCCCAGTGATTGTCTGAATTCTAAAATGCCCACTGGTGTCTTTCTTCATTAGCAGACATGTTTGGAATTTTGGTCAAATCCATATATTTAATCAATTATGTTCCTATAAGCTGCTTTGCTGATCCAAAAATAAAAATAATAACTGCAGTGAGAGAGCCTGGCACATTGAGTATATGTTTTTTCAAGGATTTTCAAATTCGCATCAATTCCCCTCTACCCACCCACCCACCCTTGAAATTGTATCATAGGATTTAGAGCTGGAGAGGACCTTAGAGATCATCTGGTCCAACTTTATGAAGTTGGAAATGAGCAAAGTGAGGCAGAAATGAAGTGACTTGCCCAAAATCATGCAGGTAATAAAGCCACAGAGACTGGATGTGAATCTAAGTTCCTTGACTTTATATTCAGGCCTTGTTTTACAGCTTTCTAATCTAGTTTACAATCCCCACAGTCCCTCTTGGGTTTCTATTACTGTTCAGGTAACATAGTAGATAGATGGCTTAGTAGATCAATCATTGAACTTGAAGTCAGGAAGTTGTAAGTTCAAATCTGGACTCTGACACTCACTAGTTGTGTGACTCAAGGTAGGTCACTTAATCTTTCTTAGCCTTGGTTTCTTTGTTTGTAAAATGAGCATAATAATAACACATATACATCCCCAGGATTATTGTGAGGGTAAATGAACTCATATTTGTTAAGTGCTTTCACAAACCTCAAAGCTTTAAATGAAAGTGGCTATCATGCTAGATGGTCTGCTGTGGACATTGTAGGTAGCACAGAGGGAGAACATTCTACCCTATGAGCCAGCAAGTACAGTGCTGGGTAATGTCTAATCATGGCTTGGATTATCCATAGCTATGCTGTAAGGAGAATACTCAACTTGGTTAGCATGTCTTATGATGAGCATTTTACTTCCAGTGCAAGGGGAATATACCTACTTCTATTAGATGTATATGGATTAAACACCACCCATGGGCTTCCTTCAGGGACAGAAGATTCAAGAAAGGAGGACCCTGAGTTGGAGCAAAAGAGAGGGGAAGTAGGTGTGCAAAAATTTAACAAAATTAGAAATTAAGTTTGCACCAATGCAGCAGTCAAGGATTGGATCGGGGGTATTTATATAAAATAGAAATACTAATATTAAATGTAAATATATTATAAAATATAATTCTATATAAAATATAAAAATATTTTCTGTTTTATATATACATATGTATATATACACATACATGCAAACATGCACATTATATTTATATTATACACATATATGTACACGCATGTGTGTACATATATACTATATATGCATATGTACACTGGCACACACGGCTCTGCTTATGTATCCATATGTGTAATATGCATGTGTGTGTACACATGATGATATATTATCACATATGTAACTACATGTAAGATTATATTGATAACATTGTATACATGTAAGTAGACGTACCATTAAATTCTAGTTTCTTTTCAGAATCTCATCATCAAAAACATATTGAGTGTCATCAGTATCCCTGGTCCGTAGACAAGTGCATCCTAATTTAGCAAGCTAAACACATGTTGACTCATATAAATACTTGCCTGACAATACATAAATATTACTCACACATCCCTGAAGGGGTTTCCTTTTAATTTTATTTTTATATGATTTAACTTGACTTAGGATATTTGAAATTGGCAATATTCACTTGCCAAGTATTTATTAAGCCACTATGTAACTAGGACATTAATCAACATTGGGAGTTGGAGGGTGGGAAGAATACAAAGAAAAAGAAAATAGAAATTTTGGTCCTGGTCCATTCTTTATATTATAGTGACAATATTAATGGGGGAAAGGGTGCTGGTCAGGACAGGATAAAGGACCTCAATACATTTCCCTCCATTGCTTCTCTAGTCTCAGCAAATTGCTTATGGGAAATAGAAATTGAAGATTTCAGTTGAGAGGAAAAAGCTGTTTTGCTGAATGAAATAAGAGCATTGGTCCCATGGACTAAAAAGATGGTGCTGTATCTGGAGCAAGACAAAGAGACAAAACATGAATCCAGAACTTCCATTTTTCTCCTGAAATTTCCTTTTTACTCTTATGCTTTTCTATTTTTTAAAATTGCTTCCTTGTTCTGTTGAGTAGAAATCATATGAATAAAGCATCATAGAGTTAGAGATCAAAGAGACATAAAGATCATTGAGTCCAACTGTCTCATTCACAGATTAGAAAACTGAGTCTTAGAGAAATTAAGCGACTATACCAGGGTCTCATAGCTAGCAAATGCTTTTAAAGTGGAATATAAAATCTTATCTTCCTACTCCAAGGTCCAATGTTCCTGCAATCCCGATACCATGTTGCCTTTTAAGATGTTATTTGAGAGGGGGCAGCTAGGTGGCACAGTGGATAGAGCACCGGCCCTGGAGTCAGGAGTACCTGAGTTCAAATCTGGCCTCACACACTTAACACTTACTAGAGATGAGACCCTGGGTAAGTCACTTAACCCCCAATGCTTCAAAAAAAAAAGATGTTATTTGAGGGGCAGCTAGGTGACAGAGTGGATAAAGCACTGCCCCTGGATTCAGGAGGACTTGAGTTCAAATCTGGCCTGACACTTCCTAGCTGTGTGACTCTAGGCAGTCACTTAACCCTCATTGCCCCGAAAAAAAAAAAAAAGATGTTATCTGAGGAGAAAATACCTCCTAAGATTGTTGTTGTAAAGATCAAATGAGATATTGCAAATGTGTGGGTATGTATATCAGTGCCTGGCAAATAGTAGGTGCTATATAGAAGCTTATTATTATATTATCACTGAAATGCATTATTCTGAGAAGAATCAACAGGCTTCACCAGACTACCAAAGAATCAAGGATACACACAAAATGTTAAAATCCCCTTGTCTGGTCCCACTTTTTCATTTTACAAATAGAAACACTGAAACACAAATGAGTTGTGACTTGCCCTCAGTCACACAGTTTCTTGTTATTTATGATGCTCATAATTTGGAAGCAAACTTTCTTTACAGGATGGTCAACATCATTCTTTCTCTCATGTCTTCATCCTCCCTGTTCCAACCAAACCTCACTGTACATCAAATGCTCAACCATTCCACCAAATGTTCACCACACATCCAATTTCATTTTCTTCATGCAGAAAATAGAGCTTTTGCTATGGAATCATGAAGACCTGAGTTCAAATCCTGAATTAGGCACTTACTAACTTTGTCATCTTGGACAAGACAAGCCACTTAAGTCTGTTTTAGTTTTCTCAAATGAGATGACACGTAAAGCACTTTGCACATCTTAAAACACTATTTGAATAACATAGGTCCTGAATCCTCAGTTTAGAAGAAACTTAAGCCAGTGAAGTATCAACTTAGTTCTGAACACGTGAGGTTTCTTGTGTTAATGGTGGTTATATGTCTGTGAGTGCTCAAATGACTCCTGAAATAGGTCTACCACTTGAGAACTCTTAACATCCTCCAAGGTTCAGCTCAAATGCCACAACATGCTTAATAACCAATTGGCTTCCATATTCTCCCTACTGTTAACTTCTCTTAGCCCCCAACCAAAAAATCCATTTTATATATATTTTGTTTTCATTTTGTTTTTCTTCAGATTTTTATTGCTTCCCAGGGAGCTTCTTAAAGACAAAGGGCATTTTGCTTTTCTTTTCTCTATTACTAGAACTTATCACAGTGACTGACCATAGTGGGCACTTTAATTTCTTGCCATTTTGAATGAACTAACAGTTAAGTTGAATTGAGTTGAAATAAGTTGAACTTCCATTGAGACTCTGTAGAGATCAGAACCCAGTCTTCCCAAAATAGGAGGACATTTAATTATTTCTACCAATATACAAATGAAGTCACTACAAGGATTTTGTTCTAGGAGCCCATGCCAAGACAAATTAGGGAAACTCTCCCCTTCCTCTATTTGAGGTCCAAGAGTCTTAATGGAAAAAGTGGCATCTTTGGTCTGAGTTATTAAGCTTGGCCAGCTACATAAATCAAGTTGCCAAAATGTCATTTCACTTGGTGTTGTGTCAGGACAACCAATGAGTCACTTATGAAATGGAAACAGAAGCCAAAATTCTTGATGTCCACTTCTAAGTCCTGAATGGTACAGCTCACTGCTTGCAGAACAAGTTCCTACCCCTGTGCTCCTCCAAAGCTGTCAGAGATTCAGTTTGTTCCTGTAACAGCTCTATTAGATCAAGTGGAGTGCTCTTGCCAGCTTTCCATCATTTGCAACTGGCAAACTATTCAAGTAGAATTCTGTGTCTGGAACTGTCAATCTCCCAAGTTTAGAGGAGTGTAAATGTGAAATTCAGATGTCATAGGGACAAAAACAACACTAACTAAAGCAACATAAACAAAAACAAAACAGGCTTCTTTTCCTTGGGTACAAGTTGAGGAAAGTTGTGTTAGACACATTGAGAGGAAATAGCTTTGTAGGACTTAGGAGTTTGTAGAGTATTTAAGAATTTTTAACATTATGAAAATATTGGATCATTACATGACAGATGTTTAATGAAACTTATGAAATGAAATGGGAGTGTTTACTAGTAGGACACAGTTGTCCAAATCTAACCATAAAACAACCAGTGGACCGGGCTGCATGATAGATAAAAAGTTATTGTAAAAAACCCTGGTTTTGAATTCCAGCTTGGCAATTTACCAGCTGTGTGATCATGAACAACTTAACTAACCACTCTGTCCCTCAGTATCTCTCACCTGTAAAATGGTGATAATACATGCCACCTAACTCAGAGGGTTATTGTGGAAATCAAATGAGATAATGAATAAAAACATTTTGTAATCATAAAGCTTGCTGTGTCTGAAACTTTCAATCTTCAATAATGGAGGGATTCTATACATTTCAATGGAATCACAGTTCCATTGAAATGGTTACATATGTGTGTGTTTGTCTAAATTAAGGCAATGTTGAAATGTGACATGAAAAGAATATAATTTGTAGCATCCAGAAGACTGAGTTATTAAATTGACAAAATATTTCTGCTATATGTAGACAGTTTCTAAACACTCCAGAAGGTACTTGGGTTCATTAACGATGTTGACATCTAGGTAGGAAAAATGCAAATTCAGGTTTCATTGTTACCAGGATTTTATAAGCAAGCACATAAAAATAGAATGCAAGTTTGTTGAGGACAGGAATGATTTCTTTTTTTTTTCTTTGCATCTCCAGTATCCAGCAAACATTATAAATGTGTTTTAAAATGTTTACTAGATTAAATTGAGTTTAATGTATCTAATAAGTTAATGGAAAGTAGGAGAACTGATTTTCATATTGTATAAACCAATGACTGAAAAGTTTACTTTGCAGTTAGTAGATTGACTGTTTATATAGATGCTGCCTTAAATAAATTTAAGGGGATAGTGATAATGGCAAAATTAGTGTAAAAATTTCACAGATTTTGAGCTGAAGTGAATTTAAGTATCATTAATTCTAACCTCATTTAGAGATTAGAAATTGGGGCTTAGCTACATTATTAACAGACCACAGAGTTATGAAGTGGCTGAGCCAAAATTAAAATTTGGGTCCTCAGACTCCAATTCTACCATATAAATTCATATAGTAAAAAAATTTCAGAATAAATTTGTTTGCATCTATGCCATGTTGACTCATATGTATATTTCTAATGCCCGAATGGCTGGACTTTACATATAGGATCCCTACTTCTTTCAGAACTGAGTTGCTATTTCATTGGCTTAATATTCTCCCTAACCAGGTGAGGAATCAGGACCTGTGGAAGTAGGGGTTGTGCCAAGGGGGAACACTAATTTCACGGATAACATTGCGTCATCTGCAAAGGCCCACGTCCCTATACTGGTTCTATAGCTATCCCTCCCCATCTCACCCCCACCATAGCCTACGAAGGCTTAATTATTCCTCTTGCACTTATGTTTCAATTTCAGAAATCAGGTTTTTCCTACCTCCCACAAAAATCCCCCTACAAAACCATCCTAGAAGTATATCACAATGCAAAACAGATAAAGTTACAGCCAGAGTTCAGAAGCTTGATATATTTTTTTCTGCCCAGTGAGAACCTTCTATGGAATCTGGTGGTAGAGGTGGAAAGAGTGGGAGAGGAACTGTTTCCAAACCTTTCCATTTACACCAAAAGAGATAGCTAGATAGCCCCTCTGCCCCAGAGAGGAAGGCCTCGTTCATTGCTGAAACAGGGTTCCAGTTGTAGCTGTTATTTCTTTTGATGATGAGGTCCACTGTACATCCCGAAAACTGAGGAATTGGGGTATGATGTAAACTAAATGATTCTGGTTTTGTGCCAGCAGCTGACACTCTGCTGCAGGACTGTTGAAAATACTTACAATAATACTCATTTTATCCCATGATTGTCAGTCTCTCATATAGTGATTTCTTGAACCATATATACAAACCTCAACATTGTGTATTTGTCCATCAGGCTAAGGCAAGTGGTACCAAAAATTTGGTGCAGCAGCTAAATACGAAGGCTAGGATGATGCAAGGAAGAGGTGAGGCAAGGGGAAGTAATAGAGGAACTTGTACTATGTTTAGGTCATTTTCATTCCTGACTGACTCTTCATGGGTCCATTTGTGATTTCCTTGCAAAGATATTGGAGTGGTTTGCCATTGCCTTCTCCAGCTCGTTTGACAGATGAGAAACTGAGGCAAATAGGGTTAAGTGATTTGCTCAGGGTCATACAGATATGAAGTGTTTGAGTTGGATTTGAACTCAGGTCTTCCTGAGTTCCCTAGCCACCCTGATGCTCTAACCACTGTGTCACCTAGCTCCCTATCCCACAAAAGGAGTGTAATTTGAGAGATCACTGGATATGTTAGCACAGCAAACGAGTCAAGTATTTCCAGTTATTCTCACATAAGGAGATATTTCAACTGATGGTGAAAGATGAACTAAAGTCATGGTAAAATGTTGTTGTTTTAGGGGGGAAAGGGGAATGTTGTAAAATGAAATGACTTCTTAAAGTATAGAAGGAAAAGCTGTGGTGCCCCACAAACCAAAAGCAAAACCAAAACCAAAAACTGGTAGAAACAGTGTTGTCTATGCACTAAGAAAGACATAGAGCCAGTCAGCCCCAAGAAGGAATAGACATCGAAGTTAGAGAAGAAAAGGAATCAATGAGGACAAGAGGCTAAACCGGGAAAGGGAAACAAAGCTAGAAGAATAGCGTGGATTTGAAAAACTTGGCTAATGTTAAACCACCTCCAGAAAGTTATGAGAGAGCTGAGTCCTTGCTCCAATGTGGTGTGTGTGTGTGTGTGTGTGTGTGTGTGTGTGTGTGTGGTGTGTGTGCGCGCGCGCAAGCACATAAGCCTGTTGTTTAATATATACTCAAGGGTCATTTGAGAGTGTAATTTTGAAATTTTAGTTTGGGAATTAATTGTTCATTTATTAGCATCATATAAGTATAAAAGTGTGTGGGGAGAGAAGGGGATTGAACACTTATAGAAACAGGGAGTGGGATTCAGATTCAGAAAGAAAAAAAGCTATTCTGAATGATAGTACCAGTAAAAATAGAGTAAGAGGTTCTTGAATTTGAGCTTTAACATTATAAAATCTTTGGATTATAAAAATTTTACCTGGCTAATCTTTCACCAGTCTATTTTTTAGGACAATGCTCTAGCTGTTGAATGCATGAATTAGGTAAGTTTGAATGGGATATATATATATATGTATATATGTATGCATTTACATGTGTATATGTATATACAAATATATTACACATATATTTGTAGATATGTTATATGCACATACATACCTGCAGACATGTGTATATATTTTAATACACTATATATACATATATTTGTTGTACATTATATGTAGGATGTCTGTATGCATGTGGATATATATATATATTATATATATATATATTAACCAAGACAGTTAAGAATAATAGAAAATCACCATACATTTAAAAATAATTTTGTAAGGTATTTCTTTTACATTTTTAATTTTGCAGAAATAATTCTCTTCAAAATAATTTAATGGTTGCAAATTGAGATGAGTGGACACTGTTTTTTGCAGGGTTGGCTATATTTATAATTAGGATCATTTTATTATTTGAGTCCCTAAAATTTATTATCCCCCGACATAACTATACATTTATTGACAATATAGAAGGCTACACCTATACAAGGGCATCCTCACAATGGATATAATATTTCATATGAAGATCATATAGTTGTAGCCATCAAAGACTGTGACATTGAGGAGCATAAGCATTTCCTGTGAATGACTTGGATGTTCATATCCATACTAGAATTGAAATTTAGTAAGATACAATAGCAGAAAGAAGTTTTTGAGTTAAGGTGAGTAATGTAGTAGATTTTTGAAGAAACAAAGTTCATAAAATGGCAATTTGAAATAATTAATTGTCTTTTTCTCATTTGTATGACCTTTAAGAAGTTTGCACTAATTATTTAATTGCTGCATTTTCATTGTTATGTCTTTACATTGAGTATACTTATTATACACCACACACACACACACACACACACCACACCTGTTTGAGTGCCAATAGTTTATTGTTGTGTTAGTTTGGATAGTACATTTGTGTATGTTGTGTTCCTAATTTACTAATGAGGCAAATTTGGGACTGCAAGTTTAAGCAGATGTTTCCACATGTGGAAGTTTGAATTTTGATTCTCAATTTGATGTTTCATCATTTGCTCTTCATCACAACATTACACTAGCATGGTGTTTTAGGCTGCTACAAACCTTTATATCTATATTAGAATATTTGTAGACAATAGTTTTCCCTGACATTGTACATTCAGCTATGGCAACTCATCTAAATAACATGCTAGATAAATGTCAATGTATTGTACTTAGCAGCTAGGAAGGAGGGAGTCATTTGATTGGTAGTTAGAGAATGAAAAAATGATGTGAATGGGAGGAATGTAATAATTGTGGGAGAAATAGGGTAGTTATCATCTACAGTTGCCCAAAGGAAGCTACTACATATTTACCTCCTATATCCCAGAATGAAAATATCCTAAACCATGGGTGAAGTTTGTACACACTGGCAAGTGTGACTAAGATATAAACCTGTGGGAGTCATGTAGGGGGATTAAGAAGAAATATAGGAGGTCAGGAGAATGTTAAGTGAACTGACTGAAAAGAAGTCAAAGAGCTAATATTTTCTATTTTGTAGATTAACAGAGTAGTCATTTGTAAACAGAACTTCCTAGGCATGAGTCATTTCTAAAACAAATACAATAATATAAGAAGCAAGTAGTTGAGTGGATTCTACCAATGTAGTTTCTGGTAATCAATGTGGAGAATGTAGGAGAGGTGCCACAAAGCTCTCCTGTTTCTTAATGATACATACAGAAAGTACTAAAATGATTGGCCATATTTGCACAGTATTCTGATTCCCCTTCTTCTGAACTCACAGATATTTATGTGCACTTAAAAGGCTATAAAGCTGTGTATACCCTTGACTCAGCAATACCACTAATTGGATCTTTTCCCAAAGAGATCATAAAAAAGGGAAAAGGACCCACATTATCAAAAATATTTATAGCTGCTCTGTTTAGGTGGCAAGGAATGGAAATTGAGGGGATGCCCATCATTGGGAAGTGGATAAACAATTTTATGAATGTAATGGAATACTATTATGTTGTAAGAAAGGATGAGCAGGCAGATTTCAAAGAAACCTGGAAGGACATACATGAACTGAGACAGAGTGAGATGAGCAAACCAGGAGAACATTGTACACAGTATCAACATTGTGTGTTGATCACTGTGATAGACTTGACCTCTTCTCACAATACAATTGTCCAAGATAGTTCCCAAAGACTCACGATGGAAAATGTTTTCCAAATCCAGAAAAAAGAAGAACTATGGAATCAAGATGCAGATTGAACCATCCTATTTATATTTCTTTTGTTCTTCTTTTCTGAGGTTTTTCCTTTTTGCTCTGATTCTTCTTTCACAGCATGACTAATGTAGAATTATGTTTACTGTGATTTTATATGTATAACATATATCAGATTGCTTGCTGTCTTGGGGAAGGGGAGGGAGGGGAGAGAGGGAGAAAAATTGAAAACTAGAAATCTTATAAAAATGAATGTTGAAAACTATCTCTGTATGTGACTAGAAAATAATAAAATACTTTAATAAAAAAAGAAGAATTAACATACAATTGTAGAGAGTGATCTGGGCTAGATTAGTGTAAAGTAACTGGAGAAGGAATGGCAAACCACTCCAGTGTCTTTGCCAAGAAAACCCCAATGGGGTCATGATGAACTGGACATGCCTGAAAATCACTGAAAAACAATAACAACAAAACATGTTTCCTAGTCATTCCTGTCTGTTACATGGAAAAATCTCATTGTAGCACCAGAATGTTGGAATTATTTTGAATCAGATGACCTGTATTCAAATCCCAACTCATCTATTTATTTCCTGCATGACCTTAAGTCAGTTTTCTCTAAAACACAGTTCCCTCATTTATAAAAGGAAAAGGTTGATTATAGATAGATGACCTTTGAATTCTCCTCCAACACTAAACCTGAAGTTCTATTCAACTGGACCCTTCTAAATGAACAAGTATAAATGACTAAATGACAAAAATTTGTAAATCAAAGACGTTACATTTCCATTTCATAGATGCTGGAATTGGAAGAGACTTTTGAGGTCACCTAATTGAAACCCTTTGATTTATAAGGAAGAAATTCCACAGGAGAGAAAAAGTGACTTGCCCAATGTATAGTCATATTATAGTAGCTATCAAATCCCCAGGATTATTGACTGAACCAGGAAGGAATCCACATCTCCTAAGTGAACCAGCTTGAAACCTCTAGCATACAAGAGAAATGAAAGATTGCTTTTCCTTCCAGAGAGGAAAAAAAGAGCTACAGGTTGTGGGACCACTGCAAAAACTTCAAAAGTCAAATTATTTTTTTAAACCACAAGTACATTCTGTATTTGCATAAAAAAGCCACCACAGCATGAGTCAGAATTCACTCACAAACAAAAATTAACACCCTTCAAGTCCAGGAATAAAATGAGGGGGTGGAAACTAGATATCTAGAAAGTCCCCTCCAGCTCCAAGTCATCTGAGTCAAGGAATTTATTAATTGACAATAGTATCCCAGGATTGTCTGATATCTCTTGGGAAATTTACAAAACACAGAATCATAGTGTTATCCCTGAAGAGAAATCATAATTGTCTAACTGTACCACTTCATTTTAGAGAGGAAGAAATTGAGACTCAGCAATGACGAGCATCATGTTCAAGATCACCCTGGAATTTTTTATATATATATATATATATATATATATTTTTTTTTTTTTTTTTTTTTTTTTTTTTTTTTTTTTTGCCGGGCAATGGAGGTTAAGTGACTTGCCCGGGGTCACACAGCTAGTAAGTGTCAAGTGTCTGAGCTGGATTTGAACTCAGGTACTCCTGAATCCAGGGCCAGTGTTCTATCCACGCGCCACCTAGCTGCCCCAAACCTGGAATTTAGGAAGTGGTAGATGGTGCAGTCAGAGGTCCTAAGAAAACTCATGGCTTTATTAAGAAGATAAATACTGAGAGGCACAGAGCAGGATATAGTATTTGAAATAAAAATACTCATAGGGAAAATAGATTTGGGGGAATCTTAGCCAGAAACCACTTCTAAATTCCAAACAGTCAAACTAGATTTACAAACAGAATAGACAAGAAATCAATCAGGGATCAGAAAAAAGATCCAGAAAAACAAACAGCAGAAAACAAGAGAGACACAAAACAAGAAGCACAAAACATAAAAGAATCCTTAAATACCTGTGCGTTCTCCTTTTACTAATTTATTTATGTGCTAAGTAAAACATTTTAATTTGAAATGTTATTTCTGAAAACCTACCTAAAAGAAAGCTGGATGTCTTGTTAGAAGACTGATGTTAAAAATCTCCAATTACTACCTCTGTAACATTGGAGATTTACTACATGTATTATCTCTCAGTTTCCTTTTATGTAAAAAAGATCAGAATAGATAGCCACTATTGGTCCCTTCTAGCTATACTGGGATTCTTTTTTTTTTCCTTTTTTTTTTTGCGGTGCAATGACAGTTAAGTGACTTGACTATAGTTACACAGCTAGTAAGTGTCAAGTGTCTGAGGACGGATTTGAACTCAGTTCCTCCTTAATCCAGGGCCGGTGCTTGTGCCACCTAGCTGCCCCCTATACAATGATTCTTGCTTTTAGGCTCCTCACCCCAGATAGATTGACCTGCTGACTAGATCCTGAACATAACTCTGCAGTTCTTGCCTATAGATTCTATATCATCTCTGCCCTAGGACTGGTTCATCCTTCAGCAGACACCAATAACAGGTGTCTCGATTATTGTGGCAGAAGATTAAATCAGGAGCTCTCATCATTTCTGGTGCACTGTCTGCTACTCAGAAAGCTGATAAAGGCCAACTGGAAATTGCCTCCTTAGTTGTGATCTGACCTTTAGTGTTTCTCCTTCTAAACCTCCCTCACACAAATGTCCTCTGAAATCACCTCTATCATCATGCCACTGCTCTGCATAAATATCTCCAGTGGTTGGAGACATAATTACAGAGTATACTCCAAATTCCCTGCTAAACATTCAAGGCATTCCATAATGTTTCCCCCATCTTATCTGTTTTCTTTATCTCTCACTATTTCCTTAATAAATTCTCCTAGGCAAATTATCTTACTTATATATAAACAACCCCTTACTTTTGATACTATAATTCTAATCAATTTTTCTTCATTTCTTGCTATATAGTACCCATTTTTCAATACTCAATTCAAATTTCACTTCTTCCATGGAAGTGAAATGACACTGATCATGCTCTGTGTCATTTAGTGCTTTGTGGCACCTCATACCATTCTGAAATGGCGTATTAATTTAATCTTGTCATCCTAGAAACAATATGGGCACAAGGAGTAGTACAGGACAAAATTTTAATGAGCCAAGAGTTATCTGGGATAAGTCTGAATCTATAGTAAAACTGTATCACCATAAGCAAATACCTTGTGGTAATGTACTCAACACACTTACTCCTCCCTTTCCCATGCCAGAATGCCAAAGGTTTCATTTTTTTTCTTATTCAATTGTATTTATTTTCAATAAAGCCATCAGTTATTTTCTCTCCCTCCAACCTCTGTCCCAACCATCCCACACAAAAAAGTATGAAAATTTCTGTACTCACTTTTGATCTAGCAGATTTTTCAGAGTTAGATATCTTCCCATTCACCTGATTTTATTAGCTTTTCATTGAGCTTTTACTTTAGAACTTAAATGTAGATATTCTGACTTCTAAGCCTATGGACAGAATCATGAGAATACCAGTACATACTAAACTTCTTCGAAGTAAATCATTCTATAGGTGCAAAAATCACTGAATCTTATAACCTTTCTCAGAAGATTCCTTCATTTTTTCTGGAATGCATGTAAACAATACAAAATCAAACATTTTTTTACGTTAGAAGACATCCCAGTGTATGCTGGTAAATGTTTAATAACCTCGTCTCTGGAAGAAAAGAAAGTTTAATTTTCATTATTAACAGCTTATCACTTCTTAAGTCCCAACACCTCAGCAAAATGATAAACTAAGCTCCAATTTGTGCTATTTGCAAATGTTTGAGATGAAATTTCTCACACTGAAAATTTAAGTTAGCTCTCAGGAGCTCGTCCAAGCTGACTCCAGTAAACCATTGTAGCCCTTCTTAAAAACATTAATAGAATTGAAAAAAGCTATTATCCTAGTAACCTTAGAGATGTCGGAAGGAGAAGAGAATTCAATTCTGAGTTTCTGTGATAGAACATTCTCCCTAAGTTTTTTTTTCTTAATATCATATAATTCTCAGTCATCTTCAAATGAAGAACTACATTGTTTGAGGGAAAACAGTGACGAGTTTGAAAAGTGACCTCTTGCCTCTTTCACAACACTCCACCCTAAACATCATGATCCTAATTATTCATATTTTTACCCTCTATTCTTACTAATAGAAAAAAATACAGGGAAATAGATGGTATTTGGGTGGAAGAATGGGATTATGATTTCATTAGAGTTTTTCCCCAAAGAATAACTTATGCATGATTTTATTTTTAGATCAGAAAAATTTCCCTATATACCTCTTATCAAATTAGCCTTTGTATAAAGAAAAAAAAAAGCAAAAGACAACTGAAAAAAATGGCCACATCTGGCATGATAATATAGCATTCCACACTTGTTGTTCCCCATTTCTTTACTGAGAGGAGGGGCAATATTATAAGTGATTTATTTCTCTGTGACCAAGATTGATCACATAGCAATTGATCTGAGGTTAGGTAGAATATTTTAGTGTTTTCTTTTGTAATAAATGCATGGATTGTTCTCCTCATTTCTACTTTCTTCACTCTGTATGTGTTCATACAAGTATAGCACCTTGGATCACTCTTACTGGAAGAGACCTTAAATCATGCGATCTTTCTTACATATGGAGGTAACTGAGGACCATAGAGACTAAGTTATTGCATCGATGGTAAATAGAAAAACCAGGGAAGGTTTTGAAAATAGAATAGACAGGGAGCTAAATAGGACCTGCTGCACCATTTAAATTATCTGGGAACCTATTTCCTTTTCCTCATCAGGAACAATGTGTCTCCATGAAGACTTTATTGTACTTAAAATTAGAAAGTTCCCTTGAATATTCAAAAAATCTTGATTAGGAATTAGCTCCTTTTCAAAATCATTTTTGAGTTTCATTTTAACTAATTTCTAGTGACCCACTGGGTGTGAAAAATGTGATTTACCCCCCACTCCACTGCCTCTGCCATCTCCAAGATGTTTTTGGTCAGTCAGTCAACTAACGCATTAATGCTAGGTACCAGCTGAAGGTAAAAAAAAAAAAGTTAAAGTCTATTGTCTCAAGGAGTTCAAGGGGTACAACATGCAAATAACTATGCATGAAGCAAATAATACAGAATAAAATTGTGATAATCACAGGGAAGATACTAAGCTTAAAGGGGACAGGGGTGGTTGTCAGCTAGGTGGCACCATGGATAAAGCACTGGTCATGGAGTCAGGAGGACCTGAGTTCAAATCTGGGCCTCATACACTTGACACTTACCTAGCTGTGTGACCCTGGGCAGGTCACTTAACCCTCATTGCCCAGTGTAAAAACAAAAAAGAAAAAAAAAGAAAAGAAAGAAAGTAAGCTTCATAAAGGCAAATGGGGCAGGGGAAGGGGGGGAGGCTAGGAATGCCTTCTTGCAGAAAGGTGGGACTTTAGCTAAGAATAGAAAGATTCCAGAGAAGCTAGAATTAGCAATGAGGAGACAAAGCATCCTAGACATGGGGGACAGGCATGGAGTCAGGAGATAGAGTGTCATATTTAAAGAACAACAAGGAGACCAATGCTGGTGGTATCATAGAATATGTGGAGAGGAGTAGTGTCCAGAAGTCTGGAAGATAGAAAGGGGCCAAGTTATCAAGGACTTTGAAAGCCAGATGATGTTATATCTGATCCTATGGGTATTTTTTGATATGGTACTGATATGATTTGACCTCCACTTTAGGAAACTAATTTGATAAATAAGTGGAGGTTGTGTTAGAGTTGGATGGTGACTGGAGTCAGGGATATCCACTCTTGAAGGCTATTGTAATAGTCCATGAAATAATGGGATAGGGAAAAAACAACAACAACAATAACATATAGAGCCATACTAAGACATGGGCCTTCATCCTCAATCTTTTGCTCCAAATCTTGACCTTTATTATAAATATGAAGCAAAAAAGGGCTTCAGACTTTGAGATGCCTTATAAAGGGCTTCCATTGTGTTTCTGAATTTTCATAAAATCTTCATTTTGGTGGCACAATAATATTCTATCATATTGATATACCACAATTTGTTGATTCCTTCTTCAGTTACTGGGCACCCACTTTTGTTTCCAGTTCTTTGTTTTCCACAAAGAGAGCTGCTGTGAATAGTGTGTTATTATACTGGACCTTTCTGTTTATTGTTGATTTCCTCATAGTATATGCCCAACAGCATGATGGCTGAATCAAAGGATAAGAACACTTTAGTGAAATCATATGCAGTTGTTTTCTAGAATGGTGTTAAACCATTTTGCAACTTTACCATTCCAGTCTTTGCAGGCAGTGATCTACCCTATATAATGTTGCAGGCATCCAGAATTATCAGAATATGAAGGAACAGAGATTAGGCATAATATACCGAAGAAAGTTATTGGGTTTTGTTTTGGCTTTGCTTTGCTTTGGGGAGGGGAGGAAGGGAGAGGGTTGCCTATAGTTTTGTTCATGTAAGAACTCCTGATCAGAAAACTTTCTCTATTGATGTAGATAACAACCATCTATGACTTATACTCTTAGAAGTTGCTAGGAGGCCAACTAAGAGGCCTGTGACTGGTCCAGGATTTCCAAAAAGAAAGTGTCAAAGAGAATTACTTGCTCTTAAAATTGTCCAGGAGAATTATCTAAATTTGCCAGAAAAATGTACAGCCATGACCTAGCTCTAAGGAAAATATTCTCTCCTCTCTCTCACTCTCTCCTCTCTCTCGTCTCTCTCTCTCTCTCTCTCTCTCTCTCTCTCTCTCTCTCTTTTGGTGAGGCAATGGGGGTTAAGTGACTTGCCCAGGGGTCCACCAGCTAGTATTAAGTATTTGAGGGTCAAATTTGAACTCAGGCCTCCTGAATCAAGGGGCCGGTGCTCTATCAACTGCACCATCTAGCTGCCCCTACTCTAAGGAAATTTAATAGATTCTGGAGAAAGACTTAAGGATAACAGAAATCACCTAAGGGGGTGGAAGGAAAAGTAGCAGGGAGAAAATAAAGTCAAAATGTCTAGTAATAGAAGATTAAGTTAAAGAATTTATAATGGATAGCACAGTATTCTTCCATAAGTTAGATAGAGCCCTTCAGATGGACAAAGAGGCCATAACAATAACTCACATTCTCATAGAACTTCAAGATTTTCTAAAGAATTTCCCCCAAAAGAACTTCTTTAAACAGATGTTGCCAGTGATATTATCACAGATTTACAGGTGATGAAGTTGAGAGACAAAGCCCTACAGTAACTTTCCTGCAATCACACAGTTAGCAAAATCCAGGGCAAGGATTCCCAACTCTTTCATGAATTAACTATTATTTCTACCATACTACCATTGCTCTCAAAACTAAATGAAATTAAAGAGCCTTTCCAAACTAAGAATTTCATAATTCTACAACCTTGTAGCTTTAAGGAACTGTTTCTTGGTAAGACCACTGGTGAAGAGAACATGAATAGACCAGGTCTCTGAACTGAATGATGCAGGGTCTGATTGGGCCCAAACAAGTAATTGAAAAAACGGAGTCCAAGTCAACCAACTTGCTGGTTAGGCATATGTGAAGTCAAAAGATGTAAAATAACTTATATGATTGACTAATTGAACTAATGCTTTGGGCATCCTTGAAGACATGGGGGAAAAGGCCATTTCTAGACTGAACAAACCTAGTTGTGTCCTTAACTAACTGCTTTTTTCGAAACTCCACTCACAGCATTTTTAGGGAGTTAGTTCCGCTAAATCCGTTTTTAAAATAAAGCTCAAAAGCTTTATTTCCTTTATTGGGGCAGCATCAGATCATTACCACATTTCTCATGCCTCTACCCAGAGGGAAATTCTCATACCTTTTTAAATTTTAAGTCAGGCTCACTGTTCCCCTGCTTTTGTAAGGTAGCTTTGTTCTGTCCAACTTGGAAGATATATGTCTATTACTTCATGTATCTTGTTTCTAGAAACAATAGCCTGTGGCATGCCACATTATTTATTCTCTCCCTTCTGTTCCGTGACACAACAGTCTGCTTTTTGCCAAGAACTCTTCTTTTCCCAGGCCAGTGACTTTATTCCCTGTAGCACTTTCTTCAGATTTAATTCCGGTGAAAGAAAAAAGAAGAAGAAAAGAAAATCTGGTTTCTAGATATCAAAATAGGAAACTCCATGTTGAATGAATCATGCTTGATTTTTGAGGATTGGTTATGAACAACAAAAAATCATGATAATAACATATTTAAATAAGGAGGGACTGAAGATATAGGAGATCACTTGTGTAGTATCTATCCACTGTGACACCAAAATCATTCAATGGACTATAAGATCTGTCAGAGTAGGGGAATTTGTTTGTTTGTTTTTTTACATGTTTGAAAAATCATACTGTTTCTGGTACAAACGGAAGTGCTCAATAAATATTTGTTGAATAAATTAAACAAACAAACAAATAAATAACAAACAAATAAATAGTTTGTCCACAGACAAAAAATTATATCCTGGCCACAGATGAATAAAAAAAAAACTTAAAAAGAAATTTATTGGGAGGCTCAGAGAAGTAAATAATTTGGAATATGCAGCATGGTCTAGTATCTAAAAGAGTCATCAGCAGTTTAAAAGGGGAAAAAGTCATAGGGGGTTTTTTTTAATGATTCCAACTACAGTATGAGGAATTGTTATCAACTTAACTTTGCCCTGGTAGTACCAGAATTATAGAAACATAGAGATGGAAAATATGTCAACATTCACCAAATCAAACTGTCACCAAAAATGAATCTCTTTTATAAGATTTTTGGCATATTTTATCCAGCCTCTACTTGAACCTCTTGAGTGACTGGGAACTTACATGCCTAAGCTTTCTATTTCACTTTGAACAACTCTATTAGGAAACTTTACAATAAATTGACATAAGACCTGCACTTTTTTCTTTTTTTTTTTAAGACCTGGATTTTATACTCTACATCCATTTTTCTGATTGTATCCTTTGGGGGCTTAGAAAAGAAAGCTATCCTCTCTTCCACATGACAACTCCATCAAATATCCAAAGATGTTCTGTCCCGAGAACAGGACATATCTAAGACGTCTCTACTATCTTGC
The DNA here is from genome assembly GCF_019393635.1 of Dromiciops gliroides. Classification (NCBI taxonomy): domain Eukaryota; kingdom Metazoa; phylum Chordata; class Mammalia; order Microbiotheria; family Microbiotheriidae; genus Dromiciops; species Dromiciops gliroides. The sequence continues at coordinate 108,870,239 of NC_057865.1, read as the reverse complement.
CTAAACCCATTTACCAGTACAGGAACAAACACACTCCCATTCTTCTTGCATATCCTTGACTTCTGAGAAATTCATCATTCACTTGAGCCTAGCACCTTCTAAACTAAGAATTTTCCTAACAACAACCCTGTGAAGTGAGTAGTGCTTTATAAGGCATGATACCGAGCTAGACTTTTTGATCTACTTGGATCAGATCTATGTTCTCAGGTTTAAGTTAGAATCACACTGAATTCTGTCTTGATTAATGTACTCTACTTGATGTTGGGCCATAGAATTTTCTCTAAGTCAAAGATTATAGCATAGATTTTTTAAAAATTATGTTAGTTCTGGGGGCAGCTAGATGGCACAGTGGATAAAGCACTGGCCCTGGATTCAGGAGGACCTGAGTTCAAATGTGACCTCAGACCCTTGACACTTACTACCTGTGGACCCTGGGCAAGTCACTTAACCCTCATTGCCCTGCCAAAAAATAAAAATTAAAATTAAAAAAAATAATTAATTAATTGAAATTATGGTAGTGCTTTTAGAATTTCATCCGACAGATTTCATCATTGGAAATAGTTATTTTGTGATATAGAGGATGGAAAGATAACTGTATTTGAACTTGGGAATGAATCTTTACTCTTTTTAAATCAATACCCCTTCCTGTTTAATTAGTCTGTTTTCCAGGTTCTTCTCTAACAGGTGTATGTATAAATATATACAGAAGGCAAGGCAAGAGGCAACAAGCACTTATTAAGCAATCATTATGTGCCAGGCATTGGGCTAAGTGTTGGGTATACAAATACATGCAAAAATGCATTTAATTTCAACCCTCAAAAAGTTTCAATTATAATGAGGGAAGACAATATGTAAAAGAGTTTTGCAAAGGAAAGGAAGGTAGAGGGGAGGTGGTGAAGTTCTTAGAGTTAGAAGCATAGTTCATTTGTTTGTTATTTATTCTCAAAGAGGACCATGATGCCAGAAAGGTGATGTCATGACTTGCAAGTGAATTGAATTTAAGTGAAAGAGGACTGTTCAAAGTCACCAGCCCCCCTTTCTTCTCTGAAGCCATCTGGGTCCAGTGACAAGATATAGATCAGGGAGATGGTAGATGGCCCCCCCCATGCAGCAGGAGACCTTGGTCTTTTTAAGCTTAAGGTCTTTCCCAGGTTTCAATTTGACTAAGACAAGGCCCCTTCAGTGATTAAGACTAGGTTCAGAAGCATAGCTGGGAGGTGAATGAAGCACAACTGCCCTGGACTCATCCTCAGAATGGAGGGCCCTAGAGGAAATTAACAATGGGAGAAGGGAGTTGGCAAAGATGTTCCAGAGGAAGAAGGCCTCAAGCATTAAAGGAAATTCCATGATGAGAAGGCACTAAAGAAAAATCCTTATACTCAGAAGCACAGTTGGGAGAATGAAAAAAAATACACACACACACACACACACACACACACACACACACACACAAAGAATAAGTACAAGATAACAAGTGAGGGACAAGGTATAGAGTGTGGTTAGATAATCTCTAAGTTCCTTTTTAGTTCTGATTTTTATAATTTCATGACTTCAATGATACAGTTTCGCAAATAGCATGGCCCCAAGCACAGACCCTGAGAGGAATATTTCAGTGAGACACAGTACCTTCCAAAGTAATAGATTCTTTTCAATGAAGGAACTAGGGAAACTGAGTCTAAACATTTCTTTAAAAAATATATATGATTTCACTGAAGTAGGTTCTGCCTTCCTCTAATTAAAGTTGACACATATATAATATGCATTGTCTCTGAATCATCAATAAAAGAAACAAACTGGCTTCCCTGAATATTGAAAATCTCTCAGAAAGTCATCAAATGAGCACAGACCTATTCTGATTCCACCAGCATGCATTAAGTTTATCCTGTCTACAAAGAACTACCCTGGGTCTTGGGGGATGCAGAAAGTTGAGATAAGGTAAGATCATTTTCAAGATTGATTCTAGAGTCTATTACTGGTAGTTCGTACATATTTCAATCATTATTATACCAACTATTTTATGGCAAGTATATTAAAGAGGGGAAAAAGGAGATGTTATGTGTCATTCAAACGGGGAGAGTTGGTCAGATTTCCCAGGGGTGGTACCATTTGCATTCAATGCTAAGCACAGTTACTGGAGGATAGTAAGCACTTCCTAAAATCTTGTTAATTGATTGATTGATATTTTAAAGGAAAGGTCACCAAAGATAGACGAGGGATGAGGGTTACTTTATAGGTAAATAAAAAAGACAGGTCAAGGAAATCTCAAAGATGGGGACATGAATCCTGGCAATGTGTAGTCTAGATTGCATAAATGGAAGTGTGTAATCAATCAATCAGTCTGTGAATATTTTAAGCACCTATTAAGTACTAGTACTGTGCTAGTTATTAGAACAAAAAATAAATTTGTCCCTGTGCATACATTGCATGGAGGGGAAAAGTGTACTTATGTAGTCATATGTACTGTATAATAATAAATATGAGGAAATTTTGGGGAGCGAGGGACCCTAGCAGCTAAAGGGGGAGGTTAGGAAAGGCTACAAGTATAAGAGGGGCTTAACATGAGTATAAAAAACTCATATTTTAAGAGGTTAAAGTAAGGAAAGAAGCACATCCAGCATTTAGGAAACCTGTGTAAATGTGTAGAGGTAGGATACAAGATACAGGATATGAAGAACTAAGGGAAAGTATGAGAAAAGGGAAGAAATATTGGGTGTCATCATTGCAGGATTGCTGCTGAAAATGAGGATGAGGATAATGACATACATTTATCCAATATTACCGGTTTGCAGAACACTTTTCTCACAACCATTTGAGGCAGATAATAAAATAGTATTATTCCCAATTTACTGATGAAGAACCTGAGGCAGAAAGGCTAATCATAAATCAATCTATATGTCAGAGTTTGTATTCAAACCCAGGTCTCCTTTCCCAACATATAGGACATGTTCCATTATATCACCCTAATATTCAGTGTCGAGGATAAAGATACTGAATTTTATTTAGTATACTAGTATGCTATGAGTTGAACTCATAAATTTTGAGAAAAGAAACAAAATCCAATCTATTCCTGAATATGGTAAGTCTGGCAATAGGATAAAAGGTGGAATACAAAGAGGAAAGTAAAAAGGTGAGAGCAGAGGTGTATTGGTAAATATTTACTACCATCTCTCCAAAATATATGTGCCACTTTTTAATTTAACCTACTTTATTAGCATTTTTTCTATTACTTTTTTAAAAAAATTAGTCAGTAAAACAATAAATCAGCCCTTATAGTGTTTGCCAGTGGCTGACGTATATAGCTCACTCTGAAAATGTAAGTGACTATCAGGAGTTGGTGTGAGCTGGCTCCAGCACACAGCTGGTTTTGAGGATGTCTGGATGGTTGCTGTAATAGTCTAGTAGAGAATGAAGGCTTATACTAGGCTGGTAGCAATGGAATAAGAAAGTAAACAATAAATAATATACTAGAGGTAGAATAAGTGGGATTTGGTTGATATTATAATTGAGAAAGTTAAGAGTAGGGGCAGCTAGGTGGCATAGTGGATAAAGCACCGGCCCTGGATTCAGGAGTACCTGAGTTCAAATCTGGCCTCAGACACTTGACACTTACTAGCTGTGTGACCCTGGGCAAGTCACTTAACCCCCATTGCCCCGCAAAAAAAAAAAAAAAGAGTAAATAATAACCTCAAAATTTCAAATATGGGAGAATGTGGAGGAAAGATTGTAAGCTTGGTGTTTGACATGTTGAATGGGAATGTTTCATTATGTAGCTATATTGAAACTTCCTTTAGTTAGTGGAACATACAAATATAAAGCTCAGGAAAGCTAAGGCCAAAGTTTTGGAAAACATTTTCATAGACATGACAGACATTGTGAAAGGAAAGTATGTATAAATGAAAGACAGAAGAGAAGAGAAGTTAATAGATTCAATCTTAAGAGGTGAGAAAAATGATAAAGACAGAGAAATGGTCTACAGAGTCTCGGTAGACAAGAAAAGAGAGATTAAGTAGAAGAAGGTGGTCAAGAGTCTTAAATGATGGCAAAACACAAACTGAGATGGGTCTGAGAAGGGAGTATTGAATTCAGTAGATTAAAGGTCATTGGTGGCATTCAAAAGAGAAGGCTCAGTAACAATGATGGAGGTTAAAACTAGATAATATAAAGTTGTTAAGAGTGAGTATAATGAACTGTAAGCATAAGGTGATAATATTTTTTAAGAAGCTTGGCAATGAAGAAATAGAAAGAGATGAGATAGCATCTGGTCAAGGATCATATGAAGATTATGTAGGCCAGAATATGTTTCTATTCAGATGATAAATGATGAGTGGAAAGGATTGAAGAAGTACGTGAAAGAGGAGATCATTGCTAGAGCAAGGTCCTGAAGGAGCTAATGGATTATGTAATTAAGACCTTGGCTATAGAGGAGTTCCAGGGTGGAGCCAAGATGGTGGAGGAAAGGCAGTGAGCTCTCGAACTCATGACAGAATTGCTCCAAAAACCATCCAAATAATGCCATAGGAAAATGCCCAAAGCAGCAAAACTCACAGAAGGATGTGCTGAAATCATCTTCTAATCAAGAACGGCTTGGAAGGTCAGAAGGAGGGAGCTGCTATGCTGATACAGGAGTTGAGCCCAACCCCACAGCCACCTTGGCACAGATCCAATCCTAGGAAGGCCTCAGCAGAGAAGGAGACCCCCAGAGCCTCTGAATCAGCTGAAGAGCCAGTGTCATCTGGAACTAAGCTCACAGTCTGGTGAGAAGGCTGAGTCCTGGGCATGGGGGAGACTACAGCGGTCTATGCTGGTGCTGAGGCAGAACTTGGATTTTTCACCCCTGTTGAGAAGCAGGAGGTAGTCTTTAGTAGTAGTGGCCCAGGTGGGGGAGGGGCACAGGTTCATCGGAGCTAACAACCACAACACACAAAGCTGATTGATTAGCAAGATGGTCTGCGGTCATCTATGGACCAAGGAACAGGCCAGGTGAGTGAAGAACCTGATCTTCCTTAAATCATAACACCTGAGACTTCTTAAGCCTGGGATACTGCAGCCTGGAAACAGTGCCCCACTTTAAGGAGCTAAAAGTCAAGTAAAAGACCATGGCTACATTGTTCAGTTTTAGCACTAGAGGAGTCTAAGAAGAGAAAAGGCATGATGATGTTGAGCAATTTGAGGGAGCTCCCACATGATGGCTGACATCTTCTAAGTGAAGTGAATGACTAGCTCAGCTGCTTCAGTGGTAGAGTGGAGGGACTGTTATAGTTAAGGGCTTTAAGGAAATAATTTGCTTAGTAATATGAGGCTATATAGATTTCAAAACCAGTATCTACTTATTCCTTTCTTTTGTAAAGTAGAAAGTTACTTTAGTAAGGTGTTTTTTGGTTTAAAGTGAGGAAGATAGGATTACACATAATAGCAATAGCAAATCTCATTAAATATTTGTTATTCTTATTGCTGCAATTTGCTTTCTTGCTTTACTTCAATAATGTCTGCAGCACTGGCCACTGCTGATGGAAGACCTACCATATGTGCATTTGCACTGATAAAGTTCCTTATCTTTATAGTTCATGCTTCAGACATGTATTTTCCTGAAAATTAGCCTGATGATAATAAAATATCCGATTGTGTCAATATTAATTTAATTAGGATACTTGATATATTAAGGAATTATTGAATGACCAAAGTTTTGAATGAAGTGGTTTCTCAAGAAAACCCAATGCCCATTTGAAAATTGAAAATTTGTTAAGGGTTCAGTGCCTTTGTCAACTGATCATCGATCAATAACATCTATTAGATATCTACAGTGATGCAGGCACTGGTATAGGAGAACAAATATAAAGAATTAATTAACCTGAATTAGGAGGAGGCAGGAGGGTTTTAGGTATTGAGTATTATCTGGAGGGGACAGAGTTGAGAAGTAGGCTAGTAAAAGGAAAAGGGGATGATGCTGGTTGAGGAACTAAACTTTCACTTTATCATTAAGTGTACCTTGATAGTGCTTCATTAAAAGTAGAGGGGGGGGGGAATAGGGCTGATCAATTTTGATAGATTTTCAGGTTTTCCAGGATTTGATTTTCCATAAGAATTGTACAGTTTTTTTTTCTATTCCTGTTTCAAAATGTGTGCAACCTAAAGCAAACAAACAATAAAACAAATCTAATCCTCTCTATTATTGATAGTATACTTATACTCCCTGACACCTAATTGACGAGGCATATAGGCGGAACAAGGTCAAAAAATCTTTGGATAACACAAGATAACCTCCAGTGACACACACAAACATTTGTCTCTCTTTTTTTTAATGGGCATTTGGGGTCAGGCAGGGTATATGACCACATCTAAATTTCATGCTAGTCAGCGAAATTAAGCAACCTTCAGGCAATTCCTTTCAATTCCAACTTAAAAGCCCCTCTTCAAAGTTGGCAATGACCTCTTAATTGCCAAAATTTAGGGTCTTTTTCCAGTCCCCATCATTTTTTAACCTCTGCTGTTTTCAACCTACCTTCCCACTCCCTTTCTCAGTGTCCTTTATATGTTCACCATCTGCTTCATAGCCCCTAAATAAGGATGCAATGTCAAGCTTTGTCCTCCACTCCCTTCTGTACTCTTTATGTACTCTCTCAGTTATTTCATCAAATCCTATGGATTTCATTTTTATCTCTGTGCAGATAGCTGTTGATAGGTAGATCAATAGATAGATGAGGTATAGAAAAGAATGCACTCCCTCCTTAATAAATACTTCATGGATGGATTGATTGATAGAATTTCTGTCTTCAAGATCTAACTCATGGCAAAGAATTAGAAATTGAGGGGACGTCTATCAATTGATGAATGACTGAACAAATTATGGCATGTGATTATGATAGAATACAACTGTCCTCTCAGAAATGATGAGCAAGATGCTTTCATAAAAACCTGGAAAGATTTACATGAGTTGATGCAAAGTGAAATGCAATGTGTACAAAGTAGAAGATATTCTCAGCAATAAAATGATCCAAGACAACTCAGAAGGACTTAAGATGAAAAATGCTGTAAATACTGTAAATGCTGTAAATACTCAGTGAAGGAACTGATGGTGTCTGAATACAAATTAAAGCACATTTTGATACTTACTAGCTGTGTGACTCTGAGCAAGTCCTTTAAGCCTCATTGCCCTGCAAAAAGAAAAAACAAACAAATTAAAGCACACTTTTTTCTTTATTTTTTTTTGAGGGTTTTCTATTGGTCTATGTTTTCTTCCATAATGTGACTAATATGGAAATGTTTTGCATCACTACATATTTATAAGCTATACAAAATTTCTTCTCTTCTTAATGAGGGGTTTCAGGAGGGATAAAGGGAAAGAATTTAGAACTCAGTGTTTTAAAAATGAATGTTAAAAATTGTTTTTACATGTAATTGGGGAAAATAAAATACAAAATACATCTTAAAAAATAAACAAAAAAGATAAAAAGGACCTAACTCAAGCACTTTCTTCATGTAGCCTTTTCTGACCTCTCCAACTGCTAGGGCCCTCCAATCCTAAGTTATAATTAACTACTTTGGGTTTTTTGCATTTATTCTCTTTATCATTATTTTATATGCTTAGATAAAATATTTGGTGTCTCCTCCCTTGGAATGTAAGCTCCTGGAGAATATAAAATATTTAGATTTGTATCTTCAGTTCTTGGCATATGGCAATCAGTTCATATATTTTTGTTGATTGATTGATTCCCCTGGAGAGAAACTAACATCCTTAAGGAAGGCAGCCATGGTACAGTACAAAGCCCTTTGAATCTGTTGTCATAGAAGTAACATTTGAATACTGCCTGCCTGGACCTCAGTGAAATAAAATATCTTAGTTGCCTTGCCACTCTAGACTCCATGTTTCTTCTGGAGTTAATATTCTGTCAGGAATAGAAGGTAAAACTTGTTATGTTGTTCTAATACTTATTGGATACCAGAGCAACCTGGAATTTTGAGATTAACTAAAGGAGTAAGAAAGCACATAATGGAGACTGTTATCCATGGAGAATTTTGCTGATGGAGCAAATCGGGTTTTTGTGTCTAGAAAGGACTAATTGGCTGGTTAAGAGCCAAGGCAAGGTAAATCCATAAACTCATTTATTCTTCAACCTGATAAGTGGTCATTGAAGCCTTAGTTTAAAGAGCCCCCAGTGAGAAAAAACCTATTATATCATGGGGCAACCTATTCCACTTTTGACTAGCTGACATCATGAAGGAGTGGTTCTTTACATCAAGATTAAATCTTCCTCTCTATAATTCCACTCTTTGCTCCTAGCCCTATGCTATGGAGCTAAGCAGAAAGTTCTGCTCCTTCTTTTTCATATAATAGAACTTTAAGAACTTGAACACAATTGTCATATCTCTCCCATATTCTCTTCTCAAGGCTAAAAAGCCCTAGTTCTTTTAACCAATCCTCATCTGACATGTTCTACAATCTTCTCAGCATCCCAGTACTCCTCTTTTGGACATGTTCTACTTAGAATGTCTATTTCCTAAGAATTGAACAACAGACAACAAGCTATTACTTTTATTGTTTTTATACACTGACTCTGATAATGTAGTCCAAAAGCATATTAGTTTTAGAGAAATAGGGTTTTCTAGAGCTTGAAGGGATATCAGAGATCATTTAGTCCATTTCTTCATTTTAGTCATGGGGAAACTGAGACCAGAGAGATTAATTGAATTGCCCAAGATCACACAAGTTCTTGGCTGCCATGACACATGCTGACTGATATTGATCTGTGCTCCTTTGAAAACCCTAGTTATTTTTTTCATAGTAATGGTTCCCTAGCCATGGCTCTCCCATTCTGTCATTTAGAATTCCTGTATATTAACTAACCTAAAGTAATATAACTTAGCTTCCTTTTCCTAGCATGTGTGTAATTTTTAAAAATGTGTATTCCTTTACTTAATAGAAACAACAAATGCAAATTAGGAAGATAAGGGTTGTTTTCATTGGCTTTCCACCAACAGTAGACTGCTTTTTAAATTTCATTCATAATTTTTTTTTCTTCCTGGAAATGTTGCAGTCCATTGACTATGTTAATAACATAGTTGTTGTGTCTATGAAAATGCATGAAATTTCCGCCTGCACCCTGTGCCAGCTATTGTTGACTCCTTGTAAAATCTGTTCAACAAGCAGTCTATCCCCAGGGTGGGAGGAAGCACATCTGCTTGCTTTGGGGTCCAAGAGATGTTCCCACATGGCTTCTTTCTATAGCCATATGAATAAGCAAACTGGGAGCTTGATTACCCAAAAAAGCTTGCCCACATGACTCATAATTTAATGTCATCTAGGTTTATTTGAGTAGCTTCAAGAGATCAAGGAACAGGGTCACAAGAACAGAGAAGGGGTCCTAGTAGGGCTATACTGCCATTATTCATCCTCATTCCCCAAACTTTCCCTCTAAGGTCCTTATGTCACCTTTTCTGAGCAGATATGCCTTTAATATCTAAGGGGGCCTAAAAGATACAGACCTGAGAGATAAAGGCCAGGTTTTCGAGATTTATCTAGAGAACATTTGTGGTTCTTTTCCAAATTTGTAAGTCAATGAAACTTATGGTATTATTTTTCACATCATGGAAGCTACAAATTGGATCTTTGACCTGGGGCTTCAAAATTTATGAATCAAAGACTAATTAACCATGCTTTATTTGAATAAGCGCAGGCCTGCTGTTGTAGTTTGTGTCCTGTTATCTAGGGACTTGCTTAGTTAAATTGAAAGAATTAAATTCTGAAGAGCAATCAACGCCAAGTTGGCTATAGATGAATGAATGTGGAGGAGGGAGGGGAGGGCAAAGGTCGAAAATTTTCAAGGTCCTGTGCCAAATTGGAAAGCATCCATTATCTGTACCTGTGGAAGAAGCACCTTCATCAAATTAAAGGGGGCACGAGCAAACATTATTAAGTACCTCTATATAAGAGGCACTAGGCTAAGCACTTTACTCATGTGATTCTCATACAGCCTTTTGAGGGTTGGTGCTATTATTACCCCCCAATTTTACATCAAAGAAAATGAGGGAGACAGAGGTTAAGTAAGTAAACTTGTCAAGGATTACAAAGTGAATACATTCTGAGGCTGGATTTGTACTCAGGTCTTCTGACTTCAGGCCCAGACACTATCCATTGTGCCAGCTAGCTGCCTTAATAATTATTGACACATTGAAATGATATCCAATAGTGACACCAATTACCTCCATCTATCTAGCTCCCTGAATAGGGTTACATTCTAAAGGAGTGACAACTTGATTAAGCATTTGTATGCAGTGATTAGGAGAAATAAGATGGATACCTTCTTTTTAGTAACATGGATCCCCTTGGGAAATACATTTTAAATTAATCCTGTTTGAGGTTGACTGACCCTGACATTTTTTTTTCCAATTGAAATAATGCATAATCCATCCCAGAGCGTTTTCCCCCTCCACTTTTAAAATCCATGCTCACAAATCAAAACAAATTGTTGAGTCTTTCCTTCCCCACCTCACTCCAACTCCTTTCTTCTCACACATATCTACGCAATGTGTTTTACTGTGAATTCCGATGGCTGAATCCTTGTTCTATTACCTCAATCTGAATTACCAAGACCTGGCTAGGTTGAAACTGTAAATAAAAGTCAGAATGCACAAAGCCCACATGACAGGTAAGCTAAATTAATTGTAAACTGCTCAATTGCTTACCAGAAGTAGACCTGACACAATGCTTTTTTCATGCCATCTATTGAAAAATGTTAGGCCAGTTGGGAGCTGATATTTTTTTCCCTTCACTATACTGTCAAATCATAAATTTGACAGTGTTTATCATTTAGAATATTTGACCCCAAGTTCCTTCCCTTGGGACATTGTCTGTCCCTCTGTCTCTGATTCTGTCTCTGTGTCTCTTCTGTCTCTATCTCTGTGTCTCTCTGTTCCTCCTGCTTCTCTCTCTTTTCCTCTTCCTCTCTCTTTCTACCCCCCTCTGTCTCTCTGTCTTTCTGTCTCTTTCTCTGTCTCTCTGTCTCGTGTCTCTGTGTCTCTCTCTGTCTCTCTGGTCTCTCTCTACCTCATACACCATACACAATACACACTCAACTCTCTCCCTTCTTTCTACTTCTTATCTCTCTTCTATCCATCCTTGTTCAGTTCATGAAATGAGGTAGCCAAAACACTTCTTTGCAATCTTGTTCAGAGTCCAGCATATCAAGAAGATTAAGACAAGTTTATGGTAGTCCAGGGACACATCACAATCTAATCCTCAAATCTGGAACATGCTTCAGTGCTATGTAGGTTAACTAGGAGAATTATATTTGCTACAATGAAGTCTCAAATTCACTCCAGATTCAACCCAGATGGTTTTAAATCTTCAGATCAACCTCAAAACTTACATGAAGTCATGTCTAATGAAGTAAGATGCTCCATATTAAGGAAGACAGTCCTGAATTCCTATACTACCAAACAAGGAATTCCCCTTCATCATCTGCATTGACATTTTTTCCCCTCTCTAAACTCGAGTCCTTCTTGTTTCTCCTTCCATTGATCCCTTTTCCCCCACTTCTCCCTTCCTGACATCCCTCTGTTTTTCTCCTCATTCATCTTTTTTTTCTCACCTACATGGTTATCAAGCCCCTTTGTATAGCATCGCATGTCAGAGGAAGCATTAAAGCTGCACACTTATGTGTGGGTACTTGAACTTAAAGAATTTTCTTTTGTCCTGGAGATGATCATTCTAGGAATATCCTTCAACTCCAGCCTTCTTTCTCAGTTTGTATCCAAAATTTCATTGTTTTCTTCTTGACTCTTCTCCAACTGTACTCACTCTAGACTACAACAAAAATAAAAAGTTTAAAAGTCCTTGAACATTGTGCAAGCAGATCCAAACTTTGGACATTTCACTTTGAGGATCCTATAGGTCATATCCCATGGGTAATATGAATGGATGGAAGGGATAAGTGTGGTCCTCAGGACAATGAACTTAAGTACATGTTCCCCAGAGTCATATTTATTTTCTTCTTGCCCCTATCAGTTTCCTATATGATTCAGATGCACTCATGTATCTTCTACCACACAGATCTATTCAAGTAAGGTCTCCTCATGGGCATGCACCCAATCAAAAATATCATAAACATCCAGATATTGGTCATAACTGCCAGAAATAGAGGCAGAGTGACCTAAGGGATAAAGATTTGCTCTTCAAGTCAGGTGGCACAGCAGATGATGGGCTGGACCCTGGAAACATATGAGTTCAAATATTACCCCAGACACTTTCTAGCCTTATGATCTTGGGCATTTCACTTCATATGTTTGTCTTAGTTCCCTCACGTGTTAAAATGTGGAATATTAATAGCACTCGGCCCTCAGGGTTGTTGTGAAGATAAAATGACATAATATTTTCATAGTACTTAGAAAACATTAGGTGATAGATAAATGCTAGCAGTGATGATCGGTGGTGGTAGTCGGTGGTGATTACAATAATGACAAACTAAAGATTACATCTTGGGGCAGCTAGGTGGCATGGTGGATAGAGCACCAACCTGGATTCAGGAGGACCTGAGTTCCAAATCTGCCTGAGGACTTGACACTTACTAGCTGTGTGACTTTGGGGCAAGTCACTTAATCCCAAATGCTTCACCAAAAAATAAATTGATAGATAGATAGACAGATAGATAGATAGATAAATGAATAAATGAGTGAATGAATAAATAAATGAAAAAAATTTAAAAAATAAAGACTACATCTTACCTCTGATACATTTACTGTGTGACCTTGGCCAAATCACTAGAACAGAGGTGTCAAACATGCAGTCTACTATCAACATGCAGCCCATAGCACTCCTGAGTGTTACCTGAACTAGATTAAAATATAAGGAGGAAATATTAAACAAAATCATAAAAATACAATAAAACACAATGTTAATATGTGGTTTTCTAAGTCAATATGTGGCACAAAAGATCTTTCTGTATGGTTTAGTAGTCTCCTTCAGCTCTGGCCTCATTTTCATTTTCCTGTGACCCACAGTTCTAAGATTATAAAGTGCAGAAAGTATGCCAACAATTATAGGTCTATTCTCTGTTGCTATCATTCTTATTTTTTTCAAACTTTCAGGGTGATTCTTTGATATTTGGTTCCATGGACCATAGACAAACTACTTTCTCTGTGGCCATTGATGTCCACTCATTTAAAGGGAGACTAAGAGCTAGATAGAATATTCTCCCATGTTACAATGCACTCACAAGAGAGTCAAGCATTTGTTAATTGAATAATACTATAATACAAAAATATTATTAAGAAAAGCCCCCATAACGGTATATTAATTAATAAATGCTTTCTATCTATCCTTGGTTTTTTTTTAAGTCTGGAAAAATATTTAAGTGCTCTTAGTCAAGAAAGAGCATTATTTTTGTAAGTAGCAAGTCTATATACACACACTTATGCACACACCCTATAGCAATGCACATATTCATATTTAAGCCAACTCATAAGCATATGTGCTGTGAACAGTGCAGATACATTCAGTGCAAAAAGTCTGTAATAAAAATGAGAATAAGGAATGGATAGACAGAGTGATTGATTGATTGATTGATTGATTGATAAGCTAGAAACCTTAACTTAAAAGGCTAATATTACAGACCAGGAAAATATGTGTAGATACAGTAATGGTAATTACTCATAATTGTTACAGACAATTCCACAACAGTCATATATATATATAAAGTAAATGGTGGTTCCTTGGTCATTGTATTCAGTGATTCCTTACAACTTCTGCTTTTCTGAGCAATTCATCTGAGTAGCTTGAGAGGACACTAAAAAAATGCACACATTTGATAAGGAGGAAGAGTGATGGGGGTGTTTTTAATGACTCTATTCATTTTATTGACATTGATTTATATTCTCCCTTGGACTAAATTCTTAAGTATCTTTTTTTTTTCTTCTTTTTTTTTTTGGCAGGGCAATGGGGGTTAAATGACTTGCCCATGGTCACACAGCTAGTAAGTGTCAAGTGTCTGAATCCGGATTTGAACTCAGGTCCTCCTGAATCCAGGGCTGGTGCTTTATCCACTGTGCCACCTAGCTGCTCCCAATTCTTAAGTATCTTAATGAGTTTCTGCCATAGGATGGGCATCCTCTAGCCTAAGCAATTGCCTGGCATTCTATAGATCACCATCTTTACCTTCTTGATCAGTTTGTCTTTATTCTAAACTTGGGCCTATTTTGGGTTCTATTAATTTCCAGTGGCCACCATCTATCTAATTAATTCTATAGATTGAATGGTCCAAAGAAGAAAAAACAAAATAAAACAGTCAAAGTCCAGAACCTCTAGGTGCTGAGGTGATAATATAGAAACAATGTAGATATCATGTAGAAAATGACCAATATGGTCCTTATATACACCTTCAGAGGGTTTTCAGCATAGTCCATGGTTGCTTATTCTGATAGTGTCATGGAATCACAGAGGCTCATGCTGTCAAAGATAGCAATACTAACACTGAAGTCCATGTTCATTAATCAGTAAGCTTGGAAGATTTTAAGCATTAAGCAATCCCTTCAGGACACTCCTTGCTGCAAATTCAGCATTCAGCACTCAGGCCCCCATGCTTGATGTCACAGTTTTTAAGTCAGGAAGACCAGAATTCAAATCCTGCCTCAAACATTTCCTAGTTATATGGCCCTGGTCAAGTCACTCAACTTTATTCATCCTTAATCTCCTCATATATAAAATGGAGATACTAAAAGCATTTATATCACAGGCTTATTACAAGGATCAAATTAGATAATACATTTATAGTACTTTGCAAAACTGAAAGCCCTATATAGTCACTATTATTATTAGCTACTTTCTTCTTGATATCGTCAATTCTCTTGGTCCAATATGGATGGCTATCTTCCTTATAAGAGTCAACATTTTTCTTTCTTAAATGCACTTCAGCATGTGAATGAAGGCTTCTTTCATGCCTAGGGTTCGGGCCACAGGAAGTCTCAGGCACTTAATTTCCCTGAGTGGAACCACCCACCCATATCCATTAGCATATCCATATTTCCATTCTTTCTAGCTCTGCTCTTCCTGTTTTCTCTTTATATCTTCATACCCTTACTCTTCATGCTAACATTCAGAACTATGAAGAACAGGAAGTGATAGTTTTTCCTGTTTTAAGAATGATAAACATTTCCCCATCATTGTGCAATTTAAGTAGCCTTTGATTTCTATTATAATGCTCAAAAATACCTTAGATTCCACCTTGATGTTTTGATATAGCAGTTCTCAAATGTTTTTTGGTCTTAGTGACCCTTTAAACTATTAATTATTGATTATCATAATTTACAGCAGCTTTGAGATGGTGGGTGTCTTTCAAGAAATTAATCTTTGGGGATCAGCATAAGCACATAGAATTACTTTTGAAAAGGAACTGATAAGCTGTCATTAGCAATGAAGTGAAACTGTCTGTTGTCACTGTCCTTAGTACATGAATACTTACTGCATACCAGCTGAAAAAAATTCTTACAGAGGCCACCCAGAAAACCCATTCTGGTCATAGGTCTTCTGATATCTCTAAAAACAATAGCTACCTGTCCTGGCTTAACATTTTCCAGGAACACGATTCATAACTTCCCTTGATGATCTATTTCAGCATTTACAGCCTTTTGACTCTAGACATTTATCCTTATGTCTAGCCTAATCCTCTCTTCCTATAAATAAATAATCTCATGACCCATTCCCATGAAGATTACAATGGCTCTATTCCATGCCAAGATCAAAATACTGGAAATAGAAGTCACATAATGCATAAATTTATGCACAGTTCCACCCACATCCATGAAAACTCTAAACAAAATAGGAAGAGTCAACCCCAGGAATGACATTTGCCTCTCATCTTAGAGGTTTCTTACTGCCTATGCTGAATGAAGTAGGAATACCAGCCCTGCCCCATGAATATCCAGGTAAAAATATATCTCTGGGAATGAAGTAAATGAAGTAGTGAGGGTAGTTGTTTTTTTTTAATTAGTGATGCAATTTCTTTGTTTATACAGGACTCTTTTTCTGAAGATCAGTAATAAAAACTATAAAACCTTGTACTCTACTCCATAACTCTCCTGCCTGGTAACTAACAAACAAACAAACAAACAAACAAAAAAACAGCTAAAGAAAAGTGGCCAACTCAGTGGTTCTCATTTACCAGTATATATAACTTTTCCTTCACCTTTCTGATGAGGAAAAGGTGAATGTGTTTCATCTTTCCCTTTAGAAATAAGATTGGTTGTTGCATTTAGCCTGAAGCTTAGCTGCCTTTGGTTTTGTTTTTATTTACATTTCTGTAGTTATTGACTGAATTATTCTGGGTCAGCTTTTTCATTTCCATTTCATACAAATCTTCCCATGTCTCTCTGAATCCCTCATATTTATTATGTCTTATGGCACAATTAATTTTATTAATTCGCATGTTACAGTTTGGTAAGTCCTTTTTCAATAAATGACCATCTTCTTTGTTTCCTCTTTATTGCTACCCTCAGAAAGGGCTTCTATGAATATTTAGGGATCTTTCAAACTTTAACTACTTGACTGCTTAGTAATTTTTGTTACATGATTCCAACTAGTTTTCCAGAATGGTTGAACCAATTCAGAACTGCCCTAACAGTGTAATATTGTACCTTGAGTCCAATAGACCTCTAAACATTCACTTTTCAAGTCTTTAAAATCTTTGTCAAATTCCTGAGTATGAACCCTAAAACTCCTTTACCAAATGATTTGTTGTCAATGTTGAGTGCCTGGAATGTACTTTGTTTCCAACCCTACTTTTCAGAATATCTTCCTTCATGGCTCTCCTCAGCTCAGGTGCTGCCTCTTATTCTGAGACATTTTTGTGATTCCTCTCACCCCCTGTATCTGTTTTTTAGTGCTAGCTCCTTCCTTCATTGTCCTTGGTACCATGTATGACGGTGTACCAATGTCATACCAACAGTAGAACTTAAGTAATTGAACAAACGGTGTTTAATTTGTCTTTTATTTTGTCATGTTTGGTGCATATGAGTCATCTCATAAAACCTTACTGAAATGAGTAATATGGATCCTCATATTTCTTCACGGGAAATCCAGGGACTAGAGAGGAAAAATATTTGGGAGGGAAATTCTTTAAGATAGAGACAGGATAGGGAAAGAAGGTAGAGTTTGTGGAATCAGAACACCTGGGTTTGAATCTTACTTTGCCACCAAATTGCCCTCTGAACTTGAGGACCTTATTTTCTCACCTGTGAATTGGGGGCATTGAACTAGGTGGTCTCTAAGGTCTCTTGTTACTCAAATCTGCTTAAAATGTGATACTTCTAGAGTTATTTAATTTTAGTAATTCATTCGCCTTTGCTGGTTTTGTAATTTACATAGTAAAACTAGCATAATACTAGGGGATTGCTGCCTGTGCTGCTTGATACTTACACATCTTTCTCTTTCTGTGTCTCTCTCTGTCTTTTTGTCTCTGTCTCTCTGTCTCTGTCTCAGTCTCTATCTCTCTCTTTCTGTCTTTTTCTTTATATCTGCCCTTTCTGTTTGTCTTCACATGCATCCTACACACACAGAAATATACCACATACCATTCTCCAAATGAAGAAACAAATAGCATTTAGTCAAGGAACTGTTACATTAAAACCAGGAGGCTCATCGTACATCATGGTACTAACAGCAAAGAATATCCTAATACAATTAATACCTTATTAAACAGAAAGTTAAAAATCAAAACTTCATATGCAAATTCATTTGAATGAGCCCATTTTTTTTTTAAAAGCTTGAATTCATCGAGCAATTGGGTATTCTTTGCCTAATTAACCTCTGGAAAATAAATGGTTCTTTCTGTGGGTTTTTTTGTTAACTTTTAAAGTTCTGGTGATGTTTTTGTTGCTGCCTGTTGTTGTTGGTTTGCAGTGCAATGAGGGTAAGTGACTTGCCCAGGGTCACACAGCTAGTAAACTGTCAAGTGTCTGAGTCCAAATTTGAACTCAGGTCCTCCTGAATCCAGGGCTGGTGTTTATCCACTGTGCTACCTAGCTGCCCTAGTTCTAGCAATGTTTGCGGATACACTCTCAGCCTTAGTGTCAGCAACACAATGAAGCACAATGAAGATTGTGTTCTCTGGACTAATCTGATGAAGGTAGACAGTTAAATCAATCATTCAGTTCTGGAATTTTTAGCATTTTCATACATGGTTGGACCTTCCCTCTTGATAAAATACTGATAAAATGCAACTAATTCAGTGCTGTGTGGACAGGACCCAGACATGTGATCCTGTGCTTATCAGGAGCCTGCTTCTGACTTAAGCATAGGAAGAATTCATCCTTGTCTCTCCAGCCCTCCTCTAGCCTCCACTCCTTCCCCCCATGTGCATGTCTACACACATACACACACACACACACACAGAGTGGTAACTCCTTGTAATGACATGCTGCTGATATGTGGAGTGGGCCGTTAAGCAGGACATTTCTAGGAATCGTCCCTACTGGTGAATGACAGACAGCTTTACAAGCATATCCAAGATGTGTGGCCAGTGGCCACTTTGCAGAAGCAGCTAGTCTACAGCTCAGTAATGCTCCACTTCTCCTGGGGATTGGCCTCAGTCCAGGATTAAGGACCTAGAGGGGGATAGGTGGCACATTCTGCACACCTCAGCCTAAAGCAGGAAAAGCATGTTATTGAATATGTAAAGGAGGACTCTGGACTGTGTGTTCTCTACAGAATGTCCAGCAAATTGTCCCATGATCTGAGGAAAACTCCAAAATAGCTATGGGGAAATAGCATAGGGTGGGGGAGTGAAATGCATCTTAACATCCCCACTCCACTTTTGTTTTTAATTTCTGAAAGAAACTCCCAACAGATGTGTTTACATGAAACAGAAACTGGAGCATGAAAAAAAAAAAAGACTCAATCAAGCAACTCTTCCTTTACGTCTTTCTTCCCAGCATTCTCCTGGTCAGCCCTAATCCCTCCTCCTCTATTTACATTTCAGCTCAGTCTTGCCCAAGGCTAGATATTGTTTCTCCCTTCTAGAATTTCATAGGACCCACTCCCCCACCCAGATATTTACTGCCTCATTTGTATTGTGGTTATTTGAATGCACATCTTAACCTGATCTACTAGATTGTAAATCCTCAGGGGCAGGGCCAATGTCATTTTTCATCTTTATGCCACAGAACTTAGCATAGTACCTCATATAAAGGTAAATGGATCCACTCACATCATGCCAGACAGCATGGATAGCATTATGCCACTAGATGGTTAAATGGTGTTTTCAGGGGCTTGACTGAAGTCATCCTTCATAGCCAAAGGCTGTTTAGTAAATTTTAAGGGGGAAAGGAGAGCTGATTAAATTGTTTCACTATTTAATCTGTTTTGGGAATGACATATAGACACAGGCAAAGAAGAGTTAAGAATGAAAGGTTGAAACAGGACCTTGTTTGTCTAAAAGCTCTCCCTGCCCTCTCTCAGTGTGTACCTCCTTCCCTTCTCTAGCTCTTTCTTGACCTCCCCGTCACAGAGATGACAGGCCTCAGGGAGGATGAGGAAAGAATTTAATACAAAAATAAACCTGTCATTCTTTATAGACAAAAGTGTCAGACCTAAATATTAGTGGTTTTTCAAAAGAGGAGGTAATGTATTTGTCTTTCTGCTGGTTGAACTGATGTGGATATTCAAAATGAAAAGTCTCTTCATGTTGGCAGATAACAATTGGATAATAAAATTTACATATTCAGGATATATGTATGCAGACATGTATGCATTGTTTATGTCCATTTAAGCAAGTAAATGCCCATATATGCATGTTGATTGAATATTACATAAACATATAAATAAAGTATATCTTAAATGTGGGTATAAACATATGTGTGTTTGTCCATATTTGTCCATATAAATAGAGTGGAACATAGGGTGATAGCAGACCATCCTTGGCATGAGGAAAGTGTAGAATCAAATCTTACCTTTATCACATACTAGTTGTGTAACCATGGAGAATGAGGTAGAAGTAAAATGTATCCCAGCTTCACACACACACATCCCACCTCCCAAATCTTTAAGATAAATTTCAGGTAAGCTGCTGATTTATATCAGTGGAGGAAATTTCATATAAGGAGTTTCCTTCACTGACAAGATCAATTCCCAATTATTATTATTATTATTTTGGTGAGGCAATTGGGGTTAAGTGACTTGCCCAGGGTCACACAGCTAGTAAGTTGTCAAGTGTCTGAGGCCGGATTTGAACTCAGGTCCTCCTGACTCCAAGGCTGGTGCTCACCTAGCTGCCCCAATTCCCAGTTTTTTTAAGGGGATATATATGGGAGACCTGTTTATGGAAAGAGAGAGAGAGAGAGAGAGACAGACAGAGAGAGAAGTATATCTATATACCCAGCTAAAGATCAATATAGATATACCTTTGTATCTTTTATGTGTGCGTGTGTTTGAAATTCATAAATTCAGCAAGATATCCAACTTTATATAAAGGTACCTGAATTTACTACATTAAGTGTCATTTGTTTCTTTCCACCAAAAAAAAAAGATATTTCAGAATTTGTCTCTTTACTTAAACAATCACAGGTAAAGAGCCCCATCCTCTCCCTTCCATATACAAGATATTTTGCAATACTTATGTGGTGTTATTAAAAAATCAAGAATGTTCCAAGGTATTAGACATAATCAATCCAACCTCCTTTTACAAATGGGGAAACTAAAGTCCAAATATGGGTAGTCACTTGTTCAAGGTCCTCCAATGAGCTCATGGAAGAACTGGGACCAAAAGCCCAAACTTCTGATTATCTAGTTCGTTGTACTTTCTACTATACTTTTTAGAGTCTATCCCCTTTTTTACATTACTTTTCTACTTGAATAAGAGATGAATCTCATGATAAAAAAGTGGAAAGTTAATTGCTGAATGGAATATGGCAACAGAAGAAGCCCTATATAGGACAGAAAGACCCTTTATCCCAAGGACGAGTTCCTGTCATGGTAACAAGAAAAAGCATGAACATCAACTCACAAAGTAAATTGCTTTCTCTCTATAATATATGATCTCTTGCTCCAGTGCTAAAGCCACTTTTTAATGAGTTGGTAGGTAAATATGGAACTAGATGGAGAGAATTAGTTCATGCTTGTGAGGTTTCCAATATTGAGAGTGAAATGAAGATACAGATAGCAATTTGAAATCTAATTTTCAAGCTTGCATGGATGAAGGGTCACAGAGGGAAGCTGAGGCTTACCAGGATATTGGGGGGAGGGGGTGAAATGAGGGTGGGAGAAGGAGGGGGAGAGAGAGAAGGCAAGTATTTCAGGCTCAAGAGACAAGGGCAAGCAGGATATAAATAAATAAGGCATTTAAACAAGGTAAATATAAACAGAGAGATTCAAATAGCACAAATGGAAGGAGTGGAAGCAATTTCCATTCAGTAGGCCAGGGAATGAGTCTGGCATTGTGCACAATATTTAGGAAAATATGTGTAAGTGACAACAAGTACAGTTAGTCTGTGACAGATGTCCTAACTAGTGTCTTAATAATGCTACTATACCATAGATAGATGATAGGTAGGTAGATAGATAGATAGGTAGATAGATAGATAGATAGATAGATAGATAGATAGATAGATAGATAGATAGATAGATGGATGGATATAGGTACCGACATATATAGATATAGAAATTATTGAAATAGAGATTATAAAGAAAAATTTCTCCACCAGGAATTCTTGTCCTGATTAAAGACATGGATAAGCACATCTACATGTGAGCACACACATGCAAACATCTTGATTATATGTGTGTGGATGTGTGTCCCTAGATCTGTGATTTCATCAGTGTAGGAAACTCCTAATAAAGAAACTCCCTAAACCAATGAGGATTGGCAAGTCATCTATGCCTTTTATAGAGTGTCTGCTCAGGCAATGAAAGGGTTAAGTGATTTGCCCATGGTCACATAACTAGTATGAATACAGCTCTTCCAATCTTCTTTCCATGATCATACATAGCCTCTCCTTCATCGTAATTGTAAAAGAATGCTAACATTATAGATTATTAGAATGCAAAGAAAGGGAGCGTGTTGTCTTCGAGAATTGTACCTTGAGTCTGTGAGACTGTAGTTCAAATTTTGCCTCATATTGTTTTTATGTGACATTGGCTAAGTTACTTAGCTTCTCTGGGGTCTCAGGTTCCTTATCTGCAAAATAACGGAGTTGGATTTTATTATTTCTAAAGTCTCTTCCAGTTCTTAACCTTTCTTAGACATCATCTAGTCCAATCTTGTCAGTGAACAAATAAGAAAATCGAGCCCTAGACATGTGATGTGGCTCTTTCCAAATAATAAGAGAAATTAAAAGAAGAACCAAGACTCCTCATGTTTGGACCCATTTCTTTCCACTATCTCTAATCCAGGTGTTCTTAACCTTTTCCTCTGTTTCATGAGCATGGACCCCTTCAGCAGATTGTTGAAGTTTATAGATCTTTTCTCAGAATTCTAAAGGAAATGCTAAATTTCAATTATAGGTTAGTAAAAATAAAGAGGTAATTTCTCCATCTAAATACACGGACCCCATAAAATATGTCCAGGGGTCTATAGATGCCCAGGTTGAGTGGGTGCTTTAGTCTCAAATTCTTGTCTTGTTCTCCTTGATGTGATCATTAGACTGATGAGGAAATAAATGGATTTTATGAGTGGGTAAATCATCGTAGACTAACTAATAAAATCTTATTTTTCCAGCTAGTGAAAGCTTAAACAACAATAGCAAAACAGACTGAACAAATGCCACATAAAAAAACAGAGGACTTTAAGGAGGCAGGCATCAGCTCTTTTTTCCATCAGGCAAGGAGGTTCAATTAATGCATGAGAATTAAGGTGGAAACAAATAATATTTGGTTAACATCAGCTGCTTAGTCAAAATATTACAAAACTATTAGAATTAGGAAGTCAGCAAACATTTATTAAGCACCTACTATATGCCAGGTAATGTACTATTCCATGGGCATACAAATAGGCAAAAACCAAATCCTGCCTTCAAGAATCCAGGGACAGGGGCAGCTAGGTAGCGCAGTAGACAGAGGACCGGCCCTAGAGTCAGGAGTACCTGAGTTCAAATCCGGCCTGAGACACTTAACACTTACTAGCTGTGTGACCCTGGGCAAGTCACTTAACCCCAATTGTCTCACTAAAAAACAAAAAAAAAAGAATCCAGTGACAGATACAACATGCAATAATTGTGCGCAAACAATATATACAAGTTATTTCTGTGTGTATGTGTGTGTGTATATGATAAAGAATATATAGTGTATGTAATATGTTTTATATATATATATACACACACACACACACACACACACACACACACACCCTGCATATCTCTTGTATATCTCTATATACAAATATATCTATATATTTATAGTTTAAAGTAGAGGCTAAGACTACATGTTGTATTCATCCAGTTTAGTCATTAAGATGCCCCACAGACTAATGATCTGGCCTTATTTCATTTTTACTTTCCTGCCATTTAGATCTTGCTATTGATACAGCCTAAAATAGGAAACTATTCTGAGTCATCTTACTGGCAGTTGTTTACTATTTTTTAAGTTCCTAGAACATTAGTAACTAAACAGAATGTGTCGTGATGCATGTAACTGATTCCTGCTCTATGAGAATTAAGATTCTGATGCAGTTTGTCCCATGTACATGTCCCACATATTGGCTAGATAATTACGGGCTGCCACTAACATCATAAACAAACATACA
This sequence comes from Dromiciops gliroides, assembly GCF_019393635.1. Taxonomy (NCBI): domain Eukaryota; kingdom Metazoa; phylum Chordata; class Mammalia; order Microbiotheria; family Microbiotheriidae; genus Dromiciops; species Dromiciops gliroides. The sequence continues at coordinate 108,846,522 of NC_057865.1, read as the reverse complement.
TCTATAATTTCTTTACCATATAAAGCTCTTCACTGTCTGGCACCAGTCTGTCTTTCTAGGGGTAATGCATATGACACCGTTTCATGTGTGATATATTCCAACCAAATTGCTTATCCTTATAAATAACATTTCCCTTTTCATTATTAACACCCTCATTGCCCCCAATTTTTTTTATTTATCTACATGTTTTATTTATTTATTTATAGTAATAGCTATCATTATAGCATTTATATAGCTTTTTAATGTTTGCAATGCACTTACAAATATTAGTTTATTTGATCCTCACAACAACCATGAGAGGTAGGTTCTATTATTGTCTTCATTTTACAGCTGCTGAAACTGAGGAGGAAGTCAAATGATTTGCCTAAAGTTACATAGCTAGTAAGGGTCTGAAGCCAGATATAAACTTAGTTAGGTCTTAGTGACTTCAGGATCAATCCTCTATCTACTGTGTCCTTGAGGGTAAGGAATGTTTATATTTGTCCTTGAAATCCTAATGTGTAGCACAGTTACTAGCACATTAAGTGATGTTTTATAGATGAAGGAGAGATAAAATTATAAAAGTGAATGGTCAGTTTAGGGGAAGTAGGGTATCTGAGCAGTTTTGAAAGTGGGTTGTATGTCAGGAGTGAAGTTTGAATTAGGAAATGAATAAGGAATGGGGTTACTCAGAGTTGATGAATGAGGCAAATATGGAACAATAGCATGAACAGTAAGTTGATATGCAATGCAAAGAAACTCTGACTAGAAGATCAGAACTATGGTCAGAACTGTGATGTACATAAGGAATCATCTAGTACAGATACACAAAAGACTCAGAAAAGTGACTTGTCCAAGGTGGCAGAACAACTTAGTAGCAGAAGCTGGGACTAGAATCCAGTTCTATGAAATCTCAGTGTAAAGTTCACTACAATTTACTGCCTCCAATCTCACCACAAGAAACCAACCAAAAAGGTTAATTGTAATGGATCAGGCCAAGGGTATGCTCATAAATGTGAATCAAACCAGCTCTTTGAAAAGAAACTGTATGTATCATACTTTAAGGTGATTCTGTATAATCAACATTTTCTCCATGACTTTCTTAAGCCTAGAACAATCAACAAAACAATAAATTGTGCCTGGTTTGTAGTATTTCTCAATTTCCAGATGTAAATATTTACCCTGAAAGTTTAACAATCAGCTTGCCAAATAAGAGTTTGACCTCAGCACACCCATGAATCAGATCCAGGCAAAGAAAAAGGGAAGCTGTGGAAGATATTCCAAAGAAGTTTTCATCCATCAGAAGTAAACTCAAAGAGCTCTCAAAAATGTAGTGAACTTTTTTTCACCTTGTTCTTCTATGCCTTAACTCCAAATGTTTTATTTCATTTTAATAAAGCCACATTTGATCAGTTTTTTATTCCAGGCTCATTCTGTGCAAGGCTATTTTCGTAGAAACATCACCCATATGTTTCTGATTCATTTATACATAACTTACCAAAATATTTTTTTGTAAGAGATATCTGATGCCAGGAGTATTCTGAGTGATTTTAAATAAACCTTTAAAAGTGCTCTCCCACTCCCCTGCTGGAATAATAATAAAATAGTCAGGTACATGTTATAAAAGAACAATAATATAATCAATAGCTAAACAGTCCAAGTCTCCTCCTATGATTATTTTAAATACCTCTTGGAAATAAAATAAGTTTCTTTTTTCTTCATTAAAAAGTGTACCCTTTTTAAAGTTCCCAACAAACTTTCCTTTTCAATTTTTTTCTTTTGTCAGAATTGTTGGCCACCTAGAATAGCAATTTAATTTTTTAATATTTTTAAAGTTTTATTGGTGCTTTATTTTTATATCACAATACTTCTTCATTATTTTCCTCTTCTGCCTCATTGAATTTTCCTGTCATAATGAAAAGCACTATCAGAATGACTTCCTCTGACAACATATGCAACATTCTACACCAATAGGCCATTTTCTTATCTTCTCAGTGGAAGAAGGAAAATATGCTTCATCATTAATTCTTTGGGGCTGGGATTAGTCATTAAAAGCAATCTGATCTAAGGCTGCCTTTTATCATTATTTTCATTTACATTATCTTAGTTAGGTTGTGCATTGTTCTCCTGATGCTATTTCCTTTGTTCTGTGACAGTTCATAAAAGTCTTTCTGTTTCTCTAAATGTCCTACTATTTGTCATTTTTATTGCACAATAATATCTAAGTGGTTATTTTAGCTGTATTTTTTTTAAATCCCAGTTTTGTGCACCCATTCATTCTCTATTATCATAAGAAAAAAATAGCCATGCAGATCAACAGCTTTGGCTTTGAAAGTGACTGAACACAAGGGCGGAGCCAGAGGCAAGTGGCTCAATAGGTTATATTTGTAGATGCAAAGAGACATAGGTACCAGTGTTATTATACAGTATTATATAGTACAGGGACTAAACAGCTGCCTGATTGTATCACATTTATTTTAGTATGTCTTTAGGAGGCAATTGGTGGATTCTTTCAATGACTATTTTGTCTTCTGGTTCTAGGACATCAGGGCAGTTCAACTTGATAATTTCCTGGAACATGCTGTCTAGGCTCTTTAATTTATTTTTTTATCATAGTTTTTGGGTAGTCCAATTAATTCTTAGATTATCTCTCCTAGATCTATGTTCCAGGTCAGTTGTTTTTCCAATGAGATATTTCACAATTCTTCTATTTTTTCAATCTTTGATTCTTTTTGACTGATTCCTTTTTGTGTCATAGAGTCATTGGCTTCCACCTGCCAATTCTAATTTTTCTCCCATTTTTTTGTTGTTTGATTGTTTCTTGGTGAGGCAATTGGGGGTTTAAGTGACTTGCCCAGAGTCACACAGCTAGTAAGTGTTAGGTGTCTGAGGCCAGATTTAAACTCAGGTCCCCCTGAATCCAGGGCCGGTGCTCTATCCACTGCGCCACCTAGCTGCCCCTCCAATTCTAATTTTTAAGGCATTATTTTTCTTCAGTCAGCTTTTGAACCTCCTTTTCCATTTGGCCAATTATACTTTTTAAAGAGTTGTTTTCTTCAGTGGATTTTTCCCCCCATTTGGCCAATTGTATTTTTTAAGGAATTGTTTTCTCCAGTCAATTTTTGTGCTTCTTTTTCCAAGCTATTGACTTTTTTTTTCATAATTTTCTTTGCATAACTCTCATTTCTCTCACTTCTTTTCTGATTTTCATTCTACCTCTCTTATTTGATTTTTAAAATCCTTTTTGAGCTCTTCCAAGAAATCTTCTTGGTCTTGAGACTAATTCACCTTCCCCCTTGAGGCTTCACATTCTTGAGGAACAAAAGGGGGGAATGTGGTAAAAAGTTTTAACAGTCGGTTAGATAATGGAGAGACGCCAGTTTTTTTTTAGGACCACCCCTTTTGGGGAGGAGACCAACAGCATGAGCTACGCACACCAGATTGCCTGCTGAGCACTCGACTTCCGGGGTGCGAGCTTAAAAGTCAAGGAGAGAACGGAGTGGGGCTTTTTTCGTGCTCCTCTGGTCTCCTGGCTGCGCTGCACAGACAGACGCGGACTAGAGTTTGACTCAGCCCGGCTCTCGGTTAACAACATACACTTGACTCGGTCTCTCTCCCCAAAGGTGGCCTTCGGCTTTTGGTGAGTTTTTATGGAATATAGACTAAGCCTAGGCTTAAGATGATTTGTATTGTATTTCTACTTTCCTATCCTTCTAATCAACATCACCTTAGTGACTACCATACAATAAAGCTCTATCTAGAAAACCAGAAGCTTCTTCCATTTACTAGTCTGGGAGATAAATAAAGGGAAAGGTTAAGTAGGGTAGATTTATGATCTAATGTCCAATTTAATCTCACAACATGTAGGCATTTTAACAGTATTGTCCTCATCTGAGTTTGTGTTTTGGTGTTCACTGTTGTCATAGAAGCTCTCTCTGTGGTAAGGGTCCTTTTTCTCTTTCTTTCTTACTCATATGTTAGCCTATTTTTTTACTTTTAAAGTTAAGGTCTATTCCTGGGGCACAGGGGTCACCATTGCAAGCTTCTTGTGCTTGGGGCCAGGGGTCTGATCATTGGCTTTCTGCTTTGAGGCCTCTGTGGCTTATGTATTCCTCACCATTATGGGCTTGCTTCCTGTGCTGGCTTGGTTTGGCCTTAGTTGTTCCTGTCCTGTGGGTGGTTCTCTAGCTGGTAGTTTGCCCTCTCAGCTAGGGGCCAGCGGGTCTCACAACTGGCCTGCTACACCAGCTGGCTGCTGAGTCAGTACTGAGGGGCCTCACCTGCTGACCTGTGCTGGAGCCAAGAGCTTCCCACTCACCTCCACAGTGCACTGCACTCCCCTTTTACTCAAGTGAGACAGACATTTCCTGAAGTCCTCCTAAATTATCTTAAGCGGGAATGTTATTTCTCTCCATCTTTTTATAGGTTCTATAGCTTCAGAATCCATTTAGAGACTTGATTTAATGTTGTTCCTGAGGGAAACTCAGGAGAGCTCAGGTAACTTCCTGGCCTCTCTCCAACATCTTGACTCTGCCCTCCCACAATGCTATCACATTTATATCACCCTTTAAGAATGGTATCTTTGTAACTCATTTGTTAAATAATAAAAATAGCTAGTATTTATAGAATAGTTTAAATTTTACAATGCCTTACAGAAAGTATTTCATTTTGTCTTCACAACAATCCTGAGTAGTAAATTAAATTAGTATCCTCATTTTACATATGAGGAAACTGAGGCATACAGTCACACAGAGTGAGAGGCCAGATTTAAACTCAGGCCTTCCTGATTCCTTTACCTACTATGCCATTTAGCTGCTTAAAATAAGGGAATTCATCATAATCAGGGAAAAGCAAATGAAAATGAAATGTTTTAGATCAGTGAGTGGGCCTCCACAGTAGGTTGGGGAATCTCATTTTAATGAATAGACATATTTCTGGGATCGTGTATGTAGTTTTGTTTTCTTTATCCTGGGCACTCAGTGAGCTCTGATGTCTCATGCAGCCTTGGTATTTTGGAATATTGAGATTTGGTCCACGTACCATGCTGTAATGACTCTAAAGAAGCTTATTGCAGCCACTCTTTGCCAGAATGAATAAGAGTAAATTCCTTAATTGTCCCTATTTAAAAGATCAGAGTAATATTGCCATTTTATATCTGTCAATACCTTAATAACCATAAATTAAAAATCAGAATGTACTAACGTTTTTAATCCAAATGTCCAACTTCTTTTTCTCTATTTTACCTACCTGCCAAAATACATCAACAAATTTATTACATGGTATACAAATGTCTACTTGTGTTACACACAAGTAGATTCATGACTTGCTGGATGGGAAACAGAGTAATGAATATGTGCATAAAAGAGGTAGAAAAAGAAGAGAATGCAAATGTAGTGTAGGAGTGAGAGGAGGTAGGGGACAAATAGAGCAATAAAGCTTGTCACCATGGACTGCTAATGCTTAGAACATTGAATATATTGAGAAATCTAAATACTTTGGGGGTCTAAAGGTATGCAAAATAACTAAAGTGAAATCTTACAAAAATCAATTCCTTTAAAGACATGGCATTCACAGCTCCACTGAAGTAGTATAACAATTTCATTTTAGAGATGTTCATAGAAAAACCATGTTGCTATAAGTATTCACAAATTTGACATAGTGGAATCTTGCTATTTTTGTATTTGTCAACAACAAAATTTTCTTCTAGTTCTAATGTTTGTTCTAAATTTGCCCAAAGGCAGAAATTTGTTTCAGAAAAGAAAGCAAAAACCTTCTTCTGGGAAAAAAAAGGAATTTCTTTCTCATTGAATTATAAGCTTGGTATCTATTTTTTTCTGGAATATAAGGTAAATATTTTCAACATAAATTCAGGGATCTCTTGCCTTTTGGATCAATTGAGTTCTTGTTAACTACAGGATTGAAAGAAGCATCATAAGTAAGAATCAGATCCCATAGTCAAACAATGGGAAGTTGACATGAAGACTACTTAATGGAAGGCTGTGGCCAATATCTAAAAATGGAAGATAAATGTGATTGAATTAAAATTAAGTAGAAGATTATTTAACCTTTTCTCCTCTTATTTCTTGGTTTGGTTGGTTGTTGTCCTTTGTGCAAAAAAGGACCAAAATAACATCAGTATGCTGGGGTCAAGGTACAGTGTGTCTAACTGTGACTGATCAGACCAATATGAGTTCAGAAGGCTCTACCACAGGCCAAGCACAAATAGTCCAAATGAACATTTGGAATGAAGATGTCTCTAAATTTATGCATGTCACGTTCCTTTTGAGCTACTGCAATTATGTTTTGCCCATAAAGCACAGTGCCTTCTTTGATGTAGGCACACCATGTTAGGTGGTCCAGTGTTTCCCATGTCTCACAAACAATTCCAAAGTTCTTCAGAGATACCTTGAGAGTGTCCTTGTTTCACTTCTTCTGACCTCTATGTGAGCACTTGTTTGTATGAGTTTTCCATAAAATAGTCTTTTAAACAAACATACATTAAGCATTCAAACAACATAGATAGCCCATCGGAGTTGTACTCTCTACAGTAGAATTTGAATGCTTGGCAGGGTTCTGGGGGAAATAACATAGCTAGAATATGTTATTCTACATCTTTCCTGAAATTTTGACTTAAGCTAGAATCAATTAATGAAATTCTTTTGGAAATAGATAATGTAGGAGAGAGTTGGTCAGTCTCCATGATTACATGTTAAAAACAAAACAAAGCAAAAACAAACAAAACCTATCCAGCACTGAGAGGCTATTATTACTCTCCCCTCCTCTGGAACAGGAAAGTTCCTATCTCTATCTAAATTACCAATTATATACTGGGAAAGTCCAGTTCTGATGTTAAGATTCTGTGAAACTCCTATTTCCTTTCCTTTTGCAATATTCTTTTGGATAGATAATTACAGGTAGAATTCCACTGCAATAAAAAGCATTGAAAAATCCCATTCTATATAAGGAGGCTATTTCTATTTCCTAGAGGACAGCCTTTGCAGCCTTGGATTGCATTCCCTTTGCTGGCATGCACGTCACCCAGCTTTGCTGCTGTGGATACAATGAATTTTGTTTGAATGAAAAAAAAATCCTACATAATATATTATATTCCTCAACCCCCATCCATTTAGCTGTCAATCTACTGAAAGATGATCTCATCCTGGTGGTACAGTATTTATATACAGACATAGTATCTAGATACCGGTATTATGCAACACATTTTTAATTACATTGGATATCCTTTTGAAAACATGTTGGTGATTAAAGAGGGTGGTTATAAATGATCATAGTAATCTTTTTTGTTGTTTTGAAAAACACAGATTTTCATTTCTGAAACTGGACAATTGTTGCTTGTGATAGATTTCCTTCCTTTGGAACCATATTCAGGTCATAGGCTACCTCTCTATGGGATAAAAGCATAAGTTAAGGTCTATAGATTGATAGCTCAGAAAATATCAGGGTAGAGGTGGCAAAGGCACTGTGGGACTTTGGGGCTAAGAGAGTGAAAGGGAATTATAATGAGTATGAACAGAAAAAATAGGGAATCCCAGGTCACATGGAAGAAAAAGGAATAGGTTGTCAGCATAGGAAGACAAGTGTTATTTCTTTGTTGGCAACTTCTATTTATCCCCAAACAAGTAATTTCATACCATTCAACTCAATTCATCCATAAACACTTAAACACTTTCCATAAGCAGGGTACCATTGTAGGGCATGGGCCTAAAAAGATAACAAATAAAGCAGACCCAACCTTCAAGGAGGTTCCATTCTATTGGATGATAAACATAGTATAACATTCTAGCTGTATTTTCTACCCCAGAAATAAGAGGAAAAAAGGGTTTAATAAACTTCATTATATTTGCATTTACTCACTTTACAACATGTAAAAACCTGAACAGAAATAAAATAATCCAAGGAAGGGAATGGATACTACCATTGTTGGAAATCACTAAGAGGTGACACCTGAGCTTTGCTTTGAAGAAAGCTAAGTATTGTAAAAAGTTTGGGGAGGGACCTTGCCTCCTTTTACTCATGGCTCATCATTGAATCTCCCTTAGTTCATGCAAAGTCATTGATAAGTGTGGAAGATAAAATATAGAGTTACGGTAACAAGAACAAGAAGAGAAATTTGGCTAGGTGGTGCAATTAGTAGAATACTGGGCCTGAAGTCTTAGCTTCGGGCTCTGTTCTTCAACTTATCAAGTTTAATGGTATAACAGCATTGTTATACTAGTTTGAGATTTTAATAGTAAATTACAGGCACTATTGAAAGTTCTGCTGACTCACTGACTCATTGTTTCCATTGTTGCTTGGAAACTAATGTTAGGGGAGTCATCACCCAGTCTGCAGTTTTTATGTCGCCTGCTATCCAGCAGGTATTCTTACCTGTTAGGATCACACCTACCTTTTAATCAGAACATATAGGCAATTGGGAGGAGCTGAGATTCAATGACCCTTTTATTGACATGGCCCTACCCAAATTGCCTTTATTTCATTACAAAAGTTATCAATAAAAGCCAGCTTCATCTTGAAACCCTTGTTAGTCTCCAGCCATCAGCTCATCAATGTGTTGCTACCTTGATGTATTTCAAATAAACCCTTTTTATTCTCTTTTTTTCTGAGTTTTACCTTGTTAATCAGGGTGAAAGCCAGAATAAAGAATCTTCCTTTTAACAGCACCATTGTGCTTGTGTGCCACATATCAACTACTGCTTACAAGATTATATGGACTCCCAGTACAATAACTCCTTCCTAAAGGCAAATCATAATTCAGCTACAACTCAAGACTTTGAGAAAATTGTTTGAGGCTGAGAAGTTAAGTGACTTGTCCTTGATCACACAGATAGCATGTCTCAGAAGCAAAATCTGAACCTAGTTCTTCCTGACTCCAAGTCTGCTGGGATCACCTTTTCCTAATTTGTAATGACCTCTCTAAATGATTTGAAAATTACATTTTCTTTAGAACTGCAATACCTGTTTCATAATCTTTAAATGATTAAAAATTATTGGTGCTAATTATTTTCTATTTCCTCATTGTAGTTCTGTTTTTATAGTATAGAGAAATCTGCTATAAATTTCCTATCTATAGAGGCCTGTGACAATTTTTTGTTACTGAAAAGATTAACGAGTATAAGGGTAGCCCTCTAGAAATGAGTCACCTCCTTCCAGGCATTATGCTAGTAATTTAGGTAGCTGAACACAGATAAAAGCTCTTCATTAGCAAATGGCCCTGTGTAAGTGAGTGAGTGAAGGAGTGAGGGAGTGAGGGAGTGAATGAGGGAGTGAGTGAGGGAGTGAGTGATTATGTGAGTATGAATGTGAATGTGTCTATGGAGGATATATGGGAGGGCTTGGGGTGAGTTGTGAGAGTGGGTGTGGATGGCAGGATATCAATGCATGTGCGCTTGTATGAGGTGGAGAAGATATGGGAGGAAGAACCAGCCTTGGGGAAGGTGAGAAAAATGTCTATATTTAGGAGAAATCTAGGTTTCAGTGAGCCCCAGATGATGGAAGAAAGACATAGAAAATGACCTAAAATGAACCTATTTGTAAACAGTAAAGGGTCAAAGTGAAAAGGCACCTAAAAGCAAGATAGGAACACAGAGGGCAAAGGCTCAGGTTAATAAGGGATCAGAGCCAGAGGATCAATTGAGCTGAACTTAAATAAGCATCCCTTTAAACCTAGGTGGGATAAAAGGCTGTTTATCTTTTCCTCATCTTCAGAGTGACTTGAGAAATTTTTGTTTGCATGGAGTAGGCACTTTAAAATGTTTGTTTATTGATTTCGTTGTGATTCTTGTTCTTGTTCATTCATGTCTAACTCTCTGTGACCCCATTTGGGGTTTTCTTGGCAAAGATACTGGAGTGCCATTTCCTTCTCTATCTTTGATTGATCCATTCATTGAATGATTGATACCAATGAAAAGTAGATGGATGGCCTATTTCCTTTAACCTGCATATATTGTGTTTGAAATATGTACCAGGACTGGAAGTTAGAGGACAGAGTAATGGTGAAGTGCTAACAGGAGAGAGTAGTGAAGATGAGCTTATTGGATTGATTGATATTCCTTTACCCCCTACTTCCTATTTGATCAGAAAAGTCTTCCCAAAGGATGGAGTCTTTGAGCTCCATTTTGAATAAAAAAAAGACAGAGGTAGGTAATTTGGCAGATGTGGAGAGTGGGAGGTTTTTCCCATGTCAGTGAGAAGTGTTATTTTTGATAGACTGTGAGGGGAGTGTATATGTGTATGTGTGTGCTTACATATTAATAAAGACTAGGAAAATCCTTGTGTTTCTCACATTCTAAGAACTGATGGAGCCTTTTGCCTTCCTTATTTGTACTTGTTTTGAAATAAGGTTAAAGGATGCTGCCTCACCCACTTTCTGCCTCTGTGTGCAACATCACTTGTGCCCTACTATCAGGTCCATGTTCTGTATATCCCTTTCTTCCTTACCAGTTTCTACAGTTCAGACTACAATATTCATCTCTGGTTTCATGTGTGAGAAATCTTTGCTAATCTTCCTAAATTATTTTCTACTTCCTTCAAAAACTGATTTAAAAGTCAATATTGAGATGGAACTTTATGTCCTTCTTTTTGTTCTTCTCTTTCGTTCTTCTCTCTCCTTTTTCCTTCCTTTCTCTCTTTCTCTCTTTTCCTCTCTTTCTTTTTCCCATGTTGCCCAGATGGGAGTGCCATGGCCACTCATGGACTTAACCCCACTGCTGATCTGCAAGAAAGCTCTAACACGCTGTTTTTCCAACCATTGGATTCAATTCTCTTTTGGATTCATAGACAGGCCACCAGGCAGTGCCCCCCCCCCACCTCCCAGGCATTAACCATATTGATACCAAACTTAGTGAAGACTTTAGGCTGATGGCAACTCTGCATACAGTGCTCAAAAGATCCACCAGCTTCAGTCCCCACTATTAGAAGGGCTTATAGACATGTACTACCACATGTGGCATTAATTTTCAACTTTATGGCTCCCTACCTTAAGTCTGTCAAAGAGAAAAGGTAGTATTGTATGGTGGATTTAGAGACAGAAAAGACCCAGCACTGAAATGTAACAGCTTCAAGCTGAGATGAGGATAGTGTATTGCTTTGGTAGAAGTGCTCACCTTGATGAATTCACAAACTATGGAAATATTTAGCCTTCTTAGCTAGATTAAGAGCCTCTTGAGGGTTGGAAATGTGCCTTCTATTTCCTTTTCAATTCACCTTCTTCCTCTCTCACTCCTCTCTTGTTTAGCAGTACTGAGTAAGTACAGCATTGAGTACACAGCAAATGCTATTACTTCAAAACCTAGGTGGGCACCTTCAAGCAGAAATGAATCCCTACAATCATAGCAGGGCCAATGAAAGCTCAGCACTCCTGACACCTCTACTGTTGGAACTGGATTTAGATAGTTAGGGGCAAGGTAGAGAAAATTCTTAATGCCTTCCTCAAAATGACTCTTTGGTGTCTATTCACCAGGGCTATAGCTACAAGCTCTTGTAACTTGGGCAAAAATCAGTTGGCTGATTAGTCAGGAATGGTAAAGGGATTCATCAAATGAAAGGTTGAATCTTAGTGCATCCAGGCCAAAAGCAAGTGGGCCCATCTTTCAAAGAGTCAGGCTGTGCCTCTAAATTATAGGTTGATGTTCCCAACTTCCTAACTTCTAGGAGGAAGGGTGCTGGGAAGGCAGGACCTAGGAGAAAGGGAACATGGTGATAGGCTGGCAAACAAGAGCTAAGTGAATCAGTAAAGGAGGAAGACTGAGAGGGCACAGGGAGAGCAGACCAGAGAAGTACTGTGGGGAGAAAGCCTCCTCTGCAAATATTGTCACCCAAGGGGAGAAGCCCAATCAGATGACCCTGGTTTGGGCTCTGTTGTTCCCCCTCTGGTGAATTTGGCCATGATCTCAAGCAGGAAAAGGAAGCAAAAAAAAAAGGTCAGGATTTGTTTAATATCCCCAGAGAACCAGCAGCTGGGTTCATAATGCTCATATTTTGTAGTCAAAGCACCTTCAGCTATCAGAGCTAGACCATCTCTTTGGCCCCAGTCAGGAACTCTTTGTCCAGGCAATTAAATGTCATAAAATGAGTCAAAACATAATTAGTGATTTGTAGCATCCGTGCTAATGTAAGCAAGCAGTGTTATTAAGATAATAATAATATCTTTTTTATGTGAAACCTTTCTTCTGAGGATACCAGACTCCTTTTGTAGATACTCATTTTTTAAATAATTACCCTATAAAGTACTTCAGCAGTGATTATTAATGTTCCTGTTAGAGAAACAGGAACAAGGGATTTGTGTGTGTGTGTGTGTGTGTGTGTGTGTGTGTGTGTGTGTGTGAGACAGAGAGAAAAGAGACAGTTAGAGAAACGGAGACAGAGAGGAGTGGGAGAAGGCTTAGCTTGCCCCCCCACCCCCCAATCCCCATCCAGTAGCAGTAATGACCAGGTGACATCAGTCCCTTGAATTAGGAATAATCTTTGAGCCATTGAAATATAAGCACTGATAATGTTTCCAGGGAAATGGGAACCCTGAAACTGATGTATAGACAAATTAGAATATTAGATCTATTAGAGAAACACAAAATAGATTACATAACTAGTAGTCAATATTTTCTCCTCCAAGAAAGCTTTCATTTCAATATTGGGTTGAAAGTCAATTTATTCCATTGTGATTCTCACTTGCTACAAAAACCAAGGCACAATTATTTCACCCATTCCTTAAAAAAAACACACACACACGCAAAAAAAAAAAACAATTAGGAGGTTAATACGCATTAACAAGAACAAATAATCTATTAAGCTTTAAAAATAAGAGGCCAACGATTACATGCACCTCTATTCCCCCATTTCTACCCAGCACTGAAAAAATAGAACCAAATTAATTAAAAAAGAACAAACAAGCAAAGACAGTATTTTCATTCTGCATCTGAATCTCCAGAAATTTTGGTTTTCTTTTCTTTCTTCTTTATACTTTTATAATCGATGTGTATGTATTTCTTGTTCTCATTTCTCTGTGCTTCACTTCATAGAAATCCTTCCATATTTCCTTACATGCTTCCTATTTATCATTTTTATGACACAGTCATATTCTATTACATTACTATATCATAATTTATTGAGTTTTCTCCAATGACTGGACAGATAGGTTGATTCTAAATTTTGTTATTAAAAATAGCTCAACTATATTTTACCAGAGACATGACTTTCTCCCTTTCCATAATATTTAGAGAGTGAAATGCTAGCAATAAAATCATTATATAATCCATCCTTCAAAAGCTAAAGAGATTCCAATCTTACTCTGTTGCTACTATCTTGAATTTTCCCCAAGAGATCAAATTCTTTTTTTCAGGTGCTTTGCTATTTCCTTCAGTTATCAGTTCTCATCACCTCAGTAGAATGTAAGTTCCTTAAGGGCAGGGATTTTACTTTCTCTTCTTTTTTTCTTTTTTCTTTTTCTTTCGTCTTTCCATTGTGTGACACACTGTAAATATTTAATAATAAATTATCATGGGGGCAGCAAGATGGCACAGTGGATAAAGCACTGGCCCTGGATTCAGGAGTACCTGAGTTCAAATCTGACCTCAGACCCTTGACACTTACTAGCTGTGTGACCCTGGGCAAGTCACTTAACCCCCCATTTCACTGCATCATCATCATCGTCATCATCATAATAATAATAACTTAACTGAATTAACATATTTTCATATCTTGTACAAAATACAGGGCATAGTTTACTGATTTCTCACTATCGAAGGTTATCTAACCTCACTATTAGGTCATTTTTACAGAACATCCTTTTATATTTAGAAATTAAAAATAGAAAATCAACAATCATATGGAAATTTTTTTGTCATTTCTTCCTAGGCACAAAATTTGCAATTTATGTAGCAACCCTAGGTAAATATTATTGCATGTTGATTAAATGAGCTCCATGAGTATGCTTTTACTTTGCCATGGATCTTGAAATAGATCAAATAAAGCACACACCTTTACACTTAATCATAAAGCAATGTTATATGAAAGTTGTTAAGAAACATAAACCAAAAGATGTAAATTAGAACAAGATTTAATCACTATCAAATACTATCAACCTCTACATGATGAACATTCTTTATCCATTTTTTTTCCATTATGGATAATTAGATTGGACTCCTAGGTACTACAAAATGACCAAACAGGAATGATTGTTTTATAAATGTCAAAATAAGAGACTTTAAGTTGACCTCATCTCTAAGTTGGTTCCATCACCTCATAGCTCCATTAGGCAGAATTGTTCATTGAGATGAATGTTTTGATTTTAGTGTGTTTCTCCCTTTGGGGTTTTCTTCCCTTTGTGATTATTTCCCTTCATCCAGGTACCCCATTATTTTTTTTTTTGCAGGGCAATGAGGGTTAAGTGACTTGCCCAGGATCATACAGCTAGTAAATGACAAGTGTCTGAGGCGGGATTTGAACTCAGATCCTCTGGAATCCAGGGCCAGTGCTTTATCCATTGCACCACCTAGCTGCCCCTACCTCATCATTCTTATAATGTCCTCTCTGGCTTCCATTTTTCCCTACTGAATTTGTTTTTTGTTTGCCACTTCCTGTTGTTCTTGTTGTTCATTCATTTCAAAGTCTGATTCTTAGTGATCCCATTTTGGGTTTTTCTTGACAGAGATACTAGAGTAGTTTGCCATTCCCTTCTCCTCATTTTACAGATGAGAAACTGACACAAAGTTAAGTGACTTGCCAACACATACATAACTAGTAAGTGTCTAAAGCTATACTTGAATTCATGAGTCTTCCTGACTCCAGACCAACTAGCTTCCCTGTCTTGTTTCTAAGCCTCTTAGCATGAAAATGTCAAGGAGTTAAGTTGATATTCTTAAATATGTTAAAGAGCTGCTGCCAGATTTTAATAAGTGCTTTCTTTAGATGGTACTTGCAGTTATTCAAAGGGGACTTCTCTTTCAAATTAAATCTACATCTACACCCTCACTGAATAGTTCTGAGGAGGGGACAATAATTCTAAGTAACTATTTCCCAAGATTGGTTCCAGAAAAGGTAAATTACTACAACAACAAGAAAGTTGGTAATAGCTGCTTCTAGACTCACAGCCAAAGTGATTTTATACACTAGCATGAAATCAACCCAGTGAGATGCGAGTCTGCTGATTCCTTTCATGGAATGATTGTGCCTCTGAAATGTCACATATTTTCATCCTCAGAAACCCATTCTCTCTCTGTAACTTCCTCTGAAGATCACACTGTACCTGCTTTTTCCTCTGTAAATCACACAACTGATTTTGATCAAAAGTAATAAATTGTGACCTAGAGACAATGTCCTTTCTTTCGTTGTCTAACCTAAGGGAAATAATTCTAAACATGAGAATTTCAGGCTCAATAGGAAAGGAAGTGAGTCGTGAAGAGTTGGTTGGGAGATATTTGGGGACAGGAAGCTACTTACAGTTAAACAGTGCCTGTTAAAAGGATTCACAAGAATAGCATGATTTTGTGTCTTTAAATTATATTCTAGTTAGATGGAAAGTAACACGAGAAGATTGGCGGAATGTAATGGACCAAGCCTTGTGTTCCATTCCTGCTCTTCTTCCTAACATAATTATGTGATCTTTGCCAAGGCATTTTATTTCCCAAAATTCCATTTCACCATTTGCAAAATTGAGATAATAATACGTTTTCCCCATATTCCTCACAGGGCTATTGTGAGGATAAAGTGAGATCAAGGAGGTAAAAGCATATTGTTTCTCCAAAGCTCCATATAAATATGAGAAATATGGGAAAGAAAAAAAAAACACTGGGAAGGGAAGCAGGAAACCAAGGTTCTCATCTTACTTCAGCTATATGCCAACTGATGCACCTAGGTGAAACAGTATATATAGCAGTAGTCCTGGAATTAGGAAGAGCTGAGTTCAAATCCAGTCTCAGATACAAGCTTTGTGACTCAGAGAAAGTCACTTAAACTCTGTTTGCCTCAGTTTCCTCAACTGTAAAGTAGGGATGATATAGCACCTACCTCCCAGGGTTGTTATAAGGATGAAATGAGATAGTTCTAAAACATTTAGAATAGTTCCTGGCAAATAGTAGGTCCTTTATAATCTATCTATCTATCTATCTATCTATCTATCTATCTATCTATCTATCTATCATTTATAGCATATATGTACATACACATGTGTGTATATATATATGTGAGTGTATATATAAATATATATCTCTATATAATATATATGTGAGTGTATATATAAATATACATATATATGTGTGTATGTATGTATGTGTATGTATATATATATATATATATGTATATATATATATATATCTGTCCCCTTCCCCTTCCCTAGCTGTGTGGTCTTGGCATGATGTTCAGCCTCCATGAGCATTAGTTTCTTTAGACATAGAATGAGGAAATCAAGCTCTATGATCTATATTAAAGAGGGAAGAACTCTTGGAATATTAACTGGAGCTGTCTCCAAAGTATATTTGGTCATAGGAGGAAAATGTGGGGGATCTTCATTGTTATTTATTCCAATGACTTTAACAAACTAGAAGTAGTCCCTGCCCCAGGAAGTTTGGGGTGGGGTAGGAGATTGCAACAGGTGCACAGATAAAGAAATATATTCAAAGTTACTTCAGAAGAAAGAGAAAAACATTATCTAGACCAAGAGTTCTTATCCTTTTTTGTTTGTTTCATGGACCCATGTGGTAGTTTGGTGAAGTCTTCTCAGAATAATGTTTTAAATGCTTAAAATAGGATATGTATGATTATGAAGGAAACCAAAGGTTAGTAAAAATCAAGAAGTATTTTCCCATCCAAGTTCATGGAGCCCCTGAAATAGATCCACATGCTCTCTGTGGACTTTAGACTTAGAACTCTTCCTATAGAGGGCTCATGGAAGGCTTTGTGTAAAAGGGTTCCATCAGACCTATTCTTCTAAGGAAGTTAGGGATTAAAGAGGCAGAGGTGAAGAGGAAAGGTTTTCTACACACCAGGGATATGTGCAAAGGGATAGAGATGTAATGCCATGTACAAGAAACAGCTGGAAATGGAGAAATGGGTGAAGGTGGGTGATATGTAATAATACTAGAGAAAGACGTGGAGTGATATCACAGAAAGTTATAAATGCCAGAGTGAGGATATATATATATATATATATATATATATATATATAGAGAGAGAGAGAGAGAGAGAGAGAGAGAGAGACATATATGTGTGTGTGTGAATATATGTATGAATTTATATATGAATGTGTATATTAATGTATGTGTGTGCCTACATGCATGTATGTGTGCATGCATGCATGCATGCATATATTCCTAGAAGCAATAAAGATGTGCTGAAGATGTTTCATTATGGGGTTCCATGGTCTGATCTATATATGAAAAAGCTTTGAGATGGTTTGTTCTAATACAACAGTGTTTAGGGTTATGTTTATTGAACTTTATAAACATTCTGGTAAAAATTCTCACAAGGTACTTTGAGAAAGGTTAATTCATTGTATGCATTTAACATATATGCAAAGTAGAACAGGGTTGCCACATAGTTTGGGAAAGAATTCACATTTCATGAAGTTATAGAATGTTTCAGCCAGAACAGACTTAGAAATCATTTCATTTTACATTCATTTTACAAGTAATGAAATCAAGATCCAGAGAGGTTAAGGTACTTACCAGCAACCATGCTACCTAATATATTGGGTTACAATGGAACATGCTATCACAGAAAAGCAATGCTTCCTCTACATGCAGAAAGAGTAGATATTAGCCTATATTCAAGTAGGAAAATAAAGTATATTATAAAAACAATTGCTATTTCTATAATACTTTAATGGTTACAGCATTGATTTGTGGAGATAAATAGAGAAGAATAGACAATTATTTAAACCCCATCACTCAAGCTATCACTTGGGCCCTGGATAGTTTGTTTGTTTAATGGGGAAATTTAACACCTCCTGGGCTAAAGATTAGGATCAAGATACTCTAACTATCCCCTGTTGCCTACCTATCTTATAGTCTCAGTGGAGGAAAGTTTCCCATGAAAGGCAGCAACTCTTCTTGTAGTGGTGGTTGACTAATTTTTAAAGCATCTCCTAATACTAAATTGAATGCTGTTATTATGACTCCATATAGACTTTTATCTGACTTACATAAGATTCCTAAAGTCAAGGGAGGGGTAGCCATCTTCTTCTTTGTTCAGGACAACCAGATGAACATGTAGGTAGATAGGTAGTTAGTTAGGTAGATATAGATAAAGATAATAGATGACATAGATACAGACAGAAATGGAATCCATTCATTGTAACAGAGATAGGAAAAGGGGCTGAGAAACTTTGGCATGGAGAAATAAGTCTGAAAAGCCCAAAATTTGCTTAGCAGAGTAGAGATGGCAAAACTATTTAAAGATAGAGCTGAAAATGTGCTGATTACCCTGAGTAGTAACATTGCCCTAAAATTGTGTTAAGAAACCTGAACAGGAGTGAAGGAATAGTGGAACAGTTGGAAAAGATGGGGAACAGTAGAAGAGGACAGATCTTCAAAAGATAACAGCTGTGGCAATAGAGTAGCAAATTAGTTCATTCCAGTTGCTGGCTTTGAAAAGGCTTCAGTTCTATATGGATGAATATCTAATATATCTATAGATGAATATCTCTTCATCTCTCTCTCTCTCTCTCTCTCTCTCTCTCTCTCTCTCTCTCTCTCAAAAGCTTGTACAGATCAACAGGCTTTCCTGGATGCTTTTAGTCCCCAACTAAAACCCCATTTTCTAGAGGAAGCTTTTCCCAACTCTTAATTCTCTCCCTTAATTATTTGGCTATTTAACCTAACTAAAATTAGTATACATTTGTTTATTGTCTCCTCCATTCAATTGTAAGAACCTTAAGGGTAGAGACTGTGTTTTTTGCCTCTTTCCATATCCTCTTTTTGTATTTGGTGCATAGTAAGTGCTTAATACATATTTATTGATTGAACAGGCTATACATGGACAACAACAGAGTCCTAAAGATAGTCATCTAAGGATAGTTATGAATAAGACATTTATATAGGAAAAGATATGATGGAATACAGAGGCAGATTGTACAACAAGATGTGTATATACAGAAGAGGAAATGAAAACTAGTTCTTTTAAGATAAGATACAAGGGGGGAAAAAACAAATTTGCCACACATTATTCCATTGAAAGTTGTATTGATAACCTTTGGATTCGATATGGATACCAATAAGCCTAGTCCTATCCTAAATATACAACTTAAGTCTTAAATCTCCTGAGAGTGTCCAATATGTAAAGTATGCTTACCATCCTCACGGAGAACTTTTCTCACAATAATCTTCTAATACAAGTAATATAAATTTTATCTATACTTTATAATAAAGGAATCTGAGGTTCAAAGATGTACAGTCACTCACCCATTATTTCATTCATAGATAATTAAGTCAGCATACAGAACTCTTTCCATTATACTATGCTGCTTCTTTGTTGTTTCCTGACCAAAAATCTATTTTTCTTGCTAGCCTGACTCAATGTCTAGCAACCCACCATTGTGGCCATTATTTCATATTTAAACACTTTCTTCATATGGTCCTTATTAAAATGGACTAATTTGCTTAAGAGAAGACTAAATCGCCTCTGAGCTTCTTTTCAAATGTGATATTCCATAATTCTATCAGAGGGATACCTAATAAGAACAATTCCTTGATCAGATTAGCCAGCCATCACCTACTTAGAAAACAGAACACTGATGGAATAGGACAAGGGGTGATTGGGGAGATAAGGATGAGCCCATCACATTGAGTACTACCAGAATGGGGAAAGCATAGTTCAGGAATCTCGAGTAAATTCAACAGACATAGTGGAAGAAAATCTTTAGTGACATGGCCAAGGGAGAGAGGAAATCAAGAGGAAGAGAGCATAATGGAAAAGTCTTAAACTTGGAGTCATTAGTGAGATAGGCTGAAATCCTGGCTACAATCATTATGGGCTATAGAAGAAGCAAATCATAGGAACTCTATCAGTCTTAGTTTCTTTATACATACAATGAAATTAATAATACTTGTATTATCTAACTCACTTGTAAAGAAATATAAAGTAGTATTATGCTAAAGACTTTATATCATAGTTACCAAAGACAAAACTCCACCAATATTAAAAATTTACCTGCAGTAGTAGCTCTGCCCCAAATCCTAAATTAATAATAATGAAAATTAATGACATGAGTCAATTTCTTATTCATTAATTGAGAAGACAAAATGCCAAATGGATAAAGACAAGTATATAACAATAGGATAATAGATCCTTAGGAGTCTGCCTGTTCCACTTGGTCTTCAGATTAATTGATCTCATTAATGATGTTGCCATCATTCTCACATTCAAGAAATTACAAGCTCTAGGTCACATAGGAAGTGATAACTTTTTTTTTTTTGGTAAGGCAATTGGGGTTAAGTGACTTGCCCAAGGTCACAGAGCTAGTAAATGTTAAGTGTCTGAGGCCAGATTTGAACTCAGGTTCTCCTGAATCCAGGGCTGGTGCTCTATCCACTGTGCCATCTAGCTGCTCCTGGAAGTGATAACTTTTACTGGTGAATAAATAAAGTTGAGGGGGATTTGAAAAAGGAAAATAAAAATATTATTTTTTACCCCAAAGGAAGAGGAACAGGACAAAAATACCAGAACGTGATTTGCTTATATCCCACAAAAATTACATACATATATACATGTGTATATATAATAGTTCTGACATTAGTATTTGTTTCTAAAAGAATTTTTCATCTTTTTCGCACAGCATTGTTTCTAAGCAAGTTTTTTTTATACAACAATCCAGTGAAAATAAAACCAACTGATTATGTAAATGATTACATCAACCTTCTATGTATTTTCTTGACATAGTTTCTGAAAAAGGAATCACTTCTAGCATCCTCTTGTTATATTTCAGTATTAGCCAGGTTCCCAATGCTGACATATACTCACTTTTGGACTAATTACAATCCTTTCAAGATACAGGGATACAGAATGGTGAGAGAAAGAAAATATAAGTCAGAAGACATGAGGTGTAGTCTTGGCTCTGTTTTACTAAGTGTGTGACTTTGCTTAAGTTAATTAACTTTTCTAAGCCTCAATTTCCAAACTTACCAAAAAAGGGGACAAGAATAGCAGCTCTTCCTACCTTCCAAGGTAACTTTGAGGATCAAATGCGATAATTGATGTAAAAGAGCTTTGAAAACTCTAAAGCATACTAACTGTGTTATTCTTTATGCCTCAGACTCCTCGTCTGTAAAATGAGATGTTTGGACTGGATAATCTCCGAGGTCCCTCTAGCATTAGAATTCTATGATTCTAAGTTTAATTACAGCTTATGCATTAATCCCCAAAGAAAATTTCCAAAAACAAAACCTTCTAGATTAAAGGGAACCATGTGATTCCATCAAAGAAAGTTTATGGTGATTAAATTTCAATGGCTCAGCAGGGCATCCAGTCCATGGATCATCTTTTAAGCACATTTCACTATAGATGACAATTTTCAGATGAAAGCCAATTAACACTGAGTTATTATTACAACAGAATGCTGAGAACTATCTAGAAGAAAGGTGTTATAGATGTAGTCAAGCAGAGTTTAAAATTAATGCTAAGAATGCTGTCATTATACTGTCTCATTTTTTATTACTGTCATAGTTTCATTTTTTTTCATTCTGTAAATTTCAAGTTATTTAGGAAACTTTTCTTCTAGTATTTGTCCATTAATTTTCTTAGTTGAACTGGTGAACAAGCTAATGGAAGATCACAATGATCTTTCTTTATTCAACTTTTTCAAGACCTACCTTCATTTGATTTTTCAGTCTTCTACTTGTTCTCAATGATTTGGGTCATATTTCTTTTCCTAGACATATATTCATCTTCAGCTTATAGACCAATAAAAAATGGGCCTCAAAGATATTTGTCTGCCTGTGCTTATTTCCCATTAGCCTGGCTTTTAATGCCCTTCTCAATCTGCCTCCAAGCTCTTTCATAACCTAAGGTATCAGTCCTCTAAGATGTATTACTGCCTTATCACATATTTTCATGGTACTTACAATGGCCTGCTACTTGCATATACCTGACATTCCATCTGCTTCCTTTTTGACTTTATCCAAGAGGTCCCCCATGTCTCTTGCTCACTGATAATTCAATTTCCCTAGCTTGATTAAAAGGTCAAAATAGGCTCTACCTCCTACATAAAGCCTTTAATAAATGCTCCATGTCTTAGCATTTTCTTTCTCATGAAAGCACATAGTATAATTTTGTAATTACTTTTTTATGCATTTTATGCCCCTGTCCAATCTCCACAAAGTAAAATGTAAGATAAGGCCTGTTTTGTTTTCATGTTTGAATCTCGGCATTTTTATCATTGTTTCTTATATGTAGTAGGACCTAAATAAATGTTAGTTGAATTGAATTGATGAATTGGCCATTTCCCATTTTAAAATATTTCCCTTTCATTATATTTTATTTTAGAGTGGATGTTGGGGAGGTGGGAGACAAGGAAAAGATCGGGAAAGGGAAGAGGAAGCTTCTCTCTATAGAAATTAAAGCCTCTTTCTCATGATATCCATTCTTTTTTTCCCCTTTTTTCCTACAGGTTTAAATGGTCAATTGGGCACGTGGTGACTTATCAGAGAAACCCAAAATGAATAATTCAACAAGCCCAAACTCCACTAACAATGGAATGGCTCTTGCAAGTCCATATAAAACAGTAGAAGTGATATTCATTGTACTGGTAGCAGGATCACTCAGTTTGGTCACCACCATTGGAAATATCCTGGTCATGGTCTCCATTAAAGTCAATCGCCACCTCCAGACTGTTAACAATTATTTTTTGTTCAGCTTGGCATGTGCCGACCTCATCATAGGCGCCTTCTCCATGAACTTATACACTCTCTACACTGTGATTGGCTACTGGCCCTTGGGGCCTGTGGTGTGCGACCTTTGGCTAGCCTTGGACTATGTTGTCAGCAATGCCTCTGTTATGAACCTACTCATCATCAGCTTTGACAGATACTTTTGTGTCACCAAGCCACTAACTTATCCAGTCAAGAGGACCACCAAAATGGCAGGCATGATGATTGCAGCTGCCTGGGTCCTCTCCTTTGTACTGTGGGCACCTGCCATTCTCTTCTGGCAGTTCATTGTAGGGGTAAGGACCGTGAAGGATGGAGAGTGCTACATTCAATTTTTCTCCAATGCTGCTGTCACCTTTGGCACAGCCATTGCCGCTTTCTACTTGCCTGTGATCATAATGTCAGTCTTGTACTGGCACATATCCCGAGCCAGCAAGAGCAGGATAAAAAAGGATAAAAAAGAAGCTGTGACAAACCAGGACCCAGTCTCTCCAAGTCTTGTCCAAGGCAGGATTGTGAAACCGAACAACAACAACATCCCCACCAGTGATGATGGGCTGGAGCATAACAAAATTCAGAATGGCAAAGCCACCAGAGATGCAGTGACTGAAAACTGTATTCAAGGGGAGGAGAAAGAGAGTTCCAATGATTCCACCTCTGTCAGTGCTGTGGCTTCTAACATTAAAGAAGATGATATAACCAGAGAAGAAAACACAGTTTCCACCTCCCAGGGCCATTCCAAAGAAGAGAATTCCAAGCTGACATGCATCAAAATTGTCACCAAAACCCAGAAAGGCGACTGCTGTGCTCCCACCAATACCACTGTAGAGATTGTTGGCCCTTCAGGACAGAATGGGGATGACAAACAGAATATTGTTGCCCGCAAGATTGTAAAGATGACTAAGCAGCCTGCAAAAAAGAAACCTCCTCCTTCCAGAGAAAAGAAAGTGACCAGGACTATCTTGGCTATCCTATTGGCTTTCATTGTCACCTGGACCCCATACAATGTCATGGTGCTTATAAACACCTTCTGTGCAACCTGTGTTCCCAATACAGTATGGACAATTGGTTACTGGCTCTGTTACATCAATAGCACCATCAACCCTGCTTGCTATGCTTTGTGCAATGCCACTTTCAAGAAAACTTTCAAACACCTTCTCATGTGTAATTACAAGAACATAGGAGCCACGAGGTAAAAAGGATTGAAGATGAGAGAGGGAAACCAAGGGATTAATGAAGAGGCTAGAAGAGGAAACCATTTCCCAAATTTTAAAACTATGCCATAGCACTTTATATGATTAGTATGAAATGTGCAATCAAGGAAAGCAGTGAAAACATTCATGGTGGGGCCTCTGTTCCCCACCCCCCTTGGAGAATTGCACTTTAAAAAGTTGTTGCAAGAAGGAAAGGGAAGGAGCCAATGGAAGATATGGATTTAAGTCAATGTTCCCTGTTTCCTGACAGCATCACACAGAAGGGCTTTTGTGTCTATACTTTTGTCTATTCCTGTATAATAGTAATCAAATCTCTCTCTTTTTAAAATTTAATTGGGATTATTTGTTCTAGCGTGTCTATCTGAGGATAATATACAACATATAGTGACTTTTATTGGAAATTAGACACTAAATATATAAATAACATAAAAAGACGTAGAAAGGAAAGACAATGGATAGTGATGTCATATTGAGCAGATGATCTGCAAGCATCAAACTGATACAATGGCTTTGTCAGGGTCTTATATGGAAAATTGTTATGTAACATGTGCATTTATCCATACCTATATCTTTCACTTCTCCAAAAGGAAGCTAAAAAGGGAGAGTCCAAGGTCTTCTTTATTTTGCTCTGTCATCAGAGTAGTGTGTTGCTCTGCTCTCTCTTACATTGTATCCCTATCCTAATAGGGATGCCCCTATTAAGTTTTCATTGAATTTAGCTACACAGGCATGGGCATGAATATGGGGGCTCCTTGCTGCTCATTGTATCTTTCGGACTCTCTTGAGGTAAGAGTCAATAGAACTTTAATTTCTTTGAGTTCTTATGTGTAATATCTCCAACTGAGCTGGATTTCATCTCAATAGCTTCTAATTTTGTTAAAAAAAAAAACCTGTCCAAGGCAGGATGGAGAATCAAAGCCATCTGCAAAATGAAGGGTTTCATCAAATTAGTCACTAGGCAGTTTGGTTGGAAATCCCAAAAAGAGACCAGATCATTTTAGAAATGAGGAAATAGATAGGGAAAATTGAGGATAGAGCAAGAGAAGACTATTTCCAATAGATATAAACATCCTGTTCAGGATCTGCCTGACATGAGAAATCTTAACCTATAAAAAGATGAATTCTTTGTTGGTGTCAGTCATGAAGAAGACTCCACTTCTTCCTAAACTGAATTAACATGGTCACCTCAAATCTGTCCTAGTTCTAATCCCAAAATAAAACATTTCTAAAGTCCTTCTTATCTGCAAATGCCCATCATCATATTAAATAGAGTTGGGGTATTCATTTGTTAGATTAAAACCCAGAATGATATAAATATTTGATTCAGCCCATGAAAATGGAAAAGATAAGATAAGTTCTATTCTAGCCCCACTAGTAGCATGTTAAACATGCTCCAAACAATCAATTCCTTCTACATTCTCTCAACTACCTAGTTCTCTTATCCAAAGAATAATTATAGTCTTTGTGTTGATAACATGGATTATAATCAAATTGAGGACAGAATGAATTCAGAAGAATCTGATAAATAAATGTAGGTGGGATTTTCCTGTTTCATCTTCTCACTACGCCCAGAGTTTTTGACATAAACAAAGGCAGAGCAGGAATTTAGTTGTCCAGAATTTCTGCACATAGCATCTCTCCCATTAAAATTTCTGGATGTTAATCCAAATATATTTATTTACCTTTGTGTTGACTACTATTAGCATAATATGAACTTAACCCCCAACTTTTTCCTCATTTCATGTATGATAGTTTTTCAAACCAAGCTTTGGAAGGATAGCCTTTTAAATTGCAGAGTAGTTTCCATTTTAAGATACATATTTAGTGTTGAATTTTGCTGAGTTTTACATTCTTGGAGTATATCAAATAATGATAACTGTAGCTTCTGATAGAATGATGGTGAAACATTCATGTAAATCATAGTACACCCACGTGAAATACAGACTTACTTTTGAGATGCCTGACTATATACACTAATCAGTTTAACTGTTATTTTTAAAGCAACAACAACAAAAAGAAAAGAATCTCATTACTTGAGTAAGTAGACTTTCCAAAGTAACTACTTGTTTGATATCAACTTTTCTCTTAAAAAAAAAAAACTGTTTGTATGTGTCAGCATAAACATTTAAGTAATGTAGTTTCCATCACCATGATGATTCAAAGTCAAAGTTTCATTCTCTGCTTCAATTTATTCAAGATGTATCTAGAAACAACTGATGTATAAAATGAAAAAAAAAACCCACAAATGGACCAACCAGTTGACTCTTGCAAACAATGCAACAGTTTGGTTGATTGATTAAGTAAATAATGGAAAAATTCTGCATTCAAAGGTTGAGGATTCAAGGTTCTGGATATCAGGGGCAGCTAGGTGGCATAGTGAATAAAGCACTGGCCCTGGAGTCAGGAGGACCTGAGTTCAAATCTCATTACAGACACTTACTAGATATGTGACCCTGGGCAAGTCACTTAACCCCAATTGCCTCAAACATCCAGAGCTATCTCTAGTCATCCTGATGTATATCTTGCCACTAGACCCACATGTCTCTGGAGGAGTGAGTATGGTGACCTTGCACAGGCCTCCCTCACTCAAATCCAATTCATTGCAATTCATGACAATTTTCATGGTCCTCTTTGAGAATGGAAAAACAACAACAACAATATCTGAAGAATATGTTGATAACCCATCCTGGATTCAGATGCCTCCTAATTTCCCTGTAATGTGGTTTAGCAGAAAGACCACTAGATTTCCTGTAGGTTCCAATGAACAACATTGCTACTTACTAATAAATGACGTTCATTCCTCTCACGCTTTAGATACATGATATCATTTGTGCCTCTTAACAACCCTTAAGATATGTATTATAAATATAATTATCCTCATTTTATAGCTGAGGAAAATGAGAGACTCACCCATGATCCCTTGGCTAGTAATGTTAGAGGCAGGAAAAAACAAAACATGTCTTCTTGGCTTTGAGTTCATTGCTCTATCTATTATCCCAAAATACCTCTCTACATCTACTATCTGGGTGACCTTGGACAAATCACTTAACCTCTCTGTCCCACTATTTCCTCACCTAAAAAATGATGGTCTTCTGGGGCAGCTAGATGGTGCAGTGAATAAAGCACCAGCCCTGGATTCAGGAGGACCTAATTTCAAATCTGGCCTCAAACATTTGACACTAGCTGTGTAACCCTGGGCAAGTCAGTTAACCCTCATTCCCCCCCCCCAAAATAAATTAAGTATAATAAAATTATGGTGTTGGACTAGATAAATTTTAAAGTCCAATGTAATTCAAAATTTATAGTCTTGAAATTTAGATACACATACACACACACTTGTGTTGATATTTATACATTCTTGAGCTCAGGAGATTATCAGGCATTTTATGAAAGAGATTGAGGCTTTTTCTCTGAATGAAGCCAGAAAAAAAAAAAAAAAGATGAAGACAGGGTTGGAAATCATGCAAAGTGGACAACTTTGGAAAGAAATATGAACAAGCTTTCTGAAATATTTTGTCTAATATTCATAGATGTATCTATTTGCAAATATCTCTAAAACTTGGAACTAAGAAAGGAATCTACTATTTTTAAACCACAATGAACAATTGTCACTTAATTGAAGAAAACTCACACTCACCTTTTATTTCTCAGAGCTACTACTCTCCACTGAGTCCAGTGTATCCATGAGAAATGGGCATGTTAGAAGCCCAGACCAAACCAGGCAAGGCAACCAACTCTTTTGGCCTCTCTGAAATCTCATAGAGAGGACTAAGTTGATTAACTCCAAGAATTAGAATATGGTTTCCAAGTTGGCAAACATGTAGAAATGGTTCCAAGATATGAAGGAAACACACTTTGTATCCCATATAACCCTAACATTTTGTTGGGTAGTATGATGACTTAAAGAAAACCATAATGAAGCAAATACATTAAAATATTTAGAAATAAGAACCAAATCATGGCCACGGGAAGTGTTTGTCAGTGGATAAATTGTCTTTATTTTTCCTGAACATGAAATTATAGCCAATATAGATGATAGTAGGAGTTGTCTCTTTTCCATAAAGTTGACTTTTCCATTAACTTCTATTTGTCCTGGCCTCAGAGCAATAACCTAAAGAACTAAAATGGGTCTTGTTGGGGGCATGTGAAATGGGTGGTTTAGAGATGGAAGGTTCTCCTTTTAATCCCTATCTCACCCATATTCTTGGTTAAATCCTAGTTTAAAAGAGTTAATCCATAGCCTCTAATTTGGCAAACATTGAGAATAGATAGAAGTGGATTTAGCTTTAGGCCTGTACAGTCTTGCTGTTTTTCATCAACTATTTGACTTTTTGTCAACCAAGATGGGTCACTGTTATAACAATTGAAACACAGAGATAAGAGTTCAAAATGATGGCCACATGTGTAAAGCCATACATAAGGCTCCTCCAGAGAGAGGCTCACACTAACAGTCTGTTTTCATTGTAATTTATTCAATTCAGCTAATCCTCATCCTCTGCTTTAATAATCTTCCTTTCCACAGGCATAGCACTAAAGTTACAAATAGAACAGGAAAGCACACAACGCTGAGTGAAATTGTGGAAAATGTATTTTCAGCATGTACATACAATACTGGGCCTCTTAAATATGCTTATCTTTAAAGGATGCACGCTACAGCATGAATTGTGTGCATAATTACCATATCTTACTGGAATATGCTGTATGCATACCTACATACCCTATACATGAAGTAATAAAAATGTACAATACATATACATATTTCTGTATGCATATGAATACAATGTGTATACACAATTATAATATGTAATAAGGTCCATATTGCATAAAGAGATGTGTTCATCTGCTTTTTAAGTAGCTAGAGTAGATTTTGATGTATCTATTATTAAAAAGAAATAGTGTTTGTTTTTAAAGAAAGGCAGTTCATTGAATAAGGTCAAAATTCTACCTATATTAAAACTGTTTTATAATCTGAAATAGCATGGCATTGATTTTAAATATCTCTTAGAAGGAAAAAATAATAAACCTTTACTGATCTAGAACAATGTAATTATATTGTTTTGTAATTGTATGTCTTTGTCAATCATGATGATCACCTATGTAGTCAATACTGTGTACTACCTATTGCATTCATTGATCTCACTTCTGATTATAAAATTAGGAAACTAAACAAAACAAAATATTCACAATCATTTTAGCTCTCCTCCAAATAAGCGATGATTAGGAGGAACCAACTTGTGGACCCTAAATGGGAAATGATACAATAGGGAATGCAAATTTGTTTGTTTGTTTCTTTCTTTTCAGAAGCTCCCTATCTCCCCACCTAAAAAATAGCACAAATATCAGAGATATAATGCAAAAGAATTGAATAAACCTGACTCTCCAAACTGGGCTAAATGGAGTGATCTAGTGTCAGGTCATACTCTGGATTCTGTTTGACATTAGAGTTTATTCTTGGCAAAATTATGACAGAGGAGATGTTTTTCTCGGTACTCTCCAACCTCACCTTCAGTGGTTGTCCCCTAGACCACCTACTGACCCAAACTCACTTATTCTTGAACCATTGTCACTGAGCTTTTTGCTTAACTAGAGCCCAACTATTTCTTTCTAAGGTATTAGCCAAAATGTCACCCTCAAGGGTGTACTTTAATGGAAGAAATACATAAATACAAAATAACTAAAAGGATCAAAGGATTTGATTTGTAATGGTAGAATTTAGGCCCAGGAATGGCACTGGGAGAAATTGATTTCATCAAATATCTTGCTATAGTCTCTCAGACCCAACCACTTAGGTGGCCTATAAATCCACCTAACTCTAATGCTCATCGGATATTGCAGAAGAAACATGTCCAAAGTCTGGGAATTCATATATTCTCTACCACTGGAAGACTAAACTTTCAGTTGATCAGCACGATAAAATAGCCAAGTCAAATCATCACCAGCTGGTTTGACACTAATTGGTAGTCTATTAAGCTAACAATGTTAATGGAGAGATAAAAAGGAAAGGGTATGATCTCCTCTCTCATTTTTGTATTTCCATAATTATTTCTAGGACCCTAATATTTTTTTAAAAATAGGAAGGAAGGAAGGAGGGACAGAGTAAAGGAGTAATGAGGAAAAAGAAAGAGTGAAAGAAACAGAAAAGTGAAAGAAAAAAGAGAGAAAGTGAAAAAAGAAAGAAAGAATGAAAAGGAAAGAGAAACAAAATAAATCTCAGCATATGGTTCTATAGTCTATTGTGGAACATTAATTGTGAGATATCATTGGACTTTGAGTCAGATGACCTGGATTTAGTTCAGTCTTCCCCACTTATTAGCAATGTGACTTGGAGAAAAGAATTGAATATCCCTGGGTATCTATTTCTTTATAAGTATGTAAAAATAGAAACAGTGCAATTTGTAATAATGACTATAAAGTGTCTTTGGAAGGGAAATGATTTGGAAACTGCAAGTCTATGTATAGGTGTGCTACAAACATTACTGTCATAAAGTACCTGTATCTAAAGTACTTCATAAATACAAAGTACCTGTATCATATCTATATACCAAGGAATAATAATCCACCATTGTAGAATGGATAAATGTCCAGTCTTAGAGTCAGAAAGAATATCAATGACTTATTACAGAATTGTCAACATAATTACAAAGCTAGTTTAACCAATACCTGAATAATAATCCCCCACTTCAAGGTACTTAAAAGTTAGTTTTTCAGTTATTTTCCTTGAAAACTTCTCAGTCAAACATTCCCTTTTGGATTAGCTCTAACCGGTAGGAAGTTGGTGGGGTTTTTTTCCCTGACATCAAAAATAAATTTGTCTCCAGCTAATAATGTTTTCTAACTGTTCCTTTAAGAATTTTGCCAGTCTTAAAAAATAAACCTGCTGGCCTTGAGTTTGCAACTTAATTATGGTTCCCACTTTTTTTTAAAATTAAGATGACATATCTGTCTTCCAATCCTGCAATATTTGTTTTGTTCTATATAGGATTAATAGATATTACTGACAGTGGAAAAGAATTTTCCTCTACCATTTGTTTCAGTACATGAGGCTGTAATTCACATGGTGCAGGTGACCTGAACTCATCAAGGGTATTCATGAGGTTATATTAATTTCTCTATATCATGAGTATAAAATAATTCTTACACCAGCTATTTAAGAGCATACATGAAAACAAAAACAAGAATTGGTTACTTCTGTGGACCACATATAACACGCAACTTTTGGGAACATGTCATCCATTACAGCCAAGATTAACTGATGGTATGTGGATAGGTCAGTACAAATCTGTGCCAATTGCTAGAGTAAAGTGAGAAAGAAACCACCTCATACTTCATACCCTGTTGATGTGCAGCCAATGGAATTTTGTTTTGTATAAAATGACATTTTTATCAGCATGAATAGAAGAGGAGAAAATGGGAGGAGAGGATGGCGATTTATCAGAGCATTATTTTTAAGTCATCTCTGGAATATTTCAAGGTTAATGAATCTGGCTGTATGGCAGAAGATAGATGAGTTACCAGTGGCATCTTCTACTAAGTGCTTAACTTAGACCTTAGCCAAGTAGAATGCCATGTGGACTATCTATAGCAAACAGGAGAACCAATCAAATTTCTCCTTCCTTTCATTTAAAGAAATGTCTTTATGAGCCAATCAATTACTTGTGAATCAATCAAAATATGTTATCATTCCTTATTGGTGAATAATGAGAAATTTAAAGGTGGTTATATAAAGTCAAGAAAGGAAAGGGAATGTAGAAAATGCATTTATTGCTCATTACCAATTTTGCAAACTGTTCATGTTTTGCAAAGCACAGTTCTGGGTGTGTGTTGTGTTTAGTGTGTGTAGCATAGATAAGGCAATTGCCCTCAAACTTTTACATTCCAAGGAAGAAAAGAAATACTAATTCAGGGCAGGGAAGGAATTGACCTTAGACTCTCTGGGAAATTTTTTAAAAAATGAAACAATGAAAATAAAGTAAAATTTTCAGTGATGAAATAATATTCAGTTTCTCCTCAAACTAGCAAAAATGAAACCCAGTCAGGAATCTATCTCACTTCTCTCACCCCAATCATTCATTCTGGCCTATATTTTCCCTTCATTGTTCTCTAGTACCTTCTGAACAAGAGACAGCAATAATATTGTTCTCAAGTTATTTTTTTTAAATCCAATTTCTTTGAAAACCAATAGCTCCAAAAGTTCTGGGTCTTTGGATTTTTTTTTCTGCTATAGTTCTCATTGCTAGTTACTAGAAAACAACAGATGGTATGGAACCATATGGTTCAAATACCAATTGAGAAATACACAATGTATAGATCTGAAAGAGAAGCATGCGTCTATCTTTCAAAGAAAAGATCTACTTTTTATTCTATATATGAAATACTTATTCTCTAAACAGAATATAAATTTTAATGGATTTACAGGGTTTTTTTTTCTTATAATCTATTTTATGTTGTAGAGAATAATTATTCTTATCCTGGATACTGTTTATATATTCTATCAATGTCCATTTGTATAAGCAAACATACAGAGCTCAACTGCACATATCAAAACCATGCATTTTGTAGAAATCATGTTATCAGTCAAAATAACGTTTGTGAGGCATCAAGTTCATTCGTTCATTTGTTCAGATATTAGTGAGTGCCTCTGTCGTGCAATGCACTGTGCTAGCTCTCTCTCTC
Source organism: Dromiciops gliroides (assembly GCF_019393635.1). Classification (NCBI taxonomy): domain Eukaryota; kingdom Metazoa; phylum Chordata; class Mammalia; order Microbiotheria; family Microbiotheriidae; genus Dromiciops; species Dromiciops gliroides. The sequence goes on along the minus strand of NC_057865.1, from coordinate 108,813,788 downwards.
TCTCTCTCTCTCTCTCTCTCTCTCTCTCTCTCTCTCTCTTTCTCTCTCCTATATTTCTTTGTTCTCTGACTCATATTGAGAACATTTTATTATTTTGTTGAATCTGATCTAGGAGATTTCAATAGTTACTTCCAGATGGGAGTTCTTTCTGTTAGTATGTCTCTCTGTTATGTAACATTTTTTAAAAATCATCTAATTCAGTACCTTGGGAAGAATATTCAACTATCAGTACCCAAATGTGTTTACGTGTTATTTAATCCATTTATCTATATCTACAGGCAGTACAACACTTTAAAAATATCAGCTAAGTAGGTAATGAAGGAGACTTGGAAATACCTATCAGCAAGTTATTTGAGTATTCTTTCCTGAATCAAATGGGCTCCCCACACTTCTGATATCAAGTCATTCTATAGAGATAAGATCACTCATTTATTATCTCCAAGTTTATTTTTTAATCTTCTAAATCATTACATTTAGTTTAGAAGTTGCAAGTACTCCTAACATTGGGAGTAGCACAGGTGGCCCCTGGAGAGTTACCAAACACAGTAAAAGGTCAAGTGTGAGTTATAGCAAAAGGTCTAATGCAGGCCAATGTGGGTAAGAAAAAAATTACTTAAAAATTAAAAAGCAGTGTGCATCTAATAATGATAATAATAGCTAGCACTTATATAGTTTTACAGAACTCTTTACAAATGTTATCATATTTCATCTTCACAACAAATGGGATCGTCATCATTATTATTTTCCCTATTCTACAGATGAGGAAATTGAGGCAGAGAAAGCTGAATTGCCCCAGATTTACATAGCTAGTAAGTGTCTGAGGCAAGATTTTCTGAATTCAAGGCTTTCTGACTCCAGATCCCATACCCTATCCACTGTGCCACCTATATGCCTCTAAACAATAACTGAACATTAGTTTTATTTTTTATTATGTTTCAAATGGAAATATTTTAGTAGGGACATTTTACATGATTTATGTGGTCTAGATGAATAATCAGTTAGGAAATTCAAAAACACTTATGATATATATTTTCATTTAGCTCATGAAACAAACCAGTTGAAGTATAAGCCATAAGGGTAATTTATTAATTTGTTAACTGGTCTTCTGTGCTATGGATATAGAAGTCAGTGCCTTTTTTTTCTTCTTTGTTGATTGAATATCAAAAAAACAGTCGAAAGGTCCAGTTGTTCCAATTGGCTACAGCTCCTTTGCAGGCTCCAGAAAAGTAAAGAGGCCTTAATAATACTGCCTATTTGCATCATTGTTCATGAGGTGACTTTAATAAATGGCTCCAAATTGGATGATTAAAACTATTCTTTTCATCTAATTTGTCCCTCCCTGAAAAAAAGGGATATTTAAAAGATCACAGAGATCAAAATTATTATTTATTTTTCTTCTTTAAAAGTGGAATTAGGCAGGGTTATAAGATCACATATTAAGGTTTGGAAGGTACCTTAGAGGCCATGTGGTCCAAACTCCTTTTTACCGTTGAGGAACCTGAGGCCCAGAAATGTGATGTGATGTTATCAAAATCACAGAAGTTGTAGAGGCAGAGGTGAGATTTGAACCTTAGATCTCTGACTCCAAGATCACTGTCTCTCCACTGTATCACTCTGCCCCTCAAATTGAGACTGAGAAAGGCTGCTCATAGTCATCCAGCTAAGAAGTGTCTAAGTCCAGATTTTAGCCTAGTCCTTCTTGGCTACAGGTTCATCACTCTAGCCATGGAACCAGAAAGCAGAGCAATTTCCCAATGTTACTTCTTGAACTGTATCAATCTCTATGGAGGTCTGGAATAAGAAAAAAGGTATCATAGGATTTAGATGTGGAAGGACTTTTAAGTCATTTAGCCCAACTTTCTCATTTTACAGATGAGGAAAGCAAAATCTAAAACTTTTTTTTTTATTATTGAGAATCCTTATTCAAAGCCTTTCCTGCACCATTCCCATATACCCCTGTGCCAATCAATGTGGCATACCTGCCATGTTTGACAAATGATGACTGGAAAACACAACATAGGAAAAGTTTATTGACATACTGCTTTGTATCTAAGGAAATATGGGATAGGTATTTAGGGAGGAAAGTTAAGTGAAAACCTAAGGCTAAAATGAGCATCTCAGTCAAAACATAGAGGATCTTTTCATTATACTGGTGATTAGCAAGCTTATTGGGGTATCAGCTAATAATTTAGTGAAAGATAAGATAGCAATGAGATATGCTTGACAGTTTTTAAAACAGCCATCTGGTTTCACTTCACCAAAGATACAAGATTTAAAATGAGTCAAAGTTTCAAATATCTCAACTCATCAATTCAATTTTTGAGTCTAGAGTTGGAATCTCAAACAAAACCTTTTTAGTTGTAATTGAAAACAGTTCATAAATATATACCAGGTTGCTCTTCCCCAGATTCATTGACTGAACATGTTTTAAAATTAACTTGAGGCTGGCCATGGTAGACCACAGAGTTAATCCTAACTACTGTGGAGGCTGAGGATGGGGGATTGCTTGAGCTTGCTTAGGTTTTTTGAGTTGTTGCAGAACAAAAGCTAATTAGGCATTCAAACTAAGTTTGGCAACAATGTGATGAGCCCCGAGAAGGTAGGGGGTGGGAGAAGGGAATAAGATGGAGCAAGCCAGCCCAGTTTGGAAAAAGGTCAGGCCAAAGATTCTGTGTCAATCCACAGTAGGACGGGGTCCATAGTGACTGCTCACTTCCAAAAATCACTCTTTTTTTTTTTTTAAGTTAACTTGAACCTCTGATACCATTCTTTCATATGTTAAAGACCCATGTTAATTGCATACATCTTTTGTTTTCAACATCAATAAAAGCATATTATGAATATGTACAAATATAATACATTTTGTATAATATATGATATTCAACTTGGAGTTATAAAAGCTATGATTACTCTTGAAATTCCATTTATGAGTAAGAGACTTCCAACTTTCTAATTGATTTTCCATCATTTGACTTTTTAATGTAAGAAAAATATGCATGACTTCTTTCTATTCCATGTGGTAAGGGTTCAAGAGAAGAACCTGTAATGACACTCTAATAAAAGAAAATACAATTCTATAAGTGTAATGAAAGAATTACCCAACTAAGGCCCATATACCCTGAATATATTATTGAAAACAATATGCATTTGATCTCATTTAACAAGTTTTATATTAAACTACACCAAACCAACACACATCTGTACACATTTTAAATAATACATTCAATATGACAACATATAAGCTACATGATTATATCCATATCATGTGATGATTTTTAAAGAAAGGGCACCATACACTGATGAAACACTCTGGAAACTCAAAGAAAATGCATGAATGCCAAGGAGGAACTTATACTTTACTGATTTAGTATTCTGTGTACAAGGTTTGCATGTGAACGTTTGAGGTATCGAAGAGGCAAAAATCACAGTATTCAAGATCAAAGAAGGACTGAGAAATTTGAGGGTCCCAAAGATTGGCAATAATTGAAGATGAAAATTGAAAATTATATGCAACATGTATTCTTCCATCAATCTGTATACCTAATATCATACCAAGGAGCAATAATACAATAATAGCAGCAACATTACAATAATAAATATTATATTGTATGGTACCTCTCTCTATTTTTTCCCCTCATGGGGGTACTTGTGTCATCAGCAAGAAAGTCAAGCTGACTTAGCAATCTTAAAGGAAGTATGAGAACATATGAAAGCCTTGCAATTGGAAACATGCCAAAATGCAATTAGAAGAGCTGCCACTTCTTCTGGAAGCTTTCATTACACTCTCCCACTTCCAAACAGGTGCAAACCACCCCAGAGCATCCCTTTCATCCTTCCCATCTTTTCTCCCCCAAACTCCTAAGTGTCAAACAAGTATGTTAAACAGTGGACAGGGTAAAAATGGGAAGGGTTATTTAGGAATGCTTACAGATGATGAAGAGAGGGGAATCATTCTCATTCTTCACCACTCCACACTCTCAACCCTACCTTTGAGGTAGGAGGAAAAAGAACCAGTTTCTCTTCCTTCTCTAAGGGAGGAAGAGTGGCAGGGATAGTAAGCCAACTTAATTATAAAGAATTTATGAAAAAAAGAAGGGGATTTATGGGAAAGCGATGGACTTGGAGTCAGAAAACCTTGATTTGATTCTAGTTCTGATTCTGTGAGACACTGAAGAAGTCCTTTAAGTCTTTAGCCTTAGATTGCTTATTTGCATAGTGACCATAACAATATACTTCTTTACAGTGAGGTTAAAAAGAATTAAATAAAATAATGTTTGTAAGGTTACTGTATGAACTTTAAAGCACACTTGCAGGGACATATGTCATCATTAACATTATCACCACCATCATCATCATAGCACACATTCCAGACATCTTTATCCTTAATAAATGTGACTCGAGCGCTTCTTCAGAAATTTGAGAGATCATGATTTTATCATGATGGATACTCCCTCCATCAATGTAGAAGACAACCCCTCCATACTTTAATTGATAGCTTCATGAGTTACTGTGTCCAAAAAACATACTTATCACCTGGTTGGATAATGTTTATGGTAACAAATCTATTTGAATTTAGCTAAGTTGATTCCCAGATCATAGGAGCACAGTCTGCTCTTACCAGGCAGTTACTCCCCAACTCAGCAAAACTGTGATCAACTGAAATAAGCCTTGAGAACCCAATCACATCCAAGCCAAAATAAATGACCAGAGTATGAAACTATAAGATGCTCAGAGAGCCCCTTCTTGACTGTATATATTCCATGGTGAGCATCATTTGCAAGCCTGACTTCACATGAAGACTGTGGGACAGAACCTTCCCATGCATTTCGAATCATATAAATTCTGATTTGAAAGGAAGAGACATGCAACCTAACTTCCCACCTAATATAGCAATCGATTTTAAACAATTCCTGGACATAGTCATTCTCTGCTTGAACACGTGCAATCACATCATTCACATGACTTGCCTGTTAAATTTTTGGCTTGTTCTCATATTCTATCATATTGTCTCTCAAATACTCCCACTTATTCATCCCTCTAGAACAAAGCAGGTCAATTCTAAGCCCTCATCTATATGACAGACCTATTAAATTTTTCATAACATAATAGAAGTTTAGGACTAGGGCTGTGAATTACTTTAGAATCCATCTAGTCTATATCTCTTATTTTATCATTTAGAAAGCTGAAGCACAGAGAGGCTAAGTCACCTGGTGAAGGCGCATGGCAAACTTTTGTCCAGTATGAGACCCCCAGGTCCATCACGTTATGTCTTTCATCATAGTTTCTTTTATTTACCCTCCAAGCTGAACACCCCAAGTCCCTTCAAGTGATTCTCCCACAATATCAATTCCAAACCCTTCCAGACTCTAGTATACAACTTTGGGTTCCTTTTTCAATGGCCACAGCTTTAAATGTAAATGATTCTCCTGACAGACTAAAGAAAAGGTTTTGTTTTGTTTTGTCTTTGTTTTAGTTTGTTGTTTTTTTTTGGGGGGGGGGAGGTGTTATGAATATCATAGCCAAGGAAATTTGAAAAGAAACTTAAAAGAGAGGAAGTCTTTTCTTTTCTCCACATCTGATGAAGGCAAGAAGTTTTAGAGCCTTTCTTAGGGATGATTTTACAGATAAACCGGGTAAACACACATCTTTATGGTATACTTTTAGGTACCCAGGAAATGGCTCCAACTTTACCTCTCTCCCTAGCCTGAACATCTCTCTCCTGAACTCCCACTAACAGAAACACATTCCTTCCTATAAATAAATTAATCCCTTTTAAAATGCAAATATCCCAGGGACTGTTACTATATAAACAGCCTATCAATCATTCATACTTCGGGGGAAATTAATATAATCAAATGCTTTTCTTTTTTTCCTAAACAATGAGCTGAGAGCAATGGACTAAGTGAGAGAGTTCAAACTGAATAGAGAATTGAGAAAGCAGAGTAATTTATCAACTAGAGAGCAGCCCTGAATGGATTTCCACAGTTGAAAATTCTGGGTATTCTGAGAGAAATAGAGGAGTATAGTGGAAGGAATGTAGGATTCAGATTCAGAAGACCTGCTTTGATATCTTAGCAACAACACTTACTAGCATTAAACTACCTGATCCTCATGTGGCTTGGGTAAGCCTTCAGTTATGAAGTCAATATTATTCATCAGCATGGCATCCGAATGTGACACTCATATCCCTTATTTTCTTTTTCTTTTGGCTCATGTTTCCTAACCTTCTATCTCACCAGTAGGTCTGGAGGCTTTTCCAAGAGCTTAGTGGGAAAGATATGGATGCCCACAACAATTTGACTATAACTCAACATCTCTCAGGGTTCTAGAGGTAACCATAATGTTTGGACATAAAGTTGTACTAATTACCAGAGTAGGTCCTAAGACTCTATTTGTGTGTTTCCCATTTATACAAAATCAGTCAACAATAATACTATTGTGATATATAAAAATTCAAGTGACATAGCCTCTGGGTAATTGTTTTATTAATGACATTAGTGTTTTATTAATAAAAGGAATGATCATTTGGCCATTTCTTTCTTGGACCAAAGGCCATCAAGGCAGTGAGATCACAGCTTATATGCCCTTAGAAAAGTGGGTGTTAGGGGGAAGCTAGGTGGCCCAGTGGATAAACACTGGTCCTGGATTCAGGATAACCTGAGTTCAAAACCAGCTTCAGACACTTGACACTTACTAGCTGTGTGACCCCAGGCAAATTATTTAACCCTCACTGCCCTGGACAAAAAAGAAAGAAAAGAGAAAAGGGTATTCCAGACGATAGTAATCAATTCTCAGTAGTTAACAATTAATGATAGGTATAAAATGCTCTCTTCTTATTGTTTCTCCTTTGTTCTTTAAAGAGGACCATGACAGATGTCATGACTTGCCCTGATTGGATTTTAAGTGAGGAAGTGCTGTGGAAAGTCATCTGCCTGCCTCACTTTCTCCTTCACAATCATATGACCAGTGCTCTATCCATTGTGCTACTCTATTCTAATGAAGGGCTGTGAGAGTGACATCGTGTTACTCTTGGACAAAGAGACTGATTCTATACCCAGACCACCCACAGCATTGTCCAACCAGGACAGAGGCTCTACCCCTGCCCAAATTAGCCTGAGTAGAAGACAATGGGCAAGAATTCATTTTAGATTAGAAGTCTGATCTATGTGGGTGGAGTAGCTTTACCTAGAATGAGGAGAATGTTAATCCTATCTTCCATCAGCCCTGTCCTTGAGAGACTGGATTCAAATAAGGAAATAGGACAGGAGAATAATCTTGGGCTTCTCCCATTTTAATAATTGACTATTACTATAAAAACAGAATAATCATTTCTCTCCCTATTAATTTTAAACATAAAAAAATTACTAAGCAATAAAAGATAAGCAGTAATAATCGTAACATTTACTCAATAGAACGCAAAATAATAATAATAGTGCCTTCATAAACCTAGGTCATGATGTCTCAAAAATGTATGCCCTGTTTTCAGGGGAAAGAGGGAAAATACAGACACTGGTTAAGGAGGGACCTAAGGGTGGAAACTCATGTGGCTAAGGCAACTGACAATACTGGATTATAGGCCTTGACATTCTTGTTACTTTCAGAGACAACATATACCACACAAAGCCACTTCTCTGCTAGTTACTCCTCTTCAAGTCCTAGCTGTTCTCATGCCAAGGAAGAGTGATATTTTGCTTTCAAGCCAGTGAAGCAATGACATGCTATTTTAGCTCACAACTCTCAACAAGAAGCTGAGAAAAATATTATGCCATTTTATTACACACACACACACACACACACACACTGCATTTGTTCAGTGACAAGCAGTTCACATAAGCTCTCTGGAAAGTCCAGCTAGAACTTCATTCAACAGGAGCCTCCTTTGTCCAAGTAGCTCTAAGCAAGTCAGGACTCTTCTTACATCAAAGTAAGTGCAAATTCTATCTTTCCCCCTTTGTTTTTTCCTCCCAAAATATGATGTCAATGGAAAGCAACCAGGGATCCCTAAAAAGATTCTCCTATAAATTGGGCTGGAGAAAAATAATTTCAAAAGATTTTTTTAAAAAAATAAGTTGTAGGGAAATGCACAAATAGTAGCTGTGACTTTGAATGGGATGAACTCACGCATAAAACAGAAACAGATATCAGAGTGGATTCAGAGTATAACAATATGTTGTTTTCCAAGAAAAAACAAACAAAAAAAAAGATTTAAGGATAAGAATGAAGCAATATCAATACTGAAAGTATATGCACCATCATCTAATTTTTAAAGGAACAGTTAAATGAATTATGGGTGGAAAGAGATTGTATCCATAGTACTGGAGGACTTTAATCTTTCCCTATCAGAACAAGAGAAATCTAACCAAAAAAAAAGAAGAAAGAAGTTAAGGAAGTAAATAGAATTTTAGATGAGCTAGATATGACAGCTATTTCGAGAGAATTGAATGGGAATAGAAGGAAATATATTTTTTTCTCAGTGGCTCATGGTACCATTACAATGATTGACTATACATTAAGATGTAAAAAATTTATAGTTAAAAGCAGAAATATTAAAAGTATCCCTTTAAGATTACAATGCAATAAAAATTTAAAACATTAAGGGACCATGGAAATATAGATTAAAAACTAATTGGAGATTAAATAACCTACTCTTAAAGAATGAGTGGGTTAAAGAACTAACCCTAGAAACAATCAATTTTATCATAGAGAATGACAATAATGAGACAACATAACAAAATTTATGGGATAAAGTCAAAGCAATAGAGGAAAATTAATATCTTTAGCACTTATATCAATAAGATGGAGAAAAAAAGACCAATGAATTCGGTGTGCAATTAGAACAAGAACAAACTAAAAATCCCCAATTAAACACTAATTTGGAAACAATAAAAATCACTGGTGACACCAATAAAATTGAATGCAAATAAACCATTCAACTAATAAATAAAACTGAGTTGGCTTTATGAAAAAAAAATAGATCAACCATTGCTTAATTTGATTTTTAAAAAAAGAAGAAAACCAAATTAAAAATTACAATTAAAAATGAAAAGGGTGAATATATCACTAATGAAGATGAAATTAAAGCAATTATAAGAAGTTATTTTGCCAAATTACATGCCAATAAAGTTAACAATTTAAGTGAAATGGAATAATAGTTACAAAAATATAAATTACCTAATTTAGCAGAAGAGAAAATAGAATATCTAAATAGACTTATTTTAGAAAATGAAATTTAACAGGCCATAAATGAGCTTACTAAGGAAAAAAAAACAGTAGGATTTATAATTGAATTTCATCAAACATTTAAAGATAATCTAATTCCAGTAATTAATAAATTATTTGGAATAATAAGCAGAAGATGGATCCTACCAACTCCTTTTATGAAGCAAACATGATACTAATGCCTAAACCAGGAAGAGTAAAAACCAAGAAAATTTTAGGCCAATTTCATTAATGAATTTGGACACAAAAATCCTTAATAAAATATTAGCTAAAAGATTACAACAATATATTACAATGTTTTTATATTATGACCAGGTGGGATTTATACCAGGAAGACAGGGATAGTTTGATATAAGAAAAATTATTAGCATAATTGATTATATCAATAAAACAATTTTTAAATCATATGACTATATCAATAGATAAAGAAAAAGTTTTTTTATAAAGTACAACACTCATTTTTATTTAAAATATTGAAAAATAGGTATAAATGGATTTTTCTTTAAATTGATAAAAAGTATTTACCTAAAATCATCAACAACCATTATATATAATGGGGATAAGCTAGAAGCCTTCCCAATAAAATCAGGTGTGAAACAAGGATTCCCATTGTCACCAATATTATTCAATTGAAAGAATAAGAATGGACAATCAGGTAATAAAACTATTTATTTTTGCAGATTATATGATGATATACTTATAAAATCCTGAAGACTCAACTAAAAAGTTAATTGAACCAATTAATAATTAGTAAAATCACATAAATCTTCAAAATTCCTATATATCACCTGAAAAAAGAGATAGTAAGAGATACCCCATTTAAAACTCTAGACAGTATAAAACACCAGGGAGTACATTTTCCAAAACAATCCCAGGAACTATGTGAACAAAATTATTAACAAAAAAAAAACCCTTTCATACAAATAGAGTCATATTTAAATACTAGAGGAAATATTAAGTATTCATGGGGAGATAGGCCCATTATTATAAAAATTATAATTTAACTTAAAATATTTTACATATTTAATGCCATCTCAATAAAATTCCCAAAATATTATATTACTGAATTAGAAAACACACAATAAAATTCATTTGGAGAACAAAAAGTCAAAAATATCAACAGAACTTATGAAAAACTATAAAAGAAGGCAGTTTAGCAGTACTAGATTTTAAACTATATTATAAGGCTGTAATTATCAAAATTATCTGGTACTGACTAGGAAATAGAAAGATAGAGCAGTGGAACAGAGTAGACATACAATTTACAGCAAAAATAAATATAGTAACCTTGTACCAATCTTATACCATTTACCAAGATAAGATCAAAATGGATACATGACCTAGATATAAAGGAAATATTATAAGAAAATTTGAAGAACATGGAATATATTATCTATCAGACTTGTGGACAGGCAAACAATTTATGAATAAAGAAGAGAAAAAGAGCAGAGCAAGGTATAAAATGGATAATTCCAATTACATTAAATTAAAAAGGTTTTGTACAAGTAATACGTATTCAGATGAAGGTATCATATCACAAATATATAAAGAACTTTGTCATAAGAATATGAATCACTCCCCAATTGATAAATGGTCAAAGGATATGAACGGTTTTCCAATGAAGAAATAAAAATAATGTATAGTCATATAAAAATCTAAATAATTATTAATTAAAGAAATGCAAATTAAAACAATCTTGTGATATTATTTTACACCTATCAGACTGGTTAAAACAATGTTGGAGGGGGGCGGCTAGGTGGCACAGTAGATAGAGCACCGGTCCTGGAGTCAGGAGTACCTGAGTTCAAATCCGGCCTCAGACACTTAACACTTACTAGCTGTGTGACCCTGAGCAAGTCACTTAACCCCAATTGCCTCACTTAAAAACAAAACAAAACAAAAAAAACAATGTTGCAGGAGTGTGGACAAATTGGGACACTAATTCACTGTTGTTAGAACTGTGAACTTTTAAAACCATTTTGGAAAGCAATCTGGAATGATACCTAAAGAGCTTTCAAACTACCTATATCCTTTAATCCAACAATACCACTACTACTGCTGTTCCTAAGATGATTAGGAAAAAAGGTAAGAGAACATATATGTTCTTTGGGGGAGAGGGGGGCAATAGGGGTTAAGTGACTTGCCCAGGGTCACACGGCTAGTAAATGTCAAGTGTCTGAGGCTGGATTTGAACTCAGATACTCCTGAATTCAGGGCCAGTGCTTTATCCACTGTGCCTCCTAGCTGCCCCAAGAACCTATATGTTCTAAAATATTTATAGCAGCTCTCTTTGTGGTGGCAAAGAACTGGAAATTGCAGGGATGCCCATGAATTGGGAAATGTCTGAACAAGGCATGGTATGTGATTATGATAGAATGCTAACTGTGCTATAAGAAATGATGACCTCAATGATCTTGGAAAAGTATGGATAGACTTGCATGAAATAATGAAGATCGAAATTAACAGATCTAAGAGAACGTTGTATATAATAACAACAATTTTGTTTTAAGAGCAACTTTGAGTGACTAAATCATTTTGACTATTATAAATACCCAAATTAACTACAACAACATGGAGGAAGATGCCATCTGCATCTAGAGAAAGAACTGACAAAGAGAAGTACATATAGAATGGTTTTATGCATACATACATATGTATACATACACACACATATACACTTGTATCTAATGATAAATATCTTGGGGAGAGTGAAGAAAAAAGGGGAAAAAAGAAAGTTACATGTTAACTTCATTATATATTTAAAAGGAATGCCAAGTTGTATATAATAGAGTTGCAGTTTCATATACAGTCATTTTTTCCTATTCTGCTCTGTTATGAAAATGGGTATTTTCATTATTCCTTAAGCTCAGAATAAAACAAATTTTAAAAAATAGAATTCTGCACACAGCATCAGGATTTAGCCATCTTCCAGTCAGCACAGCAGCTGAGGAGCTCTATGTGTTTCTCTGTCACTGTCAGCATCTGTATATATCGTTCTCTGTCTCTACACTTTGTTTATCCATTTCTGTTTCTGTCTCTGTCTTTTTTGTAAGCATTGTTGTAATTTCTAGAAACATAAAGAAAAAATAATCCCTACCCACAAGCATCAAAAGTTCTCATGGGGGCAGCTAGGTGGCACAGTGGATAAAGCACCAGCCCTGGATTCAGGAGTACCTGAGTTCAAATCCAGCCTCAGACACTTGACACTTACTAGCTGTGTGACCCTGGGCAAGTCACTTAACCCCAATTGCCTCACCAAAAAAAAAAAAAAAGTTCTCATGGGTTGTTGTAATTTTTGTTGTTCAATAGTTTCTGACACTTTGTGACCCCATGGCCCATAGCCAGGCCATTCTGTAATCCACCATTTATGTTTGTCCAAGCTCATGTTCATCCCTTTCATGACACTATCTCATCCTTTGCTGTCCCCTTCTCCTTTTGCTTTCTTTCTTTCTTTTTTTTCTTTTTAGTAAGGCAATTGGGGTTAAGTGACTTGCCCAGGATCACACAGCTAGTAATTGTTAAGTGTCTGAGGCCGGATTTGAACTCAGGTACTCCTGACTCCAGGGCCGGTGCTCTATCCAGTGTGCCACCTAGCTGCCCCTCTCATTTTGCTTTCAAACATTCCCAACAGCATGGGCTTTTCCAATGAGTCCTTTCTTCTCATTATGTGACCAAAATATTCTGCAACTTTTTATTTTTATTTTTAATGTTTCACTTCTGGGGGGCAGCTAGGTGGCACAGTGGATAGAGCATTGGCCCTGGATTCAGGAGTAACTGAGTTCAAATCTGGCCTCAGACACTTGACACTTACTAGCTGTGTGACCCTGGGCAAGTCACTTAACCCTCATTGCCCTGCAAAAAAAAAAAAAATCACTTCTGAAAAAGTGCTAGGCTACTAGGAAAGCAAGCCCAGGTTGACCACAGCAAGGTTGACAATGGCTTCAGTGATTCAGGTCATCAAGTTTTATTCTCTCTATAGTTACTTTAGTTCCTAAAGACTATATCTGCTGAAGTACTCAAGTAACATTTATGTCTTTTTCTCCTGAGACATAGTTCAAAGCCCTAAAGGCAATTTCATTTTCTGGTTGAACAATAAGAGCATGAATAATTCTTTTAAAGAATCAGCAGGGCTTCTCAGTCATCTCTTCCCTGAGAGAAGTAATCTTCCCAATAATACAACACACATGTCCTGGGTTGAACATATGTGTACACTGGATGACAGCTGGCTAGCTAAGCAACTGTAATATAACTACTGAAGTGAAGTAATCATAAAAAGGGGGCTATAAGGGCAACAAGGTGGCACAGTGGATAAAACATTGGCCCTGGATTCAGGAAGACCTGAGTTCAAATCCGGTCTCTAACACTTGACATACTAGCTGTGTGACCTTGGGCAAGTCACTTAACCCTCATTGCCCCACAAAAAAATTTCTAAAAGGGGGGCTACAAGATAGAGATTAAGGATTGCAAACTGTCTTCTTAACAAAGAAAAATCAAATGTTCATGTAAATCAGAAGGCAAGTCTCTTTCCCACCCTTGCTTTTGTTAATATTATAGTGAACAGAACACTTTACTTTGATTAAGGAAAACATGAATTTGGATCTAATCTCAGACACGTACTAGCTTTGTGAACCTGGACAACTCACTTTAACCTCAATTGGCCTCAGTTTTCTCATCTCTAAAATGGGTATAATCACATTACCTTCCTGCAAGGGGTGTTAGGAGCATCAAATGTGATAATATTTATAGAGCATTTTGTAAATCTCAAAGTGCTATATAAATTCTAGCTATTATTGTTATATTGATGGACACAATTAAAAAGATTCAAATATTGGGAATCAGGACTTTCCAGAAGATGAAATATTTCTTTTCCCTTAATTTCATTTGTTCTGTATAAAATTATAACCACTAGTTTTGTTTTGTTTTGTTTTGTTTTTTCAGGGCAATGAGGGTTAAGTGACTTGCCCAGGGTCACACAGCTGGTTAAGTGTCAAGTGTCTGAGGCTGGATTTGAACTCAGGTCCTCCTGAATCCAAGGCCAGTGCTTTATCCACTGCACCACCTAGCTGCCCCCTATTAGTTTTGTAAACGACATTAGGCAACATTTGATTCAAAACCTTTCTTTTAGAGATAAGGAAACTGAGGTTTGGAGAAGTGAATCTTTGAAGTAATGGAAAGAGCCCTGGAACTGAAGCCAAGAGACCAAAAGTTTGAATACTGATATTGGCATGCACTGCCTATGTAATCTTTGTGTGTGTGTGTGTGTGTGTGTGTGTGTGTGTGTGTGTGTGTGTGTGTGTGGCAATTGGGGTTAAGTGACTTGCCCAGGGTCACACAGCTAGAACGTGTAAAGTGTCTGAGTCTGGATTTGAACTCAGGTCCTCCTGAATCCAAGGCCAATGCCTTAGCCACTGTGCCACCTAGCTGCCCTCCTATGTAATCTTAATAGAGTAACAACCTATTTCTGCCTTAATTTCTTTATCTACAAAATGAGGACGTTGGACTAGGTGATCTCTAATATCCTTTTCTTATCACAGATAACAGATTTAGACCTGAAAAGGACCTTAGAGGTCATCAGGTCCAACTCTCACTTTTTAAAGGAGGAAACAAAAGGTCTAGGTTATTGAGTGACTTTCCCCAAGCCGCAAAGCCAGAAAATGGCCAGGATTCAAATCTAGATCCTTTGACTAAAAATTCAACAATCTTATAGGCAAAGATTGCCTTTTCAGTGATTTTCCCAAATTAACACAGCCAGTTAGTAGCAGAATGGATTCAATCTCAGTTTTCTAGACTCCTAGTCTAGTTTGGTTTTTTTCTTACCATACCACTGTACCTTAGTCCAAGAATTTCTCATATGGGTTCCAGCAATGGATTTGAGAAACCATATTCTTTTCTGCTAACAAACAAAGTGAAGTGATGTGGCATAACTGTAGGTAGCAGGAACACAACTACAGAGACCAGTCCAGAAAGCAACTTTAAGGAATCTATATGTACTCTATATAGATGAAGCTTTCCAACTGGTCAAAATTCAAGTTGACACAACTTTATTTTTTTAAATAATAAAAGTATTTTACTATTTTCTAGTTACATGGAAAGATAGTTTTCAACATTTGTTTTTATAAGATTTTTTGTTCCATATTTTTCTCCCTCCATCCCCTCCCTCCCCCCCTCCCCAAGACAGCAAGAAATCTGATGTAGGTTATATATATCCAATCACATTAAACATATTTCTGCATTAGTCATGCTGTGAAAGAAGAATCAGAACAAAAGGCAAACACCTCAAAAAAGAAAAACAAAAAAAGTAGAAATAGTATGGTTCAATCTGCATCTAGATTCCACAATTCTTTTTTTCTGGATGTGGAGAGCATTTTCCATCATGAGTCCTTTGGAACTATCTTGGACCATTGTATTGTTCAGAAGAGTCAAGTCTATCACAGTTTGACACAACTTTCTTAAGCAAACATTAAGTATAGTGCATGAGAGATAGCATAATGGAGCAGATAGAGAGCTGGCCTCAAAGCCAGAAAGAGCTGGGTTCAAGTAGCACCTCTGAAACATACTAGTTTTGTGACCCTAGGCAAGGCATTTAATCTAGATAACCCTCTGAGACCTTGGAGAAAAAAGTGCTGACCTAATTAAGCAAGTTTGCTTAATTGGGAATTGCCTAAATGAATGAAATCACAGATTTCATTTCCCTATGCCCATAATCTCTTAGCACACGGTTGGAAATCTGAAGTGGTAGCCAAAAACATACACTTAAGAAAATTTCTATAGTATTTGAATAGTATGTGCCATTTGAGAATTAAAAATGAGTTTCAGGATTCAAGATTTTCTATCTAGAGAGCCAATATCTAGCTTCCCATAAACTAAAGTCAGCATTATGCATTAGTCTCTGTCGTAATGACTGCCATCCAGCCTTCTAGTTTCTGGGTGAAGTTGAAAAGTGTAGTAAACTTAGAAAATCAAGTGAAATTCATCTCAGAACAATCAATTGATCATTGTGTGATGTTTGGGAGCATGACACATCCAAAATCCAAACTTACTTTTTTTTTTTTAATGGATCAATACAAAACAAACAGGGTATGTCATGTAGAAAAAGAAAAAAAAAAGAAGCAAAAAAAAAAGTAACAAAGAACCTAATCTGACTCTATCTTCTATTGTCAGATTTCTAGTTTCTTAGTCTCCATGACCCAAGGAATCAAGTTACAGGAATCAATGCTTTTGAAACCAATGGCATGATACTACGGATAGGAAAACAAGATGCCAATTGGGCAAAAGACAAACCAAAACAAAAATTCAGCATAAATAAATAATTCCAACAACATGTTGTCAGCTTGATTTTTAGCTAACTGATGTGGTCATAGCATAGTTAATTTATATTTCATTTCATTCCTAGTCATTGAGTAGATCCCCTATGTGGTCAGGCTAAGCCAAGGTAAAAGTCACAGGTGGTAGATACTTGAGCATCATGACTGAACCGAAGAAACAGCTTTATGGGAGTGGAACAGGATATCTTTGTTCTTCAGAGTTATCATCTTTTCCTTGACCAGACAACATATCACCAAATTTAAAAGACCATAAGCCTGGAGGAAAGGGAAGAGGTGAAGGAAGGAACAATGCCCACCCAGGCATCTAGGAGGTACAAAGGGTTTAGGGGGAAGGAGAAAGACAGCTTCTTCCTGTTTTCCCCTACCTCACATGCACCCCCCAATTATATCACAAGGTGGCAGAAGTATGTTAACTATATTGATCCAGTAAGGTTATAACTTTGGAGGAACTAAAAATAATGGTCCAGAAAGGGAAAAAAAATTGGAACTTTTACTAAATCAAAGGAATGTGGCCTTTCACAGGCAGGAAGTATCCAATTGTTTTCTTGGATGCTTCATTCATCAGCTAGATTCAAACTCTTCTCTTTATCTCCCTTCCTTTTTCTCTTTCTCCCATTCTCCCTCTTTTCTTTCTCTCTTTATGAGCCTTGTTAACTGGAGATGAGATTTTTGTCAGATTTTTTTCTTTTTATATTGGATGTAGTACCTGAAATATTCATAAGGACCCTCAGAAAGGTACAATACCCTTCTTTATGCATGCTTGGTGGTTATGCATCATTTAGAATTTTGTATTACAGAAAACAATAAAAACCAATTCATATCAATACAGTACTTTGAGGCCTGCAAAGCACTTGCCACCTAATAAGATAGCACAGGAACTACAGTCATTTTACAGATCAGAAAACAGACTCTTAGAAGTTAAGTATCTGAGGCAGGAGTCTCAGATCCAGTGTTCTAACCACTGTTCCATGCTGCTAAAATTCTCTACCCAAAGTTGGGATCTGATTAATTGGCATATTTGTATTTTGAGCTTGGAAGTAAGAGCTTGAAATAAACCATATTGTCTTCTAAGTAATCTATATAAATTTTAATCATCTGTGATTGCAAAATTTTCATTCTTGGTGTTTTTGTTAGAAAATCTGAATGTGTGTGTGTGTGTGTGTGTGTGTGTGTGTGTGTGTGTGAGGGAGAGAGAAAGAGAGACAGAGAGAGAGACAGAGAGAAAGAGAAATAGATTTACCAGGTACTAAGATGTAGATATAAAATATAGGGCAACTAGGTGGTACAATGAATAGAGTACTGGAACTGAAATCAATAAGACCTGAGTTCGAATGCAGCTTCAGAAACTCAGATCACAAAGAGGACAAGTCACTTAATCCTGTTTGCCTCAGTTTCTTCATCTGTAAAAACAGTTAGAGAAAGTAATGGCAAACCACTCCAGTATCTTTGCCAAGAAAAACCCAAATGGGGTTACAAAGAGTCATATATAACCGAAACAACTGAAGAACAACAAGAAAAGATTTACAATAACCAAAGTCAAGAAGTTTGATACTTTCCCAAACATATTCTTTATTCTTACTTTACAAAACTAATTCTTCTGAAAAATCGGAGGAGGATTTTCACTCACATACCTGATAAAGAATGTGGGCACCACTGGCAGAATTGCAAAGTTGTCACAACAAAAGAAAAAGGGATTCTGTTCCCTCCTCCACCCCATCCCGCCCCCTCTTTGCCAATGCTGATAGGTCATTCTGTTCAGTCACTTCAGTCACATCCAACTCTTTGTGACCATATTTGTAATTTTCTTTGCAAAGATACTGAAGTGGTTTGCCATTTCTTCTCAAACTCATTTTACACATGAGAAAACCGAGGCAAGGGTTAAAGTTTCTGAGCACAGATTTGAACTCATGAAGATGAGTTTTCCTGACTCTAGGCCAGGCATTCAATCCACAGTGCCATCTAGTTGCATGATCACATATTAACTTTTCATTAAAAAGAGTTTACTCAAGGAAACCAGGGCTCTCCCAGACACTAAAATATTTCCTTTTCTTTAAAAACTCAGTTGTGCTATATAGGATCACTCAAAGACCCAGGAATTCAATAATTCAATAACATTTTTGAAATCCTTATTTTCTGTGAATAAGAAACCTCCAGCCATGCTATGTAACTGTGAAATGGAACAGGGCCACAATATCTATCCTGACTTATACCTCTAACAATGGAATACCTCTTTATGAAAAAGGGCTTCAGATGAACAATTCAATTCAGCATACAGTTAAGTAGAAAGTAAAATCACTTATCAGTATCACACACTTCAGAGATTTTACAGTGGCAAATGCAAGGATAAAAGCACATGCTCAGGGGGGCAGCTAGGTGGCACAGTGGATAAAGTACTGGCCCTGGATTCAGGAGGACCTGAGTTCAAATTTGGCCTCAGACACTTGACACTTACTGGCTGTGTGACCCTGGGCAAGTCACTTAACCCTCATTGCCCCACGCAAAAAAAAAAAAAAGCACATACTCAGGGTAGAAAACACAGTCAATTACTGTGATGAATGGCATTTACCCTGTTAGAGTTTGTGTTTATGATGTAAGTCCTTTATAGAAAGGGGCTTTTCATCTTCTTTGTCATGGACACCTTTGACATTCTGGTGAAGCCAATAGACTTCTTCTGGAAGCAATGTTTTTAAATGCATTAGATGAAATGCACAGGATTACAAAGGAAATCGATTATATCAAAATATAGTCATTCAAATATTTAAAAGAATACCACCACTACAAACAACAAACAGAACATCATAGACCCCTGCTATAGAGACTGATTGCCTCAAGTTGGCCTTATAGACCAGCTCTAATATGAGGTGAGTATTCAAAGTATTCAAAATTCTTGATACAAGAGGATTCATATGAGGTATTTCCTAATGACTTAAAAGAGACATAAGCCATTTTTGGAAGGAAGCACAAATAGGGTCAGAAACAAGCGTAAGCAGGGTCCTTTCCTAATCACTCTGAAGTTGTAGAGAGAAGTCTGAGCCTCATGGCTTTCACTCTAAAGTATTCTGTATGAAACACCAATATCAAAATGAGGGGTGGCATGCGGGATGCAGTCCCATTGTGTAACTAGCCCAAAGCTCCCTCTCAAAGAAGTTTTGTTTTCGCTTTTACCCAAAAGGTGGGCTAGATGGAAATAAATACTATCTCCTTGTGACATTCCCCTAGATTTAGTTGTGTGTTTTCTAGGGGATTTTTAGGGGGTAAGAAGAACTTGTGAAATGACGGAGGTAATCTTTCTCTTTGTTGTTGTTGCGGTTGTTATTTCAGTTGTGTTATACCTCTTTGTGACCCTCATTCTCCAGCTCATTTTACAGATAAGAAAACTGAGGCAAACAGTTAAGCAACTTGTCCAGCTTCATGCAGCTAGTAGGTGTCTGATGCCAGATTTGAATTCATTTCTTCCTGACTGTAGATCCACTACCTCACTACCTAGCTACTCCTGATTTATCTCTAAGAGAACTCTAGAGGGCCAGAAGACGAGAGGCGTGTAATGTCACAACTAAAGAGTATGGAATCAGGCCTTCTGAACTGGTCCATGAGCAACTAACCTTCTGTAACCCTCAACACCACTAGGAAGCTTGTATTTGTCTCCTGGATATATCAATAATGCTAGAAGTATATAATGATTTCAGTGGGGGGGGGGGGATGTCAATGAAACTGGCCATGTTTGTCAGAATTTTATCATTGGAAATTAATCCTGGCATTATAAAAAGTTGCTTTTCACAAGCAAGATAGAAGGTCAATCTTTCTTTTTAGTTTTATGGATGTGTTTTGTTTTTATATTACAAACATTTACAAATTACCTTCACTTCATGAGAGTTTTCTTAAAACAAAGTAAAATAACTAAGCATAACTAATAACATCATCTGAAAGTGTATGCGATATTCTACATTGGTAACAACCCACCAACTTCGCTAAAAAATATAGCAAAAATATATTTTCTCTCCCTTATGCCCAACCCTATTAGGAGAAAAGAAAAAAATCCTTTTGACATATATACATATTCAAGATAAACAAACTCAATCTTTATTGGCTCTGTCTCTGGTTCTGACTCTGGATCTCTCTCTCTCTCTCTCTTTTTCTGTGTGTGTGTGTGTGTGTGTGTGTATTATATATATATACATATATGCACACAAACATATGCATATACATACATACATACTTACATATGTATAATTCTGAAACCTAATTCTATCATCTCCTCTGTCAGGAAATGGATACTACATTACACCATCACTACTTTGGAATAATTGCTGATGATTGCATTGAACATAGTTCTTACAGCTTTCAAATTTGTCTTTACAATGTTGTTATTATATAAATTATTCTTTGGGTTCCACTCATTTAATATTCATCAGTTTATATGTCTCCAAAATTGAACATTTCTATAATCTTGTTATATAACAAATTGTTCCGGTTCTTATTTAAATCTGCATCAGTTCATAGAAGTCTTTTGTATGTCTCTCTGAAATCATCTATTTTCTCGTTTCCTGCAAACAATAGTGTCCCATCACATTCATAAGCCACAACTTATTTAGCTCAGTTGATGGATATCACTTTTGTTTCTAGTATTGGTTTGCTTTAGCTGCAACAAAATGAGCTGCTATAAATATTTGCACATATTTAGAACATTTTTCTATTTCTTTGATCATGTTTATATATAGGCCCAGCAATGGTAAAGCTTGTTCAAAGGGCATTCATTGTTTAGTAACTTTTTGTGTATAATTCCACATTGCTTTCTAGACTGGCTGTACTCATTCACTGATCCATCAACAATGCATCAATTTGCCTGTCTTCCTACAGCCTCTCCAATATCTATCACATTTTTTTCTTTTCTATCAATACCAATTTGATGAAAGAATCTCAGAATTAATTTAATTGACATTTCTCTAATTAGTCGTGATTTGGAGGCTTTTTTTTTTTTTGGTATGGCTATAGATAGATTGTATTTCTTCCCTTGAGAACTGCCTTCCTTTATTGCCTTAAATCTTTTATTGATTGAAGAATGACCTTATTCTTATAAATTTGAGTTAGTTCATTATATATCTTGGAAATAATACCTTTATCAGAGAAAAGTGTTGGAAAGTTGTTTTAACCAATTGTTTCTCTTTTAATCTTAGTTTTACATAATCAAAAGTATCTATTTCATCTTCATGATCCTCTCTATCCCTCATTTGGCCAGGAACTTTTCAGTTATTTATACATCTGAAAGGTAATTTCTCCCTCATGTTTCTCAAATTTGCCTTTGGTGCAACTTGTTATGACTAGTTCATTTACCATTATGAGATTATCTTGGCATGAGGTATTGATCTAAATCTAAATTCTTCCATATGTTCTCCAATTAATTAATCCAATTAATCTTCAGTTTGGAGGAACGATATGTTATCTCCTTAGAAAGATTTACTCGCCATATTGGGTTTAAGAACAAGTTCTGTAAACAAAGGTGACAGAGGGGCAAGACGAAATTGTGAAAATTGAGGGAATTTTCCATTTAAGGGAATATTCTTCTACACACAATTCCCTTACTCTTATTCTAAGTATTTATTAAGCATTTGGGATATTCCAGGTATGGTGCTAAGCATGGGGGATACAATAGGCAAAAACACAATCCCTGCCCTTAAGGAGTTCACATCTTAAAAAAAAAAGAAAAGAAAAAAAAGGGGGAGATGACATCCCAATTACTAAGGACATACAAGACATAGAGAATAAAAATGGAAAATAATCAGAGGGTAAAGGGATTACTGGGGAAGTGAAATAACATAGGGAGCAGATCTGAAGAATGTGCTATCTGATTTGATCTTGAAGGAAACTAGAGCAAGTAGGACATAGAGGTGAGGAGAAAGATTATTCTAGATCTCAGCACTAGTCAGTGCCAAGGCATAAAGTGCGAATATGTGGTATACTATTGGAAAATTGTCACATCATTGGAATTCAGAGAAGGCAGTAAAGTATACAGGAAACTGCTCAGGTAGGAAGGGACCTGGCTGGGCAGGGCTTTAAAATATCAAACAGATGTTAGGTTTGATCCTAAAAATAATATGGAGCTATTGGAATTTATTAAGTATGTGGGTGATAAAAGCAGACCTATGCTTTAGGATAATCACTCTGGAAGTTTAGTGGAGAGATTAGAATGGGGAGAAACTTGAGACTTATATATTAATATGGAGGCTATTGTCCAAAAAATAGGAGATGAGGGCCTCTACTAAGGTGACAGACAGGAAGCCAGGTGGTGCAGCAGATAGAGCATTTTTCTGGAGTCTGAGAGACCTGAGGTCAAATCCAGCCTCTAATACTTAATAGATGTGTGACCTTTGGACAGTCTTTTCACCCTGTTTGCTTCATTAGAGAAAAAAATTAAGTAATCTCTTCAAGAAGTACAATTACTAAATGGGACTGAGGGGTAGGAGAGAAGGACATTTTTGCTACCATGAATTATTCCCTTTTAAATATGGGTCTGAGAATTATAGATTGAGATAAGAAGGTTTGACTAGGTCTATTTTTTTTACTTAATCATATTTTGATCCTACATGATTATTTTCCAGAACTAGAGGTTGGGTCCTTTCAAGTGAGAGACACGATAAGGTAGGGGTGTGCTAGAACCAGCTTTAACTAGCTCAGTAGAGACAATTATGTAAGAGACAAATATGTGTAAGCAACTGACAAATTGTGAAATGGTAGAAATCCGGGCTTCATTTATTGTTCTGTTACTTGTCCAAACAAAACAAAAAGTGATGGAAAACTGGGGGAAAACAAAATATAATACATTTTAAAGTGATGGAGAAAATTTTAATAATTTAACTTAAAGTATATAAGATGTATCCTTTATATTTTTTCAGAAAGCCAATTTTAAACATTTATCAAATCACCACTGCACTAAAATCTTTAGAAAAGTCCTGCCATTATCTTAGTAATGCTGAGCAAAATTATTATTAATAAACAATAATTTGAGGAGATCCAGAGTTATCCCCTTCTTCTAAAGTCCTGATTTTAAAATGCAAAAAGTTCATTCTCTTGAAGGACATTACTGATAATGAGATTGAAGTAACTTTCCTCAATCTTGGTCAGACGCCCATCCAACCTTACAAGGAATGAAATCTAAGGTGGGGAAGCCCATTTGAGTGGGGATAAATTATTTTATTAGATTGCCCAAAGCTGGGGTGGTCTGAGTGTAGAGATAAGGCTCTCTGTCCAAGGGTGACATGATGTCACTGTCAGCCCCTTATTTAAACATAGCCCACCTCCCATTATGTTAACCAATCAGAATTCATTGCCACTCCTCTTCCCAAAGCAAAGAAACAAACTTATAAGTCTTGAATTTGTTTGTCTTATTAATAATCTGATTAAATTATCCAGAATCTATCTCTCAATGTTTTTATTTATTTATTTTAATTTTGTTTGTTTGTTTGTTTTTGCAGGGCAATGAGGGTTAAGTGACTTGCCCAAGGTCACACAGCTAGTAAGTGTTAAGTGACTGAGGCCAGATTTGAACCCAGGTCCTCCTGAATCTAGAGCCAGTGCTTTATCCACTGTACCACCTGGCTGCCCCCTCAAAATTTTTAAATTGCCACAATGCTAACAAAAACACCTTTCATCCATATACCATTTTAAGGTTCATAAAATGCTTTACATGTGTTACTCCATTTTATTCTCAACAACTCTGGAAGGAAGGTAATATTATTATCATCCCCATCTTACAGATGAGAAAACTGAGGCAGACACATTAAGTAACTTCCTAGAGTCACACAGCTACTAATTGTTTTAAACTGAATTTGAATTTAGGACTTCCTGACTTTGAGTCCAATGTTCTATCTACCCAGGTAGACAGTTGTCTTCTCCAATCCTTTCTTTTATTCTCACATATTTGCCTAGAATTGATTCAATATTCAGAGTGCCACATTACTGTGGTTTCAATGTGTTTATGAGCACCAGTGAGCAGCCTGTTAACATTCTCTCTTTTTTGGTGGTTTGCTAATTCATTAGCATACCCACCACAACAGTAATACTTTCCAGCAACAATTTGGTCTTCTAATTTAGAAAATCTACTAAAATAAAACTGTTCAATCCATGAGACCAAGATCAAAATAGGATCACAAACAAATAGTCAAAAGCAGCTATGGTCTCAATGGATTCTAGTCCACACAGCAAGTTCCACTGTTTATATTCATTGCAAAACATATAAAACTATCTGTATAAATATTATGCAGCTGGTTAACTACATCTCTAGAAGCACATGTCCAATTAGTTCTGTTTCTATTAAACTTTTTTTATATCTGTTCACAGCTTCCAGTTTCACAACTTGTTCATATATAGAACATTACATAAACATCATAACATAAGCCAAACTAGATATCAGTGGAACAAATTAATTTTGGCAAAGAGGAAAACAATACCATCAGAGGATTTAGCAATAGGAAATAGATGGGAGAGGTTAAAAAAAAAAACTTTTAACCATTAAAGAAATAAGGGAAACCCAATTTTTACTCCCATAATCCCAACACATGACCAATTTAATGCCTTTAATTTATTATATAAACTCACTATATCCTCAGAAGCTGAGTAATCAGAATTGTCCACCACTATAATAGTGTCTGAACCCAACAAGAAATCGGAAAATGAGAGCAGGAAATACTTGTAGTTCCTCTATGGTCTGTCATTCTAATCCAGATATCTAAAACTAGCAGTATATTCAAATTAATAAGCCATTTATAGCTCTCATCAATATTGTTAAAGTATTTTCCAGTCATCAATGGTATACTTTATAAAGTCTTCCCGAAACATATTACAACACAAATATGAGCAATTATAATATAAAAATACAACACAAGTGCATTTCTAGTATGCAATAATCTTAGTTAAAATTACATACAAAGAAAAATACTCCATTTATATACCTTCTAATTTGAGCATTCCATGTTGGTTGCACACACACACACACACACACACACACACACAAAAGAGTATAATTATCAATATTAATACCGTCAACACACAGTTGTGGCAATGTTGCATCAATTACTGTCTATAACAAAGATCAAAATACACTATGGGTCACATCATGCCCAACCCAAATGATTCAGTATATCCAACTAGATTTATATCCAACCCATTTAATCTGAATCAACTGATTTTGGAGAGGTTGCCTCTTCTCCTTTCTTCCTTATCACCTATCACTCAGGTACCTTCTGTCACTCTCATTCATTCCTGTCTCACATGATGAAGAAGCCTTACTCCTTACCAAGGCTAAACCCTCTACTTGTTCAAATTATCCCATTTTGTCCTGTCTTCTCCAAAAAAGTTTGCCCCCAACATCCCCACTCTTTTGCTTATTTTCAATATCTCCCCCTCTACTGGCTTATTACCTACCGCTTTTAAACATGTCCATGTCTCTCCTGTCCTGAAAAAAAAAACACTCACATGATCCTTTCATGTCTGCTATCATCCTATTTCTCTTCTGCCCTTTGTTGCTAAACTCCTTGAAAAGACATGTATAATGGGTGCCTCCACTTTCTCTCTTCTCATTCTCTTCTTAACTCCTTTTAATGTGGCTTCTGACCTTATTATTCCACCAAAACTTAATTAGGTCACAGGTTCTACAGGACAATGTCTAGCAGGTAAAAGCTGTCCTGAACTTCTTACTTTTAAACTGGCTTAATGGCTTTCATCTTTCAATCTGACCTTGAATTCTTTACCATCATCCTCATCCTCCTGCCTCTTGAATTTTGGATGAATTTATTGTGAGTTCAATAGAAAGGGCAAGCAGGGAATTTACCATTAATGAAAGTTAACATTAACGAATTTTCTTTCTTTGGTGATCCAGGAAACAAATTTTAACATATGCATTGCTCCAGATGTTCATGGCTCTACACCAGTGGATAGTCTCCAGGGTATCTCTCTATTCTCCCATCCCTTCAAGATCTAAAACTTATGTCACCTGGGCTTCTACTCCTGTCACTCATCTATTAAGGGCTGTACTAACACAAAATTAAGCTGCTTATATTGGCTGTTGAAGTCTGGCACTCATTTCCCTCAGGTCTGGTTCAGTTGCTCTTTTAAATGTTTCTATTTCTTCCATACATCAATTGGGGTATTCTTCTACCATCCAGGTAATCAAAAATTTTACATTATTACCTTTGAAATGAGCTTCAAGTTAACTAAGGCATATCAAGCCCCTCCTTCCCCTTAACTCTTTCCAATCTATTTTTGATTCTCTCATAAAGTCTTGGAATCTCTAATTTTTTGAAAGTTTTTTTTGCAACACAGACTGACTCCCTTGAATTTCCCTCTGTTAATTTAATAGTTCACTTTTGTGGGAGGTTATAGTACCGAGAACTTCTGAACTCTTTTTGTATTCCAAATTATATTTCATAGATACTAATTATCTTGCTGATATTAATCTTTTTCTCCATCATTTCTGTTTCACTTGTAAATTAGCACATTTCTCTCTGTATTAAGCTAAAACTCCTTTAATATCTGTAAATACTCTTCATAAAGTCTAAGCTGCCTCAGTTCCCTTTTTGGCTCTATGAGTCTTGTAACCATTAACAAGATTCCTCATAATCCTCATTTAATTTAGCTGCTGTGTCATCAGTTATGAACCTACCAGTTAAATTTCAAATACATTAGCCATTCATCCTAAGCCATTTTTCCAATTTGGTTATAACTTGAAGTGTGCCCTACCTCTTTCAGTCTTCAAATGTATTGACACATTCTAATATCTTGTTACCTGATTCCTTTTAGTTGCTAAACACTCACAACTAGAGATGGACATAATCAAACAATTTAATTCAACTACATCATTAATTTAGATTGGGACATATGATCAAGTAAAAGTCAAATTTTCCTGTACAAAAAGTGAGGAAGCATCATCTTTTCCCCAAACTTTCCCTCCTCTTAAATATATACTAAATTATAGATTTAGGGTGGGAAAAGACTTTTCAGCACCATCTATTCCAAACGTCTCATTTTCAAAAGATCGAAATGACAGCACTAAATTGAAGGGATACAGAGAACAGAAAAGAGAGAGAATATATCTTCAGGGCTGATTACATGACTAAAAGATATTTGCAGAGTCGGTCTCTTACCACTGTCCCTGGAGTTTCTTCCACTCCAGCTACCTTTCCAGACCTGGAAAAAAGTAAAGATATAATGGAATTAATGTCAAGGATCCTTTCATTTCTGGGCTTCATGAACAAAACTAACTACAGCAAAATCTCACTAATTACAGACAGTAAAATAGTTAGAAATTATCCTTTGTTTTCTTTTGGAATATTGAAACAGGACTTTTTTACTTTGAAACTATCACAACTTTATGTCTCTATCATAACTTTACAAAATTCAACTTCAGTCTTTTTTGCAAATATACCAAATATTCCCTACATCCAAACCTTGCATCAGACCCCTTCACAACAACATGTGCAAATCTGTATTCAAAATAAATTTGAATGATAAATAATTATCAAATCACTGTAATTTGAATGATACCAAAGGGCAATTTATATCCTATTATATTGGTCAATCCAAAAAAAATTATTTAAAAATCATGCCTGTAAATGGAATTCAAAATAACAAAAATGTATAACAGACAGAAGTTTAAAAATATGATGGCTTTAAATATTCCTTTGTTCTTTGGCTGAGCAAAAAATCTTTACATAAACTAACTCACATATGAATGTACAAATCTACAAAAATCTATATAATATTTTACTGTTTGCAATATGCTGAAGTTCTCCACCTCCTCATTTGCTAAGCATAAGGAGTCAAATTCTACAAAACTTTTCAATGTGAGGTTTTAAAAGATGTTTAGTGCTCAATTAAAAGAACCCTTGATTTCAATTCTAATCAGATTTGTATGGAAATTCTCTCTTACTGAAAAAAAAAAAAACAATACTCTCCAGACCAAATTTAGACAGATCAACAAATATTTAACTAACATATGCTTAAGCAGATACAGAAGCCCAGATAAAAATGTAAATATACACATACATTTAACTTTGAAACAAAATACATGTGTATAAATTTATATGCATATCTATACATGTGGCTATTTGTGTAGCCATACATACATTAAATTTATATTGTATATTGCATAAACATATATGTCCCTTAGGTATATATGTGTGCTTAGATTTAATGTGTACACGTGTATATGGATACACATATGCATGTATATGGACACACAAATTATAAATTTCAGAAGTCATCTCAGAGTTGTTTTTTCCTATCACATTGACAGTTTATTACTTTGTAGGCTATATGACTAGGCTTTTCCATATCTGAATGTATGAATCAACAGATTTAGTATATATACATCATAGAAAAGTATGACTTCTCAGAGTAATATAAATATTTGAACTTTTTCTTTGGTCAAGATCTTTGGTTTCATTGCTACAGGGAAATGCAAGTGAGGAAACTCCCTCCATTAATGCAGACTAGAACCTGCTTTATAGCAAAGTTTCAGAGAGTTTCTAAGAGCATTAAAAAGAAGAATACTTTGCTTAGGGTCACATAGCCAGAAGAGAATGTAGGCAAGACTAGTGCCTAGGTCTTCCTCACTATAAAGTCAAATTGCTATCCACCCCAACCTTGCTTTAAAAGCTATAAATACAACTTCAATTCAAAACACAAAAACCAACAAACAACTACCAAGAGACAATATAGCCTAAGGATTTCATGCCTTTTCTTACTAGACACCTGCTGACATCACGAACTGTTTAAATTAGTTCTGGTTTTCTTTACCAGGAAGAGCTGGAAAGCAACCTTTAGCCTTTCTAGCTTCTGAAATTTTCTGCAGTAAATGGTTGGATATATGCAAATCACTTTATAACTCTAAAATCTTATTTAAATGTTTGCTATTGTTGATGGTGTTGTTGTTTCAGGGAAGCTATGTCAGGTCTTTAGACAGCCTATATTACCTGAAAACTTGCCTCTCCAATTTTAAAATGTTTTCATTATCTTCTCCTTATAATAAAATAATTCATTATCTCCTTTTTTATAGGTACACATGCCTACCTCTGACAGCATCTTTGCTGTTAGTATGTATGTTAGTTTTAGGAGCTTCTCTCCATGATTTTCTCTGATATAAGTCTTTACATCCTATATTTCTTGTGAGCAAATAGAAAAAGAAAAAAAAAAAGAACGTGGAGGTCTATGTTGTAGTGTTTCCATTTCCTTTTCCATTGAAGATGATACTCTTACTGACCTAGTTACTTCCTCTAGCATTCCTTTTATCTTCTCCTCCACCCCCTCATTAAAAAAAAAAAAAAAAGAACACTTAATTTCCATAGATTGGTATAACGTGTGTCTATTAAATTCTTAGTGTCTTGAGTTTGCTCTTGCTTTTGTCAGAACTTTCTTTGCTTAATGAACTAAGCTTTCACTCTATGTTCCTTAACCCCAATCCCAAGCAATCTGAAAACATATTGTAACAAAATATAATGGTGTAAAAACCAAATTTTCAAGTGATTTGTGACCTTTTAACAGATAAAGATTGTTTATCATCATCCTAATTCATCTTCGGAAACTGAAGAGAATAAATACAGGGTGCTCCAAAAATCTTAGTGTAATTTTAAACCTTAATTAGCCTAAATTAATTTCATTTAATAGCTATTAAAACTTCAAATTGCACTAAGACTTTTGAGACACCTTGTTTACTAAGCCAGTTTTACTCTTCCTTTTCCCATTTCCTCTCCCACCTCTACTCCTTCCCCCCCCCTCCACCTCCCCCAAAAAGAGTTTAAAAATCAATTTGGGGGCAGCTGGGTAGCACAGTAGATAGAGCACCAGCCCTGGAGTCAGGAGGACCTGAGTTCAAATCCAGCCTCAGACACTTGACACTTACTAGCTGTGTGACCCTGGACAAGTCACTTAACCCCAACTGCCTCACAAAAAAAAAAATAATAATTTCAATTTGATTACTCCTCTGGAGTTTGAGGATCTGGGTTTGGATTGAAATTTTGCTATTTAATTATTGTGTGATGTTAAGCAAGTACTTTTAGCCATCTGGAGCCTTAGTTTCTTCCTCTGAGGATGATTGGAAGGAACTAGATCAAGTGTTCTTAATGTTTTGCCTGATGGATTTCTTTGGCTGTCGAAGTTTGTGGACCCCTTCTCAGAATAATGGTGCTGGTTGTTTGGTTTTTTTTAAAATTCATAAAATAAAATATGTAGAATTACAAAGGAAACCAAATTACATTGAATAGAGTTATCAAAATTAACACACATATTGCATGAACTTATGAACTACATCATTTCTATGGTACCTTCCAGCTCTAAATTTAGTGATTCTAACTCTTCCAGCCAAGGATGAAGTTGCACAAGAATGAGGTAATGGGGCAGCTAGGTGGTGCAGTGCATAGAGCACTGGCCCTGGATTCAGGAGGACCTGAGTTTAAATGTGGCCTCAGACACTTAACACTTACTGGCTGTGTGACCCTGGGCAAGTCACTTAACCCCAATTGCCTCACCAAAAAAAACACAAAAAAACAGGATGAGGTGATAATGGAAATAAAGAATGTAATTAAACCTATCAGACATTATTCATAAGGTGGATAGTTAGCCTTTGAGTACTTAGATGACTCTTAATTCTTCCCTCCTTTGCCTGGATATGTCATTATTTCTAATGTATTTTGCTTTCAGAGCTTTGCCAAGGCAAAGTCTTATCTCAGTTCTTGGGCTCTAGCCAACATTTTGTATTGGAAAATGTATAATCTTTTCAGCTCTTTTAATCCATTTTCTTTGGATATGAACAATACATGCTAGGCTTCACATATACCTACACCCTCAGCTTTCCCTATCCATTCCTTTCTCTGGCAACCGGTACCAGCAAGGACTCTTCTGTTCTTCCTGCAAATCTAAATCATATGTTTTGAAATAGAGACAAGAGAACCTTTCCCTTCTAAACTTCTAATGTCCTTTTACCTATACTTCAAGACACCTGCTTCAAATTGTGCCTCTATTACACACCCTTTTATTGTCATGCCAGTGTGGTATAGTAGGGTCCTGAAAAGGGAGTCAGAAAACTTGGGTTCCAGCTCTATCTCTGTCCCAGAACAAGCTGTGTGCTGTTAGGATGGTCACTTAATTGTTTTTCATTTTACATTATTTATATGCAAAATATTTTTTTTCTTCAGTTGTTTCCAACTTAGTGTATATTTCTGTGAGATATTGAGACTCCGGGTTTCTGAAAAATCTTCCAGCTGAAGACTGACTCCCATTCTCTCTAGTTTGGTGGGTTTAAAGTCATGACTCAACCTCTTGGATAGCTAGCCTAGAGTTGCTTTTATTCTTTTTTTTTTTTTTTTTTTGGTGAGGCAATTAGGGTTGTGACTTGCTCAGGGTCACACAGCTAGTAAGAGTCAAGTGTTGGAGACCAGATTTGAACTCAGGTCCTCCTGAATCCAGGGCCGGTGCTTTTTATCCACTGTGCCACCTAGCTGACCTGAGTTCCTTTTATTCTAATGTTAACTGCTCTTTCCTAATGATATCAAGGCAGATAGGTGGTATGTAATTTAAAATTCTAAATGTGGGTTCTAATCTGCTCCCCACCCAATTTTGGTGAGAAACTGACTAAAATCACTGATAAATGAGTTTAGGTTTTTTAAGTGTTTATTAAAAGATATAAGATAGTAAAGAAAGAGAAAGATCAAGAACAGATTTCTTATAGCATGGAAACCCTAGCCTTCCTAAACCTCCCACTTCTGAAGTTCTCTGCCACCAAGCCGATGTCTCGTACCAAAAGAGGAAAAAGCCCTCCACCAGCATCGACTTCCTACTTTGCATCCTCCTCCCAGAACTGGTAGGCTCCTCAAGTTGATTGGCTGGTAGTTTTGATAGACAGTAATGTCACTTCCTGACTCCAAGGACCTGACTGCATGGCTTGCCCTCAAACACCTTCTCCTCATGGCAGAACTTTCCTACAGTAACTCTCCAGTAGATGGCGTCACTCCAATCATTACAGTGGTGCAGTGGATAGAGTGCTGGGTTGGCTGGAATCAGGAAGACTCATCATTGTGAGTTCAAATGTGGCCTTAGACACTTAGTAGCTGGGTGACTCTGGGCAAGTCACATATTCCTGTTTGCCTCAGTTTCCTCTTCTATAAAATGAGCTGGAAGAAAGTTGCAAAATGCTCAAGTATCATTGACACAAAAACCCCAAATGGAGGTCATGAAGAGTCAGATGCAACTGAAACAACTGAACAACAAACTGATATCAAATTCCTATCTGGGCAAATCCTTCCCTTCCTGCCTTATGCCTGGAATGCAATCCATTCCCACCTCTGCCTCTCAGAATAAGTCACTGTCATCTTCTACGTGAAACTTTCCCTGATTCCCAGCTGCTGGTGTCTTCTTGACCAAAATTACTTTGAATTCATTTGAACAGTCTTTTATATCCATATGTTGTTTCCATGGATAGAATGTAAGTTTGGTGAGGGCAGGGACTATTTCACTTTTGCTTTTGTATTCCCATACCAAACATAATACCTGGTACTTAGCAAGTGCTAAATAAATGCTTATTGCTAAAGTGATTTCGTAGAGGGCTTTTATATTGGATCCAAGCCCCATAATTAGCTCCACTGAACCTAATTACTCCATTTTCTTTCAGCACAAGTTTTCTTACTACAAAGACCTTCTTTCTTCCTCAAAGCCCATGGACACTATGTGCCTCTTGGTATGCTTTTCTGCTCCTAGCTCTTCCATATATTCATAAAAAATATATCCTGAACCCAGTCCCCAGGCCTTGGAGTTCTAAAGGAATGTTATGATAATAGAATGACAGATCAGAAAAGGATCTCTGAGTCCATCATGCCCTACCCCATCATTTCCATAGACAAGAAGAATGAGGCCCAAAGTGGTTAAGTAATGTGCTCAAGGTCATCCTGGTAGTATAAGAGGTAGGATGGATCAGAAGCCAGATTCTTTGATTTCAGAGCTCTCTTTATTGGAACACATTGCCCTTCTTCTTTCTCTATGATCTGCAAACTTAGGGTATCTCTCTTAGAGGTTTATTTCTCCAGGTTTTACTAAGGAGCAACAAAAACTTTTCACATATAGGTTATGATATCAATCATAGCACCAGACAATCTTTTCTCTCCTTTTCCCTATAATAACTAAAGTAGAATCATATTCTACAAATAATAGTTTTGGAGATTTTTACTTTTCTCTCTTTTTATTTACCTCTATTTGACTGGTACTGGCTAGATGTCAGAGAGTAAATACAAATGATAGTGTGTGTTTATCACTGAGGAATCAGAGAGACCTTTCTAAATGTTAAGTCATTTAAGAGAAGACCCTATGAGGTAAAAGTCTAATTTTAGTCCTTTATCCTTGTTTTTCATCTGGAAAGAGAGAAGCTTGAGAAATTAGAAGAGGTGTCCTAAATCCCTTAGAAAGCCAAAGCTAGGATTAGAATAGGGGTAATTTGGGGAGCTAAAATCTTCTTTTTTACAAAATGAGGAAAAATCTTTTTGATGCTTGTTTCAAGGGTAAGTATACCATGGTTCTGGGGGAGATTGTGGGCAGGTAGTGTGTGTGTGTGTGTGTGTGTGTGTGTGTGTGTGTGTGTGTGCATTTATCCCTGAATATCTCAGGGAACATTTGTCTTTTATTCTGGAATGGTTGTCATGTTGTCCTGTCTGTTGACAAGTGGATAACAGCCATGACCTCAGAGACTTCTTCTGACTGTATAATTGGAATATTTGTCTCTAAACAGTTAGTTCATTTAAATCTCCAATAAAAATGAGCATTACTGGGCAGCTAAGTGATGCAGTGGGTAGAGTGCCAACCCTGGATTCAGGAGGACCTGAGTTCAAATATGATCACATACACTTGACATTTACTGGCTATGTGACCCTGGGCAAGTCACTTAACCCTCATTGCCCCAACCCACCCCCCCAAAAAAATCTACTTCAGCTGTTTAAAAAAAAATTAGCATTACTGTCATTAATGCTGGTTCCAAATATCATGGCATGAAAATCCTTTTGGTTACCAAAGGAGATAACACTGGGCCTATAGTTGCTGTGGCTGGTTATAACTACTCAATATTAAATAAATGAATCAAAAAACAAACAACAATGAAATAAAAATCCCTTGATTTTTCTGTCTACTCTTCATCATGATTTTTCAAGTTCATTGCTTAATATGAAAAACTAATTAGCAAGCACCTTTGCGGATGATGGAATAGATTTGAAAGTGACCTGGAAATGGAAATGAGAAATGGTCATTCCTGAGGCATTATGCAGTTTCAGATCTTGTAGCATTCTGATGGTGAAGAACTTAACCTTTTAAATAGAGGCAGATAGGTGGCATGGTAGATAGAGAGCTGGGCCTGGAGTCAGGCAGAACTTTGTTCAAATATGGGCTCAGATACTTACTAGCTGTGTGACCCTGGGAACCTTTCTCTGCCTCACTTCCCTCATCTATAAAATAGGGAGAAGAGTAGTACCTACTCCCCAAGTTGTTGTGACAATAAAATGAGTTAATATTTGTAAAGCATTTTGTAAACCTTTAAGTACTACAGAAATTCTAACTCTTGGTATTCTTATTGTTAAGCAAGAGAAAAAATGTATCATCACTGAGTTTAAAGGTGAATAGGAATCAGCAAGTCAGCTCCCCCATGTAAACCTCTGTAACTTTAATTTAATAGAGCTTCCTCCAAAAAAACCCCAACTATTAGCTAAGTCTCTCAGCATGGTATCACCAAGTCCCCCTTCTCTAATTTCCAAAGCCAGCCACTGGTACAACACTTTAAAAAAAGCAAAACAAACTGATAACAATAACAACAAGAAAAATCCATGAAGCTATACAATCAGTAAGAGAACATTTCTCCCCTCTTCTTTAAGGACCCTTTTTTTGTGAGGCAATTGGGGTTAAGTGACTTGCCCAGGGTCACACAGTTAGTAAGTATTAAGTGTCTGAGGCCAGATTTGAACTCAGGTACTCCTGACTCCAGGGCTGGTGCTCTATCCAGTGTGCCACCTAGCTGCCCCAGGACCCATTTTTTTTTAACTCATATTTTGTTCAGCTCTTTCATCTATGAAGGACAGTATGTCCATAGTGGAGGAAGAAATGACAAATCAGTCTAGTATCCTTGCCAAGAAAACTCCATGGGCAAGATGGTCCACAGATTCATGAAGACCTGGACACAGTTAAACAACTGAATGACAAAAGTGCAACAGTGAAGAGCCAGCCTTGAAACAAGGAAGAAGGGGTTTTAAGGCCTACATCTGACACATGCTGACTCTGTGTCACTGGGCAAGACACATTAGTGCTCTAAACAATTAACACTATAAGTGGCAGAGATGATGCTAAGCTATGTTGGTTAGAAGAGTTTCTTCACCTGGGAATTCCCTACATCAATGAAATTAGAAGTTCAGTTGTTGTTGCTACCCTATTTCATCCAAATGTTTCCAACACAAAGGATAAACCTCTAAGTTCAGGCATTTTGTTTTGTATAGAAGAGAGTAAAAATGAACACTTTCACTTTGCAATTAGGAATACCTCAGTTCAAATTCCATTCAGATAACAATAGCTCTGTGCTTCTGAGTAAATCCCTTAACATCCATGTTTCCAGGTCATGCCCCAAGGATTTTTCAACTAAGATATTGATAGGATCTACATTGGTAAAGTAAGGGTGCACAATGGGAGATCTCCATGTCCCATCCTCATAAAGTCATAGAGCCTTCATGCATTTGCCATAGGTAAGCATAATATTTGTCTGGCTACACCACACTTGATTAGGACAGGCTAGGTATTTCTGTGGCTTTTGTGGTCTGCTATGAATTTTTTTTTAAAGGTAACAATATTGAAATTCAAAAATTAGGTCAAATGGTTGTCACTCCACATACCTACCACCCTGAAACACAAGGTGTTGTTTTGTTTTCTTTTCCTTTTTCTCTTTTCAAAAACATGCCTTTCAATATGGCCAATATAGGTGAAAATCTATTTAAGGACATACTTTACATAAAGACAGTGAATATAATGTAAGGAGACTGGGAGTGTTCTTCAAGGGTTTATACTGTTTATGTGAACCTCATTCCCTGAAGGTATTGGATGTTTTACTTAATTTGAAATATCACTTAGTCTTCAGCATTCATGTTTCCAAACTGGACATATGCCCCTGGATAGATTATCAATGTGCATGTTTTTATAGAAATATTCTGATTTCCTTTTACAGATAATATTATACCAGTTGTATCACACTGAAGACCCTTTTAATAAGATCTATAATCATTCAACAGAGTTTGTTTTAACTATCTGCACCAAAAAAAAAAGCAAGTAGATGAAGAATGCTTGCGATCCAAACCCCATGTGATCGTATGAGTTTGACAATGAAGGGCCTAGTTCACAAGAATAATCAATTAAAATAAGAAGGTATTAGATGGCAAGCACTGGTAAATTCTTTCCCTATTCCTCCTTCCTCACCTAGTGACTTCACCAATGACTTTGTGTTGTGCCTTCCCTCAACTAAGGATATGTGCTCTTGTGACCCTTACTCTGGGCATGGACGGTGGCATTAGCGATGGGTACAAAAGTTCTTATTTATGCATCTTTACTCAAATAGTGTCAAAAGATTTAGAAGATTCCAAATCAATGTTAGGTGCGTTCCCAGTGAAGGCTTTGTGAGAGGAAATGGATAAGGAGAAACACAGGATAAGGAGTGGAAAAGTTGCAATCTGAACTATTGGAAGTAGTACCTACATTGATGAAAACATAGATCCATTAAAATATTGAAGTTCTCTGTCACCCAACCCTGAATACAGAATGAAGACACCCTTTCAAGGGCACAAAATATATCAGTTTGGAAGCTAGAATTCCATCAGCCTGTATTCGATTAAGGCCACTGTAGGCAAACTAAATACTTTTTCAATTGTGCCATAATAAACAAGATTCAAAGAACCATTTGTCTGTTCCCAAATCAGGTGATTTGAAAGTATTTTTTCTTACCTAAGCCATTTTAGCAAATAAAACAGAGTTTTATGCTCAGCTTTCTGACACTCTGAGGCCCCACAAATTGAGCTGGCAATGCAGAAGCACCAATAGTAACTCATTCTGTCAGTAACTCTCATCTCTCACCCTGAATTAGTATGCGTCTTAGCTAATATGCTATGAAAGTCACTTTTCAATAACATTACAGGCTATGAATACTAAACTGAAATGATATGAGCCATACAAAGACTGGCTGCTAATCTGATTGGAAGGCTCTAATATGACGGAGCCCTTGGGCAGAGTGACAAACCATCAGTCCCATTTATTCCCCCTTCCTACAAGTCACACCCCCCCTTCTCTTTTTATTCCACTCACAGAGGACACAACAAAATACATTTAGAAAAGCAATGCCATACTCGATCCTGATGTTCCTGTTAGTTCTAATATTCAGCCTGTATTTGTGATGTATGAATAATTAGTCTGTTGGCACAAAAAGTCAACTTTTGCTTTATTTTTATGACTGATAAATGGCTTCAACTCTCTTTTAATTCATTGGGGGGGGAGGGAAAGGGAATTATCTTTTTAATTTATCATCTCACTGGAGTTCTTTTTCCTGCAGATCATGGGCAATTAGTTCCATTGCTTAGATTAGAATGCCAATGAGGTAAATATCATAGGTTTAGTTCCTTCCTAAAACAAACCAAAAAACAAACAAACAAAAAATTCCATTCTGAGGCCAAAGGCAGTCTTCCTACACTTGGCAAGCAATGTAACACACATGGGACACTGATCACAAGGTAGGCAAGAGAATGAAGGATTGTTGTTATTGTTCAGTCATTCTGTTCATGTCCAATTCTCTCCCCATTTGGGGTTTCCTTGGCAGATATACTGGAGTGGTTAGCCATTTCCTTTTCCAGATCATTTTACAGATGAGGAAACTGAGGCAAACCACAACTTGCCCCGGTTAACACAGCTAGTAATTGTCTGAGGCTAAATTTGAACCTAGGTCTTTCTGACTCCAGGCTCAGTGCTCTATTTAACAACACCAATTAGCATTCTACTTTAGGGGGGGAAATCATTACTGAAAATTCCCATTTAAAAGGGTAAAGGGAGAGACTACTAATCAAAATTATCATTTCCTAATCAAGCACCATGGTTCAAGTCACCTGGCTTCTTTTCCTGTAACGTGTAGTTAGGCCCCTGAGCACCTTTGTCTGGATAGTGTCATTAGTGACCTCTGATGGTGCTGTGAGCCCTGAGATATCCTGAAATCAATGAATGAAGAGGACACTGAACATGTTAAAGAATCAGAATTTGGATGAAGAAAAATTTAACCTTCACAAAGCTCCCAGAAGGCATCTTGGCTTCTGTTAAGTGATTCATTTCTTGCTATCCCTTTAGCTGAATCCATAGAACCAAATGGCACAGGTTGGGATTTGTAGTAGAGAAGGATGTTGTGTAACCATATGAGTAACTATGGTAGTAGCCTGGGGGACCTAAAGTAGAGGACCAGAGAAAACAGAGCTAAAGCCAGAAGGAAAAGAGGAAAGAAACTTTAAATTGGGATATGGGGTTGGTCCTTTCAGTAGTTATTATCCCAGCTGAAAGACACCATTTGGATGCAACTGCCTGAATTTTTGGAATTGCTGGAAGCTATGCAAGTTACTCGTTGCTTGTCTCTTCTTTCACTTGCCCACACTCCCGGTGCCAACACTTCAGTGACAGAGTTTCTTTTGAATAATTCATCCTCTGGCTCCTGATTTCTGTGGACCCCAAGCTGTTGGCTGGCTGCCTTAGCAAAAAAGCAGGCCTCCTTAGTCAAGTGACTTTCACTAGAAACTAGGAGGATTTAGAATTTTTTTTTTTTTTTTGGTAAATGGCAGCATCATCTGGAGTTATTCCTGTAACTGTAGCTGCCAAGAGTGAACAGCACTAAATATGTATGACAGAATATGGCATCTCAAACCTGGGAGTTAAAGCCTATGGCTCCAACACAATGCCAGATTCTCAGAAGTGGAATGTACTGAAGAGACCACTAGTACAATCTCACCAGAAACAGAAATTCCCCCCTACGACGTCCTTGGCAAGTGTGTACTCAGCTTCCATTGCAAATCTGCTAGTAATGGCAAACCCATGACCTCCTAAGGCAGCTCATTTCCCTTTTTATCACCTTTAATTGTTAGAAAGATTTCCCTTCTATTGAGCCGAAATGAGACTACTATTTCCACCCACTATTCCTTGTTCTACCTGGATCCAAGAATAAACTCAATCCCTATTTCACATTATAGCCCTTTCAATATTTGAAGACAAAAATCACATTTTTCCCCCTTTACCCCCAGCAAGTCTCCATTTCTCTGGGCTAAATATTTCTATTTTCTTCAACTGAGACTTTGGTGACATGAATTGTCAAGAACTATATGAGGTACCTCAAAGACCACCTAGTCCAACCTTGTCATTTTATAAAGCATCTGGGACCCAAAGAGGTTATGTGAGTTGCCCAAGGTCATGAAGCAAGGATCCAAACCCAGGCCCTGTGACTCCAGCACCAGTGCTTATGCTATGGTATCACATTGTCTCACCATCCTGGTCCTCCTCCTCTGAGCTGCATTCCGGTTTATTAATGTCCTCCCCAAAATTCAGCCCCCAGATTTGGTCTAAACCTGTTATTTCCTTGGTGTAGAGAATTTCTAGTAAGGAAATCTACTCTGCCAATGAATACCAGTAACTGTTCTATAATTTACCATCTTAGAGAACTTCTTGAGGCACTAAAAGTTTGTGATTTTTCCAGTACTCCCCCATTCTTTCAAAGTCCTGAATTCCCCCAATTCCAAATTCCTTCTTGATAAGATTAAATTGACTCTCCTCAATCTTGGTCAGACCCATCCAATCTTACAAGGAATGTATTCTTTGGTGGAGAAGCTCTTGGTGTTCAGTTCAGTCTTGGGTACAGACAGATCTTTTATCTAGATAGGAAGGCCTCTCCTCCAGGGAGGGGTCAGTCAACCCACTCATTGAAAAGGGCATGCATTCTTTGAAGAGATTGTCCAAAGCTGAGGGTAGTCTGATATAGCCCTTCCTTTTAAAATAGCCTAGCTCCAAATTAAGTAAGGCAATCAGATTATATTGCTGTTCAATGCACAGACACCTCAGTCCATTATGTCCAAAAGGCATAAAAACCTGAAGAAGTAGAGGGGAGGTTAAGGAGCCTCTTTTTTGTCAATCTCTGACCAGTCCTTATTGATAAAATTGATTTTATGTTACCCAGAATTTTGTCTCTCATAGTTACTTTATTTGTCACACAAGGATCATATAATCAATA
This sequence comes from Dromiciops gliroides, assembly GCF_019393635.1. NCBI lineage: Eukaryota > Metazoa > Chordata > Mammalia > Microbiotheria > Microbiotheriidae > Dromiciops > Dromiciops gliroides. Next base: position 108,772,949 of record NC_057865.1, on the reverse strand, counting down.
TCTGTCTAAGGCAAAATTCAGTCTTACTGGCCCCACAGCCATCTCTCTATCCATTATGCCTTACTGCCTCTTGTGGGACCTAGAATTGAATATTATATGCTATGATGATTTCGAATGAGGGGAAAAATGATCCTATGACTTTCCTTGAAAAGAGCTCAGGTTGAAAGGCCTCATTTCTCAAATATATAGAGAATAGAGTCAAATTTATAAAAATACTAATCATTCTCAAATTGATAAATGGTCAAAGGATATGAACAGATAGTTTTCAGACAAAGAAATTAAAACTATCTATAGTCACATGAAAAAATGCTCTTTATCACTATTGATGAGATGTATGGGACAATTGCCTCAGTTTATCCAAATAATTTGAGGAGACTACCAAGTCAAGCGGATACAGATTTATTTCATTCTCATTAGAATGGGTGACCCCATGCAGGAATGAGGAGCATGCCAATGAGCTCATGAGATGGGATTTTATGGAAGTTTGAGGAGGCAGTCCGCTCGTGCACTAGGTGGGCTGGCAAGCTAATATCCTATCCTGTCCAACCTAGTACCCATGTTGAGCTCATGATCAGTGTATGGAGGCATGCTCAGTCAGGTTCCAGAGCTGGAGGAAGGGGAGGGGAAAAGGGTGAAACCACTCCACCCATGTGAGGAGGGGGCAAGGGGGAAGAAGGGAGGGGTGGTACCAGGAGCTAGGCTCAGGAATACAATAAGGGAGGGGTGGTAACAGTGGGGGTTTGCACTAACAGGAGACACCCTGTTTGGCCACAAAACAAGGAGAGGGGGGAGGTGTGTTTTAGCAGTGGGATGGAATATGGAAATAATGGTCTAGCAATAACAGGGACTGGAGGCTGGGAACTTTCCAGCCCCCAGTCTCAGAGTCTGAACTGACTCAAGTCCACTAAATCCCACTCATGAGAGAAATGAAAATTAAAACAGCTCAGAAGTACCACCTCATACCTATCAGAGAGGCAAATATAACAAAAAAAGAAAATGTTAAATTTTGGATGGGATGTGGGAAAACTGGGATACTGTTGATGAAGTTGTGAACTGATCCAACCATTCTGGAGAGCAATTTGAACCTAGCCCCAAAGGGCAATAAAACTACACATACCCTTTAATCCAGTAATACCACTGCTATATTTATATCCCAAAGGCAGCCCCCCCAAAAGAGAAAAAAGATCTATTCATACAAAAATATTTATAGTAGCTTTTTTTTTGTGGTGACTAAGAATTGGAAATCAAAGGAATGCCCATCAATGCCTTGAACAAGCTGTGGAACGTGATTGTGATGGAATATCATTGTGCTATAAGAAATGACAAGCAGGATGATTTCAGAAAGGCCTGAAAAGACTTATATGAACTGATATATAGTGAAGTGAGCAGAACCAGGAGAATGTTGTGCACAGTGACAGCAATATTGTTTGATGAAGAACTGTGAGTGACTTAACTATTCTCAGCAATACAATGATCCAAGACAATCCCAAAGGACTAATAATGAAGCATACTATCCATTTCCATAGAAAGAACTGATAGTGTTTGAAAACAGAACTGAAACATGCTGTTTTTTCCCTTTTTTCCCATTTTATCTTTTATTTGTGTTTTCTTAGACAAAATGACTAATATGGTAATGTTTTACATATTTCACATGTATAACCTATATCCGATTGCTTGCTCCCTCAGGGAGGGGAAGGAAGCATAGAATTTGGAAATCAAAACTTTAAATAAAGATGTTTACTATGAAAAAAATAAAATTGACACTGAAAAAAAATGTGTCCGGGTTCCTTGTAATTACACCAGTGGGAGAACTCACTTAATTTTTGATCAAAATCTGTTTCCTTCCTAAGTCAGTGCTCTAGATTGCCATGCTCCTGACTCTCTCCCCAAAGGACTAAAAACAAAATGCAGGAGAGTCAGAAGGAACAGCCTCATCAATGATGAAAGACAGCTACAAAAGACTTGCAGGTGGTTCAATGATCTGTTTGAACTGATATAGGTCTCCACTCGCTTCCACCTTGAAAGGTTTGTGCTTGAAAGCAAATTTGTGGCACAGAAGAGGAGACATATATAACCAGTGCTTTCTGTCCAAGTAGCTCCAGCCAGAAACTGTGATTGACCGGAAGGTCTCATGCTGATCAATACCCTAAGAAATAGGCAATAATCAAAATTAAGATGAAGTCAAGGGAGTCATAATCTCCAGTCAGATGGACTTCAGGAGACATAGTAAGAGAGAAAACAGGGGGCAGCTAGATGGCGCAGTGGATAGAGCACAGCCCTGGAGTCAGGAGGACCTGACTTCAAATCAGGCCTCACACACTTAACACTTACTGGCTGTGTGACCCTGGGCAAGTCACTTAACCCCAATTGCCTGACAAAAACAAAAGAAAGAGAGAGAGAAAACAAATAGAAAAAAAAGAGAAAATCTTCCTCAAATGTCAATAGGATCATAGTCTTTTGAAATAAAATCAATTTTCCTGAGAGGTCATTTAATGGGAAGGATGCCTTGATACTACAGAGGACAGATGGAAGACTAAATGGAACACCAGAAGATAAGATCAAGATCATGGGACCAATAGACAAATTGGATAAAAATTTCAGTTATATATAATACTACCCAGCTGAGGAGGCTAAGTGAGTTGCCAAAGGTCAATCCAAGTCAAATGAAAGAAAGTTTGAAGAACAAATTCAGCTCATCTTTGTCTGTCTTTTTCAGCAGTGAAATCTCCTCTGATTTAGAATTCACTCAGCTGCGTCTCTGAATCATTTCCCAGAGCAGGTAATGCTTCACACAGCAGGCATGAGGACATATGAAGGTGAACAACAAACAAGGAAGCAACAGGATAGGAAGATGTTCATTCCATCCATCTCAGTGGAAAAGATAGCCAGGCCTGGTATCAAATCCTAGCATTGATGCTCTCACCTTATCTCTGAAAGGGAAGGCAGGAGCACCTCCAAAACAGTTTCCTATAATCCCCTCCATCAGACAATTACAAAGTTTGTTCTGTGAAATGACAGGCAGTAACTGTTTTCATCCTTTACCTTCAGTGATTCATCATCTCACACTGGGAAGACAATTGGTGTCACAAAGAATTAACATAAAACCTCTTTCTGCCAGAGAAGGGAATCCTTCATTACCATAAACTCTAATCTTATTGGCATATCACTGAAAAGAAAAAAAAACAAACTAATTTCAACTTCTACTTTCCGTTCATTTACTCTTATCATTCATTCTTTTTTTTTTTTTTTTTGCTGAGGTAATTGGGGTTAAGTAACTTGCCCAGGGTCACACAGCTAGTGTTTCTGTTCATTTACTCTTAGCAAATGAACATACAGATTCAATTCAATTCCACAAATATCTATCAAAGGCCTCCAATGCCTATGGAGCATTGCCCATGTCTACAAGTAGACAGAAGTGAGATACCCCTGATCCTGAGCTGAGTATAATATGTTTGGAAACAATTTGGGATTCCTGCAGATACCTTCCCTGATTCCCAAATTGGAAGCAATTTCTCCCCACTTCAATCTCTTAAATCATGAGTTCTCCTATGTAACTAAGCCTATTCCAACTCATAATAACTACCATTCAAAATAGTAGTTTAGGACTGACTTATACCTTTCTTATAAATTAGTATAATAAACTCTTGACTATTCACACTACCTTTAGTTTTTTCCTTCCCCAATAAATCTTTCATATAGTTACTAAAATAATCTCCTTTAGGTGCATGTGTGATCATGACACTCTCCTCAGAAATCTTCAGTGACTCCCTATTATATGATAAAATATAAATCCCTTGGCCTCCCATCTAAAGCTTTCCACAATCTAGCTCAAGGCTACCTTTTCAGGATTATTTCAGATCATTCCCCTTTAAGTCCATTCTATAGAACAGTGCAAAACTGCACTATTCTTTGTTTCAAAAATTTAACATTGAGTTGGAGAAGCTGTGGAAAAATTGGTACACTAATGCATTGTTGGTGGAGCTTTGAACTGATCCAACCATTCTAGAGAGCAATTTGGAATTATGCCCAAAGGGCTATAAAGCTGTGCATACCCTTTGACCCAGTAATACCACTTTGGGGTCTTTTCCCCAAAGAGATCATGGAAAGGGGAGAGGGACCCACATGTACAAAAATATTTATAGCTGCTCTGTATGTGGTGGCAAGGAATTGGAAGTTGAAGGGATGCCCATCAATTGGGGAATGGCTGGACTAGTTGTGGTATATGAATGTAATGGAATACTATTGTGCTGTAAGAAATGATGAGCAGGAGGAGTTCAGAGAAACCTGGAGGGTCTTGCATGGGCTGATGATGAGTGAGATGAGCAGAACCAGAAGCACATTGTACACAGTATCACCAACATTGTGTGTTGATCTACTGTGATGGACTATATTCTTCTCACCAATGCAATGGTACAGAAGAGTTCCAGGGAACTCATGATAGAAGAGGATCTCCAAATCCAGGAAAAATTTAAAAAAAGAACTGCGGAATATAGATGCTGAATGAACCATACTATTACTTTTGTTTTTGGTGCTGTTGTTTTTCTATTTTGAGGTTTTTCATCATTGCTGTGATTTTTCTCTTATAACATGACTAATTTAGAAATACGTTTAATGTTATATATATATATGTTTATATATATATGTATGTATAAAACCTATATCAGATTACCTGTTTCGAGGGGAGGGGGGAGGAGGGAAGGGGGGAAGGGAGAAAAATCTGAAATTGGCAAGCTTGTATAAACAAAAGTTGAGATCTATCTTTATATGTAACAGGAAAAAAATAAAATACTTTATTAAAAAAAAATTAACATTCATGGGACAGCTAGCTGGTGCAGTGGATAAAGTACCGGCCCTGGATTCAGGAAGACCTGAGTTCAAATCCGGCCTCAGACACTTGACACTTACTAGCTGTGTGACCTTGGGCAAGTCACTTAACCCTCATTGCCCCACACACTAAAAAATTAATATTCTATTTCCTATGTTGATAACCTTTGTTCTAGCTGTGTGGGAAGTGCTCTCTCCTTATCTCCACCTTTCAGAATTCTTCTCTTCCTTTAAGACTCAGCTAAGGGGTTACCTCCTCCCTGAAGCCTTTAACACTAACAAGCCTCCGGGTGAAGTCCATCCTCAGATTCTGCTAGATTCCATTGTCTTTACATCTGCTTTATTCTGATTCCGCCTTGTACCTTGTTTTCTACTTAATCTGTCAGATGCCTTTGTTCCCTGTTCCCTCAGTAGAAGTTAAGCTTCTTGAGGACAGAAGCTGTCAGCGTTTCTTTCTAATTTTGTATCACCAGTACCTAGTGTATCACTACTGCTTTGCATGTAGTAATATTTAATGCATATGCTTAATAAATGTTTGGTGGAACAAACTGAATTGAAATGAGTCTGCAAGGGATTGGATTAGATCTCTAAGTTCTTTTCTAGAACACTGTCCTTATGATATCTTTAACGTACACTCTGCAGAGCTCTGGACCAGATGTTATGGAGTATTCAAAGAAACAGATGATCTGATTCCTGCCTTAAAGGAACTAAGATTTTCACTGGGGAGACTAAACACTTGCAAAGCAACATGTCAGCAAGGTGCAAATTAACAAGGTACAAACTCAGAGCATAAATGCTGAAAGGATTTAAGGGAAAGATCTGGGTCATCTGGGAGAGCTCAGAGGAAGTAACTTAGAGGAGGTACAAAAACACTTGGCACTTGTGGATGACTTTCATAATCAGCCCTTTAGAAGCATTAAAAAACATGCAACCCTCAGAGATCCTTATGTACAGCTTAGTGGCCCCTTTTCTATTTGACTTTGATACCTCTGGTAGAATAGATAGGATGCTAGGCTTGAAGTCAAGAAAATGAATTCGAATTCTAACTCCGGCACTTAATAACTATGGGTCCCTGGGCAAATGATTGAACCTTTCTGAAACTCAGCTTCCTTATCTGTAAAATGAGAAAGTTGACCATGAAAGGTGAGAAGCTGAAAATCTATGATCCTGTGACTTCAATTCAGACCCACATTTTAAAATGTCATATCTATATTTTATTGTATTTTATTCAATATTTAACAATTATAATTTAAGACTTTGGGCAGCAAACTGGATGTTTGAAACCTTTATCTCCTGGTGAAAACTCTGTCCTTTCTGATAATTCTGTTCAATATTGAGCAACAGGAAGAGAACTATAAATGACTTGATTTGAGAAGTCTGTTGCCCATTGGTAATCCAGCATGGAAAACAATACAGTTTGGTGACAGAATACAGGAAAAAAAAGAAGAATCATTTTATAATCATTTAGACTGAAATGTTGAGCCAAGTGACTACATTCAATCAGAAGCTAGATAACCATCTGTCAATGATGCTGGGAAAGTGACTGCCATATTGGATGGTTGCTTAAATTAACTAATCTCTACGATCCAATTTAAGATTCATGAGCCCTTGTGATGAAGTGTTAGATGAACTAAAATTTCCCAATGGTACTTCCCAGTTCTCAAGTCACAGGACCTCTGTTTGAGAGCTGACTTTTCTGTGTGACCTTGGGCCATTCATTGCTCTGAGCCCATTCCAGCTTTGCTATTCCATCATAGTGTTGGCTTTAATTTGCTAAGAGGGGAGATGACTTGGGCCCACATAAAAGGTCTGGATGATCTCTCTCCCCATTCCTTCTGCACTGAAAGAACACCTACAGGTCATCCTGCCAGTGTCCTGAGATAAGTTAGCTTCGCATAATCTGACTCCTTGGCAAGCAGCTTGGTGTTAGTCCAGAATGCAAAGCATGAGAAACTGTAGTCTTCTCCCTTTGTTATACAGCTGAACAAACAGGCTCAGACCAGTGAAGGGGCTAGAACTCAAGTCTTGAACTTCCTGGTCATTGGGCCTCATGGCAAGACTTATCTACTAACCACCATAGGTATCCCCTCTGGTGGGTAAGTCTTGAAAGCTGTAAAACATTGTCCGGAGAGTTGATCTGTTCCCTCCTAAACCTAAAAACTATAGCTTCAAAGCTCTCCCACCCAGATACCCCCACTGTCAAAGATTCATGAGCCATTTCTAAGTTTTGTATAGAGATTTTTGCTCTAATTTCTGTTGAGGGTGTACAGTTGAGCCAGAGATACTGAAAGAAGCCCAAATCCCTTCCTTTGCCAACAGGTCACACCCAACCCCCAAGGATGAATCTGTACCCTGCAAAGTCCAGGGCTGGAGCTCTTTGTGGGAAGGGGCTCCCGAGACCACAGGTGACATCTTGATATCAATAATTTACTTGATCATGGTAAAGACTGGTCAATATCACTTCACAAGAATCCATTTACATGTTTCCAATTTCATTAGAGTCCTTGACTTGAGTATTCTTGTATCTTCTCATGGCTATATTTTTCTAGGTCCCTGTTTCATAATAAAATGTCCAGCATATGCACCCACACTGTACAGTATACAGATCTTTTAATAACTGTAGAAGTCACACACACACACACACACACACACACACAAATTAAAGCATTTCGGGGGGAGTTTGGGAAGTTTCTTCTTTTCTTAAAAAAACATTGTTTTCTGGGCTCATAGATATAGTGAAATCAAAGGTCATCTAATCCAAGCTCTTCATTTTACAGATGATGAAACTGAGGCCAAAGGAGATTAAGTGACTTGCTCAAGGTGCCACAGGTAGCAAAGGATAGAATTGGGATTTAATTCCAGTTCCTCTGACTCTAAATCTAGCACTTCTGCATGTATTTTGCAATGACGTTGTCCAAGCATTGTCCGGCTTGAAAATTCTCTCAATGATGATGGCAGTGGATACAGATGCAGGTGTGGGAGAGTTCCACGCAAAGAAATCTTAGAGATGAAATGTGTTTACCCACATGTTTTGTTTGTAATGACACATATATTTCAAAAACATTCCCTTTGATCAAAATATACTTATAGTTGACACATTGTGTTTTCTAAAGGGCTTCTATACATCTGCACCTCTTTAGAATACATCTTTTACCTGCAGGCTGTTGCCTATATTTACTAAGTGAAAATGTATTTAAAAGTCATACAACAAATTCCAGAAACATAATGAAGCACACCTGCAGAAAGATTCAGTGGTGGATTCAGTAGAGAAATTAATCTTTTTTTTTTTTCCCCCAGAGCTCTTATCAAGAAGTCCCTCTAATGTGATAGTATTTAATATGTCTTGGAAGATCACCAGACTCTCTCTCTCTGTCTCTCTCTCTCAATCATGCTACTTCTCTGTGAATTCCTTTCAAATGCAAGATATGATTAGCTTCCCCAACTATTGCACTGGATGTCTTTAAAAACAGGATTGATCATTATCTTCTGGGACAAGGCGTCTGTAGTACAGTATAAATTGGAGGAGGAGGAGGAAGGGAAGATGGAATAAATGAGTTGTCAAGTTCCTTTTCAGGCCAGGAATCTATGATTCTAAAGGTATATAAACTCTGTTATCTGGCATTCTAGTCATCAGCATTCTCTCTTGAAACCTCCACATTCTATAATGAAAATTGTCATTGATAATGGTATTCTCGAGGTACTACAAAATTCTGATATACTTTCTTCATCATTTAGTAAAAATTTAAATTATCTGTAGTAACATTTTAGCTTTGGGGATTTCATTGTCTCTCAGCAAATATTTATAAAGTAAAGCAGTTACCATATGCAAAACTGTGCTAAGTAGTGGAGATTTTTTTTTAAGGCAAAAATATAGTCCCTGCCCTCAGAGAGCTCATATTCTCAAGGGGTAGACAACATGCAAATGACTGTGGACATGCAAGATATATGCCATGTAAATGAAAAGTAATCTCAGAGAGAAGGTACGAGCAGTGAGAAGGGGTTAGGGCAGGAAAATCCCCTTGCAGAAGCTAGCATTTGAGCTGAGATGTAAAATAAGCCAGGTGATCTACGATGCAGAGAGAAGGAAGGGGAGCACTCCAGGCATAGGAGAGAGTTAAGTCAAGAGGCAGAGGATTGTATGAAACTCTCCACCCTTCTGGAAATATCTATCCCTCCAGGAATAGCTAGGTGACAAAATAGATAAAGAGCTTTGGAATGGTAATCAGGGAAGATCTGAATTCAAATCTAACTCACTTGGTGTTTGACTCTGGGCCAGTCAATTAAATTCTGTTTCCCTCAATTTCCATAATTATAAAAAAGGGATAACAGAATATACTTTACAAGGTTCTTGTGAGGATTAAATGAGATAATATTTGTGTTATACATAACAGTGCCTGGCACATTTTGTTGTTGTTGTTGTTGTTGTTCAGTTGTTTCAGTTGTGTCAACTCTCTGTGATCCCATTTTGAGGAGTTTTCTTGGTAAAGCTATTGGAGTGGTTTGCCATGTCCTTCTCCAGTTCATTTTACACATGAAGAAACTGAGGGAAACAGGGTTAACTGATTTTCCAGGTTCACTCAGATACCAAGTGCCTAAGGTCAGATTTGAACTTAGAAAGATGAGTCTGCCTGACCTTAGGCCTCATACTCTATCCACCATAACACCTAGCTGCCCCGAGATATATAAATGCATGCATATTCTAATTATAAAGGAACTATATAAATGTGGGTTTATTTTCTTCCCTCCCTCTCTTATTGAACAAGGAAAATGATAATAGAAGAAACATGTTGAGGCAGAGAGTAGAGTAGTGGCCTCAAAGCCAGAAAGACCTGGGTTCAAATTTCACCTCTGGCTATGTTACCTTGGGCATATCACTAACTTCTCAGTATTCTATAACTAAGTCTCTAGGTTACAGAGAAGGTGCCTACCTACACTGATCCCTATGAGAATAAAATCACAAGTTCATTTCCTATCTCTAACATGAAGGTCAAAGAAGGTTTACATGGAGGAGAGACATGATAATATGACCAGCATAATCTAGAGGTATAAGCCTTTGGTAAAACAGGCCATTTGTGAATTTCTCTAGGGTAGTGAATGCCAAGGACTCTTTATGACACTTATCAGGGAGTTCTTTGATGGCTGGCCTATGTCTGGCCACAACTCTGAAAGACAGTAAACAAAAGGTACACCAGCAAATAGCACAAAAATGTGAATATTTTCAATTCAATCACTTTCCAAGTTTTATTAAAAAGAGCTTACTGAGGCGTAAAAAAGTATGTGCCATAGGTTATTTTTTTTTTAATTTATTTATTTGTTTGTTTTTTGGTGAGGCAATTGGGGTTAGGTGACTTGCCCAGGGTCACACAGCTAGTAAGTGTTAAGTGTCTGAGGTAGGATTTGAACTCAGGTCCTCCTGAAACCAGGGCTGGTGCTTTATCCACTGGCATCACCTAGCTGCCCTGCCATAAGTTATTAATAATGAGAAGAAGCTTCTTCCATCCTGGACTCACAGGCCTATTTGTCATATTGGCTATTATAAACCTAAGAGAGAAAGATTTGGAATTTTTCTAAATAGGAATGTGGCTAGTAGGTAGCAGAATCAGTTGGGGCTGAGTTACGGCTGCTACCCCAGTTTGGGGAGAAGGAGCTGTCATATTTGGTGTAGCTTATATATCCTTCTTTTGTCACACTTGTCTCTGCTTCTATTCCCTTACAGCATCGGGTGTCTCATTAAGCCACTCAGACTTTTTTTATGTGAATTTCAATGTCCCAAAAAAGGGGTTATTGCTTTTGTATCATTGTCCCATCTTTGTAAGATCTCTTCTAAGTTTTAGGGAAGTTACAATGAATTAGGAAACCTGCTTAGGATCAGAACATTTTCAAGAGGAGTTGGAGATGGGGGAGAGGATTGGTACAGGATAGGGACACATATTTTCCCTCATTTTCCTACAACCCGAATACCAAGGAATTTTTTTCCTCCATAGAATTTTATGACTTACTAACTCTCTCTCATTATGCAGTCTTTTTTTTTTTTTTAGCAACAAACATTAATTTTACTTTTTCCAGTTACATGTAAGGGTAGTTTTCAACATTCATTTTCATAAGACTTAGAGTTCCAAATTTTTCTCCCTCCTTCCCTCCCTTTCCTCCCCCCTCCACAAGATTGCAACCAGGTTATATATGTACAATCCACAAGTGTTCTTTTTATCGGTTCTTTCTATAGGGGTGTATAGTACGCTTCCTCATTAGTTCCTTGGGATTGTCTTGGATAATTGCATTGCTGAGAGTAGTTAAGTCATTCACTATTACTCATTGAACAATACTGCTGTCACTATGCACAATGTCCTCCCAGCTCTGCTCACTTCACTATACATCGATGTTCATTAACTATAATCAACGTTCATTAGTCTTTCCAGATTTTTCTGGGATCATCCTGTTTGTCACTTCCTATAGCACAAGACCATTCCACCACAATCATATAGCACGGCTTCTTCCATCATTCCTCAATTGATGGACATTCCCTTGATTCTCAATTCTTAGCCTCCACAAAGAGTTGCTATAAATATTTTTTGTACAATTTTCCCCCTTTTCTCTTTTTCATGCTTACTATTGATAACTGTTTCCCTTCCATCCTATTCCCTTCTCCATGATATTTATTCTATTATCCCGCTTCTTTCATCCTATCACTCTTCAAAAGGGATTTGCTTCTGTCTGTCCCTTCCCCCACTCTTCCCTTCCTTCATTTGCTCCTCTCTCTTTATCCCCTTCCCCTCCTATTTTCCTACAGGGTTAGAAAGATTACTCCACCCAATTGAGTGAGTATATTATTCCCTCCTTGAGCCTATTCTGATGAGAGTTAGTCTTATTTATAGCCCAGATTAATAGTCCCTCCTTGAGGTAAATCTGATAAGTCTTAATTGAAAGTTGAATTGAAGAGAGAAAAAGGAGTTTATGAGCAATTAATGATAAAAACTTAATTATATGGATTTTAACAACTGATAACAGTTATAGAGATTGTATTTCTACATGCCTTGCTTGAATCTTCTTTACAAGGAGAACATAATAAACTGTGGTCCCTGTTTGGTAGTCAAGGAGGGTTCAAGATAGGGTGCTAGCAAGTCATCTGAAAAGCTTTTAATAGAGATATGATTCCCTTCTTTGCTCAGAGTGTACTGCTAAATTCATTATAAATGGAGATATATTCAGATTCAAATCCAGAGGTATTTGATGGGTTTGGGCTGGTGCTCCTGGATCCCTTTGAGTAGTCAATAATGGCCTAGAGTTCTTATGAACATAAGCAAAGGGTTTGTTATTGATTAAGTAATGAAAAAAATTGCATTACAAGGCAGTGAATCCACCTTCACAATAAGACCTCCTTATTTTATGTTTTTAAGTAATAAACATTTTTATTTATAGTTTGTAAGTCATTTTGTACAAGAAAACAACTCTTAGGTACCACCTCACACCTACAAGATTGGTTAACATGAGAGAAAAGGAAAATGACAAATGTTGGAGATGTAAGACTATTGGTACACTAATGTACTCTTAGTTATGAACTGATCCAACCATTCTGGAGAGCAATGCAGAATTATACCCAAAGGGCTATTAACTGTGCATACTCTTTAACCCAGTAATACCACTACAAGGTCTGTACCCCAAAGATATGTTTTTTTAAATAAAAGTACCTATATGTACAAAAATAATTATAGCAGCTCTTTTTGTTGTGGCAAAGAAGTGGAAATTGAGGGGATACCCATCACCCAGGGAATGACTGAAGAAGTTGTGTTATATTATTTAGATGGAATACTATTGTCCTATAAGAAATGACAAGCAGTATGATTTTAGAAAGAAAAGAAAAAACTTGGAAAGACAGTTGAACTGATGCAAAGTGAACAGAATCATGATAATATTATACATAATAACAGCAATATTTTTAGGATGATCAACTGTAGTTGCAGCTAGGTGGTACAATGGATAAAGCACTGGCCCTGGATTCAGGAGGACCTGAGTTCAAATCTGAACTCAGACACTTGAAACTTACTACCTGTGTGATCCTGAGCAAGTCACTTAACCCTCATTGCCCCACAAAGAGAGAAAAGAAAAAAAGAAAAAAAAAAAAGGATGATCAACTGTGACAGATTTAGCTACTCTGATCAAGACAATTCTGAAGGACTTATGATGAAAAATGTTATACACCTCCAGAAAAAGAACTGATGGAGTCTGAATCCAAATTGAAGCATACTTTTTTTTAAACTTTACTTATGTTGGGGGGTCATTTCTTTCTTTCTTTCCTCTTTAAGCTTGTGTTTTCTTTCACAGTTAACTGATATGGAAATGTTTCATATGACTGCACACATATAATGTATATCAAGTTGCTTGCCTTCTCAAGGAGGGGAGAGAATGGACAGGAGGAAGGGAGATAAATTGGATCTCAAAATTTTTTAAAATGAATGTTAAAAAATGTTATATGAGGGACAGCTAGGTGGTGCAGTGGATAGAGCACCGGTCCTGGATTCAGGAGGACCTGAGTTCAAATCCGCACTTAGCCACTTAATACTTATTAACTGTGTGACCCTGTGCAAGTCACTTAACCCCAATTGCCTCACAAAAAAACAAACAAAAAAATGTTATATGTGATTGGAAAAAATAAAATAAAACACTATGTAGTATAAAATCTGAGTTTTGTGACATTATTAAAATAATACTGTGTCCACAAAAACATACCTCCCTTAAGTATTATCTTTAAACAAGCTGAATCACTGATCTTCAGCAAGTGGAACATCTTTTATATTTAACTAAGTGGGATTTTTTAAAGTAAATGCTATGTTTAACCATTTCACTGCACAGTTAAATTGAAGGTAGTTAACTTATGAAAAGCAATAGGGAGGTATATCGGTCACTATTGAGTTCAGTAACTATGGTATTAATGGAGTATTGTCCAATTCTAAGAACACTCTAAATAACAACTTATTTTAATGATTAGACATTGGAGGTAGTCCAGTTATTGCTATTATATTCTTAATATTGAGTATTGATTAGTTTTTTGAGCTAGACCCCCTCTAAATTTTGCAATAAGCTGCCTTAATATTAGTTGTGCCCAGAAAATTAAATCTAAAGGCCTCCTTTTTAGAACTGTCAACCTAAATTGTTACAACAAATCACTATGAGTATGCCAATTTAAGTACACTTCAGATAAATCCAGGAAGGGTTGCCAAAAGAAGATGTGAATGGCTCAATCTTCAAAAGCAAAGGTCAAGGTGGCAACTTACTTACAAATGAACCAAAGATCATTCAGAATTAATTACACACTGAGATTGTAGCCAAAAGTCTATATATGTTGTCTAAATGTTTTTAAAACAGTCATTATTCAAAGTACAAAATGCCCACCACTGGCACTATGGCAGAAGAAATTGACGGGCAGAAAAACCTGCACTACCTGAAATGTCTGTGTAATTTCCTGAATTGCCTTGAGCTTATCCTCTACAATGACTGATCCTATTTCAATACAGTCAGGGTTTGGGAAAGAATAGGGCATGCTGAAATGGAAATTTGCTGTCCCCTGGGGACTTCTACCTTCCCCTTAAAGGAAAAAAAAATAATAAGAAAAGGGATTTGCGTAGTTTCATGTGACCCTTATAATTATAATTTAAAAAGAGTCAGAACTAAGAATGCATTCTAGAAGGTGCCAAGCATATTTCTGTCTCTATGAACATTTAGATTTTGGTGTTTTGGAATGTATTGAATTTAATTCAATAAAAAAAATTATTAAATACTTAACATAAAACACTGCTAAGGACTAAGGAAATAAAAATGAAAAATGGCACTATCACATCCATCAGGGAACTTAGTCTTTCATTGGAGTTATCTGACACACACAGATAAAATCAAAGTGATAAGGTCAAAGGATAACCATTTGAGACATAATTGAAGGAAGTGGTAATGTTTAGCCTGGAGAAGAGAAGATTCAAGGGGGAGAAGGTAGTGCTTATAGGTCTTTAAATGGCTATCCTATGGAAGAGAGAATAGACTACTTCTACTTATCCCAAGAGTGCAGAATTAGGAACAAAATGTAAACATTGCAAAGAAGAAAATGTAGGCTTAGTACAATGAAAAACTATCTAACAATAGTAGGTTCATCTTCAGTGGAGATATTTGAGTAAAGATTGGAGATGACCACTTTGTGGGTTTGCAGTAGATGTGATTATTGTTTACTTATGGCTTGAATTAGATTCTTCTAAATCCCCTTCCAATGTTGCGCTTTTGTCATTCCTTAGTAGATACAGACAAAATGTGATAAGGAAATTTGATTAAGGAGATGTCACTTTCAGCCTTCATTTCTTTTAATGTGAAATGGTAGGGAAGTCTTCCTGGGAAGATTTTAGTGCCCTTAACATTAAAAGGAAAGTTTGGAGGAAGGCATAGTTTTGGGAGAAAGATAATAAATTCAGTTTTAGAGATGTTAAGTTTATTATATCTATAGGACATTCGCTTTAAATTGTCTAATTGGTAGCTATAGATGTAAGAATGGAAGTGAGCAGAGAAATTAGGGCTGGATAAATTGATTTGAGACACATCAGCATAAAAAATTCATAATTGAATCCTTGAAAGCTGATGAGATCACCAAATAAAATAGTATAGAAGGAGAAGAAAAGAAGATCAAGGACAGAGCCCTGTGAGACACCCATGTTTAGCAGGCTTGACCTAGATGATGATCCAACAAAGGATACTGAGGAGAGGTGAGATAGGTATAAACAGAACTAGGAGAAATTAGTGTCCCAAAAACCTAACAAGAAGAGAGTAAAAAAGAGAAGAGGGTGATCAACAACATCAAAAGCTGTAGATAGGTCAAAAAGCATGAAGAATTAGAAAGGGCCTTTATATATGGCAATTAAGAGATCATTGTTAATTTTGAAGAAAATAATTTTCATTAAACAATAAGATAATCCAGACTATAGAGTTAAGAAGAGAGTGAGAAAAGAGTGAGTGGAAGTACATTTTGTAAATAGCGTTCTCAAAAAGTTTAGTAAAAAAAAAAAGCGGAGAGATATGGGATGATTAGCAGGGGTAGATAGACTAATTGAGGGTTTTTTGATTTTTTTAAGATTCAGTGACACATGGACATATGTATAAGCAGAAGGGTGTGTAATTTAAAATTCTAAATGTGAGTCCTAATCTGTTCCCCCAGTTTTGGGGGAAACTGACTAAAATCACTAATAAAACAAGTTTAAGTTTTTAAGGGTTTATTGAAAGATAGTAAAAGAAAAGAAAAATTGAGAACCGAATTCCTAGAACCTGACGATCCTATCTTTCCTCAACTCCTCTGTCTCGTCCTCTGCTACCATGGTGAAGTCAGGAACCCTAAGAGCCAGTGCTCTCTGTGTAGGCTCTCCTTCCTCCTTCCTGTCCCCTCCCAGAAATGGGAGGTTATTCAGGTTGGTTGGTTGAATGGGCTAGAAGTTCAAAGTTTTTTTAGATTCTGAAAACCATGCTTTCTTAAGTACTCTCAAGTACCAGCCAGATGTGCTTAGAATCTAGTCAACTACTAATCCAGTCAAATCAGCCCAACTCAGGTGGGCTCCTGAGTATCTGCCAAATCTCATCTATCACATTCCATTATCTTGACAGTTTCCCCCTTTGTTTCTTCTAGGAACAGGGTGTTCCTTGAAAATCAGATACATGGGATTGAGATGTCCATGGCATCCTATATGCCTGATGCCATGGACATCTCAATCCCATGCATCTGATTAAGTCTGACTCAGCTTCCTCCAATATGTTCGGTGGCATGGACATATATTCCTTCCATCTATTTTAAGCCTAGCATACTGCATGGCTTGAGCAATAGCTCAAGTGTGGGAATGTTCATATCCCATCATTTCTCTGTTCTTTTATGGTAACCCCCATAATTATCTCAGTTGTCATGATAAATACAGTGTTGGATTTGGCCTTGACATCTGTTACCAATTATATTAGATTTTTTAATTTCTCATAATGGCATGAGGATAATTAGGCAGATGATGCAAAAAGTGATGAAACAAAGGTAAAAATTGTTTTTAAAAAATTAATATCACAGCAATTGTCTTCTCAATTTACCCTCCACAAGGGGGGAATATAGTAATATTAAGTTTTGGAGAATGGTTCAATTTTTGTTTTATTATATGTTTCATGTGTAATGACTAAGATTCTGAATTCCCTTAGACATGTTTTTGAAAACTTTCATTGTTTGATTTGATTATTGACAAAGCTATTTTTAAGTTGTGTTAAGCTCAATTTTGTAGGAAATTTTCCTGGCTGATTACCAGCATCCACACATCAACCCCTGAAAAGACTCCCATTCCATGACTGCACCCAGAGGACATCTTAGAAAATACTTTCAAAGACTTTAATTGAACAGTTTGGTTTTGTTATTTTTCTTTTTCCCTTCTGTTATTATATATACCATTTGTAACATGTACTCTCTGCAGAGGCCCTCCCTTTGCAAGACCAATGTCAAAGCATCAGTTCGTGAGGGACTGCCCCTCTGGACAAAACTTTCCTCTCTCCCTTTTCTATATTGTTATTAACATATTGTTAGTTAGCATGGGTTATTATATTCTGTTATTTCTGACTGTTTCATCAAGAAAATGCCCTGTTTCTTGAAGAAACAAAGCAGGAACTGTAATGATTGGAATGATGCTACCTGCTGGAGACTTACTGTAGGAAAGCTCCAACATGAGGATAGGGCCTCTGAGGGCAGGACCATGCATCTTTTCTTTGGTGTCAGGAAGTGACATTTGCTGGTGGGAAGGAGAAGGGGGAGGCTGGCATGCCATCTTTCCTGAGGACTCTGGTGGAGAAGGGGGCTAGAAATGCATTCTCCCTTTAATAGGTAGAAGAATCTAGGCCTTTCTCTCTCTCTTTACAAAATTCTTATTCTCCTTAATAAATGCTTAAAAGTCTAACTCTTGCTAAAGCTTATAATTTATTGGCGACCACTCATTAGATGTTTTAGACAGTATAGCTAGAATTTTAGCCCTTACAAGGGAAATAGCCAGTAGACAAGGAGAAATTGAAGATACCTGAGAGAATGGTAATAGCAAGAGGAGCAATCTGGGGGAGGAAATGGGATAGAATGGGATTACTTGTGTATGTAGAAGGATTGGCCTTGGGGAGGAGAAAGACTGCCTTGTATGTAAAACAGGGGTGAAGGCAGAGATTGTGACAAGATAATTGAGTGATGTGAGTGAAATAAGGAGTGAAGAAGAGAGAACTCTGCATAAAGTATATTTTTATTTCAGGCAAACATGAGGAATGGTTCTCAGCTGACAGAGTGAGGGGAAGGAAAGTCATAGAGGTTTGAGGAGGCATAAAAAGGTTTAAATGTACCTTTGGAGTAAGTGGGATAACAAGTAAAGTAGGGAAATATAAAAGGATTACCTAGAAATAGTAAAGCTGAGGTTGTATAGCATTAATTTATGGTATATTCAGTCGGGATGGTTGTCTGATTTTCTCTAACTTTTTTCAGAAACACATGTATAGGCTCAAAGGCAGCAGATAGCAAATAATTCAAGGCTGAGGATTAACAGGATACAATCTGTGATATGATAAAGTGCCAAAAGACTTAAGAGAAATAGATAGCATAGAGTTGAACTGGTTCACCAAGAGGTCAAGAAGGGGGAAGTAGGAGAATGTAGCTAGTCCAGTATGATGATCTGAGAGAAAACAAAAAAGTAGAGGCATTGGACATCATGGTGTGGAGAAAGAGCAGAGTTTGGTATGGAAAAGCAGAAAGAGAGATGGAATACCAAAGATTGTGATCAGATAAGGGAATTTCATTGTTCAGGAATGTGGAAATTATGCATTTATGAGTGATGTCAATATCAAGAGTATGACCATCTTTGTGTGTAGCTGAAATGGGATGGAAGAGTAGGTCATGACAAATGAATGAGCCAAAGAACTGGAAATTTTGAGTGTTAGAGGGAGTATGAATATGTATATATATATATATATATGCATATACATATATACATATACATATACATATATATACACACACATACACACACACACACACACACACACACACACATATATATATATATATATATATATATACACACACACACATATATGTTGAAGTCCCCTAGTATGAAACTAGGATTTGGAGAAGCAAGAAAGATTACGAGACAGGTCCTGAATTCATTGAGGAAGAAAGGGGAGTGTCCTGGAGATCTATAGACAACAACTACCAGGATTTTGATTGGGTGGTAGATGTAAATGGTGTGGACCTTCAAAAGAAGAGAGGTTACTGAGTGAGAGTGGTAGGAATACAATTTGGAAGTGAAAACAGGGAGCAAGGAGTATTCCAATTATCCAACCTCAATCACTGTGTTGGGGGGAATGAGTAAAATTACAGCAAGTACTGGAAAAGGTAACCAGGGAATCTTTAAGTAAGATGTTTCTATTTAGGAAACACCACAGTGTATTTTCAAGATCTTTACTGATTTAATTTTGTCTGTGCTCTTTCCATGTTAAGTGTAAAATTCCCTTACCTAAACTGAGGTTCTGGAAGCTCTGATGAGAAAGCCACATTACTGAGCAGCTTTTGAGTAAGTTTTTGAATTGTATGTTGTCTCTCTTTTGTATGCAAAAGTCCCACAAAAGCCTCAAAACAACATTGCATTCATGACTACATTGGCAGAGGTTTTCTCCTCCTTTTGGCAAGCATTCTTTCTCTCTGGGGTTCTTGCAGAACTCAGGCCAAACTTATTCAGTTTGGTTAGTCTGTGTTTATGAAACAAGCTTATCTTCCAGCATGAACATATGGCTCTCAGACAGAGAAATCACTCAAAGCTTGAGACCAGTTAGCATTTGCATTAACTGGAAGTTGTCTGGTTTCAGCAACTTTACTTTGAGAATCAGATAAGAAGCTGTGTCCAGGATTATAGAAATCTAAACCAGTGGAGCTAGAGGGGAACTTAGAGATCAACTAGCAACTCCATTTTTTAAAAGAAAAAAAAGTGAATCTAGGAGGAAGAAAATGACATGCTAGAGATAACAATTAATACATGGCATCTTATTTTTGAGATCCCAAAGATTCATATGTAACAAGCTATATCTGTAATAGATATTTTCATCTTTCATGCTTAACACTGCTTTTTTTTTTACTGCACTTTTCTTAATCTGAAATCCTCACTGTCCTACATTATATTCAGTCTAGCCCAATCCCTTTCCTATCTCTGAATGATGCCAGATTTGGGGAAATCAATCAGTTATACTTAAGTGAAATTTTACCCTTTCCTCCAAGACCATTATCTTCATAGATTTCATTCCTGCTCAAGAAGGCTTCTTATACTGCTCTCTATGTATTATATAGACTTGCCTAGTCCATGTGCAACTTCTACCCTTTTTCTTAGCTTTGAAAGTTTCAGCTACATTTATTGTCCTGGACTGAATGGGATGTTTTAAGAAAGACTAATGCCTCTAGAGTGAGGGCTTACTGAGCCCTTTTCAGGGCTGCTTACCTGTCTTTGGTTTCCACATGCCACCAAACTCTCACCTGTGGCTCTGAGAAGCTATAGAAAACATAGTGGCCACATCCAAGTAAAACCATCTTGGAAGACAGGTTAAACCAGGTTGAGGATAACTGACAGGCCTCAAACCCCTTGGTGACTTATCGGAATGTCTACCCCAAGCAAATGAAAACTTCCCTGTTAGAATGGGTAGATGAGAACAATTTGTTATAATTGCCATGAAGGCAGCTGAAGCAGGCACTGTGGACTGCTTAGAGCTCAGTCAAATATCAAAGATGCTAACATTATCTACTGGATCCCAGGGCATTGCCAGTCATCTTGACTTTTGTCTTGCCACTGGACTTTGATGACTCTGGAAGAGAGAGTAAGATTGACAACTTTGTACAATTCTGCCTAATTTAAACCTAGTCTTTTGCAAGTCAAGACATCACCCTGAGATGTCATTGGTTTTCTATAAAAAATGAAGGTTGAATAATAATAACATTGTCCTGATATAGGATTACTTCCTATCTGATTAGGATGACCATATAGCTGAAGTTGAGAGCATACCCAAGCTTTTCAACAGGACCATTGTTGAACTTCCTTATTCTTCCAGCCATGACCTTAAGAGCATTTTACTCAATGGTTGATGATGGGCCTTTTAGTTGAATCCTTCCCTTGTTGTTCCTGTCTTGCCTCTTCTGCTCTGATACCCTGAGTGTCTCCTTAAGCTTCAAGACTTTGAGAGCCTAAGTTGAATTGAGATTCCTCAATTCCATGGAGAAACATGAGAAAAAAAAACATTAAATAGAGGGCATTTCCTTTCAGCATTATGGGACAGTATGACTCCTTTGTAGAATTTTCATTATATGAATCTGGGACACACCAATATATCTCTATTCTTATCTTATACCCATTTCATTCCAGGAATGCTCAACATGACATTCTAAAATGAAGGAATACAGTAACTATGGCTGAACTTTCCTCTTTCTCTCTAAGTATGCTGTCTATCTGACTCACACATCCCCTGGAGGTAGAGTAGATGGTATGTTTTTAAAAGGACTTTCCTGGTAGTTCTGTGTAGGAGTACATTGACTTCTTCCCCACTGCCCTGCAGGCTTTGGGTTTTGTTAGTCTAAATTTATGCTATTAGTCTAAAATTCTAGCTGTGTTGTCTAAAATCTAATGAGTGGTTACTTTAAATTAGAAAACGTTTAGCACCAATCTTTTGGCATTAAGCAAAATATATTAGGGGTTAGTGGAAAGACAGGTAAATCAGCCTTCATCTAACTATCTCTAAGAGCTAGCCTCCGACCTCCCACCAAGCCCAAATCTGGAACTGAAAAGACCTCGCTCCTCTGTGGCTTCTCCCAGAAGCCTCCTGTGAAAGGACAGAAAACTTTAGGTTTGAACATCCATCATTTCAGGTAGGAACATAGAAAGAAGGAGAGAAAGCAGCATTTCACTGGTTGCCTGAATTATCATCCGGAACACTCAATAGATCATCTGTCATGTTCTTATTGCAAATATCAATCAGCCATCTTGGATGAAGCTTCCTGCTACCCTGATTAACTTATCAGTTACCTCTTCAATTATATCTTCCATAATTATTCTTTCTCATCACATTTACCACTGCTGCCACTCTTTGCATTCCCTCTGGTGGATAATTCCCTAGCCACTGCCATGTGCTATACAATGATGCTTCTTTGACAGTACACACTTTCAGTCACAGATCAGTTCAAAATTCTCTTCCCTGCTTCTGAGGACCCTTCCAAAGGGTATCTCATCCAGGACAAAAAGAAAGCAACACTATTTCCTTGAAATTATATTTATATATTCCCCACTATTGGGGAATTATATATTCCCCACTATTGGGGTTTTACTCTCTATTTCCTCCTGTAACTCCTTCTTTCAAGAATTTGGATACTATGCCATTTGCTGCATTTATATTCAGTACTGGCAATCATTCATTATCTATGATACCTATTAGCAAAATATAGTTTCCCTGATTATATCTTTTAATTAGTTCTATTTTTGTTTTTGCTTTTAGATCATGATTGTTATTGTGATATTTAAAATTGGATATAAGATCATTAAACTTCCTCTTTAACTTTTTCCCTTATATATCTCCCAGACCAGTAAGAAAAGAAGCCTCTGAGCTGTAATCAGAGAGGGATTAGCTTTTATTGTTTGGGCAACAAACAGGTGATACTGATTAGGGAAATAGGAAAGTAGAAATACAAATGAATAGTCTTAGATCTAAGCTTAGTCTATATTCTTTTATAAAACTCACCAAATCCCCAAACTGCCTCTCAGGCTGAGAACCAGAGTCAAATGCGTGCCGCCACTGAGAACCAGAGCCGATCACCAGAACGCTGTCAAGCCGGAGAGTGCAGACCAAGCCACTTCTGTTCTACTACCCAGTTTTAAGTTGGCGTCCCAGAAGTATCAGAAGTATTGTGTGCTTGGCCATGCTCTCCCAGGAAGCAGCAAGCACATGGCTATTCATCATGGTCTCCTTCCCCAAAAGGGCGGTCCTTCAAAAGTCGCTTTACCACATTATTCCTGCTGAAACATAATAAGTTCTGCTCCAGCCCTTTATTTTAACTCTGTTATCTGTGTGTATATCTTTCTGTTTCATGTG
Source organism: Dromiciops gliroides (assembly GCF_019393635.1). NCBI lineage: Eukaryota > Metazoa > Chordata > Mammalia > Microbiotheria > Microbiotheriidae > Dromiciops > Dromiciops gliroides. The sequence continues at coordinate 108,749,993 of NC_057865.1, read as the reverse complement.
TTTCTTATATACAACATACTGTTAGACTGATTTCTAATTCATTTTACTATTTTCTTCCATTTTATGGGTGCGTTCATCTCATTCATATTCAGAGTTATGATTGCTAACTATATATTTCTCTCCATCCTATTTTCTTACAATTATCTTTCTCTTTTTGACTGTTCCCTCTTCAAGGTTCTGTTTTGCTTCTGATCCCTGCCTCACTTAGTCTACTCTCCCTCTTATCCCCCACTTTCTCTAAACCCCCTTTCTTCTTACTTTCCTGTTTCCTAAGAGGAATTTATGTGACCAAATGTATGTTTGTATATTCTTTCTTCTTTGAACCAATTCAGATGAGGGTAAGTGTTGCCCATTCCTCCTTCATATTTTCACTTCCTTCATACAAACTCCTCATTGAATATCTCATTTATGTGAGACAATTTGCTTTATTCTTCCTTCCCTTCCCCCTTCCTTCATGAGGCCCACTTCTTTTACCCATCCATTCTTCTTTTAAGATCATCCCAACATAATAGAATCATATTTGTGCCTTCTATCTAAGCAGATTCCCTCCAGCAGTTGTATTGCTGATAAAGTACTGTGAGATTGCAGGTATCATCTTCCCATGTAGAAATGTAAATAGTTTGAGCTTACCTAACACCTTATAATTATTCACTCATTTACTTTTTTGTGCTTTTTGAGACTAGTGTCTAAATGAAAATTTTTGTATTCAGCTCTTGCCATTTCACCGTGAATTCTTGAAATCCCTGTATTTCATTAAATGTCCATTCTTCTCCCAACAGGATTATATTCAGTTTTTCTGAGTAAATTATTCTTAGTTGTAATTCTAGCTCCTTTGCCTTCCAGAATATCATATTTCAAAATCTATCTCTTAATAGTGATTGTTGCTAAATCTTCTGTGATCTTAACTATGGGTCCATAGTATTTGATTTTCTTTTTCTTGAATGCTTGCAGTATTTGCTCCTTAACTTAGAAGTTCTAAAATTTGGTTATTATTTTCCTAGGAGTTTTCAATTTTGTATTTCTTGCAGGAGGTGATTAGTGGATTCTTTAAATTTCTACTTTTCCTACTGATTTTAAAAGAGCTGGGCAGTTTTTCTTTATAATTACTTTAATTATTATATGTATGTTCTTTTTGTTTGTTCACAACTTTGAAGTACTAAGATGATTCTTAGATTATTCCCCCAAATCTATTTTTGAGGCCATTTTTTTCCTTGAGATATTTCACATTTTCTTCTACATTTTTCAGTCTTTTGACTTTGATTTATTGTTTCTTGATGTCTCATGGGGTAATTTACTTCCACTTGGTCAAGTCTCATTTTATGAGTCATTTTCTTCAGCATTTTTGTACCTCTTTCACAATGCTATTACTTTTCTTTTCATAGATTTCTTCCATAGTGCTCACTTCTTTTCCCAGGTTTCTTCTATCACCCTTATTTGTTTCTTTTTTAATCACTTTATTTATTCTTGGAATTCTTGTTTGGTTTTTGTCCAAGCTGTATTTTTTTTCTTTGAGACTTTGTTGATATTTTCCAAAGTCATTACCTTCTTCTGTCTTTGTGTCTTGAGCTTCATTGTTAGCATAATAGTCTATTAGGATTATGTTCTTCTTTCCTTCTTTCCTTCTTTCCTTGCTTTCCTTTTTTCCTTCCTTCCTTCCTTCTTTCTTTCCTTCTTTCCTTCCTTTCTTCCTCCTTTCTTTCTTCTTTCCCTTTTCCCCTCCTTTCCTTTTGCTCATTTTTTTGTTCTACTTCTTGACTTTGGGATTTATATTGGTGTTAGACTCTGCCTCTGGGGAGTGCTGGTGATGTATGGCCTGAACTTATTTAAGTCTCTTTGCTCCTTTCACAATTCAGTCTGGTGATGATGGTCAAGTTTCTGGTGTTTCCAATGTTGTTTGATCCAGGAAGAGATCTGTTCACTAGCCTCTCAGTCTGTACTTCTGTAAATTTCTAGTTGACTTTCTATAGTTTGTTACCAGACTTAGTCATAGTTAGCATACTAGGGTGTTCTATAGGTTGAGAGTAACTAAACTATTCATTCCCCCTTGGTTTTGTTCTCCTGTCCTGGTTTAATTGACTTCAGTCTTATGTACCAGGATAAAGTTTAGAAGTGAGTCCTCCCTCTTATTTTGGGTTCAGAGCCACACAGGTGTATTTTTGAAACTTATTCCAAACTTGTCCTTTTATAGGTATGACCCTGGCTCCCTTGTGGCTATAGCTGTTCCTTTCTACCCTGGAATTGCGACCTGGAACTGAGTCATTAGTGATAGAGCTGACAGATGGCACCTGTTGCTGTGCCCAGTGTTATTATGGGTCCCTCTTTGATTGCTCTCTACCCAGGTACTGCAGTTCCTTACCATCACTTAGTGCTGGGCTGCTTCCTGCTTCTGCTGCTGCCACAGTGACCTGTTGCCATTTCTGTTTTTTACTATGCTATAAAGGGTGTTGCTGTTGCACTGAGCTCCTGACTAGCTCCCAGTCCAGTGATCAAAGACCTCACTATCAATCTACCTAAAATTCCCTCTACTGCATAATGACTCCCTGTGATTTCTCTCTCTCTCTCTCTCTCTCTCTCTCTCTCTCTCTCTCTCTCTCTCTCTCTCTCTCTCTCTCTCTCTCTCTCTCTCTCTCTCTTTCTCCTAATGAAAAGACCATAGTTGACCTGAAATATTTTGACTTTCAAACATGACACAAGAAAAGAATTAAGATGTAAGCATGAAAGAGAAATCATAAAGTGTTTGATAATGTTAAACCATTTATATTTCTATATGGGAGGGTAATACATATAATATCTAATAACTTTATCATTATTAGGATGGTTAGAAGGATTCTACATATTAAGCATACACAGGAGGGTGTTGCTTATGTTGGGATGATGTGAAAAAATGGATAGCCAAGAAAGAGGGACACCCTGAGAGAAACTAAAAGGAAGAGAAAGAATGGCAAATATATATATATATGTATATATATATTTCACATAAAAATTCAAATTTCACATTAAAATGCCAAAGAATAACTTTTACAGTGAAGGGGGAAATGGGAGGGGGGAAGAGTCAATACTTGAAGTTTACTCACATCTAAACGAGTTAAAATTTTGATGAACAATTTGGACCTATGCCCAAAAAGCTATAAAATTGTTCATAAACCCAGCAATACCATCACTGAATCTGTATCTCAGAGATCAAGAAAAGAGAGAGAGAGGAAGGAAGGAAGGAAGGAAGGAAGGAAGGAAGGAAGGAAGGAAGGAAGGAAGGAAGGAAGGAAGGAAGGAAGGAAGGAAGGAACGAAGGAAGGAACGAAGGAAGGAACGAAGGAAGGAGAAAGAACCTATTTGCACAAAAATATTTATAATTCTTTTTGTGGTGGCAAATATTTGGATATTGAGGCGATGGTCATTAATAGGGGAATGGCTGAACAAGCTGTGGCATATGAATATGATGAAGTGTTTATTATTATGTTCAGTCATGTTCAACATTTTGTGGCCCTATTTGTGATTTTCTTGGCAAAGATACAGGACTAGTTTGCTATTTCCTTCTCCAGATCATTTTACAGATAAGGAACTGAGGCAAGTAGGCTTAAATGATTTGTCTAGTGTCACATAGCTAGTAAGTTTCTGAGGCAAGATACAAACTCAGGAAAATGAGTCTTCCTGACTTTCAGGTCACACTTTCTATATGCCACACCATGTAGTTGCCTAGCCATGATTGAGTATCATTGTGCTATAAGAAGGTGAACAGGATAGTTTTAGAAAATCCTGGAAAGACATACTTCAACTGATGCAAAGAGAAATGAGCAGAAACCATGAGAATGCTGTACACCATAACTGAAATATTGTAAGGACAATTAACTGTAAAAGACTTAGCCACTCTAACCAAGCCATAATGATCCAAGGCAACTCCAGAGGACACATGATAAAATATGCTATCCACCTCCATAGAAGAGGACTGATGGACTCAATTACAGATTGAAACATGATTTTTAACTTGATTTTTCTTCCTTTATTTTTGTCTGTTTATTTTTGTAACATGGCTAATATGGAAATATGTTTTACATAACTGTATAATAAATATCAAATTACTTGCCTTTTCAATGAGGTGGGAAGGGTGGGAAAAAAGGAGAGAATTTGGAATTCAGAATTTTAAAAAATGATTTTTTTTTAAGGGCAATGGGGGTTAAGTGACTTGCCCAGGGTCACACAGGTAGTAAGTGTCAAGTGTCTGAGGCTGGATTTGAATTCAGGAACTCCTGAATCCAGGGCCAGTGCTTTATCCACTGTGCCACCTAGCCGCCCCTAAAAAAATGATTTTTAAAAAACTTTTAATTGAGAAAACTTAAATATATACATATATGACATACATATGCATGTATACATATACATACACACAAACATACACATATATGAGTATGTGTTTGTATGTGTGTGCATGTGTATGTATGCATCCTAAACTTTGGGGATATTTCAAAATTTACATTGGAAAATTGCCTTTTTGCTCTTCTTATTATGAATCCCTAAAGAGAATGGATTGAATCTCAACAAACTTCCATTCTTTTCTGAGCCTTTTGCTCATTTTTCCTGTGACTTTCAGTGATTGGGTCAGAAATGATTGTGATTAAGGTCAACCTTTTCAAAATTTGCTGCTGTCTAAAATGATTCCAGGGGAAGATAAATCATCAGGAGAAATGCTGAAGAATTAGCAAGTTAAACAGCTTGGACACCCACTGTTGCTACACAGGCGTGTGAAATGTTTCCATCTGATTTAGAAATTAAGTTGTAAAATTGTCATCTGGACTCAGAATTGGAGTTTGGCCTTAAAGATATTTATATTGAGTGTTGGAAGAAACTATGACACTTGAAAGTTATTGCTCGAATAGCTGAAATTCGTAAAAGAAATTCCAGTAAGCACAGATGCTGCTGGCAGTGGATGTGATCGTGAGGGGAAAGAAACACTCTTGTCTTCTAAAAAAGCTAAATCACCCCCAAAATATGTTGTGTTTCATGCAGTGTTAATAACGTGTCAACCAATTCAATTAATTTCACAAAATACTATGGGCATGGTAGGTGCTAGGGGTATATAAAAAGAAAATAAGACAGAGATCTTACCCTCAAGAAGATTAATGAAGGAAATTTACTTCAACTAGATAAATGTCTCCTTTCTCACTCTTATCTACTAAACTTTTCTCCATTCTTTTGTTCTATTCACTTCTCTATTGGCTTCTGACCTCCCAAAAATAAGATGATGTATATGTGTTTATCTGTGTGTGCATGTATATATATTTATGTGTGTAGGTATGTATGTGTAAGTATGTTTGTATGTATTCATGAACAATTTTGCTGGAGGGGATATGTGTGTATATTTCATACCATACTCTCTTCATTTATATATACACACACATATACATATATGTATATGAATGTGTATGTGTATCTTTGACATCCACTTCTCCAGTCCCCTCTTTTTTACAGATGTAGAACCTAAAGCATCTGGAAATTGACTTGTTGGTAAAATGCTCAAGCCATTTTAGCTATATAGACCTCAGTTTCCCCACTTATAATGTAATGGAGTTGGACCAGATAATATCTAAAATCTCTTCCAGCTCTATAAGACTGGGACACTTTTGCTTTGGTCTGGAGAAGAGATTTAGGAAATACTTGGGAGCTATCTTCAAGCCTCCTCTACCAAGCTGTTACATGGAAGAGGAAGAATATATGTGTATACATATATACATATACACATATGCATATATACATATACACTATTTATAAAAATGATATATAGTATACAGAGCATGGTATATATATGCACTATATACATATATACTATATATGTGTGCATGTAGGGAAGAGATGGAGGGGGTGATATATATGTGTGTGTAGAGGTATGTATGTATGTATGTGTGCATGTATATATGTATGAAGGGAGGATAGAAGGAAATTCATGAGGAAGCTTGATGTAGGGAAAAAAAAAAAGCCTTGGCTTTGGAAGGAAAGGATTTAGTTTTGATCTCCAATTCTTGGCTTATTATTTGATAATAATAATTTGCTAGGTAAAATGATTTGCCTCTCAATTCACTTCAGTTTCCATATCTAGAAAAAGAGGGGAATGGTGAATTTGATTTCAAAGAGTTCTTCTGCCTCTTGATCATATGGGAATTTCAAGGAATCATAGATTCTTATAATTAGAAAAGACCTCAGTGGTCAATTAGCACTACCTACATCTGAAACAAAATCTCTACCTCCACTGAAAGACCTCTATTAATGGACAACCCATTAATACTTGGTACTAACCTAGTTAACTTTTGAAAACAAACTAGGAAGTTTTCCCTTAAATTAAAAAAAAAACTCTCTAAAATTTCTAACCATTGTAAATATACATACTTTTTTTTTAGTGAGGCAATTGGGGTTAAGCTACTTGCCCAGGGTCACACAGCTAGTAATCGTCAAGTGTCTGATGCTGGATTTGAACTCAGGTCCTCCTGAATGCAGGGCTGGTACTTTATCCACTCTGCCGTCTAGCTGCCCCTAAATAGACATGCTTTTTTTTGTGTAGTGCAATTAGGGTTAAGTGACTTGCCCAAGGTCACACAACTAGTGTCTAGTGTCTGAGGTCAGATTTGAATTCAGATCCTCCTGAGTCCAGGGCCTGCGCTTTATCTACTGCACCACCTAGCTGCCCCTATAAATGTCTTTTTTGTTTGTTTTTTGGGGTTTTTTGTGGGGCAATGAGGGTTAAGTGACTTGTCCAGGGTCACACAGCTAGTAGGTGTCAAGTGTCTGAGGCCAGATTTGAACTCAGGTACTCCTGAATCCAGGGCCAGTGCTTTATTCACTGTGCCAACTAGCTGCCCCTAATAGATATACTTTTAAGCAAAATTTTATTCCATATGAAACCTTGCAGAAACTTAAAGATAGTTTCCAAGTCTCACCTAAATCTTCTCTTCTCCAAACCAAAGATAAACTATCTAGTTTAAAAGCTATCTAGTCCAATTCCATCATTTTACAAATAAGGAAACTGAAGCCCAAACAGGTGAAATGGCTTCAGCATTTTACCAGTTAGTCACTGGTAACCTTTCCAGGGCTTCTGTGGTAAGATTTTCAGTCCTTTTACTCTCCTGGTCACTAATAAGTTCCCCTATAATTTATCAGTGTCCTTGCTAAAGTAGGCTATCCATAACTGAATACAGTGTTTCATATGTATTCTGACTAGGACAGAGTGCAGTGTGTCCATTACCTTGCTCTTTCTAAATATTGTGCCTCTTTTAAAGTAGTATAAGTTTGCATTTGCATTTACAGGGTCTATTTTAATTTACAGTGATCCCCACAGCTCTTTCAAATGAACTATTGGGCAACCAACTGCTCCCATCCTTTTTATTTAAACTAAGTGTAAGGTTTTATGTTTGTGTATTATCTTATTAGAATCACTTCATTGTTCTATCCTGTTGAGATGATTTGGATCTGGATCACACTGTGCACCTTGATGCTTAGCTCTTCCAGTTTTTGGTCGACAGGAAATTCAATATGTGCTATAAATTCCTCCATCTGAATCATTGATAAAAATATGAAACAATAGCATTAAGAAAACCTCTCTAGTGTCCCACACTAGAAATGATCCTCCATCCTGACATGTGATATGCATCTACTAACCCCTAATCTTTGGGTCTTGTCATTTACTTTTCTTTATCTAGCCAATAGAAATGGATCTTGTCTACAATGTCATGAAATATTTTTAAAATATCTTGCTAAAAATCCATTGATAGTATATCTGTGAAATTCTTGAGCTACTAACTCAGCCAAAAAGAAATTTAATCTGGAATGACTTATTTTTCACAAACCCATACTATCCCTTTGTTTAATATATTGTGAGAATGTGTAGTTAGGCACATTGTCCCATAATTTGAAGGACCCATAGATAGAGAACATTTTATTTTCATTAACAGTCACATGGAATTTGAAGAACGACTGTTTGGGGATATGGAAAGTAATTATAAGCATTATTTAACATGCTAAATTTGAGGTTCTAGCAGGACATCCAGCTTAAGATGTTTAGGAAACAGGTGAAAATGTGGAATTGGCAATCCTAGCTGTGTAGAAAGCTGATGATGGTGGATCTCTTGCATTTAGGAGTTCTGAGCTTCTGTAGGTTGTGCTGATCAGATGTCTACACAAAGTTTTTCTTTAATCTAGGATTCCTCCTTCTCCACCCAAAGCATGGAAGGAATCAGGTTGCTTAAAGAGGTTGAATCTGCCCATGTCAGAAAATAAGCAGATGAGATGTCAATGAATAGTCGCCACTGAATTTCTAGTCTGGATGAGAGAACAAGACAGAAAGGCAGAGGGAGGAAGGGAGGAAGGGAGGAAGGGAAGAAGGGAACAAGGGAGGAAGGGAGGAAGGGAGGAAGGGAGGAAGGAAGAACATAATCCTAATAGACTATTATGCTGACAGTGAAACTCAAGACACAAACAGAGAATGAGGCAATGATTTGGAAAATATCAACAAAGCCTCCTTCCTTCCTTCCTTCCTTCCTTCCTTCCTTCCTTCCTTCCTTCCATACATTCTTAATTTGCTTAAAGTATCACCCTTTATGTGCAAATCATGTACCCATTTCGACCTTATTTTAGTAGATGGTATGAGATGTTGATCTATACCTAGTTTCTGCCATACTGTTTTCCAGTTTTCCCAGTAGTTTTTTTTTTTCAAATAATGAGTTTTTGTTCCAAAAGCTTTGGTCTCTGGGCTTATCATATATTAGAATACTATAGTAATTTACTGTAGTGTAATTTCTATCTATTCTATTCCACTGCTCTACCTTTCAACATACTTTCATTTTTAATAAGTGTAATAAAGGAGCTGCTTTTTAAAACTCTGATTCCCGGCAGAACCAAGATGGCGGAGAGGAATCAGCAAGCTGCCTGAGCTCTCCTTCTGTTCCCTCAAAAAGAACATTAAATCAAGCCTCTGGATGGATTCTGAAACTACAGAACTTGCAAAGAGACAGAGAGACACAGTCTTCCAACCAGAGATAATTTAGAAGACTTCAGGAAAAGGTTGGTCTGACTCAGGCAAAAGGGAGGCACAGCACAGGGCAGCAGCCCAGCGCTGAGGGGGTCGGGGCAAGTCAGCAGGAAGCTGCGGCCAGAGCAGAACAACTGAGGCCCCAGGAACCTGGCTCGAAAATCTGGTGGCCCAGTAGGACAGTGGAAAAAACTAACTGCACCAGCTGAGAGGGCAAATTGCCAGCGGTAGGGCCACGAATAAGACAGGCGTGACTAGGTCCACTGATCTAGCACGCTCAGAGAGGAAGTGCAGGGGGGTGAACTTTATATACTATAAAGGCCTCAGAGTAAAAGGCCGGACACACAGCACCTATACCCCTGCACAAGAAGCCCAAAACAGGGACCCTGGTGCCCCCAGAGCAGACCTCAACTTAAAAAATAAATAAATAAGCTGCAATAATGAGTAAGAAACAAAAAAGACCCCTCTCCATTGAGAGCTTTTGTATCAATGGGGAAGAAGCCAACACAAACTCAGATGAGGAAAATACCCTCAAATTGCCTACATGTGAAGCCTCACGAGGGAAGGTGAATTGGTCTCAAGAACAAAAAGCCTTCCTGGAAGAACTCAAAAAGGATTTTAAAAATCAATTGAGAGGGGCAGCTAGGTGGCACAGGGGATAGAGCACTGGTCCTGGATTCAGGAGGACCTGAATTCAAATCTGGCCTCAGACACTTTACACACTTACTAGCTGTGTGACCCTGGGCAAGTCACTTAACCCCAATTGCCCCCCAAAAAAAAAAGAAAAAAAAGAAAAAAGAATCAATTGAGAGAGGTAGAAGAAAAAATGCAGAGAGAAAGGAAAGCAAAACAAGATAACTATGAAAAAAGAATTAGCAGCTTGGAAAAGGAAGCACAAAGATTGACTGCAGAAAACAATTCCTTATAAAATTCATCTGGCCAAATGGAAAAAAGGTGCATAATTTCACTGAAGAAAACAATGCCTTAAAGAGTTCATTTGGGGGCAGCTAGGTGGCGCAGTGGATAGAGCACCAGCCCTGGAGTCAGGAGTACCTGAGTTCAAATACTGCCTCAGACACTTAAACTTACTAGTTGTGTGACCCTGGGCAAGTCACTTAACCCCAATTGCCTCACTAAAATAAATAAATAAAAATAATTTTTTAAAAAAGTTCATTTGGCCAAATGGAAAAAAAGGTGCATAATCTCACTGAAGAAATCAATGCCTTAAAAATTTAAATTGGACAGTTGGAAGATAAGGAATTCATGAGACACCAGGAATCAGTCAAGCAGAATCAAAAGAATGAAAAAATAGAAGAAAATGTGAAATACCTATTTGGAAAGACAACTGATCTGGCAAACAGATCCAGGAGAGACAATTTGAGAATCACTAGACTGCCTGAAAGCCATGACCAGAAAAAGAATCTAGACACCGTATTCCAGGAAATTATTAAGGAGAACTGCCCTGATATCATAGAATCAGAAGATAAAATCATCATTGAAAGAATCCACCGATCACCTCCTGAAAGAGACCCCAAAAGGAAAACTCCAAGGAATATTGTAGCCAAATTCCAGAATAATCAGGTGATTAAGAAAATACTCCAAGCAGCCAGAAAGAAGCAATTTAAATATCATGGAGCCACAGTCAGGATTGCTCAGGACCTGGCAGCTTCAACATTAAAGGACCGCAAGACTTGGAATATGATATTCTGGAAGGCAAAGGAGCTTGGATTGCAGCGAAGAATCTACTACCCAGCAAAACTGATCATTCTCTTTCAGGGGAAAAGATGGGCATTTAATGACATTGGGGACTTTCAACGTTTCCTGTGAAAAGACCAGAACTGAATAGAAAATTCAATCTTAACATACAAGACTCAAGAGAAGTTTAAAAAGGAAAACAGAGGGGAAAATAAGTTACTCAATTATATTAAACTGTTTACATCCCTACATGGGAAGATAATACTCATAACTCTTAAGAAGTATAAATGTATTTGGGCAGAGAGAAGGACTTTACACAGAGGGTATAAATATAAATTGTCTTTGATGTGATGAAACAAAGAAAATTAAGGGGTTAAAAAGGGAGTCTGTGGGGAGGAGAGGAAAGGGGAGGTGGAATAGGGTGAATTATATCATATGAAGAGGTGAAAAAAATCTATTACAATAGAGGGAAAGAAAGAAGAGGTGAACATTGTTTCAACCCTATTCTCATTAGATTTGATTCAAAGAGGGAATAACATATACATTCATTGGGATAAAGAAACTTAGCTCATAATTTAGAGAAGCAAAAGGGGAAGGGAAAGGGGGGACTGATAGAAGGGGAGACAAAAGCAAGGGCGAAAAGGGTAAAAAAAAGTGTGGGGGTGATATAAAAGGAGGGCAGATTGGGGGAGGCAGGGGTAAGAACTAAAACATCAGTGAGGAAGAATAGGGGGAAACAAGGGGGAAAAGTACAAAGGGGGTAAATAGAATGGAGGGGAATAGACAGTCAGTAATAATAACTGTGAATGTGGATGGGATGAACTCTGCTATAAAATGGAAGCAAATTGCAGAGTGGATTAAAAACCAGAATCCTACAATATGCTGATTACAAGAAACACATTTGAAGCAGAGAGATACACACAGAGTAAAGGTAAAAGACTGGAGTAGAATATATTATGCTTCAGCTAAAGTAAAAAAAGCAGGGGTAGCAATCCTTATCTCAGACAAAGCGCAGGCAAAAATAGATATCATTAAAAGAGATAAGGAATGAAAATACAGCTTGCTAAAAAGTACTATAGATAATGAAGTAATATAAACATTAAATATGTATGCACCAAGTGGTATAGCATCCAAATTCTTAGAGGAGAAGTTAAATGAGGTACAAGAGGAATTAGACAGTAATACTATACTAGTGTGGGATCTAAATCTCCCCCTCTCAGAATTAGATAAATCTAGCCAAAAAATAAATAAGAAAGAAGTGAAAGAGGTGAATAGATTACTAGAAAAGTTAGGCATGATAGATGTCTGGAGAAAATTGAAAGGGGATAGAAAGGAATATACCTTTTTCTCAGCAGTACATGGCACATTTTCAAAAATTGACCATGTATTAGGGCACAAAAACATCATAGTCAAATGGAGAAAGGCAGAAATAGTAAATGCATCCTTCTCAGATCATGATGCAATAAAAATTACATGTAAGAAAGAGCCATGGAAAAGTAGAATGAAAATCAATTGGAAACTAAATAATTTCATTCTAAAGAATGAATGGGCCAAACAACAAATCACAGAAACAATCAATAACTATATCCAAGAGAATGACAATAATGAGACAACATACCAAAATCTATGGGATGCAGCCAAAGCAGTGCTAAGGGGAAAATTTATAGCTCTAAGTGCTTACATGAATAAAAAAAGAGAAAGAGGAGATTAATGAATTGGATATGCAACTTAAAAAGCTAGAAAAAGAACAAATTAGAAATCCCAAATTAGATACTAAATTAGAGATCCTGAAAACTAAATGAGAAATTAGTAAGATTGAAAGCAAAAAAAACTATAGAATTAATCAATAAAACTAAGAGTTGGTGTTATGAAAAAACCAATAAAATACATAAAATATTGGTTAATTTGATTAAATAAAAGAAAGAAGAAAAACAAATTACCAGTATCAAAAATGAAAAGGGTGATGTTACCGCCAATGAATTGGAAATTAAATCAATAATTAGTAATTATTTTGCCCAACTGTAAGCCAATAAATTTGACAATCTAAATGAAATGGATGAATATGTACAAAAAGACAAACTGCCCAGGTTAACTGAAGAGGAAATAAAATCCTTAAATAAACCCATATTAGTAAAAGAAATTGAACAAGCCATTAATAAACTCCCTAAGAAAAAATCCCCAGGGCCAGATGGGTTTACAGGTGAATTTTACCAAACATTTAAAAAGCAATTAATTCCAATATTTTACAAATTATTTGGAAAAATAGGTGAAGAAGGAGTCCTACCAAATTCATTTTATGACACAAATATGGTGGTGATACCAAAACTAGGCAGAGAAAAACAGAAAGAAAATTATAGACCAATTTCCCTAATGAATATTGATGCTAAAATCTTCAATAAGATATTAGCAAGGAGATTACAGCAAGTGATCACCAGGATAATACACTATGATAAGGTGGGATTTATACCAGGAATGCAGGGCTGGTTCAACATTAGGAAAACTATTAACATAATCAACCACATCAATAAGAAAACTAACCAAAATCACATGATTATCTCAATAGATGCAGAGAAAGCTTTTGACAAAATACAGCACCCATTCCTAATAAAAACACTAGAGAGCTTAGGAATAGGTGGAGCTTTCCTTAGAATAATAAACAGTATCTACCTAAAACCATCAGCAAGTATTATATGCAATGGAGATAAATTAGAGGCCTTCCCAATAAGATCAGGGGTGAAACAGGCATGCCCATTATCACCCCTATTATTTAATATTGTACTAGAAATGTTAGCTTTAGCAATCAGAGAAGAAAAAGGAATTAAAGGAATTAGAATAGGCAAGGAGGAAACAAAACTATCACTCTTTGCAGATGATATGATGGTATACTTAAAGAATCCTAGAGAATCAACTCAAAAATTACTTGAAACAATTAACAACTTTAGCAAACTAGCAGAATACAAAATAAATCCACATAAATCAGCAGCGTTTCTATACATGACCAACAAAGTCCAGCAGCAAGAGATAGAAAGAGAAATCCCATTTAAAGTAATGGTAGATAATATGGAATACTTGGGAGTCTACTTGCCAAGACAAACCCAGGAGCTCTATGAACACAACTACCAAACACTCTTCACACAAATCAAATCAGATCTAAATAATTGGAAAGATATCAATTGCTCATGGATAGGCAGAGCTAATATAGTAAAAATGACAATACTACCATACCAATCAGACTACCTAAAAATTATTTTATAGAGCTAGAAAAAATAATAAAAAAATTCATCTGGAAAAACAAAAAATAAAGAATATCCAGGGAAATAATGGAAAAAATTCACAGGAACGTAGGTTAGCAGTACCAAACCTGGAGCTTTACTATAAAGCGCCAGTCATCAAAACTATCTGGTACTGGCTAAGAAATAGAGTGGAGGATCAATGGAATAGGCTAGGCACAGGAAACACAGTAGTAAATGACACTAGTAAGGGAGTGTTTGATAAAACCAAAGACTCCAGCTTCTGGGATAGGAACTCAGTATTTGACAAAAACTGCTGGGAAAACTGGAAGATAGTATGGCAGAAATTCGGCATAGACCAACATCTTACACCTTAAACTAAAATAAGATCAAAACGGATATATGATTTAGACATAAGAGGTGATAACATAGGTAAATTAGGAGAGAAAGGAATAGTCTACCTTTCAGATCTTTGGAAAGGAAAACAGTTTATGACCAAACAAGAGATAAAGAATATTATAAAATGAAAAACGAATGATTTTGATTACATTAAATTAAATTTTTTTTGTACAAACAGAAGCAATGCATGCAAAATTAGAAGGGAGACAGACAGCTGGGAAACAATTTTTATGGCCAGTACTTCTGATAAAGGCCTCATTTATAAAATATATAGGGAACTAAATCAAATATATAAGAATGCAAGTCATTCCCCAATTGAGAAATGGTCAAAGGATATGAACAGGCAGTTTTCTGATGAAGAAACCAAAGCTCTCTATTCCGATATGAAAAAATGCTCTGAATCTCTAATGATTAGAGAGATACAAATTAAAACAACTCTGAGGTACCACCTGACACCTATCAGATTGGCTAAAATGACAAAAAAAGGGATTCATAAATGTTGGAGAAGCTGCAGAAAAATTGGAACACTAATGCATTGTTGGTGGAGCTTTGAACTGATCCAACCATTCTGGAGAGCAATTTGGAATTATGCCCAAAGGGCTATAAAGCTGTGCATACCCTTTGACCCAGCAATACCATTTTTGGGTCTTTTTCCCAAAGAGATCATGGAAAGGGGAGAGGGACCCACATGTACAAAAATATTTATAGGTGCTCTGTTTGTGGTGGCAAGGAATTGGAAGTTGAGGGGATGCCCATCAATTGGGGAATGGCTAGACAAGTTGTGGTATATGAATGCAATGGAATACTATTATGCTGTAAGATACGATGAGCAGGAGGAGTTCAGAGAAACCTGGAGGGTCTTGCATGGGCTGATGATGAGTGAGATGAGCAGAACCAGAAGAGCATTGTAAACAGTATCATCAACATTGTGTGTTGATCTACTGTGATGGACTATATTCTTCTCACCAATGCAATGGTACAGCAGAGTTCCAGGGAACTCATAATCGAAGAGGATCTCTGAATCCAGAAAAAAAAAAAAAAAGAAATGTGGAGTATTGATGCTGAATGAACCATACTATTTCTTTTGTTTTTCGTGCTGTTGTTTTTCTATTTTGAGGTTTGTTGTCATTGCTCTGATTTTTCTCTTATAACATGACTAATGCAGAAATATGTTTAATGTTATTACATGTGTGTGTGTGTGTATATATATAACCTATATCAGATTACCTGCTGTCTAGAGGAGGAGGAGGGAGGGGAGGGAGGGAGAAAAATCTGAAATTGGAAAACTTGTATAAACAAAAGTTGAGAACTATCTTTACATGTAACAGGAAAAAAATAAAATACTTTATTTAAAAAAAAAAAACTGATTCCCACAATACAGAGGAAGTAAAAGTAGTTGTTAAAGCAGAAATGATGGGAATGATATGAGTAACTGGCCACTTCCTCTTAGTGTTAATAGAAGAGAGGTAAACCAAGTATAGATGTATACACACACACACACACACACACACACACACACACATACACACACAGACAGTAGAGTAAAATTCAAATATTTCACAGAAAGTGTAGGTGGGATTCCAAGTGTAAAAATTCCATAATGTAAGTCATCTCAAAAGAGATTGAAAGGTCTCAAGAATAACATTCTGATTATAGAATAATAAATGGCTCTAATAATAGTAATAATATCATTTATATAATACTTTTTAGAAGTTTTAGAAAGGATTTTAAGGTATTAAATAGCCCTTTATAAATATTATCTCATTTTGTCCTCACAACAGTTATGGGCAGTATTATCCCCATTTCACAGAAGATGAAATTCTTATGGATAGAAGTTAAAAGGCTTGTGTAGGGTCATAGTTGGTAAATGATTTATTCTGAGTTTGAAGTCCCATCTTCCTGACTCCAATACCAACATTCTTGGAGGCACTGTGCCTCCTAACTGCCTGCAATGAGGCAGTTCAAGGAGGAAGTAATTTTGTTCCAAGAGAGTCTACTGCCAGCAACTTAAGTCAAGATATGCTGGTCTCTATACCACAGAGGGAAACAATTACACAGTCTTGTAAACATGAAGTTCAAAATTCTATCTCATCCAATACATTTTAGATGAAAATTGAAACATCTAGTGGTATACTGAAAAAAAATGGAATTTGATTTCAGAGAGTCCTGGTTCAAATTCCATTTCTGCCACTTACAACTTATGTAGCCTCTGGTACATGTTATTATTCTGGTCCTCAGGTTTCTCATCTCAAAATGAAGACATTGGACTTAGTAGGGGTTTGCAGCTGACTTTGATTATTAAAAAGTTTAGCATGGAAGAAAATTTAGACTTCTCTTTTTTGTCCTCAGAGGGCAAAAGTAGTAGTAATGGAAGGAAATATGAGGCAAATTTAAGTTTTAGGTATGGCATATACTTTCTAACAAGTATTGTGTTACAAAAGTAAAATGGGCTGCCTTGGGAATTACTTGGCCAAACATCCTTAGATATCTAAGTGCAAGTGCTGTGATGACTCCAGTTTAGGCACAGACTAAACAAGATGGCCTCTGTGCCCTTTCCTATTTTGAGATTCTATAATTTTCTGCTTCTGGGAGAACTGTATGCTGATTTCACTAAGCAGACATTGACTAAAAAAATACATTTGGCAGGCAGAAGACTCTGTGACTTGTTAAAAGTGATATTATGACATATGAATGATCTTGATGAACTTGGCAGGCCACTCCAAATTTCTGGCAAGTTTAATTAAGAAAGAGCACTATGACAAGAAGAGGATGAGGGTCAATCATACATTGAATGATTTTTCCTTAGAAATAGAGAAATATTATATCTGTTAGAGGAGCCAGCCAAAGAACTGCTATAGAGGTGGCTGAGACGTCATGTGATTGTGCTATGAAGCCAGAAAGAGTGTTTCAGGTGTGGAGAGAATCATGAAGTTGCTCATGTTGAATGTTTATGGGTTGTGCTTCTACTATATTTGGGCTGTGGTTTACAACATTCTGGCCCCTTTAAAAAAGCAAATTGCTAGCTTAAACTAAGGCATTCACCAAGAGACATCTGAGTGTTTCTGAAAAGCAATTGAAACTGGCACAATATGCCATTTACTCCAATTATAAAGGCACAGGTGAGTCAAAGAAAAAAAATGAGTGGAGGAGGAATGGCTTCAGGGAGGGCAAGGAGGAGTAGTTTCTTTGGATCTGAAATTGCTATGGAAGGGAAGGTTGGAGCAGAGTCTGGATGTACTGAGAATAAAGAAAGAATTCCAAATGTCATACTGAATAGCCAAGTCAAGTTAATATTGTACTCTGACACTGGTGTGCTGCCTGTTAAAAACAACTAAAAATAGCCTCAGATAGAGACAGCTAAAGTAGAGGGATCAAAGTTAAGTTTAAAAGGGACACAGGAAAGGGACAGGGGTGTGACATGACAAGCAAATCTGCATGGGAAGGCTGAAGGTGATGGATGACAGGAGAAAGAAGGTCAAACAAGAATGAAAGTATGACCAACTAACATGTTAGAGCATACAAAAAAGAGAACACTGGGTGTTAAGCTAAAGAATAAAAGATTTGCAGTGCACTGAATGAAAAACTTCGAATCATAGAGTGGTTTCCCAGCTTATATTAGAACCTAATCACCTTTCACTTGGAAAAGAGACTCCTGTCCAGTCTTTGTTTCCATTCTTTGCTCTCTTCATACCATCTTTCATCTGGTTGCTAAATATTCTTCCTGAAACAGATACCTGCTCATTGAATTTCCCTGCTCAAGATGCTTCACTGGTTCCCTATTGCCTCTAGGATTATATATACATACATACATACATACATACATACATACATACGTATGTATTCATGTATATGCATATGCATTCATATATATATATGTAGGTAGGTATGTATATGCCTGTCTATCTATCTATCTAACTTTAGTATTTAAAGCCTATGATGATCTGGTTTCAGATTTATCTAGCATTTCTCATGACATATAACAGATATGGACTCTATATTTCAGCTACACTGGACTACTCAATATTCCCTAGACACAACATTTCATCTTCAACTTCTGTGCTTTTGCACAAAGTGTCCTACATGACTATAATGGTCTTCCTCTTCACTTCCCCATCACATAATCAATCCCTAGCACCCTTCAAGGCCCAACTCAAATGTACAAGTCTTTCCTGATTTGCCATCCCACTCCCCAGCCTCCAGCTAATTGATAATGTTCTTCATTGTCTATACCTTGAAAATGACTTGTATTTATTTCATATTTATTTTGTATTATATTGAGTACATGATGTATCTTCCCCATAGAATATAAGTTACTTGAGGGCAGAAGCTCTTTTGTTCTTTTGCCTCTATATCCCCACTATCTGCTGGGTTGCTTTGCACATAATAGGACTTAATAAATGCTTGTTTGATTGATTTGAATGTTATGGCATTGTTTCAAAAGCCAGTAAAGGTACACAATGAGGAACATGGATGCGGGGTATATCCAAGATTCAAATCAACAGATGAAGGACAGATCATTTAAAAGCAGCCCTCACAGTTCAAAGAAATGAGCAAAATAATAAAGTGATAAAGACTGAAGACCCTTGTAGTGGGTCCAGTGGCCTTGCTGCCAAATTCATAAGAATCTTAAGACCGGCACTTGAAAGAACCTTAAGGATCACTTAGTCTGACTGTCTTATTTTGCAGGTAAGGAAAAAAAAGCCCAAGGAAGTTATGACATGACTGATGTCATGGATCAAAGTCATATATCCTGAATTTCTGAGGATAGACTTCTTAAGCAAACATTTGCTTTCTCTTTTCAATGCCCTGCAAAAGAATGGTGAAATAGTAATAACGTTAATACAAAGATTATTAGCAATGGTCTCTTTAGATAAGAGAGGGACGATATTGGACACTGGGCAGAGGGGAGTTGATATTACTATATACTCATGAGATTTCTACAGGAACCCCACTGCAAAGACTATTGAAAATAGCAGATGGGATGATTCATGAGACACAGAGGTACAGCATAAGGGAGCAAAAAATAGCCTACTATTTAGTGAACTTGAGAAATCCTGGAACATGCTCATGACGTTTGCTGTCACTTCCCAGGCTTGGATTTGCAAGGCTAGCCCTTCAGATGCTATTTGTTTCCTACTAGGTAAGCCGCTGACCATCTGAGGAACTACCATGAGATGAACAGGGGTACTTAGAAAAAACTGCATAATTAATTAGTACATGTTTTCTCTGTTCTGCATTTTCTATTAAAAATGACCTTTTATTAAAATAAAGCATAATTAACAGATTGCTAATTATAATTAGCTGCACGCATTTCAAGAAAATTTTAAAGCAAAACAATGAAATATGTGCACCTATATGTAGAACCCTATTAAATTAAGTTAAACTCTAGGCTTGAACTTATGTCTTCTGATTTCTAGGCTTGTGTTCTTTCTATTTATGCTAGAGCTTAATCTTAATGATTAACTGTTTTTTTTTTCATTCTGCCTAGGAAATTAGAAATTATTCATTCATTTAATCATAAAATGTTTAATATGTCCAGTTACCAGTATGTTATTTTTTTACATCTGTACCTGTGAATTTATTAGTGTGGAAAAATCCCAGGTGAAAATATACTCTTTTATTTTTGCAGTTTCTGGATAGCAGTCTTTTTTTTAGTGAGGCTATTGGGGTTACGTGACTTGCCCAGGGTCACACAGCTAGTAAGTGTTAAGTGTCTAAGGCTGGATTTGAACTCAGGTACTCCTGACTCCAGGGCCAGTGCTCTATCCACTGTGCCACCTAGCTGCCCCTGGATAACAGTCTTAAAGAGCTGTCAGTGGCCCTGGGAGGTTGTGTCTTGTTCATTGTCAAACAGTCAGTATGTCTCAGGTAGGATTTGAACCCAGGCCTTCCTGACTCCAAGATTGGCATTTTACCCACTAAAGTATTTCACATTGCTTCTCTAAAGAATGATGGATATTTAATTACAACACGCATCTAAAGAAGAATTAGCAAAGCCTCTCTCAATGAGAATTATACTGCTTGTACCACCTTTGGCTGGAGCCAGATTTAAAAGCCAAGACCTGGCAGGGCCTATGGTTACATGGGCTCCCTGATCCTGACAAAAACTTTTCCTTCAAAAATTTGGAAGGGTGGGAAGAAGTTTCAGCCAGGAGACAGGTCTTGTAGTGTGAGCAAATATAGATCAGTGGCTGGGAAATATAGATCATGAAAGGGATAAGGGGTCACAATGTCCAGAGTGGAAGGAAGCCAAGGTCTGTTGCTGGAGTTGTCAATCTATGCTAAATGAGGTCAAAACACTGTTAACATACAAAGAACAAGTCAGATAAAATCAGAAACATAACCAATTTGAGGGCACCTAAAAGAAAATTAGGTCTGGAGTCAGAAATCAGGGATACAGTTGTGATTGAGCAACAAGGTCCTGAATTAAATGAGGAGAATTCCTATTTTCTGCATTTGATATGTTATTGGCTCAAGTGAATTTTTCAGCCTGGTCATTAATAGCCAGGCTCCTACCCTCTAGCTTTCCCTGAATCCCCTTTATTTGAAGACCTCCTAACATGAACACTGCCTTTATTGTCTTCCCTAGGAACCACCGGCTCAATAACAGACAAAAATTAGGAAATAAGTTATCAAAGGAAAGAATTTGTCACCAGGTGACGGATGAAGTTCTTAGGTATTCCTCTGTAAAGAATTACACTCTCAAGCACAGTCTAATTAGGATTAAAACGGTCTTTTATTTGGTGCTGAAGAAAGTGACCAAGAGGAAAGTCAAAGACTTAGTCTCAAGGGGAGGAGATGGATTAGAAACATCATCTTCCCAGAACAAAAGGAAGGCAAAAGCTTTTATAGAGGATAGATGGGGTGACCACCTGAAAATGTAAAGTTCCTTTTCAGGGTAGGGTGGGGAAAGATTGGATGCTTGTCATTCCTGAGAGTCTGAGGAGGATTATTTTTTAGGAATGATGGTCCTGACCTCTAGAGTTATCTTTGTCTCCTAGCTCAGGTAATAGTCATGACTCTACTGCTATAGAATTTTATCTGCCCTTATTGCTTAGGTGTGTCCATCCTACTATCTAGTTGGCCAGTTTAAACTTCAGTAGTCCCTTAATTCCTGGATGTGTCTGTACTGTTTATCTGGTCACCTTTGGTTTTGCTTCTCAAAAGAGAAACTTCTTCTGAGTTATCCTAATGTCCTAATATATCCTTTAAAAATTTAATAATTAGCTAACTAATCTAACCTGGAAAAATTTATATAATTGGATTTACGAAAAATTATAACTTTATGAAAAATTATAGGTTTAGAGAAATTATAATTGGGCTGTAAGTCCTGCCGTGGTCGCCATTCAGTTGTAGAAATATTTTGGATAACTAGCTGGGCCTAATTTAGGGGGCTAATCTAACTGGAGTACTTAATCTGGGACTTTTGACTGTTTGGCTATCTGACTGCTATTAACTTAGTATGGGCCATTTATAAAGTTCCATCACACTGCTCCCAAATTGATAAGCTACAGATTAAGAAGCCTCTTAACTAAATAATCAAAGCAGAGTTTATTTTTGAGATACTATTTAAAATTAAGAATACAGGGAAATAAAATGTACAACCTGACTGCGTTGCAGTGCATCTCCATTGCATCTCTTTTCCACCTGCTGGGCCTGGAACTTCTTTAATACAATAAGGGTCTTAGCCACCTCTCACCTCAAGGTATGTTATACTTTCCCTACTCAGCTACTTTCTTCTAACTCCTCTTAATCTTAACTTTCTCCAACCTGTACCCTGTGCTCACCACTTCTGTGTTCTCCGCTGCCTCCTGGTCAGTCTGTCTGTCTGTCTGTCTGTCTGTCTGTCTGTCCACTCCATCAGTCTGCCCTCTGCCGCCTTTGCTGCCCCTCTAATCTTGTCCGCCGGCCTTTCCTCCTTGCTCCTAGTCCTGCATTACTGTTCATCTCATCCCCCCTTCTAATCTAACTCCCAGGTCTATATATTCCTTTTTTATCTCCACTCAAATCTCGGGGCTTTTTGCACCCACACACCAACCAAACTAATCTGCCAGCCAGGGCTCCGGCTGGGGCTGGGGGGATGCTCAAGCATCATGTGCCTCAGCACAGGCTACCCCAGAGCCCGAGCCTGGACAAGCATGGCATCTCTCAGATAACTCCGCTCAGGGCGGAGGAAGCTGAGGGCTTTTTCCCCCAAGCTGTCTGACCTGGCATCTTGTATAGCCCACAGAGCTTTTTGGCTGAGCTGAAGCAGAGGGGGAGGGGCACCAGCACCTCCCACACAGAAGAGACCCTGAGGGCCTAAGGCTTTCTAATCTCAGCCTAAAGGTAAGGTCCCCAAATCAAAATAAATTTCCACAATCCTAATATCCTAATTTAGCCCCAGATTTGGCAGATTCAAACTCCAGAAAGTCTTGACCCTGGTTCCATCCAAAGCTGGAGGCAAAGGGGGTAAAACAATTCACTGAAAAATGAGAAAACACTTAAATGAGACTTGGCCTTGAGGATTTAAGGGAAAGGTAGAATGTGTGGGAAATTAGGAAAAAAATCAAATCTCTAAGTTGATAAAACATTAGAAGATTCATGAAAAGAACCTTCAGCAAAGCATACCAACTATTGACTTCTACCTTCACTGTACCAGCAACCAGTCAGCTCTTATGAATAAACTATAAAACACCAGGGCCAGGCTCACTTAAAATTTATTCTTAAAGGGGTGAGAAGAGTCATTTAAAGGTAAATAAAGCTGAGAAGTTAAGCTGTCTCAATATCAAGCACCTTTCTTTGCTGCTATGTCCTTGTTCCCTCAGTTGTGATGCATCTCCACTTGCAGATTATCTTCCTGACCATTTGACCCTGCTTCTCACTCTTGTAGATTTCTCATCTGCATGTGCTTCAGACTTCTCAGATGGCTTGACCTTCTGACATTTGTGTAGTTTTGATTTGTGTAGCTCTCCTGGCCTCATCATTGTTTCTTCAATATAATTTTCTTTGTGGTTTCTTTCTTTCTTTTATTTTTTTTAGTAAGGCAATTGGGGTTAAGTGACTTGCCCAGGGTCATACAGCTAATAAGTGTCTGGAGTCAAATTTGAACTCAGGTCCTCCTGACTCCAGGGCTGGTTCTCTATCTACTGCCCCACCTAGCTGCTCCTCCTGGCCTCATCATTGCACCAGACCCTGATGTTTTGTTCATGCTTGAACATTTTTGACTCAAATTAATGGGGAAAAAATTAAATCTGCTTTATATGTGACGTTTAAAAAAATAATAGAGTTGCAGAATTCACTGAATGAATAGAAGTCTATAAAGTAACAGAGAATCTTAACTCAAGATTTTAGCTAGAGTCTAAAAGCTAGTTAATAGAAACTCCAAAAATTATATTAGGCAATAATGAATTTACATAGCACTTTAAGATTTAATTTTTGCTTCAAAAGAATACTACATACCTAGTGTTGTGATTATGATGTTCAGTCATTATTAAGTCATGTCCAACTCTTCATGACCCCATTTGGGATTATGTTGGCAGAGATACTAGAGTGGTTTGCCATTTCCTTCTCTAGCCCATTTTATAGGTGAGGAAATTGAGGAAACAGGATTAAGTGATTTACCCAGGGTAACATAGCTAGTTAACATCTGAGGCCATATTTGAAATCAGGAAAATGAGCTGGAGAAGGAAAAGGCAAACCAATTCTATTGGGGGGGGGGCATATACTGCAGTGGTTTGTCATTTCCTTCTGCAGCCCATTTTACAGATGAGGAAACTGTGTAAAAAAAGATCAAATGATTTGCCTAGGGTCACACAGCTAGTAAGTGTTTTAGGCCAGATTTCAACTCAGAAACATGAGTCTCCCTGACTACAAACTAGACAAAGAATTGGAAACTGAGGGGATGCCCATCAATTGGGGAATGGCTCAACAAGTTGTGGTATATAAATGTAATGGAATACTATTGTGCTGTAAGAAATTATGAGCAGGCAGATTTAAGAAAAACCTGGAAAGTTTTAAGTGAACTGATATTTAGTGAAATGAGCAGAACCAGGAGAATATTGTAACAGCAATATTGTGTGATGATCAACTATGATAGACTTGGCTCTTCTCAGCAATACAATGATCCAAGATAATTTCAAAGGACTCATGATGGAAAATGGTCTCCACATCCAGAAAAAAGAACTGTGGAATCTGATTGCAGAATGAATCATACTGTTTCTATTCTGTTTTTTTTTCCTTTCTGAGGTTTTTCCCTTTTATTCCGAATCTTCTTTCACAGCATGACTAATGCAGAAATATATTTAATGTGATTGTACATATATAACATATCAGATTGTTTTGTCTTGGGGAGGGGGAAGGGAGAGAGGGAGAAAAATTTGGAACTCAAAATCTTATAAAGAAAAATGTTGAAAACCATTTTTACATGTAACTGGAAAATAAACACTTTTAAGGTTTAAAATCCCTGCCTTCAAGGAGCTTATTTTATGCTGGAGGCTAGAAAATCAACACAAACCAACAAGTCAACAAACATTTGTTAAGCACCTATTGCATACAAGGAGTGTTGCTAAAAATTAGAAATACTAAGAAATGAAAAAAAAAAAACAGTCCTGCTCTCAAGGAGCTAATAGTCTAAAGGGGGAGACAACATGAAAAGAACTATAGAACCAAATAAGTATAGAATAAATTCAAGAGGAAGATAGTGGTAATAACTGCAGGCTTCACAAAGCAAGTAGTACCTCAGGTATTCTTTGAATAATTCTACAAGGTTGAGATGAAGAGGGAATGCGTTTTGACCAGGGGAACTGCTTGAACAAGGAATACAGGCAAGATATGGAATGGTATATTTGGATTGCCCAAAGGATCATGTCATGAATTTTGTATGGTAAACAAAACACTTGTTTCCTCTATGGGTTTTCCTGTTCACAAGAATGAAATCATATAGTAGAATTTTAGTGTTGTAAGGAATTTTAAAGTGAATATATTACACTTTTTTCCCCTTAACTTGCTCTAGGTTTATGTATAAAATATTGGGAATCCAATGGGGGATCATAAGTTTGCAACCAGAAGGGACCTTGGAAGTCATGTGCTGCAACATTACTTTTGCAAGTATGGAAACTGAACCACAAATAATTAAATAATTTAATTAATCATTTAATCTATTTGTGGTTCAGTTTCCATACTTGCCAAATGTTACATGGATGAGTAAGTGGGAATTGAGAAGCTCATATCAATTAGGAGATAAAATCAATAAAGGTATTTATAGATTGGATAAGAAAATACACAACTTAGGTCCTATTGGAAAAACCTGGACACTGGATCTCCCATGGTTATGAATATAAACCTTGAATCAGAGGGGTTTTTTTCCTGATACAGAGTAGATATTTTGAGAACCTCTCATTTCTTGGATCTTTTTACCCTCACTACTTGGGCAATGTAGAAAAGTCATTGTTTCATACTCCACAGCAATTGCTGACTGCCTTTATAAATCTACAGTCTCACAATGCTCAAAACACAACCAATTTCATTAACTTATAAATGAAAACAAATTTACATCTGTGCCACAGAAAATATCAATAACTTCCAGTAAGCAACCTTCCCCCTAAAGATTTATATAGTCTCAGTGACTTATGGGTTACTCTGGGTAGGACTCCAGCCAGGGGTAATCAGGCTTTGAAATCCGACAAGGCTGTTCTCTTACATACATCTGTATGTCCAGCATGGCTTGCTTCAATTGCTATCAAATCTCACCTTTTTAAAATAGGCATTTATAATTGCTGCTCTTCTATGGGATTCACAATCAGTGTCTCTACATTTCCTCTGAAGTTGTATTCGACAGTCAGTAGGTAGGGGTCATTTTATCCCTATCACTTTTTTCTATAGTCTTTGATTCCTGCCACTCAGCTCTCATATTCTTCTTTGCTCCTAGCTCTTCTCTCTGTCCTCTGTGTTTTGGCAGTT
Organism: Dromiciops gliroides; assembly: GCF_019393635.1. Lineage (NCBI taxonomy): Eukaryota > Metazoa > Chordata > Mammalia > Microbiotheria > Microbiotheriidae > Dromiciops > Dromiciops gliroides. The sequence continues at coordinate 108,723,719 of NC_057865.1, read as the reverse complement.
CAGCTTTCCTCCAGGTAACAGAACTTGTCACCTTCTCCCTCTGCCTCTAAGCTCTTAATGATCTATTCTCCCTGGCCCCCCTTCCCCATTTTCTGCCATTCACACTTAAGTAGTATGAATACCATGCTATCCCAATGGGACTAAGTACCCTGTTCCACTAAGGGACAACATCTCTGGGTTTATATAGACCAGTTTAATCATTGGGGGAACCTGGCCACTAAAAAGAAGGACCATACTTTTTTTCTCATTGACTCTGGCTCATGACACCCTTACCTCAGAAAAGAATAGTGAGAATGATTACTCAAACAAGGCTGCAATTGGCTAGGGTCTCTCCAAAATGAATTAATATGGTTCCTTCTCAAAAAATCAATGAACAAAGTAGATTGTGTATAGGATAATTCACACACACACACACACACACACACACACACACACACACGCACTACCATAAACATAGTAGTAGTTGCAGTGAACATTTTCCAAAAGGCAGCTGACAATGACCAGAGAAACTTGAAACTTCTGAACTCCTGATTTACCCACCAGGTCCAAAATCTCCATCTGTCTTGACCTCTGAGCAGTTACCTAGGCACAAGAAAAGAAACAAAAAGCAAAAGCAGCAGCTGGGACTTTGAGATCTGGTCTCAATCTCACCTGTACAAGCACATTGGCTCTTTCTTTAATGTCCAAACAACCATTAAAGCTGATGGGGATGTATATGGGATTGGTTGAATCTCCCACATCATGACAAGTCCAAAGGAGAGTTTTTCAGGTCCTCAAGTTCAGAAGAGAAGGAGGAATCAAGAGTAGAAGTTATCTCCTCTTTTTAAGTCTCATGATTTTGGGAGTTCTTGCTGTTCAATGAATAATTCTCTCAACATGATCCCCTGCCATTGGGGAGGGAATGGAAAGGAAACACAAGCAGATCAGCAGCATCAACCAGTTATTCATGTTCTTTATTAAGGCCAAAATACATGTCTTGGTGGGGCAGCTAGGTGGCACAGTGGGGCAGGTAGGTGATGCAGTGGATAGAGCACTGGCCCTGGAGTCAGGAGGACCTGAGTTCAAATATGGCCTCAGACACTTAACACTTACTAGCTGTGTGACCCTGGGCAAGTCACTTAACCCCCAATTGCCTCACTAAAAAACAAAAAACAAAAACAAAATGCATGTCTTGGGGAAGTGATGAATGAATAAGTAGGACCCAAACCAATATACCGGTACCATTGGAAGTGGCCAAGGACCTATCTCTTGACCCAATATAGAAGATGGTATTCATCACCTTTCTCAGAGAACCTGCTTATTAAAACTGAATTGTACCAAAATGAGCCTCCAACTATAATTTCTAGCTCAAAAACAAAACCATAGTTCTATTTTTCTTTTTTAAACTTTTAAACATTAACTTTTTTATTTTGAGTACAAAATTCTCCCCTTCCCTTCAGCCCTTCCCCATCCCATTAAGAAAGCAAGCAATATAATACCTATTATACAATTGAAGTTATGCAAAATATTTCCATATTAACTATGTTGCAACAAAAGCAAGAAAAATGAAGTGGTAAAATGCTTCAATATACACTCAGCTCATTAATTCTCTCTCTAGGGTTGGGGTGTGAATAGCATATTTCAGTATTAGTGCTTTGGAATTATCGTGGACTATTTTATTTATCAGAGTAGCCAAGTCTTTCACAGTTGATTATCATTACACTCTTGCTGTTATTGTGTACAATGTTCTCCTTGTTCTACTCATTTCGCTTTATATCAATTCATATAAACCTTCCAAGGTTTTTCTGAAACCAACTCCTTCCTAATTTCTTACAGCACAATAGTATTCCATCATAATCATGTACCATAACTTGTTCAGCCATTCCACATTTTATGGACATCTCCTCAGTTACCAACTCTTTGCCAAGACAAAAAGATCTATTGTAAATATTTTTTGTACATATAGGACCTTTCCCTTTTTCTTTTATCTCTTTGGGAACTAATTATTAGCAATTTAGAGCATTTTATATGACTATTAATTACTTAAACTCCTCATTTTGGTTGTATTTGGTTTTGTTCATGTAAAACCTTCATAATTCCATGTAATTGAATTACCCATTTTAGCTCCTCTGATATTTTTCACCTCTTGGTTGATCATAAATTCTTTGGATGGATTATTTTTTCATGCTCCTCTAATTTGCTTATGACATTACCCTATATGTCTAAATCTCATATCCCTTTGGAACTTATCTTAGCATACCATCTGAAATGTTGGTCTATGCCTAATTTCTGCCAGACTCCTTTCCAGTTTCCCAACAGTTTTTGTCAAATAGTGAACTTTTGCCTCTAAGGCTTGACTCTTTGGGTTTGTCAAAAACTAGATTACTGTCATCATTTACTTCTTCATATTATAGACATAATCTATTCCACTGATCAACCACTCTACTTCTTGCCCAGAACCAGATTGTTTTGATGATTACCACTTTATATTACATTTTGAAATCTGCTACTACTAGCTTTCCTTCCTCTACTTTTCTCCATTAGTTCCTTCGATATTTTTGACCCATTTTTTTTTCTTCTGAATGAATTTGGTTATTTTTTTCTAGCTCTAAGAAATAATTATTTTGTAGTTTGGTGTGGTGCTGCATCTAGTATACGTAGTACATACTAGACAAGAGAAGAAGCTTAACAGCTTCCACATGCACTGCCTTCAATACATCCTTGGCATATCTTGGTCAACTAGGATCACCAACACAGAAGTTCTCCAACGCGCACAACTTCTGGGCATCTACATGTTACTGAAACAAAGACGACTGCACTGGCTTGGTCATGTGCACCATGTGCACCGCATGCAAACAGATGCATTCCTAAAGACCTACTCTATGATGAGTTAGCCTCCGCCCAAAGACCTGCTGGATGCCCCCAGCTTCCCTACAGAGATGTATGCAAGCGAGACTTGAGGGCTCTGGGAATAGACATTGACAGCTGGGAGAAGATGGCCAAAGACCGTGCCTGATGGAGTTCAGTACTCAGGGACACCTTGCGTACAGCTGAGATGGGCCTTCAAGCTCGGGAGGAATAAAAATGAATGAGATGCAGGAACCGACAGGCAACAGAGAGCGAAGTTTTCCAATGTCCTCATTGCGGCAGGAGCTGCGGCTCCCATATCGGACTACACAGCCACACTGTGGCCTGTGGCTCTTCAAGGCACTGATCCATGGTAGTCCACGACTGGTAGAAGCTTACTACTACTACTACTACTACTACTACTACTACTACTACTACTACTACTACTACTACTACTATGGTACTGCATAAGTGAATTCATTTTATGTAGGATTGTCATTTTTATTATATTGATTCAGCCCAACCATGAGCAATTAATATTTCACCAATAGTTTAGATCCCCTATTATTTATCTTCTTTTGTGCACAATACCCATACATTTGATCTTCACATCAGAGACTTATGGAGACAAATGGAACATTTGTATTAAACCTTGCAAATAAGTTTCTGTATTTGAGCTCACATGGGTTTGTGTAAGTCATTACTAATTACTATTACTACTTGCTAGGGAAGCCCAGCATTTCCCATTACCATTAGCTCTTCTCATCAGATTTCAGAGATTGGAAAAGCACCTCATTCTCTCACAAATTATTGTTCTGTTTCCCTTTTTTCCTTGAACAGGTTATTCACATTACCTGAGTCTGTGCTCTTGAATTTCTAGGAAACATAAGGAAGTAGAACTAGCCCCTTCTGACATAGGTACCTGAATGTTTTGAAACAAGAAGGCTTTGCTTTTCCTGTAACACAAGGTTCTATATTTTTCCTAGTAGAAGAATGCTAGTATCTGGTATTGGCCAAGAAATTGAATGGCGCATCAATGGAAAAGATTAGGTAAACAATATACAATAATAAATGACCATAGTAATCTAGCTTTTGAGAAACCCAAAGATCCAAGCTTTTGGGAGAAGAATTCACTATTTCAGAAACTTCTGGGAAATTTGGAAAATAGTTTGGCAGAAAGTAGGTATAGAATGACATCTCACACAATATACTATGATAAGGTCATGGTTTAGACATAAAGGGTAATATGGCCAAATTAGTAAAGCATGGAATATTTTGTGTCTCAGATATATATATATATATATACATATACATATATATATATATATGAGAAGAATGTATGAGCAAATAAGAGTTAGAGAGAATTGTGAGATATAATATGGATAACTGATTATACTAAATTTTAAAAGCTTTTGCACATAATAAAACAAATGCAACCAAGATTAGAAGGGAAAAAAAAAGCTAGGGGAAAATTTTATATCAAGTATCTCTGATAAAGGCTTTATTTCTCCAATATATAGAAAATTGTGCAAAATTTATAAAAAGACAAGTCATTCCCTAATTGATAAATGGCCAAAGGATATGAACAGGCAATTTTCAGAAAAATAAATGAAATTTATCTATAGTTATATGAAAATAATGCTCTCAATCACCATTAATTATAGAAATTCAAATTAAAATAATTCCAAGGTATGACCTCACATCTATAAGATTGGCTAACATGACAGAAAAGGAAAATAACAAGTAAATGAAATTATACAATTTTTAAAGTTATAAAATAATAAATTGGAGAAAAAATGGAAAAATTAGGACACTAATGCACCATTGGTGGCATTCTGAATGGAGCCAATCATTCTGGAAAACAATTTGGAATTATGCTTCCAAAGCTATAATATTGTACATACCATTTGACCCAGTGGTAATACTACTACTAGGTCTGTGCCCCAAAGGGATCCAAAAAGGTTTGCACTATTTGTACAAAAATATTTATGGCAGCTCTTTTTATAGTGGCAAATAATTGGAAATTAAGGGGATGTCCATCATTTGGGGAATGGCTGACAAATTGTGGTATATTATTGTAATGGAATACTATTATTCTATAATAAAAAACTAGCAGGATAATTTAAGAAAAACCTATAAAGACTTACATGAACTGTATAGAGTGAAGCAAACTGAACCAGGGAAAGAATTGATGGAGTTTGAATGCAGACCAAATGAAGCACATGATTTTTTATTTTATTATTTTTCATGGTTTTGGAGGGGTCTGTTTTCTTTCACAAGTTCACCAATATAGAAATATGTTTTGAATAATTACTCGTGTATAACCTGTATCAATTTGTTTACCATATCAGGAAAGGGAGGACGAGACAGAGGGAGAGAATTTAGAACTCAATTTTTAAAAAAATATATGTTAAAATTGTTTTTATATGCAATTCGGGGAAAAAAATAAATTTTTTTTTAAAGTGAGGCAATTGGGGTTAAGTGACTTGCCCAGGGTCACACAGCTAGTAAGTGTCAAGTGTCTGAGGCCGGATTTGAACTCAGTTCCTCCTGAATCCAGGGCTGATGCTCTATCCACTGTGCCACCTAGCTGCCCCCATAAATTTTGTTTTATAAAAAAAGAATGCTTGGTGCAATTCTTCAGGAAGCAAGACACTTTCCAAGAGTGATAGTTCAACCCACATGTGTGGAATCTCTTACAATTTGACATCCAATATTAACACAAAGATTTTCTCTATATCTAAGTCTATATTCTTGGGGGTTGAAGAACTGTCATGTATCTAAAATAAAAACATTTCTGTTACTAGAAACAAGCATCAATCACTCAGCAAGAACTCACTTAAGTACCTACTATTATTAGGCATTGTAGTAGGTGCTGGGGATTAAAAGATAAAAATGGAAGTTTCTACCCTGAAGGGACTTACATTCTATTTGGAGGAATTAGTGTGTACACACACATAGATACATGTTCATGTGCACATATAATTATTATACACACGTGTTCTTTCTATGTGTGTATACTTATTTTTGTGTATGTACACACATATGTAAGTGTGTATACATATACAAAATATATAATAATAAATATACATGCATGTATATATACACTGTAAGGACCAAAATTGGTATGGGGGAATTAATTGGGTGGCTTGCCTTAATATTGAGGTAAGAAAGGAGATTAACAGCTTCTTTCAAAACACAAAACAGGGTTTATTAATGGGAACAAATTTAAAATGCCAGTAAGGTTAATAGGACTAGGGACAATTTTAAAAAAGGAATAGGGGAAAGAAAAAAATACAAACCACAAACTCACCACCACCCAGATTAAGCAGTTTTCAAAGAAGATCAGTTGCACACCAATCCAGCATCTTGCTCCCTCTCCCACTCATGCCAGAGTGCCTTCTCTCTCCCAGAAGCCCCCCTCCTACAGGAAACTGGGCCTTCCACACACACAGCCCCAAACTAATTGGCTGGCAGCCCTAATTGACAAAATCAACAGACAGCTCTACAAACACCAGACCCCAGCTTCCAGACACTGAAGATCACCTGACTGCCCTCACCAGGATTCCCGTCATTATAATTTGGCCAGGCCCATGCAGGCACATGGGTGTCCAGCACAAGCCAGTGAGCATGGGTGGGCACTGTGGCCTCCAATTCCAGCCAAAGATAGGGTCACAAAAACCCCAAATCACAACCAATTCCTTACAACACACACAAATATATATGAGTGTGTGTGTGTGTGTGTGTGTGTGTGTGTGTGTACACACACCATGGGAAAAATGGAAGAGAGATGATGTCATGAAGAGTGTGAGAAAATAATGTGATTTGGCAGATACCCAGGGGCCCCACCTGAAGATTGATTTGGAACTGATTGAATTGGGCTAGACTAACTGAGAGACTGACTGAGAACCTACTTAAGGTTGATTAAATCAAGATCACACCTGGCCGGTGGTCCTGAGTGGGGTGTTGTTCTCAAAGGCTATGGACTACACATCAACAGGAGACAAACCTCAACCAATCAGCTTGAAGGATGGTCCATTCCAGGGAAGGGAGACAGGAAGTAGGAAGGGAAGCTGGCTCCCTAGCTCTGGCCTCTTTCCTTCTGGAACCTCAGCTTGGTGGCTGAGGGAAGAAGAAGGAGTCAATTCTGAACCCTAGGGTAGATAGGCTTTGGTTATCTTTCTGAACTCCAATTGTTCTATCTTTACTAACTTCTAATATACTTTAATAAATGCTTAAGGCCCAAACACTGTTGCTGAAGTTTCTAATTTATAAGTAAATCCTAGCTAGTTTCACACACACACACACACACACACACACACACACACACACACACTGGGAGGGCAGGTATGGACACATTAGATTTTCAATGTCACAAGAGTGAGCTTAGGTATGACATACATGGTTAATAATGATCTATTCAGAATGAGAAAAGGAATAAGTATTTAAAATAATACAAAGACCACTCCAAAGTATCCATTAAAAGAATATGCCATTAGGGGGGTGGCTAGGTGGTGCAGTGGATAAAGCACCGGCCCTGGATTCAGGAATTCCTGAGTTCAAATCTGACCTTAGACACTTGAAACTTACTGGCTGTGTGACCCTGGGCAAGTCACTTAACCTCCATTTCCCCGCAAAAAACAAAAACAAAAACAAAACAAAACAACAACAAAAAAAAAAGAGTATGCCATTAAAAATAATTCAAAAAGTATAACTTTGGGGCAAAAAAAAAATTTTTTAATGAAAAGCTCCAGAAATTTGATTTAAGGAGGGGCAGGTTCTTCACTAACCTGGCCTATTCCCTGGTCCATAGATAACCCCAGGCCAACTTGCTAATCAACCAGACAGCAAAATTTTGTGTGCTCTGGTTATTAGCTCTGATGGGCCTGAGCCCCTCTCCAACATGGGCCACTGCTACTCCAGCCTAATTCCTGGTTTCCAGCAGGGGAGAAAGACCCAAGTTCCATTTCAGAACCAGCAGAGACCCCTGTAATCTTCCCCGTGCCAACTATTCAGACCTCTCACCAGACTGTGAGCTTATTTCTAGATGACACTGGTGCTGCAGTGGATTCAAAGGATACAGGGGCCTCTTTTCCTGGTTTGGCCTGCATGGGACCAGTTCTGTGTCAGCATTACCATGGGGCTGTGCTCCACTCCCACCCTGGCATAACATCCCCCTCCTGCCCACCTTCTAAGTTATTTTTGGCTGGAAAATGATCTCAGTCTTTTCTTTTGTGGGTCCTGCTGCTCTAGGAATTGTCCTATGGCATTATCTGGAGGTTTTTTGGAATGTTCATGACATGATTTCTGGGAGCTTATAGCCTTTCCATCATCATCTTGGGTCGACCCCAGAAAAAAAATGGATCTGACTTTTAAGCAAATGTTTTCTATACATGTATATACTTTCAAGAATATAGATGCACATATAGTTACATATAATTGAGAAACTGGGGGCAGCTAGGCAGTGTAGTGTATAAAGCACTGGTCCTGGATATAGGAGGAGTTAAGTTCAAATCCTGCCTCAGACAGGATTCTTACTAGCTGTGTGACCCTGGGCAAGTCACTTAACCCTCATTGCCCTGCAAATTAAAAAGAGAGAGAGAGAGAGAGAGAGAGAGAAACTGCCAATTCTCAATTACCCACCCTCACTCCCAAAGAAGCCACAGAAATGTGAAAATAAAGTGGAAAAAAATACACTGGAGAAATAAAAATAGAGGAATGGCCAGTGAGAATTCTCAAGTATACTCAGGAGGGGAGGAAGATGCAAATGAACTGAGTAAGGAAAACAAAGTAAGAAAACAGATATAATTAAGTTTATATGTAGGAGATTTGAAATCTAGCATTAAGAATTAGAGTATGGAAGATAATCACAACTCTGGTATATAGCTTCCTGTTCATCACTTATGTGCCAACAGAGCAGGTCATCCCAGAACAAAGCCTTTTTAATAAGCCTGTGGAAGAAGAGGTTAAAAGAAATATCACATTGGAGCTAATTTGTGAAAAGGAACTAGGTGCGATTTTTTTAATGCTATTTTTATTTTGTTTTGATGTTTAAAAAAGAGGCATGACAAATTGGGTTCAGGTTTCAAATTCCATCTGTGCACGTTTAAACAAGTGAAGGAATGTTCTATTGAAAAGAGAAGAAAATGGACAGGGTTCTGTGGTTGATTATATATATATATATTTATATTGATAATATCATATACAAGGTTATTTCTGTCATCTCTGACTCTGTATCAACCACAAGTAGAATTCACCTTAGGGTCTTAGACAGTCATTACAGGACACACATAACCAGCATATGTCAGACAGCAAAGAATCTCTACTGTAAGATCAGAGTCCACTAATCCTGTTCATTAATGCCACACTAGCTTTTTTTGGCGTCTGAGACTATGTACCTTGTCTAGACTTAACACATTTGCCTGAGTCAACATCCTTGGACTTTGCCCCTCCTCCAAGGTGTGAAAAATATTTCATTCAGACTCCTACTGTATTGCAATAAGGATTAATCAGTTTGATGTTTTACATTAATCATATAGGGATAATTAGATATGTTCTTATAATAGGTCTTTATAATGGGCCTTAAATTTGAATGTAATGTTCACTATTTATTTACCAGTTATAAAGCTCACTTATACAACCAAAAGAATGCTGACAAAGATATCTTTATCCTGTTTTACTCAAATTTCATATCAAAACCCATCATGGATGGGATTCCTTGATTATTTCAAAAGTCCCCCAACTTATATTTGTACCTCTGGACCACTTTCTCTTGTCCAACATAAGCAGGTAACCATCTTATTTTTTATTTTTTAATTTTTTGTGGGACAGTGAGGGTTAAGTGATTTGCCCAAGGTCACAGAGCTAGTAAGTGTCAAGTGCTGAGGCTGGATTTGAACTCAGGTCCTCCTGAATCCAGGGCTGGTGCCTTATCCATTGCACTACCTTGTTGCCCCCAGGAAACCATCTTATGACCACCTGATGACCATTTAGTCATTGGAGATGCCCTGTGCTTCACCCAATCTGTAACCGCCCCCCACCTGTAAGGGCCAAATTTTAATTGGGCAGCTCACCATAATATTGGGGTTCAGAAAATAATGAGAGACCTCTAGGTCCGAAATTTCCTCCCTTCCAAATTGCCTTTTTTTAAAAAATTAACAGCCTCTTTTCTACAAACAAACCAGGTTTGATTAAAGGGAACAAAATTTACAACACAGGTGAAGTTAATAAAGCCAGGGACAAGGGAATAGGGGAAGAGAAAATGAATAAGCTCCCTGGCTCTAGCAAATGCCAAACTTCCTTGCTGCTCAGCTAGCTCAAAGAGCTAGCCTTTCACTTCCACTCACCACCTGGGGTCTGTAGTTTTTCAATGAGAGTCAGCTATGCAGTCCCTCTCCAGGTTCACTCCGAAGCTCTCTCACTCTCCCAGCAGAATGACTATCTCTTCCCTTCCTATTTCCTCTCTCCCTCCCCCAAAGGGGAGATCTCTCAAGCTGATTGGCTGAGAGTGGTTTGTTACTGACCTCAGCAGCACACCAACAAGTTACTCAGGGCTGGCCAGGTGTGGTCTCCATCCAATCATCCCGAAGTAGGTACTTAATCACCCAATTAAAACAATACTAAATTAATCAGGTGGGGTCCCTGGGCATCTGCCAAATTCCATTATTTTATCACCCCCCCCCCAGATCATTTTTGGCCCTTGAGAGCAAGGTCAATCAACCAATGAGATTCTGTATTCTACAATGTCTCTTTTGCATATTTGGGTATTAAATCATATAAAAAACAAGATCCTGGGGAACAGAGGCATCTCAGATCATGAAGACCTGAGGTCCATTTCATTAGAGGGGAGCATGGATCCTTTAATAAAGTGCCATTGGTTCAGAGCTGTGTATCAGTGGTTTTTCTTGTACATTGGACAATTATAATCTCCATAAGTCCCAAACCCTGAGTAATAGACTCACCTGGCCAGAGGAACAGAAAATGAGAATCTGTGACCAGCTAATTCTTGAAACACCCAGGAAGTGAGTCTCAGATCTTCTTCCTGATTTGCTCAGCCCACTTTCCTCTTATCCTCTGCTCCCCCACTACCACCTTCCCTCCTATGAGAAAATATTATTAGTCTATTTCTTAGGGACCCAGAAATCAGTCCTTTTTCACCCCCTCCCCTCTCCCACACTCCAGAAAGTCAATTCTCCCTGAGAAACTTCATCAAATCTCATCTTGTACAAACCCAAGGGAAGAAAAGGAATGTAAATAGATCCTTTTGTCTAGATAACCCAAGGATGTTACTGATAAGATTAAACTTTTTTGTTATTTTTTGTCTTTCTCAAGGAAGACCATGACATTGGGAATTGATGTCATGACTTGAAGTGAGGAAGAGCTGTGCAAAGTCACTAATCTTACTCTCTCCTCCAGAACCATCTGGTTCCAGGACTACTGAGATGGCCCTGGATGTTTAAGACATTTGGGGTTAAGTGATTTGCCCAGAGTCATACAGTTTGTGTCTGAGGTCAGATTTGAAGTCAGGTCCTCCTGACTTCTGGGCCAGTGCTGTATTCAACTGTGCCAACTAGCTGACCTTATGAGATTAAATCACACTTAGATGAAAGGGTTTTGGGTCAGGGGTCATACCTGGACTTCATTTTAATATAACTGCCTCTGAATCATGACAACCAATTAGATTTGAATAATGCTAATCAATTAGATTTGTTTGCTGTGTGATGGAACTCCTATAGAGAAAAGATATATGAACTGAGACTTGACCACCAGGAGGGGTCTTTTGTCTGAGAGAGACAGTCATTGACATCATTTTAGCAATATGCTCCTGACCATATTAATAAAATGATTAAATTACCCAGATACCATGCCTCTCATTATTTTTAATCATTGCACTCTTCACTCTGTATCCCCCCCAAATTTGGTTTGACCTTGCAAGTAAATATAATACTAATTGCAGTCATTTACCTGAACTTGTTAACATTTATGAATAATTTCCATGCATCACAATAATGATTATTCATGTATTTAAGGCAGAAGCAATAAGAGTGTTTGCCATTCTGGAATAAATTCTAAATAGTAAAGGTGAGGCAGCATAGTATAGTCAAAAAAAAATTTGCCTCAGATGGGGTTCAAGTCTGAAAATGAACCCATGTGTGGTCTGACACATTCTGGTTGTATGACTCAGAACAAATCACTTAACCTCTTAGTGCCCTAAGCAACTGTATAAAACTATAAGTTACATAGAAGTTTCCCATCTACATTTGTAGGAGAAGTTCCCTAAGCCAATGAAATCACAAGTGTGATCTCCATCTCCATCATTAACAAAGAACTGGTTACTGAAAAAAAAAAAAGGGGGGAAGAAATTGTCCACACTATTTTCTGATTCTAACATATTTTTAAATTTTTGTTAATTTTGAACTTAAATATATAAAGCTGAAAAAATGTCTATGTGTTCAGCATAATGTAAAAAGTAGATTTAATATAAAACCACAAATTTCCATATCACACTGTTTCCTTTTTTTGAAAAATTATGTAATAAATACTACACATCATTTTCAAAGCTGCACTATTTTTTCTGTGTTTCCTTCTAAGTTTTCTTTTGTTATATGCTATTATTTTCATTCTTTTCTGCCTCCTTCCGCACTCCACCCTAAAGAAGGATACCATTAGATGCAAATATATGTCTATATGTATATCTGTATATTTCTGTGTGTGAAACTATACGCAGTTATCCCTTCCACATTATAACTTTCCCTATAACAGTTTTGATATATCACAGATCAGCATAAAAAAATTAAATGGGAATTTTGGGAGAGTTTTGCAGAAGCTACAGATGAAATGTGAAGTCCAGCAAATGACACAGAGCCTATGAGTAAATACTTTTTTGAATAGTATTTTATTTTTCCCAATTATACATCAAGATAATTTTAACATTTTTACAAGATTTTGAGTTCCAAATTTTTCTCTCTCCCTCCCCTCCTCTCTTCCTAAAATGGTAGGCAATATAATGTGGGTTATATATGTGTAATTATGTAAAACATTTCTATATTAGTCACAGTTCTGAAAGAAGACAAATCAAAAGGGAAAAAAAACATGCAAAAAATAAAGTGAAAATAAAGTGAAAAAAGCATGCTTCAATTTGCATTCAGAGTCCATCAGTTCTTTATCTGGATGTGTACAGCATTTTCCAACATGAGTCCTTTGTATTTGTAAACAACATATTGTAGGATTTTGGTTTTTGATCCACTCTTCTATCTGCTTCCATTTTATAGGAGAGTTCATTCCATTCACAATTATGATTACTATGTATGCATTTCCCTACATGCTATTTTTCCTTCTGTTTGTCCTCTCTCCTTTCACCCTTTCCCTCCTCACCAGTGTTTAGCTTCTCCAATCTGTCCTCCCTTCTGTTTTACTTAATCTCTTTCCCTCCTACTTCCCTGTCAGGTAAGAGATTTCTATTTCAAGTGAGTGGGTGTATCATTCCCTCTTTGAGACAATTCTGATGAGAGTAAGATTTAAATAATTTAAATCACCCATGATCACATCTTCTCCTCCATTGTAATAGATCTTCAGTGCCTCTCCATGTGAAATAATTTATTCCATTCTACCTCTCCCTTCCTTCTGTACCCAGTGTACTCTTCTTTTTCATCCTTTATTTTCTTACATCATTCCCTGAAATTTGCCTTATAATCATACGCCCTGTCTAATATATATATATATATATATATAATAATTTATAATATATTCCTTCTAGCTATACTATTAGTGGTACAATTTTAAATAATTATAAGTATCCTCTTCCCAGTTTAGCTCTACTGAATCCCTTATGTTTTCTTTTCCCTTTTTATGTTTCTCTTGAGTCTTCATATTGGAAATCAAAATTTTTGTAAAATTCTGGTCTTTTCCTTATGAAAGCCTGAAATCCTTCTATTTAATAGAATGACTATTTTTTCCCCTTGAAGTATCACGCCTAATTAAACTAGATAGGTGATTCTTGGTTAGAGCCCTAGCTCCTTTGCCTTCCTGAATATCATGTTCCATGACCTCTAATCCTTTAATGTTGTAAGTGCCAAATCCTGTGTAATCCTGATTGTGGCTCCCTGATATTTGAATTCTTTCATACTACTTGGAGGGTTTTTTTTTTTCTAGAGTTGATAGTTCTAAAATTTCACTGTAATGATCCTTAGAGTTTTTATTTTGGAATCTCTTTCTGGAGGTGATCCATGGATTCTTTCAACGACTATTTTATCCTCTAGTTCCAAGGTGTCAAGATAGTTTTCCTTGATAATTACTTGAAAGATACTCTCCAGGTCCTCTGTTTGATTATGGTTTTCAGTCAAATGATTCTAACATTATATCTCCTGGAATTATTTTCCAGGTCAGTTGTTTTTCCAATGAGATATTTTACATTTTCTTCTATTTTTTTTTCATTCTTTTGATTTTGTTTGATAGATTCTTTATGTCTTATAGTCATTAACTTCCACCTGCCTGTTTCTAATTTTTAAGGAGTTGCTTTCTTCAGTGTATTTTTCTATCTCTTCTTCCATTTGGCAAATTCTACTTTTAAGCAGTTGTTTTCTTTTTCCAAGCTGTCAGCATTTTTTCATTTTTTCATAATTCTCTTTCATTACTCTCATTTCTTTTCCCAATTTTTCTTCTACCTCTCTTATTTGATTTTTAAGCTCCTTTTTGCACCCTTACCTGGTTCTTTTTGGGCTCGGGATCACTTCCTCTTTTTCTTTGGGGCTTTTCCCATATATGTTTTGACATTGTTGTTCTCTTCTGAGTTTGTATCTTGTTCTGGACTATTACCATAATAACTTTCTATGGTCAGTTTATTGTTATTGTTGTTTTTTCCTCATCTTTTGGGGGCAGTTTTCCTTACCTTTAAATTTTAGCTCTGCTCCTGGTGTGGAAAGGGTGCTATCTCAGGGTTCTTGTGTCAGGGGCTATGGACCCTGACTGTTTACCTGGTGCTGCACTGATGTTGCCCTGAGGCCCATGGGAGACTCTCCTACCTGATGCTGTGCTGAGATGGCGGGGGGAGGCGGGGAAGCTTGAAAAGCCAAATTGCCCAAGTGGAAAAGGAATTACAAAAGCTCTCTGAAGAAAAGCATTACTTAAAAATTAGGATTGAGCAAATAGAAGCTAATGACTTTCTGAGAAATCAAGACACAATAAAGCAAATCCAAATGAATAAAAAATAGAGGGCAATGTAAAATATCTCCTTGGAAACACAGCTGACCTAGAAAATAGATTCAGGAGAGATCATTTCAAAATCATTGGACTACCTGAATACCATGATCTAGGAAAGAGCTTAGATATCTTCCAGTAAATTGTCAGGAAAAATTGCCCTGATATTCTAGAAACAAATGGTAAAACAGAAATTGAAAGAATTCCTGATCACCTCCTGAAAGATATCCCAAAATGAAAACTCCCAGAAATATTATAGCCAAATTCCAGAGCTCCCAGGTCAAGGAGAAAATATTGCAAGCAGCTAGAGAGAAACAATTCAAGTACTGTGGAGCCATAGTCAGGATAGTAGAAGATACAGCAGCTTCTACATTAAAGGATCAGAGGGCATGAAATATGATATTCTAGAGGACAACGGAATTGGGATTACAACCAAAAATCACCTATACAGCAAAACTGAGTATAAACTTTCAGGGGAAAAATTGGGACTTCAAAAGAATAGTGTCTGGAGGGTTAAATCCAGAATGAGTTGAGCATTTTGAGAAATGCTAAGGATAGGAAAAGGGTTTATGATTGGTTTTGTTTTGTTTTGTATCTATGTTGAGAGGGGGAAATGGACACAGAAAAAATAATATCTACTGCTCAGGACAAGTATTGCAGTGTTCTAAGATGGCAGAGAGAAATCTGAATGGCCTCTATTCCTCTTTTTCTTTTGTTTTGTCTCACCAAAAGAATGAGCTTCACACTCAGAGGAGGAAAACATACATGATTAGGATGAAATTGAAGTCATAGGTAGGGGAGGATATTGTCAAAGAAAACCTAGCTGCTTTAAATGAACTTTCATGTTCAAGTCATAACCAGTGAACTGAAAAAATACATATGGGATAGCCAAATGGCTTCCTCCAAGTACCCTTTGTGGAACCATCAAAAGAGGGAGAGAACTCAAGATTAGTTCACTAAACAAAATGCTGCTCAATTTTTTTTAATTTAAAATATTAAAAAAAAAATTTAAGTAGTTCCTCCAAACTACACGGCACTAAGCTTGATGCTGCTCACTGGGAAATATCTACAGGCTGGCCCAAATGTCTCAGTGTAGTTTTAGGCTTTTATAGCTTAAACTTGCAACTTTTATAGTTTAAAACTGCACTGACTTTTGGGCCACCTTGAATAATGGATAAATACATACATACACACACATAAATAAATAAATAAATAAATAGGTAAATAAATAAATGAATGGATGAATAGATAGACAGATTAGATAGACAATTGAAGAATAAGAAGAAGAATGCATGATCATTAAAATCCACTATGGGTTCACTATAAGAAATACAAAATAGATAGTAGAGAAACAGATAGAGAGACAGAGAGAGAAGCAAATAAAGTAGATTGATAGAATGATAAATGAATAATTTTTTTTAATTAAAAAGAATAATGCTAAACTAGCCAAAATCCTGTTTTTTTTTTGTTTTGTTTTGTTTGGGGGGGGGGAGTTGTGTGTATGGGTGTGTGCTTTTTATTTGTTTGTTTTTGCTACTTTACTAAGCTAATAAAGCATAGCAACATAGCAACAAGGAGAACCCAATGCCCCTAGATTTTAGAGAGGCCTTTGACTAAATTTCTTGTGATGTCACTATGGATATCTTTGTAGTATGGTGTGGGATCTGGAGAAAAGTTCATACTTCAGTTGAAAAGATAGAGTCAGGAGCCTCTAGGACAAAGTAAGTGTATAATTATAGGCAATTTCCAGATGATTAAAACTGCCTCTGGCCTTTTATCGCTTTGTTACAACCTATAGACAAACTTCAAATAAAGTTGGCTTGATATACACCACCACTTTCCTCAGGGCATTTACAATCAAATATGTCCCTTGTGGTTCCATTCTTATGTGCAAAATACATAGACATTCACAACTTGCACACGGAGGCAACACCACTCAAATCCCAATATCACCATGTGCTATGGTTATGAGACCAAGTTTCAGATTTAGACTTGAGTAACTGATCATAAACTTTAAAGTACTAAGCTCTACTGTGCAAGCTCACAGAACTGCAGGGACTCATTTTAATAATTACTAGTGCTGAATGACTCCAACTGGTGCTTTAAATACTAAACCTATGCTTTCCCCTAACCAACAGAAAGGCAACTGTTCCTGCCTATCCATGAGTTACTCCTGCTTCTATAAACAGGATCCACTGCAAAATTCTTTTCCTACTTCTATAAAGGGTAATTTCATTCTGCCAGTCACCTAAATTTACAGCTTGGACTCATCCTCAACTTTTCTCTGCTTTTCAACCCTCAAATTCACACAATCTTGCCCTCTCTATGCCCACAACCACTCTCACATCTGTTTCCTTCTTCCATTCACATAGTAGATTAGGCCCCCATCATCTCTCACCTGGGTTATTATAATAACCTCCTAACTAAGTCTCCTGCTTCCATTCTCTTGCCACTCTGAGTCATTCTCTACATAGCTGCTAAAATAATATCACCAGAGCAGAATTGTGATGATGTCACTCATGTCTCTACCATTTCTTCTTCTTTTTTTGGGGGGGGGTGGGGGGTGGGGCAATGAGGGTTAAGTGACTTGCCCAAGGTCACACAGCTAGTAAATGTCAAGTGTCTGAGACTGGATTCTAACTCAGGTCCTTCTAAATCCAGGGCCAGTGCTTTATCCACTGTGCCACCTAGCTGCCCCCTCTACCACTTCTAAGGAAAAATCCAAACACCTCTGGCATTTAGAACCCTTCACAATCTGGCTCTAGCCAATTTTCTTATAACTCCCATTCATACATTCTCTATTCCAAACCAGCTGGCCTACTCATTGTTGTTTATACATGAAACTTGAATTCCTATCTCTGAGTCTTTACACAGGAAATCTTCCATCCCTAGAATGCACTCCATCCATACCTCTGCCACTTAGATGTCCTTAAAGATCAGCTCAGGTGCCACTACCTATATGAAATTTCCCTGATCCAGCCAGCTGCTCCAACAAAATTATTTTGTATTGTTTTTATGTCTCATGTTTACTAATATACATATATGTCGTGACAGATTGTAAGCTCCCTGAGGGCAGAGACCAGTTTGTTTTATTGACTTTGTGTTTGTCATTGGCAATTTCAACACAATTTGGTGAGACCAAAATTTTGGAAGTGAAGTTCAAATTTCTTTTCTTTTTTTTTTTGCAGAGCAATGGGGGTTAAGTGACTTGCCCAGGGTCACTCAGCTAGTAAGTGTCAAGTGTCTGAGCCCGAATTTGAACTCAGGTACTCCTGAATCCAGGGCCGGTGCTTTATCCACTGCACCACCTAGCCACCCCCGAAGTTCAAATTTCTTGAAGTGAAATCAGGCTGAAACAAGGTTGAATTGCACTAGAATAATGATCAAATGTAACAGGATAAATTTAATAGGGAACAACCATAGAGTCCAGCATATATTTTTTAAAATTCAGAAGAACAATAAGAAGATACTGGACCTTTTTTTGCAAAGGAGGTATGAATAGAAAACAGTTCTTATAGACAAAATAAAAATATACAAACAAATACAACTTGGGATTTATTTGGCGGGGGGGGGGGGGGGGAGGCACAGGGCAATGAGGGTTAAGTGACTTGCCAAGGGTCACACAGCTAGTAAGTGTCAAGTGTCTGAGGCTTGATTTGAACTCAGGTCTTCCTGAATCCAGGGCTGGTACTTTATCTACTATGCCACCTAGCTGTCCCATAACTTGGGATTTTTAATTGATTGCAAATTCCTTATGAGTTAATTCATCATGACAGTAACTCAAAGAACTAATACAGTCTTAGGCCACATTATTAAATTATTGTGTCCACAACCAAAGAGATGATAGTTCGGCCTTTTTCTCTACTTGTCAGACTACACCTATGGTATTTTATTCAGTTCAGGACACCAGTGTTTATGAGTGGAATCAAGAAACTAAAACACAGAAGTAACATTGTGTATTGAGATCACTAGACTTTCTTTTTTTTTGGGGGGGGGTGAGGCAGGTGGGGTTAAGGGACTTGCCCAGGGTCACACAGCTAGTAAGTGTTATGTGTCTGAGGGAAGATTTGAACTCAGGTCCTCCGGAATCCAGGGCCAGTGCTCTATTCTCTGTGCCACCTAGATGCCCGAGTTCACTAGATTTTAAATTAAACATTTTGGCTCTGTGTGTACTATCTGTATGATATGGGACAAGTCATATATCCTCTCTTGGTCTCAAATTTTGCATCAGCAAAATGATCCAATTTGACAAGATAATTTCTCTTCTACATCTTTTCTAGAACTAGTAATGTTTATCCTGGGAAAGGGGAAGGGAGTGAATAAACTTTTTTAATATAGCACCTACTATGTTCTAGTCACTGTGCTATACGCTTTACAATGAGAAAGAAGATGTAAGTAGGGACATGATAGGTGTTTGCAAGTCGTTAAAATGACTACTCAGTATAGGAGAGATTCGGTTTATTCCATATAGTTAGAAAACACAGAACTAAGACTATTACAGAAATTACATTAAGCGTGGTTTCAGTTCAATATGTGGGATTTCTTAGCATTTAAAACAGTCCAAATATCTATATAACCTCAGCTAATTAACTCACTTTTCCTTGGAGCTTTATATGTAAAGTGAGATTAGAGCAGTTGCTTTCTAAGACCCCTTGTATCTCTAATATTTATGATCTTAATATAGTAGAATTCTCAAAGGGGGCATATTCTGCTTTCCCTTAAGTAACAGGGAAGCAAATTTTAGTACAATATGGGAAAACAATCTATCAAATAGATGGATCCATGAGATTCCTTGTATAGTGAGGAGGGCTTTGAACTCTAGTATACTAAAGGTTTCCCTAATATGCCAGAAAAATTTGTTCCATTTAGATAGTTTTTTCTCAATAACTCTGTTATGTACTTTCTGAATTTAAAATCAGACCTATTAGCTACTATCAAAATATTACACTAATAATGATGTGGAAGTTAAAAACAATTTTGTTTTGACAAGCTTCACAGATATTTCAAGTTTTCATACCCCTCACATTCAAATATTATGATGGCTCTGTATATTTAATAACTTTTACTTGATAGATACTTTAGTAAGTTTTATTTCAAAAAAGGAGATTCAACTGGAATTTGTTTTACTATCTGGTGTTTTTGTTAAAATATTTATGCTGTTTTAACCTTTTTCCTTCCCTTAGTAATCTATTTCATTACAGGATTATAAACTTCCATAGCATTCATCTATTTTTTAAATGTCCTAACTATTAATGGTATTTTTAGGCCTACTGGATTTTCATACCAAGTGCTAACCTTAATGAGGTGTTGTTTATCTTTATTCTCCCCTGAAAAGTATGATTATTGTTGCAATTAATTTCTAGTGAAAATGTAAAAAGAAGCTCTTCCCCAACTGCTAGTCTGTGACTTTCTCTGGATATATAGAGCTACGATTGAGTTCTCTCCTCTTTATGATATCCAGTTCTCCCTCTTTCTGAAAACGATGTCCTGACAGCCCCTGTCTTTCTCTGCTATTCTCTACTCCTGGAAGAAGTCCCATACTCCTCCGGGGTGGTTAACTCTTTTGGTATTGGAAAGGTTCTTAGTGTCTCTTCAATCCAGATTCAGTTGGATCCTTCTAAATTTCTTCCTCTAGTCTCACAGTATCCCCTTTCCAGAGGCAACTGAAGGCATTAGGCTTCTCATTAAGGACTACATGTGTTCTGGTCTTAGTTCCCTGCACTAGTCGTAATTCTGATCCTGTTTGTGAGCTCCTGTGACTTCTTGTCCAAGACCTGAGCAGTGAATGTCCCTGTGATTCCTAGAACTCCTGTGGTCCCTAATCCCTATACTTTCCTGAATATCATTCTCCATGATTCCACTGTTTACACTCTTGATTCGTTTAGTACCTTTTTCAGTGTGCCCTTTTGCTTGAATTACCAGTTTTCCCTTTTTACGTTACCTTTATGTGGGAGGGCCTGCAGTACACTAGGAGTGTTCTGCCTCAGAGAGCCCCTCCTACTTTTCACAAATTTTGAAAGCAGACCTTAATGACCTTAAGCTTCCTGTAGGCTCCTCACTCTTCAGTATGTAGATGACTTACACCTTTGCTCCCCACATCTCCAGTTTTCAAAAGCTGATTCCATTTTTCTCACCTCCTTTCTCAAAAAGACCATAAAGTATCTTGGTCTCAGATTTTAAATTTTTAGGACATCTTGATGCGGGCAGAAATTTGGGGTCAAATTGATCATGGGTCATCCCAAAATAATTATAAGACTCAGTGACTCAGTTTCCCAAGTTTTATTGCAATGCTATGAGTGATGACAGGGAGAGAACTAGAAAAGTGGAAAGGTATCGCTAGAAAAGTGAAAGAAAAGACAGTTATATTTATACTATAGATAAATTGATTATCAGTCTCATTATAATATTCTCCACTTTGGGGTGTTACAAGGGAGGGCTTATCCTAATTTAGAGTTCCAGGGGTCCTAAGCCAACCCCCAAGGTGGTACCTTTTTCTGTGGATGTGTGTTTTTTGGGGTTACATGTCATAAGGTGAATCTGGGGACAAATTTGGCCTTTTATGTACATGTCTCTTTCTGGTTCCCATGACTAGTTTCAAAACATATTCATTTTTCTTTTATTTCTGGTCTTAATTTCTATAGGCTGTCATTTTATCATTGTTATAGTCTTCAGGTCTCCTTGACCTAGGTCCCTCTGTTCCCATTATGGGTACTGATTTATGTGGTTATGAGAACCTACCATTTTGACTTGAAAGTTATCCATTAACTGGGATTTGAATCCCTTTTGGAACTAATATCTTGGGTCTTAAGTCCTTCTATTAACCCTTTTTTCACCTCCTACATCAATATGACATTAGCCAATAGTCTCTGTCTTGCAGGATTAGAGATCTTGCTGACCTGAATACCAAGCAGGTTGTTCAGAAAACTCCAATCCCTATTAGTCTGTCTTCCTTTATATCTGCTTGGCCTGGACCCAAATTAACATTGAACCCAGCAGAACTTGCTATATAGTCCAAAAGACCATGTCCTATCCCATCCAAGATAGGCTAAGACTGGAAGGGTGCAAAAAAAGGATAAACTCTGGGCTCTGGTATGAGCCCAATGGACACCCAATCCTCCCCAATTCTTTCTATTAACCTATGATGAGATACCTGTACTCTTTAAGTCACTGGAGTCCTGACAAGCTGCTTAGCTTAGACCACAAATATTGGTGGGAATATTGAGATGAGCTGCACATGATGTTTATCAACAATGTGAGATCAGTCCTAAATATAAGGCAAGCAAGCCCCTAAAACCTCCCACTCTCTGGGTAATCCCTCCTCCCTGAGGCCCTTTTTCAAGTCTGGAAAATTGATTTTATTCAACTTCCACCCTCTTCCACTTCTAAGTTTGTATGGTTTATATGTTCTCCCATGGGGTAGAGGCTTTCCCTTGCAGGAAAGCTACTGCAAGAGCTCTAGCCAAGTGCTTATTAGAAAATATTTTTCCCACCTGGAGAATTCCTAAAAGAAGTTCATAGTGATAGAGGTACCCCTTTTATTGGTTTGGTTGTCTCCCAATTGTTAGCTTCCTGGCCAGTACTTCAACACTTACAAAGCTTACCACCCCCCAATCATATCAATGGATCATTAAGGTTCAGCTTGGCAAGTCTGGATGATTTGGGTCTGTCAGGGCCAAAAGCCCTTTCCCATGTCCTTTGAACCTCAAGGCAATCCTTTTTGTCAGGGTGCATCATTTCTCCTCCCAGGGACTCTCTCACCACCAAGGCCTCCCTTCTGCTCCATTGCACCTTAACCATCTTGTCTCAGTCATTTTCTAGAGGCTCAACCTTAAATCAGTCTACCCTACAGGTGGAACCTGGAAACTGGGTTTTTGGGTTTTGTTTTTGTTTTTGAAAAAGCACCTACCCAAGGATTACCTATAGCCCTGCAAAACTGAAGCTAAGTTGACCACTGAATATACCTCTCACCTGAAGAGAAGCTCCAAATGGATTACCCAGTGACCCAGAAAAAGAAGCAGATGACAGCAGAGTAAACTACTTTCCCAAGACACCGAATGTGTCCTGAGAATTCTGTGTTTCATGCCCCAGCACTGCTTTTTGGTCATTTGCAAATTCCCGAATTTATCTTGACCAAGAGGATGGAATGATAACCACAATTTACTGAGAACTGACTGATCCCTGACCTATTCCCCATTTGCAGACCAATTAATTGCCTGGGTCTAACCAATCTTTGTCAATTCCAGATTCTTGATTGTTTTATGGGTCTCCTAAACAAATTATCCCCCTCCCAAAATTCTCAGACTTACTTCCTGGACTTTAGATTGTTATGTAAAAAGGTTCATTTACATTAAGTAGTTTCTATTTAGAGTCAAGTAGTTTCTATTTGTGAGAAACTCATTTAACCCAAGGGCAGCCTCATAGTACCCTTTGTTCTGTTACCCCATATAAACCCTGTCCTCAGTCCCCATCTTTGGGTATTCCCAGCAATCTTACTTTGTGATACTCCAAGATATAGTTCCTCTGCCCCTATTAAAGACCTTATTTTTCCTATATTGATTATTTTTTTGTTTGTTTGTTTGTTTGTTTTTTTGCAGGCAATGGGGGTTAAGTGACTTGCCCAGGGTCACATAGCTAGTAACTGTCAAGTGTCTGAGGTCAGATTTGAACTCAGGTACTCCTGAATTCAGGGCCTGTGCTTTAACCACTGTACCATCTAATTGCTCCCTCCTATATTGATTATTAATAATTGATTTCTTGGAGAACCCAGAGATTAGTCCTTTCTCTACCCCCCCCCCACACACACACCCACTCCATAAAGTAAAGTTCTCATTGAAACTTCATCAACTCTCATCTGGGACAAACCCAAGGGAACAAAAGGAATAGAGATAGACTCTTTTGTCTAGATGGCAAGGACTAATGGGATTAAACTACAACTAGATAATGGATTTTGCCTTGAGCAACTTGAGTGAGGTTTTTTTTTGCATTCTTTTCCTTGATGTTTTCTCAAGAGTTCATTTTAATATAGATCACCTTCAAATCATGTCAATCAATAGAGTTGAATGATGCTAAACAAATAATGACCCAATTATCTTTGATCACCGTATAATGACCCACCTCTATCAAAAAAGGATAAAAACCTTTGAAAAACACCACACAGGGGCTTCTGGGACTTGGGGGATTTGGGGACATGTTCTAGGTATCTCTTAGTTTTCTGAGACCACATGGTCTCTGTCCCTCATGCTCTCTCTTGGATCTCCTTGAGAACACATGCTTTCTCTTTGGGAGATGATATGGTTCTCTTGGGGACTTTTCTCTTGCTTATGCTAACTGACATGTGGAAGCACTCTCTCTGCTTTCTCTACTACACAGCCTGAGACCATGAAAAATTAGGGAGGCATGTGGTCTATCCATTGATTAATTATTATATGCCTACCCAAAATTGATGTCTATAGTAATTATTTTCAACAAAACACTTCCTAATTATCTATCATAGATTTCAAATAAGTAGAGTCAAAATTGATGAGGTTTATCTTAATTTAAATTTACTCTTATAAGTCTTTTAAAACAGGCAGTATATTTTAAATAATGATTTAATTGTGATTGGATTTCCTAACTTTGTAAACAGGGTCATATTTAGTTGAAGTCAATTAAGAAATACAAAAACAGAAATTAGTAAGAGGCCATTAACATCAAGGGGAAAAAAATGTATTTTCTGTAGATGAGAAAAGCATTTTCACTTGAAATTCTCTGACATTCACACAAATGGCATTTGTCAAATTATATGTTCACTTTTTATTTTATATGGTAGAAGAAATTCTGAATTCGGAAGTAGAAGAGCTGGGTTGAATTAAGGGTCCAAAAATGTGCTTTGAGAGATTGAGCAAGTCATTTAACCTCTCTGAGATTCAATGTGCTTATATGTAAAATAAATCTAAAAATATTTACATACTCAAATATTGTTGTAAGGAAAATGCTTTATACTACTTAAAAAAATACTATGTCAGAACTGTTTTACATAATTGTACATGTGTAACCAATATCAGATTGCTGATATAAAATCTGCTTGGTCTTTTGAGGTATTCTTAAATTCTGATCCATTTCTAAATGACAGAATTTAAATTTGAGTAGTGATTAATCATATTATTACAGGTTCCCATAGAATCATGATTTTAGAATTGGAGGGATTCTTGCAGCATATAGGCAGCATCACAGCCAAAATTGAAACTCAGGTTCTCCAATTCTAAGTCTGTTACTCTTTCAAGTGTACCACATTGCTTTTCTGCCATTATCCTTTGGGGTAGAGATTCTTAACCTAGGGTCCACAAAATTCCTCTGGGCTCCATGGGCAGATGTCAAGGGGTCCAAGTATTTGGAAACAGAATAAATTTATCATTACTTTCATCAACCTCTAACTTATATTTCTTTCTTCTGATGTTTCCTTCTATTATTTAAAGACATTATTCTAAGAAGAGGTCTGTGAATTTTCTCAGATTGTCAAAGGGATGAATGACACACAAAAAAGTTAAGAACCTCTGCTTTTTGGGAAGATTCAATACAGATAATCTTATTGGCTGTCACAATGCCTCTCAATTAATGACCATAGAAAATTGTTAGACTTAGGAATTTATCATTGATAGAATGGAAAAGATCTTTTAACTTACAAATGGGCAAAATTAGAATGGCCACAAGAGATAAAAAATGCTTGGTATATCAAGGGGCATATAGGTGGCACAGTGGATAAAGCACTTGGCCCTGGATTCTGAAAGACCTTTGTTTAAATCTGGCTTCAGACACTTGACACTTACTAGTTTTGTGACCCTGGGCATGTCACTTAACCTTCATTGCCCTGCCCAAACAAAACAAAACAAAACAAAAAAAACCCAAAAAACAAAAACAAACAATAACAGAATACTTGGTATAGAGCCTAAGAACATGGGATTGAGTCCTGGCCCTACAACTCATTATCTGTGTGAACTTGGATATGTCCCCTCAATCTCTCTGGGAATCTGTTTCCTCTTCTACAAAATTAATGGCTTGAGCTAGATGATTTCTAGTGGTCTTTCCAGCATTGAATCCTGTGATTTTTAGGACAAGACCCATAGTTCAAACAGCCCATTGTTTCTGACAAAGGCATCAAGGATCATATTGTGGTCAGGCAGTATGATCCCTGCCATGAATCTCAAAAACTTGAGATATTGTCTCAAATGTCCTTGTTTCCCTTTGTAACACATTCAAAAATCTGTCCTTTGTGTAATTTTCTTTTGAAGTTGTTTGCATGTTCATAATGAATCTTACATTTTGAGGTAATAGGTCCATGAGTTTTGGAAAGTAGTCTTTCTTATCCTACCTCTGCAACCTTCTTCATGATTGCCAGGGGGAGCAATACAAATATTTACAAACTATACCATCACCAGGGCGGATCTTTCTAAATGTTTTGATGACAATGAAAAGATAAAAGAACTTAAGAACTCTCAAGCAGCTCCCCTGAATTTTATAACTTATTCAGAGCTGAGGGATAGCTGCCACTGAAGAAAAAAGGTCAATATCTAATAGAGACATTTATAGAACAATTCCTTTGCCTTTGGAAATATTATGGAGCTATCTCAGGCATGGGGAATGCAATTTTGAGGGATGCTGATAAAAATGGGTTTTTACTGTCTAGTACAGTATCTGGAACGCAGAGGCATTTTGTAAATATTTGTTGATTCATAAAAAAAAAAATAGTGACTATGGTGGTCATTTGTACAGAGTCCTTTGCCTTTCTAAGATTTTTCTAGTCATACTATCTATGCTTTCTGTGCCACTGAACTATAGCTCTATTTTAGACAAAATTCTAAATCAATGGACCTGAAAGTGACTCCTCACAATGCATTCAGAATTGAACTGGTGAATTTTTGAAAGACATTTTCCTCATTGGTAAGAGATTTTTGTTTATCATTTAAAATTATTGATGTATACTGTTTTTACATCATCTTAATTTCCAAATGGTTCCTCCATCCTACAGTCCCTAAAGCATCATAACTTTAAAAAGAAAGAAGGAAAAAAAAGACAGACAGTGCAGCAAACTAAGCAATATATCACTCCAGTCCAATAGATTGTTGTATGCAACAGTCCACAAGCAACATCCCCTCACCTCTGCAAAGAAGGGAAAAGGATGTTTTTCTCTTATCTTTGGGTAATAGCTTAATCATCATAATGACACAGCATTCATTCCATTTTTGTTATTTTAAAAAGTTATCATTTTCTTATTTTTTAATTTCACTTTGCATCAGATCATACATCTTCACTGAATTTTTCATATTCATCATTTTTCAAAGCACAATAAAAGTCCATTATTGTTTCGACTTTCCCCAATCAATGAGCATTTACTTTTTTTTCGTAGTTCCTTACTTCTGTAAAAACTGATACCTTGAATATTTTGGTGTACATGGGACTGTTCTTTCAGTTTGGGGCCTATATGATAAAAACTGGAGATCCCTAAGTCAAAATGTATGGGACATTTTAGGCACTTTGCTAAAATGCCTTTCCATTTACTTCTGGATTGAGCATTGTTCTAATGATTGAGGTTTTCGGAAGTTCTACATCCCAATAATTGAGATATTACTATATTTGACCAGCTCTTTTCAGAAGGTGTGTGCTTTTTCCTAATGTACAAACTCACCAGAGGAAAGAGGGCATGCAAATCAAAGCAGAAGTCATTTTTCTAAAGACGTTGGATTTCTTGATTCTGAGAAAAATACTCATTTGGAGAGGAATGATTCTGCTTGGCTGGTTGTGTTTCATTTCCATTAAATCGCCTTTAAAAAAAACACTTTACTAAAAGAAATATGTATTCTGTTATACTGGATAAATGTGCTTTAGATGAGTCCAAGGTTTCAAAAGTGAGACTTTACTTAAGCCAGGAGATTAAGAACTGAAAAGGGTTTCGAAAACTATCTACTTCACTACTTTAATTTTACAAATTAAAATAATAATAATAATAGTAATAATCTCCATGGAAGTTAGTGACTTACCCAAGGTCACACTCAAGCAGCAGAGGCAGGACTTTGAAGCTGGGTCCTGTGACTCTAAATCCAATACTCTTTCTGCTGTGCCACATTATGTTTTAGAATAACCAAGCAAAGGAAATACACATATAAGAAAATGTTGCAGAAAATGTTCTACTCTACATGCAAGTGCATGAAAAAGATGAGGAGGTGGAAAGAAGGGAAAGTGGCAGGATGCTTAAAACATTGCACAACAGCTTGATGAGTTTCCATGGAAACAGCTAGAATTGAATGCATGGGTGCATAAGCCAGTCATACCAGGTGCCTGTTATTGGTTTGGAGGAGGGAAAAATTATATTTCCATGACAGTTACAGATTAGCTGAGCAAGTAGCTTTCTAAAGTGATGCACTTGCAAAAAATAGATAAGCGCTGTCCAGAATGAAAATGTTTGTATTCTCTAGCTCCAGCTGGGTAATTAGATCTCCCCTCAGAAAGGGCCAGATTGCAGTTTCTGCTGCCTGACCATTTTGCCCAAGATAGCAGGATCTTCCACATAGAAGCAATTTTCTGGGGGGGGGGGGGGGAATCTTATAAAATTGTAGGTAAAGAGTGAGAAAGAAAATTGAGAATGGGAGAGAAATTACCCCCAAAGAGAGCTATTCAGGCATCTCAGAGGTTACTAAAATAAGACATGAAATAGGAAAGCGTGTGTGTAAACAAAGGAAGTTATAAAATATTCATAATGGCATTGAGATGTAGAGCCAATTCGCAGGGAATATATATATATATATATATATATGTATATATGTATATATATATGTATATGTGTATGTGTATGTGTATGTGTATGTGTATGTGTATGTGTATATATATATATATATATATATATATATATATATATATATATATATATATATATATATATGTATGTATATACATATTCCATGGGGATTTAGGATTAGCTGACACAAAACATCCCAATCAACCATGAATCAAAAGTATGTAAAAAGGAAGGGGAAATCTGTAAGGCTTGTTAAAGTAGCCATGATAATATTCCTATGACATGGCCACCTGTGTATTGACTGAGATACCAATGAAACACAATGGTAGATCTGAAGCCTTGGGAAGTTATACTAGCTCCATTCAACAAGAAAAACTCTCAAAAGTTCTGGATAAACAGTGCCACTGAGTTAAACATTTATGGCTTACTGAGCATGTGTTCTAGAAGATACAAAAAAAGAAAAAAAAGGTAAATTATTTTATTGTCCTCATAGGGAGTTGTTGCTTATTAATTATTGTTACTGTCATCATATGGAACAGAAGTAGTACCTTAACTACCACTTAAGAAGATAGCTCCTTCTTAGATCATTTACACAGAATTGTAACTGGGGTGTCTTCAACAAAGTTTTTCCTGAAGGCTCCAAAATTTACAGGGTGGGTAGTAGGATTTGCAAACTTATGTTCCTTTTTCTTTAAAAAAAAAAAAAAAGATTTATTTCTGTTTTCATTACTTCTTTCCTCTTCCCCTTCTTTTTTAACACCTTTTTAAAAAAATAATGGTCCTTACACTTATTTATTCTTTCTTTGTTGTTTTTCTTTGACCTCTTTATTCTTCAAGGAATTAAAGCTTCTAATATAGCTATTTTGAATTGTCTCTTCAAAGTAGTTTCTATGGTATTCACTTATAGATCTTGTCCCCCTCCCCCTTTTTTTCTTTTGTGTCTCATTGTTAGAAATATCAATTCCTAGGGGGCAGCTAGGTGGTGAGTGGATAAAGCACTGGCCCTGGATTCAGGAGGACCTGGGTTCAAATCTGGTCTCAGACACTTGACACTTACTAGCTGTGTGACCTTTGGCAAGTAATTTAACTCTCAATGCCCCACAAAAATAAATAAGTAAATAAATAAATAAATAAAATCTCTTCCTGGAGAAGGACAAAATGAAGGAATAACCATTTCTATAGGGTCTACTATGTGTCGGACACTGGTCTAAGTACATTTGATCCTCACAAGAACCCCAAGAAATAGGTGCTCTTATTATCCCCATCTTACATTTGTGGAAATGGAAGCAAATAGAGGTTAAGTGATTTTCCCAGGGTTACTCATCTAGTAAGTGTCTGAGGCTTGATTTGAACTCAATAGTTGTCTTCTTGACTGTAGTGCTTAGAATTCTATCTACTACACCACCTAGCTGCCTATATGTGTATGTTTGTGTGTGTGTGTGTGTGTGTGTGTGTGCGTGTGTATGTCTAAAATAGAAAAGGCCAAATTATTGCCTCATAGTAGAACTCTTTTTATGTCCTTGATTTATTGTGTAATTCATTACTACTGTTTGCCCAACCCATGATCATTTTTCACATGTGTTCTGTCTGTGGAGGGAGGGACAATACTCACTCAGAGTATTGCCATACGCTCTCAAAGTATGGTCTCATTAATCAATAATACTTGAAAATTATGCTCACTGTAAGGTCTCACATTGCAAAATATTTTCCTGTCCCCATTCTTCTATTCTTCAGTGGTGCCTCCTTTCACCACTAAGTTAAGAAATTACCCCCTTTCTTTTCCCCTGATTTAATTCCTCCCTTTGCCATGGATGTCAATGGATGAGAATCCATTCTGCCATTGTTTAACACTGACTTTGTGAAATTATTTCATACTTGTTCCCCTATACCACTTTACCTCTTCTCTAATTCAGTCACACAAGAAAACTTTGATTCCCCTGTAGGTAGGTTGTTGTGAGGTTTAATCCTGATTCCTCCACCATTGAATCTTTTATTACATTTTTCTCTCACCTTTATCTCCTTGTATATTTTTTAGAACGAAATCTCTAAAAGTTTTCTCTGTTACTATTTGTTTTGTTTTTCATGTTATTATTTTTACTTCATGGGGCTCTTGCTCTTTCTTTTCTTAAAAGTAATTTATTACCTGTTCTTTGGTTAGTATATTAGTTTTGTATTTCTATTATTAAGACTGTTTGCAAAGTAAATAATCTGTTCATGTCCCATTTTCCCTGTAGGAATGCTTCAAATTCTTTTTTTTAATTGGATGCCACGTTTTCATCAGTGTTTAGGCTAAGTTTTGCATGGTGTGTCATTTTAGATTTCATCTTGAGCTTCTTTGCTCTATGGAATACATTATTTTATTTCCTCTTACATTTTCTTGTGTGAGCAGAATAGTCTTATGTCATTAATTTCCATTTTATTTACTTTATATTTAAAGATCTTTATTCTGATTACTTGCAGAATTTATTGTTTGTCACTTGAGTTATTCAATTTAATGATAGTATCTTGGACTTTTCACCAGATTGGTTGTTGTTGTTATTGATGTTGTTCTTGTTTTCCCTGGAGATTTCTGCGAATTCTTTTGATTGGTACTTTATCATCTTTGTTTGGAAGTTCTGAGCAGTTATCTTGAATTATTTCTTACATTACAGTTTTTAAACTTTCCTGACTTGTTTTTTTCTTTTGGTAGATCTATAGTAGTTAAGATATCTCTATGAATCCTGTCTTCGAAATCAATATATTTTGCTGACATAGTGATTATTTTTTCTTTAAATTTCACTGATGTTTGCTTCTCTTCTTCCATATTGTCCTTAGGACACACCCTAATAAAATTGTCTCAGGAAATGGACTGAACCAGGTTGAGGGTAACTGACAGGCCTCAAATCTGTCAGTGAGGTAGAAAGATGTTTACCCCAAGCATGTGAAGACTTCCCCTCATGGAATACGTGGATGAAAACCATTCATTCCAATGGCCATGAAGGCAACTGAAGTAGGCACTGTGGACTGTGTAGAGCATGGTCAGATATTGAAAACACCAAGGTCATCTACTACATCCCAGGTCATTGCCAGTCATTTTGATTTTTGTCTTGCCACTGGATTTCAATGACTCTGGAAGAAAGAATGAAACTGACAACTTTGTACAACTGTACCTCACTTAAATCTAGATAAGACATCACCCAATGATGTCATTGGTCCTCTTTGCAATGTAGGATAAAACAAAACCTTCTGTATATTTACATTTCCAATTAGTTGTTCTCTCTTACCATTGTAGATTCAAGTTTTTCTATTCTGCCAATTATCTCTGCTATACAATCCATTAATTCTGCTTTGATAATTCTTATTTTTCTCTTAAATCATTCAAGAAGATCATTCTTTGGTTCCATGCTCCCTTGAGAATCTACAATATCCTCTGCCTCATATTTACTTTTTCCTTTGTCTTGCAATATTTATTTAGAGATACTTGAAGGTCTTAATCCATTCTATTAATAACCTTTGCCTTACTCTTTTATCTGCTTATGTTCAAGATCTATAACTGAATTTTCCTCTTTCTGAGATCCTTGGTAATTTTAGTCTCTTTTCCATATATTCTCCTATTGCACACTCTCTAATTCCTTTCTTTTGGATGACAATATTCCCAAGGGATGGACCTTTAAGCTTTCTTAGTTTCCTCCCATTCTAGGGAATTCAGTTGTGATTCAAATAAGTCTCTGCCCCTCAGTATCTTCTAGAGGACAGAACTGGCCTCATCGGAATATGAGTCAGTCTCATTTCTTTTGTCTTATTCAACCCATCATACATTAGAGTACCACTCCAGTTTATTGTGATCCTCATTTCTTTGGCTGATCCCTGTTGCTCAGCATGCTGCCACATTGCACTCTAAAGCATAGCATAATTCCCTCTTTCCCCATAATGGTGTAGGGTATAAAGGCAGAAAGGGTGGGGGTTTTTTGTTTTGTTTTGTTTTGCTTGCCCTTCAAAAATCTGCTGATCAACAGGAGAGAGAGTTGCTGAGAAAGTGCATTAGGAATTAGAGCTTAGCCTTCTTTACTGTTGATTTAGCAGGTTGTTACATTGTTAGGTTTATTTGTATCAGACTATGGAAATAGATGAAGTTCCTTTATCTCCTATACATAATTTGTACTATAGAGAAGGGATAAGGATCAGTGAAATTACTAGTCTTCCATTTCCTGAGACTGGGAAGTGATATCTTTGGTTTTTACATAACTTTAATTTCCAAGATATATTCTCCCTCCCCTACCTTCAGAACCATAATTGCAACAGAGAATGAAAATAATAAGAGGGGTAAAAAGCAATTCATTAAAACTAAACAACAAATGTCAACTGAATTTTATATACAATGTATCACACCCACAGGCTTCCCTCCCTACCCCACCCCACCCCGCATCTCTGCAAAGATATGAGAGAGAATTTTGTCATCCCTTTTTTGGAGCCAAAGTGGTCATCATAATTACACAGCATTAAGTTTTATTTTAATTGTGGCTTTTTCCATTTCTATGGTTAGCAACATGTACATTGTTTTCCTAATTCTGGAAATCTGGAAAACATCACTTCATGTAAATCTTCTCATGCTTCTCTATATTCTTTATATTCTTTTTTTTTTTTTTTTTTTTTTTTTAGTGAAGCAATTGGGGTTAAGTGACTTGCCCAGGGTCACACAGCTAGTAAGTGTTGTGTGTCTGAGGCCGGATTTGAACTCAGGTCCTCCTGACTCCAGAGCCAGTGCTCTATCCACTGCGCCACCTAGCTGCCCCTCTTTATATTCTTTTTTTTTTTTTTTTTTTTGCGGGGCAATGGGGGTTAAGTGACTTGCCCAGGGTCACACAGCTAGTAAGTGTCAAGTGTCTGAGGCCGGATTTGAACTCAGGTACTCCTGAATCCAGGGCCGGTGCTTTATCCACTGCGCCACCTAGCCGCCCCCCCCCTCTTTATATTCTTAATATTAATAATCTCTTAAAATATAATATTCCTTTATATTCCTGTGGTTTTAGCCATTCCCCAAATGGACATCTACTTTGTGTTCAATTCTTTGGTTTCTGAATGACTTTGAGCAGAGGATTGATGTAGAAATCCCTGTGCATTAAGAGTATTATTTTGGCAACTATGTAAGAGATGAATTAGAGAGAGGAAAGACAAGAAGAAGTGTGATCAATTAGGAGACTATTAGATTGAGCTAGATAAAATGGAAGAAACCTTAAATGATGGACATGTGAAAGGAGGCATGGCAACAGGTTTGAGATGTTGTGGAGATTGACACTTATTGGAAGATACAAGTTAGATTAGCTATGAGAGTAGAGAAAGAGTGGGAGCCAAGGATGATTCTTGAGATGACTTGCAAGGTGTTGGCATCATGAGCAGAAATAAAGAAGACTGTAGAAAAAGCAGATGTAAAGGGAATATAACGAATATATATGAATGTAATATAATATGTATAAATATGATTAATATACATGTATATATGTAGGTATAAAAATAATGAAGTCAAAAGGGAGGGTAAAAGTTGGGTTGGAGGATACTCTGGGAAGTATGATCTTCTAGAACATGCCAGGTTTTTAAAGGTACAAAAAGAAAAAGTGTCAAAAAGAGAGATTGATGATGAAAGAAACATTGTTACCAATTAAGTTGGTGCACCAGAGCAGAATGGAAATTAAGGGAACAGGAAAAAGAGAACTGGGACATGGTAGAATAGAAGTGAAGGAAGATAAGGATCCATGGAAGGGGATTTTTTATTCCCAAGGGAAGGTAAATATGAATCTCTAGTTTTTGGAGAACAGAAAGGAGAAATTTCTCAGTCACATACATCAGTTGGAAGACTACCTCCCATGGTCTTATGATGACAAAGAGTAGCATAAGTGTTTTCTAATAGAGTGGAAAAGGGAGTGATAACAGAAGAGAGTTGAAGCCTGATGTCTGTGTCCTTAGGTATTTCTCTAAATTCAAACACGGAAACAACTCAGTACCTATGTTTTAAGATAGTAAAGAAAGAGGCAGACTCTGAAGGTATCCCACATGTGTAGTTTGCTACTGGCTCTGTATCACACCTGGTACCTAAGGCTCTTGTCCTTTTGGTGCTCATCAGAGTGGTGTTAGATCTTATACTGAATTCCCAATCTTTCCAGATGAAGAAGAGAATAGATACAAATGATGTTGTACAGTTAGATTTGGCAATAAGTAAACTAATTTAGTTTAGGAGGTGGAGATGGAAAAAGATAGAGGTCTAGGATAACTCTGAGATTAAGGACCTGAAAGGTTAGAAAGAAAAAAATATTAATACTGTCACTTCCCAGATAAGAGAACTAAAAGTTTTGATAAAGTTCTGATGGTTTTGTGACACATCCATAGTTATAAAGTTAATAAATGCTAAACACAGGAATTAAACAAGGTCTGACTCCCAGTCCAAGATCTTTTCACCTACTACTCATCTTAGATATAAGGACATTTGGAGAAAATGTAAGTTAAGGAGAAAATGTGATTCAATTCAAAAAGCTTGTATTCAGTGCCTACTATATGGGAGACACTGTAGTAGACTCTAGTGATACAAAAAGAAAGAAACAGTATCTGTTTTCAAAGAGCTTAGATTCTCCTGGGGGGTGCAACAATAAGTATTTCTATTTGAAAAAAAGTTTGCAAACACTTGAAAATTTGTTATTTATTCACATAAGATAACAACAAAATAATTTCAGTGGGAAAGAAGAACTAACAACTGAGCCATCATGAGAGAATTAGAGCAGGTGACAGGCAGTAGAACTTGAGCTGAACCTTGAAATGAACAAGAAATTTCCAAAAGTGAAGCTGTGGAAAGCATTCTAGGCCTGAGAGCCAAGGCAGAGAGTCAGAAGATAGACTATCATGAAGATGATGAGTTCATTTGGAGCATTTTCTGTTAGAGCCAACACAGGGGCATATACGATTAGATATCCAACAAGCAGCTGGCAATAAATAACTCATGTTCTGACTGGAGACCATTACTGAATTTATAGATTTTGGACCCATTTGGGTAGAAATAATCATTGACCTTCTTAAAATGACTAAGCCTTTTTGGCTCAGAAGCTTTCCATATATTCCAAAATCATTTTGTTTTCTCTGCTTTTCCTGAAACTAATTCACTTTTGCTATGATGAAGAGATTAAAGCCAAGATGGAGATCAAAATGAAAGGTACAGTACTTGGACAGTGGTTATCTTTCTTTTTGTCATCAAGTCATTAATGTTACAGTGAAATATCAGTCTGACGAGAATGATTGAATCCAACTGATGCATGAGTTGCTTTTAAAGTGAAATGTTGTTTCTTCCACAGGAATGATAGACAAGGTAGTAGAATTTATTTAATCATCTGAATCTTTCAGCCAGTAGAAACACTTGCCCTGGGGAATAGCTCTCATATTGTAATGCTTGATGGTTTATAATATGCTTTCATTACAATAATTATGTTATAAGGTGAAAAAAATATTAATACTATCACTTCACAGATAAGAAAACTAACAGTTTTGAGAAAGTTTTGATAGGTTAGTAACACGTCCATAGTTATAAAGTTAGTAAATGCTAAACACAGGAATTAAACTAGATCTGACCCCCAGTCCAAGATCTTTTCACCTACTACTACAATAGAATACAAAATTGAAATTTAGTTTCTTAGATCAGGGAGTTGATTGAAAATCCAAAGATATTATTTGAATTGTAATGAAATTCCTGGAATATAAAATTTAGGAGAGCTGGACTTTTGGCTTCTTTCTTAATTTGCTGTGTGATGTTAGGGAAATTAGCTAATGTTTGAAGTTTCTCTCCCATTCAGTGAGGGAGCTAGGTAGTGTAGTGCATAGAATGGTGGAATTGGAGATAAAAAGTCCTCACCTGAACTCAAATCCTACTTCAGACACATTTTAATTATATGGAGCAGGGAAAACTGTTTAACTTCTCAGCTTCAGTTTCCTTATCTGTAAAATGGTGGAAATAATAAGACCTCTCTCACAGGGTTGTTGTGAAAATCAAATGAGTTAAAATTTGTAAATTACTTTGCAAACCTTAAACTGCTATATAAATCCTATCTTTTATCATAAGTTTTTCTTTGCTTATACAATCATGCTGACTTTAGATATGGAAGAGACACTATACATCCTTTAATCCAGTCCCTTCATTTTCCACATTAAAAAAACAAAAACAAGAACAAAAAACCTGAGGTTCTTTGATGAAACTACATCCAAGATCACCCAATTTTTTAGGTAGTAGTTTCAATATAATCACAGCTCACCTTGTTATGGGACCTAAAGATTGAACAGAATATTTTTCCAATAGCCCAGGGAACAGGTAGTGCAATCATAATTATGTCCATCTTACAGGTGAGAGAACAAATACTCAGAGAAATGAAGCAACCTCCCCAGATTCAAAGAATGGGTAAGCATTGTAATAGAAATTTGAACTCAGATCTTCTGACATCAAATCCATCATCCTTTCCACCATTTTATTTGCAGCACTTTAAAACAGAATTTCCAGAATGACAGCTACTAGCCCTAATAAGGTCAACAATCTCAGTCTTCTGCTCTGCTTCCAAACATGAAGTATTTTAATGTGCAAATTGAACATACAGGGAATAGAGCAATTGTTTCAAAATTGTTTTCTGTATCTACAGAAGCATTAGAGTTAGCTCATCAATATTTATAGGTGCCAAGGACACAGGACTGACCAGAGCATGGCTATAACAGCACTCAAAGCAATTGCTGGAATAATAAAACATTAGAAATTTCTTGTCCTCCATTGACTCTGTCTATAGAAATCTGTGTGATCCAGAACTATTTGAGACCTAGAGAAACAATGTCCTTGGTTCTAAAAGTTTCAGACTTGTGGTTGTAGGCCTCTGAAGTCCCATGTTATAATTAATATATTTAATTGCTGAATATATGCTGATGCCTAACAAAAATAGGATATATAAAAGGATCTAAAGAAATAATAGTAAAAACATTATATTATTGTTGGCATTAATTTAGCTAGAAATTTGAATTAATGTGTGTAGGGTTTTTAAAAATTAAAATGAACTTTTCCCCAAGAGTTGTTCTATCAGGATTTTTTCCCCAAGAAGCAGGGAATAATGCCACATGAGATTTCCTGTAGATGTTAAAAATTCAGAGATTTCAGTCACAGATCTGATTTCCTTGCCTAATGTTTAAAATCTTTCCTTCAAATACAGTTTGATGACCTGGCTTTGATGACACTATCACCACTATCTCTTCCATTCATGTTCCTTTGTGATATCTCTTCCAGTGACTCTGAAATCAATACATAAACTGTCCTGTTGAGTTTCCACTCCTTTCAGAGGAGAGGAAGATGGAGCCTCTGGATACTGATTTCAGCACAATCAAAAGACTTAAAAAGAAAAATTGGATAGAGATATGAATAGATTCACAGACAAACATCTATGTATGTATGTGTGTGTGCGTAGTAATGTAGCTATAGACATATAACAAAACAGAAAAGTGCATAAATGTGATTCAGCCCTGTCCAATAACAATGAATAAATTCACAGAACTACCAGGAAACTTCCTGAAACAGAAAAAGTAAATAGCAGTGTTAGTTCTTTGGTAAAAGCTGTATTGGCTTCCTCTCTCAGCCCCAGATCTTCCTGATGCCAAGTTCCCCTTAAAAGATCTTGTCTGCAGCCTGTCATTTCTTATTCTTCCCACCTCATTATTCATGCCTTTTCTCTGAGATTATGTTCCATTTACAATGTCTATATCTTGTAGTAGCTTATTTGTTTGTTGTCTTCCCCATTAAAACATAAGTTTTTTGAAGGCAGGGATCATGAATTGTTTGTTTTTTCCCTACTTTGCTTAACACATTGTACAACATTTAGCATGTAATAATATATATTGTTGGACTGATGTTCATATGCACAGTCCATCCAGGATGCTGTGCCTCCTTGATCTTATTTCAGAAGCCTTTGACACTGAGTAGTTCCATCCCCAGTGCCTCTGACTCTCTTGGAGGTAAGCCTTCCCACATTCACGTTTTACAACACTTAATAACAAGAGGTGTTAAGACTACACCTACTACTTTTAGTGATCAGGTTATAAGCCATATTTCAGTACTGCTCCCCAATTTTCCACCTTGCATCTAAAAGAAAACCTGTCCTTTCTGAAATATTTTGAATCAATTCTACATCCAGTTTCTCTTGTAGCCTGCCCTCCCACCCTCAAATAGAAGGTAATATTTATTTTTCTATATCTCAGTCTCTGGTAGATCGAAAGACCAGTGGAGATAGGAGTCACATTTTTTCCATAATATGAATGGGTTTTAGAACAAGGAGGTCCTATCCTATGATAAAAGAACACGATCATCTTAGTAAACCAGACTCATCTACTCTTTTGTGGTGCTTATCATGCCCATTAGAGTCAAATGAGTAAAGGATGGTTCTGCTCTCCACTCCCCTTTCCAAAATGCAAGAAGATAATATATTATGAGTAATTTTATCAAAATAACTGAGAAAGATAACCAGTGTGATGAAAGTCCTTTCCACCAATATCAATAGGATGTTCTAATATATAATTGGCAAGCACTCAACACTGGGGTTCTGGCCTGATTTCCCTTTCTGTTACAACTCTCATGACCAAAGCATCTGTCTCCATGAAGAATGGGCAATATTATTTTTTATGTGATAGAAAGGGCCCATTCATAAATGCTACCTTTAGTTTAAGAGGATCCTTATTTACTCAACATTCCAACTGTATGGCATCTCATTCCTCAACAATTATGTGAGTAGTTTAACTAAATGCTTGGTTTACTCTATTGAGTATTGAACTTAAGGTAAGGAAGATCAAGTTGAAAATATGTTCCCTTTCACTAGCTATGTGACCATGGGCAAGTACCTTCACCTCTCTGATCCTCAGTTTTTCTCTTTTAAATTGGAAATTATGAACATAGCACTCAGATCACAGGCAATCCAATGAGATAATGTC
The DNA here is from genome assembly GCF_019393635.1 of Dromiciops gliroides. Lineage (NCBI taxonomy): Eukaryota > Metazoa > Chordata > Mammalia > Microbiotheria > Microbiotheriidae > Dromiciops > Dromiciops gliroides. Next base: position 108,683,968 of record NC_057865.1, on the reverse strand, counting down.
TGAAAACTGCTTGACAAACCCTATTCTCTAAATTTGAGGTATTATCATTCTTATTCATCTCCATAGCATTAGCATCATAATTTTTATTGTCTTATTTTTTCAGTGGAGTTCAGATAGGCTTAGAATTGCACTGGTCCTAGAATGTTACCATCATGGCATTGTTCCTTTATACATTATTAAAAGGTGGACAACATTTATGACTAGTGATCATCCCTCATGTTATATTCCAAACACTGTGGTCACTGAATCATGTTTCTTAAAAGGACACCTAATCATTGCCAAGAAGTCAACTTTAAAGTACCTATCATCTCCCAACAAGAAGTATCTTCCATCAGAGGAAGAGCCTAACACTTATTAGCTCTGAATTTCCCCAGCACCAATGTCTCCCTTGCCTGATGTGCCATGAATTTAGAAGGCTTTTTCTTCAATGCTAGTTCAAATTGCCTGACATTTTCAATCCTGACTCTCATCATATTATAAATATGGTTTGAAATAGATGCAGTAAGCTCAGAAAATGATGAAGCTACAATTTATTGTGGCACTGGACAGATATGCATAATAAAATGAATGGATCAATATTATCAATACTACTCTTAAAGTCATCACTTAGAACTCACACAAGCTACTCATGTATCTTGTGAACATTCTGCAGAAAGCCTACCACAGATATAAGAGAAAGGAGGAATGCTATCCACAAGACTAGTAGTAATCTTATCACATCTGAAACTATCAAATATACCCCAAGGTTGATGGGACAGTGTCTAGAATAGTTATTAACCCACATGTGCAACCTGTAATGCCTTAAAAGGGCATTACTGTAACACATTTGCCTGTATTGGAATGCTAACTCTATCAAGCCACTGAGGGAAACATCAAATGTATTGAATTCCCCAAAGAAGGACAAGTACAGGGATAACACATAGTTCCACTGCCCTTCTTCCCATGGAATAGCCTACCAGAAAAGACAGAATATGCCCACACCATAAAGTCTCTAGAGGATCCCTAGTAGTACAAATACATGCTTCGCATATCCTAAAGGCTTAGCTAGGTCTGAATCACATTCTACAAACTGAATCAGCCAAGAGAGTTTATAATAGTGATCAATTTGAGAACCACTTAACTCCTTCCTTAAATGTTCTCACTACATACCACTCAAACATACCCATAAATGACCACATATGGCATCCCAGTTGTGGCTGGCTTCACTATTTTATCAAGCGAAAAAGATAACCAAGACTTGTTGCTACAATTTTTCCTCTACCCCTGGCCATGGTACTAAAGGAGTAGGCATTGGCAAAATTATTATTTATCCTGAAAAATTTTTACTCTTGGGACAGCATTATTTTATGGCAAGGGTGCACCAGCCAAGTACTCTATTATATGTTAGTATTCCTGTGGGCCAAGATACAATCCTTCTTTAGGATTCCTAAGTATTTACTGCTCATAATTATCAGTAATCAGACAGAAGTATATAATAAACAAAAGAGAATATTACAAGAAATTTCAAAATATATCCTCTTCTTCAGTGAAATGTCTTCTTTGATAAAAAAATATAAATTAAGTTAGGCCTAATGGTCTCCTTTAGGCCTCCCTTTTTCCTTTTATGAATAATTATTTTACTTCTTGTCTCAGAGCCATGCCAGAATCAATTTTTTCTAGTTTGGAAGAGACCAAGTCTCACTCTCCTAGCCCCTGACAAATATGGTGAGGGCAAAGTTATAAGACTTCTTTGTTTTAATTTTTATCACACTAAACTTGACAAATAACAACAAATATGAACATTTTATCTACAACAATGAAGAGAAAAAGAGAAACCAAAATTTTTAATTATATAAAAGTATAAAATAAATTCAGCTTGTTAGTTATAAAGCTATCCTATTCATGGGGATTTGAGCCTCTTTCTCTTCTCTCTTGTTAATTTAAAAAATATATTTTATTGGAGCTCTTTTTTTTTTATTAGTATCATTATCACAACTGTGGCATGTAAAACTATGTGTGGTTCCAAGTTTGGGAGAAATTAGCCTGAAGCTTTAGCACTGGTTTTTCACATTAAGCATTTATTAAAGCATACAAAGTATTAGTAAAAAGAGAACACCTGACTCAATAAGTTAAGAAAAGCCCTATCTAGAGGAGAGAATAGAGCTCAGCCTGGCCTTCTAGCCTAAAGGAAAAATAGAGCCTAGCCTGGCCTGCTTCTTCCTCCAAGTCCTCTGCCACACCTCTGAGAGAGTGTCTAACTGAGAGTAACTGCATATGGAAGCTTTTTATGGGTCTGGAGGAGAGGCAGTCCTTACATACTGCTTCAAGCTAATTGGCTAGCATAAACCCAATCCATTGGTTCACTAGACATGAGGTTGGTCCCATGTTGAGGTCACAGTTCACACCCTCTGAGAACACACCCTCTTGAGGGCCAGGCAGGTGTGGTTGCAATTGAATTAACTTTAATCAGTTAATCAGTGAAGTCAGTCAATCCAATCAATCCCCTGGGGGGGGTATTCCCAAAACCCTATTATTTTCACACACAACCCATTTTCCCTTCTCTCAAAAAAATCCACCTTTATAACAAAGAAAAGCAAGAGGCAGAGGGAGATTGAAACAGAGAAAAGGAGACTGGAAAGTCTATATAGGTGGACACTAGTTCATCACATCTCTATCAAAAAGTAAAAAGCATGTTTCATCATAAATGTGCTAGAATCATGGATGATCTTTGAATTGATAATATTCTTGATTCTTTCAAAGATGTTTTTCTTTACAAAGTTGCTGTATAATTGTAGAAATTAATCTTCTGATTCCACTTTCAGTTTTATCAATTATTATATACCTTCCCAGGTTTTTCTATATACATTCCTTATATAATTTTTAAAAATAATTTTATTTTTATAATATTTTATTTTTTCCAATTACATGAAAGACAATTTTTAATATTCATTTTTTGTAAAATTTTGAGTTCCAAATTTTCTCCTTTTCTCCCTTCTGATCTTCCCCTTCCTTAAGATGGCACACAATTTGATATAGGTTATATATGTGCAATTATGTAAAACCTACTTCCATATTAGTCATGTTAAGAAAGAAGATACCATTTGCAAATGAATTACAGTTTTCAAAAGAAAAAAGAAAAAAGTAAGTGAAAATGGTATGCTTTGGTCTGCATTCAAACTCCATGAGTTCTTTCCTCAAATGTGGATAGAATTTTTTATCATGAGTATTTGGGAACTGTATTGGCTCATTGTATTGCTGAGAAGAGCTTAGTCTATCATAGTTTATCATCACATAATATTACATCACTATGTACAATGTTCTCTTGTTTCTGCTCACTTCACTTTGCATCAGATCATGTAAGTCTTTACAAGATTTTTCTGAAATCTGCCTGCTCATCATATCTTATAGCACAATAGTATGTCATTACATTCATGTACCACAACTTGCTCAGCCATTCCTCAATTAATGGGTATCCTTTTGATTATCCTTTTTTCCATTAAAAAAAAAAAGCTGCTACAAATATTTTTGTACATGTAGGTCTTTTTTCCAGTTTTTATGATCTCTTTGGAATAAATTGTTTAGACTATATTTGAGTGAAAAGTTTTGGGTTTTTTTTTTAATTGTGTTCATATAATCTCTGGGTTTTTCTTGACATATAGCCTCCCAAATGTTTTACATTATTTGCAATTATTTTGAATGGAATTTCTCTTTCTACCTCTTGTTGTTGGATTTTGTTAATAGTATGTAGAAATGTTAATGGTTTACATGGGATTATTTTATATCCTGTAACTTTGCTGAAGTTGTCAATTTTTTCAACTAGTTTTTGTTGTTGTTTTTATTGTTGATTCACTAGGGTTCTTTAAGTATACCATCATACGATCTGGAAAAAGTGATGCCTTTGTCTCAATTGCTTAATTGCTTTTTTTTTTATTCCTTTGACTTATTTTCTTTTTATTATTGCTATTTGTGATGTTTAAAAATCTAAATGTGTGGTCTCCTTAAATTAGAAGCTTTAGCACCAGTCTTTGGGTATTAAACATTTATTAAAGCATACCAGCTATTCACGTGGAGTTCAGAAAGTTAAGAAAAGGCCTATCTAGCCTAGAGTTCCAGCCTGGGGTTGTGTTCTTCCTCAAGTCCTCCACCATGAGCCTGCTTTAATCACAAATTCTAGGTTAAATAGGCCTTTTCTTAATTTTCTGAACTCCACGTGAATACCTTGTATGCTTTAATAAATGTTTAATGTCCAAAGACTGGTGCTAACACTTCTAATTTAAGGAGACAACACATTTAGATTTTAAACATCACAGTTGGCAACCATGAAGGAATTAATACTACTTAGGGCAGGAGTAACCTGTGTTTGGATTTTTTAGAGCAAGATTCCATTCCCTTCAGAAGTGTTTCTCTAGCATCTTTTAATTCCTGGAATTGTTGCTCATCATTATAATTCCAATCCTTCAACAACTACCTATGGAGGGGCAGCTAGGTGGCACACTGGATAGAGCACCGGCCCCAGATTCAGGAGTACCTGAGTTCAAATCTGGTCTCAGAACCTTGACACTTACTAGCTGTGGGACCCTGGGCAAGTCACTTAACCCCAATTGCCTCATCGATAAACAAAACAAAACAAACAAACAAAAACAACTATGGAGAGAGGTTTTTTCTTCTGACCTCAGTAGCATATGTAACTTCAGGGAGGGCCAGATGCATCCCCTCCCAAATGAGTCAACCAAATTCTAATAATTTTACCACATATAGCTAGCACTTCTGGTACAATATTCAACAATAGTGTTGATGATGGACATCATTGTTTCACTTCTGATCTCCTTCAGATAATTTTAAGTTTAACTTCACTACAAATAATGCTTGTTCATCATTTTACATAGATAGTATTCATCATTTTTTTAAAAAGGCTCCACTGTTTCCTATAATCTCTAGTGTTTTTATTTGTTTTGTTTTTTGTTTGTTTTTTGGTTTTTTGGTTGGTCAATGAGGGTTAAGTGACTCGCCCAAGGTCACAAAGCTAGTAAGTATCAAGTGTCTGAGCCCAGATTTGAACTCAAGTCCTCCTGACTCCAGGACCAGTGCTCTAGCCACTGCTCCACCTAGTTGCCCCATCTCTAGTGTTTTTAATGTGAATGGGTGTTGTATTTTGTCAAAATGTTTTTCTGCATCTGTTAATATAATCATATGATTTTTGCTGGTTTATTATTGACATGGTCAGTTATGCTGATAATTTTCCTAATATTGAAGCAACCCTTCATTCCTGCTATAAATCCCATCTGGTCATATGTATAATCTTTATAATACATTGTTGTAATATCTTTGGTAGCATTTTATTTTAAATTGTTGCATCTATATTCAATAAGGAAATTGGTCTAGGTTTTCTTTCTGGTTTTTTTTTCTCCCTGGTTTAGGGATCAAAACCATAATTATGGAATTTGGTAGTATTCCTTCCTGACCTTTTTTTCCCCCTAAATAGTTTATATATTATTAGGATTAATTGTTCCTTAACTGTTTGGTAGAATTCACTCAAAAATCCATTTGATTCTGAGGATTTTTTCTTAGGGAAGCTCATTTATAGCTTGTTCAATGTCTTTTTCTGAGATAAGGTCATGTAAGTATTTTATTTCTTCCTCTGTTAATCTGGGCAATTTATATTTTTGTAAATATTAATCCATTTCATTTATATTATTACTTTTACTGTCAGGTAATTGGGTAAAATAACTTCTAATAACTGATTTAATTTTATCTTCACTTGTGCTGCATTCACACTTTTCATTTTTGATACTAGTAATATGATTTTATTCTTCCTTTCTTAAAAATTCAATCAACCAACTGTTTATCTATTTTGTTGGGTTTTCATAAAACAAACTCCTAGTTTTATTTATTAATTCAGTGGTCTTCTTACTCTCAATTTTATTAATCTCTCCTTTGATTTTCATGATTTCCAATTTCGTGTTTAATTGCAGTTTTTTAAAATTTGTTTTGTTTAACTTTTTAAGTTGCACACCCAACTAACTTATCTGCTTTCTCTCCGTTTTATTGATGCATGCATTTTAGTCATTGTTCAGTCATGTATAACTCCTTTCTATTCCCATTCAGTTTTTTCCAGAGGTCCTTAATATCTAACTTTCCTAAGATTCTATTCAGCTTCTTGACTTTTTATTTTTATTTTTTTAAATTTTATGTTTATATTATCTGACTCTGAGAGGAGAAAATTGATATCTCCCTTTAGTATAATTTTGCTGTCTATTTCCTCCTGTAATTCATTTGACTTTTCGATTATAAATTTGGATGCTATGCCATTTGGGGCATGTATGTTTTATATTGATATTACTTCATTGTCTATGGTGCCTTTTAACAAAATATATTTTCACTTCTTTCCCTATTTTTAATTTATTTTTATTCTATTTTTGCTTTTGTTTTGTCCAAGATCATGACTGCTATGCCCATCTTTTTACTCCAGATGAAGCATAATCAATCCTGACCAATTCAAATTTATATTTATTTATTTATTTATTTTTGGTGGGGCAATGGGAGTTAGTGTCTTGCCCAGGGTCACACAGCTAGTAAGTGTCAAGTGTCTGAGGCCAGATTTGAACTCGGGTACTCCTGAATCCAGGGCTGGTGCTTTATCCACTGCACCGCCCAGCTGCCTCCCCAATTCAAATTTTTGAGGAATTATTTTCTTTAGTGAGCTTCTTCATTCTTTTTCCATTTGGTCAATCCATTTTGGCAATTTTTAAGTGGTTATTTTCATCAGTGAATTTTTGTACCTTTTTCTATTTAGCCAATTCTGTTATTAAGGGTTTGGTTTGGTTTTGTTTGTATTTTTGTGCCTCTTTTGCCAAGCTCCTAACTGCCTCCTCATAATGCTTTCCTTTGCTTTCATTTTTGCCCAATTTCCCCTCTACCACTCTAATTTGGTTTTGCAAATCATTTCTTAGCTCTTCTAGAAATTCCCAATTCACATTTTTTTCTTTGAGACTTTACATGTAGCTGTTTTGATTTCATTATATTCCTTTGAATATGTGTCTTGATCTTCACTGTCACCATAATAGCTTTTGGGATCAGGTTCTTTTCTTGTTTATTTATTCATTTTCTACCATATCTTTTGATTTGGAATACTATGTAAATGGTGGGCTCTGTTTGTGGCATGGGGTTAGAAGGCCCCTGTTTCAAACATCAGGGTTTTCACATTGCTATTTTTGGAGTTAATTCTGGGAGTTTTAATTTTTTTAGTGGCTCCAAGGTGTTGGGACCTAGAGAGAGATGTGGTCATTGCTCTACTTGTCTGCACTCTAATCGTTACCCAGGAAGAATCTGTTTTCCTTTGGAGTTGCAATTGATACTGCTCTTTAGGGTACTTGATCACCTGGGACAACAAGTGATACTGCCTCTTAGGGCTTCCACTTCCTCTTGACCAAAAGTGTTTCTCCTTGCCCTTGAACAATGGCACAGAAATGGGCATAGTCAATAGAATTCTGAAACAGCCCCAGATCCTATATGAAGTGTCAGCACAAGCTTACCTTATGCTCTATTTATGACCAGGTCTCTTTACCACATCTGGCTTGGGAGTGTCTGAAGCTTCTGCTGCTTCTGCTGCTACCACTTAGTCCCACCAAAAGTATTTCATCCAGTAAGTTCTGGCCAGCCTCCACCCCATGTCAAAGATTTTTTTTTTCAAAACTCATAAGTTGTCTTGGGCTTGTAAATGTCATAACCTGACCTTTTGTTGGCTCTGCCACCCCAGATTTCGATTTGAGGTGTTATTTTTAAATTGTTTGAAGAAGAATGTTAGGAGGACTTAACTGAGTACTTTCTTTACTCTGCCATCTTGGCTCTGGCCCCAGAAGTCATGTTCACCTATTTTTAAACTATTTGTTCTCCTTCTGAGGCTTGGTTTCATAGCTCTTTCATTATTTATAATTGCATTTTAATTATCTCGTTTTGTTTCTTCCAGGTACTCTTGTAATCTTATAAATAAGATGTTTTTTCCCACTCTCTTAGGTTCTGCTTGTAGTTTTTGTGGTCTTCTTTTCTTCTGGATTTATCTTTTGTGAATCCCTTGACCTACAATAATGCTTTCTGGCATTCATCATTTTCCTTTCTTCAGTCATACATCCAGCTTTAAATTTCCTACATTTCAACTTTGTTTTACTGGGCCAGATTCTGCCTGCTTTCACATTTGTAAATGGATGATCTGCCCTTGTCTGATCCTGACCTCACTTTTTTCTAATCTGCTTGTGGTTTCTAATTTCCTCTGGTGTTCTGGGAGGCTTCATTGTTCCTGATGAGTGATCTGTAGTCTTCTAGTCCCCTTAGTGTGTCCCCAGTCAATTTTTTCTGGGAGTTTCTGATATCTCTGATTGAAGAGCTGTTGTGGGTTTCTTTCCTCATTACCTGAGCTCATGCTGAATTCCCTGACAGAACTACTCTCAATTATCCACAGCTTCTGGCTCTTTTTTTGTGCAGAACTGGGTTGGATGAAGTAGATCACTAATGCTTTTCTTTGGATTCCTTGATCATTGCTTGACTGGGTTCCCTTTTTTGATCATTTATGGAGTTCACATGGGAGATATAGGCTCCTCTATGAAATTTCATTGATACATGGACTTCATATGAAGTGCAAGGATGTAAGACTTTTCAATTTTGATGCAATTAAATAAACACGTATTAAGCACATATCATGTGCCAGGCACTGTGCTATGCACTGAGGATAAAAATAAGTAAAATACAACCCCTGCTCTCAGGGAACTTGTAATCTAATAATGGGGAAAAACACAGATATCAAGATCTATTAGTTCATAATATATAGATATATTTTCTCACAGTTGTTTAGTTAACAAAGATCACTCAGAGAGAAAGAATGAATGCAGATGAAAGCATACTATTTTAACTTTTATTTTCATGGTTATTCCTTTTTGTTCTTTTTCTTCCATCACAACAAGACTAATATGCAAATATGTTTAACAGGATCACGTATTTATAACATATCAGATTGTTTGCCATCTTGGGGAGGAGCTAAGGAAATGGATGAGGGAGAAAAATTTGGAACTGAAAATCTTATTAAAATTAATGTTATGGGGCAGCTGGTAGCACAGTAGATAGAGCACTGGCCCTGAATTCAGAAGAACCTGAGTTCAAAGCCGGCCTCAGACACTTGACACTTACTACCTATGTTACCCTGGACAAGTCACTTAACCCCAATTGCCTCACCCCCCAAAAAAAAATTAATGTTGAAAACTCTCTCTATATGTAATTGGAAAAAAAGAAAATACTATTAAGCAAAAGGGAAAAAGACAAAAAGCAGCTCAAGTCAGTTTTAATTCCCTCTCAAACCAGATCGGGCAGTAGAAAGCAAGCAGGTATGTCTGAGGGATTGCTCCCATGTTTCTCAAAAAAACAAAAAAAACAAAAACAACAACAACAACAAAAAGGTCACTTGGCCATCACTGACATCTACATAGAAGATGAACAATGAAATCCAATGCTAATTTCAACAATCATGCACCAAAATCCTGTGCCTGGGCACTTGCATACCTCAGTCTATCTGACTTGCAAATGACCCATAAGTTGCTGCCAATGTGTCTGATGAATGTTGTTTCAGGTTAAAAATTAAACAAAAAACAAAAAACCTCCCTTACACAATTGCTACCATCTTTCTCAATTCTGCAGCCTAGACAACATAGAGGGCATGGCATGTGGAATGACTTTTAAGCCCTAAGCAGAATAGGGGCAGTAAACGGTCAAGGTGATTCATGGGCTGTTAGTCACTAGAACCTCTTCAACCTCTCTGTAGAAATCTTTTCAGCTTTGCCCATAAAGATGAAAAGTATTTGCAGTGGGACAGTGAACTGGAAAATATATTTAAAAGAATAATTCTCTGGCAGTCCAGTGACAAAAGACAGTCAAGAGAAACTAAATGGATTTTTTTCTGCCTCAAATTTCTCAGAATGGAATGTAATCATCACACCAGAAAGGAGTCTATTTTTAAAGTAGAGAGTTTTTGTGGGGCGGGTGACAGTGGGGAATGCTACAGGACTGGGGAGTTGTAATTTCAGCCTTATGAGAGCCAAGGGAGGGACTAAGACAGAAGGGAAGATTAAGACTTTTACGTTACTCTCAAGTCTCCCCCACCCCAACCCAGTTCCTAAAATATAAACTTATTTAGTGTAGTTTGACTAAGCTGATAAAGACCCACAACTATCTGATACCACTGACAATTTTGGTTTCAGGAATTTATGGTTTCATGATTCTAATATTTTCATATAATGTGGAAGAGATTGTAGGAGCTACTTTGAAAACTGTTTTTACCTCATATACCCCTAAGAATAACTAAAGACTGAATCCCATGATTAGCAGGCTGTATTCAATGCCATTTATCCACACTCATGTTATTAATTAGGGTCAGCCTACACATATACAATCAGTGAAAAAGACTATTATTAATGTAACAAAGAGGTATCTTCTGTATTTATTTATAATTCACACACATCAGTCCTTAGTTTTTCCCAAGTAGTGGTTTCAGCTCTTGAGGCCTCTCTGTACAAAACATTAATGGCATAAGGCTAGATTTTTTTTTTTAATCCTGACCCAATTTTATTAACCACTTTTGCCTGAACACAGAAGATTGAATTTGATGCTCTCTAGTGATCCCTCTTGGTTCCAGGATTTTCTTTTGTGCTGTTACTATTTAAATAAAAATTCAGCATCCAGTGAGGGTGTCCTACCCCAGTAAATAGTTGTTATCAAATAGGGTAAGTTAGAACTTCTTGGGGCTGTATGAGCTAGGAACCTTTTACAAGACTACTCTCAAGTCATTGTACTATGTTTTGACATATGTTACAGAGCTAGACAGTATAATATCACTTACTTATTAGTGTAATATCATTTACTTATTATTTATAAGGTACGTGAAGTCAATATTAATAGACAATATAATATCACTTATTACTTAACACATGAGGTCAATAGCCCCATGGTGCAAGCTAGTGCCCTTGGAGAAGATGAAGTGAAGTGGTCCACTGACCCATGTTAACAAATAGCTAATAAGTCATGCGTCTATAGAAAATAGGTAGGACTTCTCTGAATCCTCAGTGATGTATTCACTCAATGATATACCAAAAAAAAGGATACTGCCACTAGGATCAATCATTAACAAAATTCCATTCTAGGCCACCTACCCACACCACACCTGCTTGTTGCATTGTCTCATGCCTCACTATACAAATTGACTATAACCTCTCTAGCATATTCAAAAATTTTACCATAATTATGATAGGTGCTTATGGCAACCAGTGAAGAAGTAAGATTTGAATTGATTTTGATATATCTCCTATACTTATTTATTACAAAGGAAGTTATTGATTGGGAAGTGTTGAATTAGTTGGTGATTACAGATATGTAGAAAATGAAAATAAAAGAGCATCAGTAAGATATATTAAAACACAAACGAGGGGCAGCTAGATGGTGCAGTGAATAGAGCACTGGCCCTGGAGTCAGGAGGACCTGAGTTCAAATCCAACCTTAGACACTTGACACTTACTAGCTGTGTGACTTTAGGCAAGTCACTTAAACACAATTGCCTCACTTTAAAAAAAAAAAAAACCTCAAATGGAAACAAAGAAATTCAAAGGGGTCGCAAACAAATGGAGAAAATTTGTTACTACCATGTTAATTTTAATACACAGGTTCTATAAAAACAAACAAAAGAAATTCACAATTTCATATGCAATTTTTTCCTTTGCAGATTGGAATGTGCATGTTTGTGGATGATAGCTGAAAATAAAAAGAATATTAAGACACAAAAGAAAGTAGAATTTTTAATTCCTCTCCACTCCCCTCATGAAGATTTTAGACTCTAAGAAGATATATTGACCACCCTCAATTGAAGAATGACAAGATAGCTTGAGATTTAGATTTACCTTCTTTTTCTATTTAAAAAAAAAAAAGGTGATATACACAGCAAGGGATGGTTTTGAATGGCATAGTAAGGGTTGCCCTAGGCAAAACTGAAAAAAAAAGGTGAAATTGCTCTTTGTCACACTCCCACTCCCATTGTCAGTTCCCATTTTTTCTATTATATGGCTCCCACCCCACATCACCCCCAACTACATGTTTATCTGGTATAAGAGGTAAGAAGTTTTGGTGTTCTAGTCAGGAAGACTACATAGTTTAGGAAAAAGAGGATGGGACAGAGTTAGGCAACCAAAAATCTAGTCCTGGTTCTGATAACAACTAGTTGTATGACCTTAGACACAAGTCATACCTTTTGGGGTCTCAGTTGCTACATCTATAAAATAAGTAGGATAGAGAAGATAATCTCAAAAGTTCCCTCTGTGCTGTGATTTGACTCTAATGAATCCTGAAGTATTAACAGAAAACTAAAGTACAAACTGATGTCTTAATGTATGAGCCTATTGAGGGTATTTGCATTTAAAAAAGAACTTTTATATATGGATGTTCATTTAAACCCCCAAGAAAAGAAGTTCAAATAGTGATTTGAAGGCTCAGTTGATATTTTGAGATATATGACTTACTAATAAGACCTATCTTCAATTTGACAGGCAGAGATTTTGAGAAAAGAGTATCTTTACCACATTGCCCCACCATTCTACACTTCCACCTATTCTCTTGACAAGCATCATACTATAGAAAGCTGAGTGAGACTTTGAAATTTAGGAAGGTGAAAACATTTAATATATTCACTCCCTAAGCAGAGGAGGAAATGGGAGGAATGTGAACTCAGGAAATAGTTCAAAACCATTGCTCTTGCTATGTCATTTGAATAAATGCCTTTGATGATTGCAAATTGTTTCTATTGATTCACTGTTATAATGCAAGACACATTATTGAAGTCCCTAGAGCGATAGGGTTAGAAGAATAACCTCATGTGGTTACCCTAAGATTTTAGAGAGTAACAATTACCACTCTGTGAGTAGAAGTTATAGTTGTAAAGTAGCCCCAGAAAGGGTGTTACACAATGGACTGGAATAGTCAAAACCCTTCTATATCATTCTTACTCTTTCCTGATTTTTAAGTAGAGGGCATGGGATGACATTAGGAACTTGCTACTATAAGTATATAGTTTCATTATTTTGAAATTTGAAGTTTAAAAAACCATTCTTGGGGCAGCTAGGTGGTGCAGTGGATAAAGCACTGGCCCTGGATTCAGGAGGACCTGCGTTCAAATCCGACCTCAGACACTTCACACTAACTAGCTGTGTGACCCTGGGCAGGTCACTTAACCCCCAATGCCCAGCAAAAAAACAAAAACAAAAACAAAACAAAACCAAAAAACATTCTCACATGCAAGAGACAAGCCAACTTCACAAATAATGCATTGCCCTCCATGTCAACACTGGAAAGAATCTCTTCAAATCAAAAAGGATGAAGGAAATGAATTAAGGCAGGAGAGAGATTTTAGTAGAAGTACCACAATATCTTTTTTAAACAAATAATAAAGCAGATAGTAAAAACTTAGTTCTTGGGGCTTGAAACTGGTCAAGTGTGAATATTTCCATATCCATACTTAAACATTGTAGTATATCTGAAATAGCTGAGACACTTACACTTTTAACAGACTGAATCCAGTGGCTTGAATTCAAGTGCTGAGATGATATCATAGGATCACAGAAGGAATCACTGTAAGGAATTTCATAAGCCATCAAACATAACTGTTTCCATTTGACAGTGAGGCAGCTGAGGACCGGAGAATTCAATTGGCTTGTCCAAGGTCATATAGCTAATAATTGTCTGAGGCAAAGTCTGACTCCAAGTACATAATCTGCCTCCTATAATACTTAGTGGACTGGATGATTCTAAGTACAAGAGCTAGTAGAAGCAAGGAGTGAGAAGGGCAGGAGGAGGTAAAACCAAGAAAGGAATGCCTATTTCCTTCTAAGTACAAATTGATGACCAGAATTTATTAATAAAACTTATGGAATTGTGTATTTGTCTTTTTGACTCATTGTTGCCTCTTTTCTGCATGTTTTCTTAAAGTACTTATTGGAAAACTCCTTTAAAATATCTAAAGGGAGGCAATGTGCCATTTTCAGGGAGCAGATGAAGACAAAGGTCTGTGGCCTATTCCACAGGTCAAGCTAGAGCTATAGGGAATTGAGTTGAGGTGGTGGCAGCTAGAAGTCGGTATGGAGACCTTAAAAAGCCAAATTCTGGGGCTTTGGGGTAGAAATTATCACAAATTATCACACCTTCTACTTATTATGAAATGGATATAGTGTACCTGTGACATCAAGGTTGTTGTTATTGTTCAGTCATTTCAATCATGTCCAACTCTTGGGGATCCCATCTGGAGTTTTCTTGGCAAAGCTACTGTGAAGCCACTTGCCATTTTATTCTCCAGCTCATTTTATAGATGAGGAAACTGAGGCAAACAGAATTAAGTGACTTGCCCATAGTCACACAACTCATAACTGTCTGGGGCCAAATTTGAACTTAGGAGGATGACTCTTCCTGACTCCAAGCCCAGAGATCTATGCACTGCACCACCTAGCTGCCCTTGATATCAAGGTCCCAGGAATGAACCATGCTAAATTGTATTTAACATAATACAGAATGTAATATAATCTGATTGGACCATGACTTTCATGAAGAAATGCTACAATTTAAAAAGTTTGTAATGATTAAAAATTACTATCAACAACAACAACAAAGCTGGAGAAAAGAATCTGGTTATGTATCTGTGGTAATGTCTAAGAGGGAAGATATTCTAGCCAAGCTATCAAATAAGGTTTCTCCATTCCTGGATGACTTCATGTAGAGGCTAGTTAATGACATCAGTTTGGGAGAGTTGAAGTCTAAGGTCCCTTCCCTTTGTGAATGTCTCGGTGTTTGTATGCTTAGATCACTAATTGTGCAACATTTAACTGGCTCCCTGTTTTATGCAGAAGTTGTGAAAGTCTAGTCATCATTATGTCAGCATAATATCTCTATAAGTATGTCCGGCTTTAGGAATTTGTAATGAACCCTGCCAAGGATGTCAGCATGATTTCCCACATATGGCTTTATTCTTAATTGCTAGTGAACCTTTGCCCTATCTCCCAGGGGGACATGCATAAGTTCCCTTTCTCTCTGAATTTTATTGGTATCATTTATTTCTTTGTAAAACAATCATCTCAGGAAGAAGAATCCAAAAGGAATGATTTCTTTTCTCCCTGTCCTCTCTGGCTGCCTCCCAAACACCCCAGCTATGCAGCTCTGGATTCTGTCTGACACATCTTAACTACTGACATTTAGCAGATGCTCCTCGAAGAAATGGGGGAGGGCTAAGGTGAGGCAGGGTGTGATATAAGTAATTAGAGTAAAAATGTCTCAATTACCAAGATGTTCCCACAGGATCTCCTTCTGTTAGCAAATCTGGAGCAGGAAGGACTCTCTTTAGGGAGAAGAGGTTGAGTGAAGGGAGATACTGAACTAGGTCAAAGGTAAATTAAGGCCAAAGAGGAAAAAATCACAGAATCATAGATTTTGAGCATTTGGAAATTACTGCAGAGTTCAGTACAATTCATACCTAAGTGGGAATTTTCTTTACAACATCACTAAACAAGTGGCCATTCAGCCTGCATCTGAAGGCCTCTAAGGATGGGGACCATACCATCTACCCAAGTTTCCCATTCCACTTTGAACTAGTCAAAATTTTAGAAAGATTTGTGGTGGCAGTGATGTTTTATAGACCAATGATATCTTCTCTGAAATGTTCCTTCCTTTTAGCTTTTCCCTTTGGAGCTAAGTGGGATGAAACTAATCTCTCCTCAACAAGAGAGCCCTTTGAATCAGCTATCACATTCTCACTGTATTCTCTTCCTTTGGCCAAGTTTCTTCAGTTCCTTCTACTTCCATGGGCACAGCAGATATGAGTTTAATTTAAACAACTCAAAAGGGATAAAACAGCACCTAAAATAATGCAAGTTTCATCTTTGTATAGTAACCAAACCAAAAAATAATGGAAGTAATTTCATCATTGTGGTTATTTTGTTTATAAGTACTAATTGTCAAGGATGATTCAGTCATTTGCCCTACTATGCTCTTCACTGGTTAATGTCAGAAAAGGCTGACTGGCTCTCCACAAATTTGTTGTACCTCAGTTACATTGTATGAATCCAAGGTTCCATTTTAAACATTGTAGATTAATTTATTTATTTTTATCAATTCGCCAAGGGATTCTTGAACCCTGAGGGATGTATTTACACTAATAAAAGTCATGGAAGAATGATTTATAAAGATAACAGTGAATTGATTAACACAGAGAACTCTATAAAAGGATTTGTTGTTATGTCCAACTTCTTGTAATTTCATGTATCATAGCACACCAGGATCTTCTACCCTCCACTACCCTCCAAACTCATGTTTGTTGCTTGCTTGAAACTATCTATTTATCTCATCCCCTGCTCTCTCCTCCTCCTTTTGCCTTCAATCCTTCCCAACATCAGGGGATTTCTCAATAAGTTATGTTTCCTCATTATGTGGCCGAAGTAAGTAAGCTTCAATATATGTCTTTCCAATGAATATTCTGAGTTAATTTCTTTAAGTATTGACTCATTTGATCTCCTTGCTACCAAAGGACTCTCAAAAATCTTCTCCAGCACCACAATTTTAAAGCATTGATTCTGTAGCACTCACCTTTTGTTATTGTCCAACTCTCACAGTCATACATTACTGTGAAAAACCATAGTTTTGACTATACAAACAAGAAGGTGACATCTCTGCTTTTTAGTATGCTGTCTAGATTTCCCTTAGCTTTTCTTCCAAGGAGTAGCTTTCATAGCTTCAGTTGCTGTCTGCAGTGATCTTTCCGCCTAAGAATATAAAATCTAACACTACCTCCATTTGTTCTCCCTTATTTGCCAGGAAGTGAAGGTACTATTTGCCATAATTTGTTTTGAACTCTCCTCTTTCACTTTCATCAAGATATGTCTTAATTCTTTACTTTCTGCCATCAGACTGGTATCCGATGAATATCTGAGGTTGTTGACATTTCTTCTGGAAACCTTAATTCTGGCTTTTGATTTGTCCAGCCTGGCACTTTACATGATGCACCCTGCATGTAAGTAAAATAAATAAGGTGACAAAATACAGCCTTGCTGTACTCCTTTCCCAGTCAGTTGTTCCATGTTTGGTTCTAACTGTTGCTTCTTGACTCAAAAACAAGTTCCTCAGGAGACAAGTTAGATGATCTGTCCCTATCATATTTTGTTGTGATCCATACAAAGGCTTTCATATAGTAAATGAAGCAGAAGTAGATTTTTTTGTTTGTTTTTTTTTCTTGGTGTCCCCTTGCTTTCTACATGATCTAGCAAATGTTAGCAATTTGTTTTCTAGTTCTATGCAATCTTCAAAAACCAGCCTACAATTCTGTTATTTTTTTCACATGTTTCTGAAGGCTAGCTTGCAGAATCTTAAGGAAACATGCAGGCACATGAGATGAGTGCAGTTATTTGATAATTTGAATATTCTTTGGCATTGCCCATAAACTGATCTTCTCTAATGAAGTGACTACTGTTGGCTTTCCCAACTTTGCCTGCATATTCTGTGCAGTACTATAAAGCACCATCTTTTTTGTAGTTTAAATGCTTCAGCTGGAATTCTATCATCTCCATTAGCTTTATTGTTAGCAATACTTTGTGAGGCACACATGACTTCATTCACCAGGATGTATGATGTTAAGATCTATCTTGTAGGAAGTAGCTACTAGGTGACACAGTGGATAAAGTACCAGCACTGGATTCAGAAGGACCTGAGTTCAAATCTGGCCTCAGACACTTGAAACTTACTAGCTGTGTGACCTTGGGCAAGTCACTTAACCCTCATTGCCCCCCCAAAATAGATAGATAAAGAACTACCTTGTAAGGTTCTTCCAGATATTTTTGCCATCACTTCTTAATCTCTTCTATTTCTGTTAAGTCCCTCCCACTTTTCTTTTTCTAACATGGCCTTTTTGCATGAAACATTCTCTTAATATCTCTAATTTTTTTGAAGAAATCTCTTCTCTTTATTATCCTATTGCCTTCTGCTTCTCCTTCTCCTCTCCCTCATCTTCCTCCCCCTCCTCCTCCTCCTTCTTTTTCTTTTGCATTGTTCATTCAAGAAAACCCTCTTTTCTCTCCTCACTGTTCTCTGGAATTCTACATTCATTTGAGTAAAACTTTTCCTTTATCTTTTATTTTTCATGTTCCTTTTTTCCTCAGCTATTTATAAAGTCTCATCAAACAACCATTTTGCTCTTTTGCTCTTCATTTTTTTTGGAATTTTTTTGTTGCTGCCTCCTATACAATATTGTAAAACTTTGTCAATAGTTTTTCAGTGATTCTATCTACCAGATTTAATCCCTTATATCTATTTATCACTTTCACTACATATTTATAATAGATGGTATTTAGTTCATACCTATACAGTTTGATGGGTTTCCCTAATTTCTTCAATTTAAGTCTTTAATTTTGCAGTAAGAAGCTCATGATCTGAGCCAAAGTCAGCTCCACATCTTGTTTGAACTGACTGTATAGAGCTTTTCCACCTTAGGCTGCAAAGTATATCTGATATCAATCTGATTTCAATACTGACCATCTGGTGAGGGCCATGTGCAGAGTCACCTTTTGGATTGTTGAAAACCAGTATTTGCCCTGACCAAAGAGTTATCTTCATAAAATTCTCTATTAGTCTCTACCCTGATTCATTTTATATGTCAAAGCCAAAGTTACCTGTTATTCCAATTAAATTTTTTTTGGGGGGTGAGGCAATTGGGTTTAATTGACTTGCCCAGGGTCACACAGCTGGTATGTGTTGTGTCTGAGGCTGGCTTTGAACTTATGTCCTCCTGACTACAGGGCAGGTGCTCTATCCACTGTGCCACCTAGCTGCCCCCAATTATCTTTTGATTTCCTCTTTTAGTATTCCCATACCCTGTGATGACTGAGACATATTTTTTTTGGGGGGGGGGTGTCTAGGAAATGTTGTAGGTCTTCATAGAACTGATCAACTTTGACCTCTTCAGCATCAGTTGTTGGAGCAAAGACTTGTATTATTGTGATGTTTACTAGTTACCTTGGATTTGTACAGATTTCACTGTCATTTTTGAGATTATTACCCTAGTACTGATTTTCTCACACTTTTATTGACTATGAGGACTACTCCATTTCTTCTAAGAGATTCTCACTCACAGTTATATCTAAATCACCTGAATTGAATTCAGCCATTTTTGTCCATTTTAGTTCACTGACACCCAAGATGTCAATATTTAATGTTTCCATCTACTGTTTGATCACATCCACCTTACCTTGGTTTACAGATCTTACACTCCAGGTTCCTATGCAGTACTGATGTTTACAGCATCAAACTTTCATTTTGTCACCAGACACATCCACAGCTGGGCTTCCTTTCAGCATTCGCAGGCCACTTCATTCTTTTTGCAGTTACCTATAGTTGTTAGCATGTTAGACACCTTCTGACATTAAGGGATCATCTTCTGGCGTCATATCTTTTATCATTTTATTGGGGTTTTCTTAGCAAAGATCTTGGAGTGGATTGTCATTTCCTTCTCCAGTGGATTACCTTTGGTCAGAACTCTCCACTATGACCTGTCAGTCTTAGGTAACACTGCCCAGCACAGCTCATAGTTTCACTGGGCTGTTGCCACAAGGCAGTGATCCAGCTTTTAAATTTCATCTGAACTTTGATCAGTGGATCTGAATTCAATTTTGTCTCAGATGTTTATTACCTGTGTAACCTTTAGCAAGTGAGTCATGTAGCCTCTTGAGCCTCAACATCTCCTAATTTCTCAATAGCTACATTGCTTTTTAAAAATTTTTTATTTTTTTGGTGAGGCAATTGGGGTTAAGTGACTTGCCCAGGGTCACACAGCTAGTAAGTGTTAAGTGTCTGAGGCCAGATTTAAACTCAGGTACCCCTGAATCCAGGGCCAGTGCTTTATCCATTCCACCATCTAGCTGCCCCCTACATTGCTTTTTGTATGCCTTCAGAACTCCTTTCCCCCAGGAAACTCATCAGTGTGAAATCTCATTATGCTGCAACATTAAATTTGCCTGATTTAACCACTTGTCACCCTATCCCCTTCTGACTGGCTCCTTTGACAGGAGAGTAGGATATAAGCTCCAAGGCCTCTATTTAAAGAGGGGATAGAGAACTATTTTTCTCCCCATTTCTAAGCATCTATACTTTTGGATGTCTTTGGAATTCTTCATCATGCCCCCTTTTTCATCTGCCTTTTTGTAAGTTTTCTTCTTTCATTAGATATAAGATATATAGATATTAAATATCAACTCCTTGAGATCAGGGATAGTTTTTGTTTGTATTTGTATTTTTTCCCTCAGTGCCTAAAACAGTGCCTAGCATACAGAAGGTACTTAATAAATGTTCATATATTGACTGGCTGACTTCCTCATTTGTAAAATGAGGGGATTGGACTAAATGGTTTCTGAGGTTCCCTATTGCTTTAAGTCTATCATCCTATCATCTGACCAACAGGGATGGGAAACCCACCTCTTTCTGAAGGAACTCAAATTACACAATAGTAGTATAATTATTTCGTTGTTACTAATGATCAAAATGGACCTGGTGAACTGCAAAATAAAAAGTTTTCTTTGCAGTAACCATATCCCTCTTTGTCAGATATTATCCCTTGAAGATAAAATAGTTCTACTTCACTCGGTAAAGCATTTATTCTTTCCCTGCCTATCATGGTTTTTCCTTACAATCCTGAAGAGCTCCACTTGACTAAAGAGGGCAGTATGATACTATCAATAAATCAATCCTGAAGCTAATATCATTTGGGGAAAATGGGTTTGCTTTTTGTAAAACCACCCATCACAGTAATGTCATTATAAGATCTGAAAAGTAATACCAGGTTATAATACCATAGAGATTGATTGTTCCTTCCCAATTATTATATGTAATATTCAGATTTCTACCCTCAGATGGCCAGGATCTAGTCATGAAGATATTGTCATCTCAGGCATAGATATATGAGAAGAAGAACAGCACAAGATGCCACAAAATTGTATACATATCTATAAGAAATTTAACTACTAAAATAATAGTCTACATTATGTACCTATGTGCTAATTAGTAAAGATAAATAAGTGTATACAACATATATTTTTTTAAATTAAAAAGAACTTATTCTTTCTCCTTCCAACATTCCAACTCCAACCCTTCTCTACCCCTTAAGGGGGAAAAAGTAAAACAAAATGTTTGTAACAAATATGCATAATCAAGCAATCAAATCTCCATATTAGCCCTATCAAAAAATGTACAACTCATTAACATCTTGATTCCAACACCTCTCCATCAGGAGGTGGGTAACATTCTTCATCATTGTTACTCTGAAATCATGTTTTATCAGAGATCTTAAGTGTTTCCAATTTGTTCCTTTTACAATTTTTTTAAAGTATTTTATAAAATCATTCTCCTGGTTCTGCTCAGTTCATGCTGTATCAGTCCAAAAAGTCTTCAGATTCTCTAAAAATGTACACACACCTAGGTGCATGTTGTATAATTTCTCACTAATCTTTTATCAGCTATCTGTCACTGCTTAATTTAGTATAACTCCTAACCTCTTTACTAGACTAAATAGAACTGATTTGCATCTTTTTTTTAAATTAGGAAAGTATTTTATTATTTCCAGTTACATGTAGAGATAGTTTTCAACATTTGTTTTTATAAGATTTCTAGTTTCAAATTTTTCCCTCCCTCCCCTCCCTACCCCCCTCCCCAAGAGAGGAAGTAATCTGATATAGGTTATATATGTACTATAACATTAAACATATTTATGCACTAGTCATGTTATAAGAGAAGAATCAGAACAAAAAGGAAAAACCTCACAAAAGAAAAACAACAGTACCAAAAACAAAAGAAATAGTATAGTTCAGTCTGCATCCATATTCCACAGTTCTTTTTTTCCCCTGGATTTGGAGAGCCTTTTCCATCATGAGTCCTTTGGAACTATCTTGTACCATTGTATTGCTGAGAAGAATTAAGTCTATCACAGTTGATCAGCACATAATGTTGATGGTACTATGCACAATGTTCTCCCGGTTCTGCTCATTTCACTCATCAGAACTGATTTGTATCTTTCCTGGGTCTGAATTATTCTAGATTTTAATTGGTCCAGCTCAGTTATAACTCTTTGACATTCATAATAATATAATCTGAGCTGAGAGGAAGTTTCACAGGTCTTCTAAATACCATCTATACCTGACCAGAAATATTCTCTACCTCCCCCATTTCTTTGCCATGTAACATTATTTAGAATCAATAGTTACTAATCTCCTTTGTTTCAGGCAACAAATCTTACATTATATAATTAGCCTAATTACTTGACCTAGGACTTTTTGTGTACTTATGTTCCAAGGAAATAAAAGTTCCTATATTTTCCCTATCAGGAAAACTTTCCTTCTATGGGCTTCTCTCTACTCTAAGCTTCTGAGTCTTAATGTCTCCTAGGGTCAACAGAGACAGAAAAAGAAGGAAGTAGTCTGCACTATAAATATATTTAATTTTCCAGAGAAAGAGGAAAATAACAAAGATTTCTTAGGGGTCTACTATGTGCCAAGCATTATGCCAAGTACTTTAATAATTTCATCTCACTTGTTACTATCCTCCACTTAAGAAGAGGTCATTCTTCTCAATTGTTCTGAATATTAGTATACTAACAGTATTGATTTTGTTGTTATTTGTTTGTTTTGGATGGTGAGAGGGTGTAAGTCTTTGATCTTTTTAATTTTGATTCATCCCTGTAGTTAATATGATTTTTAATGTGTTTTGGCCTCTGGTAAATGCTCCATTTCTTTGAAAATTTACACCCCCCCCCAAAAAAATGTGCATATTACAAACCAACCAGACCAGAACATACAGGCTTTTTTCCTTCTTTTTTTGGGGGCCGGGGGGGGGGGAGGGCAGGGCAGTGAGGGTTAAGTGACTTGCCCAGAGTCACACAGCTAGCAAGTGTCAAGTGACTGTGGCTGGATTTGCTGTCAGGTCCTCCTGAATCCAGAGCCAGTGCTTTATCCATTGTGCTACCTAGCTGCTCCCCAGAACATACAGTTTTAAACCTAATATAATTACTTCCATCTTTTTACCATTTTTCTTAACTAACTCATCACCCTGAAATCTGCTAGTGACATTTTTAAGAGATGTGCTTTGGACCATGGAGAGAAATGTGTTTCACATATATGTATCGACTTAATATAAATGACCAGGTCAGCCCTGCTCAACTTTGAAACAGACAATTGATTGCCTGTTCAGACATATATAAAATCAATCCTTAGTAATTTGATCATCTAAAATGTGGCAAAGATATTTGTCTTTTCAAAGTTGTTATTCAATTGATAGCAATAAAAATTATATTTACTACCCACCTGTATGACATTGGGCAAGTCATTTAATCTCCCCATGCCTTGGTTTCTTAATCTGCAAAATGGGGGGATTGGACTAAGTGGACACTTACATGCATGCAGCTCTAGATCTAAGAACTATGCACTCTAACTCTAGGATGTTGGACTAAATTATCTTTAATGTCTCTTCTAGAGTTAAAATGATATCTAAATCTGTTATTTACATAGAGTAGTAGAGAAAGTACTGACTTAAAATGCAGGAAGCCTGTAAAACGAGGGCTTTAGATTATGCATGGTGCACAGTTAGCTTTCTATGAGTCTATTCTGTAGAGAACTTCCTATATAATATTTTTGTTCCATTAGAATTTCTGTCTGGTACAATCTAGAGATGTTTTATAGGCTGAGTTTAGGACTTTGAACCTAGTGGGAAAGCTGCATTGAATGCATTAATAAGAAAGAACAAAATCTTTGTGACCATATGTGGTGATAAGCGATTCTAATGTGGAAAAAAGAAAAAAATAGTGAAATTGACCAAGGAATTGTCAAAATGAACCATGTCTTCTATCCCTAAACAAAAGAATGGCTAAAGTTGAGGAACATGTTGGGATGACGCTTATTTTCATTCTCTGCACAGTCTTTCAAAAGGTTCTGGTGTCCAGTAAATTTTAAGAATTCTGGTAATGGCTGTTGAATACACATCAGGATTCAGTAATTGATGTCTTGCTGAGGATAGCATTAAGTTACATGATTTCTTGATGCTTGAGCTTAAACATTTAACCTTTTAATTTGACTTAGAACCTATGTTTCTGGCATTTCTGAATCTAGACTTAGGCTTAACCAAATGCCAACTGTTTCTGGAGGAAAAAATATTGCATTCAGCTTCCCCTGAGATCTGCCACCACCAGTCACAAAATAGTCCAGAGTGACAGAAGCCCTAATTGAAAAAGATAGTGGAACAATAAGATCCATTTCAGCTCTGTCAAGCTGCCATGTTCCTTGGCCAGGCTGGTCCTATCAGTGCTTCCAAAATGGTGACTAGAGAGAATTTCTTTAATTGATAATGGCTTCAGAGAAGATTCAGGAAGTTAAATGGGAGGCTAAATTTGCTCTTAGGACCAGATACTCTAATTGTATCCTTTTTTCACTTCCCTCTTCCTTCACATGCCCGTTCATCTCTTCTCTGACAGAAAACAACTGGGGCAGGGGGAGGTGTGGGGTGGGGGTGGGGGGGTTTACAGATTGTCAGAGAATCAAAACCAGAAGCCACAGTCATGGCCCTGCATTTTCAAATCCTTTATTACAGTTATTTCTTTTTTTTAATTCACATTCCTGCCAGAGCAGCTAGGTGGTACAGTAGATAGAGCACTTGCCCTGAATTCAGGAGGATATGAGTTCAAATCTGGCCTCAGACAGTTGACATTACCATCTGTATATAACCCTGGGCAAGTCACTTAACCTTGATTACCTCAAATATCTGGGGACATTTCCAGTGGTCCTAATGTATATCTTGCAACTGGATTTAGATGGCTCTTAAGGAGAGAGTGAGATTGCTAACTTTGTATAACCCTGCCTCACTTGAAATCCAATTTACTGCAAGTAATGACATCACCTCCCGATGTCATAGTTCTCTTCAAGAATGAAGGACAAACAACAAACAACCCTGTTAAGTTTTCCTTGAAGAGATACCACTTATGTCACTGTCACAACAAATTTTTTGTGGAAACTGTCCAGTTCTTGATCAGCTGTAGAAGATTTTAAAGGATATATTGCATTTGATGTTTACCATTACTTCATGCATTTATATTTGCAAAGATCAAGGGCAAAAGAGAAAGATATGTAGATAAAACACTAATTTCATGTACTTCTTAATTTCATTTTCTTATAGAACATTATCCAATTTGTAGTGCTACCTTCCATTTTTACAGTTCCAAAAATATCCCTTACCCCTTCCCTATTCATTATAATAAGAGATAAATAAGAAAAAGAAAGTTTATCAAAACTAACCAGCCTATCAACTATGTATTGTGCTTGATAGAATATGCAATATTTCTCTTCCAGAGACCCCACCTCTGCAGTGAAGCAAGGAGAAACTTTTTATTGATGTTTCTCTGGGGCCAAGTTAGGTTATTATAATTAGTCTAAGGGATTGTTGTTTTTTATTATTGTTGTCCTTTCTATTTGTGTGTGTGTTTGCGTGTGCATATATGTAATCTTTGTATATAGTATATTCCCTGATCCTTTTTACTCTATTCTGCCTCATTTTGTATCCTTTCAATCTTTTATACATTCAGTACCTTAAAGAATTTCATTTATTTCCATTAAAATCATAGAGTCTCAGAATTGGAAGTGACCTTGAAAACCATCCAGTCAACCTCCAGAATGAGTAGATATATCTTCTTTAGTAGCTCTAAGAAGTAGTTGTCAATCTTCACTTGAAGATTTCCAATAGTGGGGAATTTCCTATATCCTGAGTCAGCTCTTTCTAGTTTGGATAGTTCTAGTTGTCAAGAAGGTTTTGCTTCTATTGAGTTAAAATCTATCTCTACAACTATCCCTTACTGCTTTCATCTCTGCCCCCTTCAGCAATATACATGTTCAATTGCTCCTTTACGTAACAACTGTTCAGATATTTAAAGACATCTATTAATGCTATCTTGTCTCCCCATATTCCCCCTATACTCTAAATCATATAAAAATGTTGTCTTCTCCAGTCTTAATATCAATAGTTCTTTAAGTTGGCCATCATATAGCTTTGTCACCACTTCCTATCCCCCCTCCCCCCATACCCTGCTTGATCTCTTCTGGATCTCTTCTCTACCTCATCATTGTTCTTAAATGCTATGCCTGAAATGGAACACAATATTTCATATGGGATCTGACATGGGAAAGAGAACCATTGTTTCCCTTTTCTGGATTTTCTATTAATGCAATATAAGATCACATTAACTTTTCTGATTACAATACCACATTACTAACAGCTTACACTTGGAGTTTCCTATCTCTTCTTCACCTAAACCATTTATCTAGCCACATGTCCCATATCTTGTACATTTGGAATGATTTGACATTAATACCTAAAAATTATGTAAGGGAGTTTAAGGTGAAAATGTGGAAAAGAAACACAAAATGAAAATCTGACACAAAGTATGTTCTAGACAATGTTAAACAATGCAAGATTTACTTGAGTTGACAAGTTTTTCTCTTTTAAAAGGTTATGATATCCTTACTTTAGTGTGTTTAATTTTAATCAGACCCATAACCTGCTGATAGTGACTTCACTTCTGAATGAGACTTTTAGTTGAGAGGGAAAGACAAGTTTTAGCGGATTAGCAAAGTTTGGTCGGTAATAAAGCAACATGAGGGCACTTGGTACCTGTGGGGTGCAATTAAAGAAGCAGTAGAGAAAAGGGTTAATCAAGGGAAATAGGAAAGGGAGAAAGTGGATTTTGTCCCCTTTGAAATTTTGCCTGGGGCCCTGATAGTAGCTAATGTGCCTGGAACAATGCTTTTCATTGCTTTCCAATCAATGAATGAATTTGAATTCCTTTGGAAAGCTGAAACATCAACTTCCTCCAGTTCAGTTCACTCTCCTTGGGCTAGTCAAGACTAATTTTGTTCCTAAAGAGCATATACTTAGTTCCAGAGAATATATACTTCAATATATGCATTCACTATTCATTTGAAAGTATAACTCAATGAATAAAAATATACTAATTAGTGAGGATCTTAGTCATAGAACTATCCCATAAAATGAAATATATATCAAATTCTGAGAGAATAAAGGAGATTCACACAACTGTGAATTTTGTATGAAAATGTGTAAAAGAGAGTGTGTAAATTAGATGATGGTGCTTGAATAAGGATTGTACTCTGTATGATGTGAGGATGTTTTGTCTGAGTGGATTTTCAGGGTATAGAAAAGGCGCAATCATGCTTGGGGACAGGTTTCTTTCTTCCTTCTGTTTTTCTGTTTGGGCTGCATTATATACTCATTTTTCCTCACCTTGAATTCAGTGCTTATTTCTTCATAATCAACTAACATGTATTTTAAAGCATCTACTATATGGCAAATCTAAATACTTTGTGTACAAAGACAAAAGTGAAATAGTATTTGTCCATATGTTCTGCTGGGTGTGGATGATAAATTCCTTTCTAACAGACTTATCTAAAATGGATGTGTAGATGACAAACTTGTTGAGGTAGGTATCTATTTTATTCATCTTTGTATTTTCATCTAGTGCCTAGCAAAGTTTCCTGAATAGAGTAAGTGCTTCAGTCTTGTTTAACAAATTAATATATGGGGAAAATAGATTTTAGAGAAATGGAATATAGCTAGATGATAGATAGATAGATAGATAGATAGATAGATAGATAGATAGATAGATAGATAGATAGATAGATAGATACTTAACACGTCTTCTATGACCAGGAAAGCAAAAGGAAAAGGAAAGGAAGGAAGATAGATTGTACAATAAATTCAATGATTGGAAAGGAACATAAGGATGGAGAGAGGGAGTGGACCTGGAATTTCATTCCTTGGTCCTGAGAACTCCCAAATTATGAAAGAGACTCCATCAATGTAAGTCAGCACCTCTCTTCTACTTGTATTGTTAAAGAGTTAGAGGGACTTTAGAAGTTAATTAACCAATCAACATGCATTAATTTAATATCTATTACGTGCCAGATACAGTTCTCAGAGCTGGAAGCAAAAAACTAGAATTGAATATTCCTTTCTTTTATGGAATTTACATCTTATCAGGACACAACAAATCCATGGAAAAGTAAATATGAAATGCATGCAATGTAACTACAAAGTAATTGGGGGGGGGGGGCATTTGCATCTATGGTGTTAGTACAGCCCTGATTTGGAAGTGGTACTTCAACTAAATTTTGAAGAAAGCTAGAGATAATGAAGCAGAATGAGAGAATTCATTCCAGGCATGGGGGACAGCAGTCATGCAAAATCGGAGAGACAGGAGATGAAATGTGTTGTAGGAGGAATACCAAGTAGGTCTGTTTGACTGGAATAAGGAATGTGTATAGGGGGATGGGATGTGATATACCTGGGCAAATAGGCTGGAACCAAATTGGCAAGAGCTCTAAATGACAAATTGGGAAGTTTATACTATGTCCTTGAGATAATAGGGGGCACTGGAGTTTATTGAGTGGGTTGAGTTATGACTTAGAAGCATCATTTTGCCAGCTGTGAGGAGGATGAATTGGAAAGGGAAGCATCTTGAGGCAAAGCGCCCAGGCTCTGGGATAAGAACCTAAAATAAGGGTTACCAAGAGTTGATGCATAAGAGAGGTCTTGGAAGTAGAATTACAAAATTTGATAACTGAGATAATCTAATCTGAATTTTATTTTACAAATAAGGAAACTGAGACCCAGATGGGGCAGTTTCTTACCATCTGCCACATCTGTATTAGAGCCAGAATTCAAACAGCTTTTCTTACTCCAACTCTATCGCTCTTTCGTAATGGTGCTGAACATACCCTTCTCTCTTTACTTCAAGAGATTGATCATCTCACTCTTGGCCAGACTTGTCATTGGTACAGGGGAAAAATGAATTTGAAATCTGTTACTACAAGGAGTTAAAAGCGAATTGAAGATAACTGAAAGACACAAATAAGAAAAAGGCATCTAAGTTCCTTCTCTAATGCTAGAGGAAAATGTATATTTGGCGAGCTACCAGTTACATTAAATTTTCTTTCCACTAAGATCAGACAGTGTTGGCTGGAATATCTTTTCTGTCTTTCTGCCAGACTGGTGATTGATTGTACCTCCTTATTAACTAATCAATTTGTGAACTGAACATGGACCAGATTCAATAGGCAAGGGAGGCATGGGCAAGAGAAGATGGCTACCATAATAGAAATGAAATTATTTGGGATAAGATGTGATTTCATTGTAAGCTCTGCTTTCATTAACATTCCTACAGGTCTCTTGGCTCCCCTATTCCTGCTCCACAAGGTAGGTGCTTTGTTTCTTTTAGGACTGAAAAAGCAGACAACAGAACCTCATTAGCCCTGGATTCAATATATTCAGCAAGTATTTGTTAACTCACTACAGTAGAGGGAAGACTATTTCAATTGGATTCACGAGACTCTGAGTCTCCTGGGGTCAAAAACCAATCCCATCACTTACTGCCCAAGACTTTGGGTGAGGTATCCAAATCTCTGAGCCTCAGTTTACTTTTCTGGAAAAAATTTAAGACTATGCTTTCCCAACCTATTATCATAGTGTAACGATTGGAATAACGCCACCTGCTGGATACTTACTGTAGAAGAGTTCTGCCCATGAAGGGAAGGTCTTTGAGGGCAAGACCAGGAGTCAGGAAGTGACGCGGGCTAGTGGGAGGAGGAAGGAAGAGACTGGCGCTCAGTCTCGCTCTCTTTCCTGGGGCCGCTGGCGGAGAAGGGAGCTAGAAATGTGCTCTCCCTTTAATAGATAGGAATCTAGGCCTTTCTCTCTCTTTACCAAATTCTTATTCTCCTTAATAAATGCTTAAAAGTCTAACTCTTGCTAAAGCTTATAATTTATTGGCGACCACTCATTAGATATTTTAGACAGACTAGCTAGAATTTTAGCCCTTAACAGATGGCTGACCACGAAGAGGAAAGGTAAACCTCAGTCTTCTGATCTTCTGGTTGGGTAAGAAATTTCCCCTCCCTCTCCCTTTAACTGCTAAGTACTGGAGTACTGGCTGTGTTTTCCCTTTAAATTTTTTCAAATGGACCTTTTAAACTCCCTAATTACCCTATTTTTGATTTTAGTCTGTTTAACCAGACAAATGGGAGATAAGATCATGTTAATGCTTTGTTTTTGTGGATTTTCTATTTTTCTTTTTATTTTTGTTAAAAGAGCCAGCAACTTACTCATACAAGGAAATATCTCTCCCTCTCCCAACCATGCTTTTTCAGAGAAACCTGAAGAGATTCCTGCAGCTTTTCCCAGTTCTAACACTAATTGTTGCTCTAATTTTGCATGCCTGGAGGCAAAGACCCACCCTCTAGAAGCTTTTAATCCCCTAGCACCTGGAGGCAAAGTGGGGGAAGAGGAATCCAGGCCTGAGTTCAAAATCAAGTCTGATTCAAATTGCGCTGGTCCCTCCCCCCCTCTCCAGACTCCACCCTCTACTCCTCCCATGGCCAAGCCCATTGCTTCCCCGGCCTGGGAAGTCCAGAGATCTAATGCTCATGCGCAACTTTCTCTAACTACATTTGCAGCTTCAGGCTCAGCCCTTCCCCAGCCTGGCTGTGCTTCTGAGACAACTTTAGAAAACCCTTTAAATTCCAGATATGCTCGATTTGTTCATAATTTTGCTAACCTGCTTTTGTCTTTAATTAGTAATCTTATAAAGCGTTTGTATGGTGAAAAGCCCGACAGACAATATAGAGGGGTTAAAGAAGAAAAACTTAAGCTGAATAAGAATGACAATCATCACCATAGTTCAAGACTCCGCTTCTTTTGCCATGGAAGGGTACATATTTTACAGAAATGTAGAAGTAAGCAGCAAGATATTGATATGAGTATTGGGGATTTTAGATATCGGAATCAAAAGTGTTCTAACTTTACTCAGAGTATTAATGTCAGTTCAGAGGTTACATAGGATTTCTATGCCATTACATATACATTTTGAAATTAATGGTATGGGTTTATTTTCATAGAGATTTTCATGCTTTTGAGATTGTGTCTTATACTTAGTTTCTAAAACAAGGAGAATATTTGTAAAAGTTTTTTATAGTCATGTGATCAAGTTTATATTTCATAATACTCATTAATATTAAGTTCATGCTCATTTAGATTTCCTTAGTTTGAATTTCACTGTCTTTTATTGTTCCATGTGTATTTTCTTCTATACATTTATCTAATTTTAAAAAATTGCAAGATGGTTTTGATTTCATAATACAATGTTAATTCTAGGAGTATTGTGCTCCCATGTTCTGAGTTGTTTGTTTTTGTTATTTTTTCTCAACTGATTATTTGATCAAACTCTTCAAAGCATTTCCCTGGCAAATTGGTTGCCATGGCAAGTGTAAATTGATTCTAGAAGTATTATTTTTGATAAGCATATTCAAAAAAAAAGGGGGGAACATTTGTAAAAGTTTTCTTTTTTCAAAAAAAAAAGTTTTCTTTGAGATTCTGTTGTGCTTTAACTTGTATTTAAATATGTTCTGATTTTTCACAAAAGTAATTGTATACTAAGTAAAAAAAAAGGGGTATTATTTGAAATTGTTGCATAATTATATATTGTGTTCTGAGTCAAGATGTATTCACATTTTTTGCAATCATTTATTATCCTCAATTTTTAAATCCATATGAGATTTTAAATTATGGGAATTTATCATTTAAGACATTAATTGCCGTTATTCTGAGTTATCAGATGCCAGTTGGCCAAGATGCCATCCAATCACAAGAGGAATACATGCAAGAGCAGACACTGAACTGTCACATGAGGGGAGACATGCATGAAGTCAAGGTATGGCCAAGGGAACGGCTTTTGACAAATGTTGAGGTTGGATTCTCTTGGTTTAATATTTTATTCTCTTTTTCCCCACAATATTGTACAGATGGCTGGAAGTATTCATCCCACCCATCTCACTTCTACACCTGGCTTCTATGCTCCCTCCTATATGCCTGATGCCATGGACATCTCAATCCCATGCATCTGATTAAGTCTGACTCAGTTTCCTCCAATATGTTTGGTGGCATGGACATATATTCCATCCACCTATTTTAAACCTGGCATACTGCATGGGCAGTATATATTGCTCAAGTGTGGGAATGCTCATATCCCATCATTTCTCTGTTCTTTTATGGTAACCCCCATAATTATCTCAGGTGTCATGATAAATACAGTGTTGAATTTGGCCTTGACACCTGTTACCAATTATATTAGATTTTTTAATTTCTCATAATGGCATGAGGATAATTAGGCAGATGATGCAAAAAGTGATGAAACAAAGATAAAAATTATTTTTAATAATTAATATCGCAGCAATTGTCTTCTCAATTACCCTCCATAAGGGGGGGGGGGACTATAGTAATATTATAATTTTAAAGAATGGTTCAATTTTTGTTTTATTATATGTTTCATGTGTAACAACTAAGATTCTGAATTCCCTTAGACATGTTTTTGAGAACTTTCATTGTTTGATTTGATTATTGACAAAGCTATTTTAAAGTTGTGTTAAGCTCAATTTTGTAGGAAATTTTCCTGGCTGATTACCAGCATCCACACATCAACCCCTGAAAAGACTTCCATTCTACACCTAGAGGACATCTGAGAAAAGACTTTCAGAGACTTTAAATGAACAGTTTTGATTTGTTGTTTTTTTTTCTCTTTCTGTTATAATATACACCATCTGTAACATGTATTCTCTGCAGAGGCCCTCCCTTTGCAAGACTAATGTCAAAGCGTCGGTTCATGAGGACAAAAAAAAAAATCGCCCCTCTGGACAAAACTTTCCTCTCTTCCTTTTCTATATTGTCGTTCACATATTATTAGTTAGCAATAGTTATTATATTCTTTTTACTGTTCCGTCAAGGAAACATTTTGTTTCTTGAGGAACAACAGGGGGGACTGTAACGATTGGAATAACGCCACCTGCTGGATACTTACTGTAGAAGAGTTCTGCCCATGAAGGGAAGGTCTTTGAGGGCAAGACCAGGAGTCAGGAAGTGACGCGGGCTAGTGGGAGGAGGAAGGAAGAGACTGGCGCTCAGTCTCGCTCTCTTTCCTGGGGCCGCTGGCGGAGAAGGGAGCTAGAAATGTGCTCTCCCTTTAATAGATAGGAATCTAGGCCTTTCTCTCTCTTTACCAAATTCTTATTCTCCTTAATAAATGCTTAAAAGTCTAACTCTTGCTAAAGCTTATAATTTATTGGCGACCACTCATTAGATATTTTAGACAGACTAGCTAGAATTTTAGCCCTTAACAATAGAATTGTTTGAGCAAAAGGGAGGTTGTGTAGCACCATAAAAAGAGTAATGAAATTGGAGACTTTAATTTAAATCTTGACTTTGGCATTTAGCCCATGTGATTTTGGACAAGTCACTATAAGCACATCTCTGGGCCTCAATCTCCTTATCTGCAAAATGAAGGGGGTGAAATTAGAAGACTTCTAAATTCGTTTCCAGATTCAAGTACAAGATCCAATAGCATTCAAACCTTAAACAACTATGTAAATGGAAGTTGGTGTTTATTATTCTTATCATTCTTCTCATCATATATTGAAAATAGGATCACCATTAATCACTAAGCATTGTACGATTCTGTCTCACTTTTCTCCAGACAATTCTGAGAGGACCGTTTTATAAGGCTATTTTCTGATCATTTCAAATAAGAAAACCAATGCAGCATCCTATAGAGATAGTCATAGGCAGCTACGTGGTGCAGTGGATAAAGCACTGGCCCTGGATTCAGGAGGCCCTGAGTTCAAATCCGGCCTCAAACACTTGACACTTACTAGCTGTGTGACCCTGGACAAGTCACTTAACCCCCATTGCCCCGCAAAAAAAAAAAATCAATGTGAAAATTTGTTTGGGGCAGCTAGGTGGCGCAGTGGATAGAGC
Source organism: Dromiciops gliroides (assembly GCF_019393635.1). NCBI lineage: Eukaryota > Metazoa > Chordata > Mammalia > Microbiotheria > Microbiotheriidae > Dromiciops > Dromiciops gliroides. The sequence continues at coordinate 108,650,038 of NC_057865.1, read as the reverse complement.
ACTAGCCCTGAAGTTAGGAGGACCTGAGTTCAAATCCAGCCTCAGACACTTAACACTTACTAGCTATGTGACTCTAGGCAAATCACTTAACCCTAATTGCCTCACCAAAAAAAAAAATTTTTTTTAAATTAGAGATAGTCATAGAACCTCCATTTGAATATTTCACCATTGTTATAAACCTCTAATTTTCAGAAAGTTCTTAGGTTTGGCCAAAAGCTGACATTTTCTAATTTTTACCCTTTGGTTTTAGCTATAACTTATGGAACATTCCAGAACAAGTGTGTTCAGTCTTCTACATGACAATCTTTTTTTCTTTTTAATGTAAAAAGGCAGCAAATCTACTCTTTGCTATTCAAGTTTTGTATTTTTCAGATTACATAACTTCAGTTTCTTCAATTGTACCCACAAAACATGGCTTCTTTTTTTCTTCTCAACTCTAGTTCACTAATAAGTCAAAGTCTATAAACCTGAATTGAAGACATGTTGTCTATCCAAAGGAAAGATGGGAAAGAGGAATTATTTTCACATCATCTTGATACCATAATTGCATTAACATAACTTCATTGGGGGAGGGAACGGAGAGTCCAGAATAGTTATGATATTGAGATAGGGAACACCTAGTGAGGAAATTCACGCTAGTAGTACAAATTGATTGTTATTAGAGAGGGAAAATAAGAAAAAGGAAAATTCTCTGACATATACTAGATGGCATGGAGGGGAACCTGGACAAGTAAGTCATTTAATTTCTTGAGGAATGTTTGTGCTCAATTTAGCAGCAGTTATACTAAAACCAAGATGATATGAAGAAGATTAATATGACCCCTATGCAAAGATGGCATGCTAATTCATGAAGTCTTTCATATTTTAATTAAATTTTCCTTTTTCTTTTCAAAAAGTATGTTTTTTTAAATTAAGTTCAACAACTTATGTTGAACTGTGACTAACTAGAGATCTTATATATTTCTATATAAATTGATATCAAGCAGAATTTCCCAATTCTGTAATTTGTGTGATGCTTATAAATTTTAAAAATTAAGGACAAGACTTTGCTAAGTTTCATCATTTTGGATTGAGTCCAGCTTTCTGTCCTGTCAAGATAATTTTGAATCTTGATTTAGACATCTAGCTCTCGATGCCTAATTTCATCTGCAAATTTGATGAGTCTGTCTTCTATATCTTCCTGCTAGTGATACTAGAATGTTGAAAAGGATAAAGGAATAATCTTGTTAAAGTTCAAAATAATGCAATAAGCAATTATTAAGCACCTACTGTGTTCAAGGCACCACACTAGTGTTGGAAATACAAAAATAAAATTAAAAATATTTCCTGCTCTGAAAGAACTTAGTTATATTCTAAAAACTGTCCCCATGATAAAATTTGAGCCATCTAATGTCTTTTCTGTAGTCAACCATTTATAGAGCCATCTAGTACAACTATTGCCCACTCCATATTTCACCATATTATCAACTTGGATATTCTGGGATACTTTAGAGAATGCATTGCTGAAATCAACATATAGTATATCTAATTGTATTTTGCTGATATATTGACCCTATAACCATATTGAAAAAAGTCAGTTTAAGTTAACATGAATTTTTCTTTGTGAACTCAAACTATCTCCTAAGGATCATCACATACTTTGCTCATTTTTATCCAATGTTCTATTAGAAATCATCCTTAATTTTTAAGGGCTCGGCATCAAGCTTACTATTCCCTACTTATTAGGGATCTGGCTTAAAAAAACACAATAGGAGGAGTAACTAGGTGGTACAATGGATAAAGTACCAGCCCTGGATTCAGGAGGACCTGAGTTCAAATTCAGCTTCAGACACTTGACACTTACTAGCTGTGTAACCCTGGGCAAGTCACTTAACCCTCATTGCCCTGCAAAAAAAAAAACAAAAACAAAAACAAACAAACAAACAAAAAAAAAGAGACAAACAAACACAATAGGATATCTGTATGTCTTCCACCTAAAGATTGATAGAATTAGAAGATCCCTTGATATAGTTAGTTCCAGGATCCACACTCAGGACCCCTGGCTCTAAATTTAGCATTCTTTCCATTGCACCATACGGTATGTCTGGAAGTATGCCTTTCTCTAAAACATTTACATAAGTGGTCATATTAGTTATATTTGTGGATTTTAGCCAAGTCATAATCAATTTAATATTTGTCCCTTATGATGACAAACACACACACACACACACACACACACACACACAGTAGATTTGAAAAAATCAGATGCCAAGAGAAAAAAAATCAGATACCAAGGAGCAATGGTTTCAACACTTGTGAGTTATTAGGATGGTTGATCATGATAAAAAAAAGAGTTATAATTTTGACCATTTGTCTCATTTTATATGGTCATAAAGATAATAAACTTGAATGGAATTTGTAAAAGACATTTGTGGTGTTCACAAATCACAATTGAACAAATCAAAAACCTGATCACTAATTGCATGTCATGATTTGTCATGTCTCAACTGAATGTTTCCACCATTTCCTATGTTTGTTTCAGCAAGGTATCAAATGATAGAGACATAGAATGGGAATTAGGCCTGCAATTTCATTGGGATCGGAGAACTTCCAGGTAAGGAAACTCTATCAATTCCAATCTATACATTTGAAACAAAGGCAGAGATTTTCCTAGATCACTAAAAGTTTAAGTAACTTGCTTTGTTATTGTTCAATCATTTCCAGTCTTCTCCAACTCTTTGTGACCACTCTTTGGGTTTTCCTATCACCAAGACTGGAGTGGTTTGTCATTTCCTTCTCAGGCTTATTTTACAGATGAGAAAACTGAGGAAAACCATATTAAGTCACTTGCCTAGGGTCACACAGCTAGTAAGTGTCTGAGGATAGCTTCTATCTCAGGAAGATGAATCTTCCTGACTCCAGGTCCAGCACTTATCTGCTGAGTAGGGAGTCTCAAAAACAATATGCTTCAGAAGCAACACTTGAATTCAGGTTTGGGTTTCTTCAAAACTATGCCATGCTGCCATGCCATGGTACATATAATAAAATTCACCAATAATTCACACAAATGAATTGCCTTAACAACAAAAGCTTTAAACAACTAGAGGAAACATTGGGCCAGATAGTAGCAAATTAAGGGTTGGCTGACTTCTATTTAGCAAATATTTACCTGCCTAAAGAAAGTGGGAATTTTTCCACTGGCCATGACCTACCCATATTTTGTCATCATAATCATAGAATTTTGGAACCAGTCAAGATCTCATAGATATTATCCAATTCAATGGGTTCATTTTGTTGAAGAGACCCATAGTAGTTAAATTACTAATATAGTACCAGCTCCTTAAGTATAGAATCTATTTTTCCTTTGTTTTTGTATCCCCAATAACTAACATAGTGCCTGACACATAATAAGCACTTAAAACAAAATTATTGATTTATTCATTGATTGGAGCCCTTGCTTTCTTATTAGGCATTACAAAGAGAGGGGAAAATTTTTAAATAAAAATATGCTTAGCTCTATAAAATCTCTGCTATTATTTTGCAATTAATCAATTTTTTCCCTTTATTTAAAAATAGATGTGGACTGGATTCCCTCAAATATGCATACAAAATATCAGCAACTTCCTGCCTCACCCTGTAGAACTCAATTACATGTTAAACTTGTGCTATTTCTGAGTTCTCAAAATTCTTCTACCTGTCCTGACAAGTAAAATACTTCAGTTTATCCTCACCTTACTAAACCTTTTAAGTTTCACCATGTCTTCCTTAGCCTGTCTACACACTCCATGATATTAATGACTTTGTTGATATCCCTTCTCAAGCTTTGTCTTTTGTTTTTTGTTTGTTTGTTTGTTTTTTATTTTTGCAGGGCAATGAGGGTTAAGTGACTTGCCCAGGGTCACAACGCTAGTAAATGTCAAGTGTCTGAGGCTGGATTTGAACTCAGGTCCTCCAGAATGCAGGGCCGGTACTTTATCCATTGTGCCACCTAGCTGCCCCCTCAAGCTTTGTCTTAAGAGGCAGTGTGGCTTGGTAGAGAGAGTGTTGGACTTGGTTCAAGGTTCCACTGCTTACCAGTTATATGACCTGAGAATGTTATTAAACTTGTCCTATCCTTAGTTTCCTAATCTGTTAAAATGAGGGCACTAGAATCAATGACCTCTAAGTTCTCCTTTAAGCTCTACATGGACGATCTTATAGTCTTTCCAGATGGAAGAATATTAATCCTTTAATTTGTTCACAAATAGAAGCCCTTCCATCCCTTCCTTCCTTCATTTCAGTGCTCCTCTACCGCATTGTCTCTAGCTCTGACATGTCTTTCTTAAGTCACTGGCCCCTCAAATGAATAGACATTCTAGTTATAGATGCATCCTTGGTTGTTATGCTAGCAACTTTTATACCTTATACAGCAAAGTGAATTGGGCTGCAATTCCACTATGCTCCACAGGATGGAGGCCTTATCTCCATGAATGGTACTTCAGTCTGTGCATAGTAGTCTTAGAATTCTGCCCTTTCCAGCTTCTCAGTCAAGTTAGTGTCATCTCCCCAGTGCTTAAGTCATTAGTTAAAGGTCTCACCTCTGTACTACCTGTAACTAGAGCCTTTAAAACATATAGAATAGAGGAAAAACAGGATAAATATGAGAATATTTTTATATATTTCTTTCTTATACCTTTGTACTTTTGTCCAGCCATATTGGCTAATTGTTCTTACTTCATGATGCTCTATAACCCAACTCCATGGTTTGTTGTTTTGTTGATTTGGTTTTTTTTACTTTTAAATTTTATTTTCTGAATCATCACAATACCCACAAGCATTTGAAAAATAGTCATGTGTATTTGTTAAAGACATTGTTTCTTCAGTCTATAGAAAGACTACTTACTTATTTATGGAATTGCATATTGAATCAAAGACCCCTTACAATCCAACTCCATGTTTTTGCACTGGCTGTCACCCATGCCTAGAATGTTCTCCCTCTCCATTGCTGCGTCTCAGAATCCCAGCCTCACTTCAAGCATCAACTCAAATGTCACTTTCTATAGTCCCTCTGATGGCTACTTTCTTCCTCTCTAGGGTTAACTTATATCTACTCTGTATGTGACCTGTATATACCTATTTATGTAAATGGTGCAGGTAGGTAATACAGTGGATAGAGTGCTGATCCTGGAGTCATGACGACATCTTGATGAGTTCAAATCTGGCCTCAGATACTTACTAGCTGTGTGACCCTGGGCAAATCACTTAACCCTGTTGACTCAGTTTCCTCAAGTCTGTAAAATGAGCTGGAGAAGGAAATGGCAAACCACTATAGTATCTTTGCCAAGAAAAACCCAAATGGGGTCACAAAGAGTAAGATTCAAATGAAAAGACTAAACATTAAAAATTCATGTAAATGTCATCTCCTCCATTAGAATTTAAGGTCAGGGACTGCTTGGGCTTTTTCTTTGGATCCCTAGTCCTTAGTGAAGTGACTGGCACATTGTAAGCATTTAATAAATGCTTGTTGATGGATCAATTGTTTGATTGATTGTTCTCACTTTAAAAGCTTATAACAAAACCTAATACATTTGGGAGAATTGAACTTGGAATATTGCCTATTCAATGTTGCCTCCTTAATGTTTCTGTTACCATTAGTTTTGTTTGTGATCATTTGTCAGATTAGAAATACCGAGAAGAAAAAAATGTGTCCATGCAACTATAAAAGAAGACATACATGCATGCATGCATATATACATATGTGGATGTGTATATTATGTTTATATGTTGTGAAAAGCAGTGGGGCTATCTGCCAAGTCAATCATAGGAGTGACAGGGCAGGTAGAGAAGAAATATCTCTAGACCAACTCAACCCAGTTGAGACAGATTTGTGTCTCTGAACTAGTTAGGCTAAGGTGGGGATGGAGGAAGGAGAGGGGTTTATCTGCTATAAAAGGTATGTTTTGGAGTGCCAACTAACAAGTGTACAATAGAACAGGATATAAGCTATGGAAATAGTTCTGACAGGACAGAAGCACAGAAAAATCTGGGAAATGATCTCAAGAGAATGACTTTGGGGCAGCTAGGTGATGCAGTGGATAGAGCACTGGCCCTGGAGTCAGGAGTACCTGAGTTCAAATCTGTCCTTAGACACCTAACATTTACTAGCTGTGTGACCCTGGGCAAGTCACTTAACCCCAATTGCCTCACTAAAAACAAAAAAACAAACAAAAAAAAAGAGAATGACTTTAACAAATCAGGTTAAGAAAATCAGCTAATGGGTCTCAGAATTGTAAGGGTTATTCTAGTCCAGTCTAAATTTGAAGCACAATTACCATCCATGAAATTCCAGTAAATGGTTTTCCAACTTTAATTTAAATATATCTAAGCATGGAGAACTCCCAACCAATAGGCAGCCCAGAGCATTGTTAGATAGCACTTCCTGTTAATTACTTGTATTCTTATGTTGGATCAGGACCCTTCACCCACAGGTGGAAGAGGAAATATATTTACAGAAGCAGCTAAAGTAACTAATGATGACCCAGCCAGCACCCCAAAGGAATTATGCTAACTTCTGTGCTTACCCGTACCCACTTACCTTAGATTGATGTATTGTAAAAGGCTTCATTTCTCCCATCTACCCACACACAGAAACCCATAGTTTCTTAGCATCTGTCAATATACAGAACCAAAAGGTTGACTAGACCAAGCTAGCTTCCTGGGATTTAGCTATGTACACATGAGATTTAGTTTCAACGTTCCAAGTCAAATCAGGAACTGAGAATGGAATCTTTGCCTTTGTTGCTGGAAATCTCCACACCTGACTAGCATAAGTCAAATCAGCTGTGATTCTTGTCTCTCACCCTTATCTCATTATCAAGCCATGCATTTTGTTAACCTATCATAGAATCTCATAGAGCTGAAATGAACTGTAGAGCTCAACCAATACAATCCTCTCTTTTAATAAAAGAAACTGAGAATTATGGAGAATACAAAATTTACCCCAAACCACACAGCCAATTAGTGATACAAACCGAATTTTGATCCAGATCTGCTGTCTCTGTACCTAGTACCTCTCCATTAAACTCAACTGCTCCCTTGCTCCTCTCCTATCCATTTGCATTTTATGGGGGCTGGTCTCTTTCTTCAAAGGAATGATTGTCTAAGAATAGAATTTGAAACTTCAGTGAAAGGTGGTAGAGGAGGAGATTTAATTGGGGGTCAAGACCTTTCCTTAGCTTCCTAAATCAAATTTTCAAAAAAGTTGATCCTTGATGACTACTTTTCAGAATACCTTTCCTTTTTTATGTGGAAATGACAATATACACAGTAGCATAGTATACTCCATTACTTAAATGAAAGTAACACTAAAAGGCAGTCCAACTCAAATTAATTGCATTGACCAATCATGGTCCCAAGGAACAGATCTTTCATCATAGTCAAGAGATAGGGACCATGAGTATATAATGTCCAATAGAGTCTTTTTAAGTTGGTTTTGCTTAACTATTTTTCTTTGTTACAAGGGAGTTTTGTGGGCATAGGGTAGAGTGGGAAACAACTGTAGTGTTTAACAAAAGCATTAATAACAAATTTTGTTTTGTTTTGTTGAAGGGCATTGGGCTAGGAGGTAGAAAGGTCTTATTTTGAAGCCTTGTTCTGGCATTGATTTATAATCTGATTAAGTCCCTAAACTCTCCAAATCTCAGTTTGATCCTCAATAAAATGGACATAATAATTATACTCCTTACCTCATAAGATTGTTGTGAGAAAAGCACTATTCTTTCCATCATCTATCTATCTATCTACCTATCTATCATTTACCTATCTTCTATTTATCTAACATATTGATGGATCTGTATATGTTCTTATATGTATCTGCATTGACCAGAGTCACACAAAAAATGCTGGTATTTAAATCCAAGTCTTCTGAATCTAAACCCAATGTTCCATAATTCTTATTACCTTGGAATTATAGAACATAGATACCCTGCTTTTCTTCCCTTTTTTAAAATCAGGAAATCTCCTATTGTCTTTTGGAGACAGCTAGGTGACACATTGGATAGAGTGCCAGGCCCAAAATAAAGAAGACTTGAATTCAAATCCTACCTCAGACATTTAACTAGTGATATGTCTCTAGTCAAGTCACTTATTTGCCTTAAGTTTCCTTATCTGTAAAATGAGCTGGAGAAGGAAAGTAAAGAGAAGTGAACTATTCTAGGCTCATTGCTAAGAAAACCTCAAATGGGGTCATGAAAAGTTGAACATGACTGAAACAACTCAATAACAAGGGCAACCTATTATTCTATAAAGGTGCTTATCAAAGCAAAAAAGAAGAATCTAATAATGCACTTAAAAGTTAGCTTTGATTGGTTTCCTATCATTCTCATTTTTTCCAGAACCATTCATATTTGGCTGGGGATGAGAAATCAGGGAGGGGGGTTCTTTGGTTAACACCCAACACTAACATATTCTGGCTCAATCCCTGTATGCCTCCTTGAAATAGAGTGGACCACTTACTTATTTAAAGAAATATTCTGATAAGAGAGTGAGTAGCATTGATCAAACCCAGAGCAGTGACTATTTATATGCAGTTCTTTCTGCATTTATTTTCCTTTGTAATCCTTCTAGTCTTTTCTTCTTGTCAAACATTTTTCTTTCTTGCTACTTTTCTTTCTTTCAGTGAAAGCTTCTCTGTGCATGGAGAGAGCTATGTTAGCTGCTACTCCCCCCCACCCACCCCTTACAGACAAACAAATAAATAAAGATGAACAGGAAATCAATTTTTGCTTTTCTCTATGTTTGCAAGAACCAAGAAGGTGACTTCTTCACTTCGCCATCTCCTTCAAGGAGAGGAATTTCCCAGGGATATTTAAAAATACTCTGTTATGCCCCAAGGCTCCCAGAATGACCAGGGAAATAATTATACTGGGAGATTCAGGAATATTACTGTATCTTGAGATACCCAGGCCTTAGCTGGCAATCCACACACAAAGTCTCATAACTCACATTTTATGTAGGCTCTGTTTCTGAGGTCCCTAGCTTGACCTAGACAATCAGTTCATTTTGGCTATCTTGATGATTGATGGGAATCATCAAACCTCAGAAGTAGATTCAACTTTGGAAGTCACTGAGTCCAACCTCCAAACCAATGAAGGGACATTCCTAAAAGGAAATACTTTGTAGTCACTTTGCCTGGAGTGATTTGCTTAAAGAAGAAGCACAAACCCAAAGAGTTTATTTCATTACACTCTGGTGACTCTGACACATGGAGGCATTGTTCTCCCCTTGGAACTGAATTTCCTTCCACCTGACCCCATTCTTTTCTACTTGAATAGTAGACCCTCTGTGACTTTGCAGGCTTCCCATAGGTTCTATAAAAGTAATAACAGTAGGGGAGTAATTAAGCAGATCCCTTGTTGTGTGGGAAAACGGGGTCTTATTCATGATGTCAATTTTATGGAACAATTAACTATGGTGTTTCCCAAATGTACTATGAAGTGGTTGATGTCTTTTCACTGGAATCATTTCTAACTTAAAGTAGTGATCAATATCATGCTTGAGAATGAGTGGGGAAGGGGGGGGGCAGAATTGTTCACCTTCTTATGATTATGAACAAATTACATCAAACCATTGGGTGAAATGTTCATCACTAACCTAGCTCTGTCCAACTTCAAAGCAATGTACCTTGGGGCTCATTAAAAAAATAGAGCCTAGGGGCAGCTAGATGGAACAGTGGATAGAGCACTGATCCTGGATTCAGGAGGACCTGAGTTCAAGTCCAGCCTCAGACACTAAACACTAGCTATGTGATCCTGGGCAAGTCAGATAACCCCAATTGCCTCACCAAAAAAAAAAAAAAAAAGATAGAGCCTAGTTACTAAAAGTTGCCCTAGGATTACCTTGTTGTTCAGCAGTCCAGTAAATGTCTTACAATACTTCAGGCAAAGTTAAAGGGTTGTTTTTTTTTTCTTCACACCTCAATGATGAGTCTCCAAGAGGTTACTGAGATCAGCCACGAGTGAAGATTATTCCTTTTGTTGTTCTAGAAATGGATCATCTATAAACAGAGAGAGAAAATTTTTGCAAAATAGATTTTCTAAAATTTCATTATTCCTCAAATCATAAAGGGATTTCAGGAAATGATTCATGGGATTTCTTTATAAATTTTAGTGCCCTTGGTTATAACTGGTACCATTTAGCTAAAGTGTCCATTTATTTGTCTATTTCTTCAAAATATGTTTAGGACATTTGTTATATGTCAGGCCCTATGCTATGTTAGGGCCACTATAAATTAAAGTTTGTAAGGAATTAATATTAAATCATCACAAATGAGAGTAGACTATACTCAGAATAAAGGAGCAAATGTTTTTTTTTTAAAAAATAGCTAACACACTGATTTTTGAACGAGAATTTATAATATTTACCTAGCACCTTACAAATATTAACCCAATCTATGCCAACAACCACCCTAGAAGGAAGATGCTATTATTATGCTCATTTTACAGATGAACAAACTGTCCTAACTGAGGTAGACAGAAGCTAAGTGACTTGCCCAGAGTCACACAGCCAGTAAATATCTGAGGTATATAAGGTGTATTCGGGAAAGACCTCTGGTGTGAGGGCTACCAAACCCTTTTCAGGGCTGCTTTATACATTTAGTTTCTACCTGATTCACCTACCTCTCACCTGTGGCTCCAAGAAGGTGTAGCATTTGCAGTGACCACACCCCAGTAAACCATGTTGAGGTAACTCCACCAGAGGGTTAGCAGGGTGTCTACCCCCAAGCATGTGAAAATTTCCCCTGGCAGAATGGGTATATGAGAACAATTTGTCCCAACAGCCATGAAAGCAGGTGAAACAAAGGCTATGTCTTGCCAATGGACCATGAAGACACTGTTCACAACCTTGCACAGAAACAGCCCAGGCCATAAGGTCGTCTCACTAGACTGAAGCAGCAGTAGAATTCAGCAGCCCTCTGAGTGTCTGTGCAGCCTTTTATGAAGGACCAAACTGCTCACCTCCTGGTGTGATGAGGGGGTGAGAAAAGGTACCATAATAATTGTCTGCTTCAGCCAACCCTGACCTGTTTACATGGTAGGTGAATTTCCTACTCTTCAATCAAAATACCAAAAAAATGTACAAAAATTTTTGCAAAGATGATTTCACTTATCATTGGTACATGGAATGTGTGCATACTTGTGGACATCATGAAATCCAGTAGACCTGAAAGACGAACAGCTTTTGTTGCAATAGAATTTAGCAGGTATTACATCCAAATTATACCCCTGAGTGAAACAAGGCTGGCAAGTGAAGGCCAGCTTGCGGAAGTCAGAGCGGGATACACATTTTTCTGGAGGGGCCATAGTTAATGGGAGTTCTGAGAAGCTGGTATAGGTTTTGCAATAAAAAACAAATCCAGTAAACAAGCTTGTATGCCTACTGAAAGGAATAAATAACAGGCTCATGGCAATATGATTACCACTTCCAGGAAGGTGCCATCCCACTAATATCAGTACGTATGCTCCCACCATGATGAGCCCTGATGAGGTCAAAAGAAAATTTTATGAAGACCTGGAGACCCTTATCATCAATGTGCCAAAAGAGGTCAAGCATGTGCTTCTGGGTGACTAATGCCAGATTAGATACAGACTACCAGGTATGACAGGGAGTACTTGGTAGGAATCAAATCAGAAACAGTAACAAGTCACTTACTTCTGAGGACCTTCTCATCCCCAGCACTGTCTCAACCTTGAAGCAAACATTGGCATTTAATAGACTATGTCATTGTAAGGAGAAGAGACAGACAGGATGTGAGAGTGACTGAGAGTGCTGGACTGATCATAGACCTATCCTCTCCAAGATAAATATTTGTGTTCAACAAAAGCACCAAGGCAAGATGAATTACTACCAGAAGACTTAGTGTCAAAAGATTAGAGTACTTCTCCAAGTGGGAACAGTTCATTGCTAAAAGCTGAGTCAACACACAGTTGGCAACACTGAAGCAGAAAAGGAGTGGGCAGCTTTCAGAGATCTGGTATACAACACTGTATTTACTCATCTGGGCCAGAACAATCACAAACATCAAGAAGAGTTTGATGAAAAATGATAGGGAAATTCAGAAGCTGTTAAAAAAAAAATGAGAACTCCACAGGGCTTACCAGTAGGCTGGTTCATCCATCTATAAGAAGGCAGTATTTAACCCCACCAAAAGTAAAGTGCAAGTAAAGCTTAGAGAGATGCAGGATTTTGGACTCAGTAATAAGGCAGATGAAATTCAGTTTTACACTGATTCTAACAATCCAAAGCACTTTTCTGATGCCCTGAAGGCTATTTATAGGCCAAAGACCTATGCTATATCTCAATTACTCAGTGCTGATGGAGCCACATTGATTAATGATAAGGATATGATCCTGGAGAGATGAGCTGAACACTTTTATAATATTCTCAACAGACCATCAATCAACACTCAAACCATTGTCCATATACCTCAGGTTGAAATCAGTCCCTTTCTCACTGAATTTCCAGCTGAAGAAGTTTTGAGTGCTATTAGGCTATTCTCATGTGGCAAAGTGCCTCATTCTATTCCAGCTAAGATTTACAAGGCTCATGCAAGAGCTAACAGAAATTTTCCAGGTTATATGACAAGAGGAGGTTATTCCACTAAGAGTTCAAGGATGCCTTCATTTTCTGTCTCTAAAGGTAAAGGGAATAGATTGTCCTGTGACAATCACAAGAGGAATTGTCCTCTGAATCAGTGCTGGCAAGATTCCCTTTGATAAGCTGATCCTTCGGCTGGAGGATGGTCATGTACCTGAGAGTCAGACTTCATAAAGGGCTGTGGAACAGTCAATATGGTGTTTTTTGCCTGACAATTCCAGGAGGTGCGAGAATTAAAACAGAGGTCTGTACACAATGTGTGTGGCCTTTGATACTTTCAGTCCTGAGACTTTGTGGAAGATTATGTCAAAATTTGGTTGCCCAGAGAAGTTCATCAGTATTGTACATCAATTTCATGATGGTTCTGAATGATAGATGATGCTCTCATGCTTTCCTAGTTACCAATGGAATGAAGCATGGCTGTGTGATTGGTTCCATGCTTTTTAGCAAGATGTTTCCAGCAATGGTGTCAGACACCTTCAATGAGTACAAAAATGGCATCAACATCTGCCACCACACTCATAGTAAATGCTTTAACTTGAAAAGGCTACAAGCCAAGACTAAAGTGGAAGTTGAATTAGTGCATGATTTTTTTTTAACATGATTGTGCACTCAGTGTAGCCTCTGAAGCTGAGGTGCAACAAAGTATGGATTGATTTTCTGCTGCTTGTGCTAATTTTATCCTGACAACACCCAGAAAATACATGTTCTCCACCAGCCAGCACCACACCATCTAGATGTGAAACCATTTGTTATAGGAAATGGAGAAAATTTTAATACTTGTCAATATGTATTTCAGAGATAGATACATATATGATGAGGTCAACACAAAGTACTGCCAAAGTTAGCTTAGTGTTTGGGAGGCTCCAAAGAATACTGTCAGAGAGAAGGGGTATTAGACTTCCTAACAAACTGAAGATTTACAGAGCTGTTGTGATGACCTCATTGTTGTATGACTATGAAACCTGGACAGAATACCAGTGCCATTCCAGGAAATTGAATTGCTTTCATTTGTATTGTCTTAGGAAGATTCTGAAGATTGTCTGGCAAGATTATATACTGGACACTGAGGTTCTTTCTCTAACTAAACTGCCAAACATTCAAATTGTACAGCAGAGAGTGCAATTTTAATGGGCTGGTGAATTTGTTCAAATGCCAAGTGTACATTTGCTTAAAAGACTATTTTACAAAGAACTCACACAAGACAGGGGCTCAAATGGAGATGAGAAGAAGCAATACAAGAACATTCTCAGAGTTTCCCTGAAGAACTTTGGGATGAATTATGTGATATGGGAGACACTGGCATAGGACCACCCTGCATGGTATGTCTGCATCAAAGAACATGTTATGCTCTATGGATGAAGCAGAATTACAGTAGCTCAAAAGAAATGTGAGATGTGAATATTGAAATATCTCTACTCCAAATGTTCATGTGTACTATTTGTGCCTGACCTGTGGCAAAGTCTGGCAAGGGTATATTGGTCTGACCACCCACAGTTGGGCACACTGTATCTTGACTCCTATATAGTGATGTCATTTTGGCCATCTTCAAGAATGAAGGACAAGTCATTTAGTGGAAGAAAATAAGGGAAGGGAAGGGAAGGGAAGGGAAGGGAAGGGAAGGGAAGGGAAGGGAAGGGAAGGGAAGGGAAGGGAAGGGAAGGGAAGGGAAGGGAAGGGAAGGGAAGGGAAGGAGAGAGGGAGAGGGGAAGGAAGAATGAAGGAAGATAGAAGTACAGAAGAAAGAAGCAAAGATAGGTGATGGATAACTACAAAAGCATCATTGAAATGGAAGGAAAATTCAGATTCTGCTTGTGTTTCCTCTGTTAAAAAATATTTTTGTACAAGATGACAAATGGAGAGTTGAAAATAAATTAGGGAGATAGTAAGAGTGTACATGTTGTCCTAAAATAAATTCAAGTCATCAGATTCAGATGGACTATATCCCTAAACAGTGAGAGTGTAGGGACAAGGTGAATGTGACTGATGAGCCACTCATTGTCAGTGATCTATGGTTGATCATGGAGGACAAGACAGTGCTGTAGTCTAAGGAAGAAGTTCAAATATTGTTTTCATTTTCCAAAAAGAATAAAGCACAGAATTTTTAAGCATGTCAAGGGAGAAACATTATTTCACAGCTGGGCTCAAGGCACATGGAGATAAAGTTATTGTGCTTCCCAGACATTCAATGAACCTGAATGATTAATCATACTTAGCTATTGTGTTGTACACATGACTCCACTGATTAGTACTTGCTTGATATGAGGGAAAAGTATATATTGATATCTCTGGTATCCATAATGACTGTTAGGAGAAATATGAAGTTGGTGAAATTAGTTTCCTTTCATTCACTCTTCCTTTTCAACCATCTTTTCCTCTATTCCTACCACTCTCCCTACTCCCCTCATTTCTAGCCCTACCCACATTCAAACACATACATACATGTGCATTATGTTATTAGCTAATCTGACAAACAAAATTCATATGATTCACTCATTCAACAAACATTATTGGAGCAAATTCTATGTGCAAAGTATGGTGTCACATCATGGGCGATACAAAAATCTATGATGTAGCCCTTGACTTCCAGTAGCTTTACAATTTAGAAAAGAGGATTGAATTACATTTCAGCAGCATTTGCAAAGTATTTATGTGCAAGGCATTATGCTAGGTACTAGAGAAGGTCGGGAGATGAAAAATTATATGGTTTCTGTCCTCACAGTTTAAGATTTATATGCGAAGGAATGAAACAAGATCTTAGGACCACAGAGTCATAGATCATGGGGTCATAGATTTAGACTTGGAAGGGACCCTTAACCTGGTTGTGTTCATTCCCATCATTTTATATGTACACAAATAAATATAGTACAATTCAGGATGATAGAATGGATACAAATATTCAAACAGAGATGTAGAAGCATTAAGAGGTAATAAAAACCATGTAGTACTAAGAACACCGGGATTCAAAGAGAAGACAGTTTCAAATTTCAACTCATATTTTAAAGCAATACACCCATCTGATCCTTAAGTAAATCAGGTCATTTCTCTGGATCTAAGTATCTTCATCTGGAAGATGGAGAGGTTGAAATAGATGAGTTTGAAGGTTCTTTACAGCTAAGATTGTCAGGGAAGTCTTCATGGAGCAGTTGGTACCTGATCTTGGCCTTAAAGAAAAGGGATGATTTTGATAGGCAGAGATGGAGAAGTAGTCCATTTCAGAAATGGAGTATTGTGTGTACAAATAACAAATAGAGGTAGGAAAGGGCAGTAGGAAATAAGGGTATAGGCATTAATTCTGTTCAACAGGAATTCAGAAGGTGCAACAGGAGTTAATATTTTAAAAGGCCAGAAAAAGAAGAAAGGAAACACTTATTAAATGCCTATCCTGTGTCAGGCACTGAGCTAAGACATTTACAAATATCTCCTTTGATACTTACAACACTGAAAGTTAGATACTATTATTATCCCCAATTTAAAGTTGAGGAAACTGAAGCAGAGAACCTTGAATTCCAGAATAAATATTTTTTTCTTTTATCCTGTAGAAAATGGAGAGTTGCTGGAAATTTTTAAGCAGGATAATGTCTTGCTTAGACGAGTCCATTAGGAAAACGACTTTGGATGTAATGGGAAATATATATATATATATATATATATATATATATTGAAAAGGAGAAAGACTGGTGACAGGTGGACCAATCAGAAGAATACTAAAATAATTAAGACAGTTAATAAAAAGAAATTAAGGTAGGATGCAGCAAAAGAGTTGTGGAAGCAATCTAAATCTGGGGAAGTCAGGATGGAGTCAAGGAATGGGCAGCAGTTGTTGTCTATGAGACATTATTTGACTGACAATCTCTGTGCTCAAGAGAGATTATTTTTTCATAATAATAGTGGCACACTAACTCTCTTTAACAGGTTGGCATTATCATCATAAGAGACAGAGGACCCAATAGATTGGTGACAGTAGATGTGTAAAGTTGTCAGTGCTAGAGATATTCCAGATTAGAATCAAAAAGATGTGAAAAGTGATTAGATATGGAAGTTAAAACAGACAGGGCAGTCAGAGATGACTTTGAAGTTTTGACTCTTGATGTCATAAGCACAATGTTAGAAACAGAGACAGATATTTGGGGATAAGGGAGGAATTGGGAATTTTTACTTGAACATGTACAGTTTAGTGCTCAGCAGGCAGCTGAAAATTGGGAATGGGACTCAGAAAGAGATTGAACCCCCTATAGTGTTTTAAAAGTCATGGGTATGGCAGAAGAGCGCTGAGCCACAGAGCCAACAACCCAAGAGTGTCTAATGGGGGAGGATTCAGGGCTGATGGCTATTGTTGGTGTGTTTATGAAGTGACCACCAAGGTGGTGTTGATGTTTCAGCTTCTATATATTTGCTATCACTATAAAGAGAAATGATCAGCTCCACAGTCCTTGACTGAGATAGAGATAAAAGTAGCTAAGAACTTCAGAAATAAGACAGTGGATAGTAGCAGAGCACCTGGAGTTATATTTCATTTTCTTGCATTATGGCAGCATAGATGATGTTTCCAGGGATTTTTAGTGAGAATAAAGGGTATTGCTAAATTTAATTATACTAACCAACTTTCTCCCTTTAGATTTCTTGTAATGCCCACAAAGGGAAGGTATAAACAGGTGAGATTCTGAGACAAAGGGAGGGCCATCACTGAAATATCTAAATTCCCTGAGAAGAAACTTCCATGAAATGAGTGAATCTTTCTGTCTTTTCTTCAATCAATCAATCCAAAAGCATTTACTAAGTAGTAATTATGTTTCAGGCATTAAGATAGGTTCTGGAGTTACAAGACATAAATGAAACAAGTCATAAATTTAGAGGGCATATATTCTATTGAGGATGACAACATGTTGTCTCATGTATATGTGTATATACACATGAAATATACATGTGTATGTGTGTATATATGTATATGTATATATGTGTGAATATATATTTATGTGTGTGTGTGTGTGTGTAAAGTTTTTGTTGCTATTATTGTTTTTCAGTCATTTCAATCATGCTTGATTCTTCCTGACCCCAATTGAGGTTTTCTTGCCAAAGATACTGAAGTGGTTGGCCATTTCCTTCTCCAGCTTGTTTTTTGTTTGTTTGTTTGTTTTGCTGGGCAATGAGGGTTAAGTGACTTTCCCAGAGTCACACAGCTAGTAAGTGTCAAGTGTCTGAGGCTGGATTTGAACTCAGGTCCTCCTGACTCCAGGGCTGGTACTCTATCCACTGCTCCACCTAGCTGCCCCTCTCCAGCTTGTTTTATAGATGAGGAAACTGTGATAAACAGGGTTAAGTAACTTGCCCAGGGTCATGCAGCAAGTAAGTGTCTGAGACAGGATTTGGACTAAGGTCTTCTTGACTCCAGGCCCTGTTTTCTAGCCACCGTGCCACCTAGCTGCCCTATATGTAAAACTAAACATATACAAAATATAATCAAAATAAATATAAAGGACATTTCAGGAGGGGAGACACTAAGGAACTGAACGTCTCAACAATGTCTTTATTTAGAATGTATATTTTAAGCCAAGTCTTTGAAGGGAAAAAAGGATTCCAAGAGGGAGAGCAAAGGTGGAGGCATTTCTGAGGTATGAGAAATCGCCACTTCAAATGTGTGGAGATAGGAGATGGAATTCCATGTTTGAGGAACAGAAAAAAGATCAGTTTGCCTGGATCAGAGAATAAGGAAATGGGTATAATGTATAAGAATGTTGGAGAGATAATCTGGTGTCAAGTTATAAAGGGTTTTATAAATTAAAGGAATTTATGTAACATAGTAGCAGCAATAGTTACCAGAAAATTATTGCATGAGGGGAGTGACATAGTCAGAACTGCACATTAGAAATGCCACTTTGACCTCTGTATGTAGTAGGATGGATTAGAGAGAAACTAGGCAAGAGATGAAAAGTACCTGATGTAGGTGGTGACCAAGATACAAGTAGAGAGAAGGTAACAGATATAGGAGACACTGTGAAAGAGACATTCTCCTATTCACTAACTTCCAGGGAAACAGAATGTGAAGAGTGTTTATGCTTATATATCTCCTCCCCTGGTTCATGGTGTCTAATGGAAGCCCTTGGCATCATTCCCATATGGCAAATGTTCAGTGTTCTGGGAAGGATGGAATATATGATTAAAAAAAAAACTATCAGAGATAACATTTTGCTGTGTTTCTACTATGATGCTTGTTTTAAGACTGTCCAATTAACCTAAATACATGTCTGAAAGCCCAGACATAACAGATCCATCCAAAACCATACTCTAAAGAAAAGGTATCTAAAAGGATTAGTGGCCTGGTGACCATCGAACAGGGAACTCATCCTGTCAGAGAGCTTAGGCTGGCAGCCTAAGGCAAGAAGTCTTTGGAGCAGGCCCCTTGTTTCTAATGGTACTGCTGGATATGTGGCTTATACAAAGACATTGTCAATGTGGACATATCTGTTCCTTTGAGTACACAATGTCTGGATTTCAGGCAAGGCTGAGGCCTGGTGATAACACTGAACAGACACTGAGCTTGGAAAGTTTTGTATGTTTAGTGGCTCCCTTAGATAAGGATTCCTTTGGTGGTTACTGATTGCAATGGGGCTTGATTAAAATCCAGATCTGACTGAATGGGTTTGTGGTCTCTCTGTTGATTGTTGTATCAGTCAGAGCTATAAGGAGTAGATGAGATGACTAAGTGAGAAAGAGTAGGGGCAGAAGAAGGCTCAGAACAAAAATTCGGGGCATGGGCACAAAGGGCAGGAAGAAGAAGAGCAATCAGGGAAACAAGATGAAAGCTAGATAATCCATGTACACAAATAACTACAAGCTAAGGCAGCATCCAGTCAATAGGGGCTATAGGAATGGAGCAGATAATGAAGTGCTTGCAGAAGAGGAAAGAAGGCTCACTCTTGGTGATGTATTCAAATGATAATGGGATAATTGGTTGTATGTGCTATCAACATTCATATTCATATCATTAGTGAGAGAAGTAAATATAACAACTCCCCTTAACAGTTTTCAAAGCATTTGAGATTCCATCTTATCCTCCCAACCCCATGAGGAAGGTATGATAGTTATCACCCCAATTTTACTGATAAGAAAAATAAAAGAGAGGTGGTGACTTTCCTTAGGTTACATGGCTTTAAGGTGGTAGAACTGGGAATAGAACCTAGATCTTATTATACCTGATCATAGAATCCTAGTACATGGAATTGTGGGCATTGAAATTGGCCTCAGGCTCCCTGAGCAGAGCTGCCACTGCCCCTCCCCCTCTGCTTCAGCTGGGGGGGGGGCACCTCTGAGCCGGGCTAAGCTGTGCTGACAAAAAAACTCGGAGCCATGGGTGTGGCAAGGCACAGCCCCATTCACATAGCGAAAAAGCCCATGAAAACCCTCAGGGACACTGGGGTTTGCTTCACCCAGCCCCAGCTGCGGGTGCGTGCAACATGAGGCTCAACCTGTCCCAGAGGTGGCCAGCTCCAAGTTTCACCTGAAAAAGAAAGTTAATAAAAAGGGGCGCTGGAGACTCTTAGGGGGCAGATTGACGGAAAGAAGAGAGACATTGGGGGTTCATCACAATAGTACAGAAAGGGGGTTCACAGACATTATCACTAAGGAGACTGAGACTACATACAGAGCTTTTTATATATCGAGGACAGACAGAAAGAGGACACCGGGAGGACACCAGAGGACTAAGAGAACACAAGGGGGTATGTGAAAGAGAGACGCAGGGGTTCAGCATGGCAGTACAGAGAGGAAAGTTAGACGGTAAGGGGGCTTGGAGTTAGAAGAAAGGAACTGAGCAGTGAAAGCGAAGTAAGGGAGCTGGAGTGAAGGAGAAAAAGAGTGAAAGCTGGAGAGGACTGGAAGTGAACAGGTCCAAACAGCATACCTGGTGGCAAGAGGTGGCAAGGGCCCTTATTATATTAAAAGCAGACAGGTCTCCTATAACTTTGCATTTCTTATCTCTTACATTTATTTTTATAAATAAACCCTGCTTTGATTATTTAATTAAGAGGCTTCCTAATTGTATGCTTATCAATTTGGGAGCGGAGCAGTGTAGGGAAAATTTTAAACAGTCCATATTAAGTTAATAGCAGTCAGATAATCAGTCAAACATCCACAGATTAGGTACCACAACCAGATTAGACCCCAGCTAGTCAGTTAAAATATTTTTACATTTGAATGGCGACCATGAAGGGATTTACGGCCCAAATTATAATTTTTCTAAAGCTATAATTTTTCATATAAGTACAGTTATAAAAGTTTTAGATTCGTTATACTTAATTTTTTTACAGAATATTAGAACTGGAAAAGATCTTAGATATTATCTTGTCAAAGTTCTTCATTTTGTAGAAGAAAAAACCTGAAGCCACAAATGGGGAATTAACTTGCCCAGAGTCACACAGGATGTCAGTGTGAATCCTAGATCGACTACTTACTGTGCTCCTGGGCATATCATTGGCCTTCTCTGGGCTCATTTTCCTCATTTGTAAAATAAAATGATAGGTAGATGATCTCTTAAGTCCCTTCCCATATTAAATTCTATCATCCAATGAGATACATAGTACAGCTGTAGAAACAACAATGTAGAACATCTGATTACTGTTTCAGTATACTTTAATTATACAATATGCTGCCCAGAGTAGCCATTTAACTGAAATTCCAAATGTCATTTTTTAGAACAAATTTAAGGTTTCAATAATATTATGTTTATTTCCTTACAGCATCATAAAGTATTCATGAAGCAGAGGTAACCAAATGTGGTGAATCATAATTTAGGAAGAAAAATTCTGCCTGAAAACTAGGCACTAGAAATTATAGGAAACAGTGAGAAGTTTACTAAAGTTAAAATAATAGCAACTGGTTTCAAGCTGTGGTTGTGTCATGTATCAGCTTTATGTCTTTGAGAAATGCACTTGACAACCATGAAATTCGGTTCCTTCCTCTGTGAGTTGAAAAAAATTCTCTTTGCCACTATCCATCTTCTAATGATCAATCAATCAATATATCTACCTATCATCTGTCTATCTATTCCATAGAGATTATGTGAGTAAGAGCTATAGCTAGGAGATTTGACACATGGGACAAATTGAATATGGTCTCACTTGTCCATTTCCTTCCAAAAATATGGTATCTATTAATTGAACATATTTTTCGAGAAGCTGATTGATCAATAGCACTTACATTGTGCCAGATACTATGCTGTGTCTGTCTTATAATTATTATCTCATTTAGTCCTCACATCACCTTTTTTGACGCTGGCATGCCATGCTGGGCAGTACTTTGCCAGTGTCTCCCATTTCTCACAATTGATTCCAAAGTTCTTCAGAGAGACCTTGAGAGTGAAGAGGTATTAGGCTGCCAACCAAACTGAAGGTCTACTGAGTCATTGAGCTGATGTCATTCCTGTATGCTCATGAAACCTGGACAGTCTACCAGCAGCATTGCAAGAAAGCAAATCACTTCCATTTGAAGATTCTGAAAATCAGATGGAAAGATAAAGTACTGGATACTGAGGTTCTTTCTTAGGATTAACTGTCAAGTATTCAAACTGTACTACAAGGAAGAGTAATACAATTGAGAAATATATGAGGATCAATCTGAACTAATACTTTCCTGAGTCTAGGTCACTCTCTCCACTGAGCTACCTAGCAGAAGGGGCTGCTGGGTGACACAGTGGATGGACTGTTGGGCCTAAATTCAGGAAAACTCATCTTCCTGAGTTCAAAGCTAGCCTGAGATACTTACTAGCTGTGTGACCCTGGCAAGTCATTTAATCCTGTTTGCATCAGTTTCTTCATCTATAAAATGAGCTGGAGAAGGAAATGACAAACCACTCCAGTATCTCTACCCCCCCCAAAAAAACCCCTCCAAATGGGGTCATAAAGAGTTGGATACAAATGAAGATGACTGACCAAAAACAACCTAGCAGAAGAGTCAAATATAACACAGAAATACTGAATGATGGAAGGATGATGCTATCCTCAAAAAACATGGGAATTACAAGGAGAGAAGGATTCAAGGGAGGAAATAATAGTTTCTATTTTAGACATGTCAAATTTTATATGGCTATGAGACATTTGGGTGGGCATCAGGCAATTGAAATTACATATCTACAGTATAAGAGATCTTTATGAGAAAGTCCATGCAGGAAAAAGAATGGTAACATCTAAAAGAGAAATAATCCTAGATGAGTTTCATCAAACATATCCACTTGGGTATAGTATCCCCCCTTTTCCTGATTTCATTATTTTTTTCATGAGCATTTTTAATGGAAGGACTTGAGGATTTTGACTTTTCTTCCATCTGTACTGGATAAACCATTTTTTTTTAAAGTAGCTCAATTGATAGAAATGCCTTGAAAAAAGAACTGCTATACAAGGAAAAGAAACTTGGTAAAGATGTCCTGATTTCCTCCTTTCTCTGAGAGGAGGATAGAGGTTAATTATAGTACTTGGGCATCTTTAATTATTATTATGTTCAAAATCTGAACAAAGAATATATTTCATTCTTTAATTATTTAGATTGTGCTGGTAGAGGTGCATTTTTTCATTGACCTCCCTAATGTGCTACTCTTGAATTTGCTTGATGAACCAAATATCTATCCTACATTCATTCTAACCAGATTTTCACCATTTTTTCTTCTTATCAGTGAAAGGGAGATGATCCCTTTATATTTAGAACAAAAGTAGGAAATCTTTCCACAATGAAGGGAAACATAATGAGCTGTATTCCTGAGCTGCTATTAATGTCTTAGTTAATCCTCAGGCATAATTGAGGGGTAGTTTATGTGCATAGCACCTGAATGATGTTATCTTACTTATTAATCTACTGCAATTTTTATTTTACAATTGATGCTCATTCCTGCAACCATTCTTTGCTAACTTCAAAGCACTAATTTATAGGATGATAAAAGCTCAGATTTTGCTGTGTGACCTTGGGGAAATACTTTCCTATCCATGGGTCTCAGTTTCCTCATCTGTAAAAAATAATAGAGTAGAAAGCAAAATGGACTTTGAATGAGGAAACCTGTGTTATAATATATACTAGCCATGCTATAATTAACAAGTCACTAAACCCCTCTGAGACTAAATTCCATTTTACATTGTTGATATTGGAAAAGTGTGGTCGAACCTTATGTTTATGTAGTATAAAGTGCTACATAAGGTAGGCTATCATTAAAACCTGCAGTATCAAAAATTCTGTGATATTTTATCTAAATATTTATAAGTGATTAATGTGCATATTATATAGAATTTAGAATTTATATTCTTAGAGGCAATGTATCAGAGCTAATGGATGAAAAGCTGGCCTCAGATTCAGGAAGATCTAGGCTCTGACTCATGTTGGCTGTATTACATTGAGCCAATTATTTACCCTCTCACAAGAAAAATATGTAAGAGGTCATGTTGTAGAGCAGTGCCCAATCTGCCTGCATGTAATGAATTTCTTGATTTAGGATACCTGAAGGAAGTGAAATTACAGGTCTGGTCTAAAAAAAAAAAACATGTATTTTCATTTCATTTAAGATTGAAGAATCAGAATTCCAATCTAAGTTTTTGATAGTCTTTTCTCAGTTCTCATCTTTTTTTACTTCTAGATAACATTTGACACTATTGATCACCCTTTCTTCCTCAATATACTCTCCTTTTTGAGTTTTCTTGATTCTGCTTTCTTATGAATTTCCTTCCACCTATTTGACTACATTTCATTCACTTTTGCTAGCTAATCATCCATAGCTTGCTGCTTAACTTAATGGGTGTTCTCCCAAGGCTTTGTATTGAACTTTCTTTTCTTCTCTCCCTACCTTTCTCTCTTGGTTATGAAGGCAGTTCTCAAGAGTTTAATTATCATTCTATACATATCAAGTATAAATCTATAAACCTTGACCAAATGTCACTTATGAGCTTTAGTACCAGGATACTGGACATTTTGACTTGGATATCCTGTAAATACCTCAAGATAAACATGTCTAAGCCTGCCAAACCTGCTTGATTCCCACTCAGAGTCTTTGGAGACAGTATCCAAAGGGTATTCTTTTCTTTTTAAAAAATGAATGTTAAAAATTGTTTCTACATGTAATTGGAAAAAATAAAACATTATTAAAGAAATGAAGGAAGAAGGAAAGAAAAAAAGAAAGGAAGGAAGGAAAAGAGGAAAGAAAGTGAAAATAGTATTCTTAGGTCTGTATTCAGTTCTTCCTCTAAAGGTCAATGGAATTTTTCATCATGAGTCCTTTGGCATTGTTTCAGGTTATTGAATTGCTGAAAATAGCTAAGTCATTCACAGTTGTTCATTGTACAATATTGCAGTTCCTGTGTACAATGTTCTGTTTCTGCTCACTTCACACTGTATCAATTCATGTAAGTCTTTCCAGGTTTTTTCCTAAAATCATCTTGCTTGTCATTTCTTATAGCACAATAATATCCTATTACCATTATATACCACAACTCATTCAACCCAATTGATGGACATCCCTTCAATTTCCAATTCTTAGCCACCACAAAAAGAGGTGCTATTGATATATTTTTGTACCAATAGTTTCCTTTCCCTTTTTTATCTCTTTGGAATACAGACCTAACAGCGATATTGCTGGATCAAAGAGTATACACAGTTTGATAGTCCTTTGAGGATGGTTCCAAATTATTTTCCACAATGGTTGAATCAATTCACAACTCCACCAAAGATGCATTAGCAAGACATTATTTTCTAAAAGAGTTTGGGAGTTCTTGATCAGTTAAATTATACTGAACAGTTTAACAAACCCTATTTTCTTTCATACCAGCCTCAGATGCCCTAGAGATAATCTCTTAGAACATGCTACTTCTGCTTAGAAGTGGTCAATTTCTGGTTGTTTTGGGGTTGTTTTTTTTTTGGGGGGGGGAGGTTGAGTAGATATGCTTCTAAAGTTTGAACATAAGAAGGCCTCCTTGATAATTAGTAGATGTGATAAGTAGTGGGTTTTTAATCTGGATTCCGCAGGTAAGCATCCAGGGGCTTCATGAACTTGAATGGGAAAAAAATATTACATCTTATTTTTTATAACCTCTAAATAAATTGTCATATTTTTTCAATTATTTAAAAACAATATTTTGAGAGGGGTGTCATGAGGTTTACCAAATTATCAATGGTGTACATGATAAGAAAAATGTTAAGAACCTTTGGTTTTTGGTTTTGGTTTTTTGGGGGATTTTTTGTGGGGCAATGGGGGTTAAGTGACTTGCCCTGGGTCACACAGCTAGTAAGTGTCAAGTGTCTGAGGTCAGATTTGAACTCAGGTCCTCCTGAATCTAGGGCCAGTGCTTTATCCATTGTGCCACCTAGTTGCCCAAGAAGCTTTGTTCCTAAAGGATGAGGAGACAGAACTTTTTGAGAGTTATGGATCCAATTCAATGAAAACAAAGGTTGGGTTCACTAAAAGGAAGTAAATGAAAATAAAACAAATTCACAAAGTGCCACAATTTTAGAACCTAGGGGATTTGTTTGTTTGTTTGTTTGTTTTTTAATGAAATGAGTACATTCTGCCCCACTATAGCCCAACCAAAGCAAAATGTATTGGGAGTCTGGTGCACAAAGTGCGCCATTTGCTCACTGGCTAATACAATATACCAAGATGGAGAAATGTGTTCTCCACACCCCGACTATGCTAATATATTGTTAAATAGTAATAGTTAGGGGCAGCTAAGTGGCTAAACATATTCAAATCTGGAGGTGGAGGAAGAGAGGATAGCAAAGATTGGTGGGAGTGGTGGAAGGATTGAGGAAGTGGAGAAACTGGAGAAAAAAGGGAGGAGGAGGAGTCAACTACTATTTATTTAATGCTGATTTTATGCCAGGCACTGTGTTAAATGTTGAGGATACATAGACAGGGGGGAAAGCAGTCTCTTTTCTCAAGGAGTTCACAGTATTGGATCAAGTCAGTATAGTTTTGTGATTTTCTCTAGTTTTGTTCTGCTGCTTCTGGATGGAACTGAAAGCAGTGGACAGTGGGAGTAATCCAAGGCTGAGGCTTGGAAAAGAAAAATTAGCAATA
The DNA here is from genome assembly GCF_019393635.1 of Dromiciops gliroides. NCBI lineage: Eukaryota > Metazoa > Chordata > Mammalia > Microbiotheria > Microbiotheriidae > Dromiciops > Dromiciops gliroides. Next base: position 108,623,382 of record NC_057865.1, on the reverse strand, counting down.
AGATAAGAGGGCAAGGGACTGGAAAGAGGAGGAAAATATAGAGTTGAACTCATTCACCACAGGTTCAAGACGAAGAGAAGTTACAGCCAATGCAAGGGTGATGTTCTGGCAAAGAACTGAGAAGTGGAAGAATTGGAACTCAGAAAGAAAATGAAGAATAGTGTTTGGAGTTGTAATTCAAAGAGAATAGTACTATGAGACCAAGTTATGATCAGATAAGGGAATTCCAGGGGTGATGAACTTGCAAGTTGGGACTTTGTACTTGATGACCAAATCAAAGACATGACTATCTCTGTGTGTATCTTTAGTAGGATGGAGAAATGAATATGTTGAGGAACTAGGAGCTTGAGGTGTTTGAAGGAGCATCAATATGAATGCTGAAGTCCCCTAGTATGAGGGCAGGAGTTGGGGAGAAAAGACTATGAGGCAGACAGTGAACATATTGAGAAAAGAAGGAGAATGCTCTAGAAGTTGGCAGATAACAACTCCCAGAATCTTGTCTAGGTTGTAAATATGGATTGAATGGACCTCAAAGGAGGAGAGGTTATTGAATGATGGTGGGAGAGAGAGAGAGAGAGAGAGAGAGAGAGAGAGAGAGAGAGAGAGAGAGAGAGAGAGAGAGAGAGAGAGAGAGAGAGACTGGAAGTGGAAGTTGAAAGCAAGGTATATTTAGACTCCCTTACTAGAACCAGTGAGTTGTAGGAGCCTGAGTCAAAGTGCAGCCAGTGTTGGAAGGAGTAGTCAGGGAAACTGTGCCATTAGGAGGGAACCGGGTCCGGTGAGTGCAAGGAGATGAAAGGAGTGAAAGAGAAAAAAGATTAAGATGAAAGTGGGTAAAAATGGATTATATAACTGAGATGAAAGGGAAATTTCTGGACAGTAACCTTGTTCTCTCTGAACTGCATCCTTCATAAGGCTGTATTCCCAACCTGCGGCAGACAAGAGACTTTGAAAAGCACTAGGAGAATTCTTGTGAAAGATTCAGTGCAGTAATGGAGAAGTACAGCAATTAGATGAGAAGAAAATGATAGCTCTGATAGAGAAGTCTCTGAATCTAGATATTGCTCTTTAACTCTCACATTTTGGCTATATCATTTTTTTGGTATCATTTGAATGTGAAGCTTCATGAGATCAGGCATCATATCTTATTTCTATTTACCTATGACAATATTTCACACCTAATAGACAAGGCAAGAAATAATTCTCAAATGAACAAATGAGGAAAAAACCAAGTTAGAAGGTGAGGGAAACAGAGATGTGCTTCCCCCCCCCCCACTTGGTGGTTCTGTTTGCCATACCCTCTTTTAACTTCTAAAAAGCAATCCTGCTTTTGTTGTTTGTAATCTCTTTTATTCCCCTTTCCTGTTCTATTGGTTTAAAAAAAACCACCACCTCTTTTCTTGTTCTTCCTTTCTTCTTTCACAAGTCTCTCAGCTTGGATAGAGACAGGACTAGACTTTAACACTTTAAAAATCTTTTATGTAAAGTAAAAAACAATAGAGAAATCTTTCTTTGTGACCCTCGACCTTAGAGGGAAGAACATTGGTAATTAGGGATACTCCTTCAAGAAGAAAGAGGCAATCAAATTTCAAGACAGTATTATATAAACTAATGTTAGAATTAAGATTTTATCCTATGTGAAAATATTAAGTTAATAAATTGATATTTTGCCAACTATATTTATGTATGTGTGTATATATATATATAGAGAGATTGAGATAAATAGATAATAGAGATAGATATAGATATACACATTGTAGGCACTTAGTGTTTATTGACTGTCACTGCTAATTTGGTAGACTGCTAATGTGTTAATATGCTAAAGCAGCTACCACTTCTAATGTGGTAGACAAATCAGACAAGGAAAGATGAGAGAGAGATAGACCAGATGGAAGAAGAAAAGTTCATTTATTCTACTTTTTACTCCAATCCTATTAAAATTATTTTTATATTTTCCTTTTTCATGAATTCTCAATTTCTACATCAAATATAATAATAACTGCTACTCTCTCCAAATCACAGCAAATCATTAAATATTGATTCATACAAAGTATTGTCTTAAAGCTCTTTTAAGAAAAAGGCATCAAAAATAAGGATGACTGAGCCAATAAAATAAAAATGACAATTTTACCTGTTAATTTACTTATCCAGTTCCATATCAATCAAACTACCAAAGACCAATTTTATACAGCAAGAAAAAAATGATAACAAAATTCATCTGGAAGAACAAAGAGTCAAGAATGTCAAGGGGATCAATGAAAAAAATGTGAAGGAAGATATCCTAGAAGTACTAGATTTCAAACCATATTCCAAAGCAGTAATCTGGTAATGTCTAATAAAATGAGTGGTAGATAATGGATTAATGCAATGACTTAAGTACACAGGACACAGTAGTTAATGACCATAGTAATCTAGAGTTTGATAAAACCCAAAGATTCAGTCTTGGGGGGCAAGAATTTACCAACCATCTGACAAAAATTGCTGGGAAAACTGAAAAGTAGTTTTTGAGAAAATAGATATAGACCAACATCTCACTATGTATATCAAGATAAAGGTCAAAATGGATAAATAACTTAGCCATAAAGGGAGATATCATAAGTAAATTAGGTAAGCATGGCAAATGTTACCTGTCAGGTATATGGATAAGGAAAGAGTTTATGACCAAACAAGAGGTAGAGAGAAACATGGGAAGTAAAATGAATATTTTTGATTACATGAAATTAAAAACTTTTTGCACAAACAAAACTACTGTAGCCAAAATTAGAAAGAAAACAGAAAACTGGTGGTGGTGGTGGGGAAGATGTTTAAAGCAAATTTATAAAAATGTGATTTCTTCCTTAATTGATAAATGGTCAAAGGATAGCAACAGGTAGCTTTTAGAGGAAGAAATCAAATCTATCAATAGTCACGTAAAAATTATCTAAATCAATATTGATTAGAGAAATGGAAATTAAACAACTCTGAGATACCACCTCAGACATATCAAACTGGCTACTATGACAGAAAATTAAAATGACAAATCTTGGAGTATATATGGAAAAAAATAGGACACTAATGCATTGGCAATGGAGTTAGAAATTAGTTCAACCATTCTTAAGGACAATTTGAAAGTACAGCCAAGTGGCTATAAAACAGTGCATCCATTGATCCAGTAATATCACTAGAAGGTTTATATCTCAAATAAGATGGAAAGGGACCTATTTGTACAAAAATATTTTTAGCACATTTATTTGTGGTGGCCAAAATTTGAAAATTCATAGGATGACCATCAAATTGGGAGTGGCTAAACAAGATGTGGTATATGATTGTGATGGAATACTATTGTGCTATATAAAATAATAAGCAGGATGGTTTTAGAAAAACCTGGGAAATATTGTATGAACTGATGCAAAGTGGGCCCAACCAAAATAACTTTGTATACAATAACAATAATATTGTTACAATAATCAACTGTGAAATATTTAACTACTCTGATTAAAACAATGATGAAGACAATTCCAAAGGACTCATGATGAAAAATGCTATCCACCTCTAGAGAAAGAACTGATGAACTCTGAGTATAGATTGAAACATGATTTCTTCAACTTTTGTGATTTTTCTTGTTTTGTGTGTGTTTTTCTTTGCAACATGGAATGCAATATGCAATATGGAAATTTGGTTTGCATGATTTAAAATGTATAATCATTATCATATTGCTTGCCTACTCAAGGGGTTTTGAGGGGTGGACAGGAGAGAGTAAATTTGAAACTTAACATTTTTTTAAAATGAATGTAAAATTTATAAATGTAATTGGGAAATATTTAATGAAATAAATAAAATGAATTTTTGTTACCACTTGTTATATCAACATTTTTGAAAACTCCAGATTGTATGTAAATGTCTTAATTTTTAAAAAAAATATAGTTTCTTTGGACTCTAGGAGTCTAATATGAAGGTTATTATATATAATTCTAAGGAAGTTTCTAGGTGGTTACAAGCTTTGATTTTTAGGATGATGACATATTCCAAAAGAGTAAGGCCTAATAAGATGACAAACAGGAAGAGTCTGGGAAATTTAAGAGGTGGATTTTCCGTATTCTTCTAAAAACTATAGAGAGACGATAATTCACAGTCTTTGCAGCAAGGGCATAAAAATCCTTCACAATTTAATTTGCAAATGTCCCTTAAGGGAAAATGGACCAACTTGAGAGAGCTATGACTAAAAAGTTACCAAATCAAACATTTTTAGTGAAAGAAAGAGAATAGTCATTTGTCATGTGAATTTGATGGCTTTTGTTGAGGATGTAGGATTTCAATGGTGTAAAGAACAACTGGTAAAGAAACTCCCTTATTTTCTATACTTTAGTAATATATTTAGGCAAGTGAGTCAGAAAAGCAAGTTGAAGGTGGCAAGGCTTACTGACACTATGTAGTTTTAATGATTATGTGGACAAAGGTTTACATATTCTAACATATCTATGTATGTGTGACATGCAACTTTAAAATGGCATGTTATTCCATTTGTTCTTCACAAAAGCTCTGAGGTAAGTACAAAAAGGTATCATCTGCATTTTTTTCAATAAGGAATCAACCTCTGACAGGTTGTATGACTTGCCTATGATCAAACAGCTACAAGGTATCAAAAGATGAAGTTGAACATCTATAAAACAACACTCTTTCAATTACCTCATGCTGCACTCTCAAAGGCACTTATAGGTACAAGGACAATGATTTTGGCAAGTGAGATAATTTTATAGAAGATGACCAAACCACTTGGGAGAAGACTGCTCAGTCTTTGATTAACAAATTAATTTTGCAGAAAAGTAGCCTGGATTGAAGGTGATTCAGCTACACATTCTTCATATCTGCTTGATGATTGATACTGACAGTATGAATTTGGAGAAGGAATCAAATTCCATAGCACCTTATGGTTTCTAGACCAGTATTCAATTCAATATTTAATCCAAATCCCCTGCACTTTCAATACATTAACTGATGACAATCTTTGAGTCATCAAGGAAAGTTTTAAATCATGTTCAGTATAACCTATTTGTGAAAATGTGGTACTATATAATACTTACCCATTCTTCCATTTTTATCAAGAAATAAGTACAAAATATTTTGGCACTTAAAGAATTAAGCATCAATTTGACCTTTCCAGACTGCCAAACCCATGACCATTTAAAATGACTGAGGTATTACTGTAATTCTCTCAGGATTTTAGAAAACTCCTAGAAGAGAATTTGTATTCCAGCCAATAGTTTTGACAGTCAACAGACAATAGCCAAGTTCTCTTTGATTAGTTTATTTTTTTTTTATTTTTTTTATCTCCACTAAGAGCAAGTCAAGTAGGTAGATACAATCAATAAATGTGTACATTCTCTAAGGCATCCCCACCATCGCAGGAGGTGAGGGAACCATTAGGGATATATATCAGGATTATTCATGTTTTTATTCTATTATGCAGATATATGGCTTTCGTGCAGATTTTCAAAGACCAAAAGATAATATGCTTCTAACGATCAATATACAAAAAAATTTTTTTTTTTAAATTTCACCCAACCCCATGAGTAACTTGGTCCTATAATGTTTAATAGGTATATACAGAAGATTCATCAATCTTTTGTGCCTGTTAAGTTTTTATTTTAAAATGTTTCTTATTTTAAGTTCTGAGCAAGGTTGTAGGTACAGGGGAGTAGAAGATTTGTTGCTTTTTTTCCCTTCTCAAGTGGAAGAGTCATTTGGACCACCATTTATTCACATAAAAACTGGGATATTTCATCGGCTATCTTGCCCAGGCACTGTCAGGTCACCCTGAGGGCATATTTTAACTTTGGTTTCTACTTGGCCTAATGGGTGACTAGGAGCAATAAGAGGGAGATATGACTGTAGCAAGGGGACATTAGTCACCCTCTTGGAAGTGTCCTCCACACTGTCCTTCCCCTGGAAGCCAGCATTCCAGACAAGTATGAGGTAGGCACTACTTGCTACACACTCAGGACCTTCTTCCCTCTTAAACAAACTCATCAGAAAAGATCAATAGCTTCTTTTAAAACTGGAATCAGTGCCTTGATAGACTGCTTTCACGACTCACTTCCAGCCCTTGTCATTATAGAAGAAGGCTAAGAAGAGAGAAATTCTATCTCCATCCCATTTAACAAACTAAAACCATATACAACATTCTAGCAAATTTTTGATTTTTCAGACTTGGAACTAGGAATATTTTCAGTCAGATTATCTAGTTATAAGACTTTCTTTCCTTCATAAATCATCACACCTCCAAAAGTCTCCTTAAGTCTTTTATTCTTCACTTAAGAAGGTGAGGCCAACTGAATTATCTTTTTTTTTAATGGAAAAAAATGTGTAGTCTTTCTCACAGGTCACTCAAATATTAAAGAGTTTAAAAATTGACTAAATTCAAGCTTTCCTTAGGTTAGAAAATATATAGGAAGTGGCCTAGAAAGTAATGCCTAAGGAGGGCTAAAAAAAAAAATCTATTCCTTTAAGGTTTTCATTCATTACCACCCCCCCCAGTTACTTTGAAACACCTGTGGGTCAAAATTGACAATAGAAAGAGTCAAATTTCAATTGTTTTCAATAAATACATCAGGAATTTTTTTTTAATTAAAAGCTATCCAGGACTCACTACCTTTATTTTCTTAGTTCTCCTTAGTTTAAAAGCAACCCAGCTTTTCTAAAAGCCATCTTTCAACCTTTCAGTCCCAGAACAAACACAAACATGGCTCTCTAATCCTATAGTCCTGATCTTGAAGGGTGAAACAGAGTTTTCTTCCCATTATTCTTAATGTGGTATCCTAGAAGTGAGGTCAGAGAAACTCTTATTGAAAGCGAATTTTCTGCTTCATCCTAAGTAATGGATTCTTTCCATGGGCTATATAAAGTCTTTCAACTCCCCATAGAACCCTAGACAGAAATGGTATCAAGGATGTAACTATCTCAAAAAACTATCCTCTGATAGCTTCAGAGACTAGGAATTCTATTTGTAATCTCTCAGGTCTTTGGGAACTTATTTAGAATCAACTACTGTAATATAAGGGTCTCATTTCAATGACAATGTATGACTCCTTTCTTCTCCCTCTTCCTTACAACCTGCACAAGTTGGGATGGAGCAGAGTCATATGTCTTCATGGAATGTTAAAAAAACTAAGAAAGAAGATGTGTTAGAAATAGTCAAGGGATAGCACCCATCCTGAATACGAAGATACGATTACTGGGGACCCTTTAATGGGTATTCTCTTTTAAATTTGTCAGAAGGCTTTGTGAGAAAGCTTCATGTCTAGTCTCTTCTTCCACTCAAGCAACTGGCAGACACTTGAATGGAAACCCTTTAAAGACAACAGGAAATTTAGTATATCAGCATATCAGCACTTTTTCCCTTCAGGTTTACAGGTTTAAGATCTCATGAAATGAAAAATATTTGGAGAAAGGGTTTCCTCTGTTTCTTTTGTTTGTTTTGTTTTGTTTTGTTTTGTTTTGTTTTGTTTTGTTTTGTTTTGTTTTCTCTGAGACTTCCAGGCCTGTGGGGATCATCTGTTGTTTCACCACCACCACCACCACCACCACCACCAAATGCAATAATCACCAAGTTTGGAGCTGGGTCTTTTCTACCCTCAGCTCCTCAGTTTCTCATTATGTTTTAGAAGTCAGAGAAAGCCAGTTTTAGTAGGATAGTTCTGATGGTTGGAAGGAAATCTAATTTCACACATATGCAACTGAGATTACTGCCTGCTATACAAAACTGACCTTTTTTTTTTTCCATAACAAGGGAGAGAATCAGAGGGTCAATTATATGGTTTGTTAAGGGCTAGAGATAAAACAACAAAATCTCCTGCATTTCTTTGGCTTCTCATAATGTCCTGTCAATATAGGAGTGTGGCATGGATATTTACCAGGCTGTCATTTGAGAGACCTTGTTCTGACTCACTACTGATTCATGGTCTGTTGTTTTTGGCCAGTACCTGTTAAATGCTAATGGAGAAGCAATGCTAGTGACAAGCTAATAGAATGTAGTATAGCTTCTTCAATCACTCCCAACATTCTGCTGTGTGAAATCTTGAATAGGTCAACAGAAAGTTGGATGTAATACATTTCTTTACCTCATCCTCCTACCCCCAGTGCATATTTCCACCCTTTGATTAGAGTCAGCCTGAAATGAAAAGTCATTTCCTATGCATCTGGCTATCAGTTGTGTTTTCTAATGTATTTTGCTTTTATTAAATGAAACGTAATCTCAAAGCATAGCCCTTACCTCTTTCTAATTCATTCTGTAGGTTGGCATCTAGTTCAGAGACAGAATTGAGCACAGCCTCTCTAATGGGATACGTTGCCCAAAATTTAGCATGAAATGGAACAGGCCAATAGTAGAACTGATTATGCTATTCTGGGAATGGATCTCATGCCCTTGTAAGAACAGTACTAATTTTAATCTTCTGCCTTATAGAATTGTTAATAATGGCAAGATTGATATTTTGAACTTAGCCGATGCCATACAACTTTCTATCTCTCATAGAATCAGAGAAATCTTCCATTCAGTGACATAACTAGGATGGTGTGGTTGAGGTTTTGCTCCAGGGTGCCAATATTTAGAGATTACAAAGATTTAATACATGTGCTCCTGCAGCTAGAAAGAAGAAATTACTAACCAGGAACTTATAACTACCTAGTTAGCATGAAACAAAAAATAAAATAGGAGGCTACAAGTTCACAGGTAATGTTAATAGCACCCATCTGTGAGCCACTACGATAACTAGCTCCCCCTTTTCAACTGATTTCATCCTGATTGCTTATTGTATTATTCACATAACATAAATTTTAAGATTTATTGGGTGGGGTGGGGAGATATAGTTTGTGCTGTTTTCCCTGGGCCCCTAAATTCCTAATTATAACTCTGTTTCCTTTATAAAAGCTATTTGCAGGGCCAAGAGATAAAGGTGTTACACAAATGGTCTTTGGCACTCACACGATATCTATTGGAACCAAACATCCTGGCATAGATATGGGCTTGCACTCTTCCATTTCTTACATTGTTACCCTAGGACTGGTGTGTACTTTGCAACTGTAAATCTTTCCATTAAAAATATTCTTTCTTTCCTGTTCCCCAAAGCCAGTCCTATATGTGGCCTTGCTTGAAGCCAATAGCAATAATCTAACCACACTTTCCAATAACTGATGTAAAGGAAAAGAGCATCACTAAAAACAAAATCTTCTGCTCATGTACAGAAGTCTTTTAACTAGATCTAAGTAAAAAAAAATCTTCATTATTAATAGATCACACTGGGTGGAATTGAAGTGGGGCAGTATGGTGGGAGGTGGAGGAAGGTTAGAGAAGGGAATTATTTCACAAAACAGCATATTCTTCCTCCTAGTAATTTTTCAGATGGAAAAATGTCTTTTGTCAAGAAAACAAATATTGCTGCCAAAATAGGAGACCATTTTTAATATAAAATAATAGTTTTGCTTAAAAAAAAACAGCATTTGGTCCAGAGCACAGGAGAAGGTTTAAGTTTACTGACCTTTCCTCTTTTAACTGACTAAAAGCAGAGTTCATTGGTTGAAATGAAGGCATTTCTTCCTATAATAAATGAGCAGAGGAATTCAATTTTATTTTGCCAGGGAAAAAGTTCAAATTTGAAAAGGGGGTGGGGAGGGTACCTAACCTGAGAATGAATTCACTCAGTCATCATGAACCTCAACTCCCACCAAAATAATAACAATATATAAAGATGGTAGGTTTTAGGCCTAAAATTGTGCATAACTTTGTAAAATTTACTTTATGCTTTTATATATTGTTCATTGTAGAACAGAAATAAATTTCTAAATGGAATTACAGTCTTTTAATACAGGCACCTAATAGTGTTATGGTTACACATGAAAAAATACTACTATAAAAAAGTTCTTTTTTTTTTCTTTCTGCCTATTGTATAATTATGCTATAAATAACTTTAGGATAGATCCCCTACAATTGGTGTAAATAAAACTGTTAACTGATCATGTTTGTTGATGTCCCTTTCATGTGCTGCCCAGCTTGCTGTCTTTTAGTCCAACATCTTCTCCTGTTTCTTGCCTTCCTTTTTCTTCTTCTTGGATTCTGCTGTGGTAGCCAAAGGAAGAAAAAAAAAGAAAAAAGAGAAATCAACATTAAAATACTAAACCACATAAATACAAGAACCTGCCCTGCCCCTTAAAAAAAAATGCAATAGGATGTAGGAAGAGGAATTCAGGGAAAGAATGAGGTGGGTCTCACCATCCTGAATACAAAAGGAAATGTCTGAAGTAAAGTGTGTGCTAAGGGCTATATATGTGTGTGTTTATGTTGACAGTGGAGGCCGAAGAAGATATTTTAGTGAGAAAGATAATTCTGTCCAATTGGCTGCCCCTACTTGGCATTCTAAACATTGTCTTGAGGTACTGTTTATAAAATAGGAAAATAGCAGGCAATGGAGAGAAACCGGGTCACAGCTCAGTGGAAAGCTGAAAATTAACATTGCATACCCCACTTCCCTTCATTCCATTTCCTGAAGCTCTACTTGCATTAGCCTTTCTGTGAAGAGGCATGAAGTCGTGGAGGATGCCAACAGAGGACTAGAAACCCTAGTCTTCTTCTCAGCTTCAGCTCCTGTCTCCTCTCGCTTCACTTAGCACCTTTTTTTGTGCCTGAAAACCCATAAAAAGGCCATTTGTACAAAGCATCCAACAGCCATTTGGAAATTTGAGTTATAGGGGTTTGATCATCTTTGGGGAAGCCAAGGGAATGTGTCAAATCTGGTTCATCTGCAGCTATTGAAGGAAAGTACACATATTTTAATGACTAAATTTAATGATGATTTTAATGAAAAGATTTCTGTTCTGATCATGAAATATGGTCCTCCTCAGGAAACACTCAACCCAAAGTCAAGATGGACATGTTTGAGGGCTCCATGCTAGCACATACGAGATGTTAAGCAAGTCAGCCATGGAGTTATGAGGGATGCCATCAATAAACAAGTATTTCTTGAGCTCTTATGATGGGCCAGGCACTGCAATAGAGAAGCTCACCAAGAGAGAAAGATAAATGCCTGCCCACACAAACATGCACATACAAACACATAGCCAATGATGGAGGCATAAAGCTAAAGCCCTACAAGAATGGCCACTACAAGATACCATCCAAAGTTTTGTTCTGCAAATCAGGAAGACTAAATGAAGCTACAGGAGTGTGTTGCAATCTAAAATAAGGACAGGACTACAAAAATGTAGAGGTCACTCAAAGCAAACTAATGCCTGACAACAAGATCCCATCCATCACGCAACACAATGGAGTAGATGCAGCATATTTCTTAGGGTCAGAAAGATCTGTGCTTAAATCCCAACCTTGATGTTTATGAGCTGTGTGACCCTAGGGAAGTCATTTACCTTTTCTGACTCTTTGTTTTCTCATCTATAAAAAGAGGGGGCCAGATGAGATTGTCTCTATAGTCCCTTCCACCTCTAAATTGATATGAACCTACTATGTGCTAATCTCAGGAAGAGAAAGAAAAAATGAAAATGTGTATCTGCCTTCAAAGAACATACATTTTGATTGTACATAAACAACCTATATCAGATTGGTTTCTGTCTTAGGGAGGAGGGAGGGTGGGAGAAAAAAAAATTTGGAACTAAAAATCCTGTGAAAACAAATGTTGAAAACTATCCTTATATGTAACTAGGGATAGTAGGCAGAAACATCCATATAACTTTATATATTCTTCCATAAATGTTGCATCTCTACCATGCCCCTCCCCGCTCCCATCAAGTAGACTATGAGCTCCTTGAGGACAAGAATTGTTTATTTTTTTCCTTATCATTGTCATAGCATAGTATGTTACTAAAGGCAACCTTAGCCTCTTCTTACCAGTCTGCTAGAGGAAGCCTCATTTCTAATGAAGGATATTTCTTCATTCCAGACTGTGGGCTAGGAACTATTTCATTTACAATTATAGCTCTTGATGATCTTGACCACAGTGTGAAAAGGTATTCTTTGTTTAGATTACAGCTGGGAGGGCCATCATCAATTCTAATTCTTTCATTTTACAAATGAAAAACAAGTTCAGTGTACTGTTGCCCCACCCACCCACTGCTTCCCAAAATTCAAGATAGAACTCAGATCACATCTGCCCACAGAAATCAATGTCATTGATAGTGAACAGGGTGCTGGTTTAGCTCACACAATTTTGCATATTATTGGTTTAATATTCCTGGGGGAAGGAGACAACCAGGGACTTAAATGGACTTATTATAATAACTCATATTTCTATAACATATCCAAGTTTGCCAAATCACTATCCATAATATTGGTTCTTAGGAGAAAATATATTCTGAATTCCAAACAATTGACTTACAAATTATTTTTGGAAAAAGCACTTCATAGAGTGAGGATTGATGAGAGTGCTTAAAATATCTTTGATTTGTTTTATACCTTTTAGATAGGTCAAGTTTGGTACTATTGCTATTGGCACCTAAAAGGCAAGGTTGCCTAACAGAAACAATAGTCAACAATTCCTATTAGGTACCAAAAAGTTATGGCATAGAAAATGGGGAAGAGGGTATAGATTCTGATATTCAGATGCTACAGCAACCCTAAATCCCTGGCCCCTATCTTTCTATTGTTCCTTATCAATATCCTTTGCTGGAGCATCATCTGTCTCAGAATCCCTTAGCATGGGTGGCCCCCAGGGTCTTCTCTTCCCTCCCCATCTTACACCCTCTCCTCTCCTTTCTGTTCTTCTCTTCTTTCTTCTCCTCTCCTTTCCTTTTCTCCCCCTATATCCAGAAGGGTACATCATATGTAATAGCACACTGTAAATGTTTGGCCATTGATTGATCAAATAATAAATGTTTTCAGTGCCTACCTCACAGAGTTATTGTGAGACTGAAAGGAGATAATAAGTGTAAAAGTGTTTTGCAATCCTACAAGCACCACATAAATGTCAGTTATTTTTATTACTTCCTACATCACATGCACCAAAGGACAGAAAGACCCTATTTTGTCCTTAGGCTTAAAATCTTTAAAAGAAAAAAAATGTTATAAAAATTTGAGTGGGCTAGATGGTGACCATGATCTTCCCTGTGATTTTAAGTTTGTACTTAGATCAATCAAAGAGCAGACACATCCCAATCCTACTTTATCCACTTTGGAGAGTTGATCAGTCATAGAGGAAGCAGCCTGGTGCAGTGAAAGAACACTGACTGACCTAGCACATAGAAGACCTTGGTTCAATTTTTGACTTGGATATTTAGCATCTATGAGACTTTGGGCAAATCACTTACCTCACATGGCCACAGTTGAATCACTTTGTAAAAAGGGAGATTTGGACTCGATGGTGTTTAAGGTTTCTTCTATCTCTAACTCTATGATTCCATAATAAATTTAACTTATAAAGGCTTCTTAAGAGGTCCTTATCTAAGTGGTTTTAGCTTACCTGAAATTTAAATCTGCCTCAGACACTTACTAGTTGTGTGACCATGGCAAACCTGTTTGCCTCAGTTTCCTCTTCTGTAAAATGAACTGGAAAAGAAATGGCAACTACTTCAAGTATCTTTGCCAAGAAAACTCCAAATGGGGGTCACCAAGAGTCAGACACAATTGAAATGACCTGAATAACAGCAACAAAACAACAAAGCCCAAGACCAGGAACTGATCTTCTAGATACTAGAAATAATCAGGAATCCGGATAGGCAGAGCGAAACTTAAACATCTAACTGTAGCATTAAGAGTAAGGGGGGTGGGGCCAGCTAGGTGGCACAGTGGATAAAGCACCAGCCCTGGATTCAGGAGGACCTGAGTTCAAATCTAACCCAGACATTTGACACTTACTAGCTGTGTGACCCTGGCAAGTCACTTAACCCCATTGCCCCACCCAAAAAAAAAAAGAGTAAGGGGGGTGGGGCAGCTAGGTGCACAGTGGATAAAGCACTGGCCCTAGATTCAGGAGGACCTGAGTTCAAATCAGGCCTCAGATACTTGACATTTGCTAGCTATGTGACCCCCAGGCAAGTCACGTAACCCCATTGCCCCACCAAAAAAAAAAAAGAAGGGCTGTGAAATACATGTCTATGTGGATTGAGTTAATTCTTGACTTAAAAATAGGCTATCTTAATTTCCTTTATTCATTCCATATCTTGTAAGTAATCAATCTTCTTTCTCCCTCCCTTCTTCCTCTCCCTCTGTGCACTTAAGGAATCATACCCTTACCTGTAGGTATATAAAATTTTGATCACTGAAACCTAGCAAGATATCTTGGGGTTTACAGGCTAGATTGTTTTTTATGGACCTTGCCTTAAACCCAAATCACTCTGGCTCTCATTGGCCAAAAATAGGTCCCAGCCATAGCTTAACTGGCTTATTGTTTGGGCTCTGTTGGCTCAGAGTGAGTGTAAATAGCAATTATTTCTGTTTTGGACAGAAACACTGAGAGTCTTCCCCTCCCAAATTATCATTATTTTTTTTTTTTTACTAGTTAAAAGAGGCCATTCTTTGCCTCATTTTTACCTAGTCTTAATCACTGAATGGGTATTGTCTCAGACAAACTGAGACCTGGGAAAGACCTTAGCTTAAAAAGGCCAAAATCTCCCGCTGCACTGGGGGCCATCTCTAATCATCCTGATCTATATCTCACCACTGGACCCAGATGATTCTGGAGGAGAGAGTAAGGCTGGTGACTTTGCACAGCCCTGCCTCACTTAAATCCTATTCACTTGCAAGTAATGAGATGGCCTTCCTGATGCCATGGTACTCTTCAGGAATGAAGGATAAACTAAGGGATGTTTGTAAGAAAGTTAAGCTAGATAATGGAATGTTTACTTCTGGTTTTTTCCATAGTCAGCATCTAGACCACCAGCCACATGATGCCTGTGCTTTCAAATAAGATAATTATCATTGGTGTTGTAGGCTAGCAAAGAGGCCAGATTTTTAAGACAAAAAACCAAAGAGGGCATGTGTCTTGCTTGGAGACAAGAAGGCAAAGTGGATTTGTAATCAGATGACTCAGGTTTGAATCCTATCTCTGTCTGAGAATCTGTGTGACCTTGGAAAATCATTTTGCCATGCTGGGGCAACCATTTGTGCATCTTTAAATAAAGAAGATGGACTAGATCACTTTAGTATCCCTTCCAGTTTCAATTCATGTTACAATTTAGCCAGAAAAGCAGAGATCTAATATGTCACATGTGCACTCACATAAACACAAATACATATTCACATCACCATCAGATAGTGTGTCTTGCACATAGTAGGTACTCAATAAATATTTGATTGTGAATTATTGATTAGAATAATGGATGTGTCTAATTGAATAGATCAACCTACATCTAGCATATCATGGTTTTGAGACTACCAAAATAAGATGTATTATATCTAAAGAACAGCCAACTTAGTGAGGAGACTGAAAGCAGATTCACCAAAAGAAACACTGGAGGTCCTAAATAGAGTACGACTAGAGAAAAGAAAATGAAGATGGTACATGCTACTTTCTTAACAAGCTGTCTTGTGGAAAAGGAAATAAAATCATTCGATGAAGTTTAGAGGACAGATCTGGGTCTTGTAGTGGAAATTACAAGGGAGTAGAATTTAAGGAAGTATTTTCTGAACATTAGATATTGCAAATAATTGGATGGGGAAATCTTAGCCACAGATATAAGACCCTGAAATGGACCTTTTTCTTCTCAGCAAAAAGGTGGGGGAATACAGTGGCAGATAATTACATACAATGTCAGATGTTATCACTATATTGGTTGTTTTTGATTAACTGTTTTAAAATTAATTCCTAGAGAAGGTTCAATTGGGTTGCATGGGGGTGGGGAGAAAGGATAGGTATATCTAGAAATAACTTGAATGTTAAAATAAAAGGCATCAATAACTTTTTTTTTTAATAACAGAATTGTATACCTTGTGAGATAGTGAATTTCTTACTACTTTTCTATCATAAAAGATGCACAATTACAATCAGGATAACCACTTCTAGAGAGGGTAGATGTTTGGGTTTATAGATTGGAGTAAATCATCTCTGAGATCCCTTCTAATACTAAGATTCTATGATTCTCAGTCTCTAGACTCCTTCAATGGATGGTCAGAACGAGTTTGCTATTCTGGGAATGCAAACACCCAGGAGGTTTGTAGACTTTCAGAGCTCTTGGTTTGTATTCCAATGTTTGAGTTCGCTAAGACCTGAAATGGTACTTCATATTCAGGAAATTCCATAAAAAATCTCCCCTTCCTCTTGGATCCAACTAACAACACACCTAGCGAGGGCCTGCCAAACTAACTCCGTGCTATACACACAGTGGAGGTTTGGTAATTAACCTGCTGATTGTTGAACAGGACAGGGAATGATAGAACTCAATCAAATAGTTATTTCTTATGACATGATACCATTCACTGAATTCCCAATATTTGAACTTCAGGGGAAAAAAACCACACTGACCTTTATGAGTATTACATTGTAGGTGGAGAGTAATATACTTTTTTTTTTTTTTTACTATTTGAGTTAATGTATTCACATCTGTACTTCACCCTCACATTTGGCGATCTTGGCTAGAAGTAATAAAATAAAGGGAATGCATTATTCAACAGAAAAACTAAGTTTTGCAATGTTAGCATTTTCTGTGCACTTAGCTTACAACTCCCCCTCTCTTTTCTCCACACACTCTCTCTATATGGCTACTGACTCTTGCCCGTGATTCATTTTTTCCTGTCTGTCAATCTTCCCTGCCCCCCCCTTCTATTTTACCAGTCAAATCATAAGCCTTATCAACCATCTAACTCCCTGGAGCAGGGGCTTAGTTGTATATGTAGATGCAGATAGGGTTGTAGATGTGCATGTGGATGTCAAAATCAGCATCAGTATAAATGTAGGTGTTAATGTAAATGTGCATCTAGTTGTAAATGTCTGTGTATAAGAATGGCCATCTTGTGTGTGCATATGCGTATGTGTATATGTATATCTCTGAGTACATCTACAATCATTCTAACTTGCTTACTCTGCTAGCTGTGTGACAAAGGAAAATCATTTAACTTCTCTGAGGTTTTATTTCCTTATCTATAAATTAGAGATAATAATCCTTAGGCAGCTAGGTAGCCCAATGGATAGAGTTGGAGTTCAAATCAGGAAGACTTGAATATCAAGCCATGTGCTCACTGGGCAAGTCACTTAACCTCAGTTTTCCTCAACTGTGAATAATAGGAAGGAAGGAAGGGAAGATGGAAGGAAGGAAGGAAGGAAAGGAAGGAAGGAAGGAAGGAAGGAAAGGAAGGAAGGAAGGAAGGAAGGAAGGAAGGAAGGAGGGAGGGAGGGGGAGGGAGGGAGGGAGGGAGGGAGGAGAGGGAGGGAGGGAGGGAGGGAGGAAGGAAGGAAGGAAGGAAGGAAGGAAGGAAGGAAAGGAAGGAAGGAAGGAAGGAAGGAAGGAAGGAAGAAGGAAGGAAGGAAAGAAAGAAGAAAGAAAGAAAGAAAGAAAAAGAAAGAAAGAAAAGAAAAGAAAGAAAGAAAGAAAGAAAAGAAAGAAAGAAAGAAAGAAAGAAAGCAAAAAGAAAGAAAGAATGAAAGAAAGAGTGGGGACTTTCCTGAGTCACACAGCCAGCCTGTGTCTGAACAGGCTTAGTACAATGCCTGGACCCAGGACAGCACTATATAAATGCTTATTCCCTTTCCCGTCCTTCCTTTTTGGTGTCCTGGCTCTTTCTCTGCATATATCACAATACAAACTTGGGATTTATAGTTCCTTATCCTACAAAAATGGCGATATGAACAGCACCTACCTCTCAGTGTTCTTGTGAGGATAAAAAGGAAAATGTGTATAAAGCATTCTGCAAACCTTAAAGCACTGTGTAGAGACCAGCTGGTATAATATTGTACTCATAGCATTTTTCTTGAGGAAAGAATATCTTTAGCCCTTAAGGTGCTATTGAAATGAGTTATTATTGTTTCTGAGCTACTGTGATTATTTTTATGTATATGCATGTCAGGGTACACTAGCATGTGGATCTATAGAGAGAAAGATGCATATGACTATACCTAGCATATGGATCTGTAAAGAGATGTATATGCTATACCTATCTGCACTTGTATCCTAGTATGAGTTTTTCTGCAAAACCATATTCATGCTGAAGCTCCCAGTTGCACGCTAATTTGTATGAAAATATTTTAAACCCAGCCCCTTGCCACACCCCTGAGTATTTGCTACATTTACGCTTGATTACTTCAAGCTATATTTTGGTCAAGGGAAGCATGAGTTTTGTAGGATGAGTAGTATATGTGTGTGTGTGTGTTTGTGTGTGTGATATGTGTTACCATCTCACATAAAGTATGGAAGCTGCCTTACTCATGTTCTTTTCTCTTCTAAAACATGTTGAATTTCCTAGCCTATGAAAGGGGGAGATGTATGTGAGGGGAACTTTTTATTCTCATTTCTTTTCTTCTAGATACACCATGATATAATGGAATAACATTAATTTCAAGTCAGAGCCCGGTTCAATTCTGAATTGTTTCCATTACTTGTGTGATCTTGGACAAGTCATTATACTTCTCTGGCTTTAGCTCTTAAAACGTAAATCAAGGAATGGGCTAGCAGTCCCAATTTGAAACTCTTACAAACTCTAATGCTACCTAAATTACTAAATTACTCTCTAAGCCAGGGATTCTTGAAACTTCAAAGGGTCTCAGAATTTGTGTAAGAAAAAATTATATCATTACTTTTTTCAATGATGAATTTTTAAAATAATCTAAAAAGTGGGCACAGGCTTTACCAGACTAACTAATGGGTCTACGACACAAAGTATGTTAGGAATATGTGATATAGAGCCTGGAAATAATTTTTGCACCAAAAAGGAAAAATTTCTACCAAAAAAGAAAAACATGTAATATTCACATCTTCACCTAGGCTGATAAGAATATGGAACTGGACTATTATGCTGGATTGTTCTCAGAAAAATACAGAACAACATGAAGAAGTCATTTCAAATCTATGTCTAGATGCTAAGCCCGATATTGGGGAAAGCCTATGGTAGAAGGGAAAAAAAAAAAAAATATATATATATATATGTATATCCATCTATATCTGTATCTATCATCTATATCTATTTATGTGTATATATGTATATATATGCAAATAGGTATATATGTACATATATGTAGATCCATATACACATACTCATCTCTGTGTTTTTGCCTTTTGTTGTATCCCTAGCACTTAGAAAAGTGCTTGGCATGTGGTAAGTGCTTAATAAATGTGTATATCAATTGATTATCAAACAGTTCATCCTCTATCCCAATGCTGTTATATTCTATACATTATGAAAAATGAAGTAAGGAAAAATTCACTAATGTAATATTTTGTGAAATTATATATAATTTAATTTATAATTAATACTTCAAGGCAAATTACATATTTAAATCTATATTGTATACATATGAATATATAGTAGATAGATATTTAAGATGTATAGATATAATATTTACATGTTAGACATTAGAAGTCATCTAGCTCTGATAGACACCCATAGAAGGGGAGTTAAGGTATAGAAGATTCTAGTGGAACAGGACTAGCAGAAAATAATCTATTTGTATATTTATGTTTATAGTTAAGCTATTATGTGTATAAACACATGTACACACTATAAAACACTATAATGTGGGAGGGTAATCATTTTGTTTTAAATGGTCTTATGCAATACATTATCTAATCATCTTACTTTTTTATACTCTCAGTGAAAAATTGAATGAGGTGAGCTCTAAATTCACTTTTAGCTCTAAGAGATTATAATCCTAAATTCATAAAACACTTATTTGTTGTTCAGTCATGTCTGACTCTTTATGGCCTCATTTAGGGTTTTCTTGGCAAAGATACGGGAGTGATATGTCATTTCCTTCTCCAGCTCATTTTACAGTTGAGAAAACTGAGGCAGAGTTGAATGACTTGCTGAGAATCATACAACTAGTAATTGTCTGAGGACAGATGAGTCTTCCTAACTCCAGGCCTGACATCCTATCCACTGTGTTACTTAGCTACCCTCCAATACTTATTAGGTACCTATTGTATGCAAGGCATTGTTCTATACATTGGGGAAAACAGAAAGTTTAAAAATTACACAGGCCCTGACCTAAATTTCCAATACAAAGGAAGAGAATCAAAATGAATAGAGGTAAATATTCTTCCCCACAAAGGAGAATGTGATAAGTAAAAAGAGAAAATCTAAACCACACTAAGATCATTTGAGAGATGAGAAATTGTTTCAGGTGAAGGAATCAGGACAAGGTTAATGGAGTGTTCAAAGGGCACCTGAACTGGATCTTCAAGAGGTGAAGATATGGCGTGAGAGTATTTCAATCATGAGGGATAGCCTAAAATTTGAATGAAGCAAGGTGTGGCAGAAAAGGACAAAACCAGGTAAGAGCTAGTGGACCAATGTGATTGAATTTAGAGTATATGACAGAGAGGAATTGCTAGTCTAAAATTCACAAAAAGATCTAGAGGTTTAGTTGGACTTTCAAACTCAAGATCAGAATACAGTCTAACAGGTAGCACGGTGGCACAGTGCACAGAGTACGGGGCCTGGAATCAGGAAGATTCATCTTCTTAGTTCAAATCTGGCCTCGGATACTTACTAGCTGTGTGACCCTGGGCAAGTCACTCAACCCTATTGCCTCAGTTTCCTCATCTGTAAACTGAACTGGAGAAGGAAATGGCAAACTACTCTAATACCTTTGCCAAGAAGGCCCCTGAAAGGGGTCATGATGAGACTGACATGACTAACACTACTGAACATGACTAAACAGCCAAAAAAGTTAAGTCAATCTAACAATGAATAAGAATCATAGTATCCAGATGAGGAAAGTGACAAACACTCTATTCTGCCCTAGTCAGGCCAGATCTGGTATACTGTACTGAATGCAATTTGATAATCATTCATTAATGTGTTCAGTCCTAAGTGTCTATTTTAGAAAGGAAACTAACAAACCAATGCATTTACAAAGAAGGACCACAAGGATGATGAGAAAATCAACAAAGCTATACTCATAGAAGGAGGATGGTTGAAAGTCAGGAAATCAAGTGGAATGAGCTCATACTATGTGTCTGGCAATGTTAGGTAGCAGAAATGAAGAGGAGCAGCTGTGTGGCCCAGGGGATAGAGCACAGCAGGAGTCAGAAGGACCTGAATTCAAATCTCAAATCCTCAGGAACTTACTAGCTGTGTGACCCTGGGAAAGTCATATCCCTTCTTGCCTACAAAAAGAAAGAAAAGGAAGAAAAAGAAAATAAGACTACTTTGTTCCAAAGGAGAACAGTGTGCTAGAGGGAATGGAGAGTTGGTCTCAAAGTCAGGAAAAACTGAGTTCAGACACAGGGTGGCTGTGTGGCTCTGGGGAAGGCTCCACTGTTTGGTGCAGACTATAAATTTCAGATAGGTGTCGACCTAATTTGATCAAGTGAGTATATTCCCTCATATGGGAGATTCCTATAGTAATGAAATCACAAGTTCAATCTCTATCTCAAAGGGCAAAACTGAACAAATGCTTAGAAGTTGAAGAGAATCAGATTTGACTTAATTTAATTAAATAAAGTTGGGGGGGGCATCAAAAATGAAGCTAGCAAGAGACTTCCAGAGCAGAGCCAAGAGGCGGAGGAAGGCAGTAAGTCCTAAACTCATGACACGATCGCTCCAAAAAACATCCAAATAAGGTCATAGGAAAATGCCTGGAGCAGCAAAACTCACAGAAGAATGTGCTGAAATCATCTTCTAACCAAGAACGGCTTAGAAGGTCAGAAGGAGGGAGCTGCTGTGCTGTACAGGAGTCAGGCCCAACCCCACAGTCCACCCTGACACAGATCCAGTCTCAGGAGGTCCTCACCAGAGAAGGAGACCCCCAGGCCTCTGAATCAGCTAAAGCACCAGTGTCATGTGGAACTAAGCTCACAGTCTGGTGAGTGGGCTGAGCCTGGGCAGGGGAGAGACTACAGGGGTCTATACTAGTGCTAAGGCAGAACTTGGATTTTACACCCCTACAGAGAACCAGGTGGTAGGCTCAAGTAGAAGTGGCCCAGGTGGGGGAAGGGCACAGGCTTGTTGGAGCTAACAACCACAACACACAAAGCTGGTTGATTGGCAAGTTGGTCTGGGGTCATCTAGGACCAGGAAACAGGCAGGGCAAGGGAAGACATGATTCTCCTTAAATCATACCACTGGGATGTCTTAAGCTTGGGATTACTGCAGCCTGGAAACAGTGCCCCACATTCAAGGAGCTAAAAGTCTAGTAAAAGAAAGGCAAGCGGGCAGCTAAGTGCACAGTGGATAGAGCACCAGCCCTGGAGTCAGGAGTACCTGAGTTCATAATCAGGCCTCAGACACTTAACATTTACTAGCTGTGTGACCCTGGGTAAGTCACTTAACCCCAATTGCCTCACTAAAAAAAAAAAAAAAAAAGTTTGGGGCAGCTAGGTGGTGCAGTGGATAGAGCACCAGCCCTGGATTCAGAGTACCTGAGTTCAAATCTGGCTTCAGACACATAACACTTACTAGCTGTGTGACCCTGGGCAAGTCACTTAACCCCAATTGCCTCACCAAAAAAAAAAAAAAAATGAAAGGCAAGATGAGCCAACAGAAAAAGGTGATGACCATAGAAAGTTTCTTCAGTAACAAGGAAGACCAAGGGGCACCCTCAGAGGAAGATGTCCAACATGAGGGCCCCTATATCTAAAGCTTCCAAGAAAAATACAAATTGGTCTCAGGCCATAGAGGTGCTCAAAAAGAACTTTGAAGAAAAAATACAGAGGTAGAGGAAAAAATCAAAAGAGAAATGAGGGTGATGCAGGAAGACATGAGAAAAAAGTCAACAGCTTGAAAAAGTCAAATGGAAAAGGAGGTACAAAAAGCTCTCTGATGAAAATAATAGCCTAAAAATTAGGATTGAACAATGGAAGCCAGTGACTTATGAGAAACCAAGACACAATAAAGCAAATCCAAAGGAATAAATAGAGGGCAATGTGAAATATCTTCTGGGAAAAACTGCCGACCTAGAAAATAGGTCCAGAGAGATAATTTGAAAATTATTGGTCTACCTGAAACCATGATCAAGGAAAGAGCTTAGACACCACCTCCAAGATATTCTCAGGTAAATTGCTCTGAAATTATAGAAGAAGAAGCTAAATAGAAATTGAAAGAAATCCACCAATCACCTCCAGAAAAAGATCCCCAAAAGAAAACTCCTAGGAATATTATAGCCCAAATTCCAGAGCTCTCAGATCAAGGAGAAAAATATTGCACGTTGCCAAAAAGAAGAATTCAAGTACTGTGGAGCCCAGTCAGGATAGCACAAAATCTTGCAGCTTCTACATTAAAGACCGGAGGGCTGGAATATGATATTCCAAAGGCAAAGGAAATGGGATTACAACCAAGCATCACCTACCCAGCAAAACTCAGCATTATCTTTCAGTGGAAAAAATGGGACTTTAATGAAAAAGAAGACTTTCAGAAAGTTGGGGGAAAGTGGGCGGTGGTGGTGGTATAGAGATTGCACACTGCAAAGGAAGGAAACAAACATTTATTAAATACCTACTATATGCCCGGCACTGTGCTAAGCACTTCAAAATACTATCTAATTTGATCTTCACAACAGCTCTGTGAGGTAAGTTCTATTATTTTCCCTCTTTTACAGTTCACAGAATTGAGGCAGACAGAGCTTAAGTGATTTGTCCAAGGTCAGAGAGCTAGTATCTGAAGTGAATTTGAACTCAAGTCTTGCTGACTTTAGGCTCAGCACTGTATGTACTGCACCACCTAACTGAAGCTAATGATAAAATAACATGAAGTCCATGATCATATATGATCAGAAAATCTCAATAGAATTCACTGTACACAGGAGGGGATGGTTTTTTTTTGAGGATATGATTTAGCTTAGAAGTGAAGTAATACAATTAGTCTCCTTTCTCTATTCTTATGAAGTTAAAATTTCCTCAATCCAACAGCTAATGAGTTTGAGGCAATGTTCTATGACACAACCTTTCTTAATACTAATTACTGTATAACTCTGGTGTGTGTGTGTGTGTGTGTGTGTGTGTGTTGTGTTGTGTGTGTGTGTGTTGTGTACAGCTAATGAGGCTCAGAGCTTGGGATTTACAAGGGAGATCCAGGCAGGCCTGAAAGTGATACTTAAGCCCCACAGACCTTGGAAGTTCCCAGGTTCTTGCATCTGTCTCAGCAATTAGAACCAAGACTTCTTCAATAAGGATAAGAACACAATATCCATAAGCTTCCTCAGGGCCAGCTCTTAACTATCCAACAAATTGCAGGTATTCAAACATTCGTTATCAGTGTCCTTTGGTCACAGGCTATAAATACAATTTAGTGGCCCTGGTTTATTTGGCCAATGCAATAAGCAAATCACTCAATCCATGGTTTAATTTTAGAGAAATAATTTAAGATGTAGACAGAATGTAGGGGAGAGAATATGCTGGTCTTGAAGTTACAAGACCTGGGTTCAAGTTGGGCTCTGACACAATTACCATGGGCAAATCACTAATGTACAATTCCCCCCAAATCTCTAAAACAACTCTCTATAACTGTAAATTAATGATCTGCTTTTGAGGAAGGAGTTTCCACAATGAAGTTTATCTGACACACATGAGTCAAATCTCTCTCTTTCAATAGAGGTAGATAGATAGAGAGTGAGAGAGAGAGAGAGAGAGAGAGAGAAGAGAGAGAAGAGAGAGAGAGAGAGAGAGAAGGAGGAGGGATGGATGGATGTTGTAATTCAGTCATATCAGATTCTTCATGACCCCATTTGGGGTTTTCTTTTTTGTGTAGTGTGTGAGGCCATTGGGGGTTAAGGGACTTGACAGGGTCACACAGCTAGTAAGTGTCAAGTGTCTGAGGTCAGATTTGAACTCAGGTCCTCCTGACTCCAGGACTGGTGCTCTATCCACTGCGCCACCTAGCTGCCCTTGGGGTTTTCTTGTAAAAATACTGGAGTGGTTTACCATTTCCTGTTCCATTTCATTTTATCAGATGAGGAAACTGAAGAAAACAACTCAGTGACTTGCTCAGAATCGCACAGCAAAGTGATCGAGGCCAAATTTGAACTCAGGAGGATGTCATCTTGACTCTAGGAAAGGCACTCTATCCACTGCACTACCTAGCTACCCTCTAATTATATTATATATTTCCATATATTAATACATATTAAATTGATAATATCAATATACATCAATTGGTATATACATAATATCTTTATTTCATGATTTATATGGCAATTGATGTATGAACATTTCCATATTTGTAAATGGCTACAT
Organism: Dromiciops gliroides; assembly: GCF_019393635.1. Classification (NCBI taxonomy): domain Eukaryota; kingdom Metazoa; phylum Chordata; class Mammalia; order Microbiotheria; family Microbiotheriidae; genus Dromiciops; species Dromiciops gliroides. The sequence continues at coordinate 108,598,089 of NC_057865.1, read as the reverse complement.
ACATATATTAAACAGCATTCATGCATAATTTAAAAATACTATAACATATGTAAATAGTTTTAAGGTTGTTCTTTTTGGAGGGGGTGGGTAGAGGCTTCTTTCATTCAAATGAACAAATTTTAAAAGTATTTACTTAGTCCCTAGGAAGCTAGGTGGTGCTTTGGATAGAGCACTAGGCTTAGAGAGTCAGAAAAACCTAAGTTCAATCTGACACCAGATACTTACTAGCCCTGTACCCTGATCAAGTCACTTGACCTCTGTTGCCTCAGTTTCCTCAACTGTAAACTGAAGATAATAATAGCAGCTACTTCCCAGGGAAGATGGTGAGAATCAAGTAAGATAATTATTTGTAAAGCACTAAACCTAGTGCTTGGACCATAGGAGGGCCCTTAATGAATTCTTGTTCCTTCCTTCCTTGCTACATACAAACCCAGCATTAGACAAAGAGAATATAATATAGATAAGACATAGGTCTTGATCTCAAGGTGCTTGTAACGTAATGTCAAAAGAAAAAAAAAAAGTGAATCATGTAACTTCTTGGTTCCATTGATTGAAAGCAATATTACTAAGGTTAAAGTTATGAGTTTAATATTCTTCTACAAGTTCACTTTACTCTGATTCATGAGCTAATATATTTTATCTATTAATATAACTAAGATTCTTAGCAATGTGTCCCTGATCAAAAGGAGAGTAGGGAGAAGAGAATGTAGAAAGACTAGTATAGATATTCACTAACAGAAAAAAACAGATTTCAACCAGAAGTCAGCAGTATCTTTCTTGTATACAAAGGATACCATATTATAAATACATAAGTAGATATGGCTAATAGTGTCTGCTGGACAAAAGAACATGGTAGATATATTTGGTCTATAAATCCAATCTGCACAAAAAACAAAGGTCACAAAAATCTATATTTACAATTAGGAAGATGGTATCCCTCTATTCCTTACTCACAAAAGAATGAAAAGTGAAGGGATTCAGGGAAGAGAGGAAGTCAGGAGCCTGGAATCTGTGAGAAGATCATTATTAATGACCAAGACAGGAATTTTAGATTTCCCTTTTTGTTACTCGCTGTCAGCCAGACTCACTGTCCCCCTCAGGAACACACTTAGATGGAATAAGGATGAGGGCTCAGTCTGGGTGGGATCCAGATTCTTTGGATTAATTACCATACAGAGAGATATTGTTCTGAATCAAGGGGACAGTTCAGTCCTTCTGACTTGATGTAATCCACCTTTAACTTATGTGAACCAATTCAAATTGATTGATGATAACCACCTACCTTTTCATAGAAAAGGGATTAAAACCTGAAAAACTAGCCATGTGACTTCTTATACCATGAGAGGCTAGGGAGCCACTTGTCAATCCCTTACTTGAGAGATTGATAAATTGATTAACAATCTTACCCAAAACTGTGTCTCTAATAATTATATTAACTATCACAAAATAAATCCCACTTCCATATCATATGAATTTGATAATGATGGGGAAGTCAATTCAACTCTCAGCTCCTTATTCCAGGTCTCACATCCCATCTGCTACCTGCGTGCCTCTGTGAGGGAGATTTTAGGAACTTTGACTCATCATCTTAACCTTAGAAGTTTGTTGGGTTTTTTTTGTTGTTGTTTTTGGAGGGGGGGGTTGGCGGGGGAGGAGTTATAAATAGAAGAATGCCACATGAACTATCCATTATGCAAAAGAGGGATATTTTGATCTTCCTTCCCTCAAATAATTCCTCAAAATTAACTCCAAAGGAAAAAAAAATGAAGAAGAAGTTTGAATAGAAAAAAAGAGAAATATGTATATAGGGTAAAAGACCAAGGTTTTCCAAAGGCTACCCAGTTGGGATGAGGACATTGTTCTACTCAATTCAATTCCATTTATTTCAATAAGGATTCACTGAGTGACAGAGTTATGCTAGATGTTATGAAGAGTACAACAGAAATATGAGAGAGTACCTGCTCCAAGAAGTTTCCTGACTAGAGTGAGTCTTACCAGCATGGAGACCTTTAGAGGACCTAAAATAGAGCATATAATAGGCAAAGTGTTAAATGGAGAAATTCATACAATTTAGATGTTGTGGATGTGACACTAAGTCTTTTCTTTTGGGTCTTTTGGAAGGGAGTAATCAGTGATGGCTAGAGTTCTGAAGGAAGACTATATGAAAGTAAACAAGATGAACTCTGTAGAACTTCACAGATTTGGAAAGATAGAGGAGGGACGTAAGGGCTAAGAAAGCAGGAAAATACAGAAAGTAATATGGTAGGTAATATCCAAGGTCCCCTGAGCTTTGGGCAGGGGGAAGGAGGAGGGGACTAGAAAGGAGAATCATGCGAGGACTTTAAACATAAAGTAGAGTTAAAAAGGAAAGAAAAAAGTATACTATGGTGTTGAGATGAGCAGGAAAATACAGAGATACTAAATGAATCATTTCCATAGGAAAACAACACAAAGAATCCTAAAAGCTTTATCAAGATTGAGTGTCTCCCTCTGACAAAGAAGAGCAGAATGTTCCCTGAGAATGTCCCATCCTGTCTCTTTTGTCAGCCGAAAGAGAAATAATCATCAATTCAACAAGAGTGGTCATGGTGGGAAGTAGCAGATGGGGGTTCATTTGCAGGAGAGGCCTGGCAAAAATGCTTGTCTCCTTCAAATTGTTAGCAAAGCTTCAAGAGATTTTGAATGTTCTCAGGCTGCCAAACACAAGTTAGACTGGGCTAATGTGCACATTCCTCTAGGATGTCAAAGCTCATACAATGCAAGAGGAAGGCAGTGAATTATTTTTGTTAATTTTTCAAAGACCTAATAAAAGATACCCCTTGGCAAGAAGAGAAACATCAACAATTACTTTATGACCCCTCCTTATTTAAGAGCATGTCACCAGATACTAAGCCCTATAAACAACTGGAAAGATGTAGTCCTTGAATTCAGGTACTTGCTAATCATTTGATCTTTCCAGTTGAAAGTCAAACAAAATAAGGAACTTGGTAAGTTACAAAAAGAGCAACAAAAAAGTTAGAATTTTAAAATAGTAGTTTTGAGTAGAAATTAAAGATTATTGGGATAATTTCTTTTTATAATACCACTCCAAAAACTCAGTCTCTATGACTATACTCTACTTTTTTTAAAATTGCAATTTTACATCAGCTTTGTGTCCCTATATATCCTCTGACTTTTGCTACAGAGTCATCTGTATACCAATGAACAAAAAAAGAAAACAAAGAAAATGTTCAGCAAAGCCAACCCTCATATATACATCAAATTCAACTTGGCATGCAGTGTTCCATTTCCATGAGTCCCTTAATTCTTTTAGATAAGGAAAAGAGGCTCTATGTATTTATGATAAGTTTAATGGCAATGAAAAAATTCTTTTTCTATTCTCCCCAGGTTTGAAATGGAGTTATATTTCATTAGAAACTAGATGTGTTGATTCAGAAGGTTAGGAAAACTCTGGCCATAAATCCTTCTGACATGGTGCTACTTGTACAAGTAAAGAAAAGGGACTATAACTTGGAGTACTTTGACTTATATAAAAGGTCCTGGAATTATAGAATTGGAAGAAACCTCAGACATCATCTAGTTCAACTGCTCATGCCTAACAGATAAGACATGAAGGGTCAGAGTGGTTCAAGGACTTTGCCCTGTATTAGATAATCACTGGGTTGAAAGCCCAGTTGCAGAGTCATGCCTGGAATCCTGTTGTTTGTGGGAACAGGACACCAAAATCTGAAATGGGTTTTAAAGAGAGATTTATTAAGCCATTTAGTAGAGAAGAGCAAGCCAGAAAAGGAGTGGCTCTCTCTCTACCCGTATTCTGGAAATTTTATATTTATAGGATATTAGCAAAGGTTTCCCTCATAGGAACCCCTTGTAGCCCAGATATGCACTTAACCAATTATCCAAGCAGGGTAGCCTGAAAAGCAAGGTAGATAAATATAACCCTATATACAAAAAGGGAAGTTTGAGGTGAACCCTCAAGAGTTCCTGGGTATGGTAAGATGAAAGAATAATGGTTTGGATGGATATAGGGCATATGGAAACTGGAAATACTTTTAACCATCTCTAGCATTACTTAGAGAGTTACTGGTGCCAAGCTTACATTTTAGCTATGAATGACCTTTAATCACACAACATTGGATTTGAACAGGGTAATTAATTTTCCCAAATTGTATAATGAATTATTTTCTCCACAGTCCAGAGATGCTTTCAAAATCTAATACCCTTGAGGTACCCTTGGAGGTTCACCAGGTCAGTTTTGGGCATTTAAATTCTGCAAGTCTCTACACCCAAAGTATTTTCATCCCATAAAAAACTTCATGGAGAAGAATTTGTCTATGGTTGACTTAGGTTTGGCAGGACTGATTAGAGCAAGGAAAAAATATGTTAGAAAAGTTTTAAATTTACTCCTAAAGTCAAAATTTTAAAAAGCAAAGACTATGATTTTCATTCATAGATATGAGAATATATAAACACACTCTATGCCATCTTTCATGTTAGACTAAAATTCAATCTAAAACACTCTGGCTCAGTGGGGAAATCTGTTGATGTCCATGAAGCAAATCATCTGAGACACTACACTGCCTCTACTCCTGGTATAAATTATTCCCAGTACTTTGTGCTTGATGCTGTAACAGAATTCATTAGTAAGCTCAATTGATTAGGAGAAAAATGACTGTATGGTATTAACAAGAGTCTGTGACAAAAAAAGAAGAGTTACTTTGTGAGCTCAGAAGATTGACTAATAAATTGGTAACTGCTCTGTTATGTGTATTTGAGATGCTACACTACCCTCTCCTGTCTCTTTCAAGTATAACCAGTAACTTGCGAAACTCTAGGCCAAACCCTAACCAAGCAATCCCATATCAAATCCATCAGAGATTGAAAATGACAAAAAAATATGCCCACTTGAAAGCTTTTCACCTGTTTTTTTTCCAATATTGTAGACTGAACCAAAAACCTAACCTATGTTGTATCTATACACCCTTTACTAGTATATTGCACTTTGTCAAAAGTCCTTTCCTTTGAAACTTACAAAAGAAAAAGAAAAGCAGAAAATATCAGTGGTCCAATCAAATTAGAGATCTTATTTCATTGAGTCAATACCCTAGAATGCCCTTTCTAGCTAGTTCCCTTCTTTCCATGCATATTAGAATCATAATATTTCTCTCATCTGCCTCATATCTCCTCACTCTCTCCATTCACTGAACCCTCATCTTCTCTAACTTATCACCTCACATAGTTTCTTCCCCTACCACCAAGGCAATCATTGGTTCTCTCAGTGGGAATATATATTTTTGTGAATCTGTCAGTGCTTCGCACAGCTCAACAACAGATGTTTGTTGAATGAATTATAATCATTCTAATATAAGCCTATGTTGACATTTAATAATAATTATAAGCCTTGTTAATATTTCTTGCTTTCATAGCAGAGATGTGCTGAATTTCTTTGGCACATTTTCTTTGGTGTCTTTTAAAAAACTGTTTCTTACATGTTTATATGTTTTAATCAATGCATATATTCTTGTTTTCTTTGATTAGATAATCTAACTATAGGTGGTGATATTAGCAGAGCAAGCTGTCAGGAATGATCTGAGGTTCTAGATATCATCAAATTTCAAAATACCTCAGTCACTATAAACAAAGCAAAGCCTTCACTTATCTGGAATGATCAGCTTGAAATTGATGAAATCTGGGAGGGTAATGGCATGAAATTGGCAAACCCTGGACAAAAATGGGTTCAGGGGTGTGAAATACTCCATTAGTGACCACTATCCAAACTATTGATAGTTTTGTTTTGTTTTGTTTTTCAATTTGGAGACATTTTTGTTTTGTTTTTGCAATATTTATTTGCAAATTCTTATACATTAATTTTTAGAACACAATGATCTCTCAGAAGATCTTTTTATGGAACACCATGATCTCAAAAGAATTAAATATTGGATAATACCAAGTGTATTTTGATGCAATGGGTATATGCAGGCTGACACTAGTTATCAACACCTTGAATATCAAAAGTCATGGGACAAATATTATTGAGGACACATGATTAGAAAAGCAGGTATACTAATTATATTCCATCAGTAGGGACATGTGGAAAGCCTAAATGAAACACTATTGAACTCTGAAGTGCTAAAGAGAGAGATGAAGAGAGATCTCCAGGATGTTAAATATCTATTCTTTATGAAGGATTCATATAAATACATAAGTATACATATATTAGAAATGGATCTCTATTGTCTAATTACATCTGAAAATATGTAGACAAGAATCACAAAAGATAAGAAGACATAAAGGAGTTTTCATCTGCATGAGGTTCTCATCTGGCAACACTCTACAGACAACCTCACTGTTATTTGGGACTCTTTCAGCTCTTCTTTACTAAGAAAATTCCTAAAATGTCTTTCTAAATTATGTGGAATTTCACAGACCCGATCATATGTAGTTCCAATAACCACAAAAGGCTATACCGTAATAATCATAATCTACCTTGTGGTTTGGGTTTGGTAAGTTTCCACATGGTTTGGAGATGGTAACAGTCTTCTGGCAATCTGCGTTATGAAGAGCTCTCTTCAGGTTTCCCGTTCTTGTCTTCAAGCAGTGATTTGCATCACCTCTCCCAGGCCTGGAACTGGTATTTGCACTCTGCTAAAAACAAGAAAGGGGCCAAAAGACATTTCAGATTGAGCTCAATATCACAGAGTAAAATAAAGAAATATGTAGATTCAACTGGCAGGTCTTTAGGTCTTGTCCTAAGGAATTTGAGCACCAAGATACTTCAACCTTTCTATACCATGTATACCTCTTTCTTATGCCTCAATGTCAATAATCACGTTTTGTACACTATTTCCATCCACAAAGGTTGACTTTGTGCAGACCTCATTCTGAAGCAATGAAATATGATATATATTATAGAAAGGCCTGGAAAAAAGTTGTTTATTTTATGTGCCCCTGGCTGAGAAGACTCAATATTTTGGAGGTTGAGGGGAGGTATTAACTAGGAGTTCAACATTATATTTAGGAGTGTAAGGATTGGAAAATCACCTAGGAAACAAGAAAAGAGAGTGTGACGAGCAATGAATATGCCAGAGAAGGAAAGGCTATTCAAAACAAATGGATAGAACAAGTTATAAATTGTCATTTGATTTAGCAATTAACCTTCTGAGTAAATAACATCAAGACAAAATGGGAAAGGATATAAAAGAAATGGGAAAAGAGAAAAGAAAGGAATAAAAGGGTCAATGGGAAATGCAAGAAAGAGAGAATAGGAAAATAAAAAGGAAGAAAGAAGGACCAAATCAAGAATCAAATTAGCAAGACAGAGACACATACACAAACTTTTGAGTTCACTATTTACAAGAAGTGGAAGTCCAGGTATATCAGGTCTAGCTTGATCACTTCCATGTTACAGTCAGAGTAGTTTAAAGAATCACTGACTGACAAAGATGACCAAAGACAGAAATAGTTAATGTTGTAGGTGCTGTGGGAAGGCAGACACACATATTCTTGGAGCTATGAATTGATCAATGATTCTGAAAACCTGTTTGAAATTATGCTTTTAAAAATAACTAAAATGTGGCAAGTGGATAAAACACCAGCCCGGGATTCAGGAGGACCTGAGTTCAATACGATCTCAGACACTTGACATTAGCTGTGTGACGCTGGGAAAAGTTACTTAACCCTAATTGCCCCACAAAAAATAAATAAATATAAATTTATCTTTTGATTATAAAGATCCCACTTCTATCTTATGCCCCTAAGCAATACAAAGACAGACCCCAATATATAACACATGTTGTTGCTTGGGTTCGGTTTTGTTTCACTTTATTTATTGTTTTTGATGTTGTAAAGAAACTGAAACAAAGTAAGTACTCACTGATCAGGTAAAGGCTAAAAAAAAATTATTACATATTTGTAATGGAATATCATCTTGCCATAACATGTGAAGACTATTATAAAGAATTCAGAAAAACATGAGAAGACATATGAAATGATGCACAGTGAAGTAAGCAATACATGTGATTACTATGATGACATAAATAGAACAATACAAAAAAATGAAACTGGATATTATATAGTTATAATATCCCTGGAGAAAAATTATCCTTTCATGGAAGAGATAAAGGATTATGAGTGTAAAATGTTGCAAACATTTGCCAGAACAATCAGTATGTTAGTTGGTTTTGTTGAACTGTTGTCGTTTTGTTTTGTTTTGTTTTTTCTAAATTATTTTTATAAGGGAAGTGTTACCAGTTAGGAGAGGAGAAAGAGAAATAAGTTCAGAAATGAAGGTTATAAGTAGAAAAAATACTCTAATTCCTGAAAAATAGAAAAGAAAATAACAAAAGAAAATGAAAAGGTGATACTCATATTTACCTCCAAATTGTTTCTTCCAGTTGCATGGGATCTTACATCTTTGGGTCTTCATGGTTTGTTTGCATTCTGCACCAGTTCGGGTGCCCTCTCGGGTACCCAGCCCACAATCCCCACTGGTCGGGACACACACACTCCACTGCCATTCCCCACAATCTGATTTCTTCACCTTTTTTTCTGAAGAGATTCGAAGAGAAATAAACAGCATTCAGACAAGCTTCTTTAAGCACACAACCCCCTAGGTATTCTCCTGACTTTCTGAAATGCACCATAAAAAAATGTGTGTTGGGTAGGGAGGGACTGATATTTAGAATGAAAGCTTCAAAGCAGTTAACACTTAATAAGAAAGCAGGCCTGCTGTCAGTTTAATGTCACAGTGGAGTTACTTCCCTTTTGCTAGGATTCAGTTATTTCTGCAGAATAGCAGGATTTAATGGAAAGAATATTTGCTTTGGAGAACCCAAATTCCACACCTGTCTATCTCAATCCCTGTGTGACTTTGGACAAGCCATCTCACCATTCTGGGCCTTGGTTTCTTCATCTGTAAAAAGAACAGGTTGGACTCAAAGAATTCTAATGTCCCTTCAGTGCTAAATCTTTGCTCCTCCTTGATGGAGGCCCAGAACGCAAAGGACTGGGGCTCACTACCCTTTTGTGGTGTGAAGGCCTTAGGGAATACGAAGTGATGCTAGCTACCACCCTCTCCCTCAAACCCAAGGGGATCTTTTCCTTGCCTGGTTTCTCTTTCTTGCCAGCTTCAGCAATGTCCACAGCTGCCAAAATGAAAATGAATGCCAGGAAGGCAGCTGCAAATTTTCGACGATGCTGCTGCTGTTGCTGCTGTTGTGACTGCATTCTGGGGATTAACAGAAAAACAAGAAGAGAGCAGTGTCAAGTGAAGTCAGACAGGGGAGTTGATTGAACTCCATAATGGAAGAATTTCACTCTCCTTTTCTGGAAGATTAGATCCCAGCAAGACTGGTATTAATTATATTGGCCCAATTTTCATCTTTTTTGCTGAGAGCTACTGAACCAAGAGCTCTTCTGCAATCAGCTAAGTATTCTCTTGCAGAATGCTATGGACTCCCTACACGTGACTTTATAGACTACCATTTGTTAAATAGCATTCAGAGACTGTAGAAGTGCTGATGGGAGAGTCTTCCTCCCTGTATGCTGCTTATAATCCTGCTACTTCATTGACATAGAAGTCATTCAATTCAATAAGCATTGCTCAAGGGCTTTTATGTGAATGGAGATGGACCAGACACTAGAAACACAAGGAGAAAAAAAAAAGAAAAACACTGCTTGCCCTTAAGGAGCTTATATTCTACTAGGAGAAACTTGGAGATCTTAATGACATCCACTCTGCCACCTTACAGGCATCTTTGTAAAGTCACATCTCCTTCTACAAACTAACCAAGGCAACAGTATGACCAGGAGGCACCCTATCTCATGCTGGATTAGAGTCAATGTAATACAATCTATAGTGTATTGAATTCCAAGTCAAAAGAGCTAAGTTCAAATACTGATTCTGATATTTACTACCTGAATGATCTTGGGCAGACTATTTAAAGTTTCTAGGCCTTGGCTGTCAGATGGAATAGTTAGACTAAATGGCTTTTATGATGCTTTCCAGTTCTACAGGTCCTAGTTAATCATGGCACATATGTTGATTGAGTGGGAGTTTACATGTGTCTTTAAGGAGCAAAATATATGGTTCATTTGAAAAAATCATGTTTATTTTACATGTGGAGACATAACTTTAGTCTCTACGATCATGAGCATCATCAATATTTCCTGATAAACCAAAGGGTGGAAGACAGAAGCCAAGAGGTGAGAAAGTAACAAATCCATAATAGCGAACATTTATATAGTGCTTTAATATTTGCAGTGTATCTGCAAATAGGTTATCTCATTTGATACTCACAACAGTCCTGTGGGGTTGGTACAACTATGAGAGAGGAGGAAACTGATGCTAAGAGAGGTTAGCTAACTTGCTCATAGTCACACAGTTAGTACTTATCTGAGGGAACCCTTCCTAACTCATGGTGCAATAAGTAAATTTGACCCCACCTGTGGAAAGAATTTAAGAGACTTAGGAATCTACCTTTGGCATTAGTATTGAATACTTTGGGAATCGCAAACAAGTCACAGCCTATCTAGTTTCATTTTTCCTACTGGTGATATGGAACAATTGCTCATGTCTTCTTTGGTCCTCAATTGCCTAATTTGTAAATGATAGTTGTCTTTAGAGGCCCTTTATAGCTCCGAAACTGTGATGCTATGCTCTCCCCCACAATTTCACAGGAGATTTCATGAGGTAAAATAGGTGTAATGGTTTGAATCATTTTGGAACAAGAAAACTACTAGGTATATTTAAGTACTTACTTTTACCTCTCCCAAAGAGAGAGGCAGACTTTGAATGTGTTCCATTTTTAAATTGTTATCCAGAGCTTCATATGAAAAGCCCAGTTTACACTCTCATTTTTACCATCTTTCTCCAATGTATCAAAGACAAACACACTGGAAGACCTGGCTATGCTAGAAATCCTCTAAATCCCTCAATTTCCCACAGCTGATTTCTCACACATGCACAGAATTTGAAAGAGTTCCAAATCTCAGTGAGCCAAAGTCCCATGGTGTCTTCATTCAGAAGCCTCTCCTAAGGCCTGAAACCATTGGTAGCAGCTTAGGACTAACATTTTATTCTTCCCCATATTCCTATGGGGTCTGTTCAGCCAAACACAAAGCCAATGCCAATCCCTGCTAATCTGACTCGCCAACAAGAATTTTTGAGTCACCTACTCTTTATAGAATGCTGGGAATACTGTATCTCAAAGAGATCATAGAAGAGGGAAAAGGGCCCACATGTACAAAAATATTTATAGCAGCTCTCTTTGTGGAGGCAAAGAATTGGAAATCAAGGGAATGCCCATCAATAGGCAATGGCTATACAAGTTATGGTATATAAATGTAATGGAATACTATTGTGCTGTAAGAAAGAAAGAGCAGGAGGATTTCAGAGAAACTTGGAAGGACTTACATGAACTGATGCTAACTGAGATGAGCAGAACCAAGAGAACATTGTCCACAGTAACAGCAACATTGTGTGATGATCAGTTGTGATAGATTTGGCTCTTCTCAGCAGTGCAATGATCCAAAACAATTTCAAAGAACTCATTATAGAAAATGTTCTCCACAGCCATAAAAAAGAACTGTGGATTCTGAATGCAGATTGAACCATACTGCTTATACTTTTTGGCTTTTTTTTTTTGAGGCTTTTCATTTGTGTTCTGATTTTTCTTTCACAAAATAACTAATGCAGAAATATGTTTAATGTGATTATATATATATATAAAACTTATATTAGATTGCTTTCTGTCTTGGGGAGGGGGAAGGGAAGGGAGGGGGGGAGAAAAATTTGGAACTGAAAATCCTATGAAAACAAATGTTGAAAACTATCTTTACATGGAACTGGAAAATAATAAAATAGTTTTATGATTTAAAAAATACATAAAATGCTGGTAATAAAAAAGAATTGATTCTAACCATCTTGGGGTTAGATCAAATAACCTGCTGTCTCAACAAATGTGGTAGGTCATGGGCATATGAATAGTCACAAGCTACTCTCTAGCTATTTGTTATTTTTAATTTTTTAAATTTAATATTTTATTTTACTTTAATTACATGTAAAAACAATTTCTAATATTCATGTTTTTATATTTTGAGTTCCAAATTCACTCCCTCTCTGCTACTCTCCAGCCATTCATTGTTGTTAATTTTTAAAATTTTATTTAATATTTTATTTCCTCCAATTACATGTAAAAACAATTAATATTTGCTTTTCATATTTTCAGTTCCAAAGTCCCTTCCCTCCCTGCCTCCTCCCTGAGAAGACAAGACATTTGATATATGTTATACATATGCAGGCATGCAAAATATTTTTCCATATTAAGTCATATTGTGAAAGAAGACACAACACCCCACCCCCCCAAAAAAAAGAAAAAGAAAGACTGAAAAATGTGTGTTTCTATCTGTATTCAATTTTTTCTCATGAGGTGGATAGCATTTTTCATCAGAAACCCTTCAGAATTGTCCTGGATCATTGTATTGCTGAGAATCAGCTATTAAATTTTTGACATTTTAAAAATCTGATATCCAGCTTTGGAGTTATCTGATTATTCAAATACTCTCTAGATCAGTCCTTAATCTCATTCTGGTTCTTTAATCATAACAAAAGTTAGTGGGGCAGCTAGGTGGCGCAGTGGATAGAGCACCGGCCCTGGAGTCAGGAGTACCTGAGTTCAAACCCGGCCTCAGACACTTAACACTTACCAGCTGTGTGACCCTGGGCAAGTCATTTAACCCCAATTGCCTCACTAAAAAAAAAAAAAGTTAGTTACCCAAGTCTGTGACCTTGGTAACTAGGTGGCCTAGTGAATAGAATGCTGGCCTTGGACTCCGGTAGATCTGAGTTCAACTCTTACCTCCAACATCTACAAGTTATGTGACCCTGGACATGTTACTTAGACTAACCTCAGTGTCCTACTATGTAAAATGGTGATAATAATAACACCTATCTTACAGTGCTGTTGTGAAGATTAAATAAAAAAGTACATACGAACCTTTTAGTAGTATTATATTAATATAGTTATTATTATCACAAAGGAAGTTGCTAAATATCCACAGCTAAAGCTACCAACAGCAAAGTAGTCACAGTCCCCCCACCCCACAAATGACTTACTTAGCCATGCTCTCTTCCCTGCTCCCAATTATAGGGGAATAAGTATTTATCAAGAGCCTGCTATGTGGCATGTACTGTGCTAAGTGCTTTACAAGTGTTATCTCATTTGATATTCACAACAGCTCTATGAGGTAGGTACTATTATTAACCCCATTTACAACTATGGATACTAAAGCAGGTACGGAATAAGTGACTTGCCCAGGGTCACACATCTAGTGTCTGAGGCTGGATTTGAACCTAGTTCCTCCTGAGAGAAATGAAATAAAGTCCCCCCACACACACCAGAAAAATGCTGTTATCTCAGAAAACAAGACATAAGAAAGGAGAATTGCAGGAAGGGGCCTTAAAGCCATCAGGGAGGGAGTCTGGTTAAGAAAGGAGGATTGCTCTAATGATTAGAGAGATGCAAATTAAAACAACTCTGAGGTACCACCTGACACCTATCAGATTGGCTAAAATGACAAAAAAGGAAGATAATAAATGTTGGAGAGGCTGTGGGAAAATTGGAACACTAATGCATTGTTGGTGGAGCTGTGAGCTGATCCAACCATTCTGGAGAGCAATTTGCAATTATGCCCAAAGGGCGATAAAGCTGTGCATACCCTTTGACCCAGCAATCCCACTTTTAGGTCTTTTGCCCAAAGAAATCATGGAAGGGGGAAAGGGACCCACATGTACAAAAATATTTATAGCTGCTCTTTACGTGGTAGCAAGGAATTGGAAGTTGAGGGGGTACCCATCAATTGGGGAATGGCTGGACAAGTTGTGGTATATGAATACAATGGAATACTATTGTGCTGTAAGAAATGATGAGCAGGAAGAGTTCAGAGAAACCTGGAAGGTCTTACGTGAGCTGATGATGAGTGAGATGAGCAGAACCAGAAGAACATTGTACACAGTATCATCAACATTGAGTGTTGACTTACTGTGATGGACTAGATTCTTCTCACCAATGCAATGGTACAGAAGAGTTCCAGGGAACTCATGATAGAAGAGGATCTCCAAATCCAAGAAAAAAAAAAAGAAAGAAAGAACTGTGGAATATAGATGCTGATTGAACCATATTATTTCTTTTGTTTTGGGTGCTGTTGGTTTTTTTTTTTCTTTCTATTTTGAGGTTTTGCATCACTGCTCTGATTCTTTCTCTTGTAACAGGATTAATGCAGAAATAGGATTAATGTTATTATGTGTATATATGTGGGTGTGTATATATATATATATATGTATATGTATAGAGATATATAGATATAACCTATATCAGATTGCCTGCTGTCTAAGGGGAGGGGGGAGGGAGGGGTGGGAGGGAGAAAAATCTGAAATTGTAAAGCATGTATAAACAAAAGTTGAGAACTATCTTTACATGTAATGGAAAAAATAAAATACCTCATACATTAAAAATAAAAAAAAAAAGAAAGGAGGATTGCAGAAAGGGGCCTCAAGACTAAAAGATAGTCTTGCAGGTTCCCAAAAGTAGATGTAGAAGTAAACTTCAAGGCTAGTAGTCTAGCTAGTCCATGTGTACCAAAAGTTAAAGCTAGTTTGTACTAGACTTGTTTAATCAGCTCATGTATATTAACTGCCAACACCCCAAAGGTGGAGACTACTGCCATTTTCAAACATTTGATGTATGTAATAGGAGGGGGGACATGTTAAGGGGATATATGTAGAAGTGTTCTGGGAAGATTGCCTCATTGGTGGAGGACTAAGAGGAGCACAAAGAGGGTAGGGGCCTTTGCAGTAGGATTAGGAAATAAAGTTTCTAGGGGTGGGGCCAAGATGGTAGAGGAAAGACCTTAAACACAGAGCACTTGCCACAATTACCCTGAAAACAGCAATAAAACAACCCCTGGAGCAGCAAAACACACAAAAAGACAGGCTAAGATTATTTTCCAGCCAAAGATGGCTTAGAGGGGCCTGTGCTGGGATTCAAGAAGAGTCCAAGTCCATGATTGTGCTGACAGAGTCCCCAGGCAGGCTGCACTAGAGAAATTTACCACTTAGCTTCCAAATCAGCTGCAACACCAACATCTTCTAGAACTAGGCTTATGGTTAGGTGAGAGTGCTGAATGCCTGGCTGGGGGGTGGGGAGTGGGGGAAATTCAGGGGTGTCTATGGGACCTAAGGAGAAATTTGGCTATCCTACCCTAGAGGGGAACCAGGAAGAAATCTTGAGCAGTAGGAGGGCCAGGATTGGGAGGGTAACAAGCTTGTCAGAGCTAAGAACCACAGCACAAAATGTTTTGCGGGCTGGTTAATGAGCCAGTTGGCCTAAGGTTATCTTTGGACTAGAGAACAGGTTAGGTGAGAGAAGAAACCTGCTCTCCCTCAAACCAAAACACCTGGGACACTCTGAAGCTTGCGAAAGTGTAGCTTGGAAGTAGGGTCCCACTGTAAGAGGGAGTTAAAAGTCAAGTAAAATACAGCAAGATGAGCAAGCAAAAAAAGTTGAGAACTTTTGAAAGTTTCTTTAGTGACAAGGGAGATCATGGTGCACCCTCAGAAGAGGATAGCAACCTCAGGGCCCCTACATCCAAAGCTTTCAAGAAAAATATGAATTAGTCTCAGGCCATGGAAGCACTCAAAAGGGACTTTGAAGAGAAAGTAGGAGATATAGAAGGAAGATTTAGAGAGGTGGAGGAAAGAATGGAAAGAGAAATGAGAGTGATGCAGAAGAGTCATGAGAAAAAAATCAACAGCTTGAAAAGCCAAACAGAAAAGGAGATACAAAAACTCTCAGAAGAAAATAATTGCCTAAGAATTAGGATTGAACAAATGGAAGCCAGTGACTTTATGAGAAACCAAGACATAGTAAAGCAAATCCAAATGAATTAAAAAATAGAAGGCAATATGAAATATCTCCTTAGAAAAATAGCTGACCTGGAAAAAAGATCCAGGAGAGATAATTTGAAAATCATTGGACTATCTGAAAACTATGACCAAAATAAGAGTTTAGAAAGCATCTTCCAAGAAATTGTCAGGGAAAATTGCCCTGCTTTCTAGAAGCAGAAGGTAAAATAGAAATTGAAAGACTCCCCCCATCACCTTCTGAAAGAGAACCCAAAAGGAAAACCTCCAGGAATAGTATAGCCAAATTCCAGAGCTCCCAGGTCAAGGAGAAAATATTGCAAGCAGCTACAAAAAAAAAAAAAAAAAAAAAAGGAATTCTAATACTGTGGAGCTACAATAAGGATAAAACAAAATCTAGCAGCATCTACATTAAATGACCAGAGGGCATAGAATATGATATTCTAAAGGGCAAAGGAACTGGGACTACAGCCAAAAATCACCTACCCAGCAAAACTGTGTATAATCTTTCAGGGGGGAAATGGGACTTCAATGAAAAAGAGGACTTTCAGACATTCATGAAGAAAAGACCTGAACTGAATAAAAAATTTGACTTTCAAATACAAGATCCTAGAGAAGCATAAAAAGGTAAACAGGAAAAAGAAATCATGAAGGAAGCTAAAAGATTAAACTGTTTACATTCCTACATGGGAAGATGATACTTCTAACTCATAAGAACTTTCTCAGTATTAGGGCAGCTGAAAGGAATACACTTAGAGGACACAGGTCTGAACTGAATATGAGGGAATGATATATGTAAAGCATTCATTTTATGTTTATCCTTGTTTTTTTGTGGGGAAAAAAGGTGGCCTATGTCTGGGGCTGGATTTGGGCTTGGAGCCTCCTGGGTCCAGGGCTGGTGCTTTGTCTACTGTGTCACCTAGCTAACCCATGATGACATCTTTAAAGTAAAGTTAATGGAGAGTGGGCTGGGTGGGGTTGTAGTTTGCACATGGACTTGTTCACGGAAAGACAGGGTTGGTCACTGCTGGGCTCTGCCACCTGCCACCACCATGGAGAACTTCCCAGAGGAGATGGATAAACAGTAGTATTGTCAGAATGAGCTGCTGCATCTGGTGTGGACACTTTTCAATGGCATGAGCATTGAGCTGCCAACAGGGGAGCTCTTTAGCTGGGAGAAGTGACTTCCTCAGCATGCTACCAAAAGAGCTGTGAGAACCTGCCAAAATCCAACATCACAGGGACCCAGGCTGAGGTAGATGTCAAGTGCCCTGTATGCTTTCTGGAATTTGAGGCAGAGCAGACTGCCCTGGAGATGCCTTGTGAGCATCTCTTTCATTCAGACTGCATCATGCCCTGGCTCGGCAAGACCTCTGTGCAGATATGAGCTACCTACAGACAATGAGGACTATGAAGATTACAGGAGAGAAAAGTCAGGGAAGGATCCGGAGATGTGCCTGGATCCAGCTAAAAGGAAGGAACATCTCCTCTCTGTGGTAAAAATTATTTGTGGTAAAGATATATATTGGAAGTTTTAGCTGAATCATTTGAGAGATTGCGCATGCTACTGAAGCGGCTTTTGAAGGACCTCCTTTTTGGGGGAGGAGAATGCGAGGAACTTCTGGTACATGGACTTAAAAGCGAGGGCAGGAAAGGAAGTTCTGGCTCTCTGGCTGCTAAACTTAGCTGTGGCAGCGCACGCGGGTGAGAGGAGTTGAGAAACACATGGTTGGTGTTTGGCTTTGGGTGTGATGATTCTCAGCCTGGCAGGCATTTTGGGATTCAGTGAGTTTTATAAAGGAAAATAAACTAAGCTTATATCTAAGATTATTCATTTGTATTTCTCCTTCCTTATTTCCCTAATTGGTTTCAGCTCTTGTTGTCTAATTAATTCCCAAGCAATAAAGTAAAAAAAAGACCTGATCCATCATAGATTAAAGTTCAGTGGCTCCTTTTTCTTAAGGAAAGTAAAAGGGGGAGATTAATGCTCTGTACATCCAATTTGGCTCTCACATCTCAGACCAGAATGCTTTTGCCAGGGCAAATAAGGCCCTGGCTCTTAAGCAGCTGTGGGCAGACTTGGATGGGAACATTCAGTGCTTCTTCTTGTGTATGATCATCATGGCCTTAATGCTGCCCCTCCTGAAATGGATCATTGTGGCCACCATGGAGTGTCCTGTGAATCTTCATAAACCAGCAGTGTGTCATCAGGGGGCCACAGTCAAAGGCTGGGGGTTTTATCCAAGGCTAGGAGACTAAACTGGATAGTGGGAGAAGAGAAGCTAACCCCACTGAAACCACTGGGCCCCACTGAAGATCTTTGATTGATGCGAGAGTTGACGAAACCATGGGGAGTTCTCTTTCGTGGACTCGACTCCACCAGCCATACCCTTACATGCTAAACCCCCACCCAGGGGTACAAGCTAAATTACCCCTTGCTACATACTACTGAATAAAAGCCCTTCTTGGGTAAAAAAAAAAATTTTTTAATTAAATGAATAAAATAAAGTTGAGGTAAGAGGAATGCACTGGAAGAAAGGGAGAGGTAGATTGGGGAAAAGTAGCTCACATAAAAGAACCAAGAAAAAGCTTAGGGAGGGGAGGGGAAGAGGGGAAAGGAGTAGGAGAGGGAGTGAACTTTGCTATCATCAGAATTGGCTCAAAGAGGCAATAATATACATACTCAAGTGGGTATAGTAATATATTTTGCCCTGAGGGAAAGTGAGAGGGGAAGGAGATGGGGGTGGGGGTGGGGGAGAAGAAGGGAAGGAAGGAAGGGCAGATTGGGGAAGGGAGCAGTAAAAAGCAAAACACTTTCAAAAAGGTGAAAATGTTCTGCATAACTGCACATGTATGACTTATATTGAATTCTTTTATTTCATAGGGAGGGTTGAGGAGGGAGGGAGGAAGAAAATTTAGAACACAATTAGCTCAAAGACCTTAATCTCATCAGAGTGGGCTCAAGGAGGGAATAACATACACACACAATTGGGAGGAGTAATCTATCTAACCCTGCAGAAAAGTAGGAGAGGAAGAGGATAAGGAAGGAAGGGTGAAAGAAGGGAGGGCATAGTGGGGGAGGGGACAGTCAGAAGCAAAAAAGTTTTTGAGGAGGAAGAGGGTAAAAGAAGATAGAAAATAGAGTAAATATTATGGGAAGGGAAAGGGAATAGGATGGAGGGAAATAGTTATGATAATTTGTTTTAATGGTACAACATATGGTACCTACTTTGCTGGGCTATTGTGAAGAAAATTCTATATAATTTCTAAATGCTATATAAAAGTTATGATGAACAGGATGCTATCAGAAAAAACCTGGAAAGACCCACATGAATTGAAGCAGAGTGAAATGTACTATATACAAAATAACAGCAATACTGTATGATCATCTGCTGGGAAGCATGTTTTTATTTTCAGCAGTGCAATGATCCAATATAACTCTGAAGGACTTATGAAAATTGCAATCCATCTACAGAGAAAGAACTGATGGTATCTGAAAATAGATTGAAGCATAATTTTTTTGACAGTTCCTTAATCTGAACTTTTGTTTTTATCTGTTTTCTCTCACAACCTAGTTAATGTGATGTTTTCCATGACTACTCATGTATAACTTATATTGAATTGCTTGAGTTGTTAGGGGTAGGAGGTGGGAAGGGAGGGAAGAAGGGAAGTTGTAACAAAAAGTTTTTAAAAATTGATGTCAAAATTTGTTTTTACATGTAATTTGGAAAATAAAATTCTAAACAGAAAAAAATAGAAAAAAAATAAAGGATTAGGGATTAAAAAGAATAGTTTGCTGTGGCAAAGCATGCCACTCTTCTAGAGTGTGTGCCCATTCTTGCAAGAATGTAATAAAGCCTTCATATATTCACCAAAAAGGAAAGTCCAGTATTTTTATTTCTGACAATCCTGACTTTGGGCCCAGTGCTCTACCTACTGCACCTTCTAGTTGCTTTTAGAGCATTATAAAAATAGTGTACCTTTTACTTGTTTGGGGGGGCTTTTTGTGGGGCAATGAGGGTTAAATAACTTGCCCAGGTCACACAGCTACTAAGTGTCAAGTGTCTGAGGCTGCGGATTTGAACTCAGGTACTCCTGAATCCAGGGCCTGTGCTTTAGCCACTGTGCAATTAGCGCCCCCAAGAGTGTACCTTTTAAAAGAACTGCCTGGGGTATGGGGTACACAATTTGTGGCCTTGTGATGAAGCTAAATGATTCACATGAGCATCTGCTTCTTGGCCTCACTGTGCTCTGATGAGAGCACTATGGTAAGTGGAGGTAGCATGGTTCTGTTGAATGCTCACTGAATAGGAATTTGGAGATCTGGCGCCTGGAGACCAACAATCCCTTGGTAAATATGTTACGGTGGGGATTCCTTTCATGTATAGGTTGGGGCAGAACTAAGGAAAGAGAGCAATAGTCATATAAGAGGGCTCTGCTTCTTGGATTGATTCAGAACATTTCGGAATCTGGTAAAACAGCAAGTTTGTCTTGGGCTCCTTGACTAATAGTGATGTGGGATGGAATTAGGGTCAAATTGATCATGAGTCATCCCAAAAGAATTGTGAGACTCAGTGCCTCAGTTTCCCAAGTTTTATTGCAATACTGTGAGTGATCAAGGGAGAACACCATAAAAAGTGGAAAGGATATCTCTCGAATAGTAAAAGGAAAGACAGTTATCTTTTAGTATGGATAAATTGATTATCAGTCTCATTATAATAATAATCTCCACCTTTGGGGAGGTACAGAGGAGGGCCCCTTCCTTCTCATTATAATAATCTCCACCTTAGGAGGTACAGGGGCGGGCTCTTCCTTCTCATTATAATATTCTCCACCTTGGGGTGTTTCAGGGGAGGGCTTATCCTAATTTGGAGTTCCTGGGGTCCTAGCCACCCCCCGAGGCAGGTACCTTTTTCAGTGGAGCTGGTTTTTGGGGGTTTAACAGTCCCAAGGTGAATCTGGGAACAAATCTGGCCTTTTATGTGCATGTCTCTTTCTGGTTCCATGACTAGTTTCAAACATAATCATTTTTCTTTAGAATTTCTATACCCTTGTCATTTTATCATTGCTATTGTCTTCAGGTCTGCTCAGCCTAGGTCCCTCTGTTCCCGTTATGGGTACTGATTATGTGGGTATGAAAACCCAGTATACTACTTGTAAGTTATCCATTAACTGGGGGTCTGACTCCCTTTTAGAGCTAATATCTGAATGGCTTGGGTCTTAGGTGTTCTATTAACCCCCTTTTGCTTGCTACATCAATAGTACTGACATTTAAATAGGTATACTGACCATACAACTCATGAAGTGCTACCTTAAGGGACGACATGTTATCCCCATTTTACAGAAGAAGAAAAAATTATGGTTTGAGTGCTCAAATAACAAAGAGGTGCCAGTGCTTGAATTGGAACACAGGTCTTCCTAAGCCAAGTTTGACACTGTTCACCATAGCAAGCTACTCTGAAAGCAGGGCCTATGTTATATCTATTTGTGTATCCCTGGTGGCTAGCACCTTGCTTTGACGACATACAGACTTTCAAAATTGAATTGAATTATAAATTGATTTCTGAAATAAGTATTGTCTAGCTGCACCCAGTTCTCCCACATCACTTCAGGGCTCTATTCAGTAGAGTTGTGAGCAGTAGAAAGTTTAAGAATCATAAGAATTGGAAAAGCTTTCATATTCGTAACTATCTCACTCTTAGGATAAACCTGCCTTGTGTTTTTATAGGTAAAGAAAATGAATCCTTGCAGTGAAGTCTATTTGAAAGAAAGGAGTGTGGGAGGTTTAGAGCAGAATGATTATTTTTTTTAATCCCTTAAAAATCAAATGAGCCAAAACAATACCCAATTAACAGGCCCAAAGCCTCTCCTTCTACTAAGTAAAGGAGTAATTAGTTTAGTGATAGATAACACTTCCCCTTGCTTAGGATATTTGCATAGTTGATTGCATGTTTGTCTCCTGCACCAAGGGAAGGCAAGAGCTTCAATGCTTATGCCTTAACCCTTCCTGCTCCCCAAATGAAATGATGCTAGCGGACACTTGGAGCCCCACGCATTAACCGTCATCCCAGCACAAATACGCAAACAGTATAATTCAACTGGCATTCTTGCTATGGGCCTAACCTTGAGAAAATAAAAATTCTCAGGACCCTATCCCCCTTTTGGTGGGCTCTCTTCTCTGGGTTTCCATGAAATGGCTCCTTCTTCATTCTCAAGGTGCCAGATTATCATACATGTCATGCTCATTATTCAGTTAACCGATCCTTTTACTCTGTAAATTGTAGTGATTCCCAATCTGGTCTTGGACCAACTATAAACTCTTCTGTTCAACTTTTAAAGCTCCTCACAAACTGTCCCAGAACTTCTATAATAGATGTATTGTACCTGATTCTTTTCTACACACTCTATGATACAGTAATCCTGGCCTTCTTTCTGTTTCTCAAACAAGATATTCCATCTCTCTTCTCCATGACTTTACATGGGCCATTGTCCTTCATGCCTAGAATGATCTCCAACTTCACCTTTCTAGGTTCCTTCATGACTCATTCTGAGTATGAACTTTTTTTTTTTTTAAAGTGGGGCAATGAGGGTTAAGTGACTTGCCCAGGGTCACACAGCTAGTAAGTGTCAAGTGTCTGAGGCTGGATTTGAACTCAGGTACTCCTGAATCCAGGGCCGGTGCTTTATCCACTCCGCCACCTAGCTGCCCTGAGTATGAACTTTCTAAGGCTTTTTCTAAACCTTCACACACTCACTCACACACCAACTGTTATTGCCATCCCCTCCAAGGTTACCATTTGTCTGTTTCATATTTGTTTTGTATAGACCTATATAGGGAAGCTAGGTGGTGTAGTGGATAGAGCTGGGCCTAGAGTCAGGAAAATTCATCTTTCCAAGTTCAAATCTGGTTTCTGACACTTACTAGCTGTATGACCTTGGGCAAATATCACTTAACCCTACTTGTCTCAGTTTCCTCAAGGAAATGGCAAACTAGTCCAGGATCTTTGCCAAGAAAACCCCAGATGGGATCAGAAAGCCAGACACAACTGAAATGAGAAAACAAAATAGACCTATATATGAGCATATTGTAACCTCTTCTCTAATAAGGAATAAATCCCTTTAGCACAAAGAGGGTTTCCTTTTGGCCTTTGTTTTCTCTTTGCCTAGCACAGTGCCTGTATTTCACAACACTTGCTTATTGATTAGCTTTGTTTCCTCATCTATAAAATGAAAATGTTGGACTAGATAAATTCTAAGGGCCATTCCAGCTCTGAATCCTGATCTATAGCCCCAATCTTCAGGAATGAGAATTATTCCAGGTTAAGGCAAAATTATACATGTTATTTTCAAAATTAAAAAATCAATTATTATTCTCAATCAATAGGCATAACACATAAGTACTATATAATCCACTGGAAGAAAGTGATCAATCACAGAGGGAAATCTAAAGGCCCAGAATAAAAAGAAAAAACAACCAAAAATTGAGGAAAATCAAATTGAGTGATTTTTATTTATTATATTATTTTTTTTCATCTTAGGGAAAAGAAAATACCTTTAAGAAAAATATTATAAAATGGACATCAGAAGAAAGAAAAGATTTCCAGAAGGTTTCTCTCTCTTTAATTGGTGTTAATTTAGATACCAGCTAAAAAGAAATCAGAGTACATATATAGATCTATATCTATCTCTATAGATATAGATATATACACATATATATGTGCATGTATATATGCATCTATGTCATATATATATATATATGTATATATATGAATGTATCCTATATAGAGATAGATATACATGGGATTTGAAAGTTATACCATTGATGTGAAGAGCATTATAAGAGTTTATTATACTGTGAAAAGGCTGATGTAGAAACAGGAATGCAATGGAATTGTTGTTTTTATTGTTGTTCAGTTGTTTCAGTCAAGTCTGACTCTTTGTGACCTCATTTGGGGTTTTCTAGGCAGAAATACTGGAGTTGTTTGCCATTTTATTCTCCAGCTTGTTTTACATATAAGGAAACTAAGGCAAGCAGGGTCAAGTAACTTTCCCAGGATCAAACTGCTAGTAAGTGTCTGAAGCCAGATTTGAACTCACAAAAAATAGTCTTCTTGACTTTAGGCCTGGCATTCTATACACTGCACCACCTATCTGTATCAGAGGAATTATTATTGTACTATAAGAAACAAGGCATGTGATAAATATAAAGAAGTTGGAGGAGTTGGGGTTAGATAAAATGATGCAAAATGTACTCAGTAGAATAAAGAAAACAGTATACTTAATGACAACAACAATGTAAATGGAAAGAAAAACAACAACAAAACATTCAACACTGAAAACTATGAAATTATGACCAATCTTGACCCCAAAGAAGAGATATGAGAATGTACCTCCTTCCCTTCTTCATAGAAGTGAGGAAGAACATTGTGAAACACTACCTATGATATCAGATTTCTTGGCGTATTTTTAGATTTAATGATTTTCTCTTTTTCATATTTTTTCTTTAATTTTATTATTAAATTAAATTTTATTATATGTTCATTAATTCAATATTACATGATAGTATAATACCAATATAATATTTAAGGGATGGCTCTCTGGATGGGGGGAAAAAGGAGCGATACGTTGGAAAATATAGGTAATATAAAAACAAAAACAAAAAATGTCCCTAGAATTAAAAGAAAATAATTAAGGATATTTTAATAGTAAAAAAATATTTAAATGTATTTTTTTAAATGTAATTCTGTATTCACCAAAGCAAACTTCAGATAATTAAATTTGATTTTCTGAGTAGAGTGGTCTACTTAGAAAATTACAGATCTTGGTTGTTAAACCAGATAAATGTCCCTTTGCAAATCAGTAAATTCAATTAAGCAAGTATTTATTAAGTACTTCCTCTGTAAAAGATGCAGTCTAAGATTCTAGTGGAACCATGCTAGGTGGTTGCTTTCTGATTTTTAAAAAAATTGTCATTCTGATTTACAAATATATCATCTATGAAATTAATTAGTCCACACATTGGAAACTACTTAGAGTTGTGTTTCCTCCATGGCAGCTATTCCAAAAGTATACTCTGGAGACTTTCAGGGTTTTCCAATATCCTTTCCTGGGGTCCCAAAAATGAAAACTGTTTTCATAATAATGCAAAGATGTTTTAATTTCTGATAAAGAAAATATCAATAGATATAACACACACACACACACACACACACACACACACACACACACACCCCTAATAAATAGTTTTTAAGCGTGTAAAGTGGGGGGGGGCAGCTAGGTGGCACAGTGGATAGAGCACCGCCCCTGGATTCAGGAGGACCTGAGTTCAAATCCAGCCTCAGACACTTGACACGTACTAGCTGTGTGACCCGAGGCAAGTCACTTAACCCCAATTGCCTCACACACACACACAAAAATGTCTAAAGAGAGTAAAGGGGTGCAGAGTCCAACAATTTTGAAAACCTTTGCTCTAAGGGAAATGCTTCTTGTGGGCATGAGAAGCTATCTATAAGCTGATTTGAGAGAAGTTAGAAGGCAAGTCCAATCTTGAGTGTTACTGCCCGCAACTTTTGGTCCCACTACTGGGCATATGCCAGAAGGAAGTCAAACAGAAATAAAGGTTTGATGTATACTGAAATGGAGCAGCTACATGGTCCAGTGGATAGAGTGCTGGGCCTGGAATCAGGTGTTCAAATCTGGTTTCAGACACTTACTAGCTATATGACCTTGGGCAAGTGTCATTTAACCCTGTTTACCTCAGTTTCCTTATCTATAAAATGAGCTGGAAGAAGGAAATAACAAACTACCCCAGTATCAGTAAACCACTCCAGTATCTTTTTCAAGAAAATCCCAGTCAGTTCACCATGGTGATCTGTTCCTCGGCCATATATTTCTTTCCTAATAAATCTCTTTTTATTTTACAAGATTCATGATGAGCCTCAAATTCTTTGGGTGAGCTAGCCACACACACACATACACCCCTCCCCCTACCCACATCCAGGTTGCAAGTCCCCTCTGATGTATTAGGCAATAAAGGGGTTAACAGAAAAACTTAAGACTCAAGCTTTAATTCAGATATGAGCTCTAAGATGGATTCAGATCCCAGTTAATGGATACCTTACAAGTCAGGATGCTAGATTATCGTAGGCACAGTGATCAATACCCATAAGGGGTCATATAACAATAAGACACAAGACAGGGTATAGATACTCTCATGAAAAATGAAGATGTTTCAAAACTAAGCATGGGAATTAGAAAGAGATATGTGCAGAAAAGGCCAAATTTGTCCCCACTTTCACCTTATGACATGTAAACCCCCAAAACACACCTCCACTGAAAAAGGTACCTACCTCAGGGGTTGGTTTAGGACCCCAGGAACTCCAAATCAGGATTAGCCCTCCTCTGTACCTCCCAAAGGTGGAGATTATTATAATGAGACTGATAATCAATTTATCCATACTATAAATATAACTATCTTTCCTTTCCTTATTTGAGAGATACCTTTTCATTATTCTGGTTCTCTCCCTGTGGTCACTCACAGTATTGCAATAAAACTTGGGAAACTGAGTCACTGAGTCTTGTAATTCTTTTGGGACAACTCATGATCAATTTGACCCCAAATTCAGCCCACATCATTTAGAGTAAACAAACAACCATAAAATATTACTTCTTTCTCACCAGCCCACCTCAGATATGAGGTAGGGCAGTACATGACTGATAAACAATATCAAGATCTTCAGGATGATATACAAGATATAGATGGGTGTTGAATATCTTACTGATGTCCCATTATTCCAAAATCCCCTCCCTGTTGTTGTATTTCCCTCCCAGTTCTTTGTAATGAATGCCTTTCCCTCCCTTTTGTTTTGTAAAGATACAAAAGAGCAGTCTTCTCTTACTGCAGTGGGACAGGTCACCATGGTGATCTGTTCTTGGCCATATATTCTTCTCCTAATAAATTTATTTTTATTTTATGAAAAAGAAAATTCCCAAATGAGACCATGAAAATTTGGACATGACTGAACAACAACAAAAATATAAATATTACAAAATATTTATATAAACACTTTGTGGTAGCAAAGAACTGGAAATAAAGTGGGAACTCATCAATGGAAAATGGCTTAATACTCTGTGGCTTTTGAATATGATAGAATGTTATTGTGCAATAGCAAATGAGGAATATGAGGAATTCAAAGATACCTGGGAAGATTTTTATGAACTGAGGCAGAAAGAACAAAAAGAAAAAAACTAAAGGAATAATTTACATAGTGACTGCAAAAATGTAAATGAAAATATCACTATAAGGAAGCTGAACTGTGAGTAATGGAAAAGCTAGTGAAGCTCCTGAAGAAGAGATGAAAAACCGTAGTTACTTCTTGAGAGAAGAGATGTAAGAGACATTATTGAGACATGGGCTCTGTATTGGATGTTTCTGTATGTTTATCTTTGTCATATGAGATTGTTCTATCTGGATCAGATTGGCAAATAACTGAGACATGAAAACAAAAGGCATCAACAAAATTTGAAGAGACAGAGACAGAGAGGCAAAGAGAGAGAAGTCCAGTACCGGGAATTGTGTTGGTTTTTATGTAGGACCTTATCCTATTCTACTATCCTGACATTGGATGTCTCCCCCAGACCAAAAATGTCAAATGTGGCCTGATGTGAACTACAATAATCTCAAGTTCTAATGAATCACATTCAAATGTAATTGGGAAATATTTGACAAGAGAAAAAAAATACAATAAAACATAGACAATACTACACTGAAAACTAAGCTAATATGTGACCCACAAGGATCTTTATTATGGCTTAGTGGTCCCATTTCTATTTGAGTTTGATACCACTTCTCCAGACCCTACCTTCTTAAACTGTGGGTCATGACCCCATATGGGGTCACATAACTGAATGTGGGGGGTCACGAAAAATTTGGCAACAGTAAAAGTTTATGTATACCTATTTTATATACCTACATAACTGGGGTCACATAAAAATCTTTGGGGCAAAAAGGGGATGCAAATGGAAAAAGTTTAAGAAGCCCTACTCTAGACTAGTGATACTAAAATAGGCTGTGATGTGTCTGAGTACAGTGAGGACCAGACTAAAATGTAATTGAGTAATAATTAGCATAATAAGCAAAAATATAGCATAACATAGATTATGTTAATATGTGTTTCTTTCTAAATCAATATGGCCTACAGAGATTCTTATGAATGGCTTAGTGGCCCCCATTTCTACTTGAGTTTATTCTCACTTCTGTAATTCTATTGATCAAGGTAGTTACTCACTTCTCATCTGAACTTGACCTATTATTTCTCTAGCCATCAGTTCAGCAGCTGACAACCATTCTCTAGATACATATTACTAAATATCATATACAAAGCCAATACTTCTGATTCAGGATTTTCTAAGCAACAACACTGCAGTCATGCTGTGAGACCATGGCATATACTTCCCTTGGTGCATTTTGAAGAAATAGTTTACTAAATCATTTTACCCAAGTTGGATTAGGCCTAGGTGAAAAACCTCCAGTTTCTAAATGTACAAACTGAGAGACTGAAGTCTAAAGCAGAGCTAACCAACCCTGAGACTATCACATTTGTAAAATGAAAAGACCAACTTTTCTTCAAAGAATTCAAAGCTAATTCTTTTAAAGTAGAATTTCACCTTCTGCCAAAGAGTAGCAATGATATGTGTTTAAGGTTGACTACTATTGTTTTGTCTGGTTAATTTCTTAATATAAATCTTAACAATCTCTTTTGTAGTTGGAACTTTTCAAATTACTTTCAAGGGATCATTAAATCTTGGCAGTTGAAAAAAGCTTAATTATCATGCCACCATTATTTTATTTTATTCGTTAGAGAATGGCACTGCTGTTGAAATCAAGGTCATTGGTTTGTTCTCCCACATCAGTCAAGTTTGCTGTGTGCTTAAGGCCCTTATAAAGTGATGATCTCATCTCCTAGCATCTTCTAAGATCAGCTTATGCTATATATCAAGTTAAATGTTTCCAATCAACAGTTTAATTACCTAAGATCATAGTTGATATCCCTGAATTCTCCATATCCCATTGTCTAGGAGAGATTGACTATAGATCCAATGTTGCCAACAGTTAACAGAAGCACCATCTTCTGGTGATCAATACAAACATTAGGCACATAATGCTTAAGGCATATAGCAAACAACATTCGTTTATTGTCTGTTATGTGCCTGGCACTGTACTAGGCTCAAAGGAGATAGGAATACAAAAGCAAGACAGACTCTGTACTCAAGGAATTTATATTATAGAAAGTATTAGTAATGGCTAACCGGACATGCTTTAAATGCAATGTACACACAGAAACAGACCCATAATGATACCAAATATTACTCAACAAATCCTTTCATGATCTGGAAAGCATGTATAATACCTTATTTATACAATGAGATAATCTATGTAAAGCCTTTGCAAATAACAACAACAAAAAAATCTATTTAAATTACTGGTATTAGTGATAGCAGTCAGAGGAAACATGGTGTAATGAATAAAAAAGGGATATTTAGTCCAGGAGACTTAGATATCAGTTCTGTCTATTACACAAACTAGATATTAGAAATGACACAACCCTCAGTGCTCCAGACAGTTCTCTAAGATGATAAAATCTAAAAAGGTAGCAATCTGCATTGGTAAAGGAAGTCTCTAATGAAGAGGAGGAAGAAGAGGAAGGAGAAGGAAGACAGAGGGGGAGGGAGGAAGAAGAGGGGGAGAGTAATAGCCATAATAATAGTATACCCCAAGGACTATGTCATGCCTGCATACAATAAGAATTCAATAAATGTCTTTAAAATACTGAACACCTCATGCTAAACTCTGAAATTTGCATTCAGGAAAAAAAAATGGCACATTTTTCAAATACTCTTGGAAGTCTAAATTCCTTTGTATTTGTGATATCAGAGATGGATGACCAATCAGATACATCTGAAGAAGACTCCTTCCCTCCCTAAAGTATCTGGACCAGTTTTGCATAGCCTTGTTGTACGGAGGACCAGTTCTTCAACTGGAATAATTGGAGGATCGAATTAAAGCATAGCAAAACCTAGGTAACAGGGCAGTGAGAGACCTCACACTCATGTCATCAATCCTTATTCTTTTCCTGCTAGGCCTAAAGATGATCACATCCAAATCTGGGACCCTGTGCTTTTGTCATGCTTTTAAATTTTTGCTTCCTCCCCACCTTTCTCCCTTCTTCATGACACCATAAGTATATAAAGTTAAGTTAACTTCCCTTATGTGAGATAAAATGTGTCCATAATTAAGGCTTATGGATATTGAGCATTATTGATGGGTTCATTTCTTCTGTGGAAATTTTTAAATCCCACCCCCAATCCCCCCCAGAAATAGCTGCAACAAACTGGAACATATATACACTTCCTACCCCACAAGTTTGTTGTAAGGAAACGACCCTGCTGTCCTTGAAATGCTATAAAAACATAAAGTAGTAGTAGCAGAAGCACCAGCAATAATAGTAGTAATAGTATCAGAAATTCTTGATAGAGGCAACTGGACTGAGAATAAGACCTAATACAGAGATCAGTAAGTAATCAAAAAATGTCTTTTGCTGCTGTTGCTGATAGTTTTATATCATATAAGGCACCCAGCTTACAAACCCATTACAATCTACTTACCTCTAAAGCTAAGAAATATATCATTTCCTTTATCCTTTGTGGTTGTGGTTTAATTTCAGAATAGAATCCAGCTAATATATGGGGCTTTCCTTGTCTTTTCCCACAGAGAGTTCGATGATTATCAAATATTGACAAAACTATTATCTGTTGCTTGTCATCAGCTATGTGAGACAATCTTTTCCTTAGGCATTGAGTCACAGAATCATATGGCTACATTTTCTTCTCCCAACCTCTGGTACTTTACATACTTTGTATTAAAAAGGCCACCCCACTTATTGTATTATTCAGTAACATCCTGCATTTGACACTTTGAATCACCTGAATACTTTCTCCCAAAGATTTCTCCTTCATTCATACCTTCTGTTTTCCCTTCCTCCATTCCTTTGATCTTTTTTCCTTCCTTTTCTCCTTCCTTCCCTCCTCTTTCCCTTCCTTCATTGCTTCCTCTCCTTAAGTTATAGTTACTGTGCTTATTAAATCACAGTTTTATACTTTGATTTTATTCGAAAAGAAAATGTGTTATTGATTCCTTTCATAACAATCATAGGATCATAGATTTAGAACTTGATGGGACTTTAGAAGCCAACTAGTTCAACTCTCTCATTTTAGAGATGAGGAAAATGAAGCCCCAAAAGTTTAAGTGACTTCCTAAAAATCACAATGGTGCCCTTTACAGAAATGAAAGAAAAAGGATTTGAACTCCGGTCTTCTGACTCCAAATCCAGTATACCACCTTCCAGTATATAGCTACCTGGAGAAATGGATAGAGTGCTGGGCCTGGCATCAGGAAATCCTGAATTCAAATCTACCTTAAGACATTTACTAGCTGTGTGACCCTGGGCAAAGTCACTTAACCACTGTCTGCCTCAGTTTCCTGAACAGTAAAATGGTATAATAATAATAGCACCTACCTCACAGGGTTGTTGTAAGAATCAAATGAAGTAAGATTCATAAAGCAATTAGAACAGTATCTGGCCTATAGTATGTACTTCATAAATGCTTATTCTATCCATCCACCAATCCATCCATCCATCCATCGTACCATGATGCTTCTCTACAGATCTCCTGATTAATCCTCTATGTTCTGGTTATGCTCATTTGTCTGGATTCAACCAAGTGTGCGTCCAACCCTAGGATTATGTTCATCCTCATATACAAGATCTGCCAACAGAATTTTTCATCCTGAGAACTTCTTTAATCTTTTTTTTTTTTTTGTGAGGCAATTGGGGTTAAGTGACTTGCTCAGGATCACACAGCTAGTAAGTGTCAAGGGTCTGAGGCCGTATTTGAACTCAGATCCTCCTAAATCCAGGGCCAGTGCTCTATCTACTGTGCCACCTAACTGCCCCAGAACTACTTTAATCTTAACCTGGCTAGACATAGCCAGAGATACAGATACAGATTTATTAACTCAAGTTCAAAGTATAAAAAAACAGCAACAACAACAACAAAACACAGGACACTTCAACTTTAGGAAACTTCTGATTTTTTTCCAAGAAAAATAAAGTCAACCCTTGATTTCATTTAGTCAACGCACCTACATTTCTGTTCCCTTTTGCTATATGACTTTGTAATTTAGTGGGAAATCTATTTAGACTGAAAGCATATGGCCTTTTTACCTCTGCTCCCGATTAATCTTTGCAAAGATGTGTGGGCCTCTGTTTATTTTTCTTGGAAATTGCCTCTGTACTTCAAATGAAAGTCTCTGAACACCAGGGAAGAATGAAGAAATGAAAGAGAGAAAATTAAATCGAGCAAAACAAGTATACTGTGTAAATGGATTTTGTTTTCCATTCATGAGATGATTGTGATGTGAAGGTATGTTTATTAAATCCTTTTCTGGAAGCTAAATTAGTTTAAAAGGGACAGAGCTTGACTTCATGTCTCTTTGCTACATCTATTCATTACAGAGCAAAGGCAACCCTGGAATAACTTTGGGAATAGAGGACTTTGAGAATGTCTTCTCACCATCTCTGCACTTACCCTAAGCCTTTCCTTTCTTTGAAGAGCTAGCTCAAGTCCCCTGTGAACACTAATTCTAGCTTCTGAGCTCCCTCCTTTGAATTTATATTGAACCTCTGTCATTTATTTTGTAAATATCACACCCACTTACATACATTCCCTTTGGACTGGTGGTAGTACTACACTGAAAAGAATTCTGGGTTTGGAGTCAAAAGACCTGGATTTGAATACTGGTTCTACTGTGACTCTAAGCAACTCACTTAAGCTCTCTTTCCTTCAGCAACTTCATTATTCAAATGGACAAGCTTCTAAATCCTGATGCTTGGTATCGTTAATTATTTTCATACATAGGTATCTTAAACAAGTGTGCCTCCTACTGTCTAACTGAGGGAGACAAGGTAGTATATTCTCCTGGAGTACAGGAATCATATCTTCTATTTCTATATCCTACATGGTGCCTTGTGTTGCCTGCACATTTTTTTTAATGTATAAGGTATTTTATTTTTTCCGTTACATGTAAAGATAGTTCTCAACTTTTGTTTATACAAGCTTTACAATTTCAGATTTTTCTCCCTCCCTCCCCCCCTCCCCCCTCCCCTAGACAGCAGGTAATCTGATATAGGTTATATCTATATATCTCTATACATATACATATAGATATATATATACACACACATATATATACACATAATAACATTAATCCTATTTCTACATTAATCCTGTTACAAGAGAAAGAATCAGAGCAGTGATGCAAAACCTCAAAATAGAAAAAAAAAACCCAACATCACCCAAAACAAAAGAAATAATATGGTTCAATCAGCATCTATACTCCACAGTTCTTTCTTTCTTTTTTTTTTTTCTTGGATTTGGAGATCCTCTTCTATCATGAGTTCCCTGGAACTCTTCTGTACCATTGCATTGGTGAGAAGAATATAGTCCATCACAGTAGGTCAACACTCAATGTTGATGATACTGTGTACAATGTTCTTCTGGTTCTGCTCATCTCACTCATCATCAGCTCACGTAAGACCCTCCAGGTTTCTCTGAACTCTTCCTGCTCATCATTTCTTACAGCACAATAGTATTCCATTGTATTCTTATACCACAACTTGTCCAGCCATTCCCCAATTGATGGGTACCCCCTCAACTTCCAATTCCTTGCTGCCACGTAAAGAGCAGCTATAAATATTTTTGTACATGTGGGTCCCTTTCCCCCTTCCATGATTTCTTTGGGCAAAAGACCTAAAAGTGGAATTGCTGGGTCAAAGGGTATGCACAGCTTTATTGCCCTTTGGGCATAATTCCAAATTGCTCTCCAGAATGGTTGGATCAGCTCACAGCTCCACCAACAATGCATTAGTGTTCCAATTTTCCCACAGCCTCTCCAACATTTATTATCTTCCTTTTTTGTCATTTTAGCCAATCTGATAGGTGTCAGGTGGTACCTCAGAGTTGTTTTAATTTGCATCTCTCTAATCATTAGAGATTTAGAGCATTTTTTCATATGGGAATAGATAGCTTTGGTTTCTTCATCAGAAAACTGCCTGTTCATATCCTTTGACCATTTCTCAATTGGGGAATGACTTGGATTCTTATAAATTTGATTTAATTCCCTATATATTTTAAAGATGAGGCCTTTATCAGAAGCACTGGCCTCAAAAATTGTTTCCCAGTTTTCTGCCTCCCTTCCAATTTTGGATGCATTGCTTCTGTTTGTACAAAAATTTTTTAATTTAATATAATCAAAATCATCCATTTTGCATTTTATAATATACTCTATCTCTTGTTTGGTCAAAAACTGTTCTCCTTTCCAAAGATCTGATAGGTACACTATTCCTTTCTCTCCTAATTTACCTATGGTATCACCTCTTATGTCTAAATCATGTATCCATTTTGACCTTATTTTAGTATAAGGTGTCAGATGTTGGTCTATGCCTAATTTCTGCCATACTATCTTCCAGTTTTCCAAGCTGTTTTTGTCAAATACTGAGTTCCTATCCCAGAAGCTGGAGTCTTTGGGTTTATCAAACACTACATTACTAGTGTCATTTACTACTGCATTTCCTGAGCCTAGCCTATTCCATTGATCTACCACTCTATTTTTTAGCCAGTACCAGATAGTTTTGTTGACTGCCGCTTTATAGTAAAGCTCCAGGTTGGGTACCGCTAACCCACCTTCCTGTGAATTTTTTTTCATTATTTCCCTGGATATTCTTGATTTTTTGTTTTTCCAGATGACTTTTGTTATTATTTTTTCTAGCTGTATAAAATAATTTTTAGGTAGTCTGATTGGTATGGCACTGAATAAGTAAATTAATTTAGGCAGTATTGTCATTTTTACTATATTAGCTCTGCCTATCCATGAGCAATTGATATCTTTCCAATTATTTAGATCTGATTTGATTTGTGTGAAGAGTATTTGGTAGTTGTGTTCATAGAGTTCCTGGGTTTGTCTTGGCAAGTAGACTCCCAAGTATTTTATATTATCTACCATTACTTTAAATGGAATTTCTCTTTCTATCTCTTGCTGCTGGACTTTGTTGGTCATGTATAGAAATGCTGATGATTTTTGTGGATTTATTTTATATCCTGCTACTTTGCTAAAGTTGTTAATTGTTTCAAGTAATTTTTGAGTTGATTCTCTAGGATTCCTTAAGTATACCATCATATCATCTGCAAAGAGTGATAATTTTGTTTCCTCCTTGCCTATTCTGATTCCTTTAATTCCTTTCTCTTCTCTGATTGCTAAAGCTAACATTTCTAGGACAATATTAAATAATAGGGGTGATAATGGACATCCCTGTTTCACCCCTGATCTTATTGGGAAGGCCTCTAATTTATCTCCATTGCATATAATACTTGCTGATGGTTTTAGGTAGATACTGTTTATTATTCTAAGGAAAGCTCCACCTATTCCTAAACTCTCTAGTGTTTTTATTAGGAATGGGTGCTGTACTTTGTCAAAAGCTTTCTCTGCATCTATTGAGATAATCATATGATTTTGGTTGGTTTTCTTATTGATGTGGTTGATTATGTTAATAGTTTTCCTAATGTTGAACCAGCCCTGCATTCCTGGTATAAATCCCACCTGGTCATAGTGTATTATCCTGGTGATCACTTGCTGTAATCTCCTTGCTAATATCTTATTGAAGATTTTAGCATCAATATTCATTAGGGAAATTGGTCTATAATTTTCTTTCTCTGTTTTTGCTTTGCCTGGTTTTGGTATCACCACCATATTTGTGTCATAAAACGAATTTGGTAGGACTCCTTCTTCACCTATTTTTTGAAATAATTTGTATAATATTGGAATTAATTGTTCTTTAAATGTTTGGTAAAATTCACCCATAAACCCATCTGGCCCTGGGGATTTTTTCTTAGGGAGTTCATTAATAGCTTGTTCAATTCCTTTTTCTAATATGGGTTTATTTAAGGATTTTATTTCCTCTTCAGTTAACCTGGGCAGTTTGTATTTTTGTAAATATTCATCCATTTCATTTAGATTGTCAAATTTATTGACATACAGTTGGGCAAAATAATTCCTAATTATTGCTTTAATTTCCAGTTCATTGGTGGTAACATCACCCTTTTCATTTTTGATACTGGTAATTTGGTTTTCTTCTTTCTTTTTTTTAATCAAATTAACCAATATTTTATCTATTTTATTGGTTTTTTCATAAAACCAGCTCTTAGTTTTATTGATTAATTCTATAGTTTTTTTTGCTTTCAATCTTATTAATTTCTCCTTTAATTTTCAGGATCTCTAATTTAGTGTCTAATTGGGGATTTCTAATTTGTTCTTTTTCTAGCTTTTTAAGTTGCATGCCCAATTCATTAATCTCCTCTTTCTCTTTTTTATTCATGTAAGCATTTAGAGCTATAAATTTTCCCCTAAGCACTGCTTTGGCTGCATCCCATAGATTTTGGTATGTTGTCTCATTATTGTCATTCTCTTGGATAAAGTTATTGATTGTTTCTATGATTTCTTGTTTGGCCTATTCATTCTTTAGAATGAAATTATTTAGTTTCCAATTGATTTTCATTCTTCTTTTCCCTGGCTCTTTCTTACATGTAATTTTTATTGCATCATGATCTGAGAAGGATGCATTTACTATTTCTGCCTTTCTACATTTGACTATGATGTTTTTGTGCCCTAATACATGGTCAATTTTTGAAAATGTGCCATGTACTGCTGAGAAAAAGGTATATTCCTTTCTATCCCCATTCAATTTTCTCCAGACATCTATCATGTCTAAGTTTTCTAGTAATCTATTCACCTCTTTCACTTCTTTCTTATTTATTTTTTGGCTAGATTTATCTAATTCTGAGAGGGGGAGATTCAGATCCCCCACTAGTATAGTATTACTGTCTAATTCCTCTTGTAACTCATTTAACTTCTCCTCTAAGAACTTGGATGCTATACCACTTGGCGCATACATATTTAATATTGATATTACTTCATTATCTATAGTACCTTTAAGTAAGATGTAATTTCCTTCCTTATCTCTTTTAATGAGATCTATTTTTGCCTGCACTTTGTCTGAGATAAGGATTGCTACCCCTGCCTTTTTTACTTTAGCTGAGGCATAATATATTCTGCTCCAGCCTTTTACCTTTACTCTGTGTGTATCTCTCTGCTTCAAATGTGTTTCTTGTAAACAGCATATTGTAGGGTTCTGGTTTTTAATCCACTCTGCAATTCGCTTCCGTTTTATAGCAGAGTTCATCCCATTCACATTCACAGTTATTATTACTGACTGTCTATTCCCCTCCATTCTATTTACCCCCTTTGTACTTTTCCCCCCTTCTTTCACCCTATTCCTCCTCACCGAAGTTTTACTTCTTACCCCTGCGTCCCCCGATCTGCCCTCCCTTTTTATCACCCCCCTCTCTTTTCTTTACCCTTTTCTCCCTTGCTTTTGTCCTCCCTTCTATTAGTCCCCCCCTTTCCCTTCCCCTTTTGTTTCCCTAAAGAATGAATTAAGTTTCTTTATCCCAATGAACGTATATGTTATTCCCTCTTTGAGTGAAATCTAATGAGAATAGGGTTGAAACCATGTTCCCCCCTCCTTTCTTTCCCTCTATTGTAATAGGTTTTTTTTCTACCTCTTCATATGATATAATTCATCCCATTCCACCTCCCCTTTCCTCTCCTCCCCATAGACTCCCTTTTTAACCCCTTAATTCTTTTGTATCATCACATCAAAGACAATTTATATTTATACCCTCTATATAAAGTCCTTCTCTCTGCCCAAATACATTTACAATTCTTACGAGTTATGAGTATTATCTTCCTGTGTAGGGATATAAACAGTTTAACCTAATAGGGTAACTTTTTTTCCCCCTCTGTTTACCTTTTTAAACTTCTCTTGAGTCTTGTATGTTGAGATCAAATTTTCTATTCAGTTCTGGTCTTTTCACCAGGAAATATTGAAAGTCCCCAATGTCATTAAATGTCCATCTTTTCCCCTGAAAGAAAATGCACATTTTTGCTGGGTAATAGATTCTCGGCTGCAATCCAAGCTCCTTTGCCTTCCGGAATATCATATTCCAAGTCTTGCGGTCCTTTAATGTTGAAGCTGCCAGGTCCTGAGCAATCCTGACTGTGGCTCCATGATATTTAAATTGCTTCTTTCTGGCTGCTTGGATTATTTTCTCCTTCACCTTATAATTCTGGAATTTGGCTACAATATTCCTTGGAGTTTTCCTTTTGGGGTCTCTTTCAGGAGATGATCAGTGGATTCTTTCAATGATGATTTTATCCTCTGATTCTATGATATCAGGGCAGTTCTCCTTAATAATTTCCTGGAATATGGTGTCTAGATTCTTTTTCTGATCATGGCTTTCAGGCAGATTCTCAAATTGTCTCTCCTCGATCTGTTTTCCAGATCAGTTGTCTTTCCAATGAGGTATTTCACATTTTCTTCTATTTTTTCATTTTTTTTATTCTGCTTGACTGATTCTTGGTGTCTCATGGATTCCTTATCTTCCAACTGTCCCACTTTAATTTTTAAGGCATTGTTTTCTTCAGTGAGATTATGCAGCTTTTTTTCCATTTGGCCAAATGAATTTTTTAAGGCTTTGTTTTCTTCAGCTTCCTTTTCCAAGCTGCTGATTCTTTTTTCATAGTTTTCTTGTTTTGCTTTCATTTCTCTCCCCATTTTTTCTTCTACCTCTTGCAATTGATTTTTAAAATCCTTTTTCAGCTCTTCCAGGAAGGCTTTTTGTTCTTGTAACCAATTCACCTTCCCTTGTGAGGCTTCAGATGTAGCCAATTTGAGGCTATTGTCCTCATCTGAGTTTGTGTTGGCTTCTTCCCTATTGATACAGAAGCTCTCAATGGAGAGGGCTCTTTTTTGCTTCTTACTCATTATTGCAGCTTATTTATTTATTCTTTAAGTTGAGGTCTGCTCTGGGGGCACCCGGGTCCCTGTTTTGGGCTTCTTGTGCAGGGATATAGGTGCTGTATGACCGGGCTTTTACTCTGAGGCCTTTATGGTGTGTGGAGATGCCCCGCCCTGCACTTCCTGTCTGATTGCGCTCGGCCAGCCAGGCGCCAGACCCCGGCGTCTGATCCTGCCTGACCCGTTAGTCTCCCTCCCGGCCGGTGCAGGTAGGTTTTTCCACTGTCCTTCTTGGCCACCAGATTTTTGAACCAGGTTCCGGGAGCCTCAGTTGTTCGGCTGTGGCCTGCAGCTCCTGCTGACTTGCCCCGACCCCCTCGGCACTGGGTTGCTGCCCTGCGCTGGGCCTCCCTTTTGCCCGAGTCAGACCAACCTTTTCCTGAAGTCTTCTAAATTATCTCT
Organism: Dromiciops gliroides; assembly: GCF_019393635.1. NCBI lineage: Eukaryota > Metazoa > Chordata > Mammalia > Microbiotheria > Microbiotheriidae > Dromiciops > Dromiciops gliroides. The sequence goes on along the minus strand of NC_057865.1, from coordinate 108,558,738 downwards.
GGTTGGAGGACTGTGGCTCTCTGTCTCTTTGCAGGTTCTGTAGTTTCAGAATCCGTCCAGAGGCTTGATTTAATGTTCGTTTTGAGGAAACAGAAGGAGAGCTCAGGCAGCTTGCTGCTTCCTCTCCGCCATCTTGGCTCTGCCCCCGCCTGCACATTTTTTGATCAAAGGACTGGACTGTCCTTTTGATTTCTCTTCTTGGGTTTGGTTACAGCAACTGTTTCCCCTTTATTACATTTAGTCAGTGAAATAACAATTAAATGCAAAAATTTGATTAGCAATTTTTGTGACCAGGGGAAAAGCATACAATATGCATGTTCAATCACTAGTCCCCATTAGAATGTGAGCCCCTTGAGGGCAGGGGACCATGTTTTTGTCTTTCTTTGTAACCCAGTACTTACCACAGTGCCTACTATATTGTGAGGGAACATTAGAGACCCCAGGTTACCTTTAAGCAGTTTTCAGAGGGGAGTATTGCTGAAAGATCCAAGGAACAGGAAAGCACTAGATTGTCTAATGGTTCACCTAGGAAGCCAGAAAAGGAAGGAAGTTCAACCATATAGGAGCTTTCTGTTTTAACTAATATGTTGTTGCTGTTGTTATTGTGTTATGTCAGTTGTGTCTGACTTCGTAACTCCATTTGGGATTTTCTTGGCAGAGATAGTAGAATGATTCACAATTTCCTTCTCCAGCTCATTTCACAGATGAGGAAACTGAGGTAAGCAGCGTTAAGTGACACTTGCCCAGGGTCACACAGCTAGTAAGTATCTGAGGCCAGATTTGAACTCAGGAAGATGAGTTTTCCTGACTCCATTCCCAACACTCTATCCACCTATTTCTCACTTTTACCCAGCAACACCCCTGTTTTATAACAAGAAATCAATAATGTGTTTCCAGTTATTATTGGGCTTGGTTAAATCTGTGGTAAATAAAAGGAACTTTTTTGTAATGCCAATAAAAACTTCACAGTTTAACTAAATAACTTAAAAATTCACATTGCCTTGGATTATCTTGAATTCACATGCACATACTTAAATATGTACTTTTTTCACTCTCCTCCTGATCTCCCAAACTTTGAGACTACAAGACCGATTATGTCATCATGGCACACAAGGGTAAATTAACAAGCAAACTTGGTTGATTGGGGACATTTGGGAAGAGAGGATAGATAAGTAAGAGGGGTTAGATGTTAGGGGTTACTTAAATATATTTCTTTAAGCTAAAAGGACATAATTTTGGAAAAATATATTTTAAAACCAATTCTCAGACAGAAGAAATTTAAAATAATTTTCTCAGGAGCCAGATTATCAAACAACAAATAAAGACCCAAGAAATCTCCAGTTTCTTTTTTACTTCCTTATTACATTTTCTCTGTCTCCTTCATCAGAATGACAGACAGCGTGCTCTGCAAACAGATTCTCACTGATTCTTCCCCCCAACCTTTTCTTTGATTCTTCCTCAGTTATACAAGGTCCTTACCAGTTTATAGACCTGTCTCTTCCCTTGTTTCATTGGGGGGTGGAGGCAAGGAGAGAGGTTCTGGATTCTCATATAAACAGACCTTGTTTAGAAATGGAATTTCTCAATGAGTCAGTTAGCCTCTTTTAGTGTACTGGGGTCATGTAGCTGGTTCATTTAAACAATTGGACAGAGAAGAACAGAAATAAAGTTTGACAATGTATAAACATGCTTCCTTTTAAGTAACTTTCTTTTCAGAATTTCAAGGTTGCAGAATTGGTAAAGTAGGGCAACTGATTCATTCTACAGAAATCAAAGCTTAATTTTAAAGAACTTTTCAGCTGAAATAGAGAGAGGATATTCTATATACTACAGGGGCACCTGCTGGACAAGTGAGATATTGTAGCCCATACCTGTTAGCCATTGTAAAATTCTTAGACAGAAGACAGAAGCTAATTCTGGGACTTGAGAAGGTGACAATAAAGATACCCAGCCATGGAAAAGAACAGGAGAGACTAAGTCAAGGGGGAAAAAAAAGGACTATAGTGGACAAAAGATCCTGGAGTATGCAGCAAAAGATTCTCAGTACCAGAAAGATAGGTATCAGGCCTAGTCTTAATACAGTCTGATGCTTTCCCCAAATTTTATATTGGTGGCCTTTTGAGGTTCTTGGATTTGTTATTTTCAAAAGATTCCTATTGTTCAGCCACCTGCCCATGCCCCATAAAATAGAGCTCACCAAAGGTCAGATGAAAAGTTCAAACTATCCCTCTCAAATGTATGAACATTTAACTTCCATCTGAAATGTTTAATTCAACTTTCTGTGTTCACACCCAATAACACCAACTCACTAGCACCTCCACTGACACAGCATCAGTCCTCATCATAGTTCTAGAATTTCCTTTATATAGTAAATATTTCAGATTTTAAGACTGTATTGCACATGTACCACTTAGAAATGGACTTCTAATTGGCTATGTTGCCTCTTCAGACTATATTTCCTGTTTCTCAGGAGTGATCTTCCTGTCCTATGGTTAGGACATGAGCTTCAAATTAGCTCAGCTGAACTCATTTTTCTTTTCTTTTTAAATTTTATTTTATTTGTGATATATAATTATATATTATACATATATCAAACATAGATATATACATACACATATGTGACATATATTATGTAAATTTTCTACATTGTTACATTTAGATATATTCTAATACATAAAACTTAGCATTTTAAATCCTTAAATAACTGTTTCATAAATAATATATGCATATCAATTTATATAAATAATTTATGACAAATTTTTAAAAATATAATTACTATATAAATAAGACCTAAATAACTTTTTTCACACTTCATTTTTCACACACATGTATTTATATATAAAACTATCCATACACATAGGGATGAATATATTTAAAGCAATTCACAATCCTATGGAATCTTATACTATGGAATTACAAGAGAGAGACAGAGACAGAGAGATTCTAGAACTCCAAGGTAAATTATACTACCTGATTGTGAATTATTTTATATTTATCCATCCCTATATGTATGTACTGTTAGATCACTCAATCCAACATGAAATTGGGGGGGGAATCACTGTTATTAATAAGATTTTGGGGGCAGCTAGGTGGCACAGTGGATAAAGGACCTGTCTTGGATTCAGGAGGACTTGAGTTCAATTCCAGCCTCAGACACTTGACACTTACTAGCTGTGTGACCCTGAGCAAATCACTTAACTCTTATTGCCCAGCAAGGGGGAAATATTGTATTCAATTGCATTCAAATATGCCTATAGCAGAAAAGAAAAAAAGTGTTTTAGCAGTTACCATTTCTGAACTACAAAAGCATTCCTTTTGCACAACCTTTAATGAACTTAAAGTTTGCAAATACTGTGTACTTTCAACCAGGCACCAGGAGACTTGGGTTCTAGTCTTGGTTCTGTGGTGAAGTAATTAGATGTATTTGGGAAAGTCACTCCTCCTCTCCGGGTATCCCTTTTTACATTTGTAAAAGGGAGGAATTGAATGAAGATGATCCTTAAGGTTCCATGTAGCTCTGTGATACCATGCAAAATATCTGATTATATGTTAGGTTCATAGAATAAGAAGAACAAAGACATGCAGCAGCCAACCTCTCTGGGACTACTTCATCCATTTCCTACTCACACTGGCAGTCATATTCACCAGAGGGGGGTAGATGACTGCTACTCTCCCTCTTGGGTCTTGTAACACTACAGGCTGGGATTCTATAACTGTCACTCATGAACCCATACCAGTGTGCTTCCCGTTAATGATCAATAAGTAGACTTAATTTTGTAAAGCATTAACTAGTGCAGTACAGGAAGAACAATTAGTACAAATATTCCCCCATTATACTTCATACCCCTCAAAAAAAAAGTTTAAAGAACTCACTCTCACAAGTATACATGTGTCCATGGAAAAGTACAAATGTAAAGTACAATGGTGCTGAGGCACATGTACAGTACCCATTTGGCAAAGAGCGTTATCTGCCTAAATTCAATGGCTAAAACTCTATATTTCTTTCAGATAGTAAGGACAGGTTTTTTTTTTTATTTAAAACTATAAACTTAATGTACATCAAATGAAACAAGCATTTCCATATACATGATAGAAAAGTAGACGATTCCACATGACATGAAACTTATGTTGTTCTTGTTTTTTCTTGTTATGTATAATAAATTAAATATGTAACTTTTTTTTTTTTTGGTGAGGCAATTGGGGTTAAGTGATTTGCCCAGGGTCACACAGCTAGTAAGTGTTAAGTGTCTGAGGCCGGATTTGAACTCAGGTCCTCTTGAATCCAGGGCCGGTGTTCTATCCACTGCGCCACCTAGCTGCCCCAAATATGTAACTTTTGAAGCTGCCCCTCTTGTCTGTGATTTTTTTCCCCTGTCACTTCTGTTTTCTTTCAAGGATGAGGGAGAAGGAAGGAAAAAGGTTTTCACTATTTTCCCTTTCATTCTTGCCTCCAACCCATTCCAGATTGGAGAAAAATAATCTTTTTGTAAAAATTTTTTGTAAAGTAATCTTTTGTAAAAAAAAAAAAAATACGCATAGCCAAGCAAGACATATTCCCACCTTGACTATATCTTTGAATTTCTGTCTCATTCAATACCTTGAATCTATCATCTTTCTGTCAGGATGTAGGGAGCACTCCATCATAATCTTCTGATCACTTTATTCATCAAAGTTCTTTAAGGACTTATTTATACTGCTGATTGATTGATTGGTTCAAATGAAATGTCTACCCTTCTGTGATCATATTAATTGGGGGTAGGGGTAGACCCCCTACCTTTACACAAACAAAAACTGCATAGTGTTATTGTACTGTGAACCACAAAGTTCTATTTGAAAATATTTTTTTTGAGGCAATTGGGGTTAAGTGACTTGCCCAGGGTCACACAGCTAGTAAGTGTTAAGTGTCTGAGGCCAGATTTGAACTCAGGTCCTCCTGAATCCAGGGCCAATGCTCTATCCACTGTGCCACCTAGCTGCCCCAAGAATTTTTTAATATAAAAAGTCATTACATTATCTTTTTATTAAGCTACTTATAATAATGTTGATTGTAACACATATGTGAATATATGCATGTTATGTACACTAAAGTACATATATGTGTGTGTGTACACATGTACATATACACATATATTGGACATGGCCTGTGTGGACATTTGTTTTGCTTGACTATATATGTTTGTAATGGGGATTCTCGATTGGGAGGCAGGGAGAGAATGAAAAGACTGATTTTTACTAATTAAAAATGAAATTTTATTTAAAAGGCAATGTTGATATTTCTTCAATATTACTTTAAAGGGCTATGGCAATATTGTTTTTCTTTGTACAAAAGTGAGCTTTGATAGATTTATGGTAGTATGTTTTTATTTCATTGGATGAATGAAATGAGATTATTTCAAAGTAGTCACTAGGGGACTCCCTTTTATGTGTTTGTTCCATGATAATTATTGAAATATTTGACTGTTTTCATGAAGTTGGATTCACTTCTAAAGAATTCCAGTGCTCTATTCAAGTTTGATTTGGAACTCAGTCCTCTATTTTGAAGGGAAATGGTGGTAGAAAAAATTTTCAGGTGGAAATTTTCAATAATTTTAACTGTTTTCAATGAAATTTACTGTTCAGGTTGTACTTATATACTTAAAGATATAGAATATGGTACACAGATCAGAGAACCATTATCATGTCAAATTGACTGGTGTTCACATAATTCAAATTTACAAGATGTGGTGCGTAAGTAAAATCACTTTTATCAACAAATATTTTTGAATGCCTACTATTGGCAAGCCATTGTGCAACTACTAAGAACTAACTTTTATATTACATATATAAATAGATATCTCCACATAGTAAATCACTTGAAACTTGTAACAATCTGTAGTATATAATAATAATAAAAATAATAAATTTTACTTGAATAATGAAATTGAGTTATCTTCACTATTCTAAAATGGCAGAGTATTTTCCAAATGAACAAGATTATTCCTATGGCATTTCTACAGCTGTCTATGCTATTCATTTTGAGAAAACTGAGTCAATTAAAATGTAATTAAGAAAGGAGAAAAATGACATCATTCTTGCTGGCACACAAAGTCCAAGATTACCCATGTGTGTGTAAATTTACACACTAGTTCATATGTTGACTGGGAATAAAATTTTCAGCATTTACTGATATTGTACAGATGGTTTTGGTTGTTAGTAAATAAAATAATCTTATCAAGGGAGTAAAGTATAAGTGCCAACTTCTCTTTATAAAAGCAGTTCAATCTTTTTATGAGTTAGGAAGACAGTCCTTCCATTCCCCCCTGTACCAAAAGCCCATCCTCATCAAGGATAAATATAAAGAATTTAGTCATAGCTAAATGAAAACACTTTTAAAAAGATTATCTTGGATATGTTTGGGGGAGGGGGAGAAAGAATGATCATTAAAGTTATAAATTTCAAGATTTTGAAGGAATTAGTGTTATTGCTGCTTAAGGACAGTCTATTGTTTTATTTACAGGAAGTGTTTTTAAGTAATTTTTAGAAGGAAAATGATTTTGGCTTAAAATATAGAAGTAGATTCTTAAGCAATTAAAAATCTAAATGAGTAGTTAATAGGTAATCTCTAGTATTATATTTAAATTGTAGCCATAGAGAGTTATGGGAACAAAAAGATGATCAGATTAGACATTTTCTTTTTCCAGTCCCCATTCTTCCCACCAGAAGAATTATGCACCAGAAGTAGAACAATTGCAACTGAATCCACAGGACAAGAAAACCAGAAGCCTAGCAAGGTAACAAATAACCTAAATATATTCCCTCAGCAATCCTCCCTCACCAGCTTCCACTTTCCTGGAGAGTACACAAATGCAACACAGGCTTGTGCTTGGAACCTACTCAAGGATTTACCTCCTGCTGTAGACACCCTGCCAGCACATCTCACTCCTTACTCATTTCTCACCCTGTTGCAACACATAGCAGATATCAATTCTGCCCAGAAAGGAGAGGAGGAGGAAAAGGGAGAGATTCAGGGTCTTTTCTTCCTGGTAAATAAAAATGACTACCAAGAAAAGGAATAAATTATCCCGTCTCTAAAGATATTTTTTTTTAAAGAAAGAAAGAATGATCTATAAGATTTAAAAAAAGACACCATTTTACTGGTGAATCAATGTATGTTGTAGGACAAAAGTGCAAAATGGGAGGGTGTGCAAGTGGGTAGAGGGAAGATGGAGGACAGAGGGTACTGTGTGATCTATCCAAATCAGGTCCATGGGTGAACAATAAAGGGAAGATAAGCAACTCCCTTAGTCTTTCAGTAAGAAGAGACTAAAAGAGAGGAAAGATATCAGAAGGAGGCAATAGGAGGAATGAAAGGGGGGTAGGAGACCAAATAAGTCTAAGGGGACCCACTGAAGAGCATGCCCATAAGGAAAGAGTTACTTGTTTGTAATGGGAAATAAGGAATCTTAAAATGAACCTCCTCTGTAGGGAGTTGGTACACAGGGAGACCATTTCCTCTGAGAGGGTGTTGCTCCTCCAGGAACAACATTTTTCATCCTAAGAATGGACAACATAACTCCTGGGGACAGCTAATACACAGCAGGGTGGATAGACATGAACCCAGAAATGAGATTACGTGGCAAATGAGAAGGAGAATGATCCTACAAATGGCAGGAGCTTAAAAAGGACCAGAAAATTGGTGTCCCAGGGTAATTTCTATCCTGGGACAATGTTTCTATCCTCAATATTTCCCTTATGAATTGATACTTCTAAAAGTGAGAAACACCAGATGAAAAGGATGGTGGGGCACAATGTATAGAAGCAACAGGAAAGAAACTGGTCAGAAAGAGAGGTCGAAATTGGAGCTTCAGAAGCTTTAAGTACATCATAAATGCAAAGAGATTTTAGTTTGAATGAGTAATCATAAAGAGGATGAATCAAATAATAAAAATTTTGAACAGTCTGAAAATTAAGAGAATCATTGAAGATAAGATAAAGAAATTCCACTAAGACAGAGGAACAAGAAAAATATTTAACTAAGAAACAAAATAAATTCAAGGGGAAGAAAGGAGGAGGAGGGGGTGTGTTACTAATCAGTTAATTGAAGGGATATAAAGAGGGCAAAATGAAATAATTAGAAATAAAGCAGCAAAAAGAAATCAGTAAATTAAGCATTCTAAGACAAGGAGAAAGGATGACAAATGGATGTGGGGGAAGTGGGGAGAAGAGATTGTGGGAATATAATTGCATCAGAGTAGATTAAGTAAAACTAATCATAGGGACAAAGTGCTGAATTTTGAAAAGGAAGGCAAAGAACAACAAAATCCTAATCAAATTATTGTTTACTCCTGCCACTGTCTTCAAAATGAAGGCAACAGACTCTGGTGTATAAAAATATTCTCTTAATTGAAATGAAACCATTACATTTTTTTTTACATGGACCTTTGATGTGGAAATCACTGATGACATTTTGTTAATGGTTTGAATTTTTCCTCTCCCTTTTCTTCTTTTGCAATGAGAAGGGGAAGCAAGGAAATGGAATGGGAATTGGACTTAACCCTTGAATAATAAGATCACAAGAGTGTGGATGGCTAACTATCAGAGGGAAAGGGGTGGGGCAGGAAGGGGAGGGAGGGTGGCTTCTAATAGGGTCTTTAAAAACCTTTAACCAATAGATTTCTAAATTTAGATACTCTAAACCCCCAAAGTACCAAATATACAGTCAAAATTATTCATTTTCTTTGAATGACTTCTGATCCTAAGAAAAGTTCAAAGTTAATTGTTTTAAACAAGTTTGGCAAGGAAATAGAGTTAATTTAAACAGTGACTGATAACAATTGAAGGTATGTTAAAGAAATTGAACAGTTTAGCCTCCCTTTATCTATGCAATTCCTAGTTATCCCCTCCCTCTTCAGATTAGCTTGTATTTATTTATCTGTTGGGGAAGCCAGGTGGCACAGTGCATAGAGTTCTGGGCCTGGAGTCAGGAAGATTCACCCTTGTGAATTCAAATTTAGCCACAGACACTTATTAGCTGAGTAACTAAGGGCATGTCACTTAACCCTGTTTACCTCAGTTTCCTCATCTGTAAATTGATCTGGAGAAGGCAATGAGAAACTACTCCAGTTTTTTTGCCAAGAAAACCCCAAATGGGTCACAAAGAATCATACACAACTCAACAATAGCAAAAAAAAAAAAATCCTGTGTTGCATATACTAAGGATTTAATAAAATGTTTGTTAAATTACACTATTATTTATATTTAAAAGAATAAGTTCTTCACATGCTTAAATTGTCCCAAAGGAACATGATTGACCATGAAATAATTTTCACTTTTCAGGGCCCCAAGGACAGCAACTGTCATAAGGCATATATAAAATTTTCATATACCATAGATCAAAACTGGAACCTCAGAGGTCATCACTAAAACACTGAAGCACTGTACATGTGTAATTTGTAAAAGATTGCTTGTCATGGGGAGGGGAGGGAAGGGAAGGAAAGGGGGGAGAAATTTTTGGAACTCAAAATTTTACAAAAGTGAATGTTGAAAGTTATCTTTCATATAATTGGAAATAAAATACTTTTAAGTGGGGAAAAATTAAATCACCACATTACATAATCTGAGAGAAAGAAGGGACTTTAATAGTCATTTAGTACAATCTATAGACAGAAGAAATTCTGATTATAACATAATCAAAAAGTGATTGTCCTGCCTCTTCTTGAAGAGCAACTCTTCCATTTCTACAGATAAGGAAACTAAGGTCCAGGGAGTGATTTGCCTGAAATCCTATGTCAGTAATCATAAGAAGCAAGATTTAAATGAAATTCCTTTTTACTCCAGATCTAATGTTCTTTCCATTTTGCATAATAACAACAACAGCAGCAAGAACAATCAGGAGAGTTTGTTTCAAAAACCCAAAACTATCAAGTGAAATTTTGAAAATACCATCACAATATCCTATTTCTCCTTGGAGAAGAGGGTTAAACATTAAAAGATATAGAGATATAGTCATTCTATGGAGGGAAAGTGCATGATATCCTTTCTCAATTTTCTCATCTCTTCTCCTTTTTCCCATTCTCTCTCTCCCTCTCCCCCTCTCCCTCCCTCTCTCTCGCTCTCTCTCCCATTCTTGCAGTCCCTCTCTTGATCTCTCCCTTTTCTTTTCTTACCCCCTCATTAGAAAAGGCTTAAACAATGCTAAAAATGAAAATACTAAAGTGAAAAATTGATATTGCTGTGTCTATTTCATCAGTGGCTGTATTTTCTTTCTATCTCTATTATTAATCTTTACTTTGCCATCTGTACCCTAGTGCCTGAAGGGAATAAAAAGCAATAACCATTATCATACAGCACGTAACAATTTTCCAATTGTTTTTGTCATTAATCAATTCACACATCTTTTCTTTAGGAATATCTTAACTGTCCAATGGAGTTAGTTAGATAGGAAGAGTGATCTCAACCCCCAAGGATCTCTGGGCAACTTTTTAAAAGTCATACAGCAAGTTGTACCAGAGCTAAGATGGAACATTCTCTTAAATGTGTATATAATTTAGCTCTCTAAATAATTTCCAAAGTCCATTCAAAACACAGACTGTATTGGTGCTAACCATATTTATCAATCCCACTCCTTCTCAAAACCATTCCTACCTCCTACTGTTCTATAAATCCAGTTCACACACACATACCATAATCTTACCATGGAAATACATAATATAATTATATTACAAGATATATAGATATAGATAAAGTTTCCTATAACACACATTCCACTCCTCTTTCATCCCCCAAATGGCAACTCTTACCATTAGGTAAGACAGAATGTACCATTTATTTTTATTCCTTCATTTCTTGTGTGGCCTGTTTTTATTTAATCTATCATACTTCAGTGAGTGTCATCATAGAACTGCAAGTTAAGGCCAGAGTAATTTAAAATTAGATGCACATATTTTCCCATAATACTGTCTCTTAATTTATCCATCCACAACACAAAGGACTCATGGGTTCAATGTTTGCTGCCCACTCCAAGGAGGTGCAGGATCCCTTCCCCCATGGTTCCCACACCATTAGAAAATGGCCAAATTAGGTCCTAAGGAAACCTGACATAGAGAAGTGTTTTTTTGGTGAAAGGCCGGGTTATTAATGCCTTGGCCTGTCTGAGGGAAAGAGCCCGGGAATCTGTGCACAATTGCTCAGGAAGCTATTTGGATCAAAGAGAACCTCTCTATCAGGAGCGGAAGAGGTGAAACTTGCCAATTTTGATTTGCACGCCTTTCACCCACCATTTCCAAGGGATTCAGCTCATACAACCTCCAGCTTTTATTTAGGGCTGAGCTCATTGACTGGGGGAAAAAATCAAGGAAAAGGCTTGATTGCTTATTCAAAGAGTTGCTTTGAGAAAGGGGCAAGTCTTGTTATAAACCTGGCAAGCTTGTCTGATTATGAACTCAGAGACTTTATGTTCAACCATTAAGTCTTGGCCACTTATTTTTAAACTCCATTTGGCCTATAATTGAAAAACTTCAGATTATGAGCAAATATGATCAAATACAGACATAAAGATGGATTGTTAGAACTCAAATATCTGAGAATGTTAAATTTTGATTATAGCTGGGAATCACAATAAACCCTGTTCATATTGCTATCAACCCTTAGTTCTCTGTTCTCTCTTTCCTATTCTATCTACCTCTCATAGAAGAAAGATTAGACTTATTCTGGTTGGTCTCAGAAGGCAGGTTATGAGAAATTATGGGAAGGGCTATTGTTTTTTTTGTTTGTTTGTTTTTTTTAGTGAAGCAACTGGGGTTAAGTGACTTGCCCAGGGTCACACAGCTAGTAAGTGTTAAGTGTCTGAGGCTGGATTTGAACTCAGGTACTCCTGAATCCAGGGCCGTTGCTCTATCTACTGTGCCACCTAGCTGCCCCAGGGAAGGGCTATTTTTAACTGAATATATAGAGAAGCTTGCTCAAAATTAGATCTGTGCAAAAAGGAAATATGTTGCCTAAAGATTTGGTTAAGTTCCTTAATTCTAGGTAAAGTCACAAGCAAAGTTTGAATGACCATTTTCTTGGGACAGTGTGAACAATTTTCATGCTTTACATGTAGGATCTCTTTTGAATGTAAGATTCCGTGATTCATTTCAAAAGAATTGTCGTTGTGTCATGCTGACCTTTAGAAATATTTGGTGGGAGCCAATGAAATTTAGCAGGTAAAATGATAAAAAGTCATGAATCATGATTCAAAAATATATAGAATGGGGGAGGCCTTGCTGGAAAATACTTCAAATTATATATAGATATTGATATATGTCTATGGTATCTTTTAGCTCTAACTCCTATGACTCTATGCCCTGAGGAAGAAAAAATTCTAGAGTCACCTAGTAATTCCCAACATATAAAAAACAAGAAATCAACCAGGAATAGAACTCATGGCTCTAGTGTTTATAAATAAATGTACAAAGCATGAAAAACAAGCAAGATGAACTAGATATTCCAAAACAAGGAAGCAAATGTGACAATATAAATTGCACTTGGTGGGATAGGGTTTATTCCTAGGATATGACACTGAAAGGGCATGCCTTATTCAAAAGGAACAGACTAGATAAAATAAGTGGTGAACTATAACATTAATATAAGGAAATCCAGGAACCATTGTGAATACCATGGTGAAGAGCATTTGGCTGAAGGTAAGTGGATAGATCACAAGCTCATAGAACTGGAATGGACCTCAAAGGTCAACTAATCCAACCCCTTTATTTTACAGATAAGGAAATTGATGCCAAAAGAAGTTGAGTGATTTGCCAGGCAGTGAGTATGAGCAGTCTATACAAATAAGGAAAAAGTAGAAGAGTGGGTATCATTTGAACTTCACTATGACTGATGCGGATTGAAATGAGCAGAACCAGGAGAACAATTTATACTCTCACTTTGCTCTGTCTTAGAGAGAATAAAACTAGTATGTCATTCTATGTACTATATTTTCACTGACAAATTACAGGTTGTCCAAAGAAAGTCCACCAAAACTTTGGAGAATCTCAAAAATCATATTATCTACAGAATGACTCAAGAAAAAGGGGAATGGGAATTGAAGTAGAAAGCAACTGAGGCATGGTGGTGAATTCCAATGAATAAAAGTTAGATCAATTAGCCCTTCATCAAAAAGAAAATTCTGAGAGGAATTCAACAATGGCAGAAAGTTTTAATTCTGTAATAGTTTCCCTGAACCCTCAGGCTCTTGCAGCACATTTTGAAACCCCTCCCAGGACAGGGAAGAACAGGTTTGGGAGGAGTTTAGGACTAGACATATCAAGTTGTAAGTGCTATTATCACTTCAATTTTATGAATAAGAAAACTGACATTACAAGAGGCTAAGTGACTTAACCAGAATCACAAAGAGAGCGTGAGGCAGAATTCTAACTCATGTCTTTGTGAATCTATATCTGGCACACTATACTACTCTCTCCACTTTCCATCAGCAGTTCTGCTTGTTCTGAACTCTACAGAACAAGATGCCCATGCACAGGGTACCCCATGGTATCCTTACCCCCAACCCCCAGTTCCTGCTTTCTTGCTTCCTTTTGTATGCTGTTTTCCCCCATTAGATTATAAACTCCTTGAAAGCAGAGACTTTTTCTTTTCTTTTTTTTTTTTTGGCCTCATGCCTGAAACATATCAGATACTTAATAAATATTTATTGAATTAAACTGAATTGAATCTAATATGCTATACTGATTAGATTGAAATCCCTAATGAGGGTCTACAAGATTGTTTTCATTGTTAATTGTTTTAATCTTGATTAAAGTTTTACTTTGGAAAAAAAAAGAATTATAATAGCTACATTCAAATATACCATTCACCCTGAGAGCTGAAAGAGATCTTAAAAGATCATCTAATCCAATTCCCTTTTTCTGTAGACAAGGAAAATGTGGTCCAAAGGAGTTAAGTAAATTTTTCATACTCTTACTGCATAACTAGAAGACTTCATTTTTCTAATCACATATTTCCTCAATGAACTCAAAAGCTTGAGTTCTTAACCTCAGATGTTCAGAATCCCAAGAGGAACATACATAGATTTCAGGGGCTCCATAAACTTAACTAGTAAAAAAATTACATTTTTATTTTCATTAACTTTTTTTTTTTGCATGGCAATGGGAATTAAGTGACTTGCCCAGGGTCACACAGCTAGTAAGTGTCAAGTGTCTGAGACCACATTTGAACTCAGGTCTTCATGAATCCAGGGTCAGTGCTCTATCCACTGCACCACCTAGCTGCCCCCATTCATTAACTTCTAACTGAAATTTAGCATTTCCTTCTATTATAAATGTAGAGAACACAATTTATTCTGAGAAAGGAGTCCATCAATTTTGTCAGATTGTAAAAAGGGGTCCATGACCTCCAAAATATTAAGAACCTCTACCATGGAAGAGGGAACCAAGATTCAGGTATAGCCAGAAGAAATGCAGTGACAGAACAGAAGCAGAACTCATGCCACTGAGGTGAAAAGGGTTGAAGAAAAGCATCTTACAATGAACCCTATTGGAAGGGTTAGATACTTAAATCAATTTCTATTAGAGAGAGTTTAAAACCTTGGCACTAATGCAAAGGAAGTTCTTGGGTACTTGGTAAGCAACAGGCCAAAACGAAAATAAGATTTGCTCTAGTCAGAAAACTTGGGTTCACATCTTTCCTTGCTCTAAAGCTTTATTACTCATGGCCTAAGGCAAGACACTTTATCTCCTTAAGGTTCACTTTCCTGGAAAATCAGAGATTTGAATTAAAATGATCTCTGAGGACGCTTTCATCTCTAGTTCTAAAATTCTAAATTCATTTTTACATGCAAGTTAACATTTTGAATCTATTCCAGACTACTTCTGCTTAACATCCATCTTCCATCACTCTTAGGGTCAATCTTTTGGACTATAAACCCCTTTTACAATTTTGATTTGGGAGGTGAAATTGTGGTGTTTCATGGTTCACAGTTATATAGCAGCAACAGAGTTACATTGGTGTTGGAAAGATGAATTCCAGTAAAGACTGTTATACAAGGTGGATAATAAAATCCTATTCTTGAAGTCAATCCACACTTGTCTAAGTTGGTTCAAACACAGGTTTGACTAGAGACAGGAGAATGACCTAGATAATATCTGAGGCCTCTTCTTAAATGTAAGATTCTGTGATTTCTATAAAGGCACTTTCTGTTCAGCAGCACAATTCAGATTTCAATCCCTGGCTAAATGAGCAGAAAGGGCTGTTAATACCACCTGTAGTTTTTTGGAGCCCTGAGGGGAATTTTCTGATGTGAACATAGGCCCAGCATCTCTCTAACAGGCATTTTGGTGGATAACCTTTGTGGAACCCTGTATTAGGTCTGATAAGAAACATTTAACAAAACTTACCTTTCACAGACTGTATTAATGCCTATCTCTACAGTGAGAAACAATGTGAACAGTAAGTCTTTCAAAGATAGGAAATAATGAAAAGTAGGGAGCCAGAAAGAAGAAAGGGAAGGTAGAGGAAAAGTTCAAATTGAAAGAAAGATACAGGTTGTCTGTGTCCTTTCCAGATGCTAAGGGATGGCTCAGTGAGTGGCCACATTAACACTTCAGATGTTAAGGAGGAAGAAGGTCCATCTTGACATCTAAGTTAAGAAAACATTCCCCAAAGTAACCAAGCAATGTATGGCAAACAAAGTTTGCACTGTGCAGGAGAGAGTTACACTTTGTATGCCATAGATAGGTTCATTGAGTAAAAATTGCTAACTTTGGAATCGAGAGGACTCAGGTTCAAACTCTAGCTTTGCTCCTTGTTATCTGTGTGACTTGGGGAAATTACGAAACCTGTATAAGCCTCAGTTTTTCCAGGTGTAATGTGAAAAGTATTGGACTAGATGAGCCCTAAGATCCTTTCTAGTTTTTGATCTATGCACCTAAGAATGGCCTAAGTCTATATTCAACTCAGTGCTAAAATATTACACCACTACCCTCTGCTGGCCACTCAAAGACTTCAGCTCTCGGAGTCAGTCCCCTGGGGCTCCTTTAAGCAGATTGGGGTAGTGGGAGCAAGAGAGTCTCCAAAGTATACTAGTTCTCTTCTTACCCTCTATCACACTTCCTTATCCTTTCATCTTGTACCAGAAAAACTTATCTATCAGGTACCAAAGCAGAACCTCACCTTTACAGCAAGAAGGAAGATTTCAAATCATGGAACTCTTACCACATACTTAAGATGAAAACACACTTCCTAGGGTCTCTGGATGAACCAAATTTTATATGGTTAGGCCTTGATATAAAATCCCCAGACACAATATTAGAATTAACATCATACTGTTAGTTATCTTGGACTGTTATATAACCTTGGGCAGAGCCCTTTATCTCTCGAATGAGCAAATTAGACAATTATTGATTCCAGTTCTAAGATTAAATGCAATTGTGTTTGAGAGTGGAGGGGGAGGAGGAGAATGGCAGACTTGGTGAGGATAGGAGAGGTTAGGGTAGAAACCGAAAGAATCATACAAACTACCAACACAAACAGGAGGATGAATGATTGATTTTGATCAGAATGAAAGTATGGTAGCAGGAAGTAATGGGGGGAGAGGAAGAGGGAGAGGGAGAGGGAGATGTGAGGGTGGGATTTAGCAGTCTAAGTGCTCAATGGAAAGTACTTGATATAGAATAAGAGAACTTGGTTTTGAGTTCTACCTTTGCTACTTGCTGAGCAACCTTTTGCTTAGCATTAAACCAAAAATCCTTAACCTAGGGTCTGTGAACTTAAAAACAAACAAACAAACAAAAACTTTTGAGAACTGCATTTCAATATAATTAGTTTCCTTTTTAATCCTGAGTATTCTATTTTGTGCATTTATTACCATTTTTTTCTGAGTTGGGGTCCCATAAGCTTTAACAGGTGACCAAGGGTCCTATAATACAAAAAAAGAGGCACTTACCAGGCATTAATTTTCTCATCCATAAAACAGTTGGATTATTTTGATTAGATTTCTCCTAGCTCTAGATTCTAAGGTCCTAGACCACATGATCTTTAATGTCTCTTCCATGTTGGCAGTTCTAGGATTCAGCTCCTCCTCTAAGTAGCTCAAGCTTGTTTGTACCATGGTTGGCTCAAGACTAATGAGTGATAGACTCCCAGTATCTTGGTTAATGAGATGATAGCTGCACTAGCAGATTGAAGCCCTAAAATCTGGATCTTCTTCCCACTTGGTTTGGGATGAGAAGGAAATATAGTCACCCTTATTAGGTACAGAGGATCCAGGTGCAGGCTGTTAGTAGAAATGGTATCTATATAAGTACAGGGGTCACAGCACAGCAGGCACCTAATAAAAGTTGTATGATTGATTGGTTGATAAGTGCAGATAGTGGAAAAAGTTAAACATCAGCCTCTCTTGGCCTAAGGCCCAGCTCTATCCCTAAGTACCCACATCACAAGGAGTATATCAGAACTTCTCAGTTTTATTAAGTGTTAAGTGGTTTTTGCAATTCCTGTTATGTACCGAAAAGGATGTTCAAAGACTATCTGGGGACTTCTGATGAAGAAAAGCATGACCAAGTACACTACCAAATGTTATTCATTGTTGAATGCTAGGGTTATTTTTATTTTCTTATGAGTAGGAATAAGACCCCCCCCATCACCTCAATAAAATACATACTCCATTCAAAGACTTCCACAAACTGATTCTAACCTATCTTTTTAACCTTTCCCCAAACTCTCCATTCTAGGAAAACTGAATTCATCACCACTCTCCAATCTAGTCTTTGCCCCTTCTAACTCCATGTACTCACATTGACAGTCCCTCATGCCTACAACAGGGGAAAGGAAGGAAATAAAATTTATATAGAACCTACTATGTGCCAGGCACTATGCTTTCTTTTTATAAATAATACCATTGAGGTAAGTGCTGTTATTATCTCCATTTTACAGTTGAAGAAACTGAGGCAAGAAGAGGTTTGAAACAACTGTTCAGGGTCACACAGCTAGCAAGTGATCGGGGATCACATTTGAACTCAGGTCTTCTTGACTCCAGGTCCATTGTCCTATTCATTGTGTTACCTTCTTGCCTCAAGAACAGAATCCTTAAACACACCTGTCTATTAAAACTCTTTTTCTTCCTCAAAGTATCCAGGTACCACATTCTGTAGAAAGCTTTGACTTACTTCTTGAGCTAAAAGTCATTTCTCCTTCATGCCACTGACCTGCAAGACTCTGAGCAAGTCGTTTAAGGATTCTTACTTGCATTATCTGTAACATGTAGTTTCCTTATCTGCAAAATGATTGGGACTGGATTAAGTAACCTTGAACACCTCTTGAAGTTCTAAATCTCTGGGATCCTGATTCATGTCTTTGGGTTTGACCTCTTTTGCACACTTAACAACATTCTGACTTGTCCTCATGTATATGAATGATCAAAGCACTAGCTCTGGAAGAGAATTCAGAGGCCATTTAAACCAAGCTCCTCATTTGAAAGAAGAGGAAACTTGAGCCCATGGAAGCAAATTGATTTTTCACAGGGTCATACAGATGGTAAGTGACAAAGGAGGCATATGAAGCCAGGTTCTCAGACTCCAGAGCCAATGTACTTTTCCCAGTGAACAATGTCTTAGATTGTTAAGTCCCTGGAGGATAGGGGCTGTGTCATCCTGTGTTTGCATCATTTGGGGGGGGCGGGGCAATGGGGGTTTAAGTGACTTGCCCAAGGTCACACAGCTAGAAAGTGTCACGTGTCTGAGGCCAAATTTGAACTCAGGTCCTCCTGAATCCAGGGCTGGTGCTTCATCCACTGTGCCACCTAGCTGCCCCCTGTGTTTGCATCTTTATACCCCACAACATGGCACTCCATATAGGAACTGAATAAACTGTTGCAGAAATGCATGCAGAGAATAATTCACTGGGTCAAAAAAAAAGCATTATTTCAGAACTTAAGAGCTTTGGAAAGGCTTTCTCTTCCAAACTTTAAGAAACCAGCACTATCACAGCATGCTGACATGATGAAAAAAATCACCAAAATGGAGGAGTTATTCCTTACTTTCAAATGATAGGTTGTTGTTTTGTTGTTGTTCTTGTTGTTCTTTTTGTTTGGGTTTTCTTTGGGGGGGGGACAATGAGGGTTAAGTGACTTGCCCAAGGTCACACAGGTAGTAAGTGTCAAGTGTCTGAGCCCAGATTTGAACTCAGGTCCTCCTGAATCCAGGGCCAGTGCTTTATCTACTGCACCATTTAGCTGTACCCAAGATGACCTTGAGGAGAGACAAATCTACCAATTCCACTTGACTAAAAATTATAATCCTCAATACCTATTAGAATATAAGCTTCTTGAAGACAGGACCTTCTTTGCCTTTGTATTTACTTTAGTCTTTGTTTCGATATTAGTATTAATAGAACCCACAAGATGCAGCTGGTAAATGTTTTTTTCATTCATTCATTCTCCATATACCCCTGGCTCTCTTATCACCTGAATTTCAACTCAATTCCTGTTTTTTTTTCCTTTAGTCCATAACTCATAATTAACAAAAATAATATAACATCAAACATTTATGCTGAAGATGCATGGGAAGGAGATGTTATTGATGGAACAATGCCATAGCAATAGGTAAAAGAATTAGCTTTAGCAAATGGAAAGATGATCTCATTCTTTGAGAACAAAGAATGGTTGATGATATTGAGAGGTACAGAACAGTGCCATAGAGGGTATTCAAACTGATTGCCTCCATCTCCTCATTAAGGAAGAGGTAAGATAATTTACTAAGAATAAGGAGAAATGTAGGCATATGGGGGGAGTTGAAGAGTACAGTTATTGGGGAGAATGTGATAGAAAGTCAATAAGAAATGAATAGAATTATTATCATGCAACAAAGTCTAGTTGTAGTTAGACAAAATATGTTTATAGTGGACCCAGATGATATGAATTTATACTTCATCCAAGCACTCCTTGAAACACAAGAAAAGGGGCAGAGGAGACAGATGGTAAGAATTACCCATGGTTAAGAGTATCAGTAAAGAAGTGATGATGATGTCCAAAGGACTAAGAACATTTACAGATGGTAGAGAAGGTATGATGGATTTGGGCTGAATATAAGATCAATAGTGGACAGGCAAGATGGGGCAGCCGGGTGGCATAGTGGATAAAGCACCAATCCTGGATTCAGAGGACCTGAATTCAAATCCAGCCTCAGATACTTGACACTTACTAGCTGTGTGACCCTGGGCAAGTCACTTAACCCTCACTGCCCCAAGAAGAAAGAAAGAAAGAAAGAAAGGAAGGAAGGACGGAAGGAAGGAAGGAAGGAAGGAAGGAAGGAAGGAAGAGAATGAAGGAAGGAAAGAAAAGAAAGAAGAAAGAAAGAAAGAAAGAAAGAAGAAAGAAAGAAAGAAAGAAAGAAGAAAAGAAAGAAGAATAAGAAAGAAAGAAAGAAAGAAAGAAAGAAAGAAATTAAGGGAGGAGAAATCAAAGTCAACACCCAAGTTTGATAATAAGGTCATTTGAAAGTGATATTATTTAAACAAATAGCAGCAGAACTAATTTGGGATATTTGTTGCTAAAGATGATGAATAAGCTTTAGACAGAGCAAATATGAATTGATGGTGGGGCATCCAAGTGGAAATGTCCAACAAACATTTAAAGATGCTGGACTAGTGTTCAGAAAGAGAAGCCAGAGTTGCAGATGTAGACTGGGAATCATTCCCACATTGGTGGTAGCTGAATATGTGAGACTACTATACATGAGAAGGGGTGATCAGAGTGGTAGAAGGAAAAGACTGTGCTTTCATGGAGGTCAAAAGAGGATAGAGTTTCATGAAAAAAAAATGTTAGTATTATCAAATAGCTAGAGAGGTCTAGGATTTAGCAAAAACCACAGTAGCTGACAGTGAGAGGTTAATTCTGATATTGGAGAGAGCAATTTAAGTAATGCAGTGCAGTCAAAACAAGTTGCGGGGGTTAAAGAGGAGATGATAAAATGGAGACACTGGGTATAGATTACTCTAGAATTTTAGAAGGAGAAATATTGAATGGGAAATTGAGAGACTAGCAAGGGTTAAAGGAACATTGTTTTTCAATTTAAGGGAGACAGGCCCATATTTGCAGATGAAAAAAAAAAGCGAGGTTATGGGGAAGAAAAGTTACAGTGTTTTTATAAACTGTGTAGGAAACTTAAATGTGAATATAATTATCACTATGATAATTTAGAGGGGATGGAAATTAAGCGAGGGATTAAAGATTCCAGAGGGAATAGTAGGGGATATGGAGAGGTGTAAAGCAACTGGCTCATCAGCAGGACCTGAAATTTGAGTTTTTTTCTAATGCATTCTAGAGATTCATTTGAACGAACTAACTACTATCAATATATTATGGGTATACCCAAGAAAACTGATCAGGTCTAGTCTTTGACTCAAAAAGAGGAGGGCTGTGTGTTTGTGTGTGTATATGTGTTTCTTTCATTCTTCTGCAAGACTAATGGGTCAACTCTGAAGTTAACCTTAGGGTCATTAGCACTTTACCTTTAACCAACTGGACTATATGTTATACCCATCTGTGACATCTCCCACACACATCATACCCCCAGAGCCCACAGACACACTATCTGAAATTCTTTTTGTTCCTTTTCCTCTCAAATTTGAACTATAATTAGTCATCCCGAATTTGTTTTATTTTTCTTCTCCACAAAGCAATATACGGCCAAGGGTCTTTTTTTTTGGCAACATGGTGGAAATAAGACAATATATTGATAAATAAATAAACCCAAGCATCATCTAAATGATGTGGCATCAGGCTGAATCTACTACCTGTGCTTTTCTAAAGAATCAAAGTTATTTTCTGTTTCCCCCTGTAGCCTGAACAGCCAGGTTTCTCATTAGTTTAAAGTCAGTCATACCAGAAACATTCATTCTTTGAAGGATGAGTAACTTGCAAAGAGCATCATAGTTGCATTGTTTTTGTGTCACCTTCAGTAAACACTTGCATTGCTTGAAGAATGCTGGGATGTGTCAGCATGAAAGGATTCTCTGGCACCTAGTCCCCAGCCCATGAGTATGGCATACTGAACCCTGGCTCCAACCTCTCTATTTGTGGCTTTATTTTCCCCTCCACCTCTCAGCTGGGCTTTTAGGCAGCCTTCTGGCCAACAAGTCCAATGATCAAGCTAACAGCTACAAAAGTACATAGTTTATTCTAACCTATTTGCAAAGCCAGAATAGTTCCAGAAAAGAAAAATCAACCCACTTGGTTCCATGTTTGTAGGGCTACCCTGTTATGAGTGTGCTGGATCATAACTCTCCACCTACCTTGCTTTCAGAATCTGGGATAGTGCTACTCAACTTTCTTTATTTTTTTTTAAAAGCAAGAACCCTACAAAATAGGGTTGATGATGGTGGTTGTCTTTTTTTCCTTTTCTTTTTTTTCTTTTAAGGAAAAAGCCTTAACAGTCACTAACACCATCTCTTAGACCCAAAAGAGAATCTAGTCTACTGCTCTGGCCAATGGCAAGGACAAATAAAAAGCTTTTTGGTTTCTTTGGTTCTAGGAGCACCAAAGGCTGAGCCTATTCACTCTCCAGTCTTTCATACCCTTTCTTGGAATCCTGGCTTTGCCCTACTGAATAAAATAGCCAAACAAAGAAGGTAGCTGTGGGACATCAGAGAGAGATTCCAGAATAGAAAATCCAAAAAAGAGTGGGCAGCTAAGAAGAATACCAGTCAGATTACACTAAACTTCTCAAACATATTGAAAGGATCCTAATCATTTCTATGATCCTGCTGCTAGGAATGCCTTGATAGATAACAATATTCATTGGAAGTCATATTTGAAAGAATCTGACATTTTCACAGTTTGTGGGAATGGAAAGAGAAAGAGTGAGTGATAGGGAGAACAAAGGGGGGGTGTTACTTCCAGTTGCTATACTTAAAGAAGGGATGAAGAAATGAAATTTACATTAACTCGCCAGAGGAGTGGAAGAAGTTCTCTGGAGTCATTTTCATTTGGAATGACATTTTATGTAGAACCATTTGTACTGGCTCACTCAAGGGCCTGGCAAAGGTCCCTAGGAATCAAATAGTAATTGCTACAAGAGTCAAACCTGGTTGTACAGATGGTTTGGACAACCATTTGCTAATATATTTGTGCACAGGCTGTATGAGCCATGAACTCTCTTGGATTCATTAAAAAGCAGTTTAAGTGGCCACTAAAAGGTTAGGGGTCTTTCAATGTATTCCTCACTACCCTATCTCCTTGGAGGTTGTCAAAACATTTGTTCAATGCATTTTAATGAAGAAGAAAACTACTATTCACTGTCTCTTACATAACTAAGCTCAAAGATTATTTCAATGGTCTTGAAGTCTAGTCTTGCTTTCTGTTGTTAGGCTGTGACTTTCCTTCAGCACTCTTCTCTAGGGACAAGAAGATGGGAGCTTGCATTGTGTCAGAGAGACGTAGCTTGACTGAGTCTGACCATATTACCATCACTATCGCTATCACAGAGGCAGCTATCCCATGGAATATATGTGGCCTGACATTCAAATCCTTTGCTAAAAGACACATACACCTAATGCAGAACTGGTACACGTTAGTAGAGTCTGTACCAAAGAGGACTGGCAGTCTAGTGAGGAAGAACCATCCCTTCAATGGGCTTTAAGGATCAAAAAGGATGGCTTCCAATTACTTTTGAGAACAAAGTCATCTGCACATGTTCCCTCTCTATCTCTGTCTGTGTCTGTCTTTATCTCTGTCTGTCTCATTGTCTCTCTGTGTCTCTCTGTCTCTGTTTCTTTCTCCATCTCTCTGTCTTTGTCTCTCTTTTTATCACACACATACACACACTCACAATATCGATGACATAATCAATCAGTTCCACCATGATTTATTAGGCTATTGTACAGAACTATGATAAGCTCTAAAGATAAAAGAAAAGACAAGAGCAGAACGGTTCCTGATTCTTGAGGTGCTAATATTCTTTTTTTCTTACATATGTGCTTGGGTTTTTTTTTCAACTTACAAGTATTATTTTCAATCTCATTATCTCCCACTCACTAAGAAAAAAATAAAAATAAAACTTGCAACAAATATGCAAGGTCAAGTAAAAAAACTCCCACATTAGCCATGTCCAAAAAAAATGTACATTATTCTGAATCTTGAGATCATTACCTCTCTGTGAGGAGGTAGACATCACTCAAACATCATTCCTTGGAATCATGATTTATTATACATGTTTATCAGAATGTTGAAGTCTTTCAAAGTTTATCTTTACAATGTTAATGTTATACTATAATTATTCTCTAGCTTCTTTACTCTCCACTCTGCAACAATTCATATAAGTATCCCATAGCCTTTACAAAACTAATTTCTTTCATTACTTCATATGGCATAATAATTATTCCATTACAGTTCATTATGTTATTGATGGGTAATTCCTTAGTTTCCAATGCTTAGCCCCCTAAAAGAATTGGTATTAATATTCTTGTACATATGGATCCTTTTCCTCTTCTTGAATCTTTTTGGGATATAACCCTAATATTAATTACAGCTTTCAAGAATATTCCACAGGTTAGTACTTGGGGGCATAGTTCCAAATTGCTTTCAAGATGGCTGGGCTATTGATAGTCTACCAACAGTACTTTAATGTACATGTTTTCATGTAACCCCTCTGACATTTGTCATTTTCCTTTTATGTTATTTTGCCAATATTATAGGTATGAGGTCAAATCTGAGAGTTGTCTTTATTTGCATTTCTCTAATCATTAATGACTATATCCAACGAAGAGGGGAAGATTGCAAGGTTAGACACTACAGGCATTGCTATAAGAGCTTCTTTACATTTCCAGCCACTATGGTTCTCTACTCTATCCTACCATTCAATCTCCTGCTCACCTCCAAGTGTTCCATTAATTCATCTGCTCAAGCCATAAACACATACTTTGGTTTACCCACTGTCTATCACCAAATAGCAGCTATTGTCTCTAAAAACTGCCAAACCTTTCATTACTTTGTTGTTGTTATTGTTTGTTGTTCAGTTGTTTCAGTCTTGTCCCATTTTTTTGTGACCCCCTCATTTGGGTTTTCTTAGTAAAGATACTGAAATGGGTTTGCCATTCCATTCTCCAGCTCATTTGGCAGATAACAAAACTGAGGTAAACAGGGTTAAGTGACTTGTCTAGAGTTACACAGCTAGTAAGTGTCTGAGGCAGGTTTCTCCCAACTTCAGGCTCAGTGTTCTATACACTGTGCACTTTTTCCCACATCTGTGATGCCCTAAAATTATCCTATGGAAATGTCAACTTCAACAACCAGTTCCATCGCCACATCAGACAGCTAGGTGGCACAATGGCAAAGGATTGGAGTCAGGAAGATCTGAATTAAAATTCCAGTCACTTACTAGCTGTGTGACCCTGGGCAAGTCATTAACTTCAGTTAAATGATTTGCCTCAGTTTTCTTAATAATGAAATAGGGATAATAATAGCACCTACACTCAAAGGGCTGTGAGGAAAAAATGAAAATTGTTAAGTTCTTAGTGTAATACCTGGCACATAATAGGTAATAATAAATGTTCATTCTGTTCCCTTCCCTTCTCTTTCCTTTCCTACCAAATAAAGAACTCCGTCAAGGATGTTCTCTAACTTTTGAAAATGGCAGCACCAGTGCTCACTTCATAGCTCAACAACAACACCATCTCCTGACACTTCTCATAAAATTAACATAACATTATTTCTAAACCTTTGCAAAAAAATCATTCCTTCCTATGCAACAATGGTCAATTTCAATTTCATTTGACAACCATTTATTATGTGCCTACTATGTACAAAGCATATTCTCAGGGGCCAATATGCTTTCTAATGAAACAAATATCAATAATAACAGGCAGATAGAGAAGTATTCTACAATATTTAAGCAAGGTTATATCTTTAGTTTGAAACAACAACAAGGAAACAGCAGAGGAGGAGCAGGACACATCCTTCTAAGAACAAAATGGAGGCGCTAAGAAATCATCTGCCATTGGAAAGATTCATAAGATTGTAGATTTAGACTGGAAGTGGCCTGAGAGTACATTCAGTCCAACACACACATTTTACAAATGAGTACATTGGGATCCTGATAAGTGACATGCCCAAGGTCACAATATTAATAAATGGTGAAGCCCCTACATCTAACATTCTTTTTGCTACACCCACAGTGTGTCATGAGGATTTTCAATTTCTTGATGGCATCACGTGGCCAAAATAGTTTTTTCTCTTTTTCCTATTTCTGATTTACAGGGAAGAAAATACTCAGAACAAAGAAAAAACCAGGATAGCAGAGAAGGAACGCTGTGTTTCCTTCTAATACTCCTAGTAGTTCATGCTCTGTGACAGCTGACAGAGGGATATAAGAAGATAAGCCAGTTGCTGAGAGAACAAGGCTGCTTTTCATGTTGAGCCAAGGAAACCTTGAGAACATATCTTAGATTTCGATCATAGGCTGAGAGTTTGAGGAGAACTGGTAAGAGAAACATAAGCATGGTACAAAATTATAACTCTGACTTTGCTTAAAAAATTGCTCATCTTTAAATACAGAGGAGAGTTTACATTGCTAATTTCTGTGCTTTAATAAGCTATATTTGCAGTAGATAAAGTATAAATACCATAGTTAGAAATCTGTGTAAAACTACACACAAGCTATCATACTAATTTCAGGCAAATGCCATATTTGACCTTTATCACATAACCCAAAATACCTACCACTTTTTAGGTGTAGCTCATTCAAATCACAAGTTAGAAAGTAATCCTGTTGAATTAAACATGAAGAAATTTCTTTTCATGGCAGAATCTGTGAAACTACATTCAGCGACAGCAATTCCATGCCCAATGACACCAGGATGAGCAATTAATGGAGGCCTTGAGTATTTATGTCCTATACTATAAGCAACTTCCCATATTATTTAGACTAATGAGTAAAGGGGCCAGATTTTATTTTAAGTGAACTATATAGCATGGAAGAGGGAAAATAGCAATATTGAGTTTGAGAGGTAGGGGGAAGATAAAATACGCAATACTTTTTCCAGATACAAATATAACTATTATCTCTTCATTTATGGAATGTAAGACAAGAGAGGAAAGCCAAAAATCAATCAATAAATAAATCTTTTATTAGTTCTCCTAAACATCTTAGGACAGCCTAAATGTCCATGTGACACTGACAGAAAGAGCACTGAACTAGAAGGGAGCCAGAGACCTAGATTTCAAGTTAATTAGAAAAAAAGTAAGCAACTATTTTTGTTCCTTATGATTCAAAAAATCACTTATTAATCACCTATTGAGTGCAAAAGCACTATGCTAAGCAAGATACAAGAATGAAATTGCCATGATCTCTGCTCATATAAAGCTTCCAGTATATACTTGCAGGGAGATAATCCAAGAATACAACTACTTATCAGCCAATGGGCAAGTAGCCTGAACCTCATTTCTTTGCCTTGCCCTGTCTGATCTTCCTCAAGAGGCTATTGTGAAACTCACATAACTAATGTACATAACACTGCAAGAAAGCCAGTTTATATTGGTTCCAAACAATTTTTTACATTTTTAGGGCAAGAATTTATGCCTCTGAAATCAGCCATCGTACAAGTCAGGGCTTTCTTGATTATTTTGTCCATTGTATAGATTTAAGAAATGAGGGGGGGAAATGTTAAACTTAAAAGTGTGTTCATGGGTACTCTTATTTTTTGGAGAGCCATTTGTTAAATATTTAGCAGCACACCACTGAATATATGGGATAGTGTTTTTGAAAATCAATCACTTCATAAATCATGTCACAAATGTCTTTATCAGTTAATTCAAGACTGATCATATACCAGTACTAGAATTTCTTAGATAACAATTATATCTGAATGATTGTCTATGTGAAACCTACATTAAAAATATATCAACAAGCATTACTATGTGCCAGGCACTGTGCTAGAGTTGCAAAAAAAAAAAAAGTATTGCAAAGTGAAAATATCAATGGTTTTAGAGTCTAAGGACCAGAGTTGTAATCTATTCTGTCACTACTGGTATGATGTTGGATAGGTCATATAACAGGCCTCAGTTTCTTCACCTACAAAATGAATGAATTAAACCAGATAGCCTCTACAATTCATTCCAGCTTAAAATCTATGATCACATGATCCTATGGAACAGTCCTTGCCTGCAAGGACCTTATATTCTAATGGAAAGATGCATGCATATATAATAGTATATTTAAACTAATTAAATATTATTTCATGCATATATATATATAAAGAGTTGATGGAAGGTAAAAACTAAAATGTTCTATATTTTTCAAAAACATTTATCGATTATATTATTAGAACTGGAAGTTAGACTCCGGCCTTTAAAATCTATTTGGGAAGATAGATCATGAAAACAAATAACTAATACAAAATAGAATTTGGTGCATTAGAAAGGACCAAACAAAATTCTATACTGATGCCAAGATATTATCACTAATTCCATATGTCGTGAGAAAATAATTCATTAATGATGAATTCTTAGGGACCCAAGGATCCATTTATAGTTACTTTCTCCCCCTCACCCCAAAAAGTTGAATGCCTGCCTGGGATGAGCCCAGGTGAACAAAAGAAATAGAGATAAATCTTTTGTCTAGCTAAAGTGAGTTGATGGAATTAAACCTACTCTATCCTTTGCCCAAGAGTCTCTCTTATTATGTTATCATAGGGTAGAGCTCATTTTAATCTAGACCATGCTCAAATCATGCCAACCCAATGGATTGAATGATGCTAACCAATTAGCTTTGATCAATGTATAATCGACCTGCCTCCTATCAAAAGAGGATAAAAGCCTTGACCATGGGAGGGTCACCATCTTGGCTCCATCTTGGTTCCTACTCTTGGCTTAGAATTCGGTCACTTGGTACATGCTCTCCCTCTTAGGGCAATGTAGGGATTGTAGGACTTCTGAACTCTACTTGAGACCATGTGCAGGTCTCTCTGAGAGAAGCATGGGTATTCTGGGGCATTTCTCCTGCTTTTGCTAACTGGCATGCAGTCAATTCATTACTGGCATATACAAAATTAATTAATAATAAATGAATATCTGCCAAAATGGGTGAAATGGCCATGACTGTATAAGTAGCAATAATTTTAGAAAGCACAGTTTAGCAACAATAATTCAAAAAACATATCTTGGACCCAAAAATAATCTGCCAGACTCATTGCAGTCTTATTCCTCCATGTGTTGCCACTGCTTGGAATATATATGTGTTTGGTAGTGCTCAGAGATTGTCTCTCAACTGAATCTATTGAGGAACAACAGCAGTTTGCAAGGCTGCTCCATTTTTGCCTCTACGAGAGCATACAATCAAAGTCCTAATTGTAAGCTCCTAAGGCATAGGTGGTCAAATTTCCACCCATTCATTATATATCCACAGGTCTCCCTCTCCCAGAATCATAGTGAAGCTTCTTCCCTTTGACATTCCTAAGAGACAATGTTTCCTGGACAGGAAATCTCAGGTATGCAAGTCTCAGAGGTTTGGATGGGAGGTGAGATTTTATTCTCAACATTTCTAATTCCTGGATCCCAACCACATTAACTCTTCTTGCCACCACTTCATTGGTGAAAGTTGTCAAAAGAGAAGCTCAGGAGGGAAAATGGAAGTTGTCTTCAATTGCATATGGAAGAGCACATGGGAAGTTCCCAGTCATGGAGATTATTTGTGTGAGGCCTAATGCAGTTCCATATACCTCATGCAGTTGCTAATTGCCAAGTTACCCTGGAAATACCCTGTAGGACACAGTTTGATGGCTCAACAATCATATGAACTTCACATTGCCTTGCAAGAGTCTCTCTACCCAACAATGGGCCCTTTTGCCCTCTTGTTCTAAGGGGCCTGATTTGCATCCAATGGCTTGCATCCCTGCAGGACATAGAATTAAGTATCCCCACTTAGTCTAATCCACATTATTCTGGGAACCACCTCTCCGTAGGGGGTAGGCTTGCATGCAAAGAATTCAGAAAAGCTAAGACTCTTAGAGTTGAGTCTTTCAACCAAAACTGAACTCCTTGTTAAACAAAAACAAACAAAAGATTTGTGGTAGTTAGTACATGGGGGGGAGGTTAGAAAGATATTTTTGCTTCAGGGCTAAAGACTAGGAATGTGCCAATGATAAGATTCATTCCTTCTTCCACTGTCCCTCTATCTTTTCTAGAGTAAACTAGGGGTCAAGGTCCCTAGAGAATTTTGTACAATTTGCCCAAACCATTTGATAATCAAAACGAGCATTATGGTAAAGAACAGGATTCTTCTCATTCAGTCTGAAATCAAAAGACTTGAGTGGCAATGTTGCATAGTGGAAAGGGCATTGCACTTGGAGCAGAAAGACCTGGATTCAAAGCCCTGCTTCCCTCAAGTTTCCTCAACTGTAAAATGGTAATAATAATAATAATAGAACCTACTTTTCAGAGTTGTCGTAGGATTTCAATAGGTTATTTATAAAAAGCATTTAGTATAGTGCACTATTACTAAGCACTATATGAAAACTTATTTCCCCATTCTATGAAATCAAATGTGGAGGACCCTTCACTGCATGAAGGGGGTATAGAAAACCACATATATTACAACATTAGGTAATGTACTTCAGTTGCCCTCTCTCACGCAGCAAAAGGCCCATGCTATTAACCCAATACTTATCCCAGTGGTTAAGTACTCCATACAATGCCAGAGGGTGCACTGCAGTGACACCAAGCTCTTCTTGCTCTCATGGAGCTGGTTACCTCTCCTACCAAGTTGCACCTCTTTTATGAATGGCAATATTCATTTCATTAGCCCAAAGACTTAAGGTGCATATATCAATCATATTTCTATTTTTGTTATCTCTCAACTGAAATCACACAGTTTTTTTAAATTATTCATAATATTCTAAAAGTCCAAGTACATTAAAGCTGGGCTCTTATGAATCCTTCCCAGATCAAGTAGTTTAAAACCCAGAGCTAAAAAAAGACCCAATTTAAGTACTCAGGTTCTAATGTCCCTGGGCAAGTTCAATTAATGGGGACATTGGATTGGAAAAGCTATGTTTATGTCCCAATCCTAGAGAGGGACAATGTTAAAACTGTTCAAAATTACCAAACAATTGAGTTCATTTGACACACTAGCAGGTTATACTTAAGATTCTTCAAGTTAGCCTTCAGCAGTATGTGACTTGTGAATTACCAAAAGTGCAGGCTAGTTTTCAAAAGCAGCACAGAACTAGACAACCAAATTGCCAATATTTGTTGGATTATAGGAAAAGCATGGGAGTTCCAGAAAAACATCTACTTCTTCTTAATTTACTACACTATAGCTTTTGACCATGTGGATCACAACAAAATGTGACAAGTTCTCAAAGAGATGGGAGTACCAGATCATCTTACTTATCTACTGAGGAAAAGTATGTAGCTCAAGAAGTAACCATTAGAATGAACATGTATCAAGTGGATTGGTTTAAGATTGGGGAGGAGTGGGGCAGCTAGGTGGTGCAGTGGATAAAGCACTGGCCCTGGATTCAGGAGTACCTGAGTTCAAATCCGGCCTCAGACACTTGACACTTACTAGCTGTGTGACCCTGGGCAAGTCACATAACTCCCATTGCCCCGGAAAAAAAACCAAAACAGATTAGGGAGGAGTACAACAAGGTTAAATATTTTATATACAGAGTACATCATGTGAAATGCCAGACTGGACAAATCTAATTTCAGAATTACGGTTATCCAGAGAAATATCAACAATCCCTTATATGCAGATGATAACCACCTGATGTCAAAAATGAAGAAGAATTAAGAAGCTTCTTGGTGAGGGTAAAAGAGGAGAGTATAAACACTGACTTCAAGTTTAATATTAAATAACTAAGATCATGGTAAGTGGTCCCACCATTTGCTGGCAAACAAGGGAAAAGAAATGGAAGCAGGGTCCAATTTCTTGTTCTTGAGCTCAAAGATCACTGCAGACAGCAACTGAAGCCATGAAATTAAAAGACTCTTGGAAAGAAAGTTTTGGCAAATATGGACAGCATGCTAAAAAGTAGAGATGTCACCTTGCCAACAAAGGTCAATAGAGTCAAAACTATGGGGTTTTGTTTTTGTTTTTGTTTTTTCAGCTGGGAAAGTTGGACTATAAGGAAAGTTGACCCCTGCAGAATCAATGCTTTCAAATTGTGGTACTGGAGAAGAATTTTTGAGAATTCCTTGAACAACAAGGAGATCAATTCAGTCAATATGTAAAGAAAATAATTCAGAATACTCATAATTCAGAAAGGACAAAAAGTGGCTTAAATATTTTGGCCACATAATGAGAAAACAGGACTCATTAGAAAAGACCATTACATTGGGAAAGATTGAAGGGAAAAATAGAAAGGGACAGTAGAGTATGAGATGGATAGGTGGTCTTATGCAAGGAATGAATATGAGCTTAGACAGACTTCAGGAGATAGTAGAGGATATGAAGGATCTGTTGTGTCCATGGGATGACAGTCAGACACAACCTAATGAACAAAAAAATTAAACAAGTTAAATCCCCTTGAGATTTCAATACCTTCCCAACAGGGATCCTCTCTAGGTTTTCCTCACTCACAATAAACCCTCCCAAAGGATAAATATCTAGCAAATGGAGAAGACTTAGTAAGTAGGGTATTCCAGCTAGTGTCTGTGTCTTTCATCAAGGATAGTGTGGCTACATCAAGCAGGATAACAACAGGCAGAATGGATCTCTCATGTGAGCCATCTGGTCTCTATTTCTTTCCACAGCTGTGCTCTCTTGGTAGTCATTTAGTAGTGCCTCAACCCTTCTTCATACCATCAAGTCTGAGGGGAGGAGATCTCCACAAGGCAAAACTGAATGGAAATCTTTCAATCCTGTATTTCTATACAAGGGGCTTTGCCTCTATTTATCCCTTAGTCTATTCACCCAAAATTTGAATCCAGCATCCTATGTCACTCTCTGATAGATCCCCCTCAAACATTACTTATCTCATGGGCCCCATTCTTCCTTCCTCTTCTATTCTAGTTTCTTCTTCCTGATTTCATGATCATGGAGCATCCCTATGCCCTGAAAAGTATTTGATATTCTATTAGATTTTGTTAGGTTATTAGTGGCCTAGGTGTTCAGAAGTAATTGGATGCTGAAGGAATCCCTTGAAAATCTGGGTCTGTACCAAGGATAGCATGGGTAAGAACAATAAAGGACATTGCTTGTCAGAGTACTGCAGTGTGGGGGCAGCTAGGTGGTACAGTGGATAAAGCACCACCCCTGGATTCAGGAGGACCTGAGTTCAAATCTGGCCTCTGATACTTGACACTTACTAACTGTGACCCTGGGCAAGT
The DNA here is from genome assembly GCF_019393635.1 of Dromiciops gliroides. NCBI lineage: Eukaryota > Metazoa > Chordata > Mammalia > Microbiotheria > Microbiotheriidae > Dromiciops > Dromiciops gliroides. Next base: position 108,525,446 of record NC_057865.1, on the reverse strand, counting down.
CATTTAACCCTCATTGCCCTGCAAAAAAAATACTGGGCAGAGTACTGCAGTGGTCTGAGTTGTTGCCCTTTCAACTGTGAGATTAAAATTGGATATTAGTGGCTTAAAGCGATGGAGATTAGGCAAATGAGGCTTTTTCTACCAAAAGGGCTGTGGCCACCACTGCCCTAAGGCAAGGTGGTGCTCCAGCTGCTACAGGGTCCAGCTGAGTTGCATAGTCTAAAAAAAACCTGACATTTCTCCATTATCTAACTGACTGTTAAAACTTTTTACCACATTCCCCCCTTTTGTTCCTCAAGAAACAAAATATTTCCTTGACGGAACAAGCTGGATTCTCTTCTTTAACTGTTTGAATTGCTGTATTTTTACTAAACCTTAGCATAGCATTGTCAATGATCAAATTAATAAATTCCATTACATTCCCTCCTTTATATCCTTAGACTTCTAATAGAGGGTTGAGGTAGTTATGCAATCTGTAACACTTTTTACCACCATGTGTCTGGATCAAAGCCAAATTTAGTATGTGTTCATGACACCTGAAAATGTTATGGAAAGGTTATCATACCATATCTCATGGTTCTGAGACAACCAGTGATTGTGCTAGGCCACAGGTGAGTTGAATAGTCTAAAAAAAACCTGGTGTCTCTCCATTATCTAACCGACTGTTAAAACTTTTTACCACACCTCCTATGTGCCATGAATCACATCTCACTTGTCATAGAGGGGAAATGAAACCTCAGTCACCAAATGGAGGCAAAAAAGTTACAGAAGCTGGAATCATAAAGGAAACAGTGGGGAATAACTAATTGTTTCTGCAAATATTTCTACTATAGGGGGCAGCTAGGTAGTGCAGTGGATAGAGCACTGGCCCTGAAGTCAGGAGTACCTGAGTTCAAATCCGGCCTCAGACACTTAACATTTACTAACTGTGTGACCCTAGGCAAGTCACTTAACCCCAATTGCCTCACTAAAAAAAAAAAGAAGAAGAAAAATTTCTACTACAGTTTCCAAATGAGAATTGAATACAACCCCTTGGTAGAGCCAAGCCAAGGACATCTGCCATATGCCTTTGTTCATGAGGCATCAACACAAAAAAGTGAGAAGAAAAACATTTGATATGTCAGGAAGTGCTACTATCTGCTTCTTGCCTGAAAATCATGTTCTAAGGGAGACTGATAAAGGGGGGCGGGAGAGAGCTCTTACAGTGGTCTTGGATATATAGTAAGTAAGTAGTGATAAGGTTTAGAATAGGAGAGATCAGTTTGGACTAAAAGTGACTACAGCTTCCCATTCCATTGCTAACATTTTGTGCTCCCTTTAACCATGTTGCACAATGAAAATCATCTCCAAACAACTTCATGAGTCAACTAAGCCATGCAGTTCTTCTAAGACTTTTAGGTCTCAGATCACCTCACCCTAAAATAACAGTGATGATCATAAGGAACTTATACTTACTTGCAGTGAGATTTTAGAAATCTTCAAAGCACTATCACATCTGTTGAATGTCAACTTTTCCATGCTAGAGATCAAAGCCAGCTCTTATCTAAAGATATGATGCATAAGTGAAATGAGAAGGCACTGTGGTACTGTGGGAAAGATAATGGGCAGCATATGTATCCTCCCATAAATCCTTCGCAGGGGTCTACCCAATGTGCTTCTCCTTTTAGCCGACCACACCAGATCCTGTCAGGTGTACTTGCAGAGTCTCAACCTCAGCCAGCACCCAACAAGGCTCCAGTTCCCACTAGACTCATTATGGAGTCTACCCTTAATTTTGCGTCAATGTCCCCTTAGTCTTCCCTCCTCCCTCACTGAAAAATGAGCCTCTAGTCTCACCCCAACTTAAGGGAGCCTAGAATTCCCTTTCCACTCTTGCCCTTAGTCCCACTCTTCCTTGCCAATGGTACTGAACTACAGCTGTTTGGCAGACATTCCAATACATACTAAAGACTCCTGGGCCTTACCATCTGCCCATGTCCAGCATCCTGTATCTGTTCCCTTTTCCTACATCTACTTGCTCTCTACCTTTCTATAATGACTTTAAATCTGTCTTTGAACTCACCAGTTACAGAAAGAGATATTAACCTATTAGAATTTGTTCCCAGCTTGTAAAATCACAGATGAGTGCCTGTCACTCGATGACTTTTGAAGCTAGAATCAAAAGAGATCAGATTAGTTTTTAACCTCTATAAGAAACCAGTACCACTATAGAGAAGTAAATCACACTATTTGGAAAGTAAAGAAACTCAAACAGCCACACACCAACTAAAAGTAATGTAAAACTTGGAGAAGCCAGTGTGTCAATCTGATGGTCTATCAGTAATTCCCTTCCCACTCTCCCTCTACTCCTGCCCCTCCATGAAGATCACTACACCCAAGATTTTACCCATCCTACCCCTGGGTGGCTGAGAATCAGCAGTATTCTTTTCTACTCCAGGGATGAAGAATTTGTAGAATCATTGTCACCACAAAAAAACAAAACAAACAGCTGCTACAAGTACTTAGAGCAGCTCTTTTTGTGGTGGCAAAGAAATGAAATTGGAGGGATGTCAATTAATTCAAAATGGCTGAACAAGTTATGGTATATGATTCTGATGAAATATTATTGTGCTCTATGAAATGATGAGCAGGATGCTTCCAGAAAAACATGGAAAGACATATGAACTCATGCAAAATGAAATAGGCAGAACCAGGAGAACAATGTACAAAATAATAGGAATGTTATAAACTGAAAGACTTAGCTACTTGATGGTCCAAGATAATTCCAAAGCACCCGTGAGGAAAAATGCTATCTACCTCCAGGGAGAGAACCAATGAACCCTGAATGTAGATTCAAGATTTTTTTAAACATTTTTTGGGGGGTGTCTGTATTTTTTATAGTTTATCCATTACTTACAACATCACTAATATGGAAATGTATTTTGTATGACTTCACATGCATAATCATTATCAAATTGTTTGCCTTCTCAAGGAGAGGTGAGAAGAAGGGAAAGAATTTGTAACTCAAAATGTTTTTAATAAATAAATAAATAGTTCACAGGTAATTTGGAATATTTAATGATATAAATAAAAATAAATGTTTTAACATGAAAGGGAATATTCTAAAGATATTTGTTCTAAGGGTATATTTTCCCATTTTTCTGTTACCCAAAGAATTAGCCAAGCACTAAGATTTTTAGTCATAATCAAAAGTATTAATTGCATTGTAATGGGAAATGTATTGGGGGGTGGTGAGGGGTGGTTCATTCTCTAAGATAGAAAATACTTCTGTAATGCATTTGGCATATGATAATTTTAAAATGTATGAAATCAACTTTTTCTTTTCTTTTTTTTTCTTTTCTTTTCTTTTCTTTCTTTTTTTTTTTTTGGTGAGGCAATTGGGGTTAAGTGACTTTCCCAGGGTCACACAGCTAGTAAGTGTTAAGTGTCTGAGGCCCAATTTGAACTCAGGTCCTTCTGAATCCAGGGCCAGTGCTTTATCCACTGTGCCCCCTAGCTGCCCCCAAATCAACTCTTTTCAATGGATACTTTGCCCAATATTGAGATGTTTACAAGGAAAATTATTTTACCGCATAAAAGACTCTAATTAATAAACATTTTAATCCTCAGTCTTCAAACCTCTGTTCCCTTCATGACTCGCCCAAGATGTAATACATAGAAATGACTCACACTATATAGAGCCTTGCAAAAAAAAAAAATCCCATCTTAAGGATTATAACACGGAAATTGAGCCATCCATAAATACTAAAAAAAAAAAATTACCTATTCCTAAAAAAAATAAAAAGAACTTGTAGAATCCTTTGCCTTAGACGCTCTTCTTTTGTTTCCATTCTCCTATGCCCTTGCCCCAGTTGTCATATTACGTCTTAAGTCTTCCCTTGTGTAATTAAAACATACCATAATTAAAATCTATTGATTTACACACCTTACTGGCATGATGGTATCTTTGGGAAAGTTTCCCAGTTTTTGAGGAAATTTGAACATTCCCCAAAACAGTTCATCTGTCTTAGAGACTTATTTCTAATCTCTTCCCACACATGTATTGATAAATTTCACCTTCATGTCTTTGATCATACTATTATCACCAATTGGTGTATCCCCAACTCCTCTTTACCAGATTTGTCTATTTGTCATGCCCTTCAAAATCTGGTTCAGAACTCACCTCTATGAAACTTTGATTGATCCTATTCCCGCACTGATCATTCTGTCACTATGAATTCCCTTTGTAATACACTTTTGGCCCCATATTTTGTTCTTTCTTTCCTTCTTTTCTTATTTCATTCTTTATTTCTCCACATATTTATGAATTCTGCTAGGACAAAAACATATAATCTTTGCTTATTATGTATCCCAAATGAGCTCTGAACATCCTTGCCTCAAGCTTCCTCCCACCAATGACCTCTGTCCTCAAAAACTGAAATCCAGGGAAGTTTAGTAATTTGCTCAAGGTCACATAGCTAGTTTCTAGTAGAGTAGGGACTGGAATCCATGTTGGTTGACTCCAGAGCCAATGCTCTTTTTTTTTTTTTTGCAGGGCAATGGGGGTTAAGTGACTTGCCCAGGGTCACAAAGCTAGTAAGTGTCAAGTGTCTGAGGCTGGATTTGAACTCAGGTACTTCTGAATCCATGGCCGGTGCTTTATCCACTGCACCACCTAGCTGCCCCACCAATGCTCTTTCAACCAGTCTATGCTACCTCCAACAATAGTGGTTCCATTGGCAGGGAAGAAGAGTCCTAGGCATATTTCCCAAAGGGCCAGATGTGATTCTCTAAAGGCCTTGGCTTGAGCCTCAGTAGCATGCTATCTCACAAGATGGTCATCGGAGAGTCAATTTAATCTGTCTGCCTTAAGAAATGTTTAGAAAAGAATATTCACTAAGGTGGCAAAATAACAAAATTTGGTACAAAACATCCCCTGAAATACTTTTGATACCCCCCCCCAAGTACATTAAGGGTCCAAATGGAAGTGGTTCAAGTTTAGAGAGCTCATATGGCAAAGGAATAACTCACAGATCCTGGTTGTTTAAAGTCCTTTTCTCTTATTCATAGGATACCAAAAATATTCCCATTAAGTCCAGTGAGTCTGAAATCAGTTTGTCTTTGGCTCCTGATGCACACACTGCTGCCAGCTTATCTAGGGATGCTACTTTGGACTCCAATGGGGAGAAGGAAATCCAATATCCTCATGGTCATAAAAGGGCTAGTCCCCTAATCTCTCTAACAGTTTAAAGCTTAAGAGCCCTTCGCTAGTCAAAATTAGGGATCAGGGAAGATCTGTCCAAAGCCTCTCATTCCACTCCCTTCCCCTGCCCACAGTGATTCCTCCTCAGTCTTATACTAGAAAGGCACACATGTTCAAATTACTGGAATAACTATCCATTCTAGCTAACTGGTTATTTTATATTAGAATCAGAGGGTATAATGAAATCTTGAGACCAAAATGCAACAAACCTCTTATTTGCCATCATTTCACTTCATTAAAATGCTTTCAAAGAATTTTATGCACTATTTTAAGGTCTCTTAAATGAATGAATGAATGAATGAATGACATATACTTTCACCTAATCATAGTCTTAGGATAAAATCAAATGGGGTGGTTTTGACCCCACCCTTACAGCTGCATTCTCCACAATACCTAGGATAGTGTAAGATAAGTGATTAGCACAGTTAGTGATCAGTTAATCAACATGAGAACCAAAATAGCCAAGATTTGAAGTACTCAGACATTGTGTATTTCTCCCTTTTTCAAAACTCATTGCCCGAGCTGCATCTACTCCCTAAAGAAGACTGGTATCTTGGAAAGAACCTGAGCTGGAGTGGAAAATTGGGGGTTTGAGTTCTAGCGTTGCTATTCTAGCCTTGAGACTGTGAGTGAGCATGTAATTCAAACTCTTTGAGTCCCAGTTTAAGCGCTATGAGGAAAAATCCTTTTTTTTTTTTAATTTTTGTCTTTTTGTCCATAGCATTGAGGCATGCATAATGCCCTGCCCAGAGAAGGCATTCAACAAATATTTGCTGACTTGAATTAATGAATACAAACAATATGAAGACAACTAATCCAGTTTACCCAGGCCAAAATAATTTGTCAACTACAAACTTCTATCTATTCGTGTATGCTATTATATTCCTACCTGTGATCTCAATTGAATGTCATTACCTTATTTTCTGTGACATGCAGGATATGTCTGTTGAATGCTATCTCAAATTCAAGATTGTGAAGTCTGAATTCATCACTTTCCTTCCTGCATCAAGTTGATTGATCTTCTCAACTCTTCCATATTTTAAAGTAAAAAATATGTTTCAATCCATATTCAGACACCATCAGTTATTTTTCTGGGGGTGGATAACATTTTTCATCATAAGTCCTTTATAGTTGTCTTGGGTCATTGAATTGCTGAGAATAGCCAAGTCATTTATAGCTAATCATCTTACAATATTACTGTTACTTTTTCATTTATCTAGAATTTTATTTCCCCCAATTACATGTAAAAATAATTTTAAGGACCATTTTAAAAACTTTGTGTTCCAAATTCTCTTCCTCCCTCTCCCCCCACCCCTTAAGGAGACAAGCTAGTCAATATAAGTTATACATGTGTAATCATGCAAAACATTTCTATATTAGGTTGTGAAAGAAAGAAAAAAAACTCAAAATATACATTAGGCCTCACAGGGCAGCTAGGTGGCACAGTGGATAGAGCACCCGCCCTGGATTCAGGAGGACCTGAGTTCAAATCCGACCTCAGACACTTGACATTTACTAGCTGTGTGACACTGGGCAAGTCACTTAACCCCAACTGCCTCACCAAAAAAAGAAAATGCTTCAATCTGTATTCAGATACCATCAGTTCTTTCTGTGGAGATGGATCGTATTTTTCATCATAAGTCCTTCAGAGTTGTATTGATCATTGTATTGCCAAAAATAGTAGTCATTCACAATATTGCTGATACTTTGTATACAGTACATTTCACTTTGTATCAGCTCACATAAGTCTTTTACAGGTTTTTCCAGGAGCATCCTGCAAATCATTTCCCATAGTACAACAGTTCTCCATCATAATCACATCCCATAATTTGTTTAGCCATCTCCCAATTTATGGGCATCCCCTCAATTTCAAATTCTTTGCACCAGAATAGAACTGCCATATTTTTTATACATATAAGTCCTTTAACTTTTTTTATCTCTTTTTGGATTTTGACCTAGTAGTGGTTTTATAGCCTTTTGGCCATAGTTCCAAATTGCTCGATACAATGTTTGAATCATTTTACAACTCCACCAACAGTGCATTAATGTCTCATTTTTCCCATATTCCCTACAACACATCATTTCCCTTTGCTGTCCAATTATCCAATCCAATATATATGAGGTAGTACACCCCAGAATTGTTTTGACTTGTGTCTTTCTAATCAATAGCCAGAGCATTATATTTCATATGGCTAAAGATAGCTTTGATTATTTCATCTGAAAACTGTTCATATCTTTTGATCATTTATCAATTGGGGAATAACTCTTATTTTAATAAATTTGACTCAGTTCTCTATATGTTTGAGGAATTAGACCTTTATTAGGCAAATTTCATTCAAATTTTTTCAGAGTTACTATTGCTAATTGTATTTCTTACCATCCTATTTCTTCTCCATGCCATTTACTCTATTCTCAATCTCCTTTCACCCTGTCCTTCCTCAAAAGTGTTTTGCTTCTGACTGCCCCCTCCCCCAATCTGCCCTCCCTTCTATAACCCTTCCCCCCACCTTATCCCCTTTCCTCCTATTTTCCTGCAGGGTAAGATAGATCTCTACATCCAATTGAGTGTATATGTTATCGAATTCTGATGAGTAAGGTTCACTCACTCCGTGGTACCTCCCCATCTTCCCCTCCACTGTATAAGCTTTTTTTGCTTCTTTTATGTGAGATAATTTACCCCATTCCACCTCTCCCTTTCCCTTTCTCCCAGTGCATTCCTCTCTCACCCCTTAAATTTTATTTTTTAAAGATATCATCCCTTCATATTCAATTCACACCTGTGCCCTCTCTCTAAAAATACTCCATCCAGCTGCCCTAAGAATGAGAAAGTTCTTATGAATTACAAGTATCATAACTCCTCCATTTTTATTGGGTATTCTTCAATAGTAAATATTTGTTGGCTGATTGAGAGCTATCAGTTCCTTCTAAATTCATCACCCTGGAGCAAAGTACTGATTGCCCCACCCTAGTTATCTCTGTGGATTTGGGGCATGACCCTTACCCTCTATGTGTCTCATGTTATTTATTAAAAATGAGGAAACAATGAAATGACTTTTTTAATGCCCCCTTCAGCTCTAACATCCTATGATTTCAGCATAAAAGTTAATATCTATTTTTTAGATTATCTGTATTATAGTCGAGTGAAGTACTATATAAACTGAGTTCATTTAAAACTTTGAGGAAGCATGATACAGTGGAACAGGTGCCAAGTCTGATAGTTACTACCTTGGGCAAGTCACAATATCTCTCAATTTTCCTATTTGTAAAATGGGAGTGGAGGTTAAAGTAGATGGCTTCTGAAGGTCCTTCCAGCTCTGTTTCTATGATTTTATAAACTTTACCCCCTTGCTTCTACTCTATTCTGAGTGGATTATACTTAGGAAACTGACTAATGATGTTTCAGCATGTTTAATGATGCCAAGCTGTTCATTGCTATGAATGCACATTTCTAACACTAATATTTTTAGTGATATTTATAGAGCTGTGAATCATGGAATACTATAATTTCAAAAGAATCAAAATTATAAATGGAGAGCAACAAAAGGATGCCAGGTAGGTAGAAGCAGTGTTTAACATTACCAACTATGACTTAAAAATGAAAAGTGCTATAACAGACATAGAGAAGATAGGTGGGTCCACTAAGGAAGTGGGCCATTGATGTACCAACAATGAGAAATAAACATATTGCACTCATATTGCATTCATATCCTTAGGATAATAAAAGATCTAGAGGGTGTCCTCTAGTGCATTGAATGGATTCCCTGTGGAGGACTTATGCAAAGGTGTACAAAGGAAACAGCACAATATGAAAAGCCAAAAAGGAATTGTAATCTGAATTGATGGAAGATGTCATCACCTTTATTCAATCTCATATTCATAAACGAATTTGTCTATGCTGTGCTTGAATGTGCAGAAAAATTATTTCTTCTTTGAGAAAGCAAAACAAACAAAAAATACTTGTGAACAGCTAGAAGAAAACAAGTATTAAGTCTCCTCAGAAAGGTAAAGTAACAGAGAAAAGGATGTGGCAGCAATCCTGACTGAAAAATATAAAGATTACGTTGTTGGTTCATAGCTTCACATGGTCAAAAGGGAAGATGACGTAACTATATCTCTTGCTTTTCAATAACAAAGAGGTTTCAAAATTAAAAGTTCCAGGAATCAGAAAACATGTCAAGGTTAACACTTTATTTAAATATACTAGCCTAGGAAGAGAACAGAATAGTCAATGGATGTTTGTCACACACAAAAAAAATGTTGGACAACCAGGGAATTAGAGCATGTGTATGGGAGCGTTATCTCCCTGAAATAATACTTAAGTTGTCAATATATCCAAAGGACATTTTGACTAGAAGTTAAAAAGGTACAGATCAAGTTGAAAGAACTTTTCTCCTGAAACCTGAGTAGAAAATTAGAGTTGGATTATGCAGGGATTGTAAACAGTTGGGGATTAGTGAGAACAAAACTAAATTGTGCCTAGGTCTTTATATGTTTCCTTTAAAGCTCATTCTTTTAAAAAAATAATAAAAATTTTTATTTAAAGTTTTGAGTTCCAAATTTTATCCCTCCTCTTCATCCCTCTCCTCCTTCCTCCCTTAGGTGGTAAGCAATCAGATATAGGTTATACATGTGCAATTATGTAAAACATTATTATATTAGTCATTTTGTACAAGAAAACTTGAATAAAAGAAAAAAATGAAAGAAAGTGAAAAATAACATGCTTCAGTCTGTGTTCAATGAATATCAGTTCTTTCTTTGGAGGCAGATAGTATGCTTCATCATTAGTCCTTTGGGATTGTCTTGGATCATTGTATTGCTGAGAATAGTTAAGTCATTCACAGTTCTTCAACAAACAATATTGCTGTCTCTGCACAGTGTTCCCTTAGTTCTGCTCATTTCACTATACATCAGTTCATATAAGTCTTTCCAGGCCTTTCTGAAATCATCCTGCCTGTCAATTCTTATAGAACAATAATATTCCATCACATTACCACAGTTTGTTTAGACATTCCCCAACTGATGAGCATTCCTTGGATTTCCAATTCTTTGCCACCACAAAAAGAGCTGCTATAAATATTTTTGTACAAATAGGTCTTTTTCTCTTTTTGGGGACGTCTTTGTAATATAAACCCAGCAGTGGTATTGCTGGATCAAAGGGTATGTACAGTTCTATAGCCCTTTGGGCATATTAAACTCATTCTTCAGTACTATTTACATCACTTTTAAATGTTTGTGTTTAGCTGCTTTAATGTAGTTCCATTTTTGTTTGGGGTTTCTTCAGTTTTTTTTTTCCTATTGAGTAGAGAAGCAGCTAGTATTCCTTTCTTTTAATTATACCTTCAGGAAACCTGCCTGTGTGGACTGTAAGGCCAAAACCAAAACTTTCTCACATGCCTAGTGGCAGCAGCAGATTGTAATTGAATGAAAATTGCTTAAATGAAAAGAAAAATTCTGTGTGTGTGTGTGTGTGTGTGTGTGTGTGTATTTTCTTAAGCATTGGAAAATCTGATATGAAAAGCTATAATAAAGTAGAAACAATATCACATGCAATTAAAAGAAAACCCTAACACTAGGAAGGCGTTTTGCACTATAAAGACTATTCAAGGAAGTTCCTGATAAAAAAGAGAAACTGGAATCATTCCTATATAGACTACACAATCTATTAACATGGAGTCTTTCATCCTAAAGCCTGGGAAATGCCTCTTGTGCAATTTACACAAATAATGACTCTTATATTAAGTCACTACACATTGTCTTGACATTCCAAGTGTTGTTGACTGACAAGAAGGACTTTCATCCTTTCCCCTTTCTCTGATCTCCATCCTTCTCTTCTCCTCTCTTTCTCTCTCTCTCTCTTTGCTTTGCATCCTCTGAGAGCCAAGTTCTTACAGAGTTACTCGAGGTTACAATGTGTTGTCCCTAGTGGAAAGCAGAAACTTTAATTCAAAAAGTGGCTACTCTTGACCTCTGACCCTACCGCCACCCACTCCGACACTCCCATCCTTTTTCTGTCTCCATGGAAATGAATAGCCTAGTGGAAAAATGGGAGCAAGTGAAGTCTAAAGCTATTCACAGAGCCCCCCAAGAGAAAGATGAATGAAACTCATTCATCAACTAGCAGGAGACTGAGAAAGCATTACTCACTGCAAAGCAAGCTGAGAAACATTGAGGGAGAGAGAGGACGAAAGCCAGAGAAATGGAGAGGGGGTAAAAGGATAGCAGGAAGGGACCACATGATAGAAAAAAAAATGTTATGCAAGTTGAAAGAGAGAACTAAAAAAAAATGAAAAGTAGCATTACCCAGTTTCCAAAAGTGGGCTATATAGAGAAAAACTGCTATTCAGGAAAGAATTCACTTCCCTAGAATGTCACCTACAGACAAAATTAGGAGAATGAAAAAGAAAATAAAGCAGAGGCTTTTATATAGGGCAGCTGCCCAGAATTTTTGCCTATATGGTCAGGGAAGCCTATTGATTTTCAATGGGAATGAGAAGCTATGTTGGACTTCGAAGAGATGGCCATGGCTAGCTGCCTCAGGTGCTCTGATTTCCTGAAACAATCTGGAGCTCAACTATGCTGCCCCATAGTTTAGAATTGGTATTGTTGTGTGTCCTTCCTTCTCAAAGAGGACCATAACATGGGGGTGATGTCATGACTTGCAAAGAATTGGATTTAAGTGAGTGAGGGCTGTTCAAGGTCATCAAACTCACTGTCTTCCAGAGCCATCTGGGTCCAGTGGCAAGATATACATCAGGATGACTAGAGATGGCTCTGGATGTTTTAAGGCAATTGGGGTTTAGTGACTTGCCCATCGTCACACAGCTAGTAAGTGTCTGAGGTGAAATTTGAACTCAGGTCCTCCCAACTTCAGATCCACTGTTCTAACCACTGTGCCACGGAGCTGCCCCAGAAATGGTATTAGAAAGTGATCAAAGGCTACAGACTCACAGAATTTGAGAGTAGAAAGGGAGCTCAGCAGCCAGATTTATAGACTTGTGCATAGATTTGGAAATCTACTTCCAACAGCTGAGTCCCATATATATAATATTTTTTGAAAGTGAAGATACATTAAAAATAAAATCATTTTAGAGCTGCCATTGACCTTAAAGATCTTCATTTCAAAGAGAGCTCAGCAGCCACATTTATAGACTCACACATTGACAGAGTCCCAACTAAGAGTATAAGCCAATGGTATCTATAACCAATGACTCTTAGAGAAGCAGGGGTTCCTAGACCACTACTTTTGTTTTGTTTTGTTTTATTTTAAGTGAGGCAATTGGTGTTAAGTGACTTGCCCAGGGTCACACAGCTAGTAAGTGTTAAGTGTCTCAGGCCAGACTTGAACTCAGGTACTCCTGACTCCAGGGGTGGTGCTCTATCCACTGTGCTACCTAGCTGCACCCCCTAGACCACTTCTAATAACTGAGCCCACTGAATATAATATTTTTCTTTGAAAATGAAGATATGTTAAACTAAAATAGGGTACATCATTATGAAACATAACTTCTCAGTATTTTTATTTAATAAGTGCTTTCTAGTTATTTTTTTCTACAGATACAATAATTATTAAGGGAAATTTCACTTTCTTATAAGGTCACAGTTGGAGTTCCTTCCAACTCTAGATCCTATTATCATAGTTTTATAGCTGGCATTGACCTTAGAGGCCTTCATTTATCTACCTCCCAATCAGCTTCTGGCTGAACAAGAACATGATCTCTGCAACTTCAAATTAAAAACAAGATCATCTGCTCCCGGAGATAACCTGGCAATCATAAGCCTGATGAATCTATTCAAATATTCTTACCCCAGAGATAGTACTTTACCTGCCAAATTGTAGACTACCTTTGACCTTGAGAACCATACCAAATGTTTCATCTCTCTTCATGCCTCTGCCCTCACCCATGGATGGACTTTGGGTTTTGTTTGGTTTGGTGGTTGTTTTTTTTAAACTGATTCTGTCTTTCCCAGGATAAAAGTGCAGCAGCTTTCTACCAGCTCAATATCACTACTGATTGGCAAAGGAACTTTCAACCTGGGCTGGTTTACTTCCAGCAGCTAGGTGGCACAGTGGATAGGGGACTGAAGTATGGAGGACTTGAGTTCAAATCCAATTTCAGACACTTATCAGCTGAGTGACCCTGGCCAAGTCACTTACTCTGTCTTAGTTTCATCAACTATAAAATAGGGATAATAGCACCCACCTCGCAGAGCTGTTGTAAGGATCAAATGAGCTAACATTTAAAAAGCATTTAGCACAGTGCCTGACACATAGTAGGTGCTATATAAATGCTTATTTCATTCCTCTCTCCCCCTTCTCTTTAGGAAGCTAAGTTTTCAATGTGATGTTGTTACAGGCACTCAATCAGTTTAGCCCAGTGAAGCTCAGAACTCCTGAGCTAAAGCAGTCCACTAGCATTAGCCTCCTCTATAGCTGTCAGGGATTGTTGAAATACACAGCCATGCTTGATTTGATTTTACCTAAACCAAGAGGAGCTTGGGGGATGGGACAAAAACTTTCTGGAATAGTAGGACAGTTAAATTTATGTCAATACAACTAAGTCCCTTCCTTACTCTCCAGGTAAAGCCAATATTTAGTTTAAATTAGTCTTATTTGCTCTTTTGCCACTTCCTCTCCCACACATCTCCTATTTTAGATACAAAAGGTCCATGTAGAATGGATGAAATCACAAAAAGGTAAGAACCTCAGGAAAATCCATTTATGTTTGTAGGCACAAATTATGACACATGTGCTCTTTGTCTAGGTATAATCACCCACTCAGTCATTCTTTCAACAAGTACTTTTCAGCACATTAGTGGCCTAGCATGGTATTGTACCTCATTATCAAAAGGGATGTGGTTCAAACCTTGAATCCCCATTGCCATCAATCAGATAACAAGACCCCCAAGCTGTTCATTATCTAAAGAAGCATCTAACAAAATAACTCTATTGCATGTATGCATGGAATAGGAAAGAGGGACAAATTTGAAGATTTAGTAGAAATCAGAAATGCATAGATCACAATGGTCTTCTGGCATTCAAATGATATCTCCCTCTCCCTCAGGCACTGAAGATACAGCCTTCCTTAGCAAACCTCATTATCTACCAGATGGAAAGATATCCTATTCCACATATATCTATTCAAAAAGAAGAAAAATATGTTAATCAAAGGAAACAATATCCATCAGCTAAATACTCAAACAAGAGATTTTCCCTTTGGGTGAAGGAACCTTAAACAATTCGTTGCTTTATAGGTTAAAGAGACATTGAAGATCATCTAATTCAAAAGAAATAAAACATGATTTAAAGGATCTTGAGCCCTAAAGGGGCTTCAGAGGCCAACTGGGCCAAACTCTTCATTTTACAGTTCATGAAATTGAGCTCCAGAGAGGTCATGTGACTTCCCTAAGTGTTTACAGGTTATAAGCAACAGAGATTACATTTGAACACAGATCCTCTGACTCCAGAGCCAGAGATCATTCTGTTTTTTTTTTTTTACTGCCTCCCCTGAATGGAATGAAGCTGAGCATGAAGTCAAAGCTCTGCATATACATCTCAGCTTTTTCCCTTACTACCTTTATGATTTGGAATAAATCACTTGACCTTCCTGGGCCTCACTTTCCTCATCTATAAAATTAGGGGTTGGACTAGATGACCCCTCAAGTAGCTCCTCACACTAAATTTATGATTCTATAATCCCTGCATTGCTCAGTTTGAACTCAGGTACTCTGACATCACATAAAATCTTAGAGGTGGAAGCATTCTCAGTAACCACCCAATCCAACCCATACCTGGACAAAACCTCTACAATTGTACCCAATTACTTACACTAAACATCATTCACTTTGGGGTGTTTATAAATCTCTGTAAACCATCTGTTTCAATTCCCTACCACCAAAACGATCTCATTATATCCCAGATGAATGGCTGTTATGGGTAGATCCTGCTCTTTTAAATCCCAGAGTAAGATTTTCCATTCCTTCACTTAGAAAAACTCACACTGATTATACCTACTGGTGTCTCTCATTTCTCATGATCTCCTGAGCCCCACATTCCCAGATTTTAGAAGTGAGAACATAGGTCAGGGTCCCACTGGTGTGCTAAGAAAAAGAAAGATATGATCAGAATTTTAGAAGTGGATAGGACCAGGATTCCAATTTTTTATTTTAACAACAAGGAAATTGAAATTTAGAAAAATTTTAACTCCCCCCACCCCTGCCCCATTTATACTGAAAACAAGTGGTAATGTCAGAATGAGCTCAGTTCCTTCAAATATGAATTTACCATGATTTTCCAGACTTCAGTTCTTACCAACAAATGAATTCCTAAAGAAAACATAGTCACTTTCTATTTTCAGACTTCAACATGATGCTCAGAGGAGAAACAATTCAACAACATGGGTGAATCTACCATACACCCAAAATGACCCCATCTACCTATGTCACTAAGCTAAAATACAAGCATATGTTTGTGATAAATATACTTGAGTCCTGGTTCCCCTTCATCTCACACCCCTCAATGCATAGATTCCCATGGAAAAGAAAATTAAAAATAGAAGAGATTTTAAAGGCAAAGTAGATTCAACTCCTTTCAGGCCCTCAGCCAGATCCTCATTAGGCCCTGGACATGTGAGCCAATGCTTATTTTCATGGCTGGTCTAACCTAAATCTGCCCTTCCTGAAACACTAGCCTTTGTCCTCCCCATCTACATCTCTAAATAGGGATTTGGGTGAGAGTGACACCAAGGGGGCTCATTATTAGAGACCCATTATTGTGAAATTGATGGGCTCTAAGTCTTTCTGTTTGAAAGCTATTAAAGGGAAAAATTGCTATTCGATTTTAGAATCATTATTTCCTTAGGAAATCAGGTTACAAATGAGAAGAGGGGGTGGAGAGATAAAAGAAGAGTGCTTTCGCCCCAATTCACCTCCTCTTCCTTCAGGAGGGAAAGGTCATCCATACTCAGCAAAGGCTAATTATATAAATAAGATACCCTGGCTCAGGCTCCAGCCTCCTGGGAGCAGAGAGAGCTGGGAATAAATGAGACCCTTTGCAAACTGAAAAAAGCCTATTGAAAACATGCCGGAGCTGATGGTTACACAGTTTAACCCAGTGATTTTTTTAATGTCAAAAAAGAAAATGTGGACCCAGGAAAACAAAAGTTCCCAAGTTTCAGCATTCCTCAGGATTTTGGAGTGTGTTAAGAGCTCATTTACCTCCACCCTTTTCATTCTCATTGTTAGTTTCTCCTCTTCATCGTATGCCAATGACCATAACACAGGCTGCATACACTAATGATGTTACATACATCCTCTGGATTTCTTGCTTTTCACATGGTCAATTTTTGAACTTTTTGTCTTTGCACTGTCTTTTTTCTCACCTCTGGAATGTATTCCCTCCTTTCTTCCACCTCTTTGAATTCCTGCTATCCTTTAAAATGGAACTCAGATTCAATCCCCTACATCAAACCTTCCCCTGAATCCCTTCCCACTGATGCTCTCAGATGCTAGTGTCTACCTATTGAAGTTAACTGGAGATAGATAGATAGATAGATAGATAGATAGATAGATAGATAGATAGATAGATAGATAGAGATAGAGATAGACACAGATAAAATATATATGTATGTATATATATATGTATTGTGTATATATACATATATATAAAAACATATACATCTATATGTATGTGTGGTTATACATACATATATAAATACAAACATACACGTATACATATATGTAGATGTATATATCCAGACAATTTTTTGTAGCCTGGCACCTAGTAGGCAATTAATAAATACTTGTTAATTAATTGATTGGTTTCCCTCCTCCCCTTACCTGGTGGTCAAGACACTAGAGCTTTTGAATATTATCTCAAGTAGCAATAGTAGATTCAATTTTTCAGAGGCTCAGTTTACTCATCTAGTGGTTTCTACCTCACAAGACAAAATGTTAATTAACTAGGAATTACCTAGTCTTTCAGATAAAATAGGATTTCTAATAACAATCTAGCAACAATGAAGCTGGAAAATAATCATGTAAATGAACTGGTGCAAAACTGGCTAGCAAGTTGTAGGAGGAGCTTTGATGAATAAGAGTGTGCCCACAGGAGAATGAGTTGGATGCTAAAGGGCCTCGAAAAGCACATTATTTTGGAGGACACTTGAAGAAACACAAAGTTTTTACTTTGGAGAAGACTAAGGGTAAATATGACTGTAATCTTTATAGACATAAATACAGAGATACACACACATATATATGCATGTAGTTAAATTTATATATATATATATATATTTAGTTTTAGCTACATATATGTGTATGTTTATTTTTTATTCTAACTTAATCTTCAAATGTAATAGGCATTTCCAAATACATAGTAGAGCAAAGTACTATTGTACGTGAGATAGCAGATTTCTATAATACATCGTTTTCCTTCTTAAAACTGCAGTTTTAAAATACTTGAAATGTGTGATGAGATAGAATTAGCCCTATTCTGAATGGTTCCAGAGAATAGAACTAAAGCTAATGGGTATAATTACAAGGACATAGATTCCAGCACAATAAAAATTAAGTTCTGAATAATTGCAGCTAACTAAGAATAGGATGTTTCCTTGGTCAAGGAGATGATCCACAAAGATTGAGTTGCCCTCCATCCCTCAGTCCCTTGTTCTTAATGTCCTCCTCCTCCTTAGATTACATTATTTTTACTTAATTGAATAAATGTTGTGCCTTCTCAGTCGAATTTTTATTTAAGGTCTTTGAGGGCAGGGGCATTTTTTTTTTCTATTTGTATCCTCCAGACCTAGCATGGTGTTTCATTTTTGTCTTTGGATCTCCAGCATCTAAGTGCTTGGCACATAGTAGGAGCTTAATAAATGTTAATTAAATTAAATTGAATTTGTGAAGGATAATGTGGAGGAAATTGCTCAGTCAGGTCATATTGTAGTTATACTAATTGACCCCTCAAGTCTCTTTGAATTTTGAGGATATGATTTTGCCTCTCTGGACTTCAGTTTCCTCAGCTGCAATTGAAAGGGTTCAACTAATCCAGTAGTTCCCAACCCTTCAAAATAGAAGAACTAAATTAAAGTTAAGGAGCCCCAGAAATAGCCTATGCCCTACTATAGAAAGTAGTGATTATACTGAGCTTTGAAGGAAGCCAGGGCATAAGTAATGATGGAAAGCATTGCAGGCATGGGAGACAGCCAGGGCAAAGGCTTGGAGAATGGAGATGTAGTGGCTCCTCCAGAACCTGTAGAACACAGGCTAGAAACCACTGGGCCAGATGATTTCTAAGATCCCTCTCACTTCAGCATTCAGGTTTTTTAGGAGGCATCAAAGCTGATCTGAAAAAATCAATAAACATGCATTTATTAGGCTCCTGTGATGGACCAGTAACTCTATTAGGTGCTAGAGACTCAAAGACAAAAACGAAATATCCCCTGTCCTCAAGGAACGTATATTCTTTGGGCAGAAACTATGAAAACATACAAGTAAATACAAACATATGTGGGTAAAAGAAATGAATTGTTTAGAATGGAGAAGGAAAGACTCATGAGGAATTGATAGGCTATCTCATGGAATGCAGATTGGATTTGCCCTGCTTGGCCCTAGAGGTAAGAACTTGGAATAATGGGAGGAAATTGCAAACATACCAATTTGGTATAAGGAAAAATTCTAACAATTAGGAACTATCTGAGAGAAGAATAGGCTGCCTTGAAGAGTAATGTATTCCCATAAACAAGGAAGAAGAAAGTGAACAAGCAAAAGCTGAATGACTACCTGCAGGATATGTTTTAGAATGGATACTTGTTCAGGTATATTCAAGTCTCTGAGGTCCCTTCAAATTTTGAGCCTGAAATTCTATTATGATGAATTGAAGAAAGGCCAATTAACATTGTTTAGATGAAAAACTTCACTGATGGATGATTGGCCCATGAGAAAGGTCAAGAAGAGGGTGTGCTGAGATAGCCATTCATTCATCCATTCAATGACTCCCAGATAATTTTCACAGGTTCTAAAAATTAATTCGTACCGCTAAGGTTTTCCTGCACAGCTTTTCAAGCAACTGTATCAATCAAATATACTATCTAGCCTACATACATAAATTGATTTACCACAAACATCTTGCTTCAATACTTCCAAGATCATTATTTGATCGCTGTGTATCTTCCATTGACTTTGAAGACTACAATCTCTCTATACTTTAATAGATGTCTATATGAGTTGTCATGCCACACCTCCATGAAAATCACTGAGTTGTTGCTGTTCATCCCTCATTTTTTGAAGAGAACTAATGACATCACACGGTGGTATCTTTACTTATAGATGAATTGGATCAAGTGAAGCAGATTGGCACAAAGCTCATCAGCCTCACTCTCTCTTCCAGAGTCATCAAAGTCTGGTGGCAAGACAAAGTCGGGAGATTACTGCCCAGGATGCACTGGAAGACCTCAATGTGTTTGATGTCTGACCAAGCGGTAGGTAATCCACAGCACTTGCTTCAGACGTGTTCATGGCCAAATCCTTCCTCACTTATATAGGCTGGTTCTTGTACAATAGTCAGTCACTGAACCTATCCAAAATGCTTCTTAGTTTGGTAGGACTCTACTAGAACTTATGGTCCACTGGCATATCCTTTTGGAACTGAGAGTCACCTCCATGATATAACAAGACTTTGGACTGGAACTCTAGCAGGGAGTCACAAGCACTGTATCCAGATCACTGAGCGATTTCATTGATACCTATGCTCATATTAAATCTCATCATTGGGACTTCTGCCAAGAATGGGTAATGACACAGTTTTATCATTAGTTGTGAAAGGCTTCAGCACAATGGGCAGGACTCACTTGCCACTATTGGAAAGTGGCTGACAGCAGGCAGAATGACTAAATAGTTAAAACATATAGTTAATCAAATGATAAATCAATAAGAACTGATTATATGCTTACTATATACCAGACTCTGTAAAATTAGGAGCATCTAGGTGGCAAAGTAGATAGAATGTTGGACCTGAAGACAGAAGACTCTTCTTCCTATGTTCAAATCTGGCCTCCAACACTTACTCACCATGTGATCCTGGGCAAGTCATTTCACCCTGCTTGCCTCAGTTTCCTCATCCGTAAAGTGAGCTGAAGAAGGAAATGGCAAATCTCTCCAGTATCTTTGCCAAGAAAGTCCCAAATTGGGTCACAAAGAGTTGGCTACAACTTAAACAATTGAACAACAAGAACTATAAAAGAGATAGGACTCAATAATTACTACATTTCCTTCTAGTTCTCATAATTCATGATTGAACAAATTCAACAAAGATTCATCTAATACCTACTATGGTCAAGGCACTTCACTAGCTGCTAGTGATTTTTTTTCTAGAATACTCATTATTTTGGGCCAGATCTGTGATTTTGTCACTGTAAGGAAAAGTCCCTCTACTAATACAGATCAGTAACTTATCTGTTGTATTCATTATAGATAGATTTAAATAAATATTTAACAAAAGAAAGCAGAATTAAGCATTGTGGGCTCTATAGGTATATTCATCTATCTATCCATCCACCTATCTATCTCTCTATCAATCCATCCTTCTACCTATTTATCCATCTTCCTATCTCTCTCTCTCCCCCCTCTCTCCATCTATTTAGCTATCTATACCTACACACACACACACGCACACGCACACACACAGATGGTATGCCAAAGCTTTAACATTAAGACTTTGTGGACATCATATATATATATATATATATATATATATATATATATATATATATATATATATATATATATACTCATGTACACACAAGAAGAAAAAACAAATATGTATACATAATACACATACATACACATAAATCTACATATGCACACAGACCTATAGACTGTGAGAGCTCAAAGATTCCTCAAAGAACACTTGGTCTTGTTCATTATTTTACAAATAAGAAAACTGGGATCCATAACATTGTGATCTGTTTGCTTTATATGACATAGAAGGTTAGGGGCAGAACTGACAGAACAATCAAGTTTTCCTCCTATCATATCAATTGATATTCTAAATTTAAGGGTACACAAAGCCTCTAAGATAGTTCCCATGAGCATAAATAAGCTCCTTGAAATTCTATCAAGTATTTTCCATGATTGCATAAGCTGATGTGATGCAAGAGAAGATTGTTTTACAAGATGGGCCAAAATCACCTCTCATTTCAACCAGCAGCCTCATTTCTTTCATTTATGAAGTATTTTTAAAATAGCCCATCCAACATATAAGAGGATAATGAAGGGTGGGGGAAGGAGCCCCTTCTTTGTTTTAGAACCAATATTCCAGAGAGAGCACAATTCAACCCTATAATAGAAAGAGAACGATAAGGCAAAGGGAATAAAGCTCTCATGGGGAGTATTGGGTTTCAAGTGGTAGGCCCCCAAAGCATTACCTTTCCTGCAAATTAACCAGCTGCCAGGCCTGGTAAATATCATAAATCTCTAAGAACAGGGCCAGCACTCATGAGGTAATCCAGGTGTTGGACCATCCAGGATGCTAAAATGTGCAAGGCCAGCACTGCCCTTGCCAAATGGGTCACAATGACTCCTCTGTGCTCTAGTTTCCCAAGGCCCTTAATGGGAATGCATACAATGAATTGCTTTGTCAGTCACTAAGCTAGGCCTGTCCCGATTTAGGGTAGGATTCCCCCAGAGTGCTTCCCTAAGGGTCAGTTTACACACACATGCACATACACAGAGTGCAAACTTTGCCTGAAAGCAAATGAGTAAGCTTTTGCTTTCCCTAGAATGCACTTGTAGTAAATAATTTAATATATTGAATTCATTGAACATAACTAATAATCCATAGAGGACAAAGAGCCTGCATTCATTCTGTTCACTCACCACCTCTGGTTCTGTTGATTTCCATCTCTTCCATTCCCTCCCCAAGTGAACTTGTTTTGTTTTGGGTTTTTTTTTTTTTTGTTTTTTAAATTTTCACTCTACCTTTTAATTTCCACATCTAAAAAGACAGAATGCCTAGAACTCCTGCCCAATTCCCTCCAGGGGATTGAGTTGCAGTATGTTTATTAACATCTTTATAAGCAGAAATTTCAATTCTTGATTTAAGGAATTCTAGCTTTAAAGCTAACATTTTTAACTTGCAGAGAAATTATGGTTAAAAAAAGAAGAAAAAGAAGATGGGCTGATCATGTTGCAAGAAAGGATAGCTAACCAATCAAAAACTTGTGTGTAAGTATTCTTATAATGTCAGGAGAAAATAAGAAGGTCCCCAGCATTTTGGAGGGATTCACAGCACAAAAATGGTGGGAAGACCTGGACAAAAGTTTCACAGGAGGAATAGGAATGGGAAGACTCTGATTTATATTGTTGGAAAGCATATCAACATAAGTGAGATCATAGATACATTTCAAACAAGGTTGGAAGGTCCCAAAGATCATAATGCATGAGTATTGAAGGAATTGAAAATATTTAACCTGGAGAAAACAAAATCTAGAGGGGGAGAAGATGGCTGCCTTGAAGAATTTCAAGGGTTTCTCCACAGAAAAGGGATTAGATTTTTTTTTTTTTCTGACTGGCTTCTTATGAGAGGACATAAGAAAAAGCCATGGGTAGAAACTTTAAAGAGACAGATGTCAGCTTGGAATTTAAAACAAACCCTTTCATATCCAAAAGTGAAATGGGCTAGTTCAGAAAGCTGAATCACCTATCATGGTAGGTCCGCAATGTACGTGTTGTGGTAAATCTCTAACCCTAGATGGCTGCTTGTCAGGATATTATAGAAAGCTTTCCAGTCAAGGTACAAACTGTACTACATGATGTCAGCAGTCTCCCATTCTAAGATTCTGGGAAGCCCTGCCCAAATCAGGAATCCTTCCTAGAACACTCCAACAAACAGTTTTGTTAAATGGAAATCTGCTTTGCTGCAATTTCTGCCATTTTGTCCTACTTTCCCTATTCTAGTGAGTGTAAAACAAGTTTAATCTTTCCTCCACATGACCATGTTGAGTATATGGAAACAGCAATGGCATGGGTATCTTCTCCATGTTATACCTCCCTAGGTCCTTCAGCCTAAAGCTATATGGCATGGCTTGCAATGTCCTTGCCATCCTGGTCCTCATATGTAATGCCAATGGCCAGTGTCCTTTCTTTTTTTTTTTTTTTTCAAATGAGGCAATTGGGGTTAAGTGACTTGCCCAGGGTCACTCAGCTAGTGAAGTGTTAAGTGTCTGAGGCTGGATTTGAATTCAGGTACTCCTGACTCCAGGGCCGGTGCTCTATCCACTGCACCACCTAGCTGCCCCACCAATGTCCTTTCTAAAATGGAATGTCTGAAATTGGACCCAGTATTATAGCCATGATATGTACACTTTAGAGTGCAGCAGAGCGATAGTCCTTCAATCAGCCTAAGCTCTCTCTCCAATCATAAGTCTGTTTGATTTAACATTATAGGATGGGACTTTAGGGGATGGTTTTCACTTATTTTATTGCCTGGAAGCCTAGTTAAGGTGTAAGTACAGCACTGGAGGCAGCAAGGTGATTTGGAAAGAAGGCCCTCTCAAACTCCTTTTAAAAGTCAAATGGTTCTGGAAAGAGTTCAGTCCGATTCAGACTTTACCGTGTGTTACTTTATTTAGATAATGAGATCAACACCCAGCTGGGAACAGTAACTTTTTTTTAAAGGGAGTAGAAGTTATGACTGTTGTGGAAATAAAGGAGGGAGAATTTTACAAGTAGAAGGCAGACCTTATAGAATTGGGGGTCTTTGCAAACCCAGAGGGTAACAAGATGGTACTAGAAGCCTGAAAGAATAGTGATTTCAGAAAGGGAAAGGGATGGGTGACAAAGACGCACTTGCATACCTAGAAATGTCTTATCAGCCTCAGCTGCTATCCAGTGTGACATTTTAAACAACCATCTTATATTTCCACTCCTGTAGTAATACCCAATTCTTTCTTTTTCTGTCTGTCACTCTTTCTCTGCGTCTGTCTCTGTCTTCTAGTCTCTGTCTTCTATCTGTCTCTCTTTATGTATGTCTCTGTGTGTGTGTGTGTGTGTGTGTCTTACTCTGCTCTTTACCTCCAGCACAACTTCCCCTCCATCAAATAGCACATTCTCCCTCACTTAGATGAGGGAAATAGAAATGGAGGTGGGGAAGATGAAGGCATAGTCACGTATGCTCCTTATCTCAAAACTATTGCTCCATCTTTATAATATCCTCTCTTCCTTCTCCATCACCTAAAAGACAATATATAAGTGAGAGATAAATGAGGGTAGTAGAAAGGATGCTGAATTTGGAAATAGGAGAACTGGGTTGAATCCCAGTTCTAACACCTTTGTGACCTTGAGAAAGTCTTTTTCCAGTTCTGGGTTTCAGTTTCCTCATTTAGTCAATCAACAAACATGTGCTAAATGCTTACTATGTGCCAGGCACTATATCCATCTGTAAGATGAGTGAATTGGGCTACATGATCTTTGGATCCCTTCCCTTCTAAATCTAAATGACCCCATGATTGATGCAGATAACAAGTTCCATGGCTGTTCAGAAAGAGTGATCCTAGCTCCCTAGAATGATTGAATTAGTCCTTATGGAGGTTTGATGAACAAAACTTCTGCACTGAAGGACACAGGATTTGTGCTCTAATCTCATGCCAGCCCTTCTCTGAGTCAGATTTTCCTCATCAGTAAACAAAAGGGCTTAGACTAAATGATCTCCAATGTCCCATCCTGTTCTAACATTTTATAATTCTAGGAGGCAAAAAATCAGTGAGTAACTGAAGTATGATTCTAATTGTATTTCCAACATCACTAGAGACTACTAGGGAACATATTCTGGGAATATTCTTCAGCATTCTTTGGGCGATCAGCTATTCTCCAACCCACAAGATTGGCCCAATGGTAGCAGACGTACAAAACTGCCACTACTTCCACAGCTTCTGAAGTCAGTATATTGAGAGAAATTCCCACAGGAATCAGAAAAATCTCTCTAAATTTATCCTGTATATAATTTTCATTGACTTAATTGTGTGCAAGCTGCATTCCCCTTAGCTCCAACCCCTATAGAATGTAAACTCCTTGTGGGCATTATTATTAGCACCTATCTATAAATAGTGCCTGGTACTTAATATGTTTATTGGATTGAATTAAATAATTGCCATCAACCTCTCAAATTAGTCTGATGATCTTTTTCACCAAACCTTATGGGTTTCTATCTTTCTCAAATACCCTCTCTAAGTAGAAATGCATGCTCCCAAGGAACTTTGTCTCAGTAGAAGGGATTTTACGCATCAGTCCACAGAGTTATTTTTGGTGAGATTCCATTAATTTTGCCATAGAATCGAACCATTCCACAAGTGCTAAAAGCAAATCCATATACTCTCATGCTATTCCACTCCCTGTCATGTGGCACTGCTCATATTTCCTCTTTTGGCTACTCAGATTCTGCTGTAGTCATGAAAATGGAAAACCCAGATTTTCTCCCTTACTGAGTTTTATTTTCCATTATCTCAAGATCTAATGCTGTATGCAACACCCACATAGTATATTAATGCCTATGTGGTTGAAGAAAACCACTTCCATCACTCTAAGATCTCCATGGGGAGGCAGAGGCTCTTATATGGAGTACATCCCATAATTTAAATGGTTCTAAAAGAATGCTGAGGTTATGAAGATTGGAAAATATGGAGGGGGGAGTGGGAGGTATATTTGCTTGAGTTTTGATGTATTTCAATTGAGTTCCTGTACTTCTAGATATTTGACCTATCTCTCTGAAGCTATCCATGTTTCAAGGCACCAACACAGTGATTAATTGTTGTTTTCAATAGCTAACATTCATAAAACACTTTAAAGTTTACAAAGTACTTTACAAATATTATCTCATTTTATCCTCATAACAATCCTAGGAAGTAGGTGCTATTATTACCCCCGTTTTACAGAAAAGGAAACTGAGGTGAAGAGAGGTTAAGTGTTTTGCCCGTGGTCACACAGCTAGTATGTGTCTGAAGTCAAATTTGAATTCAGGTCTTGCTGACACCAGTACTCTATCCTCTACAGCACTCAGTTGCCTTCTTCCTTTCCTACCCTGACCTTCATTGACTTACATGACAGTTATCAGGTTAATTCAAGACAACAAATATTCATCTATTTATTTATTTACTTACTTATTCATTTATTCATTCCTTTATCTATCTATTCACCTATTTATTGGTTTGCTTTTGTTTGTTCACTTATTTATTTTTTGTGAGGCAATGAGGGTTAAGTGACTTGCACAGGGTCACATAGCCAGTGTCAAGTGTCTGAGGCCAGATTTGAACTCAGGTCCTCCTGAATCCAGGGCCAGTGCTTTGTCCACTGCACCACCTAGCTGCCCCTGACAACAAATATTTGACTAAGTGCTGACAGTGATACAAGACTCAGACAATCCCTGCCCCAACTAAGCTTTTAGTCTAATAGGTAATAGGCAGAAAAGAAATGCTGTAGATGAGCAAAATTTATGGAAAGTATTATCAGGGGAAAAAAGGGACTTACATGAATGGAAAACAGAAGTTCCTTATTGGCAAAAACATATTGTCAGAACTCTCCAAACTTTCATTCAAAACTATTGCATTTTTTTATCAATAGCTGGAACATCTCCCCAGTAACTCATCTTCTGATGCTATTTTACTCACTACGATTGTTGTTTAGCATGGAGGTAATCATATGTGGGCCCATAAAACTGTCTCCTGAAGAATACCAGTTTAGAAGATGCAATTTAATGACACTAATTTTCCTATCAAGGCACCCCTCTTCCCCCCACGCCCTTTTCTTGTGTATTCCAAGAAAAGTGAGACAATTATTCTTTCCTAAGCTGGACAATGTGGTGGCATATATTCGTGCCCATGAGATAGGATATAATGTGACAAGCTTTATCAAGCATTTGTTTCTGCAAAGCATTGTGCTAAGAACTAGGGATACAAAAGCAATGTGAAAAATATTCCCCGTGCTCAAAAAGTTTGCTTTCTACTTGTGGGGTGCAAACAATATATAAACAAATAAGTTGCTTTGGTTTGGCCTAGACAACTGTGATTTCATCTTTGTAGGTTACTTCTGATGTGGAACTTCCCTTCAATACCTATTAGCAACTATTCTGTAACTTGCAATGTGTTTTTATTTGTTCTTGTTTTGAACACTCTAAGAAAAAGGAGCAGAGCACAGAGGATTTTCTATGAAACTGTGAATCTCTATTTCACAGTACTCGCTTCTGTAACGTGTAGTCTTTAAAGTGTTGCCTCACATATTAAGAACTTAAATGGTTTGCTTGGGGTGGTACAGCAGATAGAGTAAAGTCAGAACGACCTGAGTTCAAATTCAATGTCAGCCTCTTACTAGATCAATGTAACCCTGGACAAGTCAGTTAACCCTTTTTGTCTCAGTTTCCTCTTCTGTAAAATGAGACGGAAAGGAAATGGCAAGCCACTCCAGTATCTTTGCCAAGAAAACCCTAAATGGGGTTACAAAGAGTTGGACATGACCAAAATGAATACACCACCCCAACAGCACATAGCCAGTATGTGTTAAAAGCTTGAACAGAAGTCTTCCTAAGTCAGAGATAGTGATTAGCAGGTCAATCTGCTTCTCAAACAAAAAAATGTATATACATACATATATATGTACACACACACACATATATATATATAAACACTATATTATATCGATAGTATTTATCTGCTTCTACTATATATGCCTACACATATGTGTAGGTATATATGTGTATACGTGTATGCATGCATGTATGTGTATGTATGCCTGCTTCTCCCTTTAGAGCCACACAGACAGGAATAATCTCTATCCTTCAAAATACAGACAATTCTGCCCTCTGAAATTTCATCTTATTGCTTCAAATTGATTTAGTGCAGGAGATTAAAAAGAAAGAGAGAGAGTAACAGCAAGATGCAAGAGTAACCATGGCAAGAAATATGGCTGCCTAGGTAATCTTGCATAAAAATTAAAACAAACATTTAATTCATGTATTTTATAAGGATTTTAGTCATCTCCCTTGAATTTCTCAAACATGATCTAGTTCGTGAATTCTCCTCCTTCCTCTAAAAGCGTTATCTATCCTTAGGCTCTGTCTTCAGAGGTAGTGCCAGCTCACTTGTGGTTCTTCCCCACAGGATATCTTGTTATTCCACTCTGAACCACTTGAAGAGACAGCTATTCATCTTCCAGAGCAATATAGGCTTAGAGAAACTTTTGAGTTGCTTATTCTAATTTAAAAAAAACAAAAACAAAATAAAACTGGAATCTAAATTAGAATGTCAGCATTTGAGAGAATTTTATTTACTATTGGACATCAACCAAGGGATGCTATGCAGAGAGATATGATATAAACAGAGCCTTCCAGTGAATTAAAAGTGGAGGGCCAATACTAGCAGATCCTGAGAGCCAAAACCACCGTACATTATCTCTTTTTCTCTACTGCTAATCTTTGTCATACTTGGTTCTGAAGACCACACCGTAGTGCTAAGCAAGCACTAAAGCTTTGCACTGACCATGATCTTCTCACATAGCTGGTCAGAAAGAGTAACATAGCATTTGTTTATCATATACAACAAAGTTCATTTATCTAATGTAGAGGGAGAGGCCAAAGGACAGGATTTATATCAGTTTAACTTGGCAAAGACCCAGGGAAGTTTGCAAAAATGAAATTCCTCACTGCCACCCTCTAGCGAAGCATTGGCTTTCTCCTCTCTTGATTTTACAACGATATGAAGCAAATACCTTTTTGAACATTTTTTTCCCTGTCTAGAGTGCATCATTTCTCATTCTGCCATTTGAAACTAAAACCACTGACCATTCATGTCCTGTTAGTGTATTTGATCAGTTTTTCCCCCATTGTTTATTCTGCCTCTTCCCTTCTGGTTCTAATCGTGTTAACTTTCTAAGGCCCAGCATTCTTCTCTCCTAACATGAATAATGTGGAAATATGTTCAACATGATTGTAATGTATAACCTATATCAGATTGCTTGTTGGTTTCAGGAGGCGGGAAAGAAGGGAAGGAGAAAAATTTGGAACTCAAAATCTTACAAAAACAAATGTTAAAAACTATCTTCATATTTAATTGGAAAAAATAAAATACCATTTTAAAATTAAAAATTAAAAATAACTTTTAACTAAAGAAATTTGTCTCTCATGAAATGTTTTATGTGGGGTCCCTTAACTGATTGACAATAGGAAAATATCACTGGCACATGTATATACAAATATATGTGTATATGTAATTCTCTATTGAGCTGTGGGCTTGCTGACAATTTATTATAGAGTAAATGTTGTGACAGGTAATGGAAAAACATTTTAACACCTAATACTTGGAGTTTGGAAGAAAATTAGTGAATTCATTTGAAATATTTATAACAGCACTGTCTACAATAGGAAAGAACCAGAAACAAATTGAATTCCCATCAATAGAAGTATGAAAAAAACTGTGGTACATGAATTAATGGAATATTATTGTATAGGATCAAATCATGAGAGAATAATTCAGAGAAAAATAGTTCACTGTGAACTTATGCAAAGTTAAGTAAGTAGACATAAGGGAATGATATACATAATAACTACAATAATGTAAATTATGAGAAGTCTAAAAGGAAACTAAATTCAGAATTTTAATAATAAATCTTGGTTCTAGATAACAGAAAATGAGTACTTTATTCCTCTCTGTAGAGAGATGGGGCCTGTGGGTAAAGAATGTTTCATACAATTGTCAAATACAATTACTAAATTGGTTGGTTTTGCTTAAATGTTTTTCTATGTTACAAGAGAGAATATAATGCTGATAGTGGGAAGGAGGAGGCTGATATGAGGAAATGAATAGTATAGAACAAAAGGCATCAACTATATATTTTTAATCATTTGTTTACAATTCCATTCTCTACACTAAACTATTTGATGTAAAATATTCTGACGTGCCTAAGGCTCTTACTGGTCAGGAGTAAATGAAAAAGCATTTGGTATTCAAAAATCAATTTAATTTTCAAAGGTATCAGTTTCTTCATTTGCAAAGTGGGAAGGATGAACTAGATCTATAATCCAATTAAGTAAATAGCAAATGTTTATTCTAAGGTAATGATTTGTGATCTTGCATTTCAATTGTGCTTAATTAATATTTATGCTTGCAATTAGAGAATATAGATTGTTAAAACAATATCAGATGATCATTCCTTCATGATAGAAATGCAAACAGAATACTTGAATAATGAGTTCACAATTTTTCCCCTGTTCTCATATGACATTTGTATGCTTTTTTATTTGTGTATTCAGAAGCTAAGTTGCAAACATGACAATATGTATTTAGCCTTTGGACATACAGTATTTTTTTAAATAATAATCCATAGACTCTCGATGGGTCAAGAGCTGGAGGAGACCCTAGCAGTTTTCTAGTTTAGCCTGATAATTTTAAAGATGCCAAAACTGATACTCAGAGGCTCAAAGGTGATAAATACTAGTTATCAAACCAAGGACCTCTAACTCAAAAGCTAGCGTTTAAGGAATTGGAATGGCAGAAAGGAATCCGTTTGAGACAAGGCTTCAGAGATGACAAACTAAAAGTTACAATGGTAAAAGCACTGACTCAGGAGTTAGATCAAATCCTGCCTTAGCTATTTACTGCCTATTTGATCTTGAACAAGTCAATTAATTTTTCTAGGCCTTAGATTCCTCAAGTATAAAATAAGGAGGTTGGACGTCATGGCCTCCAAGGCACCATTCTGATCTATATATATGACATATGAGTTCTAACTGTATTTTATAATTAATGAGGGCTGAGCAATTGGAAGATACTGAGCAGTAGAGTGAGATGAAAAGAATCATGCATTAGGAAGATTAAGCTAGTAGTGGTATGTAAAATAAATTGGAGAAATAAAACTGACGTCAGAGGAATCATTTAGTAGAGGCTACTGGAACAATCTAGATGAGAGATAATGAGTTTGTGAACAAGACAAAGGGAAAGAAGGGGGTAAATGTGAAAGATACTGTGTAAATACAATAGACCAGAGGTGGGGATCAAGGAATTCCACAAAGATGTACCAAACATAAGATTTTTGAATCCATCACTGGAGTCACCTGTGGGCCTTCATTTGGGCTATAACAGGTGATAAATTGTCGTTCCTATGGTCAGTCATTCATGAGAGATTACAACTTCAAGGGAACGATCATGTGATCTGTAGCAACAAAAGACCTTAAGTCATTGTAGATCAGTCCTCCTGTTTTATAGATGAGGAAACTGAGCTCTAGAGAAGTCATATGAATTGTTGAAAGTCACAAAATTATTCAGTAGCACCGCTGGCATTTGAATCCTCTAACTCCAAAACCAATGTTGATTCTAATATTCTATGGTGTTTCTTGAGGTAGAGACATCACTAAAGGCCCCAGATCCTTACTACACAGTCCCCACATTTATATGGTCTAGGGTATTTTGATCTATACTGAACCATCACTGAATATTATCAGCATCCTAAGCTTTCTTCAGAAAAAAAAAATATTGTGGACAACCCATTCCCAGGACATTTTCTATCTCCTTTATCTCACAGCTGAATTGGGAATTGGAGCCAGACAACGTTGACTTCCTGTATACTCTTGTGTTTTATCAAGACTGAAAGATAAATTTTGAAAATGGAAAATGAAAATGATCCCAGGGTTACTCTTAACACCATCTTCAGTAGGGAATGAATTTCTTTCAGATGGACAATGGGCATATTGTAAGTGATGGTTGCTTCTTCAAACTCTGGCAGGATATATGGGGGAAGGGAGCAGACTGGATAAGAAAGAGACAGCAGAGTTATTAAATATCCTCTCAGGGTTGGAAGTCCACTGAGCAGAACCCACATGGGATTATTTCTTCCTTTCATGCACCAGCACATTGTTTTTCTCCACATGTTTTAATCAATATCACTTGGCATTTATTGAACTGTAACAATCTGGCTGTCTCTTACATTATGGTATTGAGTTTCAGGAGTGGCTAAATTTTCCAGTGGAATTTGAGTGGCTGAAGGAATGCCTACATATATAATTTTGGCAACACATTTTAGAGTAGGGAAAATTAATGTTTTTACAGGCAAATCAAGCAATTATATGAACCAATCTATATACATCTACATGAAGTTACTTAAATTACATGAGACCAGGGAAAGTGTTTTAGGAAAACAGGTGAGTATATTAGTAAGCCAAATTTTAATAGCTTTTTCCAAAAATATATAGCTCCTAAACCTTTCTACATATGAGTTAAATTGCTAAACCTATAAACGATATTTTATATATACTGTCATTTCTCAGGATCTCACGAGTAGAAGGGAGGTTTGCATTAGCAAAAATCTCATAATACAAGAAATAAAATGTCTTCCAGAATATATCATTAATGCAAACTTAAATTTTCCATAGCTCATCCTAGTAATAAAACCTCTGGGGAATTATACTGTATTCCATATCCTCAGGGCTTACAAAGTTTAGACTGGCCATTATTCTCTGATGACAAATAGCCAAGGCACCTCAAGGTAACTATTACTAGAATAGAATAGAATAGAATAGAATAGAATAGAATAGAATAGAATAGAATAGAATAGAATAGAATAGAATAGAATAGAATAGAATAGAATAGAATAGAATAGAATAGAATAGAATAGAATAGAATAGAATAGAATAGATCTGGGAGGATCCTTAGATAGCCACTGCTTTAATCCCTTAATTTTGTAGATTTGGGAAATTAGCCTAGAGAGTTGAGATGTTGGGGGGGGGTGAAACAGTAAATATTGTCTTGCCAAACCTCTAAACTCCAGATTCAGTTCAAGTATTCTGTTCTTGTTTGGAAAAACTAAGAGAATTGAGAAAAACCCACCTATGACTCAAAAGCTAGACAGTGAATTTTAGGTAAAACCAGGAACCATCCCATCTTCCTATATGTCCTTTAGACCTCTATATAACTAACCATTTCTTTTGCCCCTCAATCAAACAGTTCCCCACTCCATCATTCAATGGCAATCCTCTCAGTCATTCAGCCTTGAACTCTTCATTATCATTGATTGCTTGCCCCCCTTCAAATTAGTGCCTGCAAACTACCAGTAATTTCTCTATAATCTGGGCCTCAGCTTCCTTATCTATAAAATGGGCATACTGCATGAACCAGGAAGTGACAAAGTTACTGTGAGGGAAGGTGATTTATAAACTTGAAAGTGCACTTTTAAGTTTATTATTATTACTATTATTATTATCATTATGCCTCTAGAATTATACTTTCATTTCCATGCCCTTTGTACCTACCAGGTCCACTTCAGTATATACATAGGGCCAGCTAGGTGGCACAACAGATAAAGCACTGGTCCTGAAGTTGGGAGGACCTGAGTTCAAATCACACCTCAGACACTTAACTAGCTGTGTGACCCTGGGCAAATCACTTATCCCTAATTGTGTTAAACATCCAGGCCATCTCCAGTCATTCTAATACATACATACATACATACACACACACACACACACACACACACACACACACACACACACACACACATCTTGCCACTGCATCCAGATGGCACTGGAAGAGAGAGTGAGGTTGGTGACCTTGCACAACCCTCCCTCACCATGACATCATCCCGATGTCATGGTCCTCTTTGAAAATGAAGTACAAACAACAACAACAAGTACACATATGGCTACCAAATTAACCACCCTAAAAATCATTTGCTTCATCATGTCACTCACTCATTCAAAACCATCAATAATTCCCTATTGCCTATACAGAGTGAAATCCTACCTTCTTTATTACAGTCTCTAATTAATTTGTCATTTCTAGTTAACTCCCCCTGCATACACTCTGTACCAACAGTTCTTAAACTTTTTGGTCTTAGGACTCCTTTATACTCATAAAAACTATTGAGGACCCACACCATAGAGCTTTGGTTTATGTGGGTTATATACATCAATAATTACCATGTTAGAAATTAAAATGTCTTAGTATCATTATGAAAAGTGATTTTGACCTCTCAGATCTCATAAAAAAGCCTTGAAGAGCCCCAGGAGTCCCTGTACCACACATTGAGAACTGGTGTTCTATATTCTAGACAGGTCAGTGGGTTTGCTATTTGTCCAAACATGCTTTATTCATTCCCATCTTTGTGGCTATTCTCATGTTGGATCTCTCTTCTGGAATGTAACCCCACTCTGCATCATTAAAACTTG
Organism: Dromiciops gliroides; assembly: GCF_019393635.1. Classification (NCBI taxonomy): domain Eukaryota; kingdom Metazoa; phylum Chordata; class Mammalia; order Microbiotheria; family Microbiotheriidae; genus Dromiciops; species Dromiciops gliroides. The sequence goes on along the minus strand of NC_057865.1, from coordinate 108,491,010 downwards.
CCCATTCTGTACTGTCTTCATCAAATCCTACATCTTTAATGAAGGTTTCACTTATTATTCCAGTCTCCAGGGAACACTGAGTCTTCAGAACTCCTGTAGTACATACAGTATGCCCTTACCCATTTAACAAAGTACCACCTAGCAATTACTGAACTTTTTCATGTGTCTGTGTCTCATCTCCCTGATGAGACTGTTAGCTTCTAGGATGCTGGAACCATGGCTTGCGTATACCCACAGTACCTAGCACAGTGCCTTGCACATAGAAGGAATTCAACAAATATTTTTTAGAGTGATTGATTGATAATTTAAGCTCAAGGGGCAGCTAGGTGGTGCAGTGGATAGAGTACCGGCCCTGGAGTCAGGAGGACCCGAGTTCAAATCCGGCTTCAGACACAACACTTACTAGCTGTATGACCCTGGGCAAGTCACTTAACCCCAATTGCCTCACCAAAGGGGAAAAAAGGGGGGGGGGAAAGATAATTTAAACTCAAGATGGATCCCTTCTCAAAAAGAAGGGTGATGAAGAATTATTAGTTAGGCAGATTCTTATGTAGGGGCAGTCATTTTGCTATTATACTAATATGGAAGCTGTGTTACACACAAAAATTAGTTATAGTCAGAATGATAAAGAACAAAGAATTATATTTCCTCTTCTGTTAGCAAGTCATTGACTTTGCCTCTAGGACATGAAACAGTTGAATGAAAGAATGACAAACTCTCCTTGTTCTCTAAGTAAGTAAAGGGTTTGGGTTATCTTGAGGACCAAACTGGATCCATGCCTCCTTTCAACCTTTGCCAATTGAGGGATGCTTTTTTACATGCTGAGATTGACCCATTAATACAGATGAGCAGGTCCAAGTTCTGTGACACCTGATATCATGGGAATCACTGCTGCTTTCCATTCCTCTGCTACCTCTCCCTGCCTCCCCCAGACTCTTTATTCCCTCAGGAAGCAACAACTCTACTGATAGAAAATTCACCCAGGCACAGGGGCAAGGGGAAGATTTAATCTTGATCCTTCGTGGAAATAGATGAAGTCATCCTTTAGAGCTTGTCCCTGCTCAGAGCAAGCACTTCTCCAAACTCTTCTGAACAGACTCCCCCTGTGCACCACTGTGGGATCACTGAAAATGATACCAATTGCCTTCCAATGGGAAACTGTAGCAGGATTTTTTTCCCTCTACTCTTTGGTCCCTATTGTATGCTCAGCTGCGCTGTAGCCTGCTGCTAATCAAAGCCAGAGACTCTCACACACAAACAAAAGCATCATTGTGGCCTCCCCCAGGACTGGAACACAGCAGTCCCAACAAACAACTTAGTCAGGTGACATCAGGCTGGAGAGGCCAACAGAGCATCTTTCCCGCTGCTCTGAGGAGTCTGGCTCTTTCTACCCCTTCCTCAGTCTGTACCAGCACAGAAAAGTGAAGCCACCAGAACAAGAAAATAGGGTGTTTGAGAATACAGAGGAGAAGCAAGCAAAATTAATGATGAAAAGGCATTCCAACCATACTTCATCAAAAAGTTTTTCCCCAGACACAAATATAGTATAATGGCATAGGGACATTTTCTCACATCAGGGAAGGAAACTTGTAATGCAAAATACATTCTCCCTAAAAACTAACCAATGGATGTCAACTGTAAAATATGGGTCTGAGGTTCTTGGTTTAAGGTAAGGGAAAGGCTGAGGAGGGTCCAACTACTGTTCTGGCAAGAAAGGGAAGTGATGAGGAGAATATAGAGACCTGCTAGGGGAACATATACCTTGGCCAAATGGACTCCATTTCTTGGAAGTTTATAGGAATTAAACATAGAAAAGGACCCTCGTTTCCCCATCTATAATAGAAGGAGTAATATTTATTGTCTCTGAGATCAACACAGTGAAAGGAATTTGGCCATCATTCCATAGAGAATAGATTTCAGAGCAGATTCAAAATCAGGTTGTCTTTCTTTCTTCCTTTTTTTTGTTGGTTTTTTGGGTGTTTTTTTTTCAGGTTGTCTTTCAAATTCAATGCATCTTCTCTCCATACTAGAGACATGAGCTAAAACACTCCTGAAGTGAAGCCCAAACAAGATTAAAATGTTATTGGGGAATATTTAACAAAATCAATAAAAAGATAAAAGCATAAATAATGTTAAAATATTATTTTCTAAGGCAACATGTAGCCCAAAGGGATATCTATGTGTGATTTAACAGTCCTTCCAATTTGAGTTTGATATCACTACCTGATAATATGGGAAACAAGGTGACCTGCTTCCAGAACTTTCCAAGAATGGCCTTCCAAAAACTGTATGGGGGAAAATCCCAGGCTTATTCTCCTTGGGAGATTTGGGTGAAGATACCAGCTAGAAATTTAAGTGAACATTCTAAGAGCCTTTCCTGTGTTATGTAGGTGAAGCCAATATTATCCTGTAAGGTAAAAAGTTCCATAAGCTAGAACAAGAGTACCCAACAAGAACAATAGTATCAAATAAGAGAAAAAGAGCAAGACAAAGAAGGATAGAGATAGTAAAGAAAAACTTTGCCAAGCCCACACTTTTGCTTAAGATCAGATCTAGTAACTTTGACTTCATTGAGACAAATAGGATGGGTTTGGGCCCATACCAAGAGCCAGATGGGTACACAGTTTGGTAAAAGCTTTGTAACCTAACTCTAAGATCTCCATATAATGTCATCTTTGCTTCCCATGACTTATAAAATGTTTTATACAAAGTTAATTTCATTATCAAGTAACTTAGCTCTCAAAGAATTCAATGACTTGAGGCACTACTGTGTGAAAAACACATGGAGATACAGCAACATAGTAAACTTAGAATAAGCTTAACAGATATCCTTTACCGCAAATGACAACTCTATATTTCAATACCTACTTTTTTTTGGGGGGGGGGCAATGAGGATTAAGTGAGTCGCCCAGGGTCACAGAGTTAGTAAGTGACAAGTGTCCAGGTTTGAACTCAGGTTCTCCTGAATCCAGGGCCAGTGCTCTATTCACTGAGCCACCTAGCAGCCCTATTCCTATATTGCTTAATGAAATATTCCTTCTTCTCAATGTCACTCATTAAAACATCTTGTCCATTTATTGCTTTGCTCCCTTCTCCTGATTTACTCAATTTGAATATTTACTTATCAAATCACAGCAAATGATTCTATTTCACCTTTCAATGTGATCCTGGTACAGGATTATTAATTTGGGGATTATAAACCATATCTTTCTTTCTAATTCTGATATTTACCACTGATGGGATCATTACAACCCCTAGAGTACATTTGTCACCAAGTAAACTGTGAAGATCAAGTAAGATAATATATTTAAGATATTTTGAAGAACTTGGTGTTGGCTTTCATTCCCTATTTCACATGATTATTGTGAGGAAAACAATAAACCTTTTAGTACTTTATAAATTTAAGTTACTACAACTGAAATAAAGGTGCATGGGGGCAGCTAAGTGGCACAGTGGATAAAGCACTGGCCCTGGATTCAGGAGGAGCTGACATCAAATCTGGGCTCAGACACTTGACACTTACTAGCTGTGTGACCCTGGGCAAGTCACTTAACCCTCATTGCCCCACAAAATAAATAAATAAATAGATGATAGATAGATGATAGATGAATACATAAACAAATGAATAGATAATTTTTTTAAAAGATGCATGGTAGATGGTCTGAAAACAATTAGTTCTTATATTCAAATCATGAGGTCTAGTCAAACTACATCCCATAATTAAAGAACTGATAGACACAATGGAATGCTGATGATGTCTGCAAAATCATAAAGAGTGACAGAGGTACCTCAGGAGTAGACATAACAAATGTCCTTAATTTCTAAAAGGGGAAGAGAATAGTGCCTCTGCAGTAAAGATGAGTGAATATGAGTTCACTCCTAGCAAAATTCTTAAAAGTCCTTTTTAAAACATAGTATGTGGGTCATCTAGGTGGTGCAGTGGATAGAGAACTGGCCCTGGATTCAGGAGGACCTGAGTTCAAATCCAGACTCAGACACTTAACAATTGCTAGCTGTGTGACCCTAGTCAAGTCACTTAACCCCAATTGCCTCACCAAAAAACAAAAACAAAACAAACAAAAAAACATGGTATGTGACCACTTAGAAAAAGAAAGTGCTGACTACTAAGAACCAACATGGTTTCATCCAGAATGAATTATTCCAGATTAAACTCAATTTCTTTTATGATAGGGTCATTACACTGGTAGATAAGAGGAGTGCTCTAGACCTAATATAACTTGATAGTATCAAGATATTTGACAATGCACATCATTATTTCTTTGTGGATAAGATGGAAAAGTATTGGCTAGACTGTAATACAATGAGATGGAAGGGGACGGGTTGAGAAAACCTCAAAAGTCATCATTAGTGGATAATTTTGGACTTAGTGGTACACTCTATAGTGGTATGCTCAGTCTTCAACTGTGATATTCAACATTTTCATCAATGATTTGGAAAAAGGTATAAATGGCACACTTTTCAAATTTGCATATCAAACAAAGATGATTGAGACGAGGAACATCTTGGAAAAGAGAGTCAAGATTGAAAATTATTTCAGGCTCAAACGATAAGCCAAATCTAATGAACTACACTCTAATAGAGATAAATGTAAAGTCAGAAACCTGGATTTTAAAAATCAATTATACGATTATATGCTTTGGGAAGCCTGGCTAAACAATAGTTCATGTAGAAGAGATCTGGAGATTTTCACATACATCAAACTCAACATGAGTCAATAGTTCAATAGTTAGCCAAAAAGTTCATTTAGTCTTAGACTGACGCCACACACATCCCTTAATTTTGGTGCCTTCTCTCTATTGATTACCTCTAGTTTACCCTGTACACATCTTATTCATGCATAGTGGTTTAAATGTTGTTTTCCCCCATTAAACTGTGAGCTCTATGGGAACAGGGATGTCTTTTGCCTTTCTTTGTATCCTCAGAGCTTAGTACATTGCCTGACACAAGTAGGCACTTAATAAATGTTTGTTGATTGACTGACTACTAGAGGAGCTGTTTCAGAATGAGGAAATTAATAGTCTTGTACTCTACTCTGGTCAGGCCCCAGCAGCAGTATCAAAGTCACATCTGAGTGGCACATTTAAGGAAGGACAATGGGTGTCTGGAATGATGAAAGAATTGGATACCATATTATGGCAATCATTTGACTGGGGATGTTTAATATAGAAAATCAAAGGCAGAAGAGAAAGGTGATATGATATGATGGCCATCTTCAATATTTAAAGAATTCTCAAAGATTAGATTTTTTTTCTTGTCTTGGAGGACAAAATTATCAGCAATGCTTAGAAAAACAGAAGAAGATTTTGAGTTGATATAATTTGTTTAAATACTTAGTAGTAATTAGAGCTGTATGAAAATGAAATGTTCTTCCTCATGAGGTAGTGAGCTCCCCAGTACTAGAAGTCTTCAAGTACAGAGTGAATATTTATTTTTCATAGACATAATTTAGGGAATTTTCCATTGAGGTACTTTGGACCAGATGGATTCTAGTAAGGAAAAACACCATGAAGAGTTCTAGAAATATTTGCTAACATCATTATTTTCACATCTGGGACAGTTAGACTTTACCAATTATTGTTCTCTGTTTTGGCCACACTCATCTTCCCTCTGGTTTCACTAGTATTTTGTGAGGTATGGCTATCTTCAGCCACCCTCTACACCAAACTTAATGTTCTCCAGACACCACTCTATCAAATTGTACACTCAAGTAAAATGACAGGATAACACTGCTTTTCTTGATTTCACTATCTCTAACTAAATGCTAACATTTCAGTATTTTGAAGTCCCTCCCTTCCTTTACTCACCAAGAAGCCTCCTCTGACTCCTCTATATGGCAAAGTTCTCACTCTAAATTTATCACTGTATTTGTATGATTTCTCCATTGCAGTTATCACATTTTTTCTTGTTATCATTTTTATTTGTACACTCATTTTTCCCCAGATAGATGACAAGATTCTTGAGAATAAGATTTTTGACATAGTCTATTCCTAGCTCATTATCTTATACAAAGTAGGTGCTCAACAAATAATTACTGAATATATGATTTTTTTTCATTAGGTTCATCCTATAGCCTACAATAAATAAATGAAACCTCTTGTGGGGTCAGAATGTAACATGTAAACCTGGGAAGCCCTTGACTTTGGCTTACTTCATGATATAATGGCATTTTAAAAAATCCATGTGTGCAAAAAAGAAAAAAATCCTACACCACTTCTAGTTTTTCCATTCATCCATATTTAGGCTAGAAGTTAAATAATTCATCTCACACTGCTCTCTAACAAAGCTCTCCTGGAAAGGAACTCCACAAATTCCTTTTATAATAAATCTGAGTTTCTGATTACTTTTTACCATCAGAGAACCTAAAGAGGCTACTTTAGAAAATTACAATTTAATAACATTTTTCCTAGTCAAATACAATTAATATATTTATTGGATTTCTATTATTTGTGCATGGTGCTAATACTCAAAGCAGGATAGCTAAGGAAACCCCATGTAAAATAACAATTCTTTCTCTACTCAAATTTTATTAAAGTAGTTTTTCTGGATTTCTCCTTTCTTCCTATCATATAAACAAATAGGTGCATATCTTACATCATCCCCTTAGACAGTAAATTATCTGAGGTCACAGATTGTATTTTTAAAAACTTTTCTGTCACTAGAGCCCAGATCATTTCTGGTACATAGTCATCATTTAATATTTGTTTTAATTGGAATTGTGTTTTCAGAACCATAGTTCTCTTCTCTGCCTAAATGGGAAGTTAATATTTTACCTTCCTCTAGTGTTCTAAGGCAGAATAAACCCAAATGTCTTAACATTTTGAAAGTATAACGTGTAACCCTAATATTAAACAAAATGCTGCCTGAGCAGCTGTTTGGGTGGGAGCAAAAAATTCCATGGAACTCTGGATAGGTCAATTAAATCTAACCACTCTAACCATTTCCGTTATTAGGAAAGCAGATTGTAAAGTCTTAATTTGCATTTGACAGTTCCAAGGTTTCACAACATCTCTCCATGTTAACAAAGCCATCCAAGTAGTTTTCTAAAGCCCCAAGCATTCTAGGGCTCTTCCCATCACACAATAATGCAAACAAAGAGGAGTAAACAAAGAAACCAACCAGTTCAATTCAATATAGCAAAGACTTCTGAAATGCCTACTACAATAAATGGCACTTTGGTGGGTGCAAGAGACCATGAGAGCAGCAAAGTGAAGCCATATGAATGCTAATGGCCTGGGGGAACTATAGGAGACTGAAGGACTGGAGTGCCTGGTGAAGACCAAGGTCATTTTGGGGGAGTGAGGATATAGGAAAAGTGGAAAGATAGGAAATTGTGATGAGAGAAGAAAATGTTAACATTCAACGTCTTGGAGTTGGAACACTTTGGCATGATGATGAGATCCAAGATGAAGCAAGCCCTACAAATGGCTGAAGTCGAATAGGGATGAGGTCATGGGTTTTGAGGTCAAGAAAATGAGATGTCAGCATCAATATAAAAGTTATTAAGGAGGAGGATGGTGTTTGGGGAGGAGAGGAAGGCAAAGAAAAATTTGGGGATGCCAGGGATTATCATTTCTATATGGCCTATTCTCATTTTTATAATGATAGACACATATTCTAATCAATGGTAATGAACCAAACTTACCTTGGAATGAATGGAAGAACAGCTTGAGGGGGTGGGTGGAATAAGGCTAAGTTAGTGTTGCAAAAATAGAGTCTTCATTTTCTAATGTATAGATGGGCCTGTTTTGGAGCAGAATTGAGTCTAAGATATCTTACATTTCAGAATTTACAGTTTGCAAAGCTGTTTTAAACCTACCATCTCATTTGATACTCTGAGACCTATGTGAGTTAAGCAGGGAAGACATCATTTTACAAACAAAGAAAATGAGGCTGGGGCGGGGGTGAAGTGACTTATCCAAAGTCATGTAAGTATCATATGGAGAGTCCAGGCCCAACTATGTTATAAGGTCATAGATTTAGAGCTGGAAGTGGCCTTAGAAGTCATCTAGTCCAATGCCCTCATTCACCTACCAGGGAGTTGAAGCCTGGAGAGGTGGGTACCTTGACCTGGTTATGAAGGAAGTGTTAGAGGTAGGGTCCTCTCCCTGCACCACTCTACTGTACTTACACTGAGGCTTTTCTAATGCTAGGTGCAGCACTCTCTCATCGTCTCTACACTCTCAGAATTTCTTCTGAGTTTGAACTTTGACTTCAGCATTGCATGGCACATGGATGAAAATTGGAACTAGATAAACAAATTAGAATAACTAAAATAACAAATCAGAATAAATGTAGAATAAACAAATTAGGAAGTGACCATAGCAACTCACAAAGACCGTTTGGCCCTGAAGGTAGGAGGAAAAGGAGAAGGAGGAAAGAGAGAAAAAGGGAAGGGGAAAGAGGAGAAGTAGCTCACCTCTCATACTACTTGTGTAACCTTGGGTTTACATTTAACCTTTCTGCATCTCAGTTTTCTCACTTGTCAAATGAAGAGGTTGAATTCAGGGGCTTCTGAGATCCCTTTTCACTTTATTTATATCTGTGATCCTAGTAATAAAAGGACCAGAAGGGGCAAAAATGGAAGGGGGCAACTGTGGAAGCAATAATTGTTGTGGTAAAGTAACAAAATTATTTCAGACTACCTACCAATTTAAAGGTAAGCCACTTAACTACTCTATCTCTGTCTCTGTCTGTCTGCCTGTCTGTTTTTCTTTCTCTCCTGCTATTTCTCTCTGTATCTCTGCCCATCTGTCACTCACTGTCTATGTCTCTGTCTCTGTTTCTCTGTCTCTGTTTCTGTCTGTCTGTCTGTCTGTCTGTCTGGCTGGCTCTCTCTCTCTCTCTCTCTCACACACACACACACACACACACACACACACACACACTCCATAGTAAAAGACATTATTTTGGGGAAGCAATAGACCAGAGGAGGAGAGCTCCCCCAGAAAAAATTAGCTCAGGCCCCCAGATTTCTAAACTTTTACCAATGAGCCTGATATTTCTCAGGTCAGACTTCTTCTTTGGGGAAAAAGAGCATTTCAGTAGAACAGCTGAATAAGATTTGTCTTCAAACACTTCCTTTGCAAAGAAAAAGGCAGGGGGCAGGGGAGCAGCACACAGTGCTGGCTTGGCTTCACAGGAATATTATGCCAAGAGGCATCTGGAGCCAAGGGAGATTTAAAAAACAAACAAAACAAATCCACTTGGGAGAAATCTCAATGAACACTGCCTAAGTCAGCTTGCTCCTCTGGGCAAGAATGGTCTAAAGGGTCAGGGTAATTTGCCTATGGATCAGCCATATTAGGAAAACACCCTTTATGTCTCAAGCTCTTCTCTCTTTTGGATGGGTCTCCCTTCCAGCTACCTGAACCTTTTCCAACATTGCATAATAGAAATACCTCAACATGGAATCCAGAAAACCTAGGTTTGATTCTCAATTCCTGTACTTTGTGGTCAAGTCACTTAACTTCAGTTTCTTCCATAAAATAGGTGTGTGACTCCCCTCACAGGGCTATTGGAATTAGATGAGAAGAAAGGGCTTTCTAATTATATAAATGTGACCTATTATTTTTACTATTTAATCATCATTATAAATTTAACCAACTTCCCCCATATCCTCATCATCTTTCTTCCTTTTCCAAGGCCACAAAGTTAGTTCAGAGGTAAGATTTAAATTGACAAAGATCTTTCCAAACTCCTTCAGTCCAAGACCCTTCCCACTATACTGATAATAGATAGCTATAGACATATAAAAAAACAAGCCAATAGAAATATAAATAAATGGGTATATAATATATGTAAATATAGAGATAGATATGTAGAGAGATATATAGATATACACATACACAGTATAACAGACAGTTGTGAGAGGCACTGGGTAAAATGACAATTTAAACATGACATGGACCTTATCCTGGGACCTATTAATCCAAAGTTTGAAAGAGATTGGGAGGCTACTTGGTCTAGTCCAAATATCTAATTTTGCAGGTAAAGAAAATGAAGCCTAAAGAAATGAACTGGCTTAGAAGAGATCACATTGGTAGTGAGTGGCAGGATTATTATTTGATCCCAAATCTCTCTTTCAAGCTCAAGGTCCCAACCTATTATTACTGAATCACTTTTGGACTATTTTGAATCATAGAATATTAGCTTTCTAAGGAGACAGAGATCATTGGGCCCAACCTCCTTATTTGACAAGTGGAGAAACTGAGATCCAGACAGGGGCTGAAATCTGCCCATAGTTACACAGCTCAGAAATGGTGGAGCCAACTTTTCCAGATGTTTCTCTAATGTGTGACAGACATTACTAAGCATGGAAACTCAGTATTCATTGACTGGAAGGCTTTGTACCTGAAAATTATTTCCAGCTAAGGCTGATTTTTTTTCCTTATTGGTTATTCATGTTGGTAGAAACCCCAGTGCTGGATTAGATAATAACAGAAATTGATTTCAGTCTTCTTCTATAATCATGAATGTGAGTGTCAAACTACAGGCTGGCCATTTGTACTGTATTCATCACCTATAATGGTAGAGCAAAAAAATTATGCCTGAGTGCCAAGTATCATGAGATAACATGCATCAGAAAGTTGGTTCATCAGCCCAGAACAACTGGGGATCTTCAGACTGACTCTAAGAGGTGATTGTGCCTTGAAAGAGACAAAGGAGTCCATAGATAGCCCAGGTGCCTTTTCCCACCTAGCTCTGGAGTCAGGGTTCCATTGAGGGAAGAGAGGGAAGATCAACTGTGACTCATTCAAGTTTGCATACAATTACCAATTACAGCTGGAAGGGACTTCAGAGGTGATCTAATCCAACACTCCTTATTTTATAGATAAGGACACTGAGGTACAAGCATGTTAAATATCTTGGCAAAGGTCACTCAGGTGGCACAACCGGGATTGAACTCCAATACCATATCTCCAATTTTATCACTCTTTCCATGGCTCTACCCTTGTCTCCTGCATTTCACTCACTCACACTCACACACACACACACACACACACACACACACACACACACACACACACACACATTGAAATCTCTAAGAAGTAATTTTAAATTACTTCCTTTCCCTTACAATTAGAACCTTGGGGAAAACCCCATAGATCCCTTAAAGCTTCTGAATACTTCAAAGAAAGTTTGTAATCCTGTTTTTTGTGTGGCTGGCTAGTTGAGGTCCAGTCACTGAAAAACACCATCTAATTTCTCTGCTGACAAAACAAAAAGTCTGATTTGATAAAACTCCAGAAACTCTTCTGGTATCTGAAATAAGAACCCAATGGATGTGTAGAGACACTTCTGACTTAGGAGGAATAAAATGAACCCTTCTGAAAACTTTGATTTCTGTTTTGGTTGTCAATGCAAAGAATGAGAAAAAGCAGTAGATTGAGAATTGATTGACCGGGGTTCAAGTTCTAGATCTTTGCTAATTACCTTGTGAACCTGGTCAAGGTACTTCAACTTTCCAAGCCTTGGTTTCTTCATCTGAAAAATGGGCATGATGGTATTATGCTGCCAAACACATGTAGCTATTATATGAGGATCAAGTGAGAAAATAATGAAAGAAATGTCTCTGATAAAGAAAAAGTGCCAAATTAAAGAGATATCATCATACACACACAGAGAATTCAAGAAGGGCCTGCTAACACTGTTAAAGATGACTGTAGGGTTCTCTTTCAGTGACTCATGAGATTCTTGAGCATATAATTCAAGTGCAAAGTTTCTGAATAAAGAGGCATGAACACTTATCACAGATCAGAAAATCTGTATGATGGTTCTAGCAATAGAATTCTAGGGTTGCAAGAGAGTTCACGAGTCATCTTGTCCAGCCTTCTCCCCTGAGCAATATCTCCTCTCCTCTACAATAGCCTGCACAAGATGCCTCTGTTTAAGGACCTACAGAGACATGCAACTCACTACACCCCCATTTCATATGTAGACAGCTCTAATTTGGGGCGAATTATTATTTTTTCCATCTAAATTGTACTCCACTATTGGTACTTTCTCCCCATTGCTCCTACTTGTGCCCTCTTAAAAGGACACATCAAATAGCTGTAATCCTCCTTCCACATGCCAGCCCTTCAAATTTAATAATAGCTGACATTTCGAGAGCCCTTTAGATAACAACAGAGATTTAGAGCTAGAGGAGACTTCAGAGGCAATCTAATCCAACCCCACCATTTTACAGATGAAGAAACTGGTGCTCAGAGAGATCAAAAGACTTATTTCCCAGTGGTTATATAGCTAGGAAGTGTCAGAGGTGGAATTTGAACCCAGATCTATCCTGACTCTCAAGTCTAGGGCTCTGTCAATTACATCATTCTACTTTTCTATGCCAATCATACCTTAAGGCCTTCAAAGCCATTCTGTGGGTTGGATAGTCGGTGGATGCATTATCATCTCCATTTTACAGATGAGATTCTAAGACAAAGAATTGAAGTGACTTGCTTAAGGTAAAAAAAAAAACTCGAAAGTAGCAGAGTTGAGTTTTTGTAACTCAAATTCCAAGGCTTTCCCCAAATGCCACAGCTGCCTGTCAATACATAAAGAATTTGTCATACCCCCCCACCCCCCCCCCAAGTTTTCTCTTTTCCAGGCCAAACAACCACTGGTCCTTCAATTGCCTTTGCATATGGCAGTCCCTTGTCGCCTCATTTTTATTTTTAACGAAATTTTTGATGATTATCATCCAGAAATGGGCAAATGCTTTTACAGTGGTTCCTGAGGTGCCAAATGCTCTGGGTCACATAACAAAAGCTTGGATTGTTTCTAATTATCCCAAACAAGTTGTTCACTGTCCCCTTATCCCCCAATGCCATGTATTTACTTGATCTTTCTGCAATAAATAATGTGTGTATACTTGGAATTCTCATAAGATTTTCTATTAAATAATATGCAATTAAAATAATGCTAATAACCAAAATTCATAAAGTGCTTTGAAGTTTGCAAAGTTGTTTGCATACATTCAAGCCTCATAAAAACTGTATGTTATTATTTCCACCACATTCCAGATGACAAAACTAAGACTTAGAGGTTTTAAGTGACGTCTATCGTCACGCAACTTTTGCTGTTAGTCATTTTTCCATTGTGTACAACTCTTCGTGACCACATTTGGGGTTTTTTGGCAAAGATACTAGAATGCTTTGCCATTTCCTTATCCAGTTAATTTTTCTGATAAGGAACTGATGCAAACAGGCTTAAGTGACTTGTCCAGGGTCACACAGATATTGTGTCTGAGGCCAGATTTGAACTCATAAATATAAGTCTTCCTGATTCCAGACCCAGCAGTCTATCCACTATGCCACCTAGCTGCCCTTCTCATACAACTAGTAAGCATGATTCATCCCAAGTTTTCCTGACTCCAAGTCTAGGAGTCCAGCTAAGCTGTCTGCAATTACTCTGGTCTCAATTTATAGATGAACAAACTGAGGTCCACAGAAACTTGGTAACTTGCCAAAGGTCACACAGCTGAACCCACAGAATCTCTAGACCAAAAGGAACCTATTTCTTTAGTTCAACTCCTATATGAACAGGAATTCCCTCTTTACAGGTTATTCCCCAATCTATGCTTAGAGACCTCTTGAGGCAGACCATTCATTCCACTTTTACTCAGCAGCAATACTTAGAAAAACTTTCCTTACAGCAAATTAAAATCTACTATTCAGCAAACTCCTCCCCTTACTTCTAATCTTTCCCTCAGGGTCAAGAAATGCATGTTTTCTGATTCTCAATTGAGTACCCCTTCTAACCTACCCTGTTGCCCCCACACATTTATACTCAAAGTAGATAAAAGAGGAAATCACCAATTGAGTAGAGAAAGCAAGGAAAGCAGCAGAAGAGGAGGAGTTAGAGCTAGTCCTGCCTATTGTTCACAAGATGGGGAGTAATGGGAAGAAGGAGAGCTTTAGAAAATCTCTGGTAAGGACCTGTTTTTTTGTTTTTGTTTTTTGTTTTTTTGTTTTTTGTTTTCTTCCCTCCCATTACAAACATGTGGCAAAGCAAAACAAGTTTCCTCGTTGGCCATGTCAAACACACACACACACACACACACACACACACACACACACACACACTGGAATGACTCATTAGTACCTCCAGAGACAGTCCATTCATTTTTTCAGACAATTCTACTTATTAGGAAGGTTTTAATTATATTGAATTATATTGCCTCTCCAGAATGTTCAATCAGTTTTTTTTTTCTACTGAGGGAGCAAACAGGTCACGCTTATTCTTTCTTCTATATGATGGCCTGTCATATACATAGGATGAAGGTTTGGAACAGGAAAGGATCTCAGAGGCTATCTCTTCCAATACTATCATTACAAAGATGAGGAAGATGAGAACAAAAAAGGACTTTGCCCAATGATATTCAGTAAGTGTCCTAGGCAGAAGCAAAACCCATATCCTCTGATGTTCACACTTCCTCCCTTTAAAGACAACAATCATGCCCTGCTCCACATTTCCAAACCTTTTCTTCTCCAGACTAAACATCTCAAGCTTCTTTTGCTTATCGGCATACAAGGTGTTTTGTTTTTTGTTTTGTTTTGTTTTTAGCTTTTTCACCATCCCATTCACTTTTCTCTGGGTGCTTTTGATTCTGTGTGCCTCTTGTTTTGGTCTCCAGGATTTTTACACTGATTCCATCTCACTCACAGGCTTCTCACCCAGCCTGCAAAAGATAAAGTAGGAAGCTAGTGCCTTGGACATTATCTTCTCTGTAAATCAAAGCATGGAGAAGGCACAAATAGGAATACAGTTCCATAGGGTTAGGACAGTGAGAGATTATGGTGATGGCTTGACTCCATAGCAACTGCCTGATTGGGCTCCAAATAGAGTTCTAGAAAGAGGTCTAGCTTCCTAACCTCAGCAGCAGTGATTACCAGTGCTGCCTCATTAACACCATTATTAACACCACTGGTTAAGTTCATACTGTGTGTGCAAAATGGACCGAGTGGGAAAAATAGAAGAAGCTTACAGTGTAAGAGAAGATTTGATGATTACATACAACTTGGAGTGCCATGACTATAATTAGTTGAGAGTGAGAAGCAAAGTCTTTACAGAGAATGAGGGACGAAATTTCATGTGACTACACATCAAGTATCCATTAAGCCAAACTAGGGTATCTGGATTTGGTTTCTCCAACAGTTGGGATTGGCACGTATTTCATTGCAAAGGTAGGAAGACATAGTCTGAAGTGAGAATCAGGAGACAACCAGTACCATTACAGCAATCCCACTTACTAGTTATTTGACTTTGGGTTAATTACCTCATGTAGTTAGTTCAACCTCAGTTTACTTATCTGTAAATGACATTAACAGTATCTGCCCTACTTATGCCATAAAATGAGAAAATAAATACCTTAAACTGAGCAAACTGCCAAAAATGACAAAAATTGAAGAAAGTTAATGCTGGATGGGCTGTGGAAAAATATGGAATTGTAACTTAATCTAACAATTCTGGGAAATGATTTTAAATTGTGAGAGCAAAGTCACAAAAGTGTACATTTTTTCTCAGAGATTCAATTACTGGGTATATGCCCCAAGGAGATTAAAGACAGAAAGAAAAACCCCATACAAAGGAGAAAAAGAACAAGCATTTATTAAGCACTGACTATATGCCAGCCACTGTGTTAAGAGCTTTAAAAATATTTTATCACTTAGTAATATGAACCAAAAGACTCACAATAAAACTTTTAAGATAGGAATACTAAACAAAAGCTGGAAACGAAGTCAATGCCCATTTATTTGGGGACTGGCCAGACAAACTGTTGAATGTTGTGAAATATTATTATCACAAAAGAAATTAATACGAAGAAAATAAAGAAAAAATGAGAAGACCTGCCAAATGATAAAGATACTGAAGTAATCAGAATCAGGAGAACAATATACACTGTGACTACAAAAATGTAAGTGAAAAATAAATGCTAAAATGAGGCCAAACTCTGAGTAATTGTAATGACCAGTCTTGGTTGATGAGATGATGATGAAGAAAATAGCTAACATTTCTATAGTACTTTAGGATTTATACAGTGATTTGCATATATTTTCTCATTTGAGTAAATGAGAAGCAGCTGAGGAAATTCACTGTACTCTCTTAACCAGAGAAATGGGGAACAGACATCATATTACAAATACTCTCCAAGCAGCTGGGTTGACCAGTGCATAGAGAGCTAGCTTTAAAGTTAGAAAGATCTGGGTTCAAATCCTACCTCAGATACTTACTAACTGTGTGACCCTGATCAAGTCAATTAACCTCTATCAACCTCATCTTCTCCATCTGCAAAATAAGGATAATAAATGGCACCAACTTCCTGGGGTTGTCGTGAGGCTTAAATGAGGTTATATATGCAAAGTGCTTTGTTAACCTTAAAACACTATATAAATGCTAACTATTATTATCTTATACTATGAGATATGTCGGCTATGTTTTGTTAAACTGCTCTTTGTTACAAGAGGGAAATCAACCTATATGTACATGTGTGAGAGGGAGATAACATATTCATAAATAGTTATGCAAAAAAGAAACCAGTAAAACATTATTTTTAAAAGGTGAAATCACTTTAAAAAATAAAATGTTATGTCTGCCCAGGAGTCGATTATTAAAATTTTGCTTCTAAAAAGAACACATAGTCTCAAAGATATGAGTTATAGAACTGAGAAAGTTATGTGAATTCAGAGATGGTTTGGTCTATAGAAATTATGTGATTCCAATGTATATTAAGGTGATGGATATAACTGAAGGTAGGAAAGGGTTGGTGACTTTTTGTAGGAATAGCAGTATAACACAATGTACTGCTCATGGGGTAGCTAGGAGGCATAATTGATAGAGTGCTGGGCCTGGTCTCATAAAGACTCATTTTCCTGAGGTCAAATCCAACCTTAGACACGAATCAGCTGTGTGATCCTGGGCAAGTGACTTAACCCTGGTTGCCTCAATTTCCCCATCTGTAAAATTAGCTTGAGAAGGAAATGGCAAACCACTCTAGTATCTCTGCCAAGAAAACCCAGTGTCCTGAAGAGCCAGACACTGAACAACCACTCATAGAGACTGAAGACAACACTAAAGTTACAGGACTAGGGGACATACTATGGTAGGATGGAAAAAACTGGGAAAGATCATGGGAATCTTAGGAATGGCTTAGATGAGGAAAGAAGATGAACTCAAATTTTGGCATATTTTGCTTTAAATATCCTAGAATGGGTCCCATTGACTTTGCTGTACAGTCAGATCTAATTAGAGGATAAGGAGAATTCTGACAAGATTCCTATAATAGCGCTTCGAGGGGAAGGGGGATAAAAGTATTTAGCTCACAGCATCAGTAATGACTTTTATTCAGTGGACTGGGGGATGAGAGTTAAAGTTGAAGGGGAAAACATAGCCTGAGGAAAACTCTGAAATTAGCAGGGCTATCCTAATGTGTAATAGGCTAATGACAAGTAGGTAATTTCCCATCAATGGAGGTCTACAAGGATGACTCATCACTTTATCAGAGATGTCTTCGAGGAGGTGTTCATCCAGGTATGGATTGGCTTAGATGGTCCCTAACATCCCCTCCAACTCTGAGATGGTGGTGGCAGGGGAATTGAGGTGGAAAGTGCATGTGATCTTGTTTCTTTTCTTTTTGTTTTGTTTTGGTTTTGTGGGGCAATGAGGGTTAAGTGATTTGCCCAGTCACACAGCTAGTAAATGTCAAGTGTCTGAGACCAGATTTGAACTTAGGTCTTCCTGAATCCAGGGCCAGTGCTTTATTCACTGTGCCACCTAGCTGCCCCTATGTGGTTTTACTTTAGGAAACATTCCACTGGAAACCATGAGTGCCTGGGCACTATACAAAACTTTACCCCAAATCCACAACTAAAGGTAGGGAACTTTGTTCCTTCTTTAGTGTCTCATTTTGAAATAAGAACAAGTGCATGATTAGAATGAGTTAACAAGGAGTAAACAGTGACCAGAAACCCAGCAGTTAAGGATGATCCCTTTTTCGTTCCTTCTTTCTTTCCTCCTTCCTTTTCTTTCTTTCTTTTGTGGGGCAATGAGGGTTAAGTGACTTGCCCAGGGTCACACAGCTAGTAAGTGTCAAGTGTCTGAAACTGGATTTGAACTCAGGTCCTCCTGAATCTAGGGCCAGTGCTTTATCCACTTCACCACCTAGCTGCCCCCAAGGATAATCCCTTTAAATGAATATACATGAGATAATAAGGGTCCAAATCAATATGGTGTCTGTAGAAATGTAATGAACATGATAGACCTGAAAGACACTTTGGAACAGTATCTGAGAATGGGTTTTAGTGCATTGTTAGCTCATGATCATGATGCATGTGAGAGCAAAGCATGGTTGGGTAACACACAATAAAAGAACAAAGCTGTATACAAAGGGCTATTACATGAGACGAAGAGTCATTTTGCAGACATCCATAGTACTATGCCTCCAGATTTTCATGCAGACCTCCTTGGTTTTATACTTCTGTTCTGAACCTTGGATTTTTGCTCCCATCTAATCCCTTAAATTTTTGGATTCTAGTTCCTGACATGGTGGTCTGTCTCTGGGTTAATCATCTCCCATGGGTACTGATTTAGATGTGATACCTATTTCCTCAGAAAAGGGAGGAAGGAGTTCCCTCAGCTGCTCATCAGTAAAGGTTGACCTCCCAATGGGAATATAGCATAAAAGTTGTATGGGAAATTAAGATCATACCAAGGTTT
Organism: Dromiciops gliroides; assembly: GCF_019393635.1. Classification (NCBI taxonomy): domain Eukaryota; kingdom Metazoa; phylum Chordata; class Mammalia; order Microbiotheria; family Microbiotheriidae; genus Dromiciops; species Dromiciops gliroides. The sequence goes on along the minus strand of NC_057865.1, from coordinate 108,472,287 downwards.
CAAGTCTGGGTGCATAAGCTGTCATTAACATAAACAGAGTAACAAAGAAGAGTAACTTATTTGGAACTGGAAGATAGTAAGGGAAGGAGGCAAAGAAGGAATTTAATAATATGAAAAGTTTAATGTTGAACAAGTTGTTTAAAAAATACTGAGATGCCAGCAGGCTATGCAGGTGCAGACATTCAAGCAAGTGGTTGGGAATGTGAATGTCATTGCACCCTGCCTAACTTTTCCTTTGTTATTTTTAAACAGCAAACACTGGGGTGAGTCTTTGAGTGATTCTCTCTCTCTTTCTCTCTCTCTCCCTCCCTCAAACCCTGAAAGAAACAAGTTATATAGATCAACACAGAAATCAAGTACAGAGTACAGAATGTTGCTGAGAAATCAAGGTGAGAATTAATAAAACGCCATTGGATTACATAATTAGGAGCACACTAGTGATTCTTGCTTAAATTACATGTTATTTTCATGAAATATCTTTTGGGCAAGTAGTATTTCTTGTTTGTATTTGGGGACAAAGTTGATCACTAAAATTATAAGCTCTTTGAGGGCAGGGGACTGTGTGTGTATTCTATTTCTTTTTATCTCATAGCATATCATACAGGTCTGCCCACATAGTAAGAATGTTGCTTTCTCAGTTGACCACAGAAAAAACTGTTGTGTTGGGCCAGAAATGTGAAGGACAGGGACAGAAAGCAGAATGAATGTGGAATTAGGATGGTGTACATTCTGCTGAAGTAAGTTCAAGGAATAGGGATGAGGGCCAACATTTCTTAGGATGATATAAACAAATGCTGAGCTTAGCTAGGTTTGAGATCTAAGGCTAAAGTGGATGATATGCTTTGGACTGTAGTAATACCCTGACCAAAATGTAAAATAATCATCAATAGGCATTGATTAAGCACCTACTATGTGCCACCCATTCTTCTAAGTGGTAAGGATATAAATGCAAAAGTACAATAAACTTCCCTTAAAAAAGAGTTAACAGTCTAATAGGTGGAGACATGTGTGGGTGAGGGTGAGGGACGTGCTCACAAAAAATTAAATAAAGAATATAGACAAAATAAATTCACAGTGACTTGGGATGTGAAGGAGCCTCAAATAACTCAGAGAATCAAGTGAGGCCGCATGGAGAAGTCAGCACTAAACCTGAAGCTAGAGATCAGGAGGGTGAGCATTCCAGCAATGGGTGAAAACGGCACAAATGCAGGAAATGGGATGGCATGTATTAGACAACAGCAAAAAGACCCAGTTTGCCCAGAAGATAGAAATGAAGAGGAGCAATATCTATTTTAGATGGAAAATGTAGGATCAATCAACAGATGTTACATGAACTCCCAAACCAGCTTCCAATAACCCAACTATAAAAAAGTCTCACTGATAGGAATAATTCATTCCTATACACTCCAGAAACAGCAGACCTTCCCAGAAAACTCAGGTGCCCCAAAAGTCTTAGTGCAATTTAAAGCTATACTAAGATTTTTGGGACACCCTATAAAGACAGAGAAAGAAATAATTAATGAACAATTGTGTAACTTGGTAGATAGTGAAAGATGGATAAGGTGGGTTAGCGGAATAGGAAATTAAACTCTGAGGGGGGAGGGAGAGTAGGCAAGAACAAAGGGGAGTGGTCAGGCACCAACAAGATAGCAGTAACTTTTGTATCCCCAATACCTAACCCTGTGTCTGGTACATAGTAGGCACTTAATAAATGTTTGTTCCTTTATTAATTAATATTAATATGATGCATTAGAATATTATCTGTGTACTTTGGGTTTTTTATTCAGACATATTCCTGGAAGATGGATAAGAATTCTATTTATTATGACTCATTTCCTTAGGGGTTGGTGTAATTCACCAATGGAATGCTTTCTGGATGGGAAACCGGGGGTTCTAGGAATCTCACTTTTAGGAAATTCATGATTAAGATCTTTCTTTAGCTACTTTCTAAACAGTTTTACCTTTTAAGAAATAGCTTCTATAGTGAAGTCTAGTGGGGGCAACTGCATCCTCATTATTTCTCAAACCATGTCAAAATGAAAGGTGAAGCTGATCCTAAACTAATTCCCCTTCTGTTTCTTCTGAAACTGAGCTGGATTGGCTTACTCTATTCTTTGCCTGTCCTTATGACATCGAGAATCAATGATGGATCTGTCATGTTTGCACAATATACATATCAGTCAAAGGGTTTAGATTTAAAAGTGAAGAGCAAACACAGAAATCATCACTTGGTCAGACTCCTTCATTTTATTATGATGAAACTGAGACCTAGAAAGTTTAAGCACGTTGTTCATGGTCATACAGTTAATATGTGGCAGAGCTGGTTCTCGAACCCATGTTTTTTTTAATTCAAATCCTGCCTGCCACCACCACATCATGATATCATAGATAAGCAAATGCACAATATCCCCATACAGATCATATCTTCTGACCACTTAGGTTTGAGTCCTCAGGAGCTTTATGTTTGAGCTAATTAAATATCAAAAGCAAAATGATTTTTATCATCAGATTTTACTACCTCAGAAGAGTTAGATGATCTATGGAAAATGCACCATATACAAGAATGCTATTGAATGGATGGAAAATGAGCCTGTAGGTAGACCCTGAGTCTGCCAGAAGCATCAAGAATGCTGAATGGCCTCCAAAAAGGTGAGGTCACAGCCCAAATTCTTCACAAACTAATCAGCTCCAGATGGAAAAGGGTTGTACTGCCAGAGTAAAGAGTTAGATTGGCCCATTTCAGAACCTTCTTATTACCCAGGGGATGTGTTCAGTGACCTGGTGCCCACCTGGAGACTAAAGACCTTCTGTTGATTGATTCATTGGGACAGCCGTCAAAGGAGAGAGATTTTTTTACTATTACAGTTGATCCCCATTTGGCTTCATGGTCAAGTACATAATAACAAAAGTCAGCTAGGAAAATACGAGGAGACTAAAGCCACTGCCCAGATGGATATTGGTTCCAGTGGAATTCTCCTTCAGGTATTCAAAAGAATCCACTTTGCCTGGAAATAGAACCAGTTTGGGGGCATCTAGGTGGTACAGTGGATAAAGCACTGGCCCTGGATTCAGGAGGACCTGAGTTCAAATCCAGCCTCAAACACTTGGCACTTACTGGCTGTGTGACCCTGGGCAAGTCACTTAACCCTCATTGCCCCACAAAAAAAAAGAAAGAAAGAAAACAAAGAAAAAAGAAAAAAAAAAAGAAATACCAGTTTAACCTTCAAAAACCAAAGAAGAGGTTAACTGTCAGTTGCCACCTAAGATAAAGATGACCCTCAGAACAAAGGAAGTGGGACAACTCCAGTTCTTTAGGTCCATATCAACTTATTATGAGAGTAAGGTAGCTAGGGACTGAGAAATTAGAATTCTAGGGTCTGGCCTCCGTCCTGCCTCACACAAGCCAATTTAAACACCTTTCCCTCCATTGTCACCTCTGAAGAACCCAAGGCAATTATACCATGGTTCCACATATCAATAGGGATGTAGCCATGATTAAAGAGAGCATATATTGTATGTGTGTTGAGTTCTCAAGTGGAAAAAAAATGCCTCTGAATAAAATGTATATCTGAGATTGGTTTTATGGATGAAAATTATGATAATAGGATCATAGATTTAAAGCTGAAAGAGATCTTAGAGATCATTTAGTACAACCATCTTATCTTATAACTGAGGAACCTGAGGGTCAGAGAGTTTATGTGTCATGCCCAAGATCACCCAGATCTTAAATGAAAGAATAAGGATTGGAAGCAGGGACCTCTGGCTCCAAACACAAAGTGCTTTCTATTGCACCATACACTATTGAAAGCATCTCATATTGTTGCCTATAGAACTCTTGGAATATCCAATAAGTCTCCCAAGCTTGAACCATTTCTTGGGAGTCACTAAAGTAGATTTCACCTGAAGAGTCAAATATATATCCTAGATCAATAGTAGCTTTCAAAAAATTGCCAAATCCAAGTATAGTACTTCCAGAGAAAATTCCAAGTAATTCATCAAACTTCTGCCTTCTCAGACTCCATAAACCTCCATTTTTAAAGCTCAACTTTTCTTTGTTTCTTAATTTTTAAGTTGAGATTAAAGGGAGTTTTGGTTTTGGTTAACCATTAACTTTAGGGGGAACTAAATGGACTAATTTTTTATTCATTTGTCTCAGCAGAAAATAACTGGAGTTAAATCAGTCAGATTATGATTTCAAGTGAAGGATGAGGAGAGAAACTCTCAAAAAAAAATATAAGATCTCATGAGAAAAACTCCTAATGTGTGTGAGGTTATAGTAAGGATATGTGTGAATACATAGATGTGAATCAGTGCTGTGGATCCAGTGATAAAGTTTCTCAGGATAGACTGGATCTCATTCTACTTCTAACACATTCTGACTGTATGATCCTGGGTCAGTCTCTTTATCTAACAGTGTCCCCGAGCAATTCTCAGAACATTCTGCAGAACAGTTGCAGTCCAGGAGCAGAAAGATTTTCCTCTCTGAGAATTCCCTATACAAATGAAAAAAAAAATCTAACCCAAAATATATACACATACATGGATACACACTGAGAGATTGATAGGAAGGATCCAAATTTCATTAACTTAGGAAACTTAATAGATAAATCCTAAGGATCTATTTAAGACACACAGAAGCCAAATAACTTGTCCTTAATTAACAGGCAGAATTTGAACTTCATCCATATATACACAATATCTGTCTTTCTATGTATCTACACACGTACATATGCAGATGTGTACACATGGATATATGTGTATCTATATGAATATACACATATATGGCAAGGTTCAAATTCTACCTCTGATATATACACATTGTGTATTCTATATATATATATATACATGTATACACATATGTATATACAAATATTACTTTATGTATATACATTCTATATACACGCATTTGTGTGTATATGCACATATGTAGATATGCAGAATATATACATACTATTTTAAAGGCTCATGTTCATATCTATGTATGCACACATGAAAACGTATGTATAGATGTATAAAAATGTATGATTATATATACATAGATATAATTACTATTAGAGATTTTAAAAAAACACATTTTAAGTCATTCATTAATCCTAAAATAAAGCAACAATAGCAAGCCACTAATGAATGCAAAATCACATGTATTACTTTCTATTCTGAAAGAACTTGCAATCCTAGGGAAGCAAATTCAAAGCAGATGGGGGACCATGTCTACCCCATTCTCCTTTGAGTTCATTAGACTTGTACATGTAGTCATTACTTTGGTAGTACACATGGTTCTGTCAAAAGAGCACTCAAGTTTTCATTTTTTTTAATAAAAAGGGGGGGGGGAAGCTTCTTTTGCTATGTTGTAAGAATTCTTTTTTTTTTTGTCTCTTCACCCATCATCCTTTTATATTTCTATGCATTGATCAACCTTAAGACCAGAAGATGTTATTAAGTGGTTAAATAAAATTCTGCTGTTTCATCAAATCCACACTTAGCTGAGATCATGGAATTGTTCCATTATCCTATTAGTTCAAAGAAACTCCTTGATATCTCCTGAATCTCCACATCCCCTCAGCTTTCATATGGTAAGAAGAAACCAATGAGGGGTGGAAACAACAACAGAAGGGTGGAAAACTTTCCATGAAACTTTGAAATCCTTTATTTGCTGCTCTTATTTCTCTCCACAACCTCCCTCAGCACAAACCCCAACCCCAGGTATCCCTAAACTTTCAAAGCAGTCACTAAATCAGAGGGAACAATAATATGGGGTCCAGTATAAAATTCATGGGGTCAGGGGGCAAATAAGAGGAGAAAGTGAGGTGTTTTTTTTCTTTATTTCTTTTAGACTTATTGGAGAAATTCAACAAAAGCAACTCAGCACACACACACACACACACACACACACACACACTACTTAAGAACTTGATGAGTTTGTCTAAGTGTCCCGTCTATGAGGATATGTATTTAAGAAAGATCTAAGAGTTCAAGTCCCTCTTTGGAGAATTTATTCAAAATTACAATCTAAATAGGAGACAGTGGGAATGGGCATTTTTTAAAGCTTAGAGAGTAATCATTACTAGATTGTGGCTTGCAAGCTTCATCATCATAGTACTAATAACACAATTTCTCTATGAATTTTCAGTTTGCTAAGGCTCTCCACAAACAACCTGGGGAGGTGGGAGAGGCAAATACGGTTATCCCCATTTCATAGATGAAGAAAATGAGACCGAGAGAGGTTTCAATACTTGCCCAGAAACACAGCACTAAGTATCAGGGCCCAAACTGGAACCCCTAGATTTTCGAACTCCAAATCCAGTGTTCTATAAATGAAGAACGTGTCTTGTTCCTCCTGTCTCTGTTCAGTGCCCTCTCTCCAGCCAAAGAGCAGCAGCTGCTTTGTAAACATTGGCCAGCATCATCGGGCAGAGACTAGATGGAGCCCCCCAAACTCCTGCCCCAACTGGTCCGAGAGGATGGTCAGGATAAGCTTCTAGGGAGCACTGTGGCACTGGGAAGACGCAAGGGAATGGGCTGCAAAAGAAAGTCCTTTCACACATCCTGTCTGCCTTACCTTCATCCACCACCCCTCACCCACCTGCTAAGAACCAGCCTTTTTCGAGAACTAATGAGGTCATTGGAGGCATAATCCGCCTTGGTTCTTAGCCCCTGGCATAAAACTACACTAACGTCCAGAAAGCAGAGAGAACAAGTGGACCGCCAGTGCGACTACCCGCGACTGCCTCAGTTTCCTTTCTTGATCTACAAGACCCCTCTCATCTCCCCTTCCCAAACTGAGCCACACTGCTGCCGAACACCCCGGCTGCCGTTAGAATATCGAAAGGCGAGGTGGTAGAAATTCATGCTTTCAAACTAACCCAGAAGAAATCCCACATTCCTCCAATTGCCCCTACTTACTTGGAGTTGGGAGTCTCCGCTCTACTTCTCTGGCTGCTGTTGGTCGTCAACAGAGAGCGAGAAAGAGAGAGAGAGCGAGAGAGAGAGAGATGAGGCTGTCAGTTTGGATTGTAGAGACAGGAGTTGGGGCAGGAACAGCGCCGCTGCTGCTGCTGCTTTCTCTGCTGCTGCTGCTTTCTCTGCTGCTGCTGCTTTCTCTGCTGCTGCTGCCGCTGCTGAGGAAGCTGTTTCTCCAGCTGCTCCCTCTCCCTTCTGGACAGGATCACTCACTTGTCTCTTCCTTTCCCCCTTTCCAGCTGTGGTTTTCCTCGCCTGCTGGGACTTGCTATGAAAGATTTCTGGACTCCTAGGCAAGGGAACCTGACCCTCCCTTGGACTCAATTAAGCCTTGACAGGGAGTGAGTCCAGAGAGTAACCGAAGAATGGAAGGAGGGAACGAAATGAGGGAGGGAGGCAAGTGGGCAAAGTGAGGCAGCTAGCACAAGCAAGGGCACTTTTAACTCGTGAGCTGATTGGAAAGCTTATTAAAAGCAGGTCATTCGAGGGGCAGTCTCTCCCATTAAAAGCAAAAAAAAGGGGGGGAAAATTGGACTTCTTGACTAATAGTTTTTCCAAAAGGAAGTCATGACATCACATTTTTTCTCTGAAACTTTGTGCAGTTCAGAGCAATGAGCTTTTTGCCCAGGTTTAGATAAGAAAGCAATCAAAGTGATAAGGCCAGCAATCTCCAATAACAATTAATACCATAATATAATAGTACAACAGGTGTTGCAGTAGCAGCAAACTCAAAGAGAACCATATATAAAGATTTCTACTGGCAGCATATTGACTTGGAAAACCACATATTACTATTTGGTGTTGTTGTTGTTCAGTAGTGTCAGACTCTTCGTGACCCCATTTGAGATTTTCTTGGCAGAGATACTGGAGTGGTTTCCCATTTCCTTCCCCAGCTCATTTTACTGATGAGGAACTGAGGCAAACAAGGTTAAGTGACTTGCCCAGGGTCACACACGTAGTAAGTGTCTGAGTCCAGATCTGAACTCATGAGAATGAATCTTCTTGACTCCAAGCCTGGCATTCCTTCCGCTGCACTACCTAGCTGCCTTCATATTCATATTATCTATGTTTTTTGTATTTTTCTTTATTTTGTTGAACATTTCTCAATTACATTTTAATCTGATTAGGGTGGCACTTGTGGGCCCCATGTTTGACAGTTCTGAGAGCTGGCCTTGAGATTCTGAAGGCCTCAGATATGTACCCTGGCTGTGTGACCCTGGCCAAGTAGCTTAACCTCTCAGCATAATCTTCAAAGAAGGTGAAGACCTGCAGAGAAAGTGAACTTCCTCATAGGAAGCTGCCTAGATTAATAGTTTGGTCTAAAAGAAATAAACAAACAAAAATAATTTGCTTCTATAGAGTCCTTTACAGCTCACAAAGTTCTTTCCTAAAAACAACCCTGTGAGGTTTGTGAATCAAGTATACCCATTTAACAGCTGAAGAGACTGATATCCAATCACATAAAGTGATTGGCTCATGGTCATAAAGCTACTAAATGTCGGAGGCAGGATTTCATCTGTCAGTCACTCAGTTAACAAGCATTTAATTAGCACTTACTCTGTGACAGTTGCTCTGCTCCCCGTTTTTCTGACAAAGTAGAAAGAAAAAGGACAGAGTTGGGTTAGGGAGAAATGGAGCAAGTGAGCAAATATTTCTTCATGCCAATATGAACATTATTCCCTCCTCCTGCAGTTCCTACTGGTTTAATTATTCAATCCCTAAAGAACTTTCCATCCACCTTCTAATAGAAAACTGAGCCCCAGTGACACTCTGTGTTTACACACTACTACATACTACAAAATACTGAGCTCCTAAAGAAGACTCAGCAGATGGATGTCTGAAGTCCCCAAAAGACCAATGAAATGCTCCAGGGGTCAGGGAGCATGGATAGTTACAGATGGGTGCTCTAGGGCATCAGGCACTAGAGGGACTTGGCCTCAGGAAGACCTAAACTCCAATCTTCTCTCCAGTGTGACCCAGCTCACTTCACCACTAACTCTGCTTTCTCATCAGCAAAATGGAAAGAATAGCACCCACATCACAAGGTTGTTGTGGGGATTACCTGAGATAATATATGGAAAGAGCTTTGTAAAATTCAAAGCACTGTATAAGCAATATATAAATGAAAGTGATAAGGAAGAAGATGAAGATGCTTTTTATGAAGCACTTTTCTCCCCCATGATTTGGGGCTCTAAAATGAGACTGACAAAAGAGCCCTGTGAGCTTTCTAGGACTTCTGTTAGGGTCTGCCTATTAGTGGTGCCAATGTGCGTACATTAATCAAAGAGAGAAAGAGACAGAGATAGACAGAGACTGAAACAGAGAGCTAGAAAAAGAGGCAGAAACAAAGATGGAGACAGAAGCAGATTGACAGAGACAGAGACACAGAGATTAGCATCCTTTCACTCAATTATATTTCACATTTTAAAAGTGACTGTGAAAAACAACTAAGCATAAAATATTGAGTTAAATGATTTTTTTGTCATTTCAAGTATGTTGCGCAGAGCTAAAGTTAAAGCAATGCAAACATCCATGAACAATTACTAATATATTTATTCATGCTTAACATACATTTATTGAGAATATGTTAAGGGCAAGCTACTATGTTAAGCTTTTTGATGATACAAAGATCAAGATGGTAGCATCGCTTCTGACGTCAATGAGCTTAAAATATGAGCACAATATAAAACAAGAATAAATAGCACAATGGAGTGAGGGGCTATGACTAGGAGAATCAGGGAAGATTGGCATCTGAACTGAGAATTAAAGGATGAGTAAGATTTTGACAGGTGGAGATTGATGAGAAGGACATTACAGATGATATGTTGTTATGCATGAGTCAGTCAAGTGTAAAAATCTGCAGAGGTAAAAGTAAAAGAAGTAAAGGGAAAAACAATAATATTTGGGAGGGTGAGATTTGACTAATGTCTTTAGAGAGAGCAACTTTCATAAAATGATGAAATTTGAAACCAGATTACCAGGGGTGGAAGGAGAAAGTGGATTGGGCTTGATGAAAGTTTGGAAGGGAAAGGAAGGAGAGATAAGATGAATTTCACAGTTGGCAATATCAACTAAGTTAAGGGAAAGTTTTGTATGTTTGTTATGTACTACAGAGATCTGAGCATGGTTTTGCCAGAGAGAAAGTCATTGCAAGGGAGGGAGAGATGGAAATTCAACAGAAAAGGAATAATTGATAGAGAAAGTCCTGAGAGTAGAGTAGGAATAGATGTTAGGATCATGACATAGTTCTACCTCTCTATTAAGAATAAGGAACATACTAGCTGTTTGACCCTGGACAAGTCACTTAACCCCAATTGCCTCACTTAATAAAAATAAATAAATAAATAACTTAAAAAAAGAATAAGGAACATTATTTCCTCTGAGAAAGCAGGGAAGGAGGACAGGATGGACAAAGATAAAAGGGAATTTCAAGGTATAGAGTGAGGGAAATTGAAGAAGATCACATTGGGTGGACCTCATAGAAGGAGGGACAGTCATTTACTAGGGATAAGAGATTATGGACTGTTTGGAACAGAATTTGCTAAGAAATTAACTTTTAAAAAAAATCTGTGATTCCATGCAGCCTACTATTCTCATAACTTAGATCCTTAGAGAGTTATTTGGTCAGTCATTCGAGGAATATAAATTCTCAACTGTGTTGTAGGTACTAGTCTATCCACTAGGAATACAAAGAAATGTAAAGGACAGCCCCTAATCTCAAGAAGCTCACAGAATAATGGGAAGACAACATAAAAACAACTGCTGACAAATCAGCTATATACAAGATCTATTGGAAATAATAATGAATAGAGAGAAGTCACTAGAATTATCAGGAGCCTAAGAACTTAAGTGACATGCCTACTGTCACACAGCCAGTATGGATCAAAGGCAGAACCAGGTATTCCTGGCTCTGAAGAAAGCTTTCTATCTGCAAAGGCATTCATTTTGTCCAACTAGAGATAAAGAAATGAGAAATAGAAATGATGTTTATTCACCAATTCTTTACTGTTATTGATTTCTATTTGTGCCAGGTTTGAATAACTTTCTTTATAATCATCCTGAATATCTCAACTCAAAAGCTTCTTGAGATATAATCATGGCTGCAATACTTATGTTGGTAAAGGATCTTAATGATTTTTCTTTCCCTGATGAAAAAGGTCTATACTTCCCCCAAAAAAACCAATTAGCCATTTACTAACAATTGCTTTGTTCTAAGGCCATTTTGGAAATTTTGCATTATAGATTTCTTTGAGACACCCAGTTGGAAATACCTCATAGTCATTTGGTGATGAAGGTCTGAAGTTGAAAAGAGAAGCTGAGTCTGAATATATAGACCTGGGAGTCATCAGCAAAGAAATTACAATTAAACCCATGGTAACTGATGGGTTCACCTAGAAAAAAAGGAAAACAGAGAGAGAAGGGAAGAGGACCCAGAGTAGCGTTTTGGGGACTAACTGCTTCTTCCAGGAAGCTTCCCCTGACTATTTTAGCCTAAAGTTCTCTCTCTTTCATTTGACCACTTGTTGCACTACCTCTGAACTCTCTTCTCTGTTCTGCTTGTAAAGCATCTATTATTTCCTCTATCCTATTGTTATCTTTTTTTTTCAGAAGGGATATTGTTGGATAGTCCATGACTTAAAAATGTGACGAGAGTGACTTCTTTTCCTCAGTATATCCCAAAGATATCATTTTACTTATCTATTATTTAAGCAAGTTGAATCAAGCAGATTTCTTGTACTAAGATATAGATCTCACATGACAGACTCCAAATAAAGATTATATCAATGTTTGAGGGGGCATGTGATCCATAGGATTGCCTCTTTCATAAGGATATTGCTCCAAGGAAATAGAAATATCTGCATCGTGGAAACACCACTAGATTTGCACTCAGCAGCCCTACTGTAGTCTGAGTCTTTATGCAGTCCACTTACTAGCTGTATGTCCTTAGACAAGTCACTGCCTTATTCTGCTTATCTAGATAATGGGAATAATCAGTCTTGTACTCTTTGCTATTCAGGAAGTTTTGAAGGGTATCTCTAATAATACTATCCACTTAGACCAGAATATGAACATTTGAGAATAGAAGAGAAAAAAAAATTTCTTCTGAATACCCCCTAAGACCTAAAGTAACAAGCAAATAATAACAGCTCATATTTTTTAATGCTTTTCCTATAATGATGACAGGTCCCAACTGGCAGCTTTATTGCCCACTACCCAGTCCTAGGTCATGAAATCAGGGTAGACTAAGAAGGGAACCTCTGCAAAGGGCAGCATTCCCAGGTATGGAAGCCCTAGGCAATGTGCTAAGAAAGGCAGAAGTGCAGAAGCAACAGCAGGAGTGTGGCTTAGACCCCGGTAGCATAGTGAAGTCTCTGTCCCAGCATTCAGCCCTGCATGCAGAGGAATGACTAGAATCCTAGACCAAAGGGGAGCCTACAATTCTGTTACTCTGAACTGACAGAGTTTTCCAGCTGGCTGATAAGGGCTAGGTCCAGCAGCATTTACTGTTACTCGGACCCAAACCCAGCTCAGAGCCTCTCAGAACTAACTAGCAACAGTTAGACATTGCCCTAGATCAGATCACTTGGGAAGCACTTTAAGCTTACAGGTCTCTCTAACATTTCCTTGAGATCCTGGAATATATATATATATATATATATATATATATGTGTGTGTGTGTGTGTGTGTGTGTGTGTGTGTACATATACATATACATACATATATATGTATATAAATATATATATATATATATAAACATAACATAAAATCTATCTGCCTTTTAAGATCCAAGTGAATTCTTTCTCAGTCAATCCAACAACAAGCATTGATTAATTGCCTACCAGACGCTATTCTAGGTCCTGGGATACAAACACTAAAAAGGAAAGAATCTCTAATCCCAAGGAGCTTTCTTTCTATTAGAGGAGGCAGCAAATGCATATACAAGCATAAGCATAGTATAAACACACACACACACAAATAAAGATAAAACAAATACTAAATAAATAGGTAGAGAAGGCACTAACAGTTCTAGTAAATAGACGAGTCTTCATGTAGAAGATGATACTTGAGTGGGATCTTGAAAGAAGAGATTCTATAAGCCAGATGAAAGAACAGATTGTTCCAAGAAGGAGAATGATTAGTGAAAAGGTGTGGAGATGGGAGTCAGAGTGTTCCATGTGGGAAACAGAGAGAAATACAGTTTGTCTTTATCAGATTTCTAGAAAGGGAGTAATATGAGTCTGGTAGAGCCCCAATACGGGCCTGAGACCAAATTCCCTGGTGCTGGAATCCTCTATATGCAACAAGCTCGAGATCTTGCCTGCCCCCAGTGTCCAAAGAGCTCTGGACGAGTGACACACTGGTACTTTTTTCTGGATTTTTCCTTCAAGATTCAATCTTGTATATTTTCATGATCTGTTTGGAAGGGTTTTTTGGAAGAGAGTTTGGCTTTACTGCTTCCTACACTCTACCTCTACCTCTTCCTACACTCTACCTCTTGGACAGACTAGATAGGAATAAAAAAAAGGAAAGGCAGTCCAGGTGGGAAGAAGTATAAGAGTTGAGCAAGAGTCTAGAGGTCAAAAAAATCAGATTGTCTGGAATAGGAGGTTCATGTAGCACAAGAGCAAGAGGTTAGGTTTGCAAAGTATCTTGGTGGCAGATTGCAGAGAATACTGAATATGAACCTCAATGGTTAGGACAGAAACTTGTCCTGTCCCAGACCGGTTACCCCCTCCTTGTGCAGAGTGGACACTACCATCCTTCTAATTATCCCGCCTTGCAAATCCAATATATTCCCCAATTCCTTTTTCCTTTACTTCACCCTCTATAGACAATCAGTTACCAAGTCTTGTCAATTCTAACTACAAAATCTCACATCTGCCCCATTCTCTCCATTTTTATAGCCACTGACCTAGTGAAGGATCTTATAACCTCTCACTTGAACTATTACAATAGTCTCTTAATTGGACTCCAAGTTTCCAGTCTGACCTCCAATCTTATCTGTCCTCAAGACATCTGCCAAAATAATTTTCCTAAAGCACAAGTCCTACAATGTCTGTCCTTTGGGTCAAGAATGTTTAGTGTTTCCCTATTGGCTCTAGAATGAAATACAAAGTCCTCATCTTGGCATTGAAAGCCCTGGGCACAGCCTACATGACCAGATTACTTCCCATCATTCTTCATCCCACAGCCTACATCCCAGAAATAATCTCTCATTTTTACCTTTGCACAAGGTTTCCCCCAGTGCCTAGAATGTACTCTCTCACAGATCAACCTTTACTTTTCAGAATCTCTGGATTCCTTGAAAGCTGAGCTCAGAGGACCCCTCCTATGGGAAATCTTTCACAATCTCCCTAGCAGTTAAAGCTCTCCTCCTACTCAAATAACAATGGATGTAGAATGGGAAAGGAGCTCAGAGGTCACCTAATCCAACTCCCTTATGTTGCAGTCTAGAGAAAGCCTAAAGAAACTTTTGGACCTACTTCAACTTGCTCATAGAGTAAGTGGCAGAGCTAAAATTGCAACCCACCTTCTCTAACTCTAAATGCAGCACTTTTCAACACTGCACTATCATATGTGTGTATAGATATATATATGTGCATATATACATTTATGTATGTATATAAGTATATGTATGTGTAACCATGTATATTTATATGCATGTGTATATATACACACATATACACTTACATATCTACTAAACAGTATCCCCATGTGTAATAGAAGTTCTTTCTTGAAGGTGCTTAATAAATGCCTTTTGGTTGAATTGAATTGTACATTACGGTGTAGGTAGCAGACAAGTTCTTCACCCAGAGAGAGGGAGACATGTATGGACAGACTGAAGGGATTGAGCTGCAAGACAGAAGAAAATGAAGAGACTTTTATCACCATCCTCAAGCTCCAAAATCTATAATGATTCCCCCTTTCCTATAATATCAAGTCAAAATTCCTCAATTTGGTATTCAAAGTCTTCCATATTCTAGCTTTACTTTTCCTACACTAGTTTTCTCTTACTACAGTTAGCACTGTCTACTACTACAGCTGTCCCCTAGCCAGACCTGCATATGCAGGATCTTTCCCACATGCCACTTCTCAAATGTCCACCCCTTTCTTTGACAGTTACCCTTATCCTACTTACCTTTCTATACCAAATCCAATTCCCATTTCCTCTATGTATTTTATTTTTTCATATCTTCCAGAGCAAAATTTGTTTTCCTTTTTGTTTGTTAAAACTGTGGTTTGGAAGTTATTGTCAACATCACAAAATTATAAGATCTCAAAGTTGAATGGAATGTTGGAGGTTACAATGTCCAATGTGTACCTGAACAAGAATCTCTTCTAGGGGCAGCTAGGTGGCACAGTGGATAAAGCACAGGCCCTGGATTCAGGAGGACCTGAGTTCAAATCTGGCCTCAGACACTTGACACTTACTAGCTGTGTGACCCTGGGCAAGTCACTTAACCCCCCTTGCCCCACAAAAACCAAAACAAAACAAAACAAAACAAAAATAAAAAAAGAATCTCTCCTACAATATTCCTGGCAAGTACTCATTCAACCTCCATTTGATTACTTTAGTAATGGCGAACCAGTTAAGTCCCAAGGTAAACCATTCTAACTTTAATCATCATCAAAGATTTTCCTTACATCTAACTGCTGTGACTTTTATCTTATCTCCATTGTTTGATGGGAAAGAGATCTTTGAACTGTAAATCCAAAGTGATGATTTTTTTTTTTAGGTTCCAACTTGCCTAGGAACAACCCCAATCCCAACTATGTATTTTGACACTTAATGGTTCATTCATTCATTCATTTCAAATTTAGTGAGGATCTACTATATTAAAAGCATGGTGCTTTCTGTTGTTCTGTGTTATTTCTTCCCATCAAGATTCTATGTTCCTTGAGTGCAAATATCTTGCTTATTTTTTTCCCCAGGCAATGAGGGTTAAGTGACTTGCCCAGGGTCACACAGCTAGTAAGTATCAAGTGTCTGATGCCAGATTTGAACTCAGGTCTTCCTGAATCTAGGGACAGAGCTCTATCCACTGCACCACCTAGCTGCTCCTGCTTAATTTTTTTTAATAGCTCCTTGACATCTAAGCATATACTAAGCAATTTTTTAAAAAAAGTACCTGATGAATCAAATTATTTTTATTAATTGTATTTTATTTTAACATTCCTTTTTTAAAAATTGAGTTCCCATTCTCTCTCTCCCTCTTAGTCCTTCCTTCACTTACAGAGAAGGCAAGCAATATTATACAAATAAAACATTAATTCATACAAAACATATTTCCATTGAATTGAATTACTAAGAAACAACATTTTTTGTGGGGGTGAGGGCAACAGGGGTTAAGTGACTTGCCCAAGGTCACACAGTTAGTAACTGTCAAGTTTCTGAGGCCGGATTTGAACTCAGGTTTTCCTGAATCCAGGGCCGGTGCTTTATCCACTGCACCACCTAGCTGCCCCAACAACATTTTTTTAAAAAATTAAAGTAAAAGAAAAGAGTCATGTGTAGTGGGTGATATACGATTTACAATTTTGGAGATGTTTTGCAGTTGCCCTCATTAAGAGAGAGAACAAAATTTGAGAACTGGGAGCAATAGTATCAGAAGTGATAGATTCTCTGGCCCTTTCTTCTCTAATGCAGTCATGTTGACTCACCAGTCTCCTAACATTTCTTACCTGAAGACCCTTGGGTGGGTCCTCTGGGAGATTGGTTTTACCCTCAGCAGGAAGGATATGAGATAAAGTAGATTAAGTAGAATTTCCTTCATTTCAATGTTTCCTTGTCAGAGGCATCTTCTATCTGTTTTATTTTTTTCCTAAATTCTTGCCTGATTTCTCTTTTACTGAATTCTTTACCCTTCTGGAACCCCAATTTTGTGAATCCTATCCCTCAAATCAGAACTCATCTTGTGTCTTTTAAACATAATACCTTGACTTTTACTTCAAATTTCTTTTCTCTGGGATTCATAGTGTTCATAGTCTTGGGTTCATAGAAACTTGGACACCTATCCGGACTTTATTCGAACATTCAATCATGATGAAGATAATAATAACAATAAATTTATATAATGATTTAAGTTTATAAATATCTCACTTGAATTTCACAATGACTCCAGGAGGTAGGTGCTATTATAATCTTCATTTACAGTTGAGGAAATTGAGACAAACAGAGGTTAAGTGACTTGTCCAGGATCACAAAGGTTGTGTGTCTCATTGAATCATGCAAAATGAGTGCCTGATGCTACGTTTGAATGCAAGTTTTCCAGATTCCTGGCCCATTGAGCTATCCCTTGTCCTAAATGGACTCAGAGTCCTTGAACTCTGAGAACTGCAAATTATTTTTGTACATTGAATTTTTAACAAAAATAACTTTTTATCCCTTTTACCTATCCCACCACCCACTGTTGGAGAAAAAAAAAAGAAAAAAAACACCTTGCAACAAATATGCACAGTCAAGAAAAACAAATTCAAGTGCCTTCCATGTCCAAAAATATTGATGTCTTCTTTTGCACCTTTAGTCTATCATCTCTCTGTCAGAAGCTAGGCAGCATGTTTCAGTGACCTGGAATCATAGTTTGTCATTATATTGATCAGAATTCTTAAATCCTTCAAAGTTATTTGTCTTTATAATGTTGATATTATTATAAATTGTTCTGATTCTGCTCATTTAACTTTTCTTTAGTTCAAAATTTTTTATCTAGGTTCCTCTCTTTTTCCATCATTTCTTATAGCCCAATGGTATTTTCTTACATTGGTATGCTATCAGTTGTTCAGTCATTCCCCAAATAGGGGCATACTCATAATTTCTAGTTCTTTGTTACTACAAAAGTAGTTGCTAAAATGTTTTTGTACATATGGGTCCTTTCCCTTGTTCTTTGATCCCTTTGGAGCAAAGGGCTAGTAATAGTATCATTGGATCAAAGGGTATACATAGTCGAGTGACCTTGAGGACATAGTTTCAAATTGCTTTCCAAAAGGGTTGAAACAATCCATAGTTTCACCATCAATGGTACATAAATGTCAGAACATTGCAAACTAGAGTGATTTCCTTATAGGAGGAAATGCGATCTCTGCAATCCAAAACCCCAATAAAGGCCTGGATAGAAAATCTTTCAATTACATACCTATCCTCTTTCTCCTCCAATTGTACCCAACATCACACATTGATAGCAACTCTGAACAAATGAGCTCCTGATGTTGAAATTAAATATTTCTTTTCTTAAATCTATTCTCTTCAGCTTCTGCAACCTTTAGCACCCGTGTCTGCTTTTGGGAATATAGTTAAATATTATATTAAGTTATTGCAACAGAAATACAGAAGATCTATATTATAAATGTAGAGATCTAGAGATCTTTTCTACCCCTCTTCTATTTTTATAGATGAGAGAACTAGAGCCCAGAATTAAAAAGGAAGGAAAGAAGAATTTACCAAGCATCTACCACATGTCACACATTATGCTAAGTACTTTACAAATATTATCTCACTTAATTCTTACAACAACCCGGGAAGGTAGGTGCTATTATTATTGTCCCCATTTTTATAGTTGAGGCAACTGAGGCAAAGAGGGATTAAATGAGTTACTCAGGGTCATACAGCTACTTGCTATCTGAGGCTCAATTTGAACTTGTCTTCCTAACTCCAGGCCCAGCACTCTAAGCACTGTACCAACTGGCTGCCCATAAAGTAACTTGACCAAGGTCATGGATTAGTCTTGGCTGGGGCTTCCAAAGTACTAGAATCTAATTAAGCTGATGCCTGAATGCTTTGATAGAGCCTTTTGTCTCATTTTTTTTTCACTGAGTTGTATATCCTGTAGATGAGCATGAAGTGGCCTGAGGCAGTACAATGAGTTTATTTCTCACAGGGCTTCATATTAATCATCAAAGAGGAACTTACCTAAGTAAATGCCCCAGTGGCCCTAGATGACTTTGTAGACATGTCAAGATAGACCATATTGCATAGTGGTAGGTCCTGCCTTCTCTCTGGGTCCATCATTTTGAAACAAAGCATTTGTCTTACCATTCTTGGATCATTGACTATAGGTGACAAGTTTTAATGTCAGAAAAAAATAAGACCCATCACCAGTCTTAATGGGGTTTTGGTCAATTAAGCAATCAATTAATCAGTCATTATTTATTAAATGCTTACTACATGAGAGAGTGCTGGAGATGCAATGATGGGCAAAACCAGCCCTGCTTTCAAGAAACTCACGTACTAATGGGGAAGACAACATACAAATAAATTGGGATACACAAGATGCATACAGAGTAGCTGGAAGGTAACCATAGAGGGGAAGGCCCTAGCAGCTAGGGGATTGGGAGTAAATATTTTCATTGAAAATTCTATCAGGTCTTGGACAGTATACTGCATACCTTCGAAAAAGTCTTGTCAATCCTCAAAGACCCAGTTCCATTTATAATACTATTCCACTAGGGTCAGCTGTCTTGAATAAAAGTTTCAAGGGTATATGTAATAAGTTGCTTGGCTCCTGAGACTGGAATAAGGAAGCATTGCTGATGTCTCTAACCACCCCTTTTCTTTCCTTTTCAAAACTAGTTTTTCCCAAATAATTTGCCTACCACTCACTCACTCCTTAACCCTTTGACATCTGCCTCCTGTCCCCACCACTCTAATGGAATTGATTTCTGTACTAGCACAAATGAGCTCCTAATTTTAAAATTAAATGTTCTTTTATGAAATCTATTTTCCTTGACTTTGGCACACGTGATCTTTCCTTCTCTCTTAGTTTCTATGATCCATTTAGTTCCCACTTTGTAGGTCCACTTACATCTTCTAGTCCTTACTTGTAGGAATGCTCCCAAAACTGAGTCTTTGGAATTGTTGTTTATATTCTTTATTTTCAGAAAAATTATTTGCTCTCATTGCTCCAACTGAGAGACTCTTAAATCTGCATCTTTTTTCATTAACTCTTCCCTGTACATTAGTCCTACATTTCTATCAGCTAAGTATCTAGCATCTTGTCACTCTCTCAGATTAAATATTACTAAGAATTTATGGGTAGCTTCCTTCCACCTTTGGCTTCTAAATTTCTGTCAATGTCCACTATTCTCCCAGTTTGGGAAGTAGGAGTATGCTAAAGCCAGCCTGACTCACAGAAACTGGATTAAATTTTCAGTGTGAACATTTACAAATCAGCATTCACCAATTCCAATGAATATGGGCTTAATTTATTTTTATTTATTTTGCCAATTGTCTAGACTTAAGAAAATAATAGAGAAAATGTTTAATAATACATTTAAAAATTTTAAATTTGTTATAACACAAATTATTTTTTTAAAGACCCTTATTAAACATTTTCCCTTTAAGTCTTTCTCTCCTTCCTATCCATTGTCACCAAATCCTATCACTTCTTCCTTAATAATATTGCTTCATAAACATCTTTCCCTTCATTTCCGGCTTTCACTATCCTAGATAAATCTCTCATCAATGTGTAGAGGAGACCTCAGCAATAGTCTCCCTAATAGTTTCCTTACCTTCAGTCTCTCCTCTCTCAAATATATCTCACTGGGGTGTAATTAATCTCCCTAAAGCAACAGTTTATATATGTTGAATCCTTCATTATCTTTAAAATATTCATCCATTTTAAGTTATCATTTCTACTGATAAATAATTAGACAAAATAGTTCCTAATAAATTCCTTCATTTTTCCTTCATCTGTTGGAAGTTCTTTTTTTTTTCATTATTAAAATTGGCAATTTGTTTTTCCTCTCTGTTTTTGGATCAGATTAACATTTTTTCTGTCATTGGTTTCTGTTTTTTAAAGAGCCAATAGATTTACTTATTAATTCATTTTTTATTTGAATTTAATCTTTTTGATTTTTAGCATTTCTGGGTTTGTATCCATTTAAAAAAATTGCTGTTTTTCTAATTGTTTATATTTAATTGCATGACCAATACATTTATCTATTCTTTCTCTCTTTTGTTGATGATAATATTTAAAGATATGGATTTTCCTCCATTCCTTATTAAATACCTTTGAATATTTTTCTGTTTCATACAGGACAAAATTTTTTCTTCCTTTCTCTCTCTTTCTCTCTCTCTCCCTCCCTCCCTTCCTCCTTTCCTTCCTTCCTTTTCTCTTTCTTCCTTCCTTCCTTCCTTCCTTCCTTCCTTCCTTCCTTCCTTCCTTCCTTCCTTCCTTCCTTCCTTCCTTCCTTCCTTCCTTCCTTCCTTCCTTTCTTTCTTTCTTTCTTTCTTTCTTTCTTTCTTTCTTTCTTTCTTTCTTTCTTTCTTTCTATCCTTCTTTCCTCCTCTTCCTCCTCCTTTTCCTCCTCCTCCTCCTCCTCCTCCTCCTCCTCCTTCCCTCACCAAATGTGATCCTGTCTCCACTTGGGCCATTCTACCCTTACATGTAGGTAATCTGTTCAGAGGAATATAATTTTTGACTGCTTATATTTTCTAAGATCTTTTGCATTTGTGGGGCTTGATTTTTAAAATTTTTAATTTAAAAAAAATTTTAAAAGGTGAAACCATTTATTTTTTGTACTGTGAAGTTTTCATTTATGATTTCTTGAAATATAACTCTATAAAAAGCAGGCTTTAAAAAAAGTCTATTGTGATTCAAATGGAGCTACTAGGTCCCAGCCCAAGCCTCTGTTGCTCATTTTTTAGGTTTTGATGGCTTAGAATGAGTAAAAATAGCGATTGTTTTCTGTTCAGTCCAGAAACTCTAAGGGTCTTCCCCTTCCATACTGATACTTTTGTGTTGGTAAATTAGGTCATCTTTTGTCTTAACTCTTACCTAGCTCTCATTATTGAATGGGCATTGCCTCAAACAAACTGAGACCTGGTAAAGACTTTAATTTAGAAAAGCCAAAGTCACCCACTGCATCCTGGGTCATTACCAGTCGTCTTGACTTTTGTTTTATCAATGAACTACAATGACTGGTGAGGAGCAAGAGAGGCTGAGGATTTTGTGCAGCTCTGCCTTGCTTAAGTCCAATTCACCACGTGCAAGTCAAGACATTACTGTTGTCATTGATCCTCTTTGAGAACAAAGGATGAACAACAACAGGATGAAGTACATGCTCTTTAGCCTATTGTCTTCCAAAACTGAATAGACATTTGCTTTTCGGTTTATATTTGTCAAGTTATCCCTATCAAAACCCTCTGCTCATAATGAGCATGTAATAAGAGACTGAAGATACCTTTTTTGTTGTTGTTGAGTTATTTCAGTTGTGTCCAAGTCTTTGTGACCCCATTTGGGGTTTTCTTAGCAAAGATGCCTGCTCCTCCAGTTCATTTTACAGATGAGGAACTTAGGTAAACAGGGTTAAGTGACTTGCCCAGGGTCAAACAACTAGTAAGTATCTGAGGCTCGATTTGAGCTCAGGTCCTCCTGACTCCAGGTCTGGTGCTCTATCCACTGCATCACCTACCTGACCTTAGAAGCCATCAAATACAAACTCTTCATTTTACAAATGAAGAAAATAAGGCTCAGAGAGGTTGCACAGGTTCACATAATAATAGGTGCTGAAGGAGAGGATTTGAACTCAAGCCTTATCCTCTATCCTTTGTCTCACTTAGCTACTTCTAAGTGAAGTGGTTTACTTATTTCTAGAAGGTTTTTGCCTTGGTACTTTTGATAATTTTGTTCTCCCATCCTGAAATACACTCTCCCATCCTTTCTGTTTCTATATATCCTACCCTTTCTTCCAGGATCAACTTAATAATTCCCTGAACTACAATGACCCTTCTGTGAACTTCAAGAAGACATTGTCTATACCAGAAAATGTGACAACTAGAAGAATGTCATGATCATTAAGTTCAAAGCAGTAATTGTATAGGTGAAGAACCTAAGACCTAGGGAGGTAATGAGATTTGCTCAAGGTCATACACCCAGTGTGTGGCAAAGCATGGACCAGAAGCCAGATCTACTAACTCCTCTCCTTACTTAATGCCTTTTCATATGGACTGCATTGCTCCTCATTTGGTACTTAACGAATACTGACATATTACTATTTTCCTTTCTTTAAATGTATGGCTAGTTTCCCCCAACTAGATCATAAGTTTTGGTAGGACGAAGATCTCATGGCACTTTGCATTACCATACCTAGCTGAAAAATTTTGCTTAATAAGTGTTCTTTGATGATGATAATAGCTCACATTTATATAGAATTTTGTTTGGTTTGGGGGGACTGGATCTGTGAGTCTTTGGTATAGAGATGTCCTGGTGAGAAACTCTCTCTACCTATACAGATTAGCATCTGTATAGTTGGCTGAGGATTCAGAGGTTAAGTGACTTGCCCAAGGTTATTTAGCCAGTATCAGTTAGAAATGGGACTTGAATCCTCCTCCATCCCCAGTTTTCCTGATTCTGAGGTAAGCTACTCATAAAACATTGATTAACAAATTACTTTTCCTCTCAACCTGTGAGGTCAGTAGTATCATGATTTCTACCCCCATTTCATAGATGAATAAACTGAGGATCTGAGAAATTACATTATACTTGTAGTTATGTGGCTGATAAATATTTGAGGTAGGATTGAAACCCAGTCCTGCTTGTGCTATGTTCATTGTTCTTTCCATTAGATGATGTTCATGTCATGCTTTATGAATGTAACAATCCTCTAATTTATGTGATTTAATGACTGAAATTACAAACAGACTGAAGGAACTTTTATTATCTTGAGTCTATGACTTGAAAAATCAACTGGATTCCTGTCAGAAGTAAGACTAACCATTTGAAGAAGCATTAATTTTTTTAACATTTCTCTACTTAAAATCCACATATATACTACATCTGAAAAAATATAAGTACAAAATAGTCAGAAGTGGATCAATGAAATTTATATATATGAAAAGCAGGAATGTAATCAGGGAAATTTCATTTCATATACATCTGCATCTACATCTACACACACACATACATACACACACACACACACATATATGCATGTATGTGTATATGTGTGTGTGTGTGTGTTTCTCCTAAGCATTTTTTAAAAATCAGCATTCTTGTCTAGGGATTGTACTGGAGTCTTCTCTGTGGAGAGTCACTGGAGTCAATGAAGATTCTGTTTTGCTTTCCCTCTCTCCCACCCAATTCTCCAGAAGAACATTGGTTTTGTAATCAGTGGACTTGGGTTCCAACCTCATTTTTGACCCTACCTGTGTGAGCTTGAGTTAACCATATCTTTTCCCTGGGCCTCAGTTTTCTCATCTATAAAATAAGAAGTTTTGGCTAGTTAGCTTCCAAGTACTGACCCCTGATTATATTTCTGAACATAGTGTGTTGGATGGTCCACATTCATGTTCAATCCAAGATGTGAATGTTCTCTTTCCATGCCCTCTCTCTAGGATGGTTTCCTTGAGAACAAGCAATGGACTACTTGATTTTTAGAAGCAGCCAAATGATGCATGGGTCTATGTTGTCTTGGCATGCAATGCCTCATTACATCGTATCTAGGGCCTGGGACTCATTTTTTTAAAAAGTTGTGTTTCAGTGATTCATCATCTCGGTTACAGTCTACTTAAATGGTTTTCAGGATCCTCTGGGTAGGAATACCTAATAAAACAGCATTATTGGTGCAATTCCCAAGCTTTATCCTTGGGGGCTGAATGGAGAATTCCCAGAGACCCACCAAGGATGGCTTAGGCATATCATTATTGCACAACAGCACTGAGAAGATGAAGGAATGGACGGAATCTACCAACAAACAGTATTTAGAGGAAACAGACGCTTACTTTTCTTCAGAGCCAAATGGAAGAGATTGATGACCATAAAGTAGTTTTTTATGTTCAGGAATATACCTAGAATATCCATTTCTTGCTAACTGCATGCATGGGTAACAGTACATATGGTGAACAAATTACTGGGAATGGAGACATTCCCCTTTCTCCTAGGATCCCCAAGCTCTGAGTTTGTTGCAACCTCTGCTCCTGCCATTCCTGCCATGTTGGATTTTACATCAAGAGGGAGATTCTGTGACTAATATCAATGAGAACAGAAATAAAAGCTCTCTAATCCCTGGGCCAGGAGCCAGCAGCCCCAGTGTATGGGGACCATTGGCCAGAAGTCCCACTGTATGCTGGGCCCAGAGCCAACTCTGGTTGGACACAATGAGTTTCAAAGCCACCTTTTCAGAAGTGACACTGAATGTCAGGGCACCAACAGCCTTTGATAAGGTCTCCAACTTTCTCTCAAATGTTTCTCCCAGATACTTATAATGCTTATTTTATTTATACAGTGGTCCTCTCTTGAGAATCTCCACCATGATTTTAGAGACACAATCTCATTAATCTCAATGCTTACAGTGAGCTTGTGGGTAGAACTGGTGGCCAAGAGGGGAAAATTAATTTTCTATGCTTTAAACAAAACGCAACAAAACATGTCATTTTCAGCTACAGTTCATTCCATTATCAAGGTTTTCAGACAAAAGGTGCTATATGGATATTCCTCTTCTTTAAATGAAATATGCCTTTGATTAAATTACTAAACTTTGCCCTGTGTGGTTGTTTATTTAGAAAGCCTTCTGTCCTTATAAAGACACTGCATGCTTTTGTCAGGCAAGTTAATACAGGCACCACACATTGAACCATTTTTTTCTTGCTTCAGATTTGAATATTGATCTCTCCCCCCCCCCATCACTCTCTTTGACTCTTCCAAACAACAGCAGCTGCTGGGAAGTTGGGAACTTAATTCTGGGAAAGCACACAAGAGAAGCTGACCACCATTTAAAGATTTTTACCTTTCTTTCCATTGTTGTTCTCCAAAGCTATTGAGTTCCTAGCCCCTCATACGAAGGAACCAGGATTGGCTATTTCTCTACTGGGGAAACATTGAATCCGATTTCCATTAGAGATTCTGAATTATTTAGTGGTTATTGAACTCCCAAATCAGTTGCTTTCAATACTACTTTTTCTCTTAGTATTTTCATGCTGGGCTTGAATCAGGCTCCTTCTTTGAACATAGACAGAGGATATATGATTGGCAACATGTTTGCTTTAATTTTGCATGGTTTGAAGAAAGGGGGAAAAAATAACTCCACTTTCCAAGAATGGGGTTGGCAGACATGCTTGTCTCGTATGCAAAGTGAAATACAACACACTGGAAATTTAAAGAAACATATTCATAAAGGCCATGCAAAATCACAGCTTGTTTCCAATTCTAACTCTTGATAGAAAGCAATCCTAGCATGTTATTTTCATTTTTTGAAAACTGAAAAGAAATAGGCAGGGTAAATTTAAGGATGCTACATTCTTAGCACTCAGATTACATCCACTAAACATTATGTTCAGCCTGGATGGGTTAGCATGTTGAAAGGTAGTGGTGGAGAAAAAGATGGAATTGGTCCAGTAAAAGATTTTTTAAATTGGGCTAGAAGAGGAAGACACCAGAATGGAGATACGTGCTATTCTATGTGTACTTGTGAACTAAATAGGAATGAAATCATGTAGTATAGTGGAAAGTGCATAAGATTTGGAATTGAAAAAAATGGGTTCAAATTCAAGTCTTGCACATACTGTTTGCATGGCCTTGGACATGTTATTTAACCTCTCAGGCCCTGAATTTCATCACCTGAAAAATAAAAAGGGTGAACTAGACAGTTAAGATCGCTTAGGGTAGCAACAACTAACCCGTGGTTAAGTTATAATTTTCTGGCTAAAGCCTGAAACATGGAAATATTTTTTTTTTAAATTTTGAATCTTCATGTAGTCTTCTGTATAAAGGGGCAAAACTTTCCCCCTTTCTGAAACTTTTGAACATTTTTTTCTTTAATGGAAAAGAACGGAAAACAATTTTAACACTAGTGAAATCTTACTTCCCTTTCCCTAGCAGACCATCCAACCTCCATCATTACAGCTATCCATTCATACAACTCATTTTGTTGTATAAACTTACCTGACTTTGGGTGAATGCACCATTTGTGTATGAATATCTACGAGGAGGATTCATAATTATTATTCGTATATCTAGAGTGCTTTATGGTAAGGAGTATTCTTCTTACTATATTATAATGCATGTTCCTTCTATCCATCTCTAGGACTATATGCATTAAAGGGTGTATAATGAATGTTTATATATGGGGGAATTTAAGGTATTTCCTTTGGGTGGTGGGCCTCTGAAGGTGCCTCCCTGCTACAAGAAGAAATGGAGCCTAGCAGTCCATCATTAAAATAAAAATTACCAGAGCATGGGCCAAGCATGTCAAAAAGAGTTCTGAATTCCCAACTCGATCTTGTGTCTTTGACCTTTCTTGATTAAAACTTACCCTAGGGGCGGCTAGGTGGCGCAGTGGATAAAGCACCGGCCCTGGATTCAGGAGTTCCTGAGTTCAAATCCGGCCTCAGACACTTGACACTTACTGGCTGTGTGACCCTGGGCAAGTCACTTAACCCCATTGCCCCATAAAAAAAAAAAACAACTTACCCTAAATCTACATGTTAGCCCTAACTCTATTTTTCTCTGCCTAGTGCCAACTCTAGGTCCAGCCTTGGCCTCCAGCCTGTGTTTCTGATGAGATCATTGACTTCAGTGAATCTTTTTACCATTCCCTTTCTTTCCCATCCTATCCCCATCCTCCCCCCCTTCCCTCTCTCTGTCTCTGTCTCTTTGTCTGTCTCTGCCTCTATTTCCCTTGTCTCTCTCTCTTCTTTCCTATCTCTGTCTCTGTCTCTCTATCTCTGTCTCTTAGTTTGTTGCTGCCCCTTCTCTCCCTCCCTCCCTCTTTCTCTTTCCCTCTTCCTTGTCCTCTGTCTCTATCTCTCTCTTTCTGTCTCTGTCTCTCTCTATGTCTGTCTCTATCTCTGTCTGTATCTGTCTCTCTCTGTGTCTCTTTCCCTTCTCTCTCCTCCCTTTCCTATCTCTCTTTCTCTATCTCTGTCCCTTGGTTTACCTCTGCTGCCTTCTCTCCTTCCCTCCCTTTCTCTCTTTCCCTCTTCCTGGTCCTTCTCTGTCTCTCTGTGTCTCTGTATCTCTGTCTATCCCTTTGTCTCTGTTTCTATCTCTGTCTCTCTGTGTCTCTCTCTGTGTCTCTGTTTTGTTTCTCTGTTACTCTATCTCTCTGTCTGTCTCACTGTCTCTCTCTGTCTGTCTCTGTCTCTGTGTCTCTCTGTTTATGTATCTCTCTCTGTCTCTGTCTCTCTTTCCCTGTCTCTCTTTTTCTTTTCAAATTTGACTTTGCTTTCATGTTTTGGACCACTGGTTCACATAAGCCACCTTCAGAGCCCAGGAAGACAACCCAAGATCCTCACCCAAGAGCCCTGGGAATAGCTGTTGCCAGCCAACCCCCACAGTCATCATCCACAGGAACAATGTATGTGGAACTGTAATCTAGCACCTGCCTTTGTGTGATCTGCATTTTCTATTTTTTCAGCACTGAAGAAGTGTACTGAGACACACAAAAAAGTTCTTACCTTCAAATCCCTTAGTGTCATGAAATGGTTCAATGGATGTGATTTTATCAATGGAAATAGCTGTACATAAGGTCATTAGTATCTGCTTTCCCATTATACTCTAAGAACCACTGGGCCCTTACATCTGACTTGCAGATGAAATCTCTATAAATATTGACTCCCTTATTAAAATGAGAACTCCATGAGAGCAATACTGTCTCACTTTTCTGTTTGTATCACTAGTGCTTAGAGCAGTTTTCCAAATAGTAAGAATTATATATATATATCATTCATTCATTCATATACCATCTTCAAACAATTGTCTGAATTCCTTACTAATAGATTTATCCATTAATCCTTGCCTGGTTTCAGGGAGGGGTATAATAATGATGTTAGTGAATACAAAATTTTATCCTTTCCCTTCCATAAATACTTGGAGACTCCAAGGAGTCTTGAAAAATAGGGCAGAACAGGGAGACAGAAAGGTATTTTGTTTTCTAAGCAATAGGAAACAGTTAAGTGAATGTCTTAGTTCATTAGATAATTTTCTCTGCCTTATCCTCCAAATTTCAGTTCAAGTATTATATGAGTTTCATTGAAGCTAGAGGATAAGGCCTAGGATTAAATATAATCTATGTCCATGAGAAAATAAAATGTGACAAATTGTTCTCTATTTGTCTATCTCAATGCCTCATGGATAACTCAGCAGCTTAAACTGGGACCTTGCTTCCCAATCTCTCAGACATGGTGGTAGGTTGCTCATTTTTATCCTGCTTCCATTTTGGACCTGCAATCTGGGTTCTGACCTTTCCTAATCATTGTCCTTAATGCTCAATGCTGATTTGTCACATTCCTGACTTCCTCTTCCTTTCTCTAATGGTCAAACAGAAGAACCAATCAGCGCTGTGGATCCTACTCAGTCATGGTTCTTCACACCATACCCCAACCTACGTTTTGCCCAGGGGGCATGATAGAATGAAACAGCAAGCCAAGTGATTCCATCAGATTGTAGTCAAAATAACAAAAGACTTCCAGAAATTGAGAACTTTCATAATAGACTGAGTAAATGTGGATTGTCTTTCAAAGAATAAACTCCTCTCAGAGTACTCTTGTGGGCCAATCACAAACTGGTTGGGGTGCTCTGGGAGATTTCCCATCCTTATTTTGGAGACAGGAAGAAGGATGTAGCCAGCAATGGAGAAGGCTCTGGCCAAGGGAATCATGGACCAAGCTGGGTCTGGAGAACACTGGCTACAGATAAATGACAAGGTTAAGGTGGAATCTGATAAAAGCTAGATAATCTTTTTCCATAAACCTTTGATTATCATTAATTCCAGGTTTTCTGGAGACCTGTTTTGTTTTGTAAGTAAACCCCAGAAAGCATGTTCTTGTAGCCTGGAATATGTTCAGGGGAAAGAACATAGGAACAGAGACTACATGGGCAATAAGGAATACAAAAGACAAAGTAATTTGGGATCAGATATTAGATACCTATTCTGTAACCCAAAGGGCCAAGCAAGCTCAAGGACCAAAAAGTTCAGAGAGCTAATTGCCTTGAGTTAGAGATAACCCAGAGGCCAAAAACAAGGGTCTCCCGGACACTTTAAGAAGGAGTTTACATAACTCATTTGATCCAACCTGAGTCAAGGGATGGGAAATATAATCACTCAATCAATTTATCAACAAACATTCATCAAATGGCAGTGTGCCAGACACTACGCTAAGAACCTAGGATACAAAGAAAAAAAGTACAACAGTGCTTTCCCTCAAGAAGATTACATTCTAACAAGAGAGAGACAATATTTACTTGTATTTTAAAAAAATAAAACATAAAACAGATACATGGTCATTTGGAAGTAGTAAGAGAGAGGGAAAGTACTGGGTGCTGGTGGGGTCAGGTATTTGAGCTGAATTTTGAAGGAAATCAGAGATGCCAAAAGACAAAGGTGGGGAAGAAGTTACTGAGTCATCAAGCATTTATTAAGGGTTTATTATATATCAGGCACTGTAGGAACATTGAAATTCACTGGAGAGAATATATTCTAGGTGCAAGGAATTAGCCAGTGCAAAGATGCAAAACACAGAGATGGAAGGTGGCAAACCATACATAAACTTCAGGAAGGCCAATTTGGCCAGACTATCCATTGCATTGTAATGATTGGAATGATGCCACCTACTGGAGACTCACTGTGGGAAAGCTCCGCCATGAGGAAAATGCCTCAGAGGGCAAGGCCATGTGGCTTTTCCTTGGCATCAGGAAATGACGTTTGCTCATGGGTGCTGTCTATCAAGGCTACCAGCCAATTAACTTGAGGAGCCTCCTATTTTCTGGGAGGAGACAGGAAGGAGGAAAGAGAGCCTGCTTGGAGAGCTCTCGCTTTTTGGGGGGTTCCTGACTTGATGGTGGTGGTAGCGGCAGAGGACTTCACAGGAAATTTGAGGAAAGATAGGAATGCCAGGCTGTTGGAATTCTGTTCTCAATCTTTTTCTTTCTATATTTCAATAAACCCTTAAAAACCTAAACTCATTTTATCAGTGATTTTAATCAGTTTCCCCAAAAACTGGGGGAACAGATTAGAATCCACATTTAGAATCTTAAATTACACAGCATCCTTAGGCTTTCTAGGCCTTTCTATCTGCCCTGTAAATGAAGTTTCTTTTATGCATTGCCTCCCCCAGTTAGAATATGAGCTAAATGCAAGCAGGGACCCTCTATTTGAACCCCAACACTTAACCAAAGCATTGGGCACTTAAATAGTAAGGGATTAATAACAATTCCACATTCTTTCACCATAGAGCATATTAGAGTGATTAATGGAAAGGAGCTTGGAAAGATAGGCTAAAGTACTAATTCTCTTTTACGTTTAGGGAACTTTACCACTGTAATAAGGCTTATACTTGTGATTTTCTTTGATCATTCATATATATTTATAGTTTAGCAAACCTGTGAATTTGTTTTTTGTTTTTTGGTGGGTTTTTTGTGAGGTAATTGGGGTTAAGTGACTTGCTCAGGGTCACACAGCTAGTAAGTGTCAATGTTCTGAGGCCGAATTTGAACTCAGTTCCTCCTGACTCCAGGGCCGGTGCTCTATCTACTGCACCACCTAGCTGCCCAAACCTGTGAATCTGAACTGATGAATTGCTATGATTAACTATATTTGGAATTTCTAAGTAGTAATAAACACGCCATGTTGTGTTTCACATAAGTATGCTCGTTTTTTCTCCCAAAGCCTCAACAAAATCATATGCTAATGCCTTCCTGTGGTATGGAGATGACAGTTCCACTTTGAAGGACATGCCAGTGAAGCACCAGCTCTCACAGGTTCTTCCATGCTGGAAAGTCCTTGAATCCAGTCCTGGCAACAAACTGTGATCACTTTCTGAGGACCCAACTGACTCGGTATAGAAAGGTTTACCACCAGTAGAATGCTCTCTTTGTGATGACTGGTTTTTTGGCCACAATAACCTATGAAACAAAGAAAACTACAAAATGGTTTCCTAGTCCTTTATAATGCTTCCATTTCTATACTATGTCAGGGTGAT
The DNA here is from genome assembly GCF_019393635.1 of Dromiciops gliroides. NCBI lineage: Eukaryota > Metazoa > Chordata > Mammalia > Microbiotheria > Microbiotheriidae > Dromiciops > Dromiciops gliroides. The sequence continues at coordinate 108,440,417 of NC_057865.1, read as the reverse complement.
AGAAATGGGGCAGAGAATGCTAAAGATCACAAAGTTTTTAGACTATACAAAAGCATTAACTTGGGATCCCTGTCCAATGACTAATTATTGGAGCTGATAATATATGAAGCAAATGATACCATTGGCATTCTTGATAGAAATGAAACTACAAATCAGAAAGAAGTTGGACCCCAGTGGAAGGATGCCTTCTTGGACCTCCTCAAGGAAGTAAATTATTTTTCAGAGAAAGATAATCAGAATAGTGAAGGGCCTTGAGTCAATGTCATGTGAATATCCACTGAAGGAACTAAAGAGATTTATCTTAGATGACAGAAGATTAAGGGAGTCAGGGGACATGACAGCTGTTAAGTATTTGAAGTGCTTTCATATCAGTCAGTTAATCAATAAGCATTCATTAAAAGCTTACCATGTTAGGGGGCCAAGCCAAGATGGTGGAGGAAAGGCAGTGAGCTCTTGAACTCATTACAGGATCGCTCCAAAAAACATCCAAATAATGCCATAGGACAATGCCTGAAGCAACAAAACCCACAGAAGAATGTGCTAAAATCATCTTCTAACCAAGAATGGCTTGGAAGGTCAGAAGGAGGGAGCTCCTGTGCTGATACATGAGTCGGGCCCAACCCCACAGTCACCCTGACACAGATCCAGTCCCAGGAAGGCCTCACCAGAGAAGGAGACCCCCAGAGCTTCTGAATCAGCTGAAGTGCCAGTGTCGTCTGGAATTAAGCTCACAGTCTGGTGACAGGGCTGAGCCCTGGGCTGGGGGGAGACTACAGGGGTCTATGCTGGTGCTGAGGCAGAACTTTGGTTTTTCACCCCTGCTGGGAACCGGGAGATAGGCTTGAGAAGCAGGGGCAATTGTGAATGATTTAAATACTCTCAGCAATTCAATGATGCAAGACAATCCCAAGGGACTAATGATGAAGCTTACTATCCACCCCCATAGAAAGAACTGATAAAAAGAGCACTTGTGGATTGTAAATATATAACCTGGTTGTGGTCTTGTGGAGGGGGAAGGAAAGAGAGGAAGGGAGGGAGAAAAATTTGGAACCCTAAATCTTATGAAAATGAATGTTGAAAACTACCCTTACATGTAACTGGAAAAAAAAATGTTTGCTGCAAATTAAAAAAAAAAAAGCTTACCATGTTAAAAAATAAAAAAATAATTAATTAATTTAAGAAAAAAAGCTCACCATGTGCCAAGGACTGTGCTAAACTAAAAAATAAAAAAAAAAGCTTACCATGTAAAAAAAATTTTTTAATAATTAATTAATTTAAGAAAAAAAGCTTACCATGTGCCAAGGACTGTGCTAAACACTGGGGATACAAAGGGCAGCAAAAACATGTTTCCTTCTCTCAAGGAGCTCACAGTCTGCTGAGGGAGATGATATATAATAAACACATAGAATATATACATATAACATATATGTCTATCTATGCTTACAGTGGAAATGAAAATTCATCTCAGGAGGAAAGAACTAGCAATGAGGAGACACCAGGAAAAACCTCCTGCAGAAGGTGAGATTTGAGGTGAGTCTTGAAGAACACGGAAGCCAGGAGAAAATGGCGAGAAGGGATTAATTAGATTTATTCTTTTTGGCTCCAGAGGACAGAAGCAGGAGTAATGGGGAATTCAAAGATAACAATATATTTTGGGGCTGCCTCAACAGATGGAGAGATCTTAGAAGATGGAGAGATCCTTAGAAGTTGACAAGCAGAAGTTGGACATCCATTTAGAATGTAATGGTGTATATTCTTTGTACATATGGACACTTAAATGCTTTCTAACTCTAAAATTCTATGCTTCCATAAAATAAAAATGTTATTAGATTTTTTGTTCATTTGTTTGTCTTATCATTCAGGTAAAGACTATCATTAACGTCATCAAGAGTACATTGAGTCACAGCTAATCCTTCACCTGAGCCCTTGGATTTGGCCTTTCAAAAGATGACAAAAATGGAGAGCCACTGAGACAGGCACAAAGGACAGAGAAGAGAGGGCCCACACACAGAAAGCAGCCTCAGCTAAGTCCCTGGACAAGGCTGGCTCCTCCATATTGCTGTTCTGTCCCTCACTGTTCCTCAGCTCTGGCTCAGAGCCAAGAACTCAATACTGTCCAGGAACATAGGCATTGTTCAGGAACTTCCCTTTCCTCCAGGAGACTTGGTCCAGGAACTCCTTTTCCTACTGAGGAATTTGGGGAAATCCTGAAGAGATATCTAGGTTTTCTCCCACCCACCACACTAGGACCCAAGTCCAGTCTCTATCATGCAGTCGATCTCATTCCATGTGGTCTCTCTCTGTCCTAAGGGTCTCTATCCAGCAGGTCTGCCTATCTCTGCTCTCTTTTCTTTTCTTTACTTTTCTTTCTTCTTTTTTTTTTTTGGTGAGGCAATTGGGGTTAAGTGACTTGCCCAGGGTCACACAGATAGTAAGTGTTAAGTGTCTGAGGCCGGATTTGAACTCAGGTCCTCCTGACTCCAGGGCCTGTGCTCTATTCACTGGACCACCTAGCTGCCCCTCTGCTCTCTTTTCTTAAAGATGAAGTCTAATGGCTTAGCTCAGATGTCTGTTCAGCCCTGACTCAATCTTCCTCAAATGTGTATTTTCGGAGGAAAGTTTCTTCAAAGCTGTAACATAGACTTCAGGTAGCAATGAGGACCCAAAATACATAGCCCCAACACTAAAGTGATGATAATAATACCTCCCAAGTATATATCTTTTCACAGTTTACCAAAACCACTTTTCCATTAAATAGCTCATTCAATCTTTTTTTTTTTTTTGGTGGGGCAATGGGGGTTAAGTGACTTGCCCAGGGTTACACAGCTAGTAAGTGTCAAGTGTCTGAGGCCGGATTTGAACTCAGGTACTCCTGAATCCAGGGCTGGTGCTTTATCCACTGCACCACCTAGCTGTCCCGCTCATTCAATCTTAACACCTTCATTGGAGGTAGGGTAGATATCATCCCCAGATTACAGCTGAAGAAGTAGATCAAGGAGATGAAGTGACAGTCCTAAGGTCACATGTGAGTTAATTAAAGGAAGAATCTGAACAAGAACTCAGGTCTCCTAACTCCTAGTCCAGTGATTTTTTTTTTCCTAGCTCCTTCTCTCTGAGTGGTATTCCATGGTATGGCAAATGATTACACATGGGGCTGCTGCTATACAGTGAAAGAGCCATACCAGATCACAGGATATTAAATTTTCAGACTGATAGGAACATTTATTACCATCTAATCCAAACTGCTCATGTTACAGATAAGGAAACTGAAATCCATAGAGGTTAAATGATTTGCTTAAAATCACTCAAGCAGTAAGTAGCTGAGCCTAGATTCAAACCTTGGTCCCTGAAGTTCAAATTCAATAATATTCCCACTGACCATGACCTAAATGTCCAGGGCAGTTTCCTTGACAACCTTTACCCCTGCTCCTCTTTAAGTACAAGAAAAATAGTATAACTCAACGATTAATTATCTTAGCTGGTTCTGAGCTCAAATAGCCAGATGTCAAACATCGAGAGTCTCATAATTTAGGAGCTGAGTCCAGCTGATAAGTTCAACAATTATTTTGCATTTTCTCCATGAAATGTTTGGGTGGAAGAAGGGGAAGAGGTAGAGTGAAGAAACATAGTGAGTGTTGATGCTCTAGAAGCAGTTTAATTCCCTCCTGATCTCTTCTAGCCAAAGAATGAAGCTCTCACTGGCAGTGGGAGCAGCTGTAACTTCTCCCTACAGGGCCTGGCACAGACCATTCAGCCAGCATCAAGTCAGGCCAATGATTGTTCTACTCAGATAATTGAAAGCCACTCTTATGCCTGTCTCATAATCATCACCTGTGTCAGTGAGAAGGCTCAACTGGTATGTATAACTTGGGGAAGGTCCCAACTGTAAAACCTGGGTTTACACTAAGGAGATACTTTCTGAAAAAAAGGACAGGAACATTCTGGGCAAAAGTATCCTATAGTCATCAAAAGATTTTCCTCCTTTTGAAATGCCTGGATTTCTTCAAGGCTCAGATCAAGTATCTAACTTTCCTACATGATGACTTTCTTTTAAAATTCTTTCTTTATTTTATTTTTAATTTATAGAATAAAGCAAGCATTTCCATAACAGTATAATAAAAAAAGATAATTGAACATGAAACTGTAAATCTATTACATACAACTTGCTAGTTATCATGTCAATTTTTTTTCTTTTCTGTGACCCCCCCAAAGTGGCTATCAGACACAGATATATATGTATGTATGTATGTGCATGTATGTATGTGTTATGTATGCACATGCATATGTATATACATGTATACATGCACACAGGATGAGCCAAAAGTCACAAAAGGGTTTTATATTTTAATAAATTTTTGACAATTATTTTTTCTTTTTTTTTTTTACAAGATTTGATTTTTCTACATGTAAATTAATTTTCTATCTATACTGTATATAATGCTATGGTATTATAAATTAAAAACAAAAAATAAAGGCATTATTAAATATTGAATCCCCTGAGTGACTTTTGGCCCACCCTATATGTTTGCACATATGTATATATGCATATATGTATGTATACACACATATATGCATATTAAAATCATTTTATACATACTTCTATTTATCAGTTTTTTCTCTGGATGCAGATAGCATCTTCTTTCACAGGTCCTTTGCAGTTAATTTGGGTATCAACAACAGTCAAAATGACTTCTTCGCTCAAAGTTGTTCTTAAAACAATATTGCTGTTGCTGTTTACAACATTCTATCGATTACTTTCTTATCTACCATCCTCACTCTCACTTATGAGTACTCTCTACCCTGCAAAAATGCATATTTCACTCTGCATATATTTGCATATACTGATCTGTATATGTGTTGTATCCCCCAGGAGAGTGAAAGCTCCTTGAGGAAGAGGACAATCTTGTGCTTTCTGTCTGTCTCCAGCACTTCCTATAGGAGGGCTGCTTAATAAATTGTTGAATGGAACTGTCGAAGACGAGGGACAAGAATGGAGGGGATCTAAATCTAGTGAGGTTAACTGGCCTTCATATATAGTGCTTTAAAGTCTGCAAAGTATTTTACAACTGTACTCTCCTTTGGGCCTCATGACAAAATCATGAGGTTGGTTATTGTCTTTCAGTGACTTTTCAGTGATGTCTGACTCTTCACAGCCCCATTTGGAGTTCTCTTGGCAAAGACACTGGTAAAATTGGCTATTTCCTTCTCCAGCTCATTTTACATATGAGGAACCTTAAGCAAGCAAAGTTAAGTGACTTGCCCAGGGTCACAGAGCTAATATGTGTCTGAGGCCAAATTTGAAGACAACTCTTCCTGACTCCCAGCCTATCATTCTATCCACTGTGCCTTCTAGCTGTCCTTATGAGGTTGGTGTTGATATTTTTTGGTGTTAGATTTGGGGATTTTTGTTGGTTTTGGGATTTTTTGAGTAGTTTTTGTTGTTGTTTTTTGGGCAAGATTTATGATTCCACTGGTATAGGGAGTTCCTCATGAGGAAACTCCCTCTGGCAACACAGGTCCATACCTTCTCTACAGAGGATAGTTTTTAAAGAATTGTTTGATTATATTGAGTGAGTGCCCTGGGAATTATTAGTATCCATTAAATAAGAAGTTAGTGCCACAGCTATTATCATTCCCATTTTAGATAATAAAATAGAGACTGAGAAAACTTAATGACACCTATGGTCCCATAGAGTAAGTGAGAGAAGCAAGATTTGAACCCATGTTTCCTTGAATCCAAATCCAGCACTCTACTACATCCACTGTCTCATATAAGATAGGTTCCAAGCAACCGAAATTGTCAGCAAAATTGGAAACTTGGCTGATGGCATATTCATGAGTGGCTGGGGAGCATCAGTATCATTTATGCCCTGTGGGGGGAGGGGGAAGTGGAAAGGAATAAGCATTTACATAGTAACTATTAAGTGTGAGGCACTGTGCTAAGCAGTTTACACATATTCTTTTATTTGATTTTCAAAACAAATCTATTCAATACTTTCTATTATTGTCCCCATTTTAGAGTTGAGGAAACTGAGGTTGGGACTTGCCCAAGGTCACATAGTCAATAAGTGTCTGAGGCCAAATATGAACTTGGGTCTTCTTGAGAGCAGTTCCAACATTCTCTCCACCATGCCACCTACTGCCTAGGACTAGAGAGATTCCCACAGTATGTTCTAAAACCTGTCTGAGCTTTGGCTCTGAAAATTGAACACAGCTAATTCTTCCAAGAATGAAGACATTTTACTAGGAGGCAAACACTGAAGAATAATGTCCCTGATATTTCATGTAAATGGATAATGATGTGTTGATTTCTAAAGATCATAACACAGTGATTACTTCCTAAACCAGCAGTGACCACAGACTGACAAAATATGAAATTAGATTGTACAGGTGTGAGATTTAGATGGAACTAGAGGGTTTAAAAATTATTGGCTGTGTGTATATGTTAGTTCAGCACTTCTAAATGCCTCCCCTACTCAGTTTCTGCCTCATTTTTCTGAACAGCATCTTGTTCATCACTGGCAAGGTCAGCGTACTCCAGTTGTTTGTGATGAAATGATTTCAAGAGGCCAGAGAAGAAAAGAATGAGGCAAGCTAAAAGGTCAGATCTCCATAGCTCCAGCGCAGTAGAAGACTAAGCAAGACTGATGAATCTCCAAACACAGCTCACATCTTCCTCTTCCTTCATTTCTCATCCTTTGTTCACATCCTATGAAGTCCAGATCAAATGTTACCTATTAGTCCAAGCTTCCCTGGTCCCTCCAACCAAAAGTGATCCCTTAATCTCACATTACATCACTCTGTGCTCCTCTCAGGCAGGTACACAAGTCTACTTTCTACTATCTGCCTCTATCTGCATGTCTTATTCATTCTTATAAAATTTTGACATCCTTGAAAGTAGAAATTATGATTTATTTATCTTTGTGTATCCCAGCAACTAGAAAAAACACATGCTTTAAGCATCTATGATATCATCAATTGGCTATCCTTTCCACAAATTGCAACCCCATTATGGTTCAATTAGATGCCACCAGTTGCTGTGGCCATTGCCTTTTCCCTACTCGGCTGTCAAACTTCCAATACTGATGGTGAGCTCCTGTGAATTTACCTATGCTGATACTTGGATAACAGACATCCACTCCATTACTGCGCTTGCATTCAAAATGTTTACAGCTTGGGACCTCATGCCAGAGCTTATCATTCTCTGATATAGATGTTGAGAAGCCCAGGTCATCACTTCAACATCATGAGGAATCACTAGAATAAGACTTTGGTAGAGGGCTCTGTCCTTGGTAAGCATTTGCTAAATATTGGATGAATGGATTCTTCATAGTGCTCAGGATGGTGCCTAGTTTGTGGTTGAATGAATGAATTTGGGCAGGGCAAAGAGGGGATTCAGAAAATTCTGAAGAGTAATAAAAATTACTTTGGGGCTTATTCTTCCTAAGTGAACAAAATAAACAGAACATTGGTTTTTATTTCTGTTGCAATATATACAATAGGTACTCAAACATTATTGAAGAGGCACAATATTAGGCAGTGGGAATAAAGAATAAAGAACATGGTTACTGCCACAAGGAAACTATTTTTGCCAGTGTAGAGTCATTTCCATAATAACTAATTTTCTAAAGAGATTAGTGCCTTTGCTACAGTGTAAATTAGTCAGGATTTTATTGCATGCTCACTGTATACCGAACACTAGAGTATACACTGGATGTAAAACAAAAGAAAAGGTGTGGGTTGTTTTTTAAATTTGTGTGCTAAACTGTATTTTATACATTAATCAATTGCTATTTGTATATCAATGGCTATTGTACCCATTTTGCCAGTAAGCATTTATTAATTAATATCATATATACCAGTAAAGAATCGACCATGTGTCTCCCTAACTTCTAATAGCCTCATGCTTTCATAACAACATAATCCTGAGTGCTTACCAAGTGAGAGGCCAGAGAAAGGGTCAAGAGAGGGCAAAGAGAGAGAGAGTGCTAACTCTGTTGTGGCCAAGGGTTTTATCCTCCTTAGATAGATGTAGGTCACCACACATTGATCTAAACCAATTGATTATAGCACCATTCAGTTCCATTGATTGACATGACTTGAGGGTGGTCTAGAGAGCATGCAAAAGGGCAAATTCCAGTGTTTAGGTGTAATTCTTTACCTAGCTAAACAAAAGAATCAATCTCCATTTCCCCTGCTCCCATGGGCTTGTCTCAGACAAGAGCTGAACTTTTTGGAGGGGAGTGGGGGGAAAAAGGATAAACTGAGGTCTGGGTCACCCCAAGAAATTCACTATTAATAATTATTTTCTCACAAAGGGAAATAACATGTCTTTAAGGAGCTCATATTCCACCATTTTCTCAAATCAGGAAGAAAACACATTAGGTTAAAAGGATAAAGGTACATATATATCTCTTTATGTCATATATAGAGATAGAGATAGAGATATATAGATATACATATACATACACATACACATATTGTGAGAAAATGGGTAGTTGTCTCCTCTCAATATGGATAAAACAGTCAATCATACTCCTCCTGACCTGTTTGTAGGACAAAGGTCTCAGATCCCCTCCTTCCCCTCAGGCTAACAAAATCACATGGTTCAAGGATCCCTGGTCTCAATAAGGTCTGCTCCAGGGTTGTGTCCATATAAGGAAGTATAAGGTCCACTCCTGAGTTATGCCCATACAAGGAAGAGGGGTGGGAATACTGCGTTCCAATGAGCTAGTTTTTGTGTGTAGATTGTAACCCTTGAGTAATCGGACCAATGATGAAAAAAGGGAGGATTCATTCGCATTAGGGACTAGGGTATAAAACAGGGCATTTGAGCCCCCTTTCTTTGCACTCACTAGCTGCACACTAGGGTGCCTCCTTCTCATGAGAAGGAAATAAAGAGCCTTTGTCACATAGCTGCTGAGTTCCTGAGAATTATTGAGAAGAGGATTGATTGTCCCTCACACACACACACACACACACACACACACACACACACACACACACACACACACACATATATATGCACAGAGAGAGAGAGAGAGGCATCAAGAAAGTTCAATTCCTGACAGTTGTGAAGCAGTTGGACAATTTATCAAAGGATTTTGTGAAATATTCTATGAAATTTTTTAACAATAAAAGAAAAAGAATCTATTTTAGAAAGTCATATGTTTAAAAAAAAGTACACATATTCCCTGGAGTCACTATCCAGTATTTTGGTTCCCAGAATTTTACTCTAGAATATAGGTTAGCCATATCAGTTCCCACTTAATGGAGCACTGAAAATAATCCTTAGCAATCTTCCCAAAAGAAGTCCTTTGCCCTAATAGGTCTGGGAATGAGAAGATCCAGGTGTCCCCATGTCTCAGATTTGCTGCCATTACACAGATTGACCTTGATTAAGACCACTGGATATCAGAGTTGGAAAGGATGTCCAAGGTCAGCTAGCTCAACACATAACTGAGAAAGTAGCCCCCTCTTACAATATCTCCAACTAGGTCATCCCACTCTGTTTGACAATCTTCAGTGATGGGAAACCCATTACTACACATCCCATTATTGGATTGGTATTTTCTTTTTCTTTATATTCACATGAAATTTGCTTTCTTTTAATTCCCATTCTTTAATCCTAGTTAAGCATTTATTGGCTAAATAGAACAAATATAACCCTCCTTCCACATAACATTCCTTCACATACTTGAGGAGAGTAACTATCCTCCCTGCCCCATGAAGTCTTCTCCTTTCTAGGTCAAACATGCCCAATTCCTTCAACTGGGCTCGTATATCCCAGTTGCCATTTTGTTACTTATCCTGGTCACCCTCCTCTGGATGAACTCCAATTTGTCTATGTTTTCCTTAAAATCTGGTACCAACAACTGAACATAGGATTCCAGGTGGGCTCTGACTTAAACAGGGTTTGTAACTGCGTTCTACTTTATCATTTGTTAATACGGTAGTTATTTCCTGTATCATAGTTTTAGGAAAGTCATATTTCTATATTTCTTGGCTGGAGATAATTTGCTCACTAACTCCAGGAAATTGACACCCACAAAGGGGAAGAGACCTTTTCCATATTGCATATGCAGCAGAACAGAGCAAGCTGTCCCATTCATGGAAAGAAATCCTGTCAAGGTGTCATGCTTCTCTTGGATGCCTATATATTTGGCAATTAACAAAAATGGAAGTTTTTTTATAAATAACAAAGGATATAGGGGGCAGCTAGGTGGCACAGTGGATAAATCACTGGCCCTGGATTCTGGAGGACCTGAGTTCAAATCCGGCCTGAGACAATTGACACTCATTAGCTGTGTGACCTTGGGTAAGTCACTTAACTCCCACTGCCCTGCTTTAAAAAATAAATGAGCAAACAAAAAAATGAATTAATGAATGAATAACAAAGGATATGAAGTGGGAGATAATTATTTTAAACAATTGAATGTAAAATTTATTGTTTATAATACCCAAGAAGTCTATTCATCAGGAAAGATTTAGAAAGGAGAAATGAGGATTAGTGGGGAGGGGACAGAATAAGACTTAGTTGTCTAGAGTCACAAAAGTCAGTATGCATAACAGGTGAAACAGGAACCTGGGTTTTCTGGCTTGGAGTCTAGCTCTATACAACCCATACCACCCTACCACTTCTTCAGCAAGGAAGTATTAAAATAAATAATGTCTTACTTTTTAACAAGTAATGTTCTAGTTCCTGCCATACTGTTTTCTAGTTTTCCCAGCAGTTTTTGTCAAATAATGAATTCTTGTTCCAAAAGCTTTTATCTTTGAGTTTAACATATAATAGATTACTATAGTAATTTATTATAGTGGCATTGCTATTTATTCTATTCCACTCACTGATCCACCTCTCTATTTCTTAGCCAGTACCAGATTGTTTTGATAATTACTGCTCTATAATACAGTTTGAGGTCTGGTACTGCTAGAGTTGTGAAAAGATCTAACCATTCTGGAGAGCAATTTGGAACTATGTCCAAAGGGCTAGAAAACTGTGCATATCCTTTGATCCAGAAATACCATTGGTAAGTTTATATCCCAAAGACATCCCCCAAAAGAGAAAAAGACATATTTGTACAAAAATATTTCTAGCAGCTCTTTTTGTGGTGGCTAATGATTGGAGATCAAGGCAATTCCCATAAAAAATTGGGGAATGGCTAAACAAGCTGTGGTATATGATGGTGATAGAATATTATTGTGCTATAAGAAATGACAAGCAGAATGATTTCAGAAAGGCCTGGAAAGACTTTTATAAACGGATGTATAGTGAAGTGAGCAGAACCAAGCAAACATTGTGCACAGAGACAGAAATATTAATTGATGAAGAAATGTTGAACAACTTAATTATTCTCAGGAATAGAATGATCCAAGACAATCCCAAAGAACTAATGAAGAAACACAATATCCATTTCCAAATAAAGAACTGATATTGATTGAACAGAGACTGAAGCATGCTATTTTTCACTTTTCCCTTTTATTCAAGTTTTCTTATAAAAATGATTAATATGTTGATGTTTTATATAATTGTACATGTATAACCCATATTTCATTGCTTACCACCTGAGGGAAGGGGAAGGGGAGGGAGGGAGGGAGGGAAGGAAGGATGGGATTTGAAACTCAAAACTATAAATAAAAATATTTATTTTTTTAAAAAGTAATGCTTTATTAATTTTTTTCCAGAACATGACTATACCGGATCTGTACTTAGAAATAGACCCCTTCTCTCACTTGGAAGAGACTTTATATGTGTGTGCATTTGTATTTGTTTTGTTTTGTTCAGTCTTTTCAGTCAAGTCCCACTCTTCACGACCCCATTTGGGGTTTTCTTGGAAAAGGTACTTGAATGGTTTGCCATTTCCTTCTCCAGCTCATTTTACAGAAGAGGAAAATGAGGCAAACTTGTGACTTGTCCAAGGTCACATATCTAGTAAGTACCTGATGCCAGATTTGAACTCAGGTCTTCCTGATTTGCAGGCCCTATGATTTATCTGATGTGCCACCTAGCTATTATCTAGTTTAATTCAATGTGGAAAATATTTTATTAAACTATATTCCATACAAGGATCAGTTAAACTGTTGCATTTTCCAGAAGTCCAGAAAGATGAAGTGATTTGATTTGCTTCAGCTCACACAGTGAGTTAGGGTCAAGGTCAAGATTGTACCATAGGACTCTGGAATCCTGGTTCACTGTTCTTCTAAAATATCCATAATCTAATCTACATTTCCTAACTTTTCATCACTTAGGTTTCCCTGAATGACTAGGTGTCAACATGTCTCTTGATACCAGTGAAGTAAAATAAAAAAGAAAGAAGGAAACAAGCAGTTTTAAAGTACTTACTATGTACCAGGAACTGACTTAAGTGCTTTACAAATATCTCACTTGATCTTCACAATGACCCCAGGAGATGTTTTAATATCCCTATTTTACAGTTAAAGAAACTGAGGCTGCAAATTAAAACAACTCTGAGGTACCACCTGACACCTATCAGATTGGCTAAAATGACAAAAAAGGAAGATAATAAATGTTGGAGAGGCTGTGGGAAAATTGGAACACTAATGCATTGTTGGTGGAGCTGTGAGCTGATCCAACCATTCTGGAGAGCAATTTGGAATTATGCCCAAAGGGCGATAAAGCTGTGCATACCCTTTGACCCAGCAATTCCACTTTTAGGTCTTTTGCCCAAAGAAATCATGGAAGGGGGAAAGGGACCCACATGTACAAAAATATTTATAGCTGCTCTTTACGTGGTAGCAAGGAATTGGAAGTTGAGGGGGTGCCCATCAATTGGGGAATGGCTGGACAAGTTGTGGTATATGAATACAATGGAATACTATTGTGCTGTAAGAAATGATGAGCAGGAAGAGTTCAGAGAAACCTGGAGGGTCTTACGTGAGCTGATGATGAGTGAGATGAGCAGAACCAGAAGAACATTGTACACAGTATCATCAACATTGAGTGTTGACCTACTGGGATGGACTATATTCTTCTCACCAATGCAATGGTACAGAAGAGTTCCAGGGAACTCATGATAGAAGAGGATCTCCAAATCCAAGAAAAAAAAAGAAAGAAAGAACTGTGGAGTATAGATGCTGATTGAACCATATTATTTCTTTTGTTTTGGGTGCTGTTGTTTTTTTTTTCTATTTTGAGGTTTTGCATCACTGCTCTGATTCTTTCTCTTGTAACAGGATTAATGCAGAAATAGGATTAATGTTATTATGTGTATATATATGTGTGTGTATATATATATCTATATGTATATGTATAGAGATATATAGATATAACCTATATCAGATTACCTGCTGTCTAGGGGAGGGGGGAGGGAGGGAGAAAAATCTGAAATTGTAAAGCATGTATAAACAAAAGTTGAGAACTATCTTTACATGTAACAGAAAAAATAAAATATCTCATTAAAAAAAAAAAGAAACTGAGGCAAGTACAGGTTAAGTGACTTGGTCAGGGTCATTCAGCTAATAAGTGCCTGAGTCTGGATTTTAACTCAGGTCTTCAGACTCTAAGCACAAAACTCTATCCACTAGACCACCTAATCTGCCTAAGTGGAAAGAGTGCTGCCCCTAGAATCAAAAGACCTGGCTTCAAATCCAAGACCCTGGTCATATTATTTAATTTCTCTGGTCATCAATTTTTTTATAAGATTAAATGACCTCTAAAGTCCCAACTCTAGGTCTACTATCATATCATCTTATGACTATAATCCAGTTAAAGAGATTCCTGCACATGGTGTTTCTTGAGGGTCTCTGTCCATAGACATCCAACAAGTACTGCTGCTATTATACAGACTAAATATTTTTTTCAGTTCAATTCAACAAATGTTGATTATTAATCTAATATGTTCTTGGTACTCTGCTGGACTTATGATGCCTTGTCAGTAAAATTAACCAAAAATCTCAATTCAAGAATTCCTAATAAATGAACAAGGATATGAGAAGGGCTCGTTTTGAGGGAAAGTTCATAAACTACATCTACTTCCTCATCTCCTAACTATAACTCAACTTCATAGATGAAGAATGATTAAAATAGAGTTCTATTCTGGGCACCATGTGTTAGAAAAGACATTGACCAACTGGAGCCTTTGCAAAGGAGGCTGAACCAGATGGTCAGTGGACTTGATACTATATCATTTATGGATAAATTGAAGGAAATGGAGATATTTAACTGGAACAAAAGAATACTTAAAGTATACTTAATAGCCATTTTTAAGCATCTGAGAGTCTGTCATGGGGGAAAATGGATTTTTTTTCTGTTGCACCCTTTAATACAGAACTCGGATCAATGGGTGGAAGTTTCAACAAGAAAATTTTAGGCTAGTTGTCAAGGGGAAAACAAAAACAAACATTATAATAATTTAATCTGTCCCAAAGTGCAATGGGCTACCACTGGAAGTAATAGATTCTTCATTTCTTGAGTTCATTAAGGAAAGGCTGGGTGCCCAATTTGCAGATATGTTACAGAAGGCATCCTTTTTTGTGCTATAGGTTTAACTAGCTGGACTCCAAGGTTCTTCCTGACTCAGGTTCTGAACACACCCGGTTTGTGACTCTAAAGATTTAAGAGGGAGCAGGAAGGTGGCACAATGGATAAAAAGCACCATCCCTGGATTCAGGAATACCTGAGTTAAAATTTGGCCTCAGACACTTGACACTTACTAGCTGTATGACCATGGGCAAGCCACTTAACCCTCAATGCCCCACCCCCAAAAAGTTATGAGGGATCCTCAAATATCTGCACTATTATAGTATGTGACTATAGCTGATATTTATTTCTACTTGCTTGTTAAGCATTTTGAATATATATCCCCCATATATTCATACAGTGAAAGGTGGTACAAGTATTACCTAAATTTTATATGAGTAAAATGAGATTCAAAAAATGAATTTTTCTAGGTTATATAGTGTTATTGTGGTGGCTTGATCATTTCAGTTATGTCCAACTCCTTGTGACCCCATTTGGGGTTTTCTTGGGTAAAGATACTGTTATTTGCCTTTTCCTTCTCCATCTCATTTTATAGATAAGGAAACTGAGGCAAACAGGGTTAAGCAACTTGCCCAGAGTCACATAGCTAGTGTCTGAAGCTCAATTTGAACTAGGAACATGAGTCCTCCTGACTTCAGGCTTGGCACTATAGCCACTGTGACACCTAGCTTCCATCATATAGCTAGTAAAGGCCAAAGACAAGATCTGAAGCAAAATCCTTTGACTATAAATCCAGTGCTACTTCCACTACACCATTCTGAAATGGGCTAGGTAAGTTAAAAAAATAAAGAAATAGCAGCCCTCAAATCAAATATATTTAAGTCACTTAATCTTGCTGGATCTCAGTTTCAATACCTTTCTGTGTTCTTTTAGTTTGTTTTTTTTAAAGGGCAAAAGGGGAAGGGGAGGGAAGAGGAAAGACTTTCCTCACTTTGTGTCATCTTCTATATTCAAAGAATGTTCAGAATTCTGCTTAAGAGCTCTAAGAAAGCCTTTTCCAAGATGAATCTGGAATTCGACCCTGGAAAAAATCAGAGTTCTCTAGACTATTCTCCCTTGCCCCAATCTCATTCTCACTTTGCAGGAAAAAAATATTATATTATATTATATTATATTATATTATATTATATTATATTATATTATATTATATTATATTATATTATATTATATTATATATTATTATATATTATTATATATTATTATATATTATTATATGTTGTATTATACGACCATAGGATCTAGAGCTAAGAAGAGACCTTTAAAATGATCTGGTGTAATCCCACCCCATTTTCTAAGAAGAGGAATCAGAGCCAGTGAGGTGACACAACCTCAAAAAACATGGTCGGGGAAGCTAGGTGGCACACTGGATAAAGCACTGGCCTTGGATTCAGGAGGACCTGAGTTGAAATCCAGCCTCAGAAATTTGACAGTAGCTGTGCGACCCTGGGCAAGTCACTTAACCCTCATTGCCTCACAAAAAACAAACAAACAAACAACAAAACAAAACAAAACAAAACAAAACAAAACAAAACAAAACAAAACAAAACAAAACAAAACAAAACAAAACAAAACAAAACATGGTCACTGTGATCACAGAATTTGAGAATTGAAAGGGATCTCAGTGGCTACTTAGTCCAATCTGTACCCAAAATAAATTGTTAATACCACATACCTAATCTTCAAGGTCCCTTCCAAGTCTGAAATTCTGTTTCTTCAGAAATGGTGAACTAGTTCTACCATTTTATAGACTGAAACCAAGCTTCAAAGGAAATTTCTTAGGGGATAAAATCACTGTAATCATCTCATTCACTCACTCACCAGGTCTCAACAGGTTTTTCAATTGTTTCAACTTAACCACATGTAATATTCACACCTTGGACACCCAACAGCAGTTAACAGAAACAGACCGGGTCTAGTTGTGTTTCATTTTTATTCTGTACATCTCCACAAGTCACAATACACAAAGTTTCCAAAAGTAACTGCAACCAGTTGTTTTCCTTGTTTAGAGATTATTCAGTCCCCAAATTGACTCAAATTTAAAACCTTTGTTCAGCAACACAGTGATCAAGATACTTTGTATAAAGAGGAAATGCAAGAAAATTAGGAAAGAAAATACTTTATGACTTTAATACAAATTTAAAAAAAAATCCATCCTCCCTCACCTGTCTTATTTCCTCCCTCCCCTGCAGATGACTTAAGCTTTTTGGGGGGAATAGGTATGCCATCCCTACTACAGCTTTTAGACTCCACCTGCCAGCTGGCAGCTTTCTAATAGCATGACTGTAAAGGGGTGAGACAATAGGATCAGAAGCATGAAAGAGCCCTTTATGACATCATTGCAACTCCTCTACAGATGTAGCCTTTGAGAATGAGGTTGTGAAAAGCATGGGAAGTCAAGAAACATTATCTCCAGAGAATCATATTCTACATGTTTTTCCTGAGGGAACAAATATGTTTCTTTCTGAGTTCCTGAGAGAGAGAGAGAGAGAGAGAGAGAGAGAGAGAGAGAGAGAGAGAGAGAGAGAGAGAGAGAGAGAGAGAGAGAGAGAGAGCAAAAAAGGACTTTGTTCAATTTGAACCTTCTCTTCATGAGATCACTCAGATTCACAATTTTCCCTTGATCCTTGTGTGTTCTAATTTACGAGTTCTAAGATTGCCTTCTCTAATATGAATTTGGAATCTGACCCTTTGCAAAAATCTATGTTCTCTGTATTATTCTACCATGTCTCATTATCTTCAAAATTCAATTTCTGTGTCCCAGAGACACTACAACATGGAGCATTGTCAGGAGATATATTGTCAGACATCCTCTCATTCCTGGGAAAGCACCCAGAGCTGTGTCGATGAGTTTGATGAGCAATATTATTCAGGGCTAGCTCTAGCAAATAAGTAAGCATCTGCTTGTGGGCTAAGACAAACCAGGGAGAGAGATGATGAGAAGCTGAGTAGATTCTTACCTCCCTTTCTGTGTGATTTAGAGCTCAGTTTCCATAAGAATCTGTTATTGTTGGTTATAGAACATGTGTGAGATATATGTGGGTGAGTGTGTGGATGGCAAGGGGGAGTGGAGAAGAGAGGGTAGGCAACGTGCCTTCCATTACTTTTCTCCTTGTGCCTTTAATTAAACTTACTTCATCTCCTCCAGCACCCCCAAGGCATATTAGAAATTGGTGTTGGTATTGTAATTCCTCCCTTTCCTACTTCAGGCTCTACATCAATTGACAACCTTTCCCATAGCAGATGGGAATTATAGAAGGTAGAAGATTGAACCAATGGCTAGAAGTGAGTGGTGTTGGCAAGTGTCTAGGGAGGAAGAAAGTATGTGAGAAGAGAGTCAATTCAAGTTTTGTGGATCCTGCGAAATATTTGTCTGGATATTTGGGAAATTATTTAGCAAGATGGAATTCATTGTAAGCATATAGTCTTACCACTTTATATGGGTATTCAGGATCTCTAGATTCTAATCCCAGCTCTTTTGGTAACTGGCTTTGAGAAATATCATCTTTGAAAAATGTCTTCATCTCTCTGAAGCTCAGGTTTCTGATCCATAAAATGGGAGGTGGACTAGATGCCGTTTCAAATCTCTTCTAGCTCCAAAATTCTAGGCACTAAAAACTGGGGTCCATCATTATGTCCTCCACTAAAATCTCTATTCTAATATTTCATCATGGCATAGAGAAAGTCTATTACTGAATGATAAATGTTTCTGGCTGCAATAATTCACGAAGGCATTCTATTAAGGCATAGAGGGGCAGCAATCTGTGTTAGTGAGCAGACTGCTCACACAAACACATTTGCACATCCTTGTGCAGTGTGCACATCACGGAATCCTAAATTTTTCTAAAAATCATAGAATTTTTATTTGGTAGGGGTGTCAGGGATCATCTACTCTAGACCTCCAACAATTATAGGAATCACTTCCATAGCATCTCTATTGGACAGTCATTCAGCCTCTGAAATTGTAAAGGAAAATACATTGTCTCACAAAAGGCAGCCAATTCTATGGTTGGAAAGCCATAATTTCTAGAAAGTCCTTCCTTCTATGAAGCTTAAGATTCTGTTTAGTTTCTTGGCAAAATCATCAGATAGGGAAAATAGTGGCATGAATGAAACCACAAACTTCAGAGTTTTAGGAGTAGCACCCTGAAAGAAAATCATCCCCATTTTTTCCACACTGCTAACTTCAGAGAAGTAAAAAAACACTTACTGCTCCAGTCACTGCAATTGGACCAGGATATAAATAACCAAAAGAACTGAGGGAGGATCTAGAACTTGTGAAGGTTATACGCTTTAATTACAAACCTAGCTGAAGATCCAAGAAGTCAAATTAAAATTTGAATCACCTCAACCTTCACTCTTATTTATAATTTCCTATCTGACTTTCTCATTCCATCTCTGGTGACAAATGCTCTTGTTCAGAGAGTAAATAAACTATGTCCAAGAGAGGTGATTCCAACCTCTTGCTCAGCTCTGACCATGGCTACTTGTAGGAGCTTGGGCAAGTCACTTCTCAATGCAATAATTTCTTAACCAGAAAAAATGGAAATAGGTCATCTCATATAGCCAGTGACTAAAAAATTCCTGAGAATGCTTTAAGTAGATGTTTACAATGCTACAGGTGCTATCTAGAACTAAGAATGTGGGTCATTGTAGAAGGTTTTTGAAACCTATGAGAGGTATGAAATGTGGCTTAGTGGCTAGAAAGTTGGCCTTGAAGTCAGGAAGACCTGTCTTTGACCCATGCCTCTGGCACATATTGGAGATGTGACCCTGAGTAAATCACTTAACCTTGTAGTATTTTAGGCTAAAGGTATCACACACAGATCCTTGGGGGGAAGACCCCAAGAGTGACCTGGACCAGATAAAAATATAATTGGAAATATTTGACAAAACAGCTTTAAAAACAATAAAACAGGGGGCAGCTAGGTGGCTCAGTGGATAAAGCACCAGCCCTGGAGTCAGGAGGACCTGAGTTCAAATCCGGCCTCAGACACTTAACATTTACTAGCTGTGTGACCCCAGGCAAGTCACTTAACCCCAATTGCCTTGCCAAAACCAAACCAAACCAAACCAAACCAAACCAAACCAATGGAATATAATGTTAATGTGTAGCCTTCTAAGTCATCATACAACCTACAGGCACCATCCTTAAATATAGTTTAGTAGCTCTATTTCTACTCAAATTTGATGCCACTGTTAGGGGCAACTCTCTAAAACTAGAAGTTGCAGAGAAGACACTGTCCTCCATTTGGCAGTGGGCATTTAGATCCCTAAATCAATGAACTCATTAGCCCAGTCCTTATCTGTTAAACACTTTTATGTTTGGAGAATACAAAATGTGGATTGAACCAATACATTGATGTAAATATCTCCTCTTATGGTTGGTTCCTATTGCCCAGATTTTATATAGACTGAATTGTTGTGGGCTGATGTAGGCTTATGCTCCATTGTATTTTCCATTCATCAATGTACACTATTTGCCCCCCAAATTCCTTTCAGGATGAATTTTTTTTCTGTTCCTTGATTAGCATTTATATATTAAGCTTAAATCTGAGAATGAATATAAAGTGAAGTATTTCCACTGGAAAAAGAACAATGCATGTATCTACTTTGTCTTTACTAAGAAATGTATGAGTGGACATACTATAATACAATGCTAGCAGCAATATTTAGTACTTTTGTAGGCCATTAAAAAAAACAATTAGCAATTTTCAGGACCCTTTCCTTTTCTCATGGGCTTCAGGACATCCTTCTTATAATATGGAAGATTTAAAAGGTTAGAGCTGAATGTTTTCCATGAATAATTAATTGTGTATACATACAAAAAAGTGGAGAACTATTATCAAAAGGCACCAACCCCTTTCCATGTGCTCAAAGTAATTGAAGTTTAAATATGGCCTCTTGAATTCATACTAATTCTTATACAAACAGTATAAAATTGATAAGAAAAGTCAACATCAAATCAATATGCTGTAGTCTTGGCTTAGGCATTAGGAGATGAGAGTTCAAGTTCTCTGTAGCTAGCTACAGTAACTTTAGGTGAGTCATTAAACTTAAATGGGACTCACTTTCCTCATCTATACAAGGAGTTTTTGGGATTGGATGACACTTAAAATCTATTCAGGCTCTTGAAAAATGAACTAAAATGAATGGTTGACATCAAAATTTCTTCTACCCTGTTCCCATTCAATTTTCTCTGAAAAAAAAATTAAATACCTCCCCCATTAACTCAACTTTGAAATATATAGGGAATTGGGTTGTGTCCTGGAGAAAAGATGACAATCTGATTACAAAAAGATTGGTTTTAAAAAATTGTTTTGTCTCAGAGCTGGAAGGTGTCCTCAGAGGTCATCTAGTCCAACGTATGCCTGAAGAGCAATTCCCTTTACCAATATTGCTGACAAGTAGTCACCAAGTTTTCACTGTTTTGGGAACTCCTTTTCTTGATTGTGGAAAGTGTGGCTTTAGAATTCTATACCCAGTGACGGTAATATCAGCTGTTGGCCATTCTTTAAAAAGAAATAGCAGGTTGATGGAAGAAAACTTTCAGATTTCATTATCTTTAAAACCATTTTTGCAGCCACTAAGAAAGAAAGTGGGGGCATTCTTGCCCTACTATCAGGAAGAGAGGAGGGAGGGAGGGAGGGAGGGAGGGAGAGAGAGAGAGAGAGAGAGAGAGAGAGAGAGAGAGAGAGAGAGAGAGAGAGAGAGAGAGAATATGAATGAGAATTATACAAATAGCTCTCTCTACCTATAATTGGACACCCAGATTAAGTACCTCCTGGGTCTGGCAGGCCATGGCTTTAAGTATAAGCCTACTGGCAACTTCTGCTTCATCTAATGAACAATCTCATTAAAAGTGTAGTATCTCATAACTAATGAGTTGGGCATCAGATAATTTATTGACCATAGTAATATATAAAATGGACACTAAATTAGCTTTCATTCCTATGCAGTCCCCTGTTTCTTATACAGTGAAGCAAGGAAGAAAGGAAAATGCATTTAGCATAACAACTGTTAGTATTCTCAATGCTTGATCTTCTAATACCTGAGTTCCAATTCTAGAAATAATGTTTATTCCATTCTAAGTTCATTTAAAAAAATACAATTAGGAATTTTAATAACTCTTCCATCATCCAAAGGATTTCATGGCTTTTCCCCATAATATAAACATAATGAAAAAAAGAACCAATGGAATACTTCCAGTATAAGTGTGATCTCTCTGAAGCAGTTGCAGAAGGACATGAGAGATGCATGAAAATCACACAGGATTAGGGGGTGTGGAAAACTTGTGATTTCTACCATTGGAAGGAATGTTCATAGTAATGAGATCACAGATTTATCAAAGATTCAAAAACAATAAGACATTTTCAGTTTGTGTGACTGGTGAAGGAGGTAGCTATGCAAGTTTTGAGGTATAGTAGGGTGATTTTTTAAAATATAAGTAGAATAGTACAACACATGCTCATTTTCCTTGACACCTCTGTTGAATTTGATTCTTCTTCTTCCTTGTTTTCTACTGTACTGTTACTATCTTCCTATTTCTCTGGCTCCTGTTCTATTTCCTTCTTTGTTTTTTCTTTTTCCTTTCATGTTCTAATTGTGGCCATTTCCTAAGGTTCAGTTCAGTTCTTTGCTTTGCTTTCTGCGTTCTCTCTCTCTCTCTCTCTCTCTCTCTCTCTCTCTCTCTCTCTCTCTTTCTCTCTCTCTTTCTCTCCCTCCCTCCTTCCCTCCCTCCCTCTCTCCCTCCTCATTCTATCAGTGGTACAAGTACAATTCCAGGGACCTAGGATCAAATCCTTGGAGAATCATCTTTGACTCATTTTTTCTCCATCTTCCTAAGGTTCGTAAATGGAAGATTACTTAACTTAAAGTTACTGCTGATTTCTCCTTTGAAAGATATCTCATATACATATCTTCCTCTCCATTCTCAATGCTACTATTTCAGTCAGGACCTCAGTACCTCATTCTTGTACTACTCCTATGTGGTTTCCCCACTATGAATCATTTCCTATTCCCACTCACCTTACATATTCATTTACTGAACAGAAACATTCAAGGGCTCCCTATTTCATACTCTTTATTTAGCATGAAAGATCATAAAGTAATTTAGTTCTACCTCACTTGTTAAAATTCTGTCTTTAAGAAATAGCAAAATGACCACTCCCTTCCCTGACCACTCCCTGACTGCCCTTCCTCTCCACTTGACATTTGTAGTTTATAGGGCAGTCTTAGAGAGGTAGTGTGGCATAGAGGATAAAGAGCTAGACTTGGAGTCAAGAGGATTTAGGTTCAAATCTTACCTCTGACATACTAGAGGGCAAAGAAGGGCATTGGTTAAGGAGCACTGTGGCCTAGAGAATGTGGGAGGATATACCTTAAAGGACAGTCTCACTGAGGGGGCAATCTTTCCAGGAGGGCATGGCTATTGCCTGAGAGAGCAGCACCATGGTGATGAGATGATGACAGATGGCACCCAGGTTTAGGTATGCCATACCCTACTGGAGCATCTTGAGACAAGACCCAGGAAAATCATTCACTTTTTGTAGGAATTCTGTTATATCCTCAGGAAAAGCTTTGTTTGTCCTATGATTATTATAACTGCAAAGTGACATTTGTGTAGTCAAATCTCCCTAACCATCTCTTGAGCACATGGACTAGGTCTTCAACTTTTTCTCGTTCACTCAAAGTATTGAGTAAAGTGTTGTAACACATATTAATTATTTGGCAAATATGAGTTGATTGTTTCATACTTACATAAATGAATTTGATTTAATTTGGGGCTATGGAAGACAATTCAATTCAATTAACATTTAGAAAGCACCTACTATGTGCCAGGCACTGTGTTAAATGCAGAATTGTGGGGGTTTTTCCTATTTCACACATGATTACCACCAAAAATATTCACTACATGGGAGGCAGTCCTCCTCTTGAAGCTTCTAATTAGGGAGTGAAAAGAATGAGGAGTTTTCTCTTGAAGAAACTGTCCTTATTTCCTCTCAGTTGTCTTTGAAAGCCACAACTACAATAAGAGACTTGGGGGGGGGGGGCTATAAGGGTTAAGTGACTTGCCCAAGGTCACACAGCTAGTAAGTGTCAAGGGTCTGAGGCCGGATTTGAACTCAGGTCCTCCTGAATCCAGGGCCAGTGCTTTATCTACTGTACCACCTAGCTGCCCCTACAATAAGAGATTACTGACGCCTCAGGAAACCATCCAGGTGAAATTTATTTGATACTCAAGATAACTGCTTTCTTTTAACTGAGGGTGATACATAGATATGGCATTTGAACTTTTGCCTAGCACACGGATGCTTAATAAATGTTTGTTGATTGATCAAGAGATTGGCCATTAAAACATTTTGTATAGATCATGTTACTGATATAAGTTGTAAGGGAAAACTCATATCTCTAGAAAGTTATGTTCTTCTTAACTATGTTTTTAAAATTATCTTCTGAGTTGATTAATAACATGTCCTTGAACAGAAAGTAACCTGCATTAGGGAGCTGAGACAAATGGACTCTGTAAGTGATAGTTTTCAAGGGCAACATATTTACTGGTAAGTAGCTTGATAGATAACTCATGAGAGCAGGGGATCAGACTAATGAGTTCGATGACAAGGAAACTGGTGATCAGGGAAAAAATGATTGTGGGATCACTGTACCATGTAGTTTTGACTTCTCTTTCTGTTCTGTTATGGGATGAGATAGGATGTAAGAGAGCACAGTATCTTCTATATAACCAAGGATATGAAAAAAGTCAGCTAAACCTGCCCCTCCTTTAATTAATAGACTAAACAGTATGAATAGTTTGAACTGAGATGAGGCATCACTCTGTAAATTTTAACATGTAAATAATTGCTTGGGGTTCTCAATATAGGCAGAAGATAAAACATTGCAGGGAACTACCTGAAAAAAGGTTTGATGCAAAAGAAGAGTTAGTTGGCCAGAGGTACTTGAGCTTCCTAAATTCGAGTAGAGATTCAGAGTGATATGTGCTCAGGCCTGAGGAAAATGAAGGTTGCATTAAGCTGCAATAGAGAACAATTAGTATGTAGTGAGAAAGGTATTAAATTGTACTTGGGTGTTTGTTTTTCTCTCTATCTTGCTCTAGATTTCTAATGATCTATTTAAATATAGTAGTGCTACATGATGGTTATAATGCATGATTTTAATATATTTAAAATGCTATTCATCAATGGAAAAGCATGCTAGTCTCTGATTCAACCACACATAATAGAAGCTTAGATGTTTGGCTCTGAGGCAATAACCAAGGCAATGTTATCCACTACTAGTAACATCTTGACTTCATTATGGCCTTTACATTTATTTCCTAAATCAATACAGGCTGAAGCCCCATATGTCCTCAGATATGGGTATTGCAAAGCTTCTAATGAATAAGCTTCAGAAACGCTGTAGGCAAAGCCATCCTTTCTAGGTCTAAATCACATATTAAAGTTCTCATAACTAACACAAACAGTTCTGGCTCTGCACCAAATCCAGTTATGAGGCAAAGTTTGAGTTTTCAATTTGTTTCAATGTGGCCAGTTTGAAAGCTGGCTTTTGTTCCAGGCTTCTCATCATTTATGTAGGTAAATAGAACTTCCCATTGAAAATTCTCTGCCTGCTATGTCTATTTCCTCCCTGTCTGACTACTCACTCAGCTCTATCCTTTACCATGTCCCTAGGGATGTGAAGAAGTACATTCTCATTGGGTTCTGTTTCTTAAATGTGCAATACCGGAACAAGAAGCTGCAAATATAGCTAACACCCCTTCAAAGTTATATAAAGTTGTGTTGGAATAAGAGCAGCCTATTTCTCAACTCTTCATCAGTCCAAGCTAAATAGGAGCTGATAAGGCCACCACAGGAAAGACTCTTAGAACACATACCACAAAGGGATACAACCAACATGTAAAGCCATGCAGGAGACTTGTCTCTGTGCTTTTGGGAAAATGCCATTTTCATGGGTGTGTGTCCTAAATTAAGCTTAAGTGTGTTTCCAAGGAGGTGTAGTTAGTTTTTTCTCATGAACTTGGCATATATCCTAACCCAGAGAATACAGATACTTAGACAGTGAGTGGTAAACTCTTGAATTGTAAGGTTTGATTATATTGTGTCACACCCATTTGTACAACTGAACAGTGTACTGTGTCACACCCATTCGGCCAATTGGACAAATGCTATGGAAAGTTAGAGACAGTATGGTGAAGTGGAGAGCTGGCTTTGGAGCAAGAAAGACCTAAATTCAAGGTTTGATTCTGACACATACTGTCTGTGCAACTCTAGACAAGTGATTTAACCTCTTGGTTTTTATTTATCTATCTAAGACTTTACATTATAGAGAAGGGGTCATTTAGCATTGGTAGAGAAGTGTCCAATACAGAACTCCCTATACCAATGAAATAAATCAAAGTGTGCCACTGGAGGTTAATTTAATGTTATGGTCACATTAAAAATGAGGTTTTCTTCCATACATGTTTGCAACAAACCAGTGTTTATTTTTGAAAAAAAAAAATTCCTTAACTATACAAGTTGGAATTCTAATACCTTTATTTGCATAGAGAACAGTTTCTCAATGCCCCAGGGCCTCTCAGCAGTCAACACCTCACTCATACTTCATAATATGAACATCTTTACTTCTAGAATTGGGGCTGCCTTCCAGAACTGAGGTTGCCAGTACTAGAACTTGTACCTTTTCCTTATGTAGGAGATGTTTGGGTGAACTCATAGAAAAATTCAAGACCCTCATCATCAGAAATGAAGTTTTTCACCTCACCACAGCCCTGAAAACACACACACACACACACACACACACACACACACATAGAGCACACAAAGCACTGCTAGCTATGGAAGCAATTGCATTGCCAAGTGCCTCCTCAAAAGCCAGATTCAAAATTGGTTTTATGACTAGATTATATTTTTCTTCCCTACCTCTTCCTGACAGACTTAGCATTTGAAAAACTTCCAGCAAAGAAGCACCAGGGATTAAATTCTTCTGGAGCATAATTTTTTTCCAGCTTTTTGGAAATAATCTACTACAGTTTCTCCATTCACCTTTCCCCAATTTCCAATTCTGAAGGTTGATATGTAGAAACAGATCATTCACAACCTGCCCTTTTCTCCCACAGTTGAAATAATGCCAATAATGCAATTTGAAGTGACTGGGGACATTGAGATTATAATCCCCAACTATTTTGGGATAATCATTATTTTACAGAGCGTATCTAATCTATACTTGAAAATTATAGTATAGAAACAAAATTTAATTCAAATAACCAGTAGATCAATGCATTACCACTGGACCTGTAAGTTAAAAATAGAAAGACAATAATTTAAGTTCACATGCAGAAACACTAGGAAAACGCTTTATTCATGTCCAATGAGAGGAGATGGGATGGAGACTAAGAGAGGGTCACTTTTAGGCAATAGCAAAGTCTTTGCACACCCAGTAAAGGAATCATAAACATTCCATCTCTGCTGCTTATACAGAAGCAAAGCCAAGACTGTTTGCCCCAAAGCAGGTGATGTTTTCATGAGTTCCAATGAGCACTAAGATCCTGGTCAGTATAAACCCACATAGACCTGTGCACAGACTATGAGCTGAGGTGGTAGAAGGGACAACCCTACTCCACTGATGAAAGCAACACTGTCATACATCATCCATCTAAGATTTCTCCAGTTATAGGTTGTGGAAAGGAGAAGGAAGAAAAGGGGATGCAAAACACTTCTTTTCCCCTAGAAAATGAGGCTGTTAATGGTGCCGACATTGTGCCAAGAGTGTTTAAGATGCAACTTTGGTACCTGACATGCAGTATGGTAAAGAGAATCAATTGTGAAGAGTCTTGGATATTGCCAAGTTGTGGCAGTAGAAAAGAAATAGAGGGTACAGAGGCTGTGGTTCTCTCATTGTTGGGATAATGTGTTTCTAATACAGTGATTAAAAAAAAAAAAACTAAAAGCTGAAGGAGACACCTAACAAGAGGCTTCCTAAGACTATTGTACCCAAGATGGTAGGGTAGAATAGCACTGGTTAGAATACCAATGGCTGCCATTTTTCTTAAATGAGTCTTCTTAAATATTGTCATTTTCTTTTTCACTATTTTATGCTAAGCCTCTTCATGAAACAGGTTTGGAAATAAATTCTGCCACAATATCCCATTACCTATTCCCACAGTTTTTCAAATACATGATTGTCGACTTCTCTCTCTCTCTCTCTCTCTCTGTCTCCTACCTTTCAGAAGTCGGTAGTTGTGCCAAATCTCTGACTTTGTTCCCTCCATCCTTTAATTCCATTGCACCAGAAGGCAAAAATGGCTACACATGGGCAGTACTCAGCTCTAAAAAAAGCCCAAGCTGAATCATTCCTTTGTTGCCATGGGCAGAAACCCCAAACCCCAATATACCACTTTGGGTGCCTTAGAGAGGTAACTCAGAGCCCTGCTCACTGATCATATGATCAAACCATGTGATTTTACCATAACGGAGATGTATCAGGACACAATTTATCAGGACATCATCCATGAGGTACTTCTCAGTTCCCATAAGATGGAAAAGGAAGAGAGGAACCCATGCAAAAAGGGAGAACACTCCCTAGCTACTAAATATTTTAGATGAATTTCGTCATAGGAAACTGAAGCAGAGTCACATATTTTGTGGGCCATCTAGAGCTCCTTGAAAGTCCTTCCAGAAACCATATTAGCTGTGAAGCCTGACTGTTCAGAGAACAGACATCCTTTTGATTTCAAACTGACCAACAGATAGTAGTAGGGCTGTGTGGATGTTGGGGGGCCATTCTGTGCAGAAGGGGAAGAGGAGCAGTGCCATTTATAGGAACATCCTTTCTGACTTTAAAATAAATTATACAGGTGAACACAGAAGTTCATGCTACTTGCTGGAAGCAATAAGGATCACATTTTGTGGACCAGGTATTCCACAAACCTCCATGAATCCTGCCTTATTCCCTGGGGGCTATTGTATTCCGTGGTGCATCTCAGTAGCCCTTAGAAACTGGTGGCATGTCCTCAGATAGATATCTTGCATGATAAAGATAGACCCATTGGTTCCATCAGTTTCTTCCACAGGAGCTGCCGGATTGCCGAGGGGCATTGTTGTTATTCTCACCAGAGTTCCCTTCTTCCTTCTACCTAAGTCAAACTGCAGTCTCTAGATCTTCATGGGTAATGATCTTGTAGCTCTGACGACTCTCTAGGTATGAAGCCAGATCTGGGTCCCCAGCCTGCTGGGCTCTGTCTTGAGGGGTCTTGCCCTGTGGATGGCACATGCAAAGAAAAAGACACAAGCACAAAAGGTAGAATATCAGATACACACAAATGGCAGGGCTTCACACATGGTGGCTACTGAGAAAATGAATGTTAGAAGCTTTTTGAAGGAACAAGCAAAAACTGGGGAGGGATACTATCATAAAAGGCTGAATAAATGAGTTTGCTGATTTTAAGGTTCTCTAAAATATTCCTTACACACTCAGACACTCTTGGATTCTTGAATTGGATTTTTTTAAAAGTCACCTCCAAGATAAGACTATGGCTAATACTTTGGGACCTCTACCAAAAAGAATCTCCCTGTTATGCTTTGTTAATGGCAAAATGAAGAGAGTGCAGCCCCAGTGCCGTACAAGGGTTTTCTGGGAGGCTTTTGAATCTACAGGAAAAGGAAGCAGCTGTCAGGGGGCTATTTATCCTCTTATCTTTTACTTGTTTATTTTCCTCAACCTTAATGATAAGAGAAACATCATAATGGATGAAGATTCCTGTATACAAATGTTGTCTGGGAGGCATAATCTACCATAAACATCTAATCTTACTTTGCTGGATCAGACCCAATTTGTGACATAGCAGAGCTCTGAAGGGACCAATAAATTGCCCAGCACAGTACATGATTAACAAATGCTTCTTGACTTGACTTGATAATTTCATATAGAGAAGAAAAGATCCAGAACACTAGTAGTAAAGGTCAAAGTAGAACACCTGAATCAAATAACACTGGAGCTGTATCTCATCATGTGAGTGGTAGAAGAGAGAAATGGGGAGAGAGAACAACCAAATCATAGATCTAGATCTGGAAAGGACCTTCCTGGACATCTAGTCCAACCCCCTCAGCCTATAGATGGAAAAGTAAGACCCAAGAAGATTAAGTGACTTGTCTATAGCTACACAAATGATGAGAGGCAAAGCAGAGATTTGAATCTAATTCCTTTGCCTCTAAAGCCATTGCTCCTCCCACTGTACCATACTGCCCCCAAGAGAAAGTGGAAACAAAATGGAGGAGGAGGAACCATAAAGTGGACGCAGGGCAGCAATGAAAACCAGTTTAGCCTATTCCTTAATATTGCCTAATGCTATCTTTGCCTAAATACACTTCTATCAGAAATGCACTTACCTTATGTAGCATCCCCTCTTTCAAGTCTTCATTATTCTCTTCCCTTAAACAAAATTTAGTTCTAGCATGCACTGCCCTCCAACTGCCATTTTGGGTAATAGGAAATTTAAATAGCTAATGCTGTGCAGACAAAATGGGCCCAGGGTAACCGTGAATCAGAGGGTTTGCTGCATATATGTTGATCCTTATTGGGGTTTTTTTAAGTGAGGCAATAGGGGTTAAGTGACTTGCCCAGGGTCACACGGCTAAGTAAGTGTCAAGCTTCTGAGGTCACATTTGAACTCAGGTACTCCTGAATCCAATGCCAGTGCTTTATCCATTGCGCCACCTAGCTGCCCCGTGAATATTTTCAATGTGAGTAAACTGTGTCTACACTGCAAGCAAAATTTTTTTTTTCTTTTTTGCCTGCATCCTTGGGAATGTGACACTCCTCCTTTAGTGTCTCAATGTCCCCCTCTAATATATCGTCAGGACAGGACATGCTCCATTTAGCAGAGTACAGAATCCCTTCACTGTGTATACACAGATATTGCAAAGTGCAAACTGCATATATGCCAAGAAAGCAAAGACATAGCCTCATTACCTACACTCAATTCAGTTTTGTTAAGTTTCTCTCTCTCTACTTTTCATTTTCAACTTTAAACCCACAATGTGCTTACTAAGCATTTCCTTGATGATTCCTATTTAGCCTGTGTCAAATCTTCTCTCCCTAGAACCACCTGGACCCCACTTCAGTAGTTTTATCTTCTTTTAAACTCCAGCTGGCATCCTTTATCAAGAGTTTCTTCTGTTTGAACTCAGGACTCTCCTTTCTGGGCATGTAATTCCTAGGTCAGTTCCACTGAGTTTCTTCTTTTCTGATGACAGCTAAGCCTTAACCAGCTCATCTAATATTATGATCTCCTGTCTCAAATACAACTTCCTTTTTCGCTCTTCATCCCTGCCTTTTGTAACTCCCTACTCACGAGATATCATGAAGGTCACCGTCACCTTTCTTAGCCCTGCTTTCCTTTCAGTAAAATAGCAGCACATAAAAAAATCCACATTTCTAGAAAAGGACTGAGGGAATTGAGGGGATTGGAATGGCGAGTGGTAGTGGGAATTGAGTGAACCAAACTGACTCCATCATGTGACTCGATTCTGGAGCTAGCTCAGTTCCCTTTCTCTTCAATTATGGGTCCAGTCCAATTTCTGTCCTGTGAGAAAACTTTATTCAATTGTGGGAATAGTGAGAAAACTTTATTGCATTGTTTGAACCTAGCCCTACATGGCTGGGAAGCTAGACCTCCCCAAGCTATTGCTTAGAGACCTAGGTTATGCTGACCAGAAACCCAGTCAGATCCAAAGATTGAGGCAAGGAGTTTTCTCACAATTACACATCTCAACCACCTCCTGTCTTATATGAAAACTGGCCCTATAGTTATCAATTAGTTATTGTTTCCATGTTTCTTTGCTCCCAGATACCTTTATCTGATTTCAGGAATTCCTTCTCCTTCTCCCAATTTGGAAAGTCCTTAATCTTTCCTCTAATTAGAAATCAGAATACCTAATTTTGTATCCTTTTATTTCCCTTTTATTAACTGGCCAGTTTTTAATGTATAAAATCTGTCTCTTCCTGTATTTTGGGTCCAGTTCTAGACTGAGGAATGGGCCCTGTCCTGATTTGCTAGGCAATTGATACACATTGCCTAATAAATCAAAATGCCTTGGTGCCTTGGAAATTTCATCTTTCACCCACCACAGGACAAATAAGAGTCCACACTCCCATTTTGATACTTTTTATTTGTTTGTTTGGTTTTTGTTTTTGTTTTTTTGAGGGGCAACAAGGGTTAAGTGACTTGCTCAGGGTCACACAATAAATGTCAAGTGTCTGAGGCCAGATTTGAATTCAGGTCCTCCTGAATCCAGGGCCAGTGCTTTATCCACTATACCACCTAGCTGCCCCCTACTTTTTAAAAAAATACTTGTCTACAATAAATGAGATGGGACTTTGTAGTCATGAGCCACATATGAAAACCTAAATATCATTTAGGTTTTATCATTATTTTATAGCCACACTCACACAAGATGGGGAACAGTTAGTACTCCTTCACAGTTTGATACCCTCCCCCCAGCTATCTGCCCACCTCATTAGATGACCAACGTTCTGCTTGAGCTACTGACAACTGGTCTTTCTTTCCACCAAAAATATCCCAATATTCCATATCTTCCCCCCATTCTCTACCGTAATGGAAACAAAAACTTGACTTGTTTCCTCAAAAGCTTTTGAGGATCATGGATTTAGAGCTGGAAGGGTAATCCATCCAACAAACTCATTTTATAGGTGATTGTTTGGAGCCCAAAGAGATTACATGACTTACCCAAGCACACACAGGTAGTAAATAGCTGGAGTAGGATTTCAACGTAGGTCCTCTGACCTCAGACCCAGTACTCTTTCCCCTATGTGAACTTTGCTGGATCTAGAAGTGAGCTGGGAGTCTCTAAAGTTAACCTTCTACCACTACTTTGGGAATTCAATTTATGTCTCATTTTCCTCATCTATAAAATAGAGATGATAGTATATAACCCACCTAGCTCATAGACTTAGTACAGAAATCAAAAGAGATGATAGATGGGCAAGCATTTTTGAAAAAAAAATAACTGCTTATATACATGAAAGGATTATTATTTAGTATTGACCTTAATTGCTTGGTCCGCTCTCTCTGCCAATGAATTTTACCTCCCCCAATAGTGCTCTTCTACCACCAGTTCCCACCCATGAATTACTTTGAATTTATTTATCTATGTCTATTTTTTATTCCCCCTACTCTAATACACACACAATTAAGTAGAATAAAAAATCCTTCAGGGCAGGGGTTATCATTTTTTTTCAACCCATTGCATAATGCCTTGCAGAAAGCAAGCCACTTAATAAAAGCATGTTGAATAGGCTTAAATTCTATGTTACTTATTATAAGTCCCTGCCATATAGTATGGTCCCATGAACACTGTAGCACATAAACGTTAGGTTGAATGATGAACTGCATTCCTCTGCCTTCCTTCCCATGCTCCTTTCTACAACCCTGAAGGGTAATAGTACTCCATACCCATGCCATCACCCCACTAGAATGACCTTGATTTCCATACTTGGACATTGGATATCTTCTCCCTCCATAGCCGGGCTTAGCCAAGGTAACAAACTGGCCAAAATGAGGCCAGGCACACATGGAGATTTATAAATGTACCTATGCAAATACACACCCTTTCTTTGTGGTTATAGATTTAAATTGCAGTTTCTCTAAATAAAGCACTTTATTTTTTCCTCCTTTTTTTCCCAAAGCCCCAGGCACTGCCATGAGCACAGAAAAGATGCCCGAGCTGTATGCACAAGCGAAGGCCTTGGTGCCAGTGGCCGTGCTCAGCTCAGAGAATGTTTCCACTCACTCATCAGGTTACCTTGGAATCCGTCTTTCTCAGAGATGCCCCTGCATCCACCAGGAGTTGGCAGACAGCCCGGTTCCGCTGGCAGGCAGCCTTATGCAATGCTGTCTCTCCCCTAAATCAAGACCAGAGAAGAAACTAGCAGTGAGGAACTTTAACCATGGAGGGGAAAACCCCATATTTCTCCAAATACTATGTTCTCAACTGTCCCCTATCACTGTAAGTGGTGAAATGACATTTGGGGAAGGCTAAAAAAATCACTTGAGTCAGTCAGTCCACAGGTTTTCTCTAATGATAAGCTCAGAAAAGCACAGTAGCTAACATCAGCCTCCCTTTCTCCCCCAAAGTGGTATTAGTCAACTGGGCCCACTAGTTAAACATTTATGTTTTTATTTTAGGAATGTATTATTATCCTTTTATTAATAACAAATCTTCATGCTCCCAAGGAGGCAACGTATTGTAGGAAAGCCACTGGACTGGGTATAAAGAAATTGGATCAAGGGCTCTGGCTCTGCTAAGCCTAGAATGTATTAGCTTGGCTGCCTTGGAAAAATCATTTGATTTCTCTGGACCTCTGCTCTCTCATCTATAAGATGAGAATCACAGCTTTAGAGTTGGAAGGGATCTCAAGGAAAGTCTGGTCTGACTTCATTTTATAGATGAGGGAACAGAGGCTTGAAGGGGAGAAATGACTTGCCCATGGCCGCCCACATAGTAAGCAGCAGAGTTGTGAGGAGGCTCCTATGATTCAAAGCATGGGGAAGGGCTTTAACAATTGCAAAGTGCACTATAAATGTGTCGTAGCCCTGTCTTAGTCCAGTGGAAAGAACACTGGTTCAGGCACCAGAGGACATGTTCCAATCCCATCTCTGAATTTTAGTCCCTGTGTGAGCTGAGGCAAATCCCTTGTCCTGTAGGCCCAGCCAATAACTTGGCTTGGATTGTAAAAGTTCAAGTAGATTTAGACCATATGGCTTCCTACATCCCTTCCAGGTCTAACTCTCTAGGACTGAGTTATTATTACCCACATTTTACAGATGAATCAACTGTGCTTCCTGGAGTAGAATGACTTGTTGGGAATCACACCATTAGTCAATGTTCCAGGTCAGACTCAAACTCAGATACTCCAGATTCTGAGGTCAAGACTAATGCTTTTTGTCAAGACAAATGCCATGCCACATTTTCATTCTATTAAAATATAGGTGTTGAATCATATCGCTGAGGTTTTTTCCAGATCTAAAAATTCTGTGATTCATTGATTCAATGATTCAGTATCTTGATTGGCCTGTGGCTTATGCTAACAGATAAAATTTATAAGAAAGAATCCAAATTCTAGAACCCAGAGATTGCTGGAATAAATATGCTCCTTTGAATCCATCTTGTCATTTTTTTGTCCCTGAAATAAAGCTTAGGTCATCATTCTTTTTCAGGCCTCTGTCTAATTTCTCAAAATTGGGCCCTGGACCCAATTTTAGCTATAGAGACCACTGCTGAGGAGTCTGTCTCTGTCGGGCATATGATGCTTGGCTAATTAAAACACAGAGTCCTAAGTACCATGTGGCAGACCAAAGTACAAAGAAGTTTAACATCTAAGCCAGGAGTGACACCTGATTCCTAGTCTAATGGATTTTGCTCTGTACTATACTAACTTTGTATATATTATTGTATCATTGTGTATACATATAGGGAGACCTGTGTATATTATAGATGGATAAATAGACAAGGATACTTTAATGGGTCTTGGATGTCTGATTTTATAGGTATTCTCTCTGACAAAATATATCCCAACCCATGCATAACTTAATAGATAAGTTTTAGGAAATTGTTTAAGCCACAAAGAAGTTCAATGGCTTACCCATGGTCACATCACTGAAAAGTATGAGAGTAGGATTTAAACCCAGGTAGTCCAGATTTGAAGTGTATATTCTATAATATGCCATGCTACCTTCT
Source organism: Dromiciops gliroides (assembly GCF_019393635.1). Classification (NCBI taxonomy): domain Eukaryota; kingdom Metazoa; phylum Chordata; class Mammalia; order Microbiotheria; family Microbiotheriidae; genus Dromiciops; species Dromiciops gliroides. Next base: position 108,405,149 of record NC_057865.1, on the reverse strand, counting down.
CACAAAATAATGTAGATTTTGGACACTTAGATGGTACCTAATATCCCTTTAGACACTAAAGAATGTTCTTCCTTCCATTTTCCCCAATATAATCCAAAGAGAAACCCAAAAGCCACAGAATGCTGGACAAATACTTACGTTTCACTATCTGTCATATCCAATAATTCAGAAGGACCTGTGCAAGAAACAAAGCATTTATGTAAAGAAGAAGCCAAAATGATTGGCAAGAGGCAGGCAATATTATAGAAATACCCAGTATATAATTCCTTGGAAAATGAAATGAAAACTAAAAGGTTAGTAGGGAGAGTAGACTAGAAAGTCTGAATACTCAAAACCTGCCCCGTTCCCTCAATCAACAAGCATTTACTGAATTCCTACTAGATTTCAAGCTTTGTTTTAGACTCTGTGGGGAATGAAAAAAAAGAAGTATTAAACATTTATCTTCCCCCAAGGATCTAATTGGAGATAGAAAACAAATACATATGAAATAATTGAAGAATCGCTGTTGAATGGCTTGAGTATAAATGTAATAAGGAATCCCAAAATGGGAGGGAATCACTGTGACCTAGATGGCTTACATGGGCAACTAATTTGGCTAGAATAATATAATAGCACTCTGGACTATTAGGTCTGGAAGACCTCAGGGATCATTTAGCCCAAACCCTCTCATTTACAGATGAGTAAACTAAGGTCCAGAGAGACAGAGAAAACATTGTAGGTGGGATTTTCCTCTAGAGACTGTGAGGACTTGTTAGACTTAAAAGCAAGGGGAATTCTTCTCAGTACTTGCCTTCCATGAATGTACAATATTTTATCATAAAAAGGACAATGTCAGCCCTATCTTTTCTACAGAAACTTCCTCCCAGTGATCACTTCCTCTCTATTTCTTATGGACACTGGAACAAAAGGAAATGAATGTACTTTGCAAGAAGAAAAAAAAAATCTTGAAGAACCATTCCCCTAATATAACACTGAAAAAGGATATGAACAAGCAATTCAGAAATGAAGAAATGAAAGCTATCAGCAATCACATAAAAACATTCAAATTAGTAATAATAAAAGTTAAAATACTTCTGAGCTTTCATATCTAATCCATTAGATTGGCAAAGATAGCAAAAGAGAAAATGGCAATTGTGGGAAGGGTTATGAAAGGTCAAGCACACATTATGATGATAGATGGGGATTGGTCTAAACCCTCTAGAACATGATTTGCACATACATCCATGATCCCTGCCTTCTTCCCATCTCCTGCCAGAGGTTTTTCTTGAGCCCCCCACCTGCTAATGCTTTCCCCTTGAGTTATCTTCCATCCACTCTGTATTTATCTCACACACAGTCATTTACTGTTGTCTCCCCCAGTGGAATGTAAGCTCCTTGTGGGTAGGGACTATATTTTGTCTTTCTTTGTATTCTCAGCACCTAGAAAAGTTCATAGAATATAGTAAATTTGTTTGAAAATGTTGATTGAGTAGAATGAACACATATTTGACCCAATAATAACACGATGAAGTGCATTCCTCAAAGGCAGATGGAAAGGACCCATATGTACAAAAATATTTATAACAGAACTTTTGGATCATAGGAAGGAACTAGAAAAAATAGGTGTGGATCAACTGGAGGGGAACCAAATCAATTTATTGTGTTAATATAATGGCATGTTATTATACTGTAAGAAAAGATGATGATGAGAGATTCAGATAAAATTGAGAAGACTTGTATAACCTGGCACATACTAGAATGACCAAGAGAACAAGTTACATGACCACAATAATGTAAAGCAAAAAAATCTTTGAATGACTTTAGGACTCTGATTATAGCAGATCAATCATGATTGCAGAATACTGCTGACAAAGCATGCCTTTCATCTTTTATCAGAGAAAGGTTCTACAGTTGCAGAATGAAATGTAAATTCTGAATTTGGCCAATGTTTTAAATTCTTATGGTTAGTTATATGTTATTATGGGAAGGGGATACAGGGAAGACTTAGTCAATAGTAATAGAATTCTAAACACGTTAAAAAATAAAGGACCATCAATAAAACATTAAAAACAGGGTAATTGTATTGTTACTTTATAAGATTTAATAAATGCTTATAAAAACAAAAATAGGCAACAAAATTTGAGATTTTCTTATACAATACTCCTTTTACTTTGTATATTAAGATATATATATGTGCATATTAAGATATTATATATTAAGATATCATATCTGGTGATGATTGCTGAATTCATAATACAAAAGAACTTCTTAGCTAAGTAAAGTTTTGTGATTATAAGGATCATAAACTCTAAGAAGAAGAATTTCTTACTCTAGAGAACTTTAAGAATAAGATGGTCAATTTCTGTAATTTTAAGGACCTAAAATGCTTCCTTAGGAAAGTTTTTATGCTTTTTATTTTATACATTTATTTTTAAAACAGGAGAATAATTTCATTGATGTGATTTAGAAAATTAACCAAATCAACAGTAATTTATAATCTTACAGAGATTTTGGTGTGCTGAAAGGTGAGACACTCTTCCATGATCACATAGTCAGTATCCATGAAATGCAGAACTTGGCTGCACATCTTCTCGTCTCCAAAACTAGCTTCCAGTTATTCTCCCAGTTACCTCAGCTTGAAACCTACAAGTGACTTGATTCCTTCTTCTCTCTATCAAAAGCCATTCTATTGCTAAACTACGTTGACTTTTCTTTTGTAAAATTCCTCATTTCCATCCCTGCATGTCTACTTCTACCATATTTACCCTAATTCAGGATCCTATCCCCTCATGCCTATTCTGGTGAAATAGAGACAAATTGTCTTTTGAACAGCCATGGTAAACATGTTTGATAAAATGTTTCTTATTTTTTTAAAAATAAAATATAATTTTAGTCAAATTGCTTTCCACTTAAAAATCCCACAGTGGCTCCTTATTGTCCATAGGTTAAACAACAAACATGTGAGAGTGGCATTTGAGGCATGTCCACAATCTATCTTCAATTTACCTTCCTGGCAATCTCATCCACTATTCTCCTATATGAAATGTATGATCTTATCAAATTGTTCTCCACTCTATTTCCCAGCCATGCTGGATCCTTTCTCACCTCTCTATGTTTGCTCATTCCATTCCCAAGTGTTCTTCTTCCTCTACATCTTTTTTACTTCTCAGATATGGGTTATACATGTACGATTAAGTAAAACATGACCATATTAGTCATTTTCTACAAGAAAACTTGAATAAAAGAAAAAATGGAAGAAAGTGAAAAATAGCATGTTTCAATCTGTTCCATCAATATCAATTTTTCCTTTGGAGGTGGGTAGTATATTTCAATAGTCCTCTGGGATTGTCTTGTTGAGAACAGTCAAGTTATTCATAGATATAAGGTGCTTTAAGGTTTGCAAAACACTTTACAAATATTATCTTATTTGATACTCACAACACCCCTGAGACACAGGGCTTATAATTGTTCCCACTTTACAAATGAGGAAACTGAGACTGAGGGAGGTTAGATGACTTGCCCAAGGTCGCATAGCTAGTAAGTGCTTGAGGATAGATCTGAACTCAGGTCTTCCTTTCTCCACCACTCTATCCATTCTTGACATCTAGATTGCTTATCCATTCTTAAGCCTATCTAGCCCACTGTGATCTCTTCTTCTAATGGATTTTTATACCATTGATTTCTGAATAATTCATTTGGTACTCATTATATATCTGGTAGCTTTTGTTATCTTTTTACAGGGATCCCATCTCCCTAATAGACTGTAGGCTATTAACAGCCTTGGATTACGGCAAACCTGTATCTCTGTGATAGCTCAGTACTGATGATGTGAAAACCATCCCCGAGCACATTTCATAAAAATGACCTAATTTCTTTAAAACGACAAAGGAACACAAGGCATTTAAAACTGACCCTTGTTTGTATTTGTTCTTAGGCCTCCTTTGTCTATAAAGCACATCTCACTGCACAATTTCCTTGCATTGGCTAAGATCACATGCATAAAATGAGGAAACAATTATATGATTGGTTTCCAAGGCTCTAAAATCATAAGATTTTATATCTATTAATGGAGCCCAAGGTAGGATGAGTTAACCACTAGAGTTGCTGAAACCCTCCTTCAGAGTACTGAGCATAAAGCATCCCAAATCCCCCAAGTGTTTTTCTTTTCTTTTTCCTTTTTCTTTCTTTTTTTTTGCAGGGCAATGAGGGTTAAGTGACTTGCCCAGGGTCACACAGCTAGTAAGTGTCAAGTGTCTGAGGTTGGATTTGAACTCAGGTCCTCCTGAATTCAGGGCCAGTGCTTTATCCACTGCGCCACCTAGCTGCCCTCCCCCCAAGTGTTTTTCACAAGAACTGCTTGCCTCCTAGTCCCATCTCCTGCATCCAGTATTTATACTCTTGATATTTTGAATCTACGTATAGGACTTTGCATTAATCCATATTACATTTAATATTATTAGAGCTGAAAATTAATCAACTGTATAATATAATATCAAGTTTATTTTTAATAGCATTTATTAAGTATCTACTATATGTAAGAAACTGGGCTTATATGAAGATACAAGGACTAAACACACAAAAACACAAACACACACACACACACCCCAGAGCCTGACCTCAGGGAGTTTACCATCCAATATGGAAATAGGATTTTTACACAATTAGCTACAATGCAATGTAGAATATGACTAAATGCAGCTGAGAGGTAAGAAATCCTCAAACAAGTTTGAGGAAGCAGACATAATTATTACCTAGGACAATTAGCAAAACGTTAACAAAGAATGTGTCCCTTGACTTGGATCAGATAAGGACAAGAAATGAGTGGCAGAGAGTCCATAAAGGAAACTTGTGTGAGAGAATGCTAGAATAGTATAATCATATCTTTAGGGACCTCAGAAATTATCTGCTCCAGATGCACATGGCCTATGAGTCACATTCAGCTCACAATACTCCCAAGTGCTGCCCAAAGTAGATTAAAATGTGATTTTTGTTCAGTCTTTTTCAGTCATGTCTGACTTTCCATCACCCCACTTGAGGTTTTCTTAGCAAAATACTGTAGTGCTTCACCACTTTCTTCTCCAGTTCGTTGTACAGATGAGGAAACTGAGGGAACAGGGTCAAGTGACTTGCCCAGGGTCACACAGCTATCTAATGCCTGAGGCCAGATTTGAAGTTGGGATAATGAGTCTTCCTCACTACATGTCTGGTACTCTATCAATTGCATCACCTAGCTAGCTGCCACTATGTAATGAGGAAATATTTAACAAAATAAATAAAAATGCAATGAAACATAGATCATCTCACATTTTAAATATGAAGCTGGCAGGGACCCCCAGGTATGGATTAATGGCCCATGCTTCCATTTGGTTTTGACACTATTCACCCAGTCTGACCCTCTTATTTTATAGATGAGGACATCATGGCCCAAAGCAGTGACATGATTTCCCCACAGTCATCCTGATAGTATGTGGTAAAATTTGTACCCAGTTCTTCAGACTGTAAAACCAATTCCTTCTCCACCATACTATGCTATATTGTAGAGGGTCTTGAATACCAGGCTAAATAACAATTTTCATACAGTATTTTATTCAGCCAACAATAGAGAGCTAATAAAGGTTTCTGTGCAGAGGAATGTTGTGATTTAACTACCACATTAAGAATATTACCTGGGCTGCCACAAAGGGCATCTTGGATAGGAGACACTATAGTCAAGAAGACAAGTTAGGGGGCAGCTAGATGGCGAAGTGGATAGAGCACCAGCCCTGGAGTCAGGAGTACCTGAGTTCAAATCCGGCCTCAGACACTTAACACTTACTAGCTGTGTGACCTTGGGCAAGTCACTTAACCCCAATTGCCTCACTTAAAAAAAAAAAAAGAGAGAGAAAGCTACTAGAATAGTCCAGATAAAGGTTATGAGAACTTGACTAGGGTGATATCCATGTGACGGGAGAGAAGGGTGCTGACACAAATGAAATGTTTGAGCTAGACCTGACAGAACTTCATCAAATAACAAGATTATCCCATACAATGAAGGGCTCATCTTGGCAGTTGGCAATAAGCAGTAAGGGGAAGAAGCCTGAGAGAAAGCTTACTCTTGCCCTCTCTGATCCCCCCCCCAACCCCCCACAGGGTCCCTTTCCTCTCTACTATGCACGAAGCTTCTTGGTGCCTTAAATTACGAGTCCCTGAGAACTAGCCACTTTAGTTCTATTCATTCCTGACAGGGCAGCCTCAACAAGACCCAGGAGCAGGAAGGTTTCCAAAGCCCAACAGTCTTTTAAAGAGCCACTGACGCCCTCTGCTAACCTCTGGAGCCATTCACTCTGAAAGGAAAGGCACAAAAACAAGCAACCCAATCTCTCCGGTAGTTCTGTTCCCATCATTACTGCTAATTGCAAAAATATTTGAGCAACAGAAGCACTGTCTTGTTGAAGCGGTTGCTTCCTCCTTCAATCGGCTGTATCACTCAGGGCAATGGGGGCTGCTTCAATAAATGAGATTCCCAAAGCCATACAGACCAAGTTTCAAAGTCTCCCAGAAAACAAGAGGGACAAGACTGCGAAATTTTTTTTTTGATGTAATGTATCAATAGTCTGATGCTGGGGAGAGCCAAGACAGGAAAGGAATGGGAAAGGGGAAAAGAGAGGAGCTCATTCTGACCCTTTATGAGGGAGAATTCTTTTCTTTACAATTAAATTTTTTCAGTACCTCCCTTTCATCCTTAGCATGTCCAACAGAAATGAAAAAAGTAGAAGTGATTAGTTTGTTTAGTAAAACTTTTGATGAGTGAGACTGAAAACAAGAGCTGATGAAGATTTCTAAGATAATACTTTCTTTCACCTAAACTACCCTTGTGCCCCTATTTGCAGAAATATTCAAAAGAAGGTAGATCAAGCAAGAGGGCCAAAAATCAAATGATCAGAGTTGGGAGTGGAAGAGGCCCAGCCAATAACTTGGCTTGGATTGTAAAAGTTCAAGTAGATTTTTCTAAACTTCCATTCTCTCTCTGGCTTCATATTGGGCAAGTGTGGATCCTAACATTTGAGGAATTATTTTTCATTTTTCTTTTCTCCTCCATCATCCTCTGGGCATCAAAGGCTCACAGATTCATCATGGGTTCCAATTTTAGAGGTTCAAACACAGGACACAGATGAACCGGAGTCTTGAGACTTTTCTGCCTGAGATGAGAAAGAGATAGTATGGTTAGATGAAAGAGGACCAATCAGCAGTAGCAGAGAGAACCAACTATGAAAATGTAAGAAATGAATAAAATAATTCTGCTTGGGGAGGTAAAAATGACTCTTGCTTAGCAAGAATAGAGAGGAGGTGGGGAGAGAAGGAAAATGGAGGGAGCAGGGATTTGTATAGGACAAAAAGTAAAAGGGAGGAAGAATCTAAGCAAGAAGATGTCAGCAAGGATGAAATTTAAAAGCAAGGCTTAGAATGCTAAGTACAGGGCACTAAGGTCACTTCATTGCTGGTCTGTGCACACAGAAAATGGTCTCAATGCCCATATCCTCCTAGGATGTTGTGATGGCTTGTCTAACTGATCTAGTCTAGGAGGCAAAGACTAATTGATAATACCTTGAAGATACAAATCTCACCTGTTCCATGAAAGCTTTCCTAGACATCTCTGCATCAGAAACAATCTATTATTTTTTTCTGAATCCACTCATGAGATTTAACATACAATCTTGTAGGGTAGCTATTTAGATGGATGATGGATAGATGGATGGATGGATGGAGGGATGGATGGATGAAGAGACAGATAGAGTGAGCATTTATTAAGTTGTTTACTATGTGCTAGGAATGATGCTAAACTCTGGGGATACCCTTATAAGCAAGCAAGATTTCTGCCCTCAGAGAGATTATATTCTAATGAGGAAAAATTATTCATGAAGGGGATCTGGAAAAACAGATGAGGAAGATAGCATGGTATAGAGATTTCTGGAAGTAGGATAGAAGCCTGCTTTTCAACAAGATAAGGTAAAAGCTCACCTATCAGAGCCTGTTGTCCCAGGGTCAGAGTAAAGGTTCCAGTTGCTGGATTTCAAGATGATAACCAGAGTGCAAACAACATGGTATGAAGATGTCTAGGAAGTGAACATTTTATTCTCTCTACAAAACTGTAAGACCCTAGAGTTCAGAGACAATCTCTTATACATTAAATCCTCTGCAGCACTCAGCACAGATCTTTGTCTATATTCAGAGCTCAAAAAAATATTTGGTAAATAAATGAATGTTCTCATTTTTGTTTGTGCATCCCCATTACCTTGCACATTGTAGAAAATTAATAAACGTAGGTTTAATTGAATTGTATGGATGTAATCTGATTTTAAAAATCCATTTGAATTTACACAGGGCAGAATGATGGGTCTAAACAAATAAGATGAAATTTACTAGTAATAAACATCAAGTCCTATATTTGTATTTCAAAAACCAACCAACACCACAAGTATGCTAAAAAGCAGTTTATTTCAAAAAGTGCTATAGAGTTTAAGAGATCAGTAATTTGAGCCAATGGCCTAAGAATGGTAACCAAAAAATGAGTGAATGCCATCTTAAACTATATTACCAGGAGTGCCATCTTCAGAATAAGGATGGTGGGGCAGCTAGGTGGCACAGTGGATAGAGCACCGGCCCTGGATTCAGGAGGACCTGACTTCAAATCCAGCCTCAGACCCTTGACACTTACTAGCTGTGTGACCCTGGGCAAGTCACTTAACCCCATTTGCCTCGCCAAAAAAAAAAAAAAAAGAATAAGGATGGTGATGGCCTTCAGTACTTAACCTGATAAAACCACACCTGGAGTACTGGGTCACTTCTGGGAATTATATTTCGAAATTGACAAAATGAGTCACCTTAATGATCATATTTTCAGATCTAGAATGTAGCCTTAGAAACCACAGAGTCCAAACTGCTAATTTTATAGATGAGGAAATTGAAGCACAGGAAGTTGTGACTTGCCCAGGTCATGTCATTAGTGTCTGAGGCAGAGTTTGAACCCTGGACTTCCTGACTCCAATTCTGGCTCTCCAGTTAGTATACTATGTTGCATCACTCAAGATCTCAAAGGACGATGCTCAGGAGGGCAAGGAGACTAAAAACTAGACCATGGGCACTTCAGATGAAGGGAAGAAGAATGTTTAGCTTAGAGGACATAGAACTTTGAGGCACTGGATAGCATTCTTCAAGTATGTGATGAGTTGTCACTTGGAAGAAAGAATAGACTTGTTTTTGCCTAGCTAACGGGTGCAGAATTATTACCTTTGGTTGATGGTTTCTGAGAGACGAATGAGAGCCTAATATAAAGAAAAACTTCCCATTAATTAGGAGTTTTCTTGAGTGGAATGGACCACTCTGGAGTGTAATGGGTTTCCTATCACTGGTGGTTTTCATTTGGGGCCTGAAAGAATTTTTGTCATAGATGCTTAAAGAGAGATTACTGCTCAGGGAGGGGTAAGACGGAGGTTGTTTCCCACTCTGAGCTTCTGCGATTCAGTCCACTTGTTAGATTGCCCAGATCATGATTTTGAAGAGTGAGTTCATGTTTGAAATTTGACGTCAGAGGACAGTGATCTCTGGAAAGTGGGAGAAGCAGGAAGGTCAAGGTGGAGTGGGTTAAGAAGAGATTGGCACCCAGGTAAGAAATGATTAGGGAAAAAATCAAGACCTAGAAAATCTCCCTCTAGGACAGAGACAGCACATTTTGGTGCATTATCCTACACAACCATTTTTCTCCTTAAGTATCCTGACCATTCAGTAGCAATTGCACAGGCCCTGTGTGGGGGCATTCACTGGACTGCTCGATTCTTAACAGCAAAACTGGAACCTCTGAGTCTTTGTCATGTACACCCTTTAATTTTGTCCCGAGCTGTATTTTTCTCTTGTGTCTCATACCCACTCCTCCAAATCCCCTTTGCTTTCCCTCCCACCTTCCCACCCCCCTCTCCTCTTTGGCTCTCATTTTCCATTAGTCTCCCTGACGCTGCCAGCCGACCATTCCAAATCTCCCTCTGCCATGGGACAAAAGCTGCACAGATGTGGGGAAAGCTGGCACTGGGAACGCTAACAGCACTGTCATCCTGTCCCAGCGGGAAGGTGGCCGTTTCTCTTGGGGACAAGAGGCAGAGAAAGAAAAAAGAGACTGAAGGCAGGACAAGATGACAGAATAAGCCCATAGAAATCCAAAAGGAAATGCATGAGTGAGATTTCTATCAGAGAAAACAGCAGGGGGTAGGAGGGGGGGGAGACAAAAACAAAAGAACAAAATGTGTGGGGAGGTAAAAGAATAAAATAAGACAAAAGTCTCTCAGAAGGGCCAAACAGGGGAGGAGGAAGGGGGGGGGGGGGTTGGTGGAAAATATGGTTGAAAGGAGCTGAAAAGCAGGAACCACTGGGGGTAAACTCAGCTGGAATGGCTCTCCATCCTTAATGTCTCTCACCACTGTCTGTGAGGAATTGTTAACTCTCCTTCTCCCTTGATTCCCTTTTCAGCCCTCCAAATACCCAAACTTGAGTTTTTCATAAAGGAAAGCAGCAGGTTGTGGCTATGAGAGAGGTCTGAGAGAAGATGAAGGGAGAAAAAGATTCAACATTTCATAGACTTCTCTACAATATACTACATCCTTCAAGCCAGGATCTGTGCAGAGCCCCCTCGCTTTGCCTCACTGCTCAAAAGTCTGGTTTATAAAAGAGCCCTTGGAAGAGAAATTAATCACTGATTACTGGGTCTGGGAGAATCACTAATCTCTCATTTCTGCCTTTTGGAAATTGGGTAGTATTTTAGTGAACTGAAGTCGTGATTGGGACTGCAATCCCCAACCACAAATGCCACAATTGAGGGGTAGGAGAGACAAGCAGGCTTGGGGTAGTAATGATGGAAAAGGCAAGAAAAGTAGCTGATGTTAGAACCACATGCCATGTCACTTATTCACTCTGCTAAAGGGCCCTGTTGAGTTCTTAAACTTGTTGAAATCAATGGTGTCTGCAAAAAGTCAGACAGTCTCATCATGTACCTTGAATATAGACCATATTAAGCCACAATGGTGATGAGTCAAATCAGAAAACCTTCCTAAGATTCAGAGTTCACTGTCTAGGGCCATAGGAATAGAAATTTAGGGCTGAAATGGACTCTGTGGGGCATTATTCCAACCCTTTAATTTTACATATTGGGGAAATGAGTCTCATAGAGTTTTTAAATGACTTATCCAAGGTTACACAGGCATTTATTAGCAGAGTGATGATTCAAATATATGTCCTTTAATTCTAAAACCAATATAATAGATACTAACTATGCCATTTTCTTTTCCTTCCTTCCTTTTTTTCTATTTCTTCCTTCAAGAGTATATTAGGCAAAGCATTGAATTATTTTATCCAATTTCATTCTATTCTAAATTTCAAGTCATATTCCAATTAAATGAAATTAAATTTGCAGATCTGATGACAATTTCTGAGCATAAATTTTTGAGGGCATGTGGAATGTGACCCAGGAATTTCTTCATTTTGGTGAACTTCCTTCCATGTTGTCATGACCTCTGAAACCTTCGTCTTAGAGAGTGACCTGTGGCACTAAGTGGCTAAATGATTTATATTCGTCACAATGTCAGTGTCAGTATATGATTCAGGATCTACATATACCAAATAATAAAGGTTGGTAAAGTTGATTTGTTTCTTTCTCTTTTGAGCATGAGAAAAATGGGAAAGATCTTTTTTTTTTTTTTCAGGGCAATGGGGGTTTAGTGACTTGCCCAGAGTCACACAACTAGTAAGTGTCAAGTGTCCGAGGCCGGATTTGAACTCAGGTCCTCCTGAATCCTGGGCCAGTGCTTTATCCACTGTGCCACCTAGCCGCCCCCAAGAAAGATCTTCTCAAACCCAAAGATGGCTTTGGTTTCTATACCATTTTCCCCTCAGTATTTATCCATATTTTATAGCCTCACTGACTGCTATTTAATAGAGAGGCCATTTTCATTGCTGGGCTTAAGAAATTGAGCAGCTAAAATAAAAGAAATTGAGCAGCTTTTATATGCAATCCAATCTAGAAAAGAACTGCTAATTTCATCATAGACAGCATTAAGGGGGTATCTGCTGCATAAAGAGAAAGCTTTCTTTTAGGCAATTTGTGTCCTCCCCAGAGGGAAAAATAATTTACTTGGGATGGCAGGGAGGAGGCTCCCACAGTTTTATTACCAAAGCCACATCTGACATGGACTTTACATCATAGACTACAGGGATGTGTCCAAATGCCAAATGGAAAGGGAAGAGCTTGAGTGAGTACTTGTACTTGCATCAAGTGGTGGTGAATCTGTACATATTCAGATTTCTTCACATCCAATTCCATGAACAAATTGACAGAGTGGAAAGGATATTAAAGGTGAAACTGATATTATGTGCCAACAATGTTTGTATTTCACTTTTTATTAACTAGCCTTGGTCAAGAAGATATACTGAGTTGGTTTATTTGAAGAGTGGTGATGAATCCTGCTATACCATTCACATTCTATCAAGTCACCTTGTGACCAATGGGACTAACATTAGTGAGATAGCTGGTTGGAGATAAGGGTGTGGGTGGTAGCTATAGGAGCAGTGTTTTTCACTGTGTGGAGCTAATTGGGTCATATGGGAATTAAGATTTTTCCCTCATTAGTTCTATGTTCACACTAACTGGGCTCACCAATCTAAATAAAATATACAATGTATTTAATCTATTTTAATTCTGTCTGTTTCTATGTGTTTCTGTCTCTGTTTTTCTGCCTCATTTTGTGTCTTCTGTGATATATTTATACTGATATATTTATCAGTATATCTCAATCCCACCTATTAGCTCCAGACACCACTAGGGATCAAAAAGAAACTACAGATTGTGGGAAACTTATTATAAAATTTAAAAATGAGTCTTAATCATGCCAATATTTTAAGTGAAAAAAAAATAATGCAAGGATGTTTTTGCCCTAACAAACTACATACTACCCAAAGAAGCAGGAGTGATCCCAGATAAATAAGACCTATTGTCCAAACTATAACATGAATTTGGATGTGGAGGACTTCAACTGTCTGAACAGTGTCCCTATGATAAAAGCAAAGCAACTGAAAAATTATTGACTTATCTCTATTATAATTTCACCCTTAAGAAGATGAAAGAGTTAGCAAAGGGAGCTATCCTTCTCAACCTAATTCTAACCAATAAGGAAAAATGTGATACAGAAGCAGAATTAACTGGAATCTTTGAAGGAGTGACAATTCTACCTCAGAGGTAAGGATGGGGAATTCTAAGCATAGCCTAATACCTAACCGGGACTTTGAAGTATAGCACATAGACAAGATTTCAAAAGAAGGGTAGGCCATATACTATGGCCTAAGATTCCCTAGGGGAAGAAGGATAGGGTACTCTTAAGTGCAAAAATTCTGATAACACAAACTCAAAGGTTTCATATGAAGAAGAAATGAAGAATTGTCTAAAGAAAACAATATGGTTGTACAGAGAACTTCCTTACTACAGACTACAAAAAATAAAAAATAAAAAAATAAAACAAGTATGGAAGATGAAAACAAGAGCAAATAATTGCAGAAGAATACCAAAGTGTAGCAAAGTCCTGTAAGAATAATATTGGGTGTGTATTGGTGGGGCGGTGGGGAGACACATCAACAACAAGAGAGTAAGCTAAGACTTAAGATGAATTTATGGTAGGCCACTGTTTTTCAACTATATCAGGGTAAGATGAACCCAATAAAGGGAAAAATCACTGATTGGTTGAACAAATGGTATATTAATAATAGATGTAGGCAAAAGGCAAGAAGATGCCTTCTTTGTTTGTGATTTCTCTATCAAGTAAGATTGTGTTCAAACTCAGAAGGTTAGAGCCCATATGGTTAATAGGGATTAGGAGATAGTAAGTAAGTACTTGGCTGCCCTAAATGAGTTCCAATCACCAATCCCTGTTGAATAGCATCCAAGGATCTGGAAAGAACTGGTGGATTTGATTGCTCAATTGCTGTCAATTATCTCCAAAGGATAATGAAGAATAGTTCTGTGGGACTATAGGCAGGCAAACATAGTCCTATTTTTCAAAAAAAAAAAAAGAAAGAAAAAAAGGTAGATTCTTCAAACTTGATACCGGGCAAGTTTAACTCTGATTCTTGACAAAATGGTTGAATGAATTATTAAAGGGATCAGGAACACTTAGAAAGAGAAGCAGAGATCAGTGAATGCAAGTCAAGATAAGATTATCAAAGACAAGCTATGCCTTGTGCCAGACTGACCTTATTTACCTTTTGTGACAGTCACTAGACTGAAATATTGGGGGAATGTCATCATGTATTTTGATTTCAGGAAGGCATTTGAGATAGTTTCTTACTTGAAGGCAAGATGGAAAGAAGGGAGCTAGATAATGGTACAATTAATTAGATTCAAAAACAAGTGAATGTCCAGACCCAAATAGTGGTCATTGGTGAATTAAACTGAGACAGTGAGACAGGTCTCTGTGAAATACTACAAGGTTCTACCCTTGACCATTTTTTTTTATGTGTAACATTATCGATTTCTTGAATAAAAGCATAGATAGCATAATTAGTACATCATCAGATAATGTTAATTTGGGAGGTATTGCTAATAGATATAGGATCAAAATTCCTAAAATTCTAGTCTTTGAAAGCCAGAATGATGAGTGAGATGAAACAAGATAATATTTTATAAAGAGAAATGTAAAGTCCTCTGATTTGGTTAAAACATATAAATTACTGAGGTAAAGAAGGAAAGATATGTCTAGGCAGTTCATGAGAAGATACAGGGCAAGAAGGAAGGAAACATGATAGCTGTGTTCAAGCATCTGAATGGCTGTCATGTTCTAGAGGCATTAGATTCATTGTGCTTGGTCCTAGACGACAGAACTACAAGAAATAAGTGGAAATGAAAGAGGCAGAATTCAAAGTGATTTAAGGGGAAAAAATTCCAACCATTGAAGCTGTTGAAAATTGTAATAGACTGCCTCAGGAATTGATGAGTTTTCCATCTTTGGAAGTCTTCAACTGAATTCCCCATGATAGAGTGTAGCAGGTAGCTATGGTCAGGCATGATCTGGGCTAGAGGACCTGTAAGGTACCTTGCAACGTTTGAGGTTCTCTGATTTGACTATGCTTCTTCATCAATCTGTATTAAGGTGTTTTCTTCCCTTAGGAATAAGGGATGAGGTAAATCTGTAAGCCAGCATAGTATGGTAGAAAGATTTCTGGATTTGGAGGCTGAGAACTTGGCAACAAATCCTTTACCTATCACTTGGGACTTGGATGGATATTGGCAAGTTGTTCATCATTTCTCAACTGTGTAATAAATGGTTTGTACTATATGACCTTAAAAATCCCTTGTAGCTCTAAAGTTCTGATCCTATGACTATCTTTCAGATGGTTTCTGTGATCTATATAAACAGTGTAGACACAGAAGACTGAAAGTAACAGCTAAGTTTCATTAGCTTGTGCACCTTATTCCAGAGGAAATACCATTTTCAGAGAGATGCTCAGTGAAGACAATATCTGGAAAATGGTTGTTAGCACTATAAATGTTAAAAAAAAAACAACAACAAAAAAACCCCTTTAAGATGAGTTTGATCATGGGGGTGGGGGTAGAGAGAACTAACCAGACCCACTCTGAAAGTAGCCCAAATCAAAGTTAGTTTTGTAAGAACCACTTTCTTCTACAGGTAAGTGATTCTTAGTTCATTCTGCCTACTCACCATGGTCAAGGATGTATTTCACAATATCTCCATTCCCCGTTTTAGCTGCGTAGTGAAGAAGTGAACAGTGATCCGGTCCCTGGATAAGTAGACTACCTCCATTCTTATAGCATTCTATGAGCTGAAAAAGACACACAGAAGGAAATTCAGGCATGGATTTAATTTGAGCTAAGAAGAGGCAAACCCTAAGAGTAAAAGCAGCAAACCACAAACGCTTTCCACCTTAGAGAACCCAGGGGAGAAGCCGAACAGATAGAAATCACACTCCTCAGTTGCATCACTTCTCAAATAGGTAGCCAGAATGCTCAGCCATCCCTACTCAGTTCCTGAGATAACTTCATCCATTACATAGCCAAAGTAAAACTGCTATACATGATACCAGCCACTTATTTTTTATTTCTTTTATAGGCTTAGCTCTCTTTTTCTCTACTACTAAAGGAGGGGTCAGTATGAGTGTGTGTGCATGCTTGCATGCATGCATGCATGCTGCAGAAACATATTGCCCCACTCCATACAATATCCTTCTGGATGGGAAAAAGAGAGAGAAGATTTGGGGGGGGAGTGAGGCAGTTGGGATTAAGTGACTTGCCTAGGGTCACACAGCTAGTAAGTGTTAAGTGTCTGAGACCAGATTTGAACTCAGGTCCCCCTGACTCCAGGGCCAGTGCCCTATCCACTGCACCGCCTAGCTGCCCCAGAGAGAGAAGACTGAATAGAAAAAGGAAAAGCCTGAGTTTGCTTCTATAGCTAAGCTGTTGCTCCAAGAGAAAAGCTTTCTCATTTTCTGCAGACTCCCATATATGGCATGTACCCAAAGTACCAATAATAATTTTGATAGCTCTGTAAGTTTTGCAAAGTGCTTTGTGGACATTATTCTAGTTCACTCTCCTAACGATGTGAGACAGATACATGCTATAGATATTATCATCTTCATTTTTTTTGTTTTTTGGGGGTTTATTTTTTTGTTTTTTGGGGGGGGTTTTTTGGTAAGGCAATTGGGGTTAAGTGACTTGCTCAGGGTCACACAGCTAAGTGTTAAGTGTCTGAGGCCGGATTTGAACTCAGGTCCTCCTGAATCCAGGGCCGGTGCTCTATCCACTGCGCCACCTAGCTGCCCCTATCATCTTCATTTTACAAAAGTGAAAACAGGCTTAGGAAGTCACAAAACTTGAGGGAGTGGAGAGATCTGAATCCTGGACTTCCTAACTTCTGAACTCCAAGGCCAGCAGTATTTCCTTCATAAAGTAGTTATTCAGGGGTAGCTAGATGGTGCAGTGGATAGAGCACCGGCCCTGGATTCAGGAGGACCCGAGTTCAAATCCGGCCTCAGACACTTTACACTTACTAGCTGTGTGACCCTGGGCAAGTCACTTAACCCCAGTTGCCTCACAAATAAAATAATAAAATAAAATAAAGTAGTTATTCAGCATTAATGTATTTATTCAGTTATTTAGTATTTCAGGATAATATAAGAGAGTTTTGTTTTCAGTAACCAAGAAGATTTGGATTGAGGAAGACCTGATATCATATCTTGCCTTAGACTCTTACTAACTGTGTGAACTTTGGCAAATAACTTAAAATCTCTTGAACTACACTTGCCTCTGAGGGAATAGTGGGAATATAATAATAATGAGAATAATAACAGTACCTATTTCATAGGGTTATTGTGAGGATTCAAAATGATAATGGATGAAAATCATTTGCAATACTTAAAGGATTAGTTAAATGGAAGCTATTCTTATACTTATTTGGCTCCATAGGGGGTGAATGAGAGGCCATATGAGTGTATCTTTATGCGACCCTGGTCCACCAATACCTAGAATACAAGATACATGGTATAGTAGCAGAAGAAAAATGACAGAGAACAGCCCACTTCTATTCAGCAGATGGAGCTGACTTCTGTATGAGGCTAGACTTTTTTTAAAAAAATACAGTAAAATCATATGGGAATTATCAATGTAGAAAGATGAAAATCTAAGTGGGGATGTGATCACACAATCTAACAAGTAAGAATGTAGGGAGGGCAAAACAACTTACATTCATTAAATAGAAGATTATAAGAATTAGGGAGTCTTCTTTGAAGTTCAGAAAAGGGAATGTTAGGTATTGGTTAACCCAGAAGATAGTAAATACACATTTCTTTTACCTAGGGAGGCTATTTATGATGCAGACACAAATACTCACATCTTTAATAAAGATAAAAAGGGTGAATGTATTGATGATGGATATATACTAGGCCAATAAGAAGAAACAAAATATATTTTAGGTTAGGGAGGAAAAGTATCAGCACCCTGAGCTCAACATCACACACACACACACACACACACACACACACACACACACACACACACAAACACACAAAAGCAACTATGTGCTACCCTATGTTACTACTGGAAACAAAATAAATAGGATACAAAGCTGGTTGAGCCCTCAGGTTAACTCAGAATGATATTTCTTATGTTCTCATGCAAAAATTACATACTCTGTCAATACCCAGGCCATGGAAAATAGGACAGGTTTTGCATTTTCCCAAAATGTAGCTCCAATATAATTCAATACAGTTCATATCTTGTGCAAGGCACTGTATTAGGAACTGAGGATGCAAAGACAAAGCACAAACAAAAATCCTTCTCCTCAAGGAACTTACATTCCTTCTAATAGGGGAATGTCCTATCTATATCAAGCTATGGTGAGTTTTTCTTGCAGTGATGCTGTTGTATATGTATTCCCCCAAGCAAGAATAAATTAAACATTAAGAGTATACTCATATTTTCAATTCAATTCAAGGAGTACCTTTTCAAGAACCTACTTATCTTTGTGGCACTCTGCTAGGCACTAGGAATAGAAAGGTGAAAAATGAGACTCTCTTTGTCTTTAAGAAGTTCACAATCTGATTAGGAGGATATGACAGGTTTGCACACATGAATGATACAAGACAGAATGTGATAAAGTGCAAAGAAGAGATACAGAGAAAGAAAATTTAAGGAGGGGAGAGAAAGAGAGGTGGGGAGGTTATTCATTTGGAGAACTGAGAACAATCTATAGAGCACTTGGTACCTGAGCTGGTCTCTGAAGGTAAAGGATTCCAACAGGTGGTGACATGGTATCTTAGACATGACATGGACCCATCCTGATACCCAGAGGTGAGAGAGGGCTGCTAGATGAGATTGGGGAGATGCCTGGCTACATGTGTTTGCTATCTTCTCAAGCTGTAAAATCTCATCAGCCTTGGGACTCCACTTCTTCACTGCCCCCTGTCCCTTTGATTGGAGGATGGGACCATGAATTCCAAAGGCTGAATTCAAGGAGGAAGCTCAGCTCCAAATTTCTCATCTGTTATCTGGCTGCACTCTTTTGGAACTTCTCTGACTTCTCCACTATGGCCCTAAAAAGGGTACCTTCCCTGAAGGCACCTCCTCCCACCCAATCTTTAGCTTCCTTTTCTGCACCATCTTCCATTATTTGATTGTAAGTTCCTTGAGGGCAGAGACTGTGTTACTTTTTTATATTTGTACCCCCAGAACTTAACATAGTGCCCCAGCACAAAATAAAAGTTTATTTACTCACTATATAGAATGCATGAAGGAGATTAAGAAACATAGGCTATGTTGGAACTAGATTGTAGAGGCAATTAAATGACAGTGTAAGGAGTTTATTCTAGATAACCACTAAAGACTTTTGATCAGAAGGGTGACATGGTCAACCATGCCTCAGGCAGATTATTTGAACAGTTTACTAAGTGATGAATTAGAAAAAGAGATAGGGGGCAGCTAGGTGGCGCAGTGGATAAAGCACTGGCCCTGGATTCAGGAGTATCTGAGTTCAAATCTAGCCTCAAACAAATATGACACTTACTAGCTGTGCGACCTTGGGCAAGTCACTTAACCCTCATTGCCCCCCCCCCCCAAAAAAAAAAGAAAAGAAAGAAAAAAGGATAGACTGGAGGCAGAGAGACAAGTTAGTCTAGGGAAGAAGTGATGAGCTCCTGAAACATAGTGGTGGCAATATGAGCAGAGATGAAGGTTTATATACATCCATGCAAACATCCATCCATCCATCCATCCACACATACATACATATATACATACATACATACAATGAGAGATATTGTTGAGGTAGAATGGACAGGATTTGTCAGCTCATTGGATGGGTAGGATGAGAGAGAGGGAAAACTAAAAGAGCATTTGGTGTTTTTGAATCTACCATCAGCAGAGTTAGGGATGAAGGGAGGAGTGAACAAGTTTGGGGTGGATGAAGATAGATTCAGTTTTGAACCTGTGTTTGAAATGACCATTTGTGTACATAATAATAATAGTTAACAATCTGTAATACTTTAAGGTTTAAAAGGCTCTTTATAAATATTATCTCGTTTGATCCTCATAACAGCCCTGTAAGGCAGGTGCTACTATTATCCCCATTTTATAGAAATGAAGATATTGTGGCAAACAGAGGTTAAGTGTTTTGCCCAGGGTTACACAGCTAGTAAGTATCTGAGATTTTAACTCAGGTCTCCATGACGACAAGTCCATGTTCTAACTTGTGAGGGAGCTGTTATTATTATCCTCATTTTACAGATAAAGAAACTAAACCTCTGAGGGGTTAAAGGACTTGACCAGGGTCATACAGCTAGACACTGTCTGAAAGAAGTTTTTTTTTTAACTTGCATCTTCTTGACTCTATATCCAGAGATCTATCCACTATTATTATGCCTTGCTACCTAATCTGATTATATGAGGGGCAGCACACAAATTGGAATCCCAGAATAAGATGAAGTTTCTGAACTTATGTTCACTAAAGGATAGAAAAAAACAAGAAGAAAATAGGGAACAAAAAGGAAAAAGAAGAAAAAAAGAAACCCATTATGCCTTTGCTTTCATCTTAGAATTCTGGCAAGTTCCAAGCACATTAGCACATTTTGGTTACAACGGAGAAAGGTCAATATGACTATTATATCTGTATATATTCATAAATGTGCATGTCATCAGCTATATAGATGTATACCCACCCACATATATATGTGTATAGCTATATTTATCTATCTAGGCAGCTAGGTGGTGAAGTGGATAAAACACTGGGCAGTGGAAAAAAAAACAAATGAGGTAACAAAGAGTAGGATACAACTAAATCAACTCAACAACAACAAAAATCTATCTATATTTTAAAAATACAACAATCCTAAGAAAGATTGATTTGTTTGATGACTGGTGAGACAGGGCTGATGGTCCAGCCAAAAGCATGAAGAAAATGGAATGAGAAGAAATGTCTAGGAATTTTGAAATTCTACCTATTCCATTTGAATTTTATGCCACAGGTCCAAGGCAAGTAATGCACCACAATCTGGGTAATGAGAATCCTCTTTCTGCAGTAGCATGCCCCTATTAACTTCTCACTGGCCAGTAGATAGGAATCAGTTTTGGATTGTATAAATGTACAAAGAACCAAAGTGCTTAGCTGGTTCATAATTTACCTTTAAAAAATAGCTTCCTACCGACTTCCTGACAGAAAAGTGATAGATTCCAAGTGCAGAATGTGACTTTTTAAAGACATGGCCAATAAAGGAGTGTGCTTTTCTTGATTATACATTTTTCTTGCTTTCTTAATGAGGGTGGGGGATAGGAGGGAAGAAGAGAATATGGACCTATAAATACACTATTACTGAATAAAAATAGCATCCTATCTTCAAAAAAGAATACACATGTACTTCAATTTAACACAATAAAACATTCCTTAAAGGTTATTTCTAATTTAATTTAATTTGATTAGACATTTGTTAGGTACCTACTATAAGCAAGGTGTGGTGCTAGGTTGTGGACAATATGCCTTTTGAATGTGCAAGGGGAAATATGCTTCCCAAGTTTTATTCTGTGTAATTCTTATTTGCCTCCAGATCTATAATTTCAAAGCTACAGAGAATTTCCAATTCCTTTTACCAATGAAAACTGGCATCTTATCTGACATTTATAGTCTTTTTTTAAACTGGAGCAACTGAAAGGCTAAGGACCTTGCTTGTGGTCACACAGCTGATTGTGTCAGAGAATTTACAAAATCATAAATTGAAAGTTAGAAGTAACCTTATAGAACACTGAATCAAATTCTCCCACCCCACCAAAAAATTCAGATGAGGAAACTAAGGCTCAAAGAGGATAAGTGACTTACCCAGGGTCACACAATAAATGTGTCTGGTTCCAGATTTGAACCCTGGTTTTTATTAACTCCAAATCCTGTGTTTATCTACTATGTCATTATGACTGTCTAAGAGAGTCATGGAACCATGTTTTTCTGACTTTGAAACCAGCCCTTTGGTTATTCAAATTTTTATGGCTGACATGGTGGGTAGGAGATCATGTCCATTAATAACTGGTGGCAGAAGAGGTTTGGCTTGAAAAATAAATTCATGATTATATTAATGGAAGGAAAGAATTGGAAGAGACAGAAGATTGAATGAAGAAAGAGAAAAGCTCTGCATGACAGTTTGGTTATTATGAGTGGGGGCCCTCTAAGAGGAGAATTCTCATGTAAAGCTTCAGAAGTGTACTAGGGGAATGGTTCAAGCCTGAAGCAGATGGCACAAAATATATCCAATGTAGGTTTGTATCCAATGGTGACATTAATTTATTTGATTTAATTCATGGTCATAGTTCCCTCTGATGTTTTCTCTGTCCCTTTACTATTAGTCATTTATTTTTTTTTCTTCCCTCTAGTCTCAAATAATTATATCTTAGACATGTCTTCCCTGAGAAGCCCTGTACTTGTGCCTACCTGATGGTACATATTGTCCACTGGATCCCCCAAGCATGAGTTACTAAATAATGAAAGGGGGAGAAAGCAGGATACATTTCTTATATAGTGGGAAGTGGAATAGGGCATAGTTTATGCTTTCAGCAGACCCATATGTTCAAAGTTTATAGATTTCTAATTTCTAATTGCTGAAAAGCTGGATTAACACTGACTTACTATCTTTTAACATGTTTTATTGCTGTCTTTTGATTTTATAATACTATACTTGTTTGAGTTATAATACTATACATGTTTGAGTTATCCCTTAAAAACAATAATAGTGGGGCAGCTATGTGGCACAGTAGATAGAGCACTGGCCCTGGAGTCAGGAGTACCTGAGTTCAAATCCAGCCTAAGACACTTAACACTTACTAGCTGTGTGACCCTGGGCAAATCACATAACCCCAACTGCCTCGCTTAAAAAAAAAAACAATAATAGTGAAGTAAAAATTACAGATAAAGCAACCTTGCATTATAACATAAGCATTTTGCTCTAGTATTCCTCCTTTTTTTCTGAGAGAGAGGTATTTTTTCATTGTCTTTTTATGAATACCCCCAAACCTTTTACTTTGAAGATAGAAGTATAAGCCTCCTCTACATTCAAGTAAATTTACCTGTACCAAAATTACCAAGTTTCATGTACAGGAGGGAAGACCTGTCTTTCAGGGGTTCAAACTTCCCTGGCCCTGGCCCCAAAATATGATGTTTACATAATCCCAGGGGACCCAACTTCCATCTAGGGACTGTGTTTCAGTGGCTGGCTGAGGAGTGCCTGCAACAACACAGCATGATAGTCTCTAAAAAAGAAATCTCAGTCCCTCAAGCATCTATACTTAGATATCAGGGACTAGATTGGATGCTTAATCTATTTCCTGTAGATGCTCCATCTATTTTAACTGATCAAGGTAATTGCCTAAGGGATGATACTTAACTTTCCTTCCCAATAAGAAATGTGGGAGCCATCACTATTCTTTCCTCTAACCCCACCTCTAATCTCAGCAGTCTCTTCCTTTTTGTTAGCATGCAGGAAAGCTCAGCTGAAGAAGACAAATAGCAGATGGGACTGGCTCATGACAGAAGCCTGCTGGCTTTCAATGAAGAATGATATTGGTTTATAGCTCTTGGAAGAATTTCTTACCTTCATTAGATCTCCAGCTATGACTGCCTGCACAAGTGCTGTAAGAGACAAAAGAAAGACTTCCTATTAGTTCTAAGACCTCCTTTTGAAACATTTTCAAGGTCCAGGGACCTAATTCTCAGAAAATACAATGAACATATAAGACAGGAAAGTGTGTAGAAGAACAGCATAAATGGGGCAAATTTTTGTAATTCATCGATTAGTCTTTTGCATTTTCTTCTTAGCTTCTAACCCATCCAGGCGACTTCCTATGACACATAATAACCCTGGATTTGACTTCTTTGTACTCATTATGTACCAATGGGGCAGCTAGGTGTTGCAGTGGATAAGATGCTGGTCCTGAACTTGTGAGGACCTGAGTTCAAATCTGATCTCAGACACTTATTAGCTGTGTGACCCTAAACAAGCCACTTAACCCTAACTGGCTTAAACATCAGGGGCAATCTCCAGTCATCTTGATATACATCTTGCCACTGGACCCAGATGAGAGTGAAGTTGATGATCTTGCACAGCCCTCCCTCACTTATATTCAATTCATTGTAAGTCATGACATGGTCCTCTTCCAGAATGAAGGACAAACAACAACAACAACATTATACTAATTAATAACCAGAGCTTGTCATTGTCATGCTTTCCCAGTAATGTTTCACTGACCTGGCAACCAAGGTATCAAATAGTGTGTCTAAAAAAATTCATCTCAGCTAAACGAGAATGCTAGAGACACAGAAGGGTAACAAGCACAGTGTAGTAATAGTGGTAGTAGTAGCAGTAATAGTACCTAGCATTTATAGAGCTCTTTAATGTTTCCAAAGTGCTTTGCACTGTCTTGGTTGATCCTTACGATAAATACCCCCGTGCTAATATTAGGCCTGTTTTACCCATGAAGATACTGTTAGTTACCATCCAATAGCTCTCTTTTTTGAGGCTACACTTGAGAAGATTGTCTGAAATTGATGTCTCCACTCCCCTTCCTCTTATTCACTTCTTAAGTCTTTGGGGGTATCTAGGTGGTGCAGTGGATAGCACATTGGATCTGAAGTTGGGAGGATGTAAATTTAAATCTGACCTCAGGCACTTACTAGCTATGTGACCCTGAGCAAGTCACTTAACCCCAATTGCCTTAAACATCCAGGGCCACAGATAGATAGGTAAGTAGGTAGGTAGATAGATAAATAGATAGATAGACAGATATAGATTATACATGTATATATATATGTATAAGAGAGAGAGAGAGAGAGAGAGAGAGAGAGAGAGAGAGAGATAGGTGTGAATGTGGATGTGTATGCAGACGCAGATGTAGATTGTAGATCTATCTTGCCACTAGACCCAGAAAACTCTGGAGGAGAGAGTGAGACTGGTGACTTTTCACAGCCCTGCCTCATTTAAATCCAATTCACTACAATTCACCCTGATGTCATGGTCCTCTTCGGGAATGAAGGACAAACAACAATCTTAATTCTTTACAGTCTGGCATCCAATTTCATCATTCAACTGAAATTGCACTCTCCAAAGTTATTAATGATATTTTAATTGTCAAATCTAATGGCCTTTCACAAGCCTCATCCTTTTTGACCATCCTGAAGCCTTTGACATAATTGATCACTCTCTTATCCTTGATCTACTCTTCTATTTTTTTTTTGGATACTCTCTTCTCTCTAGGTGTCTATGACATTACTTTAACCTGGTTTTCCTCCTATACATCTGACTGCTCCTCAGTCTCCTTTGCTGAATTAAGCTCCCTAATAGTGGGTTCCCCCCGGGGGTTCTGTCCCAGGTCTACTTCTCTTTTCCCTCTGTACTATTTTGCTTGGTGATCTCATCAACTCCCATGGATTCAATTATCTTTTCCATGTTAATGATTCCCAGATCTATTTATTTGCCTTAATCTCCAAATTTACCTCCAATTGACCATTGGACATACTGAATTTGGCAATCTGTAGATATCTTAAACTCAACATGTCCAAAACTTAACTCATTATCTTTTCTATCCACTTCTCAAATTCCTCATTATTATGTAGGTTATCACCCTCGTCCCAGTCACCCAGGCATGAAATCTAGGTGTCATCCCTGGCTTTTCCCTCTTTTTCACTCCCCATATCCAATCTGTTAACAAGGCATGTTGATTTTATCTTCATAATATCTCAATTATATACACACTAAATGACCCCAGGTGCAGGCCTTATCATACCTGGATGTAATAGCCTGCTTTGTGCTTCAAGTCTCATCCACTCAGCTGTCAAAATCATCTTTCCTTTAGTAAACATATCTTTTTTTGACAAGTGCTTTGTAAACCTTAAAGCGATATCTAAGTTCTAACTATTGTTATTATTGTTGCTGTTAATTATCTTATCTGCAAACTTCTTGTATCCTACTTCTTTCTTACTCTTAATAAAATTTAAGATCCTTGAGAGCAATATGTTTTTTTTTCTCTTCAGCTCCAATGCCTAGTATGTTGCCTTGCACAGAAGAGTATGTAATAAATGTTTTTTGAATTGCCTTAAACAATACTATCTACCTCAAATGGCTATGGTAAGGGAAGTGTGTTGGGAAGTTTTTGTATCCCTTAAATCATTTTGGACATGACAATGATGGTGTGACTAAGAAAAGGAAAAGCAGAAGCATTTGTCATCAGTCGCCAAGATATTATCTTAACATTTTTTAATGGAGGTTTAGGCATTGAATGCCTTTTCATTATTTTTCTTTCCCTTAATTTTTCCTCCATTTTTACTTACAGAAAACTATCACAATTGCTGCATATGTGTGTGAGAAAATGTTGATGACAGAGACAGACAGGCAACTAGATACTTTCCCATAGGCATTAAGTCTACTTACTTTTAATTTTAGTTTTTCTCTATGCAATGTTTGGGGGTGAGTACTAGTCCATTAGTCATTTCAGGACACATGGTAAAAGAAAAAAAAAGTGACATTCACTGTCCTTTCTGGGAATGTCTCAATTTAAATCATCTTTTGGCTTTTTCTTACCCCCAAGAGAATCTAGGATTTACATGATAGTAGATGACATAACAGGGAAATATAACTCCCTCTGTCTCAATATAATCCTTTGATTGAGCCATATGACAAGAAGATTGCACTTTCTCCTCCCACCTCACAGATATGCAGTCATCTCATTAGATTGGGCTCAGAGAGGTCATAGGTATAGAACTCTCCATAAGAATCTTCAAGTGTGACCTCCAATTTAGTCCTAAAAATACATTCCAGTGACAATTCTGAAGCCTGAGATGGTACCCTGCACCTGAAGATGCCCCATAATGTATCCATTCTCCTTTCTCTCCTTTCTCTCCTCTTGAACACAGTATAAGCATCTCTAATCGTCTCTATTTGATCCTACTTGCTCCCTCCTAGCCTCAGTTCTCCAAGAGACAAGCAGCA
This sequence comes from Dromiciops gliroides, assembly GCF_019393635.1. Taxonomy (NCBI): domain Eukaryota; kingdom Metazoa; phylum Chordata; class Mammalia; order Microbiotheria; family Microbiotheriidae; genus Dromiciops; species Dromiciops gliroides. Next base: position 108,378,137 of record NC_057865.1, on the reverse strand, counting down.
AATGTAATCATGAATAATTTCTGAGTGCCAAGCTTCAGTATAGGAAGGAAGAAGGGTTATTTTTAAGTTGCACACTGCCCCAGGGTGACTATTATGCAAACATTAACTGGCACAAAGCTCATTTCTCTTCTTCTGACTAATGCTATTTCCTATGAGAACTGAAGCTTTAGATTTCTTCCCAATAAAGGGGAATCTAAATTGCTCAGTATTCTACTCCAGACAACTTCTCCTGGAAAAGAAAAAAAAACCTTAAGAACAAAGAAAGAACAGGCTGTTATGATTAGAGCATTGGTTTTTTAACCATTTCTTTAATGCTTTTCTGGAGTCTGGCCTGCTACAAAACTTTCCCATAAGGCAGAAACCACATTTCACAAAGTGAAATTGTTAATGGAAGGAAGATTACTGGGCAGAGGAAACACTATGTCAGAATCTCTACTTGAGACTTGGAGAATGGGCAGTCTAGGTACAGAAGATATTGTCAAGTTTACCTGGAGAGAGCAAGGAGATAGACAAGTGTGACAGAACATCACTTTTAGAGGTTAAGGATGTTAAGATTAGCAACATTTCAGAGGTACTTTATTTCCCTTTAGGGCCTTTGCTTGAAATTCCAGGAGCTGCCACTAAGTGAAACATGATTGGTTAATTTCTATGACCAGTGGACCATTCTTTTAGTTTTTCTGCAACTATGGGTAATAGGGAAGTGATAGAAAAGTACAGGATCACTTTGATTTTCCCCTTTTATTAATAAGATATTAAAATCACAGGAAAGGCAGAATAAGAGAATTTTGGAAGTAGGAGCTATACCAGGGCTTCTTGACCTTTTTTTGTTTGTTTCATGGAGCCCCTTTTACAGTTGAGTAAAGGTGGTGAATCCTTTCTCAAAATAATGTTTTTAAATGCACAAGATTACAAAGGAAAACAACTGTACTGAAATAATGTTGTCTATATATATATATATATATATATATATATATATATATATTTTTTTTTTAGGAGAAAAACTCAAGGTCTCCAGATTAAGAACCCAGAGCTAGAAGGCACTTTGTCGATCATACAGATTTCTTAGTTGAAGAAAGTGAAACTCAGGGTGGTTGTGATTTGTTCAAAGTTACATAGCTGGTTAGTGGCAAAGTCAAGACAAATACCCAGTTTTCTTTGTTCCCAGGCTAGTGTTTTCCCCTCTACACCCAGGTGCCCTCAGATATGAGCTAATATGGAGTATTAACACTTGTACTCTTATCTATCTTTTTGTTCAGTCATGTCTGACTCTTCATGATCCCATTTGGGATTTTCTTGGCAAGAATACAGATTTGCCATTTCCTTCTCCAGCTCATTTTACAAATGAGGAAACTGAGGCAAACAGGGTTAAGTGACTTGCCCAGGGTCACACAGCTAGTGAGTGTCTAAAGCCAGATTTGAACTCAGGAAGATGAGTCTTCCTATTTGCAGGCACTGTGCAAATTTCAGAAAGGCAACATATGGCAGATCCACCCAGAAAAACATTAGCTCAGGTCCAACGTTTAGCACATACTTGGCCAAGTGACTTAACCTCTTAGTGCTAAAGACAATTATCTAAGGCTAAGAGTCAGTTATGCTGACCTGCCTGAGTGGAGGAAGTTTCCTCATTGAGGAGTTCCCTGTCTTCAAATCACAGGTCTATCCCTAGCATTATCTAGGACACTTAATCATCCTTGGTCATTCCCTCTCCCCTCATTCCTCTTGTCCAATCAGCCCCCTTCCTCTCCACCCACACTAGCAACATTCTAGTTCGACTCCTCATTATTTCTTGCCAGTTCTCACCTAAACTATTATAATAGCTTAGTCTTTCTATCTCCAGATGTTCCCCTCTCCAATCCATCCATATTCCCATAGCTGCCAAAAATGATGTTTCTAATGCACAGTTCTGACTATGTCATTATCTTGTTCAAAGTTCTGTGACTTCTGTCGGAGCCTGAATAAATCTACAAACTCCTTAGGTTGGCACAAAAAGGCCTCCACAATCTGGCTGTAAACTAGAGTATCTTTCCAAACTCATCTGATAGCACCTCTCTCTGAGCATTCCATACCCCAGTCAAAGACTATTAACTACTCTGCCATTTAAGCCTTCTCTTATGGACTGCCAGCCAAGTAAACTTACCCTCCTCCATGCCTGGAATAGACTTTCTCTCTGCTTTCCCTCTCCTCCTCAAGCAGAAGAACTCAGGGCAAGAGGGTCCAAAATTAAAATATTAAACAGAAGCCAGTATCTCATGAAGGCACACTGAATGAATGGAATAAAGTAGTGGTAGCATAATACTTAAAGTACATCCCCTTGTTGTGGCAAAGGTGTCCCCCTACTTATTTGCATGCCCTCTGATTTTTGCTATATCTTTTATCCTGGTTCCAGATATGCTTGTTCTCTTTGTTCAGTTGTTTCAGCCATGTCCAACTCTTTGTGACCCCATTTAGGGATTCTTGGCAAAGATACTGAAGTGGTATGCCATTTTCTTCTCCAGTTCATTTTACAGATGAGGAAACTGAGGAAAACAGAGTTAAGTGGCTTGCCTAGGGTCACACAGATAATAAGAGGGTCTGAGGTCAGATCTGAACTCAGGTCCTCCCGACTCTAGGCCCAGAACTCTATCCACTGTGCCACCTACCTGACCTTTGTACTCTTTATTCAAGTACTATTGCTTTGCCAATCATGTGAAGTTAAGGCTCTTGTGTTACTTATGCAGTAAGTAGCAGTGTCTGCTATGCTCCAGGTAGTTGGATATGTTGGCCAAGTCTAATGGCCTTAGGAAAATCTCTTACTGTCCCTGAGCCTCAGTTTACTCAATGATAAAATAGGCTTTTTGGACTCTTGGGTTCTTTCCTAGATAGATAAAGGATTTGGCTTTTTATCTCCACCCAAATGTGGACAAACTTTCTACTTGACATTTCCATATAATAATTATAATAGCTGGCACTTATATAACACTTAAAAGTTTTCAAAGAGTCTTACATGTACTGTCTCATTTGATCTTCACAATTCAGTGAAATAAGTGCCATTTCCATCCTCATTTTAGAAATGAGGAGACCTGAGGTTTAGAGAGGTCAAGTGACTGATCCAGGGTCACAGTGCTAATAAGTGTCTAAAGTAGGATTTTAATCTATTTCCATCCTGACTCTGAATCTGCACTCTATCTACTGAATTACTTAGCTGCCTTTTCTGTGCTTATATATATTTACTTCTCTCCTTTAGTCCTCTAAAAATAAACTAGATTGAAAAGTATACCCATATTTCAGACAGTAATAATCTGCCTCCCCCCAAATGGATGGAAACTGTTTTGGATCAAAGTAGCAAGATCTTCATTTTCCAAGGACAGGATCTGAGATAGCAGGGATGAGTGGGCCTTTATATTTAAGAAGATTATGAGTGCCTAGGTCATCTGGTCATCAGGAGACACATTACAGGCCTTATCAGTAAACTGCAGTGAATTCATCATTATTAGCCAAGGGCAGTTTGACCCAGAAAGCATATGGAGTTGGACAAAGTTTTCTTCAATAAGACCAACACAAATAAACCTCAAAAGTTAATGTAGAAGAGATCATCTCAGTGAATATACCACCACCATAACTAACCCTAGCCATATATTTTCATATTCAGGGAAGGTGAATGGGAGAAATTCCTGTATCCTAGCCTCACTTGCAAAGAGATATTGGGAAAAATAACTTGTATTTACAACCTGAGCTGTTTTAAAAGACTAATTCATTAATCTTCCTAATGCCCATGCAAGGCAGATGGCAGCTGGATGTGGAGAAAAGCTAAGTGATTAGTTTCAGGTCATAGAACAGGACTAAGAAGTATCATGACTCTCATACCAATGAAGCACAGTAAAGGGAAAGTGTTGGATTTGGAGACAGGACCAGGATTCCATTGTATAATCTTGGGTAAGTCAGATAACCCCTCTGGACCCCATTTTCCTCATCTGTACAATGAGAAAGTTGGGAAAGATAACTTCTATGGATGCTTCTAGCTCTGAAACTATGATATCAACTTTTTTCTCATTTCATTATTAAAAGATTTAGCAAGTTAAATATAGGCTTAAAACATAAAACTAAAGTGCATGTTAACTTGAATTTGAGTTTATTTGTCTACTACCTGTTCACTACTCAATTATATTCAGTCACATCCAACTCTTTCTGTGTGCCAACTTCTTGGCAAAGACACTGTAGTGGTTTGCCATTTCTCTCTCTACCTGATTTTACAGATGAGGAACTGAGGCAAACAGATTTAAGTGACTTGCCTAGGCTCATACAGCAACTAAAGGTCTGAGGCCAGATTTGAATTTAGGTCCTTTGGACTACAGGGTCAGCACTCTATCCACTGTGCCACTAGCTGCCTTATCTCATACTTAGGCAGTAACATTTATTGAGTATCCATTGAGTGCCGAGATCTGAAGAACATATGGTAAAGAGATATAAAATTAGATGAATAAAACCAAAAGAAATAAAAAGAATAATCAAAACATTTCATGCAGAGTAATATGCTAATAAAACCATCACAAGAGAAATACAGAAATACCTTCAAAATATAAAATAAATGAACTATCAGAAGACCACAGAGATCTTAAAAACCCTCATCTCAGAAACAAAAATAGAGCCAGCATTAATGAATTATCAAAATAAAAACTTCTGATCCTGGTGGATTCACAGTAGGCATTTTAAAGAACAATACATTTTTTAAAAGTGAATAGTACCTATATTTCACAAACTATTCTCAAAAATTGAGAAAGAAAGTACCCCACTATAATTCTATCAGACAAATATAGTTCTACTACCTAAAGCTGGGAAGGCTAAAACACAGAAGAAACGTTATAGACCAATATTATTAATGAAGATCGACTCACTTAAAAAAAAATCCTGTCAGATTACAGTGATTTATCCAAGAAATTATTCATTATGACCTAGTGAAATTCATACTAGAAATGCCAGGATGGTTCAACATTGGGAAAACGAACAACATAACTAATCATATTAAAACTAAAACATCCAAAACCACATGATTATCTCAATAGTTGCAGGGGAGAAAACCCTTTGACAAAGAACAGCATTCATTAATGCTAAAAACCCTTCAAACTAAAAACATGGTAGGACTTTTACTGTCCTACAAAACATCTGTCTAAAATGAAAAGAAAGAATCATATGCAGTGGAAATATACTAATTACCTTTACAAATAAATATGGGAGCGAAGCAAGGATGCCCATTCTCCCTACAATTATTCAATTTAGTTCTGGAAATTCTAACAAAAGCAATAAGATAAGAGAATTAAAGATATAAAGATAGGAAAAGAGACACCAAAGCTACCCCTATTTTCTAATAATATGATAATATACTTTGAAAATCCTGGGGAACCAGTAAAGATACTAATTGAGACAATAGCTTCAGCAAAATTGTAGGCTAAAAAATGAACTCTTAAAAACCACCAGCATTTTTGTATAATAATAACAAAAATCAGGGGCAGCTAGGTGGCCCAGTGGATAGAGCACCAGCCCTGGATTCAGGAGGACCTGAGTTCAAATACGGCCTCAGACACTTAACACTTACTAGCTGTGGGACTCTGGGCAAGTCACTTAACCCCAATTGCCTCACCAAAATAATAATAATAATTATTATTATAATTATTATAATTATTATTATTATAACAAAAATCCAAGAAGCAGTAATAGAAAGAAAAATCCCATTCTAGATAATTTCAAAATGAATAAAATATCTGGGCATCAACCTACCAAAGCACACAAAAGACATATATATATATATATATATATATATATATATATATATATCCCCTATTACAAAGAGTTCCTTAAAGAAATAAAGAACAACTTAAATAGCTGGAAGAATATACAGTTTGCATGGCTAGGCTATAATAATATCTAATAATACCAACATTTACATAGAAATTATTACATACCAGGCATTGTGCTGAACACTATAATTATTATTTCATTTTATCCTCACAAAAAAACCTGGAAAACAGGTACTATTATCTTGATTTTACAAATAAGGAAATTGAGTCAAACGTAAGTTAAGTGATTTACTCAGAATCACTCAGCTAGTAAGTGTCTAAGGATTTGAACAGTTCTCAAAAGAAGAGTTGCAAAGTAGTCACAACCACAAGACAGATTGCTCCAAATGACTAATAAGAAAAATGCAAATTAAAACATCCCTGAGGTTTTACCTAACACTGTGCAAATTGGCAAAGATGGGCAAAAATGGCAATAATCAATGATGGAGGGGTTATGAGATGATAAGTACACTAATACATTGTTGGTGGAGCTAGAAAGCAATTTGCAAGTATTAAAAATAAAGTGCCTAAAACAACTAATCTCTTTAAACCAGAAATTCCATTGCTGGGCACATATCCCAAGGAAGCCATGGATAAGAAGAAAATCCCCATATACAGCAACATAGTTATAGCAGCACTTTTTGTGATAGAAAAGAATTGGAAACAACATAATAATAGCCAAAAATTATATAATGCTTACTATGTGCCAGACACTGGGCTAAGTGCTTTACAATTATTATCTCATTTGATCTTCGTAACACTCTTTGAGGTAGATACTATTATTATCTTCATTTTGCAGATCAAATGAACATGAACAATAAGGGAATTTGTTTTACCTGAGTGTGCATATTTGGCATGAAGATGTGTTTTTCTTTTCTCTCTCTTTTAAATTGGGACCAATGAGAGGGAGAAAAAAACTGACTGCTCATACATTAAAAAAGAAAAATTTTAAAATGAAAAAGAGAAAATGAGTAACTGCTATGAAAATGTGGGGGAAAACTTGAGCAGGGAAAGGTGCCTTGCAGTTGATCTCTAGGAATCCTGTATCCGCTACTTCTTATCATCCACCTAAATGGTTCAATATTTGAAAACGTCTGTGATTTTCTTAGTTTGCTGATGTCTTCCATCAATACAGATTATAGCCCCCTCTACCTCTTAGTAATCAATCTTCCTGAATTTATTTGAGCCAAAGTAAATGACTTCCTATTGGTCAACCATCTGGTAAGGAGTTCCCCCCCCACGCCCCAAATTTAGCTAAGCTTGACTCAAGAAGACAGTGTGGTACTAGGTTTGCAATTGAAGCCTTAATAGGACCTGGCAGAGTTTGCCCTCTGCTGGCGTAGACTTGGAAAACCCAGGGTCCTTCTGCATGAGTCATGAGAGCACCATCTCCCACCTTAAATTCTTCCTCCCCTCAAATTTTTAAAAACAAAGGAGCAAACAACTCTGCTGCCTTTGTGGAATTTAAAGGATACAATAGTGGCCAGGAATCACTTTGAGATGATCAGTACCCTATTTCCTAAAGGCGAATTTGGCCTTAGATACCTGGCAGTGATGAAGTAAGTTAACCAGTCAGTCAACAAGCATTTATTAAGCATTTACTATGAGCTTACACTATCCTAAGTACTGGGTTACAAAAAAGGCAAAAACTTTCCCTGTCCTCAAGGAGCTTACATTCTAATGGGGGAGATAGCATGCAAATAAAGAAGTACCTGCAAGATATAAAGAGGGTATATGGAAGGTAATTTCTGAGGGGAAGGCACCAGAACCTGGGAGGAGTGGGAAAGGCCTAAAAACGATGAACTTTGAACCGATTCTGAAAGCAAACTAGAGAAACAAAGAGGTAGAGGTGAGGAGGTGGAATATTCTCAGCATGGGGCATAATCAGTGCAAAGGCACATATGTATGAGAAATAATGAGTGGGTCAGTGGAGCTGGATGGTAGAGTACCTGAAGGGGAGTAAAGTGGAAGAGACTGCAAAGGTAGGAAGGGACCAAGAATAAACAACTTTAAATGTTAAATAGTGTATGTTCAATCCTGTCTTGGAGGTAATGGAGAGCCACAGGAGTTTAATGAGTAAGAAGATGAGATGGTCAGACCCATATTTAAGAAAAACCACTTTGGCAATGAGGAAAAGATGGATTGCAGGGGAGAGATACTCGAGGAAAGGAGAACAATCAGAAGGTTATTGCAATAGTCTAGACAAGAGGCAATGAAGGTCTGAACTAGAACGCAGCTGTGTGAGTAGAAAGAAGGGGACATATACAGATGTGAAGGTAGAAATAACAAGATTTAGCAACTGGTTAGAAGATATAGGAGGCATCTAGGTGGCACAGTGGTTAAAGCACCAGCCCTGGATTCAGGAGGACCTGAGTTCAAATCTAGCCTCAAACACACACCTGACACTTACTAGCTGTGTGACCCTGGGCAAATCACTTAACCCTCATTCCCCACCCCCAAAAAAAAAGATATACAGGGTGGGTGAGAGTGAAAAGTTATGAGAGGCAAATGGGGAAGATAGTGATGTCCTCAATAATAACAATAGGAAAGTTGAGAAGGGAGAATTTTTTTTGGGGGGGGGGGGGAATAACTGTTTCCAATATCTCAGATTAGATGAGGGCAGATTCTGGTTTGGTTAGCGGAAAGGCCATATTTTCAAAGATACCAAGGAAAAGCTCCAACTCGGTTGTGAAATAAGACATGGCCTAGAGATACCATCAAGCTGAGTACATTATCAGAGGCCCAGAGAATATAATAACAGAAACAGTACCATTTGGGCTGACATCTTTACTGTATTGTAAAACTCCATTCTTTCTGTCTTTCTTTTTTAATGCACAAGCTGGAGTAATTAATGTCACTTTCCAAAGTGATAGAGTGGAGGAAAATGTCACTGGACTTAGGGGGAATGTGGATGGGAGGATTTGGGCGGCTCCCAAGGCAATTTATCAACATGCAGCATGGCTTTGCTTTGGCTAGAAGAGAACTGCAGGCAGCATAATTAAACAATGATGTGTTCTGTTTTGTTTTTAAGGCAAACTAACTGTTTGGAAAGCTGCCTGCAGCATTTACTCATTTATAAAACTGATTTCCTCTCTTTTCACAAAGTGTTAGTTGCTGGAGTTTGCTGATAGTCCCATGGTTTGCCACCTCAAGAAGAACTGAATGTAGGGTATTCCATGTTAAGAAACCCATGCAAACAAGTTGAATGTGAAACTCCTCTAGGAGTATAAGTTTCCCATATGTTTTCCCCCAAGCTGCAGATGACATTTCCAGTTATTCACTCATTTCATTGTCAAAACATTCCTGCCCTTAATCAAATCATCCCTACCATTCTCTCAAGAAAGGATGTATTAATTGATTACTTTATTGTTCCACTTACCATCTTTCTGATTTATGACTTCCCAGACCACATAACTCCCTTCCCTGGACAATACTTACCTATCTGTATCTTCCTCACTAAAATGTAAGCTAATGGAAGACAGGAACTATCTTTCTTTTGTATTTGTATCTCCATTGCTTAGCACAGAGCTTGGTACATGGTAGAATCTTAATAAATGTTTTTCATCTATCCATACATATACAAATACAAATACATATACATATACACATACACATACATATACACATACATACATTTAGGAGAACTTAGCAAATCAACTGAATTCTAGTTCTGTCATCCCTAAGTGTCACAGCAATTAGAGTAGAATCTCCTATCTATTTATTTGACTCTTTTTTCTTAGTTGTTTATATCTCCTCCAGTGAAATTATAAGTTCCAAGAGGATAGAGGCTATGTGCTCTTTCTAGTACCTATCACCGTGTTTTGCTTATAGTAGGTATGTAATAATTGTTTGTTGACTTGAACTGAATTATTGTAGTTTGAGTAAACCCAGGAATGGTTGCTGGAATTAGGCGAGCAATTCTGTCTTCAGCTGGTGGTTAACCCCCCCAAAATGTGCTTGGCCCCTATTAATGCATGAAACATTAAAAACCTCATATAGCAATGAAAATGGGGCCTATTGTATCCATTCAGCTCTCAGTAAAAGTCTTCCCAAAAGTGACTAATACATTGAAATAGTTTGATAAGATCAGGACAAGTGTTAGACAAAGGGGGTGGCAGTCTGAGTACTGAGATTTGAAGGCTGATACAAACAACTGCCTGCCTCCAAAATGCTCCTTCCTGTCAGCTTGCCATACTGTCTTCCTCTTTCAATTTGTTCTATAGGGGAAGGAAGGGAAATCAGTATTTGTTAAGCATCTCCTATGTCCCATGCACAGTGTTAAGTGCTTGACAAAGTGTTTGGCCTTGTTGAATGTCCCTTCAATAGAATCATTCTATCAGGTTACTAAGTTGGGGTACTGTCTCCAGAAAAGCACTGTTAATATGAGTATAAAACTTTGAGCCCAAAAGCACTTTAGAGGTTTTAGAGTCTAACCTCTTTATCAAACAATAATCAATCCCCAAGAATTTATTAAGCACATATTATGTGGTAGGCACTGTGGTAAGTGCTGGAGATTCAAAAAAGCACAAAAAGTTCTTGCCCTCAGAGAGCTTATGTGCTGGTGGGGAAGATCATATTATTTACATATCAGAACATAGAAAAGGGAAGTGATTTGCCCAAGATCTCACATTTGGTAGAGCCAAAATTTGAACTCAGGTCTTCAAATCTACTATGTAAAACTATATCATACATAAGAAAGGAAGGTCCTAGTTTAGGGAATAAAGGATCTTTCTTTTCTCATCCCCTCCCAGTACTATAGATTAGCTGGTATACAGGTTGGAAGACAAAGAAATACAGAAAAGGCAGGTTTCCTTGCAAGTAGAAAAGAAAGAAGTAATATAGCACTAGGTCTTGGGTGGCCACTGAGGATGAGGTCAGGCAGGATACACCATAAAAGTTGGAAGCACCCAGGATAGACATCAAAAGGTAATGTGGTGGGGCAGCTAGGTGGCTCAGTGGATGGAGCACTGGCCCTGGAGTCAGGAGTACCTGAGTTCAAATCTGGCCTCAGACACTTAACACTTACTAGCTGTGTGACCCTGGGCAAGTCACTTGATCCCAATTGCCTCACTAAAAAAAAAAAAAAAAGATTAAAAAAAAAAAAAGGTAATGTGGTGCTATAAACCAACTGCCTAATTTATTATGTTTCCCTATGTTTTTTCCCTATCAACTACAGTAACTACTGGGTGAAAGAATTAATGAAAATGAAAGTACCTGCCATTTGGCAAGGAAAAATGTGTGACAACTACAAGTAGGCTGGGCTGAAGAAATGGCCAAAGATCCATGGCTACATAACTTGAGGTACACAATGCCTTGCTAAGGACTGCTGAAGAATGATGCACGTAGAAAAGGCAATTTTATTTGTAGCACTTGGGATATGGGGTAACTCTTCCCATGCAGTAGTTGTGAGTCAGATAGAGTCACAACAGCACTGAGCTCAGCAAGGGGCAGCTACAGGCAAAAATCAATAAGCTAATCTTGTGTGAGTACAATGTGGAAGAAACACCTAGTACTGCATAAATGAACAAAAAAGTATTAATCATTCATAGCAGAAGAATGACTGAAGGACAGTGCAATTTAATCCCAACTTCTCTTTCACACTGATATTGATAGATATCAAGAAAAAATCACTTTTTCCAAACATAGCAAGTCTATATTCCCAAACCTCATAATTCTCTGAAGTAATTGACATAGTTGACCATCTACTTCTTCTTGGTATTTCTTTCCCCAGTCCTTGGGCTTCCACAATAATTTCTCTTCTTAGATTTCCTCCTATCTCTAAGACTCCTTTGATGGTTTTATGCATGGATAGCCATCAAAGGTCTGGCCTCAGTCCTCTTTATTCTCTCTGCCTTGACAATCTCATATAAGCCTATAACACAAATACTCATCTTTATATAGAGGAACCCCAAATCTATATTTCCAGCCCCTAATTTCTCCAACTATTTCCAACTGAAAATATCTCTACCCAGATATCCTCCTGTCACACCAAACTGAACATGTGCATAATTTGAATTTCTCTTCTCAATAAAACATGCCACTGCTTCCCAGTTTCCCTATTTCTTTTAATGGTATCACAATCTTCTCAGTTACCCTGACTCTACATTACAGTCATCTTTAATTCCTCTCTCTTCCTGATATGCTGTATTCAATAAGTTTCCAAATCCTGTTCCTGAAATCGAAATACTATCTGCAGTGTCTACCTCTTCCTCTCCATTTACATCAATGCTACCCTGCTTCAGGCCCTTATTATCTCTCACCTGGACTATTCTAATAGCCTCTGAATTAGTCATCTTGCCTCCAGTCTCTCCTCTCTTCTCTTCAATTCATCTTTCACGAAGCTGCCAAAATAATCTTCCTAATGAGTAGGTCTGATACTGTTCAAAAATACTACCCAAAATCCTTCAGTGGTATTTATAAAATAGCAACTCAGCCAGATATTTGAGGCCCTTCATAATCTGGTTTTGACCTACTGTTCTAGCATTCTAACATGTGATTTTTCTTCATATGCTCTGTTTAAGTCAGATTGAACTATGAGCTGTTCTTCAAGCTCAACCGGTCTCCTCCCCCTCCATTCATTCCCAAAGGAATTCCTCATGCCTGGAACACAGTCCCCTTCATACCTCTACTCATTGAAATTTTTCTTCCTTCAAGGCCCAGATTAAATATTTTACTCTCCAAGAAGCCTTCCCCAATATCAACAGCTGAAAATTATCTCTGACTTCTCAAAAATTTTGTTAATTATTTCTCTCCTTTGACTTTATCACATTCTTCTTTATATCACATTCATTTTTGCTAGATTATAAGATCCTTGAAAACAAGGACCATATTATGTTTCATAGCAGGTAATTAAATATTTGTTGAATTGAATTTAACATTCAAAGACTTATACAAAACAGTGTGTCTTTAAAGTAAACCCAAGACTTATTTTCAAAAAGCAGAGTTACATAGTTACGATTGTACCTGGAATTAGGATTTTCTTACCTACCTTAATTGACAACCTCTTTTTACTAAGGCAATGACAAGTATTTTCCCCAAATGGAATTTTTATTGGCCAGAGGAAGGGGGAAAGGAGGTGCTTATGTTGTAATAATGATATTATTTTAGTCCAAGTCTTCTCTGAGGTCAAAGAACATGTGAAAATGAGGACAGAGATGAGTTTAATGGAATAACTTCTTTCCACAGATAAAATACACATCTTTCCATGATTGGTTTTCAAAAGACTGACCTTTTAAAAAAATGACAAAATAGGAGGGTTGGCATTAGTTATGACATAAAGAGTGGGAGGATGTGGGATTAGCTGAAAGCGTAAGAATAAACTCCTACAACTTTCTGCCTGTGGTCAGTAGAAAGTCTTTTTTTCTAGGAAGAAAATTAGCTCTGAATTCTTAGCATCCCCCCTCCCCCCCAAAAGAATGTTACCACTACTTTCCCCCTCTACCCTCCAAAGAATGGAACCCTGGAGGCTTGTTAGAACTCTGTGTGTGTATATGTATGTGTGTGTGTGTGTATGTGTGTGTGTGTATGTGTGTGTGTGTGTATGCATGTGTATGAATGTGCATGCTGTGAGGCTTTGTAAGGAAATCTATTTTATCAGTACTTTGATAACTACACTCCCTTAAATGAGTCCCAAGATGCATGTGCCTTATTCCAGAGTGATCACTTAGAGATCTTCACAGTTTTAATAAAAAAAATCCATACTTAAAATCTCTATTTGCCAACACCACATACATGAGGAATTTTGAAAGAGATATGCAGTGAGTATGTGCTAGGCTAGGATGATGATAGAAAATCGGGCAAAGTCCCTTATTTATTAGGCCTAGTAAATGTCTGAGCAAGATTTGTGTAGGATCTCTGTGTCTAACCACTGGTTGCCCCAAAAGTCTGAGTGAAGGTTTAAACTACTAAAGCTTACTTACTAGTATGTACTTATATGTGTACAAGTTACCTCCCATTAGAATATAAGCTCTTTGAGGACAGGGAGGGACTGTTTCACATTTTTCTGCTTAGTATAGTGCATAGCACATGCTTAGTGCTTTATAAATGCTTGTTGATTAATTGGCCAATTCTCACCCTGATGAATTTCCTCTGTCAGCTTTGTATAAAACTTATTTTTTAAAAAAATCTAAATGTTGATATATTTTGATTTGATGTCACCTTTATTTCTGAATTTATTCTACCCCTACCCATTGAGGCATTCCTTGTAAAAAGTCATAAAAAGAGAAGGAAAATAAAGGAGTTTAGCAAAACTAACACTTAGATCAACTAATTCTGAAAATAACATTCTAATACTACAGAACATCATTCATCAAAGAAACCCTCTGATTATTTACACAATAAAATTTTCTGGACACAGTGACATAGTAAGTTTTAAACCAGAATTGTTAGGAGGAGATGGACATATGAGGATGTGGAAAAGGATGGAGTCAATAAAGCTGTGAAAATGAGACTAGAACTGCCTTACTTTAGTCACTTATTCCCAGGTCTGCTTCTCTTAAGTATAGGAAATAGATTTGTTTTCTTATTCCTGATATACCCTTGAGAAAAGGAGATATAAATAACAAAGCCCCAACAACAAAAATGTGAGATGTGGTATATCATGCTCTCTGATTAGAGTGCAGAGAATAGGGAGCAATGGTTGAGTATGAAGACAATTTGAATTATTTAGTTAAACATTGGGGATCTATAATTAGTTATTTCTAATCATTGTTTTCACCATACTCAAGAATTCCCCTGTCTTTTCAAAAGGTGTGGTGAATTGTTGCAAAAAAACAAAACCGAAAACCTATCCAGAGCAATATTAATATGAATTCACTGAGGGACAATAAGTGTCTCATAGGAAGGATTTTAGAGCTGGAGGCAGATCATTAGTTCGATTCATAAGATGAGGAAAAAATAATGGGTAACAGTGGCACTTCTCTATGGTAATACAGGCAGAGAGAGTGCTCTGGGTATGACTAGATACTGAGTTTCCTAATTTCAGTCTTCATCCTTCCAACATACCAGGTTGCTTTCCTATACAAAACTTCTGAAAGGATGTTGGGTGGAAGAAGGGGCTATCTCATAATCAAAGCACAAAGCATGGTTTATTGTCAGGTCTTCACAGAGCTTGTGACTCAGAGGGCTGGATTCTAGACCAAGTGTATTAGTATCTTTGAAATCCCAAATGTTATTGCAGCAGGACCAAAATCTAAAAGTAGCTCCATCATTGTGTCCCCTATTATCATGTTACAAATTGCCTGCCTTATGGTTTTATTTTGCACATCACTGTGCTGTGGAGGTGACTTGACATGGAGTGAATTCTTATGACTAACAGGTCTGGGAAACAGCAAGAGATGGATGCCTGCTTCAGACACCCCAGGGGTAAGGCAAGCACATCATTAGTGCTTTCTGATTCAGCACTCCATTTCAAAGACACCTGTGAAATGCCTTTTACTTTCCAAGTGACAGGGGACCCTGATGGCAAGGAAGGCTGCAGCTACACTGGCATTAGCACAGGTGATTGAGGTAGGAGAGAAATTTTGAGGAGTTGAAAAGCAATCTAATCAAAGTAAGCAGAGAAACAGAGAATGAGAAGCTGGGGGATGAGGTGGGGGGTGAGGGCTCAGCAGATTAGGTCTAGAGATCCATGCACTGACCTCAATTCAAAGAACAGCTAAAATGAAGGGGTAATAGGAAATGTATGAGACATTTATGTCAGTATCATAAATCATTAACAGGCATATCTTTAGACAAGGAATATGACACAATGCAATGTTTCTACTGGGATTTCTTTTCTTTTCTTTTTTTTTTGGGGGGGGGGTGGGGGAAAGGATAAAACATGGCAGGTTTTCCTAAGTCTTCAACTGTACTAAATAAACTGAAAGACTAGACGTGTTGCTGTTTCCTTAGTCTACAGAGAAACTAATTTCCCAGGTCAGAGAAGGTAGTTTATTTTTATTTTTTTAGGATATAGGAGAGTGAATTTACTTATAGTGTAGTGAACAAACAAACAAACAAAAACAACTTTCTATTTGGTTCAGGAAAAATTCCATCTATGTCGATCAGTCATAGCACCATGGGGCCAAGAGCCCTCCCTCTCTTCCACATTCTTCATCAGAACCTTGATGATGTTCTACAGATCTTAGCCTATGAACAGGAGCCTAGATGCTCCAAGCCTACTTTATGTGTAATATTATCCTGACCTGAATCCAATTACACCATTGTTTTCTTAGAGAAGCAGTTTGGCATAACAGTTGTTGCTGTTCAGTAGTGTCTGACTCTTCATGATGTGGTTTGCTATTTCCTTCTCTAGCTCATTTTACAAATGAAGAAACTGAGGCAAACAGGGTTAAGTGACTTGCTTAGTGTCACACAGATAATAATTGTATGAGTGGGATTTGAAAACAGGTTTTCCTGACTCCAGGCCTGACCCTCTAGGCCATGGTATAGCAGAGTCCTGGAACTGGAATCAGTTGCCACAGATACTTCACTGTGTGACATTGGGCAAGTCATGCCACCTCTCTGAGTCTGTCTCCTCATCTGTAAAATGAGAATAACTGCACTTATCTCAGTGAGTTATCAAGAATCAAATCAGATCACATAGATCCCTTTGTAAACCTTCAAGTACTATGTAAATATTTGTTGTTTTTATTAATAGTATTATTAGTCATTGCTATACTCCTTTTCCCAGTATCGGCTCTCTTCTTACCCTGAAACATCAAAGTTCTCCATTTAAAATTGAAACTCAATAATTTCTATTACAGAAGACTGTTTTTCTTTCCCTTCTTTTAACTAATCATATGCTTTGCAAGCAAAAATGGTTCTGTGCACCCCTGATCTTTGATGCTAACTTTCTTCTTCCTCTGCCCATAGTTAGGCTCTGCTTTCTCAATGGTAAAATGAAAGGTTATACTAATTTATACTGAAGGTCCTTTCCCACTCAAATCTTATGTATATTGCATGCACTTATTATAATATCTAGGTTTTTCTCTGCTAATGGGAGTTAGTTATAGAAATGCAGAATGACAAACTGTCACATTTTTAGAACTTTCAGAAAATTAAAATTTAATCTTTAACATTGAATTATGTGGGGGCAGCTAGGTGGTGCAATGGATAAAGCACAGGCCCTGAAGTCAGGAGGACCTGAGTTCAAATCCAGCCTCAGACACTTGACACTTACTAGCTGCGTGACCCAGGGCAAGTCACTTAACCCTCACTGCCCCACAAAACAAAACACACACACACACACACACACCAAAACAAAACAAAAATCCCAACAACATTGGATTTTGCGAAAACTCTTATAGTTAGCCTAGGGACCATGAAATTCAGATGGAGGTAACACTGATAGTGCTAAGTCAATAATAAGAATTGAACTCCTAGTTCTACCATTTTTTCTGTGTCTAACCACAGTTAAATGGCTTACTTTACCTTAGTGCTTCACTTGTAAAAAAAGAAAGAATAGGAGAGGTAACCTTGCACAGAGGATTGAAAGCTTTGTCAGGAAGACCTGAGATCAATAAATTCCTGCCTCTGACACACACGATCCTGGGCAAGAAATGTCACCTCTCATTTTTCCTGGTAATTCTAAGGCAGTAGATTACATAAAAATGCTGAACTGCTTTGGTGGAGGAAGACTCATCATGGGGAGATTCCCCACACTGATGAAATACCAGATCTAGTATAGAAAATAAAAAGAAATGGAAAGAACAAGACTATTGCATACTTCTCCAATAATACAAGGCATATAAAAAAGAGGCTATTTTGATTACAGAAATCGTGATGACTAGAAATGAAATGGTTAGACATGATTAAAGAAGCCAATTCAAAATGTTATATGACAGCTAATTAGTTACTGTAAACTTGTTGAAAATGAGACAAATATAAAAATGGAAGAGGATCAATGAAAAATATTGATAATAATGATGATAGAAAAACTATTCTCTCCAAGGAGAAATGAAAAAGGGAAATAGTATCCACCAAATTTTAAGAAGATTCAGATTAATAAAATTCTTTTACATTAGCTACTTAATATATGTTTTGAAAAAGCAGAATTGAATTAAATGAAAAATGTTCAAAGTCAAATAATGTAGCAGTTGGGGAGCCTGTTATTTTTGTGATAGTGTTGTTTCAACTAGTCACACAAATCAGTTACAGCAATTATCAACCCTGCAGTGCAACTGCAAAGAAACACTTTAATGCAATGTTCCTGTGCAATTAATGAAACAGGTATTTCCTTTCTAGCAATTTTGTATCCTGTTGTGGTCCAAAACAGTGACCCCCAGAAACCTTACACTTAGGAAAAAAGCCAATTCCATTTTGTGTTGTGAATGGAGTATAAGAAGGGAAAAGGAGAAAGTTCATTCTAAAAGCCATTCACAAGACCATGGGGATCAAGAGTCCTACAGACTTGGAAATTCCTTGGAAAGAACTTTGGGTGGCTGAACACCATTTTGAAAAATTGTTTCACTCCAAGAGTGGAAAGGTGCTAAGTAACAGGTAGAACACATTTGGTGATGTTTGTTGCCTGATCCCTCATGTTCCAAAGGAACAGATAAATGGTTTGACTGCATCAGCAGAAACAGGCTGAAGAATCATTATCACATTGACAATCCTAAGTCATAGGCTGGGTGCCATCTACTCCAAATCCCTCATTTGTACAACTGAGGTACAGGGAGATTAGGTGACTTGCACGAGGCTACATAGGGTAGGAAGTAAAAAAGGCAGGAACTGACCACAGGTTCTCTGACGCCAAATTCAGTGCTCTTTACACTATATAAAGGAGAGGGCAAGTTTGTGGAGGACAGAGAAAATACTTCCTTGTGTCCTGTTCAATGTAGCCAAATATGGATGTGTTGAAGTCTGGGAAAACTGGTCTAATATTTAACAAGCTTTCTGTGCCCTGGCTCCACGTGCTCCTCCTGCCTCATACCCCTTTCCTTCTTTCTAGATCATTTTTGTTCCCCCTTCTCCATGGAATTATCTATAATTAGGGTCTTCTAAGCTCCATGACTTCTAGTCATCTAGCTTATTGGCTTTTACCTGCCTGTGACCAGAAGAGTAGAAAACCAGTCAGAACTTTCTGAAGACCTGGAGCTGCTCAGGAGGATCTTGGCAATAGACTAAGCCCTAGAAGCATATTCTTGTGAGAGGTTCCTGGATTCTCTTTACTTGAAAGATCATTACACCTAATGATCTATAGTCTTGTCTCTTTTTGCCCTTGCCCTTCCCCATTTGGAAATAGCAGCCCCACTGCCCTTGCCCAAGTTTGGGAGGTCAGTCTTTGCTCCAGTATAGAGAATTTGCAGACTACCCTAAATTGGAGGTGTCAGTTACTACCCTGGTTTAGAGGAAGGTGGGACATGCTCCCATAGTATCCTTCCCCTGTGATCCCTACTTCCCTCTTCATGCTAACTTGGGTATTTAAGGTTAAGTCACTTCTTCCCATAAACATGTTAAATAAAAGTGTTTTGGGGCCTATATTTTTAGTCTCTGCAATGGACTCCAATAGAATGTTAAATACATGTTTATCACTGAATGATGGAAGACCAAAGCTGCTAAAAGCAAATGGTCTACCTAATCTTTCTCCTGGTTATCACCAAAACATAATTAAATCCAGCAAATATTTACTGTGGGCCAACAGGATACTGAGCACTGTGCTAGATGTGGAGGGAGGTGGAGAGGGTTACAAAGTTGAGATAAGATATGTATACTGCCTTAATGGAAGTAGCATGGTAGCAAGATAAGACCACAGATAGTGAAACATAATAGCATATGCTAAGGGCTAGGAAGATGTGCAAAACAAATTCCCTTTTGAAGTCTGAATGGAAGGTCATTGCTTAAAGGGATGAAGAAAGGTTCCATGGCACACTGACATTTGAGTTGGGCATTAAAGAGAGGTAGGGACAATGAGTGATGATGGGCAGGTTTCTACATTAGTGAAAAGGAGATGGCAAGGTGCATGACTGTCTTCAGAGAGTAGCCTGCTTGGCTGGGGCAGAGATCTTAGAGGGGAATGGTAAAACAAGGTAATGCCAAATGGTGGAGGGCCTTAATTGACGGTTCAGGCAGGCAATTCTGCTGTGCCTTGCACAGTGTGAGCTATGCAATTAAGATTTGCTTCATGAAGCCTCCTAACAAGATAACATAATTTATGAAAATGAAAAAAAAAAATGAAGAAAAAGACCTGATCTCCTTATTGAACTTAATGGGCTCTCTTCTGCATACTGGAATAGCTGACAAAGACTACATGAAGGTGAGAATAGGCAGGTTTTTCTCCACACCCAATCTGATTCTTAAAGTTTATGACCCTCCACAGGGATCATGTTTTCATTACATATGTATCTCTTAGAATGTCTAGCACAGTGTTTTGCTTTCTCATAATAGGTGTTCGATACAAATTGTTAAATAGCTTGATTTGAATGTCTGAAATTACCAGGATTAGATGTATTCCTTAGAGGGGAAGCTAGGTGGCACAGTGGATAAAGCACTGCCCCTGGATTCAGGAGGACCTGAGTTCCAATCTGACCTCAGACACTTGACAGTTACTAGCTGTGTAACCCTAGGAAAATCACATAATCCCCATTGCCCCACCAAAAAACAAACAAACAGATGTATTCCTTAGAGTAATTATAGGTCACTATTAAAATCTAAGTATTGTACCTAAGGAATAAAAGGCTCTTGACCTGAGAAGGTTCTTACTTGGGGTCCTTAAATAATATGTAAAAAGTTATTATAACACATATACGTGTATATTACTATTAACATATATTATTATATAAAACTACTTGTTGTTGTTATTGTTGAGTCATTCGGTCATGTTTGACTTCATGAGCCCATGAACCATACAGTCCATGGGGTTTTCTTGGCAAAGATACTGGAGTGGTTTGCCCTTTCTTCCTCGAGTGGATTAAGGCAAACAGAGGTTAAGTGATTTGCCCAGGGGTCAACCAGCTAGTAAGTGTCTGGGGCCAGATTTGAACTCAGGTTTTCCTGACTCTAGGCTCAGCACTCTATCCACAGAGCCATCTGGCACACGTGTGTGTGTGTGTGTGTGTGTGTGTGTGTGTGTGTGTGTGTGTAAACTATAATTTGATGTAATTAGTCTGAAGGTTAGTGCCTACTCCCTAATATTATCACCAATTTATCCTATACATTTTTTGTTTGCACATAGTTGTTTGTTGAATGTTGGATTTAACAACAATCCCATTAGAACTGGAGCTCATGGAGAGCAGGGATTTTTCTTTTAATTTTCTTTATATCCCAAATACTTAGTACAGTGCCTAGCACATAAGAAATGCTTAAAAAATGCTTGTTGACTTGATTCGACTTGTTGAGAATAGTTCAGAGGATTTACAAGAAGTCTATAACATATAAAAAAGTGGCTAATAAAGGGGGACCCGTGGGGGCAGCTAGGTGGCGCAGTGGATAGAGCACCGGCCCTGGAGTCAGGAGTACCTGAGTTCAAATCTGGCCTCGGGCACTTAACACTTACTAGCTGTGTGACCCTGGGCAAGTCACTTAACCTCAATTGCCTCACTAAAAAAAAAAAAAAAAGAAAGAAAGAAAGGGGGACCCTAAGGAAACAGAACAGAGACTCCTATCATTCTAAGGTTCTAGAGGTTTAATCAAATTTCAAAGGGAGAAATGACCTCAGTACACACAAGGATCTAGGGCTCAGGACAGCCTCAGCACAAGGGGCACTTGGAATTGATAGTAAATGATGGGAGAGTACCTAAATGGAAAGTGGGAAGAAGGCAATGACATGGGTTAATGTTCCAATTTTGTATAGAGACCAACCTGCTTAACCTCCTTAGAAAACTACAGCCTGGTCCGACTTCATACCAACTGCCAGTTCATGACATTTCTAAACAATAACATATTTTATCATTGTAGATATATTATGACACTCAGGTGAGCCATGTGACTTCAAATTCCCAATGGAGGAACTCCCCCAAAATACATTCTGGATTATCTGGTAGTTATGTTAACAAATTATTTGTTGTCAAACCATCTTTCAGTTCAGATCTTTGGAACTACTAAATCTAATTTTAAAAATTAGACCTATTTGTCAAAACAGTTTAGCTCATCATCCTAACAGTATAAACACTTCTCATCTGGAATTTTCTTCTAAAAATTGGACACTAATGTTCATAGAATCCCACTTCATAAATCCCAAAATGTTACAGCCAGAAGAGGCTTTAGAGAATCTCAATCTCAACCTTCCTCTCAAAAGGTTTTACCTTGATAGATGAGGAAAGCAAAGTTCAGGGTTTGAGTTACTTGTCTAAAGTCACACAGGAATTGGGTGTGTATAAAGCAAGAAAAAGAAGGAAAAAAAAAACTTAGTTTGGCCATTCTGCTAAAGAAAATAAATTTAATAAAATGGGGTTTAGCCACACTCACAATAAATTAATCTAGACTGAATTTATTAAAGAAATACTGAAACTTGTAAACTGTAAAATACAGGTTTCCATCTTTGTGGCCTTTCCTCCCCACCCCAGTCCCCAGCTCTGTCTCTTTCCATTAGTGGAAAGCCAATGTGAGACCAACTTTACAACTTTTAATCCTACATCAATGTTGGGGGGAAAAAAAAGATTCTTACCTTGATCTTCTGAAGAGACTGGCGACCTAGAAAGAGATAATAAAGCTTGATAAATCTTTCATAAATAATGGTGATCACAATAAGTATAATATAGTACTGGCATTAGTTGTTTTTTTTTTCCTTTTTGTTCTTTTAGTCATGAATGAATATATGGCAGGACTCCTAACAGGGAAAGGGGCGTTTACTACTTGGCTGCTCCCAGACTTTGTAGTACCAATGATCTACCTGGGGTTAGAAAAGAGGGGTAGAATCAAAGAACCTGCCTGGAGGAAAAGAAGACAAGGGAATTAGGGCTTGGGGCATGGGAACTCTAGAAGAATTCGCTATTATAGCAAATCCAATTTAATGCTCACAACCATAAAATCTGAGAGCCATTTAGAGAAGAGCTCACATACTTTAGGAAGTTGGAAGAAGTCTTACACTGTAAGGAGGCAGCCTGGCATAGAGAAGAAAGAATGGGGAGACCTGGGTTCAAGTCCTGTCTCAAGTCAATTAACTTCTTAGTGCCCCAGGCAATAGTGGAAAGAGCAATGACTCTGGAGGTAGTGGACCTGAATCCCATATGTGATGTTTATTACTTTTGTGTCCTTGTGCAAATTAATTAGCCATTCTGGGCCTCAGATTCTTTTTCTTTTTTTTTTTTTTTCCAGGTGGGGCAATGAGGGTTAATGACTTGCCTAGAATTACAGCTAGGAAGTATCAAGTGTCTGAGGCTGGATTTGAACTCAGATTTTCCTGAATACAAGGCTGGTACTTTATCCACTGTGCTACCTTGCTGCCCCTGGGCCTCAGATTCTTAATATTTAAATTCAAAAATCAGAATTAGATAGGATCTGAGTTCCTGTCCAGTTCTCTATCTATGACCCTAGTTACTGAGAAGCTTTGAATCAGTGGTAGAAATTTCTATAGCAAGAGTTCTCTATACCAAGGAAATCAGAGCTCCAAATGCTATATATGTATTTACACAAAAATGTATATAGCACATTATTCATAGAGGAATTGCAATTTTACATGTTATTTTCCTAATAATAACCCCATGGGGATGGGTAATACAACTACTATTACTCCCATTTTTTTAGATGAAAAAATTGAGGTTTGACTAAAAAAAAAATTGTCAAAGGTCACACAGATTCTAAGTTATAGATCTGGGATCTAAATCACCATCTTCTGACTCTAAGTCTACTGTCTTAACACAATACCATGTGGTCTCTCATATAAACAAGAATTCCTGGAACTAAAGCTTTGAAAGGAACCTGAAGAAGTTATCCTTTCTATCCTCCAGTGTCCGGAAAAGTTAACTTATCTCTCAGCTATGAAACTATGCACTGGCCCAGAAGCCCACAGTCTAGGAGAAATTGGGGCAGGCCTGCTGAGAAACAGGCAGCAGATATAAGGGAGAGGTCATTCACTTTGACCCCCGCCACCTCATTTCCTTAGTTCCATTTTTCATGGCAATCATTTGGGAGGGAACTCTGAGCAGAACTGTGTGCTTGTGTTCTCTTAGCTTATAAGAATCTGGAGGAGATAGGATCAGCTATGGAGAGAGGGAGAAAAGAGGTCCAAAAGAAACATAGATTATGATTATAAAATTTATTTTGGAAGGTTGTGTATTAAACTATCTCAGGCAGAGGAGATCACAGATTCAAATATATGTGTAAATATACTTGTGTACATATATGAATATGTATGTACACACACACACACACGTGAGGATCCAGGGCACCTCAGTAACTAGGGTCATAGATGGAGACCTGGATGGGATCTTAGATGCTATTTAGTTAACCTCCTCATTATACAGATGAACAAACTGAGGCCTAGAGAGGTTAAGTAAATTGCCCAAGGACATAAGAGTAGTGAGCATAAAATATGGGATTTGAACCTAGGTTATTGACTCCAAAGTCAACATATATATATGTATATGTATATGTATATATATAGATAGAGAGATAGATGCACACACATCATCAATATAAGTACTTGCTCTATAAAGCAAACTGCAACCCACTCATATTTCTCATCCTATGCAAACTCTTATTATCTCCTAAATCCCACACAGGGAATCCATCCAATGTTAATTTTACATTCTGTGGCAAGCACTGGCCATCCATTAGTTATCTTTTGGTTTTGTAATGTGACTAGACTTTTATTTAGCTAATTTGAATTTGTTTGCATGTATTTTCTTTATTATGTACATAGTTATAAGTATACTTATTTTCCCCCCTTAGAATTTATACTCCTTGTGAATGATTTCATTTTTTTGTACTTATTTCTCCAGTGCTCCAAATAAAACTTAGTAACTCCTTGTTGATTGATACATTTTTTTTCCTGCTCTAATCCTTAATGCTACTTCTCTGGAAAAATTTCCTCATTTGCAATGTATGAAATGGGTGGCATTCTGTTTTGACTCCCATTTGGCTCTCTATTGACCTTTGTATGATTCTTGACTTCATGTTGTAACAATTGGAATGACACCACCTGCTGGAGACTTACTGTAGAAGAGTTCCGCCCATGAAGCGAAGGTCTTTGAGGGCAAGACCAGGAGTCTTTTCTTTGGCGTCAGGAAGTGACGCGGGCTAGTGGGAGGAGGAAGGAAGAGACTGGCGCTCAGGCTCACTCTTTTCCTTTGGACTCTGGTGGAGAGCGGAGCTAGAAATGTGCTCTCCCTTTAATAGATAGGAATCTAGGACTTTCTCTCTCTTTACCAAATTCTTATTCTCCTTAATAAATGCTTAAAAGTCTAACTCTTGCTAAAGCTTATAATTTATTGGCGACCACTCATTAGATATTTTAGACAGTTTAGTTAAAATTTTAGCCCTTAACAATGTCTTCAGAAACTGTGATATTCCCTTACTTGCTACCATGTGACATCTGCAGAAGAACCCTAGTGTTACAAAGATATGCCCAAAGCTCTCTGATGAAAATAATTGCCTAAGAATTAGGATTGAACAAATGGAAGCCAGTAACTTTATGAGAAACCAAGATACAATAAAGCAAATCCAAAGGAATAAAAAAATAGAGGGCAATGTAAAATATCTTCTGGGAAAAACTGCCGACCTGGAAAATAGGTCCAGGAGAGATAATTTGAAAATTATTGGTCTATCTGAAAACCATGAACAAGGAAAGAGCTTAGACACCATCTTCCAAGATATTCTCAGGGAAAATTGCCCTGAAATTCTAGAAGAAGAAGCTAAAATAGAAATTGAAAGAATCCACCGATCACCTCCAGAAAGAGATCCCAAAAAGAAAACTCCTAGGAATATTATAGCCAAATTCCAGAGCTCTCAGGTCAAGGAGAAAATATTGCAAGCTGCCAAAAAGAAAGAATTCAAGTACTGTGGAGCCCCAGTCAGGATAGCACAAGATCTAGCAGCTTCTACATTAAAGGACCGGAGGGCATGGAATATGATATTCCAAAGGGCAAAGGAAATGGGATTACAACCAAGAATCACCTACCCAGCAAAACTCAGCATAATCTTTCAGTGGAAAAAAATGGGACTTTAATGAAAAAGAAGACTTTCAGATATTTGTGATGAAAAGACCTGAACTGAATGGCAAATTTGACTTTCAAATACAAGACCCTAGAGAACTATAAAAAAAAATCGGAGCTGGGGGACATACCTGGGGTCATACAGTGGACGACTGTCTTGTGTCTGAGGCTGGGTTTTGGCTGGGATCCCCCTGGGTCCAGGGGTGATTATTTGTCCACTGTGTCACTTAGCTAGATGATAATATCATTAGGGTTAAACTGAGGGGTGAAGGGAATTCACTGGGGGAGGTGGAAGGGCAGAAGTGAAATCCTACCTGAAAGTAACAGGAAAAAGCTTATGGAGTAGGAGAAGAGATGGGAGAGAAGCAGGGCAGTAAATGAATTTTACACTCATCAGAAAAGGCTCAAAGATCTTAAACTCCTCAGAACTGCCTCAAGGAGGGACTAATAGACACTCCCAACTGGATGGAGTAATCCATTTAATCTGGGCAGTAAATGAGCCTAACACTCATCAAAATTGGCTCAAAGATCTCAATCTCATTAGAATTGGCTCAAGGAGGGAATAATGTACACACTCAATTGGGTGGAGTAATCTCTATAACCCTGCAGGAAAATAGGAGGGGAAAGGGATAAAGGGGGGGGGGGGGCAAAAGAAGGAAGGGCAGAGTGGGAGATGGGACAGACAGAGGCAAATCCCTTTTGAAGAGTGATAGGATGAAAGAAGATGGATAATAGAATAAATATCATGGGGAAGGAAATAGGATGGAAGGGAAACAGTTAACAATAGTAATCATGAAAAAGAGAAAAGGGGGAAAATTGTACAAAAAATATTTATAGCAACTCTTGGTGGAGGCTAAGAATTGAGAATCAAGGGAATGTCCATCAATTGAGGAATGATGGAAAAGCTGTGCTACATGATTGTAGTGGAATGGTCTTTTGCTACAGGAAATGACAAACAGGATGATCCCCGAAAAACCTTGAAAGACTAATGAACTTCGTTGTATAGTGAAGTGAGCAGAGCTGAGAGGACACTGTGCATAGTGACAGCAGTATGGTTCAATGAGTAATTGTGAATGACTTAACTACTCTCAGCAGTGCAATGACAATCCCAAGGAACTAATGAGGAAGCTTACTATGCACCCCTATAGAAAGAACTGATAAAAAGAACACTTGTGGATTGTACATATATAACCTGATTGTGATCTTGTGGAGGGGGGAGGAAAGGGAGGGAAGGAGAAAAATTTAGAACTCTAAATCTTATGAAAATGAATGTTGAAAACTACCCTTACATGTAAATGGAAAATAAAAATAAATGTTTGTTGAAAGATAAAAAAAACCCAAAAAACAAAAAAAAGATATGCCCGCAGCTAGGTGGCACATTGGATAAAGCACCGGCCCTGGATTCAGGAGTACCTGAGTTCAAATCTGGCCTCAGACACTTGACACTTACTAGCTGTGCGACCCTGGACAAGTCACTTAACTCCCATTGCCCTGTACCCCCCCCCCAAAAAAAAAGATATGACTTTGTTTCAGGTAGACACTTGGGGTCATGAAAAAAACATACTATATCATGCTGACTATCTGAAAACAGAAACTATTGTTTTTGGCTTTGTGTCTCTAGTCCTTAATACCTTAAAGATGCTTAATAAATGGGTGTTTAATTTATGGGTTCATGTGGATGTTGGTTCTTTAGATAAGAGGTGTCAAACACACGGCCTGTGGATGCAGCCTACAACCTTCTCAAGAGCAACCCAAATTAGATGAAAATGTAATTGGGAAATATTTAAGGAAAATGTAAATACAATAAAATATACATAATGCTACATTTTAAAATTGTCAATATATAGTCCACAAGGATCCTTATGTATGGGTTAGTGGCCATTTGAGTTTGACACCACTACTTTAGACACTTAGAAACTAGGGAAACCATAACAATCTTGTAAGCAAATGGGCTGAATAGAGCTTTTTGTTCAATGATGATGAAAGACAGAGCAAGAGTATATTGGAGAGGGGCGGAGCCAAGATGGCGGAGAGGAAGCAGCAAGCTGCCTGAGCTCTCCTTCTGTTCCCTCAAAACGAACATTAAATCAAGCCTCTGGACGGATTCTGAAACTACAGAACCTGCAAAGAGACAGAGAGACACAGTCCTCCAACCAGAGATAATTTAGAAGACTTCAGGAAAAGGTCGGTCTGACTCGGGCAAAAGGGAGGCCCAGCGCAGGGCAGCAACCCAGCGCCGAGGGGGTCGGGGCAAGTCAGCAGGAGCTGCGGGCCACAGCCGAACAACTGAGGCTCCCGGAACCTGGTTCAAAAAATCTGGTGGCCAAGAAGGACAGTGGAAAAACCTACCTGCACCGGCCGAGAGGGCCACGAATGGCGGGATCAGATGCCAGGGTCTGGCGCCTGGCTGGCGGAGCACAATCAGACAGGAAGTGCAGGGCGGGGGATCTCCACACACCATAAAGGCCTCAGAGTAAAAGCCCGGTCACACAGCACCTATACACCTGCACAAGAAGCCCCAAACAGGGACCCTGGTGCCCCCAGAGCAGACCTCAACTTAAAGAATAAATAAATAAGCTGCAATAATGAGTAAGAAGCAAAAAAGAGCCCTCTCCATTGAGAGCTTCTGTATCAATAGGGAAGAAGCCAACACAAACTCAGATGAGGACAATAGCCTCAAATTGTCTACATCTGAAGCGTCACAAGGGAAGGTGAATTGGTCGCAAGAACAAAATCCTTCCTGGAAGAGCTCAAAAAGGATTTTAAAAATCAATTGCAAGAGGTAGAAGAAAAAATGGGGAGATAAATGAAAGCAAAACAAAAAAACTATGAAAAAAGAATCAGCAGCTTGGAAAAGGAAGCTGAAGAAAACAAAGCCTTAAAAAATTCATTTGGCCAAATGGAAAAAAAACTGCATAATCTCACTGAAGTAAACAATACCTTAAAAAATTCACTTAGCCAAATGGAAAAAAAGGTGCATAATCTCACTGAAGAAAACAATGCCTTAAAAATTAAAGTGGGACAGTTGGAAGATAAGGAATCCATGAGACACCAAGAATCAGTCAAGCAGAATAAAAAAAATGAAAAAATAGAAGAAAATGTGAAGAGTATATTGGAGAGAAGTCGTTTGTGTGTGGGGGGGGGGTGAAGAGTGAAGAATGTAAAAGAATTTCTCATCAATAGATATGACATTTGCTCTGGATTCAGTGAGTCATCATCTTAATGTCACATCACATAATGTTGCTATTGCTATAATATTAACAAACCTATATTAGCATCTAGCAAGAGACTGGATTT
This sequence comes from Dromiciops gliroides, assembly GCF_019393635.1. Taxonomy (NCBI): domain Eukaryota; kingdom Metazoa; phylum Chordata; class Mammalia; order Microbiotheria; family Microbiotheriidae; genus Dromiciops; species Dromiciops gliroides. The sequence goes on along the minus strand of NC_057865.1, from coordinate 108,348,958 downwards.
CCATTGCTCAAAAAGAGCAGGTTAGAGACCTGTCCACCCCCAACCACATTCTTATGTCCCTCCCTAAAGGCTATACTAAGAAAAGCTGCCTCTACTTCCAATCCCTACCCTTATTTATACTCTTGTTAAACTTTCTATTTTTTTTTTGTTTTAATTTTTTGCCACAAGGTACTCTTAAAACTGCTTAAGCAACAAAAATATCCCATAAAGTGAAAACACCTGGAAGAGGCCAGGGAAAACAAAGAGATAAAAGTGGCTGGAAAAGAAGGGAAGATCTGGCTCCTTACATTATATATGGCACTGAATACCTTGAAGCCAGTTAACTTTCTTCTTCCTGATATAGTTTACCATGATGGGAAGTTGGAAGAATCTCGAAAAGCAGGGTCTTCACTTTTGAAGATGGAACAGGACTTCTCTGCATACTTCTCTGCTTATTCTTATGGAGGGTAAAATCTCAAAGGGAGGGATGTTTAGGAGTGGCTTCATTTTTTCAGGCTAGACTAGCTCTATGAATCCATGCCAATTTCAAAGATGATTCCATGTGTTCAAAGTTGAGCACAAAGACGGATCTTTCCAAGCATCTATACCCTATATGGCACATAGTAGAGTGTCTCTTAAATGTTTAGTGAATTCATTAATGAAGTATTTGTGATTAATTTCCCACAAAGGCTATAAACAAGAAAGAGAAATCAAATGTGTGTCTCTCAAATTATTCAAGTGAAGAAGCAAGCAGTAGGACAGAATTTTTTCTCTGTAAAATTAAAAGCAAAGGATTATCATTCAGTCTGAAAAATGCCAGATGGTCCCTTTAATGTCCCAGAGGGATGTATTCTGGACTGCATCTAGCAACTAGGAGAGAACTATCAATTTCAGAGTTTTGGCAAATGGTATGGCATGCTTCTATGTTGAATGTCTTCCACACTCTAATGACTGGTGGAATGTGGGCCCAGATGCAGCACTTCAAACCTCACTCTGCCTTTTACCTTTAACCGAAGATGGATGACACATGGAAGAGACTACCAAGGGATGTGGATCAGGCACCATTTCTACAAATGCACATGGGATTTGGAGCAAGAGAGAGACCAGTCATAGAATGAAAAAAGAAAAAGTTCCCTGCAAAGGTGGATTGGACTCTGCCACAAAATATTCTCTAATTGAACTACTCAGGAATCAATGTCCTATCCCCTAAGAGTGATCATTTCATAGGATCACAGAATAATAGATTTATAACTGGAAGAGAACTAAGAGGCCACTTAATCCAACCCTTTTATTTTATAGGTAAGGAAAGTAAGGTAGAGAGGGTCCAGTATTTAACCCTCTTTTCTATTTTCTCTGTTTTCTTGAAAAGTCATCTACCCACAGTGTCTTTCTCACCTCTATTAGAGTGATCTTCAGCTCTGATATCTCTCCCAGTTTTTAGTTCCACGTTTCTGACTGCTTAGAGGAAATATCTACTTGGCTGTCCCACTGTTAACACAAATACAACACATCTAATGTTGAGCTCACACTCATTCCTTAAAATATGGCTCTTGATTTTCGTATTTCTACCAAGGGCATTGTCCTTCTTCCCTGGTTTTATCCAGTCTTGAGTACTTGGAAACAACTGAAATTGGTCCATAGCCATTTTGATAAGCCTGAAGTCTAAATTTTAACAAAAGCTGGGTAAAAAGAAATATTGGGAAATACAGCATATCTTGACTTTTGGTAATGCCTTTTTTATTCTGTCTGGCCTTTTATTCTCATTCTTTAACTAGAAAGTATGGATTTGATAACCCTGGATATTTGGGACTAACAAACTCATGGTAAACAAACAAAATAAAACAAAACAAAACAAAACCTTGAGGTAAAACCTCAGTTCTCTGACTTTCTGCCTATCCTCATCCTACAGTATATCTGTTGGATATATAAAGGAAGAAATTCCATTTGCAAGAAAACTCTCTAAAGTATACTCTAATTCTGGCACTCTAAGATTCCTTTAGGGAAAAAAAATCAACTACAAAAATAGAAGGCTAGAATGGTTTCACATAATCACTGCAGAACAAGACTTGATGGTCATAGACAACCATAGATAGGCTCAATATAAACCACCAACTTATTGACCATCTTAATATAAAATAATGAGGCTTGTTTTCATTTACAGTTTATAAAATCAGTTTCATTACTCTATAATAAGACAATATATATAAAAGGAATACAGCACACAAAAATGCAGGTCAATCCCACTTGCTAAGCAATTATTGAGCCTTATTTATTTATTTTTTAATGCTCTATTTGAAACTTACATATTGGTATAGGGAAGCTTTAGAGAAGGTAGTAATAAAATAATATTAATTTACATTGATCTTGTATAATCTGATTTGCTCTACCATGAAACACAGGCCTACCAGTGTCACAGGAAGAACTTTTTAGTCCACATCTAGGTAATAGCTGTATTATTGCTTTCCCCTCACACCCCTTCATTCAATAAACCCTTAAATCCTGATATGCCCACACCCCCATTAGAGACAAGCATGTACCTTTCCAAATGAAGTCATTAGATAGAGAAAAGGTTATAGGTAGGTGTGGGGTTTGGGTTTTTTTTCTTTTTTTTTCCTTTTTTCTTTTTTTAGGAAACGGAACTAGAGTCAGCAAATAGTTAAGTGGGGGGCTTTGGGGAAGAAAGAGGATTATGTAGGTGCACAGATAACACAGAGGTAGGAAGTAGAAGATTTAAGGATAAAATTTAAGGATGTGAATCTATCAGTAAAGTAAAAACTCAGGTTAGGGAGAACTGGGGAATAGTCATGGTTCCACCTTCATTATCCCAAGATGAGATAATACATTAGATCAGTACCTTCTCTGTGAGATTAATTTATCATAGGTCAAAGGATGTAGAGTTCCAAGAGATCTTAGAGACCATAAAATCCAACTCCCTCATTTTACAGATGAGGAAACTAAAGGCCAGAGAATAACTTGTCCAAGGTCACATAGGGAGTCAGCAACTTAGGAATCAAGCAAGATTCTCTGGTTTTAAATCTAGTGCTCTTTTCAATATACCATTATTATATTAGCTCTTGCAAAAATCACATCCTTAGGGAATGGAATACAGGAAAGGTAACCCCATTAGTGAGGTTGGAGGAGGAAAACACTGCCCTGAAGTAAAAATATGCACAATGCCAGCTCTTTGAAGAGGAAGAGGACTCCACTGTGAGGGTTGGGGAAGGGAGGTGGGCATGGAAAGGAGGTTGTGTTTGATAACATGTAGGTCCATTGTTTTAAATGTTACTCTGCTTTTATCCAATCTAATTAAATTGGGGCTCATTTGGAACTTGAAGGGGAGTGAATGACTAAGGCAACATTCTGAGCCTGGGAAAGTAAAGCCATGTCCAGTATGTGGAGGCAGAGCCAGATGAGTCTTTGTCATAAATGACACACATTCTTAGGTAAAGAGCCTGAGGAGATAGGAGGGTAGAGTGATTAATAGCTAGGTGCCCCAGGGTCCTTCTTGCCAATTGACAAGCCCCAGACCTCACCACTGTTACAATAATAATAGCTGGCATTTATATAGGATTTTAAAACACAATTTCATTTGATCTATAGAACCAGGGCTCAATTTTTAACTTTTGAAAGCAAGGGGGGTGGGGGGAGGTGTCACAATATATTGATCAGTTCTTTGGGCCTGAGGACAGAGCAATCCACCTAGCTTCCTACCAGCACATTCTGAATCTATTCAGCCAAATAGGTGCATTATTCATGAAGACAAAGGCCCCAAGAGAAGGGGTGTGCTTCTTTGTAACATAGCTTTGAAAAATATCAATAATCCTGGCACTGAAACAGTTGGCATTGTGACTATTTAAAGCAGACTGGTTACTATTTCAGACCTCAGTCTGAGTGTACTGCCTTGCCGTCAGTTTTATTTGTGATACATGCTTCTTTTTGGTGATAGCCAAGCTCTAAATCTGTTCGCACTGAAAGAATTTCTGTTACTAGAATAAAACTATCCCACTTTTTAGAAAGAGCTCAGCATCGCTTCCTTGGTTTTCTGGATTTAACTTTTTTTTTTCTCTATGTTTAGTTTTAATCCAAGAATACTCAGATGCTGCATAATTTAGCACTGTTCCCTCAGGTTTTGTTATAAAAGGTTCTATACAATATCCATCCTTGGAGATTTTAAAGAAGAGGACAAATATCCATATATTTATTCAAGTTTAGATGCAATCTTGCCTGGAGTCCAGGGATGAACTAAATGATGCCTGGTGATCATGCCTATCATTCGTCTTTCTCTTCTTCAGAAGCACCCCTATAAGCAATTTGGAACTATGCCCAAAGAGCTATGGGGCTGTACATACCCTTTGACCCAGTAATACCACTACCAGATTTGTACCCCACAGAGATCATAAAAAAAGGGAAAGGACCCACATGTACAAAAATATTTCTAGCGGTTCTCTTTGTGATAACAAAGAATTGGAAACCAAGGGAATGTTCATCAATTGGGAATGACTGAACAAGTTATGGTATATGAATCTAATGGAATATTATTGTGCTGTTAAGAAATAATGAGCAGGCAGATTTGGAACTCAAAAGCTTATAAAAACAATTGTTGAAAACTATCTTTACATGTAACTGGAAAATAATAAAATACTTTTAAGATTAAAAAAAAATTTCAAGGGGAAAAAAATGAATCAATGTATAGTGCCACAATCTAGGAATAGAAAAACTAGGGCAAAGTAGTCACCCTGAAGTACAGCCCAAAATGGTTTCAGAAAAAGCATTGTAGGAACAAGCCAAGAAGCTACTACTGTACCAGGGGTCAAATTCTTCTTTGGGCCAGACTCATCAAGAGCAAAGCTGCAGCTAACCCATTCCTTTCAGCTCCATGGTTATAACTGAAGTTGGAAGTTTATGAGCTAATTCAATATATTTATAAAAACTTAAAGTGGGATTAAAGACCCCCTCCATTTTCTAGATGCAGGCACTATTCCTATGAAAGTAGATTCTAGAGGAAGGTAGAAGTAATGGCAAATAAGAAATAGATATGCTGGAAACTGGCAAAAGTGTCAAAAAATGGAAATAGTAAATAATGGAGGGACTGTGAGAAGACAGGAATATCAACACATTGTTGGTGGAGTGGTAAATTGGGCCATTTTGTAAAGAAATTTGAAATCATGCTAAGAAAGTAATTAAAATGACTATGCCTATTCACTTTGAGATTTAACCTTTAGGCATATTCCAAGGGGGTCAAAGACAGAAGAGAAGGTTCAACATACTAAGAAATATTCATGGCAGTCATTTTTAGGTTATCAAAGAACTGGAAACAAGTATGTGTATATACTCACAATTTCGGAATGGCCACATTGCTATACATGAATGTATTGTATTAAGGACTGACAAGTAAAAATGGAAAGGTACTACATATTTACTTTTCTTTTCTTTTTGTTGTTTTTTTTTTTTGGCAGGGCAATGAGGGTTAAGTGACTTGCCCAGGGTCACACAGCTAGTAAGTGTCAAGTGTTTGAGTATTTGAACTTAGGTCCTCCTGAATCCAGGGTCAGTGCTTTATCCACTGTGCCACCTAGCTACCCCCCCCCCCCCGCCCTGGTAATACATATTTAATGGAACATAATGCATTATTGTTGTTGTTGTTTTTCCTTCCTTCTCAAGGACTATGACATTGGGGTAATATCATGACTTGCAATGAATGGGATTTAAGTGAGGGAAGGCTGTGCAAAGTCACCAACCTCATTCTCTCCTCCAGATCCATTTGGGTCCAATGACAAGATATACATCAGGACAACTAGAGATGGCCCTAGATGTTTAACGCAATTGGAGTTAAGTGACTTGCCAAGGGTCATACAGCTAGTAAGTGTTTGAGGTCAGATTTTAACTCAGGTCCTCCAAACTTCAGGCCTGGTGCTCAATCCTGCTCAAGACAACTTAGAAGGTTAGAAAGATCTGTGACATAGAGGTGGAGAATGGCCCAGGGCCCACATGGATGAAATGCTAGTGGTGGTAGTAGGTTGTACTGACAAGCAGCAGTAGCTTTGAGAACTCTCAAGTCAGAGAGAGTACAGAGATCTAGTGACTGGTCAGGAAGAGATTAAATTGGACCACTGCACTAGAACTGGGCACTGGACCAGATGGGATTTGGCAACTCCATTGGTTAGACCTATTTTTGGGTCAGAGTTCAGAAAGGAGCTCTTTTGGTCAAGAGGGAGCAGTAGCACCTGTTATACCAAGAGAACACTCTCAAGGAATTAAGGGCCCCTCCTGGGTAAGTACCAGAATACAGGCCAGTAGAGCAGTGACCATACCTCTCCCCAGAACATCCCACCCTGGAAAAATAAAAAAATGTTTAAACCCTCAGAACTAGCTTTGAAAACAGTAGTGTGAAAAGCCCTGAACCTAAGAGTGTACCACTCTACCCACTATGCCAGGAAGAGAGCCCATGAATAACATAAAGTTCTAAATCAAGAAATAGGGTAGAATAATAAGCAAACAACAAAAAAACAAACTTCATATAAAGCTAATATGTTGACAAGGATGATCAGGACACAAATTCAGAAGAAGAAAATGAAGTCAAAACACCTACAAGCAAAGACTCAAAGCGGGAAAAATGTAATTTGGACACAAGCCCAACATGATTTCTTAGAAGAGCTAAAAATTATTTTCAAAAGCATATGAGTGATAGAGGAAAAAATAGGTAAAGAAATGAAAGCAAAGAGAAAAATTATGAAATGACAACAGCTTGTTAAAAATAAAGAAGCATTAAAATACCGAAGAAAATAATCTTCAAAAAATTGAATTTGCGGGGCAGCTAGGTGGTGCAGTAGATAGAGCACTGGCCCTGGAGCCAGGAGTACCTGAGTTCAAATCCGGACTCAGACACCTTACCACTTTCTAGCTGTGTGACCCTGGGCAAGTCACTTAACCCCAATGCCTCACTAAAAATTGAATTTTCCAAATAAAATTGGTACAGGAAAAGAAGCTGATCATAGTGTCTTCTCATCCCCTTTTCTAGAAGGAAATTTCTGGGGCCTGGGCAGAGACTAAGGATGGCCACAAAACATCAAAATCCTCTAGAATTGTTAGTTGTATTAGACTTGTATTCATAGTTCCTCTGTGCAAGCTTATGAATGGAATGAGAAGAGCCCCTGGTGTCTAAGAACTGAGAGTGTGAGAGAGCCAGTGGGAGTTTTAACTGGCTGATAGACTGCTCCTTCTCTGCCCTGCCCTTCCCTTGTCTGCTTTGGAAGGATGCTGGAATCACTGTGCAGATGGCAGACCATGGAACGTTGGTAGGCATGAGGTGGAAACTGTCACTCTGATCCTAATAAATACATCAAAGAGGTCACCACCCAACAATCTACTATGTCTGAAAGAGATAAAGGAACCCCCACAATATTGCCCTTGTCTCCATAAGCAGGACAGAATTTTTGCTATCTTACTCTATTATGGCACTGATTGAAGAGCCAGTGGTAGAGCAAGACCCATGGGACATATCTAACTTTGAGAAATCAGGGTTTGAATGGTTAGAGAAAGATATGATAAGGAAAATAATTGCTGTCTTACAAGGGTTCCTAACAGTGGTTCTCCTCCAGGGATTTCTATATTTTTTCTGTGCTACTTGAATATTCTCAGTAGTGCTTTCTAGCTGGTTGAAAGAAAAATGGCTAAGGAGATTTTAGGTGATGTTTCAGTGTTGAACAACACCATGGCTGCCTTGGTGATTGGTGTGCTGATGACTGTCATGGTGCAGAGATTCAGCACATCTACATCTATCATCACTAGCCTTAGTGTCCTCTTCACTCTTTACAGTAAAGGCAGCAATTCCCACTATCATGGGAGTCAATCTTGGGATTTTGATCACCAATACAATGGTGGTCCTTATGCAAGTTGGAGAAAGAGATTAATTTAGGAGGGATTTTGCAGAAGTTATTGTCCATGATTTTTTAAACTAATTATCAGTGCTCATTCTGCTAGCCTACAGAGATGATCACAGGATACCTCTACCTCTTCACCAAGGTCATATAGAAATCCTTTTATATCAAGAATGGAGATGAAGCCTCCACACTCCTGAAAGTCATCACAGATTCCTTCACAAAACTCATCAAGCAGCTGGATAAAAAAAAAGTCATAAAAGAAATTGCTGCAGGAAATGAGGCAGCAAAAAACCAGGAGACTGATAAAGATGGTGTAAAACTTTAAAAAATGTGACTTTAAGGGGCAGCTAGGTGGCGCAGTGGATAAAGCACCGGCCCTGGATTCAGGAGGACCTGAGTTCAAATCTGGCCTCAGACACTTGACACTTACTAGCTGTGTGACCCTGGACAAGTCACTTAACCCCCATTGCCCCGCAAAAAAAAAAGTGACTTTAAGCAATGTTTACCCCTCTCTCACCAGAAAAATTGTGTCTCTCAATCTCTGCCAACATCAACCTTTCAGATCTGAGTATTGGACTCATTCTTCTAATCCTCTCTTTGTTGGTAATGTGCAACTAGTTTGTCAAGATCCTTAACTCTGTACTCAAGAGACAACTTGCTGCAGTGATGAAGAATACTATCAGTACAGATTTCTTCTTTCCTGGCTGGTAGGCTACCTCATCATTCTTGTTGGAGATAGGATGATCTTTATAGTTCTTTCTATGCTCACCTCTGCAGTCACTCCAGTTTGGTATTTGTGTGAATAGACTTGAGAGAGCTTACCCTTTAACCTTGGACGCCAGCATTAGTATAACACCACTAACATCCTGGCTGCATTAGTTAGCCCTGGAAATAAATTACAAAATTCATTCTATGTTGCTTTATTCCATTTCTTTATCAACCCCTCTGGGGTCCTTCTGTGACACACAATCTCATTTGTGTGCCTGCTGATCTGTCTCACCAAGAACCTACTGTTGGTTAGCCATCTGCTACCTGATAATCTGCTTTTTCCTCAGCCCACTGGTGATTTTTGGCCTTACCCTGACAGGTTATCCCCTGCTGGTAAAAATAGGGGCACCCACCCTATTGCTGTTATTCCTGGTGCTAGTGATGTGGGTCCTCCAAGTCTGCCACCCTGAAGTTCTACCTAAGAAGCTGCAAATCTGGGGATTATTGCCCCTTGGGATGTGCTCCCTGTATCCCGGGATGGGCTGGTATCTTTCCTCATGGAAAATGCTGTCATCAACTGTTGCTCCTATTCCCACATCTACTGTTGGGTATGGTACCTACTGTGTGGATGCCCCTACAGATGCCACTGCAATAAGTGCTACAAACTGGACAAAGATCAGCAAAAGGCCAAGGAAATCCCCATAAAGGTCTCCAGAGTCTAAGAAGAAAGTAGAGTCATAAGTAACAAGTACTAGCCTGGGACCCAGGTATGGGAGGAAGGTCAAGTGGGGTGAGAAAGCCCATGCATTCTAGTACTTTGGATGCCATATTTTTGCCTTTCACAGGCCCTCCTTTTAAGTCAAAACAATTTCATTTGTATTTCTACTAGCCACATACATCTCTTTCTTCTAACACACTCTCTCCAATACTTCCATCTCATTCTAATTAAGTAGACTCTACCAACAAATTCCTAGCTCCAAAGAATATGTAGGAAAGGAGAATATAGGTTGAAGAAGAAGAAAAATGATCCCATTCCCCAATCCTTTGTCATCCATTTGGAGTCATATGGCACCTTACCCTGACTTTTCATTATGTATGTAACTCTATTTATATGTACATAACTCTTCCAAGATAGATACTGATATAGTCGATATTTATAGTCAATGAATCGTAAAGCTTTTTTTCACAAGTTATACAGTAAATAATATGAATGAGTCTGATTTAATATTTATTACCTTTGAAAAAAAGAAAATATTTATCCATGAAATTTATGTCTATATTTATATCTATGTGTATATATGGAGCCAACATAAGCATGAACATTTCTATATTTTGTTGTATCTTTTAAATTAATCCATACCACACTATAAATATAGAAGTTAAATGCCTCATTGTTCCCATTTGCACTCTGTATAGCTTTTTCCAGATGGATTATTCATGTGACCTGGGCACATGGTATGACTTACATTTTTGGAAAGGAAGAAATAATAAATGATATTCAACTCTCCCCCCCAAAAAAAGAAAAAGAGGTATAAAATGTCACTGATGAAAGTAACTCCTTAAAAAATAGAATTGGCCAAAAGGAAAAAGAGGTACAAATGCTCACTGAAGACAGTAATTACTGAAAAATTAAAATTCAACAAGTGGAAGCTAAAGCCTCCATGAGACATCATGAAACAATAAGACAAAGTAAGAAAGTGAAAAAAAAAAAAGAACAAAATGTGAAATACCTCAGTGGAAAAACAACTGACCTGAAAAATAGATCAAGGAGAGATAAGTTAAGAAATATCAGACTATGTGAAAGCCATGATAAGAGAAAATGCATAGATATCATGTTTCAAAAAATTATCAAGGAAAACTCCCGGGGCAGCTAGATGGCGCAGTAGATAGAGCACCGACCCTGGATTCAGGAGGACCTGAGCTCAAATCTGGCCTCAGACACTTGACACTTACTAGCTGTGTGACCCTGGGCAAGTCACTTGACCCCAATTGATTGCCTCACCAAAAAAAAAAAAAAAAAAAAAAAGGAAAACTGCCTGGACATCCCAAAACCTGAGAGCAAAACAGAAATTGAAAGAATCCTCTGATCGTTACCTGAGATACCAAATTGAAAACTCCCAAGAATATTATGGCCAAATTCCAGAGTTCCTATGTGAAAGAGAAAATACATCAAGCAACCAGCGAAAATCTATTCAAATATCATGGAACCAGTGTCAGGATCACACAAGATTTACCAGCTATCACATCAAAGTAATGGAAGACTTGGAATATGATATTCCAGAATGCAAAAAAGCTGGGATTACAACCAAGAATGACCTACCCAGTGAAACTGAGTGTAATCCTTCAAAGAATAAAAGTAGATATTTTATGAAATAGAGAAGTTGCAAGTGTTCCTGATGAAAAGACCAAAACTGAATAGAAAATTTGACTTTCAAATAGAAGACTCAAGAGCAGCAAAAAAATAAGTAAAAAAGAAAGAGAAATCATAAAGGATTCAATAAAGTTAAACTGTTAACCTTTCTATATGGGAAGATGATACATATAACATTTAAGAATTTTACCATTATTTGGGCATTTAGAAGGATTCTAAATAAAAAGAGGGCATGGGAGTTTGGAAGGAAGAGTATGAAAGGAAAATGGGGGGGGGGAGGCAATGCTCATACCTCACTCACATCTAAATTGGTTCAAAGAGGGAAAATACATACATACATACATACACACACACTCAATTGGTAATAGAAATCTATCTTATCCAACAGGGAAGTAGGAGGGGAAAGGGATATGAAAAATAGGTAATAAAAGGGAGGGCAGAAAAAGAAGGCAGTGGTCAAAAGAAAGAGAGACTTTAGAGGAGAGACAGGATAAAAACAGAGAGAAGGATAAAGAGAAGAAAATAGCATGGAAGGAAATGCTCAGTTAGTAATCATAAGTAATCATAACTATGAATGTAAATGAGATTAACTTGCCTGTAAAATGGAAGTAGATAGAAGAATGGACTAAAAACTAGAATCCATCAGTATGTGGTTTACAAGAAATACACTTGAAACAGAGGGACAGACACTTTTAAAATAAGGGGCTGGAGTAGACTCTATTATGTATCAGCTGAGGTAAAAAAAAAAAAAAGAGACAGGGGTTGCAATCATGCTCTAAGACAAAGCAAAAATAGGCCTAATAAAAAGGTTAAGCAGAGAAGGAATATCTTGTCAAAAGGCAACATAGACAATGATGTAATATCAATACTATTCATATGCACCAAATAGCTTAGCATTCAAATTCTTAAAGAAAAGTTCAATGAATTACAGGAAGAAATAGACAGTAAAATTCTACTAGTAGGAGACCTCAACTTCCCCACTTCAGAGCTAGATAGATAAATAAGAAAGAAGCTAAACCGATGAATAGAATCTGAGAAAAATTAGATATGATAGACTTCTGGAGAAAATTGAATGGGAATAGAAAGGAATACACTTTTTTCTCATTTGTACATGTTACCTTCACAAAAACTGACCATGTAATAGAGCATAAAATGTTACAACAAGATGCAGAAAAACAAAAATACTAAACGCACCCTTTTCTGACCATAATGCAATAAAAATTACATTCAATAAAGGGTTGTGGAAGCATAGATTAAAATGGGAACTAAATAATATAATCCTAAAGAATAGGTGGGTAAAAGAAAAACCAAAAGAAACAACCAATAATTTTATTAAAGAGAATGACAACAATGTAACAATAGTCATAAATTTGTGGGATGCAGCCAAGGAAGTACTTAAAAGAAAATTCATATCTCTAAACATGTACATATCAATAAAAGAGAGAAAGATCAAATCATGGATTGGGCATACAATTAAAAAAAAAACTAGAAAAAGAACAAATTAAAAATCCCCAATTACACACCAAAATGGAAATCCTGAAACTCAAAGGAGAAATTAATCTACCCGAAATTCTCTGGGATACTGTAGGCTTTTCTTTGTCAATAGCAAAAGAACTCCTTAATGTACCTTGACTTTTCCCCCTTTACTCTCAAAAGGTCTGGGGTAAAATATTCAACCATAAGTCTCCTTTATGTATGCCTAAGGTGATCAGTCATCCTTCATCTCTGTTGGATCTGACATTTAAGCAATGTGGATACTTCTACAATGCAGAACTTAATGCCTTTCTAATATAAGATGTCTCCTTTTCATTTACTCCCACAAATTATCCACAAAGAATCCACTCAATGTATTTGGGACCTTTCACTCTGTAGCTTAGTGATATGTGAGTACCAATGAAAATGTGAGCTGCTATTCCTTGAAGTAATGCCTTAGAATGAACACTAACTCTGGAATCTAAGGAATTGGGTTCAAATCCTTCATCTGACACTTACTACCTGTGTGACCTTGGAATTAAGCTCCCTAAACCTTAATTTCCTCATTTCAAAAATGGATGGAAGGGATTTAAATTAATTGGCCTTTAAAGTCCCTTCTAACTCCAAACCCATAATTCTAGGTTCTCCAAAAATGCCCCCTACTGGGTTATGTTTGCTTAGTATTCCTTTCTACATAACCCCTGTGGATTTAATTACCATCTCTTTGTGATAATTCTCAAATCACTTATCCTGCCCTAACCTCTCTGTTGAGCTACCATCTTGTATCTCCAACTGCTTTTCAGAAATCTCAAACTAGATGTCCTGTAGATAGCTTAAAACTCAACACATTATTTTTTCCCCTTAAATCGTCTACCCTTTCAGCTTCAACTTCCCTATTATTGTTGAGGGCAACACCATCATTCTAAGCCCTCAGGCTTACAATGTAGGTATCATCCTGAATTCTTCATTATCTAATTCCAACATTTAATTAATATCTAATATCTTCATTACCCTCCACATATAATGTGTTGCAAAGGCCTGTCAATTTCACACTTGGAATATTTCTTGAATTTTTCTCCTCTCTTCTAACACTGTCATCACACTGGTATGTGCCTACATCACCTCACTCAGACTACAGTAACCTGTTTGTGGGTCAGCTTGCCGAAAGTCTCTCCTCACTTCAATCTAATCTCCATTCAGCCACCAAAGTGATTTTCCTAAAGAGTAAATCTGACCATATCAATCCCCCTACTCTATAAGTTTCAGTGGCTCCCTATTGCCCTCAGGATGAAATATGAAATCTACTGTTTGGTGTTCAAAACCCTTCACAACCTATTCCCCTTTTATCTTTGTAGTACTTTTACACCTTATTCCTCAGCATGTACTCTTTCATCCAATTGTCATGGGGCGCAGAGCACCCCAGAATTTCTCTGGGGCACACCGAGGAATCTTCTCCTTGAGAAACTAAACCAGAGAACAGATAACGCCTAGAGAGATAAGCTGAACCAAACCGGACTGAGCTAGCTTCGGATTCCTACCCTTCATTCTGGTCTCCCTTACTCTGGAGAGATAAGTTTGGGTGTGGCTTCGGCCTTTGTGTTCTGAAGAGGGATCCGTAGCCACCCCTCACCCAATTCCTCTAGTCACTACTAGTGGGGGATGGTCCTCCACTCCTCACCCAATTCCCCCAGCTACCACCAGTGGGGGATGGTCCACCTTCATTAAAGGAACTTTTCACGGGCAGATGGTCCACCCCCATCAGTCCTCTATAAAAGTACCTTCCGGTCTCCTGTTCGAGGAGATTTGGTACCTCTGAGCCATGTGCTTTATGCCAAATCTCCCCATGAAAAGTCTGAGGATTTCTTTCATGGTTTCCCTCCCCCCACCCTTCCCTTCCCTTGCTCCTAAATAAACTATCACCTTGTTCTAACTAAGTTTTGTGTGCAAGAGGGTGTAATTCTTTAAAGAGGAATTCCCAAGAACCCCAACCCCAACCCGTACCCCATTTTCCCACTATATCACAATGACACTGGCTTCTTTACTCTCCCACAACCAAGACATTCTATCTCTTAGTTCCGGCATTTTCTCTGGCTGTCTCCCATGCCTAGAATGTTCTCCCTCCTCATCTCTACTAATGATTTCCCTAGTTTCTTTTAGGTCTCAACTAAAATCCCATATTTTACAGGAAGTCTTTCCCAATCCCTCTCAATTTTAATTCCATCTTTCTCTTATTTACTTCCTATTTATTCTATATATTAGCTTGTTTGTACATATATGTTTCCTTCTTGTTTCTCCCATTAGAATGTAAGCTCCTGCAAGGCAAGGAATATCTTTTGCCTCTTTTTGTGTACTGGCACATAGTAGGCACTTAATAAATGTTTGTTGATTGACTAACTACTAGTCACCTTCATTATTCAAGGAAACTCAAATTTACTTGTAAATATTTACATATTTACTTAAACCATAGTCCTGATATTTCTGCCTGTTTTTCATAGGGTTCATGGGGTGGGAGCCTCTCTTCTTTCTGACCATGACTATCTCCTTTCTCATGCAACCCACATTCCCAAGTTTCCCATCCTTTCTTAAAACCTTAACATCTGGGAAGCCCCCAGATGACCTTCCTTGCCTACATAAACAGCATTGGATTCTTTGAAATTTCCAGCCCTCCATTTACAGGCTACTAGGACTCCTATCGTTTTTTTCAGTGGAGAAAAAGAATCACTTCAGCTTGTTTTCCTTTCTGTCAATTCTCCCCGTACATGGTTCACTTTCCCTACATGTCAGAGACTCCGTATTTATTTCAATTCCATTTTACTTTGAAATTGCAATGCTAAACTAAATCAATTGTTTTTCACAAGCTAGTGATATGTGAACAATCCAAATGGGAGAAAGTTTAAAAATTTTTGAATAATTTAAAAGCATAACTGTGGCTTATTTCCTTCCTGTGAGATAGCTACAGGATTCTCTCAGGGCAACAGGATTCTCTCAGGGCAAGTGCTCTGTCCCTACAACTACTTGGCAGAGTTGGCCCCAGAGTAACAATGAGACAAAACCTGTGACACCATTTTGAGACTTTTGAGAGTGAAACACCAGCTGGAATCAAGGGGCCATGTAGTATCTTCAAAGACACCTCCATTCTTTCTGGTGGCTCTAGTTCGGGAAGGCCCAGTGAAAGATCCCCTAGGGCTGAGAATTCTCATCAACCACACAATCTTTTCTTTGTTGGCTTGTTTCTTTCCTAATTACAAATAATCTATGAATCTTTTTCCCTTAAGACAATCAACAAAACAGTACAGTTAAAGAAGAAAAAGATAAAAGTTACAGCAACCACACAAAGTCCCATTCAAATAAAAGAAAGACAGACCACATCTCCATTGAAAGGTCTGAAACCATTCAGGGATTGCCAAATAGGCTCAAAGGTAACATTCAATATCAGCAAGAAGGAGGAAAAGGAGGAAGAAAAAGAGAAAAAAAAAACTTAAGAGACCGAGGAGACAGAGGGATATTAGCATTTTTTGTGAAGAAAGAAAGGAAAATCAGATTCCAAGCCATTCTTTATTTCATGTAAATAATTTTGACTCTGTTTCATAATTCTTTACTAGTGTATAAATATTTGATGATTCATTTACTTCTCATTATTTTCTATTCTCTATATGCCCAAATACCCCTCCTCTCAGTAAAACATACACAGACACTGAAGGAACACAAGAAATAAGACAACCAATATTGCCTGCCTCAGTTTTGTTTAACACAGCATCCTGTGATTTTTTCAATGTATCTGATTTTTCTTAAAACAGCACTTTCTCACCACTTAGCTTTTAAAATTTTATTTCTCCTGCCCACCTCCCTCCTACCCATTTTCATTTCCGTGATGAAATGTCTGAATTTGGAATCTTACTGCCACCTAGAGGATTTTTCCTAAATGACAATGGAAATACTAAAAGAATCAAGCAGTTGATGGATAAGAATTGGGAAGGTGTAAAGTCGAGGACAGAAGGACAAAATGAGGCAGAGACAAAAGGATAGAAAAATAGAGAGAAGTAGGGTTTATCTGTACACTTGACAAGAGGCAAATGCTACGTGACCTTTTTTTTCACCTGCACAATAGAAACACCAGCTGTTTAAAAAGAGCATAAAACATTTCAAGATGGGAAATGAGAGAAAAAAGATCACACTGAAAATACTAAAATAAAGCTATGCACAGAGGAGGTGACTGTTTATTGGAGGATGCATAGCAGACCTGTTTTTAAAAGGGAGAAGAAAAAAAGAGCAGATTGGGTTATTTTACATTTTAGCTGACACAAATCACCTGCAGGAAATCAGTGAGTATACCCCCTTTATAATTAAGCTGGACCACTGGCCTGATCTCTTGAATCACTGGATCCCCAGCCAAGTGTCCTCAGGGTGACTTATCAGGGCCCATTAGCATTGCTGCCGATGTTTTCTCTAATTTAAAAAACATGTGATTGACTGTTCATGATACATCAGCAGCAGCTTAAGGAGCATACATTAGCAGTTTAGTGTTAAAAACTTACAATAAAATCACTCTAACATATATGATGTTATACAGAATATTTATTTTGTTTCGCAGTAATTAAGCACAGCTGTCATTTTACACAGCCAAACCAAACATTCTTTGGACTGGCTGAAGAGAAGGAAGGGCAGAACTGGGCATGGAAGGAAACTAACCAAAAATCCCTGGATGTGAAATTTAGGAAGATACAGGTGAATGGGGTTCCCTGCTTCTCTTTCAGGGAGCACATATGCCCAAGGATTCAGGAAGCTAGTAACAGCTAGCCAGGGATGGAGGATTGGAACAGAAGCTGATTTCTAACATTCACGTCCTAGAAGAAAGGGAACTGGGGAGATGACTCTGGAATTAAGGATCCCAAAGGAGAGTTTGTGACTCTCTGCTTCCAGAATAGCTAATAGTAAAAGAGTCCCAAAAGCCCAAGTCCTCTGGAATATGGATCCTGGAGATGTTCAGATGGGACCACAGAACAGCTTCCTTCTTACCCCATTTCCTTTACCACCTCCCTTATATGCCCAACCTCCCACTAGCAACTGCTAAGATGGAGTTAAGGATAATACATTCTATTCTCTTCCACCTACATATGTTCAATTCTCTTTTATCTTTTCCCTCTCTATGGCTAGCCACACAAGTAGGCTCAGTTGGCTAAGGAGTATGAAAGTTAGCTATGTCTTCTGCTCTGTTCTCCTGTCTTCCTCCCCCCACCTTTGCTCCCCACCCTTCAAAACAACAACAACAACACTCCACTACTTATTCAAACAATTAAAGATTCCTTTGCTTTTAAAAGCAAACACTGCTGGGGGGCAGCTAGGTGGCATAGTGGATAAAGCACTGGCCCTGGATTCAGAAAGCCCTGAGTTCAAATCCGGCCTCAGACATTTGACACTTACTGGCTGTGTGACCCTGGGCAAGTCACTTAACCCCAATTGCCTCACCAAAACAAACAAAAAAAAAGCAAACACTGCTGGGAAAATTAAGTGTGTGTTGTGTGTGTGTATGTGTGCATATTAGAAAAGTAGAAGTGAATGGTGAGGTTCACATAATTCTTCAATTGCAGGCAAGTGGTTTTTGGAGCTCAGTGGGATAGGTTTTCCTCCTGCTTCCTCTTTCCCATGGCCATTGCCCAAACTCCAAACACACTAGCCTTCTGGACTATGGACACAAGTTGGCAAATAAAAGGACCAAGTGAGCCTGGGGAGTCTTCTGAGAGATGAAATCAGGATAATATGGGTTTCCCTAAAGAGGTGTGTGTGAATGGATGCTGATGTATGCAACTTAGTAGGACCATGAGCATTGCCCACGCTGCTGATTATCCAGATTTTTAAAAATGCTTTTAGAATGAAAAATTCAGAGTTGAAAAATGCCTTGGAGTTTATTGAATCCAATTCCCATATTTTAGATATAATGAAACAGATTCTAAGAGGTTAATTTAAGTAACTTTTTCAGTGTCCCATATCTGTTGCTGTTGTTTGTCCTTTGTTCTGGAAGAGGACCACAGCATTGGGGAGGTTATGTCATGACTTGCAGTGAATTGGATTTAAGTGAGGCAGGGCTGTGTAGTCACCAGCCTCACTCTCTCCTGCAGAGCCATCTGGGTCCACTGGTAAGATACAGATCAGGATGACTGGAGATGGTCTAGTATGCAGTGGGAAACCTTAGCCTTTTTAAGTTAAGGTCTTTCACAGGTCTCGATTTGCCTGAGGCAACACCCATTCAGTGATTAAAGCTAGGTAAGCAAGGAGGCAAAGAAAGACCTCTTTTACCAAGAAAAGGAAGGAAGGAGAGAGGATGGATGGAAGGAGAGAGAAAGGGAGGAAGGAAAGAAAGAGAGAGAGAGAATTAATCCATGGGGGGAGGAGGAGAAAGACCCTCAGGGTTTCTGGCCAAAATAGAAACAATTGCTTTTTACACCCACTCTGAGCCATCAAGAGGCAAAACAATGACTAAATGAGGCTTAGACTTGCACTTGGCCAGTATTATTGGCCAGTCAATGAGAACCATAGTTATTTGGGTCTGAGTGGTCCTTAGAAAAAATCAAGCACAAACCCCTGGTAGATCTTATGAGTTTTTGCCATCTTACTTATATTCCTTTGGGCAGAGTATCCCCAGGTAAGGGTATGATTCCCCATATAGTCCCAAAGCTAATAAATATCTGAGGCAGAGTTCAAACCCAGGGATTCCTGACCCAAGTCCAGTATTCTATTTTTAGAGAAAGGTTGTCCTCAGATAGGGCCTCAAGTGCTTATACTTTTTTTTTTTGGTGAGGCAATTGGGGTTAAGTGACTTGCCCAGGGTCACACAGCTAGTGTCAAGTGTCTGAGGACAAATTTGAACTCAGGTCCTCCTGAATCCAGGGCTGGCGCTCTATCCACTGCACCACCTAGCTGCCCCCAAGTCCAGTATTCTAACCACTACTCCATATCTTGAATCTCAGCAGGTTAAGAGCCCTTACCAATTTAATATGATATCTATCTTTCCCAGCCTGTATTCAAGCCCAGAATGTGAGGAGAGATGAACATGATTTTCCAGAAGCCACGGTCCTCTACTTCTGGTGGTATTACCTATTTAGTCTGTTTTATTCCATCACACTCCAACCTCCTCCTATGTTTACCTAACTGATGGGACTATCATGCCTTTGTTTGATTCAAGGAAGAAGAAGCTGGCTTGCTACATGAGAGTAGCTTGTACTGGCTCCTTTGCTGCCTGTGTGTGGTGGTTCTCTCAGTGCTGGGTTACAAGGCTTAGACACACAGTTTACAGGAAATCTCCTTGATTTCAGATGAGCCACCAGAAAACAAGACAGAGCTCTAGCTTCCTCCCTCACCTCCAACATTTCATATAACTCACCCTGATTTCTAAATGCCTAAGGACATGCATACACCATTTTTCCATTTCCTTATAGGATGATACATAAGTGATCTTGTCACATTAGTCTCTCTCATCCTCCTTTCTAGCTTCTCTTAAAGCTCTCAGACAGGTGATGGAATGTGTTAGGAAGGGAGGACCAGTCTCTTCTTGCTTTATTTTTTACAATAACTCCGGGAAATCTCTTAATAGGTTACTCTATTGCTCTGCTGGCCAGTGAAGCAGGGAGAAAGGGCCAATTATTAGGTAATTCAGGCAAAGACAGCCTTTCTACATGGATTTTCCAGATAATTCACAATGCTTAGCCTGTGCCTTGACCTAGTGTACCAGAGGAGCCAAGGAAGACCAAGGATGATATTCGTTATAGAAAATACATCTTTATTCTTCCTTTGGCCTCTTCCCACTTCCCATGTGCTTTCCTCAAATTCTTCCTTTCACTCAAACTCAAAGAACATCCAAACACATTCCAGGTTCTTGAGGGAGAGAAAGCTTGGCCCTTCTCAAAGCACAAATTTTATTAATAAAATAAAAAGAAATAGATTCATTTGTTTAAGATGGAAAAAAAAAGAACTCTTGCTTTCTCCTTAGGTGATTCTACCTCTCCCACTCCCACTTCAGTAATGCTTATATAGTTTCAGTGCCATTAAAGGAGTTAATTTCAATTTTCTACCCAAATCATGTCTTTGATACTTTGATGTTTAGGAAATTTCCAGATCAGGCAAAGGCAGAATCAAATGGAAATATGGAAGTGGATTCCAAAGCTGAATATGAATTATCTTTAGATTGTCTACATATAGACTCATTATCACGGAAGATAAGTAGAGAGCAAATATGTAAAAAGAGCAATTATAATAATACCTTTGTATGTGACCTTTACTCCTAAGCTGTCATAATGATACAAATATCTTTCTACCACCCCCAGTATCCCATTGCCACTAAGTCTGGCTTGTATAAAATGTGAGTATGGGTATTCATATTATTTTTCAGATAATACCATCATATTTTAAAATATATTTTGAAGAGACTTTATTTCAAGGGCACAGCCTTGTGGAGGCTGAGTAGTTATTCTCTATTGACTATGATGGGTTGTCCATAAATTCCTACTCTGATGCCTCCTTATGGTGTGAAGGTAACCCTGGGTTTTCAAGTTTTTTGTTTGTTTGTTTGTTTTTTTAGTGAGGCAATTGGTGTTAAGTGACTTGCCCAGGGTCACACAGCTAGTAAGTGTTAAGTGTCTGAGGCCAGATCTGAACTCAGGTACTCCTGACTCCAGGGCTGGCGCTCTATCCACTGCTCCACCTAGCTGCCCCAGTTTTCAAGTTTTATGCCAACAGAGCAAAAGCTTTGATAGTTTCTCCAATGCTAGAAAGGCTTTGAGTATGGTTCCAGCAACAAACTACATCTGCTTTTCAAGGACCAGCCTGGCTAAGTACAGAGAGACTCAATATGAATACACTGCCCAATTAATGATGAATTCCTTGGCCATTGTAACCTATGAAACAATACTTCAAAATAATACTGAGGCTTATGTGACCCCCTTGTACTTTTGCACTGATAGTGGGAAAATGCTGGAAAAGGATGATCTCTTTGGGATATTAAAAATCACACCATTTTTCGAACATCTATAAACATCAACTTAACCACTGATGCGCTGCTTGTGAACCTGTTGTCCAACAACTAAGGAATGGATGTACTACTATGGGAATTAATTCTTATTGATCTTGACATTTTCACTATATTTTAAATAAAGACAGAAGACAGAAATAATTTACAGTGAAATTGAAGGATGGCTCGCAGGTTCTCCTTGGAGAGGCAAATAAAGGAATTGAAAGATCTGTTTTTTATTATTCATCCACATGCAATAAGAAATAACATTTGTAGAACATTTGATTATCTTGAATCTGTAGGATATTTTATCTTCAATGCAGTAATTGAAATAAGTATTTCCCCAGAATGCAGTTTCTGCACCATCTATTGCAAAGGATGAATATGTAGAAAAAGTTTACAAAGAACTTGTGTGACCCTTGAAGTTAAATCAACATATTATTTGATGTTCTGTGACTTAAATAAAATGATGGGCATAACTACTAGTTCTATATCCCAAAGAGATCATAAAAAAGGGAAAAGGACCCACATACATAGAAATATTTATGGCAGCTCTCTTTGTGGTGGCAAAGAATTGGCAATCGAGGGAATACCCATCAGTTGGGGAATGGCTAAGCAAGTTGTATATGAAAGTAATGGAATATTATTGTGCTGTAAGAAATGAAGAGCAGACAGATTTCAGAAAAACCTGGAAAGACTTAAGTGAACTGATGCTGAGTTATGTCAGCAGAACCATGTAAGGGGTTAAAATTCTAGCTAGTCTGTCTAAAATATCTAATGAGTGGTTGACAATAAATTATAAGCTTTAGCAAGAGTTAGACTTTTAAGCATTTATTAAGGAGAATAAGAATTTGGTGAAAAGAAAGAGAAAGGCCTAGATTCATCTATCTATTAAAGGGAGAGCACATTTCTAGCTCCCTTCTCCACCCGAGTCCTGAGAAAAGAGCCCGAGCCAGCCTCACCCCCTCTTCTTCCCACAAGCAAATGTCACTTCCTGATGACAAAGAAAAGCTGCGTGGCCTTGCCCTCAGAGGCCTTCTCCTCATGGTGGAGCTTTCCTACAGTAAGTCTCCAGCAGGTGGCATCATTCCAATCATTACAGTGTACACAGTAACAGCAACATTGTGTGATGATCAACTGTGATAGACTTGACTCTTCTCAATAATACAATGATCCAAGACAATTCCAAAGAACTCATGATGGAAAATGTTCTCCACATCCAGAAAAAACAACTGTGGATTCTAAATGTAAATTGAACCATACTGTTTCTACTTTTGTTTTTGATTTTTTAAAATTTTTGATGTTTTCCCTTTTGTTCTGATTCTTCTTTCACAACATGACTAATGCAATAATATGTTTAATGTGACTGTACATATATAACTTTTTATCAGATTGCTTTCTGTCTTGTGGAGGGGAAGGGACAGAGGGAGAAAAATTTGGAAATAAAAATTTTATGAAAAACAATGGTGTGATTTTTAATACATTTTGCATCCTTTTCCAGCATTTTGCCACTGTCAGTGCAAAAGTTGAAGAGGGCCACATAAGACTCAGTATTATTTTGAATTATTGTTTACATGTAACTGGAAAATAATAAAATACTTTTATGATTTAAAAAAAAAAGAAAAAATGGGCATAGGTGAATATGGCAAAAAACCAAAAACCAAAAAAAAAAACCAAACCCAACATGATATGATGACAATATATGTCAGTAGTAAGAAAAGATAGAAGGCAAAGACTACAGAGAAACAACATGCTTCCTCATTATGAATAACTTCCTTTGAGAAAATAATTAAAAAGCACTGAATATGGTGATCGCCGTACAGGAATAATAAATTGACTTGAGATATTATTGAAACAGGGAACTCTCAGGTAAATAAATTCCCTCTACCAATAAAATGGGAATTTAGTCTTAGAGAGTTACAGTTTTACAGAGTTTTCCTAGGGCAATGAGAAGTTAAATGACTCTCCCAGGTTTACACAGCCTATATGGGTCAGAGACAGGAGTTATACCTAATCTAAGAGGCCATCTCTATGCATTAATCCATACTGCCTCTCTGACCATTGAATAATAGCACAAAAATGCAATATTAATAGACTGAAAGAATCCATTATCCATACAGGAAGTAATCCTGATTTTGCTGCTTTTGTAAAGCCATACTACTAATTTATAAATATCAAAATCTGTAGATAGTTAAAAGAATAAAAATGAGAAAGAAACATGGGATGCAATCAAACCAACTCCAACCTGACCTAATTAAACAAGTTATTGTTGCCAAAATGGGAACTGGATGGAGGAAAGGATATCAACACAGAATAAAACACTTTCATTTAGAAATTTAACTGACATAAATCAACTGATGTCATAAGAGACATAAAGCACAGAAATAATTTTAGTCAACAAACACTTGACTTATTGGCCATCCACAAAGTTATGGTGGCCAAATAAAACAGTTTAGAATATAAAATCATTTGTAAATCTTATAAAGAAGGATGTTGGAAGTTTATGATCATGGCTGCTTTATAAAACCATAAGAAATGGTGAATGTAGAAAAACAGCTTAAACAAGGTTCAGTAAGACCCCATCCCAATTAAGCATATTTATCATAAAAGTGTTTTAGAGATGAAACTGGAAAGATGACAACAAACATGAAATATAGAAAAGATCTGCAAGGATTTTTATAACATTCTTTGCTGCATCAAGGATAGTGAACTCCCAACATTTGGATACAAATACCATAGTCCTTGTCATGGTTATAGAAATGACAGTGAAGAAAGCAAGTACAGGAAAAGCAGATGGACTGGGCCATAGGGTATGCAAGGATGGTACCTGTAGGCCATTTGATCTTAGGTAAATTTTTAACCAGATGACTAAGACTATGAAATTCATTGACATTCACAATATGGCTTGGCACATACAGAAGTACCCATTCTGGCTCTGCCGTAATTTGCCATGGGACTTCCACCCAGTTGAGCAAGTGTTCTATGCCTCTATTTCCCAGTTAGGACTATAGTACTGATCCATTTAATTGAGTTGGGAAGGATTGGGAAGAAGACAGAATAAGAATATTCTTAAAGGAATTTGCAAATATAAACAGGCTAAATTGTTATTACATGCTTGACTAAACAAAGATGGTAACAACAGCTGGGAGGAGGCAGGAAGAAAAGACGCAAAAGAAGATTGAAGTAAGCTCAGCTGCATTTTGCCAGTCTGAGTGATTAGCCAAGAAGATTTGTGGCTGGAGGGACAAGT
This sequence comes from Dromiciops gliroides, assembly GCF_019393635.1. Classification (NCBI taxonomy): domain Eukaryota; kingdom Metazoa; phylum Chordata; class Mammalia; order Microbiotheria; family Microbiotheriidae; genus Dromiciops; species Dromiciops gliroides. The sequence continues at coordinate 108,324,296 of NC_057865.1, read as the reverse complement.
ATCTCAGAGAAACAGATGCACAGAGTTATCTCTATCCTGTCAGCACTGATTTCATCTTTGAGAAACATTCCAGTAAAACTTGCATTCCACTAAGAAGATTAACTTCCTAGCTCTTATCTGATTGCTATGTTCAAAGGGCATTTCACAACCAAACTGTAGCCAAATGGGTTCTGTTCATGGTAAGATACCTGATACCTTTGTAGTGAATATTATTTTTTCCCCATTAGGATCAATTCTTTATCGAATAGCCTGAAAAGAGACAAGAATGAATCAGGGAGGGAAGAAGGGAAAAATAAAGTTAAAGCTTTTTGAAAAAGAAAAAAAAAGGGTTAGAGAACATCTTGGTACATGGGCTGGTGGTTTGCAAAAAGGTTTCTCTACAGATGCCAATTTGTAGCTTAGAAGTATTTACAGGGTATGTTTTAAGTGTTATTATCTGCCAAAACAAGCAGGCAGAGAGTCCAAGTAGCAGAATGATTATTTGATTTCACTTCTAAGCCTGGATGTTTTTAAGAGGGGAAGGAAGAGAATTGCTGAGAAAAGAAACATATGTGTAAAATGAGAAAAGATAAATCAAAAGGCCTAAGGCTCTATTCTTGGGTGCTATTTTAAAGGGTTCTTCCAAAGCTCATCCTTATTTACCAATATGGAGTGGCATCTGACAGACAAAGGAATTGTGTCTGACAATGCATGGGCCATTATGTATCTATAATCCTCCAACTCTCCAAGGAAGGGAGAGATGCAAGAAAATCCACTTTGGATAGTTCATCCAATGGGGTGAATGCATATAATGGCCCATTCTTCAAGAAAAAGGTAGAAAGTCTAGATGGTCTGCTCAGCTGCTTCTCTCTAAACTGCTCAAGATGGATGTAAGATCAATGGAAGAGTGATAAGTTATTAGGTTAGTATTTGCTAAGAAAAGCAGAATTTTATAAATAGAATTTTCCAAATTTCCTCTTCTTTCATCCTCTACTCTTAGCCGCCACCTAAAAATTTACATGTCTACAAAAATAATAACTCCATTATTTGAGATAACAATTATGACCCAAACAAGCAAATTATCAATAAATATTTATGAAGCTCCTATTACATGCTAGACAGAGAATGAGCCAAAGATGTTGATATGCATTCTCTGCATATACTACCCTTATTGTACTTAACTAATATGGTAATCAAGGCATTCTTTTTTTTTTTCTCACAGCATTCTTTCTTCACTGCCAGAACCATAATCTCTATCTTAATGGTGGAAATTTGAGCTTAGCTCAGTCTGTTCCTTAACAAAGCAACACCAACATTATTTAACTCAACTAGCTTTGGTTAAGTCCTTTCACTGTGCCAGATATGGTCTTAAACACTTGGATGAGATAACAATGACTCAGGTCCTCTTTTTTTTTTTTAATTTTAGTGAGGCAATTGGGATTAAGTGACTTGCTCAGGGTCACACAGCTAGTAAGTGTTAAGTGTCTGAGGCCAGATTTGAACTCAGGTACTCCTGACTCCAAGGCCGGTGCTCTATCCACTGCGCCACCTAGCTGCCCCTCAGGTCCTCTTTTAAAAATATCCCATTCTACTGTAGGAAAACTACAAATGCACACAGATAAGTAAATAAGTATACATTCACAGTAATTTTGGAGTGGAAAGGGTATAACTCAGGGAATCAGGATATCACTCTTATAGGAGATGGTACTTGAACTTGGCCTTGAAGGAAGCTAAGAACTTTCAGAGATAGAGGTAAGGTGACAGAACATTACAGACATAAGAAACAGTTTGTGCAAAGGTACCAGGGTAGGAATATTGCCGTTGGGGGAACAACATTGGTTTCCATGCAATGAACTGTTTGAGCCTAGATATTTTTAATCTGATCAGAAAGCCAAGATTTTCCCATCTGTTAGCTGATGCATTTGGTCTTAAAGAATTTGGACAAATGACTGTCTCAATCAGCCAATGCTTTGCTTCCTCAGTAGCCCAATGCCTGAAGAGTGATTCAGTTCTGCCTTACTAGGGGTAGCTAGCTGTTATAGTGCATAAAGTGCCAGACTTGGAGTCAGAATGACCAGAGTTCAATTCTAAACTCAGAAAACTTAGCAGCTGTGTGACCATGGGTAAGTTCTTAAACTCTGACTCCATTTTCTCATCAGTAGTATGGAGATAATAATAGCACCTACCTGTCAGGGTTGTTGTAAGGATCAAATGAGATAATATTTGTAAAAGACTTAGCAAATGCCTAGCACATAGAAAGTGCTACATAAATATAGCTATTATTATTATTATTATTATTATTATTATTATTATTCCTGGCCTTCCTTTTGTACTTCTGTACATATGACCAAATGACACAAAGTCATTTTAGAACTTTTTAAAAAGATTACTTTAAGAACCCTTCATGAAAGCACTGAGTCCTAATTCTTGAAAAGTGTATCCAAGTTCAAAGAGTATACAGGCCTTACCAAGGTCATACAAACCATCCATCTGCTTACATAATAATTCATCAATTCTTGATATTGACTCACCTTTAGGAATTGGAAAGGACCTTAGAAATCACCCAATCCAGGTCACTTTTTTGAGAGTAAGTCTTTCTATCTCACTCAGGATAGAAATGCAGTGACTACTCATGGGCCTGACACGACTATGGATCATAACACAGGTTTTATTTTACCAGCTTCATTTTTGACCTTGGCTGGTTTAACATCCCAGTGCTACTTCTGGGGACTCATCATGCTGGTGTCAGACTTAGCATGGAAACCAATGGGCTTTTGCCCTGCTACAACTCTATCCTCTTAAACTGAAGTGATCTATCAGCCTCAGCTTCTCCAGCAGTTTGGAGACTACAGGTGCACACTACCACACTAGCCTCAGAGGAGCAGGTTGAAACCCAGAAAGCTCTAGATCTTTTCAAGGGTCACATAGTACACAGCTCCAGAAATAGATATAAAGTCTCTTGTCCCCTAGCCCTGTGGCTCTTTCTATCACGTACACCACTCGGATGTAGCTGCTCTCTAATCTTAAAGACAGTCAGTAAAATAGATGCCCCAAGGTCCTTTGGTGACCAGCCAGTTATCACATTTCACTGTCGAGAAGTTCTGCCTCACATATAATCTAAATCTCGTCTACTACATTTTAAGCCTATTCTATACTCTAATATTCTGTAGATATGAATCTTTTGATTAGTGATAATCTATAGAAATGTGACTTCAGAGTCACATGAAGAGCAGTGACATCAGTCTTTCCCTATCCAGCAATGTCATATCCTCTAGGTGACCATTCCCAATCTTACTTCTACAAAATGACTGCTGAATTCGGGGCAACGAGGGTTCAGTGACTTGCCCAGGGTCACATAGCTACTAAGTGTCAAGTGTCTGAGGCTGGATTTGAACTCAGGTCCTCCTGAACCCAGGGCCAGTGCACTATCAACTGTGCCACCTAGCTGCCCCGAGGTCTCCCTTCTTGAAAGGGCCTCAAAAAGTGCCTAATCTGTGTCTTTCTTATGTTCTCATCCTACTGTTTTGTATTGTTATTGTTCGTGTATTATTCCCTCCACCAGACTCAAAGCATCTGTAACACTGAGACTACATCCTTATGTGACATTCTATGGAACCTAACACTATGAATGAACCCTATATGAATCTATCTTTTATACAAATCTGGATTTTTTCATAGATTAGCAGATATGTAAACATACAACTTTGAGATTTATAAAGCAATTCATACATTGTATCTAATTTGAGCCTCACGGCAATTCTGTGAGGTAGGTTTTATGGGTATGGTCATTCCTATATTGATCTTGCCATGTCACATATAGGGAAACTGAGACTCAGAAAAACTTGTCACACAGCCAGTAAATACCAGAGAAAAGGCTCAAACACAAATCTATTGCTGAACCCTTGAGTCTAGCACTCTTGCTATTGTATCAGGGATGGTTAACATGATCTAATGCTATACAGTGTCAATGGTTTATAACATTTTAACAAAATTCCAGTAGTGGTTGAACAGCTAACAGAGTACTGGGCCTGAAATCTGGAAGACCTGATAACAAATATGACCTCAGACATTTATTAGCTATATGATGCTGGACAAGTAACTTAAGCTCTATCTGTCTGTTTCCTCGACTATAAAATAGCACCTATGACCCTGTGGTTATTGTGATGATTAAATGAGATAACATTTATAGAGTGCTTAGTAGAGTGTATGGCACATGGCAGGACCTTAATAAATGCTTGTTTCTTCCCATGATCAAAATAATGTTGCATTGTCCTCTATGATTCTCCATGTCTCAAAGTTGGTATGTCTGGATCATTGAGGCAACATACTTCAGAGGAAAAATCCCACCTCTGACACCTATTACCTTTGTCATCCTAAACAAATCACTTAACCTCTTCAAGCCTCAGTTTCCTCATCTGGGAAGGTTGGATTGGTTGGACTCTAAAGTTCCTTCTAAACCAGATGTATGACCTTATCATCTTCTTTGAGGCTACTGAATATTTTCTTCTTTTCTTCAACAACTCCTGGGATGGGAAAGTGGCTTTGCTGGGAATAATTTATACTTATTAAAGAAATGGGCTTTCCTGGAGGATTTGCTAAAGCATTTCTCTAGAAATCATAAGTCATTCTAATATGCTTAAGTATTTCTTTATAGACAGTGATTTATTTGAATGTGGAGAAAGATGATGCAGATGAGGGAGAGGAAGCTCAAGTTTCAGGAGCTCTATAGCCAACAGGAGTTAAATCAGAAATTAGGATAAAGTCTTTCTGAAAGGCAACAGAATTCCAGTGGGAATATGGGAGTTGATTTACCATGTTTTTATTTACACAGTATGTACAAATACAGAAACACAACTAAGCATAAAGCAAGCCTCTGCTTTCAATAGGAGGTACAATGAATATAAGAGAATTAATCCCTTCCTGAGAACGTGAAACAATCAGGATTAGACTCCTGTGGCAATTGAGAAGCACTGTGGCTAGAGTATGGGATTTGAAGTCTGGAAGATGGTACTTCAAATTCTGCTTTAAGCATTTACTGACTTGTGAGACTTAACAAATCACTTGACCTTTCTCAGGTTCAGTTTCCTCATCTATAAAATGGGAATAATAATAGCACCAATGTCACGGAGCTGCATTTAAATATCATATAAATCAGATACTATGTATAAAGCACATAACAAATCTCAAAATGACATATAAATGTTAGTTGTCATCATTACTATCAATAGAAAAATTAGAAACTAGACTATTGCATTAAGAGGAATTATCCCATTTATAGGCTGGGCCCTAAACATGGAGAAGGTTGCTATGATAACAGATGTTTATGTAGTGATTTTAGGTATGCAAGGCACTTTACATACATGATCTCATTTGAACATCACAATAGCCCTGCAAAATAGGTACTGTAAGTATTATCATTATAGATTTACCAATAGAGAAACTGAGGCTCAGAAAGCTTAGGTGATATGTCCATGTTCACAAAGTTAACAGGTCTCAAAGGTAGCATTTAAACTGATCCCAGATCAGCACTCTGGCCAGACTTTCTCATCCACAGACAAAATTCATGTAATTCAAAAATTTCAAATGGGAAAGAAAGTTCAGAGGTCATGTACATTTTACAGAGGCAAAGAAAGAGGCTCAGAGATGGCTTGTCTGTTGTCACCAAGCCCAACACAGTTGGGTTTCGGACCAACTTCCCTATTTCCAATCTAGAACTATGCCATAAGTCAAAGCAGTGTTTTTGTTTGGCTTTAATTTCTGTAGCTATGAGTGCTCTACAACCATTTTGAACTAAAGTTCATGCTGAACCTGGGTTAAGAGAGAAATCTTTAAAGCCATCAACCTTTTCCTGACTTTTCTTGTATTACCAACTTCAATCCTATAGCAAAGGGCCCTAGGGAGAAAATTACCCTGAAATGTAAGTAATCAAAATACCACCTGAAATCTAACACACTGGCTCAGCTTAATACTGAAGAAAAAGGATGATTAGCTACCCCCACACCGACCCCTTGCAGAGGAATAATTAAAATGAAATCTCTTTTTGCCTCAAGGTTGAAAGAGTACTATCTGTGCCAATGTAATAATTAGTTTTAGATTTTCCTCCTCTTTTTCCCCCCTCTATCCCTTTTGGCACAGTAGAATCATTTAGAGTCTTCATTTACTTATAATGCATAATCTTGTCTCACCAGTTGATACCAGGGCATCCAGCAGCTTATACTGACGTAAAGTAATGAACAGAAGTTCACTGAGATTATTCCATGGCCCTTCTCTTAGCATCACTAAGGTGTACCCCAGGCCTTGTGTTTAGTCTCAATGTCTATATCTATGGTTACTTCAAAGTATTATTTTTTGTACCCTTCTGTAACCCAGGGAGAACTAGAGACCAACCCAAAGGTAACAAATTAGGGTGAATCTATAGGAACCACAGAGGTGAATCAATCTGCTTGTAATTCCATACTAAGTGAGCCTGACTACAAAATGTACCCTAACCCTACCGAGTCTTGCTTTAAGAGAATATCATGAATGATGAAATATAAATGGAATGTACTCATCTTCATTAATATCATGCCAACAAAGATAATTTCTTTATTACATAATGACCCAGATCCACAGGCTTAGGAGAACCTGAAAGAAATAAGTACTACTGCTTCAAATAAGAATGGCAATAAAAATAGTAAATCCTATGATTATACTTTTTATACTTTAAATCATGCAAATTCATCCTTCTCACCAACTGATAAGCATAGGAAAAACAAATCACTTTGTAGGGTACAAAATGCCATTGATCCCAGACATATGTAAAACTATAATCTGGTTGAAGAAGATTCAGATGAGCAGAAGTTCCTCTTATGGTTTCTATCAGGCCTCAACTTTCCTTTATTTCACTTGGATAAAAATGTGATGTGCCTAATGTGTCAGCATATGCAGGGAATTATTCTCAACACTAGGAAATATATGAAATATAAGTAAGTCATAATACTTCCCTGAATCATCACCATCATGAATATCATGATAACCAAAATTATAGTCATCATAATAGCTAGTAATTAAAGGTTTGTAAGAATCTTTACATATTTCATCTTATTTGATCCTCAGAATAACACTGTGGTATAGGTACTATTATTATATGCATTTTATAGATAAAGAAACTGAAGTTGTGTGATATTAACATTTGATATACTACTTTTTTTTATTAAGGCTTAATCAATTTATTATATATTAGTTACTCTCCCTTAGTATGTGCCTCCAAACTCCTTAAACTTGTAGCTGTTAGTTCCCTATTTAGCCACCCTTCACCCCCTAAATTCCCTTCCTCAGAATTTTCCACCCAATAAAGTTCTGATCTATATTATGATCTATTAGAAGTAAGTAACATGTAAACTGCAAATGCTTATTCTTTGTCAGAAACTGCCAACTACTGGACTTTCACTGATGTAAATTGCAGTTAGTGACCTTGGCACTGACTAATCTGAAGGGAGATATACCGGTTTTTACACCAAATTCATGTCACTGTCTATTTTGGTGTTCCTCTGTATTACTCTAAAAGAGCTGTCTTGACTGCCAGATGTATTCTTGGTTACTGAAGAGCCTTGGACCCAGTTTACTGACAATTGCTAGCTTTGCTAATAAATTGACCATGCTCAGAATTTTGATAGTTGAGAAAAGTTAAGTGAGTTGCCCAGGGTCATAGAGCTAGTAAGTGCATAGAGCTTATAGTCTAGTCCAAGGATAATACATATTATAGAGTTGTGTTTATAACTCTATAATACAGAATATATATATATATATATATATATATAAATGAAGGGTGCAAAGCCAAGTTCTATTATGATATGAATTGGACATGCATTACTAATGGGGTGATTATGGAAGGTGTAATTGAAGAGGTAGCATTGAGTTGGGTTCTAAGGGTTAGACAAATATTCAATAGGAAGAAAGAGACAGAAGAAGAATGTTCCAGACATAGGGATAGTGTGAACAAAGGAAAAAAGACAGGAAAGTGAAGGACATGTTCCCAGTGTACTGAAAAGATGATGGTAGAAAATGATCCATTTTGGTTTGAGCATTAAATGCAAAAGAGTAACATGAAAAAGAGCTGAAAAGGTGAGGTGGCACGAGGTTGTGGAGGACCTTAAATTCCAATCAAAGGAGACTAAGTTGATTCAGGAAGCAATGGGATGCTGTTGAAGATTTTTGAGCAGGTTTGAAGGATGCTTTGGGGCTGGAGGATGTGAAAAAAGAAGACTTGTAAGAATGTTATTATTACAAAAGTTCAGGTGGGAAATACTGGGGGCCTGTACCACAGCTAGGGCCATAGCTACACTACAGCTATGGCCAGGTGAATACAGAAGACAGTGCAAATGAAAGACATTTTTCAGGGGTGCTTAACCTTTTCTCTGTGTCATGGATCCCTCTGGCTATCTGCAGAAGCTATGGACCCTTTTCAGAATAATGCTTTTAAATGCATAAAACAAAATTTGTAAGGTTACAAAGGAAACCAAGAATATTGGAATGAAGTTATTAAATTGTAAAAACAACACAAGCTCACAGATCCCAGGTAAGAACCCTTGTATGTACAGGTAGAACTGTCAGGGCCTGGAAACCTATCAGATTACATATATGAGGGGAAAGCAAAGGGTAAATGATAAATAAGTTCCTTTAGTAGCATGCTGTCTCAGAGTTGAAATATTTTGTGCCCCACCTACATTCTGTATGCTTCAAATTAAGCCAACTCCCTTCTCCTTTGCATTTAGCAGAATAACCATTGCTATTCAAACATAACTTATCTGAACAGAGGTCAAAGATTTGTCTCCTACAATAATCTTTTCATTTTACAGCTGAGCAAACTGAGACCCAAATGACTTGAGGCAAAGTCACATAGGTAGGACATGTGGCACCATGACTGGAATCAAGGTTTTCCCACTATACTACACTTGACAAGAGGGTCGTGTTTACCTCTCCTATTATATACAAAGAGCAGGTTCAGAAGGAAGAGTGAAAGTGTGGCTTGAGACGTGCTGATTTTCAGATGCTGGTAAAACTTTTAGGCCAAGCTGTGGGTTTGGAGCTGAAGGAGCAGGCAGGGCAGGAGATTGAAACTTTAAAGTCATTTACATGAGGTAGTGGGAGGAGGGATTGGAGTGAATGGCCAAGGGAGAGAAGGGAAGAGAAGATCAAGTATACACCCAAGAGGGAATAAGTCACACTTAACTCACATTTAAGCTACCTGAAAATGACAAAAGGAAGGCAAGGAGAGCAAAGTGATGGTCAGTGTCACAAAAGGACTGGACCTACAATTTCATTTGGCATAGGGATCTCCCACATGAAGGAGCTCTGTCTACCAATGCAACTTAAAAGTCTTTTTTTTTTTTTTGCAGGGCAATGGGGGTTAAGTGACTTGCCCAGGTGCTTTATCCACTGCCACCCAGCCGCCCCCACAACTTAAAGTCTTAAAGAGTTGCCTAGAGAATTGAGAGATTAAGTGATTTGCATAGGCAACACAGCCAGTATGTATCAGAAATAAGACTCCCACGCAGGTCTTCCTGATTTGGAGGCCAGTTCTATAACCATGATACTACACTGCCACTATGTCATACAGAAAGAAGCTAGAAACAACTCTCATAGTTAAAAGTATACACATACATACATACATACACAGAGACAGACAGACAGACAGGTGATAGATGGGAGGATACTGAGGGGGGAAATAAATGGAGAGTCATTACCTACTGGTTAATGTCGATGAATCCACATGATAGCAATGGCCACAATACATTCCAAGCAAGATGCATGAAACCCGTACTTACGGTAGCATGTGTGAGTGGCTGAAGTCTTTCTTCTCAGAAACATCAAAGTGTGGTGACATCTTTCCCAAGCCACTGTCACTCAGCATGCGTTTTCGGAGAGCAGGGTTCCACCAATCTGAAATCCTTTGGGTAGAAAAAGAGACCAACCAATTCTTTAAAGTTAGCTTCTGGTTGGTAGCATTTAATCTGTTCTCTCCCTAGCTCCAAGGTTACGTAATTTAGCCTAAGCTAGAAACTAATGTATTGAAATCGGAGGCAACCAATGAAGTAGACTCTTCCCTTTTTCTTTCCCTCCCTCCCTCCCTTCCTTCCTTCCTTCACTATCACTATCCTAGCTGCCCTCTTAATAAATTTCACACCCTGTTCTTTATAGGTACCTGGAGCCCTTACTTCAGTATATCCCTGAGAAAGGATATCATCTTTGCCTCATTCTCTTTTCTCTTCTTTTATGTGCCATGTCTGAAACTGGTCTTTACCAAACAAGTGTGTGCTTTCCTGGACATACTACGCTAACTCTATTTGCACTATAGTGTCCCTTTTGGTCCTTGAAGTTATCAGACTCAAAGCCACAATTGCCACTGTAAGAATTGATTGCGATTTGGGGACCCCATCTTTGGCTAAAATTAGAAAGCCTCGGGCATGCCCCCCATGGCTCCCTCTGCCCTGAGGCGAGACCCAGAGGTGTGGCCATCTCTGTGCTGACATGGTGCTCCACCCACTGGGTGTAGCCATCGCCATGACACTACAGCTCACCTCATCACCATGCGCCAACACCTACATGGGCCTGACCAAATTATAATGACTAGAAGCTGAGTGAGGGCAGTCATGTGACTGTCAATCAGGGCTGCCAGCCAATTAGCTTGGGGCTGTGTGCTGACAGCCTGAGGTTTTCTGGGAAAAAGAAGGGAGGAGATTCTCCATTGGGTGTGTGAGAGGGAGAGAGACTGGGCACAGCCATTTTGCTCTTTGGGAACAGCTGAGTCCCGTTGGTGTGATTCAAGGTCATATTATTTTCCTTCCCCTGTTCCCTTTTCCCCTTGTCCCTAGTTCTACTAATATTACTTGTGTTTTAAATTCATTCTTGTTAATAAACCCTGTTTCATTTTTTTTTGAAAGAGGCTGTTAATCTCCTTCCTTATCCCAATATTATGGCGAGCCACCTAACTAATACTCCCCAATTAAAATTTGGCCCTTACACCACAGATGCCAGCTGCTTCTTCCTCACTAACCACCCCTGTAAAAATATGCTCACTCACCCAGAAGCCTGTTCTACCACCAGATCGGGCATCCCTGGCGGTGTCCCTGCTTGCTGTGATACCACCATATCTGGATCCAGGATAAAAATCTCATCTTGTGAAATTTCCATCACAAAGTGCAAATGTTCCTAGGAAAATATTATTTATCATCATCACCATCAATTATTAGCATCATCACCATCATTATTAGCATTATCATGGTTATTGTTGTTGCTGATGTTAAAACAGCAAAATGGATATTCATATAGTGCCTTAAAGTTTCAAATTATTTTTCACACATTATCTTATTTGGGCCTCGCAACAACCCTATGTAGAAAGTGCTATATTATTTTCATTTTCCAGTTGAAGAAATTAAGGCTAAGAAACTAAATGACTTCCCCATAATCACAGTTACTGTCTGAGGCAGAATTTCTTGACTCTAAGTCTAGCAGGGAAGAAAATCTGGTTTGTCAGAATGGATTTGGAGTGTCCCAGAATTACCATCTGGATTAAGATATAAATAACCACCTTAGAGGGGGCGGCTAGGTGGTACAGTGGATAGAGTGCTAAGCCTGGAGTTAGGAAGACATCTTCCTGAGTTCAAATCTGGCCTCAGAAACTTACTAGCTGTGTGACCTTGAGAAGTCACTTAACTTTGTTTACCTAAGTTTCCTTATTTTTAAAATGAACTGGAGAAGGAAATGGCAAACCACTCCAGTATCTTTACCAAGAAAACCCCAAATTGGGTGAAGAGTCAGACACAACTAAAATGACTGAATAACAAAGGACCTTGGAAAAATCCCTAAGAAATGAGTACACTATAGGATGTCAAGTAGCCATTTAAATCACAGCCAATCTGAATTCTAACTGGCTCCAGGAAGACCTTGACTAGGGTTCTGGAGCTCTAAGGCTGGCCTTTCCCATCAGGAATGGCACTGGGGGTGTGGTCTGGACATGACCACGTTGAGGAGCTACAGGGTAATAGGTCTATACTGGAACCTCCCTCTGAGGTTTTGGTTTACTCATTGCTGGAGAAGTACAGGGTGAAGAGATGGAGGGATCAAGAAATAGTAAAGGTTTTATCCCTTTCAGCATCTCTCTCTCTCTTTTTTTTTTTTTTTGCAGGGCAATGGGGGTTAAGTGACTTGTCCAGGGTCACACAGCTAGTAAGTGTCAAGTGTCTGAGGCCAGATTTGAACTCAGGTACTCCTGAATCCAGGGCCGGTGCTTTATCCACTGAGCCACCTAGCCTCCCCCTCAGCATCTCTTAGTGAACCACAAAGTGGCATCATCTACTCCAAATACCTCCCAATTAGTTCAATTAATCTTGTAGTTCTGGGCTGGGAGAATACAAAATTATTCTGGAAACTTGATCTTCCACAAATGCTGTCAAAGAAGGAAACACTATTGGGTTAGCACCATTCTATAACAGTGTGGCTCACCACTCATTGGATTTAACTACAACTGGACAGAACTTGCAAAGAATCCATAGAAAAGGAATGTCTATCTCACTGAACTAAACTTTCTTTCTTTCTTTCCTTTTTCTTTCTTTCTTTCTTTCTTTCTTTCTTTCTTTCTTTCTTTCTTTCTTTCTTTCTTTCTTTCTTTCTTTCTTTCTTTTTTTGGTAAGGCAATTGGGGTTAAGTGACTTGTGCAGGGTCACACAGCTAGTAAGTGTGTAAAGTATCTGAGGTCGTATTTGAACTCAGGTCCTCCTGAATCCAGGGCTGGTGCTCTATCCACTGTGCCACCTAGCTGCCCCTGAACTAAACTTTCAAAGCCTAATTCATGAGAAGCCAGGTTGCTAAAAGTTCCTCGAAAAGTGATCAAGCTCCAACTATTTTGAATATTGATTTTTATTAGATGTTTTAAAAAAAAGAATCTGTGGTTAACAATGAACTGGGGGAATCTGGATATAGCTGATGATATTCTCTTACTTTGGCAACAAAATACCTTAGGAGAGAGTAGAAGTTGGCTGGGAAGCAATAAATCAGATGGAGCTATTGAAAATGTTCTATAAAGGTTATAAACCAAATGATTTTTAAAATATCTGCAAGACTAGTCTGCAAAGGAATTAGTGATTCACAGCCCTGACTGTCATGCCATCCTAGGACTCTGCAGGTTCTCACAACAATATATAGGAAGAGGCAACAAAAATGTATTTACAGATAAGGAATTGTCCTTTGTACACTGAGGAAAACTCACCTGAGCTCTGTCTATTCGATAAAATCGATCAGCAGAAGTAGCTAGGAAGAGAAACAGACAATGAAGACCATGTTACAAGAAAGCTCTTATCTGCCATAAATCTACAATTAGTTAGCAGACTGCTTCAGAAATCAAGGTAGATTGCATTTGGAGGAGGCTCTCAGACAGTCTAGTTTGAGGGTTCTATGTTCTGGAGAAGAAATTCTCAGTTGCTGGAAGTATTTGGAGAGGTTAAGGCAAGGCTTTGCTATTATAGTTGGAATGGAACAAGGAAGGGGCCTCTAAGCCTGAAACTCTAGGGTAATTTTTATGGAGGCCTGTATATATCCATGTTGCAAGGGCTCTATGAAACCTTTAGTATAAGTACACCCTCCAGGAGTGTGGGCTAGAACACAGCTAGGTGGTGCAGTGTATAAAGTGCTAGACTTGGAGTGAGGAAGACCTGAGTTCAAATCTCACTTTTCCATACTTCCTGGCTATATGTCCCTAGGTATGCTGCTTCACCCCTCTCTTTACCTGCTTTTTTCTGTTAAACAAGAATAACAATGGGATTATTGTCCTCCCTCATAGAGCTGTTGTGAGAATAAAATGTGATAGTAAATGCAAAATGCTTTGTAAGCCTTACTTCACTATATAAATGGTAATATCACTATGCCTCATGCTGTGAGATTCTTGAACATATCTTCCTACAAATCTTCTACAGAGGATCCACCCAGTAGGCTGGAGACCTTCCTTTGGAGGGGCCAGCTTAGGGTAAGACACAAATGTCAAAGACATTGGACTAGGGTTTGTTCAATGACAGATGCTAAATCACAGAATTAGGATTTCTTGAATTTGCAATACAGGCTTCTAGCTGGTTACTCCATTCACTAAAGTGAGTAACAGCCCTCCTCATTTGCATTTCTATCTAAGGGAGCCCCAAGCATTACCACAACAGTACATGAAGCCAGAGGGAAAAATACTCGAGATCAGGTCTCAGCCTTGGGAAGGACTCATTAACAACCAATACAATTTTATCTTTTAATATAGCAGAAACCCACATAATGAAAAACATGATTTGAAACTTTTAATTAGGTAGAATTGTTTTCCATGTTAAAATTAAACATCCGGATAAGTATTGTGCATTCAATTTTTTTCTCTCAGTTTATATGCAAAGTAGCCTGGCTGGCATAGAAATACATAACACATTTCTCTAATATGCTAATTTGTTCTCTGTGACAGACCAAGAGATTACCAAGGGTTCAGGACTACTCTATGAATTCTTTCCCCTTACTGCTCCCCATCTCAGCCCTTGACAAGTCTGGGGACTAAATTCCATTCATCTGCTATTCTGAAGGAAGGGAATTGTTTTGAATAGAGTTAATTTCCTAGTCCTGGAGCCTCAGATATTTCACACCAGCAGGACCTACACCCTAGTTTGAAGTCCACTCCTGGAGTAATCATATCAATAATGCTTAGCATTTCTATGAGCCTTAAGATTTGTACTGTGCTATATATGTGTGATATATATATATATATATATATATATATATATATATATATATATATATATATATATATATTTCATTTAATACTCATAGTATCTCTGTGAGGTAGGTACTACTATTGTTCCCATTTTTCAGATGAGAAAACTGAAATTCAGAAATGTTAAGTGAATTTTTTGAGGTCTCATAGCTTTTAAGTGTCTGAGGTAAGACTTAAACTCAGGCCTGTCTGATTCCAAGCCCAGAAAAATATTCACTATACCAGTGGTGTCAAACTTGAAGTTGGCTAGTGCAAGCAACCTTGAAACTCCCAAGTGACCCAAAGCACTTGTAACTGGAAAACATGTAACAAAATTAAAAAAAAATACAACAGAGATGATGTTAATTTGTGGTTTTCTAAGTCAATATGTTGCCCAGATAGATCCTTCTCTATTTAAGTTTGACATTACTGCACTGCACCAAGCTATTCCCATGAGTATACAGCTTATGCAATACTGTCACTCCCTCCTCATTTACAAATACCAAATGTGCCATTCTCACTCTCCCTCCTACAGGCACACTATAATAATGAGATTTGTTGAAAAAAATCCATAGGCACTGTTCTTCAAGGAAGTAACATTGAGAAGCTACATACAGACTCCTGAGTTTCTATTTAATTAACTCCTCTTTTGGAATGGCCTTCAGAGACACCTTACCTGCTTCTCAGAATTGGTCTCCTTTATTTTATAATCACACCTCACACAGTCACATATGTTCATTTATCTCTACTCCTGGTTATACGCACAATACTATACAGTCTCTTTTATCCACATGACATCTCCCTAGATTTATGTACATCATGAACACAAATGCACAAAGAAAGGGACCAGAAAGTCCAGTGCTGGGCTCAAGACCCATCCCCTCACATTATGTTTCAAACTGAAAATTTGGATTAGTTACTAAACTCAGCTTTCTTAGCTATTGAAGACACTACCACTTTTATTTATAAGATCTAAACAGCGTTTTATTGCTACCAAACATTTTGCATATGTTATTGCCATTGGGACTTGCGATAGCTTCGTGGTGGTAAGGCAAATAGCTCAAATCATTACGCAGATGAGAAAATGGAGGTTCAGAGATGCTTGTCCAAAGTCACACAGCTAGTCAGTGGCTTATCTGAGATTCTGATCCAGGTCTTCTGGCTTCAGATCCCGGAATCCTTCCACAATGCCATACTGGTAGACAAAGCTAAATATTCCTGTGCTAGTGTGCTGCTAATTTGCTTTTGTCACCTTCCCAATTCTCTTAGTCTCTTTCTTCAAGCCACAGACTACACAACAGATTCCCCTCTCCTTCCCTTCATTTTATTTTTATTTATTTGCTTCTATGTTTGTTTGATAATCAGTTGATAAGGATTTATGATGAATCCATTATGTGCTAGGCTTGGTGGGAAGCACTGGAGATGTAAAGACGGAAACAATCCTAACTTGGAAGGTAGCTTGGGCTGGCCTGGCATAGAGAGAGCAAGGCAGCTTTGAGCAGGAAGCTAGGATGTTCAAGTACAGCCTCCAACACATTCTGGATACCTGATCCTGGGCATAGCAGGTAGCCTGTCAATATCCCAAGACTATAAATTGCAGAACAGTTGCAAATTTACATGGCTAGAAGGAATTTCCTCATCATGAAATCCCACCACCAATTAAATGACAAATCAGGATACACACACATATTAAGGTTCTATATCTTAATGATGCCCTTTTTATAGCACTATCTTTTCTCAGAACCACTTCCCCCCTTGTCCACTTTAGACTCCTCTCCTTCAAGTGTGTGTGGGGGGGAGGCTGAGAAAGGGGATGGTGAATAATAAACTCACTCTACTAATCAAGGACAGCTTTCTAGCCTTCGACCCAAAGCAGGAACACTTACCATCTAGGAAGCACCACCTGGGGGAAAGTCTCTGAGCTGAAAGAGCTCTGGGGAAAGAGGTTTCCTGATCCTGGAAAGAGAGAAACAAGATTCTTGGCTTAGAGCTGGAAGGGCCCTTAGAATTCATCTAGTTCTAGGGTTATTAGCAAACCCATAGGCTAGAGTCAAGCCTATGGACCTCTTCTCAGAATAATTCTTCAAATGCATAAAATAAAACATACAGGATCAAAAGGAAACCAATTAGGATGAAAAAGTTATCAAAATATATTTTTTAAAATCATGTTTATGGACCCCCGGTGAAGAAACCCTGATCTACTCCAAATTCCTTATTTTATAATTGGGGAAACTGAGGCCTAGAGAGGTTAAATGATTTGCCCATTGTTATAAAGGGAGTAAGTAATGAGCCCTGGATTTGAACTCAGGTCCTTTGACTAAAAATCCACTGCACCACACTACATTCTAAACAATAAAATATCAATTGAATTTTTAACGCTGACATTTCACCTAAAGGAACCACATGCTTCTAGAATTAAGTGAACCAATAAATTTTATTTTATCTCATGTCACCTTAACAATAAAGTAGACAAGATAGGGATCCTCATTCTCACTTAACTTCTTGGGGCCTCAGTTTCCAGAGGGGTCAAGTGAGAATCCAATGTTCTCACAACCATTTAGGAGCCCAGACAAGACCAGAAACCATTGCTTTGACTTCTACCCAGCTGATGAGGAAGTATAGACATTCTTCTCTGCTCTGATTTTAAGATCTAATGTTTAAACTATATAACTCTTCATCACACATCTCTTAGTCACCAAATATTAATCATTCACTCTATTTACAGAAGCATCTTCTATATATAAGCCACAGTTCTAGTTACTGGAGAATCAAAGACAAAAATGAAGCAGTCCCTTCTTCTCACAGAATTTACATTCTATTGGGGGGGGCAGCAAGAATGTTTGAAAATGCTACTTTATTAGTGCAATTATTAATCCTTTCCTAAATACATGTTAATGGCTAGAATACTGTGTTCAGCCTTTTGGCAGAAAGAGCTCTATTAGGAAATGAATGCTGGAGAAAAAAAGACAACCTTTAAATACAGTTTCCAGTCATAATTTTCAAGAGGTGTCTGATTATTTCATTAACAATTCATTATTATGACAAGCAGGATGGTTTCAGGAAAAAAAAAAAGAAAAAACCCTGGAAAGACTTATATGAACAAGGTGAATCAGAAACAAATCCAGGACAGTAGCAGCAATATTATAAGGATGATAATCTGTGAAAGACTTAGCTCTTCTCAGCAATACAATGATCCAAGACAATTCCAAAGGACTTATGATGAAAAATGCTATCTACCTCCAAAGAAAGAAATATGGAGTCTGAATGAAAATAAATGCACACTTTTAAAAAAAACTTTCTTTTTTTGTGTGTGGGGGGTGGGTCTGTGTTTTGTTTTGTTTTGTAGCATGGCTTATAAATAAATCTTTTTTTTTTTTTTTTTAGTGAGGCAATTGGGGTTAAGTGACTTGCCCAGGGTCTCGCAGCTAGTTAAGTATTAAGTATCTGAGGCCAGATTTGAACTCAGGTACTCCTGACTCCAGGGCCGGTGCTCTATCCACTGCGCCATCTAGCTGCCCCAAGAAATCTTTTTTACATGACTGCACATGTATTTTATATCAAATTGTTTACCTTCTCAAGGAGAGGGAGGAAGAGAATTTGGAACTCAGAATTTTTTTTTCAAATGTCAAAACTTGTTTTTACATGCAATGTAAAATGAAACAAAATATGAAAATTTAAAAATCATTAAGATCACCTGGGGAAAAATCTTAATGACATTTTCTTTCCTTTTAAAACTAAGGGAAGGGGGCAGCTAGGTGGCGCAGTGGATAGAACACCAGCCCTGGATTCAGGAGGACCTGAGTTCAAATATGGCCTCAGACACTTAACACTTACTAGCTGTGTGACCCTGGGCAAGTCACTTAACCGTAATTGCCTCACCAAAAAAAAAGAAGGAAAAAAAAAACTGGGGAAGAATAAGAACTAGTAGAGGTATTGATGTCCCTACTTTCCTGTTCCCCATGATAGTAAAGGACATTAGAACATTTAAAGTTTCCCCAGTCAAATAGACTTCCTCTACCAGGCAGGCTTACTATTAGCTATACCAAATTAATTTGCTTTTCACTTAAAATCTCCTGGTAGATGACACTTTCACAGATTTAGAATTGGAAAGGTTCTTAGAAGTCATTTATCCCAACCCCCTAATTTTAAAGATGAACGAGGACCCAGGAGGTTAAATACCTTGCCCAATGTGACACAGCTAACAGCTGGCAAAGATGGGATTAAGTCAAGCCAACTAGCATTTATAAAATGAGTATTATGTGTGCCAGTCACTGTGCTAAGAGCTAGGTTTGAATCCAGGTCCTCTGACTATACCATTTGAATGAGGGCAGTATCCAGAGGATACAAATACTATAAAGAAAAATTTAAAAATAAAACAATCAAGTAATTTTTTTCCAGG
This sequence comes from Dromiciops gliroides, assembly GCF_019393635.1. Classification (NCBI taxonomy): domain Eukaryota; kingdom Metazoa; phylum Chordata; class Mammalia; order Microbiotheria; family Microbiotheriidae; genus Dromiciops; species Dromiciops gliroides. The sequence continues at coordinate 108,305,169 of NC_057865.1, read as the reverse complement.
GCAATGAGGGTTAAGTGACTTGCCCAGGGTCACACAGCTAGTAAGTGTGAAGTGGGTCAGATTTGAATTCATGTCCTCCTGAATCCAGGGCCAGTGCTTTCTCCACTGTACCACTTAGCTGTCTCCTACAATCAAGTAATTTTTAATTAATGTATTTAGGTATTACATCCCCCTGCACATACCCACATCTACTTTAGTAATAGTTATAGCATTTATATGAGGGTAGCTAGGTGGCAAAGTGGAGAGAGCACCAGGCCTGGCATTAGAAAGACATCTTCCTGAGTTCAAATCTGTCCTCAGATAATTCCTAGCTGTGTGACCCTGAGCAAGTTACTTAACCCTGTTTCCCTCAGTTTCTTCATCTATAAAAGGAGCTGGAAAAGGAAATGGCAAATCACTCCAGTATCTCTGATAAGGAAACCCCAACTGCGGTCATGAAGAGTAGGATATAACTGAATTAACCAATCAACAACAACAATCATTGATATAGAGCTTTACGGTTTGCAAAGTGATCTATATGTTAACTGATTGACTCACAACATCCCTGGGAGGCGAATGTTATTATTTTACCATTTTCAGGTGGGGAAACTGAGGCAAACAGATATCATATGTCCAGTGTCATACAGCTAATAAGTGTCTGAAGCTGAATTTGAACTCAGGACTTCCTGACTCCAAGTCCAGTATTCAATCTATTGCCTAATGGATTCTGCCTAGCTGCCTGGTGCTTCCTTGTTCTTTCCCTAAATGGCAAACTCAGTTCTCTTCTCCCACCCACTTTCATCTCTCTATGGCTTTATCTCTTTCAGAAAATACAGGACACATCAACAAAGGAAAATTCTAAGGAAAAAATAATTCAAAAGAAGGATATGTTTCAGTCATACCTCCAACTTCTTAGCAAATTCTGTTTAGCTGTCTGGCTTTTGGGAAACAATTTGGAAAAGTAGAGGTCATGGTTCCTGGGCAAGATTAGCTGAAAAAAGATGACCCCAAGGTTTCTAGTATGGGAAAATGATAATTAAAAAGGAAACTCAAGAGAAAGATAATTTGGGGTATATATCAAGATAAGATAATGAATTTGGGGTAGAATAGGGCTTTCAAGGCGAAATACCATATTTTTAATTCAAAATATAAAACTAAGGGGTGGGTAAGAGATCAAAGATGGCCGTCTGGATTGGAGATATTCAGCTTACAGGTTAGTACTAAAACCAAGAATGTTGACGAGCCCACTAAAGTAATAAATAGAGAGAAGGGCAGGAAGTCGAGGTCAGAGCTTCAGACACAGTAAGGGGCAGGTAAAAGAAAGTGACCTAGCAAAGGAGAAAAAAGAAGCAAAGTCCCAATAACACTCAATGAATCATGAAGTTAAATAGGGCTGACACTATCCCACTGGCCCTAGGCAAAGAATGTACCTAGACACTCTAAGACAAGTATAGTGCTAGCCTGTTCTTAATGATCTTGGGACACTGGACTTTCATCCTCTATTGATTCAGAAAATTGACTGAGAATATGGGGCAAACTGTGACTGACTCAGGGCTGGCAGCAGATGATTTCTTGGAACCTGGAGGTCTAAGATGGATCAAGTACCAAGGGGAGTATTGTCAAACATAGTGAAATAATCAAGTGATGGATTTGAGAACTCTCTCCCTAATTTATACCCTTGCTTAAGTTCTATTACTGACTCATATTCCCAGAAGAAGGTCTGATTATCCCCAACAATAAGAATGGTATTCAAATGAGGTTATGAACAGAAAATGTGGAGCTCTTAGCACAACTTCATGTTCCCTTTTTGCCACCTCGCCCTGTACATAAACAGAAACAATATTAAGTTAAAGATACCTAGTGCAGTGATGACTCTACTCATCCTAACAATGTCCATTTAGATCAAGGAATTAATTTCCAGAGTTTAAAAATCTGTCATGTCCCTAGGTTGAGATATGAAAACTTGGACAGGATATGCATAGGTACATATAGAGCCTTCCTTCACTGATGGTGGTCTGTGTGTGTGTGTGTGTGTGTGTGTGTATGTGTATGTGTATGTGTATGTGTATGTGTGTGTGAGAGACAGAGATAGACAGAGAGAGAAAGAGAGTGGGAGGGAGGGAGGGAAGGCAGAAGGGAAAGAGGGGAATAAAGAGAGAGGGGGTAAGGGGGAGGGGGAAAGGGAGAGGGAGAGAGAGAGAGGGAGAGAGCGAGAGAGAGCGAGAGAGAGAAACAATGTATGGTAATATGGAATCACAAATTACGACTGTCACCCTGGCATGCCATATGCCACCTTTGCCAGTGCTCAGAGCACTAAAACCATAGAAATGGTGCTTTATAGGTAAACATAAACCCAAGGGCCTATACTCAACCAGGAGGCAAAATAATCATCCTAAAGTATCATACTAACCTTGTCACCCCTCTACTCAATAACCTTCAGTGGCTCATTCTTGCTTTTAAGCTAAAATGTAAGCTTCTTAAACTGGTGATTAAGACCCTGCCAAATTTGGTTCCATTTTACCTTTCTAGATTTTTTTTCACTCTTCTACCCTTCACAAACACCACATACCAGATAAATTGGACTAGGATTTGTATCCTGATCCTGTCTTGTGCTCTCTCACTTCTGTGTATTTTTGAAAGCTGCCCATCATGCCTGGAATGTGTTCCCTCCCTCATTCTTGCATGTCATCCTTCTTTTCCTTGAAGGTCCAGCTTCCTCCATGCAATCTTTCCCAATCTCTAGATAAAATTGTTCTTGTCTCATATTGCTCAATCGGGACTTCTCCTTTGTTCTTATCCCTATCTACACTGTGTCATGATTGTTTAGGTGCATATTGTATCTTTACAAAGCTTCAAGGTAAGCAATCAGGGCATGTCAGGGGGAAGTGTACAGTCAACTCAAAACGTAGTGATCATTGACTTAAGAAAAATATAGGAATCGCTGTAGTTATGTGTAGTCAAAACAATTAATCTGCAAATGGTGACTAGTGCATGAAGGAGGTGACGAAATACTAGCTGGAAGAAAGAGACAAAAAAAGAGCCCAGCAAGTGTTTTGGATGGTTTGATGACCAAAATGGATCATTCATATGGCAATGCCAATGTTATCCATTAAAATAACTGAGAAAGAACAATGGATTACATGGTCTCATTTTCAGAACTGCAGCAATACCAACTATATAAGTTTAAAGAGCTTTAGAATTCTGCTTTTAGTTGGGTCAATTCATTTCCTGATAACCTAAGGGGCGAGTTTCACTCTTTATTTTGGATTTCTAAGTACCTGATACTAAGTGTTTGATAAATAGTTGTTGTTGTTATTGTTGGGTTTGTTATTTAGGGGTGTGATAGAGGAAAGAGAGTGGGGATATGGGCTCAGTGATGGTTTGCCCTCCCTGTGACTGCTGCCCAGTAGGGAGCTATATAATGAGAAGGTAGTCCTTTCCTTTGTGAAGGTTGTTTATCTTTGTTCCTAATTGAAAGGAAAATGATAAAATAATAAGTGATTTGTTAAAGGGAAGACTACTGACATAATCAAGTCCCACACTATAAAAAGCCTATATTTTAATAGGGAAATATGATTAGAAACTAGCATCAGGAAAGACAGAAGGCAGTATAACACAATTCATTGCAGAAACAATAACAAACTACTTACTTTAAAAAATACTAAGTGTACTTACATAACTGTTCTATGACCCTTGGAGTCTTTGTCATGAGAAAGAGAGAGGTGAACTTGACATATAGCATGTCCCTTTAGTATCTTCTTGGATAGTAACTAGAATCAGTTACAAAATCTTTCCATATGTCCCCCAAATATGTATATTTTGGCATATTCTTCATTTTAGCATTCTTTGGTACTGTGTGTAATTGACTCATAGCAATTCCAAGGAAATATCTAATGGGAATATCTCCACTGTTGATATTATTAAGAAGAAAAAAGTAATTATAGAAGGATATTGTGCTGGTTCTCAGTTTCCTCATCTGTAAAATGAGAGGATTGATGTGATCATTATTAACGTCCCTTCTTACTTTATAGCTCTGATTATATGAATCCAGAAACCATAGGATCCAATCTCAGGTCTTCTTGGGTGAACTTGGGTAAAGTAAGTCTCATCACTAGACTTCAGAGTCTTCATCTCAAAAATGAAGATGTCAATGACCTCTACTAGTCTTTGTAGGGTTAACATTCTATGATTCCTATGAATGAGCAGGAACTCGTGCACTAATTCTGTAGTAAAGGGTTACCAGCTACACCGATGAGGCAGATCAAGGGTAAGGAATCAGTAAGAAGAGGTTTCAAGCTGGTTTCCATGGTGTAGAGCACAGAACACTGGGAATAGAATCAGAGGTTGTTGCTGTTGTTGTGACTGACTCTTCATCTTGGCAGAGATATGGAAATGGTTTGCAATTTCCTTCTCGAGTTCATCTTACAGATGAAGAAACTGAGGCACACAGGGTTAAGTGACTTGCCGAGGATCACAGAGCTAGTAAGTCTCTGTCTCTCTCTGTCTCTGTCTCTGTCTCTGTCTCTCTTTTTTTAAGTGAGTCTCTTAAGCAAGGTTTAAACTCAGGAAGAGGAGTCTTCCTGGCTGCAGGCCTGGCACTCTAACCTGGCTCTTCTATTTATTACCTGTCTGATATTCTGCAACTCAATGCATCTTTCTGACTTCAGTGTTCTCATTTGTATAATGAAAGGGTAGAACCAGATGCTCTCTAAGGCTTCATCCAGCTCTATATCAATGATTTTGGCATGCTCTTATTTGTTCTGTATTAAGCACCAAAGCAACTTCTGATAGGGAAATATCGCTGTGTCCCTATAGCATGAACCATTTCAAGGGAAAGAAAAAAAGAGCCCACCACCAATAATGATAAATTGGGAGACATCTGAATTTTTAAAGTCTAGTAATGCAGTGTTTATCATTTCTAAATTTCAATAATGAAAGAACATCTGGCTGATAACAAAAGGAATTCTTTAAGGAAAGAAAAAAGGGCTAAATCCCTGTCTACTAGGGAGAAGAAAGTATAAATAAAAGATAACTAATGTTTTCCTGGTATTTATAACAGAGTGGAAAAGCTGAGGGAGGGGGACTTTAGAAAGAGCAAATGGATGTTTTGGCAGCATCTGTATTTTTACCAGATGTGAATATCAAACATTTCTTTAGCTTCTCTAGCAAAGCACTGGAAATACTAAGTTGTATAAAATAAAATTCCCACCCTCAAGAAACTTCTATTCTAGTTGAGGAGGTAAAGTAGAAATATAAGATAACTGATAACACCAAAAGGTAGTTTTGATAAGCACCAACTGAGTGGTACAAGCAATGAGTGTAGAAATCATTTAGAGGAAGGACAGAGCTCACTCTGGGCTCACTCCTTATGGAAACGAATCCATCTACTTATTTAAGCAATCTTATTCCATCCCATCTCTTCCAACAGATTGCCCTCTCTGTCATCCCCTCTTTCATTTATTTCCATTCCCTCCTTGTCTACTGGCACATTTCCAACTGCCTATAAACATGCCCATGTCTCCCTTATCTTAAATAATTGCTCATTTGATCCTTCCATCCTTAATAACTATGTTCCTATATCTCTTCCACCCTTTGTAACTAAATTCCTCAAAGGCTTTCTCAATAGGTTCTCCCACTTCCCACTAACTGTCTTCTTAACCCCTTACAATCCAGCTTCTAACAGCTCTCTTTGAAGTTACTAATTATATCTTAGTTGCCAAATCCAATGGCCTTTTCTCAATCTGCATTCTCCTTGACATTTCTGCAGCCTTTGACACTGTTGATCAGCTCTGTGATTCTGGGCAAGTCACTTAACCCTGTGTGCCTCAGTTTCTTCATCTGTAAGATGAACTCGAGAAGGAAATTGCAAACCATTTCCATATCTCTGCCAAGATGAAGAGTCAGTCACAACAACAGCAACAACCTCTGATTCTATTCCCAGTGTTCTGTGCTCTACACCATGGAAACCAGCTTGAAACCTCTTCTTACTGATTCCTTACCCTTGATCTGCCTCATCGGTGTAGCTGGTAACCCTTTACTACAGAATTAGTGCACGAGTTCCTGCTCATTCATAGGAATCATAGAATGTTAACCCTACAAAGACTAGTAGAGGTCATTGACATCTTCATTTTTGAGATGAAGACTCTGAAGTCTAGTGATGAGACTTACTTTACCCAAGTTCACCCAAGAAGACCTGAGATTGGATCCTATGGTTTCTGGATTCATATAATCAGAGCTATAAAGTAAGAAGGGACGTTAGTAATGATCACATCAATCCTCTCATTTTACAGATGAGAAACTCTCTCCTCTCTAGGTGTTCAGGACACCCCTCTCTCCTGATTTATCTCCTACCTATATGACTCTTCTTTCTCTGTCTCCTTTGCTGGATCCTTTTCCAGATCACACTCTAACAATAGGTGTCCCTTAGGTTTCTGTCCTGTGCCCTTCTCTTCAACCTCTATACTATTTCACTTGGTGATCTCATCAGTTCCCATGGATTTAATAACTGGGTTCAAATCCTACTTCTGATTCTTACAACCTGTGTGACCTTGGATCAATCACTTAAAGTCCCTGAGCCTTAATTTCCTCATTTCTAAACCAAAGGGGTGAATTAAATAACTTCTAAGGCCCCTTCTAGATCCAAACCTATGATCTTAGGCTCTCCAAAAATGTCCTTCATTGTCAATGTCACCTTTACACATCTCTAGAATATGCCTCCTTTTCTCCTCTGACACTGATACGTCTCTGGTGCAGGCCTTCATCATCTTACTCCTGGACTACTGCAGTAGCCTGCTGGTGGGTCTGCCCTCCTCAAATCCCTCTGCACTCTATCTTCCATTCAGCTACTATAGTGATTTTCCTAAAGCACTGGTCTCATCATGTCACAATCTCTCCACCCCCTCAATAAATTCCAGTGTCTTTCCTATTGCTTCCAGGCTCTGCTTGCTTAGTCTTCCTTTTTACACAGCTCCTATGCATTTAATTACCATCTCTATGCTGGTGACTCTCAAATCTGCTTATCCTGCCCTAACCTCTCTGCTGCCCTACAATCTTGTATCTCCAATAGCCTTTCAGAAATCCCAAACTGGATATCCAGTAGATAGCCTAAAATTCAACATGTCAAAACTGAACTCATTATCTTTCCTCTTAAACCCTCTCCACCTCTAGCCTTTCCTATCACTGTAGAGGGCAAGACCATCATTCCAATCCCTCAGGCTCACAACCTAGGTCTCATGCTCAACTCTTCATTATCTCTCACTACCACTACCCATATCTAGTCTGTTGCAAAGGCCTGTCAATATCCCCTTTGTGACTTCTCACAAATATGTCCCCTTCTCTCTGACTGCCACTATTCTGGTGAAGGCCTTCACCATCTCATGCCTGGACTACTGCAATAGGCTGCTGGTGAGTCTGCCTATATCAAATTCCTCTCCACTCGATCTTCCATTCAGCCACTAAAGTGCTTTTTCCTAAGCACAGTCACCCCACACTCCTTCAATAAATTCCTATAGCTTCCTATTGCTTCCAGGCTCAAATATCAAATGATCTGTTTGGCACTTCAAGCTCTTTATGCCCTAACCCCTTCCTATCTTTCCAGTGTTCTTACTTATTTCCTGACATACCATTTGGATCTAGTAATATTGCCCTTCTTGCTCTTCTACTAACAAGACACTTCATCCCACAAGTAAGATACTTCATCCTCAGTTCCCAACATTTTCTTTGGCTGACCACATCCCCATTCCTGGAACACTCTCCCTCTTCCACCCAGACTACTGACCTCTCTGCCTTTCTTTTAAGTTCCAGCTAAAATCCCATCTCCTGCAGGAAGCTTTCCACAACCCCTCTTAATTCCAGTGTCTTTCCTCTGTTAATCCTTCCTTCCTTCCTTCCTTCCTTCCTTCCTTCCTTCCTTCCTTCCTTCCTTCCTTCCTTCCTTCCTTCCTTCCTTCCTTCCTTCCTTCCTTCCTTCCTTTCTGTGAGGCAATTGGGGTTAAGCAACTTGCCCAGGCTCACACAGCTAGTAAGTGTTGTGTCTGAGGCCGGATTTGAACTCAGGTCCTCCTGACTCCAGGGCCAGTGCTCTATCCACTGTATGACCTAGCTGCCCCCTCTGTTAATTATTTCTTATCCTAAATGCAGCTTTGTATATAGTTGTTTGTATATTGCCCCTCTCATTGGATTGTAAGCTCCTGGGGTCAGGAATTGTTTTTTTCCTCTTTTTGTATCCTTATCACTTTCCATAATGCCTGGAACATAGTATGCATTAATACATATTCACTGACTGATTGGGCTAAGGTGGTGGGAGGGAATGCTATCACAGATAAAAAAGGACTTGACATAGACCTTGAAAAACTATTAGAAAAAGAAAGAAAGAAAGGAAGAAAGGAAGGAAGGAAGGAAGGAAGGAAGGAAGGAAGGAAGGAAGAAAGAAAGAAAGAAAGAAAGAAAGAAAGAAAGAAAGAAAGAAAGAAAGAAAGAAAGAAAGAAAGAAAGAAAGAAAGAAAGAAAGAAAGAAAAAACTATTAGGACTTAAACAAGCAGAGTCGAAAGGATCATGCTTTCCTAGCAAGAGGAAAGGAAAAATGTCAATGTCTATTGTATAACAGTAGGAAGAGTACAAGATTTGGAGTCAGTCATCTGAAGTGGATTCCATTGCTTCGCACTTGTATAAGTTGGGACATTTCTTAACCTCTCTTGGCTTGTGTCCTCATCTCTAAATTGAATGGATTGGACTAGATGACCTCTTTCCTCCTCTAAAGCTATGATTCTATGATTGGTAGAGGAACAGTCAGTACACCTGTTTAGTTAAATTGTGTTTCTACAGTGACATATTGGGAGCTAAGGTTGGGGACAGAGGTTAGGGCCAAATATAGAGGGCTTTGAATGCCAGCCTAAGGACTGGAGAATATAAAAGTTACAGCTAATACACATTAAGTAGCAGCCCAGCCTTAGATATCCAAAATTAACTCTAGGTAGTGGTCAATCCTCTGTGGATGCTATAGATCTGAAATGTCAATTTTGTAGAAATTTAAGAGCCCCAGAAAATTTGAATTGATGCCTCCAGTAAAATTAATAAAGAAGCAGAAATTACTCAGTATCAAAAGCCTAAGAATTGAATATGTAAAATTGGAGTCAAAATAAAACTTCATGGAATTGGAGTCAGATAAAATGGAGATCTTGAAAGGAAAGCTTAAGCTCACTATCATTAGCATCAAGTGGTGGCCTGAGAATTCATTTAGATCAAGGTGGACACATTTCAGATCAGTGATTGCCAGAAAGGGCAGATAAGTTTCAATAAAAGAAAAAGAGGCACAAGGAAGAAGACAAAACAAAGAAAGGAAGCATAGCAAGCTTCTGCTCAGTTTGGCTTTGTAAATAGTCTGTGACAGCTGGCTTCTGCACAACTGGATTTGATGGTTTGAAACTATCCTAATCAGGATTAATAGACTTTAGCCATACATCAAAGAGGCAGGACATGTCTGGAAGTGCTACTTTGAACCAATAGTGTTTAAGCCCCAATCTCAAACTTGAAAGGTAAGGTAATTCTCAATGTAAATATCCCCTTTTAATAACTTTGTAAATCTCCATTCTACCATACTCACCAGCCTCTTGCTCTTTGGGGAAGGGAATTAGATGTTCTTTTCTGGAGGTGATCTGGTAGAACCCAGAAAATGGACCCAGGACAGGATCAGAGGCCCTCACCCAACCAGAATCTAAAGGGCAAATACCATCCCCATCAACTAAGTCTCCACATGCTTTGCCTCATCCTAACCTGCTCTTTGGTCTATTTTCTGTATTAAAAGTTATAGTATTTACAGACTAGTAGCTCAGTTATTCATTCCTTTGGTAATTCTATGAATAAAAAGAAAAAAAAATCTATTCCACACCTGACGAATGGGAGGAGTAAATTGTTTTGTTTTGTTTCATTTTAAAGCAAACAGGTAAGTCCAAATCTTAAATTCACAGAAAGGACAAAAATAAAGAATACTCTTTCCCCCTGCTGACACCAAACCAGTGACATTATAATAAGGAAATATTGACAGTAAAACCACTTGGTCATGGATGGCAAAAATGGCCAGTTTTAGGGAGGAGGAGAGGGAGAGATAATAAAACAAATGGAAGTGATAGGATGCAGCTTCTGTGATAGATGTGGCTTAGCTTTCAATTCACTGACCAGAGTGTAAGGCAACCACATACTCTCCAAGGCTCTCAACAAGAGAACTAAGAAATTCTAATGATAACTAGTGTTGTAACCACCACTACAATGAAAGGTATGATGTCCCCCTTTTTTTCTTTCATATATATATATATATATAATTTTATTTTTGTGGGGCAGTAAGGGATAAGTGACTTGTCCAGGGTCACACAGTTAGTGAGCATGTCAAGTGTCTGAGGCTGAATTTTAATTCAGGTCTTCCTGAATCCAGGGCTGGTGCTTTATCTGTTGTGCCACCTAGCTGTCCTCCATCCTTCTTTTCACAAAACTTTTCTATCTCTTCTTTTCCTCCCCGTACTGAGACTCCTAAAAACAAGGAGAGAATGACACCACTTTTATTCATCACCATCCAAATGAATTTGGCTGAAATATGGCCATAAAGCAAATGAGTTCCTGGCATTGGATCCTAGTGACTGACAGGCCAAGCAGACTGTGTGGAAGCCGAACCTTTCTGTGCCCTGAATAGCTCCTCCTTGCTCTTTGTTTTTTTTTTCCTTTCTTAGCCCATTTGCAGTCACTTGTTTGTTCCCACCAGCTTTTGTATCCATTGTCTCTAGGTGAGGCATCCCCTTGGTTTGGTCCTGATTTTGGAGGAAGATTGAGGCTTTGACCTCTATTTTAGCTCCATCCCAGATCCTTCCCCTACCCTATAATTATAATAGCTCACGTTTCCATAACAACATTTTTTTAAAGCTTCAGTTCTGTGATGAGAATATGCTGGCTCTAGAGTGAAATTTCCAGGGTTCAGTGACCACTTCTGACTCGATTTATGTGTGTGACCTTGGACAAGTCACTTAACCTTCTCTGGGTTCGGTGTTCTTATCTGTAAAATGAAGTGATTGGACCAGGAAGTCTCTGAGGCACGCTCCAGCTCTAGATCCCTGATTCCATCACCCTGTAAGGTAGACCATGCAAGTACTATTTTCACTATTTTAAAGTAGAAAAAGGAGAGGATTAGTTGAACTGGATTAACACTGAGATTCTAAGACTAGGACTCTTCAGCCTGGGGAGGAAAAAGCTGGAAAGAAAAACTGAACAAAATGCATAAGATCTTTATGGAGTGGATGGCAGGAAGCAGGTGCTGCCAACACTACAGTCAAGTACCTCTCAAATTTAAGAAAGTTCTTGTGCCTGGTAGCAGCAGAGAGAATGTCCCACTGGCCACTATGCCTGACTCTCTGTACTGTGTTTTTTTCTATCATAGCACATTTTTAAAGTTTACCTTAATTTAAGGACTCTCTAATCCTAGTCTTAAACACTTTAGGAACACTAAAGACATAGAAGAAAAAAGGAAGTCCAGTGAAAGTGCTTATTAGGGTGACTAGGTGGGAGAGTGGATAGAGTGCCAGGCCTGGAGTCAAGAAGACTCATCTTCCTGTGTTCAAATCCAGTCTCAGACATTTACTAGCTGTGTGACCCTGGGCAAGTTCCTTAACCCTATTTGCCTCATTTTCCTCATCTGTAAAATGAGCTGGAGAAGGAAATGGCAAACTACTCCAGTATCTTTGCCAAGAAAACCCCAAGTGGGGTCACAAAGAGTTGGACAAGACTGAAAATGTTTGAACAACAATAACAAAGATGCTTATGATTTTGTTGCAGGTTATAGTGAAAATTAAATGAAATAATGAAAGGGTTTTGAACTAGAAAGTTCAAAGTATTCAAGGTCAAGAAGAATAGTATAGTCAAAAGTACAAATGAACATGGGATACAAGAAATTTATTAAAGAGTCTCATATGTCTAATTCTTTGCTAAAGAATTGACAGTGGATTTTTACTGGATCAAGTCTTAACTGCTTGCTCAACTTTTCTGAACCCTGTCCCAAATACACTCATCCAAACTTTTCTCTCACTACTCATGAACACATCTACTCTATTAAAGGCATATTAGTCTCAATTTTTCCCACAGAGCATAGTCATTATTGACCAAAGCATCTTTGCACATGTTGTTTATCCTGACAATCCCCTTTGACCTATCCAAATTATATCCATCCTTCAATGCTTAGCTGAAGCCTCATATCCTCCAAGATGTCTTCCTTGATAACTCTAGTTAGCAGTGATATTTGTGCTTTCTGACTTCCCATAATACCCAATTATCCTGACCCTGAATTTTAATGCTTGAAATATGGAGTATCTCAAGACATAGGACGACCAGACATTTCCAATAGGTGCTGTGGCATTCCAGATACTAAGAGAAATATCTACACTTTGCCATAAAGAAAAGAGAAAACATGGTACTTAAGCTCTTTAGCTGGCCACATATTGGAAGCTCTCTAGACATGGGAAAAGAAGTAAGAAAAAAGAGCATTCATGCTTTCGCTTTTCCATTAAAGAAAAAGTTAGTCAGAATCAAAACTCAAGATTTCCCAACTACTAAAAATTCTATTCTCTTCTTCTTACTTGGAAAACCAACTGGGAAATGTGTTCACTTGTCTGGCTTCTCCCCATCTGGTACCTTCTCTCTTAACTTCTCAATTTCTCATGATTTCTGTCTGTATTTCTTACCACACACAGTGAGTGTGGGCAAGCCAGCATAGTTTTTCAATATTCCTGACTATTTTATTCATTTTAATACATTGCAATATCCTATATTGTACTGGTCTCTATTCTTGTCATGTTGGTCTTGTCTTGCCACCTGGAGAGTAAGAATCATTCCATATTACAACAGAGAGTTGGCAAAGTTGAAAGAATGATAGACTTGGGGGAAGGGATAGGAACAGCACCTACTTACTATATGCCAGGTACTGTGTGAATTACTTAAAAATGTTATCTAATTTGTAGTCAGGAGACCTAAATTTGAATCCAAGCTCTGATAGTTATTAACTGTGTGATGATGGTAAGTCACTCTATCTTTCTACACTTCAGTATTCTTATCTATACAATGGACCTTCTAATACTTGTACCACTCACCTTAAAGAGTTATTGTGAAAAACATGCTTTACAAACCTTAAAATGCTATTTAAATGTGAATTCTTATATCCCTTTCAGACCCTGAAATACTACTACGCATATGGTAGCATAATAGAGTGACAGTTTCAGAACTAGAACTGGCTGTAGAACTCAGTCCAATCACAACTTTCTAGATGAGGAAACTGAGTATACTCTTCTTGAGACAACAACAACAACAAAACGGAATCTCAGGCAAATAATCAACCTCAAGGGCAGGAAATCAATAGTTTCAAGTCCTTTAGTGCTCTAGAACTAGAGAGGGAGGAGAAGGGAATTTAAATATTTTATTGAGGACCAATCAAATATGTAGAAAGAGGGAAAAGGAGCTTTCATACTTAAAAGATTTTTGACTTTTTTAGGCTGGCTTCAGGGGAAAGAACAAGGGACAATGTGAGGCAGATTTCTAAGCCTGATAGAAGGAAAAACAATTAGAGCTGTACAAAAGCAAAATAGGTTATCTTAGGATGTTATGGTTTCTCTTCCTTTGAGATTATCAAGAAGAATGTATGAAGTCTGGTTAAAACTAGAGAGACTGGGGCAGCTAGGTGGCACAGTGGATAAAGCACTGGCCCTAGATTCAGGGGGACCTGAGTTCAAATCCAGCCTCAGACACTTGACACTTATTAGCTGTATGACCCTGGGAAAGTCACTTAACCCTCACTTACTCACCCCCCCCAAAAAAAAATTAAAACTAGAGAGACTTCAAGGTCCCTTCCAACTCTAAGCTTTTGTGATAGGAAATACCAAGGACAAATTTCAATCAGATTCAATCTAAAACCCCAGGTCAGAGCTATGGGCTGACGGATGGGAATCCAGGAAAGCCCAGACATTGGGAGGTTGAATCCAGGTGAGGTCTAAAGTAATATGCTACAAAAAATGATAGTTCTGGTAAAAAAAATAAAATTCTGATAAACTTGAAAGGACTTTACATAACAGTATTTATCCAAACCTTACTGACATGGAAGCCACTTATGATAAAATATTGAAGCATTTCATAGGACTGCTTACTTGTTCTTTAATGAGCTCACATGGAATAAATGTTTGATGAATATTATATTTACAAACAATCACAAATTAGTGAGCCAGGGGATGCTGCACAAAAGGAGATTTATTTTTTTACCAGTTACAAAACATCTGTGCCTGACAGAGCAAAAACTACACCTGGATTTATCCCGTCAACTATGATTGTATTTGAATGTAATAGAGAAACTTTAATAAAATCTGACAGATATTCCAGGACATGTCAAATCTACGGAGGAGAGGCTGATAAATGGGGATTTACTGATGTTCAAATGATGAGGGCTATACGATGAGAAGAGCTAACTCTAAATCTCTGCATGGCAACCATGAATACCAGGGACAGGGTGAGAAGCCAGAACTAAGAAGCCTGAGGACATGGTAGATTTGGGGGATTCAGGCTAGATTTGGATAACACTGACTTAGAGAAACTGCATTTTGCTGACTCTAAGGCCATCTCTCTGTTCTCTAGCATAAGGTGTCAAACTCAAATAGAAAACCTGAGCCTTTAAACTACATAAAGGATCTCTGAAGGCAGTACGTTAACCCAGAAAGCACATTATATCCAATTAATTTTAATAAATATTTTCCAATTACACTTTAATCTGTTGTCCACCACACTCTAGAGTGTAGGCCCCAAGTGGCCACATGTTTAACCCCGCTGCTCTGTTCTTAGCCTTTCTTGGGTCATAGATCCCATTGACAGCCTGGTGAAGCCTGTGGATCTTTTTTTTTTTTTTTTTTTTTTTTTTTTTTTTTAGTGAGGCGATTGGGGTTAAGTGACTTGCTCAGGGTCACACAGCTAGTGTTAAGTGTCTGAGGCTGGATTTGAACTCAAGTACTCCTGACCCAAGGGCTGGTGCTCTATCCACTGCGCCACCTAGCTGCCCCGAATCTTTTCTCAGAATAATGTCTTTAAATGCATAACATAAAATACATAGGATTACAAAGGGAACCAAATCACATTTATTTGACTATAGCTATCAAGATATGTTTAATAATAATGATAAACATAGTTAGCCTTTAAATAGTGGTTTAAGGTTTGCAAAGTGCTTTACAAATATGATCTCATCTGATCCTCACAACAGCCCTTGCAGGCAGGCACTATTATGATCCCCACACAGAACCCAGGGTAAGAATACCTGCTCTAGAGTCTATGCCATCCTGCCTATGGTCTTGAACATGATAGGGGCTTCCTAAATGCAAGATGAACCGCTCACTCCTAGAAAGTAGAAACTGCGTTTATCTGCTCAGCACCTGGCACATAGTAGATGCTTAGTAAATACATGTTGATTAATTGATTTCTACATGAAGTCATCTCTGAAAGCACACAAACAATTTGAGGGGCGGGGCAAGACAATAAGGCAGAAATCAGACAGGCAGATGTGAGAATCGGGAGTACCCAGGGACCAAAGGCCAAAGCAGACATTCAAAAGACTGAGCAAGCAGCCAGAAACCAAAAAGAACCACAGGATCCAAAAAGAGCAGGACAAAAGCAATCAAGACAACAGAGCAAGGGAGGGCACTGGCACCAAGGAGACCTTAGATCTGAAGCAGTCTTCTATCCCAGGGAGGAAGCTTCTTGTGCACATTCTGCTGGGGCAGGAACCAGTCCCAGGACTCTGGCAGACTAAAGCCTGCAGAAGAAAGCAGGGAAGTGGGCATACCTGACTAGAGTGACAAATGGAAGGATAGGGACTGGATTGTTATTTCACCAACATAGGGAGCTGTCCAAGGTGAGGAAGTTAGGGAGGGAGACTCCTCCACCAATGAAGGACCCATATCTTCTCTGACTCTTCCCAGAAAGTTGTTTAGAGCACTAAGGGGTTAAGTGACTTGTCCCGGGTCACACAGCCAATATGTGTCAGAGGTGAAACTTGAACCCAGGTCCTCCTGGATTTGGGGCTGGCTCTCTAACCACTACACTGCCTCTCATCAAATGTAAGGTCCTGCAAAATAAATTGAAGAGGCAGGGTGTAAATCTTAACCTGTGTCATGTGGGGGTGGAAGGAAGAAGAGATTATGAACCAGGGGAAATAGTGATGAATGGCCCCATAATATAAGTCTTCTCATGTTGGTAAACCTGAATCCTCTGTAAAGTAAATAGCTCCAAGGAACAATCATTTAGATCCACAAGCACCCCCAGAACAGAAGTTATCTGTTAACCTGTCATGAACAATGGAAAGGTCTGCTATCTTCCTGGGATATGAGGGACAGAGGGAGGGAGAGAGGGAGGGAGAGAGAGAGAAAGGGAGGGAGGGAGAGAGGGAGGGGGAGAGAGAGAGAGATACTGACTTACCAATACTAAAAAACATTATCCACTCTTGATAATCCAGGACAAATTAGATGGCAAAAAAGGAACCTACAAATCATTGTAAAGATTTCTGAAACTCTGGGTATGGTTGGGATTTTCATCACCACTACTAATTGAAGTTAGATAGGTGATACAGAAGAGAAAATTCAATCTATGCAACTTACCAACTGTCTGACCTTGGGCAAGTAATTTACCTTCTGATGGTCTCAGTTTTCTCAACAATAAAACAAATGGATTGAATTAGATGGCCTCTAAATTCCCTTATAGCTCAAAATCTACATTCCATTATGCTTCTATAGTCTTCTATAGTCATATATATATTTATATATTCTTTTGATATAATAAAATTTAATGCATAATAAAGATTCACAGTTTCATACATGATTAACTTTTTTGTCTTCTTTGCATATGGAAATGTTCATATTTGTTTATGTTTTCAAGTATATCTTCTTGGAGTCTTATCAATTTGTTTTAAAGGGCTTTAGAATCAAAACAGTGAGCAAGGAAGAAAACTGCATATGTATACATATATATTGATATATATGCATATGCATACATATTTGTATACATATATACATAAAACCAATCACATGGATTTTCAGATGCAAAATAGTAAGAATTTTTGTTTTGTTTTGTTTTGCGGGGCAATGAGGGTTATGTGATTTGCCCAGGGTCACACAGCTAGTAAGTGTCAAGTGTCTGAGGCCGGATTTGAACTCAGGTCCTCTTGAATCCAAGGCCAGTGATTTATCCACTGTGCCACCTAGCTGCCCCAGAAGAATATTTTTTATTTTATTTTTACCAGAACCAGTATTCAAAAATATGGCCCAAAGTAAAGAAAGAAAAGAAATCTACAGCCTTAAATACAGGAATGTGCAAATTATAAGTAATAAACAAGGTAGAAAATCAAATTTAGCTTTATTTGTATTCATGAAATTTGGTAGGATAGGACTCACGACTAGAAAATGGCTCTGGAAAGGTTTCCTTTAGTCTAAAAAAAAGAAAATAGAAGTTTTATAGCATTGTGTATATAGTCAGAAGATATGTTTATTTGAGGAAATCCATGAACTAGAGGAAGAACTAATAACAGACAATATTAAGTGATTTACAAATGGAAAGGGGAAAAAAGAAATATTTAATGGGTGTATACTATAGACCACCTGGGCAGAAGGAAATAAAGATAGCAGGATATAGATCATAAGTTTCTTCTATTTCATTCTTGAGTGAAAAGCTAGGAGTAATGATTAAATTAGCAGAGATGGGGACTTAGTCCAAAAGGAGAACTGAGTACTTGAGGCATTTTGCCTTTACTGGAGGGCTTCAAGTAGAGGTTGGATTATCACTTGTTGGAGAGATTGTGAAGGACATTCCTGTTCATGCATAGACTGACCTAGATGGCCTCTGAGGTCTCTTAAAATTCTGAAATCCTCTGTGAAGAATGATGATATTTGATAATAAAATACTAGGCAAAATGCAACAGAGATTTCAGGTATCATTTACATTAAGAATCACTGAAAATCACTGAGCTTTTAGTTAACCAGACTCATTTAGTGATGGTAATTCCATTATCTCCAAAACAATCCAAAGTACTGAAGCAAGATCAAAATGGGCAGAAATATCTGTGCCTTGGGAATGAAGCACATTTTTAAAAAACTCATCATTGAGGCAGCTAGGTGGCGCAGTGGATGGAGCACTGGCCCTGGAGTCAGGAGGACCTGAGTTCAAATCCAGCCTCAGACACTTAACAATTAACTAGCTATGTGACCCTGGGCAAGTCACTTAACCTCAAATGCCTCACCAAAAAAACCAAAAAACCAAACAAAAAAAACCACTCATCATCAATGACCCACTTTTGACTGAATATTTTAAGCCCAATCCAAAGTGAAATGAAATATTCATTTTCTAAGGAATTTAAATGTGCATGTGGAAAATCAAAACTAAAAACTCACATAACCCTGTCCAGAAGAATGTTCAAATACTGACCTGGACTTGATCAAATTGATAGCTTGTCAATTGTGTCTTTAGTGACAGCAACAATTATATTAATGATACAACAAAGTTACCTAAATCAATGACTGAATATTTCTGATCTCAAGTCAAGGGACCTTGGTTGGATTTCCAGATATGGCACTTAATGGTTGTGTGGTTAAAAGCAATACCCTCCCAACTAGGTGGCAGAGGGATAGAATGCTTGGATAGAGCACTAGGGCTAGAATCAGGAAGACCTGAGTTCAAATCCAGCCTCAGACACTTAACAATTAACTAGCTGTGTGACCCTGGGCAAGTCACTTAACCTCTATCTGCCTCAGTTTCCTCAAATATAAAGTGGGGATAATAATACCTACATTCCACAGTTGTTGTGAGAATAAATGAGATAATATCTGCAAAGTGTTTAGCACAGTACCTGGTACATAGTAGGAACTTAATTAGTCCTTCCTTCCTAATCTTTTCTTCCTTCCTTTTTTTTTTTTTTTTTTTAGTGAGGCAATTGGGGTTAAGTGACTTGCCCAGGGTCACACAGCTAGTAAGTGTTAAGTGTCTGAGGCCGGATTTGAACTCAGGTACTCCTGACTCCAGGGCCGGTGCTCTATCCACTGCGCCACCTAGCCGCCCCTTCTTCCTTCCTTTCTGAATCCCAGTTTCCTCATCAGTATAATGATGATAACATTTGCACTACTCACATCATCATGGGGTTGTTGCAGGAATCAGTAAGATCAAATGTGATAACATGGTTAAAACTTTTTAAAAACTATTATGAATGTTAGCTGTTAGGATTAGCAGTAATAATAATGCTGGCAATATTTCTTTTTAAGTATAATACTGTATGTGCATTTCTAATTTTGAGCTACTTTTTAAAAATGCAATAATTTTTAAGCGGCTGAGAAAAATGTGCCATCCCAAAGTCCTGACACTTATATTTTCTTCACTCTGAAAGGATTTATTTTTATGGTGAATCTATTTCTTAGCAGCTATAAAGTTGAACAAAAAAAAATTGCCACCTTGCTTAAACAAAGCCTTTTTTCCCCTCATTTGTCTCACATAGATGCTGGAAAGTCAATGTGCTTGAATTATTCCTTTATTGATTAGGAAAGCATTAGCACTACTATTTGGCATGCAAATAACCAAATGGAGCACTTAATCTGCATTCAATTAACCATAAAGGATGCACAGCAATTTAATGAGGGCAGAGCGAGTCCATTATGCACTTCAGTAGTTTATACAATTAAGCAATATCCATTTAGGATTGAGCTATACATTTGCTGGGAGTGGACCTACATCTCTGATTTCACCAAGCTTAGAGAAGATTAAGTAGTGATGAAGTAGCTCCCCACCTTTTCAGTTTAGATCCCCGGTTTACTATGTAACTAACAGCCAATTTCACTTTCTTGACTACTCTCTCTCTTTTTCATTTACCAACACCTCTCTCCCATCTATCTCCCCCATCTCTGAACCTTGTCCCACTGAATCTTTTTTTTTATTGTATTTGTTCAACTTTTTCCCTTTCACTCAACAGGCTCCACACTTACATTCACAAGGATGTAATTAGGGGATAAGTCCATATTGTGCTTCTCCTTTAAAAGTCTTCTTGTTAGAATGGATACAACACAATTATTCTCAAATTTAGAAATCCTTTAGCCTTACCCTTTTTCTTCCAACCCAAAAAAGGAGAAATTGGGAATAAAAGCATAGGACAACTACTTCAGACAAGTCAATCAGTTCAGTAGCATTTAATCACCTACTATGTGCCAAACATTGCATTAAACACTGGGGATACAAAGGAAGGCCGGGAAGGAAAAGCAACCAAGTTCACAATGAATTATTTGTCTGAAGAGGGGAGGGTAGTATAGGAAAATTTAGGGATTAAGTTTAATTCAACCAATATTTATAAATATGGCAGGTGCGGGGCAGCTGGGTGCAATAAATACAAAGTTGACCTTGGGAGTCAGGAAGACCAGACTGCAGGTCCTGCCTCTGACACATAATGGATGTCTCTTATTTTTGTTGGGTTTTAGTCATGTTGTTAGTCATGCCCAATTCTTTGTGACCCCATTTAGGGTTTTCTTGGCAAAAATTCTGGAGTGGTTTGCCATTTCCTTCTTCAGCTCATGTTGCAGATGAGGAAAGTGAGGCAAACATGGTTAAGAGACTTGCCCAGGATGGGGCAGCTAGGTAGCACAGTGGATAAAGCACCGGCCTTGGATTCAGGAGTACCTGAGTTCAAATCCAGCCTCAGACACTTGATACTTCCTAGCTGCGTGACCCTGGGCAAGTCACTTAACCCCCATAGCCCTGCCAAAAAAAAAAAAAAGAGAGACTTGCCCAGGGTCAAACAGCTAGTTAGTGTCTGAGGTCAGGTTTAAACTCAGGAAGATGAGTCTTCCAGACTCCAGGTTTGGTACTCTATCCACTGTACCACCTACCTGCCCCTTAGGACTCTGGGCAAGTTACTTAATCTCTCAGTGCCCCAGCAACTCTCTAGGTCCAGAGTGGGTGCTGATCACCACTGATAGAGGGAGTTTGCTCAACTGGAATTTCCCTATACCAATGAAATCACAGTCCTGGTTAAATATAAATATATACACAGTGCCCTATGATAGATGTTGGGAATACAAAGACAACATTGAAACAGTTCTCACCATTGAGAAATATACATTATGGCATGGAGGAGGGGGAAGCCTGGGAGGCATGGTGGTCCTTAGAATAAGCATGGAACAGATAAGGAGATGGTCATGGAATAACAACTTGGAGCATTATAGGGAGCAGCTCATTCCATTGCTCAGTCAGCTTTTTCTACAAGGGAGGCAATCCCAATAAATAGGAGTAGAACTGCCCTCTCCTTTGACGACTGCCTTGGGCATTCCTAAGGATCCTGGCCCTGGTCGTGCTTTAAGTGTCCGCCCTGGCTACTCCTGAAAGTCTCCCGCCACCCAGAAGAAAAGCCATCTCCAAAGTTCTTAGCTGCTTAGTGAGACCACCATAACCTAATGTCTCCCACTACCTACCTTGCCAATCTTCTTCTATCTTATTCAACCCCAAATATCCTGTCAATGAATAACACTGGCCTCCTTGCTGGTCCTCAAACATGATTCTCCATCTTATGATTCTGGAATTTTCACTGATTATCCCCACTTTCCCTGGACCTTTCTCCTTCCCCCTCCTCATCTCCAACTCTTAGCTTTCCCTTAGCTTCCTATAAATCTAAGATAAAATCCTACCTTCTATAAGAAGTACCCTTAGTGCCTTCCCTTTGAGATTATCTACTACTTAGCCAGGGGGGCAGCCAGGTGGCTAAGATAAAGCACTGGCCCTGGAGTCAGGAGGACCTGAGTTCAAATCTCACCTCAGACACTGTGTGGCCTTGGGATAACCCCAATTGTCTTAAACATCTGGGGCCATCTCCAGTCATCCTGATGTATATCTTGCCATTGAACCCTGATAGCTCTGGAGGAGAGTGAGGTTGGGAACCTCACACAACCCTCCCACACTTAAATTCAATTCAGTGCAAGTCACAACATCACCCTGATGTCATGGTCCTCTTCAAGAATGAAGTACCAACAACTTAGCCAGGATATGGTACATATCTATATATTGTTATTTCTTTGCAAGTTATCTCCCTCTGTGAGCTTCTTGAGAACAGGGAATCTTTTGGATCTTTCCTTTTATCTCCAGTGCTTACTTAGCCCAGTGTCCGGCACATAGTAAGTGCTTAATGAATTCTTGTTGACTGAATGGCCAGTGTCACACAAGGCAGTTAGTTGATCTTGGATTTGGGTTCAGATCCTTTGGCTCTTAAACTGCCTGGATTTATAGTGTTCCTTTCCAATTTGGTCTGAATCCTATGCTGGTGTCAAGTCCAGTTATACATTTGCATACGTATATATTTACATATATATACATATATAAATGTATAACTGGAATATAGCTTAACACATCAGCATGTTCCCTCTGTTATGTCTAATTTATCCTTTTCTAATTTATAGATTGTTTGTCCATTGATGATTGCATGTTGACAACCCCAATAAACTGTGAGCTCCTCCAGAGAAGCACTCTTCTTTCACCTTTCTTTCTATCCCCAGCATTTAGCACAGTGCCTGATAGATAGTACTGGTGTAATAAATATTTAACTGGTTAAATTCTAGATAACTTTACTCATTTTACAGCAGTCACAGATGACCTGTTTATCCTTTAGTTACTAAAGTTATTTAAAGGGATGGTCTTGGTATGAATTTCCAGCAAACATTCTGAAATAGCTAGGAAGCCCATGTTACTGCATCTGTCTCACTTGCAACATCTCTCCCATGTTGTGTGAATCACAAAATATGGCTTTTTGCAGAGTGTCTTCTCCCACCTACCTACCCCCAAACTAGAGAAATAGAGTTTCTCTTTGAGGACTACAGTGTTCTTTTTTTCACTAGAGCTTTTACTGTGTGGAGCCTTTTTTGGATGCATTCAAAACATCTCACATCACTCATTTGCTTCAACAATACTGCAGTAAGGCAGATGGGATATGCTATAGATACTATTTAACAAAGAACAAAACTAAGCCACAGAGAGGATAATTGAATCCAGGTTTTCTGTTCCTTAATTGATGGTTTTCATCATTAAATTAGGATACTTTTAAAAAGTACAAGACATAAGACCCTCAATTGTCAGTACTGGGTATTATGAGTATTCTTTCATTTTTGCAGAGGCTGTATGGCTTGTTTGTTTTTTACTGGGGAGTGTATGAGTCAGGGCAAGGAAGGCTTGAAGATGTGGCTTTATTGACACATCTCTTTTGTAAATGAAATGACATTAGAAGAAATAAATGTGTATGAGGAACTAGTAGAGTGAAGAAATAAAGAAACTCCAATAAGTTATTTGAAGCTTTTAGAAATCCTAGGCAGCCCATTAATTTGAAGCTGGGGATATCGGTTGACTCATTTCTAAGTCCAGATCAAACTCAAGAGGAAAACGAAGCATTTAGACACATCTCCAAGTCCCCAGGACACCTTATTAGTGACTCATACAGCAGGTTCTATCCACTTAAGCTATTTATTGCTTTTGTTTCTCCCCTTTCATAATTCATGGTAGAATGCCAACAAAGTATTAGAGCTAACAAAGTGACATCTCAAATTAAGTTAACAAGGCATTGGGGGGTTATGTAGGAATTTGCTGTGTATTTATAGCCCACTGAAAACTCCTGCCTGTACAGTCACAGAAGACCAAACACAAAGGCAGCCTTCCATCAAAATGACACATCATGTCATTAGTGTGTGCCTGGTGAGTTCAATACAGCAAATGCTGGTGCTTGTACAGCTATTGAGATGACCGCTGGACTTTGCAGATATAATTAGAATCCAGAAGGGATTTAGAGCTACCTCGCTCAACTGGCAAAGGAGCTTCCTGAAAGGGAGTGGTCACATACTGGGTAGGGAAAGAGAGATGTCAGGCTGGAGGAGGTAATGCCTTCTCCTTCTTCTTCCTACACAGAGCTCACTGATGCTTGTCATTTTCCTAACTTATGGAGCACTTCAGTTTTGTGTGGTTATTGGATGTAGAATACAGTTCAATAGTGTCTTTAGCACTGAGGATCATCAGTGGGTCCCTGAAGGTAGGAGAAAAGGAAGGAAAGGAGGAGAAGAAAAAGAGGGGAAAGAAAAGAGAAATAGAGAAAAAGAAGGAAGAGGAGAATAGGAGATAAAAAAAAAGAAAAGAGGCCCTAATGATAGAATGTGTTGAAGAGAGGACCACGGTAATTGTCTCGCATGCACTTCAGTGCCTATACTTGGGCCATAGGTTGCACAGATCTACACTAGAAAATGTATTAGGGCAATTCCTACATGTGCAATGACCAGTGTACTATTCATTCAATTTGTTATGCCCCAAAAGAAAAGAAAAATAATTAACCATACCTCTAGGAAGGAGTTATAGAAAAAAAAAAAACATAGACAAGATAAGAATCCTTTGGGATGAAGAGGATGTGAATAGATTGAAAATCCCATTGGTGTTTGTAGTATTCAAACACATAAGACAGCAGATCCATTAAAATTTTGCAGTAATGTCTGAGGTGGGTGGTCCAGAATCGCCCCTTTCTCCACCTCCCCCCCCCCACAACTTCAGATCCTCCTCTATTCTAAGTATAACCTTCCTTTATCCCCAGTTTCTACCTCTCCCACATTTTTATAACCCCCATCCCAAAAAACAACAACAATACAATTTTCTTATATTATCTGTTGTTGTGAGGATTAAATCAGATAATAATTGTAAAGTGCTTAGCATAGTATCTGGCATATAGTAGATGCTATATAAATGTTTATTCCATTCCTCCCTCTCTTGTATCTGACACAGAACACATCAACAACTTCAGTCTTCAAGGCTATCACCAATTTTCCTTTTTTTGATATCTTCACTGGAATAGTTACCTAGACAATATTCTGAATAATTTCTCAGGTGAATTGATAAACTAAATCAGAAAGATTAAGCTTGGCCAAACACCATAATTCAAAGTATAATATTCTCAGGAAACAGCCCTATCTAGTTCTGCAAATGAGGCAGAAAATATATTTTCGATACCAACTGAACAGAACAAATGACCTGGACTGACCCTGGTCCATTCTAATATCAATATATCATGTGTTCTCAAAACATTAAATCACTGAAACATTGGCTACTGAGAAATAATGTTTTTTTCTATGTATTACCCTAGTATTCTGATGTAGAAAACAACTGTGGGAGAATTTCCCAATCAGTTACTAAAGTCAAAACTAAGGTGGTATAGTAGAAAGAATATCAAAGAAGGAGTTAGGGGAAGATAGATGCTAATCCCAACTTGGCAGTTGACTTTGTACATATTATACAATTAATAAAATATTTGCTGGATTTAGCTAGATAAGAAAGTCACTTAACTTCAATTTTCTCAAAAAATGTTACAAGACTACGAAGGTCTTGCCATCTCTGTAATTGGACATTTTGATGTTCCTAAGTGACAATGGAAAGTGAAGTTCTACACTGTTTTTATTCTTCTATCTCTCTGGTGACTCCAGCATATCTAGGTTCTTCTATATGCAGACATACAACACTTTATGTATTAGCTCTGATCATGGAAAGCTATTTATGAATTGAGGTTTTTGTAACCTAACCTTATTTTAAAGAAGTTTCACTTTTTAAAGGAATTCTGTAATTAAGCCATTTGTCGAGTACCTACTAGACATGGATGCTAATTTCATCTTTGCTTCTTATTAGCTATTTGATCTTGGTCAAGTCATTTAATCTTAAACTTAATGATCTCATCTTCTATATAGAAAGGAGGTAATAATATTTCATTACCCATTTCACAAGGTCATTGTCAGGGAAGTGATTTGCAATGAGGTACAGTCAAAGCAGCACTGGTTGTAGAGGCAGAGGACCTGGGTTCAAACCCTCTCTCTGACCTTTCTGAAGCCCAGTTTCCTTATCTGTAAAATGAGGGGATTGAACAATATTGCCTTTGAGGTCCCTCTGGTTCTGGAGCTATAATACAAATGTGAGTTATTATTTTAAAGTGAAAAAATAAGAGTAGTTACTCTCTGATTTATGTTCATACAGATTTCCTCAAATAGTCACACCTGTATTCCCCTATAAAAGATAACTCAGTATATAATTATACCTCTATATATTTTTATATGCAAAGATGATATCCTCTCAGAAGGCTTTTATATTCAGTTATTTTTACAGGTGCAGGGATTCATTATACTGAGTAATTCATGTTCTATCCACTGGTTCATTTTGTGACTAATGAGATGCAATTTGGAGAAGGTTTGGCTGGGATCATGGAAGCAATTGGAAGCTATGGAACCAAGGATCAAACATATGTCACAGAGGCCTTATTAATTTCATGTTATAATTAACAGAACTCAAAGCCTGACATAAGAATGAGGAGCTGAAACTGCACTGTGAAGAAACTGTGCACACTCTAAATGTCCTGGAGAGAAAATCAATTGTCTAAGGTTTCCTAGATGAATGACTATTCCAATAAAATCAAGACATTTCAAAGAATAAGAAGTAGAAGTTTTTTGTAAAGCATAGTCTAGCAGACAGAAGAGTGATTTTGTTTTTAGCCAGAAGATCTCGGTTTATAGTCCATCTCTGACATTTCTAGCTGTGTGACCATCAGCAAATCACTTCACATCTCTGAGCCTCAGTTTTCAAATCTATAAAGTGGGAATAATAATTGTACTTACACAGTCTCCCCCACAGGTTTGTAAGGAAAGTGATTTTCTAAAACTTTAAAGTGCTCTATAATTAAATTGTTATCATTATCCCAACAAAAAGTATGACTTTTAAAAATTACATTAACAAAAAGATGAACTTCTGTTGGTCTGAAAGTAAGAAAGAAGAATTCATCAGAACTTACCTGGTAATGAACTCTCTGGGCACTAGAAGGAACTGACTGCAGGTCCTAGTGGGAAAATGAAAGAAATATTCATGGTTTTAAAAGTATTTCAACAAAGTTAGCCATAAGAAGTTATTAACTACTCCAACCTAAAAACAACTAAACCAAATACAATGATAATTTAAAATAAACAAAAACAAACAATAGAGGCAAAACCCCCCCATTCCCAAATATAGCAAAAATTCACTCAATTTCAATTCATTGAGGAAAACTCAACTGGAACTATACAAAAGTCCAAACCAAAGAACATATTTTAAATAAGTGTATTTAATTAGTTTCAAGTACATATATAACTAAAACTAATGGCTAGGAGTTCTTCCCAACAAGCTTTAATTAACAGATAAGAATCATATAATTAACACAATCATTGCTACTTTGTTAATTATGCTACTAAAATACCTCAAAACAATGAATTCTTAGAAGGTTAAATACCTCTTTCCTCTACTCATCCTGAAAAGAAATATTTGCTTAGGAAGCAAATTGCTTTTTTCATAGCAAAAAAGTTAGCTTCTGCTATTCAATGTCTACAGGATCACACATTCCAAATGCTCATAATGAATGAGGATTTACTGAGCTGCTGAAAACTTGACCCACTTTATTAAAAAAAAAGTTTTTATAATGGAAATTGTTATATTTGTCACATTCTGTAACTGAGGATAATTAGTGTAGTGTAACTATTCACAAATGTCAGCAAGTCTTCAGACCTCTGTCCTTGATGCCCCATACCTCCTTCCCACGGGACTTTTTTTTTTTAATTTTGCTTCCTGTGGCCAATGAAATTTGCTTTCTTCAAAATCAGTATTCTTTATTTGAAACTTCTCTTTTCCCTTTTCCATTCCCCACCCCCCTTAGAATTCTTATCATTACTGTTTAGTACCATTTTGGGTAGGGTTGCTTCCTACTTACTATATAACTTCCTACCATCTAACTCCATCCTTTTTGCAAGAAGGACGTCAACTTTCCCAAACCTCTCTACTTGTTGTACCAGATGTTCAGATGGTTGTATCCCCAAACAGTGATGATTTCTATGCCTTTGCAGCACTGGTAAGCAGCTCAGAGATTATGGAAGCTTTCTTCTCTTAATTAGGTTTTTAAGAAGATCATATTCGGGGGCAGCTAGGTGGCGCAGTGGATGGAGCACGGGTCCTGGATTCAGGAGGACCTGAGCTCAAATCCGGCCTCAGACACTTAACACTTACCAGTTGTGTGACCTTGGGCAAGTCACTTAACCCCAATTGCCTCACCCCCCCAAAAAAAAAGAAAAAGAAAAAGAAAAAGAAGATCATATTTGATGCCTATTCTCACTTCTTCCTCTCTAGCCCATAGTGTACTTTGTGTCCCTGGAGAAAAGCATCTGAGCTATGTCTAAAGTCCAAACTCTGGCTGATATCAGAGAGGAGGAAAACTCAGAATCTTGAAGTTGGAAGAAAACTTAGAGGTCATCTTATTCAATATCCCACCCACTATAAGAATCTCTTTTGACAGATTATCACAGGATTGATGTTATGACTGAGAGCCCACTATTTCATGAGGCAGCTGCTCCCATTGTTGGATAGCTCTCATTGTTACACAGTGTTTCCCTACACAGAGCCAAAATCTGTCTCTCTAACTTCCTCCCATTCATTCCAGTTTGTCCTTTGAATCAAGTTAGAATCAATCTGCTTCAAATATTTGACAATTATCATGTCTCACTCAAGATCTGTTATCTCTGCTGCAATCATCCTCAATTATTTCAACTATCTGTCATACAACAGAGTCTTCGGACCCCTCTCCATGGTCATTTCCTACTTCTGGATGCTCCTAAATCAGAGCTCAAGATAAGGTTCCAGATGTACTCTGATCAACTTAAAATATAATATTAATTCCAATGCTTGGAGGATGTATTTTTATTAATGCATATTGAGCTCATTACGAGCCAATACATTCACATCTTCTGCTACCAAGTAGGGTCTCCTCAATCCTGTACTTGTATATTTTTTTAACCTAATTGTGATATTTTTTTTAAAAAAACTAAATTTAGGACTTAACACTTACTCCTGTTATATTTCATCTTGTTGGTTTTGTTTCAGCATTATAAACTAATAAGACCATTTAAATTTCTTATTCTATCACTTCATATTGGGTCTTCTTACAAGTTTGCAATATCTGCAAATTTAATCACAAAGTCTAGTGCGTCTTTAAATCAGTCCCAAATAATGAATCCCTACACGGCTTTATGTTTCTGCATAGACGTCTGTTCTGAAAAAAAACTGAAATTTACTTAAAGAAAAGCTTGTGTCTTCTGTTCAAACTTTAAGTATTTGAAAAAACAAGAGAGACTCCCAGATTGGCTAATAGATTCACAGAAGGTCAGACATAGAAGGGACCTTATATCCTTTAATATTGCTCAGTTCCTTCAACAAAAAGTATTCTTTACATCTATATTGCACTTTAATATTTACAAAATCCTCTCCTCTCTTTTTTTTTGACCTGATGCTTTCTGTTTCAAGTGTAAACAAAAGGAAAAAAATATGTTTTCCTCACAGCCCAAGGCAAATGCTTAAATATTATCATCCCCATTGAATGATCGAAGACTATGGACTAGAAAAGTTATTATTTGTGTAGAATCAATGAAATACTAATGTGCATCCACATGCTAATAGCCTAATAAAGGCAGGAATCCTTAAACTCTCAATCTTGCCTATAGGTTTTTCAAAAGAATAATTATGGATTTACTAATTATTTTTTACTCACCTCTGCCATGAGGGAGAGTTTGGTAATTAGTAATACAAATATGTTGTAATTTCTCACATACTTCTGCCACTGTTTATTTTACCTCTTACTCTAATGATATTGCACATGACAATCAAATTGCATTGTTCAGTCATAGGTATGACCCCTAAAAATTAGTGGCTTGGATTTGAAAGCACCTTAACCACAATGTAAAATAGAATCTAACAATGTTTGCCTATTTGTATTATCAAGACTAGTTGTTTTTAATTCTTTATTCTATTTGTGGGGAATATAAATTAGGTTTCCCCATAAAACTAATTAAAATGACCAATGTGTTTTCATTAGAAAGGATGGAAGTGTCTTATTGATTCTATCCATGCAATATATCTTATATCTCACCTGCTCCCTTATAAGTCCTAATACCACTGACATACTTTAGGCCCTTACTATGGTTTGATTCGACTTAGACAGCTAAATAGTTTGGTATTTAAAGTACTGGACTTGGGGGCAGCTAGGTGGTGTAGTGGATAGCCAGCCCTGGAGTCAGGAGGACCTGAGTTCAAATCTGGTCTCAGACACTTAACACTTACTAGCTGTGTGACCCTAGGCCAGTCACTTAACCCCAATCGCCTCACCGAAAAAAAAAAAGTGATAAAGTATTGGACTTGGAGTCAAGAAGACTTGAATTCAAATCTTGCCTTTAGACACTTAATTGCTATGAGACCTAAGCAAATCTTTAATCACTTTAAGTGTCAATCTTCTCATCTATAAAATGGGAGTAATAAAAGCTCATAGCTCATAGGGTTCTTATGAAAACTCAGAGCATAATAAACATTCTTTACATATCTTAAGGTCTTCTATAAATGTTATTAGACTGTTAAAATCATCTCCTAACTAGTCTTCCAACCTTGATATCTCATCACCCATCTATCTTATATGTTATTGCTATTTTAATCTTCTCAAATTAGCACATCTTTCATTGTCTTACTTCCATGTCCCCAAACCTTCAATAATCTACTCACTACCAAACAAAACAGAAACTCATTATTAGGGTGGCATTCAGGGCTCCCTACCATCTACTTTAATCACTTTTCCAAGTTTACTTCCACTGCTCACTCCTGCATACCTTAGACTATAGCCAAACTAAATTACTGAGAGTTTGCACACCCCTAATATTTTCCTTTATTTTGTTTATCCTATTTCTCATCTTCTTGGAATGTACTCCTGACCTGTCTTTTCTTGTCAAAATTATGTCTATCCTCCAAGGCCAACTTCAATTGTCAACTCTTTCAAAATGCCTTCACTAACTTTCCCCAAATATATGTTTGTTGAAGTACTGTCATGTGAACAAAGGATTAGAGTTATCCTCCTTAGACCCAAAGAGGAGAATTAAGTGTAAATAAGTAGAAATTAAAAAAGAAAAAAAAACTTGGTGTAAGAAAAAACAACAACAACTTCAACTTCCCATCAGTTAGAGCTATCAAAAACTGTAATGAATTACCTCAGGAAGCAGTAATATACAGGAGATCCCTGTACAGGTATGTTTGCAATTTATGGTCCCTTCTAAATCTGATTCTATGATCTTTTCACACTCTAAAATCTAATAGTATGATATTTATACCTGTCTTGAAGACATTTATTATATTCTACCATGTATTATAGCCATTACCTGTAAGATAGCGAGCTCATTGAGGACAACGACAATGAATGTCTTGCTCAACTTTGTATCACCTGGTAATACCAAACATGAGGCTTTGTATATAAAGATTATTCACTAATTGTTTTTACATTTCAATGAATTGGTTAATATATAGTTCTCCCTTACTTTAAAATCCTATTTCATCTTAGAAATAAAGCACTAAAACTGAGGGAAATTATGTCAACAATTATGCTACACATTTTGAGGCAATAACCACAGACTAATTTTCACCCTACTGATATTTCCTTAGTGAAATTCATATAGTAAGGAACTGTTTGCAGACCCCACAGGCTGGTGAAGTAGTCATTGGGAATAAACAATTGTCCAAATTAACTCACCTCCTGTAGGCGGTCAATGTACATACGACAAGTTTCCAAATCGCAGTCTCCTCGCACAACTAGAATACCCAGAGGGATAGCTGAGGGTTGGGGGAAAAGAAAGAGCTAAAATAACTTATTTGACATTTCCAAGTAGACACGAATGTGCTTTATTGTTCAAAATATTTCATTCCATTTAAAAAACACTATTTTTTAAAAAATTAAATATTTAATTCCTCTATGCTCCTCATTTATTTGGTCCTTTGTCATATCTTTGCATTCTTTGTCATATCATCTATTTTCTTGCATAAACAGTACTGTCTTGTATAGTATAATATGCATTTTCACATATCTTTGTGAATGTGGATCATGTCTACCATCACTTCAAGAGATCAGATTTGAAAGACAAGCCTAAGTAATTCCTCCTACCATCATGTTTGCATGTCCCATGGCTGCCACCAGGGGGCCTGGATATCATAACTTTTCTGAATAAGCTCTTTCACCAGGTATTAACAATGAGTCTTAGAGAATAATATATACAAACAACAGCATTAAAATTCATTTTCCTTAGTGATTCTCCTCCTTTCTAATGAATGTTTACTAGACATAATTAAGTTCTTGCTTCTCAAAGATCCTTCACGTTTAGTATTTCACAGTCTGCAATTGTAAGATACATAAAAGATCCTATTGTATAAGGCACCATCATGTACTGTTGACTTGCTTGACAACTTCCACATAATCTTCCCCAAACTAATTATTGAAAATTGATAAATCAATCAAACTGTGTGTTTGCATGTGTGACTGTACTAGACAGTGAAGTAGTCCCATAAATTCAAAAGTTAGTTTAACTTATTTCACTGAAAATTATTTTTAAAAAATATTTAATTAAATGAAAAATAGTCACATTGTTTTCATAAACATTCTTCTCATTTTGTCACTTCAGACATGACATATGACTTGTACAGGAGCCATGCACAGATTGGCACAGATTGGACTACATGATGCCAGAGATCCTGCTCTCAGCGAATCCTACAATTTTATAAGATATTCTTAACTTCTCAGAAGGTTAAATCTTTCCATCCATCTCTGCTCCTTGTTTTAACTACCATGTGCAAATTCTTTTCTGAAACCCCTTTCATTGTTACAAAAATTAAGAGACAGCTTATGGAGTTACCCCAATGACCAAGATGATTTGTTCATCAAATTTTATAACAGGTATCAATCCTAAACTGTATACCTTTTCTTTTTTAGCCCATTGAGAGGATAAAAATTAAAAAGGACAGCAGATACAAATAGAGCAATTGTGTTATTACCACATTAAAGTTAATACATATGTCATATAATAATAATTTCTTCTTCAGTCATTTACAGTTGTATCTGACTTTGTGACCCCATTTGGCATTTTCTTGGCAAAGATACCTCCTGGTTGTTGTTGGGTATTTTTTTATTTAGATCTACTTTCTTTTTTTTTTTTACTAAACTTTATTTCTTTAATTGTTATGTTTAAAATTCCAAACTCCTTTCCTTCCTCCCCATCCTGCACTAAAGAAGGCTACTATTTGATAGAGATATATATAAAGATATATATGTGCAGTGACTTGCATTGAATGTTCAGTGTTTGTTTTTATGCCATAGCCATGAGACTGTTATTTTTGTTCCAAGTGGAGGCTGATCAGATAGCTTTCCACATTCTAAGCTGTTAAGAATAAAGGGTTCTTGAAAAGGCTTTAATGGAAAAAGAAAGAATTCTGAGGTTGAAGAGGGAAGGCTTGACCCTTGTAAGATGATGGAGAATACCATACAAATAGAGCTAAAAAATAGATGGGGGGGGGCAGCCAGGTGGTTCAGTGGATAAAGCACTGGCCCTGAATTCAGGAGGACCTGAGTTCAAATCCTGCCTCAGACACTTGACATTTACTAGCTGTGTGACCCTGGGCAAGTCACTTAACCCCCACTGCCCTGCAAAAAAAGAAAAGAAAAGAAAAGAAAAGAGAAAAGAGAAAAAAAAAAGATGTGGGACTGTTTCTGAAGAGTAGTTTTGGATGCTTTTTTAAAAGAAGCTGCTTTTTCTCCAAAGAAAGCTATAGTAGAGGTATATAAGCTATGAACTGAGAAATCACCAGTAAGGGGCAAAGGAAGAAAAGGGGAGTTTTGTAGTTAGTAGATCCTTGTTTAAGCTATTTGTCTACTCTTTACCAACTGAGAGGTCGCTTATCTTCCTGGTTCGTGTATCTAAGACATGATTAAAAAAACTTCTAAATACTTATCAAAAGGGATTACAACAATTCACTTCTAGGCATTCATGTGTGTGCAAATGACACTGATAGGAAAAGCCTAAAAATATTTTTAGGTTTAGTCATCATTTCACTTCAATCTATCACATTGCCAATGATTATGAAGTCAGCCAAGAAACTGAAGACCACTGGGACAGAAATTGAATCTTCCTCAATGCTGCCCTTTGAAGGAAATTAATTCCAAAGCATAAAATTAATTTGGGAAGTGAACAGCTGGCTAAGATGGTGTCAGAGAATGGAATTTGGATTCTGGATCATGGCTTATCATAGAGGCTTGACAGAGTCCTGGCTGGAGATGAAGTAAATATAAGCGCTAACTTAGTATAGGGCACATAGTAGGCAATTAATAAATGCTTATTTACTTGACTTGACATATCAAGGTCTAATATTTCTCTCAGGAATGGAATTCAACCGGGCTAGATAACTTGAATTCCTCAAGGGCAGGTAGCATTTCTTTTACTATCTTCTTACTGATACTATTTGCCAGGTGTCTTGCAGATCTATTCCAAAGGGTTTAAAACTGAAATGCCAGGAGACTATTTACATATTTCTTCTGTTATATATGTTAGAGAATAGCCAAAGGAAAGAAGAAGTATAGTATCTGAAACAGCCAGAAATATACAGGAGACAAAACTCTAAGAAAGTTGCTCATAGTAAAACACATGGTATCAAAAGGCTATTCACAAATGCCCAAAGTATTGGCAAGAACAGGATTAACTGGAGGTTTTAATACAAAAGAGTCAAGTTACATTTCACAGGTATCACTGAGACTTGATGGGATAAAATCCATTACTGGATTTTAGTTCTAATGGGTATGCTTTGTTCAAAAAGAAAGAAACAAATGAACAAAAAAATGTATAAAAAGAAGTGGGAGAGAATTCATATTGTTTTTGAGGAAGGCATAAGAAAATCTTGGAACCAGAGAGTGGAAGAATAACAGAGAGTATTTGAATAAAGGTTGAAAGAAGAAGAAACAATGATTTTATCACTGGAGTATATTATAATGCACTTGGATGAAAGAGAAAATAGATGAGGAGTATGTAAAACAGATTACAAGTCTGGAACAGAGGCATAAGATAGTCATAATGGAGGACTTCAATTATCCAAACATCTGCTGGAGCTCTCACTGCCAAAACCACAACAGCTAATCATTTCTTCACTTCTCTTAGTGATAATTTTACTGTTCGAAAGGTGGAAGAACCTACAAGGGGAAATTTTATTCTTATTGTCACTAACAGAGAGGATCTGCTTGCTGGCGAAGAAATGGTTGGGACTTTGGGAGAAAGTAAATACTCCATACTAGATTTTGCAGGAGAGGCTATCTGGAAAATGTCTAACAGAACCCTAGATACTGGGAAAGAACATTTAAAAGGGTTTAAAGGGGGGGACAGCTAGGTGGCACAAGCACCGGCCCTTGATTCAAGAGAACCTGAGTTCAAATCTGGCCTCAGACACTTGACACTTACTAGCTGTGTGACCCTGGGCAAGTCACTTAACCCTCATTGCCCTGCAAAAAAAATTTTTTTTTAATAAAATAAAAGGGTTTAAAGGAAAGACATTAGAATCTCAAGGACTAAAATGCTTCATTCAACCCCTTACAATCTGGCTTCTGAACTTATTTCATTGAAACTGCTCTCTGCAAAGTTACTAATGATCTCTTAGTTGACTGATATTCAATGGTCTCTTCTCAATCCTCATTTTCCTTGACCTTTCTGTAGCCTTTCACACTGTTGATCACACTCTCCTCCTTGATACTCTCTTCTCTTTAGGTTTTCAGGATACCATTGTCTCCTACTACATTATTATCTAACCTACTCTCCTATCTATCTAACAACTCCTTTCTATCTTCTTTCCTGGATCTCCTTCCAGGTCATGTTCTCTAACCATACATTTCCCACAGGCTTCTAACCTGTGTCCTCTTTTCTCCTCCCTCTACACTACTTTACTTGGTGATCTCATCAGCTCCCATGGATTTAATTACCATCCTTATGTTTCTATGATTCTTGAATCTACCTATTCTGCCCCAGCCTCTCTACTGACTTCTAATCTCACACCTCCAACTGTCTTTCAGACATCTCAAACTGGATGTCTAGTAGACATCTTAAATTCAATATGTCCAAAACAGAACTCATTATATTTCTCCCTAAACTACTTTCCAGTCCTGCTCTTACCTTCTCTATTACTATAGAAAGTAATAACTTTCTTAGTCCCTCCAGCTCAAAATCTAGGCATCATCCTGAATTCCTCACTATTTCTCACTTCCATAGCCAATCTGTTGCCCAGGTATGTTGATTTCTCCTTTGCAACATCTCTCATATACCACCCCTTCTTTCCTCTGACACTACCA
This sequence comes from Dromiciops gliroides, assembly GCF_019393635.1. Lineage (NCBI taxonomy): Eukaryota > Metazoa > Chordata > Mammalia > Microbiotheria > Microbiotheriidae > Dromiciops > Dromiciops gliroides. Next base: position 108,268,915 of record NC_057865.1, on the reverse strand, counting down.
CAACTCTAGTGTAGGACTTCATCACCTCACCCCTGGATTTTTGCAATAGCCTACTGGTAGGTCTGCCTGACTTAAGTCTCTCTGAGCTCTATTCAGCCATTAAAGTGATTTTCCTCAAATGCAAGTCTGGTCATGTCAGTCCCTGCTCAATATACTCCAGTGGCTCCCTATTGCCTTCAGGAGGAAATAAAAAAAATGTTTTGTTTGGTATCCAAAGTCCTTCATAATCTACCTTCCCCCTTAACTTTCCATTCTTCTCACGCCTTATTCCCTACCACATACTCTTTGATCCAATAACACTGGATCTGGTCTGTTACTCACTCTCCCTCCTCAGTACTGCCTACTGACCTCTTCAGCTTCCTTTAAGTACCAATTAATATTCCATCTTCTACAATAAGCCTTCTTCGACTCCTCCTAATTCTAATGCCTTCCCTCTGTTAATTATTTCCTACTTATTCTACACACAGCTTTTTTTTCTCTGCATAAGAGAATGTCCTTTAGGCTGGCAATGAAGAACAAAAATGACTAACATTGGAATTGACAACTGAGATAAATTAGGAGCTAATGAGAGCACCTTGTTATACTTGGTAAATTTCAGTCATCTGGCCCTGATAAACTACATTCCCCATGTCCTGATAGATCTAACTACAAAGCCATTGTCAGTGATATTACTAAGATAATGGAAAATAAGTACAAGAGTAGGAAAAAAAACAATTTTCAAAAGAAGAAAAAGAAGGAGGAGGAGGAAGTAAAGGAGAAGAAAACTATTTGCAAATTAGAGGCCAGTGGACTTGACTTTGATTTGGTGAGAACACAGAATATCACATTTGATGGTTGGTAAACATTTAGAAAAGGAAGCAGTGATTACAAACCCATGTCAGACCCAAACCCAAGTCAGGAAATTTCAGGGTTCAAATGAGGGTAGAGGGAACTTTTATCCATGACTTTGTCATGGATAAAACCAATTTGGAAGCACTGAAAGCTTGCAGGTCCCCAGTCTGTTCTCAAGATCTAAGCCTAACACAACACAATATGACATGAAAACAGCAATAGGGCCAACCTAGACATTTCCTCCAGAAATGGAGTAGAGCTCAGCCCTAACATCAAGTCCAAAGTAAAAAAACATTCTGGAAGAATGGGTAAATAAAAAAAGAACTTCACCATAATGAGATAATAGGGTGGCTGGAGTATTCAGGATACAAATACAGAAGAATATTACTTGAAAACAAATATAAGCATTATTTAAGAGAAAAACAAAAATTAAGCAGCAACAACCAGAATTCTTGAGATGAAGAAAGATCTTTTAGTCTAAAATGCTATTCTAAGTGGAGTGAAAGCTTTTAAGGAAAAAAAATCAGAATAGAAATGAAAATTACAAAAGAAAAAGTTAGAAAGGCAATTAACAGTTTGTCAGAAGAGGTATAAAACCTCCCAGATAATTTTAAGGGTCAAATAGAAGCCAAGACTTCAGGTGGTAACAAGAAATATTAACGCAAAGTGAAAATCCTAGGAGATAATAGAAGAAAATATAAGGTCTTTCATAGGAAAAACAGCTGACTTGGAAAACAGATTGAGAAGAAAATTTAAGTATCATTGTACTATCTGAATTTCATGATAATAAAACCCAGACATCATATTTCAAGAAATCTTAAAAGAAAACTTCCTAGATCTCTTAGAACCACAAAACAAAGTAGAAAATAGTCCACCAGTCATTTGAACAAAATCCCCAAATGAAAACTCCCAGGAAGATTGTAACCATATTCTACAGAATTCAGGTTGAATTTTAAAAATTACTGCAAGCAGGTAGAAAGAAAGCATTCAAATACTGAGTAACCACAATCAGAATCACATATGATTTATCAGCCATCACTACAAAGGAGTGGAGGACTTGGAATGTGATATTCAAAAATAGAAAGAATATGGGCTTACAGCCAAGAATAACTTGATCATCAAAACTGAGTATAATGCTAAAGGGAGAAATGGACATTTAATGAAATGATCAATTCCAAGCATTACTGGTGAAAGGACCAGAGATGCAGAGAAACTTTCATATACGAACACAGGAGTGAAGAGAAACATGAAAAGCAAAAGGTAAATATTAATGAACAATGATAAAGCACTAAGCAAAGATAAACAGTTACATTCAAATATGGGAAATACATGTGTCTCCTCTTATCCCTATCATCAACAGGATTCATAGAGGGAGTCCAATTAGACAAGACCTAGGAGTGGTTCTCTTATGTCTTGAAGATTTGATTTGATTTGATTTTTTTATGTCTTGAAGATTTTAAGAAAAGAATGGAAAGAGGAAAAGAGAAATACATGGGGAATGAGAAGAGGTGTGGGGAGAAGAAGGTAAGGAACAATTGTCTCACATAAGGAGGATGCACCCAAGTCAACATCTAAACAAATAAGGAGGATGGAGTACAGGGTATGCTTCAAACTCACTGTCATCTGCATTCGTCAAAATGAGGAAGAATATACACACAGAATTAGGTAAAGAAATACATTTTACTTAACAGAGAAATATAAGGGAAAGGGGAGTAGGGAGAGAGGAAATTAAAGGGACTATGTTTAAGGGAGAGATTAGTCTTCAGCAAAACAAAATCTAAAGATGTGCAAAAATATTTATACTTCTTTCTGAAATGGCAAAGAACAGGAATCCAAAGGGAGTACCCATAAATTGGGGGATGGATGAACAAATTATGGTATATAAATGTATTGGAATATTCTTGTGATGAATTCTTATTAGTGTTATGACCAACCAGGATTCCAGAGGTGACAGCCTCAAAAAGCAGAATGAGACAAATCTCTTTAGAACACTGACCAAACCAGGAGTAATGGGTAGAAGTTAGAAAGAAAGCAAATTTAGGTTTGACTGCAAGAAAACCTTTCTAAAAATGAGAGCTGTGCAAAGGTAGTGCATACTACCTCAAGAAGAAGTGGCTCCTTCCCCTTAGAAATCCTAACACAGAGGCTGGGTAATCACTCTTGGGGCATAGTAGAGCCAGGATTCCTCTTGTGTATGGATTGACCAGATGGCTACTGAGGTCCTTTTTCAATTCTCAGATTCTGTGACATCAAGGGTCATGAGGCTGAAGGAAGCAAAGTCATTTGCCCACATAGATGACAATTATGCGTATGAATAAATTTCTTCTTACTCCAGAACAGTGTTCTTTCTATAGTACCACAGTGCCATTTTGAACAGTGGATGAAGTGACTGACCATGGACTGACCATATGAAGACTTATACATGACTATAACTGTAAATCATTCGCTCTTGTTCCAATCCTCAAGAACTATTTAAATTTATTACTAAAGATTCTCAGAGAAGTGATTGTTTTTCTATTATACTAATAACCAATTATTAATTTAGGATTGAGGTTTTTCCTCTCTCTTTCCTCATCCAGGGATAAGTCCCTGTAAATCAGTCAGTCAGTCTCTGAAGGACATTGCTGATAGATGAGGTTGTCCAAATCTTTTGGGTACATGTTCTGTGATCTTGGGTGAAACTCCACCCAATTTTAATACCTTACAAACAGAATCTAATCTAGGTTCTTGCCTTAGGAAATAAGCCCATCATTGTACTCCCCCAGCGTGGTTTAGGGCAACCCAATTTATGAAGGCAAAAACCAATTGGAATGGTCTAGGTAGAGATGTAGTCCTTTGTAAAGATTGCTGGAGGAAACTGAGTTGGATAATCAAGTCATGTTCTCACTAGGAGGAGCTGATGACTTTTAGCCCACCTCTCCATTAATATGTCTGCCCCCTCAGTAATTATTCACCAATTGGGTTGATTTTCACCTATCAGGTATATGTCCTTTTCCAAAGGTATTTAAGTACTCAGTGATCTCCATGGTTTTGTCTTTGGTTACCAAGAGAAACCTCAGATGAGAGAGAGAGAGAGAGAGAGAGAGAGAGAGAGAGAGAGAGAGAGAGAGAGAGAGAGAGAGAGAGAGAGAGAGAGAGAGAGAGAATCAACCAGTCCTGACAGAATAATCATGGGAAACAGAAGATCTAGTTTCCATTTAAGGCTCTGGCACTGGGTAACCTTCAGTAAATGCTCAAATCACTCTGGTCCTTGAATTTTTCATTTGCAAAAAGAATTGGGTGCACAAGATGGCCTTTCTGGTCCCTTCCAGGTTTAAAGAAATGGTCTATGTTGTTCGTAATTCTAAAATAGATTTTTCTCAACCTTAGATGCCAATTCCCAGGAATATCAATATTTGACAAAGTCCATGTGAAAGTAGTTATGGAATTTATATAAAGCAGACAATCTCTGGCAGTATTTTGTGGTTTCAAGGATGTTGAAGTCCTTGAAGGTGTGATGTGCTCAACAATATATCACTGTGGAAGAAAAGGGCTAAGAGTATTCTTTTAATTTAATTATCTTCAATTGGGTATTGCTGTGCAAGTCCTGCTAAAACCAATTTACAGCTAAACAGTGACATTTATTTCTTCAAATCCTCACCAAAACAACTTGCAAATAAATCATTAAGGAAGGTGTGAAATCTTAGGGGGAAAGCCTCTCAGAAACTCAGAGATTGCAATGATTGGGATCTGAGTTCCAAGTATTTACAGGATGGAGCTTTAATAAGGTTGCCACTTTGGGGGGAGGGGGATAAATAGGGAAAGAAAAGGGTGTGGTTCAGCATACATTAAAGAGTTTATTTTAAAAAACAGATTTCCAAAAGGTGAGGCTGAAACATGCAGATGTCAAAGGAGAAGAGCACCCTTAAAGAGAATGACTGCCTATGAATCTTATTAAATTAATCAAGCTTATGATAGTTGTTAAAAGAACAGAAAAACATTGGCATGACACGGTCACTGGAACAATGAATTTGATTAGGATCAGAAACCTGTGTTCATATCTCAAATGACTTTGCCATATGTCAGCTGTTCTATTTGGTGAAAGTCACTGAAGATTTCTGATCTTCCCTTTCCTCTTCTGTAAAATATCGGTAATACAGGCACTGCTGAACTCAGAAGGTAAGCAAGAAAATGTTTTTAAACTATCTGAAGCCATCTCATTAAATAATTAAGACAAATAGTTACCATTTTAAGGATATTATTTTTAAAAGTATATTCTATTGGAAAAAAAAAAAAACAAAAAACTGACCTGGCCTTTCACAAGACATCCTTACCATCATCATTGTCCCTCTTCTTACAGTGGCAAAAATGGCCAAGATGTAACAATACTTCTCTCCATGTATAGAATAGTTTTTCTTGTATTTAATAGCAGCTTGTGATCAAGTCTAAATGTACTTTTTCACTTTATACTATAAATACTAGATACAATTGCTTGTAATCAGAGCTTCTTGGCTGATAGGAAATCTGTCAGGCAACTGCTCTCCCTGTAATTGCTTGTAATAACAATAAAAAGTGACTCTGACAGGCTGTAAACAAAAAGTCCAGTGAAGATTGTTTCTTCCCCAGCCATAAAGAGGCATATAAATGAGAGAGTGCATGGTATAGTGGATAGAGGGCTGGCTTTGGAGTAAGGAAGACCTGGGTGCAAGGATGGCCTGCCACTGATGCCCACTAGCTGCATTACAATGGACAAGCCACTTAACATATCCATGACCCTTTAAACTCTTTACACTATCAAAGGGGAAGAACTTTTCTACCCTTATAAAATCAGCTTCACACCCAAAAAAATCTAAATTTCTATTGTTTTATTTAGTTGAGATTTTTCTATTTAATAAGCAAGTTTGTTTTCAATATCCTTTATTTTGTTATTCATTCTGTTCACTCGATGTATATTCTCATTTCTGCACTTGGAAACATAACTACTTTTTTATCTGGGAAAACAGATGCTGTATCAGGGAACATTAGTGATTAGGAAAATAATGACTCAAGCAAACTATAAAAAGAAAAGAAATTCTCTGGAATCCAAAAGTCCTAACTTTCCCCTTTTCCTAAGTTCCTTATAACTATCAAGGACACTGCAATCTTCCTAGTAACTTAGCCTCTCAACCTAAGTGCCATTGTCAACTACTCACTCTCACTCATCTTACATACCCAATTTCTTGTTTAATCCTGTTGCTTCTACCTTCCCAACATATTTTTATAAGTTCCTTTCTCTCCGTGGACGCTAATTTCACTTGGTAATTTCATCATTCCCCATTGTCTCAACTATGAAGATGATCTCATTATTCAGCCCTAACCTTCAGACTCCCATCTCCAACTAACTGCCTATTAGTCAACTTACACTCAATGACCCACAGACATCTTAAACTCAGTATGTCCCAGACTGAAATCATTATCTTTCCTCACAAACCATACCTCCTTCCAAGCTTCTCCATTGCTGTCTGCAGTATCACCATTCCCTAGATCACCCAGGCTCTCGGCATCTTTGACTATACTCTCTTCCCCCCCCCCCCCATCCACTCTGTTGCCAAGACCTGTCAATTTTATCTTTGCAATGAGACAATTGGGAGAATTGTGTGAACCAAACCGACTGTATCTTTTAAAATGGACCACATTTCAAGATCTAAGTTTTATTTTCCTGTAAATTCCATATGCATGTTAATCATTGGAACTGAGTGACATGTTGTTTCACATGTTGGAAAGTCTACCTGCTTGCTCATTCCTCTTGGTGGATGACTTGGAAAGTTCCTAAACTTTCATCCAATTAGAAATCAGAGTACTTAATCTTGAAACCTGGTTTATATATATTGGGGCACGGCAATGGGGGTTAAGTGACTTGCCCAGGGTCACACAGCTAGTAAGTGTCAAGTGTCTGAGGCCAGATTTGAACTCAGGTACTCATGAATCCAGGGCTGGTGCTTTATCCACTGCGCCACCTAGCTGCCCCCTGGTTTATATATTCTTAATTGTGCTCTTTTAATGCATAAAAATCTCTTTCTCCCAGTACTCAGGGTCTAATTCCAAGCTAAGGATCCCTGGTCTTGATTTGTTATGCAACTGGCATTCATTCCTTAATAAATCGATAGGCTCAGAAGCTCAAGTCTTTGAGCTTCAGGTTGTTCCAGAATTTCACCCATCATAGTAACATCTCTTGTATGTGCCCCCTGACATGGCAATGGCACTCTTATAAAGGCTCTAATCACCCCATGCCTGGACTATTACAAGAGCCTACTGGTTGGCTTTCCTGCCTGGTCTCTTCCCATTCCAATACAACATCCACCCAGGTTTCAAATTGATCCTAAAGTGAACACCTGACCATGTCACCAGCACCACCTCCCTCATCATTTAATCAACTCCAGTGGCTCCCTATCACCTCCAGGTTCAAATATATAATCTTCTGTTTGGCATACATAGCCCTTCCTAACCTAGACTCCTCCCACCTTTCCAGTCTTTATATACCTTATCTCCCGTCCCCCAATGTGTTCTGAGATCCAGTGACACTAGCCTCCTGGGTGTTCCTTTGCAACAAACTCTATCTCATCCCTGGAAAACTCCCTCATCTCATCTCTACCTCAAGACTTCCTTCAAGTCCCAAGTAAAATTCCATCCTTTATGAGAAGCCTTTTCTTATCCACCTTTAATGGTAATATCTTCACTCTTGTTTATCTCCAATTGATCCTGTATATACATGTTTTTATATATAGTTGTTTATATGCTGTCTCCCCCATTAGACTGTTGACTTCCTGAGAACAGGGACCTTTCTTTCTTTGTATCTCCAGTACTTGGCACAGTACCTAACACTGATAAATGTTTGCTGACTGGTGCAGACACTCATCACTGCCTTGCACTTGGACTTTACAATAGCCTCTTAGTTTGTCTCTTTACCTCAAATTTCTCCCTCCTGTAGTCTATCCTCCACTTAGCTAAAGTGATCTTCAGGAAGTCTAGGTATGACTGTGTCACTCCTTTACTCAATAAACTACAGTGGCCCCTTGTTATCCCAAGAATTAAATATAAAGTCTTCAGTTTGGCTTTTAAAGGAGTTCTCAACGTGTAGTGGGACGCCAAGAAACTGAAAGACCCCAATACCCAAGGAATCCTTAAACTTTCCCAAGGGAAAAAAAGCTCTGTCTCCCACCTCAGGAATGGAGTTTAGCCAAGCAGCACTCTGGTACACTGATAAGCAATACCAAGGTCTGCAAGATGATATGCAAAATATGGATGAGGGATGAGTGCTGTATATCTTACTGATGCTCCATTATTCAAAAATCCCCTCAGAGTAGTTTTGCATTTCCCTTTGCATTTCAGTTGCTTTGTAATTCTCTCCCCAGTTGTTTCCCTCTCTTTGTTTTGTAAACATACAATAAGACCAGGTCTTCTCTTAATCAGCAGGACAGTCTCCATAGTGATTCTGTCCACAGACATACATTCCTCTCTCCTAATAAATCTTTGTTTATTTTACAAGATTCACCAGGACCCTTCAGTTCTTTGGGTGAGCTAACCCCCCCCATCCAGGTTGCAAGTCCCCCCAACAGCCACTTTCCACCTCTTAAGCCTTCCTACATTTTGCTCTCCTTCATGTACTTTTAAATTTAGTTACAAAAATATTTATAGCAGTTCTTTCTGTGGTGGCTAAGAATTGGACATCAAAGGAATGCCCATCAACTGAGAAATGGCTAAACAAACTGTGGTATATGATGGTCATGGAATATTATTGTATTATAAGAAATGACAAACAGGATGATTTCAGAGAGGCCTGGAAGGAGTTGTATGAACTGATGTATAGTGAAGTGAGCAGAACCAGGAGAACATTATCCACAGTGACAGCAATATTGTTTGGTGAAGAATTGTGAATGACTTTGCTATTCTCAGCAAGATAATTATCTAAGACAATCCCAAAGGACTAATTATCTAAGACAATCCCAAAGGACTAAGCATACTATCCACCTTGAAAGAAAGAACTGATATTGATTGAGCACAGACTGAAGCATGCTCGTTTTCACTTTAATCCTTTTTCTTTTATTCAAGTTTTCTTGTATAAAATGACTAACATGGTAATGTTTTACATAATTGCACATGTATAATCCATATCTGCTTACTGATTCAGGGAGGGGGAAGGAGAGGGAGGGAAGGAGGGATAAAATTTGGAACTGGAAACTATAAATAAAAATGTTTATTTTTTTAAAAATCCAGTGACATTAGACTTCTTGCTGATTCTTATATATAACATTCCATCTTCTGACTTTATGGCTTTTCACCAGCCCTGTCCTCATCTCTACCTCCTCACTTTCTTCTAGTCTCAACTCAAATCCTACTTTTGACAAGAGGCCTTTCCAGATTTCATTCAGTTCCCATTTTCCTTTGGGGACTGTGGTAAAAAGTTTTAACAGTCGGTTAGCGATAATGGAAGGTGGCCTTGGCTTTTGGTGAGTTTTATACGGAATATAGACTAAGCTTAGACTTAAGACGATTTGTTTTGTATTTCTACTTTCCTATCCCTCTAATCAACAATGTCTCCTTCTACTAGAGATGATCCAAGTTTAGAATCAGATCATCAGAAACTGCTCCCCCTGCAGGAAACTATAGAACATACCAAAAAAGGAGCACCAATTCAAGTCAGAAAATATAGCCCCTTTAAACCAAGTGACTTGAGCACATGGAAATCAATCATCCCTAGTTTTGAGAAAAATCCAAACACTGTAATTTCACAGTTAAGGACTATATTTAATATATATCAACCCACTTGGGCTGATGTTACTTGCCTTATGGAAACTTTACTGTCCCCAACTGAGATTACAGATATTATCTAAGCAGGAAATGCCTTTGTTGCGAAGGGTAAGGCAGATGTGGAATGGCCTCTAAAGGATCCAGAGTGGAATTATAATAATGACAGGGATTTCCAAAGATTAAAAGACACTAGAGAAACACTTCTGAAGGGAATGGAATCTTGCTCTAGAAAACCGGAAAACTGGCAGAAGTTTTTAAGCCTACCTCAGGAGGCTAATGAAGACCAAACAGATTTTATGATAGACTTTGTGAGGCCACTAGACAGTACACCAGATTGGATCCAGTAGATTTAAGAGATTCCTATATCGTTCTCTACACATTTGTTTATAATTCACTGCCAGAAATACACAGATACTTTCTGACACAATGTCCAGACTGGAGATCTCTCACAGTAGATAGGATTAAGCAACTTGCAAATTATGTCTTTGACTCATGTGAGGAAAGTCCAGATGACTCTAGGCAGAGTATTCTGGCACCTGCATTTCCTAGTCAGCCATCTAAAGGCCAACACAAGGGCAATAAGGTATGTTACTACTGTAAAAAACAGGAACACTTCTTGAGGGAATGTAGGACTAGAAAACAAGAACTCAATAGGGCAATGGCCGAGAGCCTTGCAGAATTCTTTGGAGGAAATCGAAATAATTATGGAAACTTTTATCAGAAAGGAAACAACCAAGGTAATTATAGGCCTTATTACAGACAGAATCAAAATGGATATCAATCTTTTCAGGGGGATACAGAGAGACAGTATCAGAATAACCATAGACCCTATCAGGGAGGAACAGAAGGACAGAACCAGAATCAGGGTAACCGTGGACTCCCTCAAAGGGGGGCACAGGATTGACAAGACAACCAGAAAGGGTTATTGAACCCTATTGCTTGATACCTCACTGAAAACATTGAATATTGAATCTTGCTAATTGAAGTCTTATTTCTTTTTGATAAATTAATCACCACTTTAAGTATCTGCTACTGTTATACTAGAGAATTCATGTATAAGATGATGTGGTTTACTTGCTAAAAGAAGATTATGTAATAATGTCTAATATAATCAGCTATTTACATTCGTTTATTATTTATATGTCATTATACTCTGGGTATGGTTTGGAATTATTGTATATATCACTAATATATTCTCAGTTATGCAGCATAGCATGCATTTTTACCATCATACTGTCTTTGGTGAAATTAATATGAGATTTCGGAAGTATGGAAACCTATCATTTCAGAGACTAACTTGCTGTGAACTCTGATGCAGGCCCTGGAGAGAATATATGTGTAACAAAAGGAGAGACAGGTATACGTAAGTCCATGGTTTGCTTATGATGGTGACTATGTAGAGCACAATTACTAGGCACAGTCCAGTATTCATCCTCTCTCCCTCCTAATTTAACCTAATTTAACTGAACTGATTTATCTTTTTATCTAACTCAGTTGAACTCACCTGTGGCCTAGCACAATCACTGGCTGTCTCGGAACCATGAGATATGGTATGATAACCTTTTCATAACATTTTCAGGTGTCATGAACACATACTAAATTTGGCTTTGATCCAGACACATGGTGGTAAAAAGTGTTACTGATTGCATAACTACCTCAACCCTCTATTGGAAGTCTAAGGATATAAAGGAGGCAATGTAATGGAATTTATTAATTTGATCATTGACAATGCTATGCTAAGGTTTAGTAAAAATGCAGCAATTCAAACAGTCAAAGAAGAGAATCCAGCTTTCCAGACCAGAGTCCAGAATCCAGTTTTTCCAGACTAGAGTCCAGAATCCAGTTTTCCAGACCAGAATCCAGTTTCCTCCTGATGACACCTTACCACTTCAAGAATACAAGAGAGCTCAGAGTCTTTATATGAACTGTTTTGTTTTGTTAGTTTTTACTATCTCCTTTCTGTTATAATATATACTATCTGTAACATGTACTCTATGCAGAGGTTCTCCCTTTGCAAGACTAATGTCAAAGCGTCGGTTCATGAGGACAAAAAAAATCACCCCTCTGGACAAAACTTTCCTCTCTTCCTTTTCTATATTGTTGTTCACATATTATTAGTTAGCAATAGTTATTATATTCTTTTTACTGTTCTGTCAAGGAAACATTTTGTTTCTTGAGGAACAAAAGGGGGGGAATGTGGTAAAAAGTTTTAACAGTCAGTTAGCAATAATAGAAGGTGGCCTTGGGTTTTGGTGAGTTTTATACGGAATATAGACTAACCTTAGACTTAAGATGATTTGTTTTGTATTTCTACTTTCCTATCCCTCTAATCAACATCACCTTGTAACTACCATACAATAAAAGCTCTAACTAGAAAACCAGAAGCTTCTTCCATTTACTAGTCTGGGAGATAAATTAAGGGAAAGGTTAAAGAGGGGAGATTTATGATCTAATATCCAATTTTAAATCTCACAGGGACTGTCCCCAATTTACCCTGTATATAATTTGCGTACACTTCATTGTTTGATTCCTTGATGTGCCCCAGAGAACTTCTGGGGTGCTCTGCGCCCCATCACACTAAGAAACAGAAGTTCTTCTCTGACTGTAGTAACAATAAGAGGAAATAAGTTGTTAATTTTTCCCCATCAAATGCCTAGTGGGTCAGAGGTCCACTTCATCCTAATCTTCCAGCTTTAATTGCTCATTTGGAATCAACATAACATAAAAGAATATACATGTTCAAATTCAAAAGTAAAAGTTATACCTAGAAAGTATTCATTTCCCTTCAGAAGGTTTGTCTAAAACTTCTCAAAGCACCAGGGCTGAATTTGAGGACAAACTCACAAAATATAACCTTCTGACTCTGAAGCGAATAAAAATTAACCTAAAGAAGATGAGATTAGCCAGTTGGAAGTAACCCATTGGAGCAGTATGAATGGATCTGTAATGAGAATAGATTTTTCTGGGTTGAAAAAACATCAGAGCTTTTCAATTTAGAGTATAAGTAAAGAAAAAAAAGCTATGATCTATTCAACTATAACTAAGGCTAATATAATGTCAAAGCAGAAGGGTCTGCAAGAACTTAGAAAAAGGAAAATCAAAGAGGAAAAATCTGTCACTGTTTATCCATTGCTGCCCGAGGCATAAGATGCTTTGATTCTAGCTGGCAGATAGCCAGAAATATGCAGAAATTGGAGAATACAACCTATCAAGCTACCCTAGCTTGATAAAAACCTTTCTTTAGAAACATTCAATTCTTCTGCTAAATTCACTGTTCACAAAACAGTCTTCTGACTTTGGAACTGAATTGTTGAGAGAACTTACCCACCAGAAGAGGGTTTCTTGTATGCATGCCTAATACTAGCTTTCTTTTCAGATTTAGCTCCCATTGTCCATTTACAAATTGCCATTACCTTCTGATCAGTCCATGTGACACAATGCTCCAAAGCCTGATTGACCCTGGGTGAGCTGATAAACTGGAGTCCTTAAGCCTATAGAGCTCAGAATTAAACTGCTCTGTCCCTCTCTGAGCTATATCCATGGGGCAGGGAATCACAAGGGCTGAGCCTTGGCAGGGTCCATGGAGACAATCAAGCCCTCTCTCCAGAGTTTAGAGAGCAAAGGAAAGGAATGTAATAGGATTTGAACTCTTCAAGTGCATGGATCATTTCATTTTTATCTTCATATCTTTAGTTACATGACTACTATCCTAATTCAAGACCTCATCACCTCTTGCTTGAACTATTTCAATAGCCACCTATTTGATCTTCTATCTAATCCATCTTCCACAAGCTGCCAAAGCAATATCCCTACAGTGCAGGCTTGACACTGTCATTCCTTTGCTCCATAAACTCTGATAGGTCTCCATTACATGTAAGATCTCATATAAATTTCTCTGCTTGCCATTTAAAGCCATCTACAACCTAACTCCAACATATTATCCCAGACTCATCATGTATCATTCCTCATCACACACTCTCTGGTCTTTCTGTTGTTTTAAAATGAATGAAAACCCTGAGAAACAGAATTTCTGGGTAAGAGGCTGGCCAGCAATCAATAAATTGATGGTCAGTAGTTTCTCTCAGTAACCAAAGACCCTAAGGGATACCATGAAATGCCTAAAATCCTTTCTGAAAGGGAACTCTCCGGACAAGTCAAAATCAACCCTGACTAGCAGACCTTTAATGAAGAGGTAGGCTAACATTCTTCAGCTCCTCCTGCTGAGAATGTGGTTTGATCTTGAGACTCAGCAGCCTCAAGATCTGGGCAACAGAAAGCCATCGCCTCTCTGTAGCTTTGTTTATCTATAGAGTACATACCTCTGCCCCTCAAATGTGCCTCCTATGGAGTACATAACTCCACTTCAAAATTGATAGTGGGAGGCAGCTAGGTGGTGCAGTGGATAGAGCACCAGCCCTGGATTCAGGAGGACCTGAGTTCAAATCCTGTCTCAGACCCTTGACACGTACTAGCTGTGTGACCCTGGGCAAGTCACTTAACCCCAATTGCCTCACCAAAAAAAAAAAATCAATAGTGGATAATAATTATAGCTAATGCTTTACATAAGCACTTTAAGATCTTCAGCAAAGGTCAGCTCAGATGCATCCTCTTAGTCTTCAAGTCACCTCTGAATAATAATAATATTAACTGTTAATATAATATCACCTAATTGCATTAATATGATAATCATATAATATTAACATATATCCTATGTGACAAATATCACATAGCACATGATGTTACAATGTAAAATAATTAATATATTGTACATCATGTTATAAATTATTATAACCTTATAATAATATGATAACATTAGCCAGCATGTATATAAAACCTTAAGGTTTGCAGAGGGCTTCACATTTTATCCTCACTCTGGGAGGTAGGCGCTATTATTATCCCCCTTTTACAGTTGAGGAAACGGAGGTAGAAAATGGTCAAATAACTCACCCAAGGTCACCTAGCTACTTCAGTGTCTGAGGCCAGACTTAAACTCGGTTTTTTCTGCATCCATGTGCAGCTACCTGTTTACTGTACCTTTCTTAGACTGTTCCAATATAATACTGTATATATGCTGGCATTTTCCACTAAGCTGGAAAGGTTTCCAATAAGGGGGTGGTAAAATCATAGTTTATTTGAATTAAACAGTTTTTCACAGAGCAGCAGCCCTGGAGTCAGGAGTACCTGAGTTCAAATCCAGCCTCAGACACTTAACACTTACTAGCTGTGTGACTCTGGGCAAGTCACTTAACCCCAATTGCCTCATTGAAAAAAAAAGAAAAGAAATATAATAGAAAGAGAACATGTCAAAGGAGATTGATAGAGTTCAGAGTTATCTGCAAAGAAACAATACATAAAGATATGAATGCAATGATACCAAAGATGAGGGAAGAGGAAGGAGAATCCAGGATATCATGTGGTGAATGGAGAACAAAGCCAGAGAAATCTGCACGACCTATTTTTACGTAGGCCTAGTATTTGCATTATACTTTAAGGTTTCGAAACATTTTATAAATGTTATCTCATTAAGCCTTACCAAAAAAAAAAAAAAGTCTGAAATAGGTGCTATTATTAACCTCATTTTAGTGATGAGAAAATTGAGGCTAAGAGAACTTAAATGACTTCTCTAGGTTCACACAGCTAGTAGCTGTCTGAGGCAGGATTTGAATTCAGGTTTTCCTTACTCCTTATCCAATAATCTATCCACTGTGCCATGTAGCCATACTACCTCGCCCTACCCCTCAGAGCTGTAGGGTGGGGTTCACTCTACAAAGCTGCTCCCAGTATATAGCTTAACTTCAGTGAACTTAGACTTCCATGGCTTTGTTGGGGGTTGGGTAGAAAGGTTGGGGTAGGCACGGTCAATCTTTAACTTTGTAATTCATCAAGAAGAATCGTTTTCACATTTTGTAAGGGAATACATTTTTGTAGTTAGTTTAACATTATCCACCTTTTACTTCTGACTTAATAAATTTACTGATTGTTAGAACAATTTCCACTATATCAAGTGGCTGAAAAACAGGGGGCCGAGGGGAATTATCTGGCATGAGACCAAACATCTTCCCCCTAGACACACACACACACACACACACACACACACACACACACACACACACAGAGGCTTTTATATGACCTTATTTTCATACATGTTGTTTCTTCCAAGTAGAATATAATCTTGAGTGTTTTCATATTAGTGTTTGTATCCCCAGTGCTTGGCAAAATGCCTAGCACATAGTAGGCATTTAATAAATGCTCACTCAATTTATTTTAATTGATCTCTAGGTCACTGTCTTTCCTCTCCTATAGGTTCAGTACTTAGTTTGCAGTGTTTTTAACCACCCTGACCTTTACTCCCTTCAAACTATCTGGCCTTCCAATATACCTACCTTCCTGCCTTACCAAGATCTTTGATGCCAGTTTACAGGAAAGGTTAAACCATGGACCTGTGTCCCCTCTGGATCTGTGTTGCCATCTGGACAACCAGAAAAATAAACACATTGATAGGGTGGGTTTTTGTTGTTGTTAGTTTTTTGATTTTTAAGAATACCTAAAATTTGGGGTTGCTTTCTAGGGACTTGTGGGTAAGAAGGTTCCAGATGCTACATGTAAATTAGAGAAATGAATTCCTATCTTGATGACCTCACAGGGCTGTTATAAGGATTAAATTAGATGATGTGTATTTCTAAATTGTAAATCACTAGAAAAAGTAAGATGTTGGCATTATTACTATACTAAAACTGATCCATTCAATTTGATTTGATTCAACTGACAAAGTTTTGTTTTTGTTTTGTTTTTAATTAATCAACTACTATATTACATATTGTGCTGTGTACTTAAGATAACAATGATGAAGATGAGATACTTTCTACCCTCAAGGAACCTATATGCTCCTGAGCCAGGCTGGTCACACATGAACAATAATGGAAAATGACACCCCTACCCCTCCAAAGAAAATCTTTAAAAAGAAGCCAGATACAATCCAGATCAGGGCTTGAATCTTTTTTTCTATTTGAAACCCCTTTTTGCCCAATAATTTTTTACCTGATCCTGGGTATATAGGCATACATAACCTTTTACTGTTGCCAAATTTTTCATGAGCCCCACATTCACCACCCACATTTTAAGAAGCTAGAGCCTACATGGTATAAGGTAATATACCAGAGGAGCCATATTAGGAAATGGAAACTGCTGACTGGGCTGTTGTGAATGAAGAAACAATTATTTATTTTGAGTTTAATTTGTTTCAGCTACAGTGAGATAAGCATATAAGCCACCCCCCGCCCTCAAGGACTTGACTTTCTAAAGGAACAGATAATACATAAAAGTGACCATAGAGTTGTAAAGGAAGGAAAGGTTGACTTGAGCTATGTGTGTGGAAGAACAGTTTGGAGCTGGCTTTAAAGTGTAATGGTGACCTGATTCCAGGCAAGATCAGGTGAAAAGTCACCTACCAGAACCAAGGGTCTAAGAAGTAGAAAACTAAGCTCCAGTGGGAAGCTGGCCTGCTATGTATTGAACTCAATGAAAGTATTCTGTTAACAATAAAGTGAAGGGACGGTTTGCCTTTACATTGTCTGAATACAGTTTATCTTAAAGAGACTATTCTCACATGCCAAAGGATAGAACTTCTCCAGTGAATAGTTAGTTCTACAAGCATTAACTCACACTCACACACACACACACACACACACACACACACACACACATATCCATTACTGAGATGTCATGCCACCCATGTTAAAATCCCTGAACAGAAATAATCCATGCTTAATGCAAATTCCTTGAGGTCAGGGTTGATTCAGTAGTTGTCCTTATTTTCCCAGCACCCTAGCCCAGTCATGTACATTTTAGGACCTTTAATAAATACTTAATGAATGGTGAATATGATAGTAAATTTCTGTGAGGCAATATGTGGTAGAATGACCTGTTTTATCATAAACCAAGTGAGTCCTTTGAAGGATAAAAAAAGAATTAGATAAAAGAAAAAGGAAGGGGAGGGTTGGGATTGGGATTGCTAACAACAAAGTCATCTTTGTATTTAAGTTGTTACTTTGAACCAGTCTTCTGCAATAAGAGAAACAGCCAGCACATTTCCATTAGAAAGTCAATAATTTCTAGAAACCACCCACTCCCTCCCCAATAAAAATAGATGCACATGCTTTGGTAAAGCCAATTGAATCCAGTGACCCATATCGAAAATGAATTTGTCAGTCTTGGACAAAGAACAAATGTTCTTCTAACCAAGCATAGTGGGTTATGGAATGGTATAAAGTCAATGAAGGAGTTTAAAGGCATTAGAGTACCCAAGGAGAAAGGTAGTAGGCTCTCTGCCTCTGTCCTCAAGGTCACTGTTATGTAAGAAAAATGTGAAATTTAGCCTTTGGTCTTATGAATAAAGACATATCCAAAGCAGATCCCTAGTCACTGAAATAAATACAAGAAGTGGGGAAAGAAAAGTGATGGATGGAGAAAAGAAGGGGGAAAAAAAGCAAAAACTACCCAACACAAAATCTTGGTTCAATTCAGTCAGAGAAAACAGTGACAAACAATAAGGAGAAGGGGGAGGAAGCTGGACTTCTGCAGGAATAGCCATCGTCCTTCAGAGGACATATTGACATCATTTAACTGCCCCCAAAGACATCTAAAATGATATGCCTACCTCCAGGAGAGCAAAGACTAATCTTCACTGAATGGTTCTGTGTGTCAAGTTGTTAAATGAGGGGGAAAAATTCAATTTTAGATGAAGCAATCGATAGAATGAAATCATCACTCTAAGCAAACACTAAAAGCAAAATGTATTTCTACAATTTTAGGATGACCCAGATTATCATACTTGATGTTGGAGCCTTAGAAACTCCATTACAGAGACATGTCAGGAACAAAAATCTTAATAGCTTCCCAGTAGCATTCCTGCAAAGATTTTTTTTTAATTAGTAGAAACACAAACTTTTCCAACTGGAAACATCTATGAAAATTATTTAGGTTAAGCACCACATTTTACCGATGAAGAAAATATAGCTGAGAGAGGTTAAGAATTTTGTCTAAAGTCATAGAGCTAATAATAGGGGGGTTGGTTTGCTTTCCTAGTTCTTTGTGACCTGAGGCAATTTGATTCTGCCCAAATGAATTTCTGTCAGTTGGTAAACATTTATTAAGCACCTACTGTGCTAAGCACTGAGGATACACAAACAAAAAAAGGCAAAAGACAGTCTCTACTCTCAAGGAGCTCACAGTAATGGGGGGGAGACAATGCAAACAAATATCTAGAAACAAGTTATGCACAGGATAAATTAGAAATAATCAACAGAGGGCAGGTAATAGAATTAAGGTGGATTGGGAAAGGCTTCTAGTAGTAGATGGGATTTTAGTTAGTCCTTGAAGGAAGCCAGACAGTAGACATGAGGAGGGACAGTATTCTAAACATGTGGAATAGCTAAGGAAAATGCCCAGAGTTGGTCTATAGCCCAAAGAGATCATAAAAAATGGAAAAGGACCCACATATACAAAAATATTTATAGCTCCTCTTTTTGTGGTGGCAAGGAATTGGAAATTGAGGGGAATCCATTGGGGAATGGCTAAACAAATTGCGGTATATGAATGTAATGGAATACTATTGTGCTGTAAGAAATGATAAGGAGGCAGATTTCAGAAAAATCTGGAAAGATTTACGTGAATTGATTCTGAGTGAAATGAGAAGAACCAGGAAAACATTGTACACAGTATCAACAACATTGTGTGATGATCAGCTGTGATAGATTTAACTCTTCTTGGCAACACATGATCCAAGATAATTCCAAAGGACTTATGATGGAAAATGCTCTCCACATCCAGAAAAAAAGAACTGTGTAATCTGGATGCAAATTGAATCATACTGTTTCCACTTTTTTTGTTTTATGTTTTTCTTTCTTAAGATTTTTCCATTTTGTTCTGATTTTTCTTGTACAACATGACTAATGCAGAAAATATGTTTAATGTGATTGTACATATATAACCTATAGCAGATGCTTATTGTCTTGGGGAAGAGGGAGGGAGGGAGAAAAATTTGGAACTAGAAATCTTCTAAAACAAATGTTGAAAACTATTTCTACATGTAACTAGAAAATAATAAAATACTTTTATGATTTAAAAAATGGGAGAAAAAGAAAAAAAATGCCCAGAGTCTAGAGATGGAGTATTTTGTATAAGGAATAGGCCAGAAGGCCATTGTTACCGGATCTCAAAGTACATGGCAGGGAGTATGATGTAAGAAGACTGGAAAGCTGGAGAGGACCAAGTTATAAAGGGCTTTTTTACTGCCTAACCAAACAGAATGTTTTGTATTTGATCCTGAAGGTGATCAAACCTACTAGAGTTTATTCTCACTTTGACTTCCAAACCCTCAATATCTCAGTAGTTACTCAGAATATCACCCCTGCTCTAACTTAAACCCTCTTACCTTCTCCATCTTGACCCCTTGGTGAACCAGTTCAACTCTACACTTTCCTCCTCTCGAGTCCCTTGCTTCCTTGTACTATCACCAATCTTGGCCTGCCAAGCCTCAGCTTTAGATTACTCCAGCTATCTATTACCTTCACTTTTACAAATGTGCTGCTCAACCAAGTAGAAGAAAATCATGATGCCATGCTAACTGGGTCCGTGACAAATTTATGTTATGAAACTTCAACTGGGCCCTCTCAATGGTAAGGAAGTACTTTATGCCTCCCTAATTAATTCACTATTCCACTCATCACTTCAGTTCTTCCAAACCTTTTTCATTCCTCCATAAGCCTCCCATGACTCCCCCCACACCTTCTGAGAACCTTGCCTTATATATTACTGAAAAAAAAATGAGGCCATTCACCAAGAGTTCTCTCTTCTTCCTTTCTTATTTGACATCCCTTAGAAGACTTCCTCCCTCCCCTATCTTCTCCTCTCCTGTTGTCTCAAATGAAATGGTGGCCCTTTTCCTTACCAGGACAAACCCCTCTACATTCAAAAGTGATTCCATCACAATATTCTCCAGCAAATTGTCCCTACTAGCATCCCCTCTCTCACTTATCTTTAGTCACTCTTTATCCACTGATGGCTTCCCCGCTGCTGCTGTTGCTGCAAACATGCACATGTCTCAGACTCAAAAATCCCTCACTCGATCCATCCACTAGTTATTGTCCCATATTCCTTTTCCCTTTTGTGGTTAAATTCCTTGAGAAGACCATCTACAGATGTCTGTCTCTACTGTTTTGCATACTTTTTCTTAAATCTTTACAATCTGGCTTCTTACCTTAGCATTCAACTGTTGTCTCCCAAGTAACCAACCATCTTTTAATTGCCTATATATATATATATATATATATATATATATATATATATATATATATATATATGCACATGTGTGTATATGTATATATGATTTACAAATATATATGTATATAATTGCTGTCTATATATACATATATAAGTATATATTTGCCAAACTTTTTTTTTCAATCCTCAACCTTCTTGATTTCTCTATAGCCTTTGACCCTGAGACAATCTCTTCTTCTTGATCCTCTCAAGTTTCTGTAACTCTGTTTTCTCCTGGTTCTCCTCCTCCATATCTGACTGTTCCTTCTCACCTCCTTTAGTGGACTTTCATTGAGGTTATGCTTGTCAAAGGTGGGAATCCTCTAAAGCTATATCCTGGCTGCTCCTCTTCTCTGTCTATGCAATTTCACTGGGTGATCTCATCAGCTCCCATGGATTCAATTATTATCTCTAGGCTGATGATTCTCAGATCTACTTACTCAGTCCTAACCTCCTTGCTGACCTCCAGATTTCCACTTCTAACTGTCTATTAAACATCTCAAACTGGATGTCCCATAGATATCTCAAACTCAACTTATTCAAAACTGCATTCATTTTTCCTCCTCTAACCCTTCACTCTTCAGAAATTCTCTATTATTGTTGAGGGTACCAACATCTTCACAGTCACCCAGGTTTGGAACCCAGATGTCATCCTTGACACCTCACACTCCTCTCACCTCCTATATCCAATATGTTGCCAAGGCATGTTGATTTTACCTTCATAACATCTCATGTATATAGCCTCTTCTCTCTGTTAGCAGAGCAGCTACTCAGCTCTTATCACCTCAGACCTAGACTACCTTGGTGATTAGTCTCCCTGCCTCAAGCCTCTTTGTACTTCTGGTCATCCTCAACTCAGTTGCCAAATTAATATCCTAAAAGTGCAGATCTTAATAAATCACCTCCATAAAACAGAGTTGAAAATATGCATGGGCAAGTTATATGGGAAAGCTGATTAGTCATTGGAGAAAGCTTTGTAATATGATATGAAATATATGTATGGAATAAATCAGAAGATCAGAAATAAACAGACAACAGTTCCATTTGCCAAACTAATTGGCCATCAGCAAATCTCTTTCCTCAAATCCCAATTTTTCATTTCTATTCTATCATGTTGTTCATTCCTAGGCTTATCTTTCTTTCTTTTTCTTTTTCTTTTTTTTTTTTTAGGGCAATGGGGCTTAAGTGACTTGCCCAAGGTCACACAGCTAGTAAGTGTCAAGTGTCTGAGGCCAGATTTGAACTCAGGAACTCCTGAATCCAGGGCCGGTGCTTTATCCACTGTGCCACCTAGCCACCCCCCTAGGCTTATCTTTAAGGAGACTACATAAATATGAATACAAGTACAAGGAGTGAGTGAGAGAGACATAGACAGAGAAAGACAGAGAGACAGAGAGCACCTATTTTTCTTTGCTTGTATCATTAAAGTAAGTGAAAGAATAGATGGAAAGACAAGGAATAGTTTGAAACATCAGGAATTAATATAATGAAATGTGATTAATCTTCATTCCATTAAATCAGAATGTGGAATAATTAAAGGTGGGCTGAGCTCAAGAGTTCTTGTGTCCCCTGAGTTTGCTAAGAAAACTATAAGAACAAATATTTGCGTGGCTTATTTAAACCATTTAGAACACTTTTTTAAAGGACCCTGGCTTATTAATGGTGATACTAATTATAATGGATGTTTATCTACTCATTAAAGTAGACCCAGCAGGACCTCTCTTTGGGGACATTTAGTTAGCAATTAATCAAAATTTATTTAAGTTATTGAAAGTAATGTTTTTTTTTTTCCCCTTGGAAGAAGGTAGAAAGGTATAGACCAGTAATTTTATCTGTATAAGGAATTCACAGGTGTGGAAATTCTCTCCACCTGTGCATATCAGTACTACTCTGAGTTCTGCCTGGGAGTTGATTGTTTTGCCCACATAGCTTATATATGTTAATGACAGGGCCTTACCCTGTCTTTCTGGATGAGAGGTCAGCCCTCTATTCAAAACATCCCTGGATGTTTCCCTGGATAAAATATTGGGGCCTAAAACTATTCAAACATTCAAATGTCACTAATTCCCCTGCAGTTCATTCCAGATGGTGACATTAAGCTGCAGTTACAATGTGTTTTATTTTTCTTTCCCAATACAAAGAAGATCTAGAAGCTTGAACACCAAAGGTCTTAGCAAAAAAGGAAGTCTGCCTCTACATAAAACACTCACAACCCAAGTTACTAACAACAATTTCTTACTGCAAACAAGCCTTAGAAATAATTTAGTACAAGCCCTCAATTTTACTGAAGGCCAGGGAAGTTTAAGTGTTTTCTCCAAGGCCACACAACTAATTGTTGAACCCCCACAGCGACTTCTTCAGGCTCCTGCTGGGACAATACTGCAGGCTGACTAGATTACAAGATTCCCTATGAATAGACAGAGTACAGGTATTCTGAAAGCCAAGAAAGAATAACCATTAACAAAAATAAGACCTACCACTTCTATAGCACCTACTATGTGCCGGGCCCTGCGCTAAGTGCTTTACAAATATTTTCTTATTTGATCCTCACAGCAACCTTGCAGGGTAGGTACTATTATTATCAGTATTTTACAGATGAGGAAACTGAGGCAAACAAAGGTTAAATGACTTTCCTGGTGTCTGAGGGTAGATTTGAACTCAGGCCTTCCTGACTAGAGACCCAGTGCTCTATGCCCTGTGCCATTTAGCTGCCCCTAGAATGAAATGAATGGTTGATAAAGATTATCTTAATATGCAGTGGCCTAAGTCTCATGGACTCTGAGAGCCAGAAAACATTTTTAAAGATTATCAAGTTTCATGCCTTCACTTTATGGATGAGGAAGATGAGGCCTAAAGAATCTGGTGCCAAAAAATTATACTTAAAGTTAGTGGCAGGTCCAGAATTACAGCCCAGAGCTCTAGACTTCTAGTGCCGTGTTCTTTTCACTTTGCCAATTGCCTCAATGATATAAAAAGCATATAAGCTTGGGGCAGCGAGGTGGCGCAGTGGATAGAGCACCGGCCCTGGAGTCAGGAGTATCTGAGTTCAAATCCGGCCTCAGACACTTAACACTTACTAGCTGTGTGACCCTGGGCAAGTCACTTAACTACAATTGCCTCACTAAAAAAAAAAAAAAAAGCATATAAGCCAAGGTGTTTCCATCTGAATGTATTAAATGCGCTACATGATTTCCATTTAAGAAAATACTTTCAAATGGGTCTTAAACATAAAATTAGAATTTTATTAAAAGAGATTTATTTTGGTCTTTCTTGCAGCCCCATTATTATGTTTTACTGAGTCCAAGTTAAATTGCATTCTGAGCAGTTTAATGTATTGGGTCCCTGGTATTCTGTTTAAAAATTTTCAATAGTTACTATGAGGTAATATGATGTTAATCGATTCAGCAAATACTTCTTTAGTACCTACCGTATGCCTGGCACTATAGATAAGTGCTAAAGATAAACCAAATAGCCTCTTCCCTCAAGTAGCTTATATTTTAAGCAGGGGGGGGAGCAGAATGAGTATAACATTCACACATAATTAAATGCAAAACATATAAAAAGTAAATACAAAGAAGTTGGGGGTCATGTGGGGGGCATTAGGTAAGATGGAAAGATCACTGAATTTGCAGAATTTCAGTTCCAATCAAAAGTAGCTTTGCTTCACACTCCTATGGCTTCGTGTAAATCATATCCCCTTTCCAAGCTTTAGTTTGTTCTTCTCTCTAAGGTCACTTTCTTTCTCTTTGTTTCTTTCTTTTTGGGGGGGGGGGGCAGGGTAACGAGGGTTAAGTGACTTGCCTAGGGTCACACAGCGAGTAAATATCATGTGTCTGGGGCTGAATTTGAACTCAGGTCCTCCTGAATCCAGGGCCGGTGCTTTATCCACTGGGCCACCTAGCTGCCCTTCTAAGGTCACTTTCATTCTAAATCACACGACCCTTGGTACAAGTGAGGTATTATTCTTATATACTCTATATGTATGCATGTGCCCATATATCCATATATAATAGAAGTAAATAAACTTGTCATGTTCTTAATGATTTTATATATATATATATATATGTACATATATATATATATATATTTATTTATTTATTTGTACAGGAAGGAAGGTATTGTTCAAGACATTGTGCTAAGTACTACAGATATAAATATACAGATAGAGAGGCAGTCTTGGATCTAAGAAGCTTACATTTGAAATGGATGTGGACAACACACAAAAGGGGAAAAGGAAAGAGAGAAAAGATGAAGATAACAGAAGTCATGAATGTGGTCTAGAGTAGACTGAAGACTGGCCTATGCTGTTCCACAAAGTGGAAGGCCCTGGAGGAACTAATAGGAGAATGGAGCAGGCCTTAGATAAAGATAATTCTACCCATTTAAATATGCCCTACATGCAGCTGGAGATGTTGGTATAGGCACTTAGAAGGCAGGAAAGATACAAATGAGGAGTCATCTCCATGGGGTTGACACTCAAAACCATGGTACTAGTTTGCAAGAGAGAGAAGAGAAAACTTCCAAGATTAGAACAAATCAGTATCTGTTATTTGTGAAGGAAAAGCCTCCAAGGAAGAGGAAAAGAATGTTAGAAGTCAGGAAAGGTGTGTTCAAAACTTGTAACTAGTGATAAGGGTATTTATTTTGTACTTGGGAATCAAATGTCTTTGATTTAACCCTTGGTACAAGTGAGGTATTATTCTTATATACTCTATATGTATGCATGTGCCCATATATCCATATATAATAGAAGTAAATAAACTTGTCATGTTCTTAATGATTTTATATATATATATATATATATATATATATATATATATATATATATATATATATATATATATATATATATATTTGTACAGGGAGAAAGACATGTAATACTATTGTTTTTCTCATTTCTCTAGAGTTTGAGCTTCCCTTAATAGGTGGCACCTACACAAAGTGAAAGCTTAAAGTCTAGAAATAGTTTATTTACTCATACAAGGTGACTGTTGCACCTTTTAACCTAGTTTAGTTACAGAAATATCACAATAAATTTTCCAAAATGACAAAAGACTTACTTGAGGACTACAGCAGACTTGAGGTCTTAGCAACATTCTGTTTTTCTGCTTTCAGAAGAACTTTGAGATAGAGCCATCAGAACAGCTCATGTTTCACACTACTAAAGAGTACCAACATGCTTTGTGTCATTTATGTCATTAAAAAAAATAAAGCCTAAAAGGAGTCAAATATTTGTAGCAGAGAAGATAATGACCAAATTCACACATCAGAGTTCTGCCACTAGCTGAACTGTGGAGTTGAATCATTTGTTAGCTAAGTTAAACCTTCATTACAGGTATAAAAATATTGACTAATCTTGGAATCCCTGCTTTGGAAATGCAAGCTGTGTGAAAGTCAAGCACATTATGGCAATAAAAGCCTATTTTCGTTTACAAACAAGAATGAAGTGAGAAGACCTAGATGATTAGGCTTAAGCATGAAAGTACAAACAACACCCTATTTAGGGCAGCAAAACATAACGGATAAAGCACTGAACCAGGAGTAAGGAAAATTACATTTTAGTCCTTACTACCTTTTATTGCTTTTTTGAGCTCTGGAAAATTATGGAGGGGCTTTCTAAGCCTTAGTTTCCTGATCTGTAAAATGGGGACAATTTTTGCTCAGTCACTTCAGTCATGTCTAACTCTTCATGACCCCATTTGAGGTTTTCTTGGCAGAGATAATGGAGTGATTTTCAATTTCCTTCTCCAGCTTACTTCACAGACGAAGAAACTGAGGTAACTACGTTTAAGTGACATGCTCAAGGGCATAAACACCTAGTAAGTGTCTGAGGCTGGATTTGAACTCGGGAAGATGAATCTTCCTGGATCCAGGGCAGCCGCTCTATCCACTGCACTACCTAGCTATCTAGGAACAACAATACCTTCCCATTTTATCGTATAGGGTTATTGTAAAGTCAGAAAGACAAGCTGTGCAACCATTTTATGGTACGATTGTGGCAGCACCTTCTCAGCCCAGATTCCTCAAGAGCCTTGGGAGAATCTGACCTAACAGTAAGGCTACACGACTGGAGGTCAACTGTAAAGAAATTTATTTGTGAACTAAGGAAAACTGCTCACTGGTAGCAGCTTTGCTTCCTTAGGATATAGACTGTGTTTTTATAGCTGTCTAAGTTCTCTTAGAATAGACAGGCAAATGGGGCAGCTAGGTGGCACAGTGGATAGAGCACTGGCCCTGGAGTCAGGAGGACCTGAGTTCAAATCCAGCCTCAGACACTTAACACTTACTAGCTATGTGACCCTAGGCAAGTCACTTAAACCCAATTGCCTCACCAAAAAAAAAAAAAAAAAAAAAAAAGGATAGCAATATCCCACAAAAGAAAGGAAATGACAGAAAGTAGGCAAACACTGGAGTCACAGGAGTTGCTAAAGGTCAGCTTTATTCTGTGAGAAAATGTTTTCTCTGTGGTTAGTCTCATCAGAATTCTCTTTGCTGATGGAATACCTCTGAAATGGTAGAGACATCTTTTGAAAACACAATCATTCTCCTCCATCTTGTTGCCAAGAAGGAAACTGAAGGTCTCCTTTTACATAATCCTATAACTTCGATTCTTTGGTTTTGAAGGTTACTTTTTTGGGGACTGTACAAATGTCAGAATTAGAATTTATTTTTATGAACAATAATAATGATGATAGTTCTTTCTTATTTATAATATTAATACTTACAATGTTTAACTTAGAGAGTTGTAAAGAAAGTAAATTTCAAAATGCTGCTGCTGCTGCTGATGATGATGATACAAGCATTACTATTGTTACACACTAAAGGCATTAACTTTAGTATTTTGATGTGATATATGTAAAAATATTATTTGGTCTCCCAAACTGACAAAAACTATTCAATTCCTCATGTGTTTAGGTGTAGTTGGAATACTAGATTTGGTGTCAAAAGCTCTAGGTTCAGATCCTGGTTCTGATACTTGCTAGCTGACAGAATCTTAGATAAGTCACCAACTCTCTGGCCTTCAGTCTCTTCATCTGTATTTTTTTTTTGGTAGGGCAATGAGGGTTAAGTGACTTGCCCAGGGTCACACAGCTAGCAAGTGTCAAGTGTCTGAGGCTGGATTTGAACTCAGGTCCTTCTGAATCCAGGGCTGGTGCTTTATCCACTGCTCCACCTAGCTGCCCCCTCTTCATCTGTAAAATGACTAGATTAGCCTAGAGCATCGCTAAAGTCATATCTAGTCCTATATTTTGTGATCCCATGAATATTATCTTAGTTTTATGTATGTTTATACATGTCTAATCACATAGCATGGAGATTGAAGCAATTAAAAAATCAGAAGTATTCTGCCTATCCTACCTTAAGACAATATTTTTTTTCTGATTATAGCAAACTAATTAATTTTTTTCAAGCCATCCTATTACTAGAATAATTTTTTTAAAGTATAGTATGGCATTTACATCTTATCTCACTTAGAAGGAATTCAAAAGATGAAATTTTTATTCTTTTTATTCTCGCAACAGTCTATCGTACTGGGCAAAGACAGGGTTGTGAAGGAATTAAGGTATGGCTTTCATGATTTCAAAAAGTTATTGGGCTCTAAAAATTAAAAAATGAATAGGCTATACATAATAGAGATTCACAAGATCATATATGATCCTATTCTTCTGTTGTTGTTTTTTTTTAAGGAAATATATGTAGAGAACAGGGAGAACATAGGCAATATCTCCTGAGGTATTGGTCACTGGTGTAGGACAGGGTTGTTTTGTACATGCCCCTTGAAAATGGTGCTGCTATAGAACTATATTGTTCTACATTAAGGGTAAACTGTCCTCACATGGTGATTTATGTTAGCTGGGATCACTAGCACCCTCCAGTCTGGGGTAAGGTTTGGCTCACAGACTCTTGCCCAAGCTTTAGTGATCTAAGACCCCAGGAAAAGATGGGAACAGAACAGAAGAACCAATCAACTGTGACATTTTGTCTAATTTTCATTAGAACCAGAAAGATTAAGTCTATTAAGCCCTACATTAAGGGTACTTGTCATGATTGTTCAATGTCACAGAGTAATTCAGTGGCAGAATGGAAAACTGACCACAGCTTCCAAGTAATATAGTAAAACATCAATCAGTAAAACAATGGGTTTTCATAAGAAATGTTTCATGTATTGATAAATCTTTTGGGAGGAGTTAAAGAATGAAATCAGATTTACTCAAAGAATGATTACCTTTTCACCTAGAATATATGATTTCAAGCTGGGTCAGCAGAGACACACCAAGAAACATAATTCAGCTGAAGGGAACAATTTTCTACTGTCATTGTTACAGCTTTTGCTTAAAAAAAAAAATCGGTCCCTCTTTGTTTATGCTCCACTGCTTAAGTTTAATAGACTTTCCCCTCCTGCAATTCGCAACCATCATCTTGTGGTTATTCTCATCAGCCTAGTGATGAAGACTCTAATTGTTTTAATTAAGTCTGAAATTTACCAGCAGGAGCCAAAGAGGGGAATGTCAAGGCCTAACCATCTCAATTCTATTGTTTTGAGAGGAAAGCCAGAGTGAAAAAGAACTGGAAGGAAGGAGTGGGGAGGAAATCGACATAGTACCCACATCTTCCTCTACAGTAAAAAAAAGCAAAGTAATTAAAAGGCCTGCCATCCTGTAATTACCAGGGAATCCAGCATTACGGAGGGAACTGGGCCTTTGTTACACAACAAACAATCATGCTTGTAATTTAATATGAATAATGGTCCAGACACAAGAACAAGCCTCTGTTAGTCTGTTATCACAAACAGCCTGGATTCTGCATTTCACTGGGTCATTATCAAGGCCTTTTCTTTTTTAACCACAGAAAACGAGACTAAAAGCCTACAAGCAAGGATTAAATGACAGCCCCCACCCTGACCCACTCCCCTGACATTATGGATGCATCTTTCTTCTGATTTGTACCTTGAAAAATAGATTTACCAGTATTCTTTCTCTCTTCCTTCTCTCCCCACAAAAGACTGACAAATAGACACACAATTATCATAACCACCACCATTATCTGCAGCAATGAACACTTGGTGACTTGTACCCTTTTATTACTTTAGTTAAGTCTAAACCTGATTAGCCACCTTGCAAATGGTTATATGTATTGTCCATGAAGAGACATCACGCACCCATCTCTCATCTCATTCTCTTTTCCTTCTTGGTGAGATAAGAATGCTTTCAGCAGCTGGGTGGAGAAGAAGTGACCAGTAGCATTCTCTAATTAGCTTCCATGTGCCCATGAGCGTATGACACCTCTGTTTCTTTTGTGTTTATTCTTTTCTTATCTCAGGTAAATGAGTATTCCAAAATTAAAATACCCAGGTAACCTTCTGGGTTCAGGAGATCCAGAAGTTCCTACAGACATACCACCATTCACTAAAAGTGGTAGCCATTGCTACTAGGAGCAATTGTGGCCAATGGCAGAGGAAGCACCTGCATACAGATATAGAAGAACAGCTTTATCAGTCGTGGAAAGTGGTGACAGAGGAAATGCCTGCTGAGAGATGTGGAAACACTATCCCCACCCCCACTCCCAAAAGGACAACAATAGGCATAGGCAGCAAGATCTCTTATAGCAGAAAGAAATGCTATTTATGGACCCTAGAAGGCACCAAAGTTCAGAGCACAGCAAAGAACAACTATCTCAATGGTACTTAATGAAGAGCACACAAAAGGAGGAAATGACTTCCAGTGTCAAGACTTTTAAGGTATCCCTTTGTCACAAGTTTTCCCTATACTTGGACTTCTCTACCATTATATTTTATGTTTGAGCCCATTTTTCTTAAGGAACCATGTTTATTTGTAGGAAATGAGACTCCAGTCTTTAGGGAAGAGATTTTTTTGCACCAATTATTCTTGTTATATCTGCTCACTAAATTCCTTTTGTAAATGAGAATAGATTTCATCTGGTTGGTTGATAATTGGAAACACACTGGTAGGGGTCTCAGCAATTGCTGTGTTAAAAACAACAATCCCTTATCATTACCTGTAGAAGACTGAGAAAAAAAGGAGGCAACTGACCCTGTGAGAACCATCACCCTTGAGTCCAAGTATAGGTTGAGGGAAGTGATCCCAGAAGGAGTACAAATTAGTTTAAGTACTAGTTCTAATCTCCTTAGTCAGTCCTGTCCACCAAAGGCAAATTTGACTCAACTGAAAATCTGACAAATAAATGGCACATAGAATCAATTATGCTACCCCAATAGACTGTAACTTCAGCATAATGAATCTCACTGGAGCACAGAATTCAAGACAAGCTGGGCATGTTTTAGATCCTCTCCAAGGTGGCTTAATTAAAAGAAGTATTGAAGAGTCCATATCATGTACAGTTTCACTTCCAATAACTGGATGAGGACAGTTCATGATTATTAGATCATATTGTAAATAACAGTATCTGCAGACATCAGGGCTGAAGACATAGGATGAGGATGGGGAAGTAGGTTGTGGCAGGGGAGAGTATTCAGGAGTGAACACATAGCCTTGTACTATACCTAGGTCTTCTTGTATCTTGCTATGTTTTATATTATAATCAAGCATTTGTTTTTCTCACTGAAAGAACATAAGAGAGGCTAAAGCTGTAATTAAACCAACAGATCCTGCTGTCATGTCTATGGAAAATTGATTTTTATCCTGATGATTTCCCTCTCTAGTTTCCTTTAAATATTTACACACATATATGTGTGTATACATACAGATACACATATACATATGGCTATGTATATATACACATATGTGTGTATCTGTGTCTGTGTGCCTATTCAGAACCCATGTTACTGTTCCTTTGTTCACTCACTGTTAAAATTTTGGTATACAAGGAATAATGAACCTAGCCACAAAATGAAGGAGGATGAAGAAAGTTTAAGTCAGTTGAATTGAAACTTAATGACATACTCTTAACTTACAAGCTTCCCGGAGCTTTTCTTTGTCATAGTGCAAGCCTTCATAGTCTTGTAAACTAATTCTGTTCACTCGGATCCGCAGGCGGTCTGGGACAGAATGGGGACTGCAAAACAAGAAAGGAAATTAGATAGAAATAAATGTTTATTTGGAACTGGGGGTCCATGGGCCTTGAGTATCCATATTAGTTTTCTCTCACCGACTGGGGAGAAAGTTTTTGCAATAATTATAATTTGTTATAACATTTCACTTATCTGGAGTAGGATGGGGTAGGGGTTACTTATCTAGAAACCACAGGTATCTGGGACATAGCTGATAATGAGAAAGTATAGCTAAAAGATTTCTGATCAACCAAAATGAAGTTGGAGCCTATTTTCTCTGGCTTTTCATATAATTCTAACAGTGTTACCTGTTCTGACAACCTACTGTGGCAAGAGACCACAGTTGACAGCAGAACAATGAAGGAGGAGAGAGAGAAAGAATAACCTACAAAAAAAAAAGATGTAAGAACTCCCATAGTACAGTCTTCAGCTGACCAGACCAAAATCACTAGCTCCCAAAAATATAATAATCTTGAGACACAAAGAAAACATTAGATTATGTTGACAATATTCTGTTTGAGAAAGTATATACTAATACAAGTTCAAAAGATCACACAACATAGTTTTAAAAAAAGTTTTGGTCATTATGGGCATGTATGTTAATTATCTGTAAAATTTACTTGGATCCCCAAGGAGGTATGTTAAATGAGGGGTTACTATACTTTCTGTAATATCCAATTCATCACAATATATCTAGACTCAGACTTCACAGATTTTTCTAGACTTCATCTCCAAAATAATTATCACATCATGGTATCGATGAAAGATATAACTTAGGTTTCATGACTAACACTGTAAATCTATGTATTATCTATTCTTATATTTTTCTACTGGCCCAGGAATTACACTTATAATGATATTTCTCTAAAAATAATTTACTCATTTTTTTGTGTGTTCTACTACCTTTTTTCCAAATATAGCTCCCCATCAAGCTACCCCTGTAATAAGTTTTTAAAAGGAGGCAGCTAGGTGGCACAGTGGATAGAGCACCAGCCCTGGATTCAGGAGGACCCAAGTTCAAATCTGGTCTCAGACACTTGACACTTACTAGCTGTGTGATCCTGGGCAATTCACTTAACCCTAATTGCCTCACCAATAATAATAATAATAATAAGTTTTTAAAAGAAAAAAAAAGCAATTCAGTAAAACCAAGCAGCACATTAATTAACTATGACCAGTATCAGTCAGTCAACAATTATTTTTTTAGTGTCTACAAGTTCCAGACATTATGCTAAAGTGCTGGTAATAACAACAAATAAAGTTGAAAATCAGTCCCTACTTTCAGGGTTTGAGTCCAAAGCAGAAGACAAAATGCAAACAAGTATGTACAAACCAGACACACTGGCTAAATTAGAGATAATTACAGAGGGAATGCACTAGCATTAAAGAGGATCAGGAAAAGGTCAGATTTGAGCTGAGACTTTAAGAAAGCTAGGGAAGTCAAGGAACAGAGACCAGAAGCGAAATCATTCCCCGGCATAGGAGATAGCCTCCATGGAGTCAGATATTGGAGTGTCACATGCAAAGGACAACAAATATTAAATATGTGAAATTAAAAAACTAGTTCACCTTGGGTTTAGAAACTGGCTGTCTTGAAGGATATAGGAAGATCATGGTACCTTTGACATTAATAGAGAAGTTGGAAAGAGTAGAGGGCTTGAGGGCACAGGGAGGGAAGATGATAAATTCAATTTTTAACATATTGAATAGAAGATGTCCAATAGGCAGCTGGAGATGAGAGGCCAGAGGTCTCATGCCAGGCAGGGTGTGAGGGCTGGATCATGAGCATCATCCCAATAAAGCTGATAATTTGAATCCATGAGAGCTTATGAGATCACCAAGTGAAATGAGAGGGGGAAAAGGAGCCCATGAGAGAACCCTGAGGGCCCCTCTTGGATTCTCACCTTTGGGGGGAAAAGCATAACCTGTAGCAAATCCAGCAAAGGAAATTGAGAAGAAGTAATCATATAGGCAGGAGGAGAGCCAGAAGAAAACAGTGCTGCAAAATTCTAGAGAGAAAGGAGTTTCAAGGAGGAGGTGATTGATAGTGGTGAAGGTTATAAAGAGGTCATAAAGGATGAGGATTGAGAGAAGGGCATTAGATTTGGCAATCAAGAGAATATTACTAATTTTGAAGAGAAAATTTTCAGGTGAGTGATGAGGTTACAAGCAGCATTGAGAGTGTGAAGAAAGGAAGCTGAAGCACTAATTATAGATAGTTTTCTCTAGTTAAGTCATGAAAAGGAAGAAAAAGAACAGAAGATAGCAGGAGGAGATGGATGGATCAAGTGAGGGTTTTTGAGGATGGGGGAGATGTGGGTATGAGAATTAGAGCACTACCAACATGCTGAGAAAGATATTGCAGGGAAGCTCTGCCATGAGGAGAAATTTTCTCATGTGACTTGGCATCCATGTGTGACTTAGTGTCTAGAAGTTACCACCTGTTAGTTGTGTTAATCAAAGTTACCAGCCAATTTAGCTTGGAGCTGTGTTCGAGGACGGCCCAGCTTCCTGTTTGACAGGGGGCTTCTGGGAGAAGGGGGAGGATCTCGGCCCTTTGGTGTCCAGACTTGGGCTTGGCAGCAGAGGCAGCAGGTACAGAAAGAATAGGGATACTTTATTCATGTGTTTCTCTTTACTAACCCCTAATATACTTTAATAAATACTATGCCCAAAGATTGGTGCTATACATTTTCTATTTTAAGGTGATCACTCATTAGATTTTAGACATCACAGCTAGAATTTTAGGCCCTTACATGGGTATGTTTGCTAGGCAGTAGGAAAGGACTTAATTGATAGGGAGAGAGATTGAGGATCCATGAGAGAACAGAAATGATAAAGGGAACAATCTAGGATGAAAGATAAACGGGATCACTTTTGCATATAGAGGGGGCTGCCTTGATAAGAAGAGCTACTTCTTCATGTAAAACAAGCATGAAGGAGGGGAAATGGCAGACAGCATCTGCATTGTATAAGAAAGAAGAGGAAGCCATTGGTGAATGGCTTGACTTTAGCACTTAAATATGAAGCAAGGTTTTCAGCTGAGAAGATGGGGGAAGAAGGAAATTTGAGGAGGGATGAAAAGTTTTGAAGAAGCTTTCATAGTGAATGGAATAGTGAACTGATAAGGAAGATGTAAAAGAATTGCCTTGCTGCAATGCCCACTTGGGATTATGGGACATAAAATTGTAATGGGCCAAGTATACACAGTTTCCTGTCTTTCCTCTGGCTTTGTCCAGCAACACATGAATTTAGTAAATGAAGGAAATAATCAAAGATTGGAACTTGGCAGGGAAAAACTAGTGAAAGTATGAGGGGAAGGGACTCAAGGGTCAAGAAAAGTGTAGAGTTAAACTGGTTCATCAAAGATTCAAGATGGAGAAGGGGGGAGAGTATAACCAATATGGACGATATTACATGTCCACGATCTCCCACCAGTACAATAAAGATAGCAAAGAATTATTTCTTCAATTCTTCAATAGGGCTTATCTTCTTGGTGACTATAATTATGTAGTATTTAATTTCATTATTTTTATTCTTTCCCTTTACATTGTTGTAGTCAGTGTATATGTTTTCTTGTTCTATTTTACTCTGTATCAGTTCATATAAATCCTTGATAATTCTCTGAAT
The DNA here is from genome assembly GCF_019393635.1 of Dromiciops gliroides. NCBI lineage: Eukaryota > Metazoa > Chordata > Mammalia > Microbiotheria > Microbiotheriidae > Dromiciops > Dromiciops gliroides. The sequence continues at coordinate 108,233,340 of NC_057865.1, read as the reverse complement.
TCTGCTTATTTATTTATTCATTTGTTTGTTTATTTATTTATTTATTTTCCTTTTGGTGAGGCAATTGGGTGACTTGCCCAGGGTCACACAGCTAGTAAGTTTTAAGTGTCTGAGGTCAGATTTGAACTCAGGTTATCCTGAATCCAGGGCCACTGCCCCACTTAGGTAGCTGCCCCCTTCATATTCATTTATAACAGTCCTTCTGTCAAGGCTTGGATGGGCTGCCTTGTGAGGAGGCAAATCACTAAAGATCCTGGGAAGAAGCTTTTCTAGAGGACTATTATATATTATTTCTAACATTGCAATAATATTCCATTCCATTCACACACTCCAGTTTGTTCAGCCATTCCCCAGAACAGAGGAACCACATATGATGTTTCTAGTTTATTGCTAATACACACACAAAAAATTATGCTGACACTTCATTGGATCGGTGACTTTTACCCAATAAATGATTTGTGGAAGAAAAAACCAGAATTGTTTGAGGACGGTAGAGGGTACTGTATTAGAAATGTAAAGTGTCATTATTTTCTAATTCCCTCCTTGCCTCCCACAAACAAAAAATGAACACTTTAAAATTCCTTTCCAGGTAGGTTCCTCTTTAAAAGAGAAATGCTTCAGAGAATTGTACATCTCTGGATAGAGAGAGATATGTTTTTCTCATTCTCGAGTTTTAGACTACCTGATAGAAGTAAAGCATTCCTCTATCCCACAGGCATGTTTGTGCACCCGAGTGCACACACACAAGATCACTACGTTCAGACTGATGCCCCTGATAATGCAACCCCTGAAACCAAAACATGCATCCAGATGCACATTCCAAAGATCAGTGAGCTGAGAGGTAGGGGGATGGGGAAATGGAGGTACAAACAGGTAGGTGGGTAAAGGAGGGACCTGGAGCTAATGGAGTGAATAGGTAGGAGAAAGAAGATGGATGGGATAAAGGAGGACAGAGTGTAGGTAGGCAATAAGGAATCTGAGTGATCAGCAAAGTAACCACAGGATGTTAACACAAAATAACAATTCCTGAGATATTAAAAAAAGTCTGGTCGCCTCCTTCATCTCATCCCCCAGTGGTTTTACAAAGACAGAAAATTAGCTAATATTTCTACCTGAGCTGATCAAATCTTTTAGCTCCATCTTCATAGACATATCCTATTACCTCATGGGAAGCAGGGCGAAAAAATGAACCATAAAAAATAAGCTAGTTAAAGTACAACCTGGAGGCACTTTGTCATTAGACTGGAAAGGTATGAACTATTTCAGCTATTTATGCAAGGCTATACCGAGGGTGGGATTTTGCTCAGGAATACCAGATTTAGAGAACACTACCAGCATTTGAAGTCTTCTGGAATCTTAGAAACAAATGATCTTAGCATCTGGTTAGTGAGAATAATTAATTAATTTAAATAGGAAGCTTCCAGATTGATGGGCTGAAGAGAGCTTCCCCACCCCATGTTCCCTAGCTGAGGGCATACTCCATGCTTCTCACTCCAGATATGATATGTAATACTTGTCCTAGGTACAAAAATTCCTGGTTATAGCTCTAGTCATTTATGAGGTAATTTCAACATGGAGTATGTCAACAACAATTCAAAATTACTGTGTTTACATTATATTTTTAGACACAATATAGGTACATATACACATATGTATACATGTGTGTTTACATATTTTGTGTGTATTATGTTATACATATTCTGTATTATGATCTATAATATAATCGTATTATATATTTTGTGTACATAGTTGATATATTTTCATATATGTAGATGTTCTCTCTCCCAATGGAATATAAGCTCCCTAGGGAGCAGAACTATCTCATTTTTGTATTTATAATCCCAGTAACTAGTACAGTATCCACACCCATTAGGCACTTATCAAATGCTAAGTGCTGACTGCTGGATTCAGCAACAGACTGCATTCTCCCTAATGTTTGTGTGGTTGTGGTAGCTGAAGGGGATGTGAGGCTGTTACTGCACAACAGTACTGCTCCTTTCATGACTAGTGCAGGAATCATAAGATATCACAGGTTCCTTGTCAGACCCCTTTCATTTTACAGATGAGTAAGCTAAGGTCCAGCATGGAGAAATTAGTTGCCCAAGATCACATGCATAGTAAGTTCATTGTAACATACAACAGGGCAGGAAAGCAATGAGCTATTCAGCAAGGATGGGAGCTAATATTGTTGATTGACCCAGAAACTGCTCTCCAGCAGGTTGATTCAGATCTGAATAATATGCTACCTCTGTTACATGACATCTCTGGGTGGTGATCCATGTGCTCAGAAAGAGACATGGACTTTCAAACATGGTCTATTAATGTTTTATTCCACTTATTTTGTTTGACCATACTTTCTGGAACATTCTGCAAGAGGATGGGATTCTGGAAGCTGGCATAAATATAACACTCAATAAAGCAAAAGACAGAAAGAAAAGAGGATGAGGGAGAGAGGGGAAGATGGAACAGCCTCTTGTATGCTTTTCATTGCTGTTGTTTCTAATGTCGATATTTGCCTGGCTCCCAGGATGCAAACTTCATATCCAGATTTCACTTTATGACTGCCTGCTTCTAATCACTTGTCCATTTTGATTCCAACCACCTTACTTTCTTCCAGTTTCTTGCCTCATAAGCAGCAAATTAGGGATAAGTAACAAAGAACCTAGAGGAACTGGAAAACTGGGTTTTATCACAGAGCTTGTTGGCAAAGGGTATCCTCTTTTGACTGAATATTTATGAGAAAGGGCACTATTCTCCTCCTCCATTTAAAATCTACTAGCTACATTTCTGTGAATGTCTAACATTTTCAGATGATACCTAGGATAACCTACTGGTTATTAGCACAAAGTAAATGACCTGGGTTAATTTGAGAATCAACTGGGCTAGCAATACCAGTTAAGTCATAGAATCACAGAAATTAAGAGCTGGAAATTAAGGCAGGTCATCACAGGATGAGAGGATTGAGTAGTAAGGGCCCTTACACATCTAGTCCAACTCCCAAATTTTACAGATGAGGAAAATGAGCCCTAGGGAGGTAAAGTAATTAGCCCAAGGTCATACAGATAGTGCTAAAATATGAATCCAGCTCTTCTGAATCTAAACTCAGTGCTCTCCTAACCATATGTTTGTCATTCATTCATTCATTCATCCATTCATCAATCAATTCTTAAGTATCTACATGCACAAGGCACTGTGGTAGGCACTAATAAGAAGGAAAATCTCTATCCTTAAGAATACATTCTACTGGTGGAAACAACATATTATATGAAAGTAAAATACAGAGTTGCTGGGGAGGAGGGAGAGGAGAAAATGCCTTGAAAGGACACAGAGATCCTAATTAGGTGGAGATGAGAAGGGGGTACACTGAAAGAATGGAAGACAGCCTTGCAGAGGTACAGAGGTGAAAGATAAAATGTCACATACAGGGGAAAAAAGTAGAAAGGGGAAGATACAGGCATTCATTAAGTGCCTACTATGTGCCAAGCACTGAACTATGCACTTTACAAATATTATCTCATTAGATTCTCACAACAATCTTGGGAAATAGGTGCTATTATTATCCTCATTTTATAATTGAGGAAACTGAGGAAAACTTAGGGATTAGTTAAGTGACTTGCCCACAGTTACCCTGCTAGTAAAGGTCCCAGTCCAAATTTGAATTCAGGTCCTCCTGACTCCAGGCTCAGTGTTGTGCCACCTACCTGCCTCAACTGCACAGTGGTATATGCCAATAGTAGTAAACTCAAATATGGACTACATATTGATTTGTTGTTATTATTCAGTCATTTTTCAGTCATGTCCAATCTTTGTGACTGCATTTGTAGGCTTTTTTTTGACAAAGATATTGAAATGGTTTGCCATTTCCTTCTCCAGCTCATTTTACAGATGAGGAAACTGAGGCAAATAGGGTTAAGTGACTTTCCCAGGGTCACCCAGCAAGTGTCTGAAGCCAGATTTGAATTCAGGAAGACCAGTCTTCCTGACTCCAGGCCCAGCACTCAATCCACTGTGCCACCTACCTTTCTTTGCATATTGATTTAGAAAGCCACAAATTAACATTATCTATGTTATATTTTTAATTTGTTTTGTTAAACACTTCCCAATTGTATTTTATTCTGCTTTGAGCCCACTCAGGAGTTTTTGATACCTCTGATGTAGGCTACATAAGAGGGTGTGAAAGGGAGTAATATAAAATCAAACAAGAATGTGAACTCAGTCTTATAACTCTCCCATTTTACAGATGAGGAAACAGCCCCAGAGAGGCAAACATATCTACATCTACTGAATGGCAAAGGCCACACTTAAACCCTATTCCCCAGAACACTACTTTTATAACAGGGAGTTTCCCTCAGAGAACAGTTTTCTGTCTCAGCTGGCATCATGGTTCTCTCCTCAAAGCCAGATCACCCTATGTACCATTTTACAGGCTAAGTAATAAAAGGACAACTGATAAAGAGAAGATGGGAGGAAGAAGATGTGCCCAGAAGAAATGAAACCCACGTAATTTAATTCTGTCCCTTTATGTCAAAGTGTGTTAGTGTCAGAACAATTGCTGGCTGGCTGAGCGCTAAGGATGAAGGACAAAGCTGTTTCTTCTTGGAGTCTGAGCAATAGCATTGCCAAGTCAGGAGGAGACAATAGAGTTTTCTGAAATTAAATTTTTACCAGGGCAGTTAGTAGAGCAGAGAAGAGATTAAAAATTTGTGGAATAAAAGTGGATTTACAGCTACTCTGACATCTAGCACAAGCTATTCCTAGACTGATTAGATCCCAGAAGCTAAGGCTGGGTGATTTCCTCCTATATCCCCTTACTGAATTCCCAATGAGGGGAGCTATAGAAAGAGCAGCCAATCTATACCCCAATTTATAATTTGACCAAGTAAGTTGGGCCTTCATATGCATGTGGTTGAATCTTGGCTAAACCCCAAGTTTCTCATTCAACCTTCTTGGGTGAAGTCCATCTACCTCTAAACCTACTGTTTTTCTTGCCCCCAACATTCATATTTGCCATTCATGGGTACCTCCCTCCAAATCCTCTGTACCATGCAGCTCAGTGCCAACATTGCTCACCCATAGTCTTCCCTGGCCAACCACTCTATTAGCTTTTCCCGCAGTATTATGTGGAATTTACTCATATACATAAACTTTTGCTTATTGTCATTTTATGCCTTATCTCCTCTTTTTACCTCTCCCATACCTATTTATCTAGTCTCAGCCTTTCCCCTCAGCACTCCATTTGGAGTTTGACAATCTAGATATGAATCTCAACTGTGACTTGCTGTATGACAATGGGCAAATCATTTCTCTTCTGTGCATCTCAATTCTGTCCTCTGTAAAGTGGGTCAATTAGTCTATAAGTTTCCCTCAAGCTCTAAATGCTATGATCTTGTCCTACTGCAAATTTCCAACTACTTACAGAACAACATCACCTTGATAATCCACTGGATTGTCAACATGTCCAAATTGAACTCATCATCTTCCCACTAAATTCCCTATTTCTGTTAATGGTGTTTCATCATCCCAGTCATCCTGGCTCAAAATGTGGGCGTCATCTTTGACCTCTCTTTTCCTCTTCCTCCTCCTCTTGCCTCTCTCTGCCTCCATTCCTTCCTTCTCCTCTTCTTTCTACCTCCTCCACCGTTCCCTTTACTCTCAACCAAGCATAAGTTTCCCATCTCATGAAAAGTCTTCTTAATCATACCCTGGCTACTGTCCTGTAGATCTCTCTACTTTTACTTCTAAAATTCTAAAACTAGTATTCTATAACCACCTCTTCTATTTAATTACCACCCGTTCCTTCCCCCTAAAAACTGGCTTTTACCTCTGTTGCTGATGTTGCTATGTTGTTGTTTATCCTTCATTTTTTAAGAGAACCAATAACATCACAGGGTGATATCTCGACTCTTGGGTGAACTGGATTTAACTGAAGCAGAGTTGCACAGTCATCAGCCTCACTCTCTCTTCTAGTCATTGAAGTCCAGTGGCAAAACAAAAGTTAGGATGACTTGTAACAGCCTGGGCTGCAATGGATGACCTTGGCCTTTTTGACATCTGACTAAGTTCTAAGCTCTCCACAATACCTACTTCAGCCACCTTGGTGGCCATTGGGACAAAGTTTTCTCATCTGCCCATTCGGCCAAGGGAAGTCTTCACGTGCTTGGAGTAAACACCCACAGAATTCTGTTTGAGGCTATTGCTGATACTATACTCATGAAGGCTACCAATTACCTCCTAACTGACAAATCAAATGAACTTTGTCTAAGTATTCACCCTTTTGACCCCTTGAGTGTTTAATAACACTCAATCATTCCTTTTTTCTTAGAACTTTCCTTTCACTTCCTTGACATTATATTATCCTGATTCTCCTCTACCTCGAAACTATTCCTTCCCTGCCTCCATAGACTGTGTTCTATATGCCTTAATCTTCTATGTTTTTCACTGAGAGAAAATAAACACAACAGTCCTGGCTTACAGTGATCTTACAATCTCCATTTGGGTGGTGCTTTATGTGATGTGTTACAGCTACAAAACCTGTAGAGAATCCTGTCATATGAGGCATAAGATGAGAACAAGTCTTGGTCCCATAAGTGATGAAGCCAGAATCAAAGAAACTCAGAAGCAGAAGAGACCTCAAAGGTCATCTACTCCACCCATAGTGGTATTGAATGTTTAGGTGTAAAATCATTAACCAAACTATGGCTGACATTATCTTATTCAATCAAACATTCATTGTGGGAAAATGTAGTTGCCTTGAGTCAGAGGAACTCAGTTCAAATCCTACTTTGGACATTGAGACAGTTACTACTTATATTATCTTTGTCAAACTGCTTAACCTCTCTGGGCTTCAGGCCTCAGAAATGAGATGGAGTTTTTACTAGATGGCTCTGGGATCCATTTTAATTCTCAAATGATAATTCTACGAACATATATTTACTTAGAGCTGACATACAAGGAGCATTATGCTAGATGCCAGGCAATGTAAAAGAGATCATTTGTCCTACTGCCTTATCTCATTCATAAGTGTGAACCTGTGAAAATAGTTAGCATATGTTATTTTTGTTAACAACTCAAGAGAGGGAAGGGGTTAACTCCAGATCCTTCCCTGAGGGAAATAATAGAACACAAAACTATTTCTAGTTTAGAGGAATAATCAAAATCCTCTCTTTGAGATTGACTCAGAGGGAGAATACTATGAGACAACATATACAAAATAGGATTTCTGTGAAAGGAAATGAACTGTGGTGAAGGCAATTTTTAGGACAAATAGAGAGAAAGGCCTGGTTGCGCTGTTTGAGAATAAGGCTGAGAGTTTAGACTGTTTCACAGGCTAAAATAGAGAAATACCAAATTAAGGCTGAATTCTTCATTTGCTTTTCTTCTGTAGGTGTCATCTCTCGAACTGCTGATTTGCTTTATTTAATAATCAAGTTTCCACAGATGTTACTTTTTAAATGTGATTTAATTGACCAAGTACTCACCTGGCATATGCCTTTCAGGCATGTTTTCCTACCACCATCTGGTGGCAGTGAAAAATATTACAGGGAAGAGTAGAACCACAGTGAGGAAGAAATTTACCTTTTGAAGAGCGCTTTTTTATAAAATGTTCATATACATAATTTCATTTAATCCTTGTAACAACCCTGGGAGATAGGGAAGGCAGGTTTTATCATTCTCCATTTGGCAGATAAGGAAACGGGGCTTCAGAGAGCCTAGACTGACTTATCTAATTTTTCAGGTGGGATGGAAAACAAGATTTTCTGATCCCAGTCCATGGTATAACTCTTGCCATTAAGCCATTCCATCTCACTTAAAAGCCTTCATTTCATTTGAAATGAAATTGCTAAGAAATTGTGACATAAGAGGTTTAGGTTACAAAGAAGTTCAAAGAAATTAAGTGAATCTCTGCCATGTGGAATATAAAGGTGCTGGTGCTAGGAGGCCTTCAGCCAACTCCAATCATCTCATTTTATAGATGGGGAAAATGTGGACCAAACAGGTAGAGTCATTTACCCAAGGTCACACAGGTAATCAAGGATAAGAACCAAAATGTGAACTTAGGTGCTCTTAGAAATCATTTACTGAAGCCCCTCTAGGGATCCTCCAGTCCATTTTTCTGTTCTAAAACTTTCACTCTCTACCTAACAATAAAGTAAAAAGTCTTTTGTCTGCCATTCAAGGCTCTGCATAACCAGAGTGTTTGAAAGTTTCCAATGATTCCCAGACATACAGTCCTGCTAGGATATAACTAGTGCTCAGGAGTTTTGCCACGGTAAACATCTTGATCACTGAGAGCTTTGCACAGTTTTTCAGCTTATTATCTTGATTCAGGTATGGGTCCAGTGCATTGTCCAAGATATATATGCCATTGGACTAATGGATCGTGCATCCAATTGCAATCCGGACAAATATGCAATCTTCATTCCCTTTGTTTTGACTTCCCTGGCTTCCTTCAAGTTCCATTTAAAATCCTACCTTTACTATAAATCTTTTTTTGAACTCCATTAAGGTTAGTTCCATTCCTCTGCAAATTATTTCCAATTTATCCTGAATATATCTTTTTGTAGATAGTAATTTTCTTCCTTATTAGACTGTGAGCTCCTTGAGGGCAGGGATCAGCTTTTCATTTTTCTTAGCATTCCCAGTGGTTATCATAGTGCTTGGCACATAACAGGTGTTTAATAAAGGTTTGTTCACTGATTTGCTTTACAGAAATTAACTTTAAAATATTTTCTGAAATATATTCATTATGTAAAGTGGGGGAAATACATCATTCTATACTAATCAGATTTCCCCATTGATTTCTATGATAATTCCCATAAATGTAATACCACTAGGGGATGGAGAAACTTTGGCTCCTAATTCACGATTTTTAAAAAAATAATTAAAAATTGTCACATTCACTTCACACTATATTCAGCTTTGATCAATGTGCGAGCTGTATCCTATTAATTCTTCAACATAATTCCTATAAGTATGAATGAATATCAATGAATCATAATGGCCATCTTCAACTTTCCACCAGTGAAAGAAATCCTCTGTACCCCATCTTCTCCCTCCCCCATCCCCCCCAAGCAATCATACAGTCTCTGGCTCAAATATTTTCCAGGATAGGGAACTCACTACTTAACAAGACAGTTCATCTCATTGTTGAAAATCTCTACTTACTTTTACTTACTTTGGGTGGGGGGGGGGGCAATGAGGGCTAAGTGACTTGCCCAGGGTCACACAGCTAGTAAGTGTCAAGTGTCTGAGACCAGCTTTGAACTCAGGTCCTCCTGAATCCAGGGCTAGTGCTTTATCTACAGTGCCACCTAGCTGCCCCCTCTACTTACTTTTAAAATCCAGTCTTTCATTGAACTGAACTCTGATACCTTTTAACCTGAACTCATTGTTTCCAGTTCTACAAAGAAAGTCTAAGCACACATTTTAAAGCATTTTTATATTAAATAGACCTTATAACATTCTCATTTCACTAAACATTTAAGCAGCTACTTTATTACTCTAGCTATTAAACTGAAAAAAAATAGGAGCTGTTGGAAATGTTTCCTTTAGACAAAGGTCATACTGTTTGAAGCAGCCTTTCAGCCTCATTATAGTAAGTGTGTCTCTGGGCATAGCAATCTGGTACAAATAAATATAACAATGTTAACCCCATATCAATAACACATACACTCTGAATTACTTTTTTTAGTAATGGTGATAGATTTACACTAATGATAATGGGTTTGATCTGACACATTTAAACTGCCTTGCTTACTGCCAATGTGACCACTAATACAAATTTTGAAAACTATCAGAATAATTGTGGCCAAGATTGTGGAATTAAAATTATTTCAATTCAAAAAAATTCATTAATAATATACTATGTGCATGCACTGGGAACACAAAGATGAGAGCTAACACTAGGTCTATGGGAAGCTGGATGGCACAGTGGGTAGTGTGTCAGGCCTGGAGTCAGGAACACTCATCTTTCTAAGTTCATATCTGGCCTCAGACACTTACTAGCTGTGTGTTCCTGGGCAAATCACTTAACTTTGTTTACCCCATCTGTAAAGTGAGTGGGAGAAGGAAATGGCAAACCACTCCAGTATCTTCATGGAGAAAACCCTAAATGGGTTCACTAAGAATCAAACACAAATGAAAATGACTAAACATCAACAACACTGTTTCTGATTTCTAATTGTATCAAGTTTATCTCAAAATCTCAATGTAAGGAAGGTGCCCAGGCCAGCCATCTCTTTATTTTCTATGTGGTTCCACTCCTTCAGACTTCTCCAACATGTTCCTATGATGGGTGCCTTCCTCCCTGCCCTCCTTTCTCTTCACCCCCACCTTTTCAGGTTTTTTCTGTGTGTTGTTTTCCCTCATTAGACCATAAACTTCTTGAAGGCAAGGACTGTCTTTCTTTCTTCCTTCCTTCCTTCCTTCCTTCTCTCTCTGTCTCTCTGTCTCTCTCACACTTTCTTTTTTCTTCACCCCCTCCTTTCTTCCTTTTTTCTTTTCTTTTTCCTTTTATGTCTAGAATTTAGCACAGTACCTGAAACATAATAGGTGTTTAATAAATGTGTATTGACTGACAGACAACATAGTAAAAAGATATATGGATCTGGGACTCATCTCTATGGAAGGGATAATTAAAGTCACGGCATTGGCAAGGAGGAAAGTGATTCAAGGATGAAATCTCAGGGGAACCAAGATGGAGCAATAAAAAAAGCCAAGTAATGGTGAAACAGTCCAAAGGAGAACAAGAGAGAAATGTCACAGAATCCGAGGCAAGAGAGAATAACTGAGAACACATAGCTGCAAAGTTTGAGGATGAAAATTGAGAAATGCCATTGAATTAGGGTATTTAAATTGGGTCACTGGTGACCTTAGAAAGGGAAAAGTATCAGAGTAGCTAGGATTGAAAATTGAATTACAGGCATTTGAGGAGTGAACAATAACAACAGTATTCATATAGCACTCTAAGTTTTGCAGAGTTCTTCCCATGTTATCTCATTTGATCTACAGAACAACTTCATCTTGCATAAAAGGAAATTTAGACTGGGAGGTCAAATGATTTGCCTTGGGCCTTATTAACTTACTAGTTAACTGTCAGGATTTGAACTCAGTTCTTCTTGACTCTGAGTTCAAGGTTCTACCCACTTAACCATAGTAGACAAGTAGGAAGTAGGAATAACAAATAAAGGCTATCCTTTCAAAAAATTTCTCAGTAAAAAGGAGAGATATATGACTATAGCCTGAAAGGCCTAGGCAGAACAAGTAAAGGACTGTTTTTAGGAAACTCAAAAATATTTATAAGCCAAAGGGAAGAGGCCAGTGAGGAGGTCAGCTAAAAATGAGGAAAAGAAAAAGACTAATGGGTAGAAAATGGAGGATCTCAGAGCAGATGGGGAAAGGGGAAGAGATCAACTATACAAATGGAAAATTATCTTTGACAAAGAGAAATACCAGTTCACCCCCTAGAACTGGGAGGGGGGAAAAGGAAAAGATGCTAAAACCTTTGGAAATTTTTGAAGAATGGAAAAGAGGGGTTGAGGGAAATTGCATCAGATACCTTCCATCTTTCTAAAGCATCAGCAAACAATCCCATCTTTATGAGAGAGAGTGGTGTCAAAGTGAAGTTAGTAAGAAATTTTGGACAAAGTGGAGCTGACTGGGCCACAGAAGATTTGAATTATGTTTATGGTGACATGAACACTGTGATCTAGCAGCTGCAAAACTCCCTTCTGCAAATCCCAAATGGGGCCAAACCTGATTAAAATGTCATTGGAAAATGTTTAACAAAACAAAAGTGAAATATAGCCCAGATAATATTCATTTAGAATTTTCTAAGTCATTATGAAGCCACAGATCCGTTTCTATTTGAGTTTAACACCCCTTCAATAATGTTAATAAGAAAAACCTGTTAGTGCCACATATGTAAAGAGATTGCATTCCTATCAAAAACTAAATTAATTGAAATTTTTTCTAAGTACCTAGAATCAAAAGGGGCAGCTAGCTAGATGGCACAGTGGATAGAGTGTTGGGTCTGGAAGCAAGAAGACTCATTTTCCTGAATTCAAATACAGCTTCAGACACTTACTAGCTATGTGACCCTGGGCAAGTCACTTAACTCTATTTGCCTCTGTTTCCTCATCCATAAAATGAACTGGAGAAGAATATGGCAAACCACTCCAGTATTTCTGCCAAGAAAACCCCAAACAGGGTCACAAAGAATCAGATACAACTGAAAAACAACTAAACAACCTATAATCAAAGGATATTTTAAGAATCTGGTTGAACCAGAATGGATATTTGAAGATTTTTTTTTTCCTTTTCTTCAGTTACATATTGAAAGTCATCAGGCATTAAATGCTACCAAATGCAAAAAATATATATATACACCCAAAGAAAGTTCAATCTCTCTCTGCAAGTCTGTTAGCTCCTGCGGGTACATTCTCTCATGTTCCTGGATTGAGAAAGTCTGAACAGTCAAAAGGAGAGAGAAGATAGCAAAGAGAAGGGGTTGGGGATTCAGGAATAGCTAAATGGCATGCACACTCTGCAGAACCCAAATGCCTATATTTTGACTCCTGTTTCTACTAAAGTTTGAGGGTCATTTTCTTAACTCATCAAGAACGTGAATTTGACGTTTATTCAACAACTCTTTCATTTGAGTGGAGTTCACAAGATTTGACAATGAGATCTAGTGACTGCTTGGTAGTATCATTAACTCATTTCCCCTTCTAAGGGCTTACAAGCTGCTCCTTTCATTGGTGAGAACTGGAAGCAACCTTAGTCATAATTTAACTCCCTCATTTTACAGACTAAGAAACTGAGGTTCTGAGACATGAAGTGAGTCGGCCAAGATGACACAGAAATTTGGTAGCAGGGCCAGGTCTTCTGATACCTATTGCTGTTTCTGCCACATAATACTGCTTCATGGTAATGCAGCTCTGTTCTTAATAAGTAGATGTATGACCATAGTTTAATCACCTTACCTCTTAGAGCAAAGGTCTTTAACCTTTTTGGTGTCATGTATCCTCTGGGCAGTCTAGTGAAGCCTATAAACCAATTATATTTCTTTCTTTCTTTCTTTCTTTCTTTCTTTCTTTCTTTCTTTCTTTCTTTCTTTCTTTCTTTCTTTCTTTTTTTTTTTGGTGAGGCAATTGGGGTGAAGTGACTTGCCCAGGGTCACACAGCTAGTATGTGTCAAGTGTCTGAGGCCAGATTTGAACTCAGGTCCTCCTGACTCCAGGGCTGGTACTCTATCCACTGTGCCACCTAGCCGCCTCCAAACCTATGACATTGAAATAAAAATAAAGTGTTGGGTTTTTTACCCCACCTAAGTTCAAGAAACCCATGATCTATCTATGGATTCTTTGGAGGGGGGGCAAGCAATCCATGGACATCAAATTAAAAACCCTGTCTTAGAGTGTATAATCTGTGATCTCATTTTCCAAATAAAGAAACAGAAGTCCAGATCTTCTGGGGTATGTGAACAACAACATGGCAGACTAGACATTTTCTTTGATCCCCACAACCTTTCAAACCTCTACAAAATAGAAATTGTATAGCAAATATAAAACAACTTCAGCTGTTTCCATGATCTAGGACATCCAGAATCCAAAAGGTTTGAAAAAATCCCCCCAAATTCAGAAACTGACACTCACTGTCCCTGAGCTCTTTACCCTGTCCTTCCTTCCATACTACCAGTGGTAATGCTTCATTAGCAGACCTGAGAGTATTGACACATGGGGAGGGGTTTTCATCAAAGTACAACCCCACACCCCAATACCCATTCCCTCTTTCCAGTGCATTGGAGACCCTGGCTCCAAGATGCAGAAATGTGCTCATGCCTCAATAGCCAGCTAGGTCACAGACTTCAAGAACAAAAGCCTACAACCCAGAAGTACCAGTGCTGGGGAAAAGAGGCTCTGAACTTCCAGTGCCAGGCCAGAGAACTGAAGAACGGAGGTCACCCAGGGACCAAGACACTGAGCTTATGGGGGGTTGTGCAACACTCCACTAAGCTTGAGGGAAAGAGCACAGCATTCATCTGGGGCCAGTTCTGACAACCCAAAAGTCACTTGGGACAGAGACCTAGGCTGGTAAACTGGGAACTGCTTAATGTTGGAGGAGGTTGAGACACTTTGAGATCCAGACACTAAAGAAACCACAACCAAAGATTCCAGGAAGAAGAAACCCCAAAGTCCAAAAAGATAAATCAATGGGAAAAGGAGTAATAACAGAAGAAAATATTGCCTCCAAATCTAGTAAACAAGTTTAGACATATATGGATAAATATTGCCCCCGCAAAAGGAAAATGATCCCACACTTTATTATACAGAGAAACCTGTGGAATTTGAGAAGATGCAACAACAATGTACTGTTCTTGAGTGATTTAAAAGAGAAATGAGAATTATGAGAGTAGAACCTAAGTTCTGCACAACAAAAATAATGAACAAAACAGAAAAAAAAAACAATTAAAAGAAAATATGCTCACTATGCAAGCAAAACACTGGAGATTGGATATTGAAGGTAGGATACATAGAGACAACCTAAGGATGATTAATCTCCCAGAAGAACATGACAGGCTAACAAAAGCCTTAACCTCAAAATGAAGGAAATAGTAGAATAGAACCACTCAGAACTTCTAAACAGAAAATGAAATTCCAATTGAAAATAATTCACAGATCATCTCCAGAGGAAAAAAAAAAAAGGCTACAAACTCCAAGACACATAGTGCTTAAATTTAATAATTCAATTCTGAAACAAGTTGTGCAAGCCATTAGGAGAAAGATTTCCAAATACAAAAGGAAAGTACATTTGAATAATGCCAGACTATTCTTCACCCACTAGATAAAGGAGGAAGGAATGGAATAATGTGCTCTAAAGAGCAATGGGACTTGGGATACAGTCCAGGGTGACCTATACTACAAATTTGAGCTGAACCATATGGGACAAAAGACGCATATTTAATAATAAAGCAGAGTTTGAAACATTTTGAGAAAGAAAAACAGAACAGAACAAATTATTTGCCTCGAATACTCCAAACAACAGAAAAGAATGAATAAACACAGCAGGTAAAGACAATAATGACAGAGAAACAATAGAAAGACCAGACTTCTTTCTAAATATGCACACAAGAAGACAGGAGTGAAAGTGGAAATTTGGTAGAGGTAACAGTGAAGAAGTGGACAGGAGGTATTATGAACAGAATTTGGTAGCACGCTGACTACAGGTGAACATTACTTTAGCAGGACTATATTGCAACATGGGAGGGTATAATTAAAAAAAAAAAGATGGAGGGGAACAGTGGGGATAGAGAATGAGTGGGAAACAAATTCAAGACTAAAAATGAGGGGAAGGTGACCTCTGTGGTCTCAGACAGAGAAGACCTACAAGAAAGTGAATGAGGAGGAGAGGAGAAACACCAAAAAAGAGCAGGAATAGAGGAAGATCTTGCTATGGAGGTTCAGGAGTTTTACTAACAAATTCTGCTATGAGTGATGAGAGATGGGTGGTGGAAAGAGATGAGGACTTTAAACTGGATGTGGCATCTTGGAGTTCCTACTAGAATAGTCTACTTGTTCTGGAAAGGCTGGAGTTAGAATTCCTTTGGGTAACTGGCACCAGGAGAAGTGGTATAACATGGGGACACAGGGAGGAGATTCCAGGCAAATGTAGAACAACGGTCAATCAGAGAGAGTAGAAGTTGGGATTAAAATGGAAAAGGTCTCAGAGGATATCTAGCTCTCTGGAGATTTTTAACTTGGCATCTGTAAACTTACTTATTTTAAAAATATGGATAGATATCACACACTAGCTGTGTAACCTTGATTGCCTCCATAAAATAAAAATATATGTAGATAGATAGATAACTGTGTTTCAATGTAATTGGTTTCCTTTGTAACTTTATGTATTTGATTTTATGCATTTGAAAACATTATTAAAAACCTACATTATTCTGAAAAACAAAAACAAAACCAAAAAGAGGTATATATATATATATATATATATGTATATATATATATAATATATATAAAGTACTAGGCTGAATAATCAGGGATATAGAGGGGGAGAGGCACCCTCCCCTGGTACAGTGCTATGTGGAGCAGTAGATAAAGTGCTAGGCCTGGAGTCCAGAAGACTTGGGTTCAAATTTGACCTCAGACACTTACTAGCTGTGTGACCGTGGGCAAGTTACTTAACTGTTTGCCTCAGTTTCTTCATTTGTAAAATGGGGAGATGATAGTACCTACTTTCCAGGGTTATTGTGAGGATGAAATGAGATAATAATTGTAAAGTGCCTAGCACAGGGCCTGGCACATAGTAAGTGCTATGTAAATGTTATTGTTGTTGTTAACTGGCACTATTCTGGAAATGAGGCTTAATTGAAAAGGGAAATCCATGGAGTAAGCCCTACAAGGCAGTGGCAGAAAGTGCCTAGAAAGGATACCTTTAGAGCTTTGATAGTATGAAAAATACAGAGAAAAGGGAGAGACCAGATAATTATAGGAGTCATGGATCAGAAAATGAGAGTCTAGAGTAAATGGAAAGAGAAGATGAATAGTGAAAAGAGTGAGAGAAATCCTTTTTTGAAAGCACAAAAATGAAACGGAAAACCCAAAGAACAGGATTGACTGAAGGAGAAAAGAAGGGGAAATATCAAATGGGAAGAGAAATCAGGAGTGAGGGGAAGAGAGCCAGTGGGAATAAGGCCATGTTCAAAAGGTCTTGGTATCCGAGAGAGAGAGAGAGAGAGAGAGAGAGAGAGAGAGAGAGAGAGAGAGAGAGAGAGAGAGAGAGAGATGAGAGATGAGAGAGAGAGAGAGAGATGTAGATATAGATACACACATTCATGCATGCATGCATGTATGTATGTACATACACACATATTTATGTCATATGTACATGTTTGTATATCACTAATAGCCATTCCCATTAAATAGTCAAGGATATAAACAGTTCTCAAAGGAACAGCAAAGTATTCAGAACAACATGAAAAGACACTCCAAATCTCTAATAATAAGAAAAATTAAAATCAAGACAACCCAAAGGTTTCACCTCACTCCCTGCAAATTGGCAAAGATGACAAAAATGGCAATACTCAATGTTGAAGGAGTCGTGGAAGATAGGCACACTAATACATTGTTGGTGAAGTTGTGAAATGGTACAATGATTCCCTCCCCCCCAAAGGGCAATGAGGGTTAAGTGACTTGCTCAGGGTCACATAGCTACTAAGTGTCAAGTGTCTGAGGCCAGATTTGAACTAAGGTCCTCCTGAATCCAGGCACAGTATTTATCCACTGTCTCACCTAGCTGCCCCAGGACAATGATTTTTAAAAGCAATTTGAAATTATACAAATAATGTGGCTAAAATGTCCATACCCTTTGAGCCATAGAGTTTGTACCTCAAGAGAGAAAATATATATTCCAAAATATTTATAACAGTATTTTTATGATAGCTAAAATTGGAAACAAATTAATGCCCATCAATTTGGGAATAACTAGAGAAATTTTAGTACATGAATAGAATGGAATATTACTATGCGGTAAAAATGATATATGTGATGAATACATAAGACACATGCAAAGATTTATGTGAATTGATACAGAGTAAAGTAAGCAGATCTAAGAAAACAACGTACAGAGAATTACAACAATGTCAATGCAAAAAACATTGACAAATGGTACAATACATTTAAAATATTTTGATTTTATTCCGAGTATTAAAAGGAATTTCAAAAAAAAAAAAAGAATGTCCTTCCAAAAATGAAACAAAGAGACCATTTAGAACTGGGTATTTTGAAAGGAAGATTCACCAACCAAAATGGAGGCTAGAATGCCTAAAGAATAGCTTGAAAATGAATATAGTTCACTAAGAATTATAACACAAAACCAAAGGAGACCTCAATTAAGAAGACAAAAGAAGAGATGAATGGACACTCAGGTACCTTGCTCTGGCCTGCCATAATGAATGTTATATTGGGGCTGGTGGCATTTCTAAGAAACAATAACTATAAAGAAAAAGTTTGAGTCATTTATTTTGTATCAAGAAAGTGGAAATCAAATTTTTTTTCTAAAAATGTCTATGAAACAGTTGCCCAAAAGTGTGTTTAACTTTTCTTTTAATGGTATAGTCCACAAAATGACTTGTCGATGTTTTAAAGGCCTGGGGAATGAGTGAAAGCCCCTTTTTAAAGGGTCGTATAGGTTAGGAGAGAAGTGCTATTTTGGCTTGTTCTGTTGGAGGGTCACAGGTCTTACCTAACTCTCAGACATCCAATTGCCTGCCAAGATTTGGAATAGTGAGTAATGAGGAACATTTGGCTTTGGGAGAAGTTACAGTATCAGAGCTGTCCTGTTAATCACCCAACAGCTGGTGAAAGTCGGACTCTCTTGCAAGGAGCACAGCTGTGCTCCTTCTACCCTGTGTTCCTCATCGGCTATCTGGGGGGAAAAGATAACCAGAGCCTCTGAACCTCGCTCTCCGAAGTGGCTCAACCTAGCCAATCCAGCCCGCTGGAGGAAAACTTTTCATTATCTCTGCCCTAATTCTCATTCCAATTATTAAGGGATTTCATGAAATGTTCTTCAGTTCTTTTGTCTGTGTGGGGAGAACTGTCAGAATCAAGACAAATTTCTTTGACAGATCCTTCAAACTCCAGCCTACAATCACATCATGCCAGTGAATAATTCTATTAAAGTGATTTGTCTAAAAAAAATGAATAAAAAGTGTATGTGAGTTGGGGGAGAGGAGAGAAATGCTTCTTCAGGGCATGTTTGCGGTGGCAGATTAATGAATTACCTGTCTCTTGAAGAAGAAAGGAACAACTCTCTCTCTCTCTCTCTCTCTCTCTCTCTCTCTCTCTCTCTCTCTCTCTCTCTCTCTCTCTCTCTCCTAATTATATGCTTTGGTGCTTAGAAATACTAGGAGGAAAACAGTAAAGGAGCAAAGGAAATTAACCCTACTGTTGAAACAGGAGCAGCAGACAAAAATTGTCATTGGGGGAGGGGGGTAAGAGAGGTGATCAGTATAATTGATTTATTCATAACTTCACAATTGTCACAGGAAAATAGATCAGTTATTTGTTAAGTCCAACCTACTAAATAAGTCATTAGCTAAGAGAAATTTGCCTAACTCCCATACTCTGGAAAATCCATTGCAATATAGCTGCTGATCCTACCACTCAATTAAGTCTTCTCTCCCCAACGTAAACAAAGATCTCTCCCAGGTCTTTTTATTTTTTCTCTTCAGTCTTCATCCTGCTTGGTTTTCCTTCAGTTTTTGGCCCTGTTGACCACATCATCTTCCTGGGTATTCTTGCCTCCTTCAGCTTTGAAAATTCTGCCTTCATCAACCACTGTGGTTACTTACAATGATTATTTCTAGGCAGATGAGTTCCAGATCTGTATATTAAGCCCTTGTCTTTCTCCTGACCTACAGTTCAACATCTTTCATCAGATACCACCACCTATACACCTCACAGGCATCTCAAACACAACATTTAAAATGTAGATGTAGCTAATTCTCTCTCTACCTTTCCCCAGACCAGTTCCTTTTCTGGGGTACTATCCTCCTTGCCATTATACAGGTTCACAGTCTTAGAGTAGGGCATGTGCCACTCTTCACTCTTCTTCCCCTCTCCCATACCTAACATCCCATTATTTGATGAGTCTTATCACTTCTAACCCCGTAATATCTCCTACGTCTATCCAACTTCTATTCCATAATATCTCCTACTTCTATCTTCTCACCATTCATATGGCCAGTGGCAGAAATCAGACCCATTACATCTTTCTCAGACCATTTTAATAGCCTCTAAATTGGTCACCCTGCTTCCAGACCCTGTCATTGCAATCATAAAAATCCCTTTTTCATACTCCTCATGAACTCCCTGTTACCTCTAGAAGAAAATACTGGCTCATCAGCTTGGCATTTAGAGCCCTTCACTGGGTGGCCTCCCACACACTTTCCACACTTACTTCTCATCCATAGCCTTAACATTTTCTATGTTTGAGTCAAATGGGCCTTCATACTATTCTGTTTCCTATTACTGTGCCTTTGCACAGATTGCCCTCCATTCTTTAATTGCTTTCCATTCCTGAGATATTCTTTCCTTACCACAGTGCCTCCTTCAAGTGCCGCTTCTTTCCCTAAGGAAAGGAGCTGCTCTTTTTATTCCCTGCCTAACACAATTAAATAAATGTAGAATGAACTAAATATTTTAAATGTACATATTGTTCTTTCATTCAGTCATGCTCAACTCTTTGTGACTCCATGGTGCTGTACATGAGGTTTTCTTGACGAAGATAGTACTAGGGTAGTTTGCCATTCCCTTCTCCAGCAGATTTAAAGCTGAGAGAGGTTAAATGACTTGTCCAGGGTCACCCAGCTAGTAAGTGTCTGAATCTGGATTTGAACTCAGATCTTCCTGACTCTAGGCCCAGAGTTCTATCCGATCAGTGACCTATAAATGTATAATTATCCCCTAAATTGGATGCTCGCAATAACCTACGGGGTATGAAGGTCATCTGTGAGGATAACCCATTTCTACAGGTAAGTTTTAAATCTAAAAGGTTAAACAAAGTAATCAAGGACTTAAGTGGTAGAAATAGGGTTCCAATGTTCTTTATCAACATGACCCAACATCTCCACTTGGACAAAGCTGGAGCAGCAGACTATAAACACTGCCTCACTCCCAGACTAGGGGTCGGTCCAAACCCCTGAGCATCACAGTGAAAACTATGGGGCTGTAGCAATGCTGCTTCAGATGCTAGTCTCATTCCAGCCAAATATTTGTTCTGAAGTTTTCAACCTACTCCATTCTTTCTGTGAATTGTGCATTGTGACAATGAGCCGTCTAGATTAGTTTTATCCTAGCTAAATAAGATTTTCCTTTATACTTTTTAAAATGTTCTCTCTTTTCATCTCATTTCATTTGAGCATTACAGGATATTGTGACAGACCAGGAGGGCCCAATTGTGCCTGGTAATTAAATTAAGAGCGAGGTACAGATGAAAGGCACATTGCAGTCTACCACCCCCTCAGTAAAATAAACACAAAATAGCCGATTTACACTAACAAAGCTTTCAAACCAAACCTCAAAATTTCTTTATTATGAAAACACTCTTCTTTCCTCACAAGAACTATTGCTGCCTTTTAACTCAATATTTGCTGTAGCTCAAACTCCACCAGGTTGTATTTCTTCCTACTTTAATAATAATAATGAAAGTTATGATAACGAAAACGTTTAAGTTTGCAAAGTGCTTTAGAAATGTTATCTCATTTTATCCTTACAACACCTCTGGGGAATAGGTGCTATCATCATTCCCATTTTACAGATGAGGAAACTGAGGCAGACAGAGGCTGCTAACTGATTTGCCAGGAGTCACACAGCTAGTGAGTGTCAGAGGTCAAATTTGGACTCCTATCTTCCTGACTCTAAGCCTATATTAGCAGGGGAAATTCTCTTCAACAGCAAAGAGCAGCAACTTGATTAAAATTTTATTGTGTTAGTTGCCTGGGGCCCTAAAAGGCTGTGACTTCACCATGGTCACACAGATGGGATAGATCAGAAGCTGGAATTGGAGCTAGGTCTTCCACAGTCAAAGACCAGTTATCTAACCATTATGCTAGCTTTCACCCTTATTATACACAGAAAAATTGCTGAGATCAGTGCAGAGTAGAAAGGGAAAGATAAAGAAGTAATTCTAGTTTTCCTGAGTAGAAAACAAAAGCATTTTTTATTATGATGTTTAATTACTAGAGTTGTTTCAATTTAAATAGCACTTTATGCCATTTTATGCTTTTATATTAACTGACTCCAATCCTTCCTGATACTCTCTCCAGTGAGTACAAATAGTACTCTTTGATGGCTGATTAAACAAATTTCTGTGGTCAAAACTGGTGATGAGCTTGACTGGTCCTTGGGTGATAGATTTAGTTCAGTCCTTTGCTGGTCTCATTCTCCAAGTTTTTCCAAGCTGCTGTTGGATTTTATAAATATTTTTCTCCATCTGAATAGACATCTTGAACCCAGGGTCATCTCCATGGATGAAGCAACAGAGGAGGATTGAAGTGAAGGTTCATATTTATCATGATACAGTAGAAAAAGTAGAGACTGTGGGTGTCTAAGGGAGCTGGTTCAAATCCTGAATCTGGTGCTTACTACCTGAATGACCTTAGGTAAGTCATTTAACTTCCTTCAGTTTTCTCACGTGTGAAATGGAGTTAGACCAGATAGCTTCCTATGATCTATTTCCACTAAAAGGAACACTATAGCTAATATATACCAATCAACAACCTTAGATAGAACAGTGTAGCTATTGTATTATTAAGAACTTATTCTCTAAGTAAAGCAGTTAGATGTCACACCTGGAATCAGGAAGTCTTGTGTTCAAATCCAGACTCAGACATGTACTACTTACCTAATCACTTAACCTAATCTTGCTTATTATTTGCATTTATAATATTTGTTGAAAATTAATTACCTACTAATTATCTAATCACTTACCTAATGTTACTTATTAATTATTTGTATTATTTATATTAATATTAGTTAAATATTAATTACTTGATTACTAATTACCTAATTGCTTCACCTAATCTTGCTTATTATTTATATTCATATTATTTAAATATTAACTAATTATCCACTAATTACCTAATCACTTAATCTAATGTTTGTTAAGGCTAAAATTCTAGCTTGTCTGTCTAAAATATCTAATGAGTGGTAGCCAATAAATTATAAGTTTTAGCAAGAGTTAGGCTTTTAAGCATTTATTAAGGAGAATAAGAATTTGGTAAAGAGAGAGAGAAAGGCCTACATTCATCTATCTATTAAAGGGAGAGCGCATTTCTAGCTCCCTTCTCCGCCAGAGTCCCCAGGAAAGATCGAGTCAGAGTGCCTGGCTCCCCCCTTCTTCCTCCCACCAGCAAACATCACTTCCTGACCCCAAAGAAAAGACGCATGGTCTTGCCCTCAAAGACCTTCACCTCATGGGCGGAGCTCTTCTACAGTAAATCTCCAGCAGGTGGCATCATTCTAATCATTACATGTTACTTATTTGTATTATTCATGTTAATATTATTTAGATATTATGTACTTACTAATTACATAATCACTTAACTTCTCTAGAGTTGTTGCAAGGATATTGTCAGTTAAGTACTTAGCACAAGGCCTGGCACAAAGTAGGTGCTTAATAAGTTTGCTTGTTCACTTAACAAGTGCTTGTTCTTCCCTAGGTGCTGGATGGCTTTAAGAGAACTAGTAAAAGAGCCAGATTTGACCATGGATTTCTTGAATTAAGTCCAATATTCTTTCCACAAAGCCATATTTCTGGCTCAAAAGTTAGAAGTAAATAATCATCCTATTATCATAATAATCTTTCAAAATATGGAACATATGATACCTAAGATTGTTTCTCAGCCTACACAGACATGATTAATCTTTTATAATAACAATTTTATAGAACAACTTGAGGTACTTTTTCATGTCAAAGGTAAGACATTTATTTTGCTTTTACATAACTGTATGTATTATATGTACATAATTGTATAACAATTTTTAAAAACTATGAAAAACAGAAAATATTAAGTTTCATCTTGCTCCTCAGAGAATAAAGCAATCAGGAAAGATAGAAGAGGCATAAATGCAAGCACACCCACCTCTGAGAAACTCTATTACAGGTTAAATCTTAATGCCATCACAAGGGACTTTATGAATTCTTTAGTTAAATAAAATTTTTTTTAAAGAAATATTATTCTCATTAGCTGAGAATGTGATGCAGAGGATTTATTAGTAATGGTTTTTGAATGTTAAAGCCTCTTACATTTGGTATGTGAACTCTAAAGCTTAAGTTCAAATCATCTTTCATTTCCAAACTTACTTTCCAAAAGATGTGAAGGGGAAGTAGAGAGTGGTTAATAATACATGGTGTCTCAAAAGTCTTAGTGCAGTTTTAAGCTTTAATCACTTAAAACTGCACTAAGAATTTTTGGGACACCTTGTGCATATATAAGGATCAACAACCTCAGAGTAGCCACAGGAAAAAGGCCATTGGGCATTTGCCCACCCCTCAGTGTTGCTAAATGCCTCCTTAGAGAGGCTTCAAGGTAATTTATATGGCACTGTTGCTAACTGCTGTGGGTACAATAAGAATTGAAAGGAATTTATTTACCCTAGCCTGAATATCAATCTAACCAATGGTGAATTCCTGCTTAATTTGGGAGCAGTGGAATGTCAGGAATGGCTGATGAAAAAAAAAAATCTTGAGCCAATGGGCTCAAAATGCCACTGTGGGCCTAAACAACAATGACAAAAAAAAAAAAAAAATCAGAAAGGGAGTTGTGTTTTGGCCAGACAATCTTACAGATTGATGAGGTGAGGTACCAGCACCATGGCAATGGCTACAACCAGTGGGTGGCACACGGTGTGGTTTCCGGAGCCCCAGGCCAGTGCACGCCAAGGCATAAAAACCTCAAATAACAATGAATTCTTTACACTAGCTTTAGGTTTGGGGAAATGGATAAATAACAGTAGATTTCTAATCTAGAGTTTAATTTTGGTATCTCATTGGGATGCAAATTTGGAAATTATTTATCCAAGAAGAGCTAGGGTTAAGGACTGGGGAATGTATTCTTGGGCAGCATAGTTAGAAAGAAAAAAAAATCACAGTCTCCTCTCCTATTCACATTCTCTTGTGATGCCTTTTCTACTCCTCTCCATTTTCAGAAAGGAAGGAAACAGGCATTTATTTAGCATTTACCATGTGTCAGGCACTTTGCTAATTAAGCACTTTACAAATATGATTCCATTTGATTCTCACAACAACCCTGGGAAGTAGGAGCCATCATTATCCCCATCTTACATATGAGGAAACTGAGGCAGATAGAGGTTAAGTGATGTGGCCAGGATCACACAATTAGTCATTGTCTGAGGCTGGATTTGAGCTCAGGGCTTCCTGACACTAGGTCCATCATTCTATTCATTGCACCATCTAGATGCCTCTGTCTTTCCACCAAAAAATAAGGCTACATCTTCACCCAAGCAGAACTGAAAATAAGTATAAAGGAAGTGTATTGGCTCTATAAAGCTTCAAAGTTATATGATCTTCTGACAATGTCCAGGTCTTTGTTCCGTGGGTAGACAGCAGTTATGGGAATGGGATAGTCTGGAGTAGGGGTTTTTAACCTGGGGCTGATGAACTCGTTTGTTTTTTTGTAATGCATCGATAACTACATTTTTATATGATTGGCCTCCTTTGTAATCATATGTATTTGGTTTTATGCATTTAAAAACATTCTTTTGAAAAAGAGTCTACGGACTTCACCAGACTTCCCAAGGGGTCCATGATGCATAAAAGTGGTCTAGAGCTAGTGTTATACCTTCCCCCAAATGCCCATTGGTAACATGGATATTTAGAGAAGAACTCCTCCCCTTCCACCCTCCCCCCCCCAAAAAAAAGTACATAAATACAACATTAGATTGTCAGCTTTGAAAAGAGGAAGCAAGAACAAATAGGACAGGATTATTGTGGATCAATCCAAAACAAGAGGGAAAACATTCAATTACAGTTTGTAGGATCACAGAATCTCAGTGATCATCTGGTCCAACCAAACCTGAAAAGAAAGTTCATCTAGAAAATCCCTGACAAGAAATCACTCAGCCCAGAGCCATAACTAGGAAAGGGAAGCTGGAGCTTTTCCCCAGAGTGATAATATTCACAAGGTAATGAAAGCTCTATTCCAGTGGCTGTAGACAGCCCCCCAGTCACACCAAATGCCAGTCCTTCAGCAGCACAGAAAGCCAGTGTGTGGGGGCTACTCTGGCACCAGTGGTCATCCAGGACACACTGAGTACTTCACTGCCCAGAAATAGCAGTTCAGGTTAGCCTCTCCCTTACCCTGGTGAAAAATCCCTAATTAAGGCACCCACTGCAGCCTCCTCTTGAAGGCCATGGCAAACTTCATCCTTCCCAAGGTCACCCTTTCCACTTTGGAATAACTCTTATGGTCAGGAAGTTTATCTGGACATTGAAAGAAATTTGTCTCTGTAACTTCCAGCCATTGCTGATAGAGCTGTTCTCCTGAACCAAATAAAATAAGTCAAACCCCATTTTACAGGCTAGCCCTTCAAATCCTTGCAGAAAGCTCCCATGTCCCCATAAGTCTTCTATTCTCCAAACATTTTCAGTGCAGCAGTCCTAGAAAGGTGGAAGAAAAATCCAAGGATGCAGGTAGAAGATCATTAGGAAATGGAAGAAATTTTAAAACTAAACAACCTTATACTCACATGGTGAAGGAGCCAGGGGGAGCAGAAACTCTCCTCAGGTCAGTGGTTTGCACCTTATGGATACTAGAGGCAGCAGGGAATGAGCAGCGGAGACAGAGTCAGCACAACAGCGTGGACAGACAAGGAACAAGCCAGGAGAGAGAGAGAAAGACACACAAAATTTAAACAAAAATTAAATGAGTGTCTCACCAAAAGGTGAATGAAAAGAAAATGAAAATAATGCCAAGCATGGAAGGTAACCAAGAAGCAAGTGATAGAGATAAAGCCAGGGAAACAAATGGAAGGGGCTGTCTCCAAGGCCCATGAGCATCTGAGCACTAGGAGAATTAATGGCGATGGGTCAAATGGAAGGGATGGTACCATGTAACCATCCACGCTAGGATGAAGGTGAGGTCTGGGAGAAAAATATGGTTACCACTTCTTCCTCTTAGGGTTTCCAGGATACCAATAGAGGGATAGATTCATTGTACACTGGTTGGTTTATGTAGTCAGTACCCAAATCCCAAGAGAGCCTCTGGGGTAGCAAGGCATGATCTAGATGAAGGTTGTCCTTGGACACAGCCCCCTTAAATTCTTGGACCATACAAAAGTGCTACATGAGAGGTAATCTTCCAAGCCCAGCCTATATAAGAGGCAGTCCATTGATGCAGCAAAAATACCTTAAATGTCCTTAGATCCATGTAGAAATCATTACCACAATTTCAGAGCAAACACCAGACAAATCTAGGCATTCCCATAATTATATGTCAAATACTTCAAGGGACAGACTATTTTCATAAGAACAAAGATTAAGAGATCACAGGGACCTCAGACATCATCTGGTCCAACACCTTCACTTTACAGAAGAGGAATGTAATATTCCTGCTTCTGACACATATAGTCTATGTGCCTTTGGACAAATAACTTAAGATCCCAGGGCTCTAAACTACTCTCTGATGTTATTAGTAGAGAAGGTACCAAGTTGCAATGATAGAGAGAGTTTCCTCACCCAGGAGTTCCGTATACCAATGAAATCAGAGTCCCTAGCCCTATCCTTAATTCAAGTATTCTAAAAGGAAGAAGAGGAAGAGGAGGGATATAGAGAGGAGACAGACACAGACACAGAAACACAGAGAGACAGAAGGATATGTGATGCAGGGTCCAAAGTACTAAGAAGACATCTCTCCCTGTATCCCAACTGTTTTCTCTGCTCTGTTCCCCAAAGTCACCTAAACTGGTCCTAGATAGACAATCCTATAAACATTACCCTACCTAATTTCTACTACTGCTAGGCTTGGTAAGTGCCCTAAGGGTGCTAGCAGTTTGTTTGAAATCTCTAATTATCCAGGACAATAGTTTATCTATTCTGAAATAGAAATCTTGGTGGGGGGAGGAGGGGATGGGAATAATAGTTCAAATGCATATAGTGCTTTATAAAGTTTGCAAAGTTCTTTACTACATTATCTCACTTGAGCCTCAGAAGAGTCCAGTGAGACAAGAATGACAGGATTATCATTGCCCAATGATCATTATCATTGTTTTTACTGTGCAGGAAACTGAATCTAGGCTGAGAATTTAACTGAGACTTGAAGTGACTTTGGC
The DNA here is from genome assembly GCF_019393635.1 of Dromiciops gliroides. Lineage (NCBI taxonomy): Eukaryota > Metazoa > Chordata > Mammalia > Microbiotheria > Microbiotheriidae > Dromiciops > Dromiciops gliroides. The sequence goes on along the minus strand of NC_057865.1, from coordinate 108,205,474 downwards.
CAACATCAAACTATTGGTCAAGTGTGATATCTGAACTATTTTGGACTTCAAGAATAATTACTACATTTATGTGGCCTTTTTAAGGTTTCTGAAGCACTTTCCATGTATTATTTTCTCTGATCCTCACAACAACCATGTAAGGTGGGTACTAGTTATTAACCCCATTTTACAGAAAAGGAAACTAAGGCTGAGAGAGGACTGATTCAGGGTCATAAATATTTAATGTCTGAGGCAGGATTTAAACCTCTATCTGGATCCCAGATTCCTCATCTGTAAAATGAGAGGTTGAACTTTCATATCCCTTCTGGGTCTAAATTTATAATACTCAGACCAGGTCTTCCTGACTCCAAATCTGGCACTCTATTCATTATGTCTTTCTATCATCCTTTTCCATCTTTGACCTTAACTCTCACTCTCTATTGGTCAGAGAGAAGGGAGGAAAAGGAGAGGAAGATGAAAAGGGTAAATGGGAAAGGAAAGAATAGGAAAAAGGGAAAGGAGAGGAGATTGGAAGGAGGAAGGAGAGAGTTATAGGGAGAGGGAAAAGAAGAAAGAGGCGATAAAGAGGGGTAAGATAAGGGGAAAAGAAAAATAAGGACTACTGAGAACCCCAATGTGTTATGTCCCGGGTCTCTGTAATCTTCCATTCCTACAGCAGGCCAGGTTTAAATCCATCTCACATCTTTCTGTCCTTGGCCATTAGAAAAAGGCTGCTGGTTCTAACTAATAGCAATTTGTGCACCCAAGGAGGATGGAAACCAGGTGCTTAGTTCAAAGTCCTTATTTACAAACCATGCCACAAGATAATAGAAACAATCAGTCTTTGGAAAGAGTGAGTCTGGGAGAAGGAGAAGTCAGCACTTCTTGTTCTCCTTCCTAACAATTGCTCTATGTCTGATTACAAATTGGCTAAAGTTAAGAGTCAGAAGTATAGGCTTTTTGTACTACAAAGTAGACTGAGCCCTTTTGGCTTCCTATCTCCTTACCAGCTGCCTTTCAGAGAAAGCACTGTCATCATAACTTATCCAGCCATCACACTAATGGCACAGGAAAGACTGTCTGGATAATTCCCCTCTCACTTTTATGTGAGGTATTTATGATGGCTGGACAAAGAAGAAATACATACACTGGGATAACGTGCAATATGGCACTGTGCACGTATCCATTGAAATAGATAGTACACATATGTACAGTTTGCAAATGGATAGGACTATTCAGAAGTCAGAAAGTAGTTTGTATCTCTCCTTTTCCACTACACTAAAAACAATGAATGTCATCCTCAATATCCAAAAAGATATTAAAAAGCTGCAACAAGATATTCTATCAAAGTTATTCTGATTCTTTGGTGGACCCATGAATTCATCAACATGGAAATTCCCTCTACCAGTGCAGATCTATATTTCTCCATGTCTTATAAAAACAAATAAGTCCCATGCATGGTTTCAAAAATCAACTAAAGTATAAAATGAGAGACCTGGCTGAAAGACATGAAAGAAACAAAAGGGTTGTATAAGTTCAACACCAGGCAACAATGTGATATCACTGCCCAAAAGGCAAATATTATTTGGATCTACAACGTTAGGACAATGCTCATTACAAGGGAGTCGAGAAACCCCATACGATCTGTGTTAGCCAAACTATGTCTAAAACATCATAATTACTTTTGGGCAACACATTTTTTTGTTTGTTTGTTTTTGCAAGGCAATGAGGGTTAAGTGATTTTCCCAGGGTCACACAGCTAGTAGGTATCAAGTGTCTGAGGTCAGATTTGAACTCAGGTCCTCCTAAATCCAAGGCCAGTGCTTTATCCACTGCACCATCTAGCTGCCCCCTGGGCAACACATTTTAAGAATGTTGATAAACAGATGGTACATATTTAGGAGAGAAGATCAGGATGTTAGGAGGATTCAAAATCATACCATGTGAGCATAATTAAAGGGCAAGAGAGTATTTCAGGGAGGTAAAAAGAATGGTCCAGGCACTGCCATGTTCCAGCACTGGCTTTCTCCATGGATGCGGACTAATCTAGGATTAATGGGTAGAAGTCATACAGAGGCAAGTTCTAGAAGTTTAAGGAAGAGTTTTCTAACAATTAAAGCCATCCAAAAATTGGATGGAACACTTTTTGAGGCAGTGATCTTTTCTATAACCAGAAATGCTCAAGCAAGAGGTTTCTGCACAGGATAGATGTTCGACGATGTCTTCCAGAGTCTTTGCCAAATCTATGATGCTGTGATTCAATAACCTTTTTTTGGACGTCATTGACTTTCCTTGGCAACTTCAGCTCATTTTGAAGTTTAGTATAGTACTTCTTTGTGTCTTCAGAATTACAGTCTTGAAATCTTACCATTGCTATTGGATGACTTCCACTGAAGAATTTTGGTCCATGAAATCCTATCATTCTTCTGAACTCTCTGAAATCTGGTATCTCTTAAACTAAGGTGAAGATAAAACTATGCCTGGCTTTCTTCTTCCCAGATACAAACTCAAAGAGAGAGTCATCTCTTCTGCTCTTAACCCTCCCCACATCCCACCTATTGTTCATCTTTTACATGCCAGTAAATAGTTTGTGTGTTGGTAAGAATGAGATCCAGAAAAGAATTCCCCATGAAGCTCCTCCACTTTTTCTTTTTTTTTCTTTTTCTCTTTCTTTTCTTTTCTTTTCTTTTCTTTTCTTTTCTTTTCTTTTCTTTTCTTTTCTTTTCTTTTTTTTTTTTTTTTTTTGCGGGGCAATGAGGGTTAAGTGACTTGCCCAGGGTCAAACAGCTAGTAAGTGTCAAGTGTCTGAAGCTGGATTTGAACTCAAGTCCTCCTGAATTCAGGGCCAGTGCTCTATCCACTGCGCCACCTAACTGCGCCACCTAGCTGCCCCACTCCTCCACTTTTTCAAAGATGAAATTATCATTAAGGCAAGTTTTAAAAAATAGCTTCTTGACTTTGGGTTCCAGTTGATGTCTAGATAACTGAAATCTCTCTCCTCACTACTATATCACACCTCTATCCTCAGCTTGTGATACATTTCTCATCTGTTTTGCCCATGTAGCTCATCATTATATTCCAATGACAAAACTGTGTCTGCTTTTGCCCCCGTGGATCTTCATCCAAATTCTCTCCACCATGTTTCACTCTTCTGGTTTCTGGATTTCCTCATATGAGCAAATCTTCTTGAGTATATCTTCATAATATAAAATGCTAATAAATGTTGGTTGGATTATTGAATTGAATTCTAGAGCAGTCCTGAGAGGAATATGACTCAAAAATAAATATTTAAGTGAATTAGGAAAAAAGAATTCTAATCAGTTCTGGTGGATAAAGCCAGAGGTGTATTAAGCAATGAGTGATAATAATAAAATATATAGCATCTTTTAAAGATAGTTTTTACTAATAATGTCTGTTTAGTTATTTTAGTAAAGAATTTTACTTCATTTAATTTTTTAAAGGAAAAGCATACTATAATTTCTATCTGATATAAAACATAAAACTATCTATGACATAAAACTATCTTTCCAATCATTTGGCTATAGTGGAAATGACACTATGAGATGTTAGGAGGTTACTCTACCTTCAGGTCCAGTTCCTTTGAATTCAGTTTTATGAGTGCTAAATTTGCAAACTTAGCAGAGATTCTTAATCTTTTTTATGTCATAGACAACTTTGGCTATCTGCTGGACCCTTTCTTACAATAATGTATTTAAATTAATTAATGGAAATGCCATATTTCAGGTAGAGGTTAGTAAAAATGAAGTTAATTTCTTTTCCACTGAAATTCACAGGGCCCCTGAAATAAAACTATGTTCTTCATGGAATTTCATTAATTCTACATTAAGAACTCCTCTAAAGTTACAGCAATGTCACATTTACTATCAATAGGAATTGAGAATAGTTTATTAATTTCCTCTTCTTGGCAACAGTTGATATAGTTGAAGAAAACTGGGCAGAAGAATTGTGGATGGGAGAGCACACTGGATTTAGTCAGAGAACCTAAGTTTAAATTTGAGCTCTTCTACCTGGAACTTCTGTTCGACCTTGGCAAAGTTGTTTGACTTTACTAAGTATCAGGCTCTTGCTCTATAAACTGAATATGTTGATATTAAAATCTCTTAGACCTAATGATTCTGTTATTCTATGAACTCCAATCCAATCCAATCCAACAATCATTTATTAGGTGCCTACCATGTGCAAGGCACTGTGCTAGGGTTCTGGGGATACAAAGACAAAAAATAGCACAATACTGAATGTCATATAATGAAAATTCTATCTTATATAAAGGGTAGGCTATATTGGTTATTTAGAAAGAGTTTCTTGATTGAAAAGCTTACTAAGCAGTGGAACAATCCATAGGGCAGGCAGTGATCCTTCTATCTTGGAATCTTTTTTTCTTTCTAAAGAATAGCATTATATTTGATTATCGTGCTCAGTTGTCTGTCAATTATACATAAGATCCCTACTGGTGTAAAGTGTCTTGCGTTCATTCAATACTGTTCTTGAACCAATCACTGCTTCCCCTAACTGATATTCTTGGGTAGAAGTGAGCAGCAGCCATTTTAGAATAGAAAAGGAAGTAATTGACACTAAGTATCTATCTTTCCCATAATAGAAGGACAAAAGCATAAAGAATACTAAATGACCTCTTCAGACAGCATCATCTTACATGGGATGAGTGCCAGAATTTAGGAGGAGTTCTGAGAAGAGAGGAAACAGAGGTTAAGGAAGACCCCTCACACCTCACTTTCAGAAGTACTCACAGAGGACACACACTCATTTCCATTCCAAGAATACTCAGTTCTAACAATGAACCGAGCCTAATAGTATAATAAAATATGTGTCATGACAGAGAGATGGGATAAATGGATCTCTTTTAATAATTGGCTCTGACTTCAGTTTCAGGGTTTTCCAAGATGAGGTTAAGATAGGTATACTCACAGCCGTATTCTAGCCTAGGAGGGAAATGCCTTTATGTAAACTCAGAGCAAGCAGATTTTCCCCTTTGCTACTATTAAAATCAAATGTTAGCTGGAATGAGCCACAAAACTTTATTTAAATTCTTTTTTTTCTCCTTCAGATTAGCAATTCAGTCAACTAGCATGGTCTCAATGGTACCAAGTATATGATGGACAAATTTTGTTATAGGGATAAAAGGGGTCAGGAAAAGTATTAATTATGAGGTAGGGTCATCTAGGGCAAGTCTTGGTGAGTCATAAAACTGGGAAGCATGAGGAAACTGTATTCCTAGAAAGGGGGGAGCATAGTGAAAGACAGAAGAAGATTGTACAAAACAGAAATTATATGCCCAAAATGAACATTTTCTGCTTCTTGATTTTGCCTAGGACCAGTTCTAAATAAGATTACCTATCTCTAAATAATGGAAGATTAGTAAAACCTAAGGCCATCTCTTTGGTGAGATGGGTAGAGATTCACCTAGACTGTTCCCTTAAGGATGAATAATTTGAAATTACTCTGCCCCCAAACCAAACACATTTGAACACCAAGCGAAAACACCTATCATGCACAAGATAGTAAGTACTTCATACAAAAAAAGGGGCACAGGACTCTGCACAATAAAACACACAGATGATGCATTTTCCCATAAGCTGTAAAGCAAGGAACCACTGTGGCCCCTGGGAATTTCTTTTCTTCTTATACATACACATACGGGGAGGCCATCAGTCAGTCCATGCACATGCTATGGATTTTTCTTTCCCTAAGTTCTGCCTCACAGAAGTAATTGAAAGCAAGAATACAACTCACTCATTAAGTAAAGGCATGGATGTTCTCCTCTTGCTCTTCTGCACCATATTGGCCTGATTTCTCAGGGATATCCGAATCAGAGCTGGGGCCAACTTACAGGGCTCTCCGTCTACTTGCATGGGGATGGATTTGTATGTTAGTAGCATTACCTCCCGGCACTGATGTAGCCTTTCTCCATGGCCTCCAACTTGCAGGGCAGCCTACAGAAAGAAAAGAATGAAAGGAAGGAAGAAATGCCATCCATGTCTTATCAGTCACTCAGAACAGCTGGAATCTCCAAGTCCATTATTTAACCAATAATTTTCGGACAGGACACATTGGAATTTGGTGTCTCTGATGCAAAAGGAAAGATTATATACTAACTTTATGAATAGGCTCTATTCTTGCGTCCTGCACTTACTAACCATGTGACTTTTAACTAGTTACTTATCTGTTCTGGGCTTCCATTTTCTCATTTGTAAAAAGAAGGGATTGAACTAGATAATTTCTGAGATGCCGCCCAACTCTGACATTCTATAACTATAAGTTGAAACATCTGTCAATTAACAAATTTTTGTGAATATTTGTAGGATTACTAAAAATGCCTCCCATCCACTTTTCACTGCCTCTTATTTCTAGCTACATACCACTAGGCTAGATGAGAACAAGAACTTGCCCATCAATACACATTCCCATAAAAAAATCAGTGGAAAGGGAATGTAGAGGAAATCAAATAAATGAAGGGAACAGGGTGGCTAGGTGGCGCAGTGGATAAAGCACTAGCCCTGGATTCAGGAGCACCTGAGTTCAATTCCAGTTTCAGACACTTGACACATACTAGCTGTGTGACCCTGGGCAACTCACTTAACCTCCATTGCCCCACAAAAAAAGGAATGGCATAAATCCAATTCTAAATAATTTTTATCTAAATGATAAACTTTTTTAACTCTCAGAAATCCATCAGATGATCATAACTGGTCAATTTTTAACCACCAATTAGCTCTTGTTTTCACTTGGATACAGAGAGGCTGTTTACCCCTCACCAGTTAATTGGTGAGTACCAATGGAATGACAATGTCAAAACCAGCCTATGCCAAAAATAATCAGGAAAGGAAAGCTATTGCATGGACATGGACATGGACATCACTTGGTACACTGTAAAATAAATTTGGTAAAATAACCTCAACAGTAGTAGAGAGGAAGAGAGAGTTAACTGAGGGTTTATTTTTTAGGCTTTTATCTTCTAAACTTTCTGTTGAAAATCTTGGGGAAAAAATCTAGTAGTCTACTTTCTTCCCTGAGTCAACACAATATAGTAACAATATAGTAACAGAATGGAGAATTTCTTGGATGACAGTGGATAATGCAACAGCAATATAGTATAGAAAAACAAGATGATAATATCTATGAAGAATACTATTTTCACTTTTGTTGTTGTTTTGGTTTCTTATTTCTTGTGAGTTTTTTTCTTTTCTTCTGATTCTTCTCTCACAACATGACTAATGCAGAAATATGTTTAATGTGAAGGGCTTTGAAATACCAGTTCCTATTGGGAATCACTAAAAATGTTTATTCAAGGGATTGACATGGTCAGACATATGCCTTATGAAGATTATTTTGGCAGTTGTATGTAGGCAGCATGGATTAGTGGACCAATAGAATTTTGGACTTAGTCAAGAAGACCTGGATTTAAACCCTTCCTCAGATAAGTGTTGTATGGCCTGAAGACGCTGCCCAACATTTTCAGTCCATTCCACCTTTGGTCAACTTGATGTGTTAGGAAGTTCTTCCTTATATCATCCTGAAATTTTCCTCCTTACCACTTGTACCCATTGCTCCTGGTTCTACCCTATGGAACCAAAAAGAAAAATTCTAAGCTTTTTTCTATGACAGCCCTTCAAATACTCGAAGGCAGCAGAGTGTGTGTCATCCTTGAGCCTTCTCCACTCCAGGCTAAACACCCCCTCCTTTTCTTCAGTGGATTCTCATCTGGCATGAATACCAATCCCCTCAACTTCTTGCCTGCCCATCTATGGATGTTTTCCAACCACTCAGTGTCTTTCCTGAAACCTGGAACCTGGATCCAAACAGAACACTTCAGATGCAGTCTGGCAAAAGGAGAACGGATTGTAATGCCCATCTCCTTATTTCTGGAAGCTATGCCTCCTTTAATGAAACCTATGATTATACGAGCTTTCTTGGCTACCCTATTATACACCATTGACTCATATTAAGCTAACATTCCACAAAATCCCCAAGTTTTAAAAATACCCTATTATTTATCTATGCCTCCTCCATCTTATACTTGTGATTGTTTTTGCCTTTCTTTCTTTTTTTTCTTCTGATGAGGCAATTGGGGTTAAGTGACTTGCCCAGGGTCACACAGCTAGTAAGTGTCAAGGGTCTGAGGCCAGATTTGAACTCAGGTCCTCCTGAATCCAGGGCCAGTGCTCTATCCACTGCACCACCTAGCTGCCCACTTGTGATTGTTTTTGAACCCAGGTATAATATTTTACATTTACGGACAGGGATTAGACCTGTGATTTCACTGATACAGGGAACTCTTGAGTGAGGAAACTTCCTCTACCAAGGCAGGTTCACACCTTCTCTTCAACTTATGGTATAAGAGAGTTCCCTAGAGCAATAAGAAGTTAAATGATATAGCCAGGGTCACACACTCATTACTTATCAGAGATGGGACTTAAACCCAGGTTGTCCTCACTTTAAGTCTGGTTCTCCCTCAGCTACACCATCCTGCCTCTCTATTAAATTTTATTTCATGTGATTTAGCCTATGCTGTAGCTTGCCAATATATTTTTGAATAGCAACTGTTTTATTATTTATTAATTATTTAAATGATTTTTCCAGTTCTGTCATCTACAGATATGATAAGATGCTCTCTTCTTTTATCCAAATCAATGTTAGTATAATCACCTCCTTTGAAAAATGAGGAAACTGAAGAAAAAGAAAAGAAAAGAAAGAAAGAAACATGAGGAAACTAAGGTCCAAAAAAGAGAGGATAAGATGTGCCCAAAGGCTAAAAGGTAGTAAATATGGAGTCAGAATTCAAATCCAGGCCCTGACTCCAAATTCAACTCTTTCTACCATGCCATATGTCACACTACTGTGAGTTCAGAATAGTGGGGGAGAGGCACTGATTTGATTTAATGTCATGGTATTTGCTATCCTAAACTATGTACATTCTTAAATCCAGAGAAAATATTATTAAACTTTGATGATAATCTCCACAGGCATAATGAGGACTGATCCTTATGTGAATTAGATGTACTTAGAAGCAATTTAACATTAGGTTTGCCCAAGGTTATGGCCAGGCAGAAATTACTTGTCCATTGATCTTACACAGAAATTAATGAACACTTGCATTGTGGGAGTGTTTTTCTGACTATTCATCTTCCCTCTTACCTATACAAGAAACAAACTCTGTCTTTACAGATGTATTTACTTTCTCTCCTTTTACCTCCACCATTCCTCACAACCAACTACTCATCCTTTCTTTGAACCTTCACAATGTCTTTTATCCACCCTTTGCTATTTTCCTTAAAATATTACATACTTATCTCCATATTATTTTTGTCTAGTTTCTCATATAGATTTAAATACGAGTTTGTGCACATAAATGCTTGCTGATGAATTATGTAAAAGTGATAGCCTGTGTTTATTTTGCACTTTAAAATTAACAAAGACTTTTTTTTACAGTTGATCCTCAAAACAACCAATAAAGTAGTTATTACAACTAGTATCCATTTTTGGATGAGGAAACTGAGGTTCAGAAATGGAATAATTAACTTGCCCGTGGTCACACAGGAAGATTTTATCAGAGACAGGACCCAAAAATCCTTCTCTACTGACTCACTTCTTTGCCAATGCTTAGTCTTTTAATTTCTTTTTCTTGCTTTATGACAACAACTTTTTTTTTTCCTACATCTATGTCAAATAGTAACAGTTAAGAGCAGACAGCCCTGCCTCACATTTATTTTGGTGGTAATGCCTATTTCTCGTTTGAATATCATGCTAGCTCTTATTTTCAAAAACCTTATCATGTTAAGGATAAATCATTTCATTCTTATGCTTTAACAAAAGAGAGATTTCTGTATATGTCTGCTTATGTGTCTATAGAAATATCTGTAATACCTGTAAAAAGACCTTAAAATTATTTCAACTTTTTTTTTCCTGCTGGTTAGTGAATTCTTTTTTAAAAATTTTATTTAGAATTTTCCCCAAATTAAAAAAAAACATTTTTTCACATTGATTTTTAAAAACTTTGTGTTCTAAATATTCTTCCTCCCTCCCTTTCCTCAACCCTCCCTATGAAATCAATCAATTCAATATAAGTCATACAAGTGCAGTTATGCAAAACATCTTCACATTAGTCAGGTTGTAAAAGAAATAGACAAAAATAACTTTAGAAAGAGGAGCTAACAAAATTATACTTCAATCTGTATTCAGATACCATTAGTTCTTCCTCTGTTGATGGTTTGTATTTTTCATACATACTTCTGATATCATCCTGCTCATCATTTCTTTCACAATTACTATTGCTAACTTTTGTATTACCCTCCATCCATCCTATTCCCTCCCCTTGATATTTACTCTATTTTCTATCTTCCTTCATCATATCCCTCCTCAAAATTGTTTTGCTTTTTACTTTCCTCTCCCCCAATCTGCCCTCCTTTCCTTTTCCTCCCCCCCACCTTATCCCCTTCCCCTCCCACTTTTCCTCAGGGCAAAATGTATTACTATACCCACTTGAGTGTAAATGTTATTCCCTCTTTGAGCCAATTCTGATGAGAGTAAGGTTTGCTCACTCCCCTGCTCCTTCATCATCTCCCCCTCCACTCCATAAGCTTTTTCTTATTTCTTCTATGTGAGCTACTTTTCCCCAATCCACCTCTCCCTTTCCCTTTCTTCCAGTGCATTCCTCTTACCACTTAACTTTATTTTAAAGATGTCATCAAGGGTCAGATATGTGACACAGTGGACAAAGCACCAGCCCTAGACCCAGGAGGCCCTAAGCACAAATCTGGGCCCCAGACATAAGCCACCCCACCCTGTCTGCCCCACAAAAAACAAGGATAAACAAAAAATAAATGCTTTACATATATCATCCTTTCATATTCAATTCATACTTGTGCCGTCTAAGTATATTCCTTTCAGCTGCTCTATTACTAAGAAAGTTCTTATGAGTTAGAAATATTATCTTCCCATGTAGGAATATAAACAGTTTAAACTTTTAATTTCCCTCATGATTTCTTTTTCCTGTTTACCTTTTTGTGCTTCCCTAGGGTCTTGTATTTAAAAAGCAAATTTCCTATTTGGTTCAGGTCTTTTCATCACAAATGCCTAAAAGTCATCTTTTTCATTGAAGTCTCATTTTCCCCTGAAAGATTATACTCAGTTTTGCTATGTATGTGATTCTTGGTTATAGTCCCAGTTCCTTTGCCCTCTGGAATATCATATTCCATGCCCTGCAGTCTTTTAATGTGGATGCTGCTAGATCTTGTGTTATCATTACTGTAGCTCCACAGTGTTTGAATTCCTTTTTTCCAGCTGCTTGGAATATTTTCTCCTTGACCTGGGATCTCTGGAATTTGGCTGAAATATTCCTGGAAGTTTTCCTTTTGGGATCTCTTTCAGGACGTGATGGATGGATTCTTTCAATTTCTATTTTACCTTCTGCTTCTAGAATATCAGGGCAATTTTCCCTCACAATCTCTTGGAAAATGATGTCTAAACTCTTATTTTGGTCATGGTTTTCAGGTAGTTAGTTCACTGATTTTAAAATTCTCTCCTGGATCTATTTTCCAGGTCAGCTATTTTTCCAAGGAGATATTTTACATTGCCCTCTATTTTTTCATTCATTTGGATTTGCTTTACTGTGTCTTGGTTTCTCATAAAGTCACTAACATCCATTTGTTCAGTCCTAAGCCTTAGGCAATTATTTTCTTCAGGGAGCTTTTGCATCTCCTTTTCCATTTGGCTTTTCAAGTTGTTGACTTTTTTTCTCATGACTCTCCTGCATCACTCTCATTTCTCTTTCCATTCTTTCCTCCATGTCTCTAAATCTTCCTTCTAATCTCTCCTACTTTCTCTTCAAAGTCCCTTATGAGCACTTCCATGGCAAGAGACCAATTCATATTTTTCTTAGAAGCTTTGGATGTTGGAACTTTGATTTTGTTATCATCTTCTTCTGAAGGTATATTCTGGTCTACCCCTCCCCCAAAGAAGCTTTCTATAGTCTGCTGCTTTCTCTGCTTATTCATCTCAAACCAGAAGCAGATGCCTGATTGAAATCTGAATCTCTATGGTCAGAAGCTTGGCATGCCTGTGCCTCTCCCCCACTGGGCCTCCGCCACTTGAGTCAGCCCTGGATCAGAACCTGGATGCTTCATCCCAAACCCCCTTACCAGCCTGCAAGCTGAGCCTCAGAAGAAGCTACTGGTACCTAAGACACCAAGGCCCTGGAGGCGCGATCTGTTCTGGGCTGCATTTGCACCATGCACCAAGCTATTCTCTCAGCCCAAACAGCAAGTGGTTCCAGTCATCCAATTAAACTGCCTTTGGCTGGCAAATAGTTTCACTCTGTTCTTTTGTGGGTTGGGCTGCTCCGGGAGTTGTCTTATGGCATTATTTTCGGAAGTTTGTGGACGGGTTGTTGGGAGCTTGGAGGACTCACAGCCTTTCCTCCACCATCTTGGCTCTGGCCCCACAATTGTTTCAACTTTAGTTAAATTACCATTATTTTTCTTTGGCTAACACAATCACTTCAAAGATGTTTTATCTTTTTTATGGTTGACCCCAAGTAATGCAGGAATCCTAATATTTTAACTTTGTTATCCTAAGTATAATAAATACCCAGATAACTCTATCACATAGTTAACAATTACTTCAGTCATACTCATTGCATAAAGGAATCCTTTCTTGAAATTTTTGGTAAAAACATGCTTGATCATCTATATCTACATGTATGTATGTATATATGTAATTTTGAAATTTCAGACTTTTTTTAAACCAGGGAGTGTTTATCTATGTAGGTATGATTTTAGTTCTTTCTGAGTTTAATTAAAGGGAGGAAATGACATTTAAGTGATTTTATATCTCCATAGTACTCTTCTTAAGCAGAAAGTTACTTAATCTGATCAGTTAAGCAACCATATCACTAATTGCAGTACAGTACATTAGAGGGTAGCCTAATTGACTAGTTAACAGTCTGCATAATGTGGACTGATAGATATACAGGAATATCCTCACAAGTGGGGACAAAAATGGACCTTAGTCTAATCAAACATAAAATTGAATATCAGAGATGGTCTACACCTTTGTTATTGTGATGAACCATGAGAAACTGTCTAGCCTCTTCGAACATCAGGAGCTCCAAAATCAGTTCCAGACTGTTCAGTGGACAAGGGCTTCTCAGAGAATAACGGTACCACCACCAGGATGATCCCACAGGGGAAGGACTAATGAAAGACCAGATCTAGTCCTGGTGGTCTGCCTACTCAATGAAGGCCTTAGATAAATTTGAAATATCATAAATATGCATTCAGCAGTTCCACAAAGTTGTCTACCTCCTCAGAGAGCATAATGGGTATGATGGATTATAGTTCTTTCTGTCTTTGTGAATGCCTACTTCTCTGTTCTTTTTCGTATTAACCTTTTTCTGTGGTGGAAGAAATAAAGTGTTGTCCTATACCTGATATTTATCCATATTGTGCATTAAATACCCTTTCAAGAGGAAACTGGAACCCCAGGATGCCTCAATCTCATCAACTGGATACAGATTCAGGGTACTCACTTCTGTGTGTTGTCTTAATTCGTTGGTCATTTCAACATGTACTAAAAGAGGTTTGCCCATGTGAGTATGCTGCAACCTCTGAGGAAATATGTTCAAAGGCTCCAGTGTACTAAACCATATAGCCCTACTTAGCCACACTGACTTATACCCCCTCCCAACAATGACGCATACTCCTACTCCTTGCACTCATTACTAATTGCTCTGTGTGATCCCACAGACTCTTTCCTCTATTGCACTCTCCCACAAACACCCCAGGGGTCAGCTTCAAAACAATTCATAATCCTGATTACCAGCATCCTGTAGCTTTCTTACAGCCCAGGGGGTACTGACTAATTATAAACAGTAATCGGGTCAATGCCTCTTTTGGCTTTCCACATACAACTGGCTGCCTTTCAAGTGGGAGGGCCCAAGAGTCTAATATTGGGGATCATCATCTGCCAGCCTCACACTTCCCCTGGTAAACAGGTCCCTATCTTACCAGAATTTCTGCTCCATTCCCTGATTTTTCCCGGGGCAATGAGGGTTAAGTGACTTGCCCAGGGTCACACAGCTAGTAAGTGTCAAGTGACTGAGGTCAAATTTGAACTCAGGTCCTTCTGAATCCAGAGCCCATGCTTTATCCACTGTACCACTTAGCTGCCCTCTATTTCTATTAATGTCTCCACCATCCTCCTTATTACCTTTAGAAGGTTTGCAATCTTAAATTAATTTTAACTTTTTTTTCTTCTCTCTTCTCACACTCATACAATTGCCAAATTCACCATTTTCTATTTTACAACACTTTTCACATCGTCTCCCTCCTCTCCATGCCCACTGCTACAACCCTAATTTAGGCTCCCAAATTTTGCCTCCTAATTGGTCTTTCTGCCCTCAGGCTCTTGTTCCCTCTCCAATCCATTCTCCCCCAAGATAGGAGCTTAAGCAACTTTCTCAGTGCATAGCTATGATCATTATTACTTTACTCAAAAATCTCTAGTGATTCTCTACTAACTACTAAATAATAACTGTCATTGACTCTAGCTTTCAAAGACTTCCACAATATGGAGGCAATCTCCTTCCATTTGCATCTTCTATACTCCTATCAAACTGAACTACATTCCATCTCTTGTTCTCATCCTGCCCTCTCTCACCTCTGTGCCTTTACTCAAACCATCCCCCATTCCAAAATAAGTTTTCTGTCACTGAATCTCCATGTATTAAAGCCCTACATCTAAGATCCAACTGAGATTCCACATCTTTCATGAAGCCTTCTCTGCTTTCACCCACTTCAGGTGAAATTGCTATCTCTCAATGAAAATTTCTTATAATTACTTTCCTTGTTTTTCTCCTATCCACTTATTTGACTCTCCTTTGCATCATAGTTGTCTATACTCTTTTCTTCCTTTCCCCCTCATTAGATAACAATAACCTGGAAAGGTGGGCATGTAGAATAAGCAGTATGACATAATGGATAGAATGCTGACTTGGAATCAGAAAGACCCAGTTTTAACTCCAGCTTCTGACACTTACCATGTCATTTAACCTCTATGAACTTCAGTTGTTTCATCTGTAAAATGGCTTCAATAACTTTATTAAAAGACCATGGCTTAACACTCATTGCCCAGCAAAAACCAACAATAACAACAATAACAAAAAAGACTATGGAAGATTATAGGATCCTCATAGGGTAATGTATATCAAATGAAAGAAAGCATAGAAGGACTTTGAAAAATTTTAAAGCACTATAGGAATATCAGTGATTACTAATATCTATATTTACATTGGCAGGACATTATAGGATATATTCTTAATAAATACTGGTTGCATTGAGTTGAATTCCACCTGTCATATGGGAAAGCAAGTTGTGCCCTCCAATGGACCTCCTCAATACTGACCACCTATCTTGCCTGCTGCCAGAGTCTTTAAACATCATGCTCCCTACCTGTCTGTAAAGACAGGCCTTTTGTCTACTGCCGAGTTTCCCTGACACCCACTTTCTAGCTGCCTGGACTGCCTCCTGTTGTCTATTGTTGAGACCTGCCTCACCTGTCAGATCCATTCCAGTGAGCATGTCTCATTTCCATATTCTGGTCATCCCCTGACAAGTAGACAGTTCTTCCTGCTGCTGACCAAGCTCCATTTCACTTTTGTTCATTTTTTTAAAAATCAAATAACAAGATATCTGGTTTGTTGGGTAGGATTTGTTGACATCTTTGGAGCTTTACATCAGTCTTTTTTGTATTGAGTCTAAAGCAGGCATAGTAGTATTGTGGTTTTTTTTCCAAGACTCACAGGACATGGACCAAGGTCACAAAGAATTAGAGGACGTGCATAGACTGAATCTCCATCACTTGAGGGGGTACCCATATCGATGAAATCACAGATTCATTGAAGCATCCAAATATTTCATTTTCTCATTCTTCTTTAAATAAAAAGAAAATGCATGATAGCTAGTAAAAATCTCATATTTTAACTTCATAAAACAACTGCCTCTTGATTCTTATTCTTCCTCTTGTTGCCTATAGGTATACTTTATAGGTGGCAGAGGTGATAAGGCTAGGCCACTTTCAACAAAGGAGAGGACAAGAACAGAGCAGATGAGAAAGGGTACTTATTGAAACTGTGATTTGGTGTGACTACATCTGGATTACGGGATTCATTTGTAGCTCTCTTCTTATGGGAAGGATGCTACCAACTTGGACTGAATCCAGAGAAGGGCAACCAAGA
This sequence comes from Dromiciops gliroides, assembly GCF_019393635.1. NCBI lineage: Eukaryota > Metazoa > Chordata > Mammalia > Microbiotheria > Microbiotheriidae > Dromiciops > Dromiciops gliroides. The sequence goes on along the minus strand of NC_057865.1, from coordinate 108,189,228 downwards.
TGGTAAAGTTTATCCAAACCATGTCAAAAGAGGACTGGCTAATTGAAGTAACTGGGGGTATTTATGGTTTTGTTGTTGTTGTTGTTTGTTTGTTTTGTGAAAACTGGGGATATTTAGCTTAGAGAAAGGAAAATCTACCTGTTTCCAAATATCTGAAGGCTATCATGTGAAAGAGGAAGTGGACTTTTTCTGCCTTGCTCCAAAAAGAATAAATAAAGGACCAAAAGGCAAAAGTTACAGAGAGGCACAGACTTTCTCAATATAAAGAACTTCTTAACAATTAGGATTTTCTGGAAAAAAAAATAGTGTTTCAAAGGGGAGTAGATTCCCTATCAATAGAAGTATTCAAGCAAAAGCATCGCTCCCTGGGGACTTATTCTTCAACAATGCACTGACCTATATGACTTATAAGGGGCCTTCCAAATGTCATATTGTATGATTCTAGGAATCTACATGTTTCATCTATCCCTACTTTAGTTCTATAAGGAGGTAAAGATGCATAAGAGGGTCAAATGCACCCACACTTGGAGGGATGAATTTGGAATAGAAGAAAAAGAGTCCTCATATCTTTACTTCTGTCCCTAAGGAGGGCTAGATTTAATTCAGAAGGAGCACCATCTCACATACCTTAATATTTCAATGGGCATATGATCTAATTGATATGGGGATCACTCTACAGTGGTAGAGTCCTGGCTCCAAAACACCTTTTTATCCTATATAATTTGTATCAATATTTTTTTTTCAGAAGACCTTTCAAATAGAGTCTATCCAATATGTCCTCCTGTAGGTATTTTTATATTTTGTGGGTATTGATATAATCCCCAAGCTGTCCCTCTGAAGACTCCATTCCAGTTACTCTCTGTTATCTAAGCACTATAAGATCAGGTGACTTCCCTTACTGATCAGAGGGTCAGGATGACCTAGGTTCAAGTCCTGCCCCTGATACATATTGTCCTGTGATGCTGAGCCAGCCACTTATCCTCTCAGTCAGGGCTCCCAGACAAATTTCTAAAGCTAAATTGTAGGACAATATTAGGATGGGTTCTTTCACCATGATTTCCCGATCTCAGATAAATTAAGGTTTAGATCAAAGAAACAAAAAATCCTTTAAAAAGCTCATCCTTGGAAAAAGTATACAGTCTACTCATGTACACTATATACATGTCCATTGATTTTAAGTCACACACAACTAATTCTTTGGAAACTGGGATATTGCAAGATTTACAACCATATAGCATCACCTAACAACACTGATATTTAAATGATCTGCCTTTGGTAGCAGATTGGGAACTTTAAAGGATTGCCTCCTCGCTATTCCTCACACACAACACCATTTCTCCTGACTGGGAGCATTTTCACTGTCTGTCCCCCATACCGGGAGTACTCTCCCTCTTCATCACCACTTCTTAGCCTCCCTAGCATCCTCCAGACCTTAGCTAAAGTCTCATCTTCTGCAAGAAGCCCAGGCTTCCTTAATCTCAGTATTTTCCCTCTGAGACAATCCCCAATTGATCCTCTATGTAACCTGATTGCTCATGGTTGTTTGCATGTTGTTTCCTCCCATTAGACGTTCAGCTCTTGAGAGCAGGGCCTGCTTTTTGTCTTTGTATCCCCAGTACTTAGCCCAGTACTTGGCACATAATAGTTGCTTAATAAATGCTAGTTGACTGATTGATTGATATAGATTTCCTCTGTATTTAGGTTTGTCTTCAGCACATCTTCTGTTTCCTCATATAGCACAGTTGGAATTAGAGGATGTGGATTCATATCTTTACTCAACTACTTACTACTTCTGTGACTTTGGGCAAGTAATTTAACCTGCTTAGGCCTTAGGTTTCTCATATATAAAATGAAGACACTAGACTAAATGATCTCTAAGGTCTTTTCCAGCTTTAAATCCTATGACTTTTTGATGCTGCAAATAGTAGAGAGTTAAACATAAGAATGTCAACAGTGTCAGCAGCCCTGGATTCAGGAAGACCTGAGTTCAAATCTGGCCTCAGACACTTTACACTTACTAGCTGTGTGACCCTGGGCAAGTCACAACCCCAACTGCCTCGCCAAAAAAAAAAAAAAAAAGGAAAAGAAAAGAAAAAGGTAAGTCACATTGAGTTTAGGGACCTTTATAATGCCTGCAGGAAAATGTTGGAAGAGAATGAGGGGAAAGGAAATACACAAGATTCCTAAGGGGGACAGGGATGTAAAACTATCAGAAAGTGCCTTCTGACCTACTTCCTACCCCAAACTTCCAATACATAAGTGTATACTTGACATTTTTTCTATTGTACTTAAGAAAACTGGGTTGACTCTTTCAGGATATGTAACCACAGAACAGCTACTGTACATTAGCATAATTACTATTGCTGAGGAGACTTACATCTAAACAGCTTATCTTCTGCAAGTGAAAATCTCAGTACCATGATATCTTCAATTTCACTTTTCCCCATTTTACAGTCTTTCCTTTAAAACTAATTCACAAATAAAGACCTAAGTCACTCAGAATTTTGAACAGCCCAAAAGTGAGAGTTTTCCTTAAAAATTTAAACAGAAGAAAAATATTTTATTTATTTATTTGTTTAATTATTTATTTATTTGTTTGTTTGTTTGTTTGTTTATTTATTGTGCTGAGAAATAGCAGCAGGAGAGTGGTGAGGGAGAAAAGGCAATAAATTAAATATTTAGGCTGAATCTCATGCTGAGGTATCTTTCTCAAAAAAGTTTCAAATCATATCGCCAAAGAAAGAGACCTCTCTGCTATAATGATGGACATCAGAGTATTGAATTCTGGTAAGAAGAAATACAGATCTTATGAGCTTAATAGAAAACCAGGTGAATAAATATTCAAGGAAGGATAATCTTAATTTGTAAGGAATTCATTTCAATTAGAAAGAACCAAGGATGTCTCCTTTGAAAATTCTGGGATAGTAAGCAATTATTTGAGAAAGAATATTCTTTCCGCAAAAGACTAGTCCTGTTAAAATGTCTCATAAGGTACAATCCTGGATTGTCCTGGTCTTTGTCCTTTGCTTTAGTCAGTAGGGAAAGTACAAAGCATCCTTGGTATTCTAGATTCATAGCCTTAAACTGTTTTTACTTACTTTAATACTCTTCCATTTCCACACTGAATTACTGTGAAAAAAATTCATTTATGAAGGGTATTAAACTACTAGCTATGTTTGAGGGTGGGAGGGAAGAAGGGAAATTGTATAGTAGCTATTTTTAAAAGCAAAAGCATGTATTAGTATATATCTCTGCTTAAATATTATCAACATATGGTCAAGTTTTAAAATAAATTTTGCCATCTCAAGTAAACATTTGAAATTTCCAGAGCATCTAATAATTTTTAAGAAACTCAGAAAAAGGAGGGATTGAGGTTAGGAGGGTTCTTTCAGTTTGAATAAAGGGAGGAAAAATATGAGGGCATTATATAACTAATGGGATGTGACACACATCTGGTCTGAGTATATAGAAATATGAAAGATTATACTTACACATGATAGGTTATACTTAACTGTACAACATAAGCCATATTTTTAACTTTGTTATTTTAGAGGTAGGTTTTTAAAGCCTGAAAGCAAATCCTGAGTCATCAGAATTTGAGCTGAAACCCAAGCATTAGATGCTGGCTATTTTGTATGCATTTCATTATTCATAATAGGCAAGTCGGGAAAAATGATTGCTATCATTTAAACTTTGAATTTCCTCTTCACCAACTCATATCTACTGATGTATCTCCTCTTCAGAGGAAGGAAATTAAGGATATGGCAGAAAAAAAAAAAGAAAGTTTCAGGCACCACTTTGAATGTATGAAGTACCTTGAAGGCATTATTATCCTTTCCTCATATTAAAGATGGGAGAAAGTGAGGTCATATTCAGAAACACAAGATTGGAAAGAATCCAAAGATTTCATCTTGTCAATTTATCTGTTTCCAAGGAAGAATTACCCAATATTCCAAAATATTGGTATGGAGATTTCCAAATTTACCTTGACCACCTATGGCAATAGTTACTGCACTTTTTTTTTTCTTTTTTTGCAGGGCAATGAGGGTTAAGTGACTTGCCCAGAGTCACACAGCTAGTAAGTGTCAATTGTCTGAGGCCAGATTTGAACTTTGGTCCCCCTGAATCCAGGGCTGGTGCTTTATCCACTTTGCCACCTAGCTGCCCCTACTCCACTTTTTGCAAATAAATTCTTCATCAGGTTGGAATTAATTGCATCATGTTATAAGTCCATTTTCTCATGAAAATCATTATCAATGCACCCTTCTGCCTTTAAGAACATTAAATTATTCTAAACTAGTTCTTTTTTGTACACATTTTTTTTTCTCTCATCAAGATGCTTTCCAAGGACTCTTCATCCTCCTTCATTTATATACCCCAGAATAGACACTAGGATGTAGTAAGGGTCAAGTCACTGCTAACTTTAATAAAAGGGTGAGTTTACAACTTGCACATGTCATTATTCTTCCATCCCATTATTGTACTTGTGCTACTAAGTAGAAGATTACATTAGGTGTTGAATCTATGTGTCCTGGCCTGTTTTGTGATAGCTTGTTTACACTCCTCTGCACTTGCCCTAAATGAATTTCACTTTGTTAATTCTTAAACACTTTCAACCAAAGTAGTTTTTTTTTGTCACCTTGAAGAGAAAATAAAAATCCCATAGCTAAGTTTAGCTTGAGAACCTGCAAAGTATGCCATCTCTGTTATGAGCCTTAGAACTGCACAACCACATATAGAATTCTAGAGCTAGAAGAATGCTAAGAAATTATCTCAACTAGTTATGACAGAGGGGAAATATAAGAAGTAGCCCTCTGAGGGACATTTAGCTCCTCAAGAGTAGAAATTGTTCATCATTGCTTGCCTTCTCAAGTAGGTGGGGGAGGTAGAGAAAGAATTTGGAACTCAAAATTTTTAAAAAAGAAAAGAGTGACAAAAACCAAGAAATAATAAATTGAAATTTAAAAAAAAAAAGAGTAGAGATTGTTTCATTCTTTGTCTTTAGATTTCCAGCCTCTAATTTGACAGGTGATTATACCAGGCAGGGAGAAGGAGAAGTGTCCAAGAAATTAAATTATGACCTATGGTCTGGACTAGAATTCAGATCTCCCAACTCTGCAATTAGTACTTTTCCCAATGTATCACATTGCTTTTAGCTATGTCATCTGTACATAAAGTAGGCATATTTGAACTATCAAAATAACACAAAAAGAGAAGTAAAATTTGGTCTCTACTTTCATAATGAGTTTATGATCTAGTTAAAGTGGTGGTGGGAGTTAGGGAGAATAGGGAGCAGGAAACAATAAGGTCCTTGTGTGATATTTTTGTTTTACATGTTCTTGGAATAATTAAAAATATTTTGGAAAATATTACTTTTTATCTAATAGTAAGATTGGGAACAGCATGGGGTGGGGAGAGGAGGCAGAACTAGAAAGACAAACATTCCCAAATAGCCCACCTTCTTGTTTGACCTCATCATCCCCTTAACTTATTGTCCCACATCTCTTTTCACTTTCACAGCCAAATTCCTAGAAAAACTCATTTACATTTGCTGAAGGATTCTGAGTCTATCAATCTACTCTTTCTAAGATTAACAATCTAAATTAAATAACCTTTTCCATCTTTTCTCATCCTATTTGATGCCTCTGCAGCTTCAAACAATGTCCATCACTACTTCCTCCCAGATCAGAAGTTCTTAACCTGGAGTCCCTGAACTTTTTTTTTTAACACTTTGACCACTGCATTTCTATATAATTGGCATATTTTGTAATACTATGTGTTTTACTTTAAGCATTTAAAAACATTATTTTGAAAAGGGATCCATAAGCTTCACCAGAATGTTAATGGTATCCATGACACAAAAAAGGTAAGAGTCTCAATTGTAGATAATCTTTCCTCTATTGGTTTCTATTATATTGCTTTAACCTGAAACTCCACCTGACTGCCACTTTTTGAAACCTTTTTGCTGGATCATTATTCATCATCATCTCCATGCTGCTCACTCTTTTTGTGTGTGTTTTACTTTGTTTTATTTTTTAATAAAAGTATTTTATTATTTTCCAGTTACACATAGAGATAGTTTTCAACATTTGTTTATATAAGATTTCCAATTTCAAATTTTTCTCCCTCCTGCCCCTCCCTCACCCCTCCCTAGACAGCAGATAATCTGATATAGGTGTATATATATATATATATATATATATATATATATATATATATATATATATATATATATATATATATATATATATATTAAACATTAAACATATTTCTGTATTAGTCATGTTATAAGAGAAGAATCAGAGCAATAAGGAAAAACCTCAAAATAGAAAAACAACAGCACCAAAAACAAAAGAAATCATATGGTTCAATCATCATCCATATTCCACAGTTGTGTTTTGTTTTTTTCTGGGTTTGGAGAGCCTTTTCCATCATGAGTCCTTTGGAACTTTCCTGTACCATTGAACTGGTAAGAAGAATCTAGTCTATCACAGTTGATCAACACACAATGTTGATGATACTGTGTATAATGTTCTTCTGGTTCTGCTCATCTCACTCATCATCAGTTCATGCAAGTCCTTCCAGGTTTCTCTGAACTCCTCCTGTTCATTTTTTCTTACAGCACAATAGAATTCCATTACATTCATATACCACAACTTGTTCAGCCATTCCCCAATTGATGGGCAACCCCTCAATTTCCAATTCCTTGCCACCACAAAAAGAGCACCATGCTGCTCACTCTTAAAACTATATAACCAGCACCAAAGTGTTTTTTTAATGAATTCCAGCTCCATATCACCAACTCCCTAATAAACATTTCTATCTCAAAAACATCATTCCAAACTCAATGTGATCAAAAGACAACTCATTAATTTCCCCTTAAACCTACCCACCCCCTCCAAAATGGCCATTTTCTTTTGAGAGTATCACCCTTCTAGGCACCCAGAGCCTCAGTGTTTTCAACATCCTTCATGTTTTTCTCTTCACCCTCCACAATATTCAATCAAATGTCAACTATTTGACATTCACAACATCTCCCTCTTATGCTTCCTTACATCCACAAGCTTACAGCAACCACCCTAGTTCAGGTCCTCTTCACTTCTTGCCAGTATTATTGAAACAGCTTCTTATCAAGACTTTCAGCCTCTTATCTCACACCTTGCCATTCATTCTTCTGCATGGTTACCAAAACTAACTTCCAAAAAGTTAAGTCTGACTGTGTCATTTCCCTTGTTGCTGTTGAGTCATTTCAATCACCTACCTCCCTTTAAATATTCTATATTCTATGCAAACTGACCTACTGGTTATTCCTCGAATTCACAATTCTATCTCCTATCAGAAACCTTCACAGAGGTTGTTCTCAATACATGGAAAGTACTCTCTTCCCTGCTCAGATACCACCTTCTATTTTTAGTCCTTCCTGATGTTCTCCAATGTTAGTGTTCTCTCCCTCCTCAGAACATCTTGCATTTAATTTATCTTATGCTTTCAATCGAATGTAATCTCTATGAGTACAGGGGTTCTTCTTTTAATTTTTATATACCCAGTTTCTTGTGCTTAATAGGCACTTAATAGATGGTTTGTGTGTTGAGTTGAAGAACCCAACTGAAATTAGCAAATTATTTGATAGATATTGCCATTGCTTTTTAAATATGAACTTTGACTTTATTACTTGTGAGTGTGTATAGTAATAGAAACTGAAGGCCAGTAAAGTACCACTAAGTAGAATTCTGATCTGAAGTGCTTTAATGGTCATTTCAGCAATTATGTACTATAATGTAGGACTGGTTTCTTAGAAAACATATTTTAAGTTGATTAAACAGCCCATTTGTTTAAAAACAAACATCTCACCACCTCAGATAAATTTCTCCTCTATCTAAATTTACATGAATTCCAAATTAGTGGGGCCTGAATTAATAAGATTTTCTATATTGTTTTCTTCAAGAAAGAAAAGATGGGAAGTGCCAATACTTAATGCCCAAGGAAATGTGAGTTTTAATAACCAGCTATTTTTTACCTAAATTGTTCAAGTCATTTGGGAGCCATTTAATGGATGATAGTATGAAATGCCAATAGTTTCCTTATGTAAAATACCGGGGATGAGTCTATAGTTAAATTTAAAAGAAATTCAGCTGGGGATTGGTGGGGGACAGAAACATTTTATTTTTGTGTGAAATTTCTAAGGAAAATTAGTAAATAAAACCCTCCCTAGATTATAAATTTAATGAAAGAATGCTGATTTTTTTTCAATCTAAGATATGTGCTTCCCCCTTCCCCCAATTTCCTAGGCTTTATGCTGAATAATGTATATGGTATTCTTAACCAGGTATCTGGATAGAAATAAAATTATACTAAAAGCTTTATTACATGGACACATTATAATTCACATAATGATATTATATTTCATTTCCATTAAATTTTCTTAATACTTACCAAAGAAGCCATAGTGAATCCAATGACCTCAATATAGCCATCATCATGGCGCTGAGGTTCAAAATCCAGGTGATCTCCTGGATTTCCCCAAGGCATTGTGCCTGCACAATACCTGCAGGGTAGGAATGGAAATTATGGGAAACTTGATATAATAAATGTCAATATCAAGACAAACAAAAATTATAATAAGAGCAAGATTTCCCTCTGGTCTCTGTCTGTGTTCATTCCCTGAGGGTATAGTGTTGGAGAACAGGGAGGATGGTGAATATTTTCAGCAGGATTTTATTTTTAAAATTAGACTGAGAAAACTGGTCATATCCTTACCATATAAAAGGATCATGTTAACCAATTCATTGTTGACCAAGTTCTTCATTCTGTGACTCACCTACAGCTGTCTATGTATACTATAACATTCACTGGTAGGACTCAGGATGGAGCCAGAATAACATTAGTCTTTAGGGCAGGGATCCATGTGTGTATGCTAGTGAAGACTGAAAGGAGAGTTGAAGGGTAGCACTATGAGAGACATTTACTCCTTAAGAGTAGGTACTTAAATTCTTGTGCACTGATGATTACTAAGATAATGAAGACAAACAAGGAAGAGGAACAGAATAAAGAGAAGAAAAGAAAGGACAAAGGAGCAGAGGCAAGAAGAAAAAGGAAAAAGAACAGAGAAAGGGGGAATAGAATGTGGAAGAACCTAAGAACCAAAACAATCTTTTAAAATACCTAAGTTTCTAACTCCCTAGGCTAATGGTATAAGCAATAGTTCTAAGCCCAAGTAGCCACAAAAAGAAATTCAAGAGAGACCCCAATTACTGTTTCTATGCATCAGTACAATTCAATTAAATACTGCCTAAGTGGCCCAGACACAAAAGAAGCTTGGATATACATTTGCTGAGTTTGCAATTAACAAATGTTATTGTGTTCCTTTTTGAAATTTTAGGTTTGGAAACCAGAAGTCTAGTATTTAATGTTATTCTGGTCCTATTTTGTGAGTCCTTAAGCTTTAATTCTTAATTTGTTCTTCTGAAGTCTTCAGCTGACACCAAAGTGTTTCAATACTCACAGAAAAAAAATGACTGTCTAATTAAATTCTTTCCCCTAATAACCCCACAAAAACAACCTAAAAATCCCAAAATAACAATAAAAATTGGTCAGGGAACCCATATGAATGGATTGAAAATCCAAATTTAGATCATAGAGTTTCCTGGTGTAATTGATGGAAATGGAAGATATGTGACATAGTTCCCTATGCCATTCTTTCACTTAAAACAAAAAAAGTAAAAATAATCTAATGTAGCCATTCATAATGGTACCCTTGGACTCTGAGGTGGCTTTCAGTTCTAAAATGTGGTCCTATGGTTCTGTAAAAGGGTCCACAAATGAGAATGGGAAGTCAGTCAAGTGGAATAAACTGAGTTAAAAAGGTTGTAAATGCAAAAACGGCATTTTTAAACCAAAGAATATGGCCTGAAATTGCAATTCTCTTGGAATATACTATTGGAATTTATTCTTCCAAACTCATGTTCTAGAGAAGTTCATCATCTTCATTTTCAGGAGGGAACAGTTGTGCTATCATCATGCATAAAAATTGGTCAAGAACCTTAATACAGGAGCATATACTTAGGACTAGAAAGAACCTTAGTGGACGTCTAGTTCACCTCCTCATTTTACAAATGAAGAACTAAGACCCAGAAGGGTAAAATAATGTACCCAAGGTCACACAGGTAGTACAAGGCAAAACCAGGATTTGAATCTATATTTACTAACTCAAGACTCAGCACTCTTTCCATTTTACCTATGGAACAAGTTTTAAGATACTATTATGATTTCCATTCAAGCAGCTCTGTTACTATAGGGGTAGGAGTAGAATGGCAAAAATTAGGCTCATATGTAATAAAGATTTTTTTTTAATTTTCAATTAGTGATGGATGGGGGGCAGTCTGCATTTGAATGTTTATTGATGTTGTTGTTCTTGTTGTTGTTGATTTGGGAGCCATGCATTTAAAGCTAAACCAGGGCTTTAGGAAACAAAATAAATGAATCATTCTCTCTGTATACATTTCTACCAAGAATGATAGAGATTACTTGGAAGAAAACAATGTCTAGTAGGAAATTTTTTTTTAAAAAAGCACTGAAAGTCTAAGAAATTTGGCTTCTCTCGTGATTACTGCCATAAAATCATGGCATAATCTAAAGATGATGGTTTAACCTCTCTGTACTTCAGTTATTGTATCTGCAAATAAGGATAACTCATGCCTCAGCCATCCCACAGGGTTGCTACTGAAACTAAAGTGATACAATAAATGTCCATGTGCTTTGAAAAACTCTTAGGGACTAGGGCAGCTAGGTGGCACAGTGGATAAAGCACAAGCCCTGGATTCATGAGGACCTGAGTTCAAATCTTGCTTCAGATACTTGAAACTTACTAGCTGTATGACCTTGGGCAAGTCACTTAACCCTCATTGCCTGGCCAAAAAAAAAGGAAAAGAAAAGGAAAAAAACCTATTAGGTACTAAATGTATATAAAATATTACTTCTGTTTGAAAATAATACACATTGTACTTCACTAGAGAAACCTAATATGGGAGCAAAATGGTCAAGCCTAATGACTTTTTAAACTATGGTAATGAATGATTACTTTCTTCCATAACTAGAGAAAACCTAACATGAAAACAAAATAAAATGAAAACAGCACACACTTACCTGGGTATATTTAAAAACACTATACATTGGAACTTCAGCTCCTGAATCTTTGGGGTGAGGTCTGTTCCATCACACTGCAACAACCAAAACAATAAAGGAAGGGCTTTGAAATGGCCTAAATATTGGGGTTGAAAACATATGCTGCCCTCCTTCCCTTCTTTATGAACTTGTCCTTGAGGAACAAGAATACCAGCTATTCTAATGAATATGTGCTATGGTTCAAGCTGAACTAAAATTGAGAATTTTAATTTTTAAAATGTTATAATAATCAAAATTTCCACTACATTATCACCATTAGTTGTTGTTATTATTGTTTTCCATAAATACAATTATTGTTATTTTTAAAAACTCACATTTATGTAGCACTTTGCTGATTAAAAAGCATAATATCCTCCTAATGTCCTATAAAACTGGTAGGATAAATATCATAATCCCTGTTTTACTGATGGGAAAACTGAAGTTCAGATAATAAAGTGTCATAGTTTAGACTTAGACGTGGGTCTTCTGATTCCAAAATCAGGTTTTTTTCCATTATGTATACCTCGGATCTCCTACTCCTACGGTTAGTTAGTTGCTCTCATATTTTGACCACATTTTATACATTTTGCTTTGCTATTCAGTTTCCAAGAGATTTTCACCATTAAAAAGAATTGAATTTGTTGTTAGAGTAAATTATCTATAGGACTTAGTGATGCCTCCATATAGCTATAAGTTAAACAGTAGGCTTATGTCGTGAATATACTTTATCTGAGATAGTGAGAAGCTTTAGGTAGGAATGCCAAGATTCTACTTGTTGCTAGAGACAAGTGATACAAATGTCATTAACTCTTTAAGTCTTCTCCGACTAGCTCAATCCTTTCAATTTTCATAGGACAAAGAAGCATGGTGGCAGAAGTTTGAAAACTTCCTTATAGTTTTACTCAATTCCTTTTCTTTTTGAAGAAGTAGAGTCCTTGGCATATTTTACCCAATCAGGGACATATGATAAGAGATAAAAATTTAATGTGTTTCTGACCATAAGTCAGATGAGAGTTGAATTAAAGAAGTCAGAGGTGATAATAGAGGAAAAAGGAGTTCAAAGAATAGATGTGACCTTAGTCTGGGCATCTACTACCTTCTGGTATAACCTGGCTCAAAGTCAGTGTTTCATAAGCAGAGGATGATAGATCTGTAGTTCTTACTTTTCAGAGTAAGATTTACTAACCACATTATGCCTTAGTATATTGTGGCCAGAGTAGTAGGTGATCCCAAGAATAACACCTAAAGTGAAAACTATAGCTGAAGCTCAAATAAGGGTGAAAGAGCTGGCTGAAACAACTTTAGCCTTTCTCTTCACAAGAGAGGCTTACAAACCACAGCATCTCTAGTGGATGATGGCAACAAAAATAAATGAAAAGCAGCTAGAACAGAGAACACAGTGCTTAATAGGGAGAAGAGCTGTGACTCCCATCAGGAAACAAACCCAGAAGATAATAATTCTGTGATATCACCAGAAGACACTGACAACTCTATAGAATCACAGGCAATAGTCGTCACTATGCCCTCCATATATTGACTGAATATGTACCCATCTATCTCTGTGTCTTGGCCACAGATTTTTCCCCATGTATGTATGTCCCACAAGCCATCACTATATGTGTTCACTCTTCTCACTGAGAGCAAAATAGAAGATTAAGGGAATGGGGAAGGGGTAATGTTAAAAGCAGATATTTCCAAAAAATTCCAATTAGACTCTAGCCATCTGCCTCATCCTTTTCATCTGCAACACAGAGTCTTGCAGACTTGCTTGAAGCACCGATATATTAAATGGCCTATCCATGGTTAATAAGATAGTATGTGTCAAAGGTACAATTTGAACATAATTTCTCCTGACTCCAAGGCTGACTCTTTATTCATTAACAACATGCTACCACTATAGTATATTTAAACATGAAAGTATAATTAAATACTTTAAAACATTTTAAACTACAAAATATGAAGGTAATTGATAATATATAGCTATTGTCAATTCTACCCTTAATTTTATCATCTGACCTTGATAAGTCCTTTGTAATTCATTCCACATTTCTCAATTTAGAATCAGAATTCCTTGCCCATGTGCATACTGAAATATAGAGCTCTACAACACTATGCTAATTTTGGACAGCAAATCTTTCTTCATCTACTAGATTTTTACCTCCTCTAATAAGAACATCCTTCTCTGATTGCTGCTAACTAATCAAAAACTTTAATTTGTCTTTGTAGCTTTCCTTTTTCCCTCTTGCTTCTCCTCCCAACTTGCATCAAAAATCAAATACATTATAGATACATTAATATAAGGAATCTCCACATTAGCCACATAAAACCTATATGATTACCTTTCCTTAGCCTCTGGCTTTCCTGTCAGGATATAATTATGGAAAATGAATGAAACACTATTTTATCCTTAGTTTTTGAGATATATGTATAAATCAGTCAACTAGATAAAGACAGAAACATAGGGGCAGCTAGATGGTATAGTGGATAGAGCACCGGCCCTGGATTCAGGAGGACCTGAGTTCAAATCCCACCTCAGACATTTGAAACCTACTGGCTGTGTGACCCTGGGCAAGTCACTTAACCCCAATTGCCTCAGAAAAAAAAAAGAAAAAAAAAGACAGAAACATAGAGAAAGGCAGAAAAGGAGAGAGTGTGGCAATTTTTAAATTTATCAAAACACAAAAATACTGTGAGTTTTGAGAGAAAGGGTCTGTTAGAAGGTACAGTACAAGAAGATCTGAATGGGACAGAAAAGAACATGCCACTTAATGCCAATGGAACATTTTTGGTCCATAAGAAAATAAGAATACAAGGGATTCAGACTAACATGGGAAAACAAGTATGAACTATAGAAGAATGAGGAAGAACCAAGAGAGCAACATACATAACAAATACAACTGTGTACATTTAAAACACACACACACACACACACACACACACACACACACACACACACAAAGTCATCTGAACTCTGATTAAATGCAATGACCAATATTGGCTCCAGAGGAGAGATGATGAAATACTTCCTTCTTTTCATTGGTAAGATAGAAGGCTATGGGTGAAGGATATTTTATGTGCTATGATGAGATGGTTACTATCACTTTGCTTTGATTAATTTTGTTGTTATTGTTACAAAAGTGTCCTGTGGGGGAGGGTTGTATATTACTTAGTGGCTGTGGTATAAATTACAAAAGGCAGTAATACGACTTTCAAAAAAACCCCACTAAATGTGAGAGAAGAGGAAGGGCAATGTGAGGAGAGCCAAGATACAAATACTATAGTTAATCAAGCAAATCTAAATCTTCATTTATTTATTTGTTTGTTTGTTTATTTATTTTTTTATTTGGCAGGGCAATGAGGGTTAAGTGACTTGCCCAGGATCACACAGCTAGTAAGTGTCAAGTGTCTGAGGCTGGATTTGAACTCCAGTCCTCCTGAATCCAGGGCTGGTGCTTTATCCACTGTGCCATCTAGCTGCCCCTAGCAAATCTAAATCTTAAATTACACTTTGGAAAGATGTATGTCCTAGATCGATGAGAGCAAAATGCAAAAAAAAAAAAAAAAAAAGCGCCTAGCTTTAAAAGTAGCTTGCCATGATATAATAGGATGTTATCATAATACCATTAAGTAGAGGATTTAGCATGAAAAGCTACACATGCATTCTATTTGGGATGGCAGCATTGGGGGACTGGAACTTTGCCTTTCTATACTATGTAAAAGATTCTTTATGAGGCATATTATTTTTTTCTTTTGAATTATAATAAAAGCTACGACTATGAGAAGATACTTGAGAAAGCCAAGGATGTATCATTTCATCACCGAAATTGCTCCCTCTCAATCACTTACAGTAGTAGATGCTCTTTGACCAATGCTATAAATGAAAACTTTACCATGCTACAGAAAAGCAAGTGAATAGCCTCTCTGAGCTGATCATCAGACAACAATCCTCTGCCCCCCCACTCCCAGATAAATTCATGGATTCATACCTAAGCCTTTACAACTTTATAAGACCTACCAGAATTTGCATTTCACAGGTTTAACCTTTGAGAACCACCCAGGGTCACTTAGTCATCATGAAGATGCATGAAAAACATTATTGAAGGGTTGTGACCAAATAACCTATTGTGAAACCTTCATCACTAACTCATGGTGTGGACTTAGACAAGTTGCTTCACAGAACCACATAATGTTGGTACTAGAAGGCACCTCAGTGATTACCTTGTCCAGCCTCCTTATCGTATAGGGCCATGGATACTGTGGCCCTGAGAATTTAAGTGACCTGCCTTGGTTACCTCTTTTATCCTGGATTTATTTAGGTCAGGTAGTGGATAGAGCACTGGGCTTGGAGTCAGAAAGACCTGAGTTAAAATCCAGCCTTAGACATTTTTCTTTACTTTATTTGGGGGAGGGGGCAGGTTAATGAGGGTTAAGTGACTTGCCCAGGGTCACACAGCTAGTAAATGTCAAATGTCTGAGGCCGTATTTGAACTCAGGTCCTTCTGAATCCAGGGCTGGTGCTTTATCCACCGTGCCACCTAGCTGCCCCCAGCCTCAGAAATTTACTGTGCAACCTTGAGCAAGTCACTGAACACCTGTTTGTCTAAATTTCCTCATCTATGAAATGGGGATAAGAATAGCATATACCTCAAAGAGTTGTTGTAAGGATCAAATGAGAATAACTGTAAAGAGCTTAGCATAGTATCTGGCACATAGTAAGCACCAGATAAATGTTAGCTATTATTATTAGCTATTATCTGTATTTGTAACATGATGAAGGTGGACTAGATTCGCTCCCCAATTCCCTTCTAACGCTAGTATTCTGTGAGTCCAATTCTATATACAGAGTGAAGTTAATGTTTCACTTTATGAAATGCACCCACCCCTTAGAGTCAGAAGGGACTGTTCCCCGTGTTCTATACTTACCACAACCTTGACATGTTTGGATAAATCCCTGGAACTTCTCTGCAGGAAGTCAGAAAAAGCTGCCTGTACCGCAAAGAAGGAAAAGTGAAAAGAAAAAATACATATGATATATATATATATACATATATGTATATATAAATTAAATATATATATGTGTGTGTGTGTGTTTGACTAAGTAAATCACTAATACCTTCTCCAGCTTCCTGACTTAATATTCATCTCACATTTCTTGTAGTATTCACGAAATATGAAGTCATTATCTATAACACCTGTACAAAGTTGCTTATTAGCTTTAAGTGGGTACATTTCTCTTTCAGACTATAAACAATACACATGAATGGTACTAGCTAGGGTCAAGTTACTGAGGTTTCCTCTTATTAGAAGTAAAGATGCTAGAGGGAGGAGATAAGGGAATATACTTCAATATTTTGCACATTTCAAGGGCTGTCTAAAATTTGTGTATATTTTTATATTTATATTTTATATTTACATATGTGTGAATGTATTGATCCTTGGCCTTTTCACCTCTCTGTTGTTGGGAAAAAAATATTTATTTGTCACTATTATTCAAACCCCAATTTTTCTATTTAATCATGTAAGTTTAAATTCCAGACTCCCCAAAATATAATTCTGGAATTTTTTCCTCCTCCCTTCAATCTCCTTCCCCCTCAGAAATGCTCTTACCACAGTTCTTAGAGCCCTGGGAATCTTTGATCACACATATAACGCCATATAAGATGCTGAAGATCCCATCTATTCCTGACTCAGCAGTGATTTCCCCAATTTCTGCACATAAGACTCACTAATCAGTTAATCCACCCCAAGAATATTTTATTCAGAAACACTCTGGACAGATCCCTGAGCTAACAGCAGATTATATTAGTTCACCCTCTACGTAAGTCTTCTTCTCTCCCTCACAGCCAGGTCCCCCACCTACTGCTTGACACAACCCATTCCATCTCTCAGATCCTTCCTCGAATATCCTCTCTTCTCTGAAGCTATTCCAAAGCCAACATAGGGCTTTCAAAGGCTTTAAAACTTAAAAGGAGGAAAAAAGTGAAGGGGAAAAAAACAACAAATAGGACTAGTCCTGTCTCCACCTACCTAGCTAACTATGGATTTCCCAATCTTTTATTCCCAGACCAAAAAGATACACCTTTGATGTTTTGAAGGAACTTGGATTTCTTGTTGAGAGCACTGTTACCAGTATAGACAGCAAGACCTCCACACCCTTTCATCCTGCACTGTTCTTACCTATACCTTTTTTCATAGTGGATGCAGTCAGTGTGCATATAAGTGTCATTTGTTGTTGCTGATATTATCAATGTACTGGAGGCTTTCCTTTCATTATTCTAGCATTTGGGGGGAACCAAGAATACTGATAACAGCTGACATTTGGATAGCACTTAGGTTTTGAGAAGCTATTACCCTCCTCATCTTACAGAAAAGGAAACTGAGACTTCAAGAATGTAAATGATTTGCCCATGATCACACGTCAGTAAACACAACTAGCAGGATTTGAATCTCATTTAATTTGGTCCTTATGACAACCCTGGGAAGTAAGTGCTATTATCTCCATTTTATAGCTAAGAAAACTGAGGTTCAGGAGAAGATAAGTGACTTGTTCAGGGTCACGCAGCTAGTAAATGTCTGAGGTGGGGTTCAAATTCAGGTCTTCATGACTCCAATTCTATCACTCTAACCACCATGTCACCCCCAATGAAGAGATATGAGGAAGTATTTCCTTCTACTTCTTTGCAGATGTGGAGAAGTATGGATGTGACCCACTGCCTATAATGTCAAACATGTCTGATATGTCGGTTAGTTGTTTCAAACTTTTTTTTTCTTTGCTATAAGTGGTGGTTCTCTGGGAGGAGAGGAAGATGGGATACATCAGGAAATATAAGTGATATAAAAACAAAAGAGAGCAATAAAGGTAACTGTTTATAAAACACTGTAAGACCATGGTTCAAAACCAACTTAGCTACATTTGGAGAGGATCATTGCTAATGAGTTGACCAGAGGCATCAATAATTGTAGAAATGATTACTCTGGGGCAGCTAGGTAGTACAGTGGATAGAGCACCGGCCCTGGATTCAGGAGGACCTGAGTTCAAATCCAGCCTCAGACCCTTGGCACTTACTAGCTATGTGACCCTAGGCAAATCATTTAACCTCAATTGCCTCAACAACAACAACAAAAAAGTGATTACTCACCAAAGAAATCATGAATCCTTAAAGTACTGAAGCATATATATGTATGTTTGCATTGTAGGTAGGTTTATGTATGCATGTGTGTATATATGTAACTATGTGTATGTACATTATAATGGTAGCTATTTTTTCCCACCCAAACGATCGGATTTCTAATTTACATAACTGTATCAATCCTTAAATCTTTGTATTCCAATATCTCCTAGCTATGGTATTTCTGCTTTATCTGCACACCACCTCTCTGAAATGTTTGATCACCCATAGAAATAGAACTTCCTCCATGGAGTGAGAAGCATTTTGTTACTGCAGCTAAAATAACTTAAATGGGAAAATAATGTAAGAAGAAGAAGAAAGGTCCATACTCACCCCTGCGTAAAACATTTTATTTCTAAAGCGACTGTTGAATTTCTCTGGATTTGCTTCTGTAAAGAAGGAAAAATAAGATTTGTTACAATAGTCTTGTTAAAGACAGCTACCCAACTAGCGTTGCTTACAACTCCAGGAGTTTCACTGCCATCTTTCCCTTAGGCAGGAAGTCAGCAGGGTATTCAACCTAGGTATTCTCATAGTTATCAATCCAGGGGAGAAATAAGGGGGAAAGGGGAGGTGGAGAAGTTATGGAGAAATACACACTGCTCCCAGGGATGTTCTCCCTATGCCGTGTATACATCCTCCAAATAGAATGAAATGTGACAAATCCCAGGCACCATAATGAGGAATTTGTAATGTACCATCTGCTCTCTTGCTTGCGACAGAATTTTTAGCATTCTTTGGTTCTGTGCACACATAAAAGGCAGATGGTCTGATAAACAGATCTCTGGCTTTATATTATTGCTCAAGTACTACTAGAAAAGTTTCAATCTAATCTTGGCTATAGAGAAGGAATAATGAAAGATATCTACCTCTTCTTGGCAAAGAGGTAGGGACCACAGGGATAAAGTATGGCATACACTGTTAAATAATGTCACTATATCAGTTTTTTGTTTGTTTGCTTGTTTAACCGATTTTTTATTGCAAGAAATTCTAGATATAGAGAGATTTCAAAATAACTGGAAAACAAAAAGCATTGGTAATATTTACTTTTAAAAGAAAAATATTGATCACATTCTATGAGTTTGAAACATTTAAGAAAGAATACCCATTACCCTGATACACCTTGAGCTTTGAGACTCTCTTGTATTCCCTGGTAGGAGCAATAGAAAGAGACAAAACCAGTATCAGGCACAAAGAACATTCCCATGAACTGAGAGCATCATAGAATGGCTAAATGAAATGTTACAGCGCCTTCTTCCAGTAACTAAAATTCTAAGACATTCCCAAAGAAGCATCTACCAGCTGTTTGTCTCTCCCCATTTTGGCTCACATTCTCCCTAATCCAATCTGAGAGCTAGGTCTTTTCTCCAGATCAGTTCCCATTAGTAATCTGACTGGCTGAACACAATTGGGGGCTTGTTGCTATTCTGAATGTTTATTTCCTCTTAATGGCGGATAAATGAAGAGAAACACCCAGGTGTCAGTTCACTAGGTCTTGGCAGGGACTCAACTACAGGGCCTCAGGAAATCTTCCTGGCAATATCTATTCAAAACCATTAGGATAGAAATACTATCCCATGACCTGGAAACTGACAAAGGACGTCAAATTGTCAGAGGGAGCATTAGCTGGCATTTATAGCGCAGTCTACAGTTACCGTTAAATGATCTCTATTATTTGTCCTTTCCACAGAGAAAGACATGGAGCCAGGTAACCTCTGATAAAATAAGGAGTCACAGAAAGGCCTGGGACTACAACTGTTCTTTTTTTAAAAACTCTTCATCCCAAGTTAAGAATATTACTTCTTCAATAATTGGTACAGATAAAAATAATTATATTTGCCCGAGGCCAAATGGCACATGGGCTGGATCTCATTGTCCCTGATACCCTAACCTAATAGCTACTTTCGAGCATACAGAAGGCTATTATTTCAGGCTCCACTATTTCAAAATGTGTGATAATTCAATATGAATGGGCTGAAGTTAAATTTTGTACTGTTCAGGAAAAAAAGGGCTCCCTACACAAATTAATAATGTAAAGAAGGTTGCAGGGGGAATGTTTAACATACTCAAGAGAATAAACTTTGAGTGTATAACAGTAACCATTTATATATACAAATTAAAGTATTAATAATAAATAGATCTCATTTGTTCACTTCATACAAGTCTAGCAGGCATTTGATTTGGTAATGTGTTACTATACATAGTTGAAATTTCAAATACATATATACACGTATGTATGTCTTTGTATATATGTGTACTAAATGTTTATGTATATGTACACGTATGTATATATACATATCTATGTATACACACACACACACATATATATATGTATATATTCTTTAAGTCAGAATGGCCTTTCAATTGGTCCAAGTTAATTATTGACTGATATGTAAGATATTATCCATTCCATGTCTGTTGTCTATTTCAATTCCATTTAAAAATTCAGACAGAATTTATTGTCTTTAATATATGCCAGGTACTACATTAGACACTAAGGATACAAACATAAAATAATGCCTGCTTTCAAGGAGCTTATATTTTATTTATGTACCCAGTCAAGTAAATACAAATAATATATAATAGTAATAATAATTTAAATACAAAGGAAACTTGGTGAATTAGCAAAGGTTCTTTTAAGAGATGGAAACCACTAGGGATTCCAAAAGATACAGGGGAAAAGATAGAGTGTTCCATGCATAGGAGACACAGCCAGTGCAAGGACATGGAGGCAGACGTTGGAGTGCCAAATTTAGGGAACTGCAATAAGTCAGTTTGGCTGGAACATGTGACATATGAGCCACTTACTACCTAGTTGATCTTAGGGAAGTCATTAAAACTTTCTGGTTACAAAAACAAACAAACAAAAACAAAACAAAAAAACTTTCTGGTCCCCAGTTCATAATCTATAAAATGTTTCCACTCTAAAGTCCAATGCTTAGGGTACCACATAAATCTACAATGCTGAGGTCATTTTGTCCTATGAATTATGTGAGATCAGTCTGGAAAGATAGACCAGAGCCAGAAAGTGAAGGGATTTTGATGCCAAACAGAGCAATTCACTATTTTATCTTAGGGGCTACAAGAAACTACCAAAACTTCTTGAGTAAAGGAAAGACACAGTCAGAGATATATGCGTTAAGACTATCAATTTAGCAGTTGTGCAAAAGACAGATCGGAGAGGGGAGAAACTCAAGGCAAAGAGCCCAGTTGGGAGGCTGTTGTAATGGTACAAGCAGGAGGAAATGACAGGTAGTGTGATTTACATTGTGGCAATAATTTAAATCTATTGTAGCTTATGGAAATGCTTGTTTTGTTCCCTGAATTAAAAGTAAAATAAATTTTGAAAGAAAGAAAATTTAATTTAAAATAAATTTAGTTCTAAGAAAATACTCTTCTGCATATAAAAGCTATGACTGAGGAAGAGAAGACATCTCTGAGATTGGGTTCAAGGCTATTGACATTTTTTTGCAGCAATAATTTGGGAAAACTAAAAATGAAAGTAAATAGTGGGAGGACTTGGGCAACAGGGCAATGTCCCAGTGTCCCTAAAGCCCTGAATGGTGTAAAACTATTTCCTTATGTTGCTTTACATACAATCCAGCCTGAAGCAAGGTCTAAAATAGGTCATTTCTGTAGTTCCATGAAGCCATGGGAGTCTCAGCTTCTTCATTTACAATGCAAATGCAGGGATTCTCATAATTAGAGACCAGAACAGGTCTACTTTTAAGACTATGGCCCAGTCCTGTAAGGAACTGCAAATTTTCCAGGAGTTTATGATGAGACTCTGGTTCCCTCAGGCTAGAATTTCATGTAAGCCTCCTTTAATTGCCCTTCCATAATCAGAAAATAAGCAGATCTTCCCCTTTATTTTTCTGCCCTTCCATCCCTGCCTGGAGTGACAGGGCTACTTGAGCAGTATTTGCATTAAAGCCAATGTCCCAAGGGAAGCTTTTGCTTCTCTAGAACAAAATGGAGAAAAGAAGGCTAGCTTCTCAAATCCCCCTTGTCTCCTTACATCATCGTCATTATCACCATCATCATTTAACAACAGCAACTTACATTTATCTACAGCAGTGCTTTATAATTTGCAAAATGCTTTATATATATTAGCTCACAACATGTAGTAGGATCCTATATGATCCTTACAACAACTATCATTCAAGATAAGTGTCACACCTAATGTTAGGCCCATCTGAGACAGAGGTTTGCCCAGGGTCTCATGCATAATAAGTGCCTAAGACCTAGATTCTGTCTAGATCTTCCTGACTCCTTCCTAGTCCTATATCTATCACGTATACCACCAAGCTGCCTTATTTTAGCCGAATGTCATTAGTTATATCACACAGATCACCAATTCCTCCACTCCACCCCAAGCCCTTTCCTCAAAAGTTTTATCTGGTGCCCTGACGTCACACTGAGCCTATGAGACTGGGCTTTCTCCATTATCCTCTTTTCCTCTCCTCTCTGTTCTGGAATTCTGAGAGCCAATGCTAGAGAAACTACCCTTAACTGAACCTGGAGAGAGAGACAGAGGGACAAAGATGTATGTCCTAGAGCCCAGGAGTCACCACAAGATAAACTGAGAGGAGCCTGGAATTTGGCACGTAAGCAAACAGCCTGGGGAGAGGAGAGCCAAAGGGGCTGAGTAAGGGTATGAATAGTACCAGTTTTCTTCAACAGCTTTAGCTCAACAGGTTGGAAAGTGGATCTGGGGTCTGGGAACTGAATGGAGTTTCAAGGGCAGTAGATTACCCTTACCGCTCTGCCACCAGAGTCTTTTCCATCAGTCTAAGTGATAGAGGGGCCAGGGATGAGTAGCAGTGTTTGTAGTGACCTGGAAAAGCTCTCTCTCTCTGTTCTCTGCCTGATGCTACCCCATCCCCATTTCACTTACAGCCTCCTCTGAAGGCAGCAGGACACAGTCCCACAACACTTGGCTGGAGGAGCACCTAAATCACCCCATCTACAACACCAACATCAGACACTTTGGAGCAATCTGGCCTTATGGCTGGAATAAAGGGCAAGATTGGTGGGGGTGAGAGGAGAAAGTCAGAAGGCTGCTTGTGACCTCCTGCCTCTGGGAAGATTTTGTACTGAAGAGGAAAAAGCCCTGGAGGTATATGAACTAGAGAAACAGATGAGAAAATATTTAATGTCCCTCCTGAAAAGGACAGTATATTTCGTGCTTTTTAAAGTGTTCATTAAAACAGAGAAAAAAGTGAAGTTAACTAAATACTGTCTATTTATGTACTAATCAAAGCAGTCCAAGTAAAAAGCATTGCAATCTTTTAAGAAGGAAGTGAGGCAATTGGGGTTAAGTGACTTGCCCAGGGTCACACAGCTAGTAAGTGTCAAGTGTCTGAAGCCAGATTTGAACTCAGGTCCTCTTGAATCCAGGGCCAGTGCTCTATCCACTGTGCCACCTAACTGCCCCCATTTGGAGTTTTCTTGGCAAAGATCCTGGAGTGGCTTGCCATTTCCTGCTCCAGCTCATTTGATACATGCAGAAACTAATGCAAACGGGGTTAAGTAACTTACCCAGGGTCTCATAGCTAATAGGTATCAGAGGCCATATTTGAACTTCAGTCTTCTTGACTCTAGGCCCTTCCTCCATCCACTGAGCCACCTAGCTGCTCCTGACAGATGCAGCTGACATAAATATAGATGACTTTCAAGCCCCTTCCTTGGTCCAAGAGTTAGAAGAGGGGCTGGATGCATGCAGAGTTTTAGGAAGCCCCCTACCTCAGCCCTAAAGATTTCTGCAGCTGACTTATTGATCTTAGCTTAGCTCAGACCTCCAACATCACTGACTAGCCCCTGGGCTCAGGCACAATATAGAACTAAAAGCACAAGCCAAATGGGTCCCTGGGCAGCAGAGATACTGAATGATGTGAGACCTGGAAAATAGAAATGAAAACAAAGAATGGTTGGCTTACTAGGACTTACTTCCGGGCCCCTGGGAGATCATAGTAAGGCATGCACATTTACATAGCATATACATATTGCTTTCATTCAAATTCCCATCCCCAGTGGTGGGAATATTCATGGCTATAAGAGGGTGGTTAAGGGGGTCATAGGTACCGTTGACCTTTGCCACAGAACCTCTTTTTCTGAGCTACACCTCAAGTGGCCACTCCAGTCCTTTGTAATTGGATCCCTAACAAGGAAAAGGGGGCAAAAGGGTGCTAGGCAATTGGGAGAGGGCATTGCAAGGCTTATTTCTGCCCCCAAATCTAAAGCTCCAGGGCATGCACCTAATGTAGTACAGGCTTCTGGCCTTAAACATCTATGAAATATGCATGGCTTCAGTCTTGCCGACATTTCAGAGCTTTGTTTCCCAGAGTGCTAGAGTGCTAACACTTTTCGCCAACACTGCAATTTTTTAAAAATCAGGACAAAGGAGGCCTGCTGGCCAAAATTCACAATGCAGCTAAAGTACCAAAGGATGAGCTAGGAAAATAAACAGATTGTACCTTGGAATAATGTGTATCAAGTCCATCACTCAAGTATATACACAAAGAATAGTGCAAGCCAGAATATTGTTAGAAATTCGATGATGCACATAACTTAAAACACTTCTTTGGGAACTTCGGAACAGAATATCCCTGATATACATGAAGAACAATGGGAAGTAGCAGCTAGAGTGCTAGAGCTGGATTCAGAAAGACCCACTGGGTGCAAAAGTCATTTCAGACATTAACTGTGTAAACTTTGGTAGGTCCTCACTCTGTTCTTCAATTTCCTCATCTATAAAATGAAGGGATTAGACTAAGATGAGCCCCAAAATCCCTTCTCACTCTATGATCTTATAAAACTGGGATACAAATTCTGCCCCTGACACTTGCCAGCTGTGAACCCATGAGCAAGTCACTTCATTGTCTAAGATTTATCCATTAAACCATAGAAATTCTGTGCTCTGCCTCAGTGAATGGAGTTCCATATCACCTATAATGTAGCATCTCTCTGTTTCAGACCAACCTTTTCATAGCAAAAATCTAAATCACATCAAAATGCAGAATTAATAATCTACAGAGAAACAGAAATAGAGTGCCTATTTACATAATTTATTATAAACAAATTAATAAAAATGATCATAAAGGCATAAATGAAAGCTTGTCCTTGTGCTCTGTTATTTCAGAAAAGTTAAATCGGACTTCTATTGCTACAATTTCATTTCTTTGAAGTTTGTTCCCAATCATAATCTCCAGAGTAAGTGAAATCTTCTCTTTCTTCAAGTTCCTAACTACACCCATGTTTGCCCTCCAACTTCATTGAGGTTGTTAAGGCCATCAAAGGGGAACTTCCTCAACTCCATTCTCAAAACTTCTCAATTATTATTGCCATTCTCTCCTTCCCTCTGGTTTCAGAGAAACATACCCAACTCCTTGATAAAGGTAATCCTTCTACACACACACTTCATCTTGTCCTCTTGTACCTCAAACAGGACTCTGGTCTACCAACCATCCCCTCTATCTCATATACTCATAACCCCAGTATAAAGAATTATATTCCTCCAATCCCACCCTTCCCATTGAAGCCTCCTGAACTTGCCCTAAAATATGCTCAGGTTTTCCATAATCCTCTCCCTTGTCTTTTTACCCCTTGCAGATCCCCTTCCATCCATCTTCTTTTTTTCTTTTCTTTTTTTTTTTTTTGTGGGGCAATGAGGGTTAAGTGACTTGCTCAATGTCACACAGCTAGTAAGTGTCTAAGGTCAGATTTGAACTTGAGTCCTCCTAAATCCAGGGCCAGTGCTTTATCCACTGTACCACCTAATTGCCCCGCCCCCCAATCTTCTTTCTTTTCCTGTCAAATGATGCCTCCACTAGCACCTCATCACTTCTCCTCTCATTCCCTTGCAATATGGCTTCTGGAGCAGATGTCTCCAGCTTTACCAATGGTTTCATAGTTGCTTTATCAAATAACTTTTTCCTCAGTCACTGACTTCCCTTAACTACTCTACACATATCCGTTGACACTGGTGACTACCTCTACTTTTGGATTTTCAGTCCTTCCTTTCCTCTGGAGATATCAGTCACATTCTCCTTGTTCTCATCTTCCTTAGCCTTCATTGACTCACCATCCTCTTCCTGATGGTAATGGATATTCTGTAAGTTTGTAGCTTCCCATCTATCCCCCCCACCTCTCTTTGCTTCCTTCTCAACACTTTATGACAAGCCATCCAAACTAGTGTAATAGTTTCAGTTATCACCTCTATGTAGATGATGCCCAAGTCTAGGTATGCCCATTTCACACTTCTGCTCAGAAAGTTCCAGCAGCAACATCTTGCCTGTAGGACAAAAAAACCTTTCTGTTTGGCTTTTAAAGCCCTTCACAGTCAGGCTCCAGTCTGCATTCCCTTGCTTACTGCACAATACTATTCCCTATTAACTCAGTGTTCTAGTCAAACTGGACTGTTTGCTATTTCTGGTACATAATAGGCTATTTCTTGTGTCTGTGACTTTCTAAAGGCATCTCCCCCATTTCTGAAATGAATCCTCCTCAGAAAAACCCTAGATTCCTTCAAAGCTCAGTTCAAGTGCTAACTCCTACAGGAAACTTACCCTTATATCCATCCTACTCCCCACCCCAGATATGAAGCACTTAATAAATATTTTCTTATTCATTCACCCCTTCTATATGTTCTGCATCTTCTTGTTTCCCTGCCTTAACTGATAGTGTTTTTATTCGTGAAATAGGGGTGGGCTTCTCTTTCTCCCCCATCTGTTTAACATTTCCATCCTTTAAGTCCAATTCTTTTTCAAAAGAAATGTTCTCTTTTTCAATTAATGAGCATTTATTTTCTCTCCCTCCACTTGAACTTCACCCCACTGAGAAAGAAACAAAGAAAAGAAAAACCATTATATGCAGAGTCAAGTAAAAACAAATTCCCATGTTGGCCATTTTCAACAATGCCCTTTTGTGGGAGCAAAAACTAAATGGTGCCCATCAATTGTGAAATGGCTGAACAAATTATAGCATATGAATGTAATAGAATGCTATTGTGCCATAAAAATTATAAAATGGACAGTTTCAGAGAAACCTGGAAAGATTTTATGAGCCAATGCTATGAGTGAAGTAAGTAGAACTAAAAAAGAACAATTCGTACAAAAATACCAATATCATAAAGTCCAACTCTTTTTTTTAAATTTGTGGGGCAATGAGGGTTAAGCGACTTGCCCAGGGTCACACAGCCAGCAAGTGTCAAGTGTCTGAGGTCGGATTTGAACTCAGGTCCTCCTGAATCCAGGGCCGATGCTCTATCCATTGCACCACCTAGCTGCCCCATAAAGTCCAACTCTTAATTCCTGGGTCTTCCCTCCTACTATTTTAGTAACACTGCTCCTGCCCCATATTAATTCATTTATACCTCTTTTATGCCTTTGCTATATACTATTTTGCATTATGGTCATTTGTGTTTGTGCCACATTTCTTAGTGGACTTGACTCTAATTTCCATGACAGCAATAACTGTCTTAACTAAATTTACCCACAATGCTCAGCACAGTGTTTTAGAAAGAAAGAAGGGGGGAAAGGAAGAAGAGAGAGAGAAGGTGCTTCACAAGTGTTTGTTGAATGAAACTGAATTAACTTGCCAAGTTCTATTTCATGCCTGCTTTCAGATTGCCTTTTTCAGCCATGCATGTAAATTCTCTCGTGTGGGATACACGCGAATCAAAACTGGATCTCGTATACAAGTTGAGCCCCAAAGTGAAACTAAGGCCAGCAAACATTCTGCATGGCGGTACATGTGATGGCAGCTTGCAGAATAAGATTATCCACAGCCTCCAATTTCTTCACATCAGCTCATTTGTGCAGTTCTGCCTCAAGCAACGCATTCTGAATCAGAATTCAGCTTAATGAATTTTTCCACCCAGGTATTTGGCTACTTGAAATCTGTTATTTCTATTTCCAATTGACTGTTCCTCAACAGTCATTACAGAGACAAATTGTCAACAGGCACTATGGAAACGAATCTTCAACTTAAACAGAACATTACATTGGCTACAGTCGGCAAAATGAGACTTGGACAATATCAGCAGCTCAAATTTTCTCCTTTGGCACTCGCAGCCAGGAGTGGGTTCAGCTATTCCCGCACAAATGACTCCCCAAACTGTGTGTCTAGCCCTTATGACTTTCTTGAGCTCTAGTACCATTTTCTAACTTCCAAATTTCCAATGGGATACCTTGTCATCATCTTAAATTCAGTACATCTAAAACTAATCATCTTTCTTCCCATTCCAGCTCTGGGACTTAACTATTTCTGACAATGGCCTATTTCTCCAGCACTCAGGTTCAAAACCCAGAACCAAAGTTGACCGCTCTCTCCCTTACATCACCTCTCCCCCCATCAACATAGAGCCAGTTACCAAGTTGAGTCTTCCTTCAAAATGTTTTTCACACTTATCCTTCTTTTCAATCACCAGTGTCACCACCCTACTTCAGATTCGCATCTTGTATCTAGACTGCTGCTATTCAGCCTAAGTGGCCTCCTTGCCTCCACTTTCACCTCCTTCAAATCCATCTGATATATAACTACCAAACTGATATCCTTAAAATACGTGGAGTTTTAGTCAATTGATAAACATTTATTAAGCATATATTATGTGCCAGGAACTGCTAAGAATTGAGGATATAAATACAAAAAAAGAAAGGCAAGTCCTTGCCCTCAAGGAACTTACAATCTAATAGGGGAAAATACACAAAAGGAAACTGAAAATGAGGGATGGGAAGATATCTGGTTCAGGAGCATGATGGAGAAGTCCAAAAGAGTACAGTCAGGGAGGAAAAGAAGAAATGACTGGCCTGGGTCTCCTCCATAAATGAAGATTTTGGAGTTCGTGATTCTACTCTCCAAATCAGAGGAACTGAAGTTACTGTCAAAACCCATTTAAAACTGTCAATATATCACCCATGCCTACAAAATAAAGTCCAACTTCCTTATCTTGGCATTCAAGATCTTCCAACAGTATAAACTCTCCTTATATCTCCAATCAACTTTCCTACAATAGGCAGTATGAAATAGTGGAAAATATAGTCAATTATAAGTAAACTAAACTAAAAATAAACTAAAATTAAAAACAAAAATTTATGTGTCACTTGATATATGTATGAAGTCTATTCTTATTGTTCAGTCATTTCAGTCCTGTCTGACTCTTTGGAAACCCATTTGGGGTTTTCTTGGCAAAGGTAAGGGAACGGTTTGCCATTTTCTTCTCCAGCTCATTTTACAAATGAGGAAACTGAGGCAAACAGGGTTATGTGACTTGCCCCAGATCACACAGGGTCTACTATTATTAATCTCTTAGTGCACATGTCTTATCTCTGATCATCCTCAATTAGACTGTCAACAACTTGAGGTCAGGAATTGGTTCATATACCTAGCCTGCTACTTTACAGAGAGTGCAAAGGAAATTGGTGAGAAAAAAGATCAATGAAGATCAGGAAATTATATGACAATACTCAAACCAAAGCAAGACTATTATATGGACTTCTTATATTCTGTATATATTTTATAAGTACTTGTTATTCCCCTATTAGACTATAAGTTCTTTTCAAGTCAGGCTTGTTTCATTATTTGTTATTTATATCCCCAGTTACCAGTATAGTGCCTGGCACATAGTTGTTGTTGTTATTGTTTGTCCTTCACTCTCGAAGAGGACCAATGACATCAGGAGGGTGATGTCTTTACTTGCAAGTGAATTAGATTTAAGTGAAGCAGAGCTGTGCAAAGTTATCAGTTGGCCTCACTCTTTCCTCCATGGTCATCTTAGTCCCATGGCAAGACATAGATCAGGACAACTGGAGATGACCCCAGATGCAATGGGACACCTTGGCCTTTTAAAGCAAAGGTCTCTCCCAGGTCTCAGTTTGTCTGAGGCATCTTCCACATTCAGTGATTTAAAGCTATGAGGCAAAAGATGGTCTACTTTGCCTAATCAAAAAAAAAAAATCAAACTGGGAGGGAAAGACCCTCAGGGTTTATAGCCAGAACAGAAACAATTGCTATTTACACTAACAATACACAGTAGGCACTTAATAAATACTTGTAGATTGATTGTGAAGCCAAAAAACTTAATTGATAAGCCTTTTCTATCCCTGATACCTTTCAATGAACTTCTACCCTTCCCTCAAATTTTCCTACAGCATTTTGTTTGGATTTTTTTTTCCTTTGCCACCATTATACCCTACCTTGCATTACATTTAAAACTATATAAAATCCTTGCAGTATACAACAAATTCCTTGGGGGGCATGATCTGTATGATTTTGTACCTCTATATCCAACTCCTATCACACAAGAGTTATTTGATATATTTCTTTAAATATTAATTGAAATTCACCAGACTGTTTATCTCAATACCATTACTGAAAAATGGCAAATTTAAACTCAAATCCAAACACTGCCCACTCTAGATATTTCTGTCTCAGACACTTCCTATCCATGTGACTCTGAGCAAGTAAGTCACTTAACTTCTGTCTGCTTCTGTTTCCTCACCAGAAAAATGAGCATCATAATAAAACCTACCTCCCAAAGTTATTGTAAGGATCAAATAAGATAACATCTGTAAAATGCTTAGCACAGTGCTTGGCGCATAGTAGGTGCTAAATAAATAGTAATTCACTTCCCTTCCATCTATAGATCGAGTTATATTTCTGTGCTCTTGTAACTTAAGCTAAAATTCATCTAAATGACCAGTAATATAAGATCAAATGTATACAACCAGTGACAGTCTGAAATATCAGTCTGTCTCATACTTTTTATATGCCAAACTGATCTAATCTTATTTATTCTGGAAGCAAAATGAGATGACAACTGTGCTTCAAGATAAGCAGAAATGCTCTTGGGCATGAGTGGAGGAAGATGCTGTGAATGCTCCTTTATGATCACACAGAAATTGGTGATGATTAAGGTCCTGGGCAGGAATCCAAGCGGCAAAATGATGGTAACCAAGTCTATTATCTATGTACCCAAGTTCACTGCCACAATCAGTAAGCACAAGCACCTCTTGAAGGACAACACAAGATCAATCCACAAGTGAGTGGTTCAATAATAAAGACAAGCAAAGGGACAGTGAGGTATGATGGAAAGAGTCAGTAGACCTGGATTCGGGAAGATTTCCGCTTGATAGGGGGAATCATTTCTTAAAAATTAAAGCTGTTCACAAGCAAGAGGTGCTGAGGGAATAGGAAGGTCCCCTCAGCTACAAGACTTCCATACAGTAGGACTGAAAAGACATTCCCACTCAGGCACAGATTGGATCACACAACCTCTGAGGTCTGTTGTGACATTGAGAGTTGATGATTCCATAACTTATGAAAGTACCAGTATCCTCATTTATCAAAACACTGTTTTGAACTAAATGATCTCTAGGGTCCTCTGGCAATCTATGACTCTAGAAAATTCCTCAACTGGATGGCAGCTGCACAGAGAAACAGGATCGCCTGAATAGACTACTTATAAAAATCAACTTTGTTTTGAGGATACTTTCTGTCTCTCGCTGAAGTTTTCACTCATAATGCTGAAAACATTTCTTCATACACAGTATTGCTAAAAATATATTGTACAGGCTGATAAGATCACATAAATCAAATGTTGCCTCCAAAGCAAACCAATAAGAAATAGCGAGACAGAAAGTTTGCTATTTGTTCCTTATCATTGGGCTGGGCTATTTTCACAGTCCCGATTTGCTATTTTTGCTGATAGTTCATTTTCTGGAAGATTTTGTCCTTGCAGAACTCATCATCTATCATAGGATTTAGACCTGGAGAAATCATTCACTCATTTTTACCAGTATATTACTGACAAATAATCCCCAGAGATGAAGGGGAAAGGGAATAAGCATTTATATAGAACCTACTGTATGCTGCCTATTATGTGGCACCTACTGTGCTAAGCATATTTTACAAATATTATCTCACTTGATCCTCTCTTCGCAACAACCTTGTTATATAGGTGCTACTATTACCCCCATTTTACAGATGAGGAAACTGCGGGGAAACAGAAATAAGTAACTTGTCCAATATCACACAGCTAGGCAGTATCTGAGGTGAAATTGAATTCTGGTCTTCCTGACTCCTGGTACATGACTCTGTACATTATGGTGCCTCCTAGTGGCCTAGAGAAGTAAAAGGCTTCTCTTTACAAACAAAGCTATTTGGGGGCAGTTAAGTGACGCAGTGGATAAAGCACCAGCCCTGGATTCAGGAGGACCTGAGTTCAAATCCAGCCTCAGACACTTGACACTTATTAGCTGTGTGACCTTGGGCAAGTCACAGCCCTCATTGCCCCCACACACACACACACACACAAAACAAACAAAAACACCAAATAAGGCTATTTGAGTCTATCTACTTGAGTTGCCTCTTTCAGTGGTTATTTGTTTGTTTGTTTACCACCCATTAGGCAATTTTGTCCAATGTGGATTTTTTTTTTTGCTGTGATTCCTGAGGCATTTTTTCTCTGTGTGTCTGAGGCTATTTCTGCTGGGAAAAAAAATGTGACATGTTTTCTCACAAAATGCCATTCTAAATTTGACTTTTGTGTTCTCAGTCTTTAACCATGCATTAAAAACTGTAGAAACCCCAATCCATCAACGCACATAAAAAGGCTGTCGACTCATCATGAATGAATGGTTGAAAATCTACCTTTGCCATCTTTACTATGGAGGGGGGAAGCCACAAAGTTCACCTTTAGTTATGATGATATAAAGATTTCTTGACCAATTAAATAAACAAGGGGAATGCAAATAACCCAAATGAATAAAAAGGATGAGCTGATGCTCAAATGAAGATAAAAGTAAAACAGGGGAAAAAATGAGAGAATACTTGTAAAGTACTTTGCAAACCTTAAAGCAAAGCCTATATAAATGTTAGCTATTATTAGGATTAGGAACAGGATAACCTTAGAGTCTGGAATCAATGAGCAATCATTTATTAATTGCCTACTATTAGCCAGCATTTTTCTAGAATCTGAGAATATTTCACCTTCTAGAAGTTTGCATTCTACTGGAGGGAAGAAGAGAAGGATAGCACACATTGACAGATAAGTAATAAAAGAAAAATACAGAATAAATGCAGAGTGATTTGGGAGAACACAAAACATGAAGAGTTGGGAAAGGCCTCTTAAAGGAGATGACTGGGGTAGCTAGATGGCGCAGTGGTTAAAGCGCTGGCCCTGGATTCAGGAGTACTTGAGTTCAAATCCAGCCTCAGACACTTGATACTTACTAGCTGTGTGACCCTGGGCAAGTCACTTAACCCCCATTGCCCCACAAAAAAAAAAAAAAAAAAAAAGGAGATGACCTTTGCCCTGAATCTAGAAGGGGTCAGGAATGTAAAAGACTGGTCTATTTGAGTGCTGGTCTCCTGAACTGAAGCCAGATTATGCAAAGGCAGAAGATGAGGTGTCATGAGCAGAAAAGAGCAATTAGACAAATGGAGCTGGAACACAGAATAGCTGGTTGAAGTGTAAATCAGGAAAGATCAGATGGAGCCACACTATTAAAGCACATTAAACACTAAAGAGAGAAGTTTTTTATTTTATCCTAGAAGCAATTATAATGAGGCACTGAAGCTTCTTGATTTTAGTAATGACAAAGTCGAACCTGAATTCAAAACAGTTCACGAAGACCTGAGTTTAATTTCTGTCTCTTACACATACTGGCTTGCAGAACCACGGACAATTCATGCGCAAGTCATCACTCTGTCACATCTTGTCCTCTTTGAAAACTAAGGACGAACAACAATAACAATCTTTCAGTGGCCCAGAGAATTCTCTAAGACTACAAGTTGGAGATAAGTTGTCATTCTACATTGGAGAAGTAGATTAGAAAACTTACATATAGGAAATTATAGTTCTGGGTCAAAAAAAATTCCACGTTTGGGAAACTTCACAGTTTAACAGAACTGGTGCTTGGAGTGATTCATTCATTCATTCATTCAACCAATCAATAAAAGGTATTTATTAAGTGCCTACTGAGCACCAGGAAATTACAAGTACAGAGAATGAAACAATCTACTCTCATATATTCTGATGGAGAAAACAACTCTCTCTATATATCTAAACACATAAAAAGATAAGTATATATAAATATATAACTTTATATATAAATGTAAATATTTATATATGTAGATGTTTGTATATAATTATATAAGCATACTTTATCTGTAAATAAATGTAACACATATATGCATATAGTTTACAAATACATATGTATATTTATACACACAAAGTATTTAAATACAAGCTCATTTAGGAGGGAAGATACAAGCAATTAGAGGAATCAGGAAAGGTTTCATGTAGAAGATTGTGTCTGAGCTATATATTAAAGGAAGACAGAGATTCTTTGACTAAATTTCAGGCATGGGCTATAACCAGTGGCAAAACAAAGAGATGAGAGATGGCACTTTGTGTTGGACAAACAGGATCAAAACATCCAGGACAGAGAGTAATGTCCAGTAAGGCTAGAAACGTAATTAGGGCTAGGTTATTTAGGGCTTTACTGCCTGATTTTCTAGGGGATCTGAAAGCAGAATTGATGAAGTCTTCATTCTGCCAACTTTTTCTGAGTATTATTCAGCCTTCTGGGTCCAAAAAGAAGAGTTTGTTTATATTTTATTCAGAGGCAATAAGAAGCCATTGGAGTTGGGTGAGTAGGGGAGTCATGTACCTAAGGAAAACTACCTGTATAAAACAGACTGGAGAGGTGAGAAATGAGGGAGGGAGACTAACTGGGAGGCTGTTTTGATAATTCAGGTGAGAGGTAACAAAGCCCTGAACTATGGTGGTAGTTAAGTGAATGGAGATAATCATTGAGCTGCAAGGAAATAAGATAAGAACTTGAATTCAGCTCTAGGACTTCTGTGTAAACTTAAAAAATGCCAGTACTCACTATGGAAACTTAAATAACTCTGGGACTTAGACACTGTGTAACCTTAACTTCTCCAGACTTGGGGGTCTTCATTGATGAAATTAAGGTAATACTAGAATTACTGCAAAGATCAAATGAGAGAAAATGTACATGAAGTACTTTCCCTACTCCTCAGTGTCTCCTTTTCTACCATTTCTAATCAGCATTTCTCTTCTTTAGATGTTTGCCTTCCCAGATCCTCCATTTGATAAAAATCCTGGTCAGCTAATTCAGCTGCAAGGAACAAAGCTTTGGGTTGGTTGTTTTGGTTTTTTTTTCTCCCTATTCTGGTCTTTCACCAACTGCCTGCTTTTCCAGGGGATCTGAAAGTGAAATTGATGGAGTCTTCATTCTGCCAACTTTTTTAGAGTATTAACTTTAGCCTTCTGGGTCCAATTATTATAAGAGAAAACTGGACTCAGTCTGAAGTTCTTATAAAGTGTATTCTTACACTCTAAATACATTGTCAAACCACCTTGGGGCTTTTGGTTACAGATGCCAAGGAGGCCTGCCAACACTCTGGTCATCGGAGTAGGAAAAGATTCCATATACTCATCTCCTGCCAAGTCCTACTGCCTTGTGGCTTTCTCAAAGGGAATCAAAATGTGTAGGTCTTCTCCAGCCATAAATAGGAAGGTATTTGATAGGAGGTCACTTTCACCTTGACCTTTCTTCAGAGCTGTTCAGACATTTTTTCCTATCTCTCCAGTGTTCATCTGCATTTAAAATTTTTATTCTGGGGCCAAGGTCTTTGTACTCTTTTGGTCAATATCTCTTACATCTGTTCACTCTCCTACAGGTATTATTCCTTGGTTCAGGTTCATGATGAAAACTGCTCAAAGCTGAACACTAGTTTCATATCACTCAAGTTTAAATGCAACTTTGAGCATATTTGAATCCATTCTTCTTTTCACATAAGGTAATACTGCTTTCACTTGTTTTCTACTTAAATTGTCACAAAGGTTAAGAAAGAAAGTAGTAACTAGGTAGTGCAAGGGATAGAGCATTGGGATTGGAGACAGGAGGACCTGAGTTCAAATATTACCTCAGATATTTACTACCTGCATGACCCTGGGGAAATTACTTAACCCATATTGCCTGAAAAAATAAGGGGGGGGATGAACCATTCAAAGATCTAGGTTCAAGTCTAGCTCTTGTTGGTTTTGAATTTTAAAAGTCCCTTTCCTCATTACCAGAAGTAAATTAAATAGCCCTACTTCTGCTTCTGCTTGGGACAAAATAGGATAATTGCCCCATCACTTGGTTGGCTAAACTTGCTTATGCTGTCAAAATTAGAGTAAAAAACAAAAACCACCTCCAGGTTAAAACTGTCAGTCTCACATCTGCCTCCTCAGCAGTACTGCTTTCTAATGATTTCCCTTGATCCACAGCCATCTAGCACCCACAGAACAAAATAAAGTACATCACTCAATTTTGCTACCACCTTGGGAATACTGGGCTATAAATCATATACTGAAAAATATTGTCAGTATAGTTTCATATTATGTGAATTGCACAGCACCTGTGATTTCATCATAAGTGTGGAATGTCCAGTGTGACATCTTCATCCAGTGAAACAGATCCAGTAAGTCCTAGGGAGCTGTGGAGGGTCAGCAGAGTTTCAGTGACTTGCTTAAAGTAATAAGTGTAGGGGGGTGAATTTTAAACCAGGTATTCCTGGATTACTAAACCAGCCAGCTCATATTACTCTTAGCAATAAACAATCTAACAGAGGTACCATTTGGCATTCATTCATATTTTAATTCATTCAATTCCTGGGTTTCTTCCAGTCCTGTAAGTCTTTTTGTCAAACTTTTCCCAGGTTTCATCATGCCAGGATCTCTACCTTGATGCTTCTAAACACTAGTAAAGATCATGGTATCCAAAAGTTGTTGTTGAGAGATTTGGAATTTTCATTAAGAATGTCAGAAAACCAGAGACTTCTGAGGAGAGAGACAGCCTGGTGAACTAGAAAGTGTCCTGAATTTACAGTTATGGGACCTGAATTAAAATCCCAGATCTCCTGCTTGTCAAGTATGAGCACGGACAAATCATTTCATTTCTCTGAGTATCAACTTCCCCACTTATGAAATGAGAGTAGACTACATAACCGCTAAGACTCCTTCCAGCTATATAACTACACACACAAAAAAAGTGGTCAAAAAGAAATTTTCCATTTTATGTCAAAATCTGATGAACATTTATGCCACAGCATGATGAGTGGGCATGGAGCTTGAATACCTTAATTTAAGCTACCATCTTGGCAGAATGAATAGAGAGGGGGCCAACCTGGGAGTTTAGAAAATCTAACTTCATTCCTACCTTTAACACACCCAGGCAAACCATTTAGCCTCATAATAGCTCAGTCAGGTCTCTAAAACTATCAGCTGCAGAATAATTGCTAATCTGTATTGGGAGAGGGAGTTACCTTACTAGGTATTTCTGAAACCAATGAAATAAAATCTGGACAGAAAAAAGCCTGGCAACTCTTAAGGCAGGAACAAGGTATTAGCCAGTGTGGTGTGGAATATCCCCACAACGTCTTGTGCTTAGAGTTGTCAAGAAGCAGGACTAGTTAAGCCTTCCATTTGTACCAACTTGCTTTCCTGACATATCCTAGCCTTACTTCCAGACAGCAGGCTCCTTACAAATGCTACTTTGGGACTTCATAAAGCCTGTCTCCTCCTCCTCCTTGCCTCATGTGCTGTGCTCATAACAGATTTGTTTACCTCAATAATAGGAGCTTCAGGCTTGATTCCAATGGTGTGATGCATTCTAACAAAGTTGATGTTAGATCTCACTTAATTCCTGCTGTATAAAGAGGTCTCTTCAGAGCTCAAGATCTTTGAATTCTAATACCACCCCTTGGTCCAGGAGGGTTCCTCTGCAGACTACTTGTATTTGGAACAACTGAACCTTGAACTAAAGCTTTAAGTAGTCTTCAAGTTCTTTGGCTCTCTATATAGCCTGTGTTTTTACTGAGTGGGTCCTAATAACTTTGAGTAAAGAGTCATGGGATTAGAAGGCCTTGCTTCAAAACTGCTCCTAGTAGACAGCATCATAGACGGACAGATGTACATATAAAGGGATTAGGATGAAGATGCACCAAAAGAACAATGCATGTTGTTGTTGTTCAGTCATTTCAGTAGTGTCCAACTCTTCACGACCTCATTTGGGGTTTACTTGGCAGAGATACTGGAGTGGTTTGCCATTTTGTTCTCCAGCTCATTTTACAGATGAGGAAACTGAGGCAAACAGAATTAAGCGACTTGCCCAGGGTCATGAAAATAGTATGTGTATGAGGCCAGATTTGAACTCAGGTCTCCCCGAGTCCAGGCAAGGTGTTCTATCCTCTGCATCCCAGTACTGCTTTCTAATGATTTCCCTTGATCCTAGGTATCCACCTAGCTGCTGAAATAATATAAATGAAAACATCATTAAAGGCAATAAAATCCAGAGTAAATACAGTGGGAAAATGTTGATTCCAGATAATGTTAAGGTCTATTTTCTTCCTTTCTGTTAAGAAATAGTAAATGACAGGCATGAGAAGCAGCCTACTATAATGTACAGCTAACCTGGTTGTCACAAAGATCTACAATCAAGTCCCAACTCTGACACATCCTGGCTGTGTGACTAAGGACAAATCATTTCACAATGCAATGTACTTGATAGCTCTCTAAGATCCTAAGATGTAGAACAGGTGTCAATCTGCCTTGGTAACATTTGCTCATGAGGAGTTCCTTATATGGTAGATAGGTGGCACAGTGTATAGAACATCAAGCCAGAAGTCAGGAAGACCTGACCTCAAATCCAGCCATAGAGGCTTGTCAGAAGTATGAGGACAAGTCACTTAACTTTTGTTTGTCTCAGTGTCCTCTTCTATAAAATGGATCCCCATTATCCAATATTTATTATTATCCAATAATAGCACCTCCCTCCCAGGGTTGTTGGGAGGATCAAATGAGAATATAATTGTAAATCACATAACCCAATGACTAGCACCTAATAAGTTATATATAAATATTAGCTATTGTTATTACTCTCATTATATCAGTGGAAAAATTTTGAGTGGTTCAAAAATAAAATGCAAGATTGCATCAGGACATAAGAAATGGTAAACTACATGAGTATTAGCATAGACCACATTGATTGTTTTCAACTATGAAAGCAGACATTTTTGTCAAACCACTGAAAGGTCATTACATATTGTAAGCCAGCTAGGATAACCTAGAGGGAAATCTGTTGCACTTGGTCATTTATAGTTATCATAATTATATGCTGTAATGATTTCAATAATGCAGTTTATAAAAACTTTTCTTCAATGATACATCTTTATCTTGTTATATAAATAACTTTCTAATTTTAAAACCCTTTAATATAGTGATTATAACTGACAGTATATGTAATTTTCTTTCAATCAATAAGCATTTATCAAGCACTTGCTTTATATATGGCACTGTGCACTGCACATTAAGTGTGCAAAGAAAAAAAGCCATGCAATCTGTGTTCTTAAGCTTGCAGTATACAAATAGAGACAAACATGAACCTTTTAGTTAGAGAGAGGGTAATTTATTTGGAGGAGATAGGAGACATTAGCAGCTGAAGTGAACAGGAAAGGCCTCATGCAGAAGGTGGAACTCAAGGTCCCCTAGGCATTCTAGGAAGCAAAGATGAGGAAGGAGCACATTCCTAGCATGGGAGCAGCCACTGCAAAGGACGAGATGAAAGACGGAGTGTTATATCTGAGGACCAAGGTCAGTCTGGCTAGACCGCAGGCCACAAGAAGGGAGGTAATGCGTAATTAGGCTGAGAAGGTAAGTTTGGGCCATTGTGGTAAGTCTAGAGATGCTACAATGATGGGCCAGATCTAATAAGATGAAATTTAATAGAGGAAATTGGAAAAGCTTACACTTGGGTTTTAAAAAAAATCAAAAGTACAAGGATAGGATGAGGAAGATATGGCTAGACAAGAATTCTTATGTAAAAATGGCCTGAGGGTTTCAGTGTACTGCAACATAAGATAAAAGAATGACCAAAAAAGAATGCAATTTTAGAATAATAATAGAGATTGGATGTCCTGAATGAAGGAGGTGATAGATCTGCTATCTGCTATAGACACCACATTTTAGGAAGGACAATGATATCCTAGTGGGAAACTAGAGGAGGTTGAATAAGATGGTGGGTGAAAGGATTTAAAGCAATTGGATCCGAGGATCAGTTGAAAGAACTGGGTATGTGGAGACCAGAGAAGAAATGACCTGCAAGATGAACATGATAGTTGTCATTCATTATTTATATAGTAGGATTGAGATGCATTTTTCTTGGTCTCAGAGGCCAGAGCTAGGAGCATTGGGTATCAGCCACAAAGAGGTAGATTTCGTTTCAATATGGAAAAAATCCACAATAGCTGGAATGGCCCAAATGTGGAATGGGCTTCCTCGGGGGATAGTGAGCTCCATACCACTGGAAGTCTTCTAGTTAGGCTGGATGGCTGCTTGTGAATATTATAGAAAGGGATTCGTACTTAATTACAGATGATATGAGAGAACTTCTGAAATTCTTTCCAACTTTATTCTGACATCTATGACTTTACAGCATTGATTCTTTTTTTTTTCTTTTTTTTTTTTTTTTGCGGGGCAATGGGGGTTAAGTGACTTGCCCAGGGTCACACAGCTAGTAAGTGTAAAGTGTCTGAGGCCAGATTTGAACTCAGGTACTCCTGAATCCAGGGCCAGTGCTTTATCCACTGTGCCACCTAGCCGCCCCCTTACAGCATTGATTCTTAACCATGGGATCTGATTTTTTTGTTTGTTTGGTTTTTGGTTTTTGGTTTTTGTTTTTGCGGGGCAATGGGGGTTAAGTGATTTGCCCAGGGTCACACAGCTAGTAAGTGTCAAGTGTCTGAGGCCAGATTTGAACTCAGGTACTCCTGAATCCAGGGCCGGTGCTTAATCCTCTGCACCACCTAGCCGCCCCCATGGGGTCTGATTTTAAGGAATCTGGGAACTTGGATGGGAGAAAAAAATACATCATTATTTTTCATTATCCTTTAACTAAAATTTAGCATTTCCTCCAATTATGAATGTGGACAACAGATCACTATTCTGATGGGTCCATAAATCTGTCAAGGGAGTCCATGGCACAAAAAAGAGGGGTTGAGAACCCCCACTTAAAAACTTGCGATTTTTTTTTATTCCTAACAATAAGATGGATATACTTGTCATTTTAAGCATTAATTCTGCTCCATAAATGTTTTTAGTCTTGAATTATGAACAACGGGTACCTCAATGCCATCTGATATTTTGGCTCTAAGCAGAATTCCAGCATAGGAAGCTGCAGCACTGTTTTTATAAAAATGTTTTATGTTCATCTTAATGCACTATTCAAAAAATGCTTAGCATTCTGGAAAGCGCATGCTGCTGAGTCTAAGGTCAGAAAATTCTCCTTTTCAAATAAATGATGAAGTAGCTTAGAATGGTTGCCTTTTCTGGGAGAAAACTATGATAAAAATTGAGTAGTACCTAAAAGGCCTGAAGCTCTTGCTTTGTCTAAATAATGCAAATATAAGCCACTAGAAATTCCAAATTCCCAGTTCTTTCACTCTTTGTCTCTTTGTCTCTCTGTCTCTCTCTCTGTCTCTCTGTCTCTCTCTGTCTCTCTGTCTCTCTCTGTCTCTCTCTCTGTCACTCAGACTCATGATCAATCAAAACCACATAGAATTTCCTGAAGTCTTTCCATAAGTTCAATTTTAGTTGATATCATAACTGGGAAACCACTAAAACAAGGTGCCTGCCATTCCACACGTACATTCCTAATGGGAAATCTACTAAAACATGGAATCTATAAAGCACAGAGTAATTTTAAACAATTGCCTTGGGAAGGCCCTTCACTGTGGCTGGGCCTCCACAATTAAAGGGTATCATTAGGGGCAGCTAGGTGGCACAGTGGATAGAGCACCAGTCCTGGAGTCAGGAAGACCTGAGTTCAAATCTGACTTCAGACACTTAACACTTACTAGCTGTGTGACCCTGAGCAAGTCACTTAACCCCAACTGCCTCACCAAAAAATAAAATAAAATAAAGGGTATCACTGATCTTCAGTAATTGATGAGTTTGGACAAAGTCAAATAAAAATAAAATACTTCTACCCCAAACATAAAATTTGCTATATGATGTGGACACTGCTTTTAGTCTCTCCACAAAATTCTAAATTACCATTCAACTACTTCTTTAACATGTAGTGAGGCAGAAGGGAAGTCCCAGGATGCAAATGCTGCCTCCTCCCCCACAGAATTCTGTTCCTGGGGGGAAGCAATTGCTCCTAAAATGTTGCACTCCCAAGTAGTAGCAAAGGATTCCAGATTAGAATACATTAAACAGGCTGCGTTTCGACAAATCTGGGGACAAAATGTTTTATAGAGGCATTTTCCCTAGCAATTACACTGTCTGATCACTCTCAGAGCCCCATATAGACATGAATCGTGGACCTCTCAAAATTTACTCTCACCAAGGAAATGAAACCCAAGAATACACCCGAGATGTCTGATTGAGAAGCATGAATCAAAAACCATTCGAACCCAAACGTGGAATTATGATGCATCAGTACATCAACTAGAAAAACACTTCCCAAACTCTGTCACATTCAGACTTCTCTGTTCCATCCCTTCCTATGGAGAATGAGGAGAGGCTAGCTAGTTTCAAGGTACCAGAACTCCAAAGTTTACCATCTTGCTGCTCAGTGTTTAGGAGTTTTCAGTCATGTCTGACTCTTCAAGACCCCATTTGTGGTTTTCTTGGCAAAGATGATAGAATGGTTTGCCATTTCCTTCTCCATCTCACTTTATGGATGAGGAAACTGAGGCAAATAGGGTGAAGTACTTGCCCAGGGTCACACAACTAGTAAGTGTCAGAGGTCAGCTTTGAACTCAGGAAAATGGGTCTTCCTGATTTCAGTCTTGACATTCTATCTACTGGACCATCTAATTGCCTGACTTGCTTCTGGGACCCATACAAAATACTCTCGGGGTAACTACCCTCCCCTCTGGAGCAAAATTCCCAATGAATGTTTTCATCTAGAGACTCCTTTCCTATCCAATGCTATGCTGCATTAGGATATAATTGACATGCATACCTGTCCACTGCTAATTCCTAGACAGCTTAGGCTATTGATTCTGAATGGCATTTTAAATCTCTGAACAACAAACAGTGGTGCTGGTGAATGACACATTTTCAGTAATTATATTAGATAGCCAAATACCTTATTTTAGATAAATCAAACATTTATAGGTCCCAGGATATCAGAAGTATAACATGCTCCTATTCAAAAAATGTTATTTTGTTTGTTTAAAAATGGGTCAGTTTCTGTATGAAACCTAGGAAGTGGTCAGACATTAAATTCTTCAATATACAGCTAGGTGGCATAGTGAATAGAATGCTGGGCCTGG
Organism: Dromiciops gliroides; assembly: GCF_019393635.1. NCBI lineage: Eukaryota > Metazoa > Chordata > Mammalia > Microbiotheria > Microbiotheriidae > Dromiciops > Dromiciops gliroides. Next base: position 108,145,543 of record NC_057865.1, on the reverse strand, counting down.
AGTCAGGAAGACCTAAGTTCAAATCCAGCCTCAGACACTTACTAGCTGGGTGCCCCTGGGCAAATCACTTAACCCTGTTTTCCTTAGTTTCCTCATCTGGAAAATGAAGGAAATGACAAACTAGTCTTGTATCTTTGCCAAAAAAACCACAAAGAGGGTCACAACGAGTCAGACATAACTGAACAACATAATATTCAAGCTCCAATATGAATGCCATACTCATTTACCAGGAATATTTTAGAGTAATGTTAAAATGCCTATGGCTAACCATTTTTAACAGAGTCCGATCCTTGACAGAAAAGATGATGTGGTTATCAGTAAAGAGCAAACCTTCGATATAACTGAATCTTGCTGTTAAAAAATTATTCCATAGAAAACCACTTCTTAGAAATCATTGTAAAACAATCAAAAGAATACAGATGGAACAAAATCTGAGGGAACTCAAAGGAATAACAAGCAATATCACACCACAGTGCTCCCAACACATACACACACACACACACACACACACACACAATCCAACATATCCCCAAAATCTTAGTGCATTTTTAAGATTTAACAGCAATAAATGAAATATTCTGCTTATGAAGTAATTTTGGTTTTCATGTTATTTCTCAAATCAGGGACAATGTGGAGACTGGAATAACCCTGCCCTTGGCATGATAACCATCATCCTAATCCATCTGATTGGTTATATTGTGGATAATGAGAAAAGAAATACTGGAGTCAAATTTGTCCACATTGGATCATTCTGGGCATTTATAAACCATCTTCCTTCTTTCAAACCCTTTCTTCTTGCTTATTTCAATGTCTGGTCCCTTTTGCACTTCCCAATATGAGGAAAAGGCCTAAAGGGTGATTTGGGGGGAAAAGGAAGGAAGCATTCCAGTGTTCTCATGAATGTTCAATATAAATATGGTTCATCAATACCTGTCCCTGTCTGTTGTATACTGATATTTTATCTCAGGCCTCCAACAAAAGAATGGCAGTAAAACAAGCTTAACCCTTGCTGAAACATACAAACCACTTGCCAGTTCGTTCTACCCTAGGATAAAAGCGCAAGAAGTGTCTCACCTCGGGATTCATGGAATTCCAGTGTAACGTGAGCATCAAATCCAAGGCTGAAGTAATTATTGAAAACATTGAGGGGAAGCTGTAATGACAAATAGAGATCCATGTAAATTTGACTAACAAAGGTGAAAAAGAAAAGACACTCTATGATGTCAGGCGAGACTGATATGTGGTTTACACCTCCCAACTGAAGTCCCCAAGATAAGGGGAAAGGGCAATGAGTTTAAGATTATAAACTCCTCTGGAAAGGTTCAGGGAAGGGAATTATAGCTAACAAATAGAAGTGCAATAAAACCAATAACAAAATGCAAATAGTAAATGCAGAATCTACTCGGTCTGCATTTTGTGATGATAGAATCTGAGAAAGTCTAAAATTTTTTCTTTGTATTTTGCTGAGACTGAATTTGCTTAGCAAATATATATGTATCTATGTGTCAGTCGATATGTATTTATTACATGCCTGCTACATGCCACGCAGTGTGCTAAGCACTGGGAATATGTGCGTGTGTGTATGCATAAAATAGTTCCTTAAGAGATAAAGCATTAGAATATTTGACATGCAAAAACAGCTAATTTAAAATGAACTATATCAGGGGGCAGCTAGGTGGCACAGTGGATAGAGCACTGGCCCTGGAGTCAGGAGGACCTGAGTTCAAATCTGACCTCAGACACTTAACAATTACTAGCTGTGTGACCCTGAGCAAGTCACTTAACCCCCAATTGCCTCACCAAAAAAATAAAAATTAACTATATCTCTTCAGTAAGTTCTTACAGTGGGGCCTCTCCTTGGAAACACATTTAAATTGATAATACAAAGTCACTACACTTGAAAGTAATGATCATCTATATTTTCCAAAAGAAAAATTCTAATTTGAATATTTCACTAATACATACCATGCCTCATAGTCTGAATAGTGAGATCATAATGTACATACTATGTCATTATTCTATGAAAAAACATCACTTCGCTACTTTATGTGGGTTCTCTCTCATAAATAGCCCTGAGGATTGATTGACTGACCAACTGATGGACAAAAGTGTGGCAGAATAAAAAGAGCATTGGTCATTTTACCCCCCTGGGCCTTGGCCTGATAAATCAGGGGACTGGACTAGATTATAATGAGCTCCAACATCCTAGACTCCTAAAGGCCAGCTTTAGTCTTTTCTCCTGGATCAAGAAGAAGGGAAAATAACCAGACATGCTTGCTATGAAACAGGCTTCACATTGCTAACAGGAAAATGCAACTGCTGAGATAATCTTTCTCTTGTCACTAAAGTCAAGTAAAATTAGAAAAGTACATGGCGAATGGCCAATGGGCAACAGATCTCTCATGGACTTTCTCTTTTGATCATAACCCCAGCATGAAAGGCATGTTCAATGACAATAGAATGAGCTAATTCATCTTAGCTAGGAGGAAGGTTAATCTTGTTATCTCTCTGCTGAAGCAGAATTGTGCCTCATTCTTAGTGACTCAACAAACACGTGCAAAACACACAGTAGGCCACTTGATATTAGAAATAGCATACCTAGGAAATTATTGCAGTGTTTCACTTTCCCCATAATCACCAAAATCTTCCATTTGATTAAAGGTCAGATAGAGAGAATCTTTTACTATGGAAGAAGCCTTTCCTTCTGACAAAGGTAGGGATTCATTGGATGACCAAGATGGCCTGTATAGTAAGAAGAGCCTTAAGTAGAATGTAAACTCCCTGAGAGCAGGAACTATTTTTTCCCATGTGTAGAGTATCTCGAATATAGTGAACACTTAAAATATGTTTACTGAGTTGGATGGAAAAGGCAAAAATTTTAACCGGATAGAATGAACATGATAGATAATTCACTCAGCAGGTGAACTGATCCTTAGGAATGGTCAAGAGAGAACTCTGAAATGCTGTCACCGAAGAGAATGAAAGAAACTCTGAAATGTTTGATATCTGAAAGATGACTGTTTCCCAAGACTTTCACAAAATACCAAAACTATGTAAAAACAACAAAGGATAATTATGCTGTCTGTGGGGCAAACATTATCCTTCTAAATCACTTAAATCCATGATGCTATAACTTCCTTTTATCAATATTCACTGAGGATAAGCTAAAGAGAAAATCCACCCACCATTTTCTAAATAATAGCCTTTCTTAAACTTGCAGGATATTGATTAAATTACTCTTTAGCTTCTCCAAGCTAAAAAAATCCAAATTCCTTTAAATTTTCTTCCAAAAATCTTATTTTTGTAAAATCCTCTAACTTGCTGTTTCTCTTGGCACTAAGGGGGCTTCCAGTTCTTCAGACTGTAGAGACCAGAACTGAATGGGATAGTCTAATAATAGTCTGACCAACACCATGTGTATAGGAGACAGACTGCCTCATGGTGGCCACATGGGTTACTTATTTTAGTTTGGGTCTTGCTCTTTCTAGTCACATGCTTTATAATTAGCACTAATTTCATGGTGTCCAAAGAGAAGCTTCCTATTTTAACAGCACCATTCTACTACTGCTGACTGTTCAGATGATCTACTGCGAAACAGAGGAAGTCTTTCAACTTCTAGTTCATGGGATAAGTGGATGAATGATGAGGACAAGGCAAAAAAAAAATCTCCTTGATTTCTCTGGACAAAAGAAAATAGGTGCTTCTAACTAGGAATCTTGGTCAGATTTACAGATTGAGCCTAGGAAAAGCTAAGTAGAATAGCAAATAGAGGGTTGACCTAGAATCAGAAAAACTTGAGTTCAAATCTAACCTCAGATGCTTCCTAGCTGTGTGATCCCTAGCAAAGAGATATTTCTGTCTACAACAGTTTTCCCAAATGTAAAATAGGTGTTAATAACATATCACCTTACCTTGTAAATCACTTAGCACAATGTTTGACACAATAGGTGCTATATAAATGCTTATTCTTTCTCCCTCAGACACCCAATATGGACAAGTTAGCTATTCCATGACTAAATAACATCTCCAACCACAATCTGTCATCTAAATGAATGCACACCATGAATGAACGCATACCACAGGCAATGGTGGTGGTGGGGAAAGACCAGGTAAGATAATATAGATGTATCCTTCTATCTCTACTACTAGGGGAATACCCCCAAATGTACAGCTTAATGATGGTGAGTGAATTGCATTATATACATTATATATATGTGTATGTGTGTATACAAGTGTGTATATGTATATATGCATAATGTGTGTATATATATATACATTGTGTGTGTGTGTGTATATATATACACATGTGTATATTCCTGTAGAGTGAAGGGGGAAAAGATGAAAATAATATTGAGTATTTATATATTCAGAATATGTAGATTTGAAATTAAGGCTAAATCTTGGAACCAATTCCCTTTACTGTTTTAAGCTTAGCTCTGACAGATTTAAGAAAATGTACCTTGGTTTGTTATTCCTAAAATGCCAGCTCAAAAGTCATGGGTGAAAAAAGATTGGGAATTAAGTATTCTGTATTTCCAGTGAAGATAAAGCAGGTGGTGAAAATGGACTGAATTTGACGTAGTCTGTATTTAGTGTGACCAAGAGGAAAACGTTCCTGATCATAAGGTACTGAATGACATAAGAAAAGTTGTCTTTCTATCTGCAGATCACAAATCTGGATCTCAGTATCCTGAATATGGGGATAAGAGTAACCTTGAGGGCTCAGAAATTTGACAAATACATCTCCTGTAATATAATGCAATTCTTCCTAGAAGACGAAAAAAAGGATGAATTGGCTGACCTTTGGAAGGGACTAGGGGATTTAATCATTTTTAAGTCTAAGGGCAATGAGTGTTTGATAAGGCTATTATTCTATCCTACCTCAACTACTTCAATAGAGATGACACCTCTTAATGCCACAAATGGGAATCACAGTGAGATTCCCCTACCAGAAAATGCGGGATCTATTTCCTGTAACTCAGATTGATAGTTTAAGTTCCTCTGCTGAAGAAAGATCCCTCTAACCTTGCATACACCATCTTCAAGTTCTTCAGGGGGCAAATCGGGGTTTCTTTCTACATGGAGATTCCATCGATCTAGCTGCACAATAGTCCCATCTTCCACATGGCACAATATCTTGGAGACAGGTTCATCTGTGTAACCCTGGGGGATCAGAAAGCACACACACATTACTGCCCTGCTTTTCCTGGGCACTCATTTTTGATTCCTTAAATTAGAGAAGTTTAAATTGGCAAAAAACAAACAAACAAAAAAACACCCACCATTTTCCTTTGAAAGATATTCATGAAAGGAGGAACCTCTCTCCTCTGGAGAATTGTTTATTTTACAGATAACCAATTCTAATTGGAACTCCTTTTCACATATTTACTTGAGTTCCTAGAATTTAGCTTAAAAGGACATGCAAAGAGACCACCTAAGGGTGGACAGCTGTGAATCAAGAGAGTCCTCCTGAAGCCAGTAACTTTATCTGTCAGGAATATAGCCATTTATGATTGTAAAGACAGAACAGCAGTTAGATTTATAGAGCTCACTAAAGCCTCTCCCAATCCTTCTTAATTCTAGCACTTCCCTTCTGCTATTTCCTATTTATCATGTATATTGTCTGTAAGTATTTGTTTTTTCTCTTTTTGCTGTCCTTTCTTTTTATTTTTTTTTCTTGTTAGCTCCATCATGGAATTATGAATTCCTTAAGAACAGGAACTATCTTTTGCCTCTTTTTTATCTGCAGTGCTTACCACAGGGCCCAGCATATAGTAGGCACTTAATAAATGCTTACTGACTGACTAAAGGACAATATCCCTCCTGCTCCTAGCAATCTCACACTAGGAATAACTAAGTACAAGATTGAAGTTTGGACAAGACAGAATTTGGAAAAGGGTAGGCTAAGGAATATATAATATATAGAAGGTAATACCTAGAGGAGAGCTTTATTTTCCTCACAGTTCCCCATTCTCACCTTTCTAATATCCCTGTTTCTTGTGCTATTGGGGAAGAAGTCAACTGAGACACAGTAGAACCAAGAAACTCAACTTCCTGATCACCCTTACTCAAAACTTGGAGAACAGGGTTTGTAAAAGGACAAAGAGTTGTTATAGATAAGGAAAATCCCCCCAGAAAAGGAAAAATTATTTCCTGTGAGGGTGCACTGAACTCTAACCTATGACATCAAGTTCCCTTTTCATGATACCAGAAGATACAGTTTCTAAGGAGGCTACACATGTACAGTATCATTAGAGACAGAACTATTCCAGTCATGATGATAAATCTCAAAGCTCCTGCTCAACAGTGCCTCCTCACCATCTGTATTCCTGGCCGGGGGGTGGGGGTGGGGAAGCAGGAAAGCTGGCAAGGCAATAACTTTCCATACTTCTTGCTGAGTTAGCTTGAAACTGGTTCATGATACAAACTTAGTTGGTTGCCCCTATTACCAACTATGGTGATTCTTTTACCAGGATCACTATTTTAGAAATAACAGTTTGTAATATAGTAAGGTATATCAGCACCTCAAAGGAAGACGTTACCTACACATAGGAATGGGTATAAATGGGACCTAGATTTGGTCCTCCAATTAGTACTCAAAGTGGGATGGAACAATCAAATATAGCATCCCATTTCTTTTTGCTACCTATTGAGCAGACTTGATTAAAGTAGGATTTATGTGAGAAAAAAAAATGTCACATACTTAGTTGCTCCGTATCAAGTTCTTTCATGACTTATACCTGCTTTAGGAAAATCTGAAAAATCAATTGGATTAGATCATGGTTCCTGAACATTCATCATGTACCTTTCACCCTTAAACCTAAATTATTATTATAGATGGAAATACATCCTAATCTCACATTAGAACATCTGCTTGTTACAGAGAAATGATTTCCTGGCAAAATGGACTGTCTTCTATCACTACAGGCCTTTGAGAGCTAGTCCTTACCCCTCCCCAGTTGAGAGTTCGAGCCAGGTCATTTCCAGTACCCAGAGGAAGAACCCCAACAGGAGGCTGGGGACTGAGTTGAAGTTCATCGAGGATGGAAAGGATCCAACCGACCTACAGACAGATTGGGGGCCAAAAGGGAGAGAGAAAAAAATAAATGAGAGAGAAGCATATCCCAGGGGGCTGGAACACAGAAGGGAAGAAGGAACCTTTAATAATAATCATATGGAAGGGGTTTGGGCCTTTTTTGTTTTGTTTTGGTTTTTTTTTCCATAAAAACAAAAACTGTCTTTGGATGAGAAAGCTCTTTATTTGAAACTTTTCAACTCACTCCAGAATGGGAATCATCTTGAAAAGGAAATCAACATTTAGAGCATGTCCTACATAAACAAAACTAGATGCAATCATCTTTTCGTTTACTTCTTAACTGACTTCAAGGGGTAACATTTTTAAAGAAAATTTCAGGCCTGAAATAATTCAATGCAAACCTTTCCACCTATTTTTGCATCTATAAACATACTTTACATTTAGTCCAAGAGCAAACAGCTCTTTGAAAGAGTATGGCTCAAGGCTTTCTCCATTCTGTCTATAATTTACCATTTTTGTCAAAGACTTGGCTAAAGGCATAGATGGCACATTTATCAAATTTGCAGACAACACAAATCTGGAAAGGATAGCTAACACACTAGATGACAGAATCAGGATTCAAAAGTGATCTTGACAAACCAAATCTATTAAGATGAAATCAAATATGGACATATAGAAGATTTTATAATTGGGTTAAAAACCCATTTCACAAGTATGAAATTTAGGAAGGCATTGCTAGATGGCAACTTGGCTCAAAAAAATCTGGAGGGTGGGAATGGAAAGCAAGCTGAATGGGAGCCAACAGAAAGATATGGAAACCAAAAAAGCAAATTGAATCTTAGGCCAAATTAAGAAAGACACGGAGTTTAGTATTAGGGAGGTGACAGTCCCAAACTGTAGTAAACATATGCAACTCATTACCCTCAAGAAAACAGTAAAGTCTGAATATGGAAATAAGGTCAAAGACTTATATTTACTGAGTGCCTATGATGTACACAGCACTGTTAGCCATGTTAGTCTACCAAAAAAAAAAAAAGACATGACTCAGCCACTTCCCTCCAGAAATGTATGATCTAATTAGAAAAATGGAGAATTGAACAGAAGGTTACAGATGTGATTTGATCAATAGAGAGTATGTAACTGTAGAATTTGAGATCTGGAAGCCTAGCCCCCCCACTTACGCTAATAAAGAAACTGAAGTAGAGAAAGAAGAAATTACTTGCCCAAAGTCATGGGACTAAAGAATGACAGAGTTGGGACTAAAACTTAGGTCTTTTGATGACAGATCCAGTGTTCTTTGTATTAGATGAAAATTACTTCATAGCATCATAAATTTAGGACAGGAACATGCTTTAGACTTGATCCAATCCAACCCTCTGATTTTACATATAGGGAAACCAAGGCTCAAAGAGGTTAAAAGACTCTTCAAAGTCACATAGGTAGTAAGTGGCTCCTATGATTAAGTCCTCCATTGATTCAGTATAAGATTGATTTCATTCCTTTGGAGGCCATATTATGGTGCTAGTTTATGTTATGTTTGTGGTCAACTCAAACCCTAGGTCTTCTGGAATTGAACTAATGCTGACATAAATGTCAGAAAGCCATAAGTCCTGAGACCCATCCACTCAGTTGTAACATGTTGCTTACAAATTTGCTCAACTAGTTATGCAACCCACCTCACATCAGAATGAGCAATTGCTGTCAACTACACCAATTAGTCATTCCAGTAGGAAATGAGTCCACAGACTGGCACTGACAGCAGAGAAAGGAAATCAGAATATGAATTCATGAGAACTAAAAAAACCCAAACAAATAAAAGCAGGTACCAATCAAAGTAAGAGGAAGTATCCCTACATAAAATAATCCATGAAGCATTACTGGACATTGAAATCAACATATCTACTAGTTAAAAGGAACCTTAAGGGGCAGCTAGGTGGTACAGTGGATAAAGCACCAGCCCAGGATTCAGGAGGACCTGAGTTCAAATCCGGCCCCAGACACTTGACATTCACTAGCTGTATGACCTTGAGCAAATCACTTAATCCTCATTGCCCCCCCCCCAAAAAAAGAAAAAAAAAGGAACCTTAGAAGTCATCTGGTCAAACCCCCTTCCCAAAGAAAGGATTCCTTTCTCCAAGCAACCTTGAGAAATGGCTATCCATGTTATGCTTTAACACCTCTAATGATGGGAAGTTGATTCTCTCATAAGGGAGTCCATTCCATTACTGAAAAGCTCTCATTAGAATGTTATTTCTTGTAGTTATTCAAAATCAGCTTGTCTGTAACATTTTGGCATAGCTCCCTCTAAGGCCTTAGAGACCATATCTATGATCACTTGAATTATTATCCTCTGGACTTTTATCAGATTCTACTGATGACAGAGGTAAGGAGATCAAAACCATGCTCAGTAGTTGTAAAGTATGGATGTTCTATGAAGGGCATTGACTGTGAATTGTGTCTCCCTGATCCCCTGGCATATCTCTTCTCTGCTAAAAGTGGAGGAAGGCTTGAACAGTACATTTGGTTGGAATAAAAAAGACATTCCCTATTCTTATCAAGGGATTTACTTTCGAAACCAGCTCCAGATGCTCAGAAATCTCATCATTTCAGTGAGCCATGGGGCAAAATCTGAAATGACCCTGAAAGCATGAAGTGAAACCTTTATCTTTTGGCACCAGAAAACCTTCAGAGGCATCCATAACCTGCCCTCCTGACTCACAGTGCAATTAATTTTAAGGTCCTAAAATTTCCTCTGAGGTCTGACTGACAACTCAGAACTGGTCATCTTCTGGCCAAGGTGAGCGGGATCCTGATCTCCCCTGGCTATTCTTTAATAATAGCCATTCTCCCTACAATTACATGACTGACCACAACTTTCCTTCCTTCTTATTTCCTCCGTATTGTAATCACTAATGTCCTGTATGCCCTTCTTCCTCTCTCTTCCCTTAAAGCCTCGGAACTGGAGTGTTCCCCCCACACACACAGATTTGCAAAGAGGTCCTTAACAAACAAGAGAACTTTAAAGATTCTTTTCTTCAGAATAGCAGGAAAAGGCAAAAACAAGCCTGCATTGCAGCAGCAGGGAAAAAAAAAGTCAGTAAAGGACAAGATGAAAACAAACTCCAGCTTAAATATCAGGAGACATAAAGCATCGTGTTTCTGAGTCCCTGATTTTTTTCCTGGTAACTGCAAAAACAAGATAACAAAAGAGGTCAGACTATAGTGCTGCCCTAGAACCAATCAAAGGATCATAAATACAAAGCTCAGGAAAAAACAAACAAACTTTAGAGGCCATCTAGCACAACTCTCTTATTTTACAGATGAGGAAACTGAGTATCAGAAAAGTTAAGCAACTTGACCAGGTTCATATAGATAGTTATTGACAGTAGGATTTGAAGCCTTCTATTCCCTAAGTCCATCACTCAGTCTATGAAGCCATACTTCCTTTATAGGTCTTCCTTGCCAGGTACTTTTATAATTTTTTTTTCTTTTCTTTTCTTTTCTTTTCTTTTCTTTTCTTTTTTTTTTTTTTGCAGGGCAATGAGGGTTAAGTGACTTGCCCAGGATCACACAGCTAGTAAGTGTCAAGTGCCTGAGGCCAGATTTGAACTCATGTCCTCCTGAATTCAGGGCCAGTGCTTTATCCACTGCACCACCTAGCTGCCCCCGTTTCTAATTTGATGGTTACAGAACAAGTTCCTAAAGGGAAAGTTGCCATGTTTTACAATGTCTTGGCTTTTGCTCACTCCAAGTCACCCAATATGATTCTGGGCATGTAAGAGACAAAGGAGCCTGCTCGATTAATTAATTGCCTGAGAAATTACAATACAAAGATATGGACGTTTTTTGGCATGAGATGAGGAAATGTAGACTGATTATTCTTACTCTTTCCCAATCTGGAGAATCATTTTCTTCTCTTTGCTTAGTGGGTAGCTGGGTCCTGAATACAAGCCCTCCCCTTTTACCAGAGTAGTGACAGCCACAGCAGCGGCAACCATCCAGTGCCCGGCTGCTGGCTTTGTTTCTAGCACAGGCTATCACAGGCTGATGCATTTTGAGTAAGATTTTCATTCTAAGACATAATGGCTTTAGGGGAGACAATGAAGCATTAATTTTTGTCAAATGTAAGAGCTTTGTGTTCTTCACAAAACTGAGAATGTGCCGCCTTCTGCTGTGTATGCTGAAAAGGGGAGGGAAATCATACAAAGAAATGAAAGAAAAACAAGAGCTAATGAAACTGTGCTCAAGAAGATAACAGAGCCTGAGAAGTTTGGGATAATACCCCCATTCATTTGCAGGCTAAGCAATACAGTGTGTGTGTGTGTGTGTGTGTGTGTGTGTGTGTGTGTGTGTGTGTGTGTGTGTGTGTGTGTGTATGTGTGTATTGTGATACATCTGTCATTTTCATTTATTTTTGTATTTGTTACTAATAAACAAAATTATTAGGTTTAGAACACGGCCAAGTTAAAATGCTAAAAGAAATCCCTTAAGCTTCATACAAGAAAAATCTAGGGTGGCATTAAAATTTAGGTTATGACTAAGATAATACAGATTTAATCTGCTCATCCATCCATTATTTCAATAAATATGTGTGTACTTTTTATGTGCCTTGTGAGCTCCTGGAAGCCAAAGGCTGTATTTCCACTCCTTTGTATCCCTAGCACTTGACAAAATGCCTGGCACACAATAAGTGATTAATAAATTCTGCTGAGAATTGTAAGAGAATGTTAAGACATGCAATACATACATGGTTCAGGCCCTCACAAAGCTTTCTAGCCAAAAGAGGAGACATGAGACATGAGTAGTAAAATAATGATATTAGATTTTTCACTAATATAAAGTAGTAGTATCCAAAGACAGTACAGGTGCCAAAAGAATAGTACAGAGAGTAGGGATGATGCCTATCACAACAATATAGAAGAGGTGGGGAAGCTAGGTGGCATAGTAGGTAGAGCACCCACCCTGGAGTCAGGAGGATCTGAGTTCAAATCTGGTCTCAGACACTGGACACTTATTAGCTGTGTGACTCTGGGCAAGTCACTTAACCCCAATTGCCTCACTAAAAAAAATACAGAAGAGGAGTAGAAATCACCAAAGGCCTAGAGTGCTCAGGGAAAGCAGCATGTGCCTTGAACGATAGGCAAAGTTTCAGGAGCCTTTCTCCACTAAAGAACAGGAGCAAAGGCATAGAAGTGAAAATTAAGATGGTGTACTTGGGAGATTCTAACTACAGTCTGGTTAAAGAAGTAGACAATGAAAAGGCATCAGGTTTGGGGCAGCTAGGTGGCGCAGTGGATAGAGCACCAGCCCTGGAGTCAGGAGGACCTGAGTTCAAATCTGACCTCAAACACTTAACATCTACCAGCTGTGTAAACCTGGGCAAGTCACTTAACCCCAATTGCCTCACCAAAAAAAAAAGAAAAGAAAAGAAAGAAAGAAAAGAAAACTATCTCTACATGTAACTGGAAAATAATAAAATACTTAAAAAAAAAAGGCAGCAGGTTAGAACCACATTTCAGGTTGCTTTTCATTGCCAGACTAAGGAATTAGGACTAATTTACTACAGGAAGACTTGGGGAGGGGGGAGACAGGAAGAAAGAGCATTTAATGCAGATTAACTTGATAAGAGCATGTAGAACCCTATATACTCCTTGAGATCAGGGAATTTTTTTTCTTTTGTCCTTCTATCTGCAGAACCCAATAAAATGTATTTGCACACAGTAGGCACTTTGTAAAAGTTAGAATGGAAGTAGAGATTCTCTTCCTACTTTAGGTCATAAAGCTATTAAAATAGTACAGATATTTAATGAAGATTTCCAATGGGGTAGTTGCAAGTAGGAAAGGAAAAGGAATGACCAGAATATTCATTCTTTGCCTTCCTCAGAAATTCAATCTGTCATCCTCCTGACAGTGATTCTGACAGGCTATGGTAGTTGCTTTCACTTATTATATATTTTTAAACCTAGTTAATGTCCCATTTGATTAACTAGATATAGAAGAAACAAGATGCGGAAAAATCACTATTTGATAGGCAAGACCTTGGGGATGATAAAGGAAAGGAAGAAAGGTAGGAATAAAGAAATCTTGTTATCCTATGGAAACCAAAGGAGAATAGCAACAAATAAAAAAGGCAAACATTGCATGTACCTACCGTTCCATCCCCACCACAGGCCAGGATTCGAAGATTCGGCACTTTTCTATACAGCTCGAGCCTTGCAGAGGAAAGAAAAAAGTCCATGTTAACAAAAGAAAGACCACACGACAAGCTGGCGCTGTGAAAACAGAGCTCAAGTCCCATACAACAGTGGCATCAGGGGGGGTCCCACTGGAGTGACAATAGGAAGCAGAAACACTAATATCAGCATCAAAGATGGGAAAGGAACCAAGGTATCCAATTATCAACTGTATGTCTGGAATTTAAAAGGGCGCAACATTTCTACCTTTTCTCCTTTTGACTATTGTATTCATCAATTTGGTCTTCTTTCAGCACTGTCTATCCCTCACTTAGCCTTGACCCTTTAAAAAAATTTCCAACCTTTTTTCCTCCCTTTTTTCTTCTTCCTTCCTCAGTAAGAACCATATTTACAACAGCCTTTGTATTTCTGCTACTTGTACTTTTCAGGGAAATGCCATGATTGATCCTAGCTCCCTTTCCTCATTTGTCATCCAATATGATCAAAGAATCAGCAATTAAGAGTTGGAAGAGACCTTGGGGATTATCTAGTAAATCAAAGGACAAGCATTTATTAAGCACCTACTATATTCCAGGCACTGTGCTAGACATTGAGGATACAAATAAAATGAAAGGAACAATCCCTACTTGAAAGAAATTTACATTCTAATGGAAGAGACAACTCTATATGAGAATATAGATGTAGATGTATATCAATGTGTGTATGGTATATGTGTATATATATATATATATATGTATATATGTATGTATATATGTATATATGTGTATGTATATATGTGTATGTGTATGGCATAAATATAACCTAAGTAAATACAAAGTAGTTAAAAACAAGGTTATTAGGAAGAAATGGCACTAGCAATTGGGGGGAGGGGTGACCAAGAATGGCTTCATTTCTTTCAAGATGTCCTGGTTCCCCTACTTGCTAGGAGGCCTTTGAGGTAGATGTGAGGGGGGAGTGCCTTTAGGCATGCTTAATGACTACTGCAAAGGTGCAGAGAGGGAGTATCTGTCATGCATGAGGAACAGAAGGCCGGTTTGGCTGCATCCCAAAGCGGAGAAAGGGTAAGTGGTATAGAACAAGTCTGGACACACAGGCCAGGGCCCAGGTTTTGAGGGGCTTTAAAATCAAAACACAGTAGTTTATAGTTTATCCTAGAGGCAATAAGAAGCCACTGAAACCAACTGAGTGGATAAGTCATATGATCACATCTGTGCTTAAGGAAAATTATTTGGGGAACCATAAGAGATTTGAGGCAGGGAGACCAATTGGGAGATTATTGAAATAATCTAGCAAAAGGTGATGGGTGCCTGAACTAAGATGGTAGCTGCCTGAGTGGAGAGCAAGGGTCAGATAGAAGAGATATTACAGAGGTAGAAATGGTAAGATATGGCAATTCATTAACTACATGGGGTGAGGGAGAGAAGCCAAAGCCTAGGGAAGAGTTTCAGTCGTTTGTGCCAGGTCACGTAGGCAGGAGGACGGCAGAGCTAGGATGTAAACTTCTGGCATCTGACTCAGATCTAGGGGTCTTTCTTCCTAGCTCACATTACTTTTCTGGGCTAGACTTTTTACTATCAAATTTACTAAATTTACCAGAGCATGTAGGTGGAAAGAACACACACACACACACACACACACACACACACACACACACGGATACGACAGACTATACTCTTTTGGGTTGGTTTGGGGTTGGGGTTTTTTCCTCCCTGTTCCTGATATTAGTTTGCATTTGAAATCAGGTCTTGTCATCTTCAGTGTTCTGGCATTCTCTCACCTGGTCTGCAAAAAGGGCACTGCTGTATACCATGGAAAAGGTGAGTGGTTCATCTCCTCCAAAAAAATATTTGTATTAAATTAGTTTTCAAGTATACTCATCCTCAAAAGCATCAATTAAGCAATCCCCCCCAATTAAACATTTTCTTTTGCACTGACGTTTTTCTCAGTGTTCCCTGAAACGTATAGACATGAATTAAATCTAGCCAGGACAGAGCACAGAGGAATGACTGAGCTCAAAGAGGAAAGGGCTTTTGGAAATCCTCTAGCAAACCCTAGTGGCACAGAATGTAATAGAATAAGAGAATTTGAGCAGGAATTTTCTTTCAAATACCATATTCTCTAGTAACCTCCTAATATGTCGGTTTTCCCATTATACTAAAAACTTGTTTTAGATGGTTCTAACAACAAACTAAGTGACAGCAACAGGGACGATCCTTCTTCATTCGAGTGACTTCTCTCTGTTGATTATTTCCTATTTATCCCGGACATAGCTTAACTGTACATTGTTGTTTCCATGTTGTCACCCCAATAGACTGTGAACTTTAGAACAGGGGCTGGATTCTACCTTTCTTTGAATTCCCAGTGCTTGGTACAGTGCCTGGCACATAGTGGGCATTTAATATTGATTGACTAACTCACAATGAAGAGGATGAGGCATGGCAGAGCGGAAAGGACTGCATTAGAGAAGTGAAGCAACAAGCATTTTTTTAAGCACTGTGCTCTGTCAGGCACTGCGCTAAGTGCTTTACAAAGATCAAATCCATTGATCTCATTGGGTTTTAGCTTAGCTTGACCACTCACTAGCAAACCAGTTAAAGTCAATGAACCTCAGTATCTTCATGGGCAAAATGTCAGACCAGATAATAGTGAATATTCATAGATCACTTTAGAGTTTGCAAAGTACTTTCCATATATTATCTCATTTGAATTTTACAACAACCCTCAGAGATAGTCAATTCTTCCCCATTTTATAGATAGAAAAAACAAATGACTTATTCTAAGTAACAAAGTACGTGGCACAATTGGGATCAGAATTGGGTCTTGAGTCCAAATCATCCCCTTTTCTCTATGTCATATTATCTCTAGTATGTAAAATGATTATTATCATTTTTTCAGGTAAAGAAGTTAGCGCTCAAGCAGGTTAAGTGACGAACCCAGAATCACACAACAACTAAATATCTGAGATGGGATTTTATTCTAGATCTTCCTCACTCCAAGTGCTGTGTGTTTTTGAGGAAGTTAGGTGCAATGGGTAGAACAGTGGGCCAGGAATCAGGAAGACCTGAATGTAAATCCTGCCTTAGATGCTCAGCAGATGTGTGGTCCTGGAGGTAAGCCATTAAACTTCTGTCTGCCTCAGTTTCCTCCTCTGTAAAATGGAAGTAATAATAGTACCTCCCTCCCAAGGTTGTTGTAAGGATAAAAATGAGACAGGTTTGCAAATCTAAGGTGTTTTTATAAATGCTAGTATTATTATATTGACTCTATTATGCTGCTTCCCTGCTCCAAAGTTATGTTAAATAATAATTCATATTAATATAGTTATTGGGGCAGCTAGGTGGCGCAGTGGATAAAGCACCAGCCCTGGATTCAGGAGGACCTGAGTTCAAATCCGGCCTCAGACACTTGATACTTACTAGCTGTGTGACCCTGGGCAAGTCACTTAACCCTCATTGCCCCACAAAAAAAGCACATTAATATAGTTATTTGAAGCACATAAAGTATTTTAGAGTTTACTAAGGTTTATTTTAGATATTATTAAACCAGTATTTACTATGTCCCACCCCTATACACACTCAATGGGGAGATGTAAAAAAGTCACTCTTTTCCTTTACCTTTCCTCCCTATCTTCCCCTCCCCTAAAAGCATAAAGAAAAAGGATTAAAATTTTTCCTCATAGAAAGCCACTTTTATACATAGACAATCCAAGGGAACTCAGGAATAGTTCTGGAAGGGGTACAATGACTTTCCCACACATCACCCATCGCCCTGTCATCCATGAACACGCACATGCTCAGATATAACCACACATACATTCAAGCGTTCTTCCCATCCAGTTATACCAACAAATACCTACCCAAAACACACCCAAAGATACATGCACATCAAGGATATAAACGCACAGACACACACTCAGACTTACTAACAACTGCATATACATAAGCATTCGGGTACACTCAAAGAAGTCGGTCAATAAGCCTGATGGGAAGTGATCAGAGAAATAAGTAGGAATAGCTAAAAAAGAGAAAGGGGATGAATAAGTAGTTTGGGAGGTGAGAAAAACAAAGGCGGTTAAGAGATAGAGGTAGTGGTCAGGAAAGTGGCCACAAGATTTTGAGGGTCTAGATCTGCAAGAATAGAAATGTCCTCTTCCAGTGTATACCAACAACTGAGCTTAAAGTCTTAGAGACTTAAGAGGCTGGAACACTGAGAGTTTAAATGGCTTTTCGATGGTCATGCAGCCAGTATGTTTCAGGGGAAAGAGTTATTATTGTCGTCGTCATCATCATCTTCATCTTCATCTAGCATTCATATAGCACCTCCTATTTGCCAGGCACTGTGCTAAGCACTCTAAAAATATTATCTCATTTGAACCTCACAACAACTCTTTGAGGTAGTTACAATGATTATCCCTATTTTATAGTTGGGGAAACTGAGGCAAACAGGTTAAGTGAATTACCCAGGGTCATAGAAATAGTAAGTATCCTGGGTTTGATCTAAACTCAAGCCTTCCTGACTCTAGGACCAGCACTCTATCTACTGTGTCACTAATCTTAAACCAACTACAAGGCACGTACTCCATCTACTGATGGAAGAGAGTTCTCTCTCTCCCATAACCTATTATAGGACCACTTTTTCCTAGGTCAATCTAAAATTGAAGCTTGTTACAAAACTAGCAGGTTCTTCTTCCCAGTGCAAAAGAATAAAGGAAAGTGCTGACCAGTGAGTATCCTGGTGAGTATTTCAGAACTTACGCATCTCTTGGCCCTTCCTGAGAAAGATCAAAGACCTGCCGTGGATTCAGATACCACATGAACATCTGGAGAATTTTGGTCCCCTGTCATGGAAAACAAATGGGGAGGGGGAATACACAGTTATTTAATACATGGTTATTTAAATTTATGAATTTAAATTAAAATTAAAAATAAGTTAAATTTACTACAGTTATTTCAAAAATCACATAAATTATGCAAATCATATAAAATCATAATTTAAACGATTGTTTCTAAGATGTTGGATAACTGGAAAATATAATGCCGAAGACCTGAATGTCTCTGGTGGGAAAGTTTACTTGGTATGACCAATTTTGTTTTTATTGTTCAGATCAATCTTATTTCAAACAATCTCACATTAAATCATGTGAACCCTAATAGCCAGAGAGTATTTCTTGCTTGGCCAGTTATCTTCTAAAATCAACACCGTAGGTGGGATGAAT
This sequence comes from Dromiciops gliroides, assembly GCF_019393635.1. Taxonomy (NCBI): domain Eukaryota; kingdom Metazoa; phylum Chordata; class Mammalia; order Microbiotheria; family Microbiotheriidae; genus Dromiciops; species Dromiciops gliroides. Next base: position 108,127,098 of record NC_057865.1, on the reverse strand, counting down.
CCCTATTTTTCCTCAAGATGATTAACCAATTAAAAACATTTATCGCAGATTCATAGCACTGAAAGGAACTTCAGAGATCATTGTCCCTATAAAAACAGTCTATACTGACTACATAAGCTTCCACCTCATCTGTTTGAGCACTGTAGAAAATATCACATGTATAGATATAAGCAGCAGGAAGTCAAGTTTAACAATGGCTAATCTTGGTACAGAGAACTTAGGAAGAAAGACGCATCATTTTCCACATGATTGATCTCCAAGACTCCCATGTTACCAGATGGCATCAACTCTGAAACTCAGACTTCCTCAGTAATCCCTGAGCCCAAAGGTCATTCCCTTCCTCTGAGTGGAATAAGGAAGGTAGACATCAGAAATCTCCTCCTAGAGCCTTCACTAAGGAGGACACCTAGGGCAGTCATTCTATCATTTTTCCCACCCAGCTATGGGCTTCAGCATGCCCCCACTCTGGGCACCCTTCTACCACCACCCCCTTTTCAGTTTACATGTTGTCTCCAACATTAGATTGTGACCTCCTTCAGGACAGGGACTGTCTTTTGTATTCCCAGGGCTAGAACAGTCCCTGGCACATAGTAGGTGCTTAATAAATGATTACTGACTAATTGTTATGTCCCTCATCTTGATAGAGAAGAACAGAATACCACTGAGGATGGTGGCATGGGTTTAGATGTTGTCAGGTAAATTTTATTTTGCTTTATTATTGTTTGTTGCTCCAAGAAAGGGTTTTATGGCAGGCACGGGGAGTGTGGGGGGTTGACATTGGGAAATGTAAGTTTTACAAAAAAAGCATCAAAACATTTTTTAATTTAGTATTAAGATTTGCTTAAGAAGCAAGCATAGGTCTTTATAAGGCAATGGTAATGAAAGAAGCAATGAAATATGAAGGATGAAAAATGGACACTATTCAAATCCCATCTATGCTAAAATTTACCTTTGGGATCTTGAGTCACTGGTTTGGGCCTCAGTTTCCTACTCACAAAATGAAGGATTTAGGCCAGGTAACCCATAAGGCCCTTTCTATACCTGAATCTCTGATCAGGTATAGTAAAGAACCCAAAATTTGACCCTTTGGCCAGGATGCCTCAGTGTCATTATGGGCCTCTCTCGGTGTCATCTGACAGTTACTATTTTCTAAAACATTAATATTTGTTATGTTATTCTTTGATTCCATAACTGTGGAAATATCCTTGTGTGGATACTCCCTTTATATGTGTAGATCAACCATTCTACCCATAACTCAGAATCTAAGAGATTTGCTTTGGGCATTAAGTGCATGACTGGCTTCTTAGTCACATAGCTACTAGAGTAAGTACCAGCAGTGTTGCTCTGACAAGCTTTTTTCTGCCTTTTTTTCTATTACACTATGGTGCATCTCTCCTTTTTCTCCAGAATGTTATTTCATACTTAAATCTATCCATTTAGTACATGTGTTAGTTCTTTGACTGATGTTTACTTCCAGACTAACTTTATAAGTAAGAGGAGTTTGAGAGCTATCTGGTACCTTGGGATTCATAGTTTACAAAGACAAGTGTTCCACTGTCTACCCTGACAAGGATTTGGGACTACCTGATCTTTGAGCCAATAGACAGAATGGAGTCCCTACAAGAGTTCCTAAATAAACACACATGGTGTTGAGGAGAGATTGAGTGGAAGCTGGAGGGAGCTTGACAGCTGAGCAGCAGTAGTGGTAATGGGGTAAGCCTTGCCAGCCCAACACGCAATAAACAGAGATAGATAGAAACTGGGACACAGGAACAATAGGGTTGAGCTATAACAGAGCAGAGAGAGACTGAGGAGGGCAGTCAGCTCTAAGGGCATCTTGAACCAGAAGACTCTGGCTGAAATTGTAGTTGTTGTTATTGTTGTTCATCCTTCTTTCTCGAAGAAGACCAATGATGTTACAAGGGTGATGTCTTGACTTATGAGAGAACTGGATATGGCAGAGCTACTCAAAGTCACCAGCATCACTCTCTCCTCCAGGGTCATTGAAGTCCAATGGCAAGACAAAAGTCAAGAAGACTGGTTGGTGGCCCAGGATGCAGTGGGTGACCTTGGTCTTTCTAAACTGAGCCATCTTTTGTCTCAACTCCTATCCAGCCCTCAGTCATTGAATGGGCCTGGCCTCAAAAACTGAGACCTGGAAATACTTTATGGTTGTATGTAGCTCTTCAAAGACTGAGGCCCCTCCCTATTCCTATACCTTTACAGACATTGCAACATGTTCTGCTCGTTTCTTCACTCGAATGTTTCTGATAACTTGAATTTAGCCATAAAGAAGGCAGGGGTTAACATGAGATAAACAAAAATTTAAATTAAAGGGAAGAGACAAATCCCTGTCTAATGTTAGGTATTTTCCTAATTGGAGGCTCTGAGGATTGTAATTATACTCTTAAATTTCCGTTTAATAATAACTCCATAAAGCCACAGAGGAAAACCATGAGGACCAAAAGGGGTCATTTATTGACCCTGGGTTTAAAAGAGGAGCTAATTGTTATAACAGGGTGTGACTGGTTAAATCTCCAGAGACAAAACAGGGGTAGGGAGAAAAGGGTGGTAATAAACTATCTCAGAACACATCCACATCCACCTATTATAATGATTGTATGTATATATGTGTGTGTGTATGTATGTATGTATGTATGTATGTATGCATATGGGAGCAGCTAGGTGGCACGGTGCGATGGAGCACTGGGCTTGAAATCAAAGAAGACATCTTTAAGAGTTCAAAATCCAGTCTCAGACACGTGCTAACTATGTGACCCTGGGCAAGCCGCTTAACTCTGTTTGCCTCAGTTTCCTCCTAATGAGATGGAGAAGGAAATGGCAAACCACTCCAGTTTCTTTGCCAAGAAAATCCCAAAATAGAGTCATGAAGAGTCAGACACAACTGAATAAATGAATAACAAAAATATGTATATGCACATAAACTAATATACATATCCCATTATATATACATATAGGTATATATCAATTGTATATATTTTGTTTGTTTCTTTATAGAAGACAAAGTGTTTCTCCTGTTTCCACACCTTTGAGACAACAAAGGTTCTGCCTGTTCTGTATATATAAACAATGATAGCAGCCATCCACCACTATCCTGGATTGCACCCAAATAACTGTTCCACCTCATCAAACAGCATGGTTTGCTTCAGCCTTTCTAGACTGTTTTATCTACACACTCATGGCAAGTTGATGATGGAGGTAGCGGGCGGGGGTTGTTTGCTATTAGGCTGTCACTGTTCAATTTGCATATTTACTATTGGGTCATTTGTAGATTGTCTGGCCCACTCTAATCTGCTTGTTGAGTTTTCATGGGGTAACACTGTAGTCATTTTAATGACGTGATTTATATACACCTTCCATCTGACTTGCTATAGAGGCAGTCAATTTTGCAATCTGAGAGAAGTATCACTTGTTGATGTAAATTACTCCCTTCCACCTTTTGCCACGGTACAGTAAGCCCTCAAAATTGCAGTTTTTCTGGCAATACATGCAGTGTGAGTCATTAACATTCTGGTTCCACATGCATCTAGGATCACCTTATAAAAATGAGCTGAGGAAAAAATTGGAAACCATGAAGAATTATCTCATAGACCTACAACTCTCTAGTCGTTAATAATGATAATAATTCCCATTTATTAAGCTTCAAGGTTTACAAAGCATTTTATAAGACATTATCTCATTTCACCCTGAAAACAATCTTCTGAGGTAGGTATTAGCTAGCATTATCCCTACTTTATAGATAAGGAAAGACAGTGGCCAGTGTATTTCAAGGGTAAGATTGGTCCCAGGTTTTTCTGGGATCAAGTCTTGCCCTTGACAATATACTAGCTGGACAACTTCTCTGAGTCCCTAGTCAGTTGTAAGAGACTGTAAGAGATGGAGAAATTAGCTATCTGCATAGGTGTAGGGAATTTCTTGTAGCAGGAATCCTCTACATAGATGAAATCACAGGTCTGGATCAAATGAAAGAGAAATGAGAAGTAGGGACTTCTCCAGCATCACACAGTCAGTGTCAAAACCAGAATTTGAACCCAGGCCTTCCAGATTTCAATTCTAGCACTCTATCCACAAGGCCACATTGATTTTATCGAGGTAATGAGTCATAATGAGGTTTCAGATCTCTAAATTGCTTGGTTCAGCTTTGCATGACCAGTTCTTTATATTTCAGTCATGATCTAATTACTTTTTTTTCCTACAATGTGACTAAATCTTTCCAAACTAATATGTTCATTAACAAAAACAATCAATACCTGAATGAAACCACTGGATTGTGTTAAACCAATGGAAAATAGAGTTCTAATTCACATTTAAGCGATTTCTGTTAATGGGTCCCTCATCTCCAAGGTGCCCAATTTTGAAACTTTAGTAACTGATTCATCTCTGAAAGAGAAAATCCCTTGTTTTTTTCCTCACTGAAAGCACTTAATTGAACACCTCAGCTGTATTCATTGTGAAATCCCCAAACGAACATGCAACATGCATAAACAGCATCTGTGATACAATATGTCTTTCTATGATCAAAGGGTTAGAGCTGAAAGAGACCTTAGAGATCATCCGATCCAGGTGGTCAAACATGTATCCTTGGGTCATATGTACCCAAACTCTCTGGAGTGCCCAGCCCAGATTAAAATGTAACTGGAAAACACTGAAACAAAATAAAATTCTATTACGCAGATAACAATGAATTTTAATTAAGTAGACACGGCGCCAATAGGAATCCTTATATATGAGTATTGGCCCCATTTCTTTTTGAGGTTGACACTACTGATTCAATCCAATTCCCCTCATTTTCCAGATGAGAAAACTGAAGTCTCATGTGGAGTAACTTGCCCTGGTTATAAAGCGAGTTATATAATAGATGAGGGATGCTGACTCCAAATCTCACTCCAAATCCAATCTTTTCCAGACACTCTCCTGCTCCCACAGACTGAGCATTGGCAGAAGCACTTGAGTCCATCAAAGAGTTCATAGAGTTGTGTAGGTTCTTATTCAGAGTGCTTGAACTTTAAGACCTCATTGGCCTTTTAGAATTGTGGGGGCTGGATGTGCCTAAAGAATGATCCACCATCCTGTTTCTACCCAGGCTAAGTGTAATTTCCCCTGCAAGGGTGGGCTAACCTGAACAGGGGCATAGCCCTGTGAATCTGATACTAAATAAAGACATACAGAAATCGTAAGAAGAAAGTGTAAAAAGCAATATGAGGACATTGCTCAGACAACTCCATTTGCCAACCAGAACACCTTGATAAATGGTAAGAAAAAAAAGTTCTGAGGGCCTTCACTACACCAGGTTTCTGCACTTCTCCTGGTCAATGTTTTACCAACACTAAGGGGTGACAGTGACTGTGAGATGGGAAAATAACTATCAATGAGCATTTATTTTGTCGTTGTCTACTTTTTTCAGTTGTGTCCAACTCTTCATGACCCCATTTGGAATTTTCTTGGCAAAGATACTGGAGTGGTTTGCCATTTCCTCTCCTGCTCATATACAGATGAGGAAACTGAGGCAAAATAGGGGTTTAAGTGACAGCTAGTAAGTGTCTGGGGTCGGATTTAAAATCAGGTCTTTCTAAAACCCAGTGCTCTAAGCCACTGCGGACACCTAGCTGCTCTTAGCATCATTCACTATGTACCAGCAGTATGCTAAAGTACTGTGGTTACAAACAAACAGCAAGAGACAGTCCCTGATTTCTAGAATCCAGTCTAATACTGGGAGACAACATGAAAATAATTATATTCAAACAAGATATATACAGAAAAAATTGGAGACAATCAACAGAGGTGAGGCACTAAAATAAAGGGAAGAGAGACCAGAAGCCTTCATTTAGTGACTACTTATATGTCAGGTACTATCCTGTGTTTTTACAAATTTTATCTTCATTTGATCTTCTCCACAATCCTATGAGGTGGGTGCTGTATTACCTTCATTTCACAATGAGGAAACTGAGGCAAACAGGGGTGAAGTGACTTGCCCAGAGTCGCATAGCTAGTAAGTGTCTAAGGCTAGATTTGAATTCAGGTCTTACTGGACTCCAGGCCACTGCACTGTATCCATTATTCACTCAGACTGCCTTAAGGGAGATGAGAAAAGGCTTCTTGTAGAAAGGGGAACTTTTTGATGGTAGCTAGGTGGTGCAGTGGATAAGCACCAGCCCTGGATTCAGGAGGACCTGAGTTCAAATCCAACCTCAGACACTTGACACTTACTAGCGGTATGACCCTGGGCAGTCACTAACCCTCATTGTCCCACCAAAAAAGAAAGGAAGAAGGAAGGAAGGAAGGAAGGAAGGAAGGAGGAAGGAAGGAAGGAAGGAAGGAAGGAAGGAAGGAAGGAAGGAAGGAAGGAAGGGAACTTAGTTGAGATTTATAGGAAGGCAGGCAAGGTAGGAGACAGAGAAGAAGAGGTTCTAGGAATGTGGAGCAAACAAGTGAAAATGCCCAGGATCAGAAGATGCAGGATAAAGAGCCAGTACACGTCCATGTATGTCTGCTGTATCAATGGAATTGGGGACTTGGAGGATAGATGCTATGCTGTCTGGATGGAGCAAAGGGGGAAGACAAGAAGGAATAATAGCTTACCAATGTTGCCTGATAAGGCAATGGCTTGTGGACCAATACTTTGGAGAACTGAAAACCAGTTGAGAAGCAGTGTGGGTGGTGGAAAGAGCACTAGATTTGGATTCACGTGGTATGCATCTGAATACTATTTTGATGTTAATTGGTGTGACCCAGGACATGTCTCTGGATCTCAAGTCCTCATTTGCAAAAGAGGAGTTTGGAATAGATGAACTAGTAAAGGCTTCCAGTTCCAAGGGTCTATGTTCTAAATTGAAAACCTGGAAGAGTTGGGGATAGTGAGAGGAAGGTCAAGTGTTCAAGCCCCAATGAACCAGTAAGCAAATATAGGTAGGTATAGAATTGTTCCACAAAGAATCCTGTAAATGCACAACACTTTCCACTGAGAGAAAAGAGCAGGAAAGTATATGAAACATGTCTTCTCTTCTCTTTCCTATGTGGAGTGAACAGCAGTGCTAAAGTGTTAAGGATCATATTTGAAATGGCCTAGCCAGTAAATGGCAGCTAAGGAGCACAGTGGATAGGATGCCAGGTCTAAAGTCAGGAAGACTCATCTTCCTGAGTTCAAATCTGGCCACAGGCTCTTAGTAGCTGTGGGACTCTGGGCAAGTCGCTTAACCCTGTATTGCCTCATTTCCTAATCTGTAAATGAACTGCTGCAGAAGGAAATGGAAAACTACTCCTGTCCTTTGCCAAGAAAACCCCAAATGAGGTCAATGAAGAGTCGGAAAGGACTAAAAATAACTGAACTGGAATCAGTAAATATGTACATGGAATCCCAAACCACTAGGGGTGGAAGATGACATCAGCAAACACTAGTCCAACTCCCTCAATTTGACAGGTAAAGAAACTGAGACCTAAAGAAGGAAACTAATCCCACAGTTGTGTAAGGGGCTAGAGGAACTAGAACCTATATTTCCTATTTCCCATTGTTCTAGAAGCTTTGAATTGCATCCAGAACCAAAGGAGGGAAACAGAAATGGACACATTTGTGAAACTTGACTGAATGTGGTCCAGAAAGCATTCCTTGGATTTATACAATGATTGGGATAGAAAGAGTTGTAAGTTAGCACTTCAACACTTGAAGAAAACTATGATTTAATCAGTGCTTGTACTCCCTCTGCTGACAAGGATTGAAATTCTCACACATGTAACAGTATATAGTTCTTCAAGAGCTGCCGACTATACATAGATACATGTGTCTGTTTATTTGTGGGTATAATCAGCCAGAGGGCTAAGTAAAAATGCAAGATGGGTATGAGTAGGCTACAACAGGAAGTTAGGAAGTAAGAATAAAAGCTGTTATCAAAGCAATGTATGAACACAAAAGAACTTTTTCATGTATATACTCAAAAAGGGCTGGTTATTTGGCAGGAGCACAGGGATAACCAGCGGATAGCCCCTACGTTCCATTGTACCCTCACAATGCCAAGCAAAAGCAAAGAAGACCTCATAATGTGTTGGCTGCATTTATCATGGTAAACTCACAGAAGAACATGGACAAAAGATCCACAAGATGAGCAGGCAGAAAAGTTTTGTGATCTATATCACTGGAAGGAATATTCACATCAATGAGATCACAGATCCATTTGAAGTTAATATATATTTATGTTTGTATACACACCTACTTATACATATGTTATATACATATTTAGTTCCACAAAACACATAACTAGAGACAATGTCTACAATGAAATCTGTGATCTCATTGATGTGAATATTGCCTCTAATAATACAGATCAAAACATATCTCTACCTGGACATATACATACATACATACACACATACATACATACATACACACACACAAACACACCTATATCATATATACCATATTATATACAAATATGTATACATGTTTGTATATGTATATAAATAAATATATAGAATTCTTGATTGTGATCTAGAGGAAATATCAATATAAAGACACAAAATTCTACCAAGTGATAAGAGTAACATACTACTTAGAAAAAAAACTGAAAGTTCCTGCCATAGAAAGTAGTATTTGTTTGTTTTTCCCCCCCTAAAAAGGCAATGAAAATATCCTTGAGACTTAATTGGCCCAACGAACTAAGGTTCTAAATACTGACACAACTTCCTGGTTGTCCAAGACATTTTCATAGTTAGGGTTCCAAAGGTTTGATGGCTATCCATCCCACTGACCTTCAAGCCCACATGCCCTTCTTATCAGGCATGCTTATCAAGGAAAAGGAAGAAATGAGGGTTGTTCCATCCAACTTATAGCCAACAATGTATCTTTGCTAGATATCCTTTCCATGCTGTTAAGTAAACCTCTTTTGTGAAATGTCATATGCTAGACAAGTGTTTAATATCATTTCAATTCTATATATGAACTACCAGAAGAAACTGAGTCAGGCCTGTCCCTGAACAGTGTACAGGCAAAAGACATAGTGTGGCCTAGACATGGTGAAGACAGTCCTCCCAATAGAGCTGGCTTCATGAACAGGACAATGAAAGTAAACCTAATCCCTTCTACCATTTCAACTTGTAAGGATGCAGGTACCTGAGGCAGTGAACAGAATGAGCCCCTATATAAAAATGCAGAGTAGACCCAGAAAATCCAATCAACATCACAGTGTAGCCAGTTAGGTTTGAAGGAATATTGAGTAAGGAAAGAAGCCAAAAGCAATTTTGCCTCAGTGCTTAGGGCCAAGAATATAGAAACCATGGGGAAAACTAGGAATAAAGGAGATATATTAGTAGCCTGGAAGTACTTATCAAAAATAACAATAAAAGACAGAAATTACTTACTCAACAATAAACGATGCAAATTTAATTAAGTACCAAGGATAGAAACAATATGGGGGAAGGGAAGTTAAAGGAGTTTAGAATTTAGGAAAATACTGCACTAGAATAGGAAATAAAAAAATAGAAAAGGAAAGAGTGTATTACATGTTAGTTCCTTAGTATTTCATGTGTCTGTGAATAATTTAGACAATCAGTGGGAGGAAACTACAGCCCTATTGGTTTAACCAAAAGAAAAATACTTTGTCTCCCACTACCTTCTGAATATATAAGGTGACACTCAGAATTCCAAATTCCAGCTACCAAGCAGCAGAAAAGCTTAAATTGGGGGTGGGGTGGGAAGCTAAGGTCATGACTGTACTGGTAAATGTTTAACAATCAGCTCTAAAAAAAAAAAAAAAGGTGTATTTCCAAAACACTTTTAAGTTTAATCTGCATTTTCTCCATCATTTCTTAAGTCTAGAATTTCAACCAAAAGAAAAAAAAATCAAACTCTGATTTGTAACTTTGATGATTTCCAAAAATGTAAATGCTCAAACTGGAAGTTTAACAATTGGCTTGGGTGGATAGAGCTGGCTTCAACACATTCCTGAAGCCTTAGGCTTTTCTAGCTTCATTGGTTATAAAGAGAAAGCAAAATAAGCCCTATAAATAGCTAGGTCTCTCCCCTCCAAAGTGGTACCATTTCCTAATATGAGTGATGAAGGAGACATTTCCTTCAAGGATCTAGCTAGTATGGAAATAGCATCTTGTTAAGGGCTAAAATTCTAGCTAGACTGTCTAAAATCTAATGAGTGGTCGCCAATAAATTATAAGCTTTAGCAAGAGTTAGACTTTTAGGCATTTATTAAGGAGAATAAGAATTTGTTAAAGAGGGGCAGCTAGATGGCGCAGTGGATAGAGCACTGGCCCTGGAATCAGAAGGACTGGAGTTCAAATCCGACCTCAGACACTTAACACTTACTAGCTGTGTGACTCTAGGCAAGTCACTTAACCTCAATTGCCTCACTAAAAAAAAAAAAGAAAAAAAAAAGAAAAAAAAAGAATTTGTTAAAGAGAGAAGGAAAGGCCTAGATTCCTATCTATTTAAAGGGAGAGCGCATTTCTAGCTCCCTTCTCCACCAGCATCCTCAGGAAAGAGCCCGAGAAAGAGCACCAGTCTCTTCCTTCTTCCTCCCACTAGCCAACATTACTTCCTGACGCCAAAGAAAAGACTCCTGGTCTTGCCCTCAAAGACCTTCGCTTCATGGGTGGAACTCTTCTACAGTAAGTCTTCAGCAGATGGCATCATTCCAATCGTTACAATCTCCACTAAAGTCCTACCCATTGTGGTCTGCATGAAACCCCAAATTCTCAAAGGCTGAGCCAACAAAGTATAAGCAAAGGCTTTTGGATGGGTGTGTGTGATTGTTATCCAAAGACCTGAGTATATATAAACACACACACACACACACACACACATATATATGTGCTGTCCCAAAAGTCTTAGTGCAGTTATAAGCTTTATACACACATATACACACTTTTCAAGTTTATCCTACTGGGATATTATGAGAATCAACTGCTATGTTGTATATGGAAGTACTCTGAAATAATAAGGTATTAAACAAACATAGAAGTTTATTAGCATTGCTGAGACAGAAAATTTTAAAAGATGTCTGCCCACTGCTATGGGATGATAGACGCATAACAGAGGTTCAAGTATTATATCAGGAAAGGGGATAGAACAAGATCACCTGAGAGAGGCTTTGTTAATAAAAATGACAGTCAAATCAGTAAAATTTAATTGGGAGGTCGGGAAAATGAGGCAGTTGCAATAACGGGGAACAGGTGACTAAATAATACCATATTATTACTGACTAGATAACACAGATTACTAAAGAATAACCACACTTTCTGTATTGAGAACCACCTAAAATGGATATTATTTAGAGAAAACCTTTGCCAGAAATATTTTAAAGTTTCTTCTTTTGTTTTGTTCTTTTTGTTTGTTTGTCTTTTTTTTTAATAGAGGAGATGGAGGGAGTGGTCTAGCACATACATTTCATCAAGTAGGGTGACTATGTAAGCATTATCCATCCCCATCTTAGGGTCAAGGAGCAAGTCTTCTTGGATTCTACCAGAGCCGTTGAAGGGTTAGACATCGGCCCCGAGAGCTCTCAATTACATGATGCCATGTGAGGAAGTGTGGCACTGAGTTGGTAGTTAGGAAGGTCTAGCTTCAAATCTCACCCCTGACACTAGTTATGGAAGTATGAGTAACACATGTGACCTCTGGGTCATGGTTTCCTGGTTTGTAACACAAAGATAGTAATGCCTATTACTATCATTACTAGCTCATAGGGTATTGTGAGGCTCAAATTGAGGTAAAAAGCTTTGCAATTTGAAAGCACCATATAAATGTCAGAAATTATTATCACTGTTACTTTTACCAGTGCTCAGGAGCAAGTCAATAAAAACTGAACACTGGACTAGGCCGTGCTACAGGCTGTAGCCCTAGGATATGATCTATTGAGTAAGTCAATCAAGAGGTCAACTCTATCAGCTGTAGGGAACTGCCAGTTAGAGAAGCTATTAAGTGAATTTGAAGACTGCATTTAGGGGTCCTTAATTAGCAAACTATGAAACCAAGAGACAGAGACTACAAAAACAGCACAGAGAGGAAGGAAAGAACACTGGGACAAGAAGGGACTGAGAGGCTAAAATCATAAGAACGAGAGGATGAAAGAAAAAAGGGGTTCGAGGAAACGGAAAGCTATTAAGTTTAAAGTGGGATAAACTCACTATGTTTGAATATTTAGGGAGGTGGGGCTTGATGACCCCTTATATTTTATTGGTGTTCTGAAGCCAACACAAACCCGAGTAAGAATTGATTTTTAAACTTTGTACTGTGAAAATGTATACCTCTTAAGTAGGCAAGAAGCACTGGATTGATTTCTTGATAACCTAGATTTTTAAAGTGATAGGTATTGACAACGATGCAGATTACACTTAGAAGTGTATATGTGTACACATCTTTTTTTTTCTTTTCTTTTGGGGAGCCAACATACCAGCATACCAGCCTTATAATTCTTAAAGTCTAACATTAGACATAATTAGGAGTCAGTGTAGTTAACTTTTAAAACTCCTTAAAGTTACCACACAGTTTGTTCATACTTTCCTCCTACCTCCTAATCTCCTAATTTTCCTTTAATTTCATTTTTCTTCTAATGCCAATCTTCAGATTTACTTAATTTTATAATTTTAAAGTTGTAATTACAATTATAGGACACTGGGAAATACTTGTGATGTGTGTGGGTGTATATAAATGTGGGTGTGGGTGTGTATATATAAAAATGTATGTGTTGTATGCATGTATGTATGTGTAATATATCATAATATTGTGAGTTAATTTCTCGGTACCAATTTAAATCTCAAGTCTGATTTTGTTCCCAGGCCTGTTTGCCTAGGATTTTCAACAACTATTTCGCATCCTTCCATTTAAAAATAAATCTTTGATACATCTCTAATAAATCTTTACATGTATACATACACACATATACACACATACATATATATATGAAGGTATTGTGAAGTCTCATGGATTGCCTTGGATATTTTCAATGCAAAATAATGGAAAAACAATACTTGAGATTCACTTTTTTATTCTGAAGAACTGAAATGTTCAAATGAGACTCCTTTTCTACTATTTTATATCATTAATTAGAACCCAGGTTGTAAGTCTTGCTCCAATATTTAATAGCCATACACTCTTTTTTTTTTTTTTGGTGAGGCAATTGGGGTTAAGTGACTTGCCAGGGTCACACAGCTAGTAAGTGTCAAGTGTCTAAGGCCGCATTTGAACTCAGGTCCTCCTGAATCCAGGGCCTTTGCTCTATCCACTGCACCACCTAGCTGCCCCTAGTAGCCATACACTCTTAAGCAAGCTTAAAGTTTCAAAAGAGACTCCTTTTTCAACTATTATCTTCTACTATTTTATAGTACAAATGTACACTCTATCATGGATATGATGTTTTCAAGAGACTTTTGTGGGTTACCCTAAGAATATAACCAACATCTGTAACACTGTGTCTTTAGGGAAATCTTTGCCAAATTCCAAAAAGCCATCTTACAGATCAATTTTTATAACATAATGCAATGATAAGATAGGGCCTACCTGAAATACTAGCTAGAGTGTTGGACTTTATCTACTAGTCCTGCAATGATGGGCAAATCAATTAACCACTCGTGCCTCCTCAGTTTCCTCTTTTGGAAAATCAGAATGGTAGAACCCATTGTTCCCACCTTATTGGGTTATCATGAGTTTCAAAATAGATTATGCACAAAAAGTTTAAGTATCAATTATTAGTATCAGTAGTATTATTACTTTTATTCAAATAATGCCAGAACTTTAAATTAGCATATTCCTCAAGATTTAGTACCTTTGTTATAATGTAGAACTGTGGAGGACATATGGATACATCAGAAATTGGGAATTTTCTCTTCCACTTCTTTGCATTTTTGCCTTTTTTAGATGACAAAACGGACAGAAAGGTGAAAAAATGGGAATCCTATTTCTCATGAAAGGATGCAAGATGTTCACGAAGACGTAATAGAGAAGATGTAAGGACTTCAATTCCTTCCTCACCCCACTCAAGGAAGAAACCACCAGGAAAGCTCAAATCCCCTGAGTCTTCCTGTCAAAGTAAGACTTCAGCAATAGCTTAAAGCTCCTTTTCTCAGTGATAGAAGTCTTTTTTTTTTTTTTTTTTTTTTTTTTTTTTTTTTTTTGAGATATTTTATTTTTTCCGTTACATGTAAAGATAGTTCTCAACTTTTGTTTATACATGCTTTACAATTTCAGATTTTTCTCCCTCCCTCCCTCCCCTCCCTCCCCCCTCCCCTAGACAGCAGGTAATCTGATATAGGTTATATCTATATATATCTATACATATACATATAGATATATATATACACACACATATATATACACATAATAACATTAATCCTATTTCTGCATTAATCCTGTTACAAGAGAAAGAATCAGAGCAGTGATGCAAAACCTCAAAATAGAAAAAAAAAACAACAGCACCCAAAACAAAAGAAATAATATGGTTTAATCAGCATCTATACTCCACAGTTCTTTCTTTCTTTTTTTTTCTTGGATTTGGAGATCCTCTTCTATCATGAGTTCCCTGGAACTCTTCTGTACCATTGCATTGGTGAGAAGAATATAGTCCATCACAGTAGGTCAACACTCAATGTTGATGATACTGTGTACAATGTTCTTCTGGTTCTGCACATCTCACTCATCATCAGCTCACGTAAGACCCTCCAGGTTTCTCTGAACTCTTCCTGCTCATCATTTCTTACAGCACAATAGTATTCCATTGTATTCATATACCACAACTTGTCCAGCCATTCCCCAATTGATGGGCACCCCCTCAACTTCCAATTCCTTGCTACCACGTAAAGAGCAGCTATAAATATTTTTGTACATGTGGGTCCCTTTCCCCCTTCCATGATTTCTTTGGGCAAAAGACCTAAAAGTGGGATTGCTGGGTCAAAGGGTATGCACAGCTTTATCGCCCTTTGGGCATAATTCCAAATTGCTCTCCAGAATGGTTGGATCAGCTCACAGCTCCACCAACAATGCATTAGTGTTCCAATTTTCCCACAGCCTCTCCAACATTTATTATCTTCCTTTTTTGTCATTTTAGCCAATCTGATAGGTGTCAGGTGGTACCTCAGAGTTGTTTTAATTTGCATCTCTCTAATCATTAGAGATTTAGAGCATTTTTTCATATGGGAATAGATAGCTTTGGTTTCTTCATCAGAAAACTGCCTGTTCATATCCTTTGACCATTTCTCAATTGGGGAATGACTTGGATTCTTATAAATTTGATTTAATTCCCTATATATTTTAGAGATGAGGCCTTTATCAGAAGCACTGGCCTCAAAAATTGTTTCCCAGCTTTCTGCCTCCCTTCTAATTTTGGATGCATTGCTTCTGTTTGTACAAAAATTTTTTAATTTAATATAATCAAAATCATCCACTTTGCATTTTATAATATACTCTATCTCATGTTTGGTCAAAAACTGTTCTCCTTTCCAAAGATCTGATAGGTACACTATTCCTTTCTCTCCTAATTTACCTATGGTATCACCTCTTATGTCTAAATCATGTATCCATTTTGACCTTATTTTAGTATAAGGTGTAAGATGTTGGTCTAAGCCTAATTTCTGCCATACTATCTTCCAGTTTTCCCAGCAGTTTTTGTCAAATACTGAGTTCCTATCCCAGAAGCTGGAGTCTTTGGGTTTATCAAACACTACATTACTAGTGTCATTTACTACTGCATTTCCTGAGCCTAGCCTATTCCATTGATCTACCACTCTATTTTTTAGCCAGTACCAGATAGTTTTGATGACTGCCGCTTTATAGTAAAGCTCCAGGTTTGGTACCGCTAACCCACCTTCCTGTGAATTTTTTTTCATTATTTCCCTGGATATTCTTGATTTTTTGTTTTTCCAGATGAATTTTGTTATTATTTTTTCTAGCTGTATAAAATAATTTTTAGGTAGCCTGATTGGTATGGCACTGAATAAGTAAATTAATTTAGGCAGTATTGTCATTTTTACTATATTAGCTCTGCCTATCCATGAGCAATTGATATCTTTCCAATTATTTAGATCTGATTTGATTTGTGTGAAGAGTGTTTGGTAGTTGTGTTCATAGAGTTCCTGGGTTTGTCTTGGCAAGTAGACTCCCAAGTATTTTATATTACCTACCGTTACTTTAAATGGAATTTCTCTTTCTATCTCTTGCTGCTGGACTTTGTTGGTCATGTATAGAAATGCTGATGATTTATGTGGATTTATTTTATATCCTGCTACTTTGCTAAAGTTGTTAATTGTTTCAAGTAATTTTTGACTTGATTCTCGAGGATTCCTTAAGTATACCATCATATCATCTGCAAAGAGTGATAGTTTTGTTTCCTCCTTGCCTATTCTAATTCCTTTAATTCCTTTCTCTTCTCTGATTGCTAAAGCTAACATTTCTAGGACAATATTAAATAATAGGGGTGATAATGGACATCCCTGTTTCACCCCTGATCTTATTGGGAAGGCCTCTAATTTATCTCCATTGCATATAATACTTGCTGATGGCTTTAGGTAGATACTGTTTATTATTCTAAGGAAAGCTCCCCCTATTCCTAAACTCTCTAGTGTTTTTATTAGGAATGGGTGCTGTACTTTGTCAAAAGCTTTCTCTGCATCTATTGAGATAATCATATGATTTTGGTTGGTTTTCTTATTGATGTGGTTGATTATGTTAATAGTTTTCCTAATGTTGAACCAGCCCTGCATTCCTGGTATAAATCCCACCTGGTCATAGTGTATTATCCTGGTGATCACTTGCTGTAATCTCCTTGCTAATATCTTATTTAAGATTTTAGCATCAATATTCATTAGGGAGATTGGTCTATAATTTTCTTTCTCTGTTTTTGCTTTGCCTGGTTTTGGTATCACCACCATATTTGTGTCATAAAACGAATTTGGTAGAACTCCTTCTTCACCTATTTTTCCAAATAATTTGTATAATATTGGAATTAATTGTTCTTTAAATGTTTGGTAAAATTCACCCGTAAACCCATCTGGCCCTGGGGATTTTTTCTTAGGGAGTTCATTAATAGCTTGTTCAATTTCTTTTTCTAATATCGGTTTATTTAAGGATTTTATTTCCTCTTCAGTTAACCTGGGCAGTTTGTATTTTTGTAAATATTCATCCATTTCATTTAGATTGTCAAATTTATTGGCATACAGTTGGGCAAAATATTTCCTAATTATTGCTTTAATTTCCACTTCATTGGTGGTAACATCACCCTTTTCATTTTTGATACTGGTAATTTGGTTTTCTTCTTTCTTTTTTTTAATCAAATTAACCAGTATTTTATCTATTTTATTGGTTTTTTCATAAAACCAGCTCTTAGTTTTATTGATTAGTTCTATAGTTTTTTTGCTTTCAATCTTATTGATTTCTCCTTTAATTTTCAGGATCTCTAATTTAGTGTCTAATTGGGGATTTCTAATTTGTTCTTTTTCTAGCTTTTTAAGTTGCATGCCCAATTCATTAATCTCCTCTTTCTCTTTTTTATTCATGTAAGCATTTAGAGCTATAAATTTTCCCCTAAGCACTGCTTTGGCTGCATCCCATAGATTTTGGTATGTTGTCTCATTATTGTCATTCTCTTGGATAAAGTTATTGATTGTTTCTATGATTTCTTGTTTGGCCCATTCATTCTTTAGAATGAAATTATTTAGTTTCCAATTGATTTTCATTCTACTTTTCCCTGGCTCTTTCTTACATGTAATTTTTATTGCATCATGATCTGAGAAGGATGCATTTACTATTTCTGCCTTTCTACATTTGACTATGATGTTTTTGTGCCCTAATACATGGTCAATTTTTGAAAATGTGCCATGTACTGCTGAGAAAAAGGTATATTCCTTTCTATCCCCATTCAATTTTCTCCAGACATCTATCATGTCTAACTTTTCTAGTAATCTATTCACCTCTTTCACTTCTTTCTTATTTATTTTTTGGCTAGATTTATCTAATTCTGAGAGGGGGAGATTCAGATCCCCCACTAGTATAGTATTACTATCTAATTCCTCTTGTAACTCATTTAACTTCTCCTCTAAGAACTTGGATGCTATACCACTTGGCGCATACATATTCAATATTGATATTACTTCATTATCTATAGTACCTTTAAGTAAGATGTAATTTCCTTCCTTATCTCTTTTAATGAGATCTATTTTTGCCTGCACTTTGTCTGAGATAAGGATTGCTACCCCTGCCTTTTTTACTTTAGCTGAGGCATAATATATTCTGCTCCAGCCTTTTACCTTTACTCTGTGTGTATCTCTCTGCTTCAAATGTGTTTCTTGTAAACAGCATATTGTAGGGTTCTGGTTTTTAATCCACTCTGCAATTCGCTTCCGTTTTATAGCAGAGTTCATCCCATTCACATTCACAGTTATTATTACTGACTGTCTATTCCCCTCCATTCTATTTACCCCCTTTGTACTTTTCCCCCCTTCTTTCACCCTATTCCTCCTCACCGACGTTTTACTTCTTACCCCTGCCTCCCCCAATCTGCCCTCCCTTTTTATCACCCCCCTCTCTTTTCTTTACCCTTTTCTCCCTTGCTTTTGTCCTCCCTTCTCAGTCCCCCCCTTTCCCTTCCCCTTTTGTTTCCCTAAAGAGTGAGTTAAGTTTCTTTATCCCAATGAACGTATATGTTATTCCCTCTTTGAGTCAAATCTAATGAGAATAGGGTTGAAACCATGTTCCCCCCTCCTTTCTTTCCCTCTATTATAATAGGTTTTTTTCCACCTCTTCATATGATATAATTCATCCCATTCCACCTCCCCTTTCCTCTCCTCCCCATAGACTCCCTTTTTATCTCCTTAATTCTTTTGTATCATCACATCAAAGACAATTTATATTTATACCCTCTATATAAAGTCCTTCTCTCTGCCCAAATACATTTACAGTTCTTAAGAGTTATGAGTATTATCTTCCTGTGTAGGGATATAAACAGTTTAACCTAATAGGGTAACTTTTTTTTTCCCCCTCTGTTTACCTTTTTAAACTTCTCTTGAGTCTTGTATGTTGAGATCAAATTTTCTATTCAGTTCTGGTCTTTTCACCAGGAAAGATTGAAAGTCCCCAATGTCATTAAATGTCCATCTTTTCCCCTGAAAGAAAATGCACATTTTTGCTGGGTAATAGATTCTCGGCTGCAATCCAATCTCCTTTGCCTTCCGGAATATCATATTCCAAGCCTTGCGGTCCTTTAATGTTGAAGCTGCCAGGTCCTGAGCAATCCTGACTGTGGCTCCATGATATTTAAATTGCTTCTTTCTGGCTGCTTGGAGTATTTTCTCCTTCACCTGATAATTCTGGAATTTGGCTACAATATTCCTTGGAGTTTTCCTTTTGGGGTCTCTTTCAGGAGGTGATCGATGGATTCTTTCAATGATGATTTTATCCTCTGATTCTATGATATCAGGGCAGTTCTCCTTAATAATTTCCTGGAATATGGTATCTAGATTCTTTTTCTGGTCATGGCTTTCAGGCAGTCCAATGATTCTCAAATTGTCTCTCCTCGATCTGTTTTCCAGATCAGTTGTCTTTCCAATGAGGTATTTCACATTTTCTTCTATTTTTTCATTTTTTTTATTCTGCTTGACCGATTCTTGGTGTCTCATGGATTCCTTTTCTTCCAACTGTCCCACTTTAATTTTTAAGGCATTGTTTTCTTCAGTGAGATTATGCACCTTTTTTTCCATTTGGCTAAGTGAATTTTTTAAGGTATTGTTTTCTTCAGTGAGATTATGTACCTTTTTTTCCGTTTGGCTAAGTGAATTTTTTAAGGTATTGTTTTCTTCAGTGAGATTATGCAGCTTTTTTTCCATTTGGCCAAGTGAATTTTTTAAGGCTTTGTTTTCTTCAGCTTCCTTTTCTAAGCTGCTGATTCTTTTTTCATAGTTTTTTTGTGTTGCTTTCATTTCTCTCCCCATTTTTTCTTCTACCTCTTGCAATTGATTTTTAAAATCCTTTTTGAGCTCTTCCAGGAAGGCTTTTTGTTCTTGCGACCAATTCACCTTCCCTTGTGAGGCTTCAGATGTAGACAATTTGAGGCTATTGTCCTCATCTGAGTTTGTGTTGGCTTCTTCCCTATTGATACAGAAGCTCTCAATGGAGAGGGCTCTTTTTTGCTTCTTACTCATTATTGCAGCTTATTTATTTATTCTTTAAGTTGAGGTCTGCTCTGGGGGCACCAGGGTCCCTGTTTTGGGCTTCTTGTGCAGGTGTATAGGTGCTGTGTGACCGGGCTTTTACTCTGAGGCCTTTATGGTGTGTGGAGATCCCCTGTCCTGCACTTCCTGTCTGATTGTGCTCGGCCAGCCAGGCGCCAGACCCCGGCGTCTGATCCCGCCGTTCGTGGCCCTCTCGGCCGGTGCAGGTAAGTTTTTCCACTGTCCTTCTTGGCCACCAGATTTTTGAACCAGGTTCCGGGAGCCTCAGTTGTTCGGCTGTGACCCGCAGCTCCTGCTGATTTGCCCCGACCCCCTCGGCGCTGGGTTGCTGCCCTGCGCTGGGCCTCCCTTTTGCCCGAGTCAGACCGACCTTTTCCTGAAGTCTTCTAAATTATCTCTGGTTGGAGGACTGTGTCTCTCTGTCTCTTTGCAGGTTCTGTAGTTTCAGAATCCGTCCAGAGGCTTGA
Organism: Dromiciops gliroides; assembly: GCF_019393635.1. Taxonomy (NCBI): domain Eukaryota; kingdom Metazoa; phylum Chordata; class Mammalia; order Microbiotheria; family Microbiotheriidae; genus Dromiciops; species Dromiciops gliroides. The sequence continues at coordinate 108,106,456 of NC_057865.1, read as the reverse complement.
TTTAATGTTCGTTTTGAGGGAACAGAAGGAGAGCTCAGGCAGCTTGCTGCTTCCTCTCCGCCATCTTGGCTCCGCCCCTCGATAGAAGTCTTAATATCAAATAGGCACCAATTCCCCAAGCATTCCTTCAGAGCCTCTCTCTCCCCAGCATGAATAAACACCATTCCCTAGGGCTAGGCTCCATGCTCTCTCCCTTCCAAGTTTGGTCTTCCTTGATCCAGATCAGAAGACCATAAAAATCTGTGGATTTTGCCACTATCAAGGCACCTTAACTCTACCCAGTAACCCAGTAGACCACTCCAGTGTCCATCTTCCCTCACTGACTCCTTTCATATCGCCTTTCCCCTCCATAAAGCTTGTTGCTTCCCTTTTTTCTCTTCCTGCTTCCTTCTCTACCTCCTGGCCATGCCAACTTACTCCTTAGGAGCATCAGCCATTGACCAAGGCTGAGATTAATGGTTTTAGCAGGTACTCCTAGCTCCCAAGCTTCATCTTAAGAATGTAAAATCAAAGACAGGACTAAGAACTCTATATGACCTCCCTTCTTTTCACTGACATTTGGGCTGTGACTAAGTGCTTCTTTTTAATCACGTGCTCCTTGACTCCATAAATGGCATATAAGGGAGATGGCCACCTTTCCTTATACTACATTTTGGAATCTCAAACCTCTTTCAAACTGGATCTGTCTTAGGACAGGAGAGATTGATTAGAATTATCAAATTGGTAATCCTATTTGGTGACAGTTAGCAAAATGACCTGGAAAGATACACTGCCTGGAAGATTTATTCTTATATGAAAAGATGCAAAATAGTTGAAAATTCTGGGTAAACAGGTCTGGAAACAAAATCAGATCTGGGATTTAAATTGGACCAAAAGATTATTTTTTATATTGAGAGGCATTTCATATGTGCATATAACACAAGCTTATACATATATACACATGCATAAATATATGTATATATACAAGTATACAGGTACACATATATGCCTTACACACGTGAAGTATATGTATATATCTGTAGTAGCTTAAAGCTACAGTAAGACTTTTGGAAATCCTTTACATGGTAAGGAGCCTTGGATTTCATTTTACAGCACCTAATAATTTATAGATCAAGGGGCAAGAAATCTCTCAGTGGGTTGTTGCTATACTTGTAAATTAGCATAGGATTGGTAAGAAGGGAAGAAAGGAAGGAAGGAAGGAAAAGAAAAGAGAGACAGAGAATATTGCACCTAGCTGGCCTCACAAAGAGAAATGTTTTTTACATCAACCATTGTGTTGGAAAACATTAAGTAATAAATGACCTGGAAAAATTTAAAGGAAAGTGGACAAAAATAAAGCTAGAATTGGATAACAACAATAAAGCTAAATTATCTTAATTGATAAATATTGCTTTGTCTTCAAGCTTTGCTCATGGTAATATATCACTTGTTTGAGCTAGGACTCCAAGGGAAAAGGTTTAACAGATGTGTCTATGCACACAGATATATCCCATTCTAAGTCATATAACTGATTTATTGTTGGTATTTTATTTAGGTCACAATATCTTCAAACAGAGAAGGAATATTGAGAATATATGTGAATACCTCTGTAAGAATGGTATTACAATAGGTTCTTGTTAGAAATTTGCTGTGATGTTAGATGATAAGTTTTAGGATGAATGAATATTTTCAGGCTCTTTGAGGTCATCTGGATGATCCATTTAAGTATGTGTCTTCATATTCTACCTAACTAGAGAGCTGATTATAAGACGTAAATGATACAAATGGGTTTCTAGACCTAACTGGACAGTGAATCATCAAATATAGCTCAAGCTCAAATTACAAGGGCAGAATCTGTGGTGCATGCAGAGATACATAGCTATTCCAAAAGCTTTCTCTTTCAAATTCTATTTAGAATATTAAGTCAAGGAGTTTGGGGGCAGCCAAGAATTTAAATTATAATTAAAGAGAGAAGCTAGTCAATGCATATGCTCTGGAAATTTCCAAGTACATACAGGACCACAGGAAAGAAGGAACAATGGGTGAGTATTTTTGAAACTTGCATGAAGGGAGTGGAGAGAAAACTGTCCAACAAATACAATAACTATTGCATGACTCTCAAATGATCCAAGGGTCAAACACACTTACCATAAAGATTTAAAGAGATAATGAATCTGCCATACTAATTAGGCAATTGTTCAAAGACTGGAGAAAGGTGAAAGAATAGTCTAGATATTGTTATCAGGATAACCAACAATGGAAAAAGGGAAATGATAATAATGTAATCATTCAAGTAGAATGTTAACCGCAGCCACATATTAGGTTATAAACTGATTTTTGTCTGTGGCAATATAGAGAAGTGAGGCAGTATGGGGCAGCACAAGCAATTATAATTGGAAGTCAAGAGACCAGGCATCTAGTTCCAGCTCCAATATTACGGCCATACAACCTTGAGCAAGTCACTTAACTGAGCCCTCAGTTTCTCATCTGTAAATGAGCTAGAGAACGAATGGACAACCACTCCAATATCTCTGCCAAAAAAAAGGAGGGGGATCACATAGGCAGACACAACTGAACAACAACTTAGAGTTAGAAGAGACAGACTCAAGTTCTAAATCAGATACTAACTAGCCAGGTGACTCTAGGCAAATCCCATCATCTCTCCAGGCTCAAGTTTTCTCATCAGTAAAATGCATATAACACTTGAACTATCCACTCACAAAGTTATTCTAAGCAAAACACTTTATAAATCTGATTAGCGTCTGATTTACACACCCTACTACACAGTGAGGCTCAATTTAAAAATCTAGAGGTTACTGTCGGCTATGGGTGGGGTCCCGAGTATCTTTGTTTACCAAAAAATTCTATGTGTCTCAGTGCTCATTTCTTACCAATTCCATAGAAATGTCATAAGAAACAAGATGAAGTAAGAGTCAGAAGTCCTGGATTCTAGGCCAGATTCTGCCACTAAAAACCTTAAGTAACCTGGACCTCAGTTTTTTCTCAAAGGTGTAAAATGAGAAACTTGGCCTCGATTAGCTTTGAAGACCTTCCAGTGCTAATCTAGTCACTTCTGAACCTCCATTTGCTCATTTATAAAATTAGAGGGTTAAATTAGATGATCTTCAGGGTTCCTTTGGACTCCAAAATTCTGTTTTCCTATAACAGGCGTGCAAAGTAACTTGATGTGTTTAAGGAGCAAAACAATGGACAGCTCCTACCTATTTTTTTCATCACCATGGACTCTTATAAACTGAGTCAAAAAATAGAAAGGCTTTCTTTTTTTTTTGCATTATTGTTAGCTCCCATAAAATGTGGGTCCGCAGTAAATTAGTGGTTACCCTGATTCACCACCCAGATGGCACCAAGAATCAGTCAAAACAAAATGTCAACTTTATCCAGAAGTGCAGGATTATCCAGAATCAACAGCATGTTAGAGTGGGAGTTGAGACCCTCTGATCCATCCCCCTCCTTTTACACATGAATATATTTCAGTTATTTTCAGATTCCAGGGGAAAATGATGAATAAGCTCTGAAGACAGAATGAAATGATGACAGCACAGAACAGGTGACAACAAAATCAGGAATTGTGAGATCCACGTTCTAGTCTTGGCCCAAAAGCCAGCTCTCCAAATGGCAGTGGCCAAGTCACTTAATTTTTCTGTTTACAGTGACTTTCAATCTTTCTGTTCACAGAGGGAAAGAAGTTGGACTAGGTGATTCCTTCCAAATGTATGAATTCTAGTTTAAGCATGGGTGTTTTAGGGGCATCAAAAATGAAGGGGGGGGGCAGGGGGAGAAGAGTGAAATGTGAGGCAATTGGAAAGCTGAGTTGGCCTGGACAAGGAATCACTCTATAAGCAAGCGTCACAACTCAAATTAAGTAAAGAGGAAATGAAGAGGCCTTCTCTGCCTCCTCTCATCTTCCTTCATAGTCATACACCTGGTGACCTAACACCATGCAAGGTATGTTAGAGGTGTCTCAAAATGCTTGTTGATTGCCTCTCCTCCAGCTACCATTCACAGAATTAATATCTAAGCTCAAAGAATCAGAGGGCATTAGAGATAGCTCAGGGAATATACATGTGATTCCAAGTTCTGAGAGACAACATGGCACAGCAGATAGCGAGCCAGCCTCAGCTATGGCAAGTTCCAATTCTAACTCTGAGTGTCTCTGGTCAAGTCATTTAGCCTCTTAGTGATCTACTGAGCTCCCTAAGGCTATAAGCCCAAAGCAAGAGCTGATCTTCACTGACAGAGGGATTCCCCTCCACCAATGAAATCACCAAGTCCAGTCCATTTCAAGCTCTATTTTAAACACAAAAGTTAAGTAAACTCTCTACAAGCAGGTGGCAATCCCCAGAAAGAAACTGGAAGAAGCTGTTGTTTCCTATTGGTGGGGGGGAGGGAGGTGAGGCAATGAGGGCTAAGTGACTTGCCAAGGTCACACAGCTGTGTCAAGTGTTTAAGGTCAAATTTGAACTCAGGCCCTCCATGAATCCAGGGCAGTGCTTTATCCACTGCACCATCTAGCTGCCCCAGCCAGCACCCACTTTGGATCTTATTAGCTGCGTGACCTTGGACAACTCATTTAATTTCTCTGAGCTTCAGTTGCCTCATCTGTGAAGTGACGATAAGACTTTTACTATGAACTCACAAAATAGTTATGAAGAAAGCACTCTGGAAACTCTAGTTCTCTAAAGTAAATTTGAGCAATAATAATGATAGTGATAATGAACATTAATAAATCTCCTATAACTTGAAAAAGCCTTTATTTGACTTCAGTGTTCTTTTTAACTGCCTTCCTTTGAATCCCAGTTTAAAGCTAGAAATAGTGTGCAATGTTATCAATATCTACATCTACATCCATCTATATCTATATCTGTATCTATACCCATACCTCTATCTCTCTCTCTCTCTATCTATCCATCACTCTCTCTCTCTCTTCTCTCTCTCTCTCTCTCTCTTCTCTCTATCTATCTATCTATTATTCCCCCCTTAGTTTAAGGGTCAAACAAATCACTAATTCCAACTAAGCTGAGTCCTGACTTAACAAAGAATGGCCCACAGACTCAAGTTGTTGATTGATTCAGTAGTCTCTCCATCCTTCTGGAAACTTTCCTTCAAGGAGGCTCTCATAATACTGAATTATTCTGGTTCTCTTTCTGTTTCTCTGTTTCTTCTCTGTCCCCTTGGCTTGTTCCTCCTCCTCCTCCTCCTCCTCCTCCTAGTCTTGCTTTAAGTAAAGATATTCTCCCAGGTTCAGTCCTTTTCCTTTATACCCCTCGCTATTCTCACCCTGAGATCTTGGTGATACTCATGGCTTAAAGTACCACATCTATACTTAAAGAATTCATGTGGAAAATAAAATTTCTATTTCTACTAAAAAACCCGCCTTACTGTGTGTGTGTTCTACTGAAGTATTTTAATTGCCTTATTTGCTTTGGAAAGGGGCATGCTCCTTTTGAAAGTGTTTTGTCAGTTATGTCACTGGCTAAGGCTATAAAAAGTCCTGGGGTGCCTGCCTGAATAATATTTAATGAGTATACTTCAAATTGTTTTGAAATTTAGATAATATCACAGACGCTACAGCTTCAAAGTTCAAAGAATAATAACAATAAGTGCTTAAAATAATAAGTAATAGTGCTACAATAATAAATAATAAGTGCTTAATAAATGTTCACTAATTATATGGGAAAGGGGAATGGGAGAATTTCTTCTAAATCTCCTACAATGCAGAGCAGTGCTGAATTTCATAACAGGCAATTAATATGTCCTTATATATAATGTCATGATTCAGTGCTATGCACTACACCATGTTGACTGGCCCCTGATAGCTCCCCACCACAAATGAGGATGATGGACAATCTGGTGAGAACTGAGAAAAACTAATGGACCTCAAGATATCATGGTCATGAGATAAATTTCAGTTACTTTTATTCTCTCCACGATCACCAAATGCATAACCTAACTTCCGCCAAGCCGAGCCAAGAGATCTGAGATGATAATACATATTTATCCCTCATTCCTGGGGACAATATCCCAATTGCACTGTTTTATTATTGATACATCAAGAAGACAACTATTATTAAATATTAAAACCAGAATTGGCCAATATAGATGAGAGATTGTCAATTTTAAAGAGGGAAATTAAATTTTATAGCAGCTCCCTTTTTGGTGGCTTACGAATTGGAAAATCCACTGGGGAATGGCTAAACAAACTGTGGTATATGATGTTATATGGATATTATTATGCTATAAGAAATGCCAAGGCAGAGTGACTTCACCTGCAAAGACTTGTATAAACTGATGTATAGTGAGAGAGCAGAACCAAGAGAACCTTGTGCACAGAGATAGAAATATTGTTTGATGAACGAACTTATGAAAAATTTAACTATTCTCAACACTACAAGGATCCCAGACCAATCCCAAAGGGACTATTGATGAACATACTATCTACCTCCAAAGAAAGAACTGATATTGATGGAACACAGACTGAAGCATGCTATTTGTCACTTTCATTTTTTTCTTCTATTCAAGGTCATGTACAAAACAACTAAAAGGGTAATGTTTTACATAATTGTACATGTATAACCTATATCTGATTGCTTACCACCTCAGGGAAGGGAGAGGAGAGGAAGGGAAGGAGGGATAAAAATTGGAACCCCCAAACTATAAATTAAAATGTTTATTACTTTTTTAAAAAAAAGGGAAATTAAAATGGAATAAAAGTATAACAATTGAATGGACTGACAAAAGGCTATCCTAGTCGATATTCATTATTAACCAATGTCAATCTTTTTTTTTGGGGGGGGGGGGAGAATGAGGGTTAGTGAACTGCCCAGGGTCACACAGCTAGTAAGTGTCAAGTATCTAAGGCTGGATTTGAACTCAGGTCCTCCTGAATCCAGGGCCGGTGTTTTATCCACTACACCACCTAGCTGCCCCCAGCAATGTTAATTTTACACCACCTAATACAGATTCATATTCAATCTACTCACTCCCTTCCCACTGAAACCTTTGGTTCTGACCCTGGTTTCAGAAAAAGAGTTTTTGCCTTATCTTGCCCAGATCAGGATTCTTCAACATCTCCAATTTATTTCCAAACTATGCCTCTTGCCTAACCCCTGACTTCAGGGTCCTTCTTATGAGTTTTTTCCCTCCCTTAGAACCTAAGCTGATGGCAAAAAATTGGAAATTGAGGGGATACCCACCAATGGAGAATGGCTGAAAAAAAGTTGGTGGTATATGAAATATATGGAATATTACTTGTGCCGTAAGAAATGATGAACAGGTGGATTTCAGAAAAACCTGGATATTACATGAAATGAGCAGAAACCAAGAGAACATCGTACAGAGTAACAACACTGTGTTGTCGACCAGCTGTGATAGCACTTAGCTATTCTCAGCAATACAACAATCCAAGGCAATTCCAAAAGACTCCACCCAAGGAAATGTTCTCCACACCCAGAGAAAGAAGTATGGAGTCTGAATGCAGATCAAAGCACACTATTTTCACTTTGTTGGGGTTTTTTGTTTGTTTCTTTCTTTTTGGGGGGTGGGCTTTCCCTTCTGTTATGATTCTTCTTTCACAACATGACTAATGTGGGAAATGTGCTTATTGTGATTGTACTGCATTGTACTATATTAGATTGCTTGCTGTCTTGGGAGGGGGAGGGAGGGAAGGGAGGAAGAAAAAATGGAACTCTCAAAATCTTACAAAAATGAATGTTGAAAACTATCTTTACATGTAATTGGAGAAATAAAATAAAATACTATTAAGGGAAAAAGAATGAAAGCTTAGCAGAGGCAACAATTGTCTTGTTTTCCCTGGATTTGTAATAAATGCTTTACCATTTACTCATTCTTTAGTTTATTATACCAACGAATTTGCTTGTTTTGCTTTTTGATTTTTTTTTATCTCCCGTGCTTAGCACAGTACCTGGAGATAGCAAGCAATAATACATGCGTTATTATTTGTTCATTCTTGGGTATTAAACCAAGCTTAACTAGTTTGCCCTTTTGGCTAATTTCCCCCCTCGATCTGGAGAGTGACATATATCAAATTCTATTGTTACAAGGTGAGCAGGCAAGACCCTTTAAATCACTCAGATTGAAAAACACAGAGAGACAGAGACAGAGACAGAAAGATACAAAGAGAGACAGAGACAGAGAGGGAGAGACACAGAGACACAGAGAAAGACAAAGACAGAGAAAGAGAGGGAGAAACAGAGAGACACATAGAAAGATAGAAAGACAGAGACAGAGAGACACAGAGACACACACAGAGGAAGAGACAGAGACACAGAGAGACAGAGACAGAGAGCAGAAGGAGAGACAGAGACAGAGACAGAGAAGATGGAGAGATAGAGACAGAGGACAGACAGATATAAAGAGAGAGAGACAGAGACAGAGAGGGAGAAACAGAGAGACGCATAGAAAGATAGAAAGACAGAGACAGAGAGACACAGAGAGAGACAGAGACACACATAGAGGAAGAGACAGAGACACAAAGAAAGAGAGAACTGAGTTAACAGAAAGAAAAACAAATTTGACACCCCCAATTACATGGAAATATGTCATTCAAGTAGAAAAAAAGTCCACTGAAGGCTCTTCATAAAACATATGGGACACTGGAAGGAGAATTTGAACCTTGAACTTGGACTAGGAGCCTAGATGGCTGGGTTCTGTCACTCAGTGGCCTTGACATCTTGGATAAGTTATAACTTCTGGTTGACTCTATTTCCTCATGTTTGAAATGGGACAATACGTGAATTAACTATCTCATCTTACTGCAAGAATCAAATGAAATTTACAGGGCCATATTATTATTCTGATTTTATAGGTGAAAACCGCCGAACCTCAGAGAGGTGCCAAGACAAGGACACACAATTTATAAATATTACAGCTAAGATCTGACCTAAGTTTTCTATTATTAAATAGAATGTTTCTTTCCATATGTAAAAGTGCATCCTGATAATTCACCATTTAAAACAATAACAGAATAACAGTATCTTTTTTTTTTTTTGGTGGGGTGGTGAGAGTTAAGTGACTTGCCCAGGGTCACACAGCTAGTAAGTGTAAGTATCTGAGGCTGGATTTGAACTCAGGTCCTCCTGAATCCAGGGGCAGTGCTTTATCCACTGTGCCACCTAGCTGCCCCCAACAGTATCTTTCAATTATATTCTTTTGTGGTGATAGTGCTAGCCCTTTGAATCCATTTGGTGTAGGGTGCTTCCATGAGGTAGCAACCTCTGCATTGGTAAGGTTCATCAAGGTGAATTAACATATTAGAGGTCACCTTAGACAACTCTAAGACTGAATTTCAGAACCTTAATTTCCTCATTTACAAAGCTGGGATAGTAATACTTCCCTCTCTATCCCACAGAGCTGTTATGAGACTCAACAGAGATAATGGTTGTCAAAGTATTTTATAACAACAAAGTGCAATAAAAATAGATAGGGATGTGTGGAGGTACACTTACGGTCCCTTTTTCTGAGGACAAGATGAAGGAAAGCAGGGGGAAATGTGGGTCGGGTAACAAGAAGAACCTCATAACAATAAGGTTTACAAGAGTTTGAAAGAAGTTAGCCAAAGGAGATTTAGGAACTGCCTTTCTTAGGGTCATATATTTGGAGCTAGAAGATCCTTTAGGGGTCATCTAACCAGGCCCCTCATTTTACAGATGAGGAAAACAAGACCTGAGCAGGGAAGTGATTTGTCACACAAGTACTAAGTAGAATAGTTGTGATTTGAACTCAGGTTTTCAGTTTCTAAAACCAGAGCACTTCCCACTCTACCACAGCTGTATCTTGAAGTGGAAACAGAAAAAGGCAATTCTAAACTATGAAATGGTTTAGGTGTAATCTTTCCCAAAGCAAGTTGTTATTTCAGGCATTACAGTCATATCGGACTCTTCATGACTTCATTTGGGGTTTTTCTTGGCAAAGATACTGGAGTTGTTTGCCCATTCCTTCTCCAGAATATTTTACCAGATGAGGAAACTGAGGCAAACAAGATTAAGTGATTTCTCAGGCTCACACAGATAGCAAATGTCCGAGGCAGGACCTGAATTCAAGAAGATGAGTCTTCCTGATTTCAGGTTTGTCCCTCTTATCCACGGCACCATCCAGCTGCCCCTAGAATAGTGTTAGTTATCATCTTTTATATCCCCAGTGCCCACGTATGTCGTAGGTTATTAATGATTTTTTGTTGAATAGAAATAATTTAATTCCAAGGAACAGTGGCAAAGGAAGAGATAGAGTAATGTTGTTGCTCAGTCAGGAAACACTAAAGACTCAATAAAACATAAATTTTTCACTGTGGACCACCCTCCACAGCCTCAGCACAAAGACTGGGTATTTCAGGAATCAGGGACTAGGAGCTGTAAAGAAGGTGCTGGGAAAGTGAGGAGCAGTCTTCTGGCTTTTGTTATTGTTGTTGTTATTTTTTGTTTGTTTGTCTTAAATGTCTTGAGAAGTATGGCCTTTAGGTAGTAAAAGTTTTATAGGCCAATAAGAATGTGCCATAAACATACTGCCCTAAAGAAGGACTTTTTCTTTTATATTGTTGGGGTTGGTTTAACCAGCTAAAGGTCTCTGTGATTTTATTCCTCACCAGAACAATAACCTAATTCAGTCACCTGTGGATTTTCCCCTGATGGTCCAAGATCTCCTGGTGCTTTTATGGTTGAAGGGGAGAGCTTTGTTTTTGAAAACTCATTGAAGCTTCTGAACTAGGTTCAGGGAGATGATCTCACCTGGTTGCCTCCACTCTTGGGATTCACAAATATGAGCAGTGGTTTCCATGAGTGGAGAGGAGATGGGTTTTATCACAAATGGCCGGCCCTTTATTTTCTGGCTGAAATAATAAGAAAGCACCAGTAATTAAGGCTATAAAACTTAAAAAGTTATGTTTTAACTTAATGTTATATGTACAAAGTCAAGAAAATTAAAGTAAGGAATCTCTCTGTATCTGTCTGTATCTCTATCTCTGTCTCTCTGTGTGTCTCTGTCTCTCTGTGTGTCTGTCTGTCTCTCTCTCTGATTCTCTTTCTTTATCACTATTTCTGTCTCTGTCTCTCTCTCCCTCTGTTGTCTCTGTCTCTCTCTGTATCTCCTGTTCTCCTCTGTCGCCCTCTCTGTCTCTGTCTCTCTCTTTATATCTGTCTGTCTCTGTCTCTGTCTCTGTCTTTCTATCTTTCTATGTGTCTCTCTGTTTCTCCCTCTCTCTGTCTCTGTCTTTCTCTGTGTCTCTCCCTCTCTGTCTTTCTCTCTCTTTGTATCTGTCTGTCTCTGTCTCTCCGTCTGTCTCTCTGTCTCTGTCTCTCTGTGTCTCTCTCTTTCTCTGTGTCTCTGTCTCTCCCTCTCTGTGTGTCTCTGTGTGTCTCTCTTTCTCTGTCTCTCTCTGTCTATCTTTCTATGTGTCTCTCTGTTTCTCCCTTTCTCTCCTCTCTGTCTTCTCTGTATCTCTCTGTCTCTCCCTTTTTGTCTCTGTCTCTGTCTCTCTGTTTCTGTCTGACTCTCTGTCTCTCTCTGTCTCTGTCTTTCTCTGTGGTCTCTCCCTCTCTGTCTCTGTCTCTCTGTCTGTCTCTCTTGTCTGTATCTGTCTGTCTCTGTCTCTGTCTCTCTGTCTGTCTCTCTTTCTCTGTCTCTCCCTCTGTGTGTGTGGTCTGTGTCTGTGTCTCTCTCTGTTGTCTCTCTGTCTGTCGTTCTATCTTTCTATGTTTCTCTCTGTTTCTCCTCTCTCTCTGTCTTTTTCAGTGTCTCTGCGTCTCTCCCTCTCTGTCTCTGTTTCTCTCTGTCTCTCCACTCTCTGTCTATCTGTCGTCTCTCTCTCCACACACCACACACACACACACCTCTCTGCTTAAACAAGCTCACATAATGACAAGGCACTCTGGATATCCAGGCACTGGAGAGAAGACAGATCAATGGATTATCTCCTCAGGCTTAAATCCTCAGATAGGCCCTCCCCAGGACCTCAGACTGAAAGGGTTATTGTCCGCCCCCTCCCCACTAGCATACCCCCACTCACTTCAGCTCCTCTTTTTCTGGCTTTTCCTTTTAAAGCTTGTCCTCTTCTTCTTCCGATTTGAAGCCTTTAATGAATTCTGCAGAAAAGAAAGAGATGGCAGGTCTCAGAGGTGGGCCCCAGGCAGCATTCCCCCTGCATATTCCTGGGAGGAAGGTAAGCAGCACATGCTTTTCAAAGGCATGCTCGTCATGCTTGACGCTTCCAAGCCACTGTTCATGGATAAGCCACAGACAGAAACCAGTAGAGTGCATTCGGAGTCAAAGACTTCCCTGCCACACTGAAAGGCAGGAAATAGAAAGCCCAGATGCCCTCAGGGACTCACATGACAACACACGGTATACCTGCCAACCCTCCCAGTACAGGTGGGAGACTCCCATATTCTCTGGGGGGCTCCAGTCTCCCCGCCCAACCAAAGTCGTCTCCTGGTATGGAGACCTCCTGTGTGAAAAATGTAAAAAAAAAACATGATAAAAGGTGACATTTTTCATGTTTTTTTTTTTTTCTAAGACCTGTTTAGTGGTGGTGAAAAGGACTCAGTTAGAGGATCCTGGAGCCATGCTGGAAATTTTTGCCCAAAGATGGAAGAAAGGCGCCCGCCTCTCTGCTCTCTCTATCTCTCTCTCTTTCTCTCTCTCTTTCCTCTTCAGAACAGAACCAAACAGCCTGCCATCTGTAATGGTTTCCTTTTCAATAGCCAAGAGACTCACCTTGAGTTCATAAGCTCAGATACTTATAGCTACAAGACACCTTAGAAGGTCATCTAGTCCTATTCCCTCACTTTACAAATGAAGAAAACTGAGGCCCAGTAAGGTCAGGTGACTCACCCAAGGTCATACAAGAAGAGTCAGGTGTATATTCCAGGAGAACAAGAAGTACTGGGTGTGATTCTGGTGCCTCCAGAACTGTTGGTATGAAGCCTATTTAATTCTTCTGAATTTTTGGTTTTTCCATAGCAACTAGCCTACAGGTTCTCTAAGCCTCTTGAAATGTTTTTCACTGGGCCCATCTGGTTTGATTGTTTAAAAAAATATACTTGCTTTCTCTCTGTCTTTTCCTAAGGACCACTTAAATTGACATTCGTTGATCACTTCAACCAAGGTTTCTTCTACTCTTAAATGTTCATGCAAATAATAGAACAGAATCTCAGAGAGCTTTGAGAACATTTTTCAAAGTATAATTAAGGCTCAATAATTCAAACTAATCCAGAGTAAATTAGTGAAAGTTGTCACTGAAAAAAAAACTGTTAAGTTCCCTGATGTCAGGGACTGTACATTGTATATGTCTTTTATATTCTTACGAGGCCTCGCATAATTCATACTTTTATTTTCATCTGAGTGCTGAGTTCAACAAATGAATTTTAAAGTCTAAATGACTCTTTTAAGCATGATAGAGTTAATACTTTTAAACATATACAATCACGTGACCCAAGCTAAGAAGTGTGGCTGCCTTAAAGTAAGAAAAACTTGTAAATAGCATCTCAGTTCACATGTACGCAAATGGAACTCTAAATTGTTTTAACCTTATTTCTTCCTTATAATATTAATTTGTTTTTTTAATCCTTTTTTTCAAAGAGAAGGTAAAGATAAAGCCATCTTGCTTTGAAATTATCCCAAATTTCAATTCAGTAGTTTTGAATTAATGAAGTTTTTAATGGACTTGGATTTCTACTCCAGAAAAAATTCCATGAAAAATAAGGTCCTGGTTTCCCCAGGCTATGTAAATATTCTTGAGTCATAAAACTCTAGTTCTAAGTAAACTCTTGCTGGATCCTGAAATGTTCTAACTTTCTTATTTTCAGCAGCCTAAAGGTAAGTGTCCAGAGTGGCAGGGCTTCCCTCTGACGATATAGGCACAAAAGTATTTGGGCATGTGTGCTCTCTGATGATCCCCCCTTTATCCATCCTGGATTGTGTCCTCTTGGAAGCAAGATTTCCTTGATCTGTCCCCTATACTTCTGCACTGCTGTAGATCCCTGAGTGAGTGTGAGTGAGTGAGTGAGTGAGTGTGAGTGAGTGAGTGAGTGAGTGAGAGTGAGTGAGTGAGTGTGTGTGAGTGTGTGTGTGTGTGTGTATGCATATCACTATGGCTCTCTGTGGTGAAGCTTCTGGCTCATTTTTATTCCTCCTGTATGTTTTAAAATGGCCTGTCCTCTTTCGTTCTGTTTATGTGAAGAGGTTTACGCCCACTTAAAAGTGCTATCAGCAAAGGGACCCAAGTCGAAAACATGCTAAATCTACAGGCTTAGCAGAAACAATCCCCACCAATTAAGCACAAAGAGCCACATACCAATCACAAGTAAGACACATAATTAATGAGAGGCAGCTTAGTTAAAAGGAAAGACCAGTGGGCTTAGAGTCAGGAAAGATGTGGATTCAAATCCTGACTTTGATGCTTAGACGTTTTTTGGGTTTTTTGTTTGGGGGGGGGGATGTAAGCTTAGATAAGTCACTGAGCCTCGCTAAGTCAAAGTTTCTTCATCTGAAAAACGGGGATAATAATACTTGCAATACTTACCTCACAAGGTTGTGCAGGAAGTGCTTTGAAAACCTTTAAGTGCAATTTAAGTGTGAATTATTATTGTTGTTTCCTGACTACAGAAAGAATCATCAGTAGCAGGGAAACTCTCATGTAATAATCATCTTCCTTCTCCCAGGTATCAACTGATTTAGAGTGACCATAAGAAAAAGCAAGACAATCAAAAAATGCTGAGGGAGCTACTATAGGTAAAGCAAATCTCTGGATGCTACAGAATCCAGGCCCAGAAAAGTGTAGTGGCTATAAGACTGGGCAGACAGACTAAAATGACTTTGTGTATGTAAGGAAAGGGAGTAAGATGGGCATTAAACTTCATTCTGTTCTGATGAAAACTTATAGAAGAATATTTTATTTTGTTTTTAGGAGAGATTAAAAAAAATAAAATAATGGTCCCTTACAGGGCGAACTGAACAAAAGCAACCAGGTATTGGTTCCTGGCAGGCAGCAGGATGCTTTGATGTGAATTCTTCAAGGGTTTTCATCAACCCTCAAAAGAGTCAAATGATGGTAAGAAAATGGTTCATAGAGTAATTCAGAAGTACCTAGACTTTCTAATTCTTCAAATCTTGCTCACAAGTTCTTTTTATCCATATATCTTATATCCTTCCATATTTATATTTTAACAGTTTTCTTTAAAAGAATTTTATCTCTACCACTTACCTGAAGAGAACTTTATCACTTGGTCTACATTCTGTAACAATTACTGTTAGCTGAGAGCTATTTGTATTTCAAGTTGTCAGGAACTAATAAGCATTCTCAAGATGGCATACTTTAATAATTTGACCCTAGTTACATGACTCTTCATGTCACATCCACTCCCTCCTCCTTGTCAAGAAATTGAAGGAAAGTACAATTTCCCCCATTCTTCATTGTTTTTCCACGTTAAATACAATGGGACTGAGTACCTCTCCAAAGCACTAATTCCATTTTAGCCAACTGTCTTTTTACCGGTAATATCACCACCTTTTCCACATTCGGGAAACCTATCTACCACTGACAGCTTAAACCTAATATATACTACTGCCAAAGGCTATCGAGATGCTCTAACATCACTTTTTGGAGCTCTGGGCAAGTGCTCAGGGGACTTATTATATCATCTCTCAACTCTACACTTTAATACCCTCCCTGAGAATGGGTGAATTAACCCTGCTTGTTATGGTAGTATATCCAGCAGAACAGTACAACACCATAAGCTTGAATCTAAGGTCAAACAATTAAGAAACCCTTGACAATGTCATGCCTGTGTTTTTATACACATATCATATGTCATATACTGTGTTTTTGGACAAAGAAAGAGGGTGTTGCCTTGAGGTATAGAAAGTTGGCTGGGAATTCAAGAAGGCATGGGCTGGGTGACCTAGATATATCATTAAACTCTCACTTCTCCAGGCAAATCTCTAAGACTATAAATTGCAGGTAAAACCTGAATTGAAAAACAACAAACAAAACCCCTGCATTGATAGAGGGAGTTTCCTCCCCTGGGAATTCCCTATATCAATTAGATTATAGTCCAGTCCCTATGCCCAACCCCTACAAGGACAAAACAAGGCAATTTAATTTATCAATCATAAATTAAGCAAGTCTAAAATATAGGGCAAAGTGGCAGGGCCAAATAAGAGCCGTGGCATTTCTTACTATTTACTATACATTAACTTCATTTTGACCTAATGATACTCATATAGTCACAACATGCTTAGCTAAAATCCAACTAACACCACTATGTTAATCCTGCTTTAACCCCTTGCTGCTCTTGGAGGAGCCATAAGATGGGAAGAACACTGGGTTTCAATATTTTCCTATGTCACATACAGCCTGTGCCACCTTGGACAAGTCCTTTAACCCCTCTAGGCCTCAATATCATTATCTATGAGATGATATGGTTGGAGACAATATTACCTCTGAGGTCCTTCAGCACTAAACTAATGAATTTCTTCAACATGATTGACAACCTTTTCTTTCTGCAACAGTCTGAGACTGCTTCTCTTCTGAGAGGTCTATTTTAATCCCAGAAGTCTATGCAGATATTATTGTACCTCTGCTTATTTCAGATAAACCCTGCAATCTAAAGTTAAGAGCAATGGGTCAAAAATCAAGTGTCAACCGTGACAGCAATATTGTTCGAATGAAGAACTGTGAATGACTTAACTATTCTCAGCAATACAATGATCAAAGGCAATCCCTAAGGACCAATGGTGAAGTATACTATCACCTCCAAAGAAAGAACTGATATTGATGGAACACAGACTGAAGCATGCTATTTTTCACTTTCATTTTTTCTTTATTGAAATTTTCTTATACAAAATGACTAATATGGTAATATTTTACATAATTGCACATGTATAACCTATATGTGATTGCTTACTATATCAGGAAGGAGGGAGAGGAGTGAAGGAAGGAGGGATAAAATTTGGAACTCAAAACTTTAAAAATCTTATTTATTTGAAAGAAAGAATGAATGAATGAATGAAAGGGCTCAAAGATCTAAGTCAAAAAAAAAAAAAAACAACAAGTATCAACCAATGTCCAAGTCTATGAGCAAAAGGAGTCTAGTCCCTCCCACCACACAAACACACACACACACAAACATAGATAAAGATATATCTAGATATAGATATGTTTTCTCTCTATTCTATTGGACCACAAGGGAACTTTGTTATTATGAAGCTTTGCTGTCAGTCTCCCCATCATCTGTATGTACAGCTATAAGTTAAATGACTGAATCTTGTTTAAATCATTTTGTTAATGAATAAGAATCCCTTGTCTTTATCATTGTTTTCTGTTGGGGAATAAATGACAAAATTATTTCCTCCATGATTCATTTCTGATTGAATCATTCCTCTGCCCAAGAACGTTCAGGGGCTTCCTATTGCTTCCAGGATAAAAGACCAATTCTTCAAACTGGCATTAAAATATTCTAGCTCCAGCCAACCTTTCCAGGCTTCTTGTGCATTATTTTCTTTCAGATGCTTTTAGTTCTAGCCAAATCGGTCTACTTTCTGCTCCCCAAGCTTCGTGTGACTTGGCACAGGTTGTTGCCCATGCCAGGAATCCATTTCCTCTTAAAATCCCTCTCTACATAGAAGGCTCAGTTCAATATAAGCTGGAAGTTTATATTGATTCTCCTAGTTTTTACTGTTCCCCAGATGGGAGCTTTTTAATAGAAGGTGTTGCTTTGCATTTGTCTTTGTATCACCAGAGGCTTGTCCATAATAGGCACTTTATAAACATTTGTTGACTAATTGATGATCCAGCAAAGGAGACTGAGAAGGAATGGTCAAATAGGTAAAAGGAATACCAGAAGATAACAGTGTGATGAAAATCCAGAACAGATGAGACTACCTGGGATGACAGAATAGTCAACAGTGTCAAATAATGCAAAGAGATCAAGAAGGATGAGGATGGAGAAATGGTCAAGGGATCTGATAGTTAATAAATCTCTGACAACAGACACTGCACAAAGACCATAGAGCCACAGAGTCTATCCTGCAGTTAGTTATCCCTAGATCTTTTTATATGACCAGCCAGCCTTCTTTTGCAGTCAAACATCGATTGCATCAAATCCTTTTGTGAGAAAATAATTATTAATGGTGAATTTCTTGGGGACCCAGAGACCCCGTTTTTAGCCCCTTTCTCCGCCCCCACCCACTCCCACCCCCAACACACACATACACTTCAGAAAAGTTCAGTTCTTCTGAACTTTAGCTAACCTCTTTGGGACTAGCCCAGGGGTACAATGATGGAGATTTATTCTTTTGTTAGCTAAGAGGCACTGAAGGGTTTAAACCCCACCTAAAGACTGGGATTCACCCAAGGGTCCCTCCCACTAGGCATTAGGTCATTACATCATGATATCATTGCAGAGCCTATTTTAATTTGAACCACCCTCAAGTCACTTCATCCAATGGAACTGAATGATACTAACCAATTAGCTTTGATCAATGTATAATGACTATCATCAAAAGAGGAAAAAAGCCCTTGCCCACTTGAGGGCCGAGAGGTAGGTGCCATCTTGGCTCACACTATTGGCAATGAATGCTATCCCTTGGGTGCGTTCTTAGGTATGTAGGCCAAAGACTATGAGGAAGTTAGGGAGACACACAGTCAATACTAATATATAATATTAATTGATAATAAATGCTTACCTGCCAAAACGGGTGCATAGCCATTATTATATAAGTACAAATAATTTAGAAAACCCAGTTTAGCACAATAATTTAAAAAACACACTTTACACCAGTTTACCTGAGTAATCCTTAACTAGCAATATACCATGGCCTTTACCCCATCCACCATACTACTCTCTATCAACCTTTGCATCATCTGAAATGTGCTTTTTACATGTTACTTATAGTTATAAGCTACCATCATTAAATACATTTCTTGAAATTTATAATTCAGCAATACTTAACTATAGTATCCTGACATCCTAGGAGAAGTTTAGAGGATGCACAGTCTCTTTTGCTCAAAACACAATCAGTTGAGTGCCTGATTTTTGAGAACATGAAGCTACCTGCCTAGAACAGGACACTGAGGAAAAAAGAGCCCACCCAACTGCCCATGTCTGTTCAAAGGCACACTACACAAAGCTAGCCAACTTAGTCAGGTATGCTTGATAGGGGGCAGAAAATGGCAGTGCTCTTCTGAGATAATCACTCCACACAGCATTGATGGCACAGTGGATAGAAGTTCTGGACCTGGAGTCAGGAAGATTCATCTTCATGAGTTCAAATCTGGCCTCAGACACTGGGCAAGTCACTTTACCCTGTTTTGCCTCAGTTTCAGTAAAAAGAGCTCGAGAAGAAATGTCAAACTGTTGTGGACAGAATTTGGGGTCAAATTGATTGTGAGTTGTTCCAAAGAATTACAAGACTCAGTGACTTAGTTTCCCAAGTTTTATTGCAATACTGTGTGTGATCACAGGGAGAAAACCAGAATAGTGGAAAGTTATCTCTCAAATAGTAAAAGAAAAGACAGTTATATTTATAGTATGGATAAATTGATTATCAGTCTCATTATAATAATCTACACCTTGGGGAGGTACAGGGAGGGCCTATCCTAATGTGGAGTTCCTAGGGTCCTAAGCCAAACCCTGAGGTGGGTACCTTTTTCAGTGGAGGTGTGTGCTTTTGGGGTTTACATGTCATAAGGTGAATCTGGGGACAAATTTGGCCTTTTATGCACATGTCTCTTTCTGTCACCCATGGCTAGTTTCAAAACATATTCATTTTCATTTATTTCTGGTCTAAGCTTCTATAGTCTTGTCAATTCCTTTACTGTTTAGTTTTCAGGTCTCCTCGGCCTAGCTCCCTCTGTTTCCATTATGGGTACTGATTTATGTGGGTACATCCTGACTTGTAAGTTATCCATTAACTGGGGTCTGACTCCCTTTTAGAGCTAATATCTGAATTAGAGCTTGGATCTTGGGTTTTTCTGTTAACCCCTTTTTGCCACCAAAACTACTCCAGTACCTTTGCCAAGAGAACCCTAAATGGAGTCACAAAGTCAGACACAACGAAACAACCAAATGACAACAACAACACAGCACTGAATATTCCTATCCAGCTCTTCCTGCATCCCTACTGTTTCACATGAACCTAATGAACAATGGAATGTCCTCTTCATGTTTGTGTTGTGACCACTCAAGGCAATTACTGAGTCGAAGCCTCCACATTACACCTAACAGGGCTGCGATGGAAAAGGTTTTTTCTTTCCTCAGCCCATGGCATTGGTTTAGAAGCTTTCCTACAATATTCTATCTTATAACCCAAAATACAATGGGGATATGGCAACAATAAAGAGATTACTTTTGCAATGATCAAATCTAATTTGACCACAGGTAGAATTTTGCTCTG
The DNA here is from genome assembly GCF_019393635.1 of Dromiciops gliroides. Lineage (NCBI taxonomy): Eukaryota > Metazoa > Chordata > Mammalia > Microbiotheria > Microbiotheriidae > Dromiciops > Dromiciops gliroides. Next base: position 108,086,053 of record NC_057865.1, on the reverse strand, counting down.
AGTAGGCTTTACATACTAAGAAGCAGCAAACCCTAATTCATCCCTCCAGATAGGGAAGGAAGCTGCAATGGGGACCTCAATAGCATGCCTTTATTTGAAGTCCTTAACAGCATCAAGAGTTGAGAACAAGGGCTATTGTACCAACACCCACAAGTTCTGAAGTACCTGTACTCATCACTAGCTCTCAGTGAGACCAGGGACTAAATCCTACCCACCTGGAGAGATAAAGCCAGTATGTAAACAGGGAGGAAATTTCCCCTAATTTGGGTTCTTGCTTTTATTGGAATGGTGATTTTTTTTCCATGACAGAGTCCTCCAGAGCACTGATGAGAGATTGGAATGTGGCCATGGCAGCCAAGCATGGGGGCATGTGGATATATAAGCATGGGGCATCTGAACCCAGAGGCTAGTAGAGAAAAGCAGCAAAAAGCAGCAATCATTATGCTCTGAGTTTGCCTGGAAGCATTAGTAACTAAGGGTGACTAGGCAGTTACCTGAGGTTTCTTCACCTTAATGATCCAGGTAGGTGGGACAATGACAGCAGCATGAGCCCCCAGGGAGCATGGCTCCTCAATGTGATGCATCATGAAGCAGGTAACCTTGTTGTGAAACTGGGGAGAGAAAAGAGAGTCAAAAAGGACATAGGAACAGATGGAGAGGGGCAACAACCCAGAGCAAGAAGACCAGGTAGTATACTACATACCACATAGGGTGTGGGCTACTCTTTTTTTTTCTTTTGCATGGGGCAATGAGGGTTAAGTGACTTGCCCAAGGTCACACAGCTAGTAAGTGTCAAGTGTCTGAGGCTGGATTTGAACTCAGGTCCTCCTGAATCCAGGGCTGGTGCTTTATCCACTGTGCCACCTAGCCGCCCCCATCTTTTTCTTTTCTTTTTTTTGGTGGGAGTGTGTGGGTACTCTCTAAGCAGATCCCTGCTGAAGCATGGCTTCTTAAACCTCAAAGTCATGGACCCAACTGGTCCATGGATAGATTTCAGGGAGTTTGTGAATATTTTTAAAAATATATTTTGATAACTCTATTCCAATATAATTTGTGTCCTTTGTAATACTATGTATGAGGCAGGTAGGTGGTACAGGAGATGGATTACTGAACCTGTAGTCAGGAAGTTGTTGTTCAGTCATTTCAGTCATGTCTGACTCTTCATGAGGTTTTTCTTGGCAAAGATACTGGAGTAGTTTGCCATTTCCTTTCCCAGTTGATTTTACAGATGATGAAACTGAGGCAAACAGGATTAAGTGACTTGCCCAGGGTTATACAGCTAGTACATGTCTGAGGCCAGATTTGAACTCAGGAAGATATCAGTAGTCAGGAAGACTTGAGTTTGAATGTGACCATAGACATTAAATAGTTGTAACTTCTGACGGTCTCAATTTCCTCATCTGTTAGTGGAGAGGATAACAGCCTCTACATCCCAGGGTTGTTGGGAGGATCAAATGAGATCATATTTGTTTTTGTTTTTGCGGGGAAATGAGGGTTTAGTGACTTGCCCAGGGTCACACAGCTAGCAAGTGTTAAGTGTCTGATGCCAGATTTGAACCCAGGTCCTCCTGAATCCAGAGCCGGTACTTTATCCACCGCACCAATTAGCTGTTCCATATAAGATCATATTTGCAAAGCACTTTGCAAACCTGAAAGCATAGGTGCTAGCTCTTATTATTTTATGTATTTGAAAACATTATTATTCTGAGGAGTCTATAGGCTTCACCAGACAGTTACAGGGGTGTATGTCATAAGAAAGTTGAAGAAGGCTTGGATTAGGAGAAATAAGAACTTAAGGGAGCAATTTAGAAGTCACAGTCATAGGACTGCAGCAATCTGGTCCATATTGGAGTTTGTGCTACATCAGCCAGGGAGATTTAATTAAGCTAACAAGCATTGGCTGACTGGCTATTTGTCCTGGATGTTACAGTAAAGCTCTATCATGGGTAGGGAATTGATTAAATTGTAATATTTAGAGCTTAAAGTTACCTTAGAGAGCCATCATAATTATAGAATTTTAGATTTAGGAGTCTGAGAGACCTTTGTAGTCTCATAGTCCAACCCTCTTTGTGTAGATAAAGAAATGAAGCACCAGAAAAAAATAAAATGATTTGCTCAGTTATGTAGGCACCAAAAAATAGAACATGAATTCAAAGCCAATCTCTCCAGAACTTTCAGAAGCCAGTTCTCATTCTCCAATACCAGAGAGGTCAAACTCACTGACCATAAGTGCCAACCTGAACCAGATCAAAATGGAATTGGGCGGGCTAGCTAGGTGAAACAGTGGATAAAGCACTGGCTCTGGAGTCAGGAGTACCTGAGTTCAAACCTGACCTCAGACACTTGACACTTACTAGCTGTGTGACCTTGAGCAAGTCACTTAACCCTCATTGCCCCACCAAAGAAAGAAAGAAAGAAAGAAAGAAAGAAAGAAAGAAAGAAAGAAAGAAAGAAAGAAAGAAAGAAAGAAAGAAAGAAAGAAAGAAAGAAAGGAGGAAAATGGAATTGGGAAATATTTAACAAAATAACAAAAACAATGGCAACATAGATAATGTTAATTGTGATTTTCCAAATTAATGTACATATATATCAAATTGCTTGCCTTCTCAAGGAGGGGGAGCAGAGAAGAAAGGGGAAAGAATTTGGAACTCAAATTTTTTTTAAAAATTAATGTTAAAAATGTTTTATGGGACAGCTAGACGGTGCAGTGGATAGAGCATTGGCCCTGGAGTCAAGACGACCTGAGTTCAAATCCAGCCTCAGACACTTAACACTTACTAGCTGTGTGACCCTAGGCAAGACACTTAAACCCCAATTGCCTCACCAAAAAAATGTTTTTATTTAATTGGAAAAAAATAAAATATTTAAAAAAAATAAAACTTGAGTTAATATGCAACTCATAGGGATTGCTTACTATATGAGTTTGACACCACCTACTCTACAGTAAACTATCTCTTTAAAGGCATCTTCCAATACGAATAGTTATGATTTGGGCCACTAGGTGGTAGAATGAATAGAGTTGCTAGACTTAGATTCAGAAAGAATTTAAAGGGCATCCTAGATATGTGACCCTGGACAAGTCATTTCACCTATTTAGTTTCCTTATTTGTAAAATGGGTATAATAAAAGTATCAGCCTCAAAGATTGCTGTAAAGGTCAAATGAGGTAACACATAAAGTACTTTATAGAACTTAAAACGCTATATATTTAAATACCAGGTGGAAGCAATAGTAGTAATAGTATCAATAGCTATTGTGGTAGCAATAACAACAGTAGCTATAGTAGTGGTGGTGGTGGTGACAGTAGTAGTATTGGTAGTGGTAGTAGTAGCAGCAGCAGCAGCACTCTAGGAGTTTATCCAATGGTGAATTTGCCATACATATGTTTCCTATTTAGCTAAAGCATCTAATTGTACTATGGTTATTCAATTGCTTAAAATCAGTTACTCATTTGGGGCTGAGAAGAGTGTGAAAGGCAATAGAAAACAAGTTAGAGTCAAAACAGCTCTGAAAGCTGAACCCTTCAAGATGCCTCCTCTTTTCAGACATGTAAATCTCCCTCAAGAAGCCCCTGGATTCTAGGGTCAGAAGGGTCCGAAAATGACTAAGGTCCCTCTCCTTCGAGAGCTGTTCCTTTACCAGGAGAGAGTAAGGACAACCTTGCTGTCTTCTTTCCACTGAAAGACAATAACCTTGAACTTCTAATGCTGGAACAATGGTATTCTGCATGCACAGTACTTGACATTTCTAAAGCACTTTGGACTTTCCAATGGAAGGAAGGAAGGAAGCTTGTTTTTAATCATTATCACAACAGATTAGAGGGAGGAGTCCTGGTGTCTATGCCCAGTGCTGCTGTGCATTCACTATGTGACCTTACAGGCAAGTCACTCAATCTGCCTTGTGTATCCTCATAAAATGCAGATGATCATTTGTACCCAGTTTAGAGTTTGGTACAGGTGAACTTCACTTTACACAGTAATTTTACGTTTTCATAGAATCATAGATTTAGAATTAGAAGGGAACTAAGAGGTCATGTAGTCAACCCACCCCCTCTCCCCCTAATTTTACAGGTGAGAAAACTGAAGGCCAGGATCATAGAGGCTGTAAGTGGTAAGTCTAGGATTCCAACCCAGGTCCACTGATTATAAATCCAGTGCCCTTTCCATTAAGCCACAGTGGAAAGTTAATCAATTTAATGCTATTTACCAGTTGTTCTGCAGTATAATGATGGAGTAGACTGGGTCCTGGACCTAGAATCAGGAAGCTGTTGTTGTTCAGTGGATTCAGGTGTATCCAACTCTTCCATGACCCCATTTGGGGTTTTGTTGGCAAAGATACTTAAGTGTTGCCATTTCTTTCTGCAGATCATTTTATAGATGAAGAAATCGAGGCAAACAGGGTTAAGTGACTTCCCAGGATCACATAGTTAGTAAGTGGTCTAAGGCCAAATTTGAATTCAAGTCTTCCTGACTCCACTGTACCACCCAACTGCCCAGAATCAAAAAGATATGAGTTCAAATCCCATCCCATATACTTACTAGCTATGTAAGTTTGAGCAAGTCACTTGGACATTTTCTGTTCAGTTTTCTCATCTGTAAAATGAAGTAGTTGGTCTCTATGGCCTCTAAGGTCTATTCCAGCTATGATCCTATGTGATAATTTTGTAGATGCGCTGTCTGGGCCTCAGTTTCTTCATATGAAAAATGACTAGATGACCTTTAAGATCCCTTCCAACTCTAAAATGTTGATGTTGAAAGTGACTATAATTTTAATTTCTGATTGATCTTTAATAGATGGTGGCTGTTTGACATATATTAATCATACGTAATCTTGTCTTCTAGTTGTTTAAGCAACTGGTTAGCTCAGTTGGTCAGATCCTGTCAACACTAGTAATAGACTCTGGAGTTGATCCTCATGAGCAATGATTAGAATCAGCATCAGGATCCAGGTACTTCATAAATGTTTCTGAAATGAATAATACGGCCGTAGAAGAAAAAAGAATCTTTTCCACCACAGCAAATAGTGCCTATGACATGTGATACAGTGTTACTGCTACAGCATGGGAGGAGTGCTTCCAAGTTTTGTATTTGGTTACATGTCAGTTAAGGAGAAACAAAAGGGATAAATGAAGGGGTTAGCCACTGGGAGGAACATTTATTTGTTCACCCTCAGTGGATTAGGACTGGGAAACAAGGGCAGCATGGTGCAATGAAAAGAACACAGAAACACTTGTAATCATAGGACCTAAGTTCAAATTCTACCAGTATGACCTTGGACAAGTCATTTAATCCCTTTGGGCATCAGTTTCCTCATCTGTAATATAAGGAGGTTGGACTAGATGGCTTTTTAGGTTCTTTTTAGCTCTATATCATGCATGTTGTCCCTAAAGTGAACCACAATAAATGCTATCGGCTCCTCCCCTCCCTTTGAATCCCTGGCACTTACCGCCTGTTTACACCAGGAACAGCTGATGGCCACAATCTCTTTACTGTGAAAGGAGAATTTCTGCTGGAACCCCTAGGAAATCAGAAGGAACAGGAGATTTCTATAAAAGACTTTTTTTTTCTTTTGCCTTTGTGTAACTCATTTATTCAGTAAGCCTGTATTAATTACTAGTTGTATGCTAGTTGATAGGGATACAAAGACAAATGACACAGTCCTTGTCTTCTGGGAACTTATATTTTTTGTATACACAAATGAATCAATACAAATTATATGTCATTTAAATACAAAATAAGAGGGGGATGGGAAGTAGAACTAACAGGGCAGCTATGTGGATCACTGAATAAGAATGTTGGGCCTGGAATCAGGAAGACCTGAGTTCAAATCCAGTTTCAGATACTTACTAGCTGGGGGACCATGAGCAAGTATCTTAACTTCTATTTGCCTCATTTTCCTCCCAACAGTATAATGGCAATAATAATAAGATCTAACTCACAGAATTGCTGTGCAAATCAAACACTTCGCATAATGTCTAATACATAGTAGGATCAATATAAATGCTTATCTCCTTAAAAAGAGGGGAAAGGATGAGGAATAGACTCATGCAGGACTTAGCACTTGAGCTGAGTGCTGAGGCTATACTGTTACATTTCACCATGGATCAAAGCCAACATTGACTAAGGATCATATACCATACCACATACTGCATCATACACTTTCACCTCTTTCAGGGATTTATTCAAAAATATGTGTCTCAGGGGCAGCTAGGTGGTGCAGTGGATAAAGCACCAGCCTTGGATTCAGGAGGACCTGAGTTCAAATGCGACCTCAGATACTTGACACTTACTAGCTGTGTGACCCCTCGGCAAGTCACTTAACCCTCTTTGCCCAGAAAAAAAAAAAAAGTATGTGTCTCCACTGAAAAGGGTAGTAGAAAGGAGGCTGATAACCAAATCACTTATATCATTAACAACTTTTCAAATCCCGATCACTACAATATGTTTTTCAACTAAATCAGGTTCCATGGTGTTGATTTTAGAGAACTTTATCATGCAAATGAACATTAACATTGGGGTCTTAGAGTTTTTAATTAGCCATATAATAATGGCTTTCCATATAACCTCAATAATATTTGAATTCCCAGCGATAGAAAAATCAAATAGTATGAGTGGCAGTTCCAGGAAGGTTGACTTTGAAGATGGTAGAAATATGGTAGTCAGCTCAAATACTTTTCTTAGCTAGCTCCCTCTGATGTCTGCACTCAAAATGATCCCTTTTCAGTTATTTATTTTGCATCTGCAGGCAACAGATGACCTTGCTGAGAGAGGCAGGCACAGGCTCCTTACATAAAATACATTCCTCTGAAGAGCATAGAGTAGGCGATTGGCTTTTTTGGCTTCCTCTGCCAAACATACACTAGAGGGGTCTACAGAGAAACAATGAAGCAAAAGGCTTCTTTCTTTCTTTACTCTTCCTCTGCTTGGCAAATAAATCCTAGCTGTCTGAGAAAATAAAAGACAAAACCAAATCAGGGCCTTGCAAGATGGTCAGAAGGAAGCAATGGGTCTAAGAAGTATGGATCAGAACCACTAGATGAGTGACTTCCTAATATGAGAAGCTTTTTCAGGGCCTGTAGTCTAGGCATGAAAAAGTGAGAGATGACATGATGGAATTTTTGGTCTTTATGTTCTTTTACCTCTCAGCAACATTTGACTCTAAGGACAGCATCCTCCTTCCTTGAATTCTCATTTACTATGACTCTCAAGTTGATACATTATCTTGGTTCTCCTACTATAACTTTTGTTCTTCCCTCACCCCCCCCATTATTCTCCCTTGGAGATTAAATCTATTCTCACATCTTCAGCTGTGACTTTCATACAGATTACTACTAAATCCGCATCCCTAGACCCTACTCCAGATGCCTGCTTGGTATTTCCACTCAGACGTCCCATCATCATACTAAACTTATTATATCATTAAAACTCGACTCATCATCTTTCCTTCAGAACTGGCTCTGCCCCATCATTCTCCTATTTCCATCAATGTATCATTTCCCTTGGCTTCCAGGCGTAAAATCTTCAGGCTTAAAAAGCCTCTCTAGACTTGGTTTCCAATATCTAATCAGTCAGGATAATCTATCTCTATTCTATCACTTCTCCATTTTTTCACTGCTCCCACCCTAGTTCAGGTTATTATTACCTCCCATTTCATTCATTGCAAAAATTTCCCATTATCCAAAACCTCTAGTCTCCCTTCCTTTCCCTCTAATCCATTTTACTATATTATTTTCATCATGCCACTCCCCTACTTAAGAACATCTAATGGATCCCCATTGATTAAGGATAAAGCCCAAACTCCATGAGTCTAGTTTTCAAGGCTTCCTGTAAGCTTTCTTCCCATCTTTTTTCTCCCCATATTCTCCTACATGAGTCTTCTGCCACAGCCAGATTGATCTCTCACTCTCAACATATTTTATACTTTCCTTCCTCTCATGCCTGTGTTTAGACCAAGGTTTCCCCACTCCCGGTACTCCAGTCCCCAATCATGACTCGCTCCATTTCTCTTCACCTGTCTGAATCCTAGCTATCCCTTAAGATACAGCTCAAGTCTCACCTATTCTATGAGGTCTTATATAATCATCATTGCTGGCTGTGTTCTCTTCTTCCTCTGAAATGAGCACATATTGCCAGCACTTACTCCATATTTCCCAATGTTAGTTTTATTTATGCTTGTTTGTTTGTTTTCTCCCAGGCAATGAGGGTTAAGTGACTTGCCCAGGGTCACATAGCTAGTAAATGTCAAGTGTCTGAGGTTGGATTTGAACTCAGGTCCTCCTGAATCCAGGGCCGGTACTTTATCCGCTGCGGCTTACTTTTTTGCCTGGGTTTGGGTTTTTTTTTTTTTTTTTTGGCAAAATGGCTAATATATAAATACGTTTTGCATGACTTCACATATATAATCAATATCAAATTGTTTGCCTCCTCAAGGAAGGGGAGCACAAAGGAGGGAGAGAATTTGGAACTCAAAATTTTTAAAAAGGAATGTTAAAATCCCTTTTCCATGGAATTGGGAAATGTTTGATGAAATAAATAATTTTGTTTTAAAAAAGAAGGTAGACTGAGCCTCTGAAAAGATTATGGCACTCTAATATAAATTCTGAATTCAATCCAAGTTCAATAAAACAACAACTTATTAAACATCTTCTATGTATGAAGCATTTGCACAAGTCATTGAGAATACAAATAGAAAAACAAAAGAGTCCATTCCCTGAAGGATCTAATATTCTATTTGGGCAATACAGAATGTACACAGATGAAAAAGAACATACAAGATAATTTGAAGAGGGACAGGGCAATAACAACTAGAGCAATCAGGAAAGACTTTGAAGCGAGAGGTCAAAACTAGATTGAGCCTTGAAGGAGTCTGATAATCAAAGAGACAGAGGTGAGAGTACATTCTAGGCATAGGTGACAGCCTGTGTGAAAACAAAGAGGTGGGTAAAAGAATCCTTAATTTCAGAGGACAGAGAGCAGGCCAGTTTGATGAATTTGTAAAGTAATTTTATAATATGAAATTAGTCTAGAGAGGTAGGTGGGAGCCAGACTGCAGGAGGCTTTAAACACCCAGCTAGTGATGAGTTTACATTTAATCCTATAGGTAATAAAGAAGCAAGTATTTTTGGCAGGAGAATGATACAGTCAGATCTGTGTACTATAAATATTAATTTGACAGCTGTGTGGAAGAGAAAAATTGGAAAGGGGAGAACCTGGAATCGGGGAAGTGGATATGAAGTTTTATTTGAAATGGTACAGGTGAGGTGATAAAGAAGTGAACTAGAACCATGGTTATGTGAATGGAAAAGAGATGAATATGACAGATTTTATAGAGATAGACTTGAACAAAACTTTTGAGCTGATTAGATAAAGAGGTGTTAAGGTAAAAGGCAATAAAAAGATTGATTCATAGCTTATGAACCTTGGTAACTAGAAGGCTGCAAATGCTCTCTACAATAAATAGGTCAGTGGTAGAGAAAGGGTATATTTAATGAAGACTCACTCAAAAAAAACACTTATTAAGCACCTGCTGTGTGCACTATGCTAAACAGTGGGGACATAAAAATATTCCAGAGGCAGTCACTGCCCTCAAGGAGCTCACAGTGTAATGGGGAAGAACCACAAATATATGCAAACAAGCTATATATAGAATAAATAGGAAATAATTAAAAGAGAGGAAGAGCCAGGGTTAAAACAGACTGGGAAAAAGTTCTTATAGAATACAGGATTTTAGTTGGGACTTAAAGGAAGTCAGGGAAGCCAGTTGGCAGAGTTGAGGGAGAACATTCCAGATATGGGGGACAACCAGAAAAAATACTCCAATCTGAGAGATTGAATGTCTTAATTATGGAACAAGAAGGAGGATGTTAAATTCCATTTTGTGGAGCAGCTGGGTGGTGTAATGGATAAAGCACTGGCCCTAGATTCAGGAGGACCTGAGTTCAAGTCTGGCTTCAGACATTTGACACTTATTAGCTGTGTGACCCTGGGTAAGTCACTTAACCCTCATTGCCCTGCAAAAAAAAAATCCATTTTGCCTTATGTTGAATTTGAGATGGGACGCCAAGGTGGAGTTGCCCAGTAGGCAGTTGGTCATACAACACCAGAGATACATATTGGATAAGGGGAAAAACCTTGTAAGATACCTAAACATGTTGGAGGTGAGAGAGGTTAGATAATGCTCCAGCAAAGAAAACTGAAAAGGGTCAGAGAACCAGGAAAGAGCAATGTCACAGAGAGCAAGGCGGGAAAGAGTGTTCAAAAGGATAGGATATTTAACAGCATCCAAAGCTACAGAAGTGTCAAGTAAGATGGGGCCCACAAAAAAAACAATCAGATTTAGCATTTATATTATATATAACCTTGAAGAAAACAATTTCAGTTAAGTGTCACAAACAGTTGAAAGGTGAGTAGAAGATGAAGAAATGGAGGCAGTGAGTATAGATGGCCCTTATATGTGGCTGAAAAGAGTTGTAAGATTGCAGCTGAAGGGGATGACACCATCCTGTAAAGGATTCTTACACGAGAGAAATGTAGGTATGTTTGTAGGCAGCAGGGGAAAATTCCTCAAATGCTGTGACTAAAATTGATACGATATATTAAGAATTAATTGTCATTGAGACACTCCCAGTTATATGGGATATTAAAGTTTACAAAATGCTTTCTCAAAAAGATCCAGTGAACAAGGAAGATTGAGGTGCACCCTCAGAAGAAGATAACAATGCCAGGGCTCCTACATAGAGGCGCTTAAAAGGGACTTTGAAGATAAAGTAAGAGAGGTAGAGGGGAAAAAAATGGAAAGAGAAATGAGAGTGATGCAGGAGGGTCATGAAAAAAAAGGCAACTGCTTGAAAAGCCAAATTGGCCAAATGGAAAAGGAGGTATAAAAGCTGTTTGAAGAAAATCATGGCTTAAAAATTAGGATTGAGTAAATAGAAACTAATGACTTTATGAGAAATCAAGACACAACAAAAAGATCCAATGATATAGGGCAAACATTAATATCTCCATTCTACAGACATGAAACATAAAGCTCTGAAAAGTTAATTGATTTTCTCAGGGTCATAAAGCTAGCAAGTGACAGAGTTAGAACCCTGACTTAAATATTCTAGCTTTAATTAGTTCTCTTACACCACACTTTGCTTCCTCCTCTATGCAGCAGATAGAATAGCACCAGGGGTAGCTAGGTGGCACAATAGATAGTGGACTAGCTAAGTTGGGAGGACCTGAGCTCAAATCTGACCTCAGACACTTACTAGCTATGTGACCCTCGGCAAGTCACTTAACCCCAATTGCCTTAAATATTCAAGGCATCTCTAGCCATTCTGATAATATGTCTTGTCACTGGATCCTGATGGCTATGGAGAAGAAAGTGATGCTGGTGATTCTGCACAGCCCTTCCTCACTTAAATCCAATTCATTACAAGTCATAACACCTATCATGGTCCACTTTGAGAATGAAGGACAAACTACACAATTCTAGCCCCAGCAACCAGCCCTATGGCTTCATATCACCAGCCAGTGACTAACAAGGTGCCCCTTTTTTACTTCCTTGAAGAATAGTTATATAAATGATAGAGTAAGCAAAGAGGAACAGGATACATGATGGGAAAAGCCCTAGACTTGTAGTCAGAGGATGTGGGTTTGAATCCATCTCTGCAATTTAGTAACTTGGCCAAGTCTCTCAACCTTTCTGAATCTTTCATTTTCTTCATTCTCTTCATCATCATCATGATCATCAATAATTCATGTTTTAGAGTCCATTTAGGTTTACAAAGCATATATGGCATCTGATTAGATTCTCATTCCAACCCTGTAATGTATTATTACTGTCCCCATTTTATAGAGAAGGAAAATAAGGCTTGAAGAGGTTAATAAGGGTCTAGGCAGGGGGAGCAGATAGGTGATGCAGTGGATAAAGCACCAGCCCTGGATTCAGGAGGACCTGAGTTCAAATCCAGCCTCAGACACTTGACACTTGCTAGCTCTGTGACCCTGGGCAAATCACTTAACCCTCATCACCCTTCACCAAAAAAATAAAAAATAAAAAAATAAGGATCTAGGCAAAATTCTAACCCAGGTCTTCCTGATTTCAAGTCCAACATTCTTTCCATTATGATGTACTTGCCTCTTATCTGCAAATGGACAGGTTGAAGTAGGCCCTTTCTATGATTATAAAAGTGAGGGCATTGGGTGCCATGTTTATTCTGAAAATGTAGTGAATTTCTGAGTCATGTATTTTCAGGTCTGTGCTTCTTGGGATTCCAGCCTAGTGGAGTCACAAGCAAGGCTGGTTTTGGTGTCACTGTCTAACATGTTAACATAAACAGAGTCGTATCACAGTCTCTATAGCTGTGGTTCTCACATACCACCTGCTGGAGAGGAATTATCTTGGCTAGGATCTCAGTGCTGTAAAGAAATCCAGATTCTTAATTACTCAATTTTAAGAGTCTGTCTAAAAAAATCTGCCACTGTGGGCGTTGGCAGATGCTATGGCTGTTTGAACACTGAATATTCAATTGTTAAGAAAGATTTCATTATGCACTATCCAATCAAATTTTTAAAAGTATGAACATGGAGGGAAAGTTTAGAATTAGATGACTTAAGCACTACAAATATCAATGTCCATCTGGAAGAGAGGCAGGAAAGATGGATAGAGGATGAACAGCTCCCTCAGACCACTACAACATTGAAAGTCATTAAAAAAAATCTCCATATTGAACATACTTGAGCTTCTGTTGATTCTCTTTTTCCAGCAACCTGAAATATGTAGCTAATAATATCATGTGATAGCTTGATGTAAAAAGGGAATAAACTCTAATGACATTATTTAATTTCTGCAAGAAAATGGTGGGGTTTGGCATATTGGTGATCATTTGATTTTTAACTTAGTTAACTGTTAATATAACTACAGTTTTCTAACAATTAAAATAAGCATGGAAAATTGTCAAGACACGGGCTGAATTATATAGTTACTTTGATTTTATTCAATTCATAAGGGATTCCCACAAAATCTTTCATACCCATCTCCTGTTTTCCACTCATACCACATATACTGTAATTCAGGCCCTTATCACCTTTCAACAGGACTATTACAATAGCCTTCTAATGGATGTCCATGTCTCCCCCAACCTTCTTTAATCCATCCTCCACACACTTTAGGCCTAGAGGAACTATAATGGCTCCTAACATCCATGTGATTCCTTCCTCTGAACTTTTGGGAGTTTAAGTGGAACGTTATAAGTTCAGTCATAACTGCTCTGAACCCCCAAATAGAAAAATTCCCAGTATTTAGAAAAAAGTTGAAATCCCAATCTTAATCTACATTTATATCTACTTTCATTAGCCCCTGTCTTCTTTGTAGTTGAATCATAATTCAGATTATTTGGGGAGATGGGGGAGGAATAGGTAATGAAACTGCAGATTATACTACTGTGTCTATGAACAGAAAGGCACTGGAAGGGAAAATTGGATGGAAAACAAACCTTTTCTTGGGACTTCCCTTAATCCTTGAGTAAATGGGTATACCCATTGGTGGTACTGAGATGAGTCTTCTGCTCTGAGATGCCTATAGGGCTAATGGCTCTCCTCAATATATCCCTTCTATGACACAATTTAACCCCATCTATTCTCTCTCCTTTTGCTGGTTGCCCATGGGTTTCTAGATCTTTCTGTTTCAGTTTTATATGTCCCCATAATTTCTTCTCTATAGCTACACTCTCAGAATCTTTATTCGGTTCTGACATAACTCTTCCTTTTTATACAACTTCCTTAAGAAATGACTATGCTTCTCAAGAAATGGCTCTAATTCAAGGAGGTGTACAGGCCCTGTTCACACTCTACACTGGACTATGAGTGATTAATACAATAAAAAAAGTTCTTACCTAACAAAGGTAATTCATTTTAAGTAGGGTTATAGTAGTTAATAGAACCTCACATTTACATTGATACTCCTAAAGCACAATTGTGATCATGTCATTCCTCTGATCAAGAAGCTCCAGTCTCTCTCTTGTTTCAAGGATCAAATCTAAGCTCCCCACTTTGGAATTTAAAACTCTTCACAATAAAATTCCAGCTGACTTTTTCAGCTCTGTTATACATTATTCCCCTTCACAAACTCTATGGTCTACTCAAACTGGCCTTGTTATTGTTCCTCAAATACACAGTACTCCATTTTCCATCTCTATGCGTTCACTTTATGTTCCAGACAGACTGGCCTACTTTCTTCCATTCCCTATAAATGACATTATTTCCCTACTCTATCCCCTTTTCCCATTCTAGGTCTAGAATGCTTTCTCTCCTCATGTTAGCTTCTTGGAACCTAGAGTACCCTTCAAAGGTGTAAGTCAAGTCCTGCCACCTAAACAATGCCTTGCTTACCTTCTTCATTTGTGGGTCTTTTCATCCCACTGTGACTCTTTGTAGTTATTTTTTATTTTTATTTTTGCTTACCTGTGTATTTTTATTCTCCCACTTGCACATCCTCTAAATTGTAAGCTCTTTGAGGCAGGGGCCATTTTGTTTTTGTCTTCATATAGTCAACACCTAACACATTTCCTTGCAAACAGATTTAACTAACTCCTGAGACACTGATGATGGAATAGTAGACATGCTAGGAAAACTGGGCAGGGATTGGGGGGAGAATCTGGAGGAAGTCTCACTCCGCACTGCTTCCAGGACCGTCTGAATAGGTTGTGGAGTGGTGGTCACTGGCTGAGGTTATGGTACATATCTCATGTGGAAGAAGAGAAGGAAAAGACAGCTGAGTGGAATGAGGTGATTACCAGACATTAGCCTGGAGAAGTAATGTAGTAACTCATGGGTCCTTCAGTCAGTGAGCAATACCAATTCAGTTAACAATACCTTTCTCTTAGGTAACAGCCAGTGGTCATCATCCAGTTCTCTGTTTGGACAGTCTCTGATGTAGTCCTGATTAGTTCTCCCCTCCATCCCCCAATTTCTTCATCAGGGCTACCATTCTTTCCTGCTATGAGCTCTCAATTTTTCCTCAAAAGTCCATTCAAGGTCAAGAGCAAAACCACAGGAACCTGGGGGACTCTAGGTAACCCGACTAACTTAGAGTCTGGCCTACCGAATTTCCATGGTAACAACTTGAGGGAGAAAGATCTCAAGTTACATTCATTCCAACTTCAAGAACTAGAGCCAGGACTACCAAAATAAAAGCTCTTTTAAAAACTCTCAGTAAAAGTACCACCGGCTTTTTCAATAAAATAGCAAATACTGGCCACCTACAGGTGAAGTGATTAGGGTATAATCTATTTCACAATCTAATATATCGTTCCTGTCAGTTCCCTTCTCTATTTTGCTTCTACCTCTCATTCTCTCTTTCCTTTTCCAGTCCTTTCTTACTCTACCATTTTCTCCATTCTTCAGGAGGGTCTTTGGTTTTATTCCTTTTCCTATATCTCTCTTCTTTGGTGGCAGCTAGTTGGCACAGTGGATAGCCGTGGAGTCAGGAGAACCTGAGTTCAAATCTGGCCTCAGACATTTATTAGCTGCGTGACCCTGGGTAAATCACTTAACCCCAATTGCCTCAAACATCAGCGGCCATCTCCAGTCATCCTGATATAAATCTTGCTACTGGACCCAAATGACTCTGGAGGAGACAGTGAGACTGGTGACTTTGCATAGCCCTCTCTCCCTTAAAACCAATTCACTAGGGGCAGCTAGGTGGCACAGTGGATAGAGCACTGGCCCTAAAGTCAGAAGGACCTGAGTTCAAATCCAGCCTCAGACACTTAACACTTACTAGCTGTGTGACCCTGGGCAAGTCACTTAACCCCCATTGCCCCGCAAAAACAAAAACCAAAACCAAAACCAAAAAAAAAAACCAATACACTGCAAATCATGACATTACCTTGGCTTGGTCCTCTTCAAGAATGAGTGACAAACGACAACACTACCTCTCTTCTCCCTATGTTTCTTCCCTTCACTTTCTTTCATTATGTCCTTCCCTTTCTTTTCATTTTAATCACACTGAGACTATATAGAGAAAAGTTCAAACTATCTATAAATGGAAAAACAAAGTAAACAAATAACATCTTTCCCAGGTTATGATTTGAGGCTGGCCAGGCAGACCAGTGATTTAGTACATTAATACATCTGTTTCAAACCACCACTGTAGATTAAGAATATTTAAACCCAAGCTGAGCAGGAGGGAGAGAAATGTTAATGTTTTTTGAAAACTTTATGGTGCTTTCAATATATCTGTGAAAGGCCAATAACAATAATAATAGTCCACTGGGGCAGCTAGGTGGAGCAGTGGATAAAGCACAGGCCCTGGATTCAGGAGGACCTGAGTTCAAATTCAGCCTCAGACGTTTGATACTTACTAGCTGTGTGAACCTGGGCAAGTCGTTTAACCCTCATTGCCCAGCCATAATAATAATAACAATAACAATAATAATAATAATAATAATAATAAATAGTCCACCAGTGATACTATGTGGCTATGGCTCCTTGACTACCATGATCTTTAAAAAATTAAAATGATGAAGAACCAAAAGGATAATAAAATGTCACGGTGGCCCTTAGCAGGCTGATGCATTTTCCTCAGAACAGCTTTTGTCCAAGGTGTTATGTAAGACATGAAAGGTGACAGATAGAGCCAGAAGAAGAGGCAGTTCTTTCCTGTGGTAAGAATGAGAGACAATAGATGAAGAGCCCAGGTGGTACCCTGATGCCTCTGGGATAGGAAAAGGACAAAAGGAAATCTTTCATACAAGGGGTAGATCATCTCTTTGGGATGATTTGATAGGATGAAAATGAGTACAAGACTCCCACTTAATGAGAAGGCAGGAAGGACTTTTGGTCTTTTGGAGACTGAAATCACACCAATGAGTTGCTAGAAATGAACCCTGAAATGTGAGTGACTGCAGCATCCTCCAAAGATTGTTATTAAAAGAAATAGATCTCCAATTAAAAAAAACAAACGAACACAAAAGGAAGCCTGTCCTGTGCCACCTTCCCCTGCCAAACCAGTCTACTGGTAAGGAAGATACCTAGAAACAACTTTGTTTCAGAGTACCATGCACCCTTCCCTCCTTCCCTTTGCAAGTAGCTCTGGACCTTTCCCTCACAGGACCCCCCAGCCCCACCGTGGGTTCAGTAAAAACAAGAAGTGTGCATAACACATGCTGGAAACCCACAAGGAGAAAGGTCTCCTACAGGGTGTTGTGAGCAAAGCACTTCACATTACTGCCGCTGGATGAAGTCCTAGCAAAACACTTCATTCAAAACTTCTGGCTGGGTTTCCCTTCAGCTCAATTCATTTCAGACCTTCTTTGACAAGCATTGTTGCTCAGCAACCTAATAGTTAGTTGTTGAACAAATAAATGTTACAGGCTAGCAATTCTTATTAGTAAGATTTAGCCACCAAAGAGTCATTTTTCCTACTGAACACCAGGCTTAAAGAAAGAAGCCAATTTATCACATCTTAAATGTAATAATACCCTCTAATGAGGTTAGGATTCTCACTGACTATGTTGGGGAACAAAGTGAACAGCATACAGAAGTTTTGAGAAATATGTTCTCTCTGAAAGGAACAGAATGGAATGGAGACATATATAAAATGCTTACTATGTATTCCAGCACAGTGCTAAGGGCTAGAAATAAAAGCATGCACATGCTGCCCTCAGGAAACTTATATTCTAACTGGAGAAGACAATATATTCAAAGGAGAGGTGGCAAGAGATCAATGAATAATGAAGACAGCTAGAAAGTAAGAAAGTTAGTTTGATTCCAGACTATATATGGGTGAATGCTTACTGGTCCTCATGTCCCAGGGAAGAGGCTTGGAGTTTCATGACAGAGTTGGAATGGACCCACTGCTTATTTCACACAGGAGACAATACCCTAGAGTACTTGATTATGCCAGAAGAAATCCTGGTGCAATGATCACAGGATAGCTGAACCCCTTACCTTACCACACTGCTTACATTTTCCCTCTTGGCGCCGTCTGTGTACCCAGTGATGACGGACAAAATTCTGCAGGGGAAGAAAATAAAATGAGTACCTTTTTTGAAGAAAAAATAGCGATTAGTTTTCATTATACTTCTAGAAAATAATTTCTCCCAAAGCATTTTCCAAACCTGTGTAAATGAAGGAAAGAAACTCCCCCCACTCTCATCCCCATACATATACATATGCACAGATTAATAGTTCAAAACCAGACCTGATTCCTAAGGCAGTAGAATTTTCACTCCCCAGGGATTATCAATATTATCATTGACCTATCCATTTGAGAGAAGATCCTTCATATCAGAAAAGTTGTAAATAAATCCAGTCTTCAGTGGGGTTTGCCCTTGTTTGTTTATTTGTTTTGTTGTTGTTGTAGAGTTCTTTGTTCTGGTTTGTGTTTGGTTTTGTTTTTAATATTGGGTTTAGTTATCTCATATAGGCTAGAAAAACAGAGGATACTGTAATACTGACCAAAAAGAAAACTAACCTGCTCTACTTTTCTGATCTGAGCCAGTTTAGCTCACCCTGGGCAGCCTAGGGCTCCTCCACTACCTGGGGTTCCCAATATTGGTGCTGACCCCTGGTCAGCCTAAGCCTCAGAATTCCCAAACCCAAGTGATCTGACACACCCTAGATCCCCCCCCTCCCAAATAAAAGGGATTACAGGTATTTGCCTGTAATTGTTAGACTAGATGACCACCGAGGTCCCTTCTAGTTCTTCTGGTTGAGGGTATCTGAGGGAGAGTACTGTTTAACAGATGATTGCTTCCCAACTTTCTTCACTGCAGATTTGTGAATATGCCAGTGGGACACTGGGTTGGAATCTCACAATCATTGACATAAACTGAGAATTACTCTCAGGTGATGGTAAGAAAATACTGTTAAGGGAAGGAAAAACCAAGAAAAAAGAAGAGAGAAGGTAAAAAAGATGATAGAAGACCCCAACACATTTGTTGTTGAGTCAGTTCAGTTATACCCAATTCTTCATGACCCCATTTGGGGTTTTCCTGACAAAGACAATGGAGTGTTCATAAATGAGGGCAATAGAAGGGAATCTGTAATCTAGTCCAATAAATATTTATTAAGCACGTATTACTTGTCAGGCACAGTGGTAAGTGTTGGGGACACAATTAGTAAAAAGAAAGACAGTTCCTGCCCTCAAGGAGTTTGTAATCCAATGAGGGGAGATAACACACAAAAGGAGGTAGGAAAGGGGGAGGGGGGGATCAGAGATCAGAGATCAGATCCATTTCCTAGCTTTGTGCCTTTGTACTGGCTATACCTCACACTTTCATGTATTACTTCCTTACCTTCTATTCTCAGAATCCTTAGTTTCCTTCAAGACTCACATTAAGGGCCACCTTCTACATGAGGTCTTTCCTGATCCTCCTCCAGCTTCAAGTGTCCTCCCTGCCTCCTTCACCTAGAATCTATTTGGCATATACTTTGTAGATATGTGTATATTACATGCAGTCTCCCCCAACAGAATGTAAGGTCCCTGAGAGCCGGGACTTCACTTTTATCTTTGTTTTCCTAGTGTCTCCACAGTGCCTGGCATACAGTGGGTGCTCAATAAATGCTTGTGAAAAGACTGTCAGACACAGGTAACAAGACTTGTTCACATTACTAAAAGGAGGGAAGAGAAAAGAATGAACAGAGAAAATGAAAGAAAAAACTCTGAAGTTTCTGTAATACAGTGGAGGTGGTGGGGGCCTAGCCTACTGCTTGAAAAAACTTACCTAGATGATATTTAAGGTTCCTTCCAATCCTAGTTGTTGATGATCCCCAATAAAGAGGTTGTTTAACTCACCTCAGGTAGAAACCTACTTATGGTACATACAGTTAAACGGCATGTATCAATACCAGCCTTTAGGATAAGTATGAAAAGGAAATCAATCCTTGGGATTACCAATCTTCACATATAATGAATGTAATAGCCCATGTGAAACTGACAAGAGAAACCTAGATTTTTTTTTTTTGCAGGTTGAGGGTTAAGTGACTTGCCCAGGGTCCCACAGCAAGTAAGTGTCAAGTGTCTGAGGCCAGATTTGAACTCAGGTCCTCCTGAATCCAGGACCGGTGCTTTATCCACTGTTCCACCTAGCTGCCCCCTAGATTGTTTTCCAATAAAAATAACTTGTGGGGGAGGAGGGAGAGAAAATCTCTTCAGAGTTGAGTTAAGTATTATTTTTTGCTGTGCGACCTTCTGAACAAACACACCCCAAACTAATATTTCTGGTAAGCTCTGGCTCAAACCACCTCCTCCTCCTTACTAGATTAAGTAAGGAAAACCATTATAGGATCAGAGATTTACAGTAGGAATGGTCCTGAGAGGTCATCAAATCCAAACTCCATCCTGACCCACCCCATTTTTCAAATGAGGAACCTCAGCCTGGCAGTTAAATTACTGACCCAAGGTCATGTAGATTTGAAGGGTAGGCATTCTACCCCAGGCTCTCCAATTCCAAATCCAGCACACTTTCTAAGATACGATGCCCCCTCCAGAAATTAAGTTGGGTTTTTATAAGATTGTGAGATGGGCTTGGTGATGGGAATACCTCTAATAAGCATGGCCACCTTCAGTAGACAAATTTCACTTCTCCTTTAGTCCTTCACAAACTATTGACTGATCAAAAGTCCATGGACTTTATTAAGTCTTTCAACAATGAAAGATTGTGGGGCAGCTAGGTGGATAAAGTACCAGCCCGGAGTCAGGAGTACCTGAGTTCAAATCCAGCCTCAGACACTTAACACTTGCTAGCTGCGTGAGCCTGGGCAAGTCACTTAACCCCAATTGTCTCACTAAAACAAAACAAAACAAAAAAAATCAATGAAAGGTTGTAAATGGGCACAATGTTCCCTAAAATCATTCTGAATTTCCTCTTGATAGAATTTGACTATGGAAAGCTCCCATTCCTGTACCCCTAATATAAGTGCCCTGTGTCCCCAAAATAAGGATATAGGCAACTTTTTTAATCCAAAGATATAAGAATCATAGAATTTAGACATCCATAGAATCCATAGAATTGACCATAGAAACATAGAACCATAGAATGGTCCATAGACCATCAGACATTCACAAAATCCATAGAATTGATCCATAATATTGACATCCAAAGAGATAAAGACCATAGAATTTAGCTCTGAAAAAGACTGTAGAAGTTATCTAGTCCAATGCACCTCATTTTCTACAGATAAGGAAACCAGTGCTTAGAATCAGTGGTTTCACTTGGGTCATAATAATAATAAATAATAGTAAAAATAAAAATAGCTAGCTAGCATTTACAAAGTGCTTGGTGGTTTGCAAAGCACTTCGAAATGTTATCTCAATTTGTCCTCACAATAACCAGGAGGAGTAGATGCTGTTGTCATTCCCATTTTACATATGAGGAAACTGAGGCAGAGTTTAAATGACTAGCCCAGGGTCATGTGGCTACTAAGGGTCTGAGGCTGGGTCTTCCTGACATCATTACACTCTATCCACCTAGTTCCCTCTTTCTCTATTTAGTGAATTTTACTATATAGCTATTTAATGGATACATGAGATTATTATTGTTCCATTGTTTCAGTCATACCTGATCTTTTGTGACCCCATTGGGAGTTTTCTTGGCAAAGATGCTGGAGTGGCTTGTCATTTCCTTCTCCAGTGACTTTACAGATGAAGAAACCGAGGCAGACAGGTTTAAGTGACTTTCCCAGGGTCCCACAGCTAGTAAGGATCTGAGGACAAATTTGAACTCAGGTCTTTTTTACTCCAGGCCCAAGCCTCTATTCACTGAGCCACCTTGCTGCCCTGGATGATACAGAGTAAGTTTTATATAACTCTAGTACTTCAGGGAAAAGACCATCTATCCACTGGTGCTCTAAAGAGCTTTGTTTTTTTGTTGAGGAGTGTTTCAGTCATGTCCTGCTCTTTGTGACCCCATTTGGGGTTATCTTGGCAAAGATCCTGGAGTGGTTTTCCATTTACTTCTCTAGCTCATTTTATGCATGAGGAAACTGAGGCAAACAGGGTTCAGTGACTTGCCTAGGATCACACAGCTAACAAGTATCTGAGGCCAGATTTGACCTCAGGAAGATGTCTTCCTTATTCCAAACCCAGTGTTCTATCCACTGCACCATCTAGCTGCCCCCCCCAAGAGATAATGATAGAAACAATACTAATAATGAGATGAACTCAAGCAATTATTAACTGCATTCCCTTGCCTGTCCAGAATATAGAAACCTGTTCTATTGCTAAAAATTCCAGGGGAAAGGTACATCTATTTGAGATATGTAAATATGGCCAGATGCCTATGTTCTCTGGGGTGGCAGGATTATTATATGATAGTTTGCTGTGAGAACATGAAGTACAGACACCTAAAAATGTAAATCAAGAAAACAAATGAATATGTTGGTGGCTTCCTAAAATTCCAAGTAATTTGGCTTAGAAAATAACACAGGCAGGAGTCAATGTAAAGTGATTGGTGAAGTCCAAACAACTGGATGCATTTGAATGGAAATATCCCAGCATCCTCGAGGTTCTACAAAGGGACACTCAGAGGACTCAGTGATCCTTGAGAGCTGGAAAGAGATCTCAGACCTTTTTGAATCAGTCCCTTCATTTTACAGATAGGGAAACAGCAGCTCATTGAAGTCATGGCCCAAAAACATCCAGGACTTCAATGCAGGTTTCATGCCTCCAGGCTGTTTTTCACACTGCTAACCATATTGTCTCTTATTAAGGGCCAAATACAAGGGGAAATTAATTCTGTTAAGCAAAATCACTGTGATACAGTGGACAGAGAGGCAGTCCTGAAGTGAAGAAAACCTAATTTCAAGTTATGTCTCTCTGTCACTGGCTATGGCAGTGTTACATCTCTAAATTGCCTTGACAGAGAATTTACTCACTGAGAGTTCCTTGGATGCAGCTGGGGGCTCAATAGGTAGAGCACTGGGCCTGAAGTGAGGAAGACCCGAGTTCAAATGTGGCCTCAGATACTTACTAGTTGTGTGAGCCTGGACAAGTCACTTGACCTCTGTTTTCCTTTGTTTCCTCATCTGTAAAATGGAGGTAATGATAGCACCTGCCTCTCAGGGTTATTATGGAAATCAAATGAGTTAATGGTAAAGAGTTTAGTAAGTACTATATAAATGTTAGCTGCTGTTCCTACTCCTCCTCCTCCTCCTATATCACTGGAATCACAGGTCTGGGCCAGAACAAGAATTCATGCAGAGGGAATGCCCATTTCTGACACTGAACGTTGCTTGTACCCAGAGACATAAAGACTGGTCTTCCTACCCAGGTCAAATGTCTCAAAAAAAAAAAAAAAACCCAAAACTTCAGATCAAGTTTTAAAGACAAATTCAGCTGGAAATGGAGAGAAAGAAATCCAGAGACACCAACCTCCACTGGTGAAGACCCCAGAAAAGCTCACCTGGGGTCCAGCAGTCAGGGATGGAAGCTCTTACTACTCTTGTTAATGAAGTGATAACCTTAGTTATTCTATGCTGCAAAAGGTGGATGAATGTCATTTGCTCCCTCTAAATGTGAATGCCCCACCCTACTGATGACTCAGCTTAGGTCAAACTCAAGGAGCTCCTGGTGTTAGCTGAACCTATTTTAAATCTAAATCTTCTTGGATTTTAGAACAGTTGTACCATTCTAGGGAGCCACAAGCTTTTCTTGTCAATGTGGAAAATGTGACTATCATAACCTCTGTATCTTCCTAGGTCCCATTTTTCAAGCATGATCACTGTTTCGCCATTCTCTTCTGAGTCTTGTCCGTATCTGCCCAGTTTTAAAAACAAATTACACTTGGTGCCCTTCTCCAACACTAAAGAAGTATAACTGACAATTCCTATACAGTCTGCTTCATTTAAGATATTATTGTTCTTACCTAATAATTCCAAGGTTGGGAAATATTCTCTGAAAGTATTATTAAAAAACAACCCCCAAAATTAACTCTTCAAAGAGTTTCATAGCAGCATTTTATGGAATTGGGGGGGGGGAAGCTTTATCTATCCCTTGCACAAAGCTAAAACTCACTTTCTGCATCCCTTTTCAATCAACTTTTTTTGACTTCTTGGAGTTACAATCTTCCCTCCCGTGCATATGTGTGTGTATGTAGGGGTGTAAATGTGTATGTATTTGGTTTCACTTCTTTTTAGTCTGGTTTAATAATTTTGTAGATATGGGGCACCCCAACTTACGGAAATTCTGGCCACCAATGAAGACCAGCAATTTGTCCATCATCTGTTGCTTCTGAGAGCTGCTTTAGGCACTAAGGTGTTTCATTTCATTTATGGCCTCATAGCCAGTAAATAAGAGAAACAAGACTTGAATTCAGGTCTAACTTCAAATCCAACCCTCAGTTCTCTCTATCGTGATGTGTCTCCTTATTGGTTGTATTGATGATCAACATTAATGCTTTAATAAAACATTTTTAATGGTAGCATTTTGATCTTTGTAAAGCAACAGCCCTATTATATTACTAGTAAATGTGTTGTAGGCTAAGAGTACATTTGGGAAAGACTATTACTGTACAGAGTAGAATAATTACCAAACATATCACATTTCAGATATCTAGTGAATGGGAACACAGGAATCATCTCCAGATTCTGTTAGTGGCCAAACACTTAAGTCTACTGTTTCCTGATTCAAACAAATTATTTAACATCATCCTTCATCTTTAAATAATCCAAATGAATCCTAGTCCCACAAACTCCACTGGAACACTCAAATGCCAGTTGTCCTTTTGTATTTTGAAATGTACTAATAGATTCCTACAACCCACTCTACATTCTGGAACTTATTTCCTTCTGTTGCTTTTTTTTCTATTTTGGATCTTTATCTGTCCCTACCACGAAGCTAAAACTCACTTTCTGCATCCCTTTTCAATCAACTTTTTTTGACTTCTTGGAGTTATAATCTTCCCTCCCGTGCATATGGTCAGATTCATTTCTATGCATTTTTCTGGACTTGAGGCATTTTCAACCAGGCCTTCTCTTCCTCTTGCTACTACTGACACACAACTGCACTGGACAGCAGTGAAAAGGCAACAGACAAGCAGGCCTCCTAATAATTTCTTGATTGCTACAAAAATTAATCTAGGCAAACTTCATACTATAAATCACTACAGCATATACTAGAAACGTTTTAATGGTAAAAGGAACTTAAAAGGAAAGCAAATATGAACATTTTCCCAAAGCATTGTCTGGAGTAAGTGACATTTTCTTCTCTCTAAGGTAATAATTTTTCTTTCATAATTAAGGTCTGATTTTTTTTTTATTGACCGGAAATCTATTTTTTCTTCCTCTCACCCCACATCCCATTAAGGGGAAAAAATTACAACAAATTCTGTGTAACAAATCAGTATAGCCAAGCAAAAAGAAAAAGTCCTTACTGGCCATGCTCAAAACATTCTGTTTGTGTGTGTGTGTGTGTGTGTGTCTGTATGTACACATATTATCCTGTACCCTGAATATATCACTTCTCAATCAAGAGGGGACTAGCATGCTTCATCATCAGTCCTTAGGAATCAAGAATTATCATTGTGTTGATCATAGTTCTTATATAAGTTTTCTTTTTTGTCTGTTTGTTTTTTGTTTTGGGGTGTGTTTTTTGAAGGGCAATGAGTGTTAAGTGACTTGCCCAAGGTCACACAGTTAGTTAAGCATCAAGTGTCTGAGGCCAGATTTGAACTCAGGTCCTTCTGAATCCAGGGTCAGTGCTTTATCCACTGTGTCACCTAGCTGCCCCATAAGTTTTCAAAGTTGCTTGTCTTTACAGAGTTGTTTTTATTATAGAAATTGTTCTCTTGGTTCTACTCATTTTATTCTTTATTAGTATATACAAGTCTTCAAAATTGTTCACTTTTACAATATTGATGTTCTAATATGAATTGTTATTCTGGTCTACTCACTTTCCTCTATATCAGTTCACACAAGTCTTTTCATGTCTCTTTGAAATTATCCATTTACTCATTTCTTAAACCACATTTTTTGTAACATTCCATCACATTCACATGCCACAATTCGTTCAGTCATTGCCCAATTGATGGGCGTTCCCTTAGTTTCTAGGGTTTGTTTTTTTTCTTTTTTCTTTTCTTTTTGTTTTTGTTTTTTGCCACTACAAAAAGAGCTCCTAAAATATTTTTTGTGTGTATAGGACATTTCCCTCTTGTTAGTCTATTTTGATTACAGGCCTAGCAATGATAAAGCTGGAGGAAAAAGCATATACTGTCTAGTAACATTTTGTTTATAATTTCATATTGCTTTCCAGAAAGGTTATATCCTTTCATAGGTTCATTAGCAGTGTATCAATGTGCCTGTTTTCCCACATCCTCTCCAATATTTGTCATTTTCCTTTTTTGTTATCTCTATCAATCATATAGGTATAAGGTGAATCCTCATAATTGCTTTAATATATAATTTTAAAGTGTTTTTTAATCAAACAAATCATATATATATATATAATCCAATAAAATGAAGACAAAAAGTGAAATAATCATTTGGGGAAAATCTTTGCAATTTTCTCTGATGAAGATCTCATTTCCAAGATATGTAAGGAATATATTCAAGTTTATAAGAATAAGATCCATTCCCCAAGTGAGAGATGGTCTAAAGATATGAACTGGTAGTTTTCAAAGAGAAAAAAAAAACAAAAGTAGGTCTTGTAACCTAAAATAGGTATAGATGGAGCAGCAAAAAACAAATTATGCTTTTGTCTGTCTTCTAAATTCTCAGATATGTCTGGATGGTAGCAATTGAGGCAAAGCTTGAGATTAATAATTCACTAGGACTCATGCCTGTTGTGAACAAGGAGTGACATTTTGATGAAGAATCTGATATTGATGGCCAACCTCTGCTAAAAAATTGTTTTCAAGGCATTCTTAGTAGTCTGCACCACTCTTTTAGGTCCTTCAATTAGGCATGAGAGAGACAACTCAGATAAGGTACTGTATGTAAATTGGTTAATTCATCTATTTAACAAATAGTTATTGAGTACCTTATAAAGTACTATATGAAGTACCTTATTGAGTACTATCTGAAGAAAGGCAGTATAGCATAGAATCTAGAGTTGGCCTCAAAACCAGGAAGACCTGGGATCAAGTCCTATCTTGGACACATCATGGCTATGTTAACCTGAGCAAGTTATTTTACTTCTCATCACTTTAGGCAACCTTGTTAAGACTTTATAAGTTGGAGAAGAGATGCTAACCTATATTTCTAGGGAGAGTTTCAAGGTTCAGGTCCAGTGCCTACCCCCATTATATAAAGGGTGCTTCAGTGTGTATAAGGCATTTTTGTTTGTTTGTTTTTTTCCAACACCACACTAACAATTTTAAGTAAGAAAGAAAATACAAGTAAACAAGTAATTATGATACAAAAAAGAATTTGAGCTTCATTTAACTTCCCTGGCTTAGTTTCCTCAATGGTAAAATAATGGAGCTATTCTAGAGAACCCTTGCAGCTCTAGAACTATGATACTTTCTATTGTAAAGACATAAAATGATATCATCAGTTAGAGGAGGAAGACATTAAATGCAAATCTGCTGTTGGAAATAAAAGCATCTGTAACTGGATTGAAAACAACTGGTAATGAGTTATGATTGTTGCAGCAAAGTTTTGTGATGAAATTAGGAAGAAATTGAATCATTTTGAAGAGTTGACCACATGATCATTGGCATACTAGGAAAAAAAACATTGAATTTGGGGGCATAGAACCAGGAATCAAGTCCAGGCTCTGTCATTTATTAGCTGAGTGATCCTGGGAAAGCCACTTGACAAACCTGAGCCTATTTCCTAATATTTTTGGTTTTGGTTTTGGTTTTGGTTTTGGTTTGTTTTGTTTTTCTGGGCAATGAGGGTTAAGTGACTTGCCCAAGGTCACACAGCTAGTGTCAAGTATCTGAGGCAGGATTTTAACTCAGGTCCTCCTGAATCCAAGGCCAGTGCTTTATCCACTGCACCACCTAGCTGTCCCTCTCAGTTTCCTAATGTTTAAAAAGATCATAATAACAATTATACTGTAATGATTGGAATGACGCCACCTAATTTATTAATTTGATCATTGACAATGCTATGCTAAGGTTTAGTAAAAATACAGCAATTCAAACAGTTAAAGAAGAGAATCCAGCTTTCCAGACCAGAGTCCAGAATCCAGCTTTCCAGACCAGAGTCCAGAATCCAGTTTTCCAGACCAGAATCCAGTTTCCTCCTGATGACATCTTACCACTTCAAGAAGACAAGAGAACTCAGAGACTTTATATGAACTGTTTTGCTTTGTTAGTTTTTACTATCTCCTTTCTGTTATAATGTACATCATCTGTAACATGTACCCTCTGCAGAGGCCCTCCCTTTGCAAGACTAATGTCAAAGCGTCGGTTCATGAGGACAAAAAAAAAATCGCCCCTCTGGACAAAACTTTCCTCTCTTCCTTTTCTATATTATTGTTCACATATTATTAGTTAGCAATAGTTATTATATTCTTTTTACTGTTCCGTCAAGGAAACATTTTGTTTCTTGAGGAACAACAGGGGGGACTGTAATGATTGGAATGACGCCACCTACTGGAGACTTGCTGTGGAGAGCTCCACCATGAGGAAAATGCCTCAGAGGCATTGTGGCTTTTCCTTGGCGTCAGGAAATGACGCTTGCTCATGGGTGCTGTCTATCAAGTCTACCAGACAATCAACTGGAGGAGCCTCCTATGGTCTGGGAGGAGACAGGAAGGAGGAAAGGGAGCCTGCGCAGAGGGCGCTGGCCCTTTTTGGCTTCCGGACTTGATGGTGGTGGCGGCAGAGGACTTCACAGGAGATTTGAGGAAAGATAGGAATGCCAGACTGTTAGAATTCTGTTCTCAATCTTTTTCTTTCTATTTTCCAATAAACCCTTAAAAACCTAAACTCGTTTTATCAGTGATTTTTAGTCAGTTTCCCCCAAACTGGGGGAACACATTAGAATCCACATTTAGAATCTTAAATTACACAATACTATCTACCTCATAGGGTTGGTGTAAGGAACAATTGAAGTAACAAAAATAATTCCAAAGCACTTTTTAACTGTTAACTGTCATCATAACATCATCATGAAGTTCTACTCCTGGAACAATCCTGAAAAATCAACATGGAATTGTAAGCAAAGTTTCTTGGTCACATCCCACAGAAAATCAGGGGCCATTTGTGAGCTATGCCAAATAGTCTGGCATGTGCTACACTTCATTTAAGACTTTTAAATATCTGAATAAATTCCAAGATATCAGACTAGAGCTTGTGGCCAATGTTTTCATAAGAACAATTCCCAGATGTGCCTCATTTCATGTAGCCAAGATAATGTGAAGGCTGTCTTCTGAAATAAAAATGGCATTTCTTTTCTTGGAGGATGATTCATGTTGATGGCTTTTAAATGGATTGTGTATTCCTTAGGTAATTTCCCTTCTAGATGCCCTATACAAGTACAGTTCAAGGCATCAACCAACCTGGTATCCCAATTCAGATACTAATCTAATTTGAGTGGTCTGAAGACATGGATCAACAAGGCCACTTAACATAAAAATTTTCAGCAGATATGGCACAATGCCATCTTGGATCTATAGTGGTAGATGATCATGGACATCCTCATTTCCATATATTCCATACTATTCCATGTTGTTTCATAATATTTTCATATTAAGCTTCAGTACTTGTAGTCAAGTATGTAATCATAAGCACTAAGCAATTCAATTCAATAAACATTTATTAGGTACCTACTATATGCACTATATATTTGGGGACACAATTAAAAGATAGAATTTTTAAGTGCTACAAAAGCTTGTGATCTATATAAATTATAAAGGCTAAGACATCAAGGTAGATGAAGATCTTAATGATTTCACCCATAAGATAAGATCAAATATCAGTCAAATAAAGGAATTTATGCTCACCATAAGGTATTAACATACTCAGAAAGCAATAAAGGCAATTACAGAAAATAGATACCTGTTTTTAAATCTAATGCCATTTTCTCACAAGTGATAAAGAGGCTCATGAATAGTTAGTTGCCTTTTGTGGAAGAAAATGGGGCAGAATACTGAGTAATCTCAATAAATCCTTACATTATTTTTAGAGCAGACTCATCATGAATTTCAAGTAGGTTAACCTCAGGACAGAGCAGGGTAGATATCAGCATTATCCTAAGAAGGTGAGACTTAAGGTTTCCATTTCACATTGCTCTTATTTCCACTTAGATACCTGATACATCAGAATGATGTGGACTTCCTCAAGTCTTACTCTGTTGATCCCATGTTCAAGATATCATGGAATTATGGTAGCATATGTGAAATACAGTAACACACTTGAAATCCTAGAAAGCAGACTCTCTACTAGGTATTGGAAAATAGTAGGAGCAAGAGAGGTGCTTAATGGAGAATGTCTCCCAATGTTTGATGATAGCCTAGACATTTGCATCAACAAGCAGTTGTTAATGAGTTTGGACAAGGTCAGCTTTTGCAAAGACAGACTGGAAGAATCTGACTGACTCCAGACACTGAAACTCATTGCCACTTAGTGCCTTATTATTGTAGTCTCTAACTAACCATTAGACTGTAATATTATTATAATGATTCTAGTGGAAGAATACTATTAGAAGGAACTTAGAAGTATTTCTAGGAATTATGATAGGCTCCATAATACATTTATGACCTAACAGGCACGCAAAAATATTTTCATTCCTACCACTAATTGAAGGTATCCAACCTAAATTAGAAAAGCACATTTAAGAAACAAAATGCTAGTTGAGAAGATACTGTTTGAAAAATAATTTCAATATCAAATATAGGAATACTGTACTCTTGGCCAATGATAGAGTGCATCTAACAAGGAGCAACCACAGATATATTTGCTTGCAGACGAGCAGCTCTGATCAAGAGAGCTTTCCACTAAAAATGGAAGGGGATGAAGAAAACTTCCCACATTATTTCTGAGATGAACATCAGATAATATTCTCCAAAGGACAATAGTAAAACCTATGGTCTCAAGTATACACATGCACATGTACTTTGTGTGTGTGTGTGTATGTGTATTAGCCTGTCAGTTGATGAACATTCATTAGGCATCTGCTATGTGCTAGATACTATGCTGTTCTGGGGGTAAACAGAAAGGCAAAAGATACTCCTTACTCTTAAGGAACTCATAGTCTACTGGGAAAGACAACATGTGAAAAAACTCTGTACAAACAAGCTATATGCAGGATAAATAGGAAATGATCAACAGAAGGAAATTCCTAGCATGAAAGGGAATTCCCATAGAAAATGGTATTTCAGCTGGGATTTGAAGGAAATCTGGGAAGTCGAGTGGAAGTGAAGGAGAGCATTCCAGGCATGGGGGACTGACAATGAAAATGGCCCTTATTAGGAGATGGAGTGTCTTGTTTAAGGAGCAGCAAGGAGGCCACTGTCACTGGATCAAAGAGTACATGGAGGGCTATAAGATGTAAGAAGCCTAGAAATATAGGGAAGCTGACAAGCTATTAAAGGCTTTGAAAGATAAGCACAGGATTTTCTATTTTATCCTGGGGGTGATAAGGAGTCAATAGAGTTTATCGAGTAGCAGTGTGACATGACCATATATGTATTTTAGGAAGACCACTTTGACAGCTTAGTAAATGATGGATTTTGTGTCAAGAGACTTGTGGGAGAGAAATTAACCAGCAGGCTATTGTAATAGTCCAGACTGGAAGTGAGGAGGACCAAGGCTATGTGATAGTGTCAAAGAAGAGAAAGGACCATATGCAAGAGATGTTACAAAGGTAAAATCAACCAGTCCTCACAATAGACTAAATATGAGTGGTAAGAGAGAGAGAGCAAGGAATGTAGGTTGTGGTGATGCACTTGATATTAATGGGAAATCTAAGAAAAGAGGAGGATTTGAGGGGAAAAATAATGAGTTCAGTTGTGTATATGTTGAGTTTAAGATGTGAATCAAAATCCAGCTCTAGCATAGAACATGGATAATAAATAAGATGAACTAAAGATGGTAAAATAAATCAGTAAATTCAACCTCAGGAATCTTAGCAACTGCAGAAAATATGACTTATGACTGAAATTTGACTGTGGCAGAGTATATACTCATAGTATCATAGGGAATAGAAGAGAAGGGGGAGAGGGGAGGGAAAAAGAATATATATAGTACCTTCTATATAAAGGGACAATCCCTGCTTTCAAGGAGTTCCCATTTCAAAGGGAGAGCCAACACATATGGAAAGTTTCAGTTATATCAGATGGAAAGGTCTCATGGTCAGGATATAGCAGCAAAGTAGATGGTATTTAAGGTTATCTCGAAATCATATCATTTTCTAATGCTGAACCATTTGACAGTGCCAAGGGGCTTTGGTGGCAAAACCTTTTCTAGTGGAAAAGCAGCTGGGGCTGTTGCACCTGCACGAACAGGTGCCAGGCTGCAACTCCACACAGGTTGCTTCCCAGAATGATGACTGGGCCTTGAGCAAGAAACATTGCTATTTCCATGGCTCTCAGACTCAGGGCCCTGCTCTATCTGTGTTGAGCTGGGAAGAGAGATGGTGGTCAAAATTGTGGCAGTGATGGTTTGACTTGCCTAGCACTTTTCGCCTTCTGTTTCTCCCTCAGGGTTTCTTGCTGCTTCAGCTAGGCAGGTCTACCTGCCCTGGAGGTACCTGGCACCTAGTAGGGATGGCTGACCCTTTTATAACAAGCTTCCCTAGAGGATGGTTGTGAGGGTTAGGCTGCAAGCATGACCAGTGGAATAGGAAGAACATCTAGACTAACTTCATTCCTTTTTTGTCCAGTTAATATATGAAAAGATCTGGAGAATGATAAAGGTATGGTATATACCTCGATTTGATTCTAAATAATTTTTAAATTCCTTTGAAAAAATACATGTATTCAAACATGCAAATAAGAACAAAAGAAAATAAGGAAAACAAAATAGACAATACAAGGGACACAAGCAGCCTCTTTGGTACTCTTCCATGATCCATGATCCATGATCAATTCCATGATCAGTTAAGAGCTTAAAGGGACCTAGAAGCCATGTATTATAAGCCCCTCCTTTTACAGGTAAGAACATAGGAGCCTCAAGAGAATAGGAGGCTACCCACGACAGGCAGTAAGTAGTAGAGCCAGGATTTGAACCCTGAACCTGACTCCAAGTCCAATACTCATTCCACTGTATTATTTTGCCCCTTAGTTCCATAAGTCTTTGTGGTTAGACAATGTCTTCTTCCTCAAGGAGTAGGTGTGTGGCATAAGGATGTCCTTGTGAGTATGTGTATTTTAAAAAGAGGATAGTGGTATATGGGAAAAGAATATTTATGGCCACTATTTCTAGTCCATGTGGAGCCAAACTGACCAGCAGCAAGGTAGAAATGCAGGTGCCTGGAAACAGGGTGCTCAGCCATTTACCCAGCCATAGGAAACAGTTCAGGCTCCTGTCATCATGAACAGTAAGTGCTGAGATGGGCAATGCATCCCCTGACTATCTGCCTTTGCTACAATCCCCTGAGGCTTCACTGGTCCAGGAATGATAGACATCGCTGGTCCCAGGTGGTGAGACTTCAGCATTCATCCTCTAGGCAAGTGCTTACATCCTTTCTGGTCCCTTGATAGTAATGCAGAGCCAATGCAAAGTAAACTCATAATGCAGAGTGAGTGGCTCATTAAAGCAGGGTTACATGGATTCAAACCATTTCCCCTCTCACCCCAATCTCCGATCTCCATGAACCATAGTGGTGGGAGGTTTTACTTAGGGACATCATGAGTAGGAGTTGTTTGGCCCAAGTTTTATTCTTTAGGTACTTTATACTTCTGTAGTAAATTAACTATTTTCACTATCAATGTGTGAGATCATGTAGTTAATAACAAAATTGCTTGATATTTTGAGAAAAAAATTCAGAGGGTAGAGCTGATGAGCATTAGTTTGCATAGCTAGAATCAGGATTTAAAATCTGTGTTGTTCCTGGGATTTTTTTTTTTTTTTGCCTGTATGAAAGATTTTTTTCTTTCTTCTCTTTAACAGTGATTACAGAATTTTTAAATGTAACCATAGATGTAATTTCCCTTTTTCATACACTGGTAAAAACAAAAGATGTGCACATTAACTTTAATTCAGTAGTGACAAAATTGCCCCATTTATTTCTGTGACCTCTTCTCAACTTCTTTTCTCTGTATTTAACTGGATTTTGTTGCTACTGTTGTTGCCTGGGAGATTAATTGATAGTTCTACCAAAATATCATTCTTTTTATTTACAAAGTTGTATTTATTGTGTATGGGCATAATAACCTTACTTCTCTTCCCATTACTTCAGTTACTTATATTTATATTTTAAAGCACTGAATCTCAAAGAATGACTTTCAAACAGCATGATTTACTGAATTGAATGATGGAGAATATTATGGCATTTTTAGCCTAGATTTTGCCTCAGCTGAAACCAGGGATTGGAATAAAAAGAGAAGTATCCTCCTCCCCCTCCTCCCCCTCCTCCTCCTCCTCTTCCTCCTCTTCCTCCTCCTCCTCCTCCCCCTCCCC
The DNA here is from genome assembly GCF_019393635.1 of Dromiciops gliroides. Lineage (NCBI taxonomy): Eukaryota > Metazoa > Chordata > Mammalia > Microbiotheria > Microbiotheriidae > Dromiciops > Dromiciops gliroides. The sequence continues at coordinate 108,051,556 of NC_057865.1, read as the reverse complement.
CTCCCCCTCCCCTTCTTCTTCTTCTTCTTCTTCTTCTTCTTCTTCTTCTTCTTCTTCTTCTTCTTCTTCTTCTTCTTCTTCTTCTTCTTCTTCTTCTTCTTCTTCTTCTTCTTCTCCTCGCTCTCACTCTCGCTCTCGCTCTCCTCTCTTCTTTTTTAATGAAGGGAGAGGGTGGAAGGAGTAACACTGCCAAATCTTATACAACAATTTTCTCCAATATTATATTATGAAGCTACTGATATTTACAACCTTAAGCAATCTATAGTACAGGTCATACACTTTAACCCAGACCCAAATTTCAGAGAAACTTTTAAGGGAAATCTTTTTTTTTTTTAAGGAAATCAAATGTTGACATTAATTATGGCCATCTCAACCCCATCTTATCACAAATGATTATCCTTTGAGGAACTAAAGCAACATGTCAATTATTTATTTCTTCAAAATAGTAAATTCTACTTTTCACAGGCCAAAGTCTAGGTTTAGAAGATTTTGCTTTACTGTTAAATCACTAACACGAAAAGTATGGCTAGATTTGAACACTTATTCCCACTTCCCCTTTCTCTATGCCCTAGTTTTTTGCAATAAAGTACTAAAGAGTCCAGAGCTGCAACTGGATTGGTTGACCCCATCTTGTTCTTTCCAACTGTGATACAATCACTTTAAATCTGTGTTTTAAAACCTTATTACATTTCCTTTTCAATATTCTCTTTAAAACATAATGTTCTGGACGTGCTCTTTCAGAAAGCAGTTGGATCAGAAACCGGTTTGTATTTGATACTGCATTGGAGTTAAGGGAACTAGCACAAAAACATCTATTTTGCAAACCCTATTAGAGCATTTCGATTCAAGGTCTGCAAGCTATGAGGAAGTGGTTATGGTGGAGCGTTGGTTTTCTTTCTTAAGAAGAAAGTGAAAAATTACTCCTTTTTGAATAGGAAAAGACATAGGCCTAGAATTTTAGAGCTATAATGGATTAGAAATGAAGGAACTAAGAGAGTCAGAATGGCAGCAGGGGGGTGTGTATAAGCTTTTGGCTCATAGATCTAATGATGGAAAGAACTCAGAGGCCAGCTAGCCCAACACCCTCATTTTACACTCGAGGAAACTATGGTTTGTGGGAATTAAATAACGTGTAAAATGTCACATGGGTGTTCAGTGTCAGAAGTATGACTGAATTCAGGCCCTCCAGAGCCCCAAAGCTATTTCCATTGCAAATATACTGCCTTCTTTTCAGCCCATCAATGGAGAGATGCACCCAGGTAACTGAGATTTTTCTCTCTCTACTTCTACCCATGTGGAGGAAAAGAAAGAGCAGTGATTCAATGAGCAGTCTGTCTTTCTTAACTCCCTCCCATGCTGACTTTGTAGGACTCCCTAAACTGGCTAAGAGCCTGGGGGAATGAGAACAAGTCATAGATTCCAGGTGCGAAAAGCTCTGGGGACTTCAAAGCCAAGTGAAATTACATGGATGAGCAGTGAATAAGCCAAAAAATTTCAATGTGAAAATGAATAGGTGATAGGAGGAGCCAAGAATTTCTCTTCTCATAAAATGAAAAGTTTAAAGAAAACATTAAAATTTTAAAAGTTAAACATTAGTGAGAGAAGAATCAAACTGTATGAAGGGTTAGGGTTTGTTTGATTTTGCTTTGCTTAATCCCAACCGATAAGACAACTTCTCTAAAGTGCCTTATTCTTGACTCACCATAGTATGGAGGTGACCCTTTGTTCTCAAAGACTATAGCATCAAAATGCCTGCACTGCCAGATTTTGCCAGTCAGGAAAGTCCAGCAACAAACCAAATTTGATTTCCAAAGACCAGTCTGAATATGGCAGACAGGCTTATAGCCATTAGTCTGGTTAATTAATGGATGGCAAACCAAAAAAACAAAGACAAATACAAAATGGCCCTCTGTCCTGGGTAGCTTCTTTCTAATTCTGAAGAAAGAAAGAAAGAAAGAAAGAAAGAAAGAAAGAAAGAAAGAAAGAAAGAAAGAAAGAAAGAAAGAAAGAAAGAAAGAAAGAAAGAAAGAGGGGAGAGAGAGAGAAAGGAAGAAGGAGGAGGAGGAGGAGGAGGAGGAGGAGAGGAGGAGGAGAGGAGGAGGAGAGGAGAGGAGAGGAGAGGAGAGGAGAGGAGAGGAGAGGAGAGGAGAGGAGAGGAGAGGAGAGGAGAGGAGAGGAGAGGAGAGGAGAGGAGAGGAGAGGAGAGGAGAGGAGAGGAGAGGAGAGGAGAGGAGAGGAGAGGAGAGGAGAGGAGAGGAGAGGAGAGGAGAGGAGAGGAGAGGAGAGGAGAGGAGAGGAGAGGAGAGGAGAGGAGAGGAGAGGAGAGGAGAGGAAAGGAAAGGAAAGGAGAGGAAAGGAAAGGAAAGGAAAGGAAAGGAAAGGAAAGGAAAGGAAAGGAAAGGAAAGGAAAGGAAAGGAAAGGAAAGGAAAGGAAAGGAAAGGAAAGGAAAGGAAAGGAAAGGAAAGGAAAGGAAGGGAAGGGAAAGGAAAGAAGGAAGCAGACAGAGGGTGATATAAATCACCCACTTTTTGACAGTCTATAATATTAACTTAGCTGTGGGCACTCTAAATGTGAAATCCTTGCCCGGTGACTAATGAGTGAAACTACCACCAGAGAAAACTATCACTGGAGAGTCAAGCAATTGATGGCTTGAATACCCCACGGTACGTCCAGTGAAGACCCTGAACACTCAGGAAGACTGGGTGGAGAATTTACATGAGGGTAGAGACAAGAATCCCATGGGATGACAAAGTGTGGAGCAGTTGTGATCCTATGACTTGAGAAATTGTCCACGTCGATGAGATCACAGACAATTGTAGAATCCTTTAAAGACTATCTCTGCTTTGGTTTAATGCTGTTTTTTCTTGTTTGAATAAAGAGGTAAAAAATAAAATAAAATGAAAAGGAGGAGGAAGAGGAGAAGAAGAAAAGGAATGTCCATCTCAGATAAACCACACTTACAAGACAAGCTTAATATTCATAGGGTCATAAATTTGGAGCTGGAAGGGACATTAGAAGCCAATGAGTCCAGCACTTATTTTGTAAATGATAAAAAGGGAAATGAGAGAGGTTACATGACCTACCTAAAGTCCCACTGCCAGGAAATGTCTGAGGTAGAATTTGAACTCAGGTCTTCCTGACTCCAAGCCCACCCTTCTATCCACTGTGCTCTGTAAACTGCCTCAAGGCAGCTGAGGTCCTGAGAAGTTATATGATTTGCCCAAAGTAACACAGCTAATAAATCTCTAAAGGAGGATTTGAACTTGTCTATTTGACTCCAAGCATCCTATCCACATCATTATCTAGCTGCCTCTGGGAAACGGAGACCTAGAGAGGTTAAGTTAAGAGACTTGCCTATGTTCATGGGGTTATTAAGGCCAGGATTTGAACCCAGATCCCCTGATTCCAAAGCTACTGTATTACCTGGTCAAAGCCAAAGTACCACAGGCATCCTGGTGACCAGATGATCTATCTGTAGGGAAAGTACACCTAAGAGGAGATAGCTGCTGGGGGCTGAATTTGCAAATTTAAATCTACTGAGGAAGCACAGGTGAAAATATAATGATGATGGTGATGATGCTATCTAGTTCCTTAAAGTTTGCAAAGTGCTTTACAGATATTATCCCATTTTATTTCATTTTATCTTCACAACAACCTTGTGAGGTAGATACTATTCTTATCCCCACTTCACAGATAAGGAAACTGAGGCAGCTAGCGGTTAAGTGACTTGCCTAGAGCCGCAAAGCTAATAAGGGTCTTTGGCAGTATTTGAGCTCAAGTCTTTCTGACTCCAGGTCCTTCACTGTATGGACTTAGTGTTTGCATTTCAAAGAGCTTTAGGCATGTTTGGTTTAGGGTTTTACCATGATGAAACCAACATTTTTTCATTCATTCTGTAGTTGGTAAGAAACTCTTACCTTCTTTATTCTTGAACTTGAAGTGTTTGGTGGGGAAGGAGAAGGGGAAAGAGGGGAAGGAGGCACCCCTGACCCTAAGGTCATCCATCTGCCACTTTGAGATAAAGGAGTGAAAGGAGAAAGATGATAAGGGCAGGGAAAAAAGCGAGAGAGGAAAGAAGGGAGAGTTGGGGAGAGCATCTTGCACCTTTTCCTACATAAGAAATGAAATTAAAATCATCTGATTTCCTGAAATATTGCTTTGCTTCTTTTCCCTTCGCCCTACATGGACACTCACTAAGAATCAGCATGTCCCATACTGGCCTTCAGGGCAAACACCTCTATGGGGAGGCACCATGTCTCAGGAGCTATGCCCGGCACATTAGCAAGAGGTGATGAATTCCATTGAGGACAGGGTGAATGGAAAAAGGAGGAATTTGTTCATCCAGTACTGAGGCATATCAGAGCCTTGTTTACCTCTAAACCCAGGGAATCATCAAGAAGGTGGGAAACAGGGCTTGGGACTCTACTCAGGCTACTCACTTCTCTTGGAGATCTTGAGCCTCCTTCTCGGAAAGTTGGTTTGCATCTGAAATTAATCTGCCAATTAAAAGACACATAGAAAGAAACATTAGGGATAAGTATAAATAAGCATAAATATAGAACTGGAAGGGAATCAACAAGTGGTCAATATTGAGAATGCACAGTAAAAAAGGGTTTCAGAGGGGTATTAGAGATCACCTGGGCCTAGAAGGAGGGAACTTAACATCTGGTCTGTCAATAGATTTTAGGGGGTCTAGGAACTTGGATGGGAAAACAATTACACTTTTATTTTCACTGACCTCTATCTGAGGTTTAGCATCCACTTCAATTATGAATGTAGGCTGCAAAACATGATTCTGAGATGTGGGAGCCAGACTGCCAAAGAAATCTGTGACCCAAAAAGGTTAAGAACCCCTGATGCTTATCTAACTCTCTCATCTTTGAGATGAGTAAACTGAGGCAGGGAGGGAGCTGAAGTGACTTGTACTAGGTATGTTTTTGTCATTATGAAATGCCCACATCTCAGTATCAGCATACTAACTGGATATCTCAAATGACTCATTTTCCTGAAAGGTGACACTATTCTGTCCTATTCTCCATGAAAATAGTTATAATGATACCAATGTTACTTTATAAAGGCATTCACAAATCCAACATCTGAGTTGATCCTTATCACAAGCTTGTGAAGTGGGCAGAGTAGGCATTATTATTCCCATTTTTTTTCCTTTTTCCTTTTTTTTTTTTTAAAGTGAGGCAATTGGGGTTAAGTGACTTGCCCAGGGTCACACCACGGGTAAGTGTTAAGTGTCTGAGGCCGGATTTGAACTCAGGTACTCCTGAATCCAGGGCCTGTGCTCTATCCACTGCACCACCTAGCTGCCCCTATTATTCCCATTTTTAAAAAAGAAGAAACTGAGGCTGGGTGAGTCCTTTGTCCAAGATCAAACAGCCAGTAAGTGGCAGAGGAAAGAGATAACAAGTTGGAGGTTATTAAGAGGCAGAGCAGTGACCTTTTTGGCACTGAGATGACTCTAAAGCTATGCTCTAGTTTGAACAAACAAAGCTGGAGCTTAAGAAGTTGAAAATTTAGGAAGTAATGTAAAACACTCATACAATCTGAGATTCAAAGAAGGATGAAGTGCTATAGACCACCTAGCCCAACTCCCTTATTTTCTAGATAAGGCGACTGAGGTCAGAAAGGGGAGCTCTTCCCTTATGAATGGATTCACCACAGTATTTCTTTCAATCTGTGGTTAATATAGAGATCATTTGTTCTTGAGAGGAAGGGAAAGGAGAACAGGGATTATCATCAAGGCAACAATGGGAAACCTAGAGAGGGAAGGAGGCAGAAAATTATATGACATAGTCCTATAATTTATGCATTGAGAACTGGAAGGGATTCATAAATTATATAGTCTAATCCCTTCATTTCAATAATGAGGAAACTGAGTCCCATAAAGGTTAAGTTACTGGCCCAAGATCAGACAATAGGAAGTAGCAAAGCTAGGATCTGAAGCTAGATCCTCTGACTTTGAATCTAATACCCTTTCCACTGCCCCATGTTGAAATTTAAAATGTTAGAAGCCATTGCCAAGTGAAGCCCAATTAGAAACATATAATCAATGAAATGAAAATGGAAGAAAAAATATATATTTAGGCTTACAAAAATTTAATCTACACATAATATTTTAGGAACAAAGTTACTGTCTAAAGGAAGGTACACCTACAGTAGAAAAGTAGGCAGAGAGGGGGAAGGAAGAATGAAATAAGAGATAACATGGACAACAAGAAGGAGGATGATTGTAGGCTAGGGGAACAGGATAAAAAGAAGTGTCATAGATAGGCCCCTCCCTCTTTGCAGAAGTTTCCTTCTTTACACAGAGCAGTAAACAAGGGCAGTGTAGAATCCAACTTTTCCCAATTAAGCATTTGAGATGCCATCTCCACCCCCAAGTTTGTTGATGGTGTTCAGTTGGTTCAGTCATGTCCAAATCTTCGTGAACCCATTTGGGGTTTTCTTGGCAAAGATACTAGCGTGGTTTGCCATTTCAGCTCATTTTGTAGATGAGGAAACTGAGGCAAACAGGGTTATGTGACTTTCCCATGATCACACAGCTACTAAGTGTCTGAGGTCATATTTGAGTTCAGGTCGTCCTGACTCCAGGTCGGGTACTCTATCCACCGTACCACATAGTTGCTCCACTGACAATTTATGCGGTAGAAATCAAAACAATGTGCAAAGGGAGGTCTTAGACCTAATAACTGGCTTTGTGTGTATGTGTTCCTCCTCCCTACCCACTTCCTCTCCATAGCCATTTGAAGATCTAAGTGCTCCAAAGGGGAGCCTGGTTACAAAGATCTAGGTCCTGGACTTTTAACAGGTTATGGAAGGGTTTATTTTTTACCCATTTTTCTGTGTTTCGCAGAAAAACTTAGAGGAAAATGGGAATAAGTACAAGGAAAAATATAAGGAAAGGAAACAAGCTAGTGTTCATAAGACTTCTATTTCTGTTCTTATTGGCAATCTCTTGTGAAGATTGTATACAGAAACACTGTACTAATGGGGTTATAGAAATAGTTACAGGGGGAAAAAGAAAAAAAGGGAAAAAAAGAAATAGTTACAGGGTACATAAAAATGTGAGGAACTATACATGTTTCCAATGAGGGTCCAAGGGTCCCCAAATGGAAAAAATGCCTGAGTTCTTCAGTGCAGCTCCAGTTGTATCCTAAAGTAATATCAGAGTCATAGATTTAGAGTTTAAAAGGGTCCTACAAATCATCTATTCACAACCCTCCCCTTTTCCAGTTGAGAGAGGGATCTATACTCAAGTCTTCTGAATCAAAATCCAACATTCTTTCCTCTATCTCTCTACCTATGTATCCAACTATATCTCTCTATCTAGCTAGCTATGGCTATTTCTCTCTCTTTTTTTTTTTACTCTTTCCATGCCTCCCAAATAGTTTTAAGCAATTCATAATCATGGTAGTTTCTTTCAACGGTTGTAAAAAAGCTATCAGCAACCTCCCATAGAGGACAAAAGCAATATGGATGGGTAAATTGCTTTTTTCCCCAGCAACTCTACAGACCAAATGAATATCAGGATACTAACCTTGCACCAATGGCTATCTATCAAATTGAACCAAAGCAGAAGGTTTTCCACAATCAGAAACTAACTAAACAAAACGGTGAGTAAAAATAAAAATATGCATGTTTGGGGGTTGTTTTAGAGTTTCAACATCATAGAGTTTTTTTGTTTTTATACTGGGCAGATGTCTTTGGATCTCCTGGAAATGGGATGAGATACATAAAAGGCATGGGGAAGTGACATTTGGAAGCAGTAATGCATGCACTATAGGAAGTTGTGCAGCAGGTGGCACTATCTTACCTTTTCTAGCTGCTCCATACAGGCTGTGTGGACCACAATTTTACAGACTGCACACTTCCTCCTGAGAGCTGATTTCTACAACATTTAATTTAAAAGAGAAGTTAGTAAAAGTCTGTGATTCAAGGCTCCAAAGGGGTGAAGAGTGTTTATATCAACAAGAACAACAACACAATACCCATATAACCCAACTACTTATATTGATAAACAGAAATGGTTCCATATGTCCATGAACAGATATTAGACACTAGGACAGGACCTGAGAAATTCCTTACATCTATGAACTAAGAATTTAAATATTCCATCCAAGGTCAAAGTCCTTAGGCCTGCTGGGTCTTTGAGCTCCACCCACTCAGTATGACATCTGTCAAATGCCTCAACTGTTCTAAGGTTCAATAGCCCCAGGCCAGAGGTTCTCAAACTCTTTGATCTTTGAACCACTTTGCACATTTAAATATCATTAAGGACCCCAAGAGATTTTTTTATATCACTTATGTCTATTGAGAGTTACAGTACTTGAAATGGAAAATGATAACATTTTAAAATCTCTATTAATTCATTAAAATAAAATACATAAAAATAAAAAACATTAAATATGAACACAAGTAACAGTTTTATAAAAAGTAACTTTTTGGCAAAATCAATCATTCAGCATTTATTAAGCACCTACTATATATGCCAGACACTGTGCTAAATGCTGGGGATATAAAAAGAGGAAAAAGACAGTCCCTGCCCTCAAAGAGGCATTGTTTTATATATTTTGTAAATTTTCTTTACTGTCTGGCTTAACAGAAGACAGCTAGATCTCATATCTGCTTCTACATTCATTCTGTTATAATATGTTGTTCTGGTTAAAGTATATGAAGAAAATCTGGCTTTACACAGGTACATAGTTGGAAAAGGAAATGATATTTTAATAGGCAAATAAGATTTTATTATTAAGAAAATAGTTTTGACCTCAAGGACCCCCTGAAATGGTCTCGGGCATCCTCTCTGCCCTAGGTGCCAGTTATAACAGGAATTAATCTCACACCAAGGCCATACAAATAAACCCCTGAGTCAGCAAGACTACAGGAACTTGTTTATAACCTCAGGAATAAAGAAGTCTTGTCATAAGCAGGAGTCAAACGAAGAGAGTAATTAAAGAGGGGGAGGAAAAGGAGGAGTTATTTTTTTTTCTAAAGCAACAAAAAAAGCATTCACTGCCTAAAGCTGTTTCATTAACAGCAGCAGCAACAAGGAGAGCAAAGCAGATGAAGCACTGAATGTGAGTCAAGGTGTAGTATCTTAGTTCCGTTGATGCTTGGTAAACCACTGAAGGTCTTTGGGTCAGCATAAAAAGGTAGAGTTTCTCCAAGCTGAAAAATATGGCCCCAGAAACATCTGGCCTAACAACAGTAATTAAAACTAAGCATCCCCAAGGCTCTTTCATTCATTCTCTTTTTACCAAAGATTCCTAAAGAAAGAGACAATTCGAGGGGAGACCAAGGAGTAGATACATTAACTATTTTTTTGTTGTTGTTATGTTTTGTTTTTGGTGGGGCAGTAAGGGTTAAGTTACTTGCCCAGGGTCACACAACTAGTAAGTATCAAGTGTCTGAGGCCAAATTTGAACTCAGGTCCTTCCGAATCCAGGGCCGGTGCTTTATCTACTGTGCCACCTAGCTGCCCCAGATACATTAACTATTAACAATGGCCTGTATGCACTAAACTAAGAAGGGCATTGCCTTTTTATAAAAGATAATAATGAAAGGGAAACTGCAGTAAATATGTATCCCTAATAGATGGTTAGAACTTTTTTTTAATGTGATACTGATGCTTTTCCCCTCCACAGTCACTTCCAATAGCACTCCCCACCTTTACCCTTGCATAGAACATTCCCTGGTGACAAAAAACAACAGTATAGCAAAACAAACCCATCCCAGTGACTGCATCTAGCAATGTATGTAATATTTCACACCTGTAGTCTTCCACCTTTCTACTAATAGGGAAGGAAGGAAGGGAAGAAGGGAGGAGGGAGGGAGAAAGGAAGGAAGGAAGGAAGGGAAGGAGAGAGAGAGAGAGAGAAGAAGAAGAAGAAGGAGGAGGAGGAGGAGGAGGAAAGAAAAAAGAATGAAAGAAAAAAGAGACCAGTCTTTTCATTTATTCTGAATTCTGATGATACATTTTTACACCAAGACTTAGTCTTTTTCACTCTTCCCAGTGGATCTTCTGCTATTTATTGCATTCCTATCATTGCAAAGACTAGGGTAGTTACTCTCAAGGCTGTTCTGTTCTCCCAGCATAGGCACCTGGTTCTCACCTCTTTCCAGACTTCTCTTTTCCACTGCAGAACAATTCTAATATAACAAGTGGATGAGAAGGTATATGTGTCTCACACACCTGTCTCAGCTTCCTTTTGTGTTCTGTCTCCTTCCCATTAGACTGTAAGTTCCTGGAGGGCAGGGGATGTCTTTCTTTTTCATATTTGTATGCCCAGGATTTAGCATGCCTGCTGGTTCATAGTAGTCACTTAATAAATGTTGATTGACTGACTGACTGAAGCAAGCAGCCATAGCTAAGCTGGGAGATCTGGAGACTTGAAGGAAGGCAAGGCAACAATTTAGAAACTGTATCAGAAAAGGGACAGTATTCTCTACTTTCAAGGCTCCACGGATTCCTCTAAGAGGGGCACTTGAATAGTTGTCATCAAGATCACCCCAAGGCTCCAGAAAACCCTGCATTCACATATAATACTGCTTCAACTAGGCCCTTCTGACTTTCAGGAAATATCCCCTCCCTAAATTTTGGTTAGTCAGAACGATGAGATTCAATTACCCTTGTGACATGAAGGAAGCACACTGTTCATTATTAGAGATCTGTTTATTTTTGGCTGTTTACAAAAGGCAAAGCTACTCTTTCTGAAACGTTTCCTTGGGATGCTGGATTTCTAGGAATGTGCTTAAATAGAGAGAGAGAGAGAGAAAAATAAATTGGAAACACAAAATTTTCACTTGCAAAGGGAGCTCATAAACTGCATGAGTACATGCAAATTATTTTAATTAGTCCTCCAAATTATCCATATATCTAAGTCTGATCCACTAGGTAGAGCTCCATTATGGCATTTTTCTACTTCGTACAAGGCTTGGAAAATGTGCTGTTCATCTACCATAGCCTTTGAGGCTTTATTAAACCATGTGACTTAGTGCAAGTGAGATCACGAAACAAATGCCTAACTACAGGCTATGGCGAATGGAATTTTATTTTGCACATTTATAAGAAGTAATATAAGAATATACTTTTCATTTTGCCCTCATGTCTTGTACCTTAGAAAGCTGTCTACCTTGTCTTACCTTAGTCCTCTCTCAGTAAGGGGAGTGAGGGGGAAGAGGAACTTCCTAACAAATAGAGTTACAGTGGGGGATAGTAGATATTACCCCTCACTTAGCTTTATTCCTTCTCCTACCCCACCTCCTACACACACACACACACACACACACACACACACACACACACACACACACACACACACAAATGGAAGGTCTTCAAGGAGATGTTGGAGATGTTCCATCTGAAACAGGTGGTTCCTAATAGACTGGAATAGGTTGTTTCCAAGATTCCTTCCAAATCTGAAGTTCTATGAAATTATAATGAAGTCCATTTCTTTTAACACCAAAAACATAGCATGCAATTAGCAAGTGCCTTCTCTGGAGAGAGGGATAGCTAAACAGAAACCCTGAAGCCATTCTTTCTGGAGACTGTTTTAGCAGAACTCAGAAAACCCCAGTGGATTATTGTCAGTTCCACATAATTCGCAGGGAAGCTAGGTAGCAATAGAGTCCAAAGCATTTGGAATCCAGATCTGAGTTCAAATCCTCCTGAAGACATTAACTGTGTGACCCTAAGAAAGTAACTTGACCTTGGTCTTCCTTGCTTTCCTCATCTGTAAAATGGAGATAATAAGAGTGCCTTCCTTCCAGAATTATTGTGAGGCTCAATTGACACATTTGTAAAGCACTTTGAAAACTTCAAAATGCTATATCAATGCTAATCACCACCACCACCATCATCATTATTATCTCCACAAATTAATATAGGTCACACAAAAATGGCATGCATTAGAGAAAGTTCTTTTTTAAAAGTAAGTATACATATAATCCAATTCAACAATTATCAGATGCCTATTATATTCCAGGTGAGGGGCAGCAGTGACACGGTGGTTAGAGGGCTGACCTCTGAATCAAAAAAGATGATTCAAACCCCACTTCTGATGCCTACTAGCTATATAATGTAGAACTCATCACTTAACATTTTGTGGCCCCTAAGTGACATTTAAAAATGAGTTTTTATTGATATCTTGTTTCTTATATCATTATGGTTAGTCCAAGTATCCCTCCCACTCTCCCTCCCAGATAGCCATCCCATATTTTAAAAAGTAGTTTTTAAAGAGGAAAAAAATCAACACAACTGATCAATACATTGAAAAAGTTCCAAAACATGTTCAATGTTTAACACCTGTGGACCTTCCACCTCTGTAGAGCAGAGGGGTGGTTGGGGGTATCTTCTCCTATCTCTTCATTCCATTCCTGCTTGATCTTCATAAATGTTACATTTATTTTTGGTCTGCTGGATGTGGTCATTCACTTCACTGATTTTGTTGTAGTTATGTGCCACCCCAAGTAATTTAACAGAACTACAAACTGCATCATAGCTGTTGATCTGCATTGGAAGAGGGATTCCCACACTGGAAGGTCCATGTGTAAGGGGCGGGGGGGATAGGGACTAGCCAATGGGAGGTCCAACATCTGAGCGTCAGCACAGTATTCTCCATGCTGCATTCCCAGAGAGGAGGCTCAGTGAGCCTGCTACAGGGCTTTCCTACTGAGGAACCCAGTTCTCTCCTTTAGAGCCTGTGCAGACATTCTATGACCCTTGTTGGTCTCCTGGTTGGCTACTGAGCCAGAACTGGGTGTGCACTCAGAAAGTGTTAATTTGACAAAAGAAGCCTCCCTCCCGCTTAGCTGGGGATGCAGCAGCAGCAGCAGTGCAATGTGCATGCTTTAAGTATGGGCTTCCCATTGGCCAGCCCCCCACAACCACCACACACACCCCCCAATAAAATCATAATTATAGACCCCCTAAAATGTGCCTGTAGTACTCAGAACACCTATGGAACAACAACAACAAAAAAATCCTTGCCTTCAAGAAGTTTACAATCTATTGTAATATGGACAAATTGGTCTCAGAGTTCTACATGGGCATCCCCAAAATTCCACGAGGTCGCCTAACACCAGGCAGAGAATATCTGCCTATGCTCCAAAGAACGGCACCTACAGGTTCAGTTCACCTATATTGCACCATTTTATGACAACGCTTCTATAGAAAATTGTACTATTTTCATGTGAACTGCTACCTCCTCACACCTATACCTACTAGTCAGTGAGACCAGAGATCCCCTCCATTTCCTAATCAAAGGGTGTCCCTCCCATGGCTCGGAACACAGACTCCAGCATAGTGGCATAGGGAAGGATTCTACTGTCAATCTAGCCTCAGGGGGAGTAGGCTGGGCTAGGCTGGGCTGGGCAGGTACTCTGGGGTTTAAAGTGAAGTGTGGGGGGTGAGAGCTAGAAAGCATAGATGAGGACATGAAATAAGGGGCACACTCTGGGGGAATAAAGAAAATTTTCATCAATTTTGTCAAGTTTGTTCTTCCTGATTTTTCCTTTCTCCTCTTCTCCAGCCCATTTGCCTCACCTTCCCTGAGGTTTGCAATGGGAAGGGAGTTGGGGGAGAAGACGGTAACAGGAAGTCAGGGAAGACCATACTGTGACAGCATTAGAAGTTTGCTGATGATCCCAGGAATTCTGCTACCCAAGCAACCCTGGGACAAGATGAAAACTGAGGACCAGGGATGCAGTTGGTACAGACATCTCAAATTCAACCTGTCAAGAACAGGCATCATTATCTTCTCCTCCAATATCCACTCTTCTTAAATTCCCTAGTTCTGTCAAAGACACTATCATTTTTTCCTCCATTCTTCCAGGTTCTTCTTCTTTTTTTTTTTTTTTTTTTTTTTTTTGCAGGGCATTAAGGGTTAAGTGATTTGCCCAGGGTCACAAGCTAGTAAGTGTCAAGTGTCTGAGGTCGAATTTGAACTCAGATCCTCCTGAATCTAGGGCTGGTGATTTATTCACTGTGCCACCTTCCTTCCCTTCTTCCAGGTTCTTAACCTTGGTTTTACAGTCAGATCTCCATTCTTTTATACTCCTCTTATCCAATCAAGTGCCAATCCTTACCTTTTCTATACACTTATCTCTCACATCCAGCCCCTTTTGTCCATTTCCATAGCTATCACTCCAGCCACGGACTTCATCATCTCTCTCTGACATTATTACAAAGCCTTCCTAATTGACCTCCCTGCCTCAAGTCCCTCCCTACTTGTACATCCACATAACTGCCGAAGGGCAGATCTATGTCACTTGTTAACCAGTAAACTCCAGGAGCTCCTTATTGCCTGATGAGTAAATTATGAGGCCCTTCACAGATGGTTCCCAACCCATCTTTCCAATCTTCTTGCTCATTACTTGTCCTCCTGCACTTTGCAGTCCAGCCAAACTAGTCTTCTTTCTGTTCCTCACACACAACACCCCATCTCCCATCTCCATGCTTTTGCCCTGGACATCCCTTATATCTGTAATGTGCTCATTCCTCACATTGGCCTTAGGGAAACCCCTCTCTTCTTTTAAGATTCAGCTCAAGCACCGTCTTCTACAGGAAGATTTTCTTTATCCCTCTAAATTATAGTGCCCTCCTTGCCTAACTGCCTTTTATTTATTCTCTTTATGTTCATTTGTATTTATTTTCTCTCTGTTTATTCCATATCTGTGTACTGTCTTCCTGATTCTAATCCCTCTATCATGAGCTCTTTGAAAATGCAGACTCTTTCATTCCATATATATTTTATTCCCTGTTGCACATTACGGGGCACAGAGTAGGCATTTAATAAATGCTTGTTGTTTTGATGACTTATTGCTGAAGGAGAGGAAAAAAGAACATTTCCAGACAGAGAAGGGGAGTTCCTGAGCTGGCTCAGTCATTTCCATGTCAGAGACATAAGTAAGTGGGTTGTCATTAATGCCAGGACTGTCTGTACTTTGAGCTCTAATGTGATGAGTACAATGTACACATGAGATACTGCTTTTGCTCCTACACTCCAGGGCAAATGAGACCAAGGATCCACCCCCCCCACCCCCGCTTCGATGGTGCTGAGCATCCTCTCGCATGTTCTGAAGCTTTAGGAAAATATGGGGTGTGATCTGTAAACTAATATTGGAGAAAATGAAAAAGTTATGTCAGCTCTGAGAACACATTTTACTTTTTCATTTTCTCTAATATTAGTTTACAGATCACACCCCATAGCTTACATCATCTATTTTCTTTGGATAAAAGGTAGCTCTTTTTGTCCAGGAGCATAGATAAATGATGTTCTTGTATATCTATATTATTCTCCTTCTCATGTCATTTTCTCCATCTACAATACTCTGAATGCCTACTGACCCAGGAACATTCTCTCAGATGACATATTAGAACTCCCAAATGCAAGACTACAATTCATATCACCCTGCCTTCCTCTCCATCCTTTCACATTCCTGAGGCAAAAAACATTTGTGAAATATATCCAGAGGGATGTTTGGGAATGGTAGCTTGCCCAAACACCAAAAAGGGAAGGAAATAAAACTTTAAAAGTTCATTATGTATAGGAAAAATGCCAACAAACTTCAGAACAACTCCAGGAGGGAAAATGTC
The DNA here is from genome assembly GCF_019393635.1 of Dromiciops gliroides. Lineage (NCBI taxonomy): Eukaryota > Metazoa > Chordata > Mammalia > Microbiotheria > Microbiotheriidae > Dromiciops > Dromiciops gliroides. The sequence goes on along the minus strand of NC_057865.1, from coordinate 108,035,948 downwards.
AGGAATTACAGGTGGCCCCCCATTTTGGAATAGCCCTCCTCTTCTGAGATGGAAGTTAGGTAGATGATCTCCAAACTCCCTTCTGGTTCTGGGGCTATGACCGTAGGCATGCCTTTTGTAACTGTAGATTTAGTATATTAGAGTATTATACAGTGCTAGCAATAAGATTCTGGAACATCATTACCTTAGAGACACCTGAATGATGAGTTATTAAGGAAAACACAGAGAGTGAGTCGATCTGATAACCTAAATAAAAAAAAAAGGCTTTTGTGCTCAAGGCACATCAATCATTTTTGCTCTGCAAACAAACTGACAAGTGAGGGCATCTTTCACACAGGAGATAGGAACTTAGTGGGTGGTTGGAAAGGCATAAGAGGTCTTGAAATTGGAAAGCAAATTCCCCACACCTTCCTAGCTAGTCTCCCTACATTTAGTTCCTCAGCCTCTCTAATCCATTTTACACATCATCATCATCAATCATCATCATCAATTAGCCTTTCTAAAGCACTGCTTTTACAAGATACATCTCTGTATTAATATGTGCTCTGTAAGCAAAAGGCAAAGCAGAAAATCTCAAAGGGAGATGGGGCTTCAAAGATCATGCAGTTCAATGCATACCTGAACAATACTCCCTTCAACAACATATGCAACAAATAGTCATAAAGCTTACTGCACTTGTTGTTGTTGTTTGTCCTTCATTCCCAAAGAGGACCATGACATCAAGGTGATGTCATGAGTTGCAGTGAATTGGATTTAAGTGAGGCAGCGCTGTGCAAGGTCACCAACCTCACTCTCTCCTCCAGAGCCATCTGGGTCCGGTGGAAAGATACACATCAGGATGACTGGAGATGACCCCAGATGTTTGAGGCAATTGGACTTAAGTGACCTGCCCAGGGTCACACAGCTAGTAAATGTCTGCACAGCCAGGTGGCATAGTAGATAGAGTACTGGCCCTGAAGTTGGGAGAACCTAAGTTCAAATATGACCTCAGACACTAGCTGTGTGATCCTGTGCAAGTCACTTAACCACAATTACTTTGCTTGAATACCTTCAGGAAAGGACAACTTCCAATTTCCGTGAGGCAGCTGGTTCATTTTGGGATGGCACTAAATGTTAGGTTTTCCTTATTCCAGCCTAAATTTGCCTTTGGAACTTCTACCCAGATGTCTTGTGGAGGGGGGAGGAGGGGGAGGGAGGGAGAAAAATTTGAAATTCTAAATCTTGTGAAAAATGAATGCTGAAAACTACCCTTACATGTAACTAGAAAAAACAAAATAAATGTTTGTTGGGACAAAAAAGAAAAAAAGAGAAACTTCTATCCAGTTCTCCTAGTTCTGCCCTCTGGGGTCAAGCAGAATGAGTCTAATTTGTTTCAGTGCTAACTCCTCAATTACTTAAAACTGGCCATCATGTATGTCTTAAGTCTTTCTGTGCATCTAGGCTAAACAACAGCATTTCCTTCAACTTGATTGTCATGTGGCATGATCTCAAGGGCTTTCCTTGTCCTGGTCACCCTCTCCTGGGCATTCCCCCAGCTTACTGGTGTTCTGCCTAATAGAAATAAAAATAGCCAACATTTCTATAGCTCCAAGTTTTGCAAAATGCTTTACAAATACTACCTCATTTTATCCTCACAACAATACTGAGAGACAGGTGCCATTTATTATCCCCATTTTATGGATGAGGAAACTGAGACAAAGAGAGGTTGAGTGACTTGCCACTTACACAGTTACTAAGTGTCTGAATCTGGAATTGAACTCAGGTTTTTCTGAGTTCAGGTCCAGTGCTCTGTCCAATGTGCCACCCAGCTGCCTGCTCAAATGTGGCACACAGATCTAAGCATAATATGCCAGATGTATTCTGATAAGATCAGAGTACAAAATAATTATCATCTCTTATTTAGACTCTACATTTCTGTCAATTCAGTCTAAGGTCGTGTTAACCTAGCTGGCTCTTATTTCACAGTCAACACCGAGACACACCAGCACATTTGATAGAGACCTAAGCATGGAGTCAGAAAAATCTGAGTTCAAATCTGGCCTCAGACACATCCTAGCTATGTGACCCTAGGTAAGTCACTTAACCCTGTTTGCCTCAGTTTCATCACCTATAAAATGAGCTGGAGAAGGAAATGGCCAACCATTCCAGTATCTTGGCCCAGGAAAACCCCAAATGGGCTTATGAAGTCAGACATGATTGAATTGATTGGACAATAACAAAAAAAGACCCACCAGAGCTTTTAAAGATGAATGCTTGTTTAGCTATTCCTTCTCTTGTCATTGAAAAGTTGATTTTTTCTAAGCCAGAGTAAGACTTTACATTTATGCTAATTAAAAGTCATCTTAGGGGCAGCTAGGTGGTGCAGTGGATAAAGCACCGGCCCTGAATTCAGGAGGACCTGAGTTCAAGTCTGGCCTCAGACACTTGACACTAACTAGCTGTGTGACCTTGGGCAAGTCACTTAACCCTCCCTCACTGCCCCACAAAAACAAAACAAAACAAAACAAAAGTCATCTTATTCAGTTCAGCCGAACACTCAATTCTATCAAGGTACTTTTGAATTCTAACTCTGTTGCTCATTTGCAAGCTATTTCTCCCATTTTTGTGTCCTCTACAAATTTTCTAAGTGCATGATCTATGATATTATCCAAAGCATCTCTATAAGTATGACACTTTGAACATCTGTGGCACCTTTCTCTAAAACAATTAAAATTTCTAGTTGCTAAATATTTTGTCTTACAAGAGCTACCTGCTTTAACATTTCAAGAATAATCAAACTGTCCTTATTCTCTTTAAATTTATTTGGTGCCATTTGTGGGAAAGAAGTTGGAAAATGCCTCAAAAACAGATCATTTTCTGTGTCAATAAAATTGTTCAGGGGTAGACAATACTTAGAATTGAGTTCTATTAAAAAGTCACATTTCTCTGCAGTGTCAAGCAACACTAGTTGTTTTTAGGTAGATCCACCTTGCCTTGTATCACAATGGAATGCCAATACTCAGGGCTCAATTACATTTCCTCTTTAAAATCTTTTATTCTTGTTATTATTGCCAATAATAATAATCATCATTGGACTAGACATATGGGAATACATTGATCTTTTCATTGGGAACCACTAATATAGAACGTGTTCCAAATGGTATTATTTAGCCATCTGGATGGTGTGGTAAATATCAATTTAGCACTGCAAATAATGTTATTAGCTCCCCTTATTATGAATCAACTCATATTGTGCTGATTATTTTTAATTCCCTGTTAACCCCTTTCAAGTCACATATAGGTCACAAATTTTCACACACTTTTTAACTTTGCCTTTGACTAGAGAAATAGTTCTCAAACATTTTTATCACAGGATTCCTTTATTCTCTTTTTCTTTATACTCTTAAAAATTATTAAGGATTCCAAAGAAATTTTATTTATGTGAGCTCTCTGTATTAATATTTACCATACTAGAAATTTAAAATAAGCTTTAAAAATATTTATCAATTCATTTAAAATAACAATAATAAACTCATATGTTAATATTAATAACATTTTAATGAAAATAACTACTTCCCCAAACAAAAATATTTAGTGAGAAGAGTGATACTGTTTACATATTTCTGCCAATCTCTTTAGTGTCTGACTCAACAGAAGGCAACTGGATTCTCCTGTCTCCTTCTGCATTCAATCTGTTGAGAGATGTTGCTTTACTTTAAGTACATGAAGAAAATCTGACCTTATACAGATATATAGTTGGAAAAGGTAGGAATGCTCTAATAGGAAAATAATATCTTAGTATTATTACAAAAATAGTTTTTACCTTTTGGACCTCCTGAAAGGATCTTGGGGATCCCCAGATGTTCTTAGACCACACTCTGAAAACTACCACACTAAAAGATTTCATCTTTTTCCAATTTCATTTGATTTGATTTTTGCTACATTTTAGATTTCAAGCTGTCTCCTTCCCTCCCTCCCTCCCTCCCTCCCTCCCTCCCTCCTCTCACTGCATTAGAGAAGGCCACCACTTCACACACATACACACAGAAACATATGTATGTGTATGCACATACATATATAGACAAATGATATATATGTAAAGTAAAACTATGCATACTTCTATTCATCATTTCTTTGGGGGTGGATAGCATTTTCTTTCATAGGTCCTTTGTAGCTGATTTGAATATTTATAATACTCAGAATCACTTAATCATTCACAATTATTCTTTGAACAATATTTCTGTTGCTATATCCAATGTTCATTTCATTTTGCTCATTTCACTATTCATTATTTCACGCTAGTCTTTCCATGTTTTCCTAAAACCAACCTGCTCAACCTTTTACAGCACAGTGGTAGTCCATCACAATCATGTACTACACAACTTGTTTAGCCATTACCCAGTTGATGGGCATCCTCTCAATTTCCAGTTCCTTGCCACCACAAAGAAAGCTGTTATAAATATTTTAGAACATATAGGTTCTTTTCCTTTTTCCTTGATCACTTTGGGAAACAGACCTAATAGTGGTATTGCTAGATCAAAAGGCATACACAGTTTTATAATTCTTTGGGCATAATTCCAAATTGCTCTCCAAAATGGATGGATCAGTTCACTGTTCCACCAATACTGTATTAGTGCCCTGATTTTTCCATATCTCCTCCAACATTTTTCATTTTCTCTTTCTTTCATTTTATCCAATCTGATAGGTGTGAGATGATATCTCAAAATTGTTTTAATTTTCATTTCTCTAATTAATAATGATTTAGAGTATTTTCATATGACTCCATATAGCTTGGTTTTTACTTATCCCAAAACTGACAGTTCATATCCTTTGACCCTTTGTCAATTAGGGAATGACTTGTATTCTTATAAATTTGACAAAGTTCTCTATATATCTGTAACAGGAGACCTTTATCTGAGAAACCATCTATAAAAATATTTCCCAATTTTAAATCTTTGGACACACCTCAATCTATTCTGCTACTTGTATACAGACTACAGCCTTAAACTATAGCATGGCTTGGCTTGACTCTACTACCACAATGTTAACTACTGGATGGGCTACCTAAATGATATGTTTTGTTCTATTCTAAGGAGCCCTTGACCTAAACTGATATAAATGAACAAGCAATAAACAGGGAGTTGGAAGAAATGAGTTTGAATCCCAACTCTGCCAATTAGGAGATGTATGATTTGGGGCAAGTTACTAACTTCAATGAACCTCAGTCTTCTCATGAGTAAAATGGAAAGGCAGGAGTAGATGATTTCTAAGGTATAACATAGCACTAAACCTTATGATATTTTGGAGTAAACTTTCTGAGACAATTTATAAATGAAGCCAATGCTAGAGATAGCCTCAGAAAATAAAAATAATGGCTCACATTTATATAGTCATTTACATAGTTGTCCAAGTGATTTTCACACCATGAGATGGCTAAGCCGTCTCAGCATTAGGCATAAATTATGAAATCCACTCTTTTGAGGGGAAAAATAAAATTTTTTAAAATACTTTCTAATGATTGGTCTGAGAAACATGGGATTTTATACTTCATAAAAAGGGGGCATTCAGAACCTTTCCTTAGAGAGAGAGAGAGAGAGAGAGAGAGAGAGAGAGAGAGAGAGAGAGAGAGAGAGAGAGAGAAACAAAGATAATATCCTAGAGTAGACCATGAAAGGGGGAGGCAAGGCCTTTACTGGTTGAATAAGAGTACTAGAAAAATAAACTAAAATCGTCCCTCTGAATGTTTAGAAAACATCTGAGTCTAGTCCATCTGAGTTATATATATATATATATATATATATATATATATTTTGCAGGGCAATGAGACTTAAGTGACTTGCCCAGAGTCATACAGTTAGTAAGTGTCAAGTGTCTGAGGCTGGATTTGAACTCAGGTCTACCTGAATCCAGGGCTGGTGCTTTATCCACTGCACCACCTAGCTACCCCCATTATTTGTATTTTTAAAATAAAGATTAGGGTTGAAACCAGTTAAACATGTACATTAGTCACCATCACTTTCTCTGGGAAAGCACTCATGATGGTGTTGGGACATGTGATCCTGGCAAACTACTATCACTTGGTCTATCTACATTGTAGTGGTGGTTCCATAGAGGTGAAAAGACTTCCTTAGGGGGAAGAACTGCAAAATAAATGATGTGGTGGCAGCTTTGTGAGAACTGCAGCAAACGTCCTCCTTCACTGTTGTGCCATATCAGATGTCATACCTTCATCATGGCTTTGGCAGGAGGCAAGGAAAATCTATCAAGCTACTTAAGAGAGCATAGCTTAGCTTGCCTTCCCGCACATTACTGTTCTATAGACAGGCTGTCATTCCTTCAGTATGGTACCACTAGAATACAGTGATGTTCTTTAGGTTATATTGAGTGTTTCCAAGGCAGATTGGCATTGTGGTAGATAGAGGACTGGACTTGAGTCAAGAAGACTATGGTCCAAATCCAAGTAGCTGTGTAGCCCTGGGCAAGTCAGTTAACCTCTGAATGCCTCAGTTTCCTTATATATAAAATGGTGGTCATAATAACATCTACCTCTTAGGCTTATTGTGAAGAGCAAATGAAATAATATTTATAAAGTACTTTGTAAAACGCTCTATAAATGCTAGCTATTAGCTCACCCCTAGACTTAATGCTATTAGTTGTACCGATCTAATCAGCCTTTCTATGGTCTTCTCTTTCAGGGTCACTTTTGTGCTCTGATGTCACTTCCTGTCACTGTCAGAAGGCTGACTTCATATCATATCTATCACTGCTTCTACAACCAATTCTGTCACTGGCCATCCATTTTCTCTGCTTCACATTCTTTCTTTTTTCTTCTTGTCTCATTTCTCTATTTCTTTCGTCACTTTTTCAATAAGTTAACACGCAAAACACTTCTCAAGCCTTAAAGTCCCATATAATTGCTAGTCATTAAATTTGGAAGCAGTGGGACTTGGTTTTCATAGTCACAGGTAGCCAATGAGCACCCTCATTCACTACAGTGCCCTGGGTAATCTGCCTTAGTTCTTCTCAGCTATTTCTGTCACTGCAGACTCTCAAGCCTTTTTGCAAACTTCTGTAACACAGCTGTTCCAGGAGGCTGAGACTGCCAGATAACTGAGAGTCAGAAAAGGCATTCTGCCTATACACAAGTAGATGTGCACACTGATACAAGCACAGAGATTTATACTAAAAGACACTAGGACACACAAAGACTTTTCTTGACCTGCCCCCCCCCCATACTAATGCCTGCCTATATGCAAATTTTCATAGTCTTATTGAACAAAAGCTGGAAGGAAACTTAAAGGTCATTTAGTCTGACTCCCTCATTTTACAGCAGGGAAACCGAGACCAGGGGAAACTAATGTGAAAGGTAGCAACAGTTTTTCTAGTTCACCATGATCAAAATGACCCTCACAGGATAAGGGACATTGTTGACGGTGCATCTGGAATTAGATTCTAAACTATACAAATTCATTCATAAATAATACATAAATTAATATTTTGACAAGTGGATTAATATATAACATGGAATATAAAATCTGCTCTCATGGAAATTCCCTCCAGTAACAAAGACTGATAATTCATCTGTAACAAAGTCTTAGAACTATGATTCGTTTTTTTCTAGTGAGGCAATTGGGGTTAAGTGACTTGCCCAGGGTCACACAGCTAGTAAGAGTTAAGTGTCTGAGGCCGGATTTGAACTCAGGTACTCCTGACTCCAAGGCCGCTGCTCTATTCACTATGCCACCTACCTGCCCCCCCCTTTTTTTTTTGAATTATGGTTCTTAACCTGAGGTTCATGGACTTTTTAATTTACATTTTAAATATTTTAAATTTTGCTTTTTAAATTTTTTTTCATATATGTTTTTTCCTTTTCAATCCTATGTATTTTATTTTATGTATTTAATAGCATAATTCTGAGAAGGGATCCACAGGCTAAATCTAACTGACAAAGGAATCCAAGATCACACACACAAGAAGGATGAGAATTTCGGGCTTAGAGGGTTTCCTCGGCACACAGAAGCTAAGTGACTTACTTATTATATCAGAAGCAGGCAGTGAACCCAAATCTTCCTGAATTTGAGACAGCCCTCTAGTCACCATGTCATACTAGTTCTCTACCACAACATTAAGTCACATCAGCCATGATTTTCCAACGCACATATAGAGCTACACACTATATATATATATATATATATATATATATATATATATACACACACACACATATACATATATACATATACACACCCATATATGTGTATACATACATACACATGTATATACATATATGTCTATACCTATACATATACACACGCATACATACACATACATACATACACACTCACACACACACTTCATTCCCTCCCTTCCCCACTCAGGGCTACCTGGGAGAAACGAACAGAACTGATGCTAAAGTATAATGCAATGCCTTGGTCCCCCAAATCAATTTACCAATCAAAATCAACAAGTATTACTAAGCATCTACTATCTTCCAGGCACTGTGCTAGGTTCCAGGTATACAACTTTTTAAAAATAATAATCATTAATCTCAAGGAGTTTATATTCCATCTTTTCTATCAGGAAACAGTAGTACCAAAGTTGCTCCCTCTCCCCAACACACTGTTTTCTACTTATTCCTGGATGCATGTGGGAAACAGTTACTGCTTTCACTCGCGTGAACAAGCTATCCCCTCCTCTTCACTCTTTGTCATTAACCCAGCAGCCAGAGGCTGATATTGCAGTTGTGCCACTTGTCTTATTGTAGACTGTATTTGTTATTGGTTTTTGAAGGTTATCATTTCCCCAAGTCATTGTCTAGATTCATTAATTTCCCTGATGACTCCCATCAGGGGGAAGAGTCCACTGGCAGTGGGAAGGCGTTGGCAGTTCCCAGAGGCTACAGCTCTGAGCTGGCACCCAAACAGCTCAGAAAGCTGGCTTTGCCTCCTGGACTTCACTGCCACACACACACACACACACACACACACACACACACACACACACACACACACACACACGTTGTTACCTCTGACAATTAGCACCCAAGCCTAGCAAAGCTGCCATCTGGGTGTGTTGATCATCAGTCTGCTATGCTGGACAATTGGCATTCAAGGCTGACAGAATGGGAGTTCACACATGGGTCTTGTTTTGGTATGTTCTGGGGCCTGGGTCCAATGTTGGTGCTCTGTGGTATCCAACTGCCAGGACTAAACACAGAGATTGGCAGTAAGCTGCCAACTACATTTCAAAGCAATGCATACTGGGAACTTATTCTCTCCCTCACAAACACCCCAGGATCTGCACATGCTACTGCCTAGTGTTCAGATCCCAGGGAGGAGAAAGGCACTGTACCAGTCAGGCTTTGAAACTTGTTTATTTTCAGAAACTGTAGGTGGTTGAGAGTTTTCTTCAAATAGAGCAGAAATCTGCCCCTGCACAGTTCCTAGAAGCCACTTCTAAGAGCTCACAAAACATGACCAGGATCCCTTCATATGTACAGGTGTGACCACTGTTACACCATTAGTAAGCTATGCACATGGAGAATCTTCTCAGGTAGCAGGTTACATGGTGCTGGAGACAGAACCCTAGGCTGGAAGTCAGGAAAATTTGGGTTTGAATTCCTCTTTAAATGCTTCCCAACTGTGGCACTAGACAAGTCACTTAACACAGGTCTCAGTTTCCTCATCTAGTGTTGTTGTTTGTCCTTCATTACCAAAGAGGACCATGACATCAAGGTGATATCACAACTTGCAGTGAGTTGGATTTATGTGAGGGAGGGCTGTGCAAAGTCTCTCCTCTACAGACATCTTGGTCCAGTGGAAAGATATACATCAGGATGACTAGAGATGACTCCTGATGTTTGAGGCAATTGGGCTTAAATGAGGGTCACACAGCTAATAAGTATTAAGTGTCTTAGGTCAAATTTGAACTCAGAACCTCCTGACTCCAGGGCCAGTATTCTATCCACTTTGTCACCTAGCTTCCCTACCTTAGAACACTAAGAGGTTAAATGATTTGCACAAGGTCACAGAGCCAGAATGCATCAGAGGAAAAATTTTCATTTAAAATACGCTATATTGTTCTGTCTCCTGCTAATACAAAGCACTTTGCTAACCATAAAGCTTTACGTAAATGTCAGGGATTACTATTATCTTCACAAACTAAGATGATTCCTCTTTTGATCAGTGATACAAATCTGGATTAATAGGTGTAGATTAGAAAGAACATCAAAAGTCATTTAGTTCCACCCCAATCTCATGGGTGTCATGGAAACCCTTTAAAGAATATTCAAAGTATGGTTCTGCAGCCCCAGCTTGAAGGATTCCAGTAAAGGTGACTCAGTATTCAGGTCAGCCCATTTAATTGTTTTTGAACCTGCTCCTACCCTTTGGTCCTAGTTCTTTTCCCTGAGGCAAAGCAAAACAAACCTAATCTCCTTTTCACATGACAACCCTTAAAATATTTGAAGATGAGGATCGAATCTCCCCTCAGATCTTTTTAAGACTAAAGATCATTCCTTCCTTCAGCCTTTGTGGCTGAAGTTCCCAGAACTACCAGAGTTGGCAGGCTGGTCAAAATCATGAAATAAAGCAAGAGCAACCCAGGCCCTGGTATCTGATCAGCACCATGATCTAAGAACTAACTAACTAAATAAGAAAAGATTGTTTTATTGACAAGTGAAGAAAGCATCAGAATCAAGGGGTACAGGAAAGGTCACCCATCCCCCCCAAAATATTTTGGATCTAACCTACCCAAATTGAATTTACTCTGAAAGAATAAGCAAAGTAAAACACATGAATGAAACAATAATGAAACCAAAATAGAACCTAAAATCCTGCCCACAAAATGTAAGCAATGTAAATCTATTAATAGAAGGAACATAGCTGGTACTAGCATTCTGGTGTCTGGCTGTTCCCCTTATTTCATACCCACCTACTCATTCGCTCTTACCACTCTTTTCCTCAAGCCCATCTTCTCCCTACCTTCCTATATACTCACCAACTCTCCTGCCCAACAAGCCACAGATCCCCCCCATTACCACACATTGCTCCCCTTCCATGCCCAGCCCCCGCCTGTGACTGTTATCCATGCATGTATTTGTAGTTAGTGTTGTTTATCTGTAGGGGTGTCTGGGCAGGCACACCCAGATTATGTACATCTGGGTTACAGCTGTGAGGGCATTATGAGTATTTATGTGTGGTTGTGTTTCTTTCAAGGTTGAGAATAGGCATGAGGATGTGTGTGTGTGTGTGTGTGTGTGTGTGTGTGTTTATCCACATATGCTAGAAGAGGAATGAGATGCTTTTCTGTGTGTATTTATGAAAGTGTAAGTAAATAAGAGGAGATATTCATGATAAGGGTGAGATCAGCTAATAAGTTTTGTTGGGGGGGGGTGGTAAATCTTAAATTGAGCATGAGACTTTTCATTTACCCATCACACCTACAGCCACTCAATTTCTATTGCCCTGTTGCCATATGTAGAGACTCTATCTAGAAAGGTTTGTTGGTTTTGTTTCTTCTTTCTTTGTAGACTGTAGCAGAGTGGTTCTTCTGGTCCCAACTAGTCATCTATAATCCCCTTTTCCACCCCCTGCCAGGGAAAAAAGGGGGGGAGAAGAATTGTAGTCATTGTTGGGAATATTTTCTAAACCAATGGAATATCTGCTCATAGACTGTTCCCAGGCCAGTGGGGAGTCTGTGTCATAAATGGGCAATTAAGAATATTAGATAAATATAATAAAGATAATCTATTCCTTGAGGAAAGGATTCAAAAGCCTTTTGCACTAATGTAGACTTAAAAACAGAATGAGAACAAAGGGACTTGGAAATACCACAGACCCTACACTAGCAGCGAGTAGGAAAAGCCACAGAAATAATTACCAAATGGCAGAGAGATGAGGAATCAGTGTTGCTTTCTCCTTGACTAAAGGCATCCATGGCAGAAACAGCAGGAAATCTAGAGGGAAGGATGGAAGGTGGTGGCTACTATTCCATTGAAAAGACTGAGTTTAGGATTCCCTGGGGAAGTGAGCAGGTGGATTTAGATAGGAATGCATTAGTAGGACACTGGGCTTCATGTGAGTTGTCTTTTGCAAGTTTCCTTCAGCTGTGAAGAACAGTTGGAGATAAAACAAGTGATTCAAAGGAAGACCATAAGTTGACTGGTAAAAGCCATGCGGAATGAAAGACAAAATGGAAGGAGGAAAGAAATGTCCTTTGTTCAGTCCCCCTCACTCAGAATCCCTATGCTTACACCACTGAAACTCCTTAAGAACAGGAACCATGTCCTCTCTTTCTTTTGTGTCTCCCTAGGATCCTGACCATAATAAGCACATACAGTGGCTCTCAGGAAGTCTGATCATTTTAGTCTATCTTAATGTAATGTGGTATGATTTTCCTATCGTTTATAGGAAAACATTCCTGTTGCTAGCAGGTAGCACTCCTTACCCCACAGTGGTCTGAACATACAATATCAGAAGCAGTGCAGTTTAGTGAAAAAATGGAATCAAAAGACCTAAGTTAGTCTTATTTCTATTACTTACATGTATGACTTTGGGAAAGTCAACCTTTTTGGACCTATTCCCTCATCTAGAAAATTAGAAGTGAGGAAGCTGGATTACATGACTGAACCACCAATGGTAAAAACTGTTTGTCTTTCTAACTCTAAATCCAATGATCCTATAAACACCTATGCAGGGAAGAGACAAATGGAAGATCAATTACTTGAGTACAGCTTTGGGATGTAAGCCTTCCAAAAGGATTGTATATATGTGAGTGCAGGTAATTTTTGTGTCTATTTATGTCACGATCTACATGTCTAGATATAATTTGCCATTGTCCTCTATTCCACTAAGTGAACCCTTTGCTTCTTCCTATTCTACCAACTAGTCTCTTCAGTTCTATCTCATTTCTCCTGGAAGACTATAAATAGAGACTGACTCATTCTATCAATTCAATCCTCCATTCAACATTATTGCGATCCACTGTTCTGGACACAAAGCTCTTATCTCTGTTGGGTCTACTCAAACCAATGATTCTTTACCCTCTTTGTGTCCTCCTCTGGCAATGTAGAATCAAACATTTAAGATTACAAAAAAGCCACTGAAATATTGAAATAGTTATCAAAATATTTTATTTTTTTTTTAAATTGACAGATCCAGGTTAAGAATCCCTGACTTTGTTGTTGTTCTTCAATCATTTCAATCATATCCAACATTGTGTGACCCCATTTGAAGTTTTCTTGGCAAAGACATTGGAGTGGCTTACCATTTCCTTCTCTGGCTCATTGTACAGATGAGAAATTGAGGCAAACAGGTTCACAAGTGACTCGCCCAGGGTCACATGGCTAGTACCTGTCTGAAGCCAGATATGAAGTCGGGAAGAAAAGTATTCCTGACTTCAGGTCCAATACTCTATCCACTGTGCCACCTAGCTGTCCCATCTCTGACTCAGACCCACCCAATTCCATCCCAGTAACTCTCCTCCCTTTTAACCCATTAAATCCTTCTGCTCTACCCAGTATAACTCCTACTCTATTATGGGAAAACCCTATTTTATTCTAAAACTATTTCCCTTCAATTTTTCATTATAATTAAAGCCTAGATTTCCCCTGAAAACACCACATCCCCATTGCCTCATGGAAATGGAAATGGAAATCCATGGAAATTGGTCTTCTTTCCTCTGATCTTAGTAGAATAATGGTAAAGGAGTTTGTCTTGTCACTACTCAATGACCTTGCAAAAACAATAAACTGGGACCTCATGAATTTCTCATCATTAGAAATTCAAATCCTTTTCCTATACCTCACCCTCCTTAAATCTTCACTACACTGCACCACTTCTGATGTTGTATGCTCAGACCACTATAGGAAAATCATACCACCTTACACTAAGATACACACCTCAGCAGAGTCAGCTTCTAACTCATCAGATGACTTCAGACCCTGGCTCATTCTGCTCCACCCCAATCCTCCTCTATTATCCTTAACAATATCATCATTCCTAGTGATGAGCTCCTGAATCGTCAGTCTCCTTGGCTGTCCACATCTCTTCATGGATGATGTGCCAACAAAGTCATACTCTAAACTTGAGCATCACAAAATATGGCTCTACCTCTGAGACATCTTCCTTGGGCCTTCTCTCTAACCATGATCTCCTTCCCTTCCAATCTTCCTAGTCTCTTACCAAACCCACCAAACTTGACTGCACCATTCCCAGTCTTTTATTTTTATTTCTATCTTTTTTGGGGTGGGGCAATGAGAGTTAAGTGACTTGCCCAGAGTCACAGCTAGTGTCATGTGTCTGAGGCTAGATTTGAATTCAGGTCCTCCTGAATCCAGGGAAGGTGCTTTATTCACTAGGCCACCTAGCTGCCCTGTCCCAGTCCTTTATTTACCATCTAGTTGTGTCCAATTCTCTCGTGATCCAAGATGATGTGATATAATACATCAATACCCTTACACTCCAAATGCTCACCTTTCTTCACCAATTCAGTTCTTTTTTTTTTGTGGGGCAATTGAGGATAAGTGACTTGAACAGGGTCACACAGCTAGTAAGTGTCTGAGGCCAGATTTGAACTCAGGTACTCCTGAATCCAGGGCCGGTGCTCAACCCACCGCACCATCTAGCTGCCCCTCCTCACCAATTCAATGATAAGCCAAGGAAAATTATATCATTGTACATATGAAATCATGCAAAACATTTCCCTATTAGCCATATATGTGTATATATATATATATATGTATATAGACACATATAGAAAGAAAAAGAGAGAGTGTGAGAATTATATTTCAGTTATTGGCAATATTACATTGACATAACCCTGCACAATCTATTTATTCCAAGCTCCTTGAGCTTGGGTAGATAGGGTATGCTCTGATGTCCTCATAAAAAGCCTTGGGGGCAGCTAGGTGGTGCAGTGGATAAAGCACTGGCCCTGGATTCAGAGTTCAAATTCAGCTTCAGACACTTGACACTTACTAGCTGTATGACCCTGGGCAAGTCACTTAACCCTCATTGCCCTGCAAAAACAAAAACAAAAACAAAAACAAAACTCAAAGAGCTCCTACATAAACGACTGTTGGCCTTAATTTTAAAAGGTCAAGGTCACCAACTGCATCCTGAGCCATTGCCAATCACCTTTACTCTAGTCTTGACACTACTAGACTCTGATGACTCTGGAGGAAAGAGTGAGGCTGATGACTTTGCACAGCTCTGCCTCACTTAAATCCAATTCACAGGCATGTCAAGGCATCATCCCCATGATGTCACTGGTCCTCTTTGAGAATGAAGGGACCAACAACTATAACAATCTTCCTTGACCCTTTTATGTGAGAAAATTTACTCCATTCTCTCTCTCCCTTCTCCCATTCTCCCAGTGCATTTCTCTTTATCATCTCTTCATTTTATTTTATTTTAAATTTTTGGAGATCATCTCAACATAATCAACTCACATCCATGCCCTCTGTCTATGTATCCCCTTCTAGCTGCCCTAATAATGATTAAGTTCTTGGGAGTTACATGAATCATCTTCCCATATAGGAATATAAAAAAATCGATATAGCAGAGAGCACTGGTCTTGGAATTAGGAAGACTCATCTTTATGAGTTCAAATCCAGCCTCAGACACTAGCTGTGTGACTGTGAGCAAGTAATTTAAAACCAATATGCCTCAGTTTCCTCATCTGTACAGTGAGCTGGAGAAGGAAATGGAAAACCACTCCAGTATCTTTGTCAAACCCCATAATAGGATCCTGAAGAGTCAGACAAAACCAAACTACAAATTATGATTACTCTTTCATGTTTACTTTTTTATGGTTTTTCTTTAGTATTGTGTTTGAATGTCAAATTTTCTATAAGCTCTGGTCTTTTCATCAGGAATACAAGAAAGTCTTTTATTTCATTAAATATCCATTTTCCCCCTGAAGGATTAAACTCAGTTTTGCTGGGTATTTTTGATTATAATCCTAGCTCCTTTGTTTTCCAGAATATCATATTCCAAACCCTTCACTTCTTCAACATGGAAGTTGCTTAATCTTTCAAGATCCTAATGTGCCTCCATAGCATTTGAATTGTTTCTTTCTGGCTGCTTGCAATATTATCTCCTTGACATGGGAGTTCTGGAATTTGGCTATAATATTCCTTTGAGTTTTCATTTTGGGATCTCTTTCAGGGGGTGATCAGTAGATTTTTTCAATTTCTATTTTATCCTCTGTTTCTGGAATATCAGGTAAGTTTTCCTTGATAATTTCTTGAAATATGATGTTTAGGCTCTTTTTTTTGATCATAGCTTCTAGGTTGTCCAAAGTTCTTAAATTATTTTTCTCAAACTATCTTCCAGGTCAGTTGTTTTTTCAATAAGATAGTTCACATTTTCTCCTATTTTTGCATTCTTTTGACTTTTTAAAAAATTCTTTCTTAATGTCTCATAAAGCCATTAGCTTCCATTTGCCTAACTCTAATTTTTAAGGAATTATTTTCTTGAGTGAGCTTTTGTACCCCTTTTTCTATTTGACCAAGTCTACTTTTTAAGGAGTTCTTTTCTTCAGTTAATTTTTGCACCTCCTTTTCCATTCGGCCTATTCTTCTTTTTAAGGAGTTCTCTTCTTCAGTAAATGTTTGTGACTCATTTGCCATTGGGCCAATTCTGGTTAAGTTGTTTTCTCCTTCTGTATTTTTGTGCCTCTTTTATCAAGCTGTAAATAATCTTTTCATAACTTTCTTGCATCAATCATTTCTTTTCCGAATTTCTCCTCTATCATCTCTTTCTTTTACTCTTCTAGGAATTCTTATTAGGCTTCATCCCAATTAGCATTTTTTTTCTTTGAGGCATTGTTTGTGGGTTTGAGGTATAGTTTCTTGTCTTCTTCTAAGATTATGTCTTGATATTCCCTGCTTCCATGGTAGCTTTTTATGGTCAAGTTCTTTTTTTTTTCATTGATGTTTGCTAATTTTTCCATCCTTTGAACTTTATGTTTAAGTTGGGCTCTACTTGCCCCAAGGTAAGAGTGGGGACCTGCTGTATGCAGGCTTTTTTGTGCTGCTAATTCTGGGGGTCTGTAAGTTTTTGGTGTTTCAAAGTTGGTGTAATCCTGGGAGACATATGATCACTGCTCTCCTGATCTGAGCTCTAGTCTTTACCCAGGACAGGCCACTGCTCCCCTGCAGCAACAAATGCTTTATAAACTCCTTTATGCTTTGAAACTATGACCAGGACTCTTGCTCCCTTATGACAGACTGCAAGCATTCCACTCTGCCCTAGAACTGTGATCCAGAATTTCTTATGGGAAATAGAGTTGCCAATCAATGCCAGGTGTACCTAGTGCCAGCAAAGGGTCTTCTATAATCTCTTTCTCACTGTCTATGTTCCAGGCTGCTTCCATCCCAATTTCAGAGACATGTTCTGCTGACCTCCTAAATTATCTTAGACTGGAAAAATGCCTCACTCTGACCTTTTATTGGCTTTGCTATTCCAAATTTTGATTTGAGGTTCTCTCTGAGAGAGAGAAAAGAGGCCCATCATAAAAACCCTGGTTTTTATAAACCTCCTTGAGGGAACTGCTGAATTATAGAATTCTAGAGATAGATGAAACCTTAGAGATCTTCTAGTACAATGTCATTATTTTATAGATAAGGAAGCTGAGAGCCTTGCTAGAAATCTTATTCCCTACCTTGTATTTATTTTTTATTTATTCCACATATACTTATATACATACATATTGTCTTCCCCAATAGGGTGCAAGTTCCTTAAGAGAAAGGATAGTTTCATTCTTTGTCATTGTGTCCCTAGTGTCTAGCAGTGTCTGGTGCTTGATTAATGTTTTTTGATTGATTAGACACTAATATAAACTTTTTTTTCTTTAATGTAAACCTTTAGAGGTCTCCATGAGTCATTCTTATTCTACTTGTCCGTACCCTTTTGGCCTAGCTATGTTGACTCATAGTTATAGCTGAAAACATCTCTTCACTGTCTTTCTCCATCTGTTCCCCACTGCTAACTACTTCTTAACATTGGCCTAATACAAAGGGTTCTTAATCTGGGGTTCTTATTTGATAAATGAATTTCAGTGTCATTGTTTTCCTTTGTAGGGAGAGGAGAAAGAGAAGAGAATGAGCATTTATTAAGCACCTATGATATGCCAGGCACTGTGCTAAGTGCTTTACAAATATTATGTCATGATCTTCACTATAACCATGGAAGGTAGGTCCTATTATATGTACATTTTACAGTTGAGGAAACTAAGGCAGACAGAGGTTAAGGGACTTTTCTAGGATCATACAACTTTTTTTTTTTTTGTGTGAGGCAATTGGGGTTAAGTGACTTGCCCAGGGTCTCCCAGCTAGTAAATGTCAAGTGTCTGAGGCCACATTTGAACTCAGGTCCTCCTGACTCCAGGGCTGGTGCTCCATCCACTGCACCACCTAGCTGCCCCGGATCATTCAACTTTTAATTGTCTGAGGCTACATTTGAACTCAGATCTTCCTGATTCTAAGCCCAATACTCTATCTACCATACCACCTAGCTGCTTTTGTAATTCCCTGAGAAGGGGTCCACAGGCTTCAGCAGTCTCCCAAATGGACCCAAGACATAAAAAAAGATGAAGAGACCTGAGCTAATGGACTAATCTGAAACATCACCTTTTCCCCCTTTTTGTTAAAACAGCAACTTAGGGCCTATTTCCTTGAGGAAGCTTTTGCTAAAAAAAAATAACCCCCCTTCTTAATCCTATGAATAACAATATTTTTAATCTGGACCTATTTTTGTTGATTCCTCTACTAAAGTCTTACTCACAGACTTCATTATGACATGGTGGTGACCTGCATTTTGAAAAAAAATATTAGTATAGAGCAAGCTCAGCAGTTCCTATGAAACTGGAAAAGGCTCAAGAACTGGCCACACAGACTCCTGGAAGGCACTAGCTGGCTACCTCTGGAAAGGCTAATTCCCAAAGGTAGGGTGCCATGTGGTGATGGTGATGATTTTTGGGGAGAGTGATATTTGTGAAACTCTCTACTAAGGTATGGAAGGAGAGAGATCTACATCGGTTCATGCTGTGTCTCCATATCATATAAATGAAATATGGGATCACTGAAATATTTCTATTGAGTTCACATTTAGATTCTAAATTCCTTTAAAGAAGGTAGAATTACTCATCTCCTGTAGCTACAGCAAGGCCCAGTTCAGTACTCTACTTTATGAACACTTTGTAAGTGCTTATAAATTAAGAAAACTTGACAAATGATGAAAAAAATCCAACCGTTCTTGGGAGGGGGGGGTGTTACTTGAAGGATCCTAAAATATAATCAGAAGCCAATTAGAAGTGAAAACTGTTCATTCCTTCCAACTGATTCCCTTTCATACTTTCTTGCTTGCCACTCCAACCTGACAATTACTCCCTTGAGTCCTTGAGCTCCCCTCATCACCCACCCTTTTCCTCTAGGACCCTATCAAATCATCACCAACCATTACATTCCAGAGACTATACTCCTTAACTACTTTTAAGCTTCCTTGAATCAATACATCTTTCCCCCAAACCACATCCATTATGCCCTGAACACTCCTGGAATCCCATCTGCCAAGGAAAAGGAGTTAAATGCCTTTGATTACTGGGAAAGTTTTAGAATGATTCATTAAAGAGATAGTTAGTGAACATCTAGAAAAGAAATTGTTGATTATAAAGAGCCAGCACAGTTTCATCAATAACGGGTCATGTCAAACTAACCTTATTTCCTTTTTTTCTGGTAAGATTACTAAAGTGGTAGATCAAGGGGATGTCATAGACATAATTTACTTAGATTTCACCACAGCATTTTATAAAGTTATTTCATACTGTTTTTGTGGTGAAAAAAATGAAGTGATATAGACAACAATACAATTTATGCTATGTAATCTTAATCAGGTCCTCACTATACTATTACTCCTTAAATGATTTTCTATCTTACTCCACAGCAACTGTTTCAAACTTTCTCTACTCTCCTTGAGCCTCTCAGGCCAGTCCCTTTCCCAACCCTTTCTGCTTAGAACTAATTCACACTTCATTGATAAAATTTAGGCTCTTTTTCCTCCCCCCTCTGATCTCACAGCCCTTTGAAATCATCAGCCACTATCTCTTCATTTGAAGTCTCTAGTAATGAGAAATCCCTTCTGCTTTGAATGCCAACCTCTCTACAAGTACCACTGATCCCATTCCCCCCATCTTCCCCAGCAGATTGCTCCCATCATCATCAAAACTCCTCCAATCTTCAGTGTCTCCTGGTCTCTCTACTGATTCATTCCCCATTGCTTACAACATGCCCAAGTCTCCCCATCTTTAAAAATCCCTCCCCAGATTTCTTCATGTCCTCCACATATCATTTTAGATCTTCTGCTGTTCTCAACTAAATGCCTTGAAAATTATGTTCACAGTCATTGTCTTCACTTTTTTCTCCTCTCACTAGATGCTAAAACCCCTGAAATTTGGTTTCTAGAATCATTACTCAATTTGAAACTTCTCTCTCCAAAGTTACCTTTCAGTTGTCAGATCTAATAGCTTCTTCCAGATCCTCATCCCTCTTGACTTCCCTACCATATTTGACACTGGTGACCCCCTTGTCCTCTGGGATGCTCTTTCCTCTCTGTGTGACTCAGCTTGCTCCTTGTTCTACTCCTACATGTCTGACTAATCTTTTTCAGTTTCCCTTTCTGGCTCCCACTTTTTCTGTTGGTGATCCCATCAGCTTTAATAGGCTTAGTTTTCATATCTATGCAGGTGATTTTCAGTCATGTCTGACTCTTTGTGAGGGTTTTCTTGCCAAAGATACTGGAGTAGTTTGCTATCTCCTTCTCCACATCATTTTACAAATGAGGAAACAGAAGCAAACAGGGTTAAGTGATGTACCCAGTTTCACATGGCTAGTACAGTGTCTGAGGCCAGATTTGAACTCATGAAGATGAGTCTTCCTGACTTCAGGCCCAGCACTCTATCCACAGCACCACATAGCTGCCTCCATGCACGTGATAGCCGGATCTATATATCCAGTCTTATTCTTTCTCCTTGGGTTCCAGTGCTGAATCATTAAGTGTCTGGACATTTCGAATTGGAAATCCAGTAGACATTTCAAACTTAATTTGTTCAAAACAGAATTCTTCATCTTTCCTCTCAAACCTTCCCCTCTTCTGAACTTCCCAATTACTGTCAAGGAGACGCAAACTCACTGTCATCATCCTTAACATCCCTTTGTTGTTCACCTACACATCCAATCAGTTGCCAAATATTTCAATCTCTTGCTACACAACATCATCCACATAGATTCTCTTTCCATCCCTGTTAGTTTGCCCTGGATATTCCCAATGTCTGCGGTGCTCTTTCTCCCAACTTCTTACTCTTGGAATCCCTCGGTTCTTTTAAGACTTAGCCAAGGTAATGCTTCCTCCAGGAAGCCTTCCCTGGCCCTCTCCTAGATGCTAATGCTACCCCCTTTAAGTTTACTATCCATCTTTCATTGTAAGGAGACTGATCTGTTCTGTCCTGATATACCAATTGTAAGAATGTAGACCGTCTGAGCGAATACTGAAATACCAAAGAAAGAGGGGCCCATGCCAACTTGGTAGTAAATAGTTTTATTGGGGTTGATTGTCTTAACTGTGTTATTTAAGGTAGTTTACTCATAAGACCCAGTCTTTGGTGGCAGGAGGCCAGAATGGTGTATCCCCACTCCAACCCCAGGACAGGCCAGATATTATATAGAAACAAAATAAAGAAGGCATAGTGCCAGGGATGGCTCAGGGTCAACTGCAAGTGTTCCCATGAGATAGTTGGAGTTTCTTTTGCTATTTACATTGACTCAAGGTAGTTAACACCAACTGTGGGATCATAGGTCATGCTCTCACTCTGGCTACCATCTTACCTCTGGCTACAATGATGTACTCCGTTGTGGGCAATACAGTTAAAGAAGGAAATAAATGAGCTGTTGAATCTCCAGAGGAGAGGGGTCAAAATGGTGAAAGCCCTCAGAGTCATGCCATATGAGAACTGATTGGAGGGACTAGGGATTATTAATTAATCATCTGCTCAATAAACATTTTATGCTAAGAGCTTTGGGGACTAGGGATAGGGATAAGGACTAGACTTGTGATTTCATTGGTATGTTGATTTCCCAGAAGAAGAAACTCCCTCCACCAATGCAGGCTGTACTTTCTCAGCATTTCATATTCTTAGAGAGTCACCTGGAGCATGGAGAGGTTAAGTCCCTTGCCTAGGATAACAAAAACAGTACATGTCAAAAGTAGAACGTGAATCTAGGTTTTCCTGGTTTTGAGGCCGGCTCTCTATCCATTATGCCCCAGTATGTATGTGTGTGTGTGTATACGTATGTATATGTATGTATGTATGTATGTATGCATGTATGTATGTATGTATGAGTGTATGTGTATGTGTGTGTGTGTATATATGTATGTCTGTGTGTATATATATATATATATATACACACACACACACACACACACACACACACACACACACAACACTGGGGGAGAGGGAAGGGTTCAGATCTGTGATTTCACCAGTTGGCAACTCCCAATGTGCAAATTCCCTCCACCAATTCAGATTGGTAACTCCTCTATAACTTAGGGTCTAGGAGAGCTGCCTGGAGGACTGAGAGGTTAAGTAATTTGGGTAATTGTCCAAGGTAGGACTTGAGCCAGACCTTCCTAATTCCAAGGTCGGCTTTATTCCAGTATACCATGCTGCCTCTAGCACAAATAACTGTGATACAACATAAGCTATAATAAGTGCACAAGAGAGATAACAAACACATTTTAAGTGAGATCCATGGGGGGAAACACCATTATCATAAAAGGCTTCCAGGAGAAAATGACATTTGGAGTTGGGTTTTAAAGGATGAGCAGGAATTCCACTGGTAGAATAGTTAGGGTAAAGAAATCGAGTAACAGGGGACAATATAAGCAGAGAAATTTAGGACTAGTGCCTGAGCATCCATTCCTGGGTCTTATCAGGATAGTTATATAAATAACTGTATTCTTGATACCTTGTCCAAGACTGGTTTATTTACTTGTTACCATGAGTAGCTACCTGGTGTTCTAAAAAGCCACCAAAATGGAGATGAAGGCATTATGCTGGAATATCAAGTTTTTACAGTCCTAAAAGTGAAAAGAAGTAAACCAGGGGCCAATAAATGGTTAGTAAATAGAGCCAAGTCTGTTGGCTTTTTGGACAAGATCAAGTAGCTACTGCAGCAACACCTGGGGTCTTTCCTTAGGAGAGGGCTGAGCCACAATTTAGGGATCCTGATGGGATACAGAATAAGGTATGCCCAAAAGCTCACTTCCCATGGAGCTGGGCCTAGGCCCTAGACCTCTACTAAAGGAGGTGAAATTTGCTGTAATGACACAGAAAGACATGCCCTTTTCTGGGATGACACAGTATTACCTGATTGGGCCCTGTGGGGCTTCATGTCAAAGAATAAGAGAACCCATCTGAATAGTCTATCATAGGACCAATAGTCATTTGGAGCTCTGTAACAGTTCTCAAAGGACCAGGGCCTCTGATCAAGCTCCTGCTACATATATGGGCCATAAGGAACCACATGAGGCCTGGCAAGGGTACATGGAGGGAGGGGATGTTTTTCCTCTCTTTCCCCCCATCCTCAACAGGCAATAGAAATCTCTGGCTAGAAGCACACAGAAGGAAGAATCTGTACTTGCCTAAGTGAGCCTGAGTTGCTGGTCATCTTTCTGTTTCCTTCCCTGAGCACAGGTCACTGAGTCACTGACCATCATTCCTGGAAAGATGGCATTTCTAGCCTTGAAAAGAAAAGTTCAAAAGTCCCTTTGCCAGGTGTCAACTACCCAGCAGGAGGTGTTTTAAGGAAAAAAGGGGGAAGATGAGAGAAAGAAAGGGGAAGGGGTGGCGAAGGAAAATGACAGGAGGCAAAAGAGAGAAAGAGCAGAAAGGACAGGAAATGAGGAAAGGGAGGAAAGGAGAAGATCACTCCTAAGGAAAATCCTTAGAAAGGGGCCATACCCAAGATCTATTTTAGAGATTTTTATCAGAATTATTCAAGGGTAAAAGCAACAAGTCAGACAGATACAGAAATCATAGCTGCCTTCTTTGTAGTCCATTCCTCCAGGAAGAATCCTGGTTCATGTGAGCCCACAATTATCTCCCCTTATGGAAACATGTTCCCTGGGCACCTGGATTATGAAAATAAAGCATTAAATTAGCATATATGGGTAGGGTCATCACAGGACTGTCGATATAAATACTGCACATATATCGACTTGTTAGCTCCAGGCCTAGAAAGTACTACACGTGTCTAGCTATGAAAAGAACAGTGACTAAACTAAGGTACCATCTGTTGCCAAACTAATATAAGTTGTCAACAGTCATTTAGGCACTTACTATGTGTCAGGTACCATGTGAAGTTCCAGGGATACAAAGAAAGACAAAAACAGTCCCTGTCCTCAAAGGAGCTCACATTCCAATGGAATGTAAGCAGGTCACCACCATGCTTTCTCCAGGGGACAGATGCCATAGGAGACCCTAAACTCCAAGTAGTATGTTAAGTCTATCAGTTTACCACTCAGGCCTTCCATAGGAAGCCTTTACTGATTGTCCTAGATTTTAATTCTCTATTAGATATTTATCTTCTAATTTGTTGTTAACTGTCAGAACACGAGCTCCCTGTAGACAAAATGATTGAATTAGACTAAAAGACCGCTGAAGCTCCTTCCAGTTCTAAATCTATGATCTTACTATTTTTGTGTCTAATGCTTGGCATAGTGCCTTGCAATAGGAGGCACTTAAATGCTTGCTAAACTGAAAGCTACCAAGTGATCTTCAGGGGCGAACTTCTCCTCCCCATCACACTAGGGACCCAGGGTCTCTCTTTCTCTCCTTCCTCATCATTAACTTTCTTGTCTCCTGACTCTGGTACGAAAATTCTTAGTTTAGGGCGGACATCACCATTTATAACAAGTACACACTATTTAAGAAATGAGAGTCAAGCTATTATTTTTTCTAGGAAAATGGAGATATCAATCCTCTACATCCAAAGAATATTCTTGTTAAACTGACACCTATTTTTCAATTGTCTTTGGCCCTGAGAGGTTAGATAATTTACCTGGAATTATAAAGCAATATGTGTCAGAGGTAGTATTTGAACCCAGATCTTCCTGACTCCAAGGCCAAAATCCTATCCCTTATGTCATACTACCTCTCATGGTATTTTATGGTTCATAAGCTATTTTCTATCTATTTTACAAAGCCAAGATGAATAAAGTTATTTAATTCCTCCTAGTTTCCTATCTTCCAGTTAGAGTAAACTGTTGCCAGGTGGTTGTTGATATTTTGAAAGTGTTTCAAATAACTAGGTCTCCTATTGAATTGCTTTAACTGAGAATACACTTTCCCCCAATTTGTCATGCTTCTTAAAACTTTTTAAATGTGTGTACTTATTTTAAGTGTGAATTTAAAAGCCCAAACACAAAAGAACACTACATTTAAATAGAATGTACCACTTAGAGCAAGATTTGCAGAAATACAAAACTCTAGGTAAAATAGAAACTTCATTTACTAGCCTTCAAATGGAAGGAAGGAAGGAAGGAAAAAAGCATTCATTAAATACCCACTGTGCACCAGGGACTGTGGTAAAAGCTTTACAAATATTGTCTCATTAGGTGCTGAATTATTATTCGCATTTTACAGGTGAGAGAACTGAAACAAACAGAAGTGACTTGCTCAGGGTCACATAGCCAGTAAGTGTTGAACTTGGGTCTTCACTACTGCAGATCAGGCACTCTATCCACTCAGTCATTTAGCTGACCTTCTTAAGATTAACGAAATAAATTTACACTAGTTATGATTCCTCTCCAGCCCTGAGTAGATCTAACCTCTCCACAAATCTTTTAACTCAAAACCAAAGTCTTTACTAGATATATAGAGTTTATGGCTCCAATTTCAACTTTTTGGAGCTACAGATTATCTAGGTATCAAAAACAATTGTGGGTTTTAATTCCTCCAGAAAGAAGGGCTTAACCTCTGCTGATAAATTAGTAGAAAAATAAGTGCTTTGCTCTCTTCACTCCCCTTCCCACTTTTTCCTCTCTCTTTATTGCCAAGAAGAAAGAGAAAAATTTTATCACTTGTTCTTCAAGAAATGAAGACATCCCAGCATTGTCTTTTTTTCCCATATGGAAGGAAATGTCACCCTCTCTTCCTCTGAGTAACTTAGGCTAAGCTTCCTCCACATCTTTTTCTAATCAGTAATTTGAATGTGCATAATTCCATATTTTATTAATTAGACATTAAGGGCTACAGCTTCCCTGTGACATTTATGAGTTGTTCTCTGACAAAGACTACCTTCTTTTTAAAGGAACCATGACTTTTTCCAAAGAATTAAAGTTCATTTAAGCGCAGGCATCTGCGTGTAACATCATTCCCCTCATTTGTATGATAATGTTACCACATATGTCTTTGCCTATCAGAAGGTTCTGGGAAATTGGTGCTCCTCCTCAGTTCCTGTTGAGCCATTTTCTCCCCTCCACCCCACCACACAACACATATAACTGTTTATATGGGCACAGGCATATACTCCCTTCCAACCCTACTATGGACCCAGGCACAAACAAATTCTGCTTTTGTTTTTGTTGAAGTGGAGGGTCAAAGTTGGTCTCTGAACCAGTGATTCCACTCTGTTCCCTCCCTGCCCCCACTACAGCTAGTTGATTTAGAAAACAAGGTGTTGCATAATCAAATCTTAAATGTTGACCCCAAATCTCGAATACCATGTTGCTATATTGATGGAGGGAATTATATTCTCTCCCTGACCCTTTACACTTCAAGAGACAACAAATGTCCTCCCTTTCTCAAGACAGGGTTGTTAAGATGCTTCTTGAAACGTAATGAAACGAAACCGTTGCTGCCTACCTGATCAGTCTCATAACTATTCTTCCAGGGGGAAAAATTGCAAAAAGGTCAGGAAAGTATAAGGCTAACACTCACTGCAAACTTGACTTGACAGTTTTCCTCCCCGAGGTAACACAGGTCTCCTGAGACATTGGTCTCCAGCCACAGATGTTCTCCATTCACAGCATTCTCCTGGAGAGAAAAGACCAGTTTTATTTTGGTTTTTCCTTTCAGGGGGATGAGGGGAAATGCAGGCATGAGAACTAAGAGTAAAAATAAAATTCAAATTAAACCTTTATTTTAGAAGGAAAAAAGTTAATGAATGGGAAAGTGCTTGTGTGACCACATTACAAAATTGCCAGACTTGATTCTTCCAAAATTTTGGAAAGTGGGAGGAAAAAATACAAATATGCTGGGTTGGAGGGCTGTGTTTCATTGGGACAAAAAGAGTCTTAGGCCACTGAGATGTTTTCTCTTTAAAATAGTGGTATTTTTAACCACATGGACAAAGAAACAATGGAATCTGTCATTGGCACATTCATATGGGCCTCACTTGTGCTGAAGGGGCAGCTAGGTGGTGCAGTGGATAAAGCATTGGCCCTGGAGTGCAGGGGACCTGAATTCAAATTTTACCTCAGACACTTACTAGCTGTGTGTCACTGGGCAAATCACTTAACCCCAATTGCCTTAAATATCCAGGGCCATCTCCAGGATTTATATATATATATATTTCCACTGGACTCAGATGGCTCTGGAGGAGAGAATGAGGTTAGTAACCTTGGCCAGAGCTCCCTCACTTAAATACAATTCAGTGCAAGTCATGCTATCATCTAATGTCATGGTTCTCTGAAACAAGGGACAAACAACAACTCATTTGGAATCTGTCACAATTAAAAAAAAGTTGATGGACTCATTTGTCTTTGCCTAGCGAACTCTTATTGATTCTGCATAATGTAAAATATCTTACAGGAATGATGTTTAAGTTACTTCAAGAGAAAGAAACTTTTCAAGCACTTTGATAGTATTTACATTTTAAGACATTCCTACCTGTCCATTAAAATAAGCCCCCTAAGGTAAGGGTTCTTAACCTGGGATCCTAGAACCCTCTTTAAAATTTATTTTGACAGTTGTATTTCAATGTAAGTGGTTTCTTTTCTAATCTTCTATAATTAATTTAATGCATTTAAAAACATTATTCTGAGAAAGGTCCTGTAAGCTTTATTAGACTGCTCAAGGTTGTCCATGACACAAGAACCTTTGCCCTAAGGAGAGAAGCAACATTTACTGAACAAAGCTATTTAGAACCACTATATTAACCACATGGTGTTTAATTTACAACAACAACAACAACGCCATATTTCCTGAGAAATAGTCTGCAATTCAGACTTCTTAATAAGTCAAATAGTATGCCCAAAGGGCTATAGAACTGTGCATACCCTTTGACCCAGCAATACCACTGCTAGGTTTACATCCCAAAGACATCCCCAAAAGGAGAAAAAGACCTATTTGTACAAAAATATTTCTAGCAGCTCTTTTTGTGGTGGCTAAGAAGTGGAAATCAAAGGAATGCCCATCAATTGGGGAATGGCTAAACAAACTGTGGTATATGATGGTGAATATTATTGTGCTATAAGAAATGACAAATTGTGGGGCAGCTAGGTGGTGCAGCGGATAAAGCATTGGCCCTGGAGTCAGGAGGACCTGAGTTCAAATCTGGCCTCAGACACTTGACACTTACTAGCTGTGTGACCCTGGGCAAGTCACTTAACCCCAGTTGCCTCACCAAAAAAAAAAAAAAAAAAAAAAAAGAAGAAGAAGAAAGAAAGAAATGACAAGTTGAATGACTTCAGAAAGGCTTGGAAAGATATGTATGAAATGATGTATAATGAAGTAAGTAGAACCAAGAGAACTTTGTAGACAGAGACAACAAAATTGTTTGATGAAGAACGGTGAATGACTTGACTATTCTCAACCATACAAAGATCCAAGACAATCCCAAAGGACTACTGATGAAACATACTATCCACCTCCAAAGAAAGAACTGATATTGATGGAATAGACTGAAGCGTGCTATTTTTCACTTTCTTTCATTTTTTTCTTTTAGTCAAGTTTTCTTACACAAAATGACAAATATGGTAATGTTTCACATAATCATACATGTATAACCCATATCTGATTCTTTGCTGCCTTAGGGAGGGGGGAGGGGAGGGAGGGAAAGAAGAATAAAAATTGGAACCCAAAACTATAAATAAAAATGTTTCTTAAGAAAAAAAAAGTCAGATGGGTAATTCCTCAATTCATCCTAAACTGTGAGCTTTCACTCTTCCATCAAAATATTTGGCTCTTCTCCAACCTTAAGAGAAGGGCTGCTATAAGTCATTATAGCTGGGAGATTCTACAATCCAAAATATAGGTGAAGGGTCTTTGAAGTACCACATGAACTTTCAAAGTGTATGGGGTTCCACTGTAGTCAACTCCCTCTTACATCTTGCTAAATGGAAACTAGAGACCAAGAAAAAGTTGGTCACAGTTACTAAAAATGAGCCATTTATATACTCCTGCTCGACAGCCAAAGCAGGTCTGCCATCTGTAAAAAAGACGCCAGCTTCTCAGATGGGGAAAAAAAGCATTTTATAAAATATGCTGTAAAATATTGAGAATGATTCTATAAGCCATGCAAGATGATCAGTCTCATTTCTTTAGGATCACATCATAGGATCATGGATTTAAAGCCCAAAAGAAGCCAAGATAGATGTCAACTAGTCTAAACCCTTCCTTTTACAAACTGATCCCCAGAGAGGTTACCTGAGGTCTCATGGTACTAAGCACCAAAGTCAGAATTTGAACCCAAGTCCACACACTCCAAATTCAACATTTTTTTTCTCATGCTGATCACCCTGGAACTGCTATTGTTGTTGTTGAGTTGTTTCAGTGGTGTCCAACTCTTTGTGACCCCATTTGGGTTCTTCATGGCAAAGACACTGGAATGATTTGGCATTTCCTTCTCTAGATCATTTCATAGATGAGGAAACTGAAGCAAACAGGGTTAAGTGACTTGCCCAGGGTCATACAGCTAACAAGTGTCTGAGGCCAGATTTGACCTCAGGAAGATGAGTCTTCCTGGCTCTAGCCCTGTGCTCTACCCATAGTGCCATGTAACTGCCCCCCAGAACTGCTCTTATTCTTTTCCTCTGGCCTGAATATAGTAAGAAAGCTTGGTACAGGCTTGAATGAAATTATGTAGTCACCTTTATCTGAGCCACCCTGAATCTAACCCACCCATAAAATGCACATGTGATAACATTATGGTTTTCCTAGCAGAACTCATTCTGATTAAAGTTACAAATGTTTAGTAAAGGGTAAAACATTTTCTCACCTAATAGAAGCAAAAACATAATTCAAATTCATATTTCTGAAAAAAGATCTTTATTTTTTTAACAAACTCATTTTCTAGGTTTAAACAGGGAAATAAAATATTACTGTAGGACCATTAGCTTCACTCTCATGCAATTATCAAGCTCTCAAGATCATATTCATTCCGGGAAGATTGGTGAATTGTGGAAGCAATGGGCTACAATAGGAAGAAAACAGTCTCTGTAGTTTGAACACCTCAGGGTTTGAACACCTCTGATGATATCTATGTCGTGGTGGCCAAGTCACTTAGTTTACTTGAGCATCCGTTTTCTCATCTATAAAACAAGGAGGCTGAATTAGAAATACCTTCAGCTAGGGACAGCTAGATGCATAGAGTATGGGGCCTAGACTCAGGAAGACTCATCTTTCCTGATTTCAAATCTGACCTCAGACATTTACAAGCTGTGTGACCGTGGACAAATTCCTTAACCCTGTCTGCCTCAGTTTCTTTATATGTAAAATTGGCTGGAAAAGGAAAAGGCAAAACATTACAGTATCCTTACCAAAAACACAAACAAAAGTGGGTCACAAAGAGTCAGACATGACTGAACAAGTAGAAGTCTCTTCCAGGCTCAAATGATATATTCATGTCTACTGAATGTCACTAAATTGTACAGTCTCAAAGTGTGAAAGAGCCTTGAAGGTTATCTAGTGAAATCTATACCTGAACTAGGACCCCCTTGATAACAGCAGAGCAGGGGGCCACTGAGCTTCTCCTTGAATGGCTGCAGTGATGAGGAACTCATTTCTTTCCTGGGTGTCCCAGCCTACTTCTGGACAGCCCTCAATTCTGAGAAGTTCTTCCTTATGTGGAACTGACATCTGATTTTTTGCACCTTCAATTCTGTCACAGCTCTGAAGGTGGGCAGAACAAGTCTCAACCTCTCCCATCTGACAGCCCTGTGAACAATTAAAGGTTATAATTACGTATTCCCCCAACTCATCTCTTCTCTAGATGAAAAATCACCTGGCTTCTTCCATCCATCTTCATACAATATGATTTCAAGCCCCCTTATCATCCTGGTCAGACTTCTCTGGATGAACATATTTGTCACTGTTCTTCCTAAAAGATGATGCCTGGAGCTGTACACAATGCTACAAATTTACCTGTGGATACCCCACTGCAGGTACTATATCCTCTTGTGCATGTAGTCTAAGGCTGCATTTGGGTGGCTGACATACCACCCTGCTGGCTCATATTGATCTTATGGTATTAAAACCCAGAAATATTTTTCTCATCAACTGATATCCAACTATGCCCCTCCAATTCTAGACCTATAATGTTTATTTTCTTGGACTAAAGAATAGGATTTTACATTTAATCCTATTAAAATGCATTTCAGTAAAGATGCCATCCATGTTATATAGCCTTTTAAGATCTTCTTGCATCTAAATTGTCATCATTGCCTTAGCTATCCCTCTCTGTTTCATACCACCTCCAAGTTTAATAAAATCCCATACATGCCTTCAAGCAATTGAAATCTAGCTATGAAATTGGATATGGCAAGTGACTTGCATCTGAAAGGACCTTGGACTATTCAATCATTTAAAAGAAGTCTCCTCTCACTCTTATAACTGTGTTTAGCCTAGAAAAGAGAAAGCTTAGCAGGGCTACGTTAACTATCTTCAAATATTTGAAAGGTTGTCGTGTAGAAGAATAATGAGACTTTTTGGCTACTTGGTCAAAGAGGAGATAACTGAAACCAATGGGTATAAGTTACACACCCCGCCCCCCAAATAAAAGGAAGGAAGGAAGGAGAGAAGGAATGAGGGAAGGAGGAAAGTAAGAAAAGAAGGGAGGGAAAATGAGAAGAAAGAGAGAGATTTGGGCTTAAACTCTAACAATAAAACTTGTCTGAAAATTGAATGGCCTGACTCATAGAACAGTCAGTGCCCTATCCCTGGAGATCCTCAAATCCAATAGAAGCTGCATGCCCACTTGCTATAGATATTGTAGCTGTGACTAGGTATGCACTGAACTGGACTATCTCTAATGTCCCCTTCGACTCTAAGTTTCTAGGTTTCTTATTCATCTATGCTTCTAAGAGTTTCACCCAGTAGAGAAGAAATTGATTATAGAGACTTTATTTAAGGAAGAGAGGAATTAATAGGTCTCCTAGTCTAGATAGATGTCCATTCCACATTTTCTGAACTTCTCAGTGGATAGAAGGCCAGGCCTGAAATCAGGAAGACTTAAGTTCAAATCCATCTTCAGATACTTATTGACTGCATGGCCCTAGGAAAGTCACCTAACCCTGTTTAGCTCAGTTTCCTCATCTGTAAAATGAACTGGAGAAGGAAATAGCGAACCACTCCAGTATCTTTGCCAAGAAAACCCCAAATGGGGTCAAGAAGAGTTAGATATGATTGAAATGACTAAATGACAACAACAAAAAATTCATTTGTTGACTGAGTAAGAAATTGTGGCCTCAGCCCCCACTATACCCCACCCTGCCCTGCCCTGAAGATCATGCCATGGTTGTGATAGGTACCCCTCCGAAGGTTGGATTCTTGACTTGGAAGCAATGACTGTTAAATAAGAATCTCACCCTTTTAGTTTGGGGCAGGACAGAGTGAAGCATGTAGGATAAGCAAGCATAGATGAATTATAATCTGCATCTCAGATGGCATGACCACAAATTCACCCATCTTCCAACCTCCCTTTTACCACTGACGGTGCCACCATCCTTCCAGTCACCCGGTTTCTCAGTTTCAGTATCATCATTAACACCTCCTTCCCTCCCACCCAAGGAAATAATCAGGGGGCAGCTAGGTGGCACATTGGCTAAAGCACTTGCCTTGGATTCAGGAGTGCCTGAGTTCAAATCCAGCCTCAGACACTTGACAGTTACTAGCTGTGTGACCCTGGGCAAGTCACTTAACCCTCATTGCCCCTCCAAAAAAAACAAAAACAAAAACAAGGAAATAATCAGTTGCCAAATCTTATCTGCTTTTCCTCTATTTCTCTCCTATCTGATCCCATTTCTCCACTCACACAGAAAGCATCCTAGTTCAAACCCTCATCACCTCTCATCTTCACTGCTGCCAAAACTTCCTAAATGGTCGCTATCTCTGAAATCTCTCCCCTCTCCAATTCATCTTCTCACAAAGCCACCAAAGTTACTGGGCAAAGTGAGCAGAGCTGACCATGCCACTCCCTTATCCAATAAATACCATTGGCCCCTTGCTGAATAGAGGACCAAGGATTACTTCATCTTTATCTCATCCTTTTGAAACCTCTATTTGCTGTAAGTTATACAATCTATATCAGTGATGTCAAACTCAAATAGAAGCAGAAACGGGGCAGCTAGGTGGCGCTGTGGATAAAGCACTGGCTCTGGATTCAGAAGGACCTGAGTTCAAATTCTGCCTCAGACACTTGACACTTACTAGCTGTGTGACCTTGGGCAAGTCACTTAACCCTCATGGCCCCACAAAAAAAGAAACAAACAAAAACACTAAAAAAAATTGAAGCAGAAACTACTAAACCTCTTAGAAGGCTCCCTCATGGCTACATATTGACTTAGAAAACCACATATTATCATTATCTATGTTCTAATTTATTTCATTTAAAATGTCCAAATTACACTTCAATCTGATTCAGCCATCCCTACACACTATTGCACTGACAGTGTTTTTGACACCTCTGATCTACATAATTATTAGTACATAAATGCATGCAAATACTTAACATATATGTGCATACATGCTGGGGGGGGTAGGCTCCAAAATGTTTTACTGATAGGGTTATATTATCAAAAAAAGCATGGATACCTCTGTTCTACAGGATGGTTTTGGGAGAAAGAGAAGACAAATACAGAGAGAAAGAAAAGAAGGAAGGAAAAGAGGACAGAAAGGAGACAAGAAGGAATGAAAGGAGAGGAGGGGAATGAATACAGCTGAACTTAGCTTTAAGCAAGAGAGATTCTCTTAAAGGGTTGCAAGAAAAGTCGTATGTTTGTGACTAAATTATGATTTCCCCATTGGATTACTGGAGGAGTTCACATCAGAGGTGCCTTATCTTCATTGTCAGTCAGACTTTCAATTAGAAATAGCTCTTAACATTTTAACTTTAAAAATCTCTACCTTCTTGTCTCTTGTCTTCACCCTAGTATTTTAGTCAAGCAATTGATGATTTATTAAGAAGCCCTTAAAAGATGTAGGGCAGCTTATGAGACCTTATACTGAATCCTTTTTTAATGAAAAATCATTTCTCTTTAATATATCCATTTGGGATTCTTGTATACAGGCAACTTCAGACTTAGGCATATAAATCTCAAGATGCATAAACATCCTTGCCCTTCCCTTTATCCTCTCAAACACACACTTGTATCACTACTCTTACCATCACTGACACAGGAGTAACTGTGAACAAATATTGCATTTTCCAGATATTATATAGATTCGTTAGTAGATGAAGGGCATTTAGGTAGTGTAGTGGAGAGAGTACCAGGCCTAGAATCAAGAAGACCTGAGTTCAAATCTAGCCTCAGACACTTACTATCTGTGGGACCCTGGGCAAGTCACTTAACCCTACTTGCCTCAGTTTCCTCCCCTATAAAATGAGCTGGAGAAGGAAAAGGCAAAACCACTTCAGTATCTTTGCCAAGAAAACCCCAAACAACAAAAGTAGCCGAAGGAGAGAAGCTCTGAAATGCAGGAACAAATGAAGAGAACAGACACCAGAAGCAGGTACCTAGGCAGATCCAGCTTCCTGATATATAATCTAATCAATAGCAGAGAAGCAATATCTTGTGGTCCAAGACTTGGAGTTAGAAGACCTGGGTTTCTCTTCCTGTTCTACCACTTCCTAGCTGTGTTACCTTGGACAAGTCACTTAATCCTCTGAGTCTCCATCTCTTTACCTGCCAATTGGAGAAAATGTCTTTACAGGGTGGTTGTTAGGAACATGCTTATCAACTATAGTGCACAACATAAACATGAGCTATGTTATAGGACTTTAGGAAGGACCTTGGAAATCATTAAGTTCAACTTTCATTTCACAGATGAGGAAACTAAGACCTACAGAAATAAACTGACTTTTTCAAGGTCACTTGCATAGTAAACAATAGAGTTAGGGAGTTTTATTAAGCTATAGTATCAGTCATTCACATATCAAATATGACTTAGTAATAACTTTTTTTTCCTGATATGCTTTTAGTCAGTGAAAGTGTTTTGTAAACTACAGAGTGCTTTATAAATGAGTAAATAGATCCAACTTTCTCTAGATTGGAGAGCAGCAGTTAAGGGGAAAGGATTTCAGGTATAGGAGGATGGGTAGAGAGGTAGATAACCTCCCAGCAAAGAGTCTTTGGTGGAATGGGAGAGGGTATGTCTGGGTAAAGTAGAAGACTTAGACCTATGAGATTTCTGGGTACCTAAAGGCCCATGGTATGACATCTGATTCAAAGAAAGTTGGAAAGAGATACCAAAAAAAAAAAAACGAGAAACAAAGGAAAATTTTGATTTAAATTTTTTACCTAAGTTGAGCCTTATGCCCTGGGAAAGAAGGAAGTCTTATCTTGCTTTTCTCTCCTGCATCCCTTTCTACCTTTTTCCAGGAATCTTCTAACTCACACTAGCATGGGTGTGTAGCTTATCTCCATGATGAACAAAAGAAGCTTTTGTAACATAGCCAAAGCAACTCATCACACAAAACATTTCTGCTACAGGAAAACATGCTCTATATCCCAATTAAATGTCCAGGAAAACTTGTGGAAGACAACCTAATTATGAGATGGATCCTGCCTGAATCTGAGAGGCAGGACAGGAACTGACTAGAAGGACACCACCACCACTATCACTACTACCACCATTATGCAATAGTATAAATTCATTCCTCCCTATGAGGTGGTGCTGGTGGTGGTAGTGGTAGTAGTGGTAGTGGTGGTGGTGGTGATGGTGGTGATAGTGGTAGTAGTAGTAATAGCAGCAGCAGTAGCAGTAGCAGCAGCTACAACAATGTATCTAGCACTTTAAGTATTTCAAAGCACTTTGACTAAGTTATCTCATTTGATCTTCACAACAACCTTGTGAGGTAGATTCTATTTATTGTTCCCATTTTACAGATAAGGAAACTGAGGTTAAGGGATATATACAGGATTATACAGCTAGACTCCAAAGAAAGATTCAAACTAGTTTTTCTTTCCAGACCCAATATTGTCTACCGTGTCAACTAGCTGTTCATAAAAAACACCCCCCCCAAAAAAACCAAGAAATTAAAAAAGAGACTGAAATTTCAGTTTCATCATGCTCATAAAAAATATATGTGACTAATCAAAAGTTTGGGGAAATAGTTTTTATTTGTTTGCTGGTGGGAAAAGAATTACAAAATGAATACTTGACAATAACTTTTGTATTAAGACATGGAATTTTTGACTTGAGAGAACACGGAATCCCCAAAAAAGTACTTACTATATTTGGTATCAGAGGGCCCCAGTTGAATGCCAACTCCGCTTATTTCTCACTCTACCATGATAGACAAGTCACTGCATTCCTCTGGACAGACATCAGTTTCCTCATTTGTAAAATAAGAATGTTGGAAAAGTTGATCTCTATGTTCTCTTCTAGCTCAAAAATATTCTAAATATATTCTAAATGAATTAATAATCAAATTTGATTTTTATTTGACACTTTCCTGTTTGAACTATTTAAGACACTTTCTATATACTTCAGGGTTCCAGCTCCCATGTGTCACATAGTAGTTCCCTCTCAGGCACATTATATCAGAAAATGGCTACCCTTACACAGTGAGCATCTTCAGATACTGGATTCAAACCCAGGCCTCTCCTGACTCCAGGCCCAGTGGCCTCTCCTTTATATCATATCATCTTTCTAGAGGCAGTGTTCTTTCAGTATGCTATGTTAATTTTTTAAATACAGAAACTCTACTTAAGACCCCAGCTTATGTTTTTATTACAAAAGATAGTGACAGAGTTTCCTAAAACATTTGGACAAATGCAAATTCCTTGAGGGCAGAAGATGTTTTGTCTTTTTGTCCCAGTGTATTTAATAAAAGCTTGCTTATTGGCTGATTGATTCAATTTACAATGCAAATGTTTAGGAACTCCTGCCTGAAAAGTAAGAAATTGGAACCTGTGATCTGTGTGAGGGACTTTGCAGATTTAGAATCTAGTTGTTCAGTTGTGTTTGACTCTTCATGGCCTTATTTAGGGTTTTCTTGGCAAAGATAGTGGAGTGGTTTGCCATTTCCTTCTCCAGCTTATTTTACAGACGAAGAAAATGAGATAAACAGGGTTAAGCAACTTGCCCAGGGTCACACAGCTAGGAAGTGTCCAAGGCCAGATTTGAACTCAGGTCTTCCTGACTCCAGGCTGGGTACTCTATCCACTGTGCCACTTAGCTGCCCTTTAGGATAGAAATTTCCCTATCAGACTGTGGTGTGGAAGAGTGTCCCTGTGTGAGCACATGCACTAGTGGCTGCTCATTTATCCTGATGCCCCACTTTTCATCTCCGCCCTCCACCAATATGGTGGTTCAGTTCAGTTAAGTCACGTGGGTCACACCAATCCATAGAAGCTCTACTCATCAGGGCTCTATCCAGTAGCCTAGCATCACAGGAATTGGCTTGGCCAGCTTTATAATCTATCCTGATGTCAAAAGTACCAGTAGCTGAAAAGACAGGGCCTGAAGCCTGAAAAGCAAGCTCAGGTCTCCTTGGGCTTGCCACCTGAAAGAGAGCTGAAATGAGAACACACACATGTTTTTAAAAACCTTTCCTCCTCCTGACTTTTCATTCAAGGTTTCTAAAGATAAGATGCCCTAGTTTCTTAACCCACTTTAAGCCAATCCCAGCACTGAGACTTTGTTTCCCCAATCTTGTTCCTGAACTAACCTGAGTAGCAGCATCCAAATTATTCTCTCTCTCTCTGTCAGGGAGAGGTCCCTTTTTTTTTTTAAGAAATAGCAACAGGAGGGAGAAGAGAAAAAGGAAAGTGAGTCTGTATTTAGAATCTGGGATTTGTTTGTTGTTGATGTGTTTTTCACAGTTCTCTCAGCTGGAGAAGGTTTTCTCAGATGGAAGGGTAGATGGGGTAACTCTGGAGGAAGCTGGGATTAAAGATCTTTGGGAATGACATTGCTGTGGCCTTGATCCATTTGGGGGCAAGCTAACAAGCAATCACTACGGGAAAGGAGTCAATCGCTATCTGCTACACCATGCAACAGTGCTCAGACAACAAAGAATACCGGCAGTGCAAATTTCATTCCCAAGGTGAAGGAAGTGCATCAAGTTTACTAAAATGCATGGAATCAGTACAATGAGCATAATTATAAATGAGTAACTCCCTTGAAACCTGGAATATGGATTCAAATCCAAGAGATAATCATTTTTTGTTTCCCCTTTGAGCATTACTTCTTTTTTTGTCTGGTACTTTAACCGGCTTCCCCTAGAGCTTCATAGTTTAACTACTTCAGACAGAGGTCAGTGTCACAATGAAGGTGACCAGAGAGGAAGAGCTTTATTGAGCTGGGATGCCAATCTGTCATCATTTCTTTTAAAGATTGTTTTTCTTTACATGAATATAATACATAGTCAAAAGGGAAATGTAGGAAATACCATTTGAAAAAGAAAAACGACTGTCAATTCCAATAGCAATGTGGGATTAGAAGGAACCTCAGAGTCCACCCATACATGAACAAGAGTCCTTTCTTTAACACTGTGCAAGTGACAATCCAGTCTTTAGTTGATGACCTCCAGTGATGGGGAGATTACCATAGAAACAGTCGATTTCCCTTCTGGATAGCTCTAATTGTTAGGATTTTTTAAAATATAAATCCCCTATTTGCCTATGTAATTTCCTTCCATTGATCCTAATTTTTCTTTCTAGAGCTAAAAAAAAAAAGTATGCTCCCTTTTCTAAATGACAGTTCTTTAAATATTTAAAGGTAGCTTATGTCTCTAACTGTGTTCTATTCTCCAGGGTAAACAACCCACTTTCTTTAATCAATCTCCAAATGTAATAAACTCAAGGCCCTTCACCATTCCAGTAGATCTCCGATGAATTTTCTCCAGGCTGTCAATGTCCCCCTTAAAACATGGCGCCTCAAATTGTACATAATACTACAGATGTGAAATTGAGGTTGACTGATGCATCACGGTGGTCCAGTGGATAGAGAACTGCACCTGGAGTCAGAAAGAGTTCAAATCCAATTTCAGACGTACTGGCAATGTCACTTAACCTGTCTGCTTCAGGGTCCTTATCCGTAAAATCAGAATGATGGTAGCACCTCATTCTCATGGCTGAGGCAAGGATAAAATGATATAACATTTTAAAAGGTCCCTGCACACCATAAAACAGTATATAAATGCTATTAATATTGTTGTTGTCTTCATTTTGTGGTCTAATCAGGACAGCACAGAGTACCTAATACTATGCCTAATACTAGGGCTTTAAAAGTCAAGAAAAATAGTTCCTATTTTGTAGTCAATGATGTGATTGGGAGAGCACCAAAGTTTCTTGAGCAGCTAAGTATTGTAGAAATGCCTTGAGTTTATTTTTTAAAATAATAATAAACATTTTAATTTTTATTTTTGAGTTCCAAATTCTATCCTGATTCTCTCCCTCCTCTTACCCCTCCCTCTGGTGGTAAGCAATAAGATATAGGTTAAACATGTGCAATTATGTGAAAAATTACCATATTAGTTATTTTGTATAAGAAGACTTAAATAAAAGAAAAAATGAAAGAAAATGAAAAATAGCATGCTTCAGTCTGTGTTCAATCAGTATCAGTTCTTTCTTTGGAGGTGGATAGTATGCTTCATCATTAGTCCTTTTGTCTTGTCTTGGGTCATGGCATTGCTCAGAATAGTTAAGTCATTCACAGTTCTTCATCAAACAATGCTGTCTCTGGACACAATGTTCTTTTGGTTCTGCTCAATTCACTATACATCAGGTCATATAAATCTTTTCAGACCTTTCTGAAATCATCCTGCTTGTTATTTTTTATAGCACAGTGATATTCCATCACTGTCATATGCCACAGCTTGTTTAGCCATTCCCCAATTGATAGGCTTTACTTTGACTTCCAATTCTTAGCCAGCACAAAAAAGCTGCTATAATTTTTTTTGTACAAACAGGTCTTTTTCTCTTTTGCGGGGAATGCCTTTGGGGTATAAACCTAGCAGTGGTATATGCCTTGACTTTAGGAAGATAAAAAGGAAAGTCAAGACAGAGAGGTCTAAGAAAATTTGAGGAAGAAGAGCTAGGGAGGTGGGGTGAGTCTTTACCAGTCAATCAGTCAGCCATACAACAGCTATTAAATGCTTTTTAAGTGCCAGGCCTGTGCTAAGTGCTGGGGGAGAAAATTGCTGAATAAGAAGGTAAATAAAAGATACATTTGGAACTAATGAGAAGTATGTTGAGAGGAGAAGCCTCTAGCAGATGGGAGAGGGAGTGGAAAGAAAAGGGGAAAAGCCTCCTACAGAAGATAGCATTTTTCTGCTTAATGGAGGAAAGGGCAGATGAACCCATGCAAGAAGGATTTTCATAAAACAAGAAGAGGAAGAAATGGCATGACAGGCAAAGAGACAGCAAGCACATAGATGCAAGGAGGCTGGACAGTGCAAGAGATCAATTTATATTTATAGCTAGCTGCCGAGTCTGGCTAGAACATAGATTGAACTAAAAGGAGGGGTGAGGCCTCCACTAATATCCCACTCCTTACCCTGCCCACTCAAAACCACTAGGTCACAGCTTCAAAAGCCCTGAAAAGGTCCTTTGAAGAACCAGAATTTCACTGGCTCTGGCATCCTTCTGATTTTTGACATCCCTTGTTCCCTTAGCTCTGAGTGGGCTTTGCATCATAACCCTTGGGCAACTCAGAAATGTGTCTGAAAATATGACATATGAGTCACATCTTATAACAGTAAATATTATAAAAGTGAAAATATCTGTCTAGCCAAAAGTTTTTCAAGTAGATACTGGCTTACCTAATAGAACGATATTCAGTATACCAGTGTATTAAATTATTGACCAAATAGCACAGGACCTGGAAATTTATCATAATTAATAAATAAATTCTACAGTCGTCATAAAGAGAAATTGTAAAATAATGGAAATAGGGCTAGACCTAGTCAGAAGGCTAAGGTTCAAATCCCATGCATGCTACTTATCGGTCACAGACACTGAGACAAATCATTTGACCTCTCTGAACCACCATTTGCTTATCTGCAAAATAGGGGTTGTAATAATTACAGCACACCGCCTACTTCAGAGCAGTGCTCTCAGGCTCAAAGAAAATAATATGTATGAGATATTTTGCCATCATAGTTAGCTATTCTTATGAGATTTGACTTATAATGACATTCAATAAGTCCTCTTCCTGATGGGATAAGCATTCATGTTTCAGCAAGCACATACACATACACATAGGAACCACAGGTTAATTCTCACATTCTCCCCGCCCTACAGAGTGAAGAATTACGATTTCCCCTCTACTCTCATTCTGGATTTCCCAGGACAAGCTAATAATTCAATTCTATATTCAAGTGCCTGAGGGAGATCATGCCTCCAAAATAACCTTTTTTTCATTTATGGAAGAAAAC
Source organism: Dromiciops gliroides (assembly GCF_019393635.1). Taxonomy (NCBI): domain Eukaryota; kingdom Metazoa; phylum Chordata; class Mammalia; order Microbiotheria; family Microbiotheriidae; genus Dromiciops; species Dromiciops gliroides. The sequence goes on along the minus strand of NC_057865.1, from coordinate 107,994,088 downwards.
AAGCATTTCTAAAAGTCATCTTACATGAAACTGCAAATATACTATGCACAACTTGCTATTCCTTTCAAATATACAACAAAATTATCATTTAATTTTTTTCTTTTTCCCCTAAAATAACCTTTTAAAGACAAATATTAACTCACATTTCAGTATTACTTTATTTATTTATTTTGCAGAGCAATGAGGGTTAAGTGACTTTATCAAGGTCACACAGCTACTGTCAAGTGTCTGGGGCCAAATTCAAACTCAGGTCCTCCTGAATCCAGGGTCAGTGCTTTATCCATTGTGCCACCTAGCTGTCCCCTCTATATTACTTTAAAGAAGCAGTGGCAAACTCAAATAGAAACAGGAGCCACTAAACCTTATTTAAGGGTCATTATTGTGACACATTGACTTAGAAAACAAGCATATTACCTATTTTTATTGTATTTCTATTTGTTTTGTTAAATATTTCAGAGTTACATTTCAATCTGCTCTGGTCACACTTGCTTTATGGTATGCTTTAAAGTTTCACAATTGCTCTCTTCACAAAGACCCTGTGGGGTAGAGAGTGCCATGCTAGTCTTACCCCCATTTTACAGATGAGAAAGAGAAGACTCACAGAGCTTCCAAATGATCTACCCATGCTCACATAGCTAGCAAATATTAGAGCCAGGACTTGAACTCATATCCACTAACTAAGTCTCATCCTCTATTATTTAAAGTCATAAAGTTCTTATCTCAAGTCAACCTGACTTGCCTTGAAATCTTAGATGTGTCCCAGAAACTCTCCATAACATTTTAAAATTATTTAGTAAGAACAGTATTGGACCCCCCCCCCAAAGGAGCAAACACCTTCCAGCCAGTCAGACCTTTGGTCATATCAACTGAACAGACCTCAGCAGTTATCTAGTCATCCAGTCTAGCCCCCTCATTTTTCAGATGAGAAAAGTAAGGCCCAGAATGATTAAATGACTTGCCTAAAGTCACACAAGTAATAAGTGACAGAATTTTAACCCAAGGTCTTCTGGCTCCAAAGCCACTTCTCTTTACACAATGTGGTTGGCTTGCCCATGCAGCTATTAAATGTCCAAGGCAAGAACCAAAAGCTGGTCTTCTTGACTGCAAGTCTGGCCTACTCTCCACAATGCCACCTAGTAGTTCCTTGTCCTCACTAAGATCACAACCCTACCTTTGTGTTGTTTAGTAAACTTGTAGGCAAGTTTCCTGAAGTTCAAGGCATTGGCCATTTCTTCTATTTCCTTATTTTTATCCCAACTCTTGTTGAATTCCTTCTTATTGCAAGGATCTTCCCAGTACAGGTATTACTGGGAAATGAGTAATTTTAATTTAGTTAGTCAAGATAAAGCTGGAGATGCTAAGGTGATATGGGAAGCAAGAGTCATTGATTTTCTATGGATTAGCTAAATACATTTAGAGAACAGGGAAAGAGCCTGAGAGTGATACTGGAATACATTTCTTAGATTCTAAGATTGTTCTTCCTATGAATATAGTTGTTAGAATTTGGGGATTTCACCATCTTAGCCTGGCTTCCCTATTCCCAGTCAGGGAAGATCTTGGGGAGCAGTAGTGGAAACATTACTGGATCTGGAATCACAGTATCTTGATTTGAATCCCAGATTTACCATTGTCTACCTGAATGTTTTGGTTGGGTCATCTTCATGACCCCATTTGCAGTTTTCCTGACAAAGATACTGGAGTGGTTCATCATTTCCCTTGCCAGCTCATTTAATAGATGAGGAACTAAGGCAAACAGGGTTAAGTGGCTTGCCCAGAGTCACACAGTTAGTAAGTGTCTGAGGCTGGATTTGAACTCAGGAAGACTCATGTTCCTGATTCTAAGTCCACTGCTCTATCCACTATGCCACTTAGCTGCTAATTCTACCTGAATGTCATGGAGCAAATTAGTTAAGCCTACTGGGTCTCAGTTTCTCCATTTATAAAAGTAAGCAGTTTGACTAGACAACCATTAAGATTACTGTCAGCTCTAAATCTATGCATAATACTCCAGAAACAGAGAGATAAAAATGGACACCCTCCTGTATCATCTACTGTACTTTCTAAGAATAAAATACACGCTTGCAAATAACAAATCCAAGGAGGGGGAGAGAACAAGCCTTTTTTAGGCATCTACTATGTGCCAGGCACTGTGCTAAGCATTCCACAAATATTATCTCATTTAATGATCACAACAATCCTGGGAGGTAGGTGTTGGTGTTGGTGTTGGTGTTGTTGTCATTGTTGTTATTGTTACCATTTTACAGTTTATGAAAATTAGGCAGGCAGAGATTAATGAATTTGCCCAGGATCATAAAGCTAGGAACTGTGTGAGGTCACATCTGAACTCAAGTCTTTCTTACTCCAGGTCTAGCATTATAACCACTTCACCACCTGGCTGCCTTATGGTCAGAAATACAGTTTTTCAGTATCCAAATTTCTATTCACCAAAGAACTACTAGGCAGTGTGGTATCCTAGAAGGATTATTAGATCAAACGAGGTGGAGCTGGGCCTGGCACTTTTTTCTTTTTTTTTTTTAATTTTTTTATGGCACTTCTTAATGAAAGTTTTTTCATATATTCATCCCTGGCTCTACAGAGAAACTTGTTACTCATGGCATGCAAACTATGAGGGAACCTTTAGTGACCCAAGATACCGCTGTGGGGTCTGGGGCAAACTTCCTCCTTGCACTTTGGCAATCTCACTCCATCATCCGCTAATTTCTATATGCAGAAAGTTATAGAATTGTGGAGTGTTGTGGAACAACACTGGGAAAGTACTCAGAGGCCATCTATTTCAAACACTTTGTTTCACAGAGGAGGAAAATGAGGCCTAGAGATGTCACATGTCCTATCCAGGAAAACACAGGTAGTTAATGATAGACCTAAGACTAGAACCCAGATCTCCTGACTCCTCTCAGACAAAAACAATCAAGTTAAAAAAAAATCAAGTTAAGTCAAACTCTGCCCTCAAGGAGCTTACATGCCAGTAGAAGAATTAAAAAAAAAACATGTAGGGGCTTGGGGAGGGGGGGTTCACATAGTGGTATGACATGAACATGACCGAGAAATAACATGGTGGGTCTGCATTGGGAAGTGCTAACTCTCTACTTTCCATGTGTAACTTAGTTTGCCCTGAATGTGATTCCAGAGAATATGATTCCCCACCCAAGGGAAAAGCTGATCACCTGAAATCTCATCATTATGGTCTTTAACAAAGTTTCCCATACTTAGAGCTTTCCCATTTCCCTCAGCGCCTCACTCCTTTACAGCTTCTTTTTGTGGGTTGTCTTCCCTATTAGATTGTAAGCTCCTACAGGGACTGTCTTTCTTTTTCTTAATTGTATCCCTCAGCACTTAGCATAATGCCTGGCACATAGTAAGTGCTTAATGCATGATCATTGAATTGAACAGAATTAAATTGAAATTCTCCCCAGTCAAAATGCAAGGCTATTTTGATCTAAGTGTTCATTAAATAACTATTCTGAAATACTGGGAAACTCCAAAAGGGAGGGGCCAGCCTCCTACCTGAATACCCTCAGAAAAAGCCAAGCAGCATCCGAGCTCTCTCAAGCCTCACTACTGGTAACTCCGTTAATAATGAAGAAGCATTTCCATAATATGCTTTTTCCTTTATCAGAAACTTTATAACCACAGATGATAGTAATAGCAAATGCTGAGGAATGCATTCTAGGACATCAGAAAAGCATGGATTATAATATGAAAAGGCACTGAACACCAAGCCAAATGGGCTAAATCTGGTTTACCTTTAGTACAAGTTAAGACCTAACATGATTTCAATTTTCCTTGTCTCCCTTAACACCCCTCCCCCCCAAAAAAAAAGCCTGTCTTCAATTATTTTGATGTTGCCTAAAATCCTTTTATGGAGTCTTTGTTCACTAAATGATCAGTCAGTTGGTGTGTCATCTGTTTTACCAAAAGAGAGGACAAAAAGTGATGTGACCAAAAAAGAATGATTGAGTAAAAAGAAGTGTAGGAACCAGAAAATCTACTTCACAAGTCTGCTCTGATGGGCACTATTTCCCTTCCACTGTGTGGGAACAAACACGTTTCACCCAGCAGCTGTAAGCACTTACAAGCCTGCTTCCAAAAAGGCAGCCTACTGTCATTCAGAAAGCACTGGTTCTGTAGTCAGAAGACTTGTTCCTGTCTTGTCTATGCCATTACTACCTGGGTGACTCAGGCCAATCACTTAACATCATTATAGAAAAGTTTCTTTTTGTGTATGGGGGAAGAAGAGAAGAGGAACTAATATGTCTAAGCACCTACTGTGTGGTACGCACTGTGCTAAGCGCTTCACAAATATTATCTTGATTGGTTCTCACAACAACCCTGGAAGACATGTGCTATTATTATCTCCCTTGTATGGTTCTGAAAAATGGAGCAGACAGAAGTTAAATGACTTGCCCAGGGTCACATAGCTAATAAGTATCTGAAGTCACATTTAAATGAACTCAAGTCTTCCCTACTCAAGGCCCAGTGCTCTACCCACTGAGACACCTAGATGCCCTAAGACTGGGCTAAATGTCTACTGAAGCCCTTCCCAACTTTCACATCAAATATTGTGATTCTATGATTCTGTGATTATTTTGGCCTTGGGTTCCTCATTGGCAAAATGGTGGAGGAAGAGCTGGTTCTGATGGTCCTACTATGTCTTTCAGCACTAAATCCTGTAATGCTATAATGATTTATAAAATTAGCACCACGTTAGAGCTAGACATTATTTTGTTCTGCCTTTTTAAACAGGGATAAATTTATATAAATGATCTTTTCCAAGGGATTAAGTGAAGTATCGTATATAGATTGGATTCAGGGAACAACATCAATCAGTCATCCTTGTTACCACCTGAAAAATATATGGTGGGTATGAGCCAAAGTATCACAGTCTAGAGAACAGGAAAAGCATTTAATTGTGGTAAAATACTTTAATTTTTAATAAATGTCAAAAACCAACACCTACACTCCAGTCTAGTGTTGCTCTGGGTTCCTTCGCTGGACCATTGGCAATAGGTAGGCTGAGGGAATGCACTGGAGCCAAATGCTGGAGGCCTGACCGAGAGATTGCCTTCCTGCAGCAAGAAGAGAAAACACAGAGAGAAAAGAAAATCAGAAGACAATGCATAGCTCATAGGTTCTGGTGGGATGGATGGGGAAAGAGGCTTGCTTGTTTGTTTTTGTTTGGGGGTAAGGGGATAGAGGGGGTGAAAACCTAAGAAAGGAGATGAGTTCAGCAGAAGCATAGGTATACCTCACTCCTAGCTAAACTGCCTTGGCAGGGTGAATAAATAGCCTGGGAAAGGGAAAACCTCTCCCACATACCCAGTGAAGACTTTGTGCCCGAATGGAGGGCTGGGAGGTAGTGGTTACCAAATGGAGAGGGGGAGGAGTGAACATAAGGAGTGAATGTGAACATAAGTCATTGGGCAGGAATGGGGAGAGGAATACACAGCTGCTTGCCTGAAACTAGAAGATAGAAGTATTAGGGAAATCACAATGCTGTTGACAGCTCTAAAGATCTTCACAAGCATGGAAACAAAGGGAAGGGAATGGAAGGAAGATCATAGCATCATAGATTTAGAACCGGAAAGGACTTCAGAGGCTGAGTAGCATAGACCCTTTCTTTTACAGATGAAGAAACTGAGTCTCAGGGATGTCAGGTGACTTGCCCAAGGTCAAATAGGTAGGACATGTCAGAGACAGGATTTGAAGTCGGATCCTCTGATTCCAGAGTGAGCTTTGGGGATTGTCCTCCTGCAACTCCACCTGTGAATAAAAACTCCAAATCTCACCTTAGTTCACTTTAATTCTTGGACATGAAGCCTCTGCTCCCAGTTTGTATGGAACTCACACCCTATGAGTCTCTAAACCAAACAGGGGCTTTAGGACAACTTGCTACCTCCAAGAAATGGCTGGTGCCAGAATGCAGACACCTTTTCAAGGCTCTGCACTTCCCATCAGCTAGCTATGTCATCATCTTAATCTAAATTTTATGCCTTGATAAATCATGTCTAACGTCCACAGCAGAAGGTAAAATCCAGCTAAACTAACTTGGTTTCTGGTTTAGTGGGCAGAATCTAAGAGGAGATAGGTGAGAGAAGGGGTTATTTATCAGGAGAGGCATATAAGACCAAGATGAATGGCCCCTATAAAGCGGGAAGAAAATCAATACAAGGCTGTAGTCTAGAAAGTAAACATGATGCTTGCTAAGGAAAAGGAAACCAAGAAGAAAGGGAAGGTGTAGACAGGGAACACAAAAGAGAAAAAGAAGAAAGAAAGAAAAAAAATTGAAAGCATAGCCCACAGGACCAAGTGTCTTTTAGGAGCAAACTTCACGATAAATAGGAAGTTGAAATCCAGGACAATCTTGAATACTATACCGGAAAGGGGTCTCTAGGGTTAGTCCTGACAAATGCATCACTAGATTAGCTAAGTCACCTTGGAAGACATAGAAAGCTTGGCTCCAGTAGGATGGTATGTCAACAGGACAAGTAAGAGGTGGGGGGGGGAGGAGATGGAGAGCTAAACAAGCATGCAAAGTAGTGAATGGGGGGAGAATGACATACCAGTCCAGAAGGGCCTGACTCCGAATAGAATAGAGTGGGGGGGGGTACTGAAAATAAATTTCACCTATTTTGAAGTCTTGCCTCAGTGCAACACACTTGGTCATCCTAGAAAGGAAGATGAGAACTTCGATTTTTCACAATCCTAAAAATCATGGAGACATTACTTATGGCAGGGAACACGGATGGGGGGAATGTGGGGTTAATTCCTCAGATGTCCCAGGAAGCAGAACACTAAGGAGACCAAGGGAATTCTGTTTTCCAGTGAGTACAAATGTGATAGGAGAGAGAAAGGCCTAGTGGCAAGAGGAATATGGGACATCGTCAGGTGTGAGGCTGTGAGGAGGAGGTAACAGATGGCAGTAGTGTAGGAGGGTGGTAGCCGAGAAAAGGGGCTGGCAGTTGCCAAGGGAAAGGGAATGAGAGAGGAAGGCTACATACAGGCTTTTAAGGGAATTCTAAAAGGGAAATAGCATAAAAGAAAAGTCTCATTGACGTCTTTTGAGGCCCTCTGTGCCCTTAGCATGTACAGACTCAGCCAAGCAAATGGAATTTAATGGAGCGGTCTTCTCCCAAACAGAGGCAGTTTAGATGAAAGCCAGAGAAGAAGCAGCATGGATGAATTAAGCCATCTATCTGACAAGAAGTATTTCTTTAAAGCCTACTATGCACCCAGAACTGTGCAATCTGTCTACTGACAAATGCATTATTAGATTAGCTGTCACCTCAGAAAGCACAGGAAGCCTGGGCCCAACAGGATGCAATATCAACAGAAAAGCAGTAAAGAGGGAGGAAGAAAGGAGATCGGGGCCTTACTTTCACAGGCCCTCAATAAGCATGAAAAAGAGAAAATGGAGGAGGAGAAGACACTGATCCACAGGGGCTGAACTCAATAGACAGCCTTGTGGTCCGTGACAACCAATGTTGCCTGCTTTGCAGTTTTGTCTCTGTGTAACACATCTGCTCACTGTCAAATGAAGATGAGAACTCTGATCTCGGACAACCCTAAAACCCATGATATGTGGGGCTTTCAGATGGTTGGTTCCTCAGAAATCACAATAGGCACCAAGGACAGCAGAGGAGTCAAGAGCTAGAAATGCTGGGCCTTAAAACTCAAACCTTCCAACACTGAGACTACTGTTCTGTATCATATTGTGACTGATTTATGCACTTTAAAACAATTGTCCACCAAAGGACTGTCTCTTAAAACACACACACACACACACACACACACACACACACACACACACACACACACACACACCCTTCATCGTAGGAAGTTGCACACCAATTGTAGTGAGGATAGCATGTTATAGTGAAACCAGTGATAGCCATCAAGTCAGCACACTCACTTCAAATGACAGCCCTGATATGAGGCAGCTGGGTGGCGCAAGGATAGAGTGCTGGACCTGGCATAAAGAACACCTAAGTTCAAATCTGGCCTCAGACACTTCCTAGCTTTGGCACCCTGGGCAAGTGACTAAATCGCTGTCTTCCTCAGTTTCCTCAACTGTAAAATGGAGATAACAGTACCTGCCTCATGGAGTTGTTGTGAAAATTAAATGATATAATACTTGTAAAGCACGGAGCATACTGCGTGGTATATAGCAGACACTATATAAATGCTTGTTCCCATTAATTCCTCTCCCTCTTACCTGTGTGACTTTGGGAAAGTCATTTAACCTCTGGACCTCAGTTTCCTTATATATAGAACAAAAGGGAAAGGGGGCAGACCAGCTGACTAAGAGGACATTGTGGCATAGCATAAAAAGTGCTGGATTTTAAGCAAGAAGATCTGCGTTCAAATCCTTTCCTTGCCTTATACACACTGTGACTTAGGGTAAGTCATTTCAATTCTTCCTCATCTATTAAATGAGAGATGGATTAGATGACCTCCAAGGCTACTTCAACCTATAAATCAATGACCCCATGACTTCCCAATAATGGGGAGCCTATGAACCATCTGGTCTTTGAATCATAGCCTATATTGTCATTGGTAAAGCATTTTGAAACATCTTTTTTTAGAATTGCCTTCAGGGCCTATACTATATTTTCTACAATCTTCTTAGGGCTAGCCCATTTTTATCCTTTGAGAATGGATTTAATTTTCAAAATAGCCAGAGGTCATTTGGAGCCACATATGGTGAATAACGCCAGTTATCAAGCTGGGTAAACACCGTTAAAAGGTTGGCTGTGAAAGGCAGTGCTGGAAGCAATAGATGGGCTTTATAACCAAGATGTGACTGGATAGTTTGCTAGCAGACTGCAAGCTTCTATTGGGTCTCTTCTATTCACTCCTATTGGGTCAGAACTGTTTCAGTGAGTCTGTTTTCTTAATGACCCCAAACAATTTTGAAATAGGTGTGAGCTCTAACAAAGATGATATCACAATAATATCTATTACTTCTTCACCCTGGCCACAAATATTTTTTACCACAACACTCAGAGGAAACAGAGGCAAAGACAATAATCATTTCAGTCCCCTCTGGCAGAGGAGGGCTTCTGATGACTGAGCAATAAGAAAAGAAGGATGAAATTTCCTGGTCCCCCTCTCTCTTTTCTTTTGCCAATGTCTCACCAAGTTGTCCCATTTATCTTTTCTGTTACACTGTGGAGCCTGCTGACTTGTATAAACTCTATATAATTACATTGTGCCATGCCATCCATGGCAAGGGGCCATATCTCTATGGGATCAGAATCTGGAGATATCAGGCTTAGTTGTACAGACTTTACTTCAACCTAAATTAGGGTGGTTAAAGAGACAAAATGAAATATGACATAACAGCTACATCTGTAGCTTTAGAAAGATTGGCCAAACTCTGATCCTAAGGTAAAATGGGGAGGGAGAAAGAGAGAGAGGGAGAAAACAAAGTGGGGGAAGTGATTTCTTTCTTTCTTTTTCTTCTTTTTTTTTTTTTGCTAGGAATAAAAGGAAGTAGTATAGCATGGTATGGCAAAAAGTATGCCAAACTTCAAGTCAGGGGACCTAGGTTCAAATCCCAACTCTCCTCTTTACTATAACCTGTGTGAACTTTCACAAGTTACTCAATATGCCCATACCCCAGTCTCCTTATCTGAAAAAGTAAAGGATTGAACTAAATGACCTCTAAGGCTAAGAGTCAAGAGAACAGAATATCTACAAGTGTTAATAAGCACCACAGGTCAAACGAGGTTAGTTCTCATACCCTGTGGGGCTCCTACAACTGAAACTTGGTTACTTTTTTTTTTCCATCAAGGCTAGGATAGGATATGAACACTAGTCTACCAAGTTCATTTTCTTCAGATTGTTGTATACCTAATCTGGTCCATTGATTGACATCTCTATTTTTTAACTTGGACCAAATAATTTTGATAATTACTGCTTTTGGGTATACTTTAAGTTATGGTATTTCAAGGCTCCCTTCCTTTTTTAAATACATATAATTTCCCTTAACATTCATGACCTTTTTTTTCCTTCAAAGGAATTCCATTATTGTTTGTTCTGATAAAGCAATACTTTTGTAGCTTAATTGGTATGACATTGAATGAGTAAATTAATTTATGCAGCATTGTCATTTTATGATATTGGCTCTGCTTAGCCTTAAGTAATTAATTCTTTGGCAATTGCTTAGGTCTGTGTTTATTTCTTTAAAGGGTTTTGTAGTTATTTTATTTTATTAATCAAAAGTATTTTATTATTTTCCAGTTATATGTAAAGATAGTTTTCAATATTTGTTTTCATAAGATTTTTAGTTCCAAATTTATCTACCTCCCTCCCTTCCCTCCCAAGACAGAAAGCAATCTGATATAGGTTATATATGTACAATCACATTAAACATATTTCTGCATTAGTTATGTTGTGAAAGAAGAATCAGAACAAAAGGGAAAAACCTCAAAAAACAAAAAACAAAAACAAAAGTAGAAACAGTATGGTTCAATCTGCATTCAGAATCCACAGTTCTTTTTTCTGGATGCAGATAACATTTTCCATCAAGAGTTCTTTGGAATTGTCTTGGATCATTATATTCCCAAGAAGAGCCAAGTCTATCACAGTTGATCATCACATAATGTTGCTATTATTGTGTACAATGTTCTCCTGGTTCTGCTCACTTCACTCAGCATCAGTCCACTTAAGTCTTTCCAGGTTTTCCTGAATTCTGCCTGCTCATCATTTCTTAAGCATAATACTATTCCATTACATTCACATATCACAACTTGTTCAGCCATTCTATAATCAATGGGCATTCCTTGGATTTCCAATTATTTGCCACCACAAAGAGAGCTGCTATAAATATTTTTGTACATGTGAGTCCTTTTCTTTTTTATGATCTCTTTAGGATACAGACCTCGTAGTGGTATTATCAGTAGTTATTTTAAATGGAACTTCTCTTTCTATCTCTTCTCACTGAGTTTTGTTAGTAATATGTATAAATGCTGGGTATTTATTATTTTTCTAGCATGCTACTTTTCTGTAGTTATTATTTCATTAATTTTAGTTGACTCTCAATGGTCTAAATAAACTGTCATATTATCTGCATTCCTTTTCACATATACTTATTTCCTCAACTTCATTTTCTTATTTTATTGTAGCATTATTAGCACTAAATCAAATAATAATGGCAAAGAAATGGAAACCAAGGAGTGTCTATCAATTAGGGAATGACTAAATTATGATATATGATTATAATGGAATGATAATGAGTCATAAGAAATGATGAAAGGCACAGTTTCAGAGAAACCAGAGAAGACATATGAACTGATCCAGTGTAGAGTGAGGAGGAAAAAAATGCAATAATGGAAACGTAAAAAACAAAGAACTTCAAAAGACTTAAAATCTCTTATCGCTGCAATGATAAGACACAGTTCCAGAGGAACAATAATAAAGGGGGCTACCCACTTCCTTAAAGAAAAGTAGTGAACTCAAGATAAAGAATGAAGCATATCTTTTTGGACATGGCCAATTTAGAATTTGTTTTGCTTGACTATGCATATTTTTATGGGTGTCTCCTCCCTCACCCGCCAATTAAAGGAGGGATGGCAAGGAAAGAAAGTAAATCCTTTTTTAATTGAAAAAAAAATAAGAATACTACCATAGAGAAATTCCTTAGGCTACCATTGAGGCTCTCTACATTATGGTCCCTATCCACCTTTCATATGTTACCTCTTACTACTGTCACATATTCTATGTCCCCCAAACATATCTTGCTGTTTATTTCCCCTATGTCTTGGCTCACACACTGCCCTGACTGCTTGCAATCTACCTATCCAAAGTCACAAGAATCAGGATATTGAAGCTGGTTCAATGACCTCATTTTATAGAAGAGGAAGGAGTCTGAGTGACTTGCCTTAGTTCAGTAAGTTTGGGGTAAAAATAGAATTAGAACCTAGGTGGCCTACCCCTTAGTTCAATGCTGTTCCCCTTAAATCATGGCTAAATTGAATGCTGCCCCCTCTTTGAAACATTCCCTTATTGTCTCATTTAGAAGTGATCACTTCCTCATAAAATCTCATAGCACTCTGTATTACTGAATGCCCTTATATTTAATTTGGAATATATTTATATGTGCTGCTCAATAGAGAAACCAAACAGATGAAACCAGGGATCTTCTGAATTAGTGAATAAAGCATTAGAGGAAATGAACAAGCAATTCTAAAGAAAGTGCTACTATTTATTTAAACAATAGGATGCCTCACAAAAATCATTATGCTGCAGAAGGAAGAGCTAAGAAATTAGAGGAGACTTCTGTGTAGTTAACTGCTAATTACAGCCTCCCATAAACACAGCTATGTTCTTTCCAATAACTATTGGAGAAATCAGTGCAGTAAATGCCAGCAACACTTGTGTGGCACTTACTAGCTAGGTAATTTTGAGTAACTGTTTAACTACCCTGGGTCTTAGTTCCTTCATTTGTAAAATGAGGGGATTGGTCTAATTGACCTCTAAGGTCTTATTCTTTTAGGATCTAAATTGTTTTTGTTATAATATTGTATGCACATGTCTACATTTTTTTAATCCAAAAATGTTTATGAATCTGAGCTGGAAATAAAAGAAAAGCAAGGTGTTTTTCCGTTTGGGTTTACCCTTGTTTATAAGGGACAACACCCAAGTGTCCAAGAGAACTGAAAGTCTCTGTGCTACAATTTGCTTAAAAAGTAAACAAACTGAAACAACAACATTCTCTTTATGCCCCCTTTTCCCCTCAGACTTTGATTTCCTCTAATATAAGCCCCCCAAAATATAAGTAACACTAATCATTACTCTCAAAAAATTCAGTTACCTCCTCTTCTGCCATACTTCTGTCTTCTGGGGTCAAGCAAAAGGAATCTAAACCCTCTTTCAACATAACTATCATATTCTCTCTAAATCTTCTTTTGCCCAGGCTAAAAATCCTAATGTCCTCCCTATGCATCCTCATACGCCCTGATATTTAGGCCCTGTGCAGTCCTGCTGTCTTCCTCTTGCTCCTCTCTTTTGTCAATGTCTTGATCTATTTATGCTTGCTGCCAACCTCACCAATGAAATAATCTTGACTTGCACTTCCAGGTAATTTATCTATTCATTTTTTGGATAGTCTTTTATTTTATTTTGGTGCATCGAGGGTTAAGTGACTTGCCCAGGGTCACACAGCTAGTAAGTGTCAAGTATCTGAAGCCAAATTTGAATTCAGGTGTTCCTGAATCCAGGACCAGTGCTTTATCCACTGTGCCACCTAGTTGCTCTATTTATCCATTTTTAAAAGCCATTCTATTATTATCATTTCCTTCAGTCAGGTCAAGCAGCTAGGTGGCTCAGTGGATAGAGTGCCTAACCTGAAGTCAGGAAGACTCATCTTACTCAGTTCAAATCTGACCTTAGCTACCTACTGTTTGACCCTGTACAAGTCACTTAACCTTTTTTTCTCACTTTCCTCATCTGTAAAATGAGCTGGAAAAGAAATGGCAGACCACTCCAGTATCTTTGTTGAGAAAACCCCAAAGAGGCCATGAGGAGTTGGACATGACTGAAACAACTGAACAACAAACTCTTAACCTAGAGTGGGAAGGGGACAATGAAATTGGATGGGGGAAAAATGACATCTTTATTTCACTAATCTCTAACTGAAAATTAGCCTTTCCTTCAATTCTTTGAAAATGTTATTGTAAGGAGTCCATAGTCTTAACCAGATTGCCAAAGGAGTCCATGATATAAGAAAGCTTAAAAGTCACTGAGTTGTACTACACGCTTCTCAAGGGCAAGGATCCTTTCTACATTCTCAAATCTGTGGTGTTTGTTTTTTTTTCTTTTAAACTAGGAGCAGGATGACTGTCTATATGTGACTATGTGATGATGTTATAATGATCGAACAAAGGGAGCATAGTATGTTGTAATGGAAAGAGTACTGGATTTGGAAGGAAAGTTCTAGTTCTGGGTGACCTTGGGCACTTAACCTCTTTGGGCCTCAGTTTTCTCCTCTTTAAAATGGGAATAATATATTTCTCTTACAGGGTGTTTAGAAAACTTTGTAAACTTTAAAAGATGATAACAATGAGAGTCATTAGTTATAGTATCATTTTCTAGAAGTCAGCTAGAATCTCTATTTCCCCAAGTGTCTACCATACTGCCTCCTCAGAAGCTATAATTTTCTTGCTTATTTACCTTCTTACTTACACTCTTGAACAACTGAGACACTGAAAATGAGGGATGTAGATTTCATCCCAGAAGCAAGAATATCTTTCCAGAAAGAGAAAAATGTTTCATCTGTGCCTTGGCCACTGAAGTAGTCAATGCATAGCACAATGCCTTGCACATCATAAGCGCTTAACAAAGGCTTGTTAACTTACTGAATAAACAGACAAATGAAGTACAGGCAGAGAAGCTTCTAGGGACAGGGCAAGGTTGTAGAACTGGAAGAGTGGTTCTTTAGCATTAGAGTTCTATAGACTGCATTTAGAAATAAAACAATGCTTTATTATAACACAGAGATTTAGTGGATGATCTGGCAATATAGACATCAAGGATGAGAGAACCAATATAAAGCAATATATAATACAAGACCTAACTAAGGTGCTATGATTCAATCTCCCGCGTAACAGACTAGCTTCTGGTCACAAGATAAAACAGGAAGTGGTAGATCTCACATGTTTATTTTCCTAAATCGGATTTTCATTTCCCTGACTCAGCAAGAAATTTTTCCCAGTCCTACTGCTCTTAGCACCTTCCTTCTGAGAGTATCTCCAACTTACTCTGTGTGTATGTATTTTGTTTGGACATAAATGTTTGCATGTTGTCTCTCCCATTAGACTGTGGGCTCCTTGAAAGACAGGACTATCTTTTGTTTTTCTTGGTGTTTTTGCCTTTTTTTTTTGTATTGCCAGGGCTTAGCACAATGCCTGACAGATAGTAGGTGCTTAATAAATGTTTATTGACTTGACTTGAATTATCCTTCCCTAAGCACCTTGCTGGGCACACACAGGCATTCAATAAAAGCTTAGGGAATTCGTGAATTAACTTCATCCAAGCAATAAAGGCTTAATGATTACACCAAAGGAAGCAAAATTAAATAAGAGGATTTAAATTCTATCCCAGAACTTAGTTTCCATGACCTTCTCTCCTTCCATCAGATGCCCAGAAATCAATCCTCCAACAGAGCTGTTCAAAGAACAAAACTCCTACTAAATCCCCACAGTCGAAAAAGGCAAACACAGAGAAAGATCTGTTTTTAACCAGCTGGAAGGGGGGCATTAAAATGACTACACTGTAGCCAACCCTCTTGCAAATAAAAGCCTATTGCTACAGCGCCTTAAAAGGGTGTTCTGTATCGTTTATGGCTTATTGGTTTACATGAAACGAATGTTCATTGTACACTGTATTTATAAATAGCAACAAATTGGTGGGGGAGTAAAGGAAACGTTTTTCCTAGTTCCAAAAGCTGCTTCTATATTTATCCCTTCTGCTGTAACTGTATTTGAATCTATTATAAGATATTCTTAACAAGCTTTGAGATTAGTGATCCTTAGGGTGGAATATTTTTTCCTTTTCTTTTCTTTCCTTCTTTCTTTTCTTTTTTTAATGTACACTTGCTTTCTGGCTCCAGAAACCAACTCAGTGTGGAAATTTCATATTTTTATGAGCATATAGCAAAATGACAAGTACCTATAAAACATCATTTATTACCATAACATCAACTTAGCTTAAAAATTCACAAAGCCCCTCACCTTTCTGTCCCTCATTCACATCCCATTTCCTCTCTATGTCACTGTTTTCCGCTATGTTTTAGTGCTAGGGGCATTAAAAACTGGGAAAACAGAGATATAAAAATGACCTGGGACTGTTTAGAGACAGTGTGCATGAGTTCAAAAGGATCCATTTTCTTTTTTTTTTTCCAAAAGGATCCATTTTCAAAAGAAGTTTGAGGCTTGATACTCAAGACTGTGATAAGGGGCTCTATAATTTAAGGTCATTTCTGTCCTCTGTTTCAGAGTCCTTTGTCTCTCTTGTACCCCATAGTCCTTTCCAACTCTAAAATCCTCTGATTCTATTTCTTCTCTTCACCTTCTTTCCTTCTTCTTCAGAATCAGTTTCAACACAACTAAACAGAAAGAAGAGGGATTGAGACTACCAAGCACTTGTTCATTTTTCTCTGAATACACCCTCTCCCCCAATTACTAATTTAACTCACCTGTGCCCAAAATTCCTCATCTCAGACTAGGCCCACACTAACACTTTCAGCTGCCTCTCCAAATCAAAAAAACATATTTCTGGCCAAAAAATATCCATGCGGTTTATTGAATGGATAGGAAGACAGCCTCTATGCTAGGAAGACCTGAGTTCCAGTCCTGCCTCTGACACATGGACAATGTGACCATAAGCAAGTAATTTAATTTCTCAATGCTCTACATATATTACTGCATCATTAACTCTCTGAGACTCTAAGTTGAAGACAAGGTGTTGACCTGTTTTAGTAAAGGAAGCTTCCTCACCCAGGAGTTCCCAATATCAATGAAATCACCAAACCTAGTCTCTGTCTCTGTCTCTATCCCTATTTCTGAAAAATGTTAAGGAGGAGGTATGGGAGTGAATGAGAGAATGGGGAGGTCAGTGCTGAGACCAATAGACAGTCAACATATTAACTAAAAAGCACAGTTATGATGGCCAAAAAAAAAAAAAAAAAGGTTACTAGACTTAACCTTTCATGTTATTTCATTATAAATCCAATAAACCCCAAGAAGTAGAAGGTGGTAAGATTAGGAGTTAACCAATTCCACACACTAGAAAAGGGACAAAGACTACAAAACCCTTTTCTACTCATCTTTTCTTCCCTTTCATTGTGCCAAATGAATTCTATTTCCATTATAAACCAATTTCCCAGCATCCTTCACTTTTCTGTAAGTACTCCCACTGACAAGATTGAGTAGAAGAGTCTAGCTTTTGGCTAATGACAATATCCCCTTTGCAACACTTTCCAAAGGAAATTGCTCCTTCTCCCACTCCCCCTGATTCAGAGGGAGAGGAGAATGGGTTGGGTTGGTATATATTTTGAATTCTACTATTACTTTACCACCAAGTCATAAAAACCTTCATTTACATTGTGCTTAAAGGTTGGCAAAGTATTTCATCTGACCTTGGCTGTACGCCCTTTGCCCAACCACGTAAATATGCATATGTTTCTATGTACTATTGTGGCATACAACAGGTATCCAAATAGTGCAGATTCCATCTCAATGGGAATGAGAGCTCCGCCAAAGTCATTCTATTTTCAAAGGAAAGAACTCTCTCTACTTTGTGAAAATTTCTACTTCATCCGCCTCGGCCAAATTATCAACACATCTTGAAAAACATGTCAAATTTTATTGTACAGTAGATACATCTTCTATCTATCTATCTATCTATCTATCTATCTATCTATCTATCTATCTATCTATCTATCTATCTATCTATCTATCCATCTAATCTATCTATCTGGCTATTTAAGTAGACAGTCTGTTTCTGTGAATCCATTTGTATAGGGAATTGCTAGTAAGGCAAATTCTTCCACCATTGTAACAAAGCAGCCTTCAGTAACTTTTATTTTGTGACAATTGCCTGGGACACTGAGATGTTTATTTATTTGATCCCTGTCACAGTGACCATTTCTGATACATAAATAACAAAGACCAAAGTCAACATATTTGTTAAATTTGTTTACAATTAAACAGATAGGGATTTGTAAATTCATTTGTTAAACAACATTTCTCCTTCAACCATAACTCATTGCAAAAACATCATCAAAGGGATATTAGTATGGGATGGATGCTGGAGCATGGAAAGATCTTTGTTATACAGGAATGAGTGGAAATCTTTAAAATGATATTCTGGGTGTAGTTTAAGGAATGCTCTCCAGGGTATCATTTAACATAAGGTAATAGATACTCGGGAATAGGAAATAAAGCATTCACAATTTCAAGCAGAATCCATTGTGAAGACTTAGTTCTGGTTCAGTGAAATTTAGCTATCCAGAGAAATTTGCATTCATTTTATCAGTTATCTTGTAGAACCCAAATTATCTTCCCACTTTTGTCTATCAATCAATCTGTTTCCTTATTCATCTATCTAGCTATCTAAAATTGTGATATAATTATAGAGATCTAGTAATAAAAAATGCCCTCTAACAATGCAGATAGGCAGCTGTTCAGCAACTTTAAAATGTCTTCTAGAATTCCCTGGAGGTATTAGGAGTTTAAGTCACACTGTCAGTACAAATCGGAGTTGAAACTTGAACCCTGACTCAAAAGCTAATTCTCTATCCATTGGACCACCCTGCCTTTCTCCTTTTATGCTATCTTTCCAAGACTGTTATTTTTAAAACAAGGAAAGCCATCCCCATAGACATGCCCCAAATCACCCAATGCTCAATTCATGGTGCTGTACCATTAGAATGCCTTACTGTCCCGTACTCAGCCAGATACTTCAAATTCACATTGCCCCCAACTATAAGATCCATCTGGCTGGTCAAAAGGTTCCTGGTTTGATTGTCCCCTTTCAAGGCTTTGCTAATTGAGAGGACTTAATAAAAGAAAGCATGCCCCTCAGATACCTCACAAGAAGGCAGCCTGCTGCATGGTAAATTTAGGTTCATAAAGAAGAATTTCCAGACAGTAAGAGTTCTTTGACATTGAGGGAAGATGTGAAACCTCCGTCTTTGGGATAAATCTTCATCTATCTTGGGTAAGGGGTTAAGTGGACTATTGGTATAGGATCATACCTAGACAACTCACTAGGTTCAGCCCTCTGGTATTGGCATATTCTTGTTTTCTGTTGCTTATCTGACCTCAGACTCCTGGCTGCCCATACCTTTCCATTTCTTCTTGGTCCTACTTCTCCACTCCAGGCGCCTGGCCTGGCTCCCTTGACTTGGTGCCATCCATGATCCAGTGTAAGGGCTGAGCTGAACACAATTCTAAGTATACTCGCAATATCACCCCTGCAGCTTAGCAGGCATGCAAAACCATTTCCCTTCTCTTAGGAAGGTAGTGTATAATTAAAAGCTGCAGGTATTGTAGGGATCACTGTCATTCTTTCTTACACACAATTAGTACTCTCAGCAGGGCATCTGTGAGGGAGGGTATCAAGACCACCAGGGAATCCTCTTGCTTGTTGCCAAGATCCGATTTTCTTTTCTACAATTTTGAAACAATTTCAAATTGTATTAGAAAAGTTCCATGGCTGAAGGATTATTTCTGCTGCCCAAGGAAAATCTGGGACTTTGGTCTCACTTTATACTAATATAAAATACACTGGAATCTCATTCACTAAAGAAGAGAAATCACAAAAGGCTCATTGGTATTAGATTTTATCTTAGTGGATTTTGTTTTTGAAGTACCGGAAAAAAAAGTCCTGTCCTAAAATGTTTTTACCTCATAAGCTAATGAGCAGAAAGCATCCCAAACAGATCTATTAAAGCTTCAGTGTCTAGAAACAAATAAGAAGATAGCTCACAAAAGTTTTAGTATACCTTGGCTTAATGCACTAAGACTTTTGGGACAATCTGTATAATGCCTTAAGGTTTACAAAGTACTTTTCTCACAACTTGTGAAGTAGGGGGTGTAAAGTATTATCCCCATTTTACAGATAACTCACATTTACATAACTAATGTTTACAAAGCACTTTCCTCCCATGGATTGTAGTCAGGCTTCTACTTACATAATTTATTTTTTGTGTGTGTGTGAATAGAGGGTTCTAATTTTATTTACTTTTTAAAATTTATTCTGTATTGCTGATTTGGTAAAACATTCTAGACTACCTGGATTTTGAAATTCACACTCTGCCATCCAAAAATAAAATTGCTATCAAACTAATTTAATAAATTATGACTTCTATGTCTTTATCCAAGTCATTGATATAAATGTTGAAGAGGGCAGAACCTCTCTGGGCCTTTCTCCAAGTTGACATTTATCCCTTAATCAACAATGTTTAGGTAATGTTTAATCAGCTATGAGTTCACTTAAGCATATTATCACTTAGCTCAAATTTCTCTAATTTGTCTATATAAATATCATAGAAGACTTTATCAAATATTTTGTTGAAATCAAATGCCATGCTATCTGATGGTTTTTCCACTACCAAATAATTTAGTGTTTGATTTTTTTTTAACTCTTTGCGACTAGTAACTGTTTTATTCATTGTGAGTAGCGTAATGACCAACACATAGTCAGTACTTTTAACGAATGCTTAGTGATTGGTTGATTTAGCTAAACCAATCCTGTGTTTTCATTGGCACAGGAAACCTCTGATAAGGGGTCTTCCTCCACCAGTTCAAGTCATGCCTTATATGAAAATTACAGTCTAAGAGCTGTCAGAGGAAACTGAGAGTTTATGTGAGTTACCCAGGGCCACCTAACTAGCATGAGTTAGAAGCAACACTGAAACCCATGTATTTGTTAGTTCAAGTCTACTTCCTTTATCAATTTATTAAATATTTTTAAAAGGAAATGAGAAGGGGTGGAGCCAAGATGGTGGAGAAAAGGCAGTGACTACACTGAGCTGTCCTCAAGACCCCTCCAAATACATTCAAATTATGCCATAAGACAATTCCTGGAGCAGCAGAACTCACAAAAAGATGGGGTGAGATCATTTTTCACCTAAAGATGGTTTAGAAGGTGGCAGAAAAAAATCTGTTGTACCAGGGTGAGAGTGGAGCACAGCTCCATACCACACCACACAGCCTCAGGCAGGTAGCCTCAGAAAAGCCTTGGAATCAGCTCTGGTAAGAGGTACTTCTGGAACTCAGCCCACAGACAGTGAGGGGGTTGAACAGTTGACCAGGGGGAGATTACAGGGGTCTCCTTGCTGGCACTGAGGCAGGACACTGTTGTTGTTTTTCTTTTTTCTTTTTTTTTTTTTTTGCAGGGCAATGAGGGTTAAGTGACTTGCCCAGGGTCACACAGCTAGTTAAGTGTCAAGTGTCTGAGGCTGGATTTGAACTCAGGTCCTCCTGAATTCAAGGCCAGTGCTTTATCCACTGCACCACCTAGCTGCCCCTCCTGTTGTTTTGCCCATGCTTGGGTCTGGGTCACAGTCTTGGGTGGCAGCCCAGGTGGAGAAGGGGCACAGGCACACAAGAGCTTACAGTCACAGTGGAAGAGGATTCTCTTCTGGGTTAGAAGGCAAGCAGGCTTGTGGTTACTTGCATACCAGAGCACAGGACAGGGGAGTGGTGAACTTTTCTCTCCTTAAATCACACTACTTTGGACCCCCTGAAGCTTTGGACAGTATGCTGTGGAAGCAGGGCCTCACTTTAAGAAGGTGTTAAAAGTCAAGAAATAGGTTAGGAAAATGAGCAGACAGAAAAACATTCTGCCCTAGAAAATTCCTTTGATGACAAGGGAGATCAAAATATACCCTCAAAAGAAGATAACAAAGTCAAAGCTCTTATATCCAAAGCTTCCAAGAAAAATATGAATTGGTCTCAGGCCATAGAAGCAGTCAAAAAGGACTTTGAAAATAAAGAAAGATAGGTAGAGGAAAAAATTGAAAGAGAAATGAGTGAGGCAGGAAAGTCACGAAAAAAGGTCAACAGCTTGAAAAGCCAAATTGGCCAAATGGAAAAGGAGGTACAAAAGCTCTCTGACAAAAATAATTGCTTAAAAATTATGATTGAGCAAATGGAAGCTAATGACTTTATGAGAAATCAAGACACAATAAAGCAAAACCAAAAGAATGAAAAAATGGAAGGCAATGTAAAATATCTCCTTGGAAAAACAACTGACCTGGAAAACAAGATAATTTGAAAATTATTGGACTACCTGAAAGCCATGATCAAAAAAAAAAGAGCTTAGACATTACTTTCCAAGAAATTGTCAGAGAAAATTGCCCTGATATTCTAGAAGCAGAAGATAAAATAGAAATTGAAAGAATCCACCAATCACCTCCTGAAAGAGATTCCAAAATGAAAACTTCCAGGAATATTATAGCCAAATTCCAGAGCTCCCAGGTCAAGGATAAAATATTGCAAGCAACCAGAAAGAAAGCATTCAAGTATTGTGGAGCCACAATCAGGATAACACAAGACCTAGCAGGTTCTACATTAAAGGATTGGAGGGCTTGGAATATGATATTCTGGAGGGCAAAGGAACTAGGATTACAACCAAGAATCACTTACCCAGCAAAACTGAGTATAATCTTTCAGGGGAAATGGGAATTCAATGAAAAAGAGGACTTTCAGGCATTTGTGATGAAAAGACTTGAGCTAAATAGAAAATAGAGAAGCATAAACAGGTAAACAGGGAAAAGAAATCATAAGGGATATTAAAAGGTTAAAATGTTTACATTCCTACATGAGAAGACGATACTTGTAACTCATAAGAACTTTCTCATTATTACGGCAACTGAATGGAGTATATTTAGACAGAAGGCATAGGTGTGAGTTGAATATGAAGGAATAATATCTTTAGAAAATAAAATTAAGGGGTGAGAGAAATGCACTGGGAGAAGGGGAAAGGGAAAGATGGAATGGGGTAAAGCATCTCACATAAATGAAGCAAGCAAAAGCTTATGGAATGGAGGGGAATATGGGGAAGGTGTGGGGACGTGAGTGAGCCTTACTCTCATCAGATTTGGCTCAAAGAGGAAATAACATACACACTCAATTGAGTATAGCAATCTATCTTACCCTGCAGGAAAGTAAGAGGGTAAGGGGATAAGGGGGGAGGGGTAAAAGAAGGGAGGGCAGATTGGGGGAGGAGGCAGTCAGAAGCAAAACACTTTTGAGGAGGGATAGGGTGAAAGAAGATAGAAAACAGAGTAAATATCATTGGGAGGGAATAGGATGGAGGCAAACACAATAGCAACAGTAACTGTGAAAAAAAATTTGAAGCAGAGGCAAAAGCAATATAAGATGATGATGATGATGATGATAAAATGTATGGTACTTACTTTGCTAGGCTATTGTGAAGACAATTCTTTGTCAGGTATAAGGTACTATATAAATGTTATCTATTATTGTTGTTGCAATAATCAACATCATGGGTTTATTGTAAGGAAATCCCTCTTTAAAGTACAATATAAATGTAATTTACTATAAAAAATGACGAGCAGGATGCTATCAGAAAAACTTGGAAAGACTTGCATGAGCTGATGCAAAGTGAAATGTAGCGTATACAAAATAACAGCAAAATGATGTTGTAAGATGGTCTGCTGTGAATGACAATTATTTTCAGCAATACGATGACTCAAGACAACTCTGAAGAAATTATGAAAAATGCGATCCATCTAAAGAGAAGAACTGATGGTATCTGAATACAGATTGATGCATATTTTTTGTTAACTCCTTTCTCCAAAGTTTTTTTGTCTGTTTTCTTTCATAACCTAACGTAGAAATGTTTTTCATGACTACATATGTATAACTTATAATAGATTGCTTGAGTTCTTAAGGGTGGGAGGGAGGGAGGAAGAGAATTTGGCACACAAAGTTTTTAAAATTGATGATAAAATTTGGTTTTACATGTAATTTGGGGAAAAATAAAATTGTACATAAATAATAAAATAAAACAAAATAAAAATTAAAAGGAAATGAAGTTGACTTGACATAATTTGTTTCTAGGGAACTATTATTTATGAGTTTAATTGATCACTGCTTTCTTTTATAAGTATCCTCAGACCATCTCTTTAATAATCTATTTCATAGAGGCAGCTAGGCAGTATGATGGATAAAGTGCCTCCTGGAGTAAGGAGGATCTGAGTTTAAATTTGGCCTCAGATGCTTACTAACTGTATGACCCTGGGCAAGTCACTTAACCCTGACTGCCTTCCCCCCAAAAATCTATTTCATACTTGTATTAGAAAAAGCAATAGACTAGGAGTTGGGGTAAGCTGGATTCTAATAGCTCTGCTACCCACTAGCTATGTGTACTTAGACATATTACTTAACCTCTCTGATCATTAGTTTACTATAAAACTAAAGAGTTCTAGCTCTCCTATTCAATGAATCTGTGAATTTTGCTGGGAATTGGCATTATGTTTACTGGTTTTATATATATATATATATATATGTTCAACTGGAAATTCTTTCACTCTATTGGACAACAAAATTTGAGATTTTCAATATAGTCAATGCTGACCAATTACATTCTGCTGCTTTTGTGCTTATCACATTAAAATTTTCAACAGTGCCAAAAGAAGAATTTCACCTGAGCGTTTCCCCCACACTGACACCTATTGGAATCCCAAACCCACTTGAATGTTAAGAGCCTAACACCAGAACTTCACTTAGCTGACTTCTCAACCATTAACATATACTACAAGTTCAGGATGTTCATTAAGGTGTCAATTACAATGTTTGAAAGGCCTGATTTGATGTTGTCATAGCCTGCAGCAGAACAATAAAAATTTAACTCCATTGCAGCCCGGTAAAGTCATTCAGCTTATGATCACTAATCTGTATGATGCTTATTACCCTTGAATCCCAACAGATCCAAAGCTTTTCCCAGAGACTAGGAAGCAGGAGTCTGAAATGGCCACACAAGAATTCTTGGCCAAGAGTAAGAAAGTTTTATTCTAGAGACATGGGAACCCACCTTACAACCCAACTTATGTTGCTGCTGAGGAAATGTCATGACAGTGAAGAAGAAGGGAAAGAGAGATGATAATTTAAAACCATATAAGGAGAAATGGAAGGAGAGAGAGTTCAACCACAACCAGAGCCAGACTCCAGTATTATATATATAAACAAGCTGCCAACTAAGCTATAAAGGGGTGAGGGTAGATGGGCAACAGATATTGTCAGGGCCTGACAATGGCATTCAGAAAATACAGCAACAAAGAAAGAACCTTGAGCACCCAAAACTCTGGGTTCTCAGCCCTACATGTCTTCCAAAGTCTGACAAACTCACACTTTTGTACCTTGGGGAGAAGTCAATGCTTTTAGACAATCTTTGATGTTTCTATGACTTGGTGTCCTTAACCATTCCACCCACATGGATCTAATCCTATTTCCTTCCTTTCATGCACTTGACTGTGATGACAGCCCTTCACTGTTGGCATAGCATTTTGGAGAAACCAAAGCCATAGTCCCTTGCCATTAATCCCAATGCTTGGTCATCTAAGCCTCATAAGAAATATATTGCCTAACTGAGTAAATACAGCACATTGGGAAATGTAGACTTTTCTTCTGATCACTATTTCACAAATACATGCATATATGTGAGCGTCCACGCAATTTTTTCCCAGTCTCTAACAAATATTTTGGGGATTAAAAAATAAGTATGTTCCTTACTTTTCATTGAATAAACTCTTAAAAGTGTTAAGAAACTTAAATGTCATTAGCTGCAGTTCCTCAAAAACCATAAACAGTGCTTCTGGGATCTTATATTCAATTTTGTCAGTATCCTGGATTCTCAATTATCTATGTTAGGAAATTTTATTTTAATTTGCTGTTATCAACAATTCTCCCACTCTTTCCAGATTTATGGCAATTCACCTTGGTAGAGAAAACAGAAACAAGAATTGAATAATTCTGCTGTTCCTCTAACATTTGTTACTAATAAAATGTCCTCCCCAAGGAATTAACCTATTACTGAATTCTTAGCAGGTTTACAATGCTGGGCAAAACATTTCATTTTTCTGAGTCTCAGTTTTCTGATTACAAAAGTGGAGATGGGGGGGGGTGGAGCCAAGATGGCAGAAGAGAGGCTGCGACTCCCATAAGCTTCAGATAAACCAGTCCGCTCACTCCCAAATAATGCTGTAAAAAACAAAAACAAACAAACAAAATCCCCAGAGCAGCCTAATGAACATAAGAACAGAGTGAGACTATTTTTCAGCAAAAGAGGGCAATTGTGATCACCTGCTGATTGAGCTGAACAGCTCAGTCCGCAGTCTGGACCCAGCCAGGAACAGACAGTGCTCCCAGCATACCTCAGAGCCTTCAGTGCCAGTGAATTTTTCTGAGGCTCTAATCAAGGACTAGTGGGGAGGTATGGTGGTAGGATGGGGTGAAGTGAAGGCAGTCTCTGCTAGAGTTGGGGTGAAGCTCCCTGGTTCTGAACCAGTGGGCTGAATTGAGTGGTGGTGGCCCAGTGGGGATGGGGCACAGGCACACCAAGCTTCTGACCATAGAAAATCAGACTTCAATAAGACTTCTATTTCTGGGTCAAAGTGAAAGTGGCCATGGTTACTCACAGGCCAGGAAGGCTGAGAAGAAGCCCAATCACCCCCTGGGCCATGCTGTAGTTCCGAACAGTGTGTCCTGGAAGCAGCGCTACAGTTTAAGGAGGAGTTAAAAGCCAAGAAATAGACAGCCAAGAATAGCAGGGAGAGAAAGCAGCAGACCATCAAAAACTTCTTTGTGGAAAAGGTAGACCAGAACACATCCTCAGAAGAAGAAGATAATAACAAAGTCAAAGCTCCAACATTCAAAGCTTCCAAGAAAAATTGGTCTCAGGCCATGGAAGCACTAAAAAGGGAATTTGAAGAGAAAGTAGGAGACATAGAAGGAAGATTTAGAGAGATGGAGGAAAGAATGGAAAGATAAATGAGAGCAATGCAGGAAAGTCATGAGAAAAAAGTCAACAGTTTGAAAAACCAAATGGGAAAGGATATAGAAAAGCTCTCTGAATAAAATAATTGCCTAAGAATTAGGATTGAACAAATGGATGTTAGTGACTTTATGAGAAACCAAGACACAGTAAAGCAAATCCAATTGAATAAAAAAACAGAGGATGATATAAAATATGTCCTTGGAAAAACAGCTGACCTGGAAAACAGATCCAGGAGAGATAATTTGAAAATCATTAGACTACCTGAAAACCATGACCAAAATAAGAGCTTAGACATCATCCTCCAAGAGACTGTCAGGGAAAATTGCCCTGATATTCTAGAAGCAGAAGGTAAAATACAATTTGAAAGAATCCACCAATCACTCCCTGAAAGAGATCCCAAAAGGAAAACTTCCAGGAATCTTATAGCCAGTCTAGAGCTCCAAGGTCAAGGAGAAATTACTGCAAGCAGCTAAAAAAAAAAAAGAATTCAAATACTGTGGAGCTGTAGTAAGGATAAAACAAGATCTAGCAGCATCTACATTAAAAGACTGGAGGGGGGCGGCTAGGTGGCACAGTGGATGGAGCACCAGCCCTGGATTTGAGAGGACCTGGGTTCAGATACAGCCTCGGACACTTGACACTTACTAGCTGTGTGGCCCTGGGCAAGTCACTCAAACCCCATTGCACCACAAAAAAAAAAAAAAAAAAAAAAAAAAAAAAAAAAAGATGGGAAGGCATGGGATATGA
Source organism: Dromiciops gliroides (assembly GCF_019393635.1). NCBI lineage: Eukaryota > Metazoa > Chordata > Mammalia > Microbiotheria > Microbiotheriidae > Dromiciops > Dromiciops gliroides. Next base: position 107,966,791 of record NC_057865.1, on the reverse strand, counting down.
TATTCCAGAGGGCAAAGGAACTGGGACTACAGCCAAGAATCACATACCTAGCAAAACTGAGTATTTTCAGGGGGAAAAATAGGACTTCAATGCAAAACAAGACTTTCAGGCATTTGTGATGAAAAGACCTGAAGTGAATATAAAATTTGGCTTTCAAATACAAGACTCTAAAGAAGCATAAAAAGGTAAATAGGAAAAAGGAATTATGAGGGATATTAAAAGATTAAACTGTTTACATTCCTACATGGGAAGATAATACTCCTAACTCATCAGATCTTTCTCAGTATTAAGGCAACTGAAAGGAATATACTTAGAGGGCACAGGTGTGAATTGAATATGAAGGGATAATATCTGTAAATAATTTATTTTTTTGTGGGGCAGGCAGGGTGGGGTGGCTTATGTCCAGGGATGGATGTGGGCTCGGGGCCTCCTGGGTCCAGGGCTGCTGCTTTGTCCACCTAGCTGACCCATGATGACATCTTCAAAATAAAGTTAAGGGGTAAGAGGAATGCATTGGAAGAAAGGGAAAGGGAGAGGCAGATTGGGGAAAAGTAGTTCACAAAAGACATAAGAAAAAGCTTATGGAGTAGAGGGGAAGATAGGGAATAAGCAGGGGAGTGAGTGAGCCTAACTCTCATCAGAATTGGCTCAAAGAGGGAATAATTTACACACTCTAGAGGGGATAGTATTATATCTTGCCCTGTGGGAAAGTAGGAGGGGAAAGGGATAAGGTGGGGGAGAGTCAATGGAAGGAAGAGCAGATTGGGGGAGGGGGAAGTAAGAAGCAAAACACTTTCGAGCAGGGATAGGGTGAAGGAAGATAGATAATAGAATAAATATCAAGGGGAGGGATTAAGATGGAGGCTAATACAGTTAACAATAGTAACTGTGAAAGAAATGATGAGCAGAATGCTATCAGAAGGATATATGAAAAATGCAAACCATCAACAGAAATCGAACTGATGGTATCTGAATACAGATTGAAGTATAATTTTATTTGTTAGCTCATCTTTCTAAAGTTATTTTGTCTATTTTCTTTCACAACCTGACTAATGAGAAGATATTTTGCATAACTACACATGTATGACTTATACCGAATTGCTGGATTTTATAGGGTGGGGTGAGGAGGGAGAGAAGAAGAAAATTTAGAACACCAAGTTTTAAAAAAACAATGTGATAAGTAATGATGAGCAGGGGGAGGAGTTTGGAAAGACCTGGAAGGACTTACATGAACTGATACTAACTGAGAGGAGCAGAACTAGGAGAACATTGTATACAGTAACAGCAGGATTGTGTGATGAACAATGGTGACAGACTTGGCTCTTTTTAGCAATGCAATGGTCCAAAACAATTTCAAAGAATTTCATAATGGAAAATGTTCTCAACATCCAGAAAAAAAGAACTGAGGTTTAGGAATGCAGATTGAACCATACTATTTCTACTTTGGGGCTGTTTTTTTATTCTTTTTGTGAGGTATTTCCCCTGTGCTCTGACTATTCTGTCACAATATGACTAATGCAGAAATATGTTTAATGTGATTGTACATATATAATCTATATTAGATTGCTTTCTGTCCTGGGGAGGAGGGAGGGAAGGAAGGGTAGGAGAAAAATTTGGAACTGAAAATCCCATGAAAACAAATTTTGAAAACTATCCTTATATGTAACTGGAAAACAATAAAATACTGAACAAAAACAAGAAAAGTAGAGATGTTAAAATTTATACTACTATCTCAGATGTTATAAAGAAAGTATAACCCAAAAGTGTCTTAAACCTTAAAATGTTATAGAAACCAGAGCTATTGTTGTTTTTTGTATGTGTACCTTTTTAAAGTGTTCAGAACTGCCCCATAGAATTTAGGATTAAAAGGGACCTTAGAGGTCATCTAGCCCAATCCACTCATTTGACAAATGAAGAAACAGAGGCTCAGATGAATAAAATGACGTACTCAAAGAAATAAGAAAGAGAGCCAGCTCTGCTGGGTTCTGATTAGTGCAAATAATGAATTCTGAGGAGTGGTCGCATAATTCAAATTCACAAAGCATATTTCCAGTGGGCTGTAACCAATGACCCTATTTCACATATTTGTTATGATTTTGAATAGTACAAATCCATGTGACTACTTCACTGGATTCATTATTTGCACTAATCTGGACCTAGTTAAAACCCAAGTGTTCTGTCTCCAAATTTGTATCCCTTATCAACCTGTCATTCTCCTTGTTTTAATATTTTCATCCTAGGATGAGAGTTGGAAAGGACCTGAGATGTCACATAGTCTAAGGCCTTCACTTTGCATATGAAACTACTGAGGGGGCGGAGCCAAGATGGCAGAGAGGAAGCAGCAAGCTGCCTGAACTCTCCTTCTGTTCCCTCAAAACAAACATTAAATCAAACCTCTGGACAAATTCTGAAACTACAGAACCTGCAAAGAGACAGGGAGACACAGTCCTCCAACCAGAGATAATTTAGAAGACTTCAGGAAAAGGTCGGTCTGACTCGGGCAAAAGGGAGGCCTAAGGCAGGGCAGCAACCCAGCGCCAAGAGGGTCAGGGCAAGTCAGCAGGAGCTGCGGGCCACAGAGAATCTATTACCCAGCAAAAATTTGCATTTTCTTTCAGGGGAAAAGATGGACATTTAATGACATTGTGGCCCGCAGCTCCTGTATCATCAACATTGAGTGTTGACCTACTGTGATGGACTATATTCTTCTCACCAATGCAATGGTACAGAAGAGTTTCAGGGAACTCATGATAGAAGAGGATCTCCAAATCCAAGAAGAAAAAAAAAAAGAACTGTGGAGTATAGATGCTGATTGAACCATACTATTTCTTTTGTTTTGGGTACTGTTGTTTTTTCTATTTTGAGGTTTTGCATTACTGCTCTGATTTTTTTCTCTTATAACAGGATTAATGCAGAAATAGGATTAATGTTATTATGTGTATATATATATGTGTGTATATATATATATATGTATATGTATATAGATATATAGATATAACCTATATCAGATTACCTGTTGTCTAAGGGAGGGTAAAGGGAGGGGAGGGAGGGAGAAAAATCTGAAATTGTAAAGCTTGTATAAACAAAGGTTGAGAACTATCTTTACATGTAACGGAAAAAATAAAATACCTTATATGTGAAACTACTGAGTCTCAGTTCACTCTGGCCTTTAACCTTTCTAACACAATGACCACTACTTGAGAGGTAAACATGATATGGAAACAACAAAGACATTTAACATAAGAAGATGTGGTTTTCAGTCCCAAATGTCTATGTTCTTTAATACTTGTAATACCATATCATTACTGAATAGTTAGATCTCCAGAGCCCTGGATCTGGTGTCAGGGGAGGTGGGTTCAAATCCTCACTTTGCAATTCATTTCCTCAGTAAATTATTTTATGTGTACAACTCAGTTTCCTGTGTTCAAAGCAAAGCTTACATAGTTAATTAAAAACTATAAATAGATATAAGATACCAACAGAGAGAACATCTTAAACGTAAAGTAGCTTTCTGTTCCACTTCCCTCAAAATGGAAATAAAAATAGAAAGTGAAGAACAATATCTATTAATGATCTGGTAAAGTTATAAAACGGAGAACAAACATAGTAAAAAATTAAAAAAAAAAGTTTCCATGGTTCCGAATAGTATTCATTACGTATCTCCTGCCCTATATCTCCTCCAGAGGAGTTTCTAAAGATAAGAACTTGATAGATTTGGGTTTGAATATCTATAGAATCACCAGCTCAAAATAGAATAGAGGAAAAGGGGGACAAAATAAGGCTTTGGATAGAGCACCGCCCTTGGAGTAAGGAAGATCTGGGCTCAAGTCTTGAGTCTGACACATAAGGGCTGTGTAACCATGATCAAGTCACTTAATGTCTCAGGGTCTCCAAGAAACTTTTTAAGGCTGTAAATTATAGACAAGTTGCTGGTTCACATCATAAAAAGGGGTTTCCACACCACTATACCTGGGATTCCTTCTAATAATGGACTCACAGGTCTAGTGCCTCCATTTCGTTGTTGTTCTTTGAGTCTTTTCTCAGTTGTAGCTAACTCTTTGTGATCCCATTTGGGTTTTCTTGGCAAAGATACTGGAGTGGTTTGCCATTTCCTTCTCCAGCTCATTTTACAGATGAGGAAACTAAGGCAAACAGGGTTAAGTGACTTGCCCAGGGTCATACAACTAGTATGTGTCTGAGGCCATGTTTGAACTCAGGAAGATGAGTCTTTCTGTCACCAGGCCAGGCACTATATCCATTGCACCATCTAACTGCCCCATACCCCACCTCCCCTTCAAAAAAGGTTTAGACAATGTGGCAAGCTAGGTAATGTGGTGGATTGTCGTGAGCCTTAGTCTTTCTCATATTATATATACTTTCCCATTTTTTGACAGTTATTTTTCAGTTGTGCAAATCCCTTCCTTAAATTCTGATGCTTTTCCATCTCTATTAAGGAAATAAAAGATTATGGAAATAGAACCAAAAGGGACCCCAGAAGGCATCTAATCTAATACTTTCATTTTACAGATGAGAAAACTGAGGCCCAGGGAGGTTAAGTAACTTGCTCGAGGTCACACAGGTAGTATCAAAGATGAGATTTGAATATAATTCTCTGAATCCAAAGCCAATGCTCTCTTCCTTCTATCTTGAAGTAACCACTGCCTCTAAGTGAGTGGAGCACTGTAACTCCTGGAGTTGCTACTTTCCTAATAAAATGAATACCATTTCTTATTTGTAGTGTCACAGCTTGGTTTCCCTTTTAAATATTGGGGGTAGTGGGGCTAGCCAACAAAGGGTAGAGAAAAGAAGAAAGGTTAGGCTACTTAGAGTAGTGAATAGAAAGTTGCTTTTGGAGTCAGGACAACCTGGGTTTGATTCCTGCCTTAGACACTTACTAGCTTTGGGATCCTGATCAAATCACCTAATCTTTCTCAGCCTCAATTTCCTCTTCTCTAAAATGGGAATGATAATAGCATCCAGCACCTACCTCACAGGGATTTTTGTCAAAAGCAAAAATGATAATAAATGACAAAAGGATAATTCATGTAAAGCATTCTGAAAACCTTGAAGCTCTAAGGCAAATGTTATTTATTATTAACTATTACTAGGATGTGACCTGAAGGCAGGTGGGGAGGAGAAGGGCAAAATCTCTAAAAATAAAATCTACATTTTAAACATGGAAATAAGAGAGTGATTCTATTTACTCATGCTGTTTCCCATGCTGAGAGTAACCCCACCCCAAATCTCCATTTCTTAAAGTGCCCTCCTCATTACCTTCAAGGTCCAACTTAGATATCACCTCATCACCATATTTTCTCACCAAATTCCCCATAGTCCCTTTCTTCACCTGCCTTGAAAGTGATGTCTCAACCTTCTCATGACACTTGGTGGAGCTCTCTTTTGCCCTTATTGCATTCTACTTTGCATCATACTTATGTGAGCACAACATATCCTCAGCAACCCATTATATTGTAAGTGCCCTGAGGATAAGGATTATGACATTTTTCATCTTGGTATCCTCTTCATGTAGTAGAGTGCCTTGAATACAGTAGGTAACTAATAATTATTTGTTGAATTTAGTTGAAATTCAAATACTGTCCAAAGATCTAGGTACAATGCAGTATGAAATATGGGGTGACTTGATCTTTTATTTTAGTGATTTGATTCATTATTGACTTCTTTATTATTCACACCTTCATGAGCATGGTAAAATATAATCTTTATCTTTCAGAAGCTGAAATTCTAATAAAACAGTCTTGGGGCAGCTAGGTGGCACAGTGGATAGAGCACCGGCCCTGGATTCAGGAGGACCCGAGTTCAAATCCGGCCTCAGACACTTAATATTTACTAGCTGTGTGGCCCTGGGCAAGTCCCTTAACCCCAATTGCCAAAATAAATAAATAATTTTTTAAAAAATTAATAAAACAGTCTCTACCAGGGTACAGAATATCAAGAGGACCCAAAATGTACTTGTTTAATATATAAATAAATTGCTGTATCACATGCTGGGGCTTGTAGGGTTTGTTACTTATGGATTTTCTAATCTCCATTTCTTCACAACCACTTTCAATTATTGACACAAGTTCCCTTTACCAGAAATAGTCTACATAGGATAGCAGCGAAAGGGAGAAGTAAAGATGACAAAGGTCACCTCATATCTATGCCAGGTCAGTTTAGGGATCAAGATGTCAAAAAATAAGTTCTGTTTCCCAAGTATCTGCCCAATCTCAGCCCTTATCATATCTCTTCTGAGTTACTGGGACAGCCTCTGAGAATGTGTCGCTAGCCATGGTCTTTCCTCAGTTCAACACATAATAGGAATCAACTTAAATAACATTTTGACCCATCACCGTCTTGCTTAGAAACTTAGAGATTTCTGTTGTCTCTAACAGCAAATCCAAACTCTTAAGTCTGGGTGTCAAGGTCCACTTGACAAATGTCTCCCTTTATTCTTTCTTCCTTATTATTGCCCAAAATAGACTATGATCAAAGGAAGCTAATTTGTTTCATATCTCCTGCATAAGCCTTGCTGGGGTGAGTGGCATAGTGCAAAGGGTTTTCTAACTCAATTACCACTCCTTGAGAGGTTAATGTGGCATCACTGAAGCAATATAGGACTTTAAAATAGGAAAATGTGGTTTTCAGTCCCAAATGTCTATGCCTTTGTCTACATGACCTCTCTGAGAATATTTCCTTATCCATAAAATGGTTATAGGAATATCTGCCCTGCTTACAATAGAGGCTTATTTGTTCTAAGGCTCATGAAATCATGTATGTGAAACTTCTTTACAAACATAAAGCTAACTATAGAAATGTCAGCAGTAGAGACCCCAAAATATTTTGATCAATGAACCTCTAGATCCCTAAGGTGATTACTTTGAAAGGAAAAACACATTTTTGGATGTATATAGTCTGTTATACCTATAAAACACTGAATAGTTTCATCTCCAGGGCCCTGATCTGGTGTCAGACAACTTCGGTTCAAATCCTGATTTTGCAACTTACTACCTTAGTGAATGATGTTATTGTGCATACTGCCATCGATCTGTATTGAGGCTAGACTAGATAGCCTCTAAGTTTCTTCTCAGTTCTAAATGGATAATCCTATGATACTGTCATTTCTATTCCATTGCAAATACCATGCTCCCACTCAGAATGACCTTCACAAGATGGTGCCCACAAATAGTACCCAACTCTATTCCCAATAAGCCTTTGAAAGCCCTGCTAAATAGGCCATCTCCTCCATAAAGCCAGTTAGGTAATTCTACTAGGCTCTGCTCATTTTCCCTGGTGGTCTTCTCCACCATGACCTTTGCTTCTGAGTGGAAAAAAAGGAGTAAAAGGGGTCTCAGAGGTGTTTTCTGATCATTATTACAGCTCTAGATAAAGGAACTACAATGTCATTCCAATTCAGGTTATGTAAAACCACATACAGTTAGTTCCTTATTTTGTATTTGGAACACAGAGGAAAGAGTATATGTCAGGAAATGTGTGTGTGTGTGTGTGTGTGTGTGTGTGTGTATACTCATATATACACATATATGGAAATTTTATAGTTTTCTCATATATATAAATATAATCTCTCTTAAATATGTATGCATACCTACATATACTCATAGATATACATATATGAGAGATATTATCTATATATGCATATATATATATATGGTATAACTCAGATACACATCCATGAAAATGAACCCTATTTGAGCTTTTTATTGGCACTGAATGGCTCAGATGGTATTAGCAAGCTGTTTCTTGAGCTTGCTCCAGACTCTTATCACCACCAGCCCATTCCCCCTCTATTGGTAAATAATTAATAAATTATTGTTGACTTGACTTCTTACAATTAAAAATATTCTTATAGAAATGTTTGGGGGATGGCTAGGTGGTGCAGTGGATAAAGTACCAGCCCTGGATTCAGGAGTACCTGAGTTCAAATCTGGCTTCAGACACTTGACATTTACTAGCTGTGTGACCCTGGGCAAGTCACTTAACCCCCATTGCCCCGCCAAAAAAAAAAAAAAAAAAGAAAAAAAAAGAAATGTTTGGAAAGGAAATGACCCGTAGGGAAAAAAAACTGTCTTCAACTTCTTGGACTCTCATATGGGGAAAAAGGGAGGGGGGAAGGATTAAATTAGTTTGGGTTGGTTCCAGAGGAGTGAGAGGAATTACACAGTAATTAGGAAAAACCAAAAATGTAGAGAGGATGATATGAGTTTAATGTAAAGGATTTAACTTGTTAAGAATTAGTTCTCCAAGGCCAATGAATGATTGGTTTTACTAGGCCTATATATATTTGTTACAAGAAGGGCTTCTATTTACAGCAGAGGAGGTGCATTAGTTGGTAGTGATAGACATGAAAGAGGGGGAAAGAATCAATAAAGCACAAAAGAAAACAAAAAGTACAGATAGTAGGCCTCCACCAGTCACGGACAACCATGGATCCGTGCCTCGAAGAGCCACAGGCCACAATGTGGCTGTGCAGTCCGATATGGGAGCCACAGCTCCTGAGTGACTTATAACCGGTAACTGCCACATCCCATGTTGTATCTACCCCATGAGGAGTAGCTGGAGTGTCCTCTCCAGGGCGCTGGTCTGGGTGGATCAATTGGAAAACAAGCTGTTGCCCATGCAGCAGGTTTTCCCTCTCTGTGACATTGGTGGATCCAAAGGAGAGGCAGAGCCAATACAGTTTGGCACCAGTGCCACTACAAGAATTGCCAGAGGGATGTGATGTCCAACATCCAACTGCCTAAGGGACTCTGACTCCTGATTTTTCCTTGGGGTTAACTCCTGAAGCCTTTCCCATATATGGGTATAGCCGCAAGGCAACAGAGGTTTAAAATCAGGCTTTCCTTCCCCTAGGTGGGTTGCCTGCCAAGGCTAAGGAGCCGCACCTGCCCAAAGCGACTGGTTTTAAGGCACCAGTGATTCGCCTTCGCCCCTTCTCCTGTGAGTGGAAACAGTTCCGCCACGAGAAGGCCAGGATTTGGGTTTCAGTTGTCAGAGGCTATTTGAGATGCACGCTATTGGAGCATTTTATAGACAGTGGGAATTTATCCCCACTCCCACCCCAGCATGACAAACCTTTAGAACAGATAGTGATACAAATAAAGCAAAATGTTTATTACCTCATTAAATTGTGAGTTTTTAAAAACCTGTACATTATAAGATCCTAGATTTTTACAGTTTTCTTTGTTCCTTTTTTTTCTGTGAGATGTTTGTGTTTGTTTGATGATGAAGTTGGCAGTAAAAGAGAAAAAAATGAAAATATTTCAAGCTCCCCAAAAGTGGAATGGGTTGCTTTAAGAGGCAGAGAATTCTTTCACCATGGGTTCTTTAAGCAAACACTACATGCATTAACATGAAGGGTTTCTTACTCTGGTATGGGTTGGATGAGATCACCTTCCAACCCTGAGATTCTGTGAGGTACCTAATCCAACCTCTGCCTTCAGGTAGATTCATACTTACAGAGCACTGCAAAAAGAAGTGAGTCAATATTGTTTGTAAAGAACAAAAAAAGGCAGAGTTTCTAAAACATCCTTTAGTAATGCAGAACTGTGTTATCATCCCTCGATGTAAGGAATGTACCCATGGGTCTAACCCAAATTCCCCCACCCCGGAAGTTTTCATCCTATTTCTCTTGTTTTCATATTAATATTTTATATTATTAACTAAGAATAGTTGGTATCCATGCTGTCACTAGAATTATTTAATATACTTAGTCATAAAAGGAAGAGGCTTTGAAGATCCCTTGTTTTACAGATGAGAAAACTGATAAATGACTTGTGACCATTCTCCTGGTATGTTGTGCAGATGCAGATTGGGCTAAAGATGTACAAGGCCACAGAGGAAGTTGATGACGGAGCTGAAACCTGAATGTGAGTCTTCTGACTCTTGTTCCAACATACTTTTCCACTATACCACATGTTCTTTCTCTAATCTTTCAAATTTCCCTAGTTTAGATAACATTCCAATTTTTGCTCATGACCAATCCCCATGGGTGACTACTGTCCATTTCAGAGTTCTAGCCACGTGATGTGTGTTTGGCCAACACCCTTTGTTTAGCCATAGCCAGGTTAAAAAAAAAAAAAGAAAGAAAGGCAAACTCAACTGTTCACAGGTCCTATAAACAATTCCAGACAAATATGATCTTGCTTTCATCATTGCTCATTCCATACTGGTAGATGCTAGGTTGGGGCTGGGAGTGTAAGGAGTATATGTAGACCACAGGCCTTATCTTTGTGTACACTGTACAAGTATCTTCACAACAATCCTTGTGGTGCTGAGGGTTCCTATCTTCCGCCCTCACTAGGCATCACTTTCACCTGTCAGGCCATTCTAAAAATGCATGCTTATTGCAACTACATTCTCCTTTTATCTAGTCTCTAACCTTACTGGAAACACATTCCCCAAATATTAATTCATGGTAACTATGGCCTGTTTCTACTCAGCTTTTACAGTAAGGTTGAATACACGATCAAAACAAACTCTCCCTACAACCACTCCTATGCTTACAGCACTCAAGCTGACCTCCAAACATTCAAAAAAGCACATTCATCTGGCTGTTTCCTGACATCCCTAAGTGATTACAATGTCCACAGAACTGCAGTATCCCTCGTTTTCTAGCCACCCACACAATGTCAAGAAATGAAGAGGAAATATTCTCATGATAGAAGCACCACCTATGTTTGTCCTCCCTTCTGAGCCCTGAAGTATCCTGAGATGCTGACTGCCAACCCTTCCACACCCTCATCATTTACTTTTATGTCTTGCCTGGAAGATTATAACCACTGTGTTCTTAAGTTAACTCAAAGTCTCCATTCAATTTAATAAACATTTGCTAAATGTCTGTTATGTGCAAGGCATAACTTATATACAATATGGAAAATCAGAGGAAAAAAACAAAAAGAAAGAAAGAACTTAAAGTTATGGGGACCTGCAATAAAGCAAACAATGTTGCAGGAAGGAAACCCCCAAGAAGTGACTCTAGTTTCTATGTCAATGTCATGTAAGCTCTGACAGGTCCTACTGAGCTGGAAATGCATTAAATGCTAGTCAATGGGTAGTTCAGCTAAATTTGGAGAGGTTGGCTGCCAGGTGATAATTTTCTGCTGTTGTCGTCAGAGGGAGTGGTGGTGGTGGTGGTGGTCATAGCAACCCATGAAGTTGTCTACTAGGGCAGGGAGATTGGAATCTGAACCAATAGAAGGAGATACTCAAAATGATAAAAGTGCAAATTAATCTTTGGGTATGTTTGAAACAGGAAACAAGGTTCCCTTTATAGGTATTCTTAACCAAAGATAAACAGACATACCTAGATAATCTCTTCTTGCTGTTTGGCCCAGTGTTCAGTAAGCTCTTAATAAATGCTTGTTGATTAACTGACTCATCTCCTCCATACTATCTATACTCCAAGGATGATCATTCCAGCAGTCTCAATTTTCTCAGCAGTTATACACCAAACCATAAAACATCAATCTGTATCACACTGTTCACACGCACCCTCGCACAGTAAATTAATTTCTGCCTTAGACTTGTGGTTCCATCATGTAATTCAATTCAACAAACATGAAATTCCTATTATTTGCAGAGCAATGTATTGGCCACTTTGAATATAAAGATGACAAAGCATAGTCTCTGCCATCAAGAAGTTGCCAGTCAGAGAATCACCAAATTTCAGAGACGGAAGGGACTGCAGAGACCATCTAGTTCAACCGACAGTAGAAAAAGAGTCACCTTAATAAAATACCCCCGAAGAGGTCGTCCATTCTTTTTTTGAAGCCCTTCAATAAGGAATAACCTACTACCCCCCCCTCCATTGTAGTCCAATCTGCCTTTGAATAGCCATAAGTGTTAAGAAATGTTTTCTTGTGTGGGGTCCAAATCTGCCCTTCTGTAACTTCTACCCATTACTGGTTCTACCCTGTGGGACCCAGTAGCACAAGTCTAATTACTACACACGAAAGATCTTCTAAATCTTTTCTGCTTTCTCCTAAATGGTCTCAGCATGAACTTGAGCACTTTCATCATTCTGTTCTTCCTCCTCTGGACATTCTCCAATTTATATAGGTAAATCCTCGTGTCCCAAGAAATATTGGTAAGACATTCTTAAAATGTGGCATTTAGAATTAAATCAATTACTCTAGACTCAGGGCAGGGTAGAGCAGAAATATCACCCCTCTCTTCCTAGACACTTCTGCCTGTCTTGATGAAACTAAAAGTAACAATAGTCTTTTGGGGTTTCCACATCATACTGTTGATTCTTATTGTACTTGGAGTTCCTTACAACCACCACATATTTTCCAGACAAATTTCTGTCTAGCCACTCTTCCCCTATCTTATACTTCTAAAGATGATTTAAAAAAAAAACTAAGTTTAATCCTTTATTTTTATCCCTGCTGAATTTAATATTGCTATATTTGGGTTAATTTTGCAGATTGTCCAGGTCTTCTTGGATCCTGGCCCTGGCATATATTAATGGCCTCCCCAGACTTTGTGTCATCTGAAAATCTGATAAGTATACTACCCAATGTCACTATCCAAACCTTTGCAGGGGTAGGGGAGATATTTGAAAGCACAGGATAAGGAAAGTTTGGGCACTACACTGGACCTCTCCCCATATTAATGATTATTCTGTGATCCCAATTATTCATCCAATTGCAAATCCTCCTAACTGTGTTATCACCTATTCTATAGATCTTCAACTGGCCCACAAAGATGACATGAAACACTTTTTCAAAGGCCTTGCTAAAATCTAGCGAACCATACCTACAGCATTCCTCTGGTTTACAGGTCTAATGATTGATCACTCTGACATCGCAAAAGGAAATGAAGTTAGTCTAGGAGGACCTGTTCTTCTTCATGCTGGCTTTGTGATTACCCATAATTTAGGGGTGGGGTGAGAAATATACACAACTCTCTCTTATACAAATAAAAAGTAGAAAAGTAGACTGGGACATGAAACAGAGAGCCAGAATAATAGTAAAGAAAGGCATATCCTCTAACTGGAGGCATAAACTAAGGTCTCAAAATAGCTTAATCCCATTAAGTGAGAGCCAAAGTTCATCTGCCTGCCCTTTGAAGATGTTATCTGCCTGGAAGGAGAGTAAAAGTGGTTTGAGCATGTGGTCCTAGCAATATTTTTGGAATGCAGCTTCATCCTAGATATAAGTCATAGCTTATCTCTACACTCTGTAAATGTGACCCAACATTCTCTATTTAGTAAAATGAGGAGCATCTGAACTGGCCTAGTGACCCCTGGATAGTTATGTTCCGTTGAGTGACCAAACCTGTTCTAGCTATGGCTAAGGTGAGACATCACTTACCCTACAAAGAATGAAGCTTAAGTAGGTCTCCAGAAAAGAAAAGAACATTATAAAATCTTTTCTCTTTTAAATCCAGAATTATGATTTCATTGGCATAGGTAACTCCCTTAAGGAAAGTCCTTCTTCCTGCGCTGCAATTTATAGTCTTAGTAGCCTGGGACACTGAAAGGTGAAGTCACTTGTCCAGAGTCACACAGCCAATATATATGATAGGCAGAACTTGCACCCAGATCTCCCAAGTTTAGCTCTAAATTATCTATCTGTATTATATTGCCTCTCTTCATTAAAATCATTAAAACTGGAAAAGATGTCTGGTTCAACTGTCTCATGATAAAAAATAAAGTGAGAACTGAGTTTCAGAGTAGCAAAAAATGACCCGCCCAAGTCCTCTGTGGTAAGATACAAAGAAAGTGCTCCTGGCTACCCCCAAACATTTAGAAGCAGCAGAGATTCAATCAGGCAGGTCACCCTCCAGAGAAGTGAGGCCTGTTTTGGCAGCTCAATATTAGAGGCAGAGACTAAACTAAAAATGTAAGTAACTTGCCAGGATAGGAATTCTCATATGCCTTCCTGTTCTTATCTGTGGTATCCAGGAAACGCTATGGAAAACCTCTGCCTTGTCCCTCACAGGCCTTCAATGATTAGGGGCTGAAATGAAATGGATGATGGCTTGGAGAAGTCCTTGGGTTTGTGAGGGGATGCAAAGCTTTTCCAGCACAGCCAACTTCAAGGGAGCATCCTCATAGGCAAAAGGCAAAAGAGCAGGCCCCCCAACAACAATGACAGTGGAGGTGAGGATAAGGATGAGAACTCAGATTTAAATCTGGATTTATATCTTACAAAAAGCCTTTTCTCACAACAATCATATAAGGGACCTAGGGTGAGTGTAATTTTTTTTTTTTTTGCAGGGCAATGGGGGTTAAGTGACTTGCCCAGGGTCACACAGCTAGTGTCAAGTATCTGAGGCCAAATTTGAACTCAGGTCCTCCTGAATCCAGGGCCGGTGCTCTATCCACTGTACTACCTAGCTGCCCCCATGACTGTAATTATTACTCCAATTTTAGATACGAAGAATATTAATTTAGAGAAATGGCCATGGTTGTAGTAAGTATTCCATAACTTGGCCATGGCTGTAATAAGAATGAACCAGGGCCTTCTTTCTTTCCTTTTCTCCTTTCTTTTCTTCTTTCTCTGTTTCTTCCTTCCTTTTGCCTTGTATTATTTTATAAAGTTCTTCTATATTTCTTTATATTCATTACAATCATCAGTATTGATTGCATTATTGTAGTCCCTTACATTAATATACTACAATTTCATCAACCATTCTCCTACTGTAGGGCACTTAGGTTGTGTCAGGATTTTTATAATTACAAATAATGATATTAGGAATATCTGATCATCATCTATATAGAAGCAATTTTTCTGAATAACTGTAGTTCTCTAGCTGACTCCCAAAGGCTGTAATTGGTGCCCAAAGCATTCCAGAACTAGATGAGTAGCATCACTTTGATGATCAAATGATACATAGAACAGAAATTCACAGAGAATTTGTCCACCAATAGAGTTTTTTGAGGCAATTGGGGTTAAGTGACTTGCCCAGGATCACACAGCTAGTAACTGAGGCCGGATTTGAACTCAGGTCCTTCTGACTCCAGGGCCGGTGCTCTATCCATTGTGCCTTCTAGCTGCCCCCACCAATAGACTTTTATTAAGTTCCTACTATGTGTCAGGAGCTGTGCTAATTGTTGAGGATACAACAAAAGTAGAAAACACAGTCTCTTCCCTCAAGGAGCTCTCGTTCCTATATGAGAGACATGTGTAAAGAAATATGCACAAAAGAGATGTATGTTGTAATGGAAGGTCGTCTCAGAGGGAAGACACCTGGAAGCTTGGGGGTTAGGAAGGGACTAGGAAAGGTATCCTACAGAAGGTGGGCTTTGACCAAAGACCTGAGGAAGCCAGGGAAGGCTGTAGGCTGTGATGGAGAGAACATTCAGACATGGGAGACAGCCACTGAAAAAGCACAGAGAGAAGTGAGTAGAACCAGGAGAACACTGTACACAATATCAGCAACACTGTGTGATGACCAACTGTGATAGACTTAGCTCTTCTTAGCAATACAATGATCCAAGACAATGCCAGAAGACTCATGATGCTTTCCACATCCAGAAAAAAAGAACTGTGGAATCTGAATGTAGATTGAACCATACTAGGTTTACTTTTATTTTATTTTATTTTTTGGAGGTTTTTGCCTTTTGTTCTGATTCTTCTTTCACAACATGACCAATGCAGAAATATGTTTAATGTGATTGTATATATATAACCTATATAAGATTTGCTTTCTGTCTTAGGGAGGGGGAAGGGAAGGGAGGGAGGGAGAAAAATTTGGAACTCAAAATCTTATAAAAACAAATGTTGAAAATGATCTTTACATATAACTGGAAAAAATAAAAAACTATTAAGATTGAAAAGAAAAAAGATAGAAACAGCCCTGGCAATAGAGCAGCAGGCTGAGACAGTGCAGGCCTTGGGGGCAACTGAATTGAGAGCAGCAGTTAGTAAACATAACCGTGAAAAAAAAATTATAGCAATTTTCTCTTACTTAGGCCTCATTTATCAATATATAGAGAACTGAGTCATATTTATAAGAATATGTCATTCCCCAATTGATAAATGGTCAAAGGATATGAACAGGCAGTTTTCAAATGAAGTAATCAAAGCTATTAATAGTTAAATGAAAAAATGCTTTAAGTCACTGTTGATTAGAGAAATGCAAATTAAAAGAACTCTGAGGTACCACCCCATACCTATCAGATTGTCTAATATGACAGAAAAGGAAAATGGCAAATGTTGGTGGAGAGGTGGGAAAAGTGAAACACTAATGTACTGTTGGGGGCAGTTAGGAACTGATTCAAACATTCTGGAGAGTAATTTGGAATTATGTCCAAAGGGCTAAACACTGTACATACCCTTTGACCCAGCAATACCACTGTTAGGTCTGTATCCCAAAGAAATAAAAAACAAAGAAGTAAAGGACACATTGTACAAAAATATTTATAGTAGCTCTCTTTGTGGTGGCAAAGAATTGGAAATTAAGGGGATGCCCATCAATTGGGGAATGGCTACACACCATGGCTCCTCACCACAATAGCCACTGCATGCTTTGCTCTCAGCCAAGAAAACCTGATTTCATTCTCAACTCCTCTCTCCACATAACAAATATGTTGCCAGATCTTGTTGATTCTACCTTCCCTCCACTCATGCAGTTTCCATCCTGACTCTCACTACCTCATTCCTGGACTAGTTCAATATATGGTCCCCCACCCTTAAGCTGCTCCCCAATCTAATCCATCTGCCACTCAGCTGTCAAAGTGATTTTCCTAAAATGCAGGTATGATCATGTCATCCCACTAGTCAATAAACTACAAGGATTCATCATCATTCCCAGAATCAAAAAGAAAAAAAACTTTTAAAAATATTTAATTTTTTTCCAATTACATGTAAAAACATTTTTTAACATTTGTTATTTTTTTTAATTGAGTTCCAATTTTTCTCCTTCTCTGTCTCCCTTCCCCACTCATTGAGAAGGCTCTTTTTCCCAATCTCTAACTCATAGAATCTCTGGCTTCCTTCAAAACTCAGGTCAAATCCCACCTTTTACAGATAACCTTGTCTGGTTCTCCTCTAACTGTTAGTGCCATCCCATCTAAGACTACCTTCCATCTGCGAGGCATTTATCTTGTATATTCTCCTTAATTTATCTCATATGTTCTACCTAGTAAGGGAGACAAAGAAGTCAACTCCTTGAAAGCAGGGACTGTTGTTTTATTTTGCCTGTCTTTATATCCCCAGCCTGGAATATAGTGAGTGATTAATAAAAATGTTGATTGATTGATTGATTGATCACATTCGAAACAAACTCAAGGCCTAGTCAGTCCCAGCTCTTACCTTATTCAGAAGAATTAAGCTGAACAGGCAAGGACATGTTTTACTTGAAAAAAAAATATGAAATAAAAATGTTTTCGAGGTCCAGGCATTCTTAAGAATTAAAAAAAAATGAAAAACGAAAAACCTAACTTCTGTTCTCTGCATCTTCCCATAATAGCATCTACAGTCCTCTGATGCTCCTGGCCTTAGATCCAAGCAAGCATTTTCATTCCATGGTGAGTCATGCAAGATTTCTTCTGAAAGATGTTTTTCTCATTGTAGTGATTTGGAATCTGAAAGATCTTAGTTCAAATCCTGTTTTAGACATTTACTAGAAATATGAGCCTGGGCAAGTCATTTAATCTATCTGTACCTGTTTTCCCCTCTGAGGGGCTTGAACTCAGTTGCTAGCTCTAAATATATGATCCTATATTCCCATTTTCTTATTGTGAAGTAAAGGGGGAGGAAACTAACAAAAGTTCATTTCTATTTGTTTCATTCACCCAACTATCAATTTCTACATATTGAATTTTAAGAGTTTTGTTCTTTTTACAAAGATCTGCAAAAGGAAGACAAACTTATCTACTAAATAAAGGTTCTTTCAGCTCCAAGGGACACTTCCTGATGCTATTTCCATGGAAACAGGTCCTTGCTCCTAAACAGAAATGACATTAATAATCAGGTGCCTATAGTCACACAAAAGCGAGGAAAAGGGACAGAAATTACCAGCTATTCCTTCCTATGTCATCAGGAAACACGAGAGTGGAGAATCCTAACTGAGAGGTGGGTAAATGTTCCTCAAAAACCCCTCTTGCGGTGTCAGACTAGAAAAGGCGGTTTGGTCACTTACTTGACTTTCATTTCCAGTCACTATCATTGCCAACCAATAGTAGGAAAAACTTGACATTGCTAACAGGATCTTTTAATGAAAGCCTTTCAGAAAGGCTGTGAGGGATGCTGAGAAAAGCATGAGTCAGAAGACATGCATTCATGTCCTGGCCCTGTCACTAGCTAGCTATAAGAGGCCTCGAATTAACTCACTTCAGCCTCTTCCCTCATCTGTAAAATGAAAGGGTTAAATTAGATATTCTCTCATGTCCCTTCCAGCTCCAACAGGTTATGATTTTATATAAACTACAGAATCTTAGGATAGCCTGCCATTCCACTCTACAGCCCACACAATCTCAGCATTACTATTTATAGTTGAGCAAAGAGATCAGTACATTTTTATCAAACACTTGGGACAAAAAAGAAAAGCATGTTTGAGGGATGCAGTACATTACCCTTTTCATCTCTTTTAGTGTGTGTTTAAACGATGGCAAACAAACAAATGAAAAGAAGAAAACAAATGTCAAAAATCAAGAGCTTTCCAAATAGCTGAACAGTTGACATTCTGTACATCAAACATCCATATGGCCGCATTTTTCAATTTCCATCCAGATGTTTGCTCTTGTGTTTGACATAGCCTTGGGCCTTAGTGGTTCAAGCTAAGTCAAGTCAATTTGATTCAAAAGGTGTGAGGAGGGGAGGGTCCAGAAGCCAAACTATCTAAGGATTTGAACCCCCTCTCAGGAAATAAAGTTTCTGTAGATAGTTCTATAAAGAGAGTTAGGAGTGAGCAAATATGAGTGGTACTGTGGAAAGAACTCTGGAGCTGAGGTCAGAGAAACTGGGCTCAAATCCCATATCTGCTACCCTGCATGACTTTGGGCAAGTCACTTCATCTCACCAGGCCTCAAGTTTCCTCTTCTATAAAATTTGGAAGTTGGATTATATGACTTCTTGAGTCTCTTCCAGTTTAAATCAATGAACAATTAGGCCTAACCATAAGAGAAAGAGAGGGAGGGAGGGGGGGGGAGGGGGAGAGAGAGAGAGAGAGAGAGAGAGAGAGAATAAACGCAAGAGCGAGCGCGCGCTAACCCTTGGCACTTTAAAAGTTTCATCCTGGCTTGGTAATTGGAAGTCTACATTCAGAACTAGAATTGTCTTCCAACAATTGCATCTAGGCCCAGTGCTCTTGATTGATTGATTGAACTTTTTAAAAAATGTTTTGGTAACTATATTTTAATATGACTGGTTTCCTTTGCAATCATGTATTCTTTATACATAATAAAATATTATCCTGAAATGTTCGTAGGCTTTACTAGATTGCCAGCATGACACAAAAAAGGTGAAGAATTTATAATGTAGGGATTTAGGAAAAATATCAGAAGGAAGGAGATCCAATTAGCATCCCTGAAGTTTTCTCATTGCACTCAGACATCCATCCCATTCTCCCTCTATCTCTCTGGAAATCTGGATGAGCACAGTATGGTAAGGTTGAAAGAACACTAACTCTGGGATCAGAAGCCTTGGATGAAAATCTTGCCTTTGACACTTTCTATCCATGTGTCCTTGGGCAAGTCACTAAACTGTTAAAAGAGGAATTGGGGATAAAAGGCCTCTTAGGTCCCTTCACCTTCAACTTTAAATCTATGATCTCATGACTCCATTTAAAACTCTAGGACCATTTAAAACACCAGGAGATGGATTAGGAAATTGACTAGGGAAACACTATTTTAGAATTTTCCATGTTAGTATGAACTCCAAATTCTTTTTTTTGTTTGTTTTTTTTTGGTTTTTTACAAGGCAATTGGGGTTAAGTGACTTGCCAAGGGTCACACAGCTAGTAAGTGTTGTGTCTGAGGCCAGATTTGAACTCAGGTCCTCCTGAATCCAGGGCCAGTACTCTATCCACTGCACCACCTAGCTGCCCCTGAACTCCAAATTCTAAGAAACTTTATTTCATCTTTATGTGAAGCTAAAAAAGATAACTGTTTAAAACCAGCCTGCACAGCAATATTATAATCTAAGGATCATAGAGTTAAAGCTGGAAATAACTTCAGAAGTCAACAATGCTAACTCCCTCACTTTACAAATTAGGAAACTGAGGTCTAGAGAGGTTAAATGCCTAAATGCAGAGATAGGAAGGAGCAGTGCCAGGATTCAAATCATAGGTCTCTGATTCCAAATCCAACTGTTCTGGTAGGTCATATTGCCGTATATCACAGAATGGGCAGGTTAACACACTTCTAACCAACCTGAAATGTTTATAGGCATTGGTGGTGAAGTTTTTCACTCATATCTTCACTACTGTAAAACCTGTTTAGGCTGAATATGAAAGGAGATTTCACCATTTTGATTTTTCTTTTACTTTCTCTGCAATTGGCTTGTTTACTTGACCTATTGCCAAAACCAGCTGGCAGGCATCACATAATATGTGTTCACATCTCTAATCATAAATGGCTTTATCAACATTCACATTCAGTCTGTGCATACATACACTCTATAAGAAAGGATCTTACATATCTGGACAGATCACTTCCTCTCTCTTGAGCCTCTACTTCCTCATCCATAAAATGTGGAACTTGGACTGCAGATTCTCCAATGTCCCCTCTGCCTCTCACAATCTAAGACTCCAGAAAACAATTTAGTGCTCTAAGGATGTCCAACAACTAACCTAACTCATTTTCATTCATTCTTCTTGTTAGACACATAGTCCTCATTTCCTTGAGACAGAGATCTAATGGCATATAGCCACTTTGCTATAGCTCAAGAATAGTTTAGTCTTAGGGAAAGCCTTTGATAGCTATTTCAGAATGTCAAGCAGCTGAGGGACAGGGAATCTTAAAATGCAGCTTTATTAGTCTGTGGCTCTCTTCCTTCCCAAATGTACTTACTCTGACATTCTTCCTGTATTTGATTTTAAATTTCTCTGCCCTACCCTTCTCTCTTCCTCCGCATTCCAATCCCCTCTGTCCCCCATGCCTGGAACTCACCCCATCATTTCAATCTCTTGACTGCCCTGGCTTCCTTCAAGTCTCACTTAAAATCCCACATTCTGCAAGAAGTCTCTCCTTCTCCCCTTTAAATCGAAGGCCTTCCCTCTATAATTATCTCTGATTGACACTGTTTATAGCTTGTCTGTACATCATTTCATGTTGTCTCCCCCATCAGACCATGCATGAGCTCCTTGACGGCAGAGACTGTTTTCCCTCTTCTTTTTGTAAGCCTAGTTCAATGGCCGGCACATAACAAACAATATTTCTTGACTTGACTTGTTTATGTTTGGGGAGTCTTGTCTTTGGTTCTTTCCCAAATGGTTACTTTTTTCTCCCCTCTCCTATCTCCCAGATAACTATTTCCCCCAGATCTCCCTCCAATAACATGAAGATGAAAGGGAAAGGCACAACAGCATTCATTGGCTTATGGTTAACCTCGAGGTCAGTGTGAGCATAGACACTAATCCCACTCTAATGGAGATCCTGTGGGTTAGCAATAGACATATTATTAACACATTTAAAAATTACTGTTGTTTTCAGTCCTATTAGGTGATCCTGGAAGAATAACCACTTGCTTTAACCCATGTTCCCAATAAGACCAGTGACAGAAGTTAAGAGGACATATCCAACTGACCTCAATTTACTAAGGATTTTGTTAGCTTCTTACTATTTGCCAGTCAATGTGCTAGATCCTAGAGACATAAGGACAAAAATAAAGTAGTATCATACTCAAAACACTCACATTCTATTCACAGCAGTACTTTGTGGTAGCAAGAAACTGGGAAACAAAGGGTATGTTCATCAATTAGGAGAAGTGGCTGAACAAATAGTGCAGCATAAACGTAATGGAACACTATTGCCCTCTCCTCAAAGGGATCTATAATCTTACCTATTTCAATGTGCCTGCCAACGATGCACATCAAAACCCTCCCATAAAGGACCTATATGTACAAAAATATTTATTGAAGCTTTTTGTGGCGGCAAAGAATTGGAAATGGAGGGGATGCTCTTCAGTTGGGGAACAGATGAACAAGTTGTAGTTTATAATTGTGATGGGATACTATTGTGCTATAAGAAATGACTACAAAAAAAAAATTTAAAAAAAGGGGGCGGCTAGGTGGCACAGTGGATAAAGAACCGGCCTTGGATTCAGGAGTACCTGAGTTCAAATCCGGCCTCAGACACTTGACTTACTAGCTGTGTGACCCTGGGCAAGTCACTTAACCCCCATTGCCCAGCCAAAAAAAAAAAAAAATTAAAAAAAAAAAAAAGAAATGACTAGCAGGATGGTTTCAGGAAAACCTGGGAAGACTTATATGAACTGATGCAAAGTAAAGTGAGCAGAAGTAGGAGAATATTGTACACAGTAACAACAATATTGTAACAGTGATCAACTGTGAAAGACCTAGCTATTCCAATCAGTATAATGACCCAAGACAATTTTAACTCTATGATAAAAAATGACATCTACCTCCAGAGAGATCTAATGAACTTTGAGTGAAATTGAAGCATACTTTTTTCAGTTTCTTCACATTTCTTGCTTCTTAGCTTTTTGTTTTTTGGTTGGTTTTTTTTTGCCACATGTCCAATATGGAAATATATTTTGCATGACTTTACATGTATAATTGCTATCACATTGCTTGCTTTCTCAATGGGTGAAGGAAGAACTAGAGAGAGGAAAAGAATTTGGATTTCAATTTTTTGTAAATATGCTAAAAATAAATAAATACTAATTTTTAAAAGAATCCTTCCACATCTGTCCATCCATCCTCCATGACTCTTGTATACGTCTTCTTATTGCACCATAGCAAATGACAAATAGGAGGAAGTCTGAGAAACAAAGGAAGATTTTTCTATGAAGTGACGCAAAGCAAAGAAAGTATAAGCAAAAGAAGAAGATACACAATTACTACAATACTAAAATGTAGCTGTTCTCAGATCAATTCCAAGAGAGAATGCTGGTTTCAGAAAACAGAAGACAAAATGTCTACCCCACCTCTTTGATAGGCATAAGGAGGGTGATACAGATCTGGATGCTGCATATATTGTCAGATATATCGTTCAAGAGAGGTTTCAATGTAGAGGAAGGGGTAAGACATTGGAAAGTGACTGTGATTTTTTAAAAACACCCCAAAATGCATGAATTTTAAAGGGAAAATGCCTAAAATAAAATTAGTTTAGTTATATTTAAGCACCTTCTACCTTTGTATAAGGAAATGAAGTCAAACGATTCACAAAGAACATCTCTTATGTTAAAAAAAAAATCTACATCAAGAAAAACTCCTGAGAGTAAAGGGAAAATTTTATTGACAGATCATCCATGTCAGAAAAAAAGCTTAATTTAATCAAAAACCCCAGCTCCAAAGAGGTCTAAATGAGCAGCCAAGAGAAATTGGTTGTTTCAGTCAAGCCCAAGTTGAAACTCTTGTACATTAGTTGCAGAAAAATAAATTGACTAAATTAATCTTAGGTCACATCAATCATGGGAAGAGATGAAAGTCCTATCTGTTTAAGGTCTGCCACCCTTGTAGAAATCACATGTGGCTCTTATTCTCCCCCCCCCCTTAGGAAACAAATTCAATCAAAAATTTTATGAATCCTAAGATTCATGGCTTGTTGTTATAGGGAGATAATAACAAATCACTTTTATATAAGACATACAAAGTGCTTTCCTCTCAGCACTCTATAAAGAAAATAGTACAATTAATATTATTGTCTCCATTTTATATGAGGAAATTGAGAATCCAAGACTTTTTCCGTGGACACACAGCTAGAAAATATGGAAGCAGGGATTCATACTCAGCTTTTCCTGACTCTCAATCCAGTATTTTGAAATACATTTCGTTGCACTATGCTGGGTGATTAAACTATAAACTTCTTGAATATAGGAATCAGTCTATCAATAAGCATTTATTAGGTACCTATCATATCCTAGGCACACAGATAAATGTGCATACACACACACACACACACACACATATATATATATATATATATAAATGTATTTGTTGTTGCTGGGTTGTTTTCCAGTTGTGCCTAAGTCTTCATGACCCCATTTGGAGTTTTCTTGGCAGAGATTCTGGTGTGGTTTGCCATTTCCTTCTGCAGCTCATTTTACAGATGAGGAACTAAGACAAACAGGGTTAAGTGACTTGCCCAGGATCACACAGCTAAGCTGGCCTGTATCTGAGGCTAGATTTGAATTGAGATCTTCCTGACTCCAGGCTAGGTGTCTTACCCACTGCACCACCCAGTTGCCAAAACACATACATATCATATGTCTTCCCTAATAGAATCAATAAAATGTAAGCTCCTTGAGGGCAAGGACTGTTTCATTTCTTTCTCCAGTGAATAGCACAGTACTTGACACATAATAAGTGCTTAATAAAGGCTTGTTGATTGGTTGAATGATCAACTGAATACACACATATGTATGCATAGGGACATATAATATTTTATATATATTCAAAAGAAATCACACTTTTGGATGCAAAGGCATCTGAGACAGTGGGAACAGTAAAGTCACTTAACCCCAATTGCCTCACCAAAAAAAAGTCAGACAGAGGAGTTTTTATTTGATCCTAGAAATAACTGAGAGCCACTGATACTTTTTTTTTTTTTTTAGTGAGGCAATTGGGGTTAAGTGACTTGCCTAGGGTCACACAGCTAGTAAGTGTTAAGTGTCTGAGGCCGGATCTGAACTCAGGTACTCCTGACTCCAGGGCCAGTGCTCTATCCACTGCACCACCTAGCTGACCCGCCGCTGATACTTATTCAACAAGGGAATGGCATTATTCCAGAAGATATGATGTCTATTTTTTTTTAACAATTTATACCTAAAACGACCTAATGCTTTGTCATATACCTGTGTGTAATCTTCCCATATTCATATATTTCATTAGAATTATTCATGAGAAACATAATCTACCTCATATTAAGAAAAATCAAATATGAAAAACATAGAGAAGCATTAAACTGGAAGTCAGGAAGACTGTGGTTCTAGCATCAACTCTGTTACTAACAGTGATTCTGTCTCTCCAAGCCTCAATTTGAGCAGATCACTGCAGCCCTCTGGTCCTCAGTTTCCATGATTTTAAAAGGAGAAGGTTATACTAGAGGCTCTCTAAAGCCCCACCAGCTCTTAAATTCTGTGATTCTAAAATGAATATTTTCAAAGCAAAAAAAAAAAAAAATGTGAAGGGGCAGGGGTTGGGGATTATTTGCATTTGTAAGGGATTATTTCCCCTCAAAAAAAGACTCTTAAATTTACAATACATATTCACCACAGGGTTTCTTTTACTATAAAGCTCCTTAAGCTGTCACTGGGTTTACAGAGTTTTAATTTCCATTGAACTCTTCAGGAACTTGTCTGTATAAAGAGATATAGCTACATATGCTAACTTTCTTTTAAAGACCTGTTTCCTTGGGTTCAGACACTCACTAGCTGTGTGCCCCTGGGCAAGTCACTTAATCCCAATTGCCTTAAACATCCAGGGTCATCTCAAATCATCCTGATACATATCTTGCCACTGGATCCAGATGGCTCTGGAGGAGAGAGTGAGATTGATGACCTTGCACAACCTTCCCTTGCTTAAATCCAATTCAGTGCAAGTCATGATATCACCCCAAGGGCATGGTCCTCTTCTTCAGGAAGAAGGATAAAACAACAACAGTTTTGAAGATGCCCAAAGAAATTGACTATCTATTTAAAATAAGCAGGTAAGAGCTGGTTCTACAGCTTCCCATAGATTACTGTCCCTGGGTGAGAGTAGGTCAAAGTACCCTTCCAGGCTGGCAGTGGTAGAATTGGACCACTCACACTCCATCTGAGTCTGTCCACAGAGTGCTCAGTTTCACATTCAACACCAACATTCTTCAGGCCAGGTAGCCAGAAGCACTCCCAGTATTTACATTTTCTTAAGCATTTCCAAGTAGGAAACTTGAGAGGTGGCCCAGGAGTGCCCTGGGCACTGGGAATTGGGCAAGCTGATCTAGGGTCATAAGATCATAAATGTAGAGTTGGAAGGGACCTTAGAAGTCATCTAGTCCTACCTATTGGTTGAGCAAGCTTATCTAGGCCCAAGGAATCATAAATGTATAGCTGGAAGGGACCCTCGAGATCATCTATCTAGTCCTACCTCTTCAATTTATAGATGAGGAAGTCAAGAATCAGAGATGTCAAGTGACTTGGGTCTTCCTGACTCTGACTCAAACTCCTTAGCCACTGTTACGTGACAATGAAAAACGATGGCAATTTTTTCAATATCTGGTTTTGATCCTAAAGAGAAGATGTCCTTTTGCCCTTATATAAATCTAAATAATATTTAATTGAGTTTTGTTTTCAACGAACCTTTTCCTTTCATCTCCTCTCTCCTCCCTTTCTCTTCATTTCTCCCATTTTTCTCTCCATTCTTCTCTTATCCTTCCTTCCCCTCCTCCTCTCTACCTTCTTCACTCTTTCCTTTCCTTCTTCTCTTCTCCCCTCCTTTCATCTCCTTTGCTTTTCACAGAACACCACCAAATTGTCAAGTCTTCTCCACAGTTATTTCACATTCTCCTCACTGTGAAACTTGTCAGACTTTTCCTCTAGTCTCATTTATTCTCCTACACTATTTGACATTTTCATCTTTAGTCAAACCATCATGAACATGAATAGATGTAAGCTAGCTCTCCCATGTCCAGATCCACAACAATGGAAAACCAAATCCATCACATGTTGGATGACTGATCTGCCCCAAGGAGCAAATGGCAAGTGAGATGCCTCCCTCCTCATCCATGTTCTTCCCCTCCTTCCTCAGGAACGCGTTCATTACAAGCCATTTCTAGATAATCTTTAGTCAAGTAATTTCAGCTTTCATATGTCTCACCTTTAAATAAGGGAATCAAATAAGTAGATCTATAAATTTTCTTCCAGCTCTAAAGACCAGCTGAACTATATATTGTGTCCCAGAAGTCATAGTCCAGTTTTAAGCTATTAAAGCAGAAAGTCTTAGTGTGTTTAAAGCTATTAAAACTAGTACAGTTTTAAGTCCCAAAAGTCTTAGTGAAGTTTCAAGCTCTTAAAGTAAGAGCTTTTGGGAACATCCTGAATAGTGTAATGGAAAGAATAGAGGTCTGAGAATCAGAGGGCATGGGTTCAAATCCCAGCTTTATCACTTACTATTCATGTTTGTTGTCATTGTTCAGTCATGTCCAACTCTTGATGACCCCATTTGGGGTTTTCTTGGCAAAGATACTAGAGTGGTTTGCCACTTCCTTCTCCAGGTCATTTTATAGCGGAGGAAACTGAGGCAAATGGTGTTAAGTGACTTGCCCAGGGTGACACAGCTAATAAGTGTCTGAGGCTGTATTTGAACTCAGGTCTTTCTGACTCCAGGCCCAGCACTCTATCCATGTAACCTTGGGCAAATCAATTAACAGCTGTGGGCCTAGTTTGTCTCAATTGTAAAATAGTCCAGTTGGCTTCTAAAATGCTTTCCAGCTCTCAATCTATGATCCTATAGGTCTTTATACTTCCTGTTCCTACTTATCAATAAATCATATGATAATTAGCAGTTTGTTTTCAAGTCTATTCCTGCTATTCAGAGCATTAAAGGGAAGAGGGAGGAGGAGATTAATACTTGGATTTGTCTCTTTAGAAAGAAATGATCTGGGATTCAATTTTTCCACTTCAAAGCCCTCAGTGACTCTTCTTGTAGCGTGACTCCAAGTGAGGAAATCACAAGGGCTAGGGGAGAGAGGAAAAATAGATTAAGAGACAGAGTCCATAAAACATGTGATTTTTCCAGAAGCTGCCAACTGAATAGCTTCTTCCCAACAGACCTAAAGATAAAATTATTCTCAGTATTTTGAGATCAAATGGAGATATCTCTTGAATATGCTCAAATGGTGGGGTTCAGAATGGACGGATTTTGATCATTTAAGAATCATATGATCTTAGGTTAGAGCTGTAAGAGACCTCAGGGGTCATATGTTTTGACCCTCTCATCTCATCGATGAGCAAACTGAAGCAGGGAGAAGTTACTGATTTACTTAAAGCAACACAAGAAATAAAGCATAAGAAGTAAGTATAGTGCTGGGATGAGAGCACAGACCCAGGTTCTATTGCCCAAAGATTTGGATTTGTAAATTGCCAAGGTCAGTCTTATCCCCTGTTTCACCAGTGAGAAAGAGTAATAAATAAGCTTTATGAACAGTACCTGGCATATAGCAAGCACTCAGTAAATGCTTGTTGACTTAATTTGAATTGATTTCATTCCTTTGGTGATAGATTTATCTCATTTGAGTCATCAGATCATAAATGTAGAATTGGAAGGGACCTTAGAAGTCATCTAGTCCTACCTCTTGGTTGGACTTATCTAGGCCCAAGGGATCATAAATGTAGAGCTGGAAGGGACCCTAGAGAAGGAGACCAGTTGCCCATAGGAAAGGGGATTGCTATTGAGGCCATTCTGTACAGGTCACTCTCCAAGGGTTCCCAGCCCAAGTTCACCAGATGCTCAGACATCACTAGGAAATCAGGAAATGACTGCATTTTAATTCACTATCCTCCCTCCCACTCTTGCTACTACCTGGTTCCTGGGACTATTCATGCTACCAATCTATTCCCTTCCCCATGGCCAACAGAGGCTGATTGAGGGTAGGGAAGCTAGAACACAAAGTTTGTTAGAGAGAAGGGACCACTGCAAATTTGTCCCAGCCATCCTCACCACAGGACACAGAGAATGTTAGAGCTAGAAGGAATTTAAGGACTCATCAAGTCCTATGCCATCCGAAACATAGTTGAGCAAGCAAATGTGGCCCACCTGAACCTGAGGGAGAGGCCTCTCTGATATTTTCAGTATTTTTTTTTAGTTTTCTCTTTCATTATGGACTTGATAAACATTCAGACTTCACTATACAAAGAACAGAAAAAGAGTACTTTTGGGAAATGTTTTAACCTAATTAGCTATCATATACGGACTAGTAATCTTTAGTTTCTAACACTACAGTTGAGGCATCAAGGTAGCAGGCTTGATCAAGTAGCATTTGTAATTGAAGGCGAATGAAATTAATTATAGAATTAGATTCATAAAGTCAACACACATGAATTTCTAAGCATGTGAGAAAACTTAGACCCCCTGAGCTAGTTCAACTCTCTTCTTCCAGTGGAGGAAAATGAGCCCCAATATCCTGAACCAACTTGACCATGGTTATATATTACAAGCTAGTAGCAAAGGTAGGATTAAATCAGTCACCCATTCAGTTAATAAGCATTTATTGAGCGGCTATTATGAATTGGGCACTGTGCTAAACAATGGAGATACAAAGAAAGGCAAAAGGCAATCCCTGCCCTAGAGGAGGTCACAATCTAATGAGACTGGAGGTTGCCAGGCTCTAATGATATTAATAATAGGTAACATTTATGTAGCACTTACTATGTGACAGACACTGTGCTAAGTGCTTTACAATTATTAGCTTCATTTAATCTTCACAACAACCCTGTAAGGTAGGTGCTTTATTATTACCCCCATTTAACAGATAAGGAAACTGAGGCAAAGAGAGGGTTAAGTGACTTGCACAGGGTCACATAGTTAGTAAGTATCTGAGGCTCAATAGATATCTAAATAAAGATCTGAACTCAAGTCTTCCTGACTCTAGGACCAATACTATTATCCTCTGCACCACTTAGCTGGCTCTAGGCTCATGCTCTTTCCATTATATTACGAGGTCAGAGAATGTACTCTCCCACTGGTTATCTTTGAATGATGACCATAGAGTCTCATATCTAAGTCCCTCAGGAATAGATAAACAGACAGACACAGATACAGTTTTCTTTATCAGTTCAATTATTATGTTACCTTTTATTTTACTAATTTTCTCTTTTAATCTGACAATACCTTCTTTTGTGCTTGCTTTCAACATATTAATTGGTACATTTTCTAATATATTTAACTGCCCACACAAATCATTCACTTTTTTTTTTTGCTCCTATAAATATAAGCATTCGGGGATAGAAATTTGTTTTTAAGGAGCTTTTGTTATTGTTCAGTCTTTTTAGTCATGTCCAACTCTTGGTGACCCTATTTGGGGTTTCCTTAGCAAAGATACTTGAGTGGTTTACCATTTCCTTCTCCAGCTCACTTTACAAATAAGGAAACTGAGGCAAATAATATTAAGGGGCTTGCCCAGGGTCACACTGTTACTAAGTATCTGAGGCCAGATGAAAAATACAGGTCTTTCTGACCTGAGGCCTGACACTCTATCTACTGTACCACCTATCTGTCTGTTTATAATGCTAGATTGTTCTTTTTTAAAGATCAATATAAATTAAGTTCATGCAAATGGGAAGTAGCTTAGTAGAAAAATGACCAAATTGAAAATAAGGAAACTTGGATTTGGGCCGCTGTCCTTTATTTAATTTCTGTGGTACCTGAGGTGAGATATTTGTAGATTTATAAGTGGTTAGAGCCGGTGGGGAACATAGAGGTCATCTGGTCCAACTGCCTCATTTTACAGATTAAAAAAAAAGTCAGCTCCCAGAAAAATGAATTGATTTGCTCAGAGTGACATGGGTAGTTAGTGAAAGAGCTAGTACTTGGAACTGAATCTCTTTATTTCCAGTGGAATAGTCTTTCTATCTCCATAGGCTTTATTTCGCTTTATATAAAATAAATATCACTCCATGTCATACAGGGGAGTGAGAAACGGGGAACGTAATTGGAATATGTTCTATCCATCCAAAGTATCAATGAATACCTGCTTAATTTAAATTAGAAAAAGAAAACTAAAGTTTACCAAAGGCTGGAGATTGTGCTTTCTCTTCTTGTACCTGACTGCCAGAGAAGTATTACTCATTCCCACAAAATTTCACTGAGGCCTCCCCACACATCGGCTGTTGGCTATATTGAGAGAAGGCAAATTGACAAGAGAAATGCTGAGTCGTGAAACTGAATACGTGAAAAATATGATCCCACCTTAAAAAAATAGAAGCCCACGTTGCTCCCAGGGTCCTCATCCCTGCTCCTCACCCTATTTTCTTCCTGGATCTTAGGAAGGAGATAGCTTATAACAGGAGCCATCTTCAGAAACTGTGGCATGGGACTGAATACATTGGAGCCTTCATGAGGAGGAGAAAATGTGGGGGGAGGAGCCGCTTAGGCTAAACAAAACTAGTTGCCAAGGCTGGATAGAGACCTGCTTTCTAAACATCATCAACACCTGTAACCCAAATTTCTATTGGAATCACCGGAGACAGTAATGCCTATGGACTCAGCATTGGGCTTTGGCTGAGGTCACTAATTCCCCAAATTTGGATGCTCATTTAAACTCAGTGGTTTTACAGGATTAGGCACATGGAAGGGCATGCTTAAAAGTTAGGTTTCCAGTAATTCCTGCTTCCAGAAAGACAGAACAATCTATAAGCTGCCTAACAGTAAATCTCCTACCAAGACTTTATATTAGCCCCTCTGATAATGAAAAAAGTTTCTACTCCCCAAAGATATCGGTGACCTTTTCCTTAAATTACCCCAGAGCAGACTCAGCAAATTCTGTATTTTAAGACTCCCGTTTGTTAGACGAGAAGCAGTATGTTAAAGCAGATAACAGTCCATTCTTGGAGTCACAAAGACCTGGATTCAAATCCTGCCTTTGACTCATACTAGCTGTATTACCATGGACAAGACAATTACCCTCTTAGTATCCTAGGCAATTCTCTCAGCCCAAATGTTGCAGCAGAGGCGGGCTTCTACGTAAAATGAGTTTTCCCCTCAAGTACTTCCTATACCAATGAAACAACATGCCCAGTAGTTTAAAAAAGAAAATAAAAGAAAAAAGGAAAGAAGGAAGGAAGAAAGGAAAGAAGGAAGGGAGGGAGGGAGGGAGAGAGGGAAGGAAGGAGGGAGGGAGAGAGAGAGAGAAGAAAGAGAAAGAAAATTACTATTCATTACTAATAACTTTCTCAGGAATTATCATTTGTCTAAATTGCACTTGTAGGACTAACATGATAATATTTCACATAATTGCATATGTATAACCTATATCTGATTCCTTATTGCTTCAGAGAAGGGGGAGGGGAGGGAGAGAGAATTTGGAATTCAAAACTTTAAACAAAAATGTTTATTATTTTTAAATTGCACTTATGAAATAATAATATCCCCCATTTCTATAGTTTAAGTTCTGCCCTTCACTTAGCACCATGTCCCATAGTAGGAGCTTAATCAATGTTGATTGATTGATTGATTATCAAGCACTTTTCTCATGACCACACTTTGAGGCAGGGAGTGAATAGTTAATAAGTGTCCAAGGTAGGATTCAATCCTTGC
Source organism: Dromiciops gliroides (assembly GCF_019393635.1). NCBI lineage: Eukaryota > Metazoa > Chordata > Mammalia > Microbiotheria > Microbiotheriidae > Dromiciops > Dromiciops gliroides. The sequence goes on along the minus strand of NC_057865.1, from coordinate 107,934,409 downwards.
TTTCCTAGTAAAATTCCAAGTAGAATAGTCTTTCCACTATAGCAATCTGTACCTTCTAACAAGACAAAAACTAAAGAGAAGATTTTTTTTTTCTTCATGGTCTCAGGACATTTTTTAATGACAGCAAATATTTGCATAGTGATAGCTTTGTCTCACTCCCTACCCAGTGTCTATCCTTATTTCCAGATGAAAGATGATGGGGTTAAAACAGAACTGACTTGAGGGCGGCTAGGTGGTGCAGTGGATAAAGCACCGGCCCTGAATTCAGGAGTACCTGAGTTCAAATCCGGCCTCAGACACTTGACACTTACTAGCTGTGTGACCCTGGGCAAGTCACTTAACCCCCATTGCCCTGCAAAACAAAACAAACAAACAAACAAACAAACAACAACAACAACAAACAGAACTGACTCATGGGGGCAGCTAGGTGGTGCAGTGGATAAAGCACTGGCCCTGGATTCAGGAGTACCTGAGTTCAAACCTGGCCTCAGACACTTGACACTTACTAGCTGTGTGACCTTGGGAAAGTCACTTAACCCTCATTGCCCTGCAAAAACAAACAAAAAACCAGAACTGACTCTCTCCCCCAACCATTACATAATAATAGCTCACAACTATGTAGTGCATCACAGCTTACCAAGAATTTTGTGCATAATAACCCTGGGTTGCATCATTATCCTTTTTTATAGATGTGGAAACCAAGGAACCACAAATGTAAATGGATTAAAAAAAATATTATTCCTACTCCTGGCTTACCATGCCTCTCCCAAAACATGTCGATTGACACAATTTTCTGGAAACTTTCAAGAAATACAAATCAGAATTTTGAAGAATGGTCACAAGATTACAGGTTCTATGAAAAACAAACACACTATACATACATGGCTGTGGGTATGTGTATATATCTGTGTATTTATGTATATGCATATATATCTACACATATTATGATACATGTGTATATATATATATATATACATATACATGGATATGTAAGAAATATAGGAAAATGGGGATTTGTTGGTCAGAAAAATGAACAAGCTATTTTAAGGGCAAACCATATACACATATGTATAAAGGAACATATATGTATAAAACATACATTTGTATGGGTTGTGTGTTCCTTTATACAGAACCATAGTCTTTAAAGCAGGTTGTTCCTCTTTTATGGCTAACAATTTTCTATTTTCTTTCAATAAAATTACCTAACAAAAAATGGGGAAAAATCACCTAGGTAAAAAGATCATTTAGAATTCCTGGCACACAGAAGGTCTGTAACCAACATTTGAGCATTCCCAACCCTCTCCCTGCTCCCACCCTATAGAACGAACCTTCAACTGTTCTTGTACCATCTAACAATTCAAAATGAATCTTGGAGTAAATAGCCTTTGCTTACCTCAAAGAGCTGTACTTTTCTTTGACCTTCTAAACTATGTAACCTAAGTAAGTATCTTCTAAATGATGGGTGGGGAAGAAGTACCAGTAATAATTGATAGACCACAGACCAATTACCCAAGGATTACAGAATATAAGAAGCTTCCATCCTTTCTCTATCCCTCTCACTATCACCCACTTCTGGGAGCAGGTAGGTGGTACAGTGGATAAAGCACTGGCCTTGGATTCAGGAGGACCGGAGTTCAAATCCAGCCTTAGACACGTGACACTTCAGTGAAAGTCATGACATCACCTTGATGTCATGGTCCTCTTTGAGAATGAAGGACAAACAACAATAATTGACTGTGACTCCATTTTTGGGGTTTTCTTGGCAAAGATCCTGGAGTGATTTGCCATTTCCTTCTTCAGCTAATTTTTACAGATGAATAACTGAGGCAAAAGGGATTAAGTGACTTACCCAAGATCACACGGCTAGTGTTTCAAGCTGGATTTGAACTCATGAAGGTGAGTCTTCCTTATTCCAAGCTCAGTGCTCTATCCACTGTGTCACTTAACTGCCCAACCAAAAAAAATGCTTCTAAAAAAAGGTACATAGTTTTCCCATCTTGAAAAAAAAACCCTTAAACCATGGAAAGGAAAAGAAAAAAAAACACCCTTAATTTGACTCAGCTATCATTCCTACTTCTATTAATCTCTATCTTTCATTTCACTAACATATTTTTCAAAAAGCATATGATTCCTACTTCCTCATCATTCATGAACTCTTTAGCCCTCTGCATTTGGCTTTTATCCCAACCATTACTAAAATTGTCTTCTAAAAAGTTACTAGTGATATAACTGCCAAATTAAAATATCTTTGTTTACTTTTCATCCTTCTTCATGTCCCTGGAGTATATGACCCTGATTATGTTCAATCAAGATGGTTTGTGCAAGAGATTTCACCTCTTTGCATGGTGGTTGTACTTTGTTGCATTCTACTGGGTCTCAGTGTTAGTGACAATTTGTGGTGTGGGACTGTGGTTTATTCTGGCTTCTGGAGCCAGACTCAGGATCCATAAAAATCTGGGCAGGCTAAGATATTGGGCCATATCTAATCAAATGATAATTTAGTAAGGATAAGTGTAATCTTGTAGTAGAGTCCCTAAAAGAGGAGTCAGTGTCATAGACAAAACTTCTTCTAGAAAAGATCTGGGACTTTCAGTGGACTTTGAATTCAACAATAAAAGAGTACAAGAGGGAGAGAAGGGAGCAGACATTTATTAAGCACCTACGATGTACCTTTGATAACCCAGTGTCAAGTATAGCACTAAGAAAGGGGGCTCAAATGCCTGAATGAAACTGAGTTGGGATGCATATCCCATCTGATTCTCTGTTGTGACACTTTAAAGATATGTATCAGTAGTGATGACAATTTAGTGAGCTGGAGTGAAGCAGGACATGATAATTCTTCAGGAATTAGGAAGAATTAGAATATCCAGTATCACTCATCTCCTTCCTTTTCTTCACCTTTCTAATCTTCCCTACATTGCAAACAAATGGGAGAAAATGTCATTTTAGGTCAGGGCTAAGGAGAGTTAGTAAGAGAGAACTGCAGGAGAGAGGAGGGAAGAATAGGAAAACTCAGGAATGGGGATGGAGAAGAAAGATAAAAGGCTAGTTGAACTGAAAAGTAGAAGTGCCTAGAGTACATTAGTAATTCCTACTGTGGATCATCCACGTGGGGAAAATTTCACGATGGATCATAGCAATAATAGAAGAAATGGGTGATTTTTTTTGTGTGTGGGGGGCAATTAGGGTTAAGTGACTCACCTAGGGTCACATAGCTAGTCATTGTCTGAGGTGAGATTTGAACTCAGGTTTTCTTGACTCCAAGGCTAATGCTCTATCTACTGAACCACCTAGCTGCCACAAAGAATCAAACACAACTGAACAACAATAAAAATTCTTCGGTTATTTATCCCCAATTTTCTCATATACTATAATGACTACAATTTTTATATCAATTTATAGAAAGAGAAACAGGAATGATAATTGAAGTGACTTGCTCTAGGTTACATAGTTACTTAGGAAATTGAAACAGTTGGTTGATTTTCCAATTTCCATTCCCTTCCATTTCTACAAGGAATTCCCATGAGGACAGGTAGCATTATCTGCTTCTTCCTTCAGTAGTTGCTGATGATAGAAGGGAAATTAGTTTTGTTTGTTTGTTCATAGAATCAGCAAATAAACATGAGAACATAAGAGTGAACAAATTTACATTTTATCATTGTTGTCAGCCTTGACAAATGTATTTGGTGTGCTAACAGCCCCCAATGTGGAGGGCAGTTGTTAGTTAAATAAATAACACATAAGTTTGGGAACACAATGTTCAATATAAGACCAAGTTATCAATTTAATTGTGAGTGGACATTGGCCATTTGACCCACATGGATACATATGTGTATGTAGGTTTGAAGAATAACTGGACATAAAAAAATTCCCTTTAGTAATTTATAAATCCTAAAAAACAGACTTCATGGTCTGGTGGAGTACAAAATTTCCTGGTCCAGACCATAAGGGATTAGAAGTTAGGATTAAAAAGATACAACTCAAGAGCATGAGTGGTGTTTTCACATCACACAGGAATGGTACCATTATCAAGTTCCACAAGAAAAACAGAACTCATCACTTACTCACCCAAGAAAAAAGGCCCTGCTGAGATCTGGACCTCCCTACCCCCAAAAAGAGATTGTATGGATGGTTATGGTGGCTTATGCAGCTGACTTCTCCAATATCCTTTCAATTGTGTGTGTGAAAAGACTGGACAGGGAAGAGAGAAGGTTATTTGTCAAAGACAACTGTTGAAGGAAGCTAGTAACTGAATTCCCCTGAAACTTTATTCCTCTGGTCTCTAAAGGAATCACCCAGTGGGAGCATGAATATGAAAGTATACTGGAGTAGTAAGCAGCTCCTCTTTCTTTGTTTCTAATTCGTTTACCTTTCATTGAGATCTCAGTTCAATTCGCAATGCAACAAACACATGGCAAACATCTGCTCTGTGCAAGTCATCTGTGCTACATTCTGAGGACACAGAGACAAAAATGAAGCAGTTCCTGCCCTTCAGAAGCATATAATCTACTGGAGAAAACAATAGGCACAAAGAGAAAGAAGCACTGTAAATGCAAAGTACATACGCAGGAATTTCATGAAGAAGAAAGCACTACCATTTAGGGGAATGAGGAAAGTCCTTGTTAATAAGAAGTAACACCTGAGCTGAGTTTTGAAAGAAATCATGGATTCTGTGAGGCAGAGGTAAGGAAGAATGTGGAAGTAGAAGATGAAATGGAACATACAAGGAACAGCTGGCTACTTAGGCTCATTTAACTAGAACAGAAAATACAAAAGGGAGACCAAAATGAAATAATAGAAAAATGGGCAAGAGCCATATTGTTGAGGTCTTCAAATGCAGGCTGAGGGCTTTGTATTATTTTCTAGATACAATAGAGTGCCTGGTACAATAGGGGAACCCTAAGAATTGAAGCCACTGTAGTTTTCAGATCTCAGGTTCTTCCAGTAAATGAAGGGGGCAGGGAGAAGAAAAAAAATGTGGACAGCACAGTAGAACAGGAATTGGACTGGAAGTTAAGAAACTCCCATATGGTAATAATGAGGGAAACCCATACTTATATCAATCTGAAAGGCTGCTGCTACTGTCTTCTCTTTATCATCCATATGTTGTTTATAGTGATTTGTGTATAGATTCCCAATCTCCAAATTCCTCATCTGAGCCTATATTAAACCTTTTATTCCCAATCTAGTGATCTTCCTAAGGGTCTGCTGAAGCCAACTCTAGCCACTGATCATTAAATTTTCAGTGTGAGCATTATCACCTCAGAAATCAGTAACCCTATAACCAAAGTTCGATTGTTTTTTTTGTGGGACAATGAGGGTTAAGTGACTTGCCCAAGGTCACACAGCTAGTAAGTGTCAAATGTCTGAGGCCGGATTTGAACTCAGGTCCTCCTGAATCCAGGACCGGTGCTCTATCCACTGCACCACCTAGCTGCCCCAAAGTTTGATTTATTGTTTGATTGAAGTGTAAGAAAGTATAATAATGAAGATTAAACTTAAAGTATTTCCACACATAAACCCAGCCTGGATGTTAAATATTTATCATCATAACCCTATCTTGCTCTATAAACGTTACTTGTATTCAGCAGAAATGCAGTAGAATACTCAGGGAGTTAAATCAATACCAGATTGGAAGCCTAATGACTGTAAGATAATAATAATAAATAATTATAATGATGATGATAAATAATAACTGGAATTTATAAAGCAATTTCAGGTTTGGAAAGTGCTTGAAATCTATTATCTTATTTGAGCGTCACAACACCTTTAAACTTTCTTCAAAGTACAATCAGTTCTACTCCTTTCATAGGCCACAAACCAGTTTGTGACATGAGGTGAATTATTTAACCCATCTTGGCCAATATTAGTTTGGACTGGGTGCTCTTTGTGATCTCTTACAGTAGCAGCATCAAAGTCAAATAGAAATGGGTCCTTGGAGATGCAGAATGACTGAGAAAATCACAAATTACCATCATCTGTGTTGTATTATATTTTCATTTAATTTGTTAAGCATTCCCAATTACATTTTAATCTGCTTTTCTCTATGGAGTTTTTGCTTCTTACAGAAATAGGTCATGAGTTTGACACCTCTCTCCTAAATATTATATTACTTGTCATTCTAGGTAGCACCTTTTCAGAGGCAACAGAAGTAACCCTGAAACAGGAGTCAAGAGCCTTGGGGTTTGGTCCTGGTTCTATTCCTTTCTGTGGACCTCAGTTTCCTTGTCTGTTAAATAAAGGTCTCCTTGAAGGCCCTGTTTCTTTCTTTGTCTCTTTATCCCCAGTGCAGTGCCTAGTCGAGTGCCTTAATGAATGAATGATTCTTAGCTGATTGATGGGGGCTACACTGGACAATCTCTAAGAACCCTTCTAACTCTGATGTTCTGTGATTCTACAAGAATTCACAGGAAGGTGGAAGACCTGCCCTAGTTTATTGTCTTTAGGTCATATTCAGTTAGCCTCACCCAAGGTGAGGGAACAGAGAAGTGGGAGGTAGAAGATTAATCAATCACACTACACAACATTAAATGTAAAGCCAAGTAGGCAACCTTCTTTACCCACCTGTCAGACACCTGAGGAGGACACTGACACCAGCAACTTGTAGATTATCCATTTCCTGTAGCTTCTGAAAAAAAAGATTTTTCTTTATCCAAAGAAAGCTAAGTGTGTTTTTATGGGGAGGGGGCACATTTTGGGGGGAAGGGAGGAGGAAGAAGGAAGCCACAAACCCAGCAGCAGGCAGCCACATGGGCATTGTCTCCGGGGAGATCTCACGTCACAATAATCAGGTCCCCTAAATAATAAACCAAGGTGAACTTGAGTGGTCTGACCACACAGGAAAGGAGAAAGGAAAAGAGAAGGCTGATCTGTTTCAAGATAATGGAAGCTGCAAACTGATCCTTAAGAAGCCAGAATTGGCAAAGACACTCTCAAACAGAGACATTCTCTGACACTTACAGACAGACATTCTCTGATCCTGGACACTCTCCTGGAAAGTGGATTAGCTTGGCAGATGGTATCAAACCTTGAGCTGCTCTTGAAAGCAGAGATATCCTAGTCAATCAGTCAGTTAGTCAACATGTATGGCACCCCCACCATAAGTTCTAGTGTTTGGGCTAGGAAGGCATCAAGTACAGAAAGGACCTCATGATCTAGGTAGGAAAGACTGAACATGTATTCCATATGGATAATTTAGTTTCTCACCATCAAAAGATAGCACGAGGGTGGGGGTAAAACAGATGTTTACAGATGGAAAGGAATTTGAAACCATCTAGTCTAAAGCCCTCGTTTTATAGATAAGAAAACTAGGAGAATAAAGTTAAATGATTTACCCAGGTCATAGATTGGAAATGGCCGACCCAAAATTTGAATCGAGGTCTTCTGGCTCCAAATTCAATGCTCTTTCCACTAGGTCACTCTTCAGGGAAATGGGAAATGGGGCCCTGATTATGGTGACTTGATATTTCCCTGGAGAAACAATCCCCATGTGGCTGGCTGCTGCTGGGCTTGTGGCTTCCTCCTTCCTCCTTTCCTTCCCTCCCCTCCCCCAAAAAAACACAACCCGAGACCAGGCTGAAAAAAAATCTGACTGAATCATCCACCTGCCCTCTTATTTCAGTTCATTCTCTCCCTTTCTTCCTCCTCTTGGGGGTGGGGTGCAATGATTGACTTAATGTCTAAGGCCTTTCTCCAGCTTCAAATCTTATGATCCCATGATTCTCTGGGTTTAGAGATGATTTAGTGGAGAAGAAAGTTGGCAGAAGAAGGTAGAAAGCAGAAATCATGTTCCCTTCCATCCACTAACTCCATGATCAAAAGCAGCTTGTATTCACCTGAACCAATAACGAAAATAGCCAAGACCTGAAACTTAAAGAAAAACCCAGTAGAAAAAAAAATGTTACATAATAGAAAAGTCAACTATAGAGCAGTGTTTTTAAAACCCTGATAAATAAGAAATAGAGAACAGTAGCAGCAGCAATCTGCCACACTGATAAAAGGATTATGTCTTCCTGCCTCCCCCACCCCCCACACAAATTATTACTATATAAGAAAGAAGATTCCCAACTTATTTTGGAAAAATCTATTCAACCACTCATCTAAAGTCTCTTGACCTTGTGACATGGAAGGATATGGAGTCTGGGTATGGGGGAAGTATACCAGGAAAATATCAGGACTAGGCTGTGCTAGCAAGGAAGTATGTATTTGGGAAGGGAATCAAATTTAACAGGGAAACCTTACCAAGCAAACATTACATTTGGCATTTCAATCTCAGTGGTTTCCGGCCATATTGCTGTCCCCACAGGAAATGCCCAAAGAGAACATAGGGTGGGACTCCATCCCCCTGCCAACCCCTACCTCTAGCTCCTGGATGTTAAAAAATGGTGGGGTCAGCTAGGTGGTGCAGTGGATAAAGCACCAGCCCTGGATTCAGGAGGACCTGAGTTCAAATCCAGCCTCTTATTCTTGACACTTACTAGCTGCGTGACCTTGGGCAAGTCACTTATCCCTCATTGCCCTGCCTAAAAAAAATGCCAGCCACCCCCAAGGCCACATCCCTTACTATGTGTGTGGCTCATGGGCATTTCAAATACCCATGGGACACAAGGAAAGGAATGTGACCCAGAGGCTGAGTCTTCTCCATCCACCAGATTTGGGGATTTGATCAACCTGTTGGATCCTAAAGGTTTTAATAAAAATACCTCATTGTTGCCCTTTCCACCTCCACAGCTGAGTCCCCATCTGTCCTTAACCCCTTTAATTCTCTCACCTCAGAGCACCTGCCTCAAATAATTTCCCTTCTGTTGTCATTCACTTCATGGATAATTGATAGCATGTCAAGGCAATGCTAAGAAAAGAACAAGGTGGTTAGGCGTGTGCCTCCTATAAATAGACATGCGACATGACCAGCATTTGCCAATTTCTGAGCAAGGAAAGGCAGCAGTTGCATCCCCCTGGGTCCTGGGGAGAGCTGGCTTCAGAGAGAGCATGCCTGGGTAAACTGCTTCTATTAATAATACACTGGACCAGAAAAGTGAGCTCCCCTCGTTTTTATGTATGAAGAATATCCCAGTCTCCTGACAGGATTGTTTGGTTTGACAGATCACAGGATCTCAAAATTGGAAAAGAAACCAGAGGTTGTCCAGACCAATCCATGCCTGAACGAGAATTCTCTCTTTAACAAAGTAAAATGGCAACGAGTCCTTGCTTGAATATCTCAAGAAGAGGGAATCTACTACCTCCGTAGGCAACCCATTAAGTCTGGGGAGAGCTCTCTCTAATGGTTAGGAAGATTTGTTTCCTGCACCAAGCTTAGATCTGCTTCTCTGGACTGCTTTTTTCTAGTCCCAATTTCTGAGTTTGGTAGGATCTCTTCTTTACCTATTATTCCAAATAGTTTAATATTAGAACTAGTTGATCTTTAAATGTTTGATAGAAAATTCACTTGTAAATCTAGTGTTTTCTTCATAGGAAGCTCATTTATGACATGTTCGATTTCTTTTTCTAAAATAGGTCTGTTTAGATATTCTATTTCCTCTTCTGCTCATCTAGTCAATTTCTATTTTTAATAAATACTCTTCCATTTCATTTAAATTATTAAGTTTACTGGCATATAATTGGGCAAAATAACTCCTTATAATTGCTTTAATTTCATCTTCATTAGCGGTATGTTCAACCCTTTCATTTTTAATATTACTAATTTAGTTTTCTTCTCTTTTTAAAAAAATCAAATTAACCAGTGGTTTATGAGCCCCACCTTCTGAGGCCAAGAAAAACAAATCTAATCCATCTGTTATAGGGTAGCCCTTTAAATGCTTGAACACAGCTATGATAACTTAAGTTATTTTTTCCTCGAAAACAATATCTTCAGTTCCTTCATCCAATCCTGGATTCAAAAAAATCAATTTCACATCTACAAAACAGGTGAAGGATACATAGAAAGCAAGCAATTCATCTGAAAGACAAATGAAGTTCAAGCTCAATACAGGACAATAATTGGAGGCAGTAGCCACAAACTACTAATGAGACTTCAGGAAGCATTTAAGAGCCTACTATGTGCCAGGCTCTATTCTAATCACTCTACAAATATTATCTCATTTGATTCCCCCAAACAACAACCCTGGGAGGTATGCATTATTATCCCCCTTTTTACAGTTAAGGAAATTGAGGCATGTAGCTATTCAATGACTTGTCCAGGGTCATACAGCTAGTAAGCATCTGTGGCTACGTTTGAACTTGGGTCTTCCTCTGACTATAGGCCCAACATTATATCTATTGCAATGTTAGGAGTACTTAACACTAGGGAGATTATTGCCCTCCTGTATTTTGTACCAATCAGACCACACTTGAAGTATTATGTTTAATTCTGGGTGCCATATTTCAGGAAAGACTTCAGGAGAGACTGACCAATCAGAAGGGCCTTGAAATCATGTCATGTGAGAACAAAATGGAGGAACTGGCTATGTTTAGAGAGAAGAAGAGAAAATTTGGGTGTAAGGGGGGATAAGTAACTTTCCAAATATTTGAAGGGTTGTCACGTGGAAGATCTATTGGAATTGTACTGTTTGATCCCACAGGACACAAGAGTAGAAGTTACAAGAAAAACTAAATTTTGGCTTGATGTCAGGAAAATCTTCTTAACTAATAATATATTAGTTTATTAAAAATCAATGAGGAGCAGCTAGGTGGCGCAGTGAATAGAGCACTGGCCCTGGAGTCAGGAGGACCTCAGTTCAAATCCGGCCTCCGACACTTGACACTTACTAGCTGTGTGACCCTGGGCAAGTCACGTAACCCCAATTGCCTCACCAAAAAAAAAAAAAAAAAAAAAGCTTAAAAAAAACCAATGAGTTTGATTCATTATTATTTGCTAACTAAACAAATAAGTCAACCAGCATTCATTAAGCATCTACTATGTGCCGGGCACCTTGCTAAAAATACAAAGGCATGGAAATAGCCCCTGCCTTCTAAGAGTTTACATTGTAATGAGTGAGACAAGATGTTCATGTGTAGGTATATTTAAGACACATACATATCAAATACCTTGTAGTCTTGGAGGGGAAGGCTCTGGGAGCTGAGGTGGGAGGGAAACAGAAAAGGCCTCAGGCTGAAAGTGGCGCCAGAGCTTCTTGAAGGAGCCCAGAATCCCAGGAGCTGACGGTATATGAGGAGGACATTCCAGGCATGGGAATCAGCCAGGACAAAGGCACAGAGAAAGACCAGCTTTCCAAAAGTGTAATTGTTTGCTCTGGTGCTAGTGAACTCTGTCTCCCTCATGTCTTCAAGTAAAGGCTAGTCATGTGTCACATATGCTGTACAGGAGGGTTCCATTTAGGGGCTGACTGATTGCAGAGGTCCCATCTAACTCCAATATTATGTGATACTATGATCTCTTTTATGCCCTGACCTTAAGACCCCTCATCCTGCTCGCTTTCCTCTGGTCACTCTCCAGTTTACCAATGTTCATGCCCCATCCAGAGAAGATTACAGCAGAACAAGTGCTTCCCTGGAGATAGACATCCTGATTCTCTTAAGGCACCCAAAGATTACATTAGGTAAGGGGCAGCTAGGTGGTGCAGCAGATTAAGCACTGGCCCTGGATTCAGGAGGACCTGAGTTCAAATCCGGTCTCAGACACTTGACACCTACTAGCTGTGTGACCCTGAGCAAGTCACTTAACCCCAATTGCCTCACTTAAAAATTAAATTAAATTAAGATTACATTAGGTGATGGTGGTAGTGGTGGTGGTAGTTTGGGGCTTCCAAAAAAAAAAGATACATTGCAAAATCTCAAAGGCATTTTTTCTTGCTATTGCCTTGCCTCTCTCCCAGTCTCTTTTTTATTCTTCTCCTATTATTTCTCTTGCCTCATCTCTTTCAAGTTATTTTTAACTCTACTCTTCTATTACCTCATTTTTCTCTATTAGCACTAAAATTCATTTGTTCATTCACATCATTCATTGTACATACACTTACCAAATGCCTATATGACAAGAACCTTAAGTCAATAACTGGGGGTAGGGGGATGAGAAGATATTAAAGTCAGAGAAGACTGTTTCTCCCTTCAAAGAGTTTACAATATATTAAATACTCCTAAAAGTGCAATAGATGGAGTATTGGGCCTATTGTCAGAGAAAGACCCAAGTTCAAATGTAGCCTCATTGGGAATGAGGAACATACATATGTGAAACAAGTAGAAAATAATTCTAAAGGAATTGAAACATTGAATGATAACTCACATTACCACTGTACTTTAAGAATTACAAAGTGTTTTTCCACTAATCCCTCTGATAGTAGGCAGGGAAAGTATTATTACCATTTTAGGGATCAAGTATTTGAGGTTCAGAAACTGAACCACATGTTCACACAGCTAGTAAATTAATTTATTTCAACACATATTTATTAAGTATCTACAAGGCATTATTATAACAGGCACTGGGAATACAAAGAAACTGAGCCTGCTGCCGAGAAGCTTATAATCTAATGGGGAAAGGAACAAGTATGCAATAAATACAATGAAATAGATAAATAAATGCAATGAAAGAAAGAATGAGAGAAGTTCAAAAGAGGGATAGAGGCTACACACAGGTGAGAAATTTAACATTGGAAAGGTCTTTTTCACCTGAAAGGTGAGGTAATCAGGGAAAATTTCACAGAGAGTACCAGAGTTGGACCTTAAGGTAAAGGGGGGGCTTCAAGATGGAGAAATGGGTATGAGAAGAGACCAACCTAGACATTAGGGGTGGAGCAAACAAAGGCATAGAAATGGTGAGAAGAGAAAGGATGTGATGGGGGATGTAGAATTATTGTTTGGTTAAATCTAAAATATGTGAAAAGAAATAGTAGCAAATAAATCTAGAGAGGTACACTCAAGGCAGGTAATATTAGGTCTTGAATACAAGGGTCAAGAGTTTATACTTAAAGTCACTGGAAGCTTTTGAGAAAAGAATTGACAGTATCATAGCATGTAACTGATTTATTTTTGGACCATAATGTGGAATATGGATCAGAAAGAAATAGACTGGAAGCAAGAAGACTGGTTAGGAAACCATTAAACAGCATAGCTGAGAAGAGATGGCATCTTAAACTATTGTGGTTGTAATGTAATGTAACACCTTCTGGCGGTCCAGATGCAAGAGAAATTATAGGAGAAACAACGGGACTTGTAAACTAATTGAATATATATTGTGAGAGAAAAGAAAGAGTCAAAATGATTCCAAAGTTATGACTGAGATATTCAGAGGACAGCAGAACCATTAATGGAAATATTCAAGTTAGGAAGAGGAACAGATTTGGGTGGGTGGGAAGAAATGTGAGTTCAGTTTTAAACCTACTGAGTTTTCAGATTCTTGCTATAGAGATATCCAACAGAGAGTTGGAAATATGGGACTAGATCTTGAGGTAGAAGAGGGCTCATTGAGAGTAGAGATAAGGGTTCATGTCATAGAGTTAGATGAAATCACTAAAGAGTGTGAGAGAAGGAAGAGAGACTATGAGAGGACCTTGGGATATCCATACTTAATGGGTAGGATGATTAGGAGCCAGCAAAAGAGACAGATAAGGAATAGTCAGAAAGGCATGTGAAGGGGCAGCTAGGCGGCGCAGCGGATAGAGCACTGGCCCTGGAGTCAGGAGGACCTGAGTTCAAATCCGGCCTCAGACACTTAACACTTACTAGCTATGTGACCCTGGGCAAGTCACTTAACCCCAACTGCCTCACTAAAAAAAAAAGAAAGAAAGAAAGGCATGTGAAGACCCATGAGAGACCAAGAAAGAGAATTTCAAGAGGCATGAGGTGGTTCAGAGTATAAATGCCACAAGGAAGTCTAGGAGTATGTGTACAGGGGGAAAATATCCCTAGATCTGGACATGTAAAAGTTATTAAAGACCTTAGAGGAAACTGCTTTAGTCAAGGGGTGAGCTTGCAAGTGATGTTACAAAGGATTGAGAAATGGGTGTTGGAGCTATGATTTGAACCCAGGGATTTTGAACCTAACTTACTTTTCACTACACCAAGGTTTCAACCTCTCTATAATATAAATAAAAGGAAATCTGTATAAACTGCATGTGGCCTACCCAGAGGAAATGCTTCCTCAATGATTATGAGGTTGGAAGAGCAGAGAGTCTTGTTTTAAGCAGTTCTACTAGCCCTACCTTCTCCTGCTCATCTTTCTCTCTTCTTCCATGATTTCCTCACTAATACTCATTTTCCTTGCCTTCTTCCATAAGAACTGACCTGGACACCAAGAATTCCTGATGACTGTATTCATGACTCTTGTTTACAATCATTTATTTATGCATGGGTGTTCTGAGTTTCTCTTTCAGAAATGGTTTAGATTCTTTGCTGCGGTAATCTGGATTTGCTTCTTGACCAAAGGGATCATAGTATATGGTTGATATACTCTATCTTCAATCAAAAGGAACTTCTTGTCATGTTATACTTTGTTTCCAGGGAAACAAGCATCACTTCATATACTTCAGGCTCTTCTATCTTAGTTCTTTCAGGCCTTGTCTTGGCTGGTTTGGACTGCTTGTCTCATAACATTACAGGTCAATGAGACTACTGTTTCAGTTTCCATTCCTGCCCCCTCTTGGTAGATTTCCTTGTTTCCACTATCATCGATGATATTACTGATTCAAATCTTAACTTTAGAAACTCCTGACTCTTAGGAGTTCTAAAATGCTTATCTCTAACCTCATTAAGTCACCCAGCCTATCTCCAGCAACTTTTTTTTTTTTTTTGGTGAGGCAATTGGGGTTAAGTGACTTGCCCAGGGTCACACAGCTAGTAAGTGTTAAGTGTCTGAGGTTGGATTTGAACTCAGGTACTCCTGACTCCAGGGCCGGTGCTCTATCCACTGCGCCACCTAGCCGCCGCCTCCAGCAACTTTGATAATATGGTATAGAAGAGTGACTTGAGTGTGGTGAGTTCAGTTTTATATCTATTGAGATGGCCAAAGAAACCTTTTTGGAAGAGGTGAATTTTGAGCCCTCTTTAGACCAAGCTGAGTCAAATAAAAATTTTAAAAGCTATTCCTAAAAGGAAGCTGAATTATATGGTTGTGATGACCAATCTTGGCCCCAGGCCATATATGATAAAATAGCCCTCCTTCCTTACAATGTAAAGATGAGAGGATGCAGGTGTGGAATGTTCCATACACTGTAAGACATGATTCTTGTGTTTGGTTGATTTTTGCCTAACAGTTTTTCTTTTTTACAAGAGAAGGATGCTCATGGGAAAAGGGGAGGGGTGGGATGAGGTATCCAGAAATGGCTATGATGTAAAAATGACACTAATAACACTTTTAAGGTAGGAAAAAAAAGAAATCAAGAAGATTTTTCCTTAACTGATATAATAGGAATTGAACAAGTACGTTTGTAGCGTGAAGCATCCATTTGTATATTTCACTTCCCTACTAATTCTGAGACACTGATATCCTGGAGGCTTGTGCCTTCCATCCCTGAATTCAAACTATGGGAGCCAACAGTTACTACAGACACCAGCTAACACAAGGAGCTATGTGGTGCTTGCTAAGCTAAGCCTGGTCTCCAAGGTTTCTGGTCATCAAAGCCCTGGGGCAAGAACCCAAGAACTGCTGGAAATGTACCCTTCCCTACACAAGCTCTTCCTTTATTTATTTGCAAGGTACACTAATAAACCAATGATGCAAAGATAGGGCAAAAAAAATCATTTGGGAGCCTTCACAAAAGTTATTTTTGCTAGACATGAGGAAATGATTATAATGATTTATTAAAAGTATACAGTGTGAGAAAGTAAGATCAGCAAACAAAATCCAATTAAGGAAATCATCAAATAAAAAGGAACTGAACCCCTCCAGCCCAGGACTGACAAAGAAGCTATTCAGTATGAGCTTTCTACACTAAACTTAGCTGAGTAAACCTAGTTATTTTCCATGCAGTGTTGCTCTTAAAAGAGCTATTTAACTTCATCCATCTCTAGGATCAGAAAGACTAATCATTTAGGCTTATACAATTTTTTCTCTGAAACTCCAATTTGAAAATAAAGTAGCATACTTAGCCACAAAAAATGAAGTTAATGTAGATTTGGGAACAGAGACCATATTGTGGACCACCCACACTCTCTTTCCCACCCACGAACTCTTTACCTATGGACCCACTCACCCTCTCTCCTCCAACCCTCTTCTTCCCTGGATAGCTATCCATTCACCCACTATCCTTCCTACTCACCAGAGCACCCTCTCACCTTCAACCCACCTAGACTTTTGATAGTGTTTCTCTGGGGGTGTAGATTTGAATGATTTAAATTTGCATCTGGGTTTACACAGCTGGGCAATGCCATCTATATGCTTTTGTGTGTATTTATAGGTCTATGGATACAATGAGGTGAATGTGGATATGAATGGGAGCCACTATGAGGATATAAGTAAGAAGGTATGCTTTGTACAATGTAGAGGAGGGCAATGTGGTATGCTCTGTCACTGAGCCTCAGAAGGGAGTATAGGGACCATCTTAAATTTTGCTCCCTTCCCTCTCAGAGCTGGTATGTAAGACTCTAAAAATGATCAGAAGCAGCATGATAGCAATAGAGACTGTGTAGTACATAGTGCTGAAAGATCCTGGCTATGGCTTTAAAGGACCTATGTGACCATAGGTAGACAAGTCACTTCAGCTCCTGGGGTCTCAGTTGCTTCTCCATAAAATGAAGAGGTTGGACTAGATGACTTGTAAGGCCTCTTCCAACTCTAATTCTACAATCCTTTGTTTTCACATAAAGTGATTTTTGCCATATAATGGGTTTTCAGTCCTACTTCCTTCTTTTTATTCTTTTTCTTGTGGGACCTTACCTGGCTACTGACCCCTTTCTTCCATTTTCCCTAGTTGAGACTAATGATGTACAAGAGGGGAAAGTCAGAGGCAGAAGGCACTTTTTTGGGAAACTGTCCCTGAACTAAAGAAATCTTAGACTTCAGATTGTCACCAACCCAATGGGAGTCCTGGGCAGCAGTTTAACAAATCGAATATCTGAGAATTAGGTAGATGGGATGAACAACAGGACAGAATCAGCTAGCTGAAAGGATGGGTGCTTCTCTTCCTGGAAAAGCAGAAAATAAGGATTTTCTGATGGATATGAAAAGGAACTGGGCAATGCCAAATTATTTCCCTAGCTCTGCATAAATTGGCCCTGGGAACAAATGAAATCACTGCTCCCTTTGCACCTTCCATGTCTGTGTTCTCTGTTATAGAGACAAAATAGCAATTTTCTCTCACACCCCCAATCTCGATCTCTGCCTTGCCTTAATGTGCAAGAATACCTCTGTAGTGGCTCAAGCAATCTCAGATTTATGCTTGCATGAAACCTATTTTATGGAAGAGAGTTGGAATGGAGACTTACTCCCCTTATTATGGAGGGCTAAAAGACTCTAAGGTCCGTTCTCAGAAAAAAAAGTTCTATTTGTACAAAAAATGTTTATAGAAGCTCTTTTCGTGGTGATCTACGAATTGGAAATCAAAAGCAATGCCCATCAATTGGGGAATGACTGAACAAGCTGTGCTATATGGTAGTGATGGAATATTATTGTGCAATAAGAAGTGACCAAGCAGGATGACTTCAGCAGAGGACTGGAAAGACCTTGTATGAAATTGTTGTATAGGGAAAAGTGAGTAGAACCAAGAGAACATTGTGCACAGATAGCAATATCCTTTGATGAAGAACTGTGAATGACTTAACTATTCTCAACAATACAATGTTCACAAGACAATCCCCAAAAGACTAATGATGAAGCATACTATCCACCTCCAAAGAAAAGAACTGATGTTGATGGAACAC
Source organism: Dromiciops gliroides (assembly GCF_019393635.1). Classification (NCBI taxonomy): domain Eukaryota; kingdom Metazoa; phylum Chordata; class Mammalia; order Microbiotheria; family Microbiotheriidae; genus Dromiciops; species Dromiciops gliroides. Next base: position 107,916,601 of record NC_057865.1, on the reverse strand, counting down.
AGACTGAAGCATGCTATTTTTTTGCACTTTCATTTTTTCCTTTCATTCAAGTTTACTTGTACAAAATTACTAATGTGGTAATGCTTTACATAATCGTACATATATACCCCTATCGACTTGCTTAATGCCTCAGGGAGGGGGGATGGGGAAGGAGGGATAAAAATTGAACTCAAAAACTATAAATAAAAAATGTTTATTACTTAAAAAAATAAAGGGTCTTTGTCACTGTCCTGGATGACCTATACGTCCAAAATGACTCTGAGGCATGCATTTCACTGAATGCATCTGGAAAGTATATGGCTAGTTTTGTCTTGGACACCATATTATGCCAGTTGTGTCTTAGGTGGGAAAGGGAGGTGTTCAGCCAGTGGGGGATTTGTTCCAGACACCATTCCTCCCAGTCTACTCTATTCTCCTTCTTTGCCTTACCAGACAAACTCAAGCAGCAACAGGAATAGGATAGGAAGCTGCAAGGACTTGTTTGCCGAACTACATATGATTCCATGAAATCTCTCCATAAGAAATTCTTGAGCAACCATGGGTTCAACACAATATCAACCAACATGGAAATTTCAGTGGACCCATGATCTTATTGATAGAAGATGCTAGATAGAGAGCTGGAAAAAGCTCAGGTCATCCAGTCCAACCCAACACTTTACAGATGTAGAAACTGAAGTTAAGTAACTTTCCTAAATCATACAAGTGGTTAAGGTTTAGAGAAAGAATTTGAACTCAGGGTCTCTGACTTAGAGTCTGTGCTCTTTCCACTTTACCACACTACTGCATCTACCACTACACATCACAACCCATCTAGGCCTTCCATCCTGTGTCATTCTTGTACCCATCTCTCCATAAATACTCCTTTAGACAACATACCCAATACTCCAGCAGCCTTATTCGTTCTATCATTTTGTGGATATCACTCAGGCGCTCCATCTTTTCTCCCTTACTCTTACTACTTGACCAGTGTACAACACCTTGTCTCAACACATCATGGTTGTAGAAAAGGTCCCTCTCCTCCCAGAGCGGGGCAAAAAATAGTCTGGGTACCTCTGTTGCACCTCCTGATACTAAGAAATGGAAAACCACAATTCCCTCTGTATTCTTCCTATCCCTACACTCATACAGTCCCTATCATCTCAAAGCAGATGAGAGATGGGGACTACTAGAAGTTACAGTGTGGCCAAGGCAGATGGAAAAGAGGAAAAGGAAAACTGTCAGAGGCACTACATCCATCTTCTCATCCTCTGAAACCAGGAATACTTCATGTTCCCAGTTCTAGTCTTCTCTTCTTTCTCTTTCCCCTTCTTACCCAGCTGTGAGTACAGATATGTCTAACCAGGAGTAGAGAGTCTGCCTCCCCAAGTGTTCTGGAGAATTTTTGAGCCTGCTGTATCCATCTCACTTATCATGAGTGAGAGTCAATTTAACCTATTAACCTCTGTTCTTCTCTGTCCCTACCTGTACTTTTGTGACAACCAGGAACCCTGAAGGAAAGAAACAGCTTCTTCCAAAATTCTGGGCTTATCCTCAGCCAACTCACTCCACCCCAAATCCAGAGTGCCTCTGCCAGCAGCATGTCACCATGGAAACCCTAATCTTTATCTGCTTTGCTTGTTAAACAAGCTGGCATGGCTCCAGTCCTTCCCTTGCTCCCCTCACCTCAGTCCCCTTCTCCTACCTCTTTTCTTGCTCACATCCCTCCCCATTAATGCTTCTCTTCCTTCTCTTCTGCCTCCTTTTCGTCTGAGAGATAAAAGAGGCAATCACTGGCCAGGATTCCCCTCCCCTCAAATCTACTCCCTTTGAAAGAACAAGGCTTTCTGTTATGGTTCCTTAAATCGAACTAAAAGGTTGATAGAAACAACCAGTACTGGCCGTGATGTGTCAACGGGCAGCAGTGTGGGGGCTCTAGAGATAAGAAAAGGGGAGGAAGGAGTCAAGGAAGAGGGAGGAGGGGGAGAACAATGTTGGTCATCTCAAGAACATACAGTAAGGCAGATAACCCAGAGAACTAACTCAAAAGCCCTGTCAGGTGCTTTCAGAAGCTATGCCATTCCGATGACTAGGGAGAAATCATTTTTTGCTAATGCTGGAAGGTGCCTAGCAACTCAAGGCTAGTGGCAGAAGGAGCCCACACTTGGGAGTCATCAGTTCAGATCAGGCATTCAAACGTCAACTCTGCAACTTGCTTACTATGTGACCTCAGTCAAGTCCTTCAATCTCTCTCTGCCACAATTTCCCCTTCTGTCAAATGATAATAACAACACTTGCATTTCTTATATCCGACAGGGTTTTGTGAGGGATTAAATGATACACATACAAAACAACTTTGTAAGCCTTAGGATGCCAGAGAATTAAAGTAATAGCCCTGGTCTTCCACTTCCTTCAAGCAGCTTGACTTTCAACACAGTGTCCAAAGAGCAGAGAATATATAGGAGAGGGCAGGATTTTTTTTTGCTTGTTTTGTTTTGTGGGGGAAATCCTCCATACTTTAAAATGCAAGGAAGACACAAGTCAGAACAGAGATACTACAAGTCCTGCATATTACACTTTCTCAGACACCAGACTGGAATTCTTTTGCTGTTTGTATTGACAGCATGTTTAGTATAAGAGCCAGGATTTGGGATAAGAGGACTGGGATCTAATCACTTAATTATCCTATCTGCAACTTGTATGAGCTTGGGCAAACTGTTTTCATCTGTGGGCCTCAGTCCCTTCTTTATAAAACTGGGGACCTGGATTCAATGAGCTTTAAGGCTTTTCTGAATCTTTGATCCATTGTAAATCCCTACTAATTGACTCCAAAGAACCACCAATGTCCAAGATCTATCAGTGGGTACCTGTGAGTATTGTTTGGAAAAGAAGATGTACAAGAGTTATCGTCCCAGATGTTATTTTCAAAAAGCTATATATGTATCCCAAAAATATTCATTCGTAGTTGCATAATAAATCATTTCACTGCCCTGAACCTCAGTTTCCCACATCTTTAAAATAGAGAATAGTATTGCCTGTCTGCCCATCTCATAAGGCTTTTATGGGAAAATCAAACAGAATATATACAAAGTTATTATAGCCAACTACTGTTTAAACGGCAAGCTCTTATTAAATTACTAGTCAAATTAAAATTAAGTTTTCAGAAACATTCGTGTTTTTCTTTAGAGAATTCAAGTTGCTACTTTTAGTCATATCTTTAGATAAAGCAGAGAGCCTGGAATTGGGTAGTCAGTAAACCTGAATTGTGAGTCACAGTACTGCCCTTTCAAACCCACATTCTAGCCAAACAAGACTACAGACCACTTCCTGATTTTTACCCTATCCCCTTTGCCCTGTCACCCTCTTGTGTATTACCACCCCTGCCTCCTGCTTCTGTTGAAATCCTTCTCTTTCTTCAAGGGCCAGCTCCAGTGGCCACTTCATGAGATCTTCCCTGAACCCTCTAGCCCACCCTCCCGCAACAGCTCATCTGATCTTTCCTCCTCAAAGGTTCATATAGAAATTCATCTCAGCCCCTCCTTTAACTTCATCATGTATCTAGGTGTGGGTGTGTGTGTGTGTGTGTGTGTGTGTGTGATATGTATCTATCATCTATGTATACTTCTTAAGGTATGGGACAATATTGGTTTTTCATCTTCATATCACTGATTACCAGCATACAGTGCCGTGGCTTTTGGACATCAGTGGAGACAGTTCCCAACACAAAAGAAATCACAGATCCAGAACTAGATGCGGATCCTGATCCAGATATAGACATAGACATGAGCATAGATATAAATATATGTGTGTATGTGTATGTGTATATGTGTGTATGTATAAGTATATTTTCTACCTTTGGCTAGAACCTGTGATTTCAGTGGTCAAAGGAACTCCTTCAAACAATTGCAGATCAGAACTTGTTCTGAAATTTTATAATCTTGAGATTTGTCTGGGAAATAGAAAGGTTAAATGAGGCGGGCCTAGGGTCACATAGCAGAATGTGTCCAAAGCAGGTCTTTGTGGCTCCGAGGCCAGCTCTCTATCTATAATACCATGCTATATCTTAAGGATTTAATAAATGTTGGTTGAATTGAAATAAATCCATGATCAGGGGCAAGATGGGGAAAGAGAAGCAGCTCTGGAATCAGAAGACCTAGTTTTTATATCCCAGCTCTGATATTACTCCCTGTGTGTTCTGGGGTAGTTATTTAACTTCTTTTTTCTTCTGTTTTCTTATATGTAAAATGAGGTGGTTGGACTACATCAACTTCCAAGGCTAGCTCTATGATCCCAGTATCCTCTGAATTCCTCCAAGCTGGTCTTGAGCCTATTGACTTAATTCTGCCGACACATACGCATTCAACCTGCTATGGGAATTCCAGGAGTTGGAGTTGAAGACAATAGTACCACCATGATAGAGGAAGTGACTAAGGAACATTTTCTATACAAGGATGATACCTTTTAACTACCAACCACTTATGACATTTCCCCAGTGACTCTATTTATGCTATCTGAATGGCAGGTCCTAGAAAAAGAGACCACAGCTTTCCCCCACAATCCTTATTAGCATTTGTTGAACATTCAATAAATCGGTTGCTTATCTTTCTAGAGCAGTGGAAGGCAGGCAGCTCGGCCCAGCTGAGAGTCTTACAACACTTATTAAAAACCCTCCTCCCACCCAACTACATCAATAAACAGACCACTCTGAGGAGAAATGCATAAGTAAGAGAGATCTGGCTAAAATAGAAAAAGAGAGTCAGACACTTTCAGAATAGGCCAGTTGGGTTCAGGCCTGTCTAGGGACTTTCAGACACGGCCCTGCTGGGAGTCGGAGGTTTTAATGAGCAAGAAAACGATGTCCAGACCCTGAAGTTAACAGGCAATACTTCAGGACAGCTTGTGTACAAAGTCTCTTATCTCTCATGTGTCATGGCTACTGCTGCGCCACTCACAAAGACACCTGGCTTCATCTAAACAAACAGCCCTTTCTGTGACAGAAAGACTTTACTCTTTTCTGGATTTAGATCCTCTCCTCCCTTTTTCTCTTCTTTCTCTCTCTTCTTCTCTCTCCTCCTCTTCTCTCCCCCTCTATTTTTAAACTCTTGTATCTTCTTTCTCTCTTGCTTTCTACCCCCTAGTCCTCAACCATTAGGACCTAGGGGCCTTTTTCTTCGTAGTCCTCACCAAGATAACTCATACTTTAGTGGCCTCACTTCTTCATTAAACAAAACGTAGAGAGCAGCAGCTCAGGTCTCTAGGATATAAGAAAGCAGAGGAAACATCAGTTTCATATGCCACTCAGCTTTTAAGTTCTTATCCAAATAGACAGGGGAAAAACCAACCAGGGACAGAACCTCAGCTTGCAATTGTCTCAATAATCTTTCTAAAGGAAAACAAAGTGTATGTGCCCTCAAACAAAGCCCAGGATAGAACAGATCCAGAGTTTTCTTGAAATGTGAGATTCTAAAGGATTGTGACCCTGAAGTAAAAGGCTCAGCACCTCATACCAATATAATAAAACATTGACGGTAATAATCACTCTTCTAGAGGCTCAGAGGTTAGCTCAGACATCATCTAATCCAACCCCTAATTTGACAGATGAGGAAAACTGAGGCCCTTGGAGATTAGAGGACTTTGCCCAAGATCTACAGGCAGCAAAGACAAAGCAGAGGCTAGAATTTAGTAAATCTAATTTCATAAGCAATGTTTACTCCACTATCAGGAGTAGGGGAGAAGGGAATAAGAGTGAATAGAGGAAGGAAATTAACGACAAAAGAGTTTAAGTGAACTTGCCTAAGGACACACACAGAGCAAGCAGTAGTGCTCTTAGGCCAATTGGGGAACCTTGAAAAGAGGGATAATTATTTGAATGAGTCTCAATTTTCTTTTAGATTTAATAATCATAAGAGATTTTAGGACAATGAAAAAGAAACAAATTGCTCTTTGATTTATGTAAAATCAAAGGAAGTAAATAGGCTTGAGAGATACAAACCTCTCTATACTTTCCTAAAGACTTGGTCCTTAAAATGGAGAAACTGGGGGGCAGCTAGATAGCACAGTGGATAAAGCACCGGCCCTGGATTCAGGAGTACCTGAGTTCAAATCTGGCCTCGGACACTTGACACTTACTAGCTGTGTGACCCTGGGCAAGTCACTTAACCCCCACTGCCCCGCAAAAAAAAAAAAAAATGGAGAAACTGCCACTGAGAATGAGTGTGTAAAGCATTATCTAACTGAATTTCTTCTGGGTATTCTCTCTAAGAAAACCAGAGACACTAATGATGTGAGCTCACACTTATACAGTGCTTTATAGTATACAGTGCATCTTCTTCACAACAGTATATATGTTGGTAGTACAAGTATTCACCTCATTTTACAGATAAAGAAACTGAGACCTAGAGAGGTAAATTAATAACTAACATTTATATAGTGCTTACTATGTGCCAGATACTATGCTGAGTGCTTTACAATTATTATCTCATTTGATCCTCACAACAACCCCAGACAATGAATGCTATTATTATCCCTATTTACAGATGAGGAAATTGAGGCAGATGGGAACTAAGTGACTTGTCCAGGGTCATATTGCTAGTACCTGAGGCCAAATTTAAACTCAGTTTTTCTTGACTCCAGCACTCTATCCAAAGCACCATCCAGTCTCTGAATTGACTCACTGTTACACAGCTGCTAAATGAACAACATGAATTGGAACCTGGGTCTTCTGACTCCCAAGTCCAATGTGGCACAGTGAATAGAGTCTGGGGGAATCAGTAGTCAGCACTTAAATTTTATCAGGTCCTTTCCTAACAACCCTAGGAGGAAGGATGTGCAAGTATTATTACTCCCATTTTACAAATGGGAAAAAATGGGACTCAAATTAAGTGACTTGCTTCAATTCATGCATCTTGCAAATGGCAAACAACATATAAATCCAAGTCACCTAACAAGAGCAAGGGCTTTGATCCACTCACCATCTTGCCTTTCTGCTTGATAAGAGTGCTGAGTTTTCTCAAAATTAAGCTCTATTGCCAAGGAGTGGGGATTTGTTCCCATTCATATTTTCCAGGTGCCTGGAAGAAAATGTTCCTTAATTACACCTTCCCATTATTTAATTGGTGTTGTTGAATTCCTTTATGCTAGATCATAATCATAGTCCATTTTTCTCCCTGAATAGTGTGATAGTTAACCTAGCTTACCAGCTCCCAAAGAGTACAGAGGCACCAAAAGGGTCACATTAGCCCAACGTGTATCTGAATTGCCCTCCAGTAACAGGTTAGCTTACTCCCTGGAGTTCAAATGTCCAGATTATAATCAGGATATAGCACTGCCTCTCTTCCCAAAATGCTCCATTTCCCACTCCCACAAGGATGATCCACTACCTCCTTGGGCCATTGCATCCCTGCTGCCTTTTTATCACTAGCCCTGAAGTCATCTCTTTATAATGCTGCTGAAAGGACAGCTGGTTCAAATCAGCAACATGTTCAGTTTATGTCCCCTGCTTCCCAGGCTACAGCTGCCAGAAGTAATTTCAAAGGAGGGATGCCACCTACACCGATGTGAGAAGAACATGACAGCAAGATAATCCAAAATCCTTTGAAGCATCTGCTTGCTTCCTCTATGGAGCAACCTCACGGGTCTGTGAACAAAACTACATCTACCCTTGTCTTTGCGAGGGAAATTGGTACAAATTGTCCAGGGAAGTGTGCAATTCGACTCTTCTCTCATGCCCCAGTCTCTCTGCATTCTCCCAGGACAAGCCCAGTTAATGATGAGCAAAGCTGTGTCCTCAAATTGATGATTTCAAAGGAAAACTTAGGTAAATGCTGAATATTTTGCACTAGAAATACTGAGAATCCCTCAAAATGGTTGGGGGCAAAGAGTTGCTTATTTACATATCCACGGGCAAATCCACTGGTGAACTGCCCTCCTGGATGGTTTGCTTTTTGGATAGCATCCAGTAATAGTTAGGTCTTAGAAACAACTCTCCCTAAAGTAGGATTTCATAAGCTTTTTTGTAAATCATCCACTCCTTTGGCATATGATAAAGCCCTCTCTCAGAATAATGATTTTAAATGCTTACAATAAAATACATGTAATTACAAATGAGGCCAAAGACTAGTAAAATAAAGATGTAATTTTTTCCCTACCAAGTTCACACACCACCTGAAATCTATCCACAGACTTTTCGTGCTGGGTTGGGAAAAGGAAGGTTGAATGACCTCAAGTTAAGAACCACTACCCTAAAGTATGATACTACTCAAACACTCTTTTGGGCAAAACACATACCTTCTTATAGCAATTTTGGCCCTTCTGTGAAATATTAGAGATTTATGGCTTTCAGGGAATTTACAACTCTGCAGTTCTACAAATAGGTGATAAAAGCATCCTTCTTGAGGACAAAGATGTGTGGAAAATTATTATAGAAAAGCATAAAAACAAATTGACCCTGTACTCTCACTTCAATTTCACCTCAAACAGCTGAAGAAAAATGCAGAAAGCTTCTTTTAAAAGTACCATTTCCAGAAATTCAAATGGATGAAAAATGAAACTGATTTTTTTAGACAAAATTCAAAGAGCAAAAGATCTCACTAATTGCCTAGTGCTTCCTTTCTTTAAAAATTGTCAGCCTTCTAGGTTGAGAATACATATAACCATTCCTAGAAATAGCTTTGATACTTACAGAAAGAAAATAACATATTAGAAAATAGGAATTATATAGAGAAATGAGCATAAATTAATGATCTATAAGGTTTGTTTTTATAAATTATGTAAGTTTTCATTCTGATATAATAAAACATAAAACCAAAGGTACCTTGAAAACTCTCTGCATTTGGTTCTTTTAAAGGAAGTAGCATGATATAGGGGAAATTTCATTGGATTGGGAGTTTGGGGTCTTGAATTCAAATCACTGCTTTGCCCTTTAGTACTTGTAAAACCATGGACACATTATATCACTTCTCTCAGCTTCAATTACTTTATCAATTAAATGAGGAGCTTTGGACATGCATAACCCCTTTGGTTCTTCAGCTTTAAAGATTGTAGTGCCTTTTAGATGCACCTAGTTTATTAATTTCATATATGGAAAAGGGGAAGTAGATTTTGCTAGCTAGACTAGTCTTCTCCAGGGGACTAACTCAGTCTTCTAAAACTTTAGGATTCATAACTTATGACAAGTCAATATAATAAAATGTCTTTCTAAATTTAATCTTACTTACTCGAGTCATAAAAATCCAATTATAAAAAGATTATTTTCTAGAACTAGAAAAAATAAATATCACATGGAAAGCAAAAAAAATGTCAAGAATCTCAACAGAAATAATGATCTCAAATTTTACTACAAAGTCAGTCATTTTCAAAATAATTTGGTAATGGCTGAAAATAGAGATTGATCAGTTCAACAGTTTTCAGGTAAACAACATACAAAAGCAAATGTGTCTAGTAGCCTAAATATTCAATATAACATAAAGATCCGGTGACTGGGATAAGGACTCACTATTTGACAAAACCAGTTTAGCAGTTTGAAAGAAATGAGATTAGACCAATACTTCACACATTTAGATGGATAGGTGGCCTAGTTATAAAAGGTCACACAACATAAACAAATAAGAAATGTATGGGGGAAATTACCCATAAGATCTATGGATAGAAGAAAAGTTCATAACCAAAAAAAGATATAGACATGATTGCCAAGGATAAAATTAATAATTTCAATTATATAAAGCTTAAAAGGTTTTTACCATGAAAAATTCAATAAAGCTATTACCTGGGGGGAAAATCTTATGGAAAGTTTGATTGATAAATTGATAAAGGTCTCACATCCAAGATACATAAGGAGCTTAATTCAAATTTATTTAAGAGCCGTTCCCCAATTGATAGTCTAAGAAAACAAACAGAAACCAAGGCCTATCTATAGTCACATGAAAAAAATGTTCCAAGTCTCCAAGAGAGGTTTTGTCTAACAGCAGTCTCACTCCATCCACCATCAAGATTCTGGGAACAATGGTGGCAAGAACTAGGGTGGGAAAAAAGGATCACAACTCAGCAACACCAAAGTAAAATAACAGTGAAGGGGAGAGAAAAGGTGACTTCTTCCTGAAGCAAAAATGGTTTAGTTAAAACATTACCAAATTTGGGACCAAAGGACCCTGAGTCAATTCAAATTCAGCTATTTACTACCTGGGTAACCTTGGGCAAGTCACATCTCATTCCCAGGTTTTTGTTCTCTTCATTTGCACATGGAATGCTACAATCTCTTTTCTCTGTGTTTGGCTACCCACACAACCCCAATGTCCGTAATGTACTCTCTTCTCGTCTGTCCCTATTGAAATCCCTTGTTTTCCTTTCAGGATTCAGCCAAGCACTACCTTCTACATGCCTTAGCTGAACCCCATTGGTGGCAGGTACAGTGGATAGAACACTGGCCCTGAAATTGGAAAGGACGGAAGTTCAAATCTCACCTCAGACAATTACTAGCTGTTTGACCCTGGGCCAGTCACTTAACTCCAATTGCCTTAAACATCTGGGGCCATCTCCACTTGTCCTGGTATATATCTTGCCATTCGACCCAGATGGTTTTGGAGGAGAGACTGAGGTTGGTGACTTTACACAGCCCCTCTTCACTTAAATCCAATCGCTGCAAATCATGACATTCCCTGATGTCATGGTCCTCTTTGAAAACAAAAGACAAATAACAACAACAATCTGATCCCCACAACTGCTAGTGGAGATCCCTCCTTCCCCACATGACATTCTATTCAGTTTTATACATTCTGTACTGTACTTATCAAGGAGATTCAACAGTCTTAGTGTGTTCTTAAACTCATAGAACTTAAGTACACTAAAACTTTTAAGATGCCCAGTTGGTATACACATTGACTCCATTAAGCTCCTTGAGAGCAGGGACTGTTTAACTTTTGTTTCTGGACATCCATCCTTTACCCCAGTCACTTTTCACACGTCTGACTCTTTGTAACCCCATTTGGGTTTTCTACGGAAAAAATGCTAGAGTGGTTGCCATTTCCTTCTTCAGCTCATTTTACAGATGAGGAAACTGAGGAAAACAGGGTTTACATGACTTGCCCAGGGTCACACAGCTACTAAGTGTTTGAGGCCAGATTTTTATCCCAGTCCTTCTGACTGTAACGATTGGGATGACGCCACCTGCTGGAGACTTACTATAGAAAAGCTCCGCCATTAGGAGAGGGCCTCTGAGGGCAGGACCATGCAGCTTTCTTTGGCATAAGGAAGTGATGTTGGCTTGTGGGAGGAGGAAGGGGGAGGCTGGCTCACTGACTCACTCCCTTTCCTGAGGACTCTGGTGGAGAGCAGAGCTAGGAATGCTCTCTCCCTTTAATAGATAGATGAATCTAGGCCTTTCTCTTTCTCTTTACCAAATTATTATCTCCTTAATAAATTGCTTAAAAGTCTAACTCTTGCTAAAGCTTATAATTTATTGGCGACTACTCCTTAGATATTTTAGACAGCATAGCTAGAATTTTAGCCGTTACATGACTCTAGGCCCTGTATTCTATCCACTGCACCACCCAGCTGTCTTCCTGGCACACAGAATGCACTTAATAAATTCTTGTTGATTGAATGACAAGCTAAAGAGGAGAAGGAGAAATTAGGAAGGGGAAGGGAGAGTTTAAGGAAAAGAAGGTCAGAGACAGAAGAGTCTAACCTTCTTTAAATGCACTACCTTGTTAAGCAGCATTAATTAACATCGTTGGCTAATGTCAGAGTGTATATTCAACGAAACCTTCCAGAACCTTTTCACATGAACAGCTATCAGTAATCTCACCTATGCTGACGGAAATGATTTTTACCTAAATAAAGGACTTGAATTTGTTTTAGTGAAGGGTTATCTTTTATGTAATCCTAGTATTCTGGCCTTTTGAAATGATTTTAAATTCTATTATTTGTCCTATCAGCAAACCTTGCCAGGTTTTTTGTGTCTGAAAACTAGATAAAACTTGATTCCTTTAGACAGGGTCAATAAGGGCCCCTGAGTCTTTCCACTAGAGACCTCAAAATGCTTTGAGTACATTGAATATTCACTTCTGTCAGTGGTTCCATACCATCATCCTTGTTCCCCAAATTCCTCTTCAACAGTTTAAAAAATCACTGACAACACAATATGGTCAAATTTATCTGCTCTCCCTACTTGGAATAGGATGACAGTGCTTAGACTCCTACCATACAAAGGAAACCAGAGTGAAATAAGAGACTAGGCAACCAATCAGCTCCCGGAGCTGGTGCTGTCCTTATGGGTAGGCAGAGCAGGATTACTACCTATTTATGACGGATGATTTCAGGGGAGCCAAGATGGCTACCTCTCTGCCCCTCCAATCTCCTTCCACACCAGAGGAATAACACCTGAAATCACCTCCTGTCAGATACATTCCAGCTACTTACAGACACTCCTTCCATTCCTTAAAGGACCAGTTAAGGTGTCACTTCCTCCAAAGAAGCCATTGTGAACCACTCAGATAAGAATAATCCATCCCTTCTTGAATGCCATGAGCCACTGTGACCTTTTCTGTGCATTTAAACATCCTCTAACTTGTATTATAATTATTAGAGTACACTTCCATTTTCCTTCTCACCAGATTGTAAGCTCCTTGAGGGCAGCTTGGCATAATGGCTTGCACACAGCAGGTGTGTAATATTTTTGAACTATTATAGAAAACAAAATACATTTCCAGTGTATCTATTTTTGTCGTTCTCTAAGTAAACATAATCACACTAAGTTAATCAAACCAAGATGGACTGTGTATAGATTTATGTGGAAAAGAAACACTGAACCCAGAGTCAGAAGACCCCCCCCCAGCGCCATTTCCTAGTTACATAACCTTGAGCTGGTCTTAATCCCCCTACATTATACTCCAAAAACATTTGTTACACAGCTTGATGTGCCAGGTTATGTAGCTATGCACTAAGGGGGAAAGGACATTTTTAAAATATATATTCCTGCCCTCCGAAGTTTACATTCTTTATCTTGCTGGGCCTCATTTTCCTCATGTGTAAAACAATTGGACATAGGATGGTTGAACCTCTAAGGCTCCTTACAACTCTGACATGCTATGATTCTATGATTCCAGGTAACATCTTTTATTATTTGTACCACAAATGATATTTTTTAATATATTAAGAAAACAATGTAGGAAATTTGGGAAGGGACAAATGATGCCCCAGTGTTTCATGTTTTGCTTTTGAGGTCCAGCCTGAACTACACTAAGCAGATTGCTTACTTCACTTACTCACTCTATTGCAGACGCATATTTCATCCAATCAGGTTGCACCAATTTAATGTTTATGATGATCAGAGCTGGAGTGTAGCTGTACTCTATCTTGCTGTCTATGAAGAAAGGGCTTTAGAAATGTCAGAGTATAAAAAAGATTACTAAGTAAGGGGAAGGGTTGATCTTCCCAAGAGGAAAAAAGTTTTTAAAAACCTTAGCACATTATTAGTAAGCAAATCGATTGCTAATTATCAGTTTATTATTAATAATATTAATTGCTGCAGGGAGGGGCTCTTAATTTTCTTGGACCTGTGATTCCACTAGTGTAGATCAACAGTCCATCTGTAACTTAGACCTTAAGTGACTTGTCCAGGGACACACAGCAAATATGTGTCAGCGGAAGGACTTCAGCCAAGGTCTTAACTCCAAGGCTGGCCTTCTGTCCATACTGCCTCTACACCAAGTCCAAAGTCTGAATTTCTCACTATTATGACCCCACAGAAGCTAGCTAGCTAGCGCCTCCCTCCTCTCTCTCTTTTCTGTGTGCGTGTGTGTGTGTGTTTGTGTGCGCACTCACATGTGTGCATGTGTGTTTCTTTCTGCCTGTCCCTCTGGCTCTGTCTGTTTCTCTTTGTGTCTCTCTGTTTATCTGTCTGTCTCTGTCTGACTCTCTGTCTGTCCTTGTTTCTGTCTGTCTGTCCGTTGGTCTCTTTCTGTCTGTCTCTGCTTCTGTCTCTCTATCTATCTGTATCTGTCTCTGACTCTCTCTGTCTCTCTCTGTATGTCTGTCTGTCTCTGTCTCTTTCTCTCTCTCTGTCTCTCTGTATGTGTTTGTGTGTGTGTGCACTCAATGTGTGTGCATATGTGTCTCTTTCTGCCTGGTCCTCTGGCTCTGTCTGTCTGTTTCTCTTTGTGTCTCTCTGTCTACCTGTCTGTCTGTCTCTCTCTCTCTCTCGCTTGCTCTAGGTCTCTCTCTCAGAAGAACAAGAACAAGAACAAGAACAAGAAAAAAAACAAGACAAAATATAATATAATTCCACAACCCTAGCTTAGAGATGGTCAATATGTCCTTATGTCCTAGATCCAGTGAATATTCACATCTTTCCCAGTGCAGGCTGCCAACACAAAGCCACCTCATAGGTAGCTTTAAATGGCCCTTCTTCCCCATGCCATGGGAAGAATTCTCCCAAACCTCACCTTCAAGATATTTTACAATATCAAAAACTGAAATTTCACCCATAGTAAGAGAAGGATCATTTCGTCAGAGATGGCCTGTGGTAAATCATACATTGGCAAATGCTACAAATCCTGCTCCCATCCCTCCAATCCCCAACTTCTTCCTTCTATCAAAAAGATTGGAAATTTTAAGCTACAGGTTCCCCAAAAAACCCTGGCTATGCCTAGTTTAAGGGAACATTAGTTCAGAAGGAAAGATGATAAGGTTCTTGTCATTTCTGTCTCAGAAAAGACAGTAACTGATCTTCAAACTTAGTGATACATTTGAAATGAAAATCATAGAAAATAATAATACTGTTGCAAATGCCTAGTATTTCAGTTCCATTATGGGTTATGCAGGCATTGGGGACTACTCTGGAAAAACACTACCCATTATGTCTCTGGAAAGGCATCTTCCATAACTCGTGACAAGAATAGGACAGAAATCTAAGTCTCCCTCTTCCCCATCACAGTCTCTAAAGAGACTGGAAAAACTGATAATTCAAAAAGGGAACTAGAGCTGAGGAAGCAGAATGAGGAAAGAGAAAGGTCAGGTGCCCATTTTGTCTATTGAAAATGATGCATCTCGGGGCAGCTAGGTGGTACAGTGGATAAAGCGCTGGCCCTGGATTCAGGAGTACTTGAGTTCAAATCCGGCCTCAGACACTTAACACTTACTAGCTGTGTGACTCTGGGCAAGTCACTTAACCCCCAAAATTGCCTCACTAAAAAAAAAAAAGAAGAAGAAAATGATGCATCTGGGAAGGGGAAAAGAGTATGACACAGGGATACTTAATAAAGCTGAAATTTCTTAAGCCAGGTAACAAATATAACTAAGCAAAAGTTTATTTCTACAGTTATAAAGAGAAAAGGCATGTTCTTATCCCTAAAGCTAGCCAGCTTTTTCTTTAATTTTGAGAAGGCGTCTCTCTAGAAAACAAAATCAACCTCAGATTTACACTGTCTGTATCTCCCATTATAATTTCCTGAACATTATTTATTGCAGGTTTCCCTCACCCCCCCTTCAATTTGATTTAATCTATTTTCTAGGGTTGTCTGTTTTGTCAATGCTTTTAAAATCCTATTGATTTTCTACTAAGAGGTACTCAGAAGTCAATTGGTTTGGAATAAAGAGAGGTGGGTTTTAGTCCCTGCTTCTGCCACTCAATGACCTTGGGTAAATGACAGCTTCTAAAATGCTCAGTTTTCTCAACTACAAAGTGAGGTGGCTTGGACCAAGTGATCTCTAAGGTCCTTCCCAATTCTAACATTCTATAAACCTACAGTTTGAGTACAATCTAGCATTCCACTGTTCATCCAACATTGCAAAGCATTATATAACTAATAGCAAAGCTGGATAGTGGACAGGCTAGGCAACATTGGGCAGGCCACTTGACCTTTTTTGTGACTCAGATTCACTGTGTGAATGTGACATGGGAATTGTGCCACATGGTTGGTGCTTGATACTAGAACTCAAACTAATAATTTAGGCATGTGAGACAAGCAGCACAAAACATAGCCCTAAATTAATGTTTAATACACATTCAGCTGGGATGGGAACCCCAGGACACAAAGATCCACAAGGCAAAGGTCAGCATATACTATAAGGCTGTAGCTGTCGGAAGAAGGAGTGGGAAGAGTGGGATGTGGGCAAGGCAGGATCAGATCAGATCCTCCTGAAGATCATCCAGGTGTAGCCATGGAAGAAAGAAACACATCATCTGCTGGCTTTCTGTTTTAACTAATTATTCTTGGTAACATGGTATTTTTGTGAGAGATCTTATTTCAGAGTCAGGAAAACCTGGGTTTAAGTCCTTCCTCTGACACACACTGACTGGGTAGCCCTGGCTAAGTGATGCAAGATCTCAGTTCCCCTAGGTAGCCCTTTAATTTAATTTAATTTAATTTAAATTGCTAAGCAGTTAACAGTTTGCAGTGGTAAAGGGAATTTCCTCACTAGGAGCCCCTACACCAAAAGTTTGCTCAAGAATTATGGGCAATAGAGAGGCATAATGAGGAAACAAATGGAGAAGGGAACAAGCATTTATTAATTACCTACTACATGCCTTTACAAATATGTTATTTGATCTTTACAACAATCCTGGAAATAATAGAGAAATACTGTCAAGGAGTCCTTCCTTAGCCACATAGTTTGTGACCATGGGCAAGTCATTTAACCTGTAAATGCCCCAGATAACTAAGATTATAAATTACAGACCAGCTCCTGATCAGTGATGGTAGGAGTTTCTATACCAGAAGTTCCTTATGGTAATGATATGACAAGCCTGACTCAAAAAGAAAATCTTGATAAATAGTTGATGAGTTCAGTTGTTTCTATTGTTGTTGTTGTAAAAAAAAAAAAAAAAAGCTTAGTTATTTCTATGCTCCTGAACAAGTCCAAGTGCTATCAATACCCTCCAAACTTCTGTGCCCATGGCGAAGCCCCAATTAGCCCCCACTTTAGTTATTGCTCAACCAATCAACATATATTTAAGTACTTACTATGTGCCAGTCACTGTGCTATCACATACCTAAAGGGGAAGTTTTAAGAGTCAGTGGCATGGGCTATGTATTACACAAAGTTTACTGAATATCTATAATCCTTATCCTCTTGAGGAAAGTAAACTCTTAGTTTTGAAAAATCCATATTTCATTTATCTTTAAAGAATTCATTAAGCATATTAGGTTCAAACTCCCCAAGTGAAAGCAAGCTGATATTGAAATGTTTTTAAATGAAATTTTTATTTTGTGTAACCTAAAAAAAGCAAGTTCCTGTTAATTTTTATCAGTGTAGTATCCTAGAAAAAGGAGTGACTTCAAAGTCAGAAGATCTAGGTTCAGATTCTGCCTCTGAAGCTATTTATTCCTGTGACTATGGGCAAGTGATCTAAAGTACCCAGGCCCTGCTTTTCTCATCATGAGTATGTTGGGCCAGATAACCTGAGAAGTATCTTTTAGCTCTGGAGCTTACTGTCTTTTCAGCTGTATCGGACTCTTCTTGACCCCATTTGCATTTTCTTAGCAAAGCTCCTGGAGTGGTTTGCCATTTCCTTCTCCAGCTTATTTTACAGATGAGGAAACAGAGGCAAACAGGGTTAAGTGACTTGCCCAGCATCACACAGCTAATAAGGGTCTGAAGCTAGATTTGAACTCAAGAAGATGAGTCCTCCTGACTCCAGGCCTGGCAATCTATCCACTGTGCCATCTAGCTGCCCCCAGTCCTTTAAAAGAGTTCAATGAATTTAAACTTCAGGTTCCTAAATAACTTGGGGGGGGGGAGGGTAAGGCAATTGGGTTAAGTGACTTGCCCAGGGTCACACAGCTAGTAAGTGTCAAGGGTCTGAGGCTGAATTTGAACTCAAGTCCTCCTGAATCCAGGGCCAGTGCTCTATCCACTGCGCCACCTAGCTGCCCCCTAAATATCTTTTTAAAGCCAGATCTTAAAGGACTTAACTAAAAGGTAAAATTTTAGGAAGATATATGTGGGGGAGAGTAGGGCAAGGAATAATTGTAAGAGTAGCTATTTAATATTCTTCATGCCATCTCCAGGACACCAACCCTATAATCCTAGGGTGACTTTCCACTAAAACCTTCTGATAACAATAGCTCACATTTACATAGCACTTTATGAAGTGCTTTTCTAAAACAACTCTGCATAATAAGCAATGAAAGCTTTATCCCAATTTTATAAATAGACCAAGAGAGTATAAGTTATTTAGCCAGTAAGTGGCAAAGACAAAACTTGAGATAGTAGAATGAGCAATGCCTGTCTTTGCCATTTACTACCTGGATGACCTTAGGCAAGTCACTTAACCTCTGGATCTCATTGTTAAATTAAGGGATCCGACAAGATGGCCTCTGAGATCCCCTTTAAATCACTGATCCAATGGCTTCTGACCCTTTCCCAATATATCATGCACTCTCTTCTCTCTCTGTCTCTCACTTTCTCTGTCTCTCTATCTCTGTCTTTCTCTTTGACACACTCTCTCTCTCTCTCTCTCTCTCTCTCTCTCATCCTCTCTCTCTCTCCTCTCTCTCTCTCTCTCTCTCCTTATCCTCTTCCACCAAAATTCACACTTGGGACCCAGGGTTCCAATGAATCACATCTCAACAGGTTTTGCTCAGAACCAAGGTTCCATATAATGTCTCATTCATTTCCAAACTATGACATCAAGCAAGTACTCCACTCCCTTTCTAGCTCCCCTTTATGTGTTGTCTTCCTCTATTGATAAGCTCCTTGAGGGCAGAGACTGTCTTGCTTTCTTGTATTTCTCCAATGCTTAGCACAGTGCCTGGCACATAGTAAAACCTTAATAAATTTTTTTTCATTCATTCTCTCTCTGTCTCTATATAGATAAATAGATGGTAGGTGGGGATGGGGGGGGAGGGGAGGGAGGGAGGGAGAGAGAGAGAGAGAGGAGGAGAGAGAGAGAGAGAGAGAGAGAGAGATCTATACATACATACATACATACATACATATATATGTAGTATGGAGATGATATTCTACCAGTCATCCACAGATAGACAGACAGACACATACGCACACGCTATGAAGATAAAAGCTAGCCCAACCTTCTCCCCATCCAGGGGCGCTTGTCTTTCCAGCGGTCCCACATGCCTGAAGGACTGGAAGGACCTGAATACGGAGGGTCTTGTCTCACCAGACAGCTTCTTCTCCTGGATGATCACATGATCTGTGAAGTATGTGGCCATCAGATAAAATCATGGCTAATCCTGTTGTCCTGTGTCCTCTCTAATTCTCCCTTTGGACTGCCCTTTCAGTCTACAATGGAGAGGGGAAAATAGGGCGTTTTGAAAAGGAATGACGAAGGGGAAATGGAAGAGACAATTCTCCTGTGATGTCATGGAAGTGTTGTTCATGTCTGTTAACCTTTCTGAAAAAAATGAAACTCTTTCATCTTCTATTGAAGTCAGTTAGCTATTCTGATATATTTCCATTCAGCAGTCATTTTTTTCCAGGCAGGTTCTCTAAGATTTCCGTTTTTAAAACACTAAGCTGACTCAATTGCATAAGCAGGAGTTCTCTGACTCACTTTTCTTTTCTTTTTTTTTAAACTATTTGTCCCCTGGAAGCAATGGTTCCCCTAAGAAGTTGTTCCTCTCCCGCTGAAGAGATTTAAACCTCAATTCTAGGCTGCCCCCAGGCACAGCATAGTTTGTGCTAAAAGAATGGCAAAAGTTACATCAGAGTCACTGGAGAAAATGGGGGGGGGGAAATAGGAATTCTCCTAACGTTTAGGGTTTGTTTTTGTTTTTTGATGGCAGAATGGTGGTTTCATCAGCGTGAAGACCTCTTAGTGTGGAGGCTTCCACACTCAGATAGATTGGCAACTTGTTTATAACTTCCAAGTCTCAGAAAGTACCCTACGACACTGCGAGGTTGGTGGCCTGCCCATAGCCACACAGGAAGGATGAGTATAAGGCAAGATTTGAACTCATGTCTTCTTGACTAGAAGACCAGTCTTCTATCTACTACATTACACTGCCTCTCAAAACCTGCCATGAATCCATGAAAATGTACAAATTTCACTAATGACTATTCCTCTCTCCTATCCACTCATGCTATCTCACCATAACTACCTACCCATTCTCTTACCTGTCTCATTCTCCCTTTGACCTATACTCATAACCGAGCTATTGACTGTGCTTATCTAGATGTATTATATAAATGAATGGGGGCACCTTTGGGCATGTTTTGCCATCTGGGTTATTTGGGCGGGGAGTAGGCATGTGGAAGGGTGTTTCAGTGCTCCATTTCCACATGTCTCCCTGACTTAGTAGATGGTACTATATCAAATAAAACTCATGGAGGTACTAATCAGCTGATCATGGGGCAAGTATTCCCTACTGGTCTATTACAACTTGGACCTAGTTCTTAGCTTACCCCTATATCTTTTCTGCATAGATGAGCGAAAGCTCGACAGAATTCTTTACTCCCCTGGAGAACAAAAAAAGAGGACTTGCCCCCTGTGGTTGATTTCTGAAGCGGGAAACTACAGAGATCTCAGAAAAATTCTATTAAGAATAGATTAAGCTTGGGAACAATCACGTCTCAATCTATCATCAAATAATTCACCTCAATAATGATACCAGAAAGAGTGTGGCTAGTTTTGGCAAATCACGAGCAAGGGTAAACTTCTGTGCATAGTTTTTATGTGTGTCTCTCTTTACCTCCTTGTGAGGTATCCATCTGTCCTAAGCATTGCTGGCCTGTGCTCACCTGCTCCTAACAGAGATAGGGTCCTTCTCGATTATGGCACGTATCTAAATTCATCTTCTATGTGTCCCAGTGTTGGACACAAAAGTCATTGGTTCATAGGAGATACCCTGAATCAAGGTCAGAGAAAGAGATGCTAGAAATAGACAGTTATAAAAAAGAGTGCAGTGGGGAAAAGAAACATAGCTAGAAGTGGGTTCTTAGATCATTAATGAGCAGCTATAATATAAGGATGCAGATTCAGAGTCAATAAATGGAGATAAAGATAAAAAGTGAAATCTACTTGGCTCAGGGAAAGGAATAGTGAATCAGATTTCACTAAAGGCTTGAAGGAATTCTTTGCTCCACAGCTCTCACTGCCCCTTATCTCTGCCAACTTATATCCTACAGGAATCCTCTGCACCTGTGCCACCGTGGGTCACAAACACTCTAAATGCCATGAGAACTGCACCTAAATCATGCTAGGCAACCCATGTGCATCCAACTCAATGCAAAGCATGATGTTTAATGTGTTTTTAATATATGTAAGAAATGATATCTGTAGTGTACATGTACATACATATGATTAAAACTGTGAGATGTTCAAAGTATTCACAAGTATTTCCTTCTTGGAGAGCAC
The DNA here is from genome assembly GCF_019393635.1 of Dromiciops gliroides. Taxonomy (NCBI): domain Eukaryota; kingdom Metazoa; phylum Chordata; class Mammalia; order Microbiotheria; family Microbiotheriidae; genus Dromiciops; species Dromiciops gliroides. The sequence goes on along the minus strand of NC_057865.1, from coordinate 107,895,312 downwards.
AAGGCTAGAAGTTATTAGCTATCCTATGATTAATCCAGGAAGACTTCTTGGAAAAGGTTGAATTTTAGGAGTTGTTTGAAGAAATGTAGGAAGAGACTTAAATGAAACAGTAAGAGAGTATTTTAAGGATAAGTTGAAATTTTAAAGGAATTGAGACAGAATTAAGGTGAATAGTGGAAGGAGAAACTGAGCAGATCATTCTAAAAGGGATAGAAGGACAGGTTAGAGGATAAGTAGAAGAAATAAAGGAAGTGAGATGCTCCTATAAGTCCTGCTAAAGGACTTTGAAGTAGAGAGTGAAAATCCTGGACTGGAGTTGGCTGGCATAGGATGCCACTATTGGTCAAGAGGAAGTTAAATGGAAAAAGTAGAAAAATAAGTAGGAGGGAAAAAACTTTGTAGCATTAAAAATTGACTACAGACTCCCTGGAAGTCAAGAGTCCATGAAGAAAGTGTCAGTACAGGTTAGAAATGGCCAAGGTCAACCTTGAGGTTACGGAGGCAGAGAAGAAGAGGAAAAGTTGGGAGATGTTGTGGACTTCGATAAAGAAAGATGGGTATAGAGTAGACTTAGGGGTGAAGAATAGCAATCACTTAAAATTGAAGCAATGTTTTGGTGCTACTCTAGCACTTGAGGTTTCTACAAGGTTGACTTCTAAATAGCAACTCCATCTTCACTATGTTAAGTTTGGGACTCCACTGAGGTATGGCATTCTGGGACTGGACTGAAGGAGAAAGTCTGAGCATGGGCAGATGTTCCTGTACAAGAGCTGAGACACAGATACAGCATGCAATAACCTGTGCTCTCTATCAACTGTGCAGCCTTATATTGGAAGGGAGGAGGCATCAGCAAGGGGCCATAAAGATCAATTAACCAATCAACAAGCATTTATTATGTGCCAGGCTAGGCAATGGGGATGTATATGTAACATAACACATGTCTGTGACAGCTACATTCAAGAAGGCCTGATGCTGCTGGTGCTTTCTCTCTGAAATTACCCTCCATTTCTTCTGTATACATCTTGGATGCATTTAGTTATTTGCATTTGTCTCTCCCATTAGAATCTGAGCTCCTTGAAAACAGGAGGTGTTTTTAACTTTTCCTTGTATCTGTAGCTCTTTCTACAGTGCCTGGCACATAGTAAGCATTTAGTAAATGCATGTTGACTGAATTCCTGCCTGATGACTCCCAACTCCAATAACAACTAAGTCAGAACTACCCAAAGGACATGTCTTCTCACCACCCCCCTCAATATCTTGATAATGGGGCACAATAGAAAAATCACTGAAGGCATACATGTATATTAGCAAGAATGGTGTCAGACATTATTACTGAAGGCACTTGGATGGTGAGCCCTTTTGAATCTGGTGACCACACTCTGAGAAGCATCAAGTCCTTCACTTTGAACTCTCTACTTTGCATTTCAGTTACCAGATGATAAGCTCCTTGAGGGTAGAATTGTGTTCTACTCATAGTCATGTCTTCCCAGAGGTGGGAGTCTATTAGCAAGGAGGTTTCAAAAGTTCAGACAAGAAGTGACCAGGCTCTGGATTCAAACCATGGTAGAAAGGAGAAAGTAGATTTCAAAGATTTAGTGAAATGGTATATAAAGATTAGTGTATAAACAGACCTGGGTGTGAAAGAAGTAATAGCTTTAAAATAGCCCCAAGATTATTTTTTTTGCACAGTTAGCCCTACATAGATTTAAAGGTAACACATGTTATATATAGGTAGCTGCCTTTGGCATGAGATTTATCCTGCAAAGACACATGCTATTAATAATAACTATCATTAAGTTCCATTTGAATTGAATTCAAGCACCATCAGAGAGCTTGTATCTACTAACAGTCTGGTTGTGGCCAAGTAGAAGAACTTAAAATAAATTATGACAAAGGAGTTGAGAGTGGGACTGAGGGTGGGGAAATCTTTCTACTAAAAAAAAGGAAAGAAAGAAAGAAATTAAGACTACCACCCACTGCCCCTACTGCCCTCCCACCTGAATGACTATAGTTTTACCAGCCATAATTAAATTGCTGTTTTGAGAGGGTCCCTATAGCAACCACCCTCAACCCTTCCCCTAATGAAAGATAAAATTTTTCCAAAGAAATAAATAACAGGCTCTTATAGCTCCGATTATCAGGCCTTCCCATTTAAGTAACCTGGATAATTGAATGTTTCAAAACAGAATATTTAATTAGGGCTAAAAAAAAGATTCTACAAAATTTATTGAAAGAAGAAGAAAAAACTCACAAGCATCATCTGGCAAGTTCAGTTGCTTTGGTTCATTTTTTTTTCCTTTTTAGAAAGTAACAATTTTCAAAGCTGGTCTAGATTAGAATTATAGGCAGAATACAATGGTGAAAACTGGCATTCTGGGTCATCATTAAAATTTCCAAAGGGATTGTCATCCCCCAATCCCAGAAACCCTAACATGCACCCTGATGGTAAAGCACTTGTCTTTCTACTGTCACACCCCACCCTCTAAATCTACAGGAGTTACTTAAGAGAAAACCATACTGATAGCAGGAATGAAATGCATCACACAGGGAGTGACATGTCTTAGCTCTGCCAATTTCCTCCATAAGAGTTTCTTCATTTGCTAATGATTTGGGACACGAAGAATTTCCATGCTTCCAGCTTCCATGTGGTCTGGGGACCAATGGATTACCACCATATGTAATCCTCTGTCAAGTCCAATCACCAGAAGCATAGAAATCACTTTTATAAACCAGTGAAGGGAAAGCCAAAGTAAGGACAAAGGACAAATGAGAAGCAACAAAACTGGCAAAGGACATTGTGACCTGCCTGAGACTAAATCAGAATTCATGGCATGTGGTAAAAATGGCTGTAACCAGCTACTGTGGGACACTGTGGGACTTGTCTCCTAGAGAAACTTAGCAAATAAAATAGATAACCATCTGTCTGAAAAGGGTGGGTGGAATCCAAGTTGCAAGGAATGAAATTCTGTTCTCAATCCATTCCAATCCTTAGAATTCCATTATTCAGAGAAAGGGATGGGGGATGGGGTTCATCTCTTGGCTTGGATTAATCTACTGCTCTAACCCAGCAAATAAACATCTAGGAGTGATTCCCAAAGTGGGACATGCTAAAAATGTAGTGATAAAGAACTATGGAAGAGGACATAGCTGTTAATCGGTGTTTTCTAGGCAGCTCCTGTTCTCTCAAACTGATGTCACAATAACCCAGATGTGGTAACATCATAATTGTTTCTAAAAAAAAATTTATTATAACTCAAGGAGATGAATGACAGGAAGGTGTTACTGTTTTCTCTTGTAAAGAATGCTACTGGATGCCCAAACATAACATGCTGAGAAATTTACCTCTTTAATGGCTACCACATAACTCATTGAGCTTTCCTACCTCAGGGTGAGAACATCTGCTTGCTGTCATAGGGATATCAAGATGATGAATGAGGACTTTAACTTCTTGGAAAGAATCACTTATTAAACTTTATACCTGATTTGTTCTCCTTTGTAATCTGATGTCATGATGTGATGGGGTGGATGAAAGGTTCCTGACTTCAAGGAGAAGTTTTCATTTCAGCAGTGGGTGAAGAAATATTAGTGAAACGTGAGCCACTCACTTCTTTCCCCCTCAGTTCAATTATTCTGTCAATTACTCATGAAACTTTCAGACAGACATACAGACACACTCAAACCCTGAGTTTTATTTTAGTACCTCACAGACACCAGGATATGGCAGTTTAGCTACATACCAATGTCATATTTATGCCAAACAGGCCAGTGAACATTCCATAGGGTAGACATGCTTAAAAGGCTGTTAAACAAACAAAATGTAGAACCAAAGAAGTACCAAGTGGGAAAGAACCTCCAAGGTTGTCTACTGTGAAAACACAAATTCTTGTGCTTCGTTTAGATTCCACTAAATTCCCCCCAAATTTTAATCTATATTTATTTTTTTTGCCATGCCTGGGCATACATTAATAAATTTAATAAATTTTTATTGGTTAACACATATTTTGTGTGTATATATGTATTTATATATATATTTGTGTGTATATATATACACTACATATAATGGGTATAATATATATTATAAATATGTATATATTTTATGTATGTGTTGGCTCCCCAATAAAGTAGATGCTCCTTGGGAGCTGGGAGTTTCATCTTTCTATCCTCCATGTGTAGCATGGTACCTGGGCATATTCTAGACAATTAATAAATACTTATTGGTTGATTTATTGAAGACTTCCTGTAACTCAGAATTTACTACCTCTTCAGGAAGCCGATTACTTTCCCTTGATGGACAGCTCTAATTATTAGGAACTATTTTCCCTTATATTAAGCTCATAAAAATGGACCAAAGCAGACTATAACTTCTACCATTAGTTGTGGTTCTGCCTTTTGGAGCCAAGCAAAATGAATCTAGTTCCTCTTCCATATACCCTCAAACCCTTCAGATACTACAAGACTTGCAATCATATCCTTCTATAAATCCTCTCTTCTTCAGACTAAATAACCCTAGTTTTTTCAACCAATACTCATTTGATATGATTTAAAGTTCCTCTACCATCCAGAACTGGAATGATCCCTCCTTCGCTGATAGAATGGTTCTCTGGAACATGTCATAAGGTTCAGGTCCCTGTTTTGAAATTAATAAGCATTTCCTGAATGTATATTAAAGTCACAATACTGTAATGAAACAGAAGGACAGCTGACATGAAGGAAACTGGAGAGGGGTGCAAAGGTGCAGTTTATATGTATGTCAAGGTGAGGTAGAGGTCCCGGTGGCAGGGAAAAAAAATTATATAAAGTTCTGAAAATGCAGACTTACTCTTGGCTCTACCATACCCAGTTTCCCATGGTTTAGGCCAACATTTTAGTAAAGTCCTTTCCTTACCAAAAGTTTTCAACCCAGTCTTTTGAGGCATTATCCCTCCTCCCTCTCCCCTACTTTCAAAACAGGATTCTATTTTTAAAAACTGCATTGCTAGCCATAACATCTGTTCCATAAATAAAGGGATAGCTATATGTTGTTCTTTAGTCATGTCCAACTCTTCATGACCCCATTTGGGGTTTTCTTGGCAAGGATACTGGAGGGGCTTGCCATTTCCTTCTCCAGTTCATTTTACAGATGAGGAGACTGAGGCAAACAAGGTTAATTGGGTCACACAGTTAGTAAGTGTCTGGGGCCAGATTTGAACTTAGGCCTTCCTAACTCCAGGCCTCTATCCACTGTGCCACCTAGCCATAGCTAGCTATAGTACTCTTCCTACTCCACCATATTGCCTTTGCACCATTGTGTTAGACTGTCATAATCTCTTCAAGAAGGTACCTTATGTGATATTTTGAGTCCAGATAGGAAAAATGGAAATAGATCTCTTTGATACTCAATAGTATTCTAACATCCTAAATGCAAAAACAAAAAGAAAATGGATATGAAAAAAATCCCAGAAGAAATAAGCATGGATTTTTTTTTTTTTGGTCAGAAAAACTCAGTGCCAGGAAGAAGAAGGCAGGTCACAACTCCCTCCCTCTGGGTGAGAAGCTTTGACTCTGGGAGCAGCTGCCTGACACCTCATGGAAAACTTTAACAAATAATTCCTTTTTAGCAGCAATCCTGCTCCAACAGTGTATTTGCCACATCTCTCTCCCTTTGTTCTAGACTTCAAACAGTGTTAGTAGGAAAACAGACCCTTTGTTTCAAAAGGGCCCCTTTGTTCCAGCTGCCTGTTTCCTCACACCCAATATCAAAATAACCCATTCTTGGTGACACCATCATTGTTTCTACAGTAAACCAATATGATGTCACAAAAGAGATCATGACCTAAGGAGGTGAGAATCAGGTGTGTTGCTGTTTTCCAATTTGCAAAAGATGTTATTGGAGAGGATGATGATCTCATTCCAGATTCTCCTAAACCTGATCTATTGCATGGGGAAAGGAGGCATTAAAAAACAGAAGTCACAAAGAATATCAGAGCTGAGAGGACCTCAGAAATCAATTAGTCAAACCCTTTCATTTTGTAGGGGAAGAAAATCAGGGCTAGAGAAGTACATAGATCTACCCAAGTGGTTTGTGGTTAAACCAAAATTGAAAACAATAACAACTCATATCTACACGGCACTTTATAATTTACCAAGTAGTTTATTCACAACAATCCAATGAGTCAAATAGTGTATTAGAGTTCCCACTTTACAGCTGAAGAAACTGAGACTGAAATAAATCAAGCTATGATAATATAGCTTATAAGTGTTGGGATCAAGATTAAAAAATCTAGATCTTTAAATTCTGAGTCTAGTACTCTTTCCATTATCCCCAAGCTGCCTCCTCTCCTTAGACAGAATTATCAACCAATGGTCATAATGCCACCTTATGACAGAAACTCCTTTTGTTCTTTCATCCCTTCATGAAGGGATCGGTTTACTCCTGTTTTATGTCATGGAAAGTCAAAAGCTTCTAGCACCTAGCCTTTCTGCTTCTTCTGGCTTCATAAGCCCATTACATTCTTTGTACAAGCTTTTAAAGCTTAAAAATGCACTGAGACTTTTAGGACACCCTTTACTTGCTAATCCTCATGTGACTCTTCAGAGGTAGCATACCATAGCAAACTGAGTGAATGTTAGACTTAGAGCCAGGAAGATCTGGGTTTAAATCTACTCTTTGTCCCTCACCAGCTATGTAACTGTGGACAGGTCACTTCATCTCTCAGAGCCTCAGTTTACCCATCTGTGAAATGAAGGAGTTGGACTAGACGCCTTTGATAGGTCCTTCTAAGCCCTAAATCTGAGATCCTAGGATTTTACTTAAAGATGCCTTGATAACTCCTAGCCAAGATAAATTCCCCAATAGCTTTGTCCTCATTTTATGTTGTCTGAAACTATTCCTTATTTTCATATCAATATTATTTAGTCAACTAAAAAGGTTTCCCCTCCATACTCTCATTCAGGACCAACATTATACCTAGAGAGAATCCATAAATGACCATTTTGAGTGGTGCAGGAAAGGCCATGAGATCTCCAAATAAATCCCCAACTGACCTATGGCCAAAACTGAAATCACATCATTAGAGATTCTTATTTTTAAGGTTAATGCTATTGTCTTTTTGTGGTAGCTAAGAATTAGAAATCAAAGGAATGCCCATCAATTGGGGAATGGCTAAACAAGCTGTAGTTATATGATTGTGATGGAATGTTATTGTGCTATAAGAAATGATAAACAGGGTGATTTCAGAAAGGCCTGGAAAGGCTTGTATGAATTGATGTTTAGTGAAGTGAGCAGAACCAGGAGAACACTGCACAGTGACAACAAATATTGTTTGATGAAGAACTATGAATGATTTTCACTATTCTCAGTAGTACAATTATCCAAGACAATCCCAAAGGACTAATGATGAAGCATACTATCCACCTCCAGAGAAAGAACTGATATTGATTGAAAACAAACTGAAGCATGCTATTTTTCACTTTCTTTCATTTTTCTTTTTTCCTTATATTTTAATTTTTATATATTTTGTAATTTAATATTCGATTTAAATAACATAAGTTTTAATGACTTATATATTAATATCATTATGTCATATAACATTCATATTTTATTTTTATATTTATATTTTATGTTTTCTTATACAAAATAACTAATATGGCAATGTTTTACATAACTGTACATGTATAAACTTGATCTGATTGCTTCCCACCTCAGGGAGGGGTGAGGGGAGGGAAGGAGGGATAGAATTTGGCAAAACTTTAAATAAAAATGCTTATTATCAAAAATAAATAAAAATTTAAAATAAAGAGATTTTGGCATATTACAAAAATAGTAAGGGTAAAAAAAGGGTTAAGGCCATTGGCTTCCCGGGGTCTTTAGTTAAAAAGGCAAATAATCCTCAGGGGTAACATAGTAAAGCTCTATCAATCATTAGGAGTCCATTTGAAATTATGTTCATTTACCAGATGGCTTTCCAACTGTGACAACTCACTGAGAGAAAATGGAACCAAGAAAGGGGAAGTCTTATTAGGGAAGAAAAAAGAGGGATAAGTTCAGAGCAGTATTTGGTCTCTAGCCCTGAAAGCCATATATGATACTAGTGTGCTTATATAAAGTTTCCCATTCAAAATTCTTGGAGTAGAAATTAATTGATGAGTGCTTATAAACACCCACTATATACGTAACATTACTCTAGGCAATGTGAGGACAAAGAAGAAGAGCGAGACTTTAGAATATAGTAGGGAAGATAAGTAAGGCTTGATACAAATGATGAGACAATTAATAAACACATACCAGCAGGAAGCAGAGGGGTGTGTCATGGAAGGAACTCAGTACGAGGAGCCAGACACCTGGCTCTTGTCCTGTTTCTGCTACAAAACTAGCTATCTGACCTAGGGAAAGTCCTTCTACATCACTGAACTTGTTTCTGGGTTAAAACCCGAACTTTGCTGCCTACTTACTTCAGTGACCTTTAGGAGCTCACTTAACTCTGTGGACCTCAGTTTACACATCTATAAAATGAAGAGATTGGACTAAATGGCTTCTGAAGGCCCTTCTAGTTCTAGATTTCAAGTACTCAATGACCTCAGTTTCTTCGTCAGATTGGACTAGATCACTGGTTCTCAAAGTGTGGTCTAGGGACCCTAAGATCCTCACAGGAGTTGTGAGAGGTCTCAACTATTTTCATAATAGTACTGTGACATTTGAATTTATAATATAGTAAAAAAAAAAAAACAACCTACAGATGTTGTTGTGTCATTCAGTCATGCTCAATTCTTCATGACCCCATGGACCATGGCATGCCAGGCCTTTCTATCCTCTACTATCTCTTATAGTCTGTCCAAGTTCATGTTCATTGTTTTCGTGTCACTATCTATCCATCCCATTCTCTGCCATCCCCTTCTCCTTTTGCCTTCAGTCTTTCCCAACATCAGGGTCTTTTCCAATGAGTTCTGTCTTCTCATTATGTAGCTAAAGCACTTAAGCTTCAGCTTCTGTATATGACCTTCCAGGGAATAGTCTGAATTAATTTATTTAAGTATTGACTGATTTGATCTCCTAGCTGTCCATGGTACTCTCAAAAGTCTTCTTCAGAACAATAATTTGAAAGAGTCAATTCAGCTGTGCTTAGCTTTCCTTATAGTCCAACTCTCACGGCCATACATTGCTACTGGAAAAACCATAGCTTTGACCATACAGACCTTTGTCAGAAAGATGATATCTGTGCTTTTTAGTGTGTGTCCAGATTTGTCATAGCTTTCCTTACAAGCACCAAGGATATTTTATTTTTATGGCTGCAATCATCATCTTCAGTGATCTTTGAGCCCAAGAATATAAAATCTGACACTGTTTCCATTTCATCTTTCTATTTGCCAGGTAGTGATGGGACCAGTTGCCAAGATCTTAGTGGGTTTTTTAATGTTAAGCTTCAAGCCACTCTCCTCTTTCACCCTCATCAAGAGGCTTCTTCATTCTTCATTTTCTTTCATTAGGTATTATCTCCATAACTGAGATTGTTGATATTTCTCCCAACAACCTTAATTCCAGCTTTCAATTCATCTGGCCTGGCATTTTACATAATGTACTCTATGTGGAAGTTAAATAACTAGGGAGCCAATAAACTGCCTTGTTATACTCCTTTTTCAATCTTAAATCAGTTGTTACATGTTCAATTCTAACTGTTGCTTCTTGTTCCTCAGAAGACAAGTCAGATGATCTGGTACACCCATCTCTTTGAGGACTTGCCACATTTTGTTGTGATCCACACAGTCAAAGGCTTTAGTGTAGTCAATGAAGCAGAAGTAGACATTTTTCTGGAACTCTCTTGCTTTTTTCATAATTCAGAGAATGTTGGCAATTTTTTCTCTATTTCCTCTGACTCTTCAAAAACAGCTTTCACTTCTGGTAATTCTCAGTTCATATATTGCTGAAACATAGCTTAAAGAATCTTAAGCATAACCTTGCTATCATGTGAGATGAGTGCTGCATTCTTTGGCATTAAAATAATTTTTTTAAAAAACCAATAGTCTTTAGAACTGGAATCTAAACTGATATTTTCCAATCCAGTGACCACTGTTGAGTTTTCCAAATCTGCTAGCAGAGTGCAGCACTTTAAAAACATCAACTTTGGGGATTTTAAATAGCTCAGCTGGAATTTCATTACCTCCACTAGCCTTATTGTTAGCAATACTTCCTAAGGCCCACTGGACTTCATTCTTTAGGATGTATGGACCTAGAGAAGTAACCACACCATCGCGGTTGATGTTAAGATCCTTCTTGATGAGCCATCAACGAACTTCCTAAGAAAAAATCTACATGAGCAGATGGATTCCCAAGTGAATTCTACCAAACATTTAAAGAACAGTTAATCCCAATACTATATAAATTATTTGAGAAAATAAGTGAAGAAAGAGTCCTACCAAACACCTTTTATGAGACAAATATGGTGCTGATACCCACCAAACCAGGAAGAGCCAAAAGAGAGAAAGAAAATTATAGAGCAATCTCCCTAAAGAATATCGATATAAAAATTTTAAATAGAATGCTAGCAAAAGGATTATAACAATATATCACAAGGATCATACACTATGACCATGTGGGACTTATACCAGGAATGCAGGGCTGGTTCGATATTAGAAAAACTATCAGCAAAATTGACCGTATCAATAACAAAAGCAAAAAATCACGATTATCTCAATAGATACAGAAAAAGTCTTTGACAAAATACAGCACCCATTCCTATTAAAAACACTAAAGATCATAGGAATAAAAAGGAGCTTACCTTAAAATAAGTACAGGGCAGCCAGGTGGTATAGTGAATAGAGCATTGGCCCTGGAGTCAGGAGGACCTGAGTTCAAATCTGGCCTCAGACACTTAACACTTACTACCTGTGTGACCCTAGGCAAGCCACTTAACACCAATTGCCTCACCAAAAAAAAAAAATGATAAGTACTATTTATCTAAAACCATCAGCAAGGGGCAGCTAGGTGGCGCAGTGGATAGAGCACCAGCCCTGGAGTCAGGAGTACCTGAGTTCAAATCCGGCCTCAGACACTTAATACTTACTAGCTGTGTGACCCTGGGCAAGTCACTTAACCCTAATTGCCTCACTAAAATTAATTAATTAATTAATTAAAACCATCAGCAAGAATTATCTGTAATGGGGATAACCTAAAAGCCTTCCCAATACAATCAGGGGTGAAGCAAGTATGCCCATTATAACCTCTATTATTTAATATTGTACTAGAAATATTAGCTAAAGCAATAAGAAAAGGAAAAGAAATTAAAGGAATTAGAATAAGTAATGAGGACAAACTATCACTCTTTGCAGATGATATGATGTTATACTTAGAAAATCCTAGAGAATCAACTATAAAGCTACTTGAAATTATTAACAACTTTAGCAAAGTTGCAGGATACAAAATAAACCCACATAAATCATCATCATTTCTATATGTTACTAACAAAGTCCAGCAACAACAGATAGATTCCATTTAAAATAACTGTGGACAACATAAAATACTTGGGAGTCTACCTGTCAAGATAAACCTAGGAACTATATGATCAGAACAACAAAACATTTTTCACAGAAATAAAATCAGATCTAAACAATTAGAAAAACATTAATTGCTCATGGGTAGGCCAAGCCAATAATAAAAATGACAATTCTACCTAAGTTAATATATTTATCTAGTGCTATACCAAACTATCAAAAATATTTTATACATCCAAAAAAATAATAACAAAATTCATTTGGAAAAACAAAAGCTCAAGGATATAATGAGAATCAATGAAAACAAAATACAAAAGAAGGTTATCTAGCAGTACCAGATCTCAAACCGTATTATAAAGCAGTAATTATCAAAACAATCTAGTACTGACTAAGAAATAGAGAGGTGGAACAATGGAATAGAATAGGTACAAATTGGGGCAGCTAGGTGGTGCCACAGTAGATAGAGCACTGGCTCCAGACTCAGGAGGACCTGAGTTCAAATCTGGCCTCAGACACTTAACACTACTAGCTGTGACCCTGGGTAAGTCACTTAACCCAAATCCCCCCCCCAAAAAAAAAAGAAAAAAAAAGAAAAGGTACAAATTGCACCATAGTAAATTACTATAGCAATCTAGGATATGATACACACAAAAATCCAATCTTTTGGAACAAAAACTCATTATTTGATAAAAACTTCTGGGGAAACTGGAAAACAGTATGGCAGAAACTAAGTATAGACCAACATCTCATACTGTATACTAAAACAAGGTCAAAATGGGTACATGATTTACACATAAAGGGTAATGCCATAAGCAAATTAAGAGAGTATTGAATCTTTTATCTGTCAGATTTATGGGGAAAGGAAGAATTTAGGACCAAAGAAGATGTAGAGAGTAAAACAAAATGTAAAATAGATCATTTTGATTATATAAAATTAAAAAGGTTTTGCACAAACAAAACTAATGTAACCAAGATTACAAGGGAAGCAGAAAACTGGGAAAGAATTTTTGAAACAATTATCTCTGATAAAGGCCTCATTTCTCATTTATATAGAGAACTGAGTCAAATTTATAAAAATACAAATCATTCCCCAATTGATTTGACCATTTGGTCAAAGGATATGAACAGGCAGTTTTCAGACAAAGAAATCAAAGCTATCTATAATCATATGAAAAAATGCTCTAGATCACTATTGATCAGAGAAATGCAAATTAAAAATAACTTTGAGCTATCATCTCACACCTATCAAAGTGGGAAATGTAACAAAATCGGAAAATACTGGATGTTGGAGGGGATGTGGGAAAGCTGGGATACTAATCCACTGTTGATGGAGTTGTGAAAAGTTCCAACGATTCTGGAGAGCAATTTGTAACTATGCCCAAAGGGCTATAGAACTGTTTATACCCTTTGATCCAGCAATACCACTACCAGGTTTATATCCCAAAGACATCCCCAAAAAGAGAAAAATACCTATTTGTACAAAAATATTTCTAGCAGCTCTTTTTTGATGACTAAGAATTGGAAATCAAAGGAATGCCCATCAGTTGGGGAATGGCTAAACAATCTGTGGTATATGATGGTGATGGGATATTATTGTGCTAGAAGAAATGACAAACAGGATGATTTCAAAAAGGTCTGGAAAGACTTGTATGAAGTGATGTATAGTGAAGTGAGCAGAACCAAGAGAACATTGTGCACAGACAGCAATATCATTTGATGAAGTATTGTGAATGACTTAACTATTTTTGACAATACAATGATCCAAGCCAATCCCATAGGACTATTGATGAAACATACTATCCACCCCCAAATAAAGAACTGGTATTGATGGAACACAGGCTGAAGCATGCTATTTTTCACTTTCTTTCATTTCTTTCCTTTATTCAAGTTTTCTTATACAAAATGACTAATGTGGTAATGTTTTACATAATCATACATGTATAACCCATATCTTATTGCTGAATGCCTCAGGGAGGAGTGAGGGGTGGGAGGGAAGAAAGGATAAAAACTGGAACTCAAAACTATACATAAAAATGCTTATTACTTAAAAAACACTTTTCTTGTATAGTTCTTCTATATATTCTTGTTTTGGCTTTGGTTTTTGCAGGGCAATGAGGGTTAAGTGACTTGCCCAGGGTCACACAGCTAGTTAAGTGTCAAGCGTCTGAGTCAGGATTTGAACTCAGGTCCTCCTGAATCCAGGGCTGGTTCTTTATCCACTGAGTCACCTAGCTGCCCCTCTTCTATATATTCTTGCCAGCTCTTCTTAATTTCTTCTGCTTCTGTTAAGTTTCTACCATTTTTCTTTTATCATTGCCCTTTTTGCATGAAACATTCCCTTGATATCTCTAATTTTCTTAAAGAGATCTCTTGTCTTTTCCGTTCTATTGTTTTCTTTCATTTCTCTGCATGGCTCATTTAAGAAAACTTTCTTATCTCTTCTTGCTACTTTCTGGAATTCTGCATTCAGTTGGGTATATCTTTCCCCTTCTCCTTTACCTTTCAATATACTTCTTTCCTCAGCTATTTGGATAACTTCATCAGACAGTCATTTTTCTTTCTTCCTCTTCTTTTTCTTTGGAATGTTTTCTGTTGCTGTCCCCTGTCCATTATTGTGAACCTCTGTCCATAGTTCTTCAGGCACTCTATCTGCTCTAATCCCTTAAATCAATTCATCGCTTCTACTTTGTTTTCATAAGGGATGTTATTTATGTCATACCTTTGTTGTCTGATGGTTTTCCCTATTTCACTTTAAGTCTGAATTTTTCAATAAGAATCTCATGATCTGAGCCACAGTCAGCTCTAGGTCTTGTTTTAACTAGCTTTATAGAGCTTCTCCACTTTTGACAGAAAAGTCTATAATCAGTCTGATTTAATATTGACTGTCTGGGGATGCCCAATATAGAGTTGTCATTTGGGTTTTCGAAGAGTATTTACTATGATTAGAAAGTTATCCAGACAAAACTCTATTAATGACTGCCCCGTTTCACTTTGTACTCCAAGGCCAAACTTGCCCATTATACCAATTATCTTTTGATTTTGTACTTTGCATTCCAATCCTCTGTGATGAATGTGACATCTTTTGTTTGCATTATTTCTGTAAGATGTCATAGACCTGATCTACATATATAATTCATTTTACAAAAAGCTTTAGGGTAAGGGAGTCCTCAATAATTTTTAAGAACATAAAGGGGTCATGAGACCAAAAAGTTTGAGCTCCACTGGACTAGACAATATCTACATTCTCATTCCAGTTCTTTGATTTTTAAAGTGCTCAAATGTATGCTAGAACTATGAAATGCTGTTAGAATTCAGAGCCCACTAAAGTCTAAAATGGTTATTGCTAGGACTTGAGTGAGGCTGGAATGAGAAATCAAATTAGAAAGATTTGAACTTGGAAGAGAAGAGAGGATTCCCATTCTAGTTTGACTGGAAGATATAACTGAAGATAGAGAGACCTCATTGAGGATAAGAAAGGCCACTGGATCTCTCTCCTAGCCATAATCTATTCCTCTCTTTCCACTATTTCTGTGCCTGATGGAATATAAGCTCTTTAGGAGCAGGAATTGTTTCATTTTTCTATTTTTGTATGAGCAGCACTAAACATCATACCTAGCACACAGTAGGAGCTTCATAAATACTCATTAACTGGGGCAGCTAGGTGGCACAGTGGATAGAGCACTGGCCCTGGATTCAGGAAGACCTGAGTTCAAATCCAGCCTCAGACACTTAACACTTACTAGCTGTGTGACCCTGGGCAAGTCACTTAACCCCCATTGCCTCACCAAAACAAAACAAAACAAACAAACAAACAAAAAAACACTCATTAACTGATTTATAGCATAGCTACAGTATCACAGATTTAGGGCCAAAAGGAGCCTTAGAGGCCATGAAGTAAAACCTGCTAAATTGCCAACTGAGGAAATTGAATCCAAGTGAGATTAAGTTACTTGCCTAAGGTCATACAGGTAGTAAATGGCAGTTTGGAATCAAACTGGTTCCTTTGCCACCAGATCCAGAGATCTTTCCACTCTACTGGGCAGATCTGATTTTTGTGGATGGGTGGGGTAAGGGAGAGCATGGTGAGAAAGGAAGACAATATATCAGGTCAACATTGAGGTCATCTTCTCAAACTGTCTCAGAGACAGAATGATATGGAAGCCCTTGGTTCCTAAATCAGCTTGGCTACTGACTATCTGAATCAAGTCAAAGGTTAACAAACCAACTAATGTTTATTAAAGATCTACTACTAGGGAGTCTGGGGATACAAAGAAATACAAAAATGGTCTCTGCCCTAAAAGCAAGATATGCAAAGGACATGTTATCAGAGAAAAGGCACTGACATTAAGAGGAATGGGAAAGACTTCTTTGCAGAAGGGAGTTTAATTAAGACTTGAAGCCAGGTTAGCCAGGAGGTAGAGACAAGAAAGAGCATTCTCATCATGGGAGACAATCAAAGCAAATGAATTGAGTTGGGAGATGAAGTATCTTTTGGGAGATGAAGTATCTTGTATGAGATATAGAAAAGAAGCTCCTGTCTGAACGCAGACTGAAGCATACTATTTTCACTTTTGTTGTTGCTTTTTTGTTATTGTTCTTGTTTATTCTTTCTTGTGTTTTTTCCTTTTGTCCTTATTAATGTGGAAATATGATTAACATGACTGCAATGTATAACCTATATCCAGTTGCTTACTGGTCTCAGGAAGGGAGAGGAAAAGGAGGGTGGGAGAAAAATCGGGAACTCAAAAAAAAAATCTTTATGTGTAATTGAGAAATTTTTTTTTATTTCATTTAAAAAAGGAAAAAACAAGAAGCTCCTGGAGCACAGAGTACATGGCAAGGTGTAAGATGTAAGAAGTCCAGTAGGATAGGAAAGGTCCAACTCAAAAGGCTTTAGGACAGGCACTTCTCATCTATGTGTATCTGTCTCCTCTTCTGTTGAATGAAAGGATCAGTCTTGATAATCTTGAGGACCCCCTCCAACTCCAGCTCTCAGTACTACAGCTGTTAAAAATTCAGAGAGAAACAAGGAGTAATGATGATCCTTAGGGATGGGGAAAAGAAGAATGTCTGCCCAATTAATAGAAAATGTTTCAACTGGGAGGTGGGGTGGAGTGACTAGTCTTCCAAAATACCCAGGCTCTTTTTCCTTTTGCTTATACAACTTGAATAGCTCTCGGCCTAAATCTTTGTCATTCCAGCTGTTTTGTTACACAGCCACCAACTCAGCCTCTAAGAGAATGAGTTAAAAAAAAGAAAGAAAAAAGAAAGAAACAGAGGCTCTGGGTTTATGTATTGCCTACTTGTTTATACATCTCTGTCATTAAAAACTACAGGTTGACACACATGGATGACTACACCATTGTGTTGTTGGTGTGCACTGAATGCTATTTTGCTGAGGTGCTTTATAAGATAATTTCTCTCTTTTAGGCTTTTTTTCTTTCTTTTATTTGTGTTTTTCAACATAATAGAAACTGGTTTGTGTGCAGCTCTGGTAAATCCATCTCTTTGTTTTACAGCTGTGCTTTGGGGAAAGCTGTTAAAATTGATTCGTGATGGGCCCAACAACTCCATCAAGCTTCATGCTGCTCTCAGTCCCTAAGCAGCAACACTGATCCATACCTTGGGCCAGGGGAGTGATTAGAGGGGAAAACATACCTGGGTCACTGAGATTAAATGGGGAAGGGAAGAAGGGAGGGAGGTGGAGTATGGACGCAGGGAGGAGGTGATGCCCTGACCACAGAGGAGCCTAACCAACGTCTCCCTGATGAGTTGGGGGGGAGCAACTCCCTAAATAGGAACCTGATTTAATTATTCTTAGGCTAGCTGCATTTGCTCCTACTTGGACTTGTCCCCACTGAAGCCAAAGATGAAAAATAGGTTCTTCAAGGCTGAATGAAGGTAACCTATAAGACAGAGACTTTGTCAATGCTAAAATGACTTAACTTGTTCTTCCTGCTATACCATGTGTTTCTCTCTAATCCCTCTGAGTTTCCCTTCCACATCCCTAATTTTTCTGGGTTCAGATGGTTAGGGAAGGATGACCTCTGAGGCAATGCAAATATCTGTAACTCCAGGCCATAATTACAATGATAAATATAATAACAATAGATAATACTTGTATAGTGCTTACAATGTCTCAGACACTATGCTAAATGCTTTATAAGCATTATCTCATTTATCCTACAAATATCTCATTTATTCTCAAAACAACCCTGAATGATAGGTACTATTATTATCCCCATTTTACAATCAAGGAAACTGGAGCAGACCAAGAACAAATGATTTTCTCAAGGTCACATAACCAGCAGGTAT
The DNA here is from genome assembly GCF_019393635.1 of Dromiciops gliroides. Classification (NCBI taxonomy): domain Eukaryota; kingdom Metazoa; phylum Chordata; class Mammalia; order Microbiotheria; family Microbiotheriidae; genus Dromiciops; species Dromiciops gliroides. The sequence goes on along the minus strand of NC_057865.1, from coordinate 107,877,534 downwards.
CTGAGGCTGGGTTTGAACTTGTGTTTTCCTGGCTCCAGGCCTGGTGATCTATTCTTACCTAGCTACCTCATGAATAAGGAACACTTGTGATGGGCTATAATATGGGGAAGGGACCTTTGTCTTAATGACAAGAAAATTTTTCTCTTCATATCTTTTTCTTAATAAAAAGAAAATCTCACTCTCCTAATTGGTGAACCCCTGTCCTAGATCAACATTTTCTGTAGGCCCCAGGCTATGTTCTCTTCATTCCTGACTCAATTCTCCCTCCAGATTTCCTCTTTCCTACTTAACAGCAAGCTTGGCTCTACCTGGGTACCCTCCATTTCCAGGCACGGTCATCTTAAGGAGGTAGCTTTTTAGCTGAGCTTTGAAGGAAATCTGAGGTTCTATGAGGCAGAAGTGGAAAGGGAAGGCATTTAAGATAAGAGGTACTATCAATTCAAAGGCTCCAGGACAAGAAGAAGAATGCCCTGTATAAAGACAAGAAGGCCAATTCAACAAGACTGGAGAGTTTATCAAGGGAAATAATTGAAATGTAGATTGGAGTAAGGCTGAGAAGGTTCTCAAATACCCAATAGTGGAGTTGTATCTGATTCTAAGGTCACTAGAATTTATTGAACAAGGGATTAACACAGTCAGATGATGTGCCCAGAATATCACTGTGGCAGCTGTAAAGTCAAGTCAATGGGCAGTTACTAAGTGCTTGCTGTGGGCCAGGCATTGGGATGAGTGATGGAAGCATAAATACAAGCAGAAAAAAAAAAACAGTTCCTGTCCTCAAGGGAAGACAACACATAAAAAGGAAACTGAAAACATAGGGAAAGGAGAACCTAATGGGGGTATGATCGAGAAAGTCCTTGGAACCAGGTGTTCAGCCTGGAGTTGAACTGAAGGCATGACTGGTGTGGGCATCCTCCTTAACAGGGAGGTTCTGGGAGGAACCAGTCAGTCAGAAGAAGAAGCCATAGTGGGGGAAGGTACTTTCAGTGTAAGAAGTCTAGAGGTGGAGTGAACTTCCAAAGTAAAGGTTTCTGTGTCCTGATTGAGTAAGTTCTAGGAATCAGGCATGTAGATAAGGGAGAGACTTGAGGAAGGAAGATCAGTTAGGAGGCTATTGCAGCATGGTCAAGGTAAGAAGAGATCTGAGTCCAAGCCAGATGGCTTGCCCTCAGATGCCTTCTCCTCATTGACAGAGCTTTCCCACAGTATCTCTTCAGCAGGGATCATCACTCCAACTGTCACACTAAGCACCTGAAATGACGGTGGTAGGAACCCTCGCTCACAGCTAATGAAAACCATTTGCTAGTATTACTCTGTACAATGACTAGATTGCTGGGCTGGAAGTCAGGAAACCCTGGGTTCAAGTTGCTCCTCTGACACTTTCTAGCTGTTTGGTCCTGGGGAAGTTGTTGCACCTATACACCTCAAGCAACTTCCCAGCACATCTACTAAGTCATTTGGCCTCCCACAGCTGTAAAATGAAAATAATAATATATAATAAAGAATTAAATGAATATGTATGTGTATATATATATATATATTTATATATGCAAAGCACCTTGCAAACTTTAAGCATAACATAAATGTCTGTTTTACTAAATCACAAATAGTCTGCATGTTGTGGTCAGCAGTAGTGGAGGGCTAAGAAAACTACAGATCCAACTGAGCTTCAATTAGATGCTTCTTTTTTTTTTTCTTTTGTGGGGCAATGAGGATTAAATGTCTTGCCCAGGGCCACACAGCTAGTAAGTGTCAAGTGTCTGAGGTTGGATTTGAACTCAGGTTCTCCTGAATCCAGAGCTAGTGCTTTATCCACTGTGCCACTTAGATGTCCCCAATTAGATGCTTTCTTGAAGGAGAAAATGGGATATGAGCCATGACTCATCAATTAGAACACAGATAATTGGGGAAAGATGGCAGCTGGGCTGGGAAAGATGTGAGATTTTCTATCAGACCAAGCTAGTGTTAGTTTTTCTCTGCCCTGTGAGTATCTAGAATAAGGCACAATGGAAAAAACAGTGTATTTAGAATCAGAGCAAATTTGTTGAAATCCCAGCTCAATTATTTGCTACCTATATGACCTTGGACAAGTCACTTGTGTTCTCTAGACCCCAATTTCTTCATCTATAAAATGAAGTAATGAGAATAGGTGATCTCTGAGGTTCCTTCCAAGCCATGGTTTATTGGGGTAATAACAGGAATGTGGGAAAAAGGATATACTTGGCAAGAAAGGTTTGAGGTACCATACAGATGACTGGCACATACCAGCAGCAACAGATCAGTCTGCCATGTAGCTATAGTATGCTATGGACTTGGTCTTTTTGAAGAAAGAATCAGGGCCACCCACATGTGTAAGAGACAAAATCAAACATTGCAAGAAGTTTTTTGAATATGGACTATAGATGTGAATAACAACAGTAATAGCTTATGTCTGTGAGAATCAATTTATTAATTGCCTATGATATGCCAGACACTATGCTAAGCACTGGGATACAAAAAGAGGCAAAATAGAGTTCCTACCCTTAAGGAGCTTACAATCTAATGGGAGAGGCAACATGCAAACATTATATATATATATATATATATATATATATATATATATATATATGTGTGTGTGTGTGTGTGTGTGTGTACATACATATACATACACACATGTACATATATACATAAAGCAAGCTATATACAGAATAATTAGAAGATAATTAATAGAGGGAAGGCACTGGAATTAATAATCATTGGTAAAGGCTTCCAGTAAAAGATAGGATTTCATCAACCACCCTGTAAGGTCAGTAGTGCAGTTACTGCCATTCAGTTTTACAAGTGAGGGAAACTGAGGTTGAGAGGAATAAAATGATTTGTCCAAGAGAGTAAATGGCTGTGACAGTTCTTAAACCCAAGTTATCTGATGGAAAATGCAAACCTCTTCCCCCCACATCACGCTGTTCATCAAAGGACAGATTGTACTTCATAGGACTACAGACCTAAAACCAGAAGGGTCTGCAAAACCATCTAGTGATAAGATGAGGAAACCATGGACCAGGAGCATTAAGTGACTTGCCCAAAGTTACACAGGCAGGGACTGTCAGAGCTAGCAATAGCTATGACTAATAATTCACAACAGGAAAGCACTGGAAAGTAGGGGCCAACCACTCCACACTGCAGGAGGACAGGGGAAGGGTGGTCCTGCAAAAGCATTCTTCCTAGAACACCCACTCTGAAGAAAGCACTCTGCATGCTGGGGAAGGTAAGAATGTTGTACATGATTACTAAGAAAGGGTAGGGCTGACTTGCTGGATCTTGTAAAAGATACTCTCTTATACCACAGCCTGGCAACAATGTTGGGGTGGGGGGAAAGGGAATAGGATAATTTGTTTATTTATGACATACAGTTTCAAGACACATGATGGTTCAGTCAATTCAAAACCATAGCCAGGGGTCTGTTTATGTTAATCAATGCTATCTCTGACCCTTTTAGTTGAGAGTATGGCTTCAAAGGAAAGGATTAAGGAAGGATGTAGAATGCTCTCCACCAATTCTTTGGTATATCAAATGTCTGAATCTCTGTGACCTGGGGATGTTGATGTGCTCTAAGGGCCAACTTAACATCCAGTTATTATTATTGACGTAATGACACATTTCTCCATCAATATTTGTTTAGTTGCCAAGGAAATGACATTCAGGAATGTTTAGAGTGGGCAGGATTTCCTGACCCATAGCCCTAAATCCACTCATGTCCCTCATACCCAGGCTGTTCTGAGTACAATTGTTCCTAGGGCCCATCTCTAGCAACATTCTGGATTGTGAGAAAAATAACGATCACTGACATGTATGGGGTACTTTAAAGTTTGCAAAGCCCTTTATATACATTATCTCAGTTGAGTCTCAAAACAACCCTTTAAGGTAGTAGACACCACAGACATATTATAATCACCATTTTACAGGTGAAGAAATTGAGTTTCACAAGTGACTTCTCTATCCATAATCACACAGCTAGTAATATTGAAGCAACATTTGATCAGAGATATTCCTGACTCTAAATACAGGACTTAATCAACTACATCTTGATACAATGAATAGAGTGTCATCTGGAGTCAGGAAGACTCATTGTTCAGAATTCAAATCTGCCTCCAGACACTAGCTGGATAAGTCACTTAACCTTGTTTGCCTCAGTTTCCTCACCTGCAAAATGAGCTGGAAAAGGAAATGACAAACCACTCTAGTATCTTTGCCAAAAAATTAAAACAAACAAACAAACAAATGGGGTCACAAAGAGTCAGACTTGACTGAACACCACCACCACCATCCTACGATCTTTCTCCCCAACTCACAGCCCTAGGTGCTACTACTCTCCACTCCTAAATACCTTGCATTCATTTTGTATATGTCATCTGCTTATTTATATACGTCTCCCCAATAGATTATAAACTCTTTCAAGACAGGGGCTATTTCATTTTCTGTCTTTGTATCCCCAGCACCTAGGACAGTACCCTGAACCTAGTAGGCACTTAATAAATGCCTTAATATTGTTTGTTTGATGGATTGATGAACACATAATGTATTGAGGGATACATCATGCTGCCTTTTCTAAGATATCTAGGAGTCTTTAAAAAGATCTATGAAACCAAGTTTGGAAAAATATTTTTGGTTTCTTCAAATTCAAACTCACACTTAGGAATTTTTTAACTTGAGTTTTTCTGTTTGTGAGCTCTATCTGGTGCTGGCAAAACACAATTTCTTGCTTCAGGATATCTAATAGCCCTAAACAGTGATTATTTAAGATAAATGCAAGTTAATCTAACATAGAGACATAATATCCCTTCAAATAGAGGATTTGTAAGCTCATGGGGAAAAGTATTTATAATGAGGTATAATGGGTTTCTCTAAACACAAAAATAGCATGGGACATTTTGCTAAACCTCAAATCCTATATTCTCAGCCCCTATTTTAATCAATAGCTTCTATTTTCAATTCTCCTTGGCTAATGGAGCTCCAGATTTAAGTGGTAGAAAGAGGGATAGAGAGATAAATAAAAGGAGATGAAGCCATAAGAGGAACACATAACTAATGCAGGAGGATGACCCAAATGCTCTTTTTATTCACTAAGAACAAAACTTGATGAGTTTTAATTCCAGTGGAAAACATTTAGATTTGATTTCAAGAAACACCTTTCCTATTGTACTGTATTCTGAGTTACCAAGCTTTCATATAATATTGTCTTAGGAGTTAGGAAGAGAGATGTTGCCTTTTCTTCCCAAAACATCCTTAAAAAGAAAGGTAACCTAGGAAGAGAGATGTTGCCTTTTCTTCCCAAAACATCCTTAAAAAGAAAGGTAACCTCTAATATGGCTCAGTCTTATTATAGATAGTTCTCTCCTTTGAAAGGATAAATATCCTGCACATGGGAACATTTGAAAATTTCTATCTTCTCTGGCTCCAAATGTGGTCACCGTGCAGCCTGGTGCTTACAGAATCACAAAATCCAATACGGACTTCAGAGGTCATCTAGTCTAAACCATAAATATTCTTTCACTAAAGGACTTTAGGTAGAGGCTGGATGTCTACTTCTCAGCAGTGTGTTGTAGAGGAAATTATATAGATATATAGATATATACACACTCATATATAATATACACACACAAATATATGCACACACATATGCATATATGTATATACATACATATTTGCCCATGCATACACATATATAGACATACATATACATAATGTATGCATATGTATGTGTGTATATATGTTTGTATGTGTATATGTGTGTATATATACCTATACCTATACATGTATATAAACTTCCTCTACAACACTGCTGACAAGTGGGCATCCAGCCTCTACCTAAAGACCTCTCATGTGGGGCAGCTAGGTGCCTCAGTGGATAAAGCACTGGCTCTGGATTCAGGAGGACCTGGGTTCAAATCCAGAATCAGACACTTTACACTTACTAGCTATGTGACCCTGGGCAAGTCACTTAACCCTCATTGCCCCGCCAAAAAAAAAGACTTTTAGTAAAGGAATATCTACGATCTCCCAAGGCAGCCATTCTACTTCTGAATAGCCCTAATAGCTAGGAAATTTTCCCTTAGAAATGTACCTCCATCCATTGCTCCTGATTCTCTCCTCTGGGGACAAAGAGAACAAATTTAATGCTTCTTCCATGTGATTGTACTTCAAGCCAGCCATCATATCCTCATTTATCCTCTCCGAGTGGGGCTTGGCATTGGATGAGCAGGTATCCTCACTATACAGGTGTTTTTAAAAACTGTCTCAACCAACTAGTAAATCAATAAGCATTTTCTTAAGCATCGAGTGTGTGTTCATTTGCCAGACTACACCATACATTTTAGCTGCCTCCAATTTGAAAGCCCCAGTGGGCCCCTTCTCCAAGATTGCTGAGCTTTTCCCAGAAACTCCACTTTGGGGAAAGACTCCCAAAGCCACCATCCCTAATTCTCTGGCCTTAGCTATTATGCATCAGCTGCCCCCTAGTTCCTCTCCTGCAGCTCCTTCTCCTACTGATGAACTCTTCCTAGCACCTTCACTTTGGGAAAGGACACCAGACTGGCCATTACTGATTTTCTGTTATTAGCCATCATGGTCCTATCTGGATACCTCTTCCTAATATTGCTTTAAAAAAATTTTTTGTTACATTTGAGTTCCAAGCTGGTGCCCTCCCTCCCAACCCACACAGAAGGGCAACATGTGACACCAGTATATACATTAAACTATACACATAGTTCCACATATAAGTTCTTTCTCTAGAAGTGGAAAGCATCTTTCTTCATAGGTCCTTTGTAGTTGATTTGAATAATTGTGTAACTCAAAACAGCATGTTCATTCACATCTATTCTTAAAACAAAATTGCTGTTACTGTATACAACGTTATCTCAGCTCTGTTCATTTTACTCTCTTATTTCATGCAAGTCTTTCCACATTTTCCTAATATCCTATTTTTAATTTCTTCTAGCACAGTACTATTGCATCAAAATCACATACCATAACTTATTCAGTCATTCCTCAATTGATGGGCATCCTCACAATTTCTAGTTCCTTGCCACTACAAAGAGAGCTGCTATAAATATCTTAGAATATATAGGTTCTATTCTTTTTCCCTGATCACCTTAGGAAGCAAACATAATAGTGTTATTTCTGGGTCAAAAGGAATTACCCAGTTTTATAATGATTTGGCCATAATTCCAGATTGCTCTGCAAAATGGTTGGATTAGTTCACAGTTCCACAAAGAGTGCATTAGTATTCCAGTTTTTTCACATCCCCTCCACCATTTGTCATTTTCCCCTTCTATCATTTTATCTAATCTTATAGGTGTAAAATGGTGTTTCAAAATTGTTTTAATTTGCATTTCTCTAATCAATAATGATTTAGTACATTTTTTCATATGGTTATATACAGTTTTGATTTCTTCCTCTAAAAACTGCCTGTTCATATTCTTTGACCATTTATCAGTAGGAGAATGACTCATATTCTTATAAATTTGACAAAGTTCTCTATATATTTGAAACATAAGGCCTTGAGAAAATATCCATAAAATTTCCCCAATTTTCTGCTTTCCTACTAATCTTAGCTATATTGCTTTTATTTGTAGAAAACCTTTTTAATTTAATGGAATCCAAATTACTCATTTTACAACTCAAAATGCTCTCTCTCTCTGGTTTATTCATAAATTCTTCCCTTATATATAAACCTAATAAATAATATGTTCCATGTTCTTCTAATTTTCTTATGATATCTCTCTTTATGCCTAAGTCATATATCCATTCTGACCTTATCTTGGTAAATGGTATATTAACCTATACCTAGTTTCTCCCAGACTGCTTTCCAGTTTTCCCAAAAATTTTTACCAGTGAATTCTTATCCCAAAAGCTTAAATCTTTAGTTATCAAACACAAGTTTTCTATAATCATTTACTACTATGTATTATATACCTAATCTATTTCATTGATCCATCATTCTATCCCTTAGGAAGTACCAGATAGTTTTGATAATTACCACCTTGTAATAAAGTTTAAGATCTGGCATTGCTAGTCCTCCTTCCTTTACATTTTTTTCTAATTAATTCCTTTAATATTCTTCCAAATGAAATTTGTTATTTTTTCTAATTCAATGAAATTACTTTATTGAGATGGCACAGAATAAGTGGATTAATTTAGGTGTAATTGTTATTTTTATTATATTGGTTCAGCCCACCTATGAACAATTAATATTTCTCCAATTAAATTATGCCCAAAGGGCAATAAAGCTGTGCATACCCTTTGACCCAGCAATACCACTTTTGGGTCTTTTGCCCAAAGAAATCATGGAAAGGGGAAAGGGACCCACATGTACAAAAATATTTATAGCTGCTCTTTATGTGGTGGCAAGGAATTGGAAGTTGAGGGGATGCCCATCAATTGGGGAATGGCTGGACAAGTTGTGGTATATGAATACAATGGAATACTATTGTGCTGTAAGAAACGATGAGCAGGGGGCAGCTAGGTGGCGCAGTGGATTAAGCACCGGCCCTGGATTCAGGAGTACCTGAGTTCAAATCCGGCCTCAGACACTTGATACTTACTAGCTGTGTGACCCTGGGCAAGTCACTTAATCCCCATTGCCCCGCAAAAAAAAAAAAAAAAAAAAAAAAAAAAAAACGATGAGCAGGAGGAGTTCAGAGAAACCTGGAGGGTCTTGCGTGAGCTGATGATGAGTGAGATGAGCAGAACCAGAAGAACATTGTACACAGTTATCATCAACATTGAGTGTTGATCTACTGTGATGGACTATGTTTTTCTCACCAATGCAATGGTACAGAAGAGTTCCAGGGAACTCATGTTGGAAGAGGATCTCCAAATCCAGGGAAAGAAAAAGAACTGTGGAGTAGATGCAGAATGAACCATTCTATTTCTTTTGGTTTTGGTGCTGATGTTTTTCTATTTTGAGGTTTTTCGTCATTGCTCTGATTTTTCTCTTATAACATGACTAATGCAGAAATATGTTTAATGTTATTATGTATATATATGTGTGTGTGTGTATATAACCTATATATATTATTTATATATATATATTTATATATATATATATATATATATATATATATATATATATATATATATATATATATAACCTATATCAGATTACCTGCTGTCTAGGGGAGGGGGGAGGGAGGGGAGGGAGGGAGAAAAATCTGAAATTGGAAAGCTTGTATAAACAAAAGTTGAGAACTATCTTTACATGTAACGGAAAAAAAATAAAATACTTTATTAATTAAAAAATATTTCTCTAATTATTTAAATCTGACTTTGTATAAAAATTATTTTGTAACTATGTTCATATAGGTCCTATCTTGGCAGGTATTTTATCTATGTGGTTGTTTTAAATGAACTCTCTCTTACCATCTCTTCTTGCAGGGCTTTCTTTCTGATGCATAGAAATGCTGATGATTTGTGTGGATTTATTTTATAACCCACTACTTTACTAAAATTATTATTTCAACAAGCTTTTTAGTTGAATCTCCAGGATTTTCCAAGTTTATCATCATATCACCTGAAAAAAGGTGTCATGCCAGGGTGGGAGTGGGGATAAGCTCCCACTCTCTATAAAATGCTCCAATAGCGTGTGTCTCAAATAGCCTCTGAAAACCAAAGCCCAACTCCTGGCCTTCTCATGGAGGAACTATTTCCACTAACAGGAGAAGGGGTGAAGGCGAGTCACTGGCGCCTTAAAACCAGTCACTCTGGACAGGTGGGGTTCGTCAGCCTTGGCAGGCAACTTGCCTAGGGGAAGGAACCCTGATTTTAAACCTCGGCTGCCTTGCGTCTATACCCATATATGGGAAAGGCTTCAGGAGTTAACGCCGAGGAAAAATCAGGAGTTGGAGTCCCTTAGGCAGTTGGATGTTGGACATCACATCCTTCTGGCAACTCCTGCGGCAGCACTGGTACCAAACTGTATTGGCTCTGCCTCTCCTTTGGATCCACCAATGTCACGGAGAGGGAAAACCTGCTGTATGGGCAACAGCTTATTTTCCATATTGATCTGCCCTGGCCAGAACCCTGGAGAGGACACTCTAGCACAGCCACACTGTGGCCTGTGGCTCTTCAAGGCACTGATCCATGGTCATCCGTGACTGGTGGAGGTCTACTACCTAAAAAAAGAGATAGTTTCATTACCTCATTGCCCATTCTGATTTCTTCCATATTTTTCATCTTATTGCTATTCTAACATTTCTAGTACTATATTAAATAATATTGGTGGCAATAGACATCCCTATTTCACTCCTGATCTTATTGGGAAGGCTTAGCCCCATTGCAGATAATGCTTTCTGATGGTTTTAGGTAGATGTTTCTAATCATTTTAAGGAAAATCCATTTAAACCTATGCTTTCATCAAGTATTTTTAATAGAAATGAGTGTTATATTTGGTCAAATGCTTTTTATGCATCTATTGATATAATCATGTGATTTTTCTTCCTTTTATTATTGATATAATGAATTATGTTAATAGTTTTCCTTATATTCCCTGCATTCCAGGTATAAATCTCAGTTGGTCATAATATATATTCTTTGTGATATATTGTTGTATGCTCTTAGTTAGTATATTTAAGATTATTTAAGATTTTTACAACCATATTCATTAGCGAAATTATTCTATAATTTTCTTTCTCTGTTTTTGCTCTCCCTGGTTTAGGAATCAGCTCCATATTTATTTCATAAAAGGAGTTAGGTTGGATTCCTTCTTTTCCTGTCATTCCAAAAACTTTATTTAATATTAGGATTAGTTAGTCTTTAAATGTTTGGTAGAATTAACATATAAATCCATCTGCTCTGAGGGCAGCTAGATGGCACAGTGGATAAAGCACAGGCCCTGGAGTCAGGAGGACCTGAGTTCAAATCCAGCCTCAGACACTTGACACTTACTAGCTGTGTGACCCTGGGCAAGTCACTTAACCCTCACTGTAAGAAGAAGGAGAAGAAGAAGGAGAAGAAGAAGGAGAAGAAGAAGGAGAAGAAGAAGGAGAAGAAGAAAGAGAAGAAGAAAGAGAAGAAGAAGAAGAAGAAGAAGAAGAAGAAGAAGAAGAAGAAGAAGAAGAAGAAGAAGGAAGAAATAAATCTATCTGCTCCTCATGCTTTTCTCTTAGGAAGCTCATTTATGGCCTGTTCAATTTCATTTTCTAAAATACATTTATTTAGACATTCTATTTCCTCTTCTGTTAATCTGGGCACTTTATGTTTCTGTAAGTATTCCTCCAATTCACTTAAATTGTTAAACTTATTGGCATATAATTAGGCAAAAGAACTCTGAATAATTGCTTTAATTTCATCTTCATTAATGATGTATTCACCCTTTCCATGTTTAATACTAGTGATTTGGTTTTCTGTTTTTAAAAAAATCCTATTAACCAATGGTGTATCTAGTTTATTAATGTTTTCATAAAACCAACTCCTAGTTTTATTTATTAATTCTGTGGTTTTCTTACATTCAATATTATTATTCACCTTTAACTTTTAGGATTTCATATTTAGTATTTAATTGGGAATTAATTTATACTTTTTCTAGTTTTTTAATTGCATACCCAATTTATTGATCTGTTCTTCCTCTATTTTGTTAATGTAAACATTTAGAGATATAAATTTTCCTGATCACTGCTTTTGCTGCATCCCTTAAGTTTTGATATATTGTCTCATTATTATCATTTTCTTTAATAAAATTATTATTTCTATGACTTGTTCTTTATCCCACTTTTTCTTTAAGATCAGGTTATTTAGTCTTCCATGGTCCTTTATTATATTTGATTTTTATTGCATTGTGATCTGAAAAATATGCATTTAATATTTCTGATTTTCTGCATTTAACCATAAAGTTTTATGATCTAATATATGGTCAATTTTTGTAAAGGTTCCATGTATCACTGGAAATATATATGTGTATATATATGTATATATATATATATATATGTGTGTGTGTGTGTGTGTATTCCTTCCTATTCCCATTAAGTCCTCTCTAGATGTCTATCACATCTAGTTTGTCTGAGATTCTATTAATCTCCTTGACTTCTTTCTTATTTAATTTTTTAGATTTCCCTAGTTCTGAGAGGGGAGAGTTGAAATTCTCCACTCTTATAATTTTGCTATTTCATTTATCTTTTTTAGTATTGATGTTACTTTTTAACATAATGTAGTTTCTCTGCTTATTTCTTTTAATTAAATCTATTTTTAACTTTAACTTTTTCTGAGATTATGATAGCTACCCCTGCTTTTTTTTTTAACACCAGCTAAAGTATAATTAATACTACTCCAGCCCTTTATTTTTACTCTATGTGTGTTTCTCATTTTTAAATGTGTTTCTTGTAAACAACCTATTGTCAGGTTCTGGTTTTTGATCCATTCTGTCATCCATTTCTGTCTTATAGGTGAGTTCAGCCCATTCATATTCAAAGTTATAATTACTAGTTATGTGTTTCCCCTCATCCTATTTTTCTTCACCGTTTATCTTTCTCTCTCACTTTTTTATCCTATTCCTCCTCAGAAACCTAATTTACTTATCACCACTGCCTCCCTAATCTGTTCACCCTTCTAAGATTCCCTCCCTTATCCTATTCCCTTGTTCTCCCATTTGTTAATTAAGAAAACTTTTATACTCTACTTAATGCATATGTTATTCCTTCCTTTAACCCAGTTTTGATGAGAAAAAGTTTCCCATCTTACCCACTCTTAACCCCATTCTCCCCTCCACTTTAACAGTTCTTTCATTCACACCTCTTTTGTATGAGATAATTTGCTCCATTGTGCCTTTGCCTATCCATTTTTTTTAGGATCATCCCCCCATAAACAACTTAACCTTAAGCCTTCAATCTATGTATACAATTTCAAACTACCTTAGGAATGATAACACTCTTAAGAGTTACAAATATCATTTTCCCATTTAAGAAGTAAACAGTTTAATCTTATTAAATCCCTTATAATGAGTCTTTCATGTTTACCTTCCTATGCTTCTCCTAATTCTTGTAAGTCAAATTGTCTGTTCAGTTCTGGTCTTTTTCTCAAGAATACCCAAAAAGCCCTTAGTCCATTAAATATTCTTTTTTTTTTTCCTTGCAAGCTCACACTCAGCTTTCTTGGGTAGATTATCCTTGGCTGTAAGTCTAGTTCCTTTGCTCTTTGGAACATTATTTCCCATGGCCTTCAGTCATTTAATGTAGAAGCTGCTAAATCTTGTGTTATCCTAACTGAACTCCACAACAATTCTTATATTATCTCTTCTTGATCTTTTTTCCAAGTCAGTTATTTTTCTTTGTTTTGTTTTGTTTGTTTGTTTTTGCAGGGCAATGAGGGTTAAGTGACTTGCCCAGGGTCACACAGCTAGTAAGTGTCACATATCTGAGGCCAGATTTGCATTCAGGTCCTCCTGAATGGAGGGCCAGTGCTTTATCCACTGCACCACCTAGCTGCCCCAGTTATTTTTCTAATAAGATGTTTCACATTGTTTTCTATTTTTTTCATTCTTTTGATTTTTAAAAATTATTTCTTGAAATCATTAGCTTCCCCATTCCCAATTCTAATTTTTAAGGAGTTATTTTCTTTCTTAAGTTTTTAGATGTCTTTTTCCAATAGTTGACTTTCTTTTAATAATTTTCTTGTTTTTCTTTCATTACTCATTTCTTTTCCCATTTTTTCCTCAATCCCTCTTATTTTATTTTTAAAGTTCTTTTTAAGCTCTTCTAAGGCCTTTTTGGGCTTGTGTCCATATTACATTTTTCTTTGAAGCTTTACAAAAAGCTGTTTTGTCTTCTCCTGAGTTTGAACCCAGATATTCTCTATCACAATAGAAGCTATCTATGGCTGGATTCTTTCAGTTTTTTACTCATTTTTTTAAACAGCTGTAAAATAAAGGTGCTGGGTTCAATGGTCTGTGATAATATCTAAAATTTATATACTGCTTTAAAGTTTGCAAACAACTTTACATATATTATCTCATTTGATCCTCACAACTATTATTTCCCCTATTATATAGATAAGGAAACTAAGGCTGAAAAAAGTTAATGACTTACCCAAAGTCACAAAACTAGTGTCTGGAATAGGATTTGAATTCAGTTCTTCCTAACTCAAAGTTCATTGCTCTAGCCACTATTCCACCTAGTTTCTCTAAGATCCTTTCCAGCTCTAACTCTATGGTCTCAAGTAGAACTTTACATTTTTATTCCTATCAAATTTCACCTTATTAAATTTGCTCTCCCCATGGGTAAATTCAACTAATCATCTCAACATGTTGAGATCTTTTGGGATGTCTAGTCTATTATCCATTGTATTAGCTAAACCTTCTAACTTTGTGTCATTAACAAGTTTGATAAGTGTGTTATTTTTGTCTTCAAATAATTTTCAAAAATGTTGAACACAATAGAGCTGAAGGCTGAGCCCAGCTTGACATTAATCAATGCTCTTTAAATCTGATCTTTCCACCAGCTCTGAATTCATGTATTCTATTATTATCCAGCTCTAATCTTTCTATCTTCTTCACAAAGGCTATCACAAGAAGTTTTTCAAGGTTTTCTGAAACCTGGATATATCTCACCCATGTCTTTCTTGGTCTATTAGCATAATATCCAAGCCAAACAAGGAAATGAGCTTAGACTGGCATTACTTTTTCCTAGTAAATCCTTGCTGGATTATAGTGCTCACCACTTTTAAGGGTTGACAAACCATGCAAGCTCACCAGACTATGATTTGAGGACTTCTTTCTAAAAGTCTGCTGAATTTGCCCATCTCCAGCCATGCAGTACCTCTCTTCTGCTCCATAATTTCTGCAATATAGCATTGATAATCACATCCATATATTCATTCAGCACCCTGTCTAGAGTATATTTCATGGGTGTCAAATGACTTGAACTCACTGATGGCAGCCACAGGACACTCTTACTATCTATCTCCTCACTTGTCTTGGGTTTCAGTTCCCTCTTTACCAGCCAAACTATAATTCCTTCCGATTATAACAGACTACAGTTACTAAACAGACATATTCTTTAAAGGCCTCTGCTTAGCACCATATATTCCTAGACACTTGTCCCAGGCTCCAAGATGAGAAAAATGTGGTGGCCAAGAGGCATAAATCTAATAGGATGGGGAGAAAATGAAGCAAATCTCACATCCTGGCACAAGGACAAAGCGCCTCTCAGATTCTAATCACACAATTAACTTCCCCTGCAGTTTTGAGAAAGCCATTTAACATATTTTCAATGACTCTGCTATAAGCACAGGATAAAAATATTTCATTCAGTTACAAACCCAAGAAATATAGCATGTTGCCCTTCATGATGAAGATGATGTTGCTCTCCACTGTGTGGAGGACATTCAATCCCCAGGAGTGAGGACAGGGAAGAATTTGTATTGTTCTATCCCTACTCACTCTTCCAGTATCCCTTTGTGATCAAGCACAAATCAAGCTCATTAGAATTTCCCATCTGCTAGGTCTCATCCAGTCAAAGTGGTAGCTGGGGTTAAGTGGGAAATGTGTAATTGTGGAACTGAACAAAATCACTGGCTTAGCCAGAGATTATAGCCCCCTCTTGCTCCCAGTTGTGTAGTGGCAAAGACCCTACAAGTTTCTCAGTCAATTCCATTGGCTATTGTAGGTAAGAGTATAGTGAATATCTGATATTAAACATATAAAGTCTATCCCAAAGCTGCAGATGCCTCTTAAGTTCATTTAGCCATCTCCTCTACTGGACAATCATATATATTTTATATATTATTTCAACATTAATATCAAACAGATGATTCTGGGTATGGGTCACTTGTTTATTGCCAGGGCAAGAGCCCTATTTAGCCACATCCTGGTATCTAAAACAGCCCTAGTTCAGAAAACAATGAACCCTCTGAATGGGGAAAGGACTAGAAATTACGTTCTAAGTATTGAATGCCTCGTCAAAATCTTTAAAAGTTCATATCATGGGGGCAGGTAGGTGGCGCAGTGGATAGAGCACCGGCCCTGGAGTCAGGAGTACCTGAGTTCAAATCTGGCCTCACACACTTAACACTTACTAGCTGTGTGACCTTGGGCAAGTCACTTAACCCCAATTACCTCACTAAAAAAAAAAAAAAGTTCATATCTGCTAAGCCTGTCCAAATATATTTGTATTGATAGGCATTGTACCATTTGGTGCAATCAAGCAAACAGTGGTGTCATATACATGAAACAGCAATAAATAGGGGTGATGTATTCCTAGTGAAAACAAGGTCCAATTGAAGAATATTCCTTTGTAACAAGGGTTGCACAAAACATGGGTAAAGGTTCTCTGCCTGCTTTTGGCCAACTCTATGTGTATGACTCAGTGTTATGGGGGCTCAAGGTTCTGAGATGACGAAGCCTGCTGCTGCCAGACATGTATGACTCAGCACCAAAAGTACTTGGCACTTGGGGATGATGTAGTGAATCCTGAATGGTTCCTTGGTCCTCACTCCACCCTGCAACAGTGACAGGACCTTGGAATGCTTTGTCATTTTAAAAGGAGACATTTTCCAGCTCCCACTCTTCCTCTAACCCTCCTATATGGCAAGCAGTAATATCACTAGACTTCTCATGAGGGGATACATGCAGATACAAATGCTCCCACATAGAACATGGACTCAACTAGATAAGCTTGTGCCCAGGCTGCCTTTTCCACCTTACTTTTTGTTGTTTTTCTTTGTTTTTGAGATAAATATTTGCAGGTTTGGAGGTGACCTTGTAAGTTTGAAAGACTTTGGTTCCACTGAGTGAAGCTGACTGGCAGGAAGAAACATTCTTAATTAGAGAAAATTAACAAAAGACACGGATCCAAAGCTTTTTAGACAGTACAGAACCAAGATGAGACATGGAATGCCTATTCAGTAGTCCCACAAACTGCTTCATGTTCCAGTGTTTATGACTCGATCTCCTGCAACAGTAGTTATAAATTATTTAATTCTATTTTAATTCATTCTGTCAATACATATTCTTAAGAATTTTGTGACTAGACTAGCATTTATTTTGTGTGTGTGTGAGAGAGCGATAAATACCTGTCCCATATTTAATTCATATTGTACACCAAATACCTTTGTACTCTGATCCTTTTCAGGGAAATCATAAACAAGAGCAATAATCTATGATTTAAATATTTTTTCTCTAGGGTCTTGGGTGCCTGAGTGGTTAATATAATAGACCAAAGAGTGAAAAGGGGAAGTTTAATCCTTCCAATTGAAGTTCAGGCTTCTCCAGGGATGAATCTGATCTGACTGTGGATATGGATGCAGAGCAGAGGGGCCCCTTAATAAAGAAGGGAGTAGCTGCAGCCACCTAGCCTGCTGAACCTGGAAATGATTGCTGGAATTAAACTACAAAGAAGATAGCTGGCCTATGTTTCTAGATGCATTACTCCCCACTTACTTGCCACTTCTCATCCATGACCTTCCATCTTCTGCCTCAGTGTCTCTTCATGGACAGCCCTTTCCAAGAATGCCCTTTCTCCTCATCCCTGTATCTCTATAGTCCTCGCTCCCTTCAAGACTCAGCTCAGGTACCTCCTCCAACACATGGCTTTTTCTGATCCCTCCTCCTTTCTCAAAGTGTTAGTGCTCCCACCATCACCCCGATACTAGAAATAACTTTGCATTAACTTTCATAAACTTCATTTAGTTTTCTGAGTACATGTTGTGTGCCCTCAGTAAAGCTCCTCCAATACAGTCCCAGCTACCACCTATTTCCCACAGTTGTTGTGAGAATCAAATAGTATAATATTTGTAAAGCACTCCAAAAATCATAAAAACATTACACGAATGCCAGCTATTGTTATTATTATTTTTATGCCAAGCTGCCCCTCATCTACATGTAATAATAAGCTAAACATCAAATGGCTATTTTTCTCATCAATATGAATATTCCCTCCAACAATATAGACCACAAACCTTCTCCACACGTTCCCATCTCAAGCAGCTTTTGTCCACATCATTCTATAAGTTTGCTACAGGGGATCCACCTACATGCTGGGAGATTCTCCATCAGTAGCTCCTGAGATAGTGCAAGGATATCGGTGGAACTTTTAAACCATCCATTAGTTATCCCTCACTTTGGGCACATGATCAGTTCATCATTTTTCACTCACACATGTAACTGTTGGTATCTTTTATTCTGGCTCTTTGATTATGTGTCATAGCATCATTATGTATTTTAATTTGTTTCAAATTATTGCCACATCCAAAGAATTCACCAGCCAGTGGCTGGTCTCACCCTACACCTCACCATCACCCTTGGAAGCTAGCCACTGAGTGATGCATTATTTTTTAGTGAGGCAATTGGGGTTAAGTGACTTGCCCAGGGTCACACAGCTAGTAAGTGTTAAGTGTCTGAGGCCAGATTTGAACTCAGGTACTCCTGACTCCAGGGCCGGTTCTCTATCCACTGCACCATCTAGCTGCCCCAAGTGATGCATTTTTTGATGTGGCAATCACTTAAAACAAAGAAAAATACAAAAGGGACCCCCTCATCCCTTGTGGCTCCCTTCTATTTCTGCAACAACTATGGGAAAGTTAGGGGCAAAGGGCACTAAAAATCATGGGGTTTAGATCATCTATAAATTATAACTTAGCAATTGGTCCTCTAAACATGAAAGCCTTGTCCAATGGGCCATTAGATAAGTAACAGAATCATATCAATCTCAAAAACCACACTCTGAAGAATAAACACTGAATATCATTCAGAAGACAATACCATTAATACTTTGCTTTGAAATAGCAAAACCCATTCCCACCACCAAAAAAAAAGACTGACAAAATCATTACATAGTAATTCTTCCAAACAGTCCTTTCAGCTACACAGGAATAGACAATATAGCCTTCATTTGTCAGAAAGAAACACTGAGGCAAAACAATAAAAGTGATTGTGATTTAGCCTTGTTCATAAATTAAATCAAAGGCAGGAGCAATAGCCTAACCCACATTATTTAACTCAGTGCCCAGTTACTCTGGACTAAACCCCACTGACTGATGTCACTTCTACATATAACTGAGAACAAACCCATACCTTCATCATACTAACATTAAGCCAGAAAACACCTCACATCCTAAATGTATACCAAAGACCACATCCTCTTACCCACACAGAGAATCGCGGAATCACAGAATGATTTTGAAGCTGGAATTAACTTTAGAAATCAAATACTCCAAGCACTTTATTTTGCAAATAAGTAAATCAAGATGTGGAGAGGAGAAACCCAAGGTCACTCATATGAAAACACTATATTCTGAGTTATGAGGTAAAAGCCCCCACCTGTTCACACTCTGCTACTAAACAGAAGTGAAGTCTTTGTCACCAAAGGAGATGGAAAACTTCCCACACCCACTTCCTCCTCCATGATTTCTTTCTAGATTTCGTCTTGCATTTCCTCCCACCCTACTCTTGCCTCCACTCTGTTGGGGACATACTAGAAGAACATTGTGAACTTGCTAGCGCATTAAAAAAATTGATTATGGAGAGAAGCTCAGGTGAAAAATGTCACTGAGCTAATGTGCCTCTTGAACTAAAGAGTAATGAACAAATACTCAAAGGGATGTGTTATTCCCCCCTCCCATCACTCTATAATCTCATGCCATCCCAACCCCTATTACAGTATAGCTCCCAAGTTCCAGGGTTTCTCAGCTCTGTTTTTGCAATATTTGGAAAAGCCGAGTGACTGATCATCAGTCTTTCATGCTTGTACTAAGGTAGAATTCCAGGAAAACCAGCCAAAAGATTAGAGAAAAGGAAGGAACACAGAGGGGGATGCTACAAAAGGGCTGTTTAGTGTCCAGACTGGCTTCACAACAGGAGCTAGACTTGGGGTGAGGAGGGATGCCTTGTCACATAGTCCAAGGCCAGTCTCAATCTCTCTTCCCAGGGAATAAGTGAACAGAGGGCAGTCCCTCCCTGACAGCTACCAATTTGTACTTCGTTAGTAGCAGTTTCTCCCTTGTGAATGTCCGTGAGAAATCACAGTTTGAATAACTAGCTGGTGCTAAATGGACTGGTACTTGGAAAGCAAGCAAAATCCATAATTATCTGAAATATTAATAGAATGTTAGAGCTGAATGGAGCCGTAGAGATCATCTGGTTCAAATGCTTCCAGTGGCTGGGAGGTACAATGGATAGAATACTTGGGTTATGAAGATATGAGTTCAAAGCCAGCCTCAGACACTTGTTAGCTTCGTGACCTTGGGCAAGTCATTTGACCAATCTCAGACTCAGATTCCAGGTCTGTAAAATGTGAATAATACTAATACATACCTCACAGGTTTGTTCTGAGGATCAAATGAGATGTCATGCAAAGAGCTTTGCATTATAGGACTTCCAGCTATTATTTTACAGGTGAGAAAACAGAAGCTGAAAGAGAGCAAGCCAGTGACCTAAGGTCAGTGGCAGAGTGGGGACGAGAACCCAGGTCTTTTAACTCTCGGGCCAATGCCTTTTCTGCTTCATTGTACTCCATGAACTCGGGCAGAGCATGGGCTGTGGGCAAAAGCCTGACAGAAGAGAGCAGCCCCATGAAGGGGAGGCAGGCACTAAACACTGGTGGAGTGGCACCTTCAAACCAATGGTAACAAATTGGTTCTAGATGATGACTGCAAATGGAATTATATGATCCAACACCAAATTGCTGCAGGTGACAGTGAAAAAATGATAAGACTTCAACCTGCCAGATAGCCCAACTTACTAGTGGACTTTAACTTTGTCTCTTTATTTGTAAAGATGAAGGTGAAAGTAAGAAGGTGAGATGGGGGTGGCATATGGCCAACACTTAAGCCTTAACAACCTTACAAAGATTGATTTAGAAGGTGCCAAGATGCAGTGGCATACACCTGTAGTCCCTGCCCTTGTTGAGCCTGGAACTAGTAGTCTGCTTGAATTTGGGAGTCCTGAAATGCAATAGGTCTAAAGCAAAATTAGTGTCTATACTAAATTCAATATCAATATGGTGACAGGGAGAGGGGGAGGAAAGGCAACACCACAATGCTTAGGGAGGGGGGAACCAGCCCAGATTGGAAACAAAGCAGGTCAAGGTTTCCATATCAATCAACAGTAGGATCAGGCCTCTGAGTGGCCATTTCACTTTCAACCTTATATTCTAATAAATGAATGAATGAATGATACAAAGTAGATGGCCATCTATTTGAGAATAGTGAAATTGTGATACATGCACATAATGGAATATTACTGTGCTAAAAGAAATGAAGACTATAATATATACAGAGAAGCATGGAGTGATTTCTATGAATTGATTGAGGTGAATTAAATGGAACCTAAAAAACAACATACACAAGGATTATCACATGTAAATGGAAAAACATCACCATAAAATAATTAAGAAGGAATGTTGCAAAATTACAAAGAACAAGCCTGGCCTCCAAAGACAGATATGAGGAGATGACTCTCCCTCCTCCTTTACAGAGGTGGGGAGTCTAAAAGTATGGAACATTGCATATGTTAGATTTTTTTTCAATGTACTGACCAGCTTTGCTGAATTGTTTTGCTTTTACTTTTTTCCTCTAAAAAATTCTTTCATAATTTTTGATTTTCTGGAAAGGGAGGAGAGAGAAAAGTCAAAGTGATGTCAAAACCAAAATCTGATAAATAAAAATTCACTTAAAAAAAAAAGAATGGCTCTATTTATACAGAGAAAGGACAGGTTGGCTAGTCCAAGTGAAGACCATTGGCAGGGACCATTAACAATTCTGTACTTTAAAATGACTATGCAAATCTTGTTGATGCGATAAACTCACCAAGACCAGAACTTCACTCCAGGGTGCTAACATGAGAGAAAATGTACTTTCTCCCTGCAGTCAGCAGCACTATTGCTGCTTGGCACCTCATGGTCACCCACCATTGTGCACAACATACCCTGTAGCTGACCTTGGGTAGCCTGTTACTATGGCCTGTCTTTCCCTTCATCACCTCTCCAGGATCAGAGGTCAACTCTGTGAGGGATGCTAATATGACTATGACTACAATTATAGTCTTCCACCACACAACCCTATTGAACCTAGATTACTCATGATGGTCACACCAGAGTAGATGATGCCTGGCTCATTCCTCATAAACACAGGAGTGAAAGTATTAAGGTTGTGAAATAGTTCTGTCCATGTTTAGTCTCCCTATATTAAACATCTGTGCTTGAGGACACAGGGGACCTATAAGCTTGTGCCTCAGTACAGAATTCATCCAACTCTATCAGCTGCTAACACCATGAAGCCTAGGGGAGAGTCACCCAGGAATTGGTGTATGCTGATACTGTACTCATGTAGCATATACACCCCCAAGACAAGAGAGATGCAATTACTGTGAGTGCTGTGCAGAGTGTGGTGAGACTGACTACAAATTAGATCACATGCCAATCTGCACTGGGGAAGACCTTATCTAATATCAGCTCATATTTATATAATGACCCCAGAGTTGGGCTTCCCTCATAACAATCCCAGAAAATAGGCAATGCAGATATTATTCATAGGCTATAAGCCTATCATGAATTAGCACTAGAAGGGATTTTAGAGGCCTTCTTTTCAAACAATTCCTTGCTTCCTGGGCAAGTGATTTAACTTCCAATTGCCTCAGTTTCCTCAACTATAAAATGGGCATGCCAAAAACATCTATCTCACAGGATTGTTTTAAGGATCCAATGCAATAATATTTATTAAAAATGCTTAGCACAGTGCCTAACACATAGTAGGCACCATATAAATGCTCATTCCTTTCCTTCCCTTCCCTTTTCTCTCTAGTTATCTCCTCCATCTCTTTTGCTGGCTCATCATCCCTATGTCATGCCCAATAATTGTGGGTGTCCCCAAGGCTCTACCCAGGGCCTCTACTCTTTTCTTTCCATAATCTCTTACTTGGTGATCTCATCAGTTTCCATGGATTCAATTATAATCTCTATTCAGATAATTCCCAGATCTATTTATCCAGCCCTAATCTCTCTCCTGAGTTCTGGTACCACATCAGCAATTCTGCACTGGACATTTTGAAATGGATGTCCCTTAGTCATCTCAAACTCAACATGCTCCAAACAGAACTCATTATACTTCCCCCTAAACCCTTTCCTTTACTGATTAGGAGACCACCATCCTCCCTGTCACCAGATCTGAGTATTACACAGAGACTGTGAACCCGTAAAAGGTAATGAGTTCTGTTTCAGAAATGTGCTCAGGTGACCTCGTCAGATATAGGGGCAGCAGGTCCCTGCACTACCTGGTGGCTCACAGTTACCCTCACTTGAAAGCTACCAGAAATTAAACAGAAAGGTTGTCTGCTTGAACCCTCTGTATCAGTTCCATCAGTTCCAGCTCCTCAGGCCATGAAAATACTCTTGTCACCAGGCACTCATGGCTAGAAATAGACTCACCAAGGCTTCATGTGTTAGATGGAAATGAAGGAAGAAACATTGTTCTCTATATAATCCACTAGGAAGAGAAAATCTGTGCATGCTCTAAGGACTGGGCCTTCATTTGCCAATCCCTCTACTGCAGGGGGGCACACTATGTGAAGGGCACCATACTAGGTGCTGGGGCTACAGAAACAAAAATTCAAAAAGTCCCTTAAGGACTTAACAAGGAGTTAACAGTGTCTTAGAGGGACATAACATACATATAAGTAAGCAAATCCAAAGTAGTCGTATATCTGGCTTCCTGAATAACTTCATCAGCTCTACAGAAGTCAGGTGGCCATAAAAGGTCCCCAGAGATAAGGGCCATTGCCAGAACTAAAGCAAAATTGAAATTCTCCTAGCTAGTCTAACAATAGGATGAAGGGATGATACTAGGATACTCAAGCAGCTGCTGCATGCCAAGCCCATGGGGCACTGTCACAAACAGAATGATTAGGGGAAAAAATCCTTCAAAGAGATACTGAAATACATGCAGTAAATGTGGCACATCTGTGGACAGGTACAAGGGATGGCAAGAAGACAGAGCATCCTCAAGCATCATATGGCAAACAGACAGAGCATCCTAGAGCACTGCTATCAGGAATGGAGGATGGAAGAAAGGGAACATTCACTTCAGCTTAGATTTCAAACTGACCATGAGCTGCAGGGTCAGAGGAGCAAACAATGACAAGTTCTGTCAGTTAAAATAATTGTAGTAGCAAAGCAAGAAACAGTCATTACAAAGGTTTTAGGGGAAAGAATATTGTTCATGAATCAGGGTTTGATTTTTTTTCATTTTCATACACACACACACACACACACAAAGAGAGTGAGCATTCTTGGGAACATCATGTTTTAACAGTCACATACTGATGAATTCTATTTCTTTTTTGTTTTTGTTTGTTTTTTAAGCAATGGACAGGTTATCGGAATTTCTCATGTTTTATCTCCTTCATGTTTTTCTCATGTTTTGTCTCTTTGTTAACATAATTTTCATCTAAAAGTTCCTTCACACTCTCTCCCTCTTTCTCAGTCTCTCTGTGCCTCCCTTTCTCTCTCGATCTCTCTCCTTTTCTATCTTGAATTCATTGAAGAAATGTAATAATGTTTATAAGGTAAACACCTGAAATAGTTTTCAGGTACTGTAAAACAATGTAATGTGTTGGATTTGGAGTCAAAGGAACTGTTAAATCCTAGAACTTCCGATAATTCACTGTGTGGCCTTGGGCAAACCATAACTTCTCTGGCTCTTCATTTCTTCATATATAAAATAAGGGAGTGAGACTACATTATCCTCAACTTCCTTTCCAGCTCTAAAATAGTTATCCTAATGTATGGGTAAAGGAGGCATGGAATTGGTCCCTAACCAACTCCTAGCCCAGGATGTAATCGCAGATAGTAAGGTACAGAAAACTGATCTGGTGATCTCAGATGAATGACTTCATTAAACCAAGGTAGTACAAACAGGGAAGAACAGTATGAGTACAATTTGGGAGAACTGCCCAGTGCAGGGACTTCATAAATATGAATACAAATGTAGATATGTATGTATATAGAGAGATAGAGAAATCTAAACATCTCTATATACATATATGTATATATAAACACACGTACATATGTGTATTTGTGTGTGTGTGTGTGTGTGTGTGTGTATAGTTTGCAAAAAACAACAACCACCACCAAGGGAGTATCATCTCAGTGAATAAAGAGTATGACTGTCATGCTATAGTCTTCCCTGGTCAGACCACTCCTGGAGTATTATGTTCAGTACTGAGTGCTCTATTATATGAACAACATTGATAAGCAGGAGAATAACAGAGAAGGGCAACAAGGATAGTGAAGCCTCAAATTATATGAGAATCAGCTGAAAGAACTAACTAGGCAGACTTAGCCTGGAGAAAAGAAAGTTAGATGCATGCATGAAAGCTTACTGAAGTATTCAAAGGGCTGTCATGGGTTAGACTGATCAGACTTATCCGAATGAGTTTGCTTGGCCCTCGAAAGCAGAACTAAAAGAAATGGGTAGTAGTTGAAAGGAAATAAATTTAGGGCTGGTATCAGAAATGTTTTCATAGCAAATAGAGCTGTCCACAAGTGGAATGGATGACTTTGGATGGTGGTGGATTTCTCCTGCCCCCAATTAGAGATCTTCAAGAAAAATGTGGGTGACCACTTCTCAGGTAGGTTGTAGGGGGGAAATTATTTTATTGTTCTGGGTGGGGGTACTTGGCCTTGGAGGCCCCTTCCAAAACTTTAATTCTGTGAGGATGACAGAAGAATGAGCTAGGAAAATACTTTGTTCCTTTCATCTACTTTCTATGATAATGTATATACTTAGTTTGCTAAAGATGACTTTATTTCAAACACACCGAGAACAACGCAAACTTTGCTTCTGAGAGCAAAGCTTTCATAGCTGAAGAATTATCTTTTTTTAATTGATCTAGTTCAAGTCTTTTTGAATATTCGCTTACTATTTTCCTTCCCTACCACTTCCAAAGGTATGATCTAAAAGAATCAGCCAACAGAGGCCAGTTGCAGCTGATGCCATTTATCATCATCATCATCTGGGATTTAATGGTCATTTATTTTAATTAGAAAAAATTATTTTGGACTGGAACTGGACAATTCAAGATCTTTTTCTCATCCCTGTCCTATCATCTTCCTCCCTAACCACTGTGAACATAATAATAATAATAATACAAAGGAACACACACAATACAGCTTTCTTAATTCTTTACTTGTCCTAAAATAATTGTTTTTTACATGACCAGTTCAGTTTTTCCAAAGCAAGATAGAGGCAGCATGATACAAAAGAAGAAGCACTCAATGGCTCAATGGTCACAGGACCTGGGGTTTAAGTTCTAGCTCTGAGGTTTATCTGTGTGGCCTTCCCTTCCCCACCTCCCACTGCTATCCCACATAAATGCCTATATACCTCTATCTTATGCAGTGACGCATCTCTCCGTGATAATAGGTAACATTTAAGATGATTTGTTCTTATTCTCCCAAGAAATTCAGAACAGATACTAATACTGTTAAATTCCCTGACTTGTTCCACTGGCTTTTCAACAGAAGTGGACAGGGTTGGGTTTTTTGGAAATTTTTAATGATGTGGGTTTTGAGGAAGCAGAAGCTCCAGTGAAGAGATTACAGCCAGTCCTCAATTTAGAAATGGTAGTTTATTAGTAAAAAAAAAAAAAATGAAGGACTCAGAATGCATTTTCTCCCCAAGGAAACAAGTTATAATTGGTGGTTAAGCACCTATAAGACCTAACCAATACTGATAATATTTTCTATATGAAAATATATTCAGATGGTAGTCATATGGATCATCAAAGGTGGAAGGGGGCTCAAAGAGATCCAAAGTATGAATCTCTCTGACATCATAGCTGCAAGGGACCATACTGCCTCCACTCAAAAATCTTCGAGAACAAGGAATTCAGTAACCTCCTTCCATGACAACTCAACTCCCCTCTCCACCTTCCCTCAGTTTGTTCAGAAATCCCAAACTCTCCCATTCATATCCCAGTTCAAGAGCAATTTAACCTGGGTGGGAGGGAAAATAGGTCCTGGGTATAGATGCTAGAAGATTAGCGAGGGAGAACGAAGAAATCGCCTACTTGTGATCCATTAATATGTATAGATCATTTGCAAATTGCAAGTTTTGCCAATGTGTTTCTTGGAAAGTAGCTCTGCAGTAGCAGTAGATTGAGGGTTAGACCTGAAGAAGGTTGGAACTGAAAAAAACCTGAGTTCAAATTCTGCGTCAGGCATTTCTGAGCTCTGTGACCCTAGGCAAATCACACTTAACCCCTCTCTACCTTAGTTTCTTCATCAGTAAAATAAGGACAATAATAGCACCTGCCCCACAGGATTGTTATGAGAAAAGAATGTGATAACATATGTACAGTGTTTTGCAAGCCTTAGCTATCATCACCATCTTCACCTAGACAAATGTCACCACAGTAAACCCATGGTGGCAGACATAAGATTTGTTGTTGTTTATCCTTCCTCTTGAACAGAACCAATGACATTGGGAGGGTGATCAGTCTTGACTTGTAAGTGAATGGGATTTAAGGGAGGCAGAGCTGTGCAAAATTGTGAAACAAAGGCATAAGAAAACTTCCCCCAAAATACCCATTTCTTTTTATTTTAGGTTTTAGGCCATATTTGGGAGAAGAGATTGTTCAATTCCCAGAATTCTGAGAAAAGTACTCAGAGCCTTGAAAGAACCTCCATTTTCATCAAGATGTAACTAGATTCCATCAATATGCTAACAAATTATGTTTCTCCCTTTCAGCAGAAGCTGCATGGATTTTGTAAACGATATTCATATGAAGTTTGGAGAGCTATCACACTGAAGGCATCTGATAACATAAATGGTTGTTCATAGGACCCAATCTTTGGCTTTGGAGCCTTCTCCAGGACTGAATATAACCATTCACCGGCTAATCAATGTTTGGACTCTCTAGATCTATTTAGTTGTTATGGATTCATCTCCCAGTGCTCCTAATTACTGAAAATAGCAAGAGTTGATACCAAGAATAAAGAAGCTGGCATACCCAGGGAATTCTGGATTGGAGGTGAGTTCTGAAAGTTCCATCTCCCCATTCCTGCTCTTCCTTGCCCCACTCCAAATTTATAGAACCAAACCACTGTAAAGCAAAACAAATCTCCATTCCCTCACTGAAGTATCCAAGCTTGAATGGAAGAAATTAAAATGTTTAAACACAAGGACTGTCCAGTATTTCTGAGGATCCCTTCAGCACAGAGTCCTAGAGAAGGTGCCAAGGGCATTTAAAAAATCAATTCTATTTAACAAACTCTCATCAAGTACCTGCTATGTGCAATACATTGTACTAAGTGCAGGGGATACAAATACAAAAATTAAGGGTCCTACCCTCAAAGAGCTTACATTTACATGTTGGAACAGATAATATTCAAACTGGTGTGAGGCTACAGCCACATGGAAATGGGAAACTCCAACCCGTAAAACACAGGATGGGCAGGCCTAGGGCAGGACAGGCTGTGATAGTTATAACTGGACTTGGATTTGGCTTTCATCCGGGAATTTTACTGAAGGAATGGATACAAATCAAGTCAGGGTGGGGATCAATATCCAAGTCTAATGAGACTGTTTTACTTTTCCCTCTTGGTGACTTTGCAATTGGGAGGTTAAAGGGGTGTGGTTATCTTTTAGCCATCTTCAACAAATAGCTTCTGGATGTGTCTGAGGCTTGGAGAAAGTGAAATTGAGAACTAGATCTTAGCACAATGGGCTACAACTGCTGTGGTGTTGAGATTTCTGAGAGCTGCCAACCCCTCATGATACAACATTAGACATTGTGTCTTTTACCCTTATTCCATTCAATACATCTACTCTATAATGTGAGTGTATAATCTTTTGGGTCATGTAAATCTAGAAGGGAGATGAAAAACTTGATGGAATGGTGCTGAATAAATTCGTGAAATGCTGATAAGTCAAATTTTCTACACTCAATTAAGACAAGATAAAAACTAAATTGATTTCTAAGGCACTGAGGGGCCGGGATACAAGAAGAATCCAAGACAATCTGTTCCCAACCGGTGCAGAGATCCAAGCAGGCAACCTGTGTCCACACATGTATTAGAGTCTGAAGAGAACATAGGAGCTGGGGCAGATTGAGTTCAACTTATTCAGAGAGTTCTAAGCCCACCTACCCACCTACTTGCCTTTCTAATTTTAGTGCCCATAGAAGGCAGTTGCTTCTGTGAAAAGGATAAATCCTATACCTTACATAAGGAAATATAAGGCAACTGGAGGAGGGAAGGAGCACTAATGACTGGGAGGATTAGCAAAGACTTCATGTAGGAGGTGTCTCCTTAATTGAGCCTTGAAATAAGCAAAGGATGCTAAAAGGTGGAGACAAGGAAAGGGTGCATTCCAAATATGGAGACTAGTCTGTGGAAAAACAAGTGTAAACATATCATATTTCATAATTCTCCCATATCATCAACCCAAAACAACCCCACCCGGTACTGAAGACCCCCATGCTTGATGATGAATCTTGGCATGAGAAGTTCGGAGCTAGAGGATGGGAATCAAGGAGGAGGAAAGTTCTCTCTCTTGTTAACAAACAAACTACCTTCAGTCTTTTTTGTTACTTAGCCTTCTCAAGTATCTATTTTTGGAATAGTGGGTAGTGGGTATAGAATAGTGGTGGGGGGTTGAATAGTAGGCATGCTCCCTCCACCCCCTGGACCCACATTATTACCTGTATACAAGTAGATTAATAACATGATAGACCGTGAAATAATTATAACTCCTTGAGGCTGAAGAGTACAACAAATGACAAGCAGATATTTATATAATATGTAGGAAACTTGGATGAAGAGTGCATTAGATGTTTTCGCAAGCAGACAGAAGTGCCCTCCCTAATTTTCACTCCATGCATATGGAGCAGTGGGATGCTAGAGAAAAGATTCTAATAAATATATGTGATAATGCTAATGTATAAAATCTTCATGAGAATGGGAATTTATGAAGATATGAGAAAAGAGGATTTTGTAAATGATAATGCTATAAAAAAAAAGAATGACCCATGCTAGGGGCAGCTAGGTGGTGCAGTGGATAAAGCAGTGGCCCTGGATTCAGGAGGAGGACCTGAGTTCAAATCCAGCCTCAGACATTTGACACTTACTAGCTGTGTGACCCTGGGCAAGTCACTTAACCCCAATTGCCTTACCAAAAAGAAAGAAAGAAATATTCATTGGTTGGTTGATTGTTGATGGAATCATTTCCCCGAGGGAGAGATATCTGATTCTGGATAAAGAATTTCTTCTCTGGAAACCAACATTCTCGATAGATAATTCTCTCCTGGACCAAATGAGATAAAATTTTAAAGTGCTTAGCACAGTTCCTGGTACACAGTAAACACTTAATAAGTGCTTACTTCATTCCAGGTAGTTCCCCAAGAGACATTTTACAGGTAAGACAATTATGACTGTGGATTAGAGTGTCTTAGCATCCCTTTTTCTCTCTTCTCCTCCCAACATAATTGATTTCTCTGAGAAACAATGATTATTTTGCCTAATCCAAGACCCAGACCTATGTTACATGTTTGAACCCCACTCCCTTCAATATTTCCATGACTTAATTTTCCCACTTAAATAATGGGCACAGTGACTTTCACCTGTCTTGCTGAAGCTGTGAGGAATTAGAAATAAATATCTAGATAATAAAAGACTAGAGAAGCACCACATCACAAAGAGGCCCAATCACAATGAAAATCATAAACCCAGAGCTTCAGTGGGAGTCATAGCCAGCCTCTGTGGGCTCACCCATTTGAGGAAAATTGCCTCTTCCAGGCATTCTGCTTAGTTCCTGGAAGAATTGTTTTGCCTCAAATGGGAGGGAAATTTACTGGAAGCAAAAGACCTCTTCCAGGCAAAGCATCTGCTCCTGGAAAGAAGTATTTTATCTCAAATGGGGGAAAATTTTCCCTCCCAAGGGGGAGTAGACTTTGCCCACTCAACACTACCCTCAAATGTACCTTAGAATAAAACCCATTTATTTTTCTAACAAATGTGAGTTTTATAATCATTAGCCTAGACTACAGCAGGAATGGAGGAAATATTCTTCACAAGAGAACTGTCCAAAAAGTAGAAGCTAGGGGGCAGCTACCAAAAAAAAAAAAAAAAAGAAAGAAAAGAAAAGAAAAAAAGAAACTAGGCCTCCATTGCCATATTAGGTGCCATTCATGTTGAATGTCACAGGATCAGAGATTCAAATATGGAAGTCAATCAGTCAATAAACAATTTTTGTTTTGGTTTGGTTTTTTAGGGGCAATGAGGGTTAAGTGACTTGCCCAGGGTCACACAGCTAGTAAGTATTAAGTGTCTGAGTTTAGATTTGAACTCAGGTCCTCCTAAATCCAGGGCCAGTGTTTTATCCACTGCAATACCTAGCTGCCCTGAAGGCACTCAATAAACATTTTTAATCACTTACTCTCTGCAAGGCATGTTAAACACTGGTGATACAAAGGAAGGCAAAAAACGGTCCTTATCTTCAAGCTCACATCCTAATGGAAGCAACCTTAAAAGTCATTGAGTGTGGGACAGCTAGGTGGCACAGTGGATAAAGCACTGGCCCTGGAGTCAGGAGGACCTGAGTTCAAATCTGACCTCAGACACTTAACACTTACTAACTGTGTGACCATGGGCAAGTCACTTAACCCCAATTGCCTCACACACACAAAAAAAGTCATTAACTGCAGTCTCATCATTTGACAAGCGAATAAACTGAGGCGTTGAAAGGTTAAGGGACATAAGACCTAGCTCCTTCCCCTCTTTCTGGAGGTAGATGGGTGTGACACACTGCATTGTCTGTGAGATGTAGCAGATGTCTTGGTTGGTTTTTCTAAACTGTCTTTCCCTGTCCCTCTTTATTTTTTATTCTTATACACACACCCCCTGCAGGAAGGGAAAGAAGGAAGTATACATTTGAAAATGAAGGGAGGGGGCAGCTAAGTGGTGCAGTGAATAAAGTAACAGCCTAAGAATCAGGAGGACCTGAGTTCAAATCCAGCCTCAGACACTTGACATAGCTGTGTGACCCTGGGCAAGTCACTTAACCCTCACTGCCCTGCAAAAATAATGGAAGGAAAGAAGGAAGGAAGGAAGGAAGGAAGGAAGGAAGGAAGGAAGGAAGGAAGGAAGGAAGGAAGGAGAAAGGAAGAAAGAAAGAAGGAAAGAAGAAAGAAAAAAAGAAAGAAAGAAAGGAGTGAAGGTGATGTAAAAACAAAAGATCTCCTAAAATAATAAAGAACAATAAAAGTACATCTGTCAGTGTTAATATTTTTATTCCTTCTAGACTTATAACAAAGGAAACATCTAGTGTAGACTCCCTCTGAATTGATCAGATCAGCAACTCATCTGTAATTTATAGTCCCAGAGAGTTGCCCAAGGCAGAAAAAGGTTAAACAACTTGTCCATAGCCAGCATGTAGCAAAAGTGTAAATGGAATGGAGGACTTCCTGACTCTATTAAGTCCTCTACCCATTCTTCTACACTGCCTCTCATTGTAAATATACCAATGAATAAGGTCATGCTTTTGATATCTCCTCTGTACTCTTTCAAACTTAATTAATCCTTTTCTCCATCTAGGTCAAAAGTTTTTAACAAGGTCCATGAACTTCTTTTTTCAAGCATTTTGAGCCTTGTATTTTAATCATTGGTTTCCTTTGTAACCCTATGGGTTTTATTTTTATGCATTAAAAATATTGTGCTGCAAAGGGGTCCCCAGGCTTTTCCAAACTGCCCATAACATTAAAAAAGATTTTGAACCCCCCACTTTCGACCCACATCTATTAACCTGAAACATAAATATACTTACAAATTATATATTATACAAGTATAAAAGTACACTTTACTTTCAATCTCTAGGGCATGTAAGAACAGGCTAAATGTTACTACAATAAATTTAGAAGACCTGCCCAAATCTTCAGACACATCAAAATGTAGTTGTATCAAATACTTATCCTGATGATGTGATTTATTTTTCAATTGGATACTCCCTCTGCCAAGGCAGCTCACAGTATTCATCCCTTCATTGACTGTCTTCATTACTTGCCATAGCATTAAAAAAAAAAAAACTATCCCATGTAGTCAACTTCCTTTTCTTCCACAAATTCAGCTGGGCAGGTCCTCAGAAGACATACAGAGTTCCCTCTGAGCCCATATTCAAAGCTTCTCCAGTTTGGCAGGACCTGCCATAACTTGCCCTCTACAGGCAAAGTCTTTCAGAACCCACAATCTCTTCTACACTATGATGAGATATTTAGGTGGCTCAGTGGGAAAAAAGAAAAACTAACCTTGTAGTCAGGAACATCTGACTTCGAGACCAGCCTCAGACATACTAGAGGTGTGACTCTGAACAAATCATTTCACCTCTATTGGCCTCAGTTTCCTTATCTATAAAATAGGAAAATCAAAACATCTAACTAACAAGATTGTGGTAAGGATTAAATAAAATAAAATATGTAAGGAACTTGGCAAATTTAAACTGCTATGTAAATGCTAGCTATTATTATCATTGCTATGTTTATTATTATTCTGAGAGCAAGATCTTAGGTGGTGTCATATTAAATATGGCTCAAAAAATAACTGAACAATCTATTGAGGTTTAGCAATCTGATAAACAGAGTTTTTGTTCCCCCCATCCTGGGGAAAAGGCCTTTGTTATAATGAGATTAAACTAACATGGCTTACCTGTCGTCCAGCTGTACGTTCAGACGTCATTCCTAAATCCTTAAACCCCAAAGTAGTCTGCTTATCAGTTGGAATCATTGGTGGATAAGAGGTTAGGCTCTAAGATGCTCAGCTATTTTCCATTACCTTGCTACATTCACCAAATCTGGTTAAATGAGTATTTCTTCCCCTGGAATACCCTGAACCACATGAATGTATGCTATATGTAGGCTAAAAACGCAATTCCTGTAAGCTGACATGCTATTCTTAGAGATGCGATGTCATTACCTTAACTGAATCTCCCTTACAATGAAACTGCAGCTGCCTAGCAACCAAAGCTAAGGAAGAGGGAGACATTCCTTTCTTCCTGCTTTTGGAAAGGGACTAAATTGAAGCAGCCTAAGTGACACTATCTCATATTCTTAGAGTGATCAAGTAAGATATTCAATCAAGTGACTGGACTCCCTAAACTATGAAGCCAGTAGAGCAGCCAATGCCTTGTTCCAACTTTGTCATTTATAACTAAGCTATTCAGATAAAGTAATATAAATTAAATTAGGCGGCAGTATTACTAAATAACTTCCATAGAGATGAATTGTGCATATGCATATGCATGCATGTTTATAATACTCACTATCCATAATATATTTATGTCTATGCATATATCATATGTATATATGAGGGGCAATATGGCAAAGAGGATGCTAAAATTGTAGTCAGAGTATCTGGGTTTGAATCCTCTGCCACTTACTAGTTATACTACCTTAGGCAAGTCACTTAAACCCTTTGAGTCCCAGTTTTCTCATCTGTAAAATAATAACAATAATACTGCATGACTTTTCAGATTTCACCATCATGCTTTAGCAGCCTTTTAACCCTGGAATTTCCCTTACCCCTCCATGGTCTTACCCTGGAACATCGTTCTGCCCCTCCACTCCCCTCTCCCACTGATGAGCTCCTCTCAGAAACTCCATTTCCTTCATTCCTATCCCAGCTCTGAATTTTGTCACCATGCACCCTCATAGATACCCTCACACACAACCCTTTTCAGCTCCCATTTCTTTACTCTCCTTTCCCATTGGAATGGAAGCACCTTGAGTGCAGAGACTGTCTTTCTTCTTTGCTTACATTTGGATCCCCAGAACTTAGCACGTTATCTGACTCATGGTAAAGGTTTAATAAATGTTTGTTCACCTTGAGAACATAATTCACCAAGCTCCTGTAAGATTCCAATGAAACAGTGTTTATACAGTACTTTGCAAACTTGGAAACAGTAAGTCAGTTAATTTGTTTTATACATATCATGTATATGCATATACATACACACATTATGTTGCTGATCAGTCATTCAATAATATCTGACTCTTCTTGATCCCATGGACCATAGCATACCAGGCCCTTCTCTCCTCTACCATCTCCCTAAGTCTATCCAATCTCATGTTTGTTGCTTCCAGACACTATCTGTCTTTTCCTCTGCCATCCCCTTTTCCTTCCATCTTTCACAAAATCAGAATCTTTTCCAATGAATCTTATCTTCTCATTAGGTGGCCAAAGTATCTGAGCTTCAGCTTCATTATTTGACCTCCCAATGAAGAGTTTGAATTAATGTCTTTATGGGTTGACTGATTTAATCTCCTTGCTGTCCAAGGGACTCACAAAACTCTTCTCCAGCACAATTCTAAAGCATTGTTTCTGCAGCGCTCAGCCTTCCTCATAGTATAACTCTCACATATAATATTATATAAAGCAGAGTAATATGGAGAAAGTGCTGGATTAGAAGTCAGAGATCTGGATTCATAACCTGCCTTACCACTTACTACTGGTGACCTTGGGTCACACTCACTTTTCTAAGTCTCAGTTTCCTCATCTGTAAAATCAGCACAATTCTGTTTACCTCTCCCACCTCAAAAGATTGTTGTAAGGAAAGTACATTGCAAAACACTATGAAAATACAAGGGATTATCATTCATATGAACAGGTATAGATACATACATACATACATACATAGATGATAGATAGATAGATATAAATAGATGGATGGATGGATGGATAGATAGACAGACAGACAGATACTAATACATAAAAATGAACACTCTAATTTACAACTAGAGTCCACCCACTGGTTAATGTTGGGAAGCCTGCTTCTTCAAGAAAGATAAAACCAAATAGTGGTGGCAATACTTTTTTAGGGTCCTAAAGCCATGGATGTATGCATCTTACTATAGCCCAATCCACTTTTATAGTGGGTCTCCTTGAGAATCCATTAGCCACACACAGATCCCAACATATGGCAAGTATTCACACTAGAATGAAGAGATTAGAAGGAGGGTGGAGGCACAGGCAACACAAACACTGTGATTCTCTGGCTCCCGAGATATGCCCTCCTCAGCTCTCACACACAAAGAGGCAAAGGTTCTGTGATTTTTTTTTTAAGAGTGAGGAACTTTCAGAATAGGAACAGCCTGTCTCAACACAAATTACACTGTGTATAAATCAGAAGGTAAATCCTAAGGAAACACCAAGCAATGGAACAGTTAAGTGACTTGCTTAGGCAGGTTCCCACAACTAGTGAATGTCAAAAATGGGATTTGAACTTGGGTCTTCATGACTCCAGGCCCAGCACGCACAAAGAATGGAAAAAATAACATAGTACCCAGACACACTTACAGAAGCAGATGATGAGTCTCTCTAGTTGTTCACATAGCTATTATATTCACATAGAGTATTAGATTATGAACTCCTGGAGGGTGAGGACTGTCTTCTGCCTCTTCTTGTATTCCCACAGTGCCTGGCACGTAATAGGAGCCTAATAAGTGCTTATTGACTGAGTGACAAAGTTGGTTTAAAAGAAGGTTTTTGAGAATGGGATTTGGATTTCTGAATCATGCTGTAAAATTTAGGAATGATGAGCTCCCAGGCAGAGAGAGGGTAAATGCTAGTGTGAATTTATTTGCTTGGTGTTTTTCAAATCGGTTCAAAGGATCTTTAAACTGAGAAGGATGGGGCAGGGCAGAAACCCCTAATGTATATTCATTCATCAAGCTAGAGATAATAAAGGGCTGTTATAATGCAGGAAAAATAGCCATTGAGACAAGAAACAAAAATCAAAGAAAGGAACCAAGAGCAAAATCCATAACCTGAAGTATCTATATACCAATTCTTGAACTTTAGGCAATAAGCCAGAGAAGCTAGAGGTAAACTTAACCTCTTGGGTATTGTTGAGACTTGTTGGGATGAGACCTATGATTAGAATGTGGCTCTGAAGGGGTGTACCTTATTCTAAAGAAATCAGATGTTATACTATGAGAGTAAACTCATATGAGAAAATCCAGAAGAAAGAAAAATGATGGAGATCATTTTGATAGAAATCAATAGAGGCAGAAAGAGAAGAGACTTTACTATCAGAGTATACTGTAGACCACCTGAACAGAAAGAGGAAATAAACAAGGAATTAAGAAAACACATCACAAATCTGGCACGGAAGCAAAATGCTCAGGGACTTCTAATTGTCTAATATCAATTACAGCTCTCTATCTGCCAAAAAACAAAGCAGGTAACATCTTTTTGACTTGCCTTTATGATAATTTCATCCTTCTAAAGATGAAAGCCAGAAAGAGGAAATACTGTTCTGAAACTGATTAAACAGTGAGATGACAATAGTTGCTGGAGTGAAAATAATAGGAATCCTGTAGAAGTGACCATAGTTTCTTAGAATCTAAGATAGAAAAGGAAAGGAAAGCCAATCGTTGTCTGACATTCACCCTAGAGTTTTGGAGAGCATTATATTTCAAGGAGTCCAAAGGAAGGACAGGTAAGACTGCATGAACTAAATTCTACAAGGAAAAGAAGTTCATGAGGGAAAGAAACCTCAAGAATGAAATTTTGAAGGTACAAATTGAAACAATTCCAATGAGAAGAAACAGGAATTGCCTGGAGAGACTGATGGAGATGCATTCCCAATAAGCTTGGCAGAAATAACTCCCTACACAACTTAGATTTTTAAAAGGATATGAACAGAAGATGAGAACAAGTACAGGTAACAGGATGAATGCAAAAGCATATCGCGGTACTGTAAGAATAGTTTTAGAAATGCTAAAGATAGAAATAAACCAGGCCTCGTAAGGAAAGCTAAGGATAACAAAAAAGATGTTTTTCTTTTTGTTTTGTTTTTTTTTAAAAAAACCATATATTAGAGAAAAGCAGACTGTCAAAGAAGAGATTGGACCACACTTCTCAGTATGCCCAAGTCTAATTTTGTTTCTCTTTTTCCTGTCAAAAAGAATGACCTTTGTATTGGTAAGGACAGAAAAAAAAGAGGCTAATAGGGAGTTGACACCCAAGACAAGTAATAACAAGAGAATACCTAGTTACCCTTGATGAATTCAAGTCATCTGGCCCAGATAAACTACATCCTGTTACTGAAAATACCAGCTGATTTGACTGCTGAGCCTATGTCAGTGAGATCTGAAAGACTGTAGAATAGGAAAATTACCACAGGACTGAAGAAGGTAAAATTTTGTCCCAATTTTCAAAAGAAAAAAAAAAAGTGAAGAGAACAGAGTCTGCAAACTATAGGTTGATGAGTTCTACTTTGATTCCTGGTAAGATTCTAAAATGTATTATTGAATAGATAGTTCATAAACATCTAGAAAAAAGAAGCCATAATTACAGTCAGCATGGTTTTTAAAAAAACACAGCAAACAAAATCTCCCCCTTCCCCCCCCCCAGCCCTTTTTCAGATAGGAATGTTGTTGTAGCTATAGTTTACCTAGATCTTAGCAAAGTGTTTGACAAAATAACTCATGCTATCCTGGTGGAAATGATAGAGAGAAGTCCATTAGATGATAATACAATTAGATGGATTCACAAGTTGAATGGCCAGAGCATAGTTATTGATGGTTCAATGTCAGCTCAGGAGGAGGTGTC
The DNA here is from genome assembly GCF_019393635.1 of Dromiciops gliroides. NCBI lineage: Eukaryota > Metazoa > Chordata > Mammalia > Microbiotheria > Microbiotheriidae > Dromiciops > Dromiciops gliroides. Next base: position 107,838,979 of record NC_057865.1, on the reverse strand, counting down.
CAGTGACTCTTTTCTTGGCTCTGGCTGGGCTGATTAACATTTTTATCAATGACACAGATAAAGGAATAGATAGCATTCTTATAAAATTGGCAGATGACACTAAACTGAAACTGATGATTAATGCACTAGATGACATAATAAGGATCAATAACTTTCTTGAGAGATTAGAATATTACATTTAGTTAAAAAAAATTACTTCCCCAATTTGAGAAGGTATGGTTAGACAACAATTTGTCTTAAAAAAAATACAAGGGGGGCTTCTAGGTGGTACAGTGGATAGAGCACCAGCCCTGGAGTCAGGAGGACCTGAGTTCAAATCCGACCTTAGACACAACACTTACTAGCTGCGTGACCCTGCGCAAGTCATTAACCCCAATTGCCTCACTAAAAAGAAAAAAAGAAAAATACAAGCGTTTTGGTAGGACACTACCTCAATATTAGTCAGTAATGTGATATAGCTGCCAAAAAAGTTAACAGATTCAGGCTTCATTAAGAGATCTATAGCATCAACAAACAAGAGGGTGATAAACTTACTGTATTCTGCCTTCATCAGACCTCATCTGGAGTAGCATGCCCAGTTCTGGATCCAATAGTTTAGGAAGGAAATTAATAAACTGGAAAATGCCCAGAGGAGAGATCAAATAAGATAATACATGAAAAGAGCTTTGCAAAACCTTAAAGTGATATATAAATGCTTGCTAATCAGAATGGCCAAAGGCCTGAAGTTCATGCCATAAGAAGAGTGCTTGAAAGACTTTGAAATATTGAGCCTAGAGAAAACTGTGAGAAGTAATAATAGCTGTCATTAAATAATTAAAAAGTTATCATATAAAAGATGAATTAGAATTGTTCCATTTGACCTCAGAAGGCAGAACCAGGAACAGTGGGTTAAAGTTTCAGAGTCAAATTTAGGTTTGGTATCAGAAGGGGGTAAAAATCACCTTTCTAACACTGAAAGCTACTATCATTATAATGATCAATTTTTACCCTAAAGTAGAAAAGAAAATACACTTTTCTCACTTCCTGGCAGAGGTGGGAGATTATGGGTGTGAAATATTACATATATTTTCAGACTTGGTGGATGCATTGGTTAATTTTGCTAAATTGTTTTCCCCTACACTTTTATTCTTTGTTACAAGGGATAAGTCTCTGGGTGGGGGGAGAAAAGGGATGGATATGTTTGGAAATTAAATGATTTTTAAAGGGATATCATATATATATGTACACATACATATATGTATATATGTGTGTATGTATATGTGTGTATGTATATATGTGTGTGTGTATATATATATATATATATAAAATAAAGCTTTCCAAGGGTGGAATGGGCTACCTCAGGAAGTAGTAATAGGCTGCCTTTCATTGGTGATCCTTAAGCACAGGCTGGATGACCACTTATTGGGTATGACGTAGTAAGGATTCTTTTTCAGGAATGGGGTGGTCCTGGATGGCCTCTGACATCCCTTCCACCTCCAAAATCCTGTGGTGGTTGAAAACAAGACTGCACCTAGCAGAGAGAAGGATCTCAAAAAGGACCTTCAGTAAGTAAGCATGGCTGCATTACTACCAAGTAACAGTTCTCTTGACTTTGGTTCTGCTACTGGGCTTCAATGACTCCAAGAAGAGAAAATGTGAGGCTTATGACTTTGTACAACTTTAGCTCACTTAAATCCAATTCACAAGCAAGTCAAGGCATCACCCATAATGTCATTGGTCCTCTTCGAAAATGAAACACAAACAACAACCACAATAGCTATCGGAACCACACCTGCAGGGATGCATCAGCATCCCTTGAGCCACTAGTTGAACAGAGATGAGATTCTTCCTCTGCAAAGCTGCCAACAAAAAGTTTGAAAGTTGCAAGGGATGCCTCGATATGAATCTGCAAAGCTGCCAACAAAAAGTTTGAAAGTTGCAAGGGATGCCTCGATATGAAGAGAATTCAATTCAACAAACATGTATTAAGCACCTACTAAGTCAAGGAGCTGGACTAGGTGCTGGAGATACAAAGAATAAACAAAATGGTCCATGCCCTTAAGTTAAAAAAAAAATTCTGCTGGGAGAGTAAAAAGGGCTGCCTTGGGATATGACAGGTCAGAGTTCAATTGGATGTGGCTGGGGGCAGATAGGTGGTGCAGTGGATAAAGCACTGGCCCTGGATTCAGGAGGACCTGAATTCAAATCCCAAATCTGACGTCAGACACTTGACACTTACTACCTGTGTGACCTTGGGCAAGTCACTTAACCCTCATTGCCCCACAAAACAAACAAACAAACAAAAAATCAATTGGATGTGGCTAAAACAGAGATCCCTGTGACCTCTGATGTCTTATATTCCACTATGGGGAAGGTTAAAGAGGAAAGATACACTTTCATCTCTGGGTTTATACTGTATACATCCTGTATGTATATGCTGTTTCTACACTTTCTCATTAGGATGTGAGCTCCTTAAGGGTAAGGACTAAGTTTTTGTCTTTGTATCTCCAGTGCTTAGAATAGTAATTAGCACATAGCAAATAATTAATAAAGTTTATTGGGTTGATGGGACTTGACCCTGAATATTAAGCCTGTTTGTGTAAGGGGGGCCTAAAAGGAAAATAAAGCTGCTACTTTAATCCAGAGGGTTTAAAAAGTCTTTAAGAAAAATTCCATCCAGCTGAACTAAGCTATTAAAAAACAAAAAAGACAGTGAACAAAACACTGTCCTTTAGTATTCTGAAGAGTTCTCCAAAAGTTGATTCCAAAATGCTCGTAGTCCTTTGTAACTGTTTCAGCATTGACTCATAAAAAGTTCTTTTACTTTTAAATAGCCTCAAAGTTTATGTTTTAAACAATGTTTCATTTTCCTGTGGAATCTCTGAGGTTGTCCTCATGTGTGAAAGAATTGTTCAGGTTTTAGAAACCTATCTGTTTCCTAGTTACTGCCTGGGAGTCCGTTTGGCATTCAAAACCTGTCAGATTGCCTTATCTTCCTTCTTTGAGAGATTACGTTTGCTTCATTCAATAATGTCTTAAGATAGCACTTGGAACCAGCATTAATTTCACTGTTTGGAGCTCCTTCCTTCAACCCTACCTCAAATATTTACTGAGCATTTATGCATACAGTTTTATTTGGCAGGGCTAGGGAAGGGGAAGAATTCAGCTTCTTGGCCTGCATGGTTTCCATAAGAGAAGAAAGTTGAATTTCCCAGAAGCCTCTGGGTTCCCTTTATTGATTATCCCCAATTTATCCAGGTATCTTGTTTGTAAAAAGTTGTCTGTATACAGTCTCCACTATTAGACTATAAGTTCCTTGAAAGCAGGGACTGTTTTGCCTTTTTTTGTATCCCTAATGCTTGACACAGTAGTTGGCACATGGTAGGTATTTAATAAGTATTAGTTGACTGACTGAAAACTAGACTCCCAGAGTGTTGCTTCCTTATCAGAGCAAAAACATGCCAGCCAGCCCTTGTCTCCTTCAAACTAAGCAAGAATCCAAATACCCTTTCCTCCTGGATCAGTGTTTATGTCTTCGTTGAAACTCTAGGCAATTTCTTTTTATCCAAGCTTCTTGAGAAAAACCTTTTTAAAGGGGTAAACCTGTTCTGTTTTGTGTTTTCCTCCTGTGGGCAGCTAGGTAGCACAGTGGATAAAGCATTGCCCCTGGATTCAGGAGGACCTGAGTTCAAATCCACCCTCAGACACTTGAGGGTCTTACTAGCTGTGTGACCGTGGGCAAGTCACTTAATTCTTATTGACCCACCAAAGAAACAAAACAAAACAAAACAAGATATATGAATAAACATACACAATTTGGAAAGAGACTTGTTTCTTTACAGGGATTTCCATGGGTTCTGCTCCTCCACTTGATGTGATTTATGAAAAAGGAAACTTTGGATCAAATCATTTCTATTTATCTTCTGTCACTTCCCATACTTTGTTGAAACTCTAGACAATTTCTTTTTATTAAAGCTTCTTGATAAAAAACCTTTTTTAAAAGGGATAAAACTGTTTTGTTTTGTTTTTTCCTCCTCTGAACATTTATTAAAAAGATATATGAATAAACACACAATTTGGAAACAAATTTGTTTCTTTACAGAGATTTCCATGGGTTTTGCTCCTCCACTTGATGTGATTTATGAAACCACTTGTATTTATTTTTTTTTTGTCACTTCCCATACTTGTTACCCAGGGCTTCTGTTCTTGGGTTCCTGCCTCATTTGCTCAAGCTTTCACAGGAGGGCCCCTTTGTATGTGTGAGGACTAGTTTTTCTGTTTCCTGGGATACTAGTTTGGATTCCTGATCCTGGCTGCCTGACCTTCCCTGCTTCTGTGAACAATGACTTGAGCCTTCCTACTTGGACTCTTTCCCCTACTTGTTCTAATCTCATGAAGCCTTAAAAGGGAAGAATGAAAAACAATGGGTTAGAAATGAGAGGAAACAGATCTCAACTCTATCTAAGTGAGAATTTCCTAACAATGACAACTATACAAAAATGGAATGGGTTTCTTGCTTAAATATTGAGATTCCTATTCAAGAAAGAGGTATTGAAGGATATTCAAATAGGGTATTCGAGATATAGGAAAAGAATGGATCAACCCTTTTGTTTTTCAAGTTTTAAGAACGACCAAAATAATTTATTAAAACTTTATCTGGGGGTCAGCTAGGTGGCACAGTGGATAGAGCACCGGCCCTGGAGTCAGGAGTACCTGAGTTCAAATCTGGCCTCAGACACTTAACACTTACTAGCTGTGTGACCCTGGGCAAGTCACTTAACCCCAATTGCCTCACTAAAAAAACAAAACAAAAAAACTTTATCTGGGGGCAGCTAGGTGGCGCAGTGGATAGAGCACTGGCCCTGGAATCAGTAGGACCTGAGTTCAAATCCGGCCTCAGACCCTTGACACTTACTAGCTGTGTGACTTTGGGCAAGTCTCTTAACCCCGATTGCCTCACCAAAAAAAAAAAAAAACCTTTATCTGGCAGCTAAGAGTAAAAAAATGACAATTTTTAGGGATATGTATGTATATGTGTGTGTGTGTGTGTGCATATACATATGTGTGTATATATTTGTTTTTGTTCAGTTGTTACAGTTGTCTCTCTCTTTGTGACCTGATTTGGGGTTTTCTTGGCAAAGATACTGAAGTGGTTTGCCATTTGTTTAAATGTGTTTTAAAACATTTAAAGGGGGAAAATAGGTTTGGCCCACTTTAAAAAATTAAGAAGCTTGGTTTAAATATATGTGTGCTTATATATGTTTATTTGTGTGTGTGTACATATATGTGTGTGTGTGTGTTTGGTTCGTCAACTGATTGCATCTATCTGCATTCCCAGGCAGACAGAGGCCTGTTCAACATTTCACCTCTGAGATCCAAAACCAGAGTGAGAGGTAGCACCCTTAGAGACCTGCTTTTCACCACTGATGCTGCACTTGCCTGTCATTCAAAGCGTGAATTGCAGACCTTGATGGATCACTTCTCCCAAGCTTGCATGGACTTTGGCCTAACCATTAATCTTAAAAAGACAAAAGTCATGTGTCAGAGGGCTATGTCGGGGCAGCTACGTGGCACAGTGGATAAAGCACCGGCCCTGGATTCAAGAGTTCAAGTCCAGCCTCAGACACCTGACACTTACTAGCTGTATGACTCTGGGCAAGTCACTTAACCCCCACTGCCCCGCAAAAGCAAAACAACAACAACAACAAAAAAAAACCAGAGTGCTATGTCGCCTCCATTGATACACATCGGTAGCTACCAGTTGGATGTCGTAAGCCAGTTCTCGTATCTTGGCTCTATTGTCAGTGACTATTTGTCACCTGATTCTTAGATCAATCAGAGGATTGGGAAAGCTACTTCAAACATGTCTGGGCAAACAGTAAAGTGACAAGACAAACCAAAGTTGTCGTCTATAGAGCATGCGTCCTGAGTACCTTACTGCATGGCAGCAAAACATGGACTACATACACTAGACAAGAAAAGAAGCTTAACAGCTTCCACATGCGCTGCCTTCGGCACATCTTTGGCATATCTTGGTCAGATAGGATCACCAACACAGAAGTGCTCTAACATGTGCAACTTCCGAGCATCTACACGCTACTGAAACAAAGACAGCTGCGCTGGCTAGGTCATGTGCACCACATGCAAGATGGGTGCATTCCTAAAGACCTACTCTATGGCGAGTTAGCCTCAGGCCAAAGACCTGCTGCATGCCCCCAACTTCGCTACAGAGATGTATGCAAGTAAGACTTGAGGATTCTGGGAATAGACACCGGCAGCTGGGAGAAGATGACCAAGGACAGTGTCTGATGGAGTTCAGTACTCAGGAGCAGCTTGCGCGCAGCTGAGATGGGCCTCCAAGCTCTGGAGGAAGAAATGAGACACAGGAACAGATGGGCAACAGAGAGCGCCGTTTTCTAATGTCCTCGTTGTGGCAGGAGCTGCGGCTCCCTTATCGGACTGCACAGCCACACTGTGGCCTGTCTGCAACTGGCGGAAGCCTACCGTATGTGTGTGTATATATATGTGTGTATACATATACACATACACATGCATACATATATAGTTAATGAGGAAAGTATATATTCCTAACTGGAATGACAATTTGTGTTAATCCTCTATGGTTCATTTACTAAATATGTAGATGCCATGACTACAGCCTAATGTCTTCCTAATGTTCATGTTAGTTAGACAATTTTCACATTAGCCCTGAAAATCAAGATTATGTTAAAACTTTCAAAGACCAAATGGAAGATTGCTTTACTAACTGGGTTAAGAAGAGGGCACCTACTCATGTGAAGTACTGCGATGGCCATTGTCAATTCTGGCTTATTCTTCTTATCAGACTTGACAGTAGCTAGACTTTTTTTGGCTAATATCAGGATCTGTTCTATATTATAGCATTGCCTCTTTTTTTTTGAGGCAATTGGGGTTAAGTGACTTGCCCAGGGTCACACAGCTAATAAGTGTCAAGTGTCTGAGGCTGGATTTGAACTCAAGTCCTCCTGACTCCAGGGCCGGTGCTCTATCCACTGCGCCACCTAGCTGCCCCTAACATTGCCTCGTAATGTCATCAGCTAATCTTGGTCAAAAGAATTTTCTTTTTCTACAGAAATCACATAGGCCTGGATGCAAAAGCCATGTAAGTCCCTGTGAGGGAAGAGGGAGAGGAGGAAATAAGCATTTATATAATGTTTACTATATGGCAGGCTCTGTGCTAATTGCTTTTTTTTTCATATAAATATTTTATTATTTTCCAGTTACTAAAACATTTCCATATAAGTCATTTTTGGGGGCTGGGCAATGAGAGTTAAGTGACTTGCCCAGGGTTACATAGCTAGTAAGTGTCAAGTGTCTGAAGCTGGATTTGAACTCAGGTCCTCCTGAATCCAGGGCCAGTGCTTTATCCACTGCACCACCTACCTGCCCCACTAATTGCTTTTAGAAATAATTATTATCTCATTTGATCTTCACAACAACCTGGGAGCTATGTGCTATTATCCCCGTTTTACATTTGAAAAAACCATGGCAAATAGAGTATAAGTGACTTGCCCAAGCCCACACAACTAGTAAGTGTTTGAGGGCAGATTTGAACTCAGGTCTTCCTGACTCCAGGCCCAGTGTTCTATCCATTGTGCCACTAGCTGCCTCCTAGAAAGAAAAGAAAAATCTCTTTTTAAAACTGTTCATCAGGGCAGCTAGGTGGATAAAGCACCAGCCTTGGATTCAGGAGGGCCTGAGTTCAAATCCGACCTCAGACACTAGACACTTACTAGCTGTGTGACCTTCGGCAAATCACTTAACCCTCAATGCCCTGCAAAAATAAATAAATAAGTAGGTAAGTAAATAAATAAATAATGAAACTGTTCATCATCTTTGTCCACTGCAGATGCTCAACAAATTGGGCCCAGAATTGAATGGGAAGAAGAGAATGGGCTGGATTATATCTACAGAGCTAAGAATTACTTTCACTGACCCCAACTTTCTCCCTAAAACAAAGACTCATTTTTTAAAAACCCATTTCTTCTGGTGGTGCTATATGGCTGAGAATCATAAAATAACACAATCTCTGAAAAATAAAATTGCAGGTCACCCAAAGGACAATGGGGAGACGTATGGTGGGTGTAAATGGGCTGTAGCATATTACTAATGAAAAATTGCAGCTCAGAGCTGTGTAAAAAATGTTATCAAAGAGATGTATGACCAGAAAAGGAGGTGAGCCTGTAATGAAGCAAAAGGAAGGGAAACCAGATAGATCACCTCTGTGCTGCTTTGGTACCCACAAGATGTCAAAAGACAGCATACTGGAGAGGTCCCCTAGGGAGGGTTAATGGGAGAACTCTAACAAGAGAAATAGCAAGTGAGAAGGCAGGGATGAGCCGTGATCTGAATTGTTGGAGGATGAGCTCATAAATCCATTTAAATATTGAAGTATGATCTATTTGGTTTTGTTCAGTTGTTGCAGTTCTGTCTGATTCTCTGTGACCCCATTTGGGGTTTTCTTGGTAAAGATACTGGAATGGTTTGCCATTTGTTTGAATGTGTTTTAAAAACATTTAAAGGAAAAAAATACAAAAAAAAAAAATTAAAGGGGGGAAGAGGGAACTTGGTCCACTTTAAAAGATGCAAGAAACTGGATTTAATAATTTTTTTTTTAAAACCAACATGAGAATGGCTGAGTTGATTAAAGGATACTCTTAGCAATTCTCCATACAACAACCTTTACACCAAAGCAGAGTTAGATCAGTTAGAATGAGGGAGTTAGTGACAGAAGCATAATTGTCAGAGGAACCTTATCTGAACTGGACAAAAGACAGCTGCAGGATTTTACACAATCTCCAGGCAAATTAAGTAGCCATGACTTTTCTCTCTATTTCTGGTCTAACCAGGAGAGAAAAAGTAAACACAAAGTACATGCACTAGGGAATCAATATTCTCCCTTGGAGAAGGACCGGCTGGATTAAAGTGTTCCAGAGCTAATTGGTAGTGTTTAGAAGGCAAATGAATGCCTTCTCTTTGATAGGCACAAATAGATAGTTAAAGGTTTTTGATACCATTCTGAAGCCCCCAAGAGGTTGGCAAAATAGCTGAAGCTACGAACAGACACAAGACCAGAAGCATTAGGACACCAAAATGATAAATGGGAGAGAATTAGAGGTTTTCTTTCAAGCATAAATGAAAACAAGAGATAAACTATGCAGTAATTGATAACAGTGGAAAATGGGTAGAAGGTACTTGTACTTAGGTGTTTTTATTTCTTTAATTTTGCTCTATATTGTATCCTTTTGACATAGCTAGCAATTGGACATCGGCAATTATGTACGGCATTATTTTAATAAGTTACATTTTATAGGAAAGTGCATAATTAGCTATATTGTGTGCTTTTCTTTCCCTAGCTCTCATTTATTTACATCTGATAAAACTGGTCTATCTATATTACTAAAAGCCACATCACTTGGAAATACAACTGGAATTTTTAATTGGAAATATAATTCCTGTTGTCATTCAGTCATTTCAGTCATGTTCAACTCTTCATGACTCCATTTGGGTTTTCTTTTGTTTTAAGCAAGGATATTGAAGTGGTTTGCTATTTCCTTCTCCAGCTCATTTTACAGATGAGAAAACTAAGGCAAACAGAGTTAAGTGGCTTGCCCATGGTAAGATAGCTAGTAAGTTTCTAAGGCCAGAGTTGAACTCAAGAAGATGAGTCTTTCTGATTCTATCCACTGTGCCACCTAGCCACCTAGCCACCTAAAAAGAAATGGTATCTAGAAGGTAGGTATTATTAATTCAAACCTATTAGGTTTAAACTAATAGTACAATCTCATGGGGCTAAAAAAAATCTCATTGGGCTAGCCTATATTTTTTAGATAGTCCTTTCATCCCAAAATATCTCTCTGAATATCTGAGGAAATGTTTGTTCAGCCAATCTACGCCAAGGCTGTGTGCCCTAGAAAGTACAGTTGAGAGAGTAGCCTATGCCTTCATTAGAATGTAACATCATTGAGAGCAGAGACCATTTCATTTTTATCTTGTATCCCCAGCGCTCAACACCATTCCTGGAACATAGTAGATACTTAATGTTTGCTCAATGAATAAAGACATTGGAATCATGAAAATAGAAACCCAAGAACAAAGCAAAGCCCCAAAAAGGGGCAAAGACCAATTATAAGTCACGATGCCCAGTATTAGCGTAACGCTTCAGAGGTTACAAAATACTTTCGTGTCCATTATGTCATGTGATTCTCACAGCTAGGGAGGGTAGGGAGCAGCCTTGTTTTACAGAGCCCAAAGGTACTGACTTACCCCAAATCTCATAGCTAATGAGTGGGGGTGGGAGGGTCTGAACCCAAGTCTTCAGCTACTCCAGGGCTTTTTCTCTTACATCAGTCCTGCCTCCCTATAATACCCTGGATACAGAATTGCACACCTGAGAATAATGTCCTCTTAACCATTTCCACCACACCTCTTGCCCAAGTTGCCTTCTTGAGCTATCCCATTTCGAACCAAGGGTCAGAAGGATAGGAAGATGGAAAGAAGCATTATTAAACATAGATAAAATAAAATGTTTCTTTCAACTTCTCATCAAGGAAATCAACATTCCTACCTTAGAAGGCCAACTGGGACTTTCTTTGCCATAAGGGGCCAAATTTATACCACCCTGAGAGTAACTTAAGTCCTTCACCAGCACAGAAACAACAAAGCTTAACGCTTAGCTAAAAAACAAATTAATTAAAATAGGAATCTACCAGATGGCAGGCTGGGGTGAGTTTCTCTCTCACACACACACACACACCCCCCATACATGTCAGCCTCCTGGAAGCAACCTCAAGCTATTGTTTCAAGGTCTTTAGCTTTTCCCTTCCCATTCTTGCTCAACTTGAGGGCATGGACCAGGTTGTTTGAGGTTCTTTCATAGTCAAGACTCACCCAGAGCCTGATTGATCCTGGAGGGAAAAAAAGTATTCCCAAAGATACATGTTCTCTCTATTTAATACAAAAAGTATAAAACTGTGGAATCCTCCATAGTATTCTTCCTGGGGCAGCTAGGTGGTACAGTGGCTAGAGCACCCAGCATGGAGTCAGGAATGCTGTTGTCCAAATCTGTCCTCAGACAATTACTAGCTGTGTGACCCTGAACAAGTCATTAGTTGCCCCTATTTGCCTCAATTTCCTCATCTGTAAGGTGAACTGGAGAAGAAAATGGCAAACCATTCCAGTACCTGCCAAGAAAACCCCAAATGGGGCCACAGATAGTCAGACACAACTGAAACGACTTAATGACAATAACATAGTAATCTTCAGGAGAAGCAAGTCTCATGGCTGTAAATTATCTGGCTTAGGGCCAAAATAAACTTTTAATAGCTCTTTAACAGCTCAGTGGTAACTCTTATCCTAACATTACACTACTCTCAATGAAGCTCACTTTGCATAGTAGTGGAGGTCTTAGAAAAATCAAGTAAATCCTTGTTTGGTAAATCAAATACAACTTTCCAATTGCCCTATAATCTTATTTCAAATATCCTTTATCTTCATCTCTGAAGTATCTTCCATGGGCAGTGGCTCATTTTCTGCTTCTTAAATTGATCTGATTTCATAATATCTCTGACAAGCAGATGACTCATAGATAAGGAGACAGGATGGTGTAGTGGAAAGAACCCTGAACTTGGAGAAAAGAGATCTGGGTTCAAGTTAAAGACCTTCACCTCAAAGCCTCAGTTTCCTCATCTGTACTATAAGGATGGCATGGCATATCAACAGCTGGCCTGGAAGCCAGCAGAGTCAGGGTTTCAAATCCAACCTTGGACCCATTCTGGCCACATGACCATGAGAAAGTTTTAATTTCTCAGTGTCCTCAGGCAACTCCAGGTGACTATAAGTTGCAAAATGGTTGAGAATCTGTATTGGTAGAGGGATTTTCCTCACAGGGAGTTCATTTCACTAATTAAAACATAGGTTTATAAGTATGATAACAATCACTACCATCATAATAACACAATTCACAAGGTTGTTATAAGGAAAACACTTTTTAAAGTGCTATATAAAATGTGAGTTAGCATTGAATACCTCATAGAACTAATGAGCTAGGATGAACCTCAAAAGTTATCTAGCTTAATCTTTTCCTGTTACAGGTAAAGAGTCTGAGTCCTGGAGAAAGGAAATGACTTGTCCAACAGCTAGTTCTTGAACCCAGATCTCCTGATTTAGGCTAAAACTATTACCACAGTACCATGTACAAATAACCAAATGATTACAAGTTGTAGTTAGCACTACATGAAGCAGCTGCATGAAGTAGCAAATTCTTTTGTTGTTGTTGTTGTTTTGTTTTGCGGGACAATGAAGGCTAAGTGACTTGCCCAGGGCCACACAGCTAGTATCAAGTGTCTGAGGCTGGATTTGAACTCAGGTCCTCCTGAATTCAAGGCCAGTGCTTTATCCACTGTACCACCTAGCTGCCTGAAGCAGCAAATCCTTAATCTTCCTATTTGGCTTTCTTGAAATGAGCCATGTTTGTAATAATTAAGAAGTCAAAACTGGGTCTACTTCACCCTTCCTACATCCACGTTAGCCTTTGATTTATCTTTATGTTCCTGGTTTGGGGACCACAGAAATGATATGCTAACATAATGCCTTTATTGCCAACTTAGGAAAAAAACAAAATGGGTACTAAATAAAGATTTGTTGAATTGTAGTCTTTTGTGTATGCAGCATTCTAGTCTAAGTAGTATAGAGCAAGCTGCCAATGGGTTTTAATTCACCTTCTTCTTGTCCCTTAAAAGAGGACAGGAGGTAGGTATTCCACCCTTATTTTACAAAGAGAGAAACCAAGGCAAAGGGCAATGAAACACCTTACAAGTAAGTGAGACCATAAGAAGTATATCCCAGTGTTCTTCCCTCTCAGAATGATACTTTATTCTCATACTCAGCTGCCCGTATGATAACAGAAGTGTGAATTTCTCATTGGAATCTATACTCACCCACATTGCACCTGGGTAGTATTTTTTTTATCACCATATGAAAATCTCATGAGGGTATCTTCATAGAGATGGCATGCGCCATGTGGGTGAAAGAATGTTTCTCAGCAGTCCTTAACAATTATATTTTTCTCCCTGCCATGTGTTAAAATGTATAAGCTTGACTGCAAATCAGCAGAGGGATTTTTTCAGTTTAAATATGGAAGGAGTATAGGTGCCCAAAGGTGTTTGAGTCAATGTGATCTGTAAGGAGATAAAAGGTCATGGAGAATTGCATTTGGAATAGTTGGAAAGAGAAAAGGCAGCAAGTGGGTAGATGTGTGCATGCACACTCAATATCTCTCTCTCTCTCTCTCTCTCTCTCTCTCTCTCTCTCTCTCCTCTCTCATTCTTCCACTTCCTCTCCTCTCTCTCTTTCTCTTTTCTCTCTAATTATTTCTCTTCCCCCACCCGCTCTCTCTCTCTCTCTCTCTCTCTCACACACACACACACACACCCCATAGAGCAGACCCAAAATGAATCCCCAGAAAGCTGGTGTACTTCTGAGAATAACTTCTATTGTGCTGATGTAAATGGGAGTCCAAATGGAAGGAAAAAAATAGTCTCCTACATATGACATAGTCTTTTGCATGTATGTATCTGTTGCAGCACCATAATTTGTAAAGAAAAAAAGGTACTAATTTTAAGAGAAAAGTACTGGCTCACTAGCACTGTCTTATAAAAACCCTCAGCTCAGCTGTCTACAAAGCCTGCTTGCTCTAGGGGAGCAGGAACTGAAAGAAAGGAAAATTCCTCATGGAAAAATGGTTCCCCCCCAAAAAAAACTCAAGAAAGATGAGATAATGAGGGGAAATCTGGGGTATAAAGGAGTTTATTTTCCTTAACAAAGTCAAAGTCAAGCAAAATGAATAATCTGCCTCCAGAAATGGCTATTTAAAGGCTTCTGAAAAGGGCTCTGGTCTCTAAAAAGACAGGAGTCACTGCATGCCCACCCACTCCTCATTTATTTTTAAACCTTGGCTTATATGTTCCTTAGCAACAGAAATAGATGATGAGACCCCCACACACACACCTCCCCCAAAACATAACCCCCTTCCCTCACTCCATCAAGTGCCATTTCACAAGAATCTCATGTTCTTCAAAAAGAGCCCAGAAAAGCAATACAGTAGCTAAGGCACCCATACTGACAGTATAAGTTTATTAACTTACTTAAAAATGGAAGACTTACGCTATAGTGGAGTAAACCGACCTCTCTATAAGGCAGAGTCTCCCTTTGTAACTCCAGCCTGCATCCACATCCATATTCTTGAACAATTTTAACTGATGCTGTGGAAAGCCTTAAATTTGGAGCCAAAGGATTCAGGTTCCAATCCCAACTCCACCATTTACTGCTTGTTATGTAGCTGAGTATATTTCTTCACTCAGTTCCCCCATTTGTAAAAGGAAGAGAATACACTGGCTAATCTGAAAGTTTCCTTCCAACTCAGAACCTTATCTATGATCCTGGGATATGGTCTCTGCCTCCCCTCCCCTCCCCATCCCCATATACGCACAACACACAGCTCATGAACCATCTCAAGTTGGATCCATATTGTCAGTTTCTTTAGACCCCTTTTTCTCAGTAAAAAGTAGATCAAGTGTTGCATTTGGAGCTAGGAAAGGAGTCTTGGGCTCAAAGCTTGCTTCAGATACTTACCAGCTGTATGACCATGTACAAGTCACTTAACCTCTGTAGGTCTCGATTTCCTCATCGCAAATGAAGGGAATGGACTCAATAACTTCTAATGCCCCTTCCAGTTCTAAATCTATAATCTTATGGTCTTATGATCCTATGGCCTCACTGTTTCTCCCAGGTGCTGTCAGAGCTGAGGTGAAGAGGTAAAGACCTCTTCCTAGATAAGCAGACACCAAACTTCATGAACACTGTTTTCTTTCCCTTCCTTTCAGACTATCTATAAGCATGCTCAGGGCTCAGGCCAGCTTTACTTGACTCTGGTGCAGATGGCTGTCAGGAAAGTAATCCTTCCAAGTTACCTAAAGCAAGAATTATCTATAGGGGTCTTTCACCTTCCTTCTCTTGATACCACACCTTCCACCTACCATCTGACCCTGTTTTGTGGGCCATAAGGCATGAAGTCAAAGGTCACAAGTCTCAAAATAATAAGGAAATCTTTGCAAGACCTCAAAAAATTAGCAAATAAACATTTTTAAGGGAAATGAAGCTTAAAGAGCACCCACCTCACTGAAATGGAAGTCAAAAGCCTATTGTTATACACTCATAAAAATGAAAGGAGCACCCACTGGCACTGGATATCTTCTCCAATACATTCTCAGGAAAAAAAAATCACCAGAAAGAAAATCCCTTTGGGATTTGAGCTGCTTTCCCTTGCAAATGTTAGCCTTAGACCTACACAGAGAGGAGGTGATACAAATGACAAGATTGGATTCTTCCATGCTGGGAGGTGCTTTGGACTATGAAAACAGAGACCTACCAGTATTGCTTCACATAAATTAACTCCTGATCATTACAGCAATGGATTGCACAGCAGCTCCAGCTTCCCAAGGACTAACTAAGAAGTAGCAAGCTCTATGTCCTAACATGCCTCCCTAGAGCCATCACTCCCCATCACTTCCACCCCCTCCTATCCTATTTTTAGAAACCCAAAATATGAAGATCGAAATCTGATTGGTTCTGATCTGAGTGAGTAACTGAAAAAAGCAACTCAGGTGGGAAATTCCCTCAGCCCACTGGGAACAAAAATGCAACACAGGAATTCTGGAATGCAACTACTTCACCAGCAATTTTGCAACATGAAAAAGTTAAAATCACATTACCTACATTCAATAAGTGACTACAGCAAACCGAACTGTAAGTCTGGGGGACCCTAGGCAAGCACAATGTCTGTAGGGATCTTAGTGATTCACCTATCTAACCCCCCCCCCAACACACACACACACACACACACACACACACACACACACACTCTCTCTCTCTCTCTCTCTCTCTCTCTCTCTCTCTCTCTCTCTCTCTCTCAAGCCCACACACCTTTGTCATCCGCCTTTGCTTACATAACAATACATGGGTTAACAGGCTTAATACTCTATATGGTTTTCTGGAAAGGAACATATAAGTTTAAAAAAAATGAGGAAGCTTGCTTTTTTCAGACCCTTTCTCGAGTATTATATTAAACGTCAATAAGAAATAGATGACACTAATCTAGGTCCCCACATTATCTGTCATAAGATACATAATTAATTCCTCCATTTGAGCTGTCCAAATCAGACATCAAGACCCTATCTGCATAAAACTGAATTTTGCCTTTTAGTGTGATGCATTAGAGCGGAGAGCTTCCCTTCCACATCATTTTGGCTAGACTAGCTGCCAGCACCTACCTCCTTTACTTTCCTCCTACCCTCCCTCCCCTGGCCCCAATTATATAGTTCCAGGGAATGATTATGATAGTGTTCCCCTTAATATTGGGTCTCATCAATATGACACCCACAATAAACTGATGGGCACACACCACACTGTTGCACAGCAGAAACGCAGGCAACATAGATCATGATACTAAGGATATGTCTCTAATTATAAATAGATATATGTATATGCATATATATGTGTGTGTTTGTATATATTATATACATTTGTTAATTTCAGGTTTTGTGACCATAACATTTCCTCTTAAGTATAAAACCTGTTCTTCGTTTCTACCTGTCGGAGTGATCCCAGTTAAGTTAGTGCCAAGGTGCCATCTAGAGAAATCTGGGGGATTGGAGGAGTGATGACTAAGGGAGGCAATGACTGATGGGCAACTTTAAGGATGAATTTCAGGTTACCTGGATTTCCCCACCACCACCACCGCCACCACCCTATTCTGAATTAAAGGACCAAAGGACCCTTTCTTCTCTCCAGTCTGATATCAGAAGCTCAGCCTGAGGACAGGATGGGAAAAAGAACAGCCTCAGACTCCAGACACGAAGCTGGTAAAGATTCCAGGAAAGGAGGGGTGGGGGTGGGGAGAAGAAGAGAAGGGAAGCTCGGCAGGTGTCTCCAACTTCCTGACATTCGTTCTGAAGGAAAGAGAATGGAGTAGGTTTGGAGAGCACCTTAAAGGGACTTGGAGATCACTGGGTGTCCTGGACTTCTCTCTCCTACCTGTAAGAGACCTGCTTCCGGAAAGTTAAGTTTCTCAGCTTCTCCTCCAGAGCTTCATCCTTCTCCTTCTGGCCGGTGGCCTGAGGATCGTCCAGGGCGGCAGCTGCAGCCGCCGCCGCCACCGCCGCCGCCGCCGCCGAGGCTCCAGCCCCTGCGCTCCGCGTGTCCGGTACACCGCCCTCGGCTCCACGGCAGCAGCTCCCGCCACCGCCGCCGCCGCTTCCGCTGCTGCTGCTGCCGGCAGCCCCTTTCTCCTCTCCGCTCCCGGAGCTAGTGTTCATGTCGGCGGCTCCAGGAACCACGGACCGAGCTGAGGTGGAGCGGCTGCAAGGACCGGGGCCGAGCGGCGGCGACTGCAGGAGTCTGGGCAGGTCAGCGCGCCGCTGGCTGGGGCAGCAAATGGCAGCCCCTTCCCGCAGCATCCATCCGCGGCTGCACCGCACCGGGGCATTGTGGGAAACTCCGTGCCTCCACTCCCCCTCCCCAGCCAATCAGGGGCCGCCTCCCTCGGCCCTCCCCGACCTCTCCCCCCACCACACACACATACATCCGCCCCAAGCCCACTGCCTTTTCCCTCGGATAGAAAAAAGAACCTGGGAGATGAATTTAAACCCTGCCCTAAGAGGAGCCGGGGAACCTAAGGAAAAGGGAATGGTGGGGGGGAGCGGGGGGGGGGGGCACGAAGGCGGGGTCAGGGGCGCTGGAAAACGGGGAATCCTAGAACCTCAGAATTTTAGAGCTGGGAAAAGGCCTTAGAAATCAACTACTTAGCCCCTTCGTTTTACAGATTAGAGGACCTAGTCCCGAAGAAGTTAAATGCTTTCTCCAAGCTCTCAAATCGAATTAATAACCGGCCCTAGACAGAGCCTGTGTCTCCTACTCCTAGTCCAGGGCTCTCTCCGCTAAGGTGGTCAGCGCAGAACAAATTTGGAGTAGGTGAAGATCTCTCTGTCGTGAAAGACTTGTAGGGAGTAAGACCTGGGAACATTTTTGAAGGGAATTCTTACTTCGGGGGCTTTCCTTGCTCCTCCCTAATAAACAGTAGGGGAATTCAGTAGAGTTTTATTTTTCTCCCTAGCTCCATTTAAAAACATCTGTACTTGGCAAAGATCCTATTATGCCTCCACACCTGTTTGTTTGGTTGTGTACATATCATAGGTTAAACCACACATCCTCCAACAGAGCAGAAGAAAAAGAGAATCCAGGGAAGGAAAGAGGTAATCAGATACAAAGTGAAATCTGTCTTAAGAGGCAGAGCTAGAAGGGCAAGGTGGGGACTTTAGCTCAAGAGATTTCTGATATTAAATTGAATAAGACTAACTTCAGAAAGAAATACGAGCTGACAGATTTTACAGGCCCTCACAGCTTACCTCATCCCTAACCTCCTTTTTTATAATGATCCCCCCCCAAAAAAGTACAAATTGCCCATGATATGAAAGGATCTATGTACAGTGAATTAAAGAATATTCCATGATTTTATGTCTCAGACAAAAAGAATTGTGCAGACAAACATGAAGAAGACATAGACAACTGAATAATAAATAT
The DNA here is from genome assembly GCF_019393635.1 of Dromiciops gliroides. Classification (NCBI taxonomy): domain Eukaryota; kingdom Metazoa; phylum Chordata; class Mammalia; order Microbiotheria; family Microbiotheriidae; genus Dromiciops; species Dromiciops gliroides. Next base: position 107,820,325 of record NC_057865.1, on the reverse strand, counting down.
CCATAAAATACACACACACACAAGAATAATTATTTACATTTCATACAAACCAATGCTAAGTGTAGGGTAAAAGGAATGGCAGTCATTGCTGAAGTTTCACCCTAGCCTTGCTAGAGATGAGAGAAAGCAGGGAAGGTTTGAAAATTGTACTCTCCCTTTTGAAAACTGTGCCTTATTTGTTACTTTATACCAGAGACCATACACAAAATAAGTACCTATCTAGCATGAAGAAAGGAATTTTTGATAGTGAAAATATATGCATTAAAAATGTATTGGTGGGGCAGCTAGGTGGCGCAGTGGATAAAGCACCAGCCCTGGATTCAGGAGGATCTGAGTTCAAATGCAGCCTCAGACACTTGACACTTACTAGCTGTGTGACCCTAGGCAAGTCACTTAACCCTTATTGCCCCACAAAAATGAAAAGAAAAAAAAAGAATTAAAAATATTGGTCAGGGGCAGCTAGGTAGAGCAGTGGATAGAGCACTGGTCCTGGATTCAGGAGGACTTGAGTTCAAATCTGACCTCAGACACTTAACACTTACTATCTGTATGACCCTAGGCAAGTCACTTGGCCCCAATTGCCTCAGCCAAAAAAAAAAAATGTATTGGTCAGGGGCATCTAGGTGGCTCAGTAGATAGAGCACTGGTCCTGGATTCAGGAGGACCTGAGTTCCAATGTGGCCTCAGACACTTTACATTTACTAGCTGTGTGACCCTAGACAAGTCACTTAACCCCAATTGCCTCACCAAAAAAAAAAAAATGCATTAGTCAATACACCCTCCCATCCCTCCTATTGTATATTGTGCTCTACCTCACCTATCCCTGGCCCTCACTCTGGAGAAAATCTGCTTTGTGAGTTATGAAGTAAGGCATAACACACTTCCCAGAGGAAATAACAATTCAGGACCTGCTTAAGTAAAGATGTACACAATTTTGAGGACAGGCTCAGGGTTTGAGAATTCCTTGTTAAATGAAAGGAGCTACAATCAAATTGACTTGAGAGGAAGGAAAAGGATGAGGAAGATGAAAAGGAGATAGACCATAATGGCCTGATGAAGTGAAAGGTGGGAACTTTGAAAGTCGCTTTAGGAGATTTTCAAACAGAGGATTAGAGAAAAAAATCAATCAGCAAGTATTTATTGAATATCTCAATTCAAGAACTCAAATGGATATAATCTCATCCCTATAGGTACTCCATACTATAATACAGACTGCAATCCATCCATACCCCACCTGCCCAACCTGTGTGACTCTTGTCTATGTCCTTCTATAAGTTCATCAAAGGAAGTCCACCCAGAGTGCTGGAGTTTTTCCTCTCTCTTTTCATTGTGAAAATACCAGCTAGTGGAATCTACAGGCTCGCTCTCTCTCTCTCTCTCTCTCTCTCTCTCTCTCTCTCTCTCTCTCTCTCTCTCTCTCCCCAACTCTTCTCTCCTCCTATTTGTTCACAAATTTCTTTGATGGCATCTTTTACCTCAGTTCTTCATATTTCTTTTAGTACCCATATTGTGCATAAATATTTTTTAGGTGCTTGGACAGATAAGGAATTAGTGTTAAACCAACTAAGTCAATTCAATGAACATTAAGAAAAAACCAAGGTATTCTGCTAGGCACTGGGAATACAAAGACAAAAAAACTAACATTTATCAATGTCTCTTACAAGCAAGGTGGGGGGGTGGCAGTGGCAGAAGTTGGATCTCATAGATTCATAGATTTGGAACTGGAAGGGACCTTAGAGATTATTTATTCCAACTTCCTCATTTTACAGATGAGGAAGGTGAAGCCCCAAGTGACATAGAAGATAGAGTTATGAACTTGGAGTTAGGAAAACCTGAGTTCCAACCCTGCCTCAGATACATACTAGCTGAGTACCCTTGAGCAAGTGATTTACTCCCTCAGTGCCCTAGGCAACTCTCTAATGAATGAATAAATGAAAATGCATTTATTAAATGCTTAATATGTACTAAGCATGGCAATACAAATAGAAAAGGGAGACAGCCTCTGCTCTCAAAAAGCTAAAATTCTTTTTTTTAATCTTATTTTTATTTTTGGTTGCAAATTCTTTCCCTCTACCTCTCCCCTACCTCTACCCCTTAAAAAGGCAAGAAACATGATACCTATTTATACATATGCAAACATGCAAAATGTGTTTCTGCATTAGTTATGTTCTAGAAAAAATAAACCAACATTTTAAAGCACCTACTATGTGTCAGGCACTGTGCTAAGCAGTGGGGATACAAAAAGAGACAAAAGATAGTCCCAGCCCTCAAGAAGCTTACAATCTAATGAGGGAGATATCTACAGAGAGAGAGAGAGAGAGAGAGAGAGAGAGAGAGAGAGGGAGAGAATAGGAAATAATTAACAGAGAGACACTGGAATTAAGAATTGGGCAAGACTTCCTGGAGAAGATATGATTTTAGTTGGAACATAAAGGAAACCAGAGAGTAGTTGGAGTCAAGGAAGAAAAGCATTCCGGGCATAAAAAACAGCCAGAGAGAATGTCCAGAGCCTAGAAATAGAGTATTTTGGTTTTGGAATAAGAAAAAAAGCCAAGAAAAGTAAAGAAAGGAAAAAAATGCTTCAATCTGTACACTGAATCAATCAATTCCTTTTCTGAAGATAGAATTTTATATGATGAGTCCTTTGTTGTGGTGGTGGATCATTGTATTGCTCCATTACTGTCTTTCACAGTTGATTATCTTTACGATATTGCTATTATCATGCAGATTATTCTCCTGGTTCTGCTCACTTTACTTTGCTTCAGTTTATAGAAGCCTTTCTGGATTTTTTTCTAAACCATCCACTTCATCATGTCATACAGCACAATAATATTATATTACATTCATATCCTTTAATCTGTTCAGCCAATTGATGGACATCCCCTTGGTTTCTAATTCTTTGCTACCACAAACAGTCGCTATAAATATTTTTGCACATATAGGTCCTTTTTCCTTTTCTTTGATATCCTTGGGGTATAGATCTAGTATCAGTATTTCTGGGTCAAAGGGTATGCACTGCTCTATAGTCCTTTGGGCATAGTTGCAAATTGTTCTCCAGAATGGTTAGACCTCTGCCAACAGTGCATTGGTGTACCTATTTTCCCAAAGCCCATCCAGCACTTGTTATTTTCCTTTAAGGTCACCTTAAGAAAATCTGATAAGTATGAGGTGGTACCTCAGAGTTGTTTTAATTTGCACTTCTCTAATGATTAGGGATTTAGAGCATTTTTACATGACTCTTGATAGCTTTAATTCCTTCCTCTGAAAACTGTCTTTTTATATCCTTGAATCATTTATAACCAGAGAATGGCAAGGAGTTAACATTCTAACAAGTTGCAGAGGTGCCAACTTGCTTTGGTGAAGTGAGTTTCCTTACCTGGGAGTTCCCTATACCAATGAAATCATAGTTCCTATCCAGTAGGAGCTACCAGGTCAAATAAGATGCAATGCGTTTAACAAAACTTAAAGCAATGTATAAATGTTAGCCATTAAACATTTTCCCCGAGGTCAAACAGATATCCCAAGTCTTCTGACTTCAATTTTTTAACAGTATACCACTTCAGGGGAAGAGATGGCCAGTTAACAATATTTAGTGATTCTCCTGCCCTGCCCCCTTAAGATTGTTTCTGGAGGGGCAGTGGATAAAGCACTGGCCCTGGATTCAGGAGGACCTGAGTTCAAATCCAGCCTCAGGCACTTGACACTTACTAACTGTGTGACCCTAGGCAAGTCACTTAACCGTCATTGCCCAGCCCAAAAAAAAAAAAAAAAGTTTCTGGGGACAAAACTTTATCATCACTCTTTTGGGATTGGGCTTCAAGGCTAGCACAATGCAGGTTATTTTTTTGATGGGTCCAGTCCTTGTGATTTGGGTTTGGGGTTTATGCCACCATGGGGTTCCTGGATATAGTTTATGGTTATGGAACCATTTGGTTTTCCCCGGGTTTCAATATAATGCTAGAGCATATGTTTTTGCATAGCAATAGACTTTCTATTTAAAAGGATGGTGTGTATTAAAATAAATTGCTAATATTAACTACTTTTTCACTTATAAATTTTTATCTCAAATCCATACTGTGTGCAGCTTCTCCTCCTGACTTCTCTTTTTCTGTCAAGGACACCAGCTTTCTGTCTGGCAACAGAAGCTGGAACCTTGCAGTCAACTTGGACTCTTCGGCCTTCCTTTTGCACCCCCTAGCCGATCAATTGCCAAGTCCTCTGGATTCGAATTCCATCGTGCATCTAAGATTAGTCCCTTTCATCCATATTGCCACTGCCAACACCATAGTGAAAGTTCTTTAGCAATAATCTCTGAAAACAAAACTGATAACTATTTCATTACATAGGAGAAAGAGTAATGGATCTGGACAATCCGTGTAAAATTGTTTTGCCTTCCCCTCATACTGGAAGTCTGAATTTTTTCTTCTTCTTTTATGGGGTGTTTATAATTTATAGTACCTCATTGTAAAATTGGGGTTGATATCATACAATACTATACATATATTTTATGCATTTCCGAGTTTCTAAACTTTTTTGTATCATCTGCTGGTCTTTGCACGTCACCTGCAGCTTCCACAAAATTCCCATTTAATTTTTTATACCAACCCTCGATATTTTGAAACCATGATGGGAAAAGTATGGAAGGGAAAACTGTTATGTCCTCAGACACTTACTAGGTGTGTGACTTTGGGCAAGTAACTTAAAACTCTCTTAACCTGTTTCCTCATCTGTAAACTGGGAATACTAATAACAGCTAACTCATAAGGTTGTTATAAAGATCCAACAAGATAGCTACTTTGCATATCTTTACAGACTATATTCAGTTCAATTGGACAAGCATTTATTAAATGCCTATTGTGTGCCAGACATGGTGCTAGTGCTGAGAATACAGAGACACTGAGCACAGTTCCAAAACATAGGAGTTTCAGAAATGCTTATTGACTGTCTGTTCTCAAGGAATCTACTGTCCTATTGGAGGAAAACATTATATACAAATGTAAGTAAATAAAAATATAGGGCAGCTAGGTGGTGCAGTGGATAAAGCACTGGCCCTGGATTCAGGAGGAGGACCTGAGCTCAAATCCGGCCTCAAACACTTGACACTTACTAGCTGTGTGACCCTGGGCAAGTCACTTAACCCTCATTGCCTGAAAACAAAAAAAAAAAATAAATTAAAAAAAAAAATAAAAACAAAGTCAATGTCTGGTTCCTGGCTTTATCTGCTTGATAGTCTAATCATGGGTTGGTAGTTACCTGGAGCCAGGCCGGTTACAAAGGGGTGAAGTATGTTCTTGGTAATTACCTTCAGCCCCAGGACTCATGCTGGTATTGAATAGACTATTTCCCCAAGGTAGGGAAGGACATAGAAATAAGGGTCTTTGTTCTGGAATTGGTGGCTAGTGTTGAATTGTATGGACAGATGAACATATTCCAAACCCTCATTCTACCTGACAGTCAAGTGAAGGATCACTGGGCCTAGGCTAATTATAGAAGGGTTAAGTCATGGTTGAGGTCCTCAGTCTTAACCTGATCAGGTCTTATAAATGAAAGCTATTATTACCATAGACTTCTGAAACAGAAGATGTAGATGACAATTTTATAAAGCAATTTACAAAATTGGCACAGAAGCAAGCATTCATGGGGACAGAGCACTCCTAGCATCAGCAGCATTGTTAGTAACATTATAATAGTATTAACAACAATGTCATATTTATATAACATTTTAATAATTATGAAGCACTTTACATATGCTATTGTATTTGATCCTAACAATAATCCTGTGAGGTAGGGTTATGATTATTATGATTATTATGTCCTTTTTACAAGTGAGAAAATTGGCTCTAGGACTTTGGAGCCTACTGCTTTGGGGCTTTAGAAAAGTTTTTACATTGGATGTCTTCAGAAGTATTCAATTATCTTTGCCTTCACTAGGAGTATCCACCTTTGGCTTCCTACTTACAATTCTACCAAAAATAGGCTATATTTTCTTCTCTTCAGCAATATGGGAATTGAAAATTAGACCAAATGTAATTCAATTTGAAAATTTTTTAGGCTCCTACTGTGTGCCAAGTACTATGCTAGTCTGGGAAAGATTTTGTTGTTGTTTAGTTGTTTTCAGTTGTGTCCAACTCTTTGTGATCCCATTTAAGTTTTTCTTGGCAAAGATACTGGAGTGGTTTGCCGTTTCCTTCTCCAGCCCATTTTACAGATGAAGAAATGGAGGCAGAGTTAAGAGACTTGCCCTGGTAAGCTAGTAAGTGTCTAAGGCTAGATTTGAGCTCATGAAGATGAGTCTTCCTGACTTGTAAACCTGATTTGTAAGCAGCCATAAACCAAAGGAAAATATAATAAGTGTATAAGAAAGATGCCATGGATTATAAATATAAATATTCAGTTCAACAATTTAATTCAACAAATATTTATTAAGGGCCTACTACGGTACAAAGTATTATACTAGGCCCAAGGTTTCAAAGGCAAAAACAGTCCCAACCATCAAAAAGAATATGTTTTTGTTGGATCATCAGGGGAGGGTGGAGAGGAGGCGTATAAATAAAAAAGTATATTAAAAATATTGAGTTAAAAGAGTGAGCATTTGGTAATATAAAGTACCTTGTAGTGGACACTGAACTACTACTACTACTACTACCACCACCACCACCACCATTATCGCTAATACTACCACTACTAGTATTTATATAGCACGTTGTTTTTGTGTTGTTTTTTTTTTTGGTGAGGCATTTGGGGTTAAGTGACTTGCCCAGGGTCACACAGCTAGTAATTGTTAAGTGTCTGAGGCCGGATTTGAACTCGGGTCCTCCTGAATCCAGGGCCGGTGCTCTATCCACTGTGCCACCTAGCTGCCCCTATATAGCACTTTAAAGTATACAAAGTGTTTTACAAATATGGTCTCATTTTGACTATCGCTTCCAAGAAATTAGAGACACCTAGGAAGAATTTAAGGAGGGAGCACATTTGAGATATGTAGAACCACTTATGCAAAGATGGAGGCAGGAGATAGTATGTTATATACCAAGAATAGCTAGCAGGCCAATTTAAAAAATATATAAACATTAAGTATGTTTATTAAAATCAAGCATCAGGGGGGCGGCTAGGTGGCGCAGTGGATAAAGCACCAGACCTGGATTCAGGAGTACCTGAGTTCAAATCTGGCCTCAGACACTTGACACTTACTAGCTGTGTGACCCTGGGCAAGTCACTTAACCCCCATTGCCCAGCCAAAAAAAAAAATCAAACATCAAACATTATTATAACCAATTAAATATACTTGGTAACTACATTTAAATCCATTAATTTCAATGAATCAAGGATCACAATGGTTTTTTGTTCACACCAAGCTCCCATCAGGGTTGTTTGTTCATCCATTCATTCTTATTCACAATATTTATTCCATTCTTTCTGGTGCTGTTTTTGTTGCATCACCTTGTTTCATGAAAGTCTTTTCAGATTTCTCGACGTTCTTCACACTTGTCAATCTTATTGACATCAGAGTGCTTGGTTATATTAACGTACCTCAATTTAGATATTTCCCATATTTATGAGTATTTAAGTTGCTTCTAATTTTTTTGCAATTACATATAACATTGCTATGAACACTTCTGAAAAAATAGCTTCTTTTCTTGTCACTTTTGATGCCACTTTCAGGAAATATTTTCAACAATGTGATTATTGGGTAAGAGGGTATGATTATTTTTATAACTTTTACCTTGTACTTCCAGGTTGCTTTATAAAATTTTACAAAAACAAGATTAAATACATATAATACATACATACATATATTCAAGTTGATTACAAGCCATTTTGACTAGAGAAGGGGAATTGTATGAAATTGGATAGGAAAGGAAGTTGAAATTCAGCTAGTGAAGGAACTTAAATACCAGGCTGAGGTGTTTGTATTTTTTTCTACAGACAATAGGTTTCATAAAATATTTCTTTGCTGCTTCCTTCTTCTAGTTTTATGCCCTGTCACATATTGCTGAGATGAGCTGCTTTTTAAAGGGACTATGTTTTTCTCTTTCCTTTTTGAACATCCAATACTTCAACTGAAGTATTCTCAAAGGAATTGGACTTTTTATTCCTTCTGAACATTATTTTTTTTTCAAGCAGAGCTGAAGGTTTTCACAGATATGTGTGGTTCCTTGACACCAATTCTGAGAGAAGTTACAATTGATAGTCTAGTTAAAAGCAGGATATAAGAGCAGTCATGAAAGAAAAAAAAAAGCAGAGTAAGAGACAATCTTTGGAGTTTAGGGTTGTTGTTGTTGTTGTTGCTACTGCTGCTGCTGCTGTTGTTTGTCCTTTATTCTCAAAGAAGACCATGACATTGGGAAGTGATGTCATGACTTGCAGTGGATTGGATTTAATTGAGGGAGGACTGTGTAAAGTTACCAGCCTCACTCTCCTCCACAGCCATCTTCATCTAGTGGAAAGATATATGTACATCAGGACAACAGGAAATGACCCTGAATGTTTTGAGGCTGTGGAGGTTATGTGACTTGCCCAGGGTCACACAGCTAGTAAGTGCCTAGTGTCTGAGACCAGATTTGAAGTCAGGTCCTCCTGACCCCAGGGCCACCTAGATGCCCTGGAGTTTGGGGCTAGAATTTTTTGAAATGACATTGTGTTATCTACTGGTCTGGTGAAATGTATTTGAGGGGAAATCTTACAGCTCTGTCTTGGATGCCATGATCTCCTGTTTGAGAGCTTATATTCAGTGTCAATATTTCCTCTTATTAGAGAACTGTGTGAAATTAGAAAGAGGAAATTTTGGAGGTAAAATGTATCCTCCTTGAGGACAGGGTGAGTTTTGTTTTTTATTTTTGTATCCACTGTGCCTAGTACAGTGCCTGGTATATAGCAGGCACTTAATAAATCTCCCTTCTTTCCATTTCCTTCTTTCTTTGTCTTTTCCTTTTAACTTCTCTGCCTCTCTTTTCTTTGTTTGTTGAATAAGTAAATTATAAATGAAAGAAGGGGTAAAAGAGTAGGTTTCTTTATCACCCATAGGAAGATGATAGGAATTCTTGGAGCAGATAACAGACAGATAAAGAAAAAAATAAAGGGGAATGGACAGATCCCTGGAGAACTTTGGCATTCATTTATAAAATGGGAATAAAAATAACTCAAACTACTTACTTCACAGGGATATTGTAAGAATCAAATTAGATAATGTGTAGTTAGATAAACTATGTAACACTATATAAATGTCAGCCAACATTAGGAATGTAATACTATAGTACCATCAGACAGAAAAAGGGAAACGATGAGTCAGCTGAGTACACTCCCCAAAGGCCCAAGGAATGAGAGGGTTTTGAGGAGATCACTCTTGACCGTTTTCAGGGCTACAGCCAAAATGGCAAATTCAAATGAGAAAAGACCTGTTATATTCCATGTTAAAAGTTCCTGGAGGGGCAGATAGGTGGCACAGTAGATAGAGCACCGGCCCTGGAGTCAGCAGTACCTGAGTTCAAATGCTGCCTCAGACACTCAACACTTACTAGCTGTGTGACCCTGGGCAAGTCACTTAACCACAATTGCCTCACTAAAAAAAATAAATAAATAAAATTGAAAAATAAAATGTTTTAAAAAAGTTCCTGGAAAGTGTAATCTCTAAGGCAAATTTAAAGTAGACGCTGAAAAAGGCTTAGATAGTTTTTTGGATGACGTATGTCTAATGAGTTATGAAGAGTAACAAGAATGGTCACAAAATTATGCCCTACCATGCCTTGTCATTTGATGTAAAATCTGATATTCAAAAAATCTGATATAAAACAAAGCACTGGATGGACCAAGAATGGGGCTGACCCAACGTGATCATTCTTATGTTCACAGTGATTCCGACCCCAGTTTTGTGATAACTCAATTTTTTTTTCCTTTTCTTCAGCAGGTATTATAATACTCCTCCAAATTCTTGATAACTAAAGTGATTTAAAGTAATTCCCTCAAATTAAAAATAAACCATTGTTTATTTAGGTGGAATATTTTTGTGAAATCAAAACAATGTACCATTGTAAATCTACAAAATTTGAGGTTCCTACTCTTAGGAGTATGATTAGCTATGATTGAGTTAAAAGATTATACAGTGGTGTTTTTTTTTTTAAAAAAAACTCCTGTTATAATCCAGGCCTTTAAATGAATGAAGTTCATATTTATGATTATCGAAGTGTCCGTACCAGAAGAGACCTTGGATATGACAATCCACTGTCCCTATCCACCCCCATTTGAGAAAGCATAAATTTTAGCCCAAAAGAGGGAAAATGCCCAAAGTCATGTAACTAGTTAATAGCAGGCCTAGAATTAGAATCCAAGTCTCTGAGCGTTGCTCCCTAAATCCTTACTATATAGCATATTAAGTTCCAACAAGAAATAAATCCACTAGAAATTAAATCCCACAAGCACTTGTTACAGCCTACTCTGGCAAGGTGCTATGTTTTGCTTTAGGAATATACAAACCAAACCAAAACCAAAACAAACAAACAAAAAAAGGCCCCTATCTTTAAGGAACTTATGGTCTACAAGGGGAAGCTACATGTACACAAATGAGGTTTAGAAAATGCAATATACAAAGGAAATACAAGGTAATTCTAGAAAAAGAAGAAAAATACAGGTGGGCTTTCTAATGGCACAGAATCATAGTACAATACTAAGACTATCTTTGTGGTTGGTTCAGTAATATTCATGCAAACCCACCAGGTTTAATAAAATCAATCCCAGATAACCATATAATGAATATTCTAAAGAAGAAAAAGAATAAAGACAACAACAGTGTTTGGGAGGTGGAGGATGGGGGTGGCATAAATTGGTCTTTGTAGCAAAACTAAATAAAGATATTAGAGGAAATAATAAAAAAACATATTAATTCCAAGAGGTATTCAAAATGCATTCATTCCTTTATCTAAACCACATGAAATAGGCAAGGACAATAAATTGTACTCAATCTTGCAGATCTGCCATTAATGAGGGGTATGACCTTGGATGAGTCCTATCTGTCAAATAAGGATGATGGATAAAATTGTCTCCATGGCTCCTTTCAACTCTAAATCCTATGCTTTCTATGATCACTTCCAGCTCCAATATTCTGTGCATCTCAGAACCTCTTAAGTAAACTGGAGCTGATTGACAAGTTAAAAGAGGGCAATGGAGATAAATGATTTTCCACTGGATCAGTTCAATCTGGGAAGTGGCAATCACTGCACTGCATTCTGGGGGCTTGGAGGCTTGCCCTTCCCTCAGTATTAATCTGAGATAAAGCAAAGGTACAGGGTCTTATTGTTTACTAAGGAATCTTCCATTTTCTCCCTCTCTAACATGCTACTGATTGCCTGCATAGAGGAAATTCCCTAAGGACTATTGCCCCCCCCCATCTCAGGACAAAAGTTAGCTTAGAAGTGCAGTGCACAGAATTCTTTATACACAATTCCTCAGGGAAAGGAAAGTTCAATTAGCCCCACTCACCCAGACCAGCCCCTGCTAGAGATAAGCACATACTTAGTGTGCATTTCCCCTTCTGCTTCAAGGGAGTTGGATCCTCAGTTGGACAGCTGTAATTTGAGGCTGCAACCGTTGCTTACCACATCCAGAATGTTCAAAGCCAATCTTGTTGCATTTATGATAAAATCCTATTGCCTAAACCCTAGTCCCATCTTTTAGAGGCAGAAGATGTTTACTAGCTGGGTATGCAACCTCATCATTTCTTCTCACTGAACCTTGGTTTCTTCATCTGTAAAAAAAAAAAAATTAAAAATTAAAAAAAAAATTTTTAAAAAGGTGGAAATAAAAGTAGGACTTTCTATTTCTAGCTAACCAGTTATGTGATTCCTGAGTGGTCAGTGTCAAATCCTAAAAAGGACAAATGGCGTCCAGCCACCTGAGATTGAGCAGTAGTATGTGATGACTTTAAAGATCTAAGATTGAATTTGGTAAAAATACTTCCTACCTCACAGGCTTGATAGTTTTCTGAGTATTTTCTCAACCTTAAAAGCCAATGTTTCGATATGATATGCTATTGTTATTATTACTATTGCTCTCTAATTGTTTAATAACATCAATATTGTCTTCTTCACCAAACTGTGGCCTCTTAGAGTATAGGCTCTCTATCCTATACTTTTCTATGTTCTCCAATATAGAATTCTATATTCTCTAATATATTCTCCAATATAATTTCTATATTCTTCAAGGGGTGAAGAAATATAGTCTTAGGAAGTTGCCTGAAGCTCAAATAAATCAAATTACTTTCCCATGGTCACATAGCTAGCGAGAGGAACAGGATTTGAAACTTAGCGCTTCCTGACACCAAGTCCATTACACTGATTCCTATAGTGCTGGGGATTTAATAATAAGCAATTGATGGTTGGTTGGTTGATGAAGCACTGTATAAATGTTTTGAAGCCTTAGAGATCTGAGTCACTTAGTTCCTTTCATCAGATCATGATTCAAATAAGATCCAAGTCATAGGGTTGGACCTCCAAATGGGTCATTTAGATAGAGAAAAATAGTTGTTGAACGGTAGGCTGGACCCAAAGTTTCTTGGGCAGATACAGACTGTCAATGAAAGTTCTTTGGTCACTTACTACCTGTAGGACTTTAAGAAATTACTTTAATTTCCTGGGCTGGAGTATCCTCAACTATAAAATAAGGGCATTAGCCTGCATGGCTTTTGAGGTCCTTTCTAGGTACAAACCCTAAAAAGACAATTATTTTATAGGTAACCTAGAGAAACTGAACCTCAAAGAGGAAAAGTATAAAGCAAATGACTTGCTCAAGGTCATATAGCAATTTTTAGCAGAGCCAGGACTAGCATGCTTACCGTAATCCAATTCTCTTAGTATCTAGTAGAAAATTAATTCAAAACACGTTCCACTAAAAGTACAAAGTAGTATTTTTCTATTATTATTGTATTATTATATACAATAAAGTTGATGTACAAAGAAGAATAGATAGGAAGAGCCAAAAGGAAAAGGAGAATGTGAGAGTATGTATAATCACAGTATCAGAAAATCAAAGAAGTACAGGACATTTAAGCTGGGAGTTTGGCCTTCTTCATTTTACAAGTGAAAAAACTGAGGCCAGAGAAATCACTAAGAGGTCATAAAACTTCTGGAACCTGGAACCCATGAGAAGGAGACAGTTTCCAAGGGATCTTTGGTGGGTTCAATTCAATTCAATATTCATTAATTGCCTGTTGGATGCTGAGAATCAGAGGTAGACAAGACCAGACCTTGCTCCCAAGCAGCATACAATCTATTGGAGGTGGAACAGGAAGGAAGTCAAGCAATGGGGAAACATGAACAGAAATAATTGAGCTCTGAGGGAGAGTATGATAAATGTCAAGGAAAGGTTCAACCAAAATATTATGAAATGATATGGAGAGAAATATCACTTTCAATTAGGGAGAATCAAAGAAGGATCAATGGAGGATTAATCATTGAAGAAGCTGGCATCTGAGCTGGGCTTCAATAAATAGAAATTGGAGAAAGGAGCATAATTATCTTGGACATGAGAGGCAACCTGAGTAAGGGAAATCCATTTTAATTCAATGAATATTCAAGCCTCTTGGCCTTTGTTCTTACAGTATCCTACACTGTTTACATAGGGATTTAAGTCTTGACGTTTACTTCAGCGTTCATTTTCTGTCCAAAAACTGCTCAAATGCCATTTTAAATCTATGTTTCTTCATATCTCTATATTGTCAGTTTATTCAATAAAGTTCTTTTCCTAACCCTTCTAGACATCAAGTTCTTACCCATAACATTAATATCTTACATGCTTTGACAGTAAACATAAATCTTTCTTTTTATACAAAATACCTTTTTGCCTAATTTCTCCCTAAATTGTTCCATATGAAAAGGGCCTTATCCAACTAAGAATACACACATTGAATGCAGGTCTTCCTGACTCCAGACCCAGTATGCCACTAGCTTCTGAAAGAGAGAGAGAGAGAGAGAGAGAGAGAGAGAGAGAGAGAGGTGTGTGTGTGTGTGTGTGTGTGTGTGTGTGTGTGTGTGTGTGTATTATGAGAGTATATATCTTTGTGTGTGTTTATACTGGTATATACCCAGTCTTGAATGAAGGGGAAGGGAGATGAGATATATTAGTATCCTAATCCTTTATGTCTCCTTAAACCATCCTAGGGTGATGTTTTAATCTCTCCTTTCTCTGTCCCTCTTCTTTTCCTCTCCAGCTAAGTAGTGGTATAGAACAGGACAGGGGCCAAGGTTAATTCAAAGAGATCTTAATGTGTGTGGCAAGAGGAGGAGGAGTGTCCTCACCCCAGCCATTGTGAATCCTTTTCCTCAGACCTTCATTTTGAGCAAAGCATTCCCACTCCTCTACTCCTATTTCAAGAACTCTTATGAGCTACCTTGAGGTTGCTTCCCTGTCTTAGAAAGGCAAAACATGATTTGAACCCTTGTGTTTTGTTTCCACTATACCAAGCTTCCTCTTGAGAAGCTTACCCAACTTAGTCCAGGAGGGTTTTAAATCCAAATCTCTATTTTAGCATGTCATTCATTCATTCATTCATTCATTGGACACCAGGGCATTATCCAAGCACTCACCAAGGTTCCCTTTGCCTTCCTTCTATTACTTCAACAAGAAGTCCAACTAGGATATGAAAAATGAGGTGTAAAATGAGGCAGGCTTTGGAAGAGTTACAATAAATGTCCTACAAATTCCAAGTTTCAGAGGGATGGGAATAATGGTGGTTGTTGTTCAGTCATGTGAAATTTTTCATGACCCCATTTGGGGTTTTCTTAGTAAAGATACTGAAGTGGTTTGCCATTTCCTTCTCTAGTTCATTTTATAGATGAGGAAACTGAGGTAAACTGGGACTTGCCAAGGGTCATACATCTAGTAAGTGTTTGAGACCTAGTGGTAAGAACACCTAAATGATAACTGGATGGCCTGGAGTTTACTCCCAGTTCAATTGTTTATTACTTGTGTAACCTTGGCCCCTCTCACCCACAGAATAAAAACATTGATCTTTAAGGTCTCTTTCAGCTCATAAAACTGGTGTGGGAGTTGGGGCAGGGAAGAGGAGAGAAGGATTAGCACAGTAAAGTGAATGGAGATGGAGAGAAAGGCATGGGTTCAACCTCTCCTGATAGATCGTAACTTTATGACCTTGAGAAAGTCACAATGTCAACAGTAAGACTACAATCTGTAAAGAAGGTGTGGAACTATGGAAGAGAGAAGAATAGAAAGTAGATTTTTGTTCATTGGGAAAAAATAGTGCTTTTAGAAAGAAGAAAAAAGTCCAGATCTCCATTGGTAGAAAATTTCTTCTTTCATGGTTCCACACACATTTAGGAAACCATATATCCAATATAGCCTGCCTTCCTATCTGTGATGGTGATTCAAGAAAATCCGAGGGGTAAAGACCAAAGTACTATAAATGGAGAAAGGGGTAGCAAAGGTAAAAGGAGGACTGGATGAGGTACATGGAGGCACCTTGTCGTCTGACTTCTTTGTATTTCAATGCTTTGTAAGACCTGCATTTTCATTAGTATGAGTAGGCAATTCTTCCCCTGCCATGGGTCACAACCCATTTCTTAGGAGATGGTTTCTAAATGTAGCTGGGCTAGTCCCTTTACAACACACACAAAAACTGGGTTGTTTTTCCAGTATGAAATGACCGAACCAAGTTTGTGATCCTCTGCCATAGCCTACCAGAGTGAGAGTCACTTCCAGACCAGGGTGCTTTAAGGCTGGAGTGGAGGTTTTGTTGATATAGAATTGCACACACCTAAATCCTCTTTTCGTACACTTCATCATGGATTCTCAGAGCTAAAACCAGTTGAACCCAGATTCTGGCAGCTTCTACCAAGCCAAGCTTCACTTGTGGCCAACTGATGGATTGGGAATTGTGTAAGGACCAACTTAGTTAGTTCAGAAAAGGAACTATTATAACCATGTAGGTGACAGGGTGATGAATTTTTCAGCCACAATTCATGGAGACGCTCTCCTAAGGCATGAAGTTGAGAAATGCATCAACAGACTGAATATCCATACTAATAAAATTATAGGCCTTTGAAAGTATTGATGAAGAAAATGATGATGATGATGATGATGGGGTGGGGGAGTTGGGAAATGCTTGTATCACAGATATAGTTCTGGAAAGTACCTTAGTCCAACCCCCTCATTTTCCAGATGAGGAAATTGAGTCCCACAAAGGTGAAATGATTAACCATCTGGTCCAATCCCCTTGTTTTAGAGGTGAGGAAAAAGAGATCTAGAAGGATGAAATACTTTGTCATATAGTCCAAGGGATATTTACATCTCTTGCTTCTAATATTCTATGATCATAGCCACTACAGATGAAGGTTTGAATTCAGGAAAGTGGGGGAGCTATACAATGCCATCCTATCTGTTTTTATTCACCCCAAAGCATTTTGTGATGGTATTTAACCTCTTCTCTCCCTTCTGTGTCCCTTTCTCTACTTCTCCACATAAGACTGGTGTAAGTACAGACAGGGGAGAGGCTTAATTCCAGGAGATCTTAATGTATGGCGTAGGAGTGCAGGCATTCTACTTGCTCCTACCATTGTGATCCTTCTCACACACACACACACACACACACACACACACACACACACACACACACACCCTTTTCAAGAACTCCCATGAGCCACCTTGAAGTTGCTTTCCTGTCTTAGAAAGTAATTCTGAGTTACCAGCTGCGACTTTGAAACATTTCCAAGAGACTGCTTTATCGACACTAATGGAGAGTTGTTATCCATAAGACAAAAGTTCATTGATGTAGTTCCTGCCCCATCACTCAATAAACATTAAATAACAATAACAGCGATGATATTAAGAAATATCCTGCAGTGATAGAGGTGAAGGAGGGCAGGCAGGGGAGGGAAGAATGGAGGGAACGTAATGAAGGAAGTTCATGTTCTCTCCTGAAAGGGGGGTATTTGTCCATGGCAGAGCTAGTTTATAACCTTGACTTGGTACTGAAGCCACAAATGCTCTGGATTTCCAGACATTCAATAAGGTTTAAAGTTTCCCATTCAGGGTGAGAGAGAGAGAGAGAGAGAGAGAGAGAGAGAGAGAGAGAGAGAGAGAGAGAGAGAGAGAGAGAGAGAGTGTGTAAAGGGGAGAAGCAGCCAATACTCTCAGAAAGGGACCAGTTATTCTTTGTCCTTGAAGAGTAGCTGGCACTGCACTTCTAAAAGGATGTGGAGAGAATGGTAAGGAATTGGAAGAGATGAACAAAGAGCATTATAAAGGAATGGAAAACAGCAAAAGATGAAAGGATTCAGGTTGTTTTGCCTTGAGAAGGACAAAGCAAAAGGGTAACTTGATCACTATAATCAGGCATAACAAAGGGTTGTGGGGAGGAGGTGGAGGCACAGGGAGATGTCAATCAAAAAATGCTACAGTTCAAAGAGACCAGCATCCCATTCCATCATTTTATAGATGAGGACTATAGTTGGAGGAGGAGGAGAGGAGAGGTTAAGTGAAATATTGAGAGGCAACTAGATGGTATAGTGGATGGAGTGTTGAATTTGGAGTCAGAAAGTCCTGAGTTCAAATCTAGCTTCAGATACATACTAGCTGTATGATCCTGGGTAAGTCACTTAATCTCTGTCTTCATCAGTTTCCTCATCTGTAAAATGAAGGTAGTAATAGCACTTGCCTTCCAGGGTTATTATCAGGATAAAATAAGATGTTTGTAAAGTGCTTTGCAAACCTTAAATCACCATATAAATGCTGGTGGTGGTGGTGGTTGTTGTTGCCCAAAGTCAGACAGATAGCTAGGGGCAGAGGCAGGACCACCACCACCACCAATAGCTGACATATTTTTTTCATCTTTAAGATATTTGCAGCACTTGACATATATTATCTCATTTGAACCTCACAACAACTTGAGAAGTAGGTATGAAAGGTATTGCTATTATAATCCCCACTTTACAGATAAATAAACTGAGGAAACAGGGAAAATTGACACAACTAGTAAGGGTTAGATGTGGGAGTTAAACCTAGGCCTTTCAATTCCCAGCCCAATATTCTTTCCACTACACTCAACTCTCCAGCTTTGATCTCTATTTCCAGATTATAAAATAAGTGAAAGAAAAGTTAGCTTAAATTAAATCAGGAGGGATTGTATAAGGTCATATCTCCTTTAGTCTAATCTTCGACCGTTCTCTTTTGTTCCTCCTTACCCCCATGCTCATCATCCTACTTTTGAATTCTTTTATTCCTCAGTTCTCATTTTCTCCACTCCTACCTTTATTTCAATCACTGAGCCAAGTATCTTCCTATTTGTCTACCTTCCTTTTGCTTGTCTGATCTTGACCTGTGATTTCATTGACGTAGGGAGAAAACCAGTGCAGATGGGCAACAGTTTTGCAATGTATGGTCAAAGTTTCACAGGGGGCACTGAGTTACCTGCATGTAGTCATTCAACTGTACATCTCAGGTGTGAAAGCAGTTTGTCCTGTCTCTAGGGCAGGGCTATATATCCACTATATCAGGTGTCCTCTCACCTACCTCCTTGCTCTTTTAAACATTTTGGTATCTTCCTGATATTGGAAGAAAGGGACATATATGTCTATCTGTGTGCAGGTGTGTCTCTGTGGATCAGGCCATCTGTGCTGAGTTCCTAACTACAGCCCAAGAGGATGAAAAGGTCTCGTGCTTTGTGGAGATCTGGGAGGAAGTTCTTGTTGCTGTTGATGAGTCATTTTTAGTAATGCCAGACTCTTCATCATCCCATCTGGGGGTTTTCTTGGCAAAGATACTGGAGTGGTTTGCTATTTCCTTCTCCAGCTCATTTTACAGATGAGGGAACTGAGGCAAACAGGGCGAAATGACTTTCCCAGGTTCACAGAACTAGTAAGTGTCTGGGGCCAGATTTGAACTCAGGAAGATGAATCTTCTTGACTCCAGAGCAGGCACTCTGTCCATGGTGCCACTTAGCTATCCAGGAGAAAGTTCTTTGGGGTAGCAATTAAAGGTGCAAGGACCACAGAGCATATGAACCATGCTAAGCTGAAATGAATACTTAGGGAGATTTTGGATGACCAACTGTTATGGTGATTCTGAATACTTGAGACCAATAAACTCTGGATGTAACTGTGAATCGGTCCAGACATTCTAGAAAGTAATTTTGAACTATGACACCAAAGTCACTAAATTGTTCATACACTTTGACTCAGCTATATCACTACTGGGGCAATAAATTCGAAGACAAAGAGAAAGGACCCATGTGTACAAAAAGACTTTTGGCAGCTCCTATTATAGCAGACTGAAAACTAAGGTGGTATTCCCCCATTGGAGAATGGCTAAACAAATTAGAGTGTATGAAGGGTAATGGAATATTATTGCACTACAAGAAATGACAAAATGGACTGCTTCAGAGAAAACCAGGAAGACCTCTATGAACTTGATGCAGGGGGCAAAGAGGGGTTAATAGAAAAACTTAAAACTCAAGATTTAATTCAGATATTAGTTCCAAAAGGGAGTTAGACCCCAGTTAATAGATAACTTACCAGGTTCTTGTACCCACAGTGATTAGTACCCATAATGGACCAAAACGGGTCAGGTCAAAATAACAATAAAGGAAATGACAAGGCTATAGAAATCCTAAAGAAAAATGATTATATTTTGAAACTAGCCATGGGAATCAGAACGAGACATGCACAGAAAAGGCCAAATTTGTCCCCAGATTCACCTTATGACATGTAAACCCCCAAAACACACCTCCACTGAAAAGGTACCCGCCTCAAGGATTGGCTTAGGACCCCAGGAACTCCAAATTAGGATAAGCCCTCCCTTGTAACACCCCTAGGTGGAGAATATTATAATGAGTAGGACAGGCCCTCCCTTGTACCTCCCCAAGGTGGAGATTGATAATCAATTTATCTATACTATAAATATAACTGTCTTTCCTTTCTCTGTTTGAGAGCTACCTTTCCACTATTCTGGTTCTCTCCCTGTGGTCACTCACAATGTTGCAATAAAACTTGGTAAACTGAGTCACTGAGTCTTGTAATTCTTTTGGGATGACTCACAATCAATTTGACCCCAAATTCCATCCCACATCAAACTGATGCAGAGTAAAGTGAGTAGAATAAAAACCATTTGTACCACATTATAAAGAAAAACAACTTTGAAAGACTTTAGAGCTCTGATCAATACAATGATAAATCACAAATCCAGAGGACTGAAGATAAGGACCTAGCTCCTGTCAGAAAGGAAGTGGATTTAAATCACAGGATGAGACATAAATTTTTGGATGTGGCCAATGTGCAAATTTGTTTTGCTGGACTATTCATATTTATTATGAGGGTTTTGCTTTTTTCCTTTTTTTTCCTTTCTTCCTTCATTCCCTCCTTCCTTCTTTCCCTCCTTTTTTTCTTTCTTTTTTTTTTTTTTTGTGTTATTGTTGTTCAGTTGGGAGGGAATAATGGGAGGGAAAGGTAATAAATGCTAGTTTTTTAAAAAAGATTACCTATGAAATTTGCCTAAGGAGCAAATCTAGAGCTGGAAAATGTACCCACATGACCTAAACAAGTCCCTAACAATACAGAGCTGTTTGCCCTATTCTCTGAAGACGATATATCTCCCATTAAATTTCTCTTTTTTTTCTTCTGCTAAAAAGAATAATCCACTTCCTTCGACTCAATAGCACATGCCTTTGGTCCCCCTCCTCTGGACATGCTCATTTGTAAATTCTCCTCTTATAATTCAGTGCCCAGAAGTAGGCACATTGAGCCTGACCTTGGCAGGGTACAGCAGGATTGCAATATTCCTTGTTATGAGCACTATCCTTGCTCAATGTAGTCCTGGATGGTATAAGCTTTTTTAGGTTGCCCTCCCATATTAAATATGAACTCTGTTGTCTCATATTAAACTTACAATCAACCAAAACCCAGATAATTTTCCATCTGAACCACTGCCAAGTCAGCCTTTGCTTTTGAGTGCCTAAGTGTTTTATGCCTCCTAGGTTCCTGTCACAACAGATCCCCTAAACAGGTATGGAAGGGAGCAGGGGAGAGGAAGTATGCTAATTTAAGGTGGTCAGGAGCTAAGTGGTCACCCTGCTACCCCAGGATCCCACCCAGTTCAATTCCATTTACCTACTCTTTGTGATACAACTCTGTTCCATGTTACCAAAAATGAGAGACCTGGAAAGAGAAGACAATAGAGCGAATTCTCTGGAAGAAGACAACCCACAATCATAAACAAAGGCAGTTGTTTCTAGGGCCCTCCCAAATTCCTCCCCACCTAGTCCATACAGACTCAACCTACCTTACTTAGTGCCAGAGACATAATCAGGGTAGGGCAATAATAATTAGAGGGCACCAAAAGCATCAGTTTTAGGGTGCTCCCCCCTTCCCCATTCTGTCTCCATAAGGGAGGGAGCAGCAGTCTCATCCTGGCATTTTTTTCCTCCTTTCCCAGCGTGGAAACCTTTTAGCGTTCCAGGCCATCCGTCTTTCCAGCAACTGCACCGCAGGTGAACCTATTTCCCCCTAAATTCCCACCTGAACATCTTCTTTTTGCCCCAGATGCAGAAATCACTAGTGATGGCTCTAGTCAGTTGCATTCCCAGCTTTAAATGATTCCCTAGTGTTCTGAGGTACAGACTCAACATCATTTTCTTCATATATGAAAACAAAAGTAGAAAAGGTTTCATCAGCCAAGTTAGAGCAGATATCCCTGTCAGTGGTTCGGAGAAGGTCAGAGCAGGATGGGAGTTTGGGGAAGGGGAGACCATTGTCTCATCATTCATTCTGGGAACTTGCCTTATACTTATAGCACAGCTGGGCAACCAGCAGCACAGTAAGCGCTAAATAAATCCTCACCGTAGGTCAGTTGATTGATTGATGATAGACCAGTCAGTGGCTTAAACACTTCAGGCCCAGTGGTTATACAGCCAGGCTTCCTGCAGAAACCAGGGGAAAGGATACAAGTAGGGAAGAATGGCTTATCCTTCTGTGATAATGGCAATAGCGTTCATCCATGCAGTACTTTTCTTTTAAAAAATGGTTTATTGGGGGCAGCTAGGTGGCACAGTGGATAAAGCACTGGCCCTGGATTCAGGAGGACCTGAGTTCAGATCTGGCCTCAGACACTTAACACTTAGTAGCTGTGTGACCCTGGGCAAGTCGCTTAACCGCCATTGCCCCGCAAAAGAAAAAAAAATGGTTTATTGATATATTTTTGAATCACTTTCACTTTCATCAGGGTGGTGAAGCTCAAATTCTGGATTAACATCCTGGCTCTGTGACTCAGTATATGTGTGATTTGAGGCAGGTTACTTAATGGTGCTGGGTCTGAAAAAGGGAGGAGGTTGGACTAGCTGGCTTCCGAGGTCATATCCAGCACTATACCCAACAACCTCTTTGAACCCCTCCAGGTCCCTCCTTTGTAACACAGAAAGCAACTGAGGAAAGTGAATATGTCAAACATGTCTGACATACAATTTTCTATACCTATCAGTCTGCTAGGTGGTACAGTAGAAAGAGAGTTGGGCCTGGAGTCAGAAAGATCTAAGTTCAAATCTGGCCTTGGACACTTACAAGCTGTGTGATCTTGGGCAAAACACTTAATCTCTATTTGCCTCAGTTTCCGCATCTGTAAAATGAGGATAATAATAGCATCTATCTCTCAGAGTTGTGAGAATAACACAATTTAGTATAAGGCAGCTAGGTGATGCAATGGATAGAGTACTGGGCTTGGAGTCAGGAAGACTCAGTTTACTGAGTTCAAATCTGGCCTCACACTTCCTAAGTTGTGTGACCCTGGGCAAGTCACTTAGCCCTGTTTGCCTCAGTTTCCTCATCTGTCAAATGAACTAGATAAGGAAATGGCAAACCACTCCAGTATCTTTGCCAAAAAAAATCCCAAATGGGGTCATGAAGAGTTGGAGATGACTGAACAACAACAACTTGGTATAGTTCCTGACACATAATAAGTGCTACATAAATGGTGGTTACTCTTATTGTTATTATCATTAATGCCCATAGTTTCCCACCATTCTGCTGAGAAACAGGAAATAGACTTCATCATCAGTTCTCTGGCATTGAGATTAATCAGTTAGTCTAAATTCTCATGCCTTTTTGGACTTGTTTTCCCTCACATTATTTAGGATGTAGTGAATATTGTTCCCTTTGTTTACTTTCTTTGCTCGGTGATGCTCATCGAAAAGTCATTTACCAACAGATGGTGTGAAGTACAGTTAGATCTGCTGGAATAACTAAGCCAGTGCTTATGGTATATTAGTCCTGGCCACAACACTGAAAGGAGCAAAGCTTTGTCTTAGGCTCAATATTATTCCCACCCTTCAGGTGATTACATCTTCTGATAAATATATTTATGATAAGTTATTGGCATTTTAAGAGAAATCTAATGAGAAAGCCAGTGATACTTAACCTAGGGAAGAGATATAGGTCAGAAAATTGGAAGGGGGAGTGGAGGAAATGCAACATTGAGGAAAGAGTCCTGTGTCTGGACTCAGATTTGAATTCTAGCTCTACTAGTTTTCTTGAGCAAGACACTTAACTACTCTGGGCCTCAGTGTCCTCATTTGTAAAATGAGGGGTTGGACTAGATTGCCACTACGGGCTCTCTCAACTCTCAATCAGTGACCTCAGTGGTCATCAAGTCCCAATTCCTTCATTTTACAGATGAGGAAACTGACCCTCAAGAGACCTGAAATGACTTTATGCAAAAGGCAGACGTGACAAGTAGCAGAGTCGGGATTAAGTTTCAGGTCCTCTGACTCCAAATACAGTATTCATTCCTTTAAACTCCATTTCCTAACACAGGATCATGAGAGCTAGAGCTACTGGAAGGTACCTTAGGAACCATTCAATATTCCTTTTCATTTTACAGATGAGGAAACTGAGGCACAAAGCAGTTGTGATTTGCTTGAGATTAGTGTGATAGAGCCAAAATTTAGACTCAAGTCCCATGATTCCAAGTTCAGTTCTCATTCCAAGACTAACAGTGGAATTTTAGACCCTGTTGTTGATGTGACAGGAAGATATCTTGAAGCAGATGAGCATTCAATCACACCAAGTGGGTAAAATTCCATTCCACTCATGTATGCCTAGCCTGAGAAAATAACATTTAATAGATGAGATTTTTTTTGCCTGGATTGGGGACTTTCTCTTTTCTTTAATCCCTCTTCCCTCAAAATGGAGGTGGCACATCCAAATGTCCAAACCACCAGGAAACAAGGATGTAGGACACATGGGCAAGGTAAAGGAGACCATTAAAAGAACTCCTAAAACTCTTCTACATGGGGTGGAGGGAGAGTGAGAGTAGAGAGAGGAGGAAGCACAAAAATATATATTTTTATAAAGTAGCATCAGTGAGGTAGGGAGGAAAAAGATTGGGGAAGAGGAGGAGATGACAGCCTGGGTCCTCTGGCTCCAAATTCAATTTTCTTCCCATTTTATTCTGGACAAGAGTCTCAAAAAGCATTTTATATATAGGAGGAACATATATGAGGAACATTCAAAGGAACTTAAGAGATATCTCTTGAAGAGAAGACTTGGGCAGGATTATATCACTGTTTTCAAATATTAGAAGTGTTATCATATGAAAAGTGATGAGACAACTCCGGAAAACAGAAATATAATGAACAGGTGGCAGCTACAGGGAAGAAGATTTGGATATATTAGGTAATTTTTATGGCAATTGGGAATGTCTAAAAATGGAATGGGCTCTCATGTGAGATAGGGAGCTGCTCATTACTGGAAGTGTTTGGGTAGATACCGGAAGACCACCTGTCAGGGATGTTTTAAAGGGGACTTCTGTGAGGAGGATGTAAGATGGCTTCTACAATTCCTTCCAACTTTCAGAATCAATGATGTTGTGTTTCTAAGAGGCAGAGGCATGTACCATGCCTCCTACAGATTATCAGAATTCTACCTACCTTGTGCCCCCATCTTCCTTCCCTACTTTAATCCCCATCAGGCCATAAACCACTAAATTTTAAAATGATCAAATCACAACATCATTGAACATCTATAACCAGTCATGTTATTGTTCAGTCATTTTTCAGTTGTATCTGACTCTTTGTGACCCCATTTGGGGTTTTCTTGGCAAAGACACTGGAGTGATTGGCCATTTCCTTCTCAAGTTCATTTTACAGATGAGGAAACTGAGACATACAGGGTTAAGTGACTTGCCCAGGGTCACACAGCTAATAAGAGCCTGAGGCTGATTTGAACCCAGGAAAACTCATCTTCCTTACTCCAGGCCCAGAGCTCTATCCATTGCACCACTTATCTGCCCATCCCAATCATAGGACCCTATATTTAGAGTTGGAAGGGAACTCAGATATCATCTAGCCCAACCCCCTTATTTTGTAAATGATGAAACAGAATTCCAAAAAGTTTAAGAGGCTAACCCAGGGTCTCATAGGTAACAAGTAGCAGAACCAAGATTTAAGCCCAAGGCTCTTCCTACTATGTTCACTGCCTTTCTGTTCTTGTGAAGAAATTTGACACAGAGACAGAAGGAAGGGTATAGGAGCTCAGTGAAAGACGAACTAAGCTGTGAGATGAGTGGGTAAGTTTTGGCAAACTGTTACACCTCTGGTAAACAGAATAATCAGAAGGCGGTGATGCACACTGTGGTCCCTACCAGCCACTCTCCTCCCTGGCCTCTCAGCAGCAATGGTCACCAAACACATGGTCTCATGAAATTCAATGTCTTCTGTCAAGTGAATTGTTAACCAGTGGAGTCTTCCGTGAATGATGAAGCAAGTAAGTTTTGGTTTTGGATCCTCCAGTGTCCCATTTCTCTGTCACTTCTTACCTCTTTCTCCTTTATCAAAACCTGCTCTCTGAGAAAGAGCAGTCATTTATTTCCTATTGTAAATATTTTAAACCATTGTATTACCTCTCCCAAAGATATTTCTCTCTCTATCTCTCATAAAAAGTTAAAGAAATTTCTTGAATCTGTAAGCAAATTGCAGGGTGGAAGATATTTAGGAATAGCAGGGAACTCTTCTATTTATCCTGAACTTGAACATCCTAGAAGTAGCAATGGAAAAACTTTCAGCAGAAAGTTGCTGTATTCATCAGGAAAATGAACTTATCCCTCCAGGCTTCTCTACCTTCCTTCAAGATTCAGTTCAAATCCCACCCCCAGTCCCCACACCCCACCACCCAGTGCTTTCCTTCTGATAAATTCTTCCATTTACACAGTATATGTCATGTGTGTACACAGTCATTTTCATGTTGGCTCTCCTCTTAGAATGTAAGCTTCTCCAGGACAAGAATTATGTTTTTGTCCTACTTGCTATTCCCAGTGTTTAACACATTGACTGACCCACAATGAGAACCTAATCAACGTTTGTTGATTTATGGATTGTCCAGTCCTGGATATAGGGGAGGACATTAGTTTAGATCATTTTGGTAGGGCCACTTTTGAAATCCTTTGCCTTAAGAAACATGAAACATTCTGAAGCAGCTGTCTTGAAGAACACCAGAAACGCCTCTTGGCAGTTTTTATGGCATTCCACAAAGACTATTTTTGTCCTACTTGTCTAAAAGCAACAGCAGAGTGGGGGAGCCTCACACATGGACTTCTCATGGGGACAGATATCTCCTGTAAAGTTGTCAGCCGTCAACTCTTCAGGAAATGGAGAATCCAAACAGGCTTTTTTTTTAAAAAAAAAGAAGAAAAATAACCAAGTTGGATCACTTGTCAAGATGTTGGGGTGTGGGGGGGGGTCCATGGTCTTGGTAGGAGTTCCTTTTAACTTGAAGATTCTATGACTCGGTACTCACATTTTCATCAATCATATGCATTACCATGTGCATCTTGGACCTGTTAATCAAACAATCCTCTTATGAAAGGCTTCATTGCCTGGATACATCAAAGTTAAATAGTCATACTACCTCTAAAGGAAAAGGAATCAATCTGGGCGTTCCCTCTCAATGAAATCCCAGGTCCAGTCACCATCCCTTGTTCCTGTCCCTTTTTTGGATTAGACCTTACTTTGCTCATCACAAGCCTGTGAGAGGTAGTTCTTGCAATCACTGGTTATCTCCATTAAACAGTTCAGGAATCTCAGGCTCAGAGAATTAAGTTCCTTGTCCTTGGTCACCCAGCTACTAGGATTCAAATACTGACTTCAGATTCTTCAGATTCAATGCTTTTCCCACTATACTATCTTACCTCTTTTGGGATAAGGTACAAGTACCGAAAAGGGTTTTTTAAGACTAAAAAAGCACAAGGAATTCATCTTTATACTAGTCCAGAATGATGATTATTTTTATTCCTGGGCAAGGAAGAATTTCATCTTTGTCTTATCAAAGGCCCAGGCCAGAGAGGCCCTTTGTGCAAATACCCCCTCCTCTGGTACTAAGAAGGTTAGAAGCCCCAAGTCTAGATCCCTTCCTTACATTCCAAGCTTCGTCTCCACAATGATTTGGGATTCTTTAGCATTTTACAGTTACAAAGTACTTTCACATGCTCGGTCCTTTCATTTCTTGCATCCCGAGACAAGGTTCTCTCTCCACCTTTGCCACTCTTGTTGCTCTTACCTCCAGTAGCAGTGTGCCTGTCCAAGCTTCCTAATTCTCTTAAGGAAAATCAAGGCTGGGAAGAGCTTTGGAAATAATATAGTCTAACTCCCTCATTTTGCAGATGAGGGAGCTGAGCAATCCAGAGATTTGCCCGAGGTCACGTGGGAAATTACTGGTAGAACTAAAAACTAGAGTAGTACAATGGAGAGTATGCTGGCTGTCCAAAGGCTCAAGGTTAGAAAGCTAGCTCTGATCATTATTGCCGGGATGATCTGGAGCAAGTTATTTAACCTCCCTGGGTCTTAGTTTCTTCATCTGTAAAACTAGGCATGATGGCCTCCGAGACATCTTGTAGCTCTAAATCTTGGCTGCTGTGAAACCGTTTCTCTTAACTCCTAGTCCTGAGATCTGCTGCCTCCTTGGCTCTGTGGCTTTCATTTCTATGGTACAAGGACTTCTCCTGGGGCGATGGATTTGGAGTCAGACACCTTAGAGCTAATTTGTCCTTTTTGACCCTGGAAAATCCATTTAACCTCTCTGCAAATATTCATTTCTTTATCCAAGTGATAATGACACTGTAAATGGAGTGAGATGCTCTAACGTGTGGCCCTGAAAAATCTGTTCCCCAGTCTGGGCCAATATTTCCTCTTTTGTAAAATAAAAGTGTTGGATTGGATCATAGGTTCTTCATATGTATTTTTTTTTTTTTAGTGAGGCAATTGGGGTTAAGTGACTTGCCCAGGGTCACACAGCTAGTAAGTGTTAAGTGTCTGAGGCCGGATTTGAACTCAGGTCCTCCTGACTCCAGGGCCAGTGCTCTATTGACTGCGCCACCTAGCTGCCCCCACATGTATTTTTTTTATCATAGACCCCTTTGGCAGTCTTGGTGATGTCTATGGTCCCCTTCACAGAATAATACTTTTAAATGCATAAGATATGTGATTATAACAAGGGAAATCAATATAATTTATATAATTATAAATATTATATATTATTATTAATATAATTGATTGAAATTTGGCATTCAAAATATTAAATTTTTAAAAATATATCACATAAAAATAGTAAATAGGTACCATACAACATGTTAAGAAACTCTAAATTACTTGATTTATAGGATACTTTCAAACTCTGGATCCTATGAGCCTATTTGCCCATCCCTGACATACAAGATTCCCATTGGTCCCCGAACAACAATGAACTAACATTTCATTAGTTTAGAAAGTATTCTCAAACAAGTGACTGAAGATGCCCCCTCCTTACCATTCTACTGAGATGTTAGTCTTGTCTGGGAGAAGGGAAGTACAGGAAGAAGCAACAAAAACTCCAAAAACAGAAAAGAGGAAAAACCTATACATCCCAATGGAGAGAGCTCCTTATAGAGGAACAAGGACAGGGAATGCCTGAAGAGAAGCTGAGAGAAGGAAGAGAAAAGGGGTTAAAGTAACCTCCACTGTCAAATTTGTGGAAGGCATCATGATTCTCTGCTCACTGAGAAATAAACGACTCTCATTTCCCAGGGACCGGGTTTGTTCCATCTGCCCTGCTAAATTCCTCACAGCAGAGGCAGCCTTTTTGCAAGAGACTTCTCTTTTTTTCAGATATACCCAAATCCTCCATCTCAGCTCAGGCCAGCAAAGACTTAAATGAAGCCCTGGCTCTCTTTCTGTATAGAAGAAATTGACATTGACACCCAGGATTGCAATAGGAAAAAAGAATATTAAATTGTTTGAGTGTCTTGACCTTTATCAACAATTTGATCAGAATTTCTGGAGCATGAAACTATGCTCTGCACACTCTACAACTGTCCATATGAAGGATTGTTCCTTTCTGAATTGAACATCAACTTTGAGCATCTAGGGGCAGAGGAAATGTAAAATCCAATCCAGAGGGAAGCAATATGGGGGAATGCTGAATTGGGAATCAGAAGACCAAGACTCAGTTTTCAGTGTTGCTTTTTATAGGTGTGTTTTGGGGCAAGTCACTTTCACTCTCTGCATCCAGCTTTTCATCTACAAAATGAGAGATTACATGATCTCTAAGAGTTCTTTCCAATTTAAATCCTATGATCTTATGAAGTCTGGTTGGAAATCCATTGTAGGAAATGACTAAAATAGCAGCCAGCTTGCATAAGTTCCTTGGAACATACTAATATTTTCTTCCCACGACTGAATAAAATAAAATTCCCCTCAGACAGAGATTTAGACTCATAACATGCCAAGTGCTGGTTTCAGTCTCCTTTTGCAGTTCAGTGGCCAAGAGAATCAGGCAAAAATTATTGGGCACTCTCAAAGAAACTCAAACAAATTGTTTTTGGTAACCTAGAAAAAGAGGATTGAAAAACCCAAGCAACATTTTTACCTTTTTAGTGAGAAATATTTATTTGGAAGAAATGGAGAAGAATTTTTTTTTTGTTTTCCCTCCATCTAGATACAGGCATCCTACAATTCATTTCTGCTATTCAACTAGCTTTAATAACCCTTTGACTCTCCTAGAAAATAATCCATTACAATGAGACACATGATAAAGGGCCGCCATGCTAGGAGATGAGCACCACAGCTTTGCAATCCATCACAAAGAAAAAGGGCCCGCAGATATCATTGACTTAAGGGACACAAAGTCATGATCCATAAAAATGCTCATGGGGTAGGCTGGGCATTACTCCATAGAGGGTCACTCACAACTTACCAAGGTGGCACCAGTTACAAGCTTCCCAGTCCAGTTATGCTATTTAACAAAAAAGAGTATTGTGATTTCTTACCTCTCAACAACCACCATCATGGAGCAGTGACATTACTGAAAGGGTGGCAAAGTGGTAT
The DNA here is from genome assembly GCF_019393635.1 of Dromiciops gliroides. Classification (NCBI taxonomy): domain Eukaryota; kingdom Metazoa; phylum Chordata; class Mammalia; order Microbiotheria; family Microbiotheriidae; genus Dromiciops; species Dromiciops gliroides. Next base: position 107,789,988 of record NC_057865.1, on the reverse strand, counting down.
TTAAAATGGGCACAATGAGGCCAGCTGGAATGTGCCAGTGGAAGAACTAAGACTTACCTCTGCACTGTGGGTCTCATGATTTAGGCTTGGGTACCATATGTTAGCTCTGAGTTGCATTAGGTCATTATCAACTAGCAGGAGAGGTCCAGGATTGAAAACAGTAGTAATAAAATCATGAATGCAGATAAACTGAAACCCTTGACTAAAGTTGCCCTAAGCACAAATATTACTCATGGTAACCTTTTTTTTTTTTGCGGGGGTGGGGGGTTGGGGTGTGGGCAATGGGGGTTAAGCAACTTGCCCAGGGTCACACAGCTAGTAAGTGTCAAGTGTCTGAGGCCAGATTTGAACTCAGGTCCTCCTGAATCCAGGGCCAGTGCTTTATCCACTGTGCCACCTAGCTGCCCCAAATGGTAACCTTTTAAAAATGCAATAGGAAGGGGCACCTAGGTGGTGCAGTGGATAAAGTAGCAGCCTACGAGTCAGGAGGACCTGAGTTCAAATCTGGCCTCAGATACTTGACACTTACTAGCTGTGTGACCCTGGGCAAGTCACTTAACCCTCACTGCCCTGCAAAATAATAATAAATAAACAAATAGATAAATAAATAGATAGATGGATGGATGGATAAGCAAATAAACAAATAAATTTTTATTTATTAGTTAATTGAATAATTAATAAGTAAATGAATGGATGAATTTAAAAAAATGAAAAAATAAATCGATCTCAAATCTGTCTTCAGATGCTTACTAATTCTGTGACCCTGGAAAGTCATGCACCATTGCCTCCTAAAAAATAAAATAAAATAAAAATGCAATGGGGAAAAAAATAAGGAAAACAAACATGCTTGGAGGGGATCGCATAATCCAGGGAACTGATCTATCAACTACAGATGCCACCACAGGAGAGATCCTATTTAGGATCATGGGTCTAGAGCTGGAAGGGACCTCAGAGACCATTTGGGCCAACACTCTCATTTTACAGAGAAGAAAGTAAGGCCCAGAGAAAGAGGATAAATGACTTGCCCCAGGTCACACAGGTAGTAACTGGAAGAGGTGGGATTTGAACCCACAGGGGCTGACTCTAGACCCACTCTCTCTGCATTGTCCTACATCGAGTACTGAGCAATGAAAACAGTTTACATTTGCATGAAAAGACATGCAGCTAGGTGGCACTGTGAGTATGGGCCTGGCATCAGGAACACCTGTGTTAAAATCTAGCCCAGGACACCTACTAATTCCTGGGCAAGTTCCTTAACCGGTTCTTTCTTCAGTTTCCTCAACTGTAAAATGGGTGTCATAATAGCATCTACCTCATTGAGTCACTATGATGATCAAATAAGATATTTCTAAAGCATTTAATACAGTGCCTGACACATAGTAGGTGCTTAATAAATCTTTCTTCCTTACTTCCTTGAATATCCAATCACCTAATTTAAATTGACTACAAGGTTTATAATTGAACCATAGAAACTCAGTACCTCCTAACTTTTAGTTCCCAAATGCTGGATTTGCCCTTAAAAAGCATGAAGTAGGGGCAGCTAAGTGGTGCAGTGGATAGAGCACCAGTCCTGGATTCAAGAAGATCTGAGTTCAAATCTGGCCTTAGACACTTGACACTTACTAGCTGTGTGACCCCGGGCAAGTCACTTAACCCTCACTGACCCAGAAAAAAACAAAACAAAAAACATGAAGTAGGCTACCCATCTAGACAGTCATGCCAAGAGGAAAAAATAAATAACCCGTCTGCCCTGTTCCCCCAAATAAAGAATGCAAACAACAGCCTCCTTAAATTTCTGACACTCTAACATAAAGCCCACTCTGTGGTAGGAGTCTGGATCAAGGATCAGAACAGAGCACTTATTCAGTTAGCCAATTAAACAAGTACTGGTTTTGGGGGGGGTTTTGGGGTGGGGCTATGGGGGTTAAGTGACTTGCCCAGGGTCACACAGCTAGTAAGTGTCAAGTGTCTAAGGCCAGATTTGAACTCAGGTCCTCCTGAATCCAGGGCTGGTGCTTTATCCACTGCGCCACCTAGCTGCCCCTCAACAAGTACTTTTTAAAGGCTCAGGAAACTATAGCATGTGCAACAGCCACACCCAGGCAAAGCATCTAGGTGGAAGTTGAGGGTAACCTACAGGCCTCCCCTTGGTGAGTTAGGGTGATGTCTACCCCCAAGCATGAGAAGACTTTTCCTGGTGGGTTGGAAGGATGAGAACAATTTGTTCCAACAGACAAGATGGTGGTGGGAGCAGGTGCTGTGGAGCGCTCAGAGCTTGGTCATGCACCAAAGATGTGAAGGTCATCCACTGTACCCTGAGGTACCCACCAGTCATCTTGACTCTTGTCCTGCCACCGGATTTTGACGATTTGAAGACAGAGTGAGGCTGACGATTTTGTGCAACTCTGCCTCACTCAGATCCCATTCATGAGCAAGTCAAGACATCATCCGTGACGTCATTGGTCCGACTGGAAAATAAAGGAGGAGCAGCAACGACATTAAAGACTCATCATGTGGCAGGCATTGTGCTAAGCACTGGGAATACAAAGAAAAGCAAAAGAGCATCTGCCTTTAAGGAGCTTACTACAGTCTAATGGGGGAGATAACAGGAAAATGACTGTGTAGACACAAAATATTTACAGGACAAATTGGAGATATCAAAAGGAGGGGGAATGGAAAAGGCTTCTTCTAGAAGATGGCATTTTAGACAGGACTTGAAGGAAGCCAGGGAATTCAGGAGACTAAGATAAGGAGGGAGGGAATTCCAGGCATGGGGGGCAGCAAGTGACAATGCATAGAATCAGGAGTTGGAGGGTTGTGTTCAAAGAATCCCAAAGGAGGCCAATGTCACTGGATCAAAGAATACTTGGAGGTGGGTAAGGTGTACTTATGAGAAAGATAAGAGGAGCCACATTATAAAGGACTCTTAATGCCCATGTATTTTATATTGTATCCTGGAGGTAATAGGAGCCATTGAATGAGGGATGGAAAAGACATGTCAGAACTACACCTTAAGGTGATTTTGACAGCTGAGTGGAAGATGAACTAGAGTGAAGAGAAATTTAAGGCAGGAAAATCAACTAAAAGGTTATTGTAAACGTCTAGACATTAGGCGATGAACGCTTATAGCAGGGTGGTGGCAGTGTCAGAGAATGTAGGCAATGCAGGGGTCATAGCCTGGGAAGAAGTAAGGGGTCAACCATGGAAGTCATGGGGAGGACAAAGAATGGAGTTTAGGAGTGCAAAACAAAGGGAGAAGTGGAATGGTAACAGATTGTGATGAGCTAAGAGAATTTCAGAGTTCATGAGCATGGAAATGGAGTATTTGTGAGTCAAGGATAAGAACGTCTGTGTAGCTGAGATGTGATGAAGGCTATGGGAAATGAGTAAGTTGAGGAACTGAAATATTAGCAAGGCTGAAGGAATAGCGATAAGAATGTTGAAATACTTTAGCAAAAGGACAGGAGTTTGGAAGGAGAGTAGGACTGTGAACCACACACTGAACTCATTGAGGAAAGACGAAAGTACCTTGGAGGTTTGTAGACAAAGCTACAAAATTTTGATTGGATAGGGATTGAGTGAATCTTAAAGAAGGAGAGGTTACTGAATGATTGGAGCAGGCAGAGAGCTTGAAAAGTACACTAGGGAGCAAGAAATATTGCAACTCCTCCACCTTGAACAGTGAGTCACCATGTCTCAACAAGACCCAGAAGGAATGGAAATGGAAATGAAAATATTCAAGATGAAAACGAGTTTGTTACCTATATAGAGCAGAGTGAAAGGGGTTGGTAGCTTTAGATCTTAGGTTGAAGAGGTCGGGACCAAAGGATCAGAGTGGGCAGGAGCAGATAAGTTCAGGTAGGTTAACAATGTCCCTAGAGCTTTGGCCTCAGTGTTGAGTCATTTCAGGACTCAGGTAAGAACAACAATGGGGGAGGGGGACTGATAGAATGACATTTCTCCCTCCCTAGTTAGTGTCCAGGCCAGGCCATCAACCCAGGGAGTAGTGATGGAAAGGTCATATTTTTGAGTCTGGCCCCCCAAATGATCTACCTTATCTGGCAAAGAGAAGTATTCTGCGGTAAGGCCACAACACCCTTTATCTTGTCCTGCCTTCTTAATTTTCTTTTTTTTTGCAGGGCAATGGGGGTTGAGTGACTTGCCCAGGGTCACACAGCTAGTAAGTGTCAAGTGTCTGAGGCCATATTTGAACTCAGGTCCTCCTGAATCCAGGGCTGGTGCTTTATCCACTGTGCCACCTTGCTGCACCCTCTTAATTTTCTTAAAAATTGAATCACCACCAGGAAGCTTTCCTGATGGAAATAGCCCCACTCTTCCCTTAATGACCCCAACTGCCACAAGCTCATTTTCAAGAAATGATTTTAGAAGCAACTTGAACTAATGGGTGAAAACAAAACAAAATTATAAAAATATATAAATAAAAAAATAAATATCTTACACTTTTAAAAATTCACTTCTGAAAAATGACATGAAAACAGGCAGGCCCTGATCTGTCAGGGCTAAGGCAAATCCAGGCAAGTTTTTGTCTTGAAAAATAGACAGCAGTTAGTGTGAAGCCAGGACATGGGAGTTACTAGGTCACCTTGTGTTTTAAGGCCAGGCAGCTCTGAGCGTAGGAAGCTATTTACTCATTTTTTCTGTTCCTTAGAAGTTTACTCAAAGGTGGTCTTCAAAAAAATTTAGAAATAGGCAGTTTGTTTTTGGCATTTTCCCATTTTCCATTGCAGTGCCTCTTGTCCCTCCTGGAATCTCTTCCTTTAGGGACCTATCTTATTTGCCTCTCATTGAAAAGTTCATGACCCCAGAGTCAGGCACCTGGTGATGGATTTGGGGGTGGGAGGCATAACAAATTATGGAAACATCTAGTAAAGTATGGAGTATCCCAACAAATAAAGTCCCAAAGCTTTTGAACTACTAAAGAGACTATCTTACATGGGTTGTCTTTCCCAGGGACCTATTCATTTGAATAAAAGGATTCTTGGAGATGAGTTCCCAGAACTCAATTTTGTACATCATGATATGTGGATGGGAAAGATATTAGAGGCAGCCAGGCTTCCCTGTATGCCTCAGGTCACACATGTAGGAAGCTACTCATTCCTTACCACCCTCAAGCCCATCCCCCTGCTGCACTACACTCATAAGGCCAGCCATAAGTCCTTAGACTGGTCTTTTCTTCAGTCCTGTAGGATGTTGCCACTCTCATTTTTGTTGTTGTTCAGTAATAATTGATTCTTCGCGACCCCATTTAGAGTTTCTTGGCAAAGATCCTGAAGTGGTTTGCCATTCCCTTCTCCAGTTCATTTTACAGATGAAGAAACTGAGGCAAACAGGGTTAAATGACTTGCCCAGGGTCACACAACTAGGAAATGTCTGAGGTCAGATGAGTCTTCCTCATTCCAAGCACAGTGCCTTATTCACTGAGCTACCTAGCTGCCCATACAGTGGCCATATCTTATACCAAAACACTCATTTCACCAGGCTTTTGCTCTACAGGAAAGATTGTCTGAATTGATCCTTGGGTGCTTGGCCTAAGGAAATTGGAGGGCAGAGATAAAGCAGAGAAGCAGCTGGATCCTAGTAAAAAGATACTTGGGCAGCAAAATGCAGGGTCAGAATGAAATAACCTCAGCGCAAGGACTCTGGGAACAAAGGATTAATTCACAGCCATCTCCCAGAATTCAAGTTAAACAGACTGAGAAGGGGTGGGGAGCTGGAAAGGGATGGTAAGGGAATAGTGTATGCATACCTAGGGGGGAAAGCTTCCAATACAACTGCCAAAGATGTCTAGAATTTTTCACCTTGAAAGGAAAAAGTAAATCCCTTACCAATGAAAATGCTTGGTGTTAACGAGGAGCTCTCTAAGGCCAACACCAACCAAACCCACACAACATTTCTGGTATTAGATGGGATCTGGGTGGAGAGGATGTTACGGAGAGCCCAAAAGGTACATGAAATCTCTTTTAAAATGGCATTGATGTTTCTCGTATATGGTTTCCCTTTCCCAATAAAAAAGCAAGAGTGCTCTGAAGAGACTGATTACTGGGAAATGTGAAGAGTTTCTCTAAAAAACACTCCAGCTCTGGGGAAGAAATGGGTTGGGGGGGATGGGGGAGTGCCACAGCAGTGGTGGGGAATGGGAGGGCCGGGCAGACAGGAGTGATTATGTTACAGAGAGGCTTCAATGATAAAAGGACTAATTGGTAATAGCCTCAAGAATTGCAGTGTGATATCCTATCACTCGCAAGTGTAGCCAAAGGGGGTGGGGGAGAAAAACAAAACAAAACTTATCTACATGCTGAAAACATGATTGAAGCTAGCACATACCATATGTTTGAATTCCACAAATATAGTTTATTTATTTATTTTATGGCTCCTCTAATATCCTGATTCATCAACACTTAAGCTCCCTAGACTCCAACTCCTGCCAATATTTGGGAGCTGCTGAAATCATCAGGGCAAAGAAGGCATCTTGGCCATGGACTACAGTACTGGAAATTAACATAAATCAAACCCATGGGTGGTTCTGGGTGAAGCCAATGACCAGGCAGAATTTACACATCCATCCTCCCTGGTCTGGTCAGTCTGCATCTGCTATGATGAAGCCCATGGTGTCCCTTAATAGAATGCTTGTTAGGCTACTTAATAATAATAACAACAACAATAACAACAACAATAATAATAGCTTACATTTACAACATTACACTTAAAGGTTTATAAAGCGCTTTACATACATTATCTCATTTGATCCTCACAACAACCCTGTGAGGTAGGCAGTGCAGGAATTTTACAGATGAGGAAATAGAGCTTTAAAGACATTATGGGACTTGCCATTATCACACACCTATTAAGTGGTAGAGTCTGGACTTGCACACCAGTCTTCAGCTTCCAAGCCAAGGGCTCTTTTCCAGCTATCACTGGGTAGTAGGTCACTTGAAGACACCCAGAAGCAGATTAAGACTCAAAGCGTGTTCCATTGGCAAGAACAATGCCACACAATTTATTGCTGGCAAGACTGTTCTCTGGCTTTCCCATCACTGACAGATGAGGCAAAGGGGTGTGGTAGGGCCAAAGCAAAGGACAGGGGAAAGCCTTAAAGCCAATCTTCAAGGAAAACATGCCTCTTTTTGCCCAAAGGAATGAGTCTTCCACTATTAGTCACAACTAGTGATCATTGACATCCAAGATGGCACAGGAATGACGGAGATCACTGCACTGGGTTGTCCTCTCACTTTATTCCTTCAAAAATGAGGACCTCTCTTTTAAAATCACTAGAGCCTCACCTTGTTTAATTGCATCACCCGACTGAGTCACATGGCTTAGTGAATGTTAGACTAGGAACCAAGAAACATTGGTTCTGATCCAGCTCTGTCATGTGTGGATTTTTAGTTCATTTCGCCTCAATTTCTTCATCTGTAAAAATGAGGGGGTGAGATAAGATGATCTCTAAGATCACTCCCAAGCTCTGAAATTCCATGTGTTCAATTAGAATTCAATGAGGAGAGAGAATCAGAAATGGCCTTTCTCCCCTCCCCCTCCCCGACTCCTACCAATACCACCCAGGGCCCAGGGAGATAATTTTTAAGGACCTGTTCTGGCCTAACAATCTATGCTTTTAAGATCTAGGATCAAACATCTGGTATGAGAATAGAAAGCAGGAACTTAGGGCATATGCCATATAGTAGGGACAGGGGGAAGAACACCTGTGATTTCCAAATGGTCCAGAGCAGATAAAACAGGAATCCATTTACAAGATAGGGAATGTTAATGATGCCAAATCCTGTTACCTGTTATTGAATTGAAGGCCCATGGATCATTTTGAGAATCCCTCTTAAGTGTAGCATGCAATAACAGAATAGACAGATGGGACAAAAGCAGCAGAGAAAGAGAGGTTATAGATGTAAATACAAAATGAAAATATTTTTCCTACAAAAATATTTTACAAGCTAGGAAAAACAGTTAAGGAGAGCTTGCTACATTGTACAATTAAAAAGGCAATTTCCACTGCCTATTCATATGAGAAGGGGCAGAACTTTTTTTTAATAAACAGTTTATTTTAAATCATAAAAAAATAAAGGCACAAAGGTCAATTAAGTTAAGTCTCTTTGGATGAGTGGGGCAAAGTAGCCAAAGGCTCCCAAGAAAAAAACAAATAAACAAATATGTAGGTGCCAAAGTTATCTGCCCCACCAGTGCAAGGAACCTCAAAGAAGTATTCCTTGTTGCACCCGTAGAATCAATGGAGCAGAAAGCCCAAGAAAAGTTAAAGGCAAGGGTCCAGAGAGGCAATGGTCACGCAGTGGTCCAAGAGATAGGACTCTAGATTTCCCTCATAAAGAAATAGAGAAGGAGCCCCATTCCTGGGCCACAGCAGCCCAGATGAGTCTGCCTAGAAAGAGGCAGAGTTTGATGTTCTGTGTCTGGAAGTTACATGCCTAAGGGGCTGCTCATGACCTGTAATTTTCTTACAGGCTTAAGGTAAAAAAAAAAAAAAAAGAAAAAAAGAAAAAAAAGAAAAATATTAAAAAAGAAACAAGAAATGAAACTAGGGCTGGGAAGTTGGGGTAGGAGGGAGGGTGGGGAAGGGGCAGGATTCAGAGCCTCCCACACACTCTCAATACCAAAGCTCAATTCAAGCCTCTGGCTAAACTGAGGGGGAGGCATCTAATCTCTTCAGTTTGGCTACCAGAGGGAAGCCTCAGAAAGCTAATAAATACTATTTACAACAAGAAGTTCGGGAGGTAGAACTCTTGGGTATATGGATGGGGCGGGGGGGGGGGGGGGGGGGGGGGGGGGGGGGGGGGGGGGAGGAAGGGAAGAAACTACAAGTAACAAGAACAGACAAAGAGGTCTGGAGTAGGAAAGCCTCATTCCCTCAGGTATTATACCTGTAATGTCTTGGAAGAGGATGGTGGTAAAGAGGAGCCCAAATGGTGAAAGTATAAAGAGTAGGTTGGATAGATGAATGCTGATGTGTTTTCCTGGCAGTTCTCTTAAAAATTGTAGAGGCTTCGTCCTGGTGACCTCAGTTTGCCTTCTCACCCACCCACCCCAAGGCTAAATACCTGGATAGGCCAGATAGATAGTGGTCAGCCACTTCCCAAAAAGAGGCTTCTAGGGTTCTCTTTGCTGATATTGGGAACCCTACTCAAAGAGATTCATCTCTTCCTTTAACATTGGTCCTGCCACAATGCTGAGAGCTGGGGACCAACTTCTTGGCACTATTGTTGGAAAGAGGCCTGTGACCTACTCCCTAACCCTAACGCTAAAATAATTTTCTGTGACAACAAGAGAAAGAGAAACAGAGGAAAGGAAAAAAAGTAATGGAATTTGAGAAGGAGATCAAGATCCCTCAGCACGAATGCTGAAGTCATAGCCTCTCTTCTCAGCCCAAACTAACACTCAACAGTGCTTTGGCTAAGGTTGGGTGGGGTCTGTTAAATGAAAGGGTAACAGGAGGAAGGGAGGAAGTGAGGAAGAAGGGGAGATGAAGAAGCTCTTTAAAAAGTAGCATTGACTCTTCTGTCAATTTCAATGACTTTGAGTGTTTCATTTGCCTCCAGTTTGGAGCTGACCCTATAAGGAGGGAAAAAAAATATATTAGTCATCACTTAATAACTACAGCTACAATCTCCTCCCCTGCCCTCTATTACTCAAGGTTTGGCCATCTAGTTTGTGAAGGAACCCAGGCATTTTCCCTCCTACTGGGCAAGGAAGCATGGTGTAATGGAGAGAGTATTGGACTTAGAGTCAGGAAGGGCTAGGTTCAAATATTGCCTCAGAAACTTACTAGTTGTATAACCTTGGGCAAGTCTCAACTTCTGTGCCTTAATTTCCTCATCTGTAAAATGAAAGGGTAAGACTAGATGGCCTCCATGATTATTGAGATCCAATGCCCAAGCTTACACAGCTGGTAAGTTTCTGAGGGAGCGAATGCTCTTTCCACTGAACTACTCATAACAACTTTGTGAGGTAAGTTAATCAAAGAACATAAACTTGAGCCCAGTTCTTGCTGATTCCATACCCAATGCTTTCTCCACACTGTGTAATTATTCTCTCTCCCCTCTCCCAGCACTGTCTGTTTCTGTCTCTCTCCCATCTGTTTCTCTCCCCCTTCTTCTCTTTCCTCCCTTTCCCTCCTCCTTTCTTTTCCTCTTCTCTTCTCTCTCTCTCTCTTTTCCCTCTCTTGCTAGTTATCATTCCTCATTTCATTCATTTCTCATTTTCTCTATATCTGCCACAGTGCCTTGCCCAGCATAATAAGAGTTTTCCATAAAGTCTGTTTTTATTGATTATTATTGTAACTTTTATTAATTGCTTTAAAAGCCATCAGCAAGTACAGGGTCCTGGAACATTTGTTTTAATGAGTAGATGAGTCATAAGAAATTAGCAGCATCCATAGCATCCATTTGCTTTTTTCATAGACAGCAAAAAGGTAAACTCCAGCTTAGGTCAAACCAAATTCCAAAGTAATATCATATAAAAAACAACCTCTTGAAGTTTAAAAAAAAAAAAAAAACCCTAAAACTTCTTAAACTGGAGGCTGACATATGCTGGGAATGTGGGCAGCTGAGTTCTCCATGTTCCAGCTCCCCACTGTTACTTAAGTAGCTACTAATGTGTAGAGCTCATTGCAGTTCTTGCTCCGATTTCCAACTCGGAGCAGCAACTAAGAGGCAATAGAGATCCCTACAGCCCCTGTTTGGGCACCGCTGGGCAGGAAAGGGGGCTAGGGCAACCATAACCCATTAGTAGCCAATGATAGCAGCAATAGGACTAGACTAAGCTCATATGGTCATCAGAGGTCACAGAACTATGCCTCCAGTGAGACCCCAATAGATGGTCTTGCAAACCCCAAAGCAGAGGAAAGTAAATGTGTTTCCCTTCCACTTACCTGTGCTGCCCAAGTTCTAACAGCACTGACTTCTCTATCCTTGTCTCATTTGATATCCTGAACTGAGCAACATCAGTGTCTTCAGCCCTGGGTCTTGTCTCCAACATGGACATCCCAAGGATTGGGGGCCCTCTTTCTCTGTCCTCAGTGTCCCCTCGATCCCCAGGCAAGCCTAGGCTCGGAGACTCCTCCAATGGAGAAGGTTCTTCATAGATCAGCAGACTTCTGGATCTCACTAAGGATAGAATAAGGAAACAGAGGTGAGAAATAATTACATATACCATAGTCAAGGGCAGTCTTACAATGCAGGCCTCCACAAGCAGTAGAGAGAGCTTTGGGGGCTGGATGCTGTCACCTCTTTCAAACAAGAGCTACCACTATTCAAGGCAGGACCTGAAATGCTAAATGTCTGGGAAAGAGAGAGAGCACAGGCAGGAACTGATGTTGGGTTTCCATGATGAACTCCATGTTTTCTACATTTAAAAATTATACAGTACTAAAAGGAACAATACAAAAGCATATCAACACAGGCAGTTGTTGTCCTGTGTTGCCCTGATATTATACCTCCACTCTCTCATCATACCAATTCTTCCTTGTCTCTGGGGAGCAATATGTAGATGGCAGTGACCAGCCAGGGATTTGAAGAGGCCTAAACCCAGAGAGGACCAAAGCACCTCCATTCTATTCTTCAAATAGGAAAATGACAAGAGTTACCATGGCCATCTCCATTCTCCAAGGGACACATAACTAAGGCTATAAGTCACAGTTCAAGCATCCATCACCTTTAATTGAATAACAGCATTTCCCTAAGTACAAGTGATTTTTCCTGTTAACTTCCCTTACAAATTTGTAGCTACATTCCCGTGCTTAGTGGGTGGAAGCAGAATTGCTGGGAATTTCCCAACAGACCACTTAAAACATATTGCTAAGCTGCTGCTCCTTCCCGAGGTAATCTTGTCATTGTGGTACAATAGCATCACTCTAGCTTGGAATGCTTTTGATCACTTTAGAACTTAGCAGCACTTTCTTTGATGCCAAGATCCCCTCCCTGATAATAAATACATTTTTTTCTTATCCACAATCTTCTAACTCCACACTTACAGTTATGATGAGCACTTTGTTTTTTCTCCTATTTTTTTAATGACTGTTTATAATGGCTAATAGAGCTCGGTTGGAATAGCACATTTTACCAGTAGGTGTCACCACTTAATACCGATAGCACCAGTCTCATCAGTTGATACAAAAATATTATAATTTTACTTGGAAATAAAAATTTTCATCCTCCTATTTTTATTTTCTTTGCCTAATGTATTAAATTGCACTGAGTCAAGTGATGAATCTTATTCTTCCAATGTATTCTTAAATTTTGGTCTTTCTAGTGTTCATGATATATTCATACCAGGAAAATCCTTAAGTCCCAGTCTTTACATTCTACAAAATAAATTAGCCTTTTGCTTTTTGTACTTTTCTAAATTTAAAATATTACATATATTCAGTTTCCAATAAGAGAAACACCTGGGGAGGAAAAGGGAAGGAGGGGGGCATCGGAAGAGGTAAATGGAATTCCAAAACTAGGGAGGTGGGACCAAGGAAAGATTGGAGAAACCTATTCCTCCCTTTGATACTCTCTTCCTATCAATGTAAAGTGCCTTAAGGTCTGTCATATGAAGGTAGAGACTGGAGGGGCCAGAAGTGAATACTCTTTCTGATGGATTGGGTTAGGTATTTTACTTGGTCCTTGATTTGATACCCAACATAGACACTAATAATTTTCCCACTCAACAGAAAACCTCATTCCCCAACAGTCATGTGAGTTCTACCACCTTGCATCTTTGATCTTCATACAGGAGATCCCTTATGTAATCATACTTCTTTGCTTTGCCTATATATTCCTGTGCCGCTATTCTTTCTCTCTTCTCACCACAAATAACTTCTTTACCTAGTCCCCTGCATCTTTGTAGTCTCAGAATCCTATGATGAGTCAGGAAAACACCGCAGGTGTTCCTGGCCTCAACTTTTAAGAATCTCTTCCTCAGGGAAAAAAGGCCTATTAATTTCAGGACCCTTCCAGGTTGGGGTTCCTCTACGTTGGAGGGCCAGAAAATCCATATAATAGCTCAGGAAGGAGAGTTGAGGATTTGTCAAAGGATATCCTCTCAGAAGAAAAGGGAAGGAAAAATAGAAAAGGAAAGAAGGAAAAATAGGAAAGAAGAAGAAGAGAAGAGGAGGGAAGATAACTGATAGGCAGTGGTAGAATATATATATATATATATATATATATATATTCCCTTACCAACAGAGGCCGTGTATGACTCTGGAGTAGAATGTTGGCTTGGAAGCACCATCTTGGTAGCAGAGGGATAGGGCCCATAGCTCTGAGAAAAGCTGCCAAACACAACAGCAAAACAAAGCACAACAACCTAGATGAGAAAGAAAACATTGGGAGGTTATAATTATAGGCAGAAACTCCAGAGAGCAAATGTTATGCATGGAGAAGGAAACGAGAGAAACATCTCCTTATACCAAGATCTTCATGCTAACAAGACTCAAGGTCAAAGATCAGACAATTAAACACACAGAAACAGTGACAATGTTGAGTATGGCTTTCCCACTTCTCTATCCCCTTATCCTTGAGACAGTGCACTTGGAAGAAATAACAACAGTAAGAATTAGATGAGGAGAGTTTCTCTGACTTTATTTTTTTCAAGCCTCTATCCCCTGGGACTCACCATGAGACAAGTGCCTGTCTGAGTGCTGGCTGCTTTGCAGGAACGGGAAACCTTGCCCACAACCATGGACTGGAGTCTCTGTAACTGCTGCAGGAGAGTTCTGCAGGGGTGATATGTGAAAACAACAGTTAAAGGAATCTCAGAGATAAGCAGGCTCGCTCCCTCCCTCCCCGCTGTGCTTCGGGAAACAATTGTTCCCTATAGTTTTGTGCCTGGTTTTTAACAAAGAGTACATAGTGATTTTGGCAAAGGAAAAAAACAAAACAACCTTCTTTCCTAAAAAGCAAGATATAGAAGAGCTAATGCCTTTCAGTACAGCTGTCACCATTATTGATCATTAGTTCAACAAATATATGTATATTGAGTCCTGGGAATATGAATAAAGACCTAGCCTCTGCCAGGTAAGAGCTTATAATTTTGTAGGTAAGATAAGAGAAGCATGAAAATAACTACAAAACTAGGTGATTGTGTCATAATGATGGTCTAGCAAAATAGTCTTCTGTAATAGCAACCCTTTTTAAAACAAAAGGGACACCCCTAGGCATGTAGAAACATGCAAACAACCAGGACAACCCAAGGAAGACACCTGTTGGGACTGCTTCCCATGCAGAAAGACAGACTACAATTGAGAGGCAATGCCTATTTGAAAGAAAAAAGCCAGCCTTTCATAGCAAAAAGGGAAAAAATAGAGAAGATATTGCTCAATGGTGGCCATGAATATTGGCAGCAAGCAATAGACACCCCCACTGCAAAGAAGAGCAATCAACGATGATCAATGACAGCTCCCTACACCTCAAAATCTTTCATGTATCTAGGAGTATGTTGAGAAACCACACCTCAGTACCATACTTGCACCTTGGAAGGCATAAGGTATCTCTATAGTAACTGATTCTATCATCTTTTTTCTACCATGAGAGAAAAGGTCATTTTAGACCCACAGGCTTGCAAGAGGATAATAAAACTATTCTACTCCTAGACAATTATAAAGTCTGCCCCAGGGGAGTTTGTTGAACAATTGGGAATATATTCACTATCTTTCTGGCTTCCCTCATCAATGTTATCTTACTAAATCAGCCTATGGACCGGGATGTTGTTCTGAATACAAGAAGCTATTAAAGCAAAGATTTTGTGCGGAAAGTTAATCCATCACACAGGCTCCGTACAAGGCTTTCAATCTAACATTAAAGATGTAATTTTAAATGTTGCCAGTAACTGGAATTGTGTTAAAAGTCAAACATTGTAAATAGAGTCAGTAGAAACTGTGGCCTTACTGTCCTGTCTTCAAGCTGCCTATTTCCACCCTCTTTGGAAGACATAACAGTAAACTTTGGGGTAGCATAGTGCTTTCCACATGGTAGGTATTTAAGAAATATTCATTGAACTGAATTGAATACAGTCCCTCGCATAAAGGATTCTAGCACATATTTCTGATGTAGTGAAAGTAACTGTTCCTTCATACCTGCAAAGCACAAGAGAGAGAAGTGGGTACACACAAAGATGTGCCTAGTGGTCCATCACATTAGTGATACAGAAATCAAAGACACCACTTTGGATGATGATGATGGTACATGTGAGGGTGTTATGCATTGTCTGGAGGGAAGAAAAATTGCTTGGGAGAAAGCTTCTCAAGCCTCTGACTCAGTAATTAATTTTGGTAAAAGGCAGCCATGTTACAATGTTCCAGAGGTCTTCTACTCTTTTCTTTCTGAGAAATGGGCAAATGAACAAAACATCAATAACAGGTGTCAGGGATTTTTTCAAGAGATGGAGCACCAGCATCATTTTAGAGGTCTGTAGCCATTCAGATCAATGTCCCCTTCGCTACCTGCATTTGCATCTACAGCTACAACTCAACCCATGATGATAACTGCTGTGTATAAATTATTTTAACTGATTTTTAAAAAAAAGGTTAATTTCAATTTAGTGTCCTCTGCTTATGATGAAGATGAAAAGTGAAAAATTTAGAAGGACGTGCATAAACAGCCATTTTCAAAACATAAAGAACCCAGAAAACAAGTTTCTTGTCTTCTGGAACTTTCTCATTCAGCTCTGCTGAAATAAATACATTCCCAAAGGAAGTTCCCATTTCAAATAAAAAGGAGAATTACAGAATCATCAATTTAGGGCTAGAAGAGACCTCATTTTACACATGAGGAAACTGGACCCCAAGAGAAAGCTAAGTGACTTGTCCAAGGTCACTGAGACAGTAAATGGCAGAGCTAGAATTTGCAAGGAGGCCCTTTGGAATCAGAATTCCAAATCCAGCACTCTTTCCTCAGTTCATATTGAAGAGTAACTTGTCTTAGAATGTGCTGCTTGTCACTGTCTATCAGGGATGCTGCCATTGAACTCAACAGCCAATGGAAATAAAATTCTGATGACCTTGCCCATCATCAAAACTGATTTGAAACTAGAAGGAACACATCTAGAGAGAAAGAACTGATGGTATCTGAATACAGATTGAAGCATAATTTTTTGTTAGTTCCTTTATCTGAAGTTTTGTTTTTATCTGTTTTCTTTCACAACCTGGCTAATGTGGAAATGTTTTGCATGACTATTCATGTATAACTTATATTGAATTGCCTGAGTTCTTCAGGAAGCATGGGGAGGGAGGGAGGAAAAGAATTTGGAACACAAAGTTTTAAAAACTGGATGTCAAAATTTGTTTTTACATGTAATTTGGGAAAATAAAAATTCTAAATAAAAAAACAAACAAAAATAAAAGAAACTAGCAGGAATAACCCTTGAATACACATAATTCACCCCCAAAATGTATTAATTCTTTTTTATAACATTACTCTGGATACACAAAGTAGTAAATGAAGAGGACCTGGGTTGAAGCTTCACCCCTGATAAATACCCTCTTTGTGACCCTGGACTTACCTCTTGTGGCTCCAGGTAATGATTTAAAAATTTTGAGTTACAGAGGAGTTGCTGATTCACAAAGATGGAGGGAAATTCCCTTACTGTGAAATCAGAGGGCTGAAGCAAAGACCCTCAAAATATTGACCGGTTTTAGAGGCTTCTACAACGTGAGTTCTTGACTTGGGATTCTCAAACTTGTTTTAAAAATATTTTGACAATTGCATTTCAATACAATTGGTTTCCTTTGTAATGATATTTATTTAAAAACCTTTTGAGAATGATTCCATAAGCTTTACCAGACTACCGAAGGAATTCATGATTCTAAAAAGATTAAGAACCCTTGTCCCATAGCCATAAAAATGCATATTTTGGAATGGAAACAAACAACACTTGACTTTGGCCATGATATGGAATAGGATTTAATAACATTGGCCTCAATTTTTTTTCACCCAAAGAAAGAGGGAATGGACTAGATGATGATTCTGGTCCCCGCCAATCCTAATGTTCCATAGTCTATGATCTAAATCAATCCTAACCCAATGCTAACCATTAATTCCCCTAAATCCAATTACTTAACCAAAATGTTGACAATATGATAACCTCAACATTAAATAATGAACCTATGAAGAGAACTGACACTAACAATAACCTAATGGAGTTTCGTATGTACAGTAACCTTGAAATGCACTGTAAATTATTCTTTTAGGAGTATAGATAAGGTTACCCTTTCCCTGCCACTCCTTGTGATGAAGGACATATGTTACTGAGGTGCCTACATGTAGCTAAGGGTATGAGTCAGATTAAGCAGTCCATATGGGAATGGAAACTTTAGCATTAGCATGGTGCACTCAACCAACTTGAGCTCACCAGCCCAAGAACCACCACCTAAACACTAACTATGATAATCCAAGTCCTGTACTAAACTCCTAGTCTGATCGCGTATAAGAGAACCATCCTTAGGCACTGAAAGGCCGGAGGCATCGTGGCACAGTGGAATCAGAACCATTTTAGGAGACAAGAAGATCTGAGCTCAATCCTGCCTGTGACACAAAGTAGGCATGTTTGACCAACAATAAATCCCATGGTCTTTCAGTATTCTATTAAGCCTCTAAGACTATAGGTTGTTCAGTTGTTTTTCAATCATTTTGTGATCCCATTTGGGGTTTCCCTAGCAAGAATACTGGAGATCATTTTACAGATGAGGGACTGAGGCAAACAGGGTTAAGTGGCATGACCACAGTCACACAGCTAATTAGTATCTGAGGCCAGAGGAAGAGGAGTCTTCCTGACTCCAGGCCTGGCACTCTATCTGCTTCTCCACCTAGCTGCCCTCAAGACTTTAAGTTATAGACAAATTGTTAATCTGCAATGGTAAAGGGAATTTCCATCCAGGGAGTTTCATACACTGAAGAAACCACAGACCCAGACAAAAATAAATCAAAACAAAACAAAACAAGAAAAATCTAGTATGGCATTAGATGACAAGTTCTGCCTGGTCCTATCTAGAAAGGCTTTTAGTACAGGTCCAGTGACAAATTTGAGTTTGCCCATAAGGACTTTCCTAGCTAAATTCAAAGAGGCTTGACACCAGAAGATTGCCCAGCAGGTGATGACTTTTTCTATAACCCTAACAACCGATGAAACCATTTACTAAGTAATGGAAGGGTTGTAATCTATGTTGGTCAGAAAAATACCCAAACTGATGAAATTACAATTATCTTCTGAAGTATTGAACTATAATGACTATCTACCACATAGTAACCATAGCTTCAGCGTCACTACTACTATCCAATTTACTCATACTCAATGGTAATAATAAACACCATGTGAGAACTGATTTTTCAGGCAACTTCAAAGTATGGTCAAGATTTAGGGTAGGAGAAAACATGCTTCTGCTTCAGTATTTCCATGTACTCCAAACTTTTATCAATGTGGTATTTCCTCCAATGTTGCAAAAGTTGCAACCATGCATACCTTCCCCTTTGTTACTGTAATCCACATTTTCCCCAAAATCCATTACAAATGTTTTGTCCAACTGGTTGGAGATCTTCCTTTAGGTCTTTAGGAATTGAATTCATGGCTGTTCAACTTGGTTTACTAGCCTACTTCCTTTTCCAATCATACATTTCAGGGACCCTACCTAGGACCAAACGCTCATGCATCAGGCTCCAGTTTAATGTCCACTGAAATCAGCACAGACACTTGAAGAGAATAGTGATTAATAAATGTTTGTTGAACTGAATTGTGTCTGGCCATTAAAAAGCTTCCTATCCATTAAGGGAAAGATACTGACCACATACGTGTGAGTTGTGGGATAAAATGATTGTTTTGGTGATGCAGCTAGGGCAGAGTCAAACCCTGAAGCTAAGAGATCCATGAGGTCAGCCTGCCTGGAAGTCATCAGATGAGATAAACAAAATTATTTTTTAAAGTAAAGCAATTAAAAGTCCATTGTATGGCAAACCTAATGGTGCATTTAAAGTTCAACATATACTTATTTTTCTTTAGTATAGTATTGTTAATCATCCACAAGCATTACTAATGAATTCATGGACTTCTGGGAGCATGGTCTTATTTCAGCATAAGGAACACCCTCTAAACCATCCCAGCACATGTTTTTTCAAACAGATTTTCCACAATTTGTTAAGGAGACATGTCCAGCACTCTGTAGAAAAAAAAATGGATGTTATCCCCTGATGAGGTATAAAAAAATAAATAAGTAGCTTTCCTTGTTTAGGTCCTTATAAAAGAGCAGTCAAAGCCAGCTGTCATTCTGGCTCAAAATAAAGTATTATCCAATATCTTGGGAGATGCTTCAAAAGAAATTCAGTAAAACATTCAAAATTAGACTAAATTGTGAAATTTAATCCTATAATAAGAGACACCGTACAGAACTTGATATGTTTTTCCTGTCTATAGTTTGAGAAATCATTAAGAAGGTTGGACGATGCTTACTTCTTCTACTATATCCACAGTCTTTATCAAAGACAATATAAGTATTTAAATCAAGGCCCCAAGAGACACCAAGTCTGGGAAAGGAAAGTTTGGGAGGACTAGAGAAAAAGAAGAAAGAGGAAACATGAAGGGAGGAGGAGGACCCAGAATTGAGCTGAAGGATAGGAAAGAAAAAGAAATGGGTGAAGCAAGGGAAAGGAAGTTGGGTGTGGTTACACCAAGGTACTCAAAGAAAGGTTGTCACATGAGCTACTAGCAAGAAGAGCAAAGGACTGAGGATCTTGATTCTGGAAAGGACAGAAAGCAGGAAGAAATTTTGCCATGATCCCCAATAGATTGTGTGATGTTTGCTTCTTTGCCGTAGCCAAGCAATTGTTATCTATGCTCAAGGAGCAGTCTAGATTTCCTCTTAGAAGAGAAGACAAAGTGACTCAAAGAACATACCTCCACTTTCCAGGGAATTGGGGATAAATCCTTTATAATAATTCAGAGTATTCTTTTAAAAGAAAAAAAATCACAGAAGAAAGGTTTCAAAGCAAACACAAAGAAGAATAAGGATTTGAAAAGTGAATGTCAGGATATGAGACAGTGGAAGAAAGTGATCGAGGAAAGAAAGGGGAAAAAAGGACTGCTGAACGATTGGAGCTAACCAATTCTGGAAGGGGCTCTTCCAGAAGAGGATGGAGCTGAACCATCTAAGGAGGCAGCTGCTTGTCCTTAAAACAGTAGATCCATAGGTGCCTTCATGTAAAGCATCATCCAGAAAAGGTCAAAGGAAAAAAGGTTGAGCAGTAAGGGTTGGTGCTTGCAGAAGAGTACAGAAGCAGTTAATATTTTAACCTGACATTAATTGAGGATTGCTAAAGATTCAATGAAGGAACTAGAAATGTTTGTTTACCCTGAAGAACAGAAGACTTGGGGAAGGGTGGAGGGGTAAAAGGGGCAATCACAAGAGCTCACTTCAAATAACTGAAATGTTATCATGTGAAAGAGGGATTAGAGTTGTTCCATTTGACCCCAGAGGACAGAACTAAGTATAGAAGTTTCAAAGAGGCAGATTTTAGCTGGATTTAAGGGAAAATTCCTTAACAATCAGAGCTAAATGAAAGTGGAGGATAATACCTTAAGAAGTCATGGGTTCTTCCACACTAGAGAGCTTCAAATAACAAAAATGGATGACTATTGGTCAAGTATATCATACAGGGGTTCTTGTTCCAGAATAGGTTGGACTAGTTGGGCTACGAAGTCTCTGTCAACTCCGAGATTCTCTGATCCTATGAAAACCAAACCCTTAAGTCACTGTGTGGAAACTGCACCAGTAGCCACCTAATTACAAATTAGAAGTTCTAACCATTCAAAAGCAGATATTCAAAATATTCTTAGAGATCTGTGATCTCAGGAATTAAGAGAAGCAGAGAAATATGATAGAAAGTCAACTTCATAGCCAGGAATACCTGGGTTCAAGCCTCTTGCCTCTGACTCATGCTGGCTCTGGGCAAATCACATTGTCTCTCAGTAGTTGTAGTCAACTCCCAAAGACTATATAAGCACTACCAAAAGGAGCACTGGTAGATAGAATTTCCTCAAGGAGGAGCTGCCTATTACTAATCACAGGCCCAGTCTCTCTCACTATCAAAACTCTCTAAGGCTCCATTAAATATGGCATTTTACAGAGAACGCTCACTCTAAATAAACCCTCCCAACCAGCAATAGACAATGATGACCTTGTGAAAGTAGCACCAATGCTACATATCTAGTCAGTCACCACACCTTCCCTGCCCCCAAGCAGAAATCTCCTCTGCAATTTCCTAACCTAGCAATGGGGAATTCCCAACCTCTTTGGCTCATTCAATTTTTGGACAGCTCTAATCGTTAGAAAGTTTTCTATAAATTAAGAGTAGAAATCTGCCTCCCACTACAACTGCTACCAATGTGTCCTAACTTCTTCCCCTTAATTCTTTGGTGACAAATGGAGCAAGTCTAATCTCTATTCCACAGAATAGTTTTTCAAATATTTAAAAGCTACCTATCATACCCAGAACCTAATTCTTCTCCAGGTTAAGGATCCCTAGGTCCCTCACTTTTTTTTCTTATATGCTATGTTTTGGAGTCCCTTTACCATCATAGACACCGTCTTCTGATCTGACTCTAGCTTGGCAATATCTCTTACCAAAAAGGGAATACTGACAACATATTTACTTGGCTTGTTTAGGATTAATTAGAAAGCACAGGCATAATCTTTCCTTTGAAGCTATACATACCACCCATATAGACCTTCCCCAGCAAGAGATCTGTTTATTTTGCAATTAACAAAGGGTAAAGAGACATGAAGATGTTGACATTTTTGCTTAGAGCCACAGAATTTCTTACCTTCCCACCAGATTACACTCTGTGATGCCTATCTCATCTCTGGGGAATTCATTCTAATACCTAAGAACCCTTCAAGTCAAACATAGTCTCCCCTAAAGCTTCACAATTTACTGTCTACTCCCTAAGCAAGATGTAAAAGTAAGGAGCCTAGAGGAGAAAGCTGCAGGACAAGATATGAGGTTAGAAGGTTATAGCCAAAGATAGTCATCAATATTTATCAATGTGTAAAGAACTTCTAGGGATGTGGGAGTCAGAGAAAGAGAAGGAATACACAATCTAATGGGCTTTATACACGATGAGTAGCATAAAAATAACTATAAAGAGAATACAAACTGACTAGGAGTATGGAACTACAAAAATAGGAAATGAAGGGAAGGAAAAGAGGATGGCTTGATTATTGCTCAGAGAATAGAAAGAAGAGGAGGAAAAAAAATAAAGGTCTGACAATATAAAGAAAAAAAGAAAGAAAAGAGGAAAAATACAAGTGACATTTACATAGTACTTTAAGGTTTACAAAAAGCTTCACAGAACATTATCTCTTTTGAACCTTATAACAACCCTGTAGGATATTTAAAAAGTATTTTTTTTTTTTAGTGAGGCAATTGGGGTTAAGTGACTTGCCCAGGGTCACACAGCTAGTAAGTGTTAAGTGTCTGAGGCCGGATTTGAACTCAGGTACTCCTGAATCCAGGGCCGGTGCTCTATCCACTGCGCCACCTAGCTGCCCCCAAAAGTATTATTTAAAAAAAAAATTTTTGTGGGGCAATGAGGGTTAAGTGACTTGCCCAAGTTCACACAGCTAGTAAGTGTCAAGTGCCTGAGGCTGGATTTGAACTCAGGTCCTCCTGAATCCAAGGCCAGAGCTTTATCCACTGCGCCACCTAGCTGCCCCTTTTAGAAAATATTATTATTCCCATATGTAAGATGGGAAAACTGAGGCTCAGAGAGGTTATGTGACTGGTTCGGCCCTCTGAAATGAAACACAATCTCTCTTTCACACAACAGCCAGCCAAACACCTGAAGACAGCTATCACATCCCCTCTGAATCTCTTCTCCAAGATAAGCGTGCCCTGTTCTTTCTATTGATCCTCATATGTCATGAACTCAAAGACCTTCACCATCCTGGTTGCCTTCTGTGGACGCTCTCCCGCTAAGTGGTGCCCTTCCCAAAGCATGCTGCCTAGAACTGAATGCAATACTCCAAATGAAATCCGACAGAGGGAGAGGATAGTGAGATTATCACCTCTCTTTTCCTGGAAGCTCTCCCCTTCCTAATGCTGCCCAAGATTGCATTACCTTTTTTAGCTGTCACATCACATTGCAGGTGCATCACAGGCTTGCAGTTCACTAAATGCTCTGATCATTTTCAGAACAAATACTATCTAATTATGCCTCCTCTATCAAAACGTCTTGGTATCCAAGTCTGAGAATTAGATTGAATTAGATTCAGCCCAATATTATGGCCTATCAAGAACCTTTTGGAAATTGATTCTATCATTCAGTGCACTAGCTATCCTACCCGATTTGTGTCATCTGTAGGTCTGATGAGCGTACCATTTACACCTTCATCCTGATCATTGATAAAAATGTTGAATAGAGCATGGCCAAGCATAGATTCCTAGCATACTTCTCTGGAGACCTCCTGTCATGCTGACATTAAACCATTAACTGTTAAATGTGGCCATCCAACCTGTTCTGCATCCAACTGATTTTATTGTCATTTAATCTAGAGGTGTCAAACACTGGGCCCAAACTACATTGAAATGGAATTGGAAAATATTTAACAAAATAAATAAAAATACAGTTGAACATAAATAATGTTAATGTGGTTTTCTGCCTTAACGTTCAACCTGTAGGGATCCTTATGTATGGATGTTAGTTCCCCCTCCCCCCTTTTTATTTGAGTTTGAGATGACTGGTCTAATCCATATTTCCACATCTTCTCCACAAAAATAATATGAGATACTTTATCAAAAACCTCACTAGGGGTGGCTAGGTGGCACAGTGGATAGAGCACCAGCCCTGGATTCAGGAGGACCTGAGTTCAAATCTGGCCTCAGACACTTAACACACTTACTAGCTGTGTGACCCTGGGCAAGTCACTTAACCCTAATTGCCTCACCAAAAATTAAAAAACAAAAACAAAAACAAAAACCATCACTAAAATCTAGGTAAACTATAGTCATAGCATTCCCTTCATCTACTAGTTTAATAATCCTGAGAAATCCAAAGAGAAGTGAGGTTATATCTACATGACCTATTCTTAATAAAGGCAGATTGGTTTCCCATCCTTTCAAGAATTTTCCCATAAATCCAAATCAAGATCACTGATAAATGGTTAGCAGACTCAGTTCTCTTCCCTTTTTTTGGAAAACCAGGTCAACATTTGCTCTCCCTCAGACTTGTGGTATCACCATTTTCAATGATCTTTCAAATATCTATTAATAGTATATTTACCAACACATCTACTAGTTTTCTCAGAACCTTAAAACTTAGTTCATCTGGGTGAGGTGACTTGAATTCATTAATTGTGCTTGCTAACTATCTCCATTCCTATCTTGGGTATCAACTCCCTATTAGTCACTTTTTGTTGTGACATTTCCAGTGTAAAGATTACTCCTTTTTTATTGGCTTAGTATTTTTTAATTTATTTTTTGATCTTAAAAGCATTTTATTATTTTCCAGTTACTTGTAAAGATAGCTTTCAACATTTGTTTTTATAAGACTGAGTTCCAAATTTTTCTCCCTCCCTTCCTCCTTCTCTCCCCTCTCCCAAGACAGAAAGATATATCACATTAAGCATATTTCTGCATTAGTCATGTTGTGAAAGAAGAATCAGAACAAAAGGGGAAAACCTCAAAGAAGAAAAAAAACAACAAAAAAAAGTAGAAAAAGTATGGTTCAATCTGCATTCAGATTCTACAGTTCTTTTTTCTGGATGTGGAGAGCGTTTTCCATCATGATTCCTTTGGAATTGTCTTGAATCATTGTATTGCTGAGAAGATCTAAATATATTACAGTTGAAGATCATTCTTTTTTTTTTTTTTGTGAGGCAATCGTGGGGTTAAGTGACCTGCCCAGGGTCACACAGCTAGTAAGTGTTAAGTGTCTGAAGCCGAATTTGAACTCAGGTACTCCTGAATCCAGGGCCAGTGCTCTATCCACTGCGCCACCTAGCTGCCCTGAAGATCATTCTTTACAGGGAAAATAGAAGCAAAATGAGAAGGTCTTTGTGACTTTGAATATAGCCGTCTGTCCAGTATATCACATTGGAAAGGATGAGAGAAGTACAGCTGGAGTTTCAGAGGTTCAAAAGAGAGAAAGGATCTTTGGCATAATTTAGCTTGACCCACTAATTTTCTAGAGAAAGTAAGCACCTCACTCAAGATTATACACTGAAGTTTATGGGGCAGTTAGGATTAGAACCCAGGTTTCCCACTGAATCTCACCCCCATGACAGTCCTCTCAGATCAACATGGGCTTGCTAAAGAAAAGCACTGAAATTATATTTTGAATAGGGAGAATGGTGTGGGCAAAGGTACAAAGGCAAAACTGAGCAAACAGTACTTGTTTCTGAAAACAAATTGTGAAGCTAGGAAAGGTTATTGACCCTAGAAAATCTTCAAAACAGGAGGGGGTGGGGTACATTGGGAAGAATAGTAGTGTAGAAGGAACAGAGGACTAAAATTTTTTTTAATTTATTAAAATTGTTTTTACATGTAATTAGGGGAAAATATTGAACTATAAAAAATTAAGGAATACATGAATCAGTTTTCAAGTAATTTGGGGGTAGGAGACAAGAGATAAGAATATGAAGTTTTATAGATTTAGCTCTAGAAGGGAATTTAGAGATCAAGTACAACCTCTTCATTTTAGAAATGAGGAAACAGAGACCCAGATCAGTAAAGTGACTTGCCCAAGCCCACGACCATCAAAGAGTCAGGCTTAAACCCAGGTCCTCTGATGCTAAATCTGGTGCCTCTTCCACTACATCATGACCGAGTTCAGAGAAGCAGAATGATACAGTGGGGAAAGGCCTCTATTAGAAATCAAGAATATACAGATTTAGTCCTAGCTCAGCCACTAATTAAGCTGTGGGACTTTGGGAAAGTCATTGTACTTCTTGGGCTTAATTTCCGCAACTTTAAAAGAAGCTGGTCCGACTACTTCCTAGATAATCGCCCTGCCAGGGTTTACATTCTGAACTGATGAATCAGGGCTGGAGGGAGCTGACTGTTCAGATCCTGGCCTTAGAGTGAAATGGGAGCAGATTAAGATATAAAGGTAGAGAGCCAATGAAGATAATAAAATTGAGAAATAAGAAAAGTAGAAGAAACTGGCCAGCTGGTGTGCATAAAAAAGGAAGGGAGGAGGCAGAGGGGGAGGAATAGAAAGAAAGGGAGAAAATGAGAATAGAAAAAGGAACCTCTTATGGGAAGGAGGTTGTTTTAAAAAGAGAAGAGGTGGGGGGTGGGAGTGGGACGGGGATGGGGAAGATGACTGAACTAAGAGTTTATAGAATTGAATGGCTCAAGGCAGGACAGTAGAAAACAAGCCTAGACCCTGCCAACATAATGTCAGGAGAAAATGAACAGTCTTAAAGAAGGGGGAGGGGGGGCCGGGGAACCACCTCATTCCCATCTTACACATTTCCTGATGACATTCAATTAGTGGATCACCTTAGCAGAGGAGGCGTGAATGTGATTTCACACTGTCTCTGCAGAGGGAAGCTCCTCTGGGACCAGGAATAGAGGGGTTAGAAAACGCCTTCCCCTCCTTCACCTCACTCATCTTCTTCCAGTTTCCTGGCACTGTTCACATCCCTTGAGCTTAGCTAGGAAGTTGGCTCTCCCCTGGGCATGAACCAACATGCCCAGCGGCTGCTGGGCCCAATGCAAGCAGTGGTGTACACTGGGAAATGGTTGGCTTAGGATTCTCAACGTGAATTTTCAACTTGAGGGTAAGGTACTTGGCAGTTGTTTATTGGACCCCGAGTCCCCAGTATCAGTTTTGGCCTCCCCCCTATCTCCAGTCCCCTTACATAGAACAATGACCCACAGGCCTGACCCACCTTTTGTTTCCCTGCTTCTTCCCTCCTCCCCAATTCCCAGAGCTCCCTGTTTAAGAGTAGTGGTGAGGGGGGCAGCTAGGTGGTGCAGTGGATAAAGCACCGGCCCTGGATTCAGGAGTACCTGAGTTCAAATCCGGCCTCAGACACTTACTAGCTGTGTGACCCTGGGCAAGTCACTTAACCCCCATTGCCCTGCAAAAATTAAAAAAAAAAAAAGAGTAGTGGGGAGGCAAGTGGAAGTATCATCTACGGGATAGTGTCTGCTTCAGAATCAGGAAAACATGAATTTGGGGCCTGCTTGAGGCATATACAAGATACTATTTGTAAAGTGCTTAGCACAGTGCCTGGTACCTGGTAAGTGCTTAATAAATGCCTTTTTTCTTCTTTGCTTCCCATGTGACCCTGAGCAATTTCTCAACGTCCTATGACTGTGTGACACAACAGGTGCTAATCTGCTTAACAGATGCTTATTGGTTGATTGATAGATTGATTCGTCCAGTAGGAACTGAAAATGAAATGACTTGCCAATGAAATCACAGGTTGGACAGTGCCCCAACCCTCCTTTTTTAAAAACATCCCTCCAAGTTTGGACACAGTGAAACACTCCCCCTCCCCCTTCAACCACCAACACGTTAGGGCACTGTTTATCAGGACAGGTAAGTTTTCATGTGGGAAGAGACTGAGAAAAGTCTTGTGACTGGGGAAATCACTGAGGAGAGAAGCCTGGAGTGGGATACCAAAATGGGATGATTAGGTTACTTGGCATTTAAGGTAGAAGGAGAGGGACAGGGCAGCTGGGTGGCGAAGTGGATAGAGCACCAGCCCTGGAGTCAAGAGTACCTGAGTTCAAATCCAGCCTCAGACACTTAACACTTACTAGCTGTGTGACCCTGGGCAAGTCACTTAATCCCAATTGCCTCACTAAAAAAAAAAAAAGGAGATGGATAATAGGCATTGAAGGTAAGGAGAGAAACATCAAGAGGAGGGAAACTCCAGTGAAAAAATGTCCTTATTTCTCTCTTTTGCCCGATGCTGAGCCTGATTTCACATACTTAAGAGAATCCTGCGGCACTGAGAGAAGACCACGTACACTCATGACAGGAAGACAGATGAAAAAACAAGACTTAGAGATGCGTGGACTGTCCAAGATTACATGAGTCAGAAATGAAATCCAGATTGACTGCCTGTCCAAAACTCTAGTCACACACCCCCAGACCATAATCCCTAAACCAAGATAAGTAATACCTTCCCATTAATTGTGCTTCTATCTGAACTAATATCTTGTTACAGGATAATGTTAAAACAGAGGATCATGTATGTAGAGCTGGAAAGGACCTTAGTGCTCATCTGTTCCAACCATGCTTATTTTACAAAGGAGGAAATTCAGGATCAATGGTTAAGACATTAGCCCAGCCAGAGTCACACAGGTGGTTAAGGGGCAGATCCAGCATTCAGACTGGGATCCTTCAACTCCAGATCTAGCCCTCTTGCCACAGCGTCACTCTGCTTTGGAAAACAATGAGGGGAAGAAGAACGTTCCCTAATTAAATATGGCTCTGGATATAACATGGGTCAGATTAGCTCCCCCCACACAGCAACAACAGGGAGTAATCACTGACTAGCAGAGAGAAGTTGCTCCTCCTCTGTCCTGCCTCATGGTGGTTGTTGGAATGAATGTAGAGAAGTTGAAAGAGTCCTGGATCAGAGGATCTGAGACTTAGAGTGGAAAGGGGATTGATTTAGAGGCCAATAGGTCCAAAATGGAGGGCTGGAGAGGTGGCCCAGTTATTTAATGGCTGAGGCAGGATTTGAATTCAAATCTTCCTGACCCCAAGCCCGGAACTCCTATCTACTACACCAACCTCACTGCCTCCTTGACTTTTTTTTTTTTTTTTGCAGGGCAATGAGGGTTAAGTGACTTGCCCAGGGTCACACAGCTAGTAAGTGTCAATTATCTGAGGCCGGATTTGAACTCAGGTACTCCTGAATCCAGGGCCAGTGCTTTACTACTGCACCACCTAGCTGCCCCATGCCTCCTTGACTTTAAGTCAGAATCCTTGGGTGCAAATGCTTGCTTCCCACTCTACTTCAGGAAATTTACTGAAGAGCCTCAGTGACATCATCTATAAAATGGATTTTTGCACTATGTATCTTACAAGGCTGCTATGAGAAAACCTCTATGTAAACTTCAAAGTGCTACATAAATATGAGTTATTACTAGAGAGGCAGCATGGCACAGTGGTTAGAGTAGGCCTCACATCCAGGAAGACCTGGGTTCAAGTCTCATTTCTGATACACATTGGCTCTATAACCATGGGTGTGCTCAATTAAATTGTAACAAAGGCTCCCTATCAGTATTGGTGGAGGGAGTTTCCTCACTTGAGAGTTCCATTAGCCTATATAAGCTTCTTGAGAATAATAACTGTCGTGACCCTGGGCAAGTCACTTAACCCCCATTGCCTGCAAAACAAAAAAAAAAAAAAAAAAGAGAATAATAACTGTCTTTTGCTTTTCTTTGTACTCCAATGCTTAGCAGAGTACTGAGTGGGCACACAGTGAGTACTTTAAAAAAAGGGGGGGGGCGCTAGATGGAGCAGTGGTAAAGCACCAGCCCTGGATTCAGGAGGACCTGAGTTCAAATCCGGCCTCAGACACTTGACAATTACTAGCTGTGTGACCCTGGGCAAGTCACTTAACCCTCATTGCCCTGCAAAAAAAATAATAATAAATAAGTATTGACTGACCATATCAATGAAATCTCAGGTTCAATCCCTATCCCTATTCTTATTAACTATGACTATTACCCAAGTGATCCTAGGCAAGTCTCAACCTCTCTGTTTCCTCATTTGTAATAGAAGGGGATTATATAAGGAGGTTGTGCTACATAATCTTTATAGGTCTCTTCCACCTCTAAGTCCTATGATCCTATATCTGAAACTACATTGCTTGGACTGAGATCCAGGCAAAAAACAACCTCAATAGCCCAGAGTGACAGTGCATAAATCATAGCTTCACTCCTTCTGCCCCCACGTGGCAAGAGGGATGATTAAACAATGGCACCTGGCAGTGATTGCAATTCAGAGAAAATTCCAAAATCCTTTCTTTTTTAAATGAACTTTTCCTTTTTCTACACTGGATTTATCTTACAGAGGGATGATTTGGCTCATTTGTAAAAACCTTATCCTTGGGAGGTACCAACTGGGGAAAGAGAGAGACAGACAGAGAAAGAGACAGAGACACAGAGAGAGACAGAGAAAGAAACAGAGACAGACAGACAGAGACACAGACAGAAAGACAGATAGAGATACAGACACAGAGAAATAGAGGGAGACAGAGAGACAGACAGAAGGGCGCGGGGGGAGAGGGGACAGAGGGGAGAGGAGAGAGAGAGAAGGAAAAAAAGGAGAAAGACAGATAAGGACCTGGCTATGTGAAATTAGAAGTCAAAAGACCTGTCCCTTTCCTTCTGAGTTCTAAGTGACAGCAATAACGGGGGAAAAAACTAAAGAGAGCATAATGTCATAGGTTTTGAGCTTGAAGGGATCTTGGTGATTAACTAATGCTCAACCTTTTATTTTTAAAGCAGAGAAAACGGAAACCCAAAGAGCTTGCCCAAACTGATTCATATTTATATAATATAGATAGACGGCATGGTAGATAGAGTGCTAGACTTGGAGTTAGACACCTATTCACTAGTTGTGTGACCCTGAACAAAGTCACTAAATCTCTCAGCCTCAGTTTCTTCATCTGTAAGATGGGGAGGATTATAATAACACCAACCACGCAGGATTGTTCTAATGATTAGGGGAAGGAAATAAACATTTATAGAGTGCCTCCTATGTGCTAGGCACTGTGCTAAGTGCTTTTACAAATATTATCTCATTTGATCCTCAGAACAACCCTCTAAGGTCAGGTATGATCCGATTTTACAGTTGAGGAATCTGACGCAAACAGAGGTTAAGTGCCTTGACCAGGGTCACATAGCTAGAGAGTTGGAGGTTGGATTTGACGAAATGAGATAATATTTGTAAAGCACTTTATAAACCTTAAAGCACTTCATATAGGCGAGTTGTTATTACACTGTAGGCTCACAAAGAGTTTGATATACCTTATTTCATTTGATCACAACTCTGTTGGCATAGAGTGCAAGTATTATTATTCCCATTTTATACATGAGGAAAATGAGGCATGGAGGGGCTAAACGATGGCCAGGGTCACCTGTAGTAAGTGACAAAACTGAAATACCACGTCCAGTTTTCTGACTCCAAATCCAATGCTTTCTTTTTTAAACATAGCAGCTGATGGGTTCATGGGTTCATTCGTCCAACAAATATTTACTATCTGCCATGCACCTGCTACTGTGCTAGGTGACAAGTTATAAGAGGGTGTTTTTCTTGCTTTTGACCACAGTATAGGATTTAAAGAAAAACTGTCAACCTAAAACCTGTTTTATTTTTATTTTTTCTCATATGATTTTGTCACCATAGGCTATTTAATAGCACCTTTTCTCTTATGAACAAAGAAACCCAGCTTCTACTTAGAATGTGATAAATAAATGGTAAATAGATGGATAATATAATGGACACTCATATCAGTTCTTTAAAATGGGTACATTTTGTAGCTGAGTCAAAGAAAATTATCTCCAGAAACAACAAAAGTTCTTCCTGCTTCATTAGCAGATTGTCCTATTATAAAAGATGGGCTATAATGAGGTGGCTAGTGGCACATTCCCCACCCCAAACTTCAAAGTCATTAAAGGACATCCAAGTTGCCTCCACTTCTTTCCATGCTTTTCCTTCATAACTCTTCCCCATTCCCAAACTCCAGTGGTTTCCTCTGATAAGGAGCTTAGCCAGGCTCTGTCTCTGTCTGCTGCTCTGACTTGGAGGTTGTGAGTCAAAGCTATGGTAGGCAGATGTGACCTTGACCTTTTTCCTATTCTATTCCCAAGCAAGATCACTGTCTTTCCTTTTCATTATTAGTCCTATTCTCTCTTTTTCCTATCCTCCACCTGGTGGATAACTCCGCTCTACCTTCAGCTGCTTCTTACCTGTTAGTATTCTCCAGAACCTCCACCTTCTTCCTCAACTCCATGTTCTCATTTGAACAAGACTCTACCCTGTAGAGAAGGGGAAAGAAAGGTAAGAATAGTCATTACAGAGAAAACCAAACCTAGTTTTCATGTCTGTTGAGGAGGGGCAACTGCTTGCTCCTCCTTGGCCAGGGAGATCGCTTGGTCAGATTCAAATATGGGGAGGGGTGAATCAGCATACCTCTGACATGAGCAAAAATATAGGCAGAATGTACCGAGGGCATAATATACCACAGAAAACTGAGATCTGAAGCATAGAAGAAATACACATTCTAAAAGAAACTGAAAAAAGGCATTCACATGTAGCTGAGTCCCAGACTTAAGTAGAGAAGACATAATGAAGGGGATGAGGCAGCCCATCATTAAACTAGTAGCACCCAAACCGGCCAATGGGAAGACAATTTTATTTTTTCTAAAATAATATCTTTAAAAAATTAAAGGAAAAAAAGCTGTGCTGTATTTCATGTTTTTTAAAAAAGATTTATTGATTTTTTTTGTTTTTACATTAGTCATTTCCTAAAACATCATCCTCACTGAACCCTGACCTATAATATAGAAGAAAAAATGAAGTAATATCAAACAAACCAGTGACCACATTTGACACAGTGTATTCGACATTCTGCATCTATAGTTCTCCATCTTTCACAGAGGGAAGTAAATGTATTTCATTATCTGTCTTTCATATTAGTCATTCCATTGAATCAGGATTCAGATCTTTTTCAGTATTTTTTTCATCATGTACACTGTTTTCTTAGTTATCTTTCCTTCATTCTTCATCAGTTGATATGTCATACCATGCTTCTCTGAATTCCCTATATTTATCATTTCTTTTAGTTCAATAATATTCCATGACATCTATAAACCACAATATGTTTAGTCCTCAATTTGATGGGTACCCAACATTGTTCCCAATTTTTTTGTTACTACAGAAAGTGTTGTTATAAATGTTTTGCTTATATGTGATCTTGAATT
Organism: Dromiciops gliroides; assembly: GCF_019393635.1. Lineage (NCBI taxonomy): Eukaryota > Metazoa > Chordata > Mammalia > Microbiotheria > Microbiotheriidae > Dromiciops > Dromiciops gliroides. Next base: position 107,757,022 of record NC_057865.1, on the reverse strand, counting down.
GAGCTGAATAGTAGGATTGCTGGGTCAAAGAATATGAATAGTTTAGTGGCTTTTCTTGCAAAATGGTTTTAATAAACGTTTGGACCAAACCATACCTCCATCAACAGTGTATTAATGTGCTTTCAGGAATGCCAATTTTTAACAGAAAAACCAAGTACCAGCCAAGATGAACATAATCATTCCTATTTCTAAGGAATATCTGGAAAACCACCTTCAGTTTAGCTAATTAGCTAAAGAAATGTCTTTAGAGACAACAGAGACAAGCTATTTGTTATTTTTTCTTATCTTCAATTTAACAAATGTAAAAAAGAGAGAATATTTACATATGCAAAATAGAACAAAATTAATTTATATGTGAAACTGTGAATATCTGTTATTCATGACTTACTCTATCCTTGCACCTCACACCTTACCTAATTTTCACAAGAAGAAAGCACACGAATGCTATTTTACCAATGACCACTCATCCAGAGTAAGAACTTAGAGAGGAAAACAAATCAAGAATGATTTTGTCGCTTTATGAGCCAATTTCCAATTTTCCTACTAGCTGTGGTACCTCTAACATTTTTCAAATCTATATGTGATGATGGTGCAGATGAGGTCAGGTAAAATAACAGATCTTATATGGCCCAAGTGATGGATTTTAAAATGGTTCTCCTTCTTTTCCAGATATATATCACTCTGATGACATTTATGCTGCTTTTCTCCCACAGTTTTTGTTTAGTAATACACCACGGCCTTCTCACACCCATCATGCTAGGCTCAGTGCCCTTTCAGTGACCCTTAGCTATAATTCTTCAGAGATTACAGTATTCCATGACTCACCATTAGATAGCATTACCAAAATGGTGTTATTAAAAGATGGACCCTTGTTTCAGGGAGAAATGAGGTCACTAAAACCACTACTTCTTTAAAAAAAAAATCCATTTGACTCTCCCCTCATTTAAATCTGGAACCACCTTATTGTCCATACACAGCACCCATCCAAGATAAATATATTAAAAGAAGATGAACCAATTATGTGGTGAAAATGAAGGCTAACTAGCTTACAGCCCATTTGCTCCTCTCCTACCCATTCCATGTCATGAGAACTAGAGGAAGGGCCTCAGAACTGATAACAAGATAAGGACATGAATCACTTAGGGTGAGAGGGCAGGGATGAGTTGTGATCAGACTTAGTGGTCGAAGTAGTTATGCTGATGAGCTCAAATAAATCAGCAGATACACATTAAGTGCTGCCTACCAAGTGCCAAACACTGAATCTCACATTCTAATTGGGGAGGCCATTTATCTACCGGACTAAAGAAATACAGGCTTTTGTGACTTTTTTTTTCATGCTTGTTGGGAACAAAGGTTTCAAGGACTTGGAGAAATTTGGTTGGAAGATGCATGAGGGGAAATTTGACTACATTTCTGCTTCTTCCCTGAATAGCTTTTTGCTTCCTCTCCTAACCACCACTAGGCGTCAGGCAAAACACAGCTAACCATGCAAGAAGCTTCAGAGATACAGAAACCCAAAGAGTAACAGGGGTGACTAAGTATAGGAGATGACAAACCAAGAGTACCTAGAGTAGAAACTCAAAATGCAGGCTTCCTTCCCATCCCAACCACGGCTGGGGAGAACACCTATTTTGTCAAAGTAGACTTACTTTTTCTCTAAACTGTCCATATATTCTTTCTTCTTTCTCCTACTTTCCTGGGCAGAAATCTAAGACAGAAGGAAAAAAAAAAACACAAAATATATGTCTGGGACTTAGAACCCATGACCAAATCAATACTGTATGTGGGAAAAGGGTTATATGTCATAAGCAAGGAGATTATTCAAGCTCTCAACTCAATATCACACTTCAATAGCTACTGCCTGCCTCCACTCACCCACCTCTAACCCATTTCTCACACCATCATTCTCTTTTCCCCAGCTCCCAGGGTGGTATAATAGTAAAAGTGATAGATTTGGAGTCAGAAAGACCTGTGTTTAGCTCCTGTTCCTCTCAGTCACTGCTAAAGCATAGTGTCCAGACCCCTGAGTTTCATAATTGAGGAAACTCAGGCTCAAGAGAAATGATTTGTTCAAGGTCACACTTGCCATAAGTAAAAAGAGGTGAGATTCCAACTCAGGCTCTATGACTCCAAGGTCTATAGTGCTCTCAAGCTAAGGTAGGCTCTCATTTTCCTATAATTTCTACCCATTTGTCTTATACAGCTGTGTCTTACCTTAATCCTCCAACTACCTAGTACAGTATCTATACACAGTAGGTATTAAATAAATGATTGTTGAACCAGTCTTGTTCTGCCTCCTGCAGCACCAAAATTATATCCTTTCGGACATGAGAATGCAATTATCATTTCTTCTCTTGGATTACTTATTTCTGGGCCAAGAATGACCAGGTTCTTAATTGTTCCTCAAATAACATGGTTTTCAGGCTAACAATTCTAGTTGTTTTCCTCTGCCCATTCTAGTTCATTAATGTCCCTTTTAAAATAACACATCTAGAATTGTACCTGGCTTTACAAGTGTAATCTGATTAGCACAGAAGTATTTGGTCTTCTTGTGATCTGGACATTAGACTTCTGTTAAGGTGGCCTAGGATTATGTTAACTTTTTAAAGATCACTGTTAGTTCATATTAAGCTTGTGGGAAATTGAAATATCCAGATCTCTTTTCATATAAACTGAGGCCATGTTGGGTCTCTCCACCCTATATTTATACAACGGAATTTTTTTATCCTAAATTTACATCTTTACATTTATTTCTACTAGATCCCATCTTGTTAGCCTTGCCCCAGCATTCTAGATTGTTGATATCTCTGTTCTATGAATACTGAGTTCACAGATTACCACTCTTATCCCTTACTTAAACCTTTATTTTCACCTTAAAATTTGGTATTTTAATAAATATTTGATGAAAGAATGCATAGCTATTTTATATCCTTACCCAGACCACTGGTTAAACTATTAGTTATGGGGTCTTGTGATACTCCAGTGGGAATATAGGAATCTCCCTCCAGGTTGACACAGTATCAATAACCAATACACTATAAGTATGGTTATTCAACTGGCTACAAACCCATTTATCAATAGTGTCAGACTTCCCACATTTGGTCATTTGTCTACAGAGATTTTATAAGCAGCTTGTTCAGATGATTTACTGAAATGAAGAAGCCCTAAAGATGTCTATAATGTTTCTAGTCTAGCAAACCTATCAATGAGAGACAGTGAGAAGTGACTAGAAAGCTGAGCTTGGAACCAGGAAGACTTGGGTAAAAGTTCTGCTTGTGACCCTGTGTTCTCCCCAAGGACCCTTCACCTCACTGTCCCAGGTAAATGAGACAGTAAATCATAGCCAAGCTGCTGATCTGCCTCAGTGGGAATTTCCACAATGGTACGTACAAGCCTGTATAAGTATAAGCCTGCACTTCTCCCCATTCTGCCATCTCTCCCCAAAACAAAACCATTTACCATAAATTATGAGGTGAGGTTGACATGACCTGTTATTGTTAACCCCACATTAGCTCCTTTGTAAAACACTCATGGACCATTTGCCTAATAAACCCTTCAGAAATTTAACTAGGGTGGATGTCAGACTGCTTAGTCTGCAGTTTGTAGAATCTACCCTTTTCTCTTCATTAAAAATCAAGGCAAGGGGCGGCTAGGTGGCGCAGTGGATAGAGCACCGGCCCTGGATTCAGGAGGACCTGAGTTCAAATCCGACCTCAGACACTTAACACTTACTAGCTGTGTGACCCTGGGCAAGTCACTTAACCCCAATTGCCTCACTAAAAAAAAAAAACAACCAAAAAAAAAAATCAAGGCAATATTTCCCCACCATCTATTCTTTATCCTTTCTCAAAGATTACAGGCTCCTCTATGATTCCTTTGGGCCTGAAATAACTTAAAATAGCTAGGTGTTCCTTTTGATTATCTCCTCCCCTATCTCAAGCTATAATTCTCTCCTTATAGGATATGTCCTAAGCTTTCCAAATTCAAGGCCATTATCTTTGCTTAAGCTTACTCATTAAACCTTTTTCCTTACTTGGCAGCCAAGTTTAATAACATTTTTTATACTCTGGTGTTGAACATGGACAGGCTTCTGTTGATATGACTTGAAGTTATTAAAATCTGCATAAAAACAAAATGTTTTTAAATCACACTTAAATATAAGAATGTTTAAGAGGAAAAACAAAGTGATTTATTCATAGACACCTAGAATTTTAAAACTTATATACTGCTGAGCTTTTCTGACCATGTGAGTATGGGTATCGTGTGTTTATGTTGTATGTGTCCTCTGTTAATGAGTTTCAAACTAGACAGTGAGGCCTACCTTAAATCCTTCACCCTTAACCCCTGAAAAGCAATTTCCAAACTCTCTGGCCCTGTTCCCATAGGAAGAGACTCTTGGCTAAGGAGGCTTTACATCCTGCTTTTTCCTTTTCAATCTTGTTTCTCTCCTGCTCCTCCATAAGGTGTCCTCTACTATCCCCTCTGATATTGCCAAGTTCTCTCTAGCAATGCTAGGGGAGGAGAGCCATTGAAGGATGCTATTGTCAGCCTCCTATGACCCCCTTCTTACCATCAGGCTATTCCTTCCTCTATCTTCTTCCTGTGCAGATTCTCCTCTAGTTAAGCTTTTTCCTTCACTACTCAGTCTCACTGGGAGCTCTCAGTGATAAAGGGCTTTCTGAGGTCAAGTCAAGAGGAAGGATGGAGTATAAATGGAGAAAAGACCTTTGAGAGCAATCACATAGAGGGATGACTTTGCTCCTCTTGGAAGGAGCGATGGGACCATCCAGATCAAGTGTTAGACACTGCTAGACAGAGGGTGAAGCTGGTGTCACAATTGTGGAATTACAGAATTTAAGAGCTGGAGGGCACCTCAGTGGTCATCTAGTCTAACCCTCTCATAACACACTCGACCAGTGGTCATTCAACTTCTGCTTCAAGTCCTCAAGGAAGGGGAACCTGCCACTTCTCCATGAGGCCCCTGGATTGCTCTGTTGGGAGGCTTTCTCAACATTAAGCCTAAATAAATCAGCCTCTTTGCAATTTCCACCTTTGCTCCTGGTTCTTCCCTCTGGGACCAAACAGAGCGAGTTTAATCCTTCTTCCACACTTGAAGAAAGATGCTTAAAGAAAGCAATCACATCCCCTTGGAACTTCCTTTCTCTGGGTTAATCCAGTTCCTTTAATTGATTCACATATGACAAACTCAAGTAGCTTTCATATCCGGGTTGCCCTCAAGTGGACACGTTCTAGCTTATTGATGTCCACAAACTGTGGTGCCCTGAACTAAACGTGAACTCTGACTGTCCTCCGGAGGGTTAGCTATCTCTCCTCAATTTGTTTCATCTGCCAATTGGATAAGGATACCTTTTATGTCGTTATCCATGTTACTTGGCACATAGGTCCACAAACATTTCCTGGAGTTCTCTACCCCATTGATGCTGAACCATTAACAACTCTTTTGAGTCTGGCCACCCACCCTAACATGTTGGAATCCTTTTAATTATGTATATTATTATATAAACCATATCAGAGAGGGGAACATGGAAAGGACCATTCTGTCCCATATATACAGATGTCTTAGTGCCCACAAAGTCAGATTCCTGGTGCCACCCTGAACCCAGGACCTCACCTTGTTTTTGATTTTCCTCCTGATTTTCTTCAGGGCTTTTTCCTCTGCTTTTGTCAAGGGCAGTTTGGTGGGGATAGGGTACCCCTCCGCAATCAGTGTCCTCTTTTCTTCCTCTGTCAGGATCAGGGGGCCTGACCCCTGGAGTTTCTGTGTGGCCCAAGGACAAAAGAAGGGAAAGATAAATAAATCACTGAGCATACAAAACCATATCCTTGAAATAGCCAGCAAAGGAAGTGATGGATGTTGCCATTAAACTGAAGTGTTTTTCTTTTTCTGTGTATTCCCAGAACTTAGCACAGTGCCTGGAGGGTAGTAAGTGCTTAACAAATGCTTGTTGACTTGAAGGAGATTCTAAAAACAGAACAGACCCCAATTTGTGTTTCATGGGTACGGTCCCTGTGTACTTCAGTGGAAGCTGGGGCTTGGACCTCCTCCCTCCCCCAAGGTATCTTCTAGGACTCCTTGAAATAATTACAATATTTTGACAGTAATGCTAACTGTGAAAAAAAAATTTGAAACAAGTTTCTCTGATAAAGGCCTCATTTCTCAAATATATAGAGAAATGAGTCAAATGTATAAAAATAAGAGCCATAACCCAACTGATAAATGATCAAAAGATATGAAGCTTTCAGATGAAGTAATTAAAGCTATCTATGTGAAAAAATGTTCTACATCATTATTGATTGGAGAAATGCAAATTAAAACAATTCTGAGGTACTACCTCATACCTATTATATTATATTGGCTAATAGGACACAAAAGGAAATGGACAAGTTTTGGAGGGGATGTAGGAAAAGTGAGACATTAATTCATTGTTGGTGGAGTTGTGAACTGATTCAACCATTCTGTAGAGCAATTTGGAACTATGCCCAAAGGGTTATAAAACCATGCATACCCTTTAACCCAGCAATACCACTACTAGGTCTGTATCAAAAAAAAAAAGGGAGAGGAACTATATATACAAAAATATTTATAGCCTCTCTTTTCTGGTGGCAAAGAAATGGAAATTCAAGGGATGCCCATCAATTGGGGAATGGCTGAACAATTATTATATGTTGTGATGGAACACTATTGTGATACAAGAAATGATGAGCAGGATGCTCTCAGAAAAACCTGGAAAGACTTACATGAGTTGATTTAAAGTGAAATATACTGTGTACAAAGTAACAGCAATATTTTAAGATGATCAGCTATGGATAACAGCTATCCTCAGCAATACAATGACCCAAGACAACTCTGAAGGACTTATGATGAAAAACTCTATCCATCCCCAGAGAAAGAACTGATGGTGGCTGAATAAAGATTGAAGCATACTTTTAAACTTTATTCTTCTTGAGTTTTTTGTCTATGTTTTCTTTCACAACATGATTCATATACATGTGTAGTATGTGTGTGTACACACACACACATATATATGTGTATATATGTGTATATATACATATATACATACATACATACATACATACATATATATATACATATATATATATTGTTTGCCTTCTCAATGAGGGGGGAGGGAGGGAGGAAGGGAGAGAATTAGGAACTCAAAGTTTTAAAAATGAATGTCAGGGGCAGCTAGGTGGCGCAGTGAATAAAACACCAGCCCTGGATTCAGGAGTACCTGAGTTCAAATCTGGCTTCAGACACTTGACATTTACTAGCTGTGTGACCCTGGGCAAGTCACTTAACCCCCATTGCCCCGCAAAAAATATAATAAAATAAAATAAAAATAAAAATGAATGTCAAAATTGTCTTTGCGTGTAATTAGGGAAAAATAAAATACTAAAATGTTTAAATTACATTATTTTGCATTGATTCATCTTATGTTTACAAGTAGACAGAAGTCAACCCAGCCCAGTTCCTGTCCATGGGTATTAGAGTTGGAGGATGCCAGCACTTTGCATTTATCACATATTTAATTGAGCATTTGTTGAATTGAATTGAAGGAATATTTAGTGACCACCGTGGAATTGTATTATTTTATGAATATTTACCAAAGAGGACAAAATTAAAATGTGAAAAGTAAAGGAATGGAATTTTATAGAAAGCTGGAATTCCTAACGATTATCATGACCTTGGACAAAGGAAAGCTTCAGTTGAAACTTCTTTTACAAAAATAGCCTTTTTTTGTGGGGGGAAGGGGAACGAAGGAAATGGGGTAGGAAGAGGAGGGTTGAAATGGTAACATAACAACACGTCAAGGACACTGGACTAGAACTTTAAAGACCTAAGACAATTCATTTACTTTCTCTGAATCTCAGTTTCCTTATCTATAAATGGGAAAATAATACCCACCCTACATTACACTGTTGTTACTATGTGGATCAAACAAAATGATGGGTGTGCAAGTGTGTTGTAAACCATAATGTACTACACAAATGCAGGGAAGTATCCTATTGAATTTTTCCAAATGCATCTTTGCAAGATGAATTTAACAAATTTTCTGCTACTTCAAGAGTTGCCTCCCTGTAGACATGCAATAGGCATTCTGAGTTTAATACTTCCAAAAATAATAGACAAGAAGTGCTCTGTAGAATCTATTTTCAGCAGAATACAAATATAAAATGGGATGCTATAGCCTATGTAAGAGTGAGAAAATTATATTTTGTATTACTTTTTCTACACAGGTCCTCTTTTCTCCCTCTATACTACTTCACTTGGTGATCCTGTCAACTCCCATGGATTTACTTACCATCTCTATGTTCATAATTCTCCCTTCTATCTTTCCTGCTCTAATCTTTCTGCTGACCTCCAATCTCATCTCTCCAATTGTCTTTCAGACCAGATGTCACATAGACATCTTTTCTTTTATAATAAACATTTTTATTTGAAGTTTTGGGTTCTAAATTCTATCCTTCCTTCCTTCCTTCTCTCCCCTCTCCCCTCCCTAAGACAGTAAGAAACCAGATATAAGTTATACATGTGCAATTATGTAAAACATTTTGTATAAGAATACAATATACAAGATATATGATGTACAAAAATACAATAAGTCATTTTGTATAAGGAAGCTTGAATAAAAGAAAAAATGAAGGAAAGTGAAAAATAGCATCTTTGGAGGTTTCATCATTAGCCCTTTGGAACTGTATTGGATCATTGTATTGCTGAGAATAGTTAAGTCATTCACAGTTCTTCATCAAACAATATTGTTATCACTATGCACAACATTCTTTTTGTTCTGCTCACTTCACTATACAGCAGTTCATACACATCTTTCCAGGCCTTTATGAGATCATCCTGCTTGTCATTTCTTATAGCACAATAATATTCTATCACAATCATATACCACAGCTTATTTAGTCATTCCCCAATTGACAGTTATTCCTTTGATTTCCAATTCTTAGCCATCACAAAAAGAGCTGCTATAAATATTTTTGTACAAATAGATATTTTTGTCTTTTGGGGGATGTCTTTGGGATATAGACCTAGCAGTGGTGTTGCTGGATCAAAGAGTATGCACAATTTTATAGCCATTTCGGCACAGTTCCAAATTGCTCTCCAGAATGGTTGGATCTGTTCACAACTCTCTCAACAGTGGATTACTGTCCTAGTTTTCCTACATCCCCTCCAAAATCCAGTATTTTCCTTTTTTGTTATATTTGCCAGTCTGCCCCATAGACATTTAAACTTAACACATCCAAAACTGAATTCATTCCACCCAAGCCCTTCCCACCTCTTACTTTACCTATTATTATTGAAAGTAACACCATCCTCCCAGTCCCTCAGGGTCACAGTCTAGGAGTTATCCTCAGCACTTCACTATCTCTCACCCCCATATCCAATCTTGTGCCAAAGTCTGTCAATTTTACTCGTGCAACTTCTCTCCAATATACTCCCTTCTTTCTTCTGACACTGTCCCTCCCTAGGGTAGGCCCTCATCACCTCATGCCTTGATTATTTCAATCACCTGTTGGTTGATAAGGCTTCATGGTCCAACTCTCTCTTACTCCAATCCATTCTGCCACTAAAATGACAGGGGCTTCCATCTCTCAGCTTCAGGGGCATTTTCTCTGGTTGTCACCCATGCCTTAAACTCTCTCTTGCTTCTGATCTGACTACTGACCTTGGCTACCTTTAAGTCCAAACTAAAATCCCACCTTCTACAGGAAGCCTTTCTCAATCCCTCTTAATTCTAGTGTCTCCTCTATGTTAATCATTTCCTAAGTATCCTATATATAATTTGCATTTTATATATTTGTTTGCATGTTGTCTTCCCTATTGGATTGTAAGCTCCTTGAAGGCAAGGACTGTCTTTTGCCTCTTTTTTTATTCCCAACACTTAGCACAATGCCTGGCACATAGTTAGCATCTAATAAATGTTTTTTGATTGAGTGATTGAGTTAGCTTGTAACATAGTCAAATATGTGGCATAGAAAAATCTTTTTTCGTTTTAAATAATTTTTTTTGAGCTACAATACTATGCCAGGTCTTATGGAGGTTTGTCGTTGTTCAGTTGTTTCAGTAGTGTCTAACTCCTCATTACCCATTTTGGGATTTTTTGGGCAGAGATACTGGAGTGGTTTGCCATTTCATTCTCCAGCTCATTCTACAAATGAGGAAACTGAGGCAAACAGGATTAAGTGACTTGCCTTGGGTCACACAGCTATTAACTATCTGAGGTAAGATTTGAACTCAGGTCTTCCTGACTACAGGCTTGGAATTCTATCTACTGCACTTCCTACCTGCCCTCTTTTGGAGGTTATATAAGTATAAAGGTGCTTACAATATAGATTAAGAAACAGAATTAATATACATGAAATACCTAGATTTAATACATAGATATGCATAAATGTACACATAAATATGCATAATGCAAATATACATGTATACATATATGTACATGTGTTTCTGTACTCTAACATGTGTGGTGTGGGTGTTGACCTGGGCCTGTGATTCACCAGTGTTAGGACCCCAATCCCTTATGGAAATTCGCTTCACCATTGCAGATAGCTCATTTATGACTTAGAGTTTTATTTGCCTGAGAGTTCACTGAGAGAATGATCAGTAGCATGATTCAAAGGAAGCTCTTCCCGACTCTAAGGTCTCTCTATCCAGACCATGTCTCCTTTCTTGGAGAAAAATTAAGTGTTAAGTTGTCCATGGTGTGAGGTGGTATGATGCAATGAATAGAGAATAGGCCCCAAAGTCAGGAAGACCTGAGTGCTCATCCCACTCCCCATAAAGGCTGGCTTTGTGACTCTAGGTAAGCCACTTGATCTCTGAGTGCCCCAGCACCTCTCAAAGATTATAATCTGCAGAACTGGATTGGTAGAAGGTGTTTCTTACTGGGGGTTCCTTATATCAATGAAACCATAAGTCTGATTAAAAAACAACAACATATTAAGATATTGAAAGGAGGAGGGAAAGGCAGCTGGGAAAGGGAGATAATGAATACAAAATGATTGCCTAGTAAAAAAATTCTTATTCTGGACAAGGGGGGCATGGGTAGGAATGAAGGAGGGGCGAGCAAATCCAAGGGGGCAGGTTAAAAAAAAACACCCATTTGACTATAGGAGACAAAGGAGAAGAAAAACCCAAAGTGACTCCAAGATTTCTAGACAGGGTGTCCTCAGAATACATCCAAAACCCAGTGAAACAGATCCTGAAGGTTCAGGAAAAACAATTATTTTAAATAAAAACACACTCAATGACCTGCAGGTAAATGCTCCTCCCCAAAGCAGCCTGCAAGGAGGTTCTACAGGGGGATCCAAAGCTCTCTTTTGGAACTGTGTACAGAAGGCTTTCTATACTCTTTACCCAGTGGGCCGACAACTGGGATTCAAATCAGTCTGTCGGGGGGCAAAGCAAACTCAAACTGCGAGGCCATTCCATAGCAACCTGGCTCACAACAGCCCTGGTGGTTGGTGTAGGGGTTACCTCAAGCTGCCTCAGGCCTGGCTCACAAAAACACTGTGGGTATGTGGCCAACAGAAAGGGAATTTTTACATGATTTAGAGCTTGACTTTGTCCATACGGAATATTGTAGGAAAAAAGAGCACTGGACTTGAATGGGCAACACGGGAGCTCTAATCCCAGGTCTGCCACTCTGCGAGAGAGTAAATCACTTCACCACTCTGGACCTCAGTGTCCTTCTTTACCTGTGAAATTAGAGAGTTCAGCTAGGTGATCCCAAAGGTCCCTTTCAGCTCTAAAATTCTATATGAAGGGGGCGGCTAGGTGGCACAGTGGATAAAGCACCAGTCCTGGATTCAGGAGGACCCGAGTTCAAATCTGACCTCAGATGCTTGACACTAGCTGTGTGACCCTGGGCAAGTCACTTAACCCTCATTGCCCTGCAAATAAAATAAAATAAAATAAAATAAAATAAAATAAAATAAAATAAAATAAAATAAAATTCTATGTGAACATATTTCCAGGAGGTAGATATTTTAAAAATATCAAGTTTTGTTTTTTTAATCTCATGCTTCTCATTTGCACAACATACAGAAACAAATATTAAGTGGAGATATTAGGAACAAAAATAAGCAAAACTCTGGTTGCTACTTACATGAGGTGCTGTCAGGAGGGGGGAATTGGAGAGAGCGGAGGCTGAACGAGATGTCACCTTCCCTGGCCCCTGGGTGGGACTGGATGGTGTCAGGGATGGGCTGGGGCTCTGGCTGCCCTCAGAATCACTGCCGTGACTGCTGGGAGGGGTGGGGGGTAGGTGCAGGTGTTCCACCACTGCTGGAAGAAAATAAAATGACGTTTCTCTCATGAAGAAGCCAGGAAGTGAAAAAAGAACCTTTTTAATTCCCCTGCAGTCAGGTAGGAAGAAGGTGTCTAGAAGGGTCCGGGCTTTCACCTCTACTTTTTCAGTCACTACCTATATCTGACCATGAAAAATTCATTTAACTTGTCTGAGCCTTGGTGTCCATCTCCATCATCAGCATTATCATCATTAGCAGCTGCAGCAGAAGCAGCACTAACATTTCTAGAGTGTTTAAAACTTTGCCAAGCACTTTACACATGTTATCTCATTTTAACCCTCATGACAACCCACTGAGGTAGGTACTGTTATTGTTATTATTCCCATTTGAGGAAATCGAGACATAGAGTAGTTAAAGTGATTTGCCATGGGTGACATAGCAAATAGTTATCAGGGGCAGGATTTGAAATCAGATCTTCCTAACTCCAAGTCTTAGGCTCTTTCTATGAGCTGCAATAGGAATGAATAATGTCATCAGGACTGTTGTGAGGGAAGGGAAGGGAAGGGAAGGGAAGGGAAGGGAAGGGAAGGGAAGGGAAGGGAAGGGAAGGGAAGGGAAGGGAAGGGAAGGGAAGGGAAGGGAAGGGAAGGGAAGGGAAGGGAAGGGAAGGGAAGGGAAGGGAAGGGAAGGGAAGGGAAGGGAAGGGAAGGGAAGGGAAGGGAAGGGAAGGGAAGGGAAGGGAAGGGAAGGGAAGGGAAGGGAAGGGAAGGGAAGGGAAGGGAAGGGAAGGGAAGGGAAGGGAAGGGAAGGGAAGGGAAGGGAAGGGAAGGGAAGGGAAGGGAAGGGAAGGAAGAAAGAGAGAGAGAGAGAAAGAGAGAGAGAGAGAGAAAGAGAGAGAGAGAAAGAGAGAGAGAGAGAGGGAAAGAAAGAGAGAAAGAAAGAGAGAAAGAAAGAAAGAAAGAGAGAGAGAAAGAAAGAAAGAAAGAGAGAAAGAAAGAAAGAGAGAGAGAAAGAAAGAAAGAAAGAAAGAAAGAAAGAAAGAAAGAAAGAAAGAAAGAAAGAAAGAAAGAAAGAAAATTTTGCCAGTGGAAATGAAATACAAAAGGATAAGCTTAATTAGCTTCTTCTGCCAATTCCAAGATTACTTCTCTCAGATTAATTTTTCAGAATTTGACATTGCAGCTACTGGAGACCTGCAAGGGTAACAGCAATATCCTAAATCCTGTAAGCAATTACAAAGCAGCCTGACAGAGGAGGCCAAGCACTGGACTGTGGCTTGAGGTTAGAGTCTCAACTTGGAAACTTCCTCTGCCAAAACACTAGCAAAAACTAAATTAGCAGACATAGAGTTAGAAGGGACCTTAAAAGCTAGTTAGTTCAATCCCTATCCCGTAGATCTCATAAAACCCCTCTCAAATATACCCAGAACATAATTATGCAGCCCCTGTCTGAAAGCTTCCAGTAATGCAAACTTACTACTCCTCAAGTCAATAAATTCTATGTTTATCAGCTCTAATTGCCAGTATGTATCAGATGTAGGGCTTGAACTCAGGTTTTCCTAATTTCTAGGCTAGGTTTTCATCCATTCTTCCATGCTACCTCTCTTCTGCCACCACAACCAACATCACCACCACCACAATCATCATTGTGTGACCTTGCACAGGTTACTTAACTTCCCTGGGCTCTAGAGTTCCCTTATCTACAAATAAAGGTAGGGTTAAATCAGCAGTTCCTGTGGTCCCTTCCAGCATAAATTATTTATGAACAGAGCATCTATGAACCCAAAAGTGATTAAAGAGTTATTAACCTGAATTACAGACCCTAAAAATTTAGAATTCTTGGAAACCACATAAATAATATGGATTTTAGATAGCTCCACATTAGGATAAAAGTAAAGAAAAACCTCAAGGATTGTGGTGATCTTAGCTAGTAAAGAAAATCTGTATTTCATATTTTTGAAAGATTCAACAATTGAAAGTCTAAAAGCTAAAATTTAAAACATTTAAGCAAAAACAACCCCATTTAAGCCAAGAATTGGGAGAAAGCCAGGCAAGGGTCTGACACTCCCAGATAAGAACCAGACTATTAAGTGAACACACCTATGGGTGTATTACAACAAATATAAAATTCTTCATACAAAGAGTATTTTCATTCAATAAACACTTACTGAACACATATGAACATGGTTCTATGCTATGTCCAATCTATGGAGACACATCATTCATTCATTTATCCATCAATCCATTCAAGGGGAATTTATTGAGTATCTAAAAATGTTCTCTCTATCTTGTCAAACACCAGCTGCTGAGACATATGACCATTTCTAAGGACACTGTTGAGTGGTGGGAGAGCAGTTATACAGATAGGAAGCAGCTTTTCCTATCACACAATCATTTTTAGAAGTGTGAAATGTTCTGAGTCTTTGGCCTTGTATGGTCTGGACCCCTTCACTGAGGTTCTCTTCTCTCTACCCCTCATCGCTGTTGCTTTTTCTTCTCCCCAGTCATTTTACTCTCTTCATTGTCCTTTCTTCATTATCTATCGCATTCCTTTTTATCCCCTTATTTCCCCCCCTCTTTTTTTGTCTGCTCTGTTGATGTCTTTCTAGGGGCTCCTATGAGCTAAAAGGCTATAAAAAGGTCTCCTACAACAACATTCTATGCCTGCCTACATTCCTACCTACTGTCCCTCTGGAGCAGGAAAACCTAGTAGTTGGTCAGAACTCAGGAGCTGCTGAGAGATCTACCCATTTTTCAGTATTCTCACAATATTTAAATACACATGGTATTCTGTGATGCAAAATAAATAATCAACATTTCTTTGGAATTTGTCCTTAAATGCTCCTCAATTTGTATTGGGCTAATCAACCAATATCCACTTGGTTACAGCAAAATCATTCCTGAATGACTGTCCTTTCCACACAGAGACTTTCACTCACTTCAAAGGGTTATTCCCTTAGAAAGGGAAAGAGGGAAGCAAGCAGTGGGAAAAGTGGGTCAAATGTGAGTCCCTGTTTCCTATTTGGTGAAAGCCATCCATTGGCCCAGGTGGTTCAGCATCAGGAAAGAAAAGCAGCTCTTGGGTTGCAGAAGCTATTCATTGGAAAGTAGCCCCAAGGCTTGAAGAGGTAGTCAGTTACTTTATTGTCCATTGAGTCAGGGTAATCAATAAGTACAAGGGTTTTATCTACTGGGGAAATGCTCCTCTCCCAAGCACGTGGATCATCAGTCACCACAGGATTTGCACATATGGTTGTTTGACATTTTTGTAAAATGTGTCATAACAAATTCGAGGAACAAGGCTTGTTGGAAAGTCTACTAGCTTCTTAAGAGTCAAACAATCACCTTTCACATTCTATCTTAAATCACGTTTATTGTTACTAAGCACAGATCCCAAAGTTTTTGTTGTTGTTCAGTCATTTCAGTCGGGTCCAACTCTTTGTGACCCCATTTGGGATTTTCCTGTCAAAAATGCTGGAGTGCTTTGCCCTTTCATTCTCCAGCTCATTTTACAGATGAGGAAACTAAGGCAAACAGAGTTAAGTGCCTTGCCTAGGGTCACACAGCTAGTAAGTGTCTGAGGCCTAATTTGAACTCAGGTCTTACTAACTCCAGGCTAGTACTCTATCCACTGTGCCATCTAGCTGCCCCAAAAGTTTAACCCTCTTTATATCAACAATGGCTGCTCAGCAGCCCATGATATAGTGGATATGGTAATAGCCTTGGAGACAGGAAGTCCTGGGTTCAAGTCCTGCCTCTTATGTACAGGCTGTGTGACTCTGGGCAAGTCACAATCCCCGAGTGCACCCCAGGCAGTCCTCTAAGGCTATTAAAAAAATTAATGTTTGTTCCTATTGGTATCACCAGCTATTGGAGTTTACTGAGTTAGGGACTGATAAGGTTAGACTTATCTGTACTCTAGTCATATCACTTTTGCGGCAGTATCTCGATGGTTAAAGAGAGAAAAAACTTCATTTTGGTCTCTCCATTCAGTCATTCCAGCTTGAAACCTGCAAATTACCCTTGTATCCTCCTTCTGCTTAAACCTTATATAGCCAATCAATTCTCAAGTCTTGTTGATTTGACATCTACATTATCTTTTGAACCCATCTCTTTGTCTTTATCCAAATTTCCATAGCTCTAGTCCAAACCCTCACTAGCTCTTGCCTAGATCAATGTTAATAATCTCTTAATTGGTCTTCCTGGGCAGATGGGTGGTGCCAGGCCAAGAGTCAGGAAGACTCATATTCATGAGTTCAAATCCATCCTCAGACACTTACTAAGCTGCTAGGCAAGTCAGTTAACCCTGCCTGCCTCAGTTTCTTCATCTGTAAAATGAGCTGAGAAGGAAAACATTCTAGTATCTTTGCCAAGAAAATCTAAAATAGGGTCATGAAGAGCTGGACATAACTAAAAAAACCTGAAATTGATCTTCCTGCCTCTATTCTGTCTCCTCTCTAATCCCTCACACAGTTGCCAAAATAATATTCCTACTGTATAATCTGACCACAACACTCCTCCACTCAGAAACCTTTGGTGGCTCCCTATTGCCCCTAGGATAAATGAAAGATCTGGCTCCAATCCAACTTTTCATCCATTCTTCACTCTACTCCCCTTCTCATGTTCTGTGTGTCCTAGCCAAACTAAATTCTTTCCTTCTATCACCTTCATGCCTTAAACAGATGCTTAACTATTCTCACAGCCCTGAGGATTAGAAAAGGGTAAAGGGAAAGTATTAGAAGCCACTGACCCCTGAAAAAAAACAAGAGATTAAAGTGAACACATTACTGGAACGATAATGTTAGTTAGTCTATAGTGAAATGGGATTTGATTTTCAAAACTGAGATTTACAGGAAGCTCTTCAGTAAAACATCATTACACAAGGCCAGGTCTGGCTGAAGTGCAACATGAGGCCTCCTACACATTGTTCTTCCCCTTCTCATGTGCCCTTATTGCTCAGTCCTTGTGCAACATCAGTATCCAACTCCAAATGAAGCACTAAGAACCAACACACCTTCTTTTGAAGAGAAGTTTAAGAACTGATCCACTTCATGAGGCTCCAGCTTAATCTTGGGAAGAATTTTCAGGCTTGGGGACTTGACCTAAAGAAAGAATTCAAACAAGATTTTGGATTATTTGTTTTTAAATAAAAGAACAACGACATGGTGCATAGCTATAGAAAAGATGTTTTGTTTTGTTTTGGTGTTTTTTGTGGGGCAATGAAGGTTAAGTGACTTGCCCAGCTAGTTAAGGGTTAAGTGTCTGAAGCTGGATTTGAACTCAGGTCCTCCTGAACCCAGGGCCAGTGCTTTATCCACTACATCACCTAGCTGCCCCCTAGAAAAGATGTTTATGCCACTTTTTTCTTTATCTGGAGATACCTTACCCCCAAAGTCTACTACTGAAAGCTGGCTAATAGGAATTAAGAGCTGCTTCTTTCAGATACCATTTGATTCACTACAAATTCCCCTTCTCAATTCACTACAGAATTTTATAAAGTAGGTGGAATCCTCAAATGAAAAATCTTAAGGCTAAAAACCATGTACCAATATACCCCTCCAGGGCTAGAATATTGCAGTGGTATTTTATTACACAGTAAGTCTAATTATGTTTTTAGTGTCTCTCTTTTATTTATAATGATACAGCTGACTTTCCACCAGTTTGTTCCCCAACACTAAAGATGAGTATGCACTGAGCCATCCACAGTCTCCCCAACATAACAAATGACATGCACTTGTGAAAAAGCACATTAGAGAAATGGTCTGTGGTCATGGAAAAGCCAAGCTAACCAGCCCAAACAAGGGATCAAGTTTATGTCCTTCGCCTTGTAAGCACCATGATCTAAAACAACTGAATTAATTGCACTTTAGCAATAATGAAAAGGAAATAGCTTACAAATGTCAGAGGCTCAGTCCTTTTTAAAAGATCCTAAGATTATGAACAGGCAGTTTTCTGATGAAGAAACCAAAGCTATCTATTCCCATATGAAAAAATGCTCTAAATCTCTAAGGATTAGAGAGATGCAAATTAAAACAACTCTGAGGTACCACCTGACACCTATCAGATTGGCTAAAATGACAAAAAAGGAAAATAATAAATGTTGGAGAAGCTGTGGGAAAATTGGAACACTAATCCATTGTTGGTGGAGCTGTGAACTGATCCAACCATTCTGGAGAGCAATTTGGAATTATGCCCAAAGGGCGATAAAGCTGTGCATACCCTTTGACCCAGAAATACCACTTTTAGGTCTTTTTCCCAAAGAAATCATGGAAAGGGGAAAGGGACCCACATGTACAAAAATATTTATAGCTGCTCTTTATGTGGTGGCAAGGAATTGGAAGTTGAGGGGATACCCATCAATTGGGGAATGGCTGGACAAGTTGTGGTATATGAATACAATGGAATACTATTGTGCTGTAAGAAATGATGAGCAGGAGGAGTTCAGAGAAACCTGGAGGGTCTTGCGTGAGCTGATGATGAGTGAGATGAGCAGAATCAGAAGAACATTGTACACAGTATCATCAACATTGAGTGTTGATCTACTGTGATGGACTATATTCTTGTCACCAATGCAATGGTACAGAAGAGTTTCAGGGAACTCATGATAGAAGAGGATCTCCAAATCCAAGGAAAAAAAAAAGAACTGTGGAGTATAGATGCTGAATGAACCATACTATTTATTTTGTTTTTGGTGCTGTTGGGTTTTTTTCTATTTTGAGGTTTTTCATCATTGCTCTGATTTTTTCTCTTATAACAGGACTAATGCAGAAATAGGATTAATGTTATTATGTGTATATATATGTGTGTATAGATATATCTATATCGATATCGATATAGATATATAGATATAACCTATATCAGATTACCTGCTGTCTAGGGGAGGGGGGAGGGAGGGAAGGGAGGGAGAAAAATCTGAAATTGCAAAGCTTGTATAAACAAAGGTTGAGAACTATCTTTACATGTAACGGAAAAAATAAAATACCTTATATGTAAAAAAAAAAGATCCTAAGATAACAGATTTTATAAGTGGAGAATGTAAATACATTAAAATTAAACTATAATATAATAATATAAATATGAAAATATATAATATAATACAATTAAAACATAAGGTCTTGGAGCTTATATTCATATATTGTACTTAAAGCCTCAGGACCTAGGCCAGTGCCTGACACATAAGTGGGCACTTAATAATTATTGATTGATGAATAGAAGTGAAGTCCTATCTTCTCATTTTGCAAATAAGAAAACAGAGGCTCAGAGAGGTTAAGTAACTTGGCCATGGTCACTTGCAAGTAACTGAGGCAGGATTTGAACCCACATCTTGCTAATTCCAAGTCCCAAACCCTCTCCACTATGTCACTCTGTGACCTGCCTAAGATGAAGGGATTCAAGTACTTGTGTAGAAAAGGATCCTGGGAAGGCAAATTCTTAGACTTTTTTTTCCCTTCATGATGTTTTCTACTCTAACCAGTTAGAAATAAAAAGGAGTTTAGTGCTGTTTTGTCTGAGGTGATGCTTCACAATTCTACTTGTGCTGGGTTATCAGCATCTAGCACAAGTGATTTTCCTATAAAAGACAGGTTCTCCTAATCATATATTTCTATAAGTATGTAACATCTAGTACAATTCTCAGAGATTTTGTAATAATGGGAAAATAGGTGCGGCTTGGTAGTTCATATTTTCTTGATTGCCTTGGAAGAAGTAAATGTTTGTTGATTACTGAAATAAAAAATATTTGATATATTCCTCTCTGTGTCAGTATATTAAGAATCAATCCCTCAGAAAATTGAGACACTAATGTACTGTTAGTAGAATTTTGAACTGATCCAACCATTCTAGAGAGTAATTTAGAACTATGCCAAATGGTAACACAATTGTGCATACCCTTTGATTCAGCAATATCACTAATAGGTCTGTATCCCAAAGAGATTTTTTAAAAAAGGAAAGGGCCAAGGGTAGTGGGAAGGACCTAAGTATACAAAAAAATTATAGTAGCTCTTTTTTGTAGTAGCAAAGAATCAAAAATTGAGGAAATTACTATCAACTGGGGAATGGCTAAATAAGTTGTAATATATGATTGTGATGGAATACTATTGTGCTATAAGTAATGATGAGCAGGTGGATTTCAGAAAAACCTTGAAAAGACTTACACGAACTGATACAAAATGAAGTGCACAGAACCATTACACACAATAACAGAAATATTGCATGATTGACTTAGCTATTCTCAGCAATTCAATGACCCAAGAAAATCACAAAAAACTCATGATGAAAAATACTATCCACCTCCAGAAAAAGAACTGATGGAGTCTGAATGCAGATTGAAGTATAGTCTTTTTCACTTGCTCTATTTTGTTTGTTTGGGGTTTTTTTTTTTTTGGTCTGTGTTTGCTTTCACAACATGACTAATATGGAAATATGTTTTACATGATTGCACATGTATAACTTATATCAAATTGATTACCATTTCAGAGTAGGGGAAGGGGAAAGAGGAAGGGAAAGAATTTGGAATTCAAAATTTTTAAAAATGAATGTTAAAATTTGTTTTTACATGCAATTGGGAAAAAATCAAATATTTTTTAAAAAAAGAATCAGTAACTTAATGTTCTCAAAATAGTGTGGCCTCCAGAATGGACCTCATCCATGTATATTTATTTGGTCTTATCTAACTTTCTTTGTTTTCTTTATTACCATTTCTATCCACTTTCTCATGCAGCACATGAGGGACTATGATGTTAGAGTCCAACTATGGTGATTTAGCTATCGGTGATGAAGAAAATAGTTATAGAAATCTTTACAAATATCTTCCATTTTCTATTTGTTTTCTTCCTTTCCATTTCATCTTTTAATGTTCTTTGGATAATTTGGGTACTATTGGGTACTTGACTCTTTTACCAAGCTTTCCATAAATTTGTTCCTCTCTCCATTGCTTTTTGTTATTTTAATAAGTAACAGAGCTCATAATCTTATCCCACCTTCCTGTGTAAGATTTTTACAAATGAGTTTATATTCTAAAACTCATGCTGCCTTTGGCTACTCTCCCTGCTTGGAAAATAAATCAAGAGTTTATTGGCTAAGGAAGTTTATAGGTTATTTTGGCCTCCTAAAGGTGGTGACTGATTTAAATCTGTTAAACTTCCTCAGGAAATGTTGATAGTCTCCACCGATGTCCATTCCTTTATCCAGTTCCAACCTTTGACCATCAACATCATCATGTTGTAGCTATTTTAATTGCACTCTATAAAATCTTCTCACAAAAGCAGCATTGGATAGTGGATAGAGACCTGGTCTCAAAGTCTGGAGGACCTGGGTTTGAGTCCTGCCTTTGCCACATACTGGCTGTGTGACCCCAGGGAAGTCCATGAACCTTTCAATATCCTGAAGTAATTCTCTAAGGTTATAAGTGGCAAAGAAGGTACTGTTCTTCATTGGCAGAGGAAGTATATATTCTTCTCAATTTTATTCTTTCATCTAATTTGGTATTAGTTTTGATTTTTGTAATAAGCAAATAATTTGTTGTGCAGTCATTTCAATTGTGTCCGACTCCTTGTGACCCTATTTTTGAGTTTTCTTAGCAAAGATCCTGGAGTGGTTTGCTGTTTCCTTCTCCAGCTCATTTTACAGATGAGGAACTAAGGCAAAAGGGTAAAGTGACTTGTCCAGGGTCACACAGCTAGGAAGTATCTAAGGCCAAATTTGAACTCATAAAGATGAATCTTCCTGATTCCAAGTCCAGTGGTTTATCTATTCTATCATGCAGCTGGCTGATTAAGAAATTATCCCCTTGTTGGTACTTAGGCAATTCCTATCCATTAAGATATTGTCAAGTTCATTTTTTTTTTGTGATGCTATTTGGTACTCACTATGTCCAGCATCTTCTAACTCTTTTCTTGAAGAAAATATGCATAACAGATGAAGCTTCTGTATTTTTCTTTCATTTTCTAATCTTAAGCTATGTTGTTTCCAAACATTATTTTTGCTGCTTTCTCCTATGTCCACTTGATACTGAAGTCACCACCTATTAAAACATATGTTGATTTCATTTTGAGGATCTTATAGGACTTCTTTACTTCCTCATTCTTTGCAATAGATGTTGAACATTGTTGCCTAAGCTGCAATCATTTTCATCATTTTTTGCAAATGTTCATCATGAGCACTGACTGCACACAAGTATATCATGGAATTATGTTTCTTTTTGCCTTTGGAAACCAAATAAAAGCAACTCCACCAACTCTTTTAACTGTCTCTCCAGAGAGAACTTGTGATTCATCCATTCATTTATCTGCAAAGTCCCTTTTAACATTTGATTACATTTATAACAAAAATGTCAATATTTATATGATTCCATTTCTCCGGTACCATGTTGACTCATTGGCTATGGGACAATGAGCTTACATTTAGAATGCCAACAGCTAAGCTAATGTTTATAGATGGATGGTCTAAAAGCTATGTAATTCTATGTACCTTCCTCCCCCTTTCCTGGCATCCTGCTACAACTGTACAGAAGGAAGAGTCTATATAGGACTGTGAGTCATTCTTTGTTGCTTGGGTTTTCATAACCAAAGAATTAAACAACTAGTAGCTGGCCTACTAGTGACAAGCCTGCCTGGATATAGCTATAGTAGTCCTAGGAATGCAGACATAGTCTTGGGCCAGGACTGTACTTCAAAGCTTTTCCAGTATGACAGAACCTGTAAAGTATGTGGTCCACAATTGAACTTTCAAGAATCCAGGTCATCTCTTTCCCACAATGAGGTATTGGAGTGGGACTTTTGTCATATGGGATGAGTGTAATTCTGCAGCAAATACACATGCATACACGCATGTGCGTGCACACACACACACACCTGGGGACACGTTAATTTAACAATATTCAGAACAAGAAAAAATGATCATTATACAACAAATTGTTCTCTGCAAAACACTACTGTAGTTGCTTTGGTAAGACCATACGTGGAACATTCTTTTCACTTCTGGGAAACGTATTAGAAAAGGGACAGGGACACAATGGAGTGTCCATCTAGAGTACAGTGAACAGGATGGTGAAGGTCATTAAAATAATTTCATTCAGATTGGCTGAAGGACTTGGGGGCATTCAACCTAAAGAGTTAAAAATAAACATTTCTTCAAATATCTAAATAATGGTTTTCTGAAAGACTGGACTTAGCCTGTTTAGCTCCTGAGGACAAAACTAGGACCCCTTAGTTTAACCTAGAGGGAGGTGATTTTAACTCAGTATAAGGAAGAACTTCCTAATAACCAGAGCTTTCCAAAAATGGAAGGTATTGCCCTAGTTCCTCATGAGTTACACATCTCTGAAACTGTTTAAGTAGAGACTAGATGACAGATGATTTGCATGTATATAACACAAATGTATATAATTTTATATATAATATGCACATATTATATATACAAATATAGAGGGAGAGGGGGGATCCTTTTTAGGAAGCTGGATGTATATTCAGTGATCTCTATTGCAATCCCATTTAATTCTAAGATTCTATTTGCATGACACTGTGATCCATCCATATTGAGTATGATAAATATCTAGAAGCCATTGTAGAAGCTATGGAAATTGGAATTGAAAATAAAATAAAACTGAATTTTAAAAAAGAACCTATGGAATCAGGTAGCAGAAAATCAATTATGTTTTCATGAGGGCAATATGATATCTGCTGATAATGGAGATGTCAAGTCCACAAAGTCTTCCAAAGTACACATATAACAAAAGTAAAATGTTCTTCAGAAATGTGACAATTCCCAACAATCATAGATATACATTGCATTTGTATTGTGGAGTTGTCCCTCACTATAACCCTCCTCTCACCAAAAGCTTTTCATTTCAGTCTACTGAGACACCACTTTTCTCCATGGAAACAGATCTCTGGTTTCAGAATGGAAACAAATGGGGGTTATAGGACTTGCCACATCATGACTTTTTGTGGGGCCTCTAGGGTAATCAGAGAAGGGATATCTATATTAACAAATAGCAAATCAACACATTCTAGGTCTTGAATATTCTAGTTTTAGAACTGGGTGAAGGGGGGGGGAAATCAAAGGTCTTATTGAGAAAGATAATCAGCTTATGAAATGGAATAAAACTGAGTGTACCTCGTCATCATTCTGCAGTTGGGGATCATCACTGCCTAGAGGGGCAGGAGCCGTTGTGATAGTCAGAGTGACTGATGGAACAAGGCCAGGGGATTCACACAGAATGGGTTCTGTCTTGATGGTTGCTGAAGTCAGGCACCATTCCTCACTGGCCAGATTAGCTGGTAGAGAAAGACAATGCACACAAGTTAGAATATGAGGGCACCAAATGAAATGAATAAACATAATCACCAACTTTCCACCCATAGAGAAATATTCCCAAGCAAAGGGAAAAGAAAAATAGAGTCAGAATGTGCACTGTCACTTTTCAAACAAGCTTCAATCAACTGCTTGGTGGACCTCTCTGTCACTCCCATCATTTGGTTTCCCAGTTTCTCCTGCCTCTTCCTTCTTCCCATTTTTTCTCATTTCCTGTCTTCTCCCTGTTTTCTTGTCCTTAGGTGACAAATGTCTTGAGGATATCAGGCAAGTACTGCCCCTTTTTCTCTCAGAGAAGTGCTGGGCTAAGCATCAGGAGCCCATGATCCTAGCTTTGGCTCTGCCCTTGATTTCTGTGACTGAGTCATTCATCCCTAATGCCTCCCTCAATCTCCGCCAAAGTCTAAATCCTGAAAAGAAAGAAAGAAAGAAAGAAAGAAAGAAAGAAAGAAAGAAAGAAAGAAAGAAAGAAAGAAAGAAAGAAAGAAAGAAAGAAAGAAAGAAAGAAAGAAAGAAAGAAAGAAAGAAAGAAAGAAAGAAAGAAAGAAAGAAAGAAAGAAAGAAAGAAAAGAAAAGAAACACAAGGGAGAACTCTAGGGAAGCAGATAGGAAGTACCATTTTATTTTTAATGTACTTTGAAAGCTCCTCTTGATCTTTACCAAGTTAGTTCAAAACTAGGACTTAAAGACAGCCTGGGTCAAGTAGGGAGGAGAAAGGGTAATGATTACACCATGGAGAGTTGTAAATAAGCTGCAAAACAAGAGAAAACAAGCCATTATACTGGGGACTCTGAAGGGTCAGCAAACATAAGACTGGCTAGAATGGGTCTAAAGTGAGATACCCGCCCCCCATCTCAATTTAAGAACAAAATGAAAGGCTTAAAGTGTCAAATAAATTAAATTGGGGGAGGGGGTTGGGAGTGGGGGTGGAAGGTGGGCAAAGTGAGGCAGTGAATAGGAGATAAGAATGAGAATTATTCATAATATCCCATAGTTTCATCAAAAGACTGATGTCATACTCTCATCAAATTATTTATTTATTTTTCACTTAGGCAGCCTTTATTTTTTGTATATGATGGATTATTTGGGAGTGAAAAGTATGTACAACAGAGAACCTAAAAGGGGAAGTTCAAAAAGCCTCTTGTAATTAGTGATCAATTAGAAATAAAAAATAAAGCATCTCTTAAATAAGAGGTGTTAGGTCGAAGATTTCATTCCATTTTTTAAAACTCAACCTCAATGCAATTTTTTGCAGAATACATCATAAACTATACTTTTAGGCTTTCTAAATCTACTTTATTAAGGACAAGGTACATCTTTATAATGGGGCCAGATGATTAAGTTTGGAATGGATCTTACTTTAATTAAGGATCCCCCTCCTCCACTTTATTTTCTAAGGTAACAAAAACATAGGCCAGAATTCTGTTGGTCGGGAAGGTCTGGACTTTTTTAGCCAAGTTTATGGAGCTGTTGCACCTTCTGGTGATTCATGGGTATTTCCACTGACTAGCACAAAATATACCTCACAACCTGGCAGCGGGAGGAGGGGCAATAAACAAAGGGCTTTTTGATTGAGGCTGGAGGAGGGAGACCACACTGCACTCCAATGGAGTTCTGAGTCAAGTACAAACTGAGGCGTCTAGTTCAGGGAGGCCAAGCAGAGCCCAATACCTCTATCTACTCCCAAATGCAGGCAATCAGGGAGTTTCCTCCAGGAAATATATATCCAGATCTTTTCAGTCCTCATCAGATTTTCTGCAGCTTTTGATACTACTGACCACCCTCCCCTCTTCTGGATACTTTTTCTCCTCCCTTGATTTCAGTGGCTTTCCTGTTTTTCCTCCTACACCTGCTTTTTCTCCAGCTCTTTCAATATTGGTTTTTTTTTCTTCCTTACCCTATTCCCTAAAGGAGGTTAGACCTAAGACTCTATCCAGCTCCTCTTTGGGGATCTCATCTACTTAAATGTCTTCAGCTATCACCTCTGCAGATGACACTTGAATCTCTATCTCCTGCCTTAAGTCTCTCTCCAAAACCCAATCATTTCCAACTGAATGCTATACAACTTTACCTGAACTCTCTATTGACAATTTAAACTCACCATGTCCAAATCAGAGGTCATGATTTCTCCTATAAAACCTGCCCTTCCAGCTAGGAGGTGCAGTGGATAAAGCACCAGCCCTGGATTCAGGAGGACCTGAGTTCAAACCCAACCTCAGACACTTGACACTTACTAGCTATGTGACTCTGGGAAAGTCATTGCCCCATCCCCCCAAAAAAACAAAAACAAAAAACCCCTGCCCTTCCTCTTAATTTTCCCATTTCTGTTGATGATACCATTATCTTTCCAGCTGCCCAGCATCATAACCTCTGAGCCATCTTTGTTTCCTCTCCTTCATCCCCCTCTCTTCCTATCAAGTGCCAAAACCTTTCAATTCTACCTCCCCAATTATTTGCTTTTGGCATAGAGTCAATCTCAAAGTTAGAAAAACTTGGGTTCGAATTCCATCCTCCAACACATACTGGCCATGTGACCCTGGACTAGTCACAGCCTGTTGGTGCTCTAGGCAACTCTTTGAAACTGTAAGTTGTACTTAAGGTGCCAGCCTGCTTCGATAGAGGGAGTTTTCTCACTCGGGAGGGCCCTATTTCAATGGAAATCACAGGTCTGGTTCTTCTCTCTCCTGTCATAAACTTTCTCCATGAATCTCTTGTACTCCAATCCCTCTATGCCTGCAGCAGACTTCTCAAACACCTCCAGATGTCAGAATCCTCTTCCATGAAACCTCCCCCAACACCCTCAGCTAGAAATGACTCTTCCCTTCTCTGGCACCAGTGGTTCATCTTTGGATCCATAGCTTTCCCAGTTCCTTGCACATGGTAACTACCAAAACAATGCTGGTTAGAATCTCTGGGGCAGATGAAGGCACATGCTACAGAGACATTGGGGGGGGGGCAGGTTTGGAAGAGCGATCCCAGAGACAGGGAGTATAGGGAGAGCAGTAATTCTCACTTAGATAAAACTCCATAATTTATAAAGCATTTTTTCTTACAAAAACCTGCAGCTTGTACCCCCTGACCTGCAGATGGGGAAATGGGTTCAATGAAGTTAAGTAACTTGCCCATGGTCACACAACTACTAGTACACGAACCCAAGTCTTTTGAGTTCAAGCCCAGTGCTTATTGCACTGCCTTTCTAGTTAGACAGGACAACCATTTCTCTGTTCATGGGGAAACTGTGATGTGCTAGGTAGTAATGCAGCTCTCCTTTCAGGATTTTATTTTCTGGAACAATACGCTTACCCATCATGCGGCAAGGAAGATGAATAAAACATAACCTTCCTCCATATTTAAAACATAATGTAAAGCAGCAGCCCTGAACACAATTCCTTTGTAATTGAGAGATGAAGATAGGCCCCTCTGTTGCTGGTTAAATTTACAATGATGAAACCCAATCTAAATGGCTGGCAGGAAGAGATACAATTTGAATAAATGGAGAAATGAGGATGAAAATTAATACAAAGCCTGTAATTAGATCCTCTAACCTATTCTAACCAAGATAAAACTATACTATTCTTCTCCATGATGAAGTTGGGGAGGGGGCGGGAAGGAGGAGAGATGGGAATAACCATTTAGATAGCCAGGCACTGTGTGATGCTTTTTATAAATATTCTTTCTTTTGCTCCTCACAACAATCCTGTGAGGTAGATGCTGTTATCCCCATTGTACAGTTGAAGAAACTGAGGCAAACAGAGGTTAAGTGACTTATCCAGGGTCAGAACCAGTAGGTGTCTCAGTCTGGATTGGAACCCAAATCTTCCTGACCCTGAGCCCATCATGCCATCCATGGACCACAGAGCTCCTTCTTCTTTTTTTTTTTTTTTAGTGAGGCAATTGGGGTTAAGTGACTTGCCCAGGGTCACTCAGCTAGT
Source organism: Dromiciops gliroides (assembly GCF_019393635.1). Taxonomy (NCBI): domain Eukaryota; kingdom Metazoa; phylum Chordata; class Mammalia; order Microbiotheria; family Microbiotheriidae; genus Dromiciops; species Dromiciops gliroides. Next base: position 107,728,497 of record NC_057865.1, on the reverse strand, counting down.
AAGTGTTAAGTGTCTGAGGCCGGATTTGAACTCAGGTACTCCTGAATCCAGGGCCGATGCTCTATCCACTGAACCACCTAGCTGCCCCAGAGCTGCTTCTTGATGAAGGGTAGTAGCAACCACAGGTGGTAGGTCATAGAAAAATGGAGGGAATGCTGGGGTTTAGAGTCTGGGGACCTGAGTTAGAATCTTGACTTTGTCCTTTGTTATGTGTGGGAATTTGGATAAATCACTTCATTTTCCCCAACTGTAAAATGAGGAAGTTGGACTCTATGACCTCTAAGCTTACTTTCCATTCTAAGATTGTGAATTCATTTTCTCAATACCAAGATGTCCTATAGTCAACTTTAAAATAGTGATAAGATCACTAATGTACCAGGGAATAAGGGGAGTGGGGTGCAGGGGAAAGAATGGTGCAAAATAGAATCCCAGACTCTCAGGAAGAAAAAAATGCCTCTTTCTGAAACCCTGACAAACCAGAGGTCAAGCTGATTATTTCAACCAATGAGGTTCTTTCTACCACACAAATGTGCCTGGAGTGGCTCCAGAAGTCTTTATTTTTTAAAAAAATTTTTAAAGTAAGCTAATTTCACCATAGGGGAGCCCTGATCCATTTCATCCTCCAGATAACAGTAACAAGGAGATGTTTCTAGATCTGTAAAACACTGAGGGGATCCACTGACAGGTTAGAGGGCATCCAGAGGAAGAGCAACCAAGATTTGGAAGAGACCAAAGACCAAACCACTGGCTAAAGGAACTGAGGATTTGGGGCTAGTACCATTAATACTGCAACATTGTGTCTAATGGGCCTCTCTTCATGTCAGGTGTTCTTAACCTAGGATCCAGGAACTTGGTTTTTTTGTTGTTTTTTGTTTTGCTTTGTTTAACTATTTTATTAACTGTATTTCAATACAATTGGTTTCCTTTTTAATTTAATTTATTATATATTTTATTTTATTCATTTAAAAACATTAATCTGGGGGGGGCAGCTAGGTGTCGCAGTGGATAAAACACTGGCCCTGGATTCAGGAGGGCCCGAGTTCAAATCCAGCCTCAGACACTTGACACTTACTAGCTGTGTGACCCTGGACAAGTCACTTAACCCTCATTGCCCCACTAAAAAAACAAAAACAAAAAACAAAAAAAAAATCCATCAATCTGGGGGCGGGGAGAAAGGCCATAGATTTTACTAGACTGCAAAAAGGGTAAACACACACACACACACACACACACACACACACAAAACTTCTGATCTAAGGTATGTACTATTTCTTTACAAGAATGATTAAGTTTACTTTCCCAAAGGAATTTTTCATTCACTTGTGTATGACTGTTTGTGAACCCTTTGTGGGGGGATTTCCTTGGCAAAGATACTAGAGTGGTTTTGCCATTTCCTTCTCCAGCCCATTTTACAGATGAAGAAACTGAGGCAAACAGGGTCAAGTGACTTGTCCAGGGTCACAAAGCCAGTAAATGTCTGAGGCCAGATTTGAACTCAGGAAGATGAGTCTTCCTGACTCCAATCCCAGTGCTCTGTGCACTATGGCGCCACCTAGCTGCCCTCCCAGAGGAATACTATTCTGAATAAGGTGGGTTAATATGTCACTTCTGTGAGGGAACACCTGGGCAATTGTGACCTTTGCTTCCATAGAGATGTACAGAAAGAAGAAAGTTTGGGAATTCAGTTGTTCACCATGCACTGTACTCTGTCACCTATAATGCATCTGCAACAGTCAAAATCAGATCACCTCTAAGAATTGTCTTAGAGAACTGATAAAGAAATATACTGCCCTCCTCTAGGTAGAGAGGTGAAAGACTATGGATATCTGCCAACAGAAGCAATCCCCGTTTAAAATGTTTGTCTTTGTTACAAGTGTTGGGTGGGGACAGAGAAGGGAGAAATTATATTGTAGTATAAAAATAAAAGACATCAATAAAACTTTTCTTTTAAATGCCATGCCTAAAAAAGTTTGTGGCCAACCTGGTAGAAGGACAATGACTAAATCCCTATGTCTAGATCAATTAGGGGGTCTTAATGCAAGAATGCACATTTATATTACACAATAGGAAGTTTAACAAATATATTTTCATGTTGTATAGCAGTTTAAGTGATATAGTGGACCAAGCACTGAACCTAGAGTCAGAAAGATGTGAGGTCAAATTAGGTCTCAGACACCAACTAGTAATGTGATCCTGGACATGACACTGTCTGCCTTTACTTTATCCATCTCCCACAGCACCCATCTCCCAGGGTGGCTGTGGGAATAAAATTAGATATTTGTAAAATGCTTTGCAAACCATAAAGCATCATATAAGCCTAGCTATTTTATTATTATTACTGTTGTTGTTGTTTACTAATAATTATCCAGGAGAAAGGAAGTTTGTTAAGTGTCCTTCCAATATTCCTGTGAATATTGACCTATTGTAAGGACCAAATGCAGTCACAACTGTCAATCCTGGAGCATAGTCCCTGGCATGTAGTAAGTGCTATAGAAAGGTAAGCTATTATTATCATTATTGTGAAGGTTTTACAGGTTAAAAAGCAAGGAGGAAAAAAAAGAACCAAATAGGGGCAGCTAGGTGGCACAATAGATAAAGCACCGGCACTGGATTCAGGAGTACCTTAGTTCAAACCTGGCCTCAGACACTTGACACTTACTAGCTCTATGACCCTGGGCAAGTCACTTAACCCCAATTGCCTCACCAAAAAAAATTATAAAGAAAGAAAGAAAGAAAGATAAAAAGCCAGGAGGATGCATAGGAGAGGTACAGTGAAGCCTGGAGAAAGTGACCTGAGACCAATTCTTACATGAGGTGGTGTCTATCACATTCAAATGAGGAACAGTCACGGTTCGTGCTGTCCGGGACATGTCCTCGATCGGTCACATGTGATTGCAGTATGAAACAATCTCCAGATTCAATCAGTTTTACTTTAAGCTCTAGAAGGTAAGCGGGTTTAGAAAGCGTACAGTGACTGTATCTCAGTCCCTCGGTTCCCTGGAGCTCCCTAGTGCCCTACTAGAGATGACTTCGAAGGTCTGTCCAAGCCTGGCTCTGCTGATAGTGCTCTTGTGATTCTGAATCTCTCTAGGCCTCAGTTTCCTTTGTTCATAAAATGATTCACCAACTGATCTTTAAGCTCTTTTCCATCTCTTTTAAGCTACCCACCATGTTGTGGTGTTCTGATTCTAACTTTAGACTCAGAAATCTAGGCCTGGTAAATGGTTTATGGAAAATAGCATTCAACTGGCAACTAAAATTGGAAGATGAGTTATCTGGCTGAACTGGTTTTCATTTTATGAATAGATATGGAATTAGAGAAAAGAAGATGGGAGGTGCAACTTTTAGGAGTAGGGGGAAATGAGGGCAGAGGGAAGGGAGGAACCCCACACTTAACTATACTTTTTCTACCCAAACTCTTTCTTTTTTCTTTTTGGTTTTGCTGGCAAAAAGACCAAAAAGGCCATAATAGCTTTGAATGTGAATGATCACTTAGAGATTGAAATTCTTGGCTGCCCTACAAAAGCAAGAGGCAGCAAGTATTTAACACAGCACAGGGGCTTCTAATCTCTAAACATCTGGGGAGAGGCAGAATAAAAGGGTCAGCAGCCATCTTTTTCAAAATACAAGAGCAGCTATATTTTGTAAAATGCGCCTTTGTTTTTTCCCTCTTTCCAGACAAAAACTATCATCCAATGAAACTGATATGGTAGAAATTCCCACTTATTTACTACTCATGTTATCATCTTTCTGAACTTAGTTACCTCTTAAATGTGAATGACCTACTACTTACATCACAGGGCTTTTATGAGAATAATTTTTATAAGCACTTTGTAAACTAGAAATGTTTTATAGATTGGAACTCTTTATAGAAGCATTGTTATTTTCGCCTCTTCCAGGAATTAGCACACTCTCCCTCCTGAAGTTATATTGTATATACTATATGTCTATTTTCTTTACTTTTTAAAAATTTTCAACTTTCTGTATTCCTCACATGAGACATTTTAAGTTTCTTGGGAACAGAGACTCTGTGTGTGTCTTTCTATCCACAGTGCCTCATATGTAGTAGACACTTAATAAAACTTGGCTGAATTGGGTTCAGCTGCTGAATCTATAATAATGTTGGCAATGCTCTTATAAGAGGGTAGAGCTGACATGATCCACTACTTTAGATTTTGTTAGGGCTCAAAAGGAAGGTTTAATATAGTGGAATAAACACTATCTTGGGAGTTAGGAGATCTGAATCTTATTTCCACTCTCCCACTAGCTGTGTGACCTTGGAAAATGAGAGTAAGTCATCTGTATATGGTCATACATCATCCCAGTTGATCCTCACAATAACCCTGTGAGCTGCCTGATACAAGTATTATTCGCTCCATTTTATGAATAAAGAAACAAGTTCAAAGAAGTTAAAGAACTTGCCCAATTCTCCATGGCTAGTAACTCAGCACTTTTATCTGTTATATCATGTTTTATCTGGTTAGCATCTTCAGAGGCTCACAGATCTCTCTCTCTCTCTCTCTCTCTCTCTCTCTCTCTCTCTCTCTCTCTCTCTCTCTCTCTCTCTCGGTGGGGCAATGAGGGTTAAGTGACTTGCCCAGGGTCACACAGCTAGTAAGTGTCAAGTGTCTGAGGCTGGATTTGAACTCAGGTACTCCTGAATCCAGGGCCGGTGTTTTATCCACTGCACCACCTAGCTGCCCCCACAGATTTAGATCTTGATGGGAACATAGAGGCTAATTGGTCCAGCACCACACCCAGTTTTACATATGAAGAAACTGAGTTTCAGACACAGCATCCAACAAAATGCAGTTGGGAAGTATCTGAGGCAAAGACATGAACTAAAGTTGTCCAGATTCCAAGTCAGCATCATATCTACCATTTCATGGAACCTCCTAAGTCACTAAACTTCTCCAGGCTTTGGGTTGCCTCCATGTATTCAATTTCTAAGATGAGAGATGGAGCTATAGTATACTTGCTGACTATAACATTTTGTTTTCATGAATGACATTAATGTCATGGTGTGTGTTCTAGGATTTCACGTGATATGGCCTTTCCTACCATCGGCTGCACTCACTTTTGTATCTTCAACTCCCTCTGGTCTCTGTTTTTCTCCCTTCACAAACCATATTATGGAACTAAAGACTGAAGCATGGATTTGACCATGTCACTTCCTGTCCCCAATTCAATAAACTCCAATGTCCCCATTTGGCTTTTGAAGCCCTTCATAACCATGCCCCTTCCCATGTTTTCCATCTTCTTACCCCTTACTCCCTTCTAGGACTCTATGATCAGGTGACACTGACCTCCTTGTTGTTCCTGGAATAACACATTCCATCTCCTGAATCTCTGCATTTTCACTGACTCCTCCCCACACCTGGAATTCTCTCCTTTCCCCATTCATTTTAATGCTAGTGCCTCCCCACTGTTATTTCCAATTTATCCGGTATATCTCTTGTTTGTATCATCATTTTTTTTATGTTTTCTCTCCCACTATACTGTGTAGTTAAGAGTAGAGACTGTCTTTTACATGCCCAGCACTTAGCACACAGCCTGTATTCAGTAGGTGCTTAATAATGTTGTTTACTTGATATGACTTCATACTGCTTAAATAATCTCTTGCCAAAAGTCAGGCTTAATTAGCACTTTTCCCCAACATCCTCCAACTATCTGCCTAAGAACTCTAACATCTCAATTCTTTCACTTTTTCATAGTCTTTTAGAGCAAAAAAAAATAAAATAAAATAAATAAGTGGGCAATACAATCATGACATAAGCACAAAAAGAAAACCCTAACAAGCAGGATAATTGGAATGAGGCAAGTTCCAAAGCTACAGAAAACAAAATTTACCAATGAAACTCAAGTCAGTGTAAGAACAAAGTATCTGGTTATATAATAAATAAACCATTTGCCACTGTGTGTGTGTATGTGTGTATGTATATGTTGAAAGATGAATCACACACAAAAAAAGCATCCACCTCGAGCAGAAACACACACATATGCTACATAAATGAGTCCAGTGGAGCCATATTCTCATCAATGTTGGAGTTACTGTGCAACACATAGGACCCTGAGCTACTTGCTGCTGACCAGGAGGGGATACAAAGGTCAAACAAGACAAAAGTCCCTGTCCTCAGTGGACTTACAGTCTAGGGTTGGGGTGAAATAAGAAATATATCCATCAAAGTAGTACAATATGACATGTGATATGAGCATGACAGAGGTGTAAGTATCATGGGAGATTAAAGCGGAAAAGTCATTATTAAAGGCCGAGAAGTCAGAAAGTTTTCATGGAAGGAGTGGAATGTAAGCTGTGCTTTAAAAAAGAGATAAAATTTCAATAGGTTTGGGTAAAGGAGAGCACTGAGGGACCAAGAAGAAATTCCAGGCAGGAACAAAACTATAAAAGGCAGGAAATTGGAGGTGTATCTGGGGGGAAGATAGGTTCTATTTGGCTCTGAAACTTCTCAGATAATTTTGTTGCACTACTAAAGGATCTTCCAACTGGGATTCAGCTTGCCAATGTGAACAAAGTAATGGATACACTTACTGCATTTTTATAGGAGACAAATACCCCCTTACTCAGATGAGTCAATGGATTAAAAACTATCTCTCATCTTTTTAAAATCAGGTAAACTCTCATGAATAGATCAAAAGGATCTTTTGTTTTTCTCATTTATTCTGGAATTTGATTTTTACTTGGAAAAATTTAAAAAGTGGAAACATCTTTAGGTTATTAACGAAGATCAATGGCCAAAGTTAAGAACAGTAATGACAATCTTTTCTATAGAGGTTTCTTGCTGATTATTTGGTTGTGTTCAATAACATTCATTCAACAAATAATATTGGACACTTATTATGGTAGACTCTGTGAGTAATACAAAGATGAATAAGACATGGTCTTTACCCTCAAAGAGCTAACAAGTCTACAATAAATGACCTTTCAGTGAGCAAAGACTAAGTCCAAAGGAATGAGGGATTACTTTTGCCCAGAAATGCACACTCACTGGCTAATTTTTTTTCTTTAAAAAAAATTATTTATCCCTTTTCTTTGTTTTCTGATGCCACAGGCATATCCCAACATGTTCCATCCTCATAGAATCCTCTCTTATGACAATCAAACAACAAGCATTTCTTAAATGCTTACTAAGTGCTAAGCACTCTGCATAACAAATGGTGAAATGAAAAATTAAAAAAAATTTTAGCAAACAAAGCAACTAAACTTGACAAGAGTATTAGACATCCCACTTCTTAAGAGTAGAGAAGTGTGGTTCATTATTTTTTTCCCCAGGAATAGACAAAGGCTATAATTGCAACTAGAGTACTGTAACCTTTTGGTGGTGTTTTGTTAACTTTATTGTGCTTATTATTCTCTTGGTCTGTTTTCTTTACTCTGAATCAGGTAATACAAGGGTTCCTATGATTTTCTTTTCTTCACTTTGATAATATCTTATGGTTAATAATATTCCATTACATCCATATATCACAATTTGTTTAGCCATTCTCCAATAAATTGACACTTGCTTTGTTTCCAGCTTAAAAAAATAATGCTACCATAGAAATGTTTCGATGAATACTTTGTTGTATAAGGGACTTTTCCTCACATCTTTGAAAACCTTGGAGTATATTCTGCCAAATCAAATTGCTTGGTCAAAGGGTATGAACTGTTTCATGACTTCTCACATAATTTCTTTTTTTTCTTTCTTTCTTTCTTTTTTTTTTTTTTTTTTGCGGGGCAATGAGGATTAAGTAACTTTCCCAGGGTCACACAGCTAGTAAGTGTCAAGTGTCTGAGGTCGGACTTGAACTCAGGTCTTCCTGAATCCAGGGCCAGTGCTTTATCCACTAAACCACCTAGCTGCCCCCAAACTGTTTCATGACTTCTCACATAATTTCAAATTGTCTTCAAGAACGAGAAAATAAAGGAGCTCCCATCAATTGAGTAAATAGTATATGAATGAAATGGAATATTGTTGTGCTGTGAACAATTAAGAAAGAGGTGGCTTCAGACAAGCCTGGGAACACTTGTATGAACTGACCCAGAATGAAATGAGTAGAACCAGGAGAACAATTTATCTATAATATCAATATCGAAAGAAAAATCAGAAAAAGAACTCTAATTAACACAATGTTCCAAACATGAATTCAGAGAACTGATCATGAAGAATGCTGGTCATTTCATGACAGAGAGACATATGCAAAATGAGAAACACATTTTTGGATGTGACCAATGTGAACATTTGTTTTGCTTAACTATGTTTACTTGTGATTTGTTGATGTTGTTGTTCTTAAGTCATTTCAGTTGTGTCACAGTGAGAAAATGGAGGCAAATAGGGTTAAGTGACTTGCTTAGGATCACACAGTTAGTAAGTATCTGAGGCCATATTTGAACTCAGGTCTGACTCCAGGCCCAGAGAATTACATAGACACTAGACCACCTACCTACCCATGCTTAATATACAAGAATTTTGTTTCCTTTTTTGCCTCAATGGGCGCATGGAGGTGGGAAGGAGAAAAAAATTCTTGATAATTGAAAAAAATTAAATGAATATATGTAACAATTTTTTAAATGAATAGACCAATTCTAAGGTTCACCAACAGCATATTCCTGTCTTCCCACAGTCTCTCCAATGCTATTTGTCTTTTATCACAGCAGCCAAACTGAGGAATGTAAAGCGAAATTATCAGAGTTGTGGTAATTTGTATTTCTCTCTTATTAATGATTAGAAGCATTTAAAATATGCTTGTTAATAATTTATATTTCTTCTTTTGAAAACTTAATATCTTTTGCCCCATTTATTTATTGGAGAATGGTTCTTATTCTTATATCAATTCCCTATATAAATCTTTGATATCAGACTTTTACTGAAGATATTTGGTGTGAAGATATGTGTACAAATCAAGTTTCCCTTCTTGTTCTGGTTGTATTGATTTTGTTCAAACAAAAGCTTTCATAATTTTATATAATGAAAATTGTCTATTTTTTTCTTTTGTCATCTCTAACTCTTATTTGGTTATGAATTCTTCCATTGGTCATGGTTTTCAAAAATACTTTGATTTTTAAAAAATGATACAACCTCATATATTTGGGCACTCTTCCACTTGGTACTTATTTTGACATATGTATGGTACAAATGAATGTTGAACCTATTTTCTGCCAAACTTTGAGTTTTTTTCCCTAGTAGTTATTTGAGTTTATTGAACCCTGGACCACCATGTTCATCTCTGATTCCTTTTTAATAAACCTCACAGTATACCTACAATATTACTTAATATGCAGGGTGTGAGATTCCTTTCCAAATTATTCTTTCTGTGCCTGTTCCTTGAGTTTACAATTTATTATTCAGAATCTTGGTCTGACTCCAAGTTGAGGAGAATGTTTAATTCAAGACCAACCTGAAGACTCACCTCTTCTAAGAGCACTTTCTCCCACATACACTTAGGCAGACAGCATATACAATATCATGTTTGCTTGCCTTTGACTTGATGTACTGTTTCTAATGTCTATGGTGTGTTTCTCCAACTAACTTGTATTGTCCTCAAGGCAAGGAGGAATCTCCTGAAATCATACATTCATTCATTCCCCCAAGTATTTATTGAGTATTATATAAGCAGAATCTTCAGTACCAAAAGCCATCTCCTATACAAACTCCCTCCCTTGCCCCTGCAGTAAGTGAAAAAATAATGCATTTCTGAAACTACCCAATTATATAGTTAGGGACTTTGTTTTCATAGGCTCTTATAGTTCTAGACCACAGAGCTCTAAACAGACAAAGGGGGCATTTTCAGCAAAGAAATATTGCAGTCTCCTTGTTTAACAGAGAGGGAAAGTAAAACACACACACACACACACACACACACACACACACACACACGAGTGGTGAGTGATGAAAGACTGTGTCTTTAGATTCAAAGGCAGAAATTCATCATCACTCAACATAGCAGATATTTGAGCAGGTTCTTCCTTTAGTTCATTTGTGCCAGGAGATTGAGCTACCATGTCTAAGCCGATTCATTCTCACTCTCTGTCTCTCTCCCTTTTCCTCCCTCCCTCTTTCCCCCTCCCTGTCTGTCTTTCCTCTCTTTATCTCCTCCCTCTTCTCACCCCTCACCACCTCTGTTCAAGTCCTACAGACTGCTCTGTTTGCAAAGGTATCTTAGGCTGGGGAAATCAAACTAGAACTAGCTGCTCATCTTCCCTACCTGTAACTCTTCTCCTCCCCCTACCCTCAAAAGAATTGTTGACAAAAGCCAGATTTCTTCCATACTAGAAGCTAAAAACCTGAGCAAACAATGAATCATTTCTATTCTTTTTCTTTTCTTTTTTGACACACTACATCAAGAATCAAATCTGTTATGGTCCCATCACCTGGACTATTTTACCTCCTCTTAACACCCTGTCACACCCCCTCCATTCACCTGACCACCATTTGCCAAGTTTCCATTTCCCATTCCCTCAAACGTGCTAGTCCCCATCTGAAGGTTCTAGTGATTTTCCATCATATGTATTTTAAAACTTGATTTCATCAGTGTAGATACTCCCTTTCTTGGCAAAATGCAGCTTTTTTTCTTGCCTTAGTGGATCATCTTCATGACTTTGGGTGGTCAGAACAAACAAACAAAAACAAAACAAAACAAAACAAAATCCTCATTACCCTGTGGCCAATCTTCTGGCAATGAACCAGTCCAAATTTAGCTAGTCTGATCCTTGGATGACAGATGCACAATTGATAATTGGCTCCATATCAAAGCCTTTTCAGCTTTGAGCTTCCAGAGCTCACTCTCAGGAAGCAAAGCCTTTGAGAATCCTTAATTAGGCACCAGGAGTTGAACTATACTTTGAATCAAATTTGAGTTCCCTGCTTTATGTTAGAAAAAACCTCCATTGCCCCCTGGAAAGAATGCTGACCTTGTCATAAAATCTGAGTTTGAATCCTACCTCTGCAACTTGCTACTTGAGAGACTTTCAGCAAGTCATTTAATCTCTTTGGACCTTAGTTTCTTCATCTATAAAATGGGGGAGTTGGTCTACCTGACTTCAAAGCTCCTTCCAGTTCTAAATTCAGGAGCCTATGACCTTCTATGCTATTTCACTGTCTTTGTTTCATCTTAAATGCCACCCCCTACACCAAATGAGAAGTTAAGTAGCACAATGGATAGGTTGCTGGGCCTGCCATAAGGAAAACCTGGGTTCAAATCCAGCCTCAGACTAGTAAAAACTAGTGATATAATCACAGGCAAGTCACTTAACCTCTGTCTGTTTCAGTTCCCTTAACTGTAAAATGGCAATAATATTAACACCTACTTCTCAAAGGGTTGTTGAAAGGATCAAATGAAATGACATTTGTAAAGCACTTAGCATAGTGCCTAGAGCACATTGTTCTTGTTCAATTCAGGTACATCCTCAGTCATTCAATTGTGTCCGACTCTTCATTGCTCCATGGACCATACTGTCCATGGGTTTTTCTTGGCAAGGATACCAAAGTGATTTGCCATTTCCTTCTCCAGTGGATTAAGGCAAACAGAATTAAGAGACTTGCTCAGGGTCACACAGCTAGTAAGTGTCTGAGGCCAAAGTTAAACTCAGGTCTTCTTGATGCCAAACCTAGCACTCTATCCACTGAGCCACCTAGCTGCCTCAGCCTCCTACGTGCCTGGTACATAGTAGGCACTTTATAAATGCTTGTTTTCCCACCCCCTCCAACCATATTCATACCCCCCCCAATCGATCTTGCACATCTCAAGATCACATTCTAATTGTTCTATTTTGAAAACTAGATGGTGATTTAAAGTGCGTCTCTCCAATCCCACCCTGGCAAGTGGCCTCTCTCCCCTCTAACATCTCCCAAAACCATACCTTCTCTTGAATATCTTCTTGGATTAATCCAAAGAAACATGACTGTTGTTTCTAATTATTTATACTAATCACTTTACCCTCTCTAGACAAGTAATACTCATACATAATTTCTCTTCTTTCCACCAAAATCATACAATATCCCTGAACTACCTACACAGATTGCCAACTTTAAAATGACAGCTATTTTATTGCTATAAAACAATTATCTGGGAAATAAGATGTCAAATGAGATAATATTTGTATTACTACCAATAAGGACACAGTGTCTGGCACATAGTAGGCACTTAACAAATGCTTATTCTATCCACCTCTCCAAATACTGAAATCGCTGCCCACCCACCTAGCACAGTGCTCCTGCACACAATGGGTATTTTAATAAATGATTGCTGATTAATTTTCTTCGTACTGGTGCACCACAACCCTAGACTGTAATTACAAAGGCAAGGAGCACAACTGATAGAAAAGCATTAAAAATCCCACAGGGCACTGAAAGATACACCAAGTTTAAATGAGATGTTCACTAATCTCAGGAAGCTTATAATCAAGTATAACCTTATAATTTACTTGAGATTTATTGCACATATACTTATATGTGTATACATGGTTTCCCCCAGTAGAATGCAAATTCTTTAAAGGCAGGGACTTTCGTTTTTGTTATTATGTTTGTCACACACATGTATATGTATATATAGACACAGACATGTGTTTCTCCATGCATGTGTGTGTATATACATGTATATATATACATATATATATGTGCTTATTTTGGTACAGATACATATTTACATATGAGAGACAACTAGGTAGAACAGTGGATAGAGCAGCACTGCACCTGGAGTCAGAAAGATCCAAGTTCAAATCATGTCTCAGATACCTCTGTCTGCTAAATGACAGCAATTACTTTCCACCATCATTGTGAGATTAAAATGCTGATAATATTTGTGAAGTGCTTTGGAAACTTTAAAGCACTTTTTAAATGCTAATTGTTATCATTATCATTATTATTACATCCAGCTTCTATTCTAGAACCTGGTATACAGTAAGCACTCTGTAAATGCTTGTTGACTGATGAGGCACTAATCACTATAATACACAATAATGAACAGATGGTACATTAAAGAGAGACAAGACTGAGTTCTAGGTGAGGTCTGAGGAGGGAAGGAGATATTGAGCAAGAGTATCATGAAACGTGGAGAAAATCCACTTTAATCAATGAGTGTGTGCACGTCATAGAATACTAGCTGAAAAGAAAGAATCTGATTCTAACTCAAGTATGGAGTGTTCCAAAGGTCTTTGTTTCACTTGAAGCTAATATAAGGTAGATGGCGGTGGCATGGAAAAACCTACAACTTGCTGAGCTGCAAGAATCTGATGGCCCCATTTTTTTTATGCGGGGCAAAAAGTAAGTCCGTAATGTTCATAGAAACCTACATTATCTTGGGCCAGACTCTTGCTTGTTGGTTTTGGGAGATTCTCCTTTATAAGGGAAAGGCTTGACTTGAAACTAGCTGGTTGCCATGGACACTTCGACATTGGGCTGTGCACGATGTGGTTAACGTCTTTCTTACAGTCTCCTGGTGGGTTTTTTTGGTGGGCCAGTCATCCCAAGGTTGGCTCCTGTGGTTTCTTGCCCACATCAGATTCTTTGGCTTTTATGTTTTAGAAGAATCTGTGGCTTTAATTCATCCCTAAATATAGAATAGTCTGGTTTCTATGTCAGTTTTTTTGTAAGCCAAGTTTTATAGGTCCATAAAGGGCAGGGTCTCTCTAAATCCTTTGATGGGCATCCCTTGGACTCAGGCTACTTGTGACATTTTTTTCAGGGTTATAGTGCAATTATAGGAGAATCTTTGTCTGAACATTAATGGACTTAGAACCTTAAGACCTAGGTTTAACCTGAAGCTCAGCTTGCCCATTTATAAAAAAGGGAATAATAACATTAGTCCTACCTACCTCTTAGGGCAGTTCTGAGGACAAAATGAAATGATATACAAGGTATCCCCAAGCTTTATTAGCTTAAAACTTCACTGAGACTTTTGGGACACCCTGTATCCTAAAGTGCTTTGTAGTGGGCAGCTAGGTGGCAAAGTGGATAAAGCACTGGCCTTGGAGTCAGGAGGACCTGAGTTCAAATCTGGCCTCAGATATTTGACACTTACTAGCTGTATGACCATGGGCAAGTCACTTAACCCTCATTGCCCTGCAAAAAAAAACCACCCAACCAAACAAAAACAAAAACAAACAAAACAAAAAACAAAAACAAGTGCCTTGTAAATGGTAAAGCATCATACTTGGGATCATGGACATAGTTTACATTTACATAGCACTGTAAGAATTAAAAAGCACTTTACAGAGATCATCTCCTTTGGATCTTACAATAACCTTGTGAAGTAGAACTCCTGGAAGATATGGACTATTCCATTTTTGTCCATAGTGCCCATAGTGTCCATAGTGGGCACTTAACAAAAGCTTGTTGAATTGAATGAAGATAGGTACTACAGGCGAAATTACAGATGAGGAAAGTGAGGCTTGAGAACTTCAGTGGCTTGTCCACAGTCACACAGCTAGTAAATGACAGAGGCAGGATTTGAATCTAGTTCTGTGCTGCCCCCAACTTTCCAAAACACCACACTGTTACTCTTATCAGAATGTTTTTTTGCTATAGTTGGCTTTGTTGGCACTTGAAGATAAATGATTTAAAATTTTTCTTATTAATTTTCTAGAGAAACAAAGAAAGACCAGGAATAGCATAGGGTGGTATAATTTAGAAATGGAGAGAATTTTAGATGCCATATAGACCAAACCATTAATTTTGCAAACTGAGGCCAAGTAGAAAAGTGGCCTACACAAGATATTTTATAACTCATAATTGTCATCTGTTCAATACTGAGTAAAAGTCAAAACTGAACTAAACTTCACACAAATTGGCACATATTAGGTGCTGAATAAATGCTTATTGATTTCAAACCTCCAATAATGCATTACCACATCACTTGAACTGCAACTGACTTCTGGTTTGTGTCTTCTTCTACCTCTTGAAAGGTCCTGGCCTGAAATGAAGCCTGAGGGTGGGGGATGGAACATGGAGAAGAAACTGTTCTAAAGAAGGTCAAGGTTGTGTGTCTGACCTTGCCGAGATCTACATTCCTCACTTTTAGCCTCAAGATCAAAACATATAATTCACCAGCAGGTGTGTGATTTGACATATTGTCTGGCATACTTCAAATGTCTGCCAATGTGCACGCCAGTTCATTCTGACTGAAAAGAGAAGGCTGGATGATTATTATCTCAATGCTGATCCCGACACCCCCCCCCCCAAGGAGGGGCCACCACCTGCATTCCTGACTTTTCACATTAAGAATGAAAGATTCACCCTAGGTCTGATTAGGGTATTATAGCATGAGAAAAAGATGGTCTGAATAAAAGGAAGACTCAATAAGCCTACACAAAAAGCAGGAAATTCATGAATGCATGGTTTTTTCCAACAGGTTCAGATATCCCATGCAGATGTGAGCTCCTAAGCTTTAGAGGAGGCAACAGAGTACAATCATATTGAAAGCCTGCATACTGGTTCCAGACATAAGAGGAGAGAAAGAGAAGGCATTTTCACTAACTTTATAAGGAAGGAAATTGGGGCACCTTTCAAATAATTATCCATGTATAGGCATAAACAATTATTGGCTCAGCTGAGAGCTCAATAAGGGGCCTCCAGCCTCCTGGGCAGACTTTCTCTATCATTATCTCACACCATCTAATTTACTTAATACATTCTCAGCTCTTCTTTTTATGCCTTAGTCTCTTGATTCCTATAAGTAGACATGCTTATATGGGAAGTAAAAGGCTGGTTTCTATTCTAGATAGAGAGCATTTGGGATTCTAGGGAACAGTGAGTTATAGAAAGTGGTAATAACAAGAATTCAAACTTACATAATGTTGTTTTTAAGGTTTGCCAAGTGTTTTGCTCACAGCAAACCCATAAGGCACTTGGTGTAAATATCACGATCCCCATCGGTTTTCACCAATGTCAGATTCAGGATCTGCCTCTGAGTCTGGTCCTCTTTCCACTATTCTATGCTGTCTTTTTAGATCTGGAGTACATTATACAAATATTTGACATGTTGTACCTGTCTTCTGCAAATAATCAATAAAATCTATTACACCATAACACTCCCCCATAAGAATCCTAAGTGGAGGAGGACACCCACTTGGAACAACTGAACTGTATGTGCTTTGGAAGGACGATGTGAGATGTTTCCTGTATGGGATTTGACTGATTCCTGATAAGATTAAATGCGCGCAAGCACACACAGGCACACGGGCACACAGTGACTGGAATGGACTGATTGCATATATTCGGCTAAATTCCCTTGAGTGATTTCATAAAGCATTTAGACTCAGCAGACCTAAATAACACACAACTGACCCAGAGAAAAGGGAAATAAGAACTTTGAAGCTTTAGAGTTTTGTTCCCCAGAACTTGAATCCTAAATAGCAGACCGTCGAACAAAATGTAAATATCTTGGAGGGGTGGAAGTGTTGTTTTCCCCCTCTTTTACTCCCAGTATTTAACAGAGTGCCTTGCAGTAGGAAGGTAAAAAATATTTGTTGAATTCAATCATTAACCTTCCTAGGAGTTACCTATGCCAATTAAAATATAGTATAAGAAAGAAAGAAACAAGCATTTATTAAGTGCCTATGTACCAGGCACTGTGCCAGGAACTTTGTAAATATAATTTCATTTGATCCTGAGAACAACTATGGGGAAGTAGGTAGCTATTATTATCGCCATTCAAACTGAGGCAAAGACATAAATTCAAACTGAGGCATAAACAAACTGAGGCAAAAATAAATAAATAAATAAATAAATAAATAAATAAATAAATAAATAAATAAATAAATAAATAAATAAATAAATAAATAAATAAATAAATAAATAAATAACTTACCTAAGGTCACACAGCTAGTGTTTGAAGCTGGATTTGAACAGGACTTAATGACCCCTGGGCCCAGTTCTCTATCCACTCTGCCTCTTTGCTGCCTCCTAGTATAACACCAGTCCTGGCCCCTTCCATTCAATTCCTAAATATGTTTATTGAAGTCAACAATTTCATATGCCCAGTATTATACTAGGGAATATGATGGGTGAAAAAATTGGAAGACATCCTTCCTGTCCTCACAGAACTCAACAATCCAACAGAAAAGACAAGATTTTTATGTATGTATGTGAATTTATATGGATACACATGCACAAATGTGCTTCAGATTTGCAGTTTCATCAGCATAGAAATTCAGTAATAAAATCCTCAGTACAGGAATTTCCTCTATGTTGGCGGATCTGAATCCACTGATGACTTACTCGACAGGTCTCAGGGAGTCGACTGAAGGCCAAAAAAGTTGAGTGACTTGCTCAGCATCATGTAGCAAGTCAGTGCCAAAGGTAAGATTTAAACCAAGATCTCCTAAATTATAATGAGCACTGGATTTGGAATCAGAAGACCCAGGTTCAAATCCTGTCTCTGAAATTACCTATGTGACCTTGGGCAAGTTCCTTATGCTCTCTGGACCTTGGTAGGTTGGACTTGAAATCCTCTGAGACTCTTCCAGTTCTAGGTCCTATGATTATAATCTATCCCACCCAATCAATCAGTAAGTCTTGTTTAATGTATACCAGGCACCGTGCTAGGTGCCTGGGATACAAATATATATGTGAGAAAGTCCTTTTCCAGACAGAGCTTATATTCTACCAGGGAACTACAACATATACACAAAGAAGTCAACATAGAAAATATGCAAAATAAATACAAAGTAATTTCAAGGGCAAGAATGCATTAAGAACTAGAGGAATCAGAAAAGACCTTTTGAATCTTCTCTTTATTACATATATTTTTATATCTATGTTATATCTCTCTATTGATGTCTGAACCTAAGATTTTATCAGCATGGGAACTGTGTAGAAATTCCTTCACTGATGTAAATAGACAACTAGTCAGTAACTTATAGTCAGAGAGTTGCCTGGGGCACTGAAAGGTTAAATGACTCACCCAGAGTCACACACCTAGGAAGCTTAACTCTTAACTGGGTTTTCTTGACTCCAGGGGGGTATGTGGGGGGGGGGCAGGGGAAGAGAGGGGTGCCATCCTGCTTACATATACATACATACGAAAATAATACAAGACACAAGGAAAAGCGTGTATAATCAAGTGCAACGAATCATCTCTATCCCTTCTACTTTCTATTCTAATTGCCATCTCCCAAATTCATGCCATTAATACCTTTCACCTAGAATTACTATAGTGGCCTCTTAACTCTTCTGCCAGTCTCCAGTGCCTCATCTCCCTCCAAACCTGCACAGTACTACTGGAATCATGGGCTTAAAGCACAACCTTAGATCAGAGCTGCTCTAACACCTCCCATGTTTCCCTATTGCTCTCAGAATAAAGGTTAAATCCCTATTATAGACTATCAGAATTCACCCTTATCAGATTAAGAACCTCTTTCTACAAATTTCCTGGCAAATGACCAAAGGATTTTAGAATTAACAGGAACTTCAGTGATCACCTAAGAGATCCTTCAAGAGACAGGGTATCCCGGATAGAGCAGGGGACCTAGAGTTGGGAGACCTAGTTTTGAAATCTGACCTCAAACACTCACTAGGTAGGTCATCATGGGCAATTCATTTAATCTCTCAGACTCAGTGTCTTCATCCACTTACTGGGGATAACAATATTTGTACTACTTAATCTCACAGGGTCATTGTGAAGAAAAGTAAGCTCTCTATCTGTGTTATTATCATTAAATCCAAACACATCCTTCTTTTTCATACATGAGAAAACTGACTCCCAGAATGAGGAAGGGATTTGCCCAAAGATACTCAACTATAAGTTGCATAGCCACAATTTGAGGCTAGTGTTGCCTTCACTATAACACATTGCTGCCCCCCCACTCTCCCCACCCCCTGCCAAGATGTCATCAATCTTTCACAAGAAGACCTCTGGGGTGGGGGGCAGCTAGATGGTGCAGTGGATAAAGTACTGACCCTGGATTCAGGAGGATCTGAGTTCAAATCTGGCCTCAGACACTTGACACTTACTAGCTGTGTGACCCTGGGCAAGTCACTTAACCCTCATTGCCCAGGCGGGGTGGGGGGGGAAGAAGACCTCTGATAATGAGAATCTGACCATGTTTACACTTTTGGAAAACCCCTAATTGTTAGGAGGTTTTTTTCTTCCAACAATCCATACTATGCTCTTAGAAGGAAGAGGTGGGGTATGGCAGGAAAAGGAGCAAACAGGATACCTAAGCAGTTATGGGGATATCACAAGTGTAGAAAGGGAGTTCAGAAAAAGAACTGGAAAGACACAGTGTTTCAGCTTGAGGAAATCAGTCAACAGTCAATGTGTCATATCCCTGGATTGCCAGGAAGCATAACTGGCAGCCTGGACCAGCCAGCCAGGCACATGCTGGAATGCTGTCCAGTTCCTACAGGGAGCAAGAAAATCCATCAAATATACTATGTGCAAGGTATTGAGGATACAAAAGAAAAACAAGACCTAACAAAATACAATGCTTGTTGGCCCTTCAAAAAAATAAAATAAAATAAGGATTCTAGATACAATAGGCTCTTGTAATGATGAATTTAGACCCTCTCCTGGGGGTCCTAGACACAAAACCCCCTGAGACCCAACCCTTCTATTCTCTTTCCTCCTTCTACCCAGCCCATTACACAACCTAGCCAGGAAGATCAGCTAAATAAAAATTCTTAGAAGATTCCTAGAAATTCATAGGGATATTGGATGGGAGATAAAAGAATAGGACATTTCTCTTTGTATTCCCTTGCTATTTTCCCCCTAGGATTGACACTAGCGAGTACTGCAATGAGTGCTCTGTTTCTAATACTATAGGTCCTCAGTCATTCCTCCTAAGCTTAGATCCCCTTCCATAGAGGGAGTGGGTCTGAGTACCAGAGTGGGGCCAGGCAGAGGAAGATGCTGCCATTCTGTTTCTTGTGCCACAAACCTGGGGTCCCCCCCCAAGCTTTTGTTTTCGTTTTTGCGGGGCAATGGGGGTTAAATGACTTGCCCAGGGTCACCCAGCTAGTAAGTATCAAGTGTCTGAGGCCAGATTTGAACTCAGGTCCTCCTGAATCCAGGGCCAGTGCTTTATCCACTTCACCACCTAGCTCCACCCCCTCCCCAAGCTTTTAAAGAGAAAATTACCTGTCCAGGAGGAGATGGACTTCAGGCTAGCTTTTAATTCCCCTTATTTTAGAGGTCTCAGCACCATAGGGGCTTGGTATGTCTATGGGATAATCTAGTTCTGACGTTTTATACACAATGGGTGCTGTATTAATGTCTGCAAATGGAAAGAATAGATAAATTTTGCCTCTGCTCTCAAAAAACTCCCCAAAGAAAGGGAGATGAGCCAATGAGAAAGCCCAACTCATCACTACCATACCCTAAACCCTTCACACTCCAGGTATTTCCATCCATACCAGTTTTCTTCTGCTTTTCCCTTACCTTCATTGAAGGTATCCTCAGGAGAGATATGGGTGAGGGGAGACTGAGGCCGAGAGTCCCCACATAGGGAGTAGCTGTGTTCTGCTTGGATGAGAGGAGCAGGGGAGGCTGGAGACGGCTCCACCTCCATCATCTCGTTCTTCTCAGAGAGGAAGGGGTCGTTCAAGAGCTGGCCCAGGACATTCTGGGAAAACTCATCCAGAAGCTCTGTGAAATGCTGTAAGACATAGGGTGGTACAATTCAGTTTCTGATAAATCAACGACCATGCAGAAGCCCAGTTGGGATGGGGCAATGGGGCTTTGCCCCAAGTCGGTGACATTAAAGGTTTATAATTCCTCACTGCAACAGTCCTCCTGCCCTACTAGACCAGATGCTTCCCCCCTCCCAGGACTCACTACTGCACGTCCAATCTGCCCCCCGCTATCTTCCTGTCTTCTTCAAGAAGTCAGGGGTAAAAAGCACAGGCTAGACTCTGGGGAATGGCCTGCTCTCTCTCGTTTTCCAGTTGGGGAGGATTTTTTTTCTTTGCCCAGAGTTGTGCTGTTGGGCCTGGAGGCCCACATTACACCTTTTATGAAAGATATCCAGAATTAGTAGAAATATTGAGAAATGCCATCGAGGATTTTCCTAAACCCCATTTGAGCTTTCCTCATCCAATCCATCCTCTTCCTCCCCCTGGAAGTCTTTCCAAGCATGGTGTTGGACTGTTCACCCATGACTGTTCACGCAAAAGGAGCCATCTCGGGGTGTCTTGCTTCCTTCAACCCACAGTGGTGTCTCAGGCTTTTCCCCCTTGAAGAAACTTACCTCCCAAAGTCTGAGCTCTCTCCTCAACTGAATTTTCCCCAGGGACTAAAATTCCTAGTTCTAGCTCTGATCTGCTATTTACACTCTGCATCCCGAGAAGAAAATAATTCCTTGAAAATTAGAATTGGCCAACAGAAGCTAATGACTCTCCATGAAACATTAAGAAATAAGCAAAGTCAAAAGAAGAAAATGAGAAATGTCTCATAGAAAAAACTGACCTGGAAAACAGATTGAAGAGAGATCATTTAAGAATTATAATTTAACCCTAACCCTAAATAAAGCTTTATTTCTTTTTATAAAATAGCTAATAATAATTATAAAACCTAGAAATAATATAAATATCCAAAATCAGGGAGATGACTAAATAAATTGGAGTACATTAATGTGATAATGCCACATAATATAATGCCATTAAGACCAACAAGTATGAGAAAGAAATACACATAAATCTGGATAGACCTTTATGAAATAATTCAAAATGGCGAAAGTAGAACCTATTTATAATGACTATGTAAGAGGAAAACTGAATGAGGGTAATTAGACAAAGTATCTGGAGTATAAGTTATTTAAAGGGAGTGTTAGAAAAGTAGTTATTTTACACTTTATTTGTCTTAAGTAAACAAGCTGTCAAAGTTATTTGCTCATTGTGATTGGTTGCAGATGAAATGCTGGACTGGGAGTCAGGAAGCCCTGGGTTCAAAATCCCAAGTCTACCACTTCCTCCCTATGTGACTGGAGCTGGCTGCTTATCCTTTCTAGATCTCAGGTTCCTCATTTTTAAGATAGAGGAGAGAGTCAGACTAGGTGATGTCTGATGTCCCTTCCAGCTCTAATTCTATGATTCGTGACTTCATAAATTAGCCTTCCAAGAAGCCTCCAATCTTGTTCCACACAACAGGTGGATATTTTTGAATGAGAGGTTCTGCAATGAATCAGCACTGAGGTAATAATGTCCTGGGAGAGTTTCTCAGGGCAGCTAGGTGGCGCAGTGGATAAAGCACCGGACCTGGATTCAGGAGGACCTGAGTTCAAATCCGACCTCAGACACTTGACACTTTCTAGTTGTATGACCCTGGGCAAGTCACTTTACTCTCATTGCCCTGCAAAAAGCAAACCAGTAGAACTGAGAGAGTTTCTTTACCTTTAACATGGCAAGCTTCTCTAAGCTATGTGAACATACCTT
The DNA here is from genome assembly GCF_019393635.1 of Dromiciops gliroides. Taxonomy (NCBI): domain Eukaryota; kingdom Metazoa; phylum Chordata; class Mammalia; order Microbiotheria; family Microbiotheriidae; genus Dromiciops; species Dromiciops gliroides. Next base: position 107,706,133 of record NC_057865.1, on the reverse strand, counting down.
CAACCGCTTCATAATTGTGACACTCAGATCTTTTTCCCAAACTAACAGAAACACCTTCCACAGGGTCTCCAAGTGCATTAGCTATATGTGAAACAAACAAAAAAGTGCACTGGAGGAAAAGTGTGGAATTTTGAGGTTTATATCACGTAGTCCATGGGAAAGCAAAGGCTGTATAGCATAGAAGAAAGATCACCGGACTGAAGCTTTCCTGGGTTTCATTTAGGCTCTGCTAGTAAGCAGCTAGGTCACCTTGAGGGAGCCACTCCAACTCTCTTGAGTTTCCAGTTTTGTCATGTGTCAAGTGAAAGGGTTGGGTTTGATGATTTCTAAGGTCCTTTCTAGTGTGAACATTCTATGGTTCGGGGGGGGGGGGGTGTGAGAGAAAAGACTTGGCACCCTCCAGCTACAGATGTGGGGAAAGCAGTTCCTCAAATCCAGCCACTTCTACTGTCATTGCACGCATAGTTGCTTTTCCTAGATGGCATTTAAAGGGCCTGTTGAAAAGAGCATCTAACTTCCTGGGCATCCTAGCCACCAAAGCCACCTTCAGTCAACCTATGGCGCCCTTAGCGTAATCCCTTGTTTGGTCCCCTCTGACCTTTAGGAGATCAGATAATTATTATTACAGGTCATTAGATAAATGATTATATAATCATTTATAATGGAAGGAGATGCCTACAGTCAGAGCCACTGGGACTGTTCTATTCCCAAATCAGGGGACTCAGTGCTCCTCCTACTCCAGAAAATCAAAAAATCTAAGCATTGGAAGGGACCTCAGACATCATTTATTCCAGACTCTATCTCAACAAGATTCCCCCTCTGTGATACGTCTACTAGAAAATCTTCAGTGAAGGCGAATTCGACATCTAGCAAGATAACCCATGCTACTTGGGTACAGTGGAAATAACCCTGGACTGGGGAGTCAGAGGATGTAGGTTCAAATCTCACCATTTACATTTACTGCCTGTGTGGCCTTGGGCAGTGATCTTAACCTACCTCAGCCTCAGTTTCCTCATCTGTAAAATGAGAGGTTTGAAGTAGACATCCTCTTAGATTCCAGCCATCTCTACATCCAAGCATTGGAAGGGACCTTGGATAACATTTTTTCCATACTATATCTCAACAAGATTCCCAATCTGTGTCGCCTCTGCTTGAAAACCTCCAGCAAAAGGAAATTTGACACCTACCAAAATAATCCTTCTATGGTCCTATGATCTTTCTCATAGAATCTCTTATCTAGGCACATCTCTCTCCACTCCTTACTTGTGAAACTGATTGTTGACGCATGGCTAAGTTCTACTTATCCATATTAAACTTCCTCTTACTCAATTTGGCCCGTAAGTTGTGGCTAACTGAACTTTTAAAAATGCTAAATTTATTCCTCCTGAATTCACATCATTTGAAAATCTGACAAAAACGACTGCATCAAAATAACTGATAAAAATGCCAAAATGCACAAAGCCAACAAATCCCTGAAGTATGCCACCAGATTCCTTTTTCCTTCTTTACAACAATCTCTCTTTGACTTTAGCCATGAAATCACTTTTGAATTCACCTCTCATCTAGCCTATATTTATCTTGTCCACAAGGCTAGCTAGAGAAACTTCAACAAACGCTTTGCTGAAATTCCCTTATATCATGTCTACAACAGTCCCTCTGAGCTACCAGTCTGGTCTACCCTGTCAAAGAAATACATTTGGTCTGGCATCATTTGTTCTTGCTGAAATTATGCTAGCTTTTAGTGTTCAATGCTTCTTTTTCTAAATGCTCATAAACCAGCCCTTTAAATATATATAGGTTCTAGAATTTTGCCAAGAATGGAAATTAGGCTCACTGGGCTATAGTTTGCAGACTCTGTCCTTTACCCTCACCATTAAAAAAAAAAAATCAGGACATGTGCACTCTTCTAGTGTTGTGACACCCTTCCCACTCCCCAAAACATTTCGAAGATCACCAATCACAGTTCCTGAATCATGCTTGCCCATTTTTTCAGTAACACAGAATGTAGTTTGTGGCGGCTGTTGTTTGTCCTTAGTTCTCAAAGAGGACCATGATATTTCAAAGCGACGTCATGACTTGCAGCTAATTGGATTTTAATCGAGGCAGGGCTGTGCAAAGTCACCAGTCTTAGTCTCTCTTCCAGAGCCATCTGAGTCCAGTGGCAAGATATGAATCAGGATGACTAGAGATGGGCTTGGATGCAGTGGGAGAACTTGGCCTTTTTAAGCTAAGGCCTTTCACAGGCCTCAGACTGAGGCAATGCCCATTCTGTGATTAAAGTTAGGTAAGAAATGAGGCTAGTGACTAACACATTAAGAGCAATCACATACTGTCTAATTGCCTCATAGATAGCAGGTTTCCACACCCTGCAACCATCCTTCCCAATCCAAAGGTCATTTTCCTTGGAGAAGAAAACAACTCAGTCTATTGGCCAGTCAATTATCTTCATCCTATTCATCCCATGTGGCAGTCCCAAGCCTTGTTTGTTATTCTCCTTTTGCTTTTAAAAGGGGGAGGGTGTTTTTAAAATAATGCCTTATTGGTGTTTATCACTAGTCTCAGCTGATTATGGTCTTTAGAGCCCCTGACATTAGTCTTCTAGGACTCTATGTACCACTCTCTTAAATTAGCCTTTCATTAACCTAGAGTCTCCCTTTTTCAGCCTCAGTAATTTATACCCATGTCTTTAGAACTTGATTCTTGGGAGCTTGTCATCCCTCTAGACTGGACCTCTGCAGAATGTTAGGTCATTGAATCCTACCTACCCTTTTTCTGAATGCTCTGAAATCTCACATCCCCAAATCTAGGCTGAACCTGAGACTGACTGACGGTCTTCACTTTCTATATTGTGGACTCTATAATAGACTGGCCATTTGCCCACAATTTAACATCATGCTATTTCAGCAACTAGTTCTCTTTGTTGGTAAGAAGTCCAGAACAGCAGGCCCTCTCATCACTTCTCCCACCTTTTAAAAGGTGGACGACATGGTACATCCAGTAAGCTTGCTGTGGTTTTTGACAGACAGAAATCTACGATAAACATCTAGATTATTTGAAGGGTGCCCTTCACACTACTCCATGCCCAGCCTGTGATCTGGGCCTTCAAACTAGATCTAATTCCTCCTCTAGCCGGTCTATAGTACACACCTACTACAATCACCTCCATTTTCATCTCCACTGAACTTTACTCAAATAAATGTGCTTTCCAGCATCCTTCGCTAGCCAGGTTCCTAGTTTTCTCATATATCTTCTTAATATACAATACATAATGATGATATAATATATGCAACATATAACATATATAATACAATATGAAATACTGCTCTCCAGTTCCTTGGATTTATTCTGTTCCTGTATTTCAATCATGGCTCCCATCCCATTAAGGCTCAGAGATCTTCAAGGTCAAATTTGCCTCCCTCAATTAAGATCTCTAGTTTATGCTACGTGTGGCCCAAGCTTTGTATCTTTGTACACAGATATCTGAAGATGGATTTATTTGGGGCTTTTATTGGGTATTGTCTCCCCCAACTTTCTAGTTTTCTCTTTTGCTACTCTTCTTGCCATGGTTCTCCACTTTTAAGATGAGAAAGTCAAATGAGGGGGCAGCTAGGTAGTACAGTGGATAAAGCACTGGCCCTGGAATCAGGAGAACCTGAGTTCAGATCTGGCCTTGGACACTTGACACTAGCTGTGTGACCCTGAGCAAGTCAGTTAACCCTCATTTTCCCGAAATAAAAGAGAGAGAGAAAAAGTCAAATGAGATGATCTCTAAAGTAGGGACTTTAGAGCTCTAAATCTATGATCTGTGGTTTGCTAAATTATGTTTCCAAGAAACTACAGTATGGCCTGAATAAAAACCATTTTTCCAGACAGTGTACAAATACTTTCAATGGAAGGTTCTGCAATGTTCCAACAATCTTTCAGCACTGTGGTAATGACGTCCTTGGAGATTTTTCTCAACCACTTCATACTTTGACACGCCAAGCTTTTTTTTTCAGGCTACCTGAAAATCCCCTCAACCGCTTCATCATTTAAAGACTCAGATCTTCCCTGCCCCCCTCCCCCCTCACCTCACGCAAGCTACCTCTATAAGAGGTCAAGAGCATCAGCTAGGTATGAAACTCAAAAATAAATAAATAAACCTTAGAGCAAGAGTGTAGAATTTTGAGAGTTTATCACATCACCCACAGGACTGCAGAGGCTTTGTCATCTAGAGGAAAGAACACTGGACAGAGTCCAAGAGACTGGGTTTAGTCCTGACCTTGACAATAATTAGCTTGCTAGCCTTGAGCAAAACATTTCACCTCTCTCTCGGTCTCTGAGAACCTTATTCTCTATAGTCCCAGGTTTGGAAGATCGAAGTGGTGGTGAGTTTTCATTCTCCTCCCCCACTACCATCTTCAGACAAAAATTTTCTTGATCGGACTTGCAAGATCCCAGACAAATATATATTTTCACTACTTCTTGTTTAGAGCATATAATCCCTATCTCAGAGTTCCTCGTTCCCATATTCTAACTATAATCCAGAAACCCAAACCCCTTTCTCAAATACCACCATTTTAAGGCCAAATTCAGTTCCCTAACCCACTTAACTATTCTAAATTTTCTTCTTGTAATCACTAATAGTGATGAAAACATCACCATGAATTCATAATCCTTGACAATGTCTTTCAGGTTCTTTCTGGTGGTATCACCTTCCTCCACCTGAATCACCAGCAGGGCTGAAAAATCATGGGAAGAAGGTGTCTTTCACAGACCAGAGACATGTCCCAAGAAGATAGCAAACTTCCTTGTTGTTTGTCACGTTAACAAACCCGGGGCCTCAAGACTCCTTTGTAGGGAGTCAACAATCACTGCTATTTGCCCCCTTCTTCCCCTCACTAACCTCTCAGAGACCCAGTACCCACACTCCTAAGACCTGCTGTCAGGGTCAAAGTGATTCTCTTTAAGCACTGGCCAAGCATGTCTTTCTTCTACTTGGTTATTAGCTCCAATGACTATTACCCCGTTATTAGCTCCAATGACTATTATCCCTAGGGCAAAATTATAAACTCTGCTCAGCATTGAAAGAGCTTCACAATGTGATCCCAGCCTAAGCTTTCTACACCTTACTCCATAAATGGGACTACTTACACACACACACACACACACACACACACACACACACACACACACATATACACACAACACTGCATCTTCTGTCTCCATGATTGTATACTAGCTGTCCTCGTCCTCCGTGTCTGGAATGCACCATTTCCTCACCTTTACCTTTTTAAATCCCTGGTTTCCTTCAATACTCAGCTCAAGCACTTCTTTCTGCATAAGGCTAGCCCTCCTTTCGCTGGGCTGCACAAGCTTCCCTTCCAGAGTTACATATGTTCTGTATATGCCTATGTGTATATTCTCTCTATAACTATATTTGAACATGTTTTCTCTCCCATTATAACATAAACCCAAGTGAGAAATGAGTAGGTAATTCGTACGTGTTTTCTATTTGCACAGATTCCCAAAGTTCATTTTCTTGGACCTAGGCTCTCAGTTCCCTTTTTTGTTTCTGGAAGGCATCCTAAGTTGTCTTAGACAGTCCTGGCCAGCCGTCCATAGACTAACACCCTCAGTTTACCAGGGTGAACCAGATATTCAAGCTCTTCTTAGGCCCATAATAGGATGTTTTCTCTTTAGGACCACCTCTCGTCCCAAGATAACAGCAACTTCAATCTTCAATCTAACATTCACCTTAATGTAGTTTATGGCTTTGATTCCCACACTTATCCCCAGTGAGACCCCTTTAGAGGTCCCTGATAAGCCCATCTAGAGCAACCAACTATGTGCCCCGCTATACCATCCTACCCCGGCAGTTAGAGATAGGAAGAGCAGGAGATGCTAAGCACATTCTTTCAGTTTTCTCCATTTCCTTCTCCACATACCTGGATTCTTATGTACATATGTAACAACACATATAAAATTGATGCAAGGGTTGGGGATGGAGGAGAGTAACAAGGGTCTCTAATGGCAAATTTTGCTTGTTTTATTGGTGAGCGATTTGAGACCTTGAACACTTTTTTTCTGGTATAGAAGCTGGGGATACAGAAAGGTGCGTGAGTTGAATTGTGTTTAATGCCAAAACCCCTGTGAAGAGCTTATTTTCCTCCTGCCTCCCACCAATCCTACCCTCTACACTCCCCTCTAAGGTAGAAGAAATATAATCAGATTTATTTCTCATAAATAAGGGGCCTGAAATCTAAGGCATGTGTGTGCACGTGTGCACCAGAGGGAGCAAATAAGATTACTTTTTAGTGTTATTCACACTGTTATTCCAATAATTGGCACAAAAAGTTCCATGCTAGTAACACACATTGAAATGCTTATATCACTTCTCTATTCAAAACCGGCTATTATATCTACCTAAGTCAAGATCAAACCACATTTCCAGTCACTGAAAGCCCTCTACATTCTGATGCCACCTTCTCTTTCCAGTCTTACCTACAAAACTACTCTCTGTCCTTTGAATACATCCTATACTTTTTTTTCCCTTTGTGCATTTTTGATGCCTGCAAAATTCTCTCTTCCCAAACTTCACCTACTGAATTCCCATATAGCCTTTAAAACCCAAATTAAATATCACCTCTTTCATTGAGTCTTCCTTGTTCATCCACCCATGATCATGATCTTTTTGTCCCCTTGGTCTTCACACAGGACTTTATTTTATTCTTTTTTTTTTTTTGGCGGGGCAATTAGGGTTAAATGACTTGCCCAGGGTCACACAGGTAGTAAGTGTCAAGTGTCTGAGGCCAGATTTGAACTCAGTCCTCCTGAATCCAGGGCCAGTGCTTTATCTACTTTACCACCTAGCTGTCACCACACACAGGACTTTATTATCTCTAATTATAACATGACATTGTATATTAGCTATTGTATTATAGCTATCTGCATTTATATTTCAGTCCCCTTACTAAACTACAATCTAATCTAATGTTTGCCTCTTCTCTAGCATCAAGAATATTGCTCTATATGTATTAGGTGCTTAATATTTGCTGAACTGAACACCATTGATGTGGGTAATCCCTATCCAATTCTTCAATGTCTTAGTATAAACTGCTTTGGGCAAAACATATTACCGGCCGTCAATGTTTCCAGACTTAGCTAGATTGGTCCTCAGACAAAAAAGTCTGTCACAAGACTGAACCTGAAGCTTTTCTAACTTGGTAAGGCCTTCCAGAGCTAAGCTAGAATATTTCTGTGAGCAGAATTTAAGGAAAGCTGCCAAATTAAATGTGCAGGAAGAGAATACTTTCAACCTAAAATTGAAGAGCAGGCCTGAGACTCATTCCAGAAAGGGGCTTTTTTTCTCCCTGTGACCAAATGGGTAGAAGAAAATAATTCAGACTTGAAAAATACAAAGAAAGATGAAGGACCAAAAAGATCAGGTGAAAAGATTATCCAGTTTCCCTGGAGAGTGAAACAGAGAAGATTTAGAAGAGTTATTAAACAATGCTTTAAGCCAAATTAAACTAATTCAGTCATGGAAAACGATCCCTGTCATTTATCTATATGATATGTAGTTTTTACAGTTGAAAACATCTGACTGTGTATTTAAACAAGCAGATACTTTGTAAGAAGAGGGACCATAGGTAAAGTGAAAAAGGAAAAGGTGATGAAAGTAAAGAGGGAAGGGAATAAGGATTTATTAAGAGCCTACTATGTGCCAAGCACCTATGTGGAAAGGCCTTTTTACAAATATTATCTCATTTGATCCTCACAACAATCCTTTGAGGTAAGTGCTACAGTGCTACTATGATTCCCATTTTACAGTCAAGGAAACTGACGCTCAGTTTCCACATCTGAAAAATGAGGAAATTTAGAGTAATCAGTTCTAAATCTATGACACTTTATTTTGTCTGCACTGTAAAATAGAACCCCTCCCACCTGGAAAGGTGCCAAGGACAGGCACAACACATAAAGCATTCAGGCAGAGAAAATGCAGACAACACACTTCTGTTGGCTGCCTTCCCTGAGGTCAGCAGCATATGGCAGAAACATATGGAGATAGATCCCAGACAGCATAGTCATGCCCTTCTTGAGCCCAGAGGCTTACCTGAGTCTGAGCCTCACTTTGCAACCCACCACATCTGCCCAAAGGCAACAAAATGCAGCCAGTCTAATAATCCAGCAGCTGTAGTTGCCACCCCGTATACTTGCAATGAGGGGGAAACAGCTCATCTACAGTTGGCTCCATAGCATTCCCATTCCCTTCCTTCACAGTGCTTCTGTGCTTACTCTCTCCTACCATATCCAATCTGTTGCCAAGACCTGTCAACTTCACCTTTGCAACCTTTCTCCCATATTTCCCCTTCTTTCCTCTGACACTGCCACCAGCCTGATGCAGGCCCTCATCACCTCACACCTGGACTACCATAAGAGTATTCTGGTCATGGATAAAGCACTGGCCCTGGATTCAGGAGGACCTGAGTTCCAATATGGTCTCAGACACTTGACATTTACTAGCTGTGTGACCCTGGGCAAGTCACTTAACCTGCATTGCCCTGCAAAAAAAAAAAAAAAAAAAAAAAAGGTTATTCTGGTCGATCGCCCTTCCTCAAGGGTCACTCCACTCTGGACCATACTCTACTCACCTTTTAAAGCACAGGTATGATCACGTCATCCACCTAGTCAATAAACTCCACTGGCTCTCTATGTCCTCTGGGATCAAATATCAAACCCCTCTGCCCTTTGAATCCTTTTCTGACTTGCCCTTCCCCCACTCTTCCAGTCTTCTTACACCTCATACTCCCCACCCCCCACTCTGGGATGCAGTGACACTGGCCTCTCTGCTGTTCCTCCAACAAGACACTCCATCTCTTGACCCCAGACATTTGTACCCACTGTCCCCCATGCCTGAAATGCTCTCCCTCCAACTCAACCTCTTGGCTTCCTTTAAGTCCCAGATAAAATCCTACCTTCTACACGAAGCCTTCCTCAGTCTTTCTTTTTGTTTTGTTTTTCTTTTTTTGTTTGTTTTGTTTTTTGTTTTTTTAAGTGAGGCAATTGGGGTTAAGTGACTTGCCCAGGGTCACACAGCTAGTAAGTGTTATGTGTCTGAGGCCGGATTTGAACTCAGGTACTCCTGACTCCAGAGCCGGTGCTCTATCCACTGCACCACCTAGCTGCCCCTCCTCAATCTTTCTTAATTACAGTGCTTTCCCTTTGCTGATTATTTCTAATTTATTCTGTATACAACTTGTTTGTCCATAGTGGTTTGCATGTTGCCTCTCCCATCAGACTGTGAGCTCCTTAATTCTTTGCCTTTCTTTGTACCTCCCAGGACTTAGCCCAGTGCTTGGCATATAGTAAGGGCTTAATAAATGTTTATTGACTGCTGTAAAGAAAGCACTTTTCAAACCTCTAGGCACAATATAGATAGAATCATAGCTCTGTTGTTATAGGTTGAAATGAGTTCATAGAACCCGAGTTAGAAGGAACTTTAAGGGTCATTTAGTCTAACCTATCCATTCTTGCCTCTAACACAGACTCTCTCCCCTCTCTCTCCTCTCTCTCACTCTCAGAGCCCAGGAGCTGAAGTTATTTGTTTTATCACAGGTATTAATTAAAAGGTGAGATTTTAACCTAGATCCTGACAAAAAATCAAAATGTAAATATTATAAATAATTATAATATTTTTGAAAGAAGAGTGAGTAATATAGTGAGTAGCACCAGCCTCAAAGCCAGGAATACCTGAGTTCAAATCCTGCCTACCTCTAACACATACTGGCTGTGTGAATCCAGGCACATTACTTAACCTCTCAGTGTTCCTTCCAACTCAGTGGTATCGAACTCAAATAGAAATAAATGCCTTTGAGTCCCATATTGATCTAGAGGACAACAAAGAAATGTTGCCTAAATTGTATTATATTTTTATTCATTTTGCTAACATTTCTCTACTATATTTTATTGTGACTTAGGCCTCACTCAGAGTTTTGTGGCATTACATGCCAGGAATTTGATGCCTCTATCTAGGCAACTCCCTAAATCATAAATGTACAGATATAAGTTACAGAGAAGGTGCTGAGTAGGGGAAATTTCATCACCCAGGGATTCTGTGTATCAATGAAATCACAAGTCCAATCCCAATTTTTTTTTTAGATGAAGCTTCTTACACACTGAAAACAAGACAAAACAAACAAACAAAACTTAACTCATTTTTTTGGTCTAGACCTAGGATTTCATTAGTATAAGATATTAGCAAATGAGGAAATGTCCTCCACCAATGCAGAGACACAACTCTTGTCCCCTGGAGCCTAATTCACTGCTTTGCTTGCAAGGAAAGAGGTCTAACACCCATCACCTGGATTCCAATATTTCATTAATGCTTAGTCAGTTTCCTCTGAAGGCAGAGGAAATCAAGGCAGCAACAAAAGTGTAACCTTGAACAAGTGAATCCCTTTATCTCTCTGAACTTCAGTTCCCAAATCTGTGTTATGAGGAAGCTAGACTGAATGGTCCCCAAAGTTCCCCCAGCTCTAGCACACCAGAGTCCTCGCTCTAGAATTCTAGGATTCTTTGGAACACAGAGACCATGAAGAGTACAAATCGCAGGGGTGATATTTGAGCCTTCCACTTCTCATCTACTAAATCCCTTTGAGCCACACATACCACCACCATCACCCGCCTGGCCAGAAACAAGCCCGGGCAGTTGGGCAGGAAGTAGCCAGAACACAACCCCAGTGCTATTAGTCACACAGGCAGCTTTCACTTCATCAGCCAGCTCCTCCAGAAATACCTCACAGTGATTTGATATTATTCATTCACTGCTGGAGTTGAGGAACACTGCTGTGTTATCCATGATGGGTTGGGGCGAGGGGGAAGGGGAACAGGGGAGGGCTGGAAAGCAAGGCCATGTTTGTATGCCAGGGACTTGATGGGGAGGTTGCATAAACTGAGCTGGCTTTGTTGACACTGCTCCCCTTCTCCAGAGCAACATCTGTTCCCTCTCTTCGGCACAAATAAAGGTGGTTGTTTTTTTTTTTTTCATCAGCAACCCCTGGATAACCAAGAAGCCCTTCCTGGGCTAGCTAGGCCTCATTGATCTCTCCCTTCTCTGAACATTTGAACCACAGAGGAAAGTCTTTAGTGATACCTTACCCAGAAATGTTCTTTCACTCCTTTAATTGTGTTAGGCTTCTCTCTTCAGCCAGTCTGTAAACTCTTTGGGGAGAGGAGCATGCCGTGATCTACCCCTCAATGGTAAGTATACAGTAACAATAGAGTAGGGTTTAGAGCCGGAATTAGGGACCTTGGAAAATCACAAGATTGTCCTGAAAGCACCGCGGCAGCTAGGTGGTGCAGTGGATAAAGCACCGGCCCTGGATTCAGGAGTACCTGAGTTCAAATCCGGCCTCAGACACTTGACACTTACTAGCTGTGTGACCCTGGGCAAGTCACTTAACCCCCACTGCCCCACAAAAAGAAAAAAAAGAATAAGGAAACCAAGGCCCAGGGAGATGAACATACTTGCCCAGGAGCAGACAGTATTGAAATAAGAAGATAAAAACTGGATTTAAAGTCTGACTTTCCACCCAACATAGAGGTTCCCTCCCTCTCCTAGTCTCTTACTACAACTCAGCCAGGAAAATTTGTTTCAGCTGGGTCTCTTTAGCAGCTATTAGATTCAGGGATTGGGGTGGGGGTGGGGGTGGGGGCAAGGAGGGGAAAAAGCTTAACCTTATCCTAAGGGTGTCACCTCAACCAGGTATCTTCCTTCTATGAATGTCATCTACGCATATGTTCCCTAAGTCAAAGTCAGGATCTAACTTCTTGGAAGACAATAAACCAAACAAAATAAACTTCATTGACTATATTATTCATATTCTCCAGCCATGTTGCACTCTACCGGCTGATCAATCTTCCTAACACATAGCTATAATCAAATCACTTCCCAGTTCAAAACCCTTCAGCAGCTCCCTAATATCTACCATATAAAGTCCAAATTCCTTAGCCTGGTATTCGAGGCTCTCTATAATCTAAATCCACCCTACCTTCTTAGCTTTCTCCCCCACTACTTCCTTTCATTTAGTTTATACCCTAGAGGGGGCAGCTAAATGACACCCTGGATAAGGCACCAGTCTTGGATTCAGGAGGACCTGAGTTTGATTCTGACCTCAGACACTTAACACTTACTAGCAGTGTGACCCTGGGCAAGTCACTTAACCCTCAAAAAAAAAAGTAACCCCACAAAAAATAAAAATTTTTAGAAACTTAAAAAATAGTTTATACCCTAGATAAGGGGTTCTTAACCTCTTTCATTTGTCATAGACCCTTTTGGCAACCTGTTTAAGTGTATGGACTCCTCAGAATAATATTATTAAATAATTGAAGAAAAGGCTAAATTTCAATTACGCATTAGTAAAAATAAGGAGTTTGGGGGGGGGGTGTTGTTTGTTTTTGCCCATCCAAATTCATGGATTTCCTGAATTCTAACTCCAGACCCCTTCATGGACCCCACTTTGAATATATCATGTAATGTATTTCCGTCTCTGTCTCTCTCATTTTGCTGATTATTCCAATCCCTAGGGTTAGGCTGCAGAGCCACCCCAGAGACAGACACACCAGCCCAGCTTTCCTATAACATTTATGCTTTCTGTGAAAACTCGAATTTCCAAAAACCTGGTTTCTCAGGGTTGTTCTGATAAGATTCTCTCTTTGAATGCTGGTCTTCTCCTTTTTTAAATTGGGATCATCATAATAGTTGTGTTACTTCACAAGGTTGTTGTGATGATCAAATATAATATGCATTTGTAGAAAATTACTTTTTTAAAATTTTCTTTTGGTGGGGCAACAGGGGTTAAGTGACTTGCCCAGGGTCACACAGCTAGTAAGTGTCAAGTGTCTGAAGCTGGATTTGAACTCGGGTCCTCCTCCTGAATCCAGGGCCAGTGCTTTATCCACTGCACTACCTAGCTGCCCCCAGCATGGGTCATTCTTTTTTTTTGGGGGGGGGGTGAGGCAATTGGGGTTAAGTGACTTGCCCAGGGTCACACAGCTAGTAAGTGTCAGGTATCTGAGGTTAGATTTGAACTCAGGTCCTCCTGAATCCAGGGCCAGTGCTTTATCCACTTCAACACCTAGCTGCCCCATAAAATTATTTTTAAAAACAAAAGACTATGCCAATGCAAACTATTATTAAAAGTTGATGGGAAAAATAGGATGGATTAACAAATATCTGACACATAAACATGTTAAGAATGGCCCATGCTGGGGGCAGCTAGGTGGTGCAGTGGATAAAGCGCTGGCCCTGGATTCAGGAGTACCTGAGTTCAAATCCAGCCTCAGACACTTGACACTTACTAGCTGTGTGACCCTGGGCAAGTCACTTAACCCTCACTGCCCCACAAAAACAAAAAAAACAAGGCCCCTGGTTTGGTAGAAAGGGCTCTGAATTTGGTACCAGAAGGCCTGGGGTTGAAACCCATCTCAGCTACTTACTACCTGTCTACCTACATGTCTATAAGGAGTAATAAGTCTCTACTACTCTAACCCACATATTTTACAGGAAAGGAAATGCCATTGCCTTTCCTGTAAAATATGTGGGTTAGAGTAGGAGAGACTTATTATTCCTTATAGATATGAAGGCCCTACCAGCTCCAAATTTCATAACCCTAGGAATATACCCATTGTCTAAAGCATGGTTCACCATACTCCTGTACATTGTTGGCTGAGACTGGATACGGTCAAGATGAGGCAGCACCAGCTCTAGAAACAAGGGAATCCAAAGTCTTAATCTGTTCCTCTTCCAATATCTGAGCAAACTCATTTTTTAATTTATAGAATCATTGAAAGTCTCAATGAGAAGGAATTGTAGAGATTATGTACTCCAAGCTTCTCCTTTATGAATAAAGAAACTGAAGTCAAAAGAGATAATAAAGGAACCTCTCACTTGATATAGTCCTCTGACTCTCTTGTTTTGTACCTTGTGAGGTCAGCAGTAGTCCGTGGAGGGAGAGAGGGAATAGTGTCATTGCCCTTGGGAAAGTTGGGGGGTGGGGTAGCATATATATCCACTTACCCAGAATTATTAGTCATCCCAGCATATTTCCAAAAAACACTTACCATGGTTTGGCAGTGCTGGGAAATACTCCTTTACTAATTTGGTTTCCTTATCTATGAAATGAAGGGATTGGACAAACTGAATTCCCAGGTCCCTTCCAAACTCTAGCCTGTGAGCCTAATGAAATTAAATTGCAGAAATGCTGCTGGCATCTTGAAGTTAACAGGAGGACATGGTGCCCTAATCTGGGTAACTCTGATGTCAGGCACTAACCTGGCTGTCCCTGAATTGCTATTAGAGTTCTCACAGAGCCACAATGAGTCTGCTTGTAATCACCTGTGGTTCTGCAGGCCACTCCCCTAGATGACAGAAACAGAAGGTGCAGGCAACATCTGCCACTGTATTTCTAGACTGATAGATTCCAGAATCAGGATCCTCAAGGTCACCTAATTCAAGGCCAAAACCCTAATTCCCCAGAATTTCACCAGAGCAACTCTGGAGATATTCTCTAGAATCATGTGAACTTGGAATGAGGTGCATGTTCGTTTGTTTTTTTCCTTGCAGAATCTATGCTCTTCATCTCACTACCATTTGCTGATATTGTCAAGTATCGACAAAAACTAAGACTTCCATAAATACTGTTTTCTGGGAGTTTCCACATCATGTGAAGTTGGCTATTTCAACGAGTGTCTCTCTAGACATAGGTTTCCCCACATGGCCAAACTGTACTGTCACATTGGACCCCAACAGCCACAATCCCAATCAATTTCTGGGCAGACTATCAGTCACCCAGTGAGCCAAGAAAGTAAGAAATTGGCAGAGACTGGGGCATAGTAGAGAAAGAACTAGATTGAGTGTCAGCAGGACTGGGTTCTAGCTTTGGCTCTTACTGCTAACTAGCTGTGTGTTCTAGAATAATAAAATCTTGGTTTGAAGGGACTTTAGAGACCATTTAATTTTACCTCCCATATACTCACAAACACCCAAACCCCAGAAACTTCCAAGTCTCCACAATGGTTCATTAAGCACCCATTTGTCAGGCATTGTGCTAGGCACTGGAAATACACAGATAAAATGAAAACTCTGTCCCTGAGCTATAGTTTAACCTCTGTTGAGGGAAGCAATGTGTAGATATACAAGTATATACAGAATATAGTCAAAGTAAGTACCAGGTAATGGAGGCGGGGAGGGATGGGTGGCAAGGAGGAGGGAGAAGTAGTGGAGGTGGCTGAGCTTGAACTGAGCCTTGATGGAAGCCAGTCAGTGATTGTAAAAATATAGACATAAGATGCATCTTTATAAAAGTCACTGATTAAAATGCTGCATGGAATGAGAGTCCCAAGGTGGGGCTTACTACTAGGGATGTCTTTTCATGATGACATCAAACTACTGATCATCACACTATGACTATGGTTTATTCAACCAATTTTGAGTTCAACCAAAAGCTAACCATAACTGGGCCCACATCTCTCCTCTTTACCATAAAGATTTTTTTTATTTTTTTTTTTTGGTGAAGGGGAAGGAGAGGGAAAGATCTGGACCAGTATACAAAAGTGGAAACTCCCACCACTAATGCATAACAAAAACCTAGTTATAACTTACAGTTTCAAAATTGCCTGGAACACTGAGAAATGATGGGAATTCATCTATAGTCACACAACCAGTATGTGTCAAAGGCAGGAAGGAATTGAACCTGGGTCTTTATGAGTCTAAGGACAAGGCTCTGTGTAGCACACTACCTCTCTCATGAGCTGTAAGCCTTGATGAAATCCAGATATATGATGACTGTAGCAGTGTCCTGACCTAACAGTCAAGTACCCCCTAACGAAGGTGGGAGGAAGAGAAATCTGGCATGGCTTGTTCTTAGTGAACCCACGCCGTGCCCCGTAATCACCAATTTCATTACTAACATCTCATGAGTCACCTGTTTAATATTAATAATCCTTCATAGAATTTTGCCTGAGGTCGAAGATCACCAGCACAGAGATTATGAAATCTACTATTTTCCTCCTTTTGAAAATCAGGGTAGTAGCCCATATCTCCAGTGATACTGAGTCACTCCCTCACCTCACCCTCTAACCCCCCACCTTCCCCCCACAACCCCACCCCTACCCATGACTCAGTTTCTTCACATGTAAGTTCTCTGAGCAAAAGGATCATTGCATTGTTGTCCTTACATCCTCAGAGCCTAGGGTTGTACCTTGCACACATCAGGCACTTAAAAATGGTTATTTTCCCTGAATGAACTGAATATACAAAATAAGAGAGTTTAGCTAGTCTTCCATCTCCAACATTCTAGGACTATAATGAAGTCAGTTACTGCTGTTGCTATTTAAATAAATTATATGATAAGTCTGCTACTATAAAAAGACATCTGTATGGTTGTAAATTAAGTTTGAATAAGTATCCTTTGCTAAAAATACTAAAACTAATAATAGCTAACATTTATATAGTACTTACTATGTGCCAGGCACTGTGCTAAGCACTTTGCAAATATTATCCCATTTGATCCTCACAACAGCCTTGAGAGATAGATGCCATTAGTGTACCCCACTTTACAGATGAGGAAACTGAGGCAAAGATCAATTAAATGACTTGCTCATGGCCACACAACTAATAAGGGTTTCAGGTAGCATTTGAACTCAGGACTTTCTGACTCTAGGCCCTGAGCTCTGTGTACTGTGACAGCCCCTAACCGGCCTCAAAATTTTGTATCCCACATTTCTATGTGTCTTCCATTTACATGTACTCTCAGCTTACTTCCCTACATCTCAATATTCTGCTTACTTCATCATTGTTATCTATACCTGCTACTTTTGGTAACTAGGCAGAAATCTCTTTAACATGAAAGACTACCAGGGGAAAAATTATTGACCCTCCCCAAGCCTCAACTTCCTTACCAATAATCCTAGAGATAAGAATCCCAGTGTTATTCACCCCCACAGGAGTGTTTTTAGGAAAGAGCTTAGCAAACCTTTCATTGCTTTGAAATGGAAGCTATTCTTTAATTAGGGTGTTCGTTTTCACAAAGGTCTCTATATATAATTATAACCATTGATATTTATATAGGGCTTAAGAGTTTATAAAATACATACATGTATCTCTTGAGGTTCATGACTCCCTTAAGAAGTAGGTGCTATGGGGCAGCTAGGTGGCGCAGTGGATAGAGCCTTGGATTCAGGAGGACCTGAGTTCAAATCTGACCTCAGACACTTAACACTTACTAGCTGTGTGACCGTGGACAAGTCACTTAACCCCAATTGCCTCACCACACACAAAAAAAAAATTAAAAAAACAAAAAAAAGAAGTAGGTACTACTATTTTCTCCATTTTACATATGAAAAAACTAAGATCAAGGCGGGGGGCGGGGCGGGGGGGGGGGTGTGTGGCATGATTGAAGAGTGTCTCTAGAAATGTCCTCTATAGAATAGAGGAGAAAAACCTGGTAGCCAAATTTGGAGCTTGGAATAGAGAGAAGGAAGGAGAAAAGAGGATTCATTCATTATTCAGTCATATCAATTGTTATTTAAAACCACTAACTTACCCATATATATATTCCCTCTGAAGTTCACTTATTCATTCAATAAATATGTCTTAAATACTTATTCCCTTTCCTGGTCTTGGGCTAAGTCCTATAGGGATAAAAAGATGCAAAAGACAGTCCCCTTTGTATGTGGGAAATGAGCTTACAGCCGAATTGGCGGATAAAATGGTATTGAATAGCCAGAGTGTACCGCATAGAACAGATTCCCAATATCAGGATTAATCCTAGAAGGACTTCCCTTCTGCAATAATTCTGTACACAACAGCAGCAACAACTCACATGTATATAATGCCCAACAGCTATCAAAGTAAGTAGTTTCTTTATTACAGTCTTATAAGTGCTAAGATTAAGTCCCTCACTTTACAAAGAAAAGAAATTGTACCTTAGGAGAACTCACAAGGTAACCTGCCCAGCATATGGTTTAATAAGAGGCAGGATAGGATTCACTCCCAGGTCTTCTAAGTTCTACACTTTGGGAATAAAAAAATCTTACAGTAGCAATGTCACAGGGCTACTGTAAGGTCCAAATGAGATCATGTGTATTCAGTGCTCTGCAAACGTTAAAGCCCTATATAAATGTCAATTGTCATTCTTATTTCCATTGCATCATGGTACTTCAAATGACAGCACAGGCATGGTAGTCAGCACAGTTGACATGACAGGTTGAGGTTTACAGGCTCACAGATTTAGCACTGGAAGAGAGACCTTAGAGGTCATGGCTCCTCGTTTTACAAATAAGGAAATTAAGGCTCAGACAGGTAAGTGACTTGCCCACGGTCACACAACTCCTAAGAGTCTCAGAATGGTCCAAACCCGGGTCTTCCTAGCCTCGAGTCCAGCGCTCTCTCCACTATGGCACAGATCTGTCCCTTAACTTGCTGGGTGACCTTGGGCAGGCTACTTCCCTTCTCTGGAACTGGACTCACAGTGATCTCTAAGGTCCTCTTCTAGCTCTGACCTTCTCAGAGTCTATAGAATCCTGCAGGGAGACTGAAAACAGGGTCCTAGGACAAAAAGGACCAAAAGGATCCATACACCCTTCTCCTGCTTCCAGAAGAGCTTTGAATCTCTCTTGAGACCCTGCACCCATGGAGCACAGTGGACCACATTGTAGTGAGGAGCACATTAAGAATGTGGGGAAAGGAAATTAGAAAGCAAAACTTGGCCTTGGGCCAGTGGGCGCCCCAGGCTGCCCTTCTCCACTTACGACTTACAGCCTCTAACCGCCCTGCACAAACAAAGCTCCTTTCTTAAGACACGCAGCCTCAAGGAAACATTTCTCTCCTTTCTGCAGGCTGTGGCTGAATGGCTCCCTCTGGGGTGAAAAATAAGGCCTTAGTTAAGCATTAGAGGAGTGCAGACTTTCGCCTACAAATAGCCCTGCTGGGAAAAGGACAACGAGTAGGGGATTTCAACAATGCAAAGATGATGGTGGTGGCCAAAGAAAACACAATGACGTATAAAAAAAGCCTCAAAGACATTGAGGAGAATGCATTATGGTATCACACAGGTCAAGGTTTCTGTCCAGCCAACCAACCACTAGCTGGTAGATAGATGCACACAGGCTATGAGGGGTCCGGAGATTCCCTGCTCGTTGACTAGTAGCAGACAGTGTTGGAGGGGGAAGAGGATGCTCTCCTTTGTCCCCAGTAAACTCCAGTAGTTCCCAATTGCCTCCTGGATAAAACAAAATCCCCGTTTTGGCTTTTAAAGCCTTTCATAACCTGGCCCCTTCCTATCATTCCAGTTTTCTTAGACCTTCCTATGCCATCTACTATATGATCCAGTGACACTGGCTTCTGGGCTGCTCCTTGTACACAATATTCCATGTGCATTTTCCATGCCTGGAATATTCTGCTTCCTCATCTCTGCCTAGTGGCTTCTTTAGCTTCTTCCAGATCTGAAGCCCCACCTTCTGCAAGAAGTATTCCAATCTTCTTAATTCTAGTGCCTTCCCTTTGAGATTATCCCAAGCTTATCCTCTATATACATTTGCTTGACCATGCTTGTTTACATATTGATTCCCTCCTTTTGTCTTTCTTTGTATCCGTAGCACTTAGCATAATGCCTAGCAAGTAGTAATTAATAATTGCTGACTGACCCACTCTGGCTAAGGCTAGAGCTCCAACGTAAGGAAAACAGGAAGGGAGGATTATTTTTGTTCTTGGGTCCCTGGCAGTAAAAACAGAAAGCAGGTAGGAGAGAGGGGTATGGATGGACTCTTATCAGCTCAAAGATAGTTCCCCTGTAACAAAGAGAAAATACTTGATTTAAAATCCTGTCATATAAAGAACATAAAACCTATGCATGATCCACTCTGCCCTAGCCATCAACAAAATTATAAAATTATGTTCTAAAAAAGGCTGTGTGCCATATATAAGACTCTATGGCATCATCAAAATGATTTCTATTCAATCTGTGTTTATTCTTTACAAGAAGACAATGTCCAAATGCCATGGCAGCTGACTTCAAGGGGCTACCCAAATTATTTTGTTGGGCTGGAATTTGATTGTGTCGAACGCACCTCCAAATAAGATGCTTTTCAGTTGAGGCTTAGCAATCTCCTTATTTTTATAAAAACCTATGCGTAGGATTGGAATGGGTAGGATGTCAGAACTTTATATGTACTTAAAGGAACCTCCTAACTCAACATAGACTCCTGCTTTTCCACACACGAGTGTGCTTTACCCTACACAATAGACATATTCATTTTCTCTGAATCATAGTTTTGTATCTTTAATACACTAGGTAACTTTGCTATTTAAAAGAACAGTATCATAAATCCTTTTGTAAACTAGGTGGTTTAGGGTTTGTTTGGTTTTTTTTGTAAAGAGAATAATCACCCTATAGAAACTCACAGAAACTCCAAGCTGGAAGGGGCCTCAGAAATTCTCTAGCAGAATTTATAGCTGAACAAAACTCCCCTGTATAGTCTAAACAAGTGATGATTCAGTTTTTGCTCAAAGATTTCACCAAACGGGAAACCCGCTACCTCTGGACATAGCTCACTCTTCACTTTGGGATAAGTCTAATTTTTAGGAATTTTTTCCCCTTAAATGAAACTTGCTCATTCTGCTCTCTGGGGCCAAGCAGAACATACCCAATCCCTTTTCTATATAAAAGCTCTTTAAATACTAGAAGGCACTATCATGTTCCCTGCTCCTTCCTCTATGCCACCCCCCACAAGCCTTTTCCAAGTTAAACATGCCTCTGTTCCTTCAACTGGTTTCCATAGGGTATGATCTCAAGGCCCTTCAACATCCTTGTGGATCTTCTTTGACCATTCCCTAACTTCTCATTGTGTTTCCTAGAATGTGGTACAAAGAAATGAACACAATAGTGCTGAAATGCCCCGATTGATGCAGAATATAGTGGTGCTTTCACTTCCCTAATGTTAGACTGATACTATGCCTCTTTCAATGTATTAAAAGCTCACACAAGCTTTTTTTTTTTTTCTTGGTGATAATATCACACTGTTGACTCATATTAAACTTTCAGTTCATTCAAACCCCCATATCTTATTCGAATTACTTTCTTACCGCACATCCCCACCCCCAATATGTGAGAAACTGATTTTTTTCAACTCAAATCTAAGACTTTACATTAATCTCTGTTAAATTTCATCTTATTACAGACGTGAAATGTTTCATGCACTTTCAGATAAGGGCACTCTATTATTAGTTTTACCTGACTGTTTTTTGTTTTGTTTTGTTTTAGTGAGGTAATTGGGGTTAAGTGACTTGCCCAGGGTCACACAGCTAGTAAGTGTTAAGTGTCTGAGGTCGGATTTGAACTCAGGTCCTCCTGACTCCAGGGCCGGTGCTCTGTCCATTGCGCCACCTAGCTGCCCCTGTTTTAATTCATTATAAGAGAACTCTCATGAAGTGGGAGTAATCTGTAAATGTAATGTAAAAATAAAACACATCAATAAGTCTTTAAAAATTTCATCGTATTAGATTTGGAACAATGTTATACCCTAGAGATGTTTTTCAATCCTAATTCAGTTGTCCAATGTGTTAGCTATATTTCCTAGCTCTGTGCTGTCTCTAAAGTTAATGAGTATGTCTTTGTCCAATCCATTAAAATTGCTCTAATGTAAATCTGGAGTTTCACTTCACCAATGCGCTTCAAGGAAGTCACAGCCACACTGTTTTCATAAAAATCAAGTCATTTTTACACCCTATTCCATATCAAGAATCAATGCAATTTGAATTTGAATAATCTTTCTCAAAGTATAATCCAAACTTAAAAAAAAACAACAACCCTACAAATTCCTTACTATTTGGTGTAAGAGATAGATTGCTTCATTTAAAGGAAACAGGAAAAAAAAAATCCTACCTGAATACATTCTGCCCTTATAACACAAATCAGCCAACAGATGAAAATGGCTGTAGGAGTAACACTCCTAACAGACAAATGTAGGCCAAGGAAATTCAGAGTCAATGGGATTACAGAGGAATTCAATCTGCATATCTTTTCACTCATTTAAATAGTTGGAAGTGCAGAAATTCATGTCACTGGTTTTCTTGTACCATAACCAGCCTCAGTAGCATGCCAGAGCTACACCTCCACACAGTGTATAGTCGGTTGTGTTCATACATTTCATCAGCAAAGCATTTAATGAGCACCTACCAAGTGCTAGGTACTGAAGATACAAATACCAAAGAAGAGAAAAAAGAAAAAAGGAGAAAGGAAGAAAGGAAAGAAGGAAGGAAAAAAGGAAGAAAGAAAGAAAGGCCTACTTTGAAGGAGCTTACATTTTAATGTATACTAAGGCTAGCGCTGCATCACCGGAGTAATTTGTCCAAGGCTTCTTCCAATATAAAGAACCCCGGAAAGAGAATCAAGAGAGCTGGCAAACTATGGTTTCCAAGTTTCTTTCATACCATTATCTCAACAGATTTTTGAAAGGACTCTGTGAAGATGAGGAAAATGAAGCTAAGGTAAGTTATACAGGTGACAGAGTTAGATATATGAGAGCTGGAGGGACCCTTTCCTGTCTGTGAGTCCTCATTATGTGGAGGAGGAGACTGAGGCCAAGAAAGGTCGACTTGCCCAGGATCATATAGTGAGTAAATGTCTGAGGTATGATTCAAATGCAAGTCTTCCTGACTCCAAGTCCAGCATTGTCTGCTTTACCACACTCCCTCTCAAGTTTCACAGCCAGTCAAGATGACTTCTCTTCCTGGACATATCTATAACATTGTACTGTCCCCCCACCTAATTCTGACAGACTCTCATACCCATTCACTTCTTTTTAAAGATTGGCTCGGGACAGCTAGGTGGTGCAGTGGATAGAGCACTGGCCCTGGAGTCAGGAGGACCTGAGTTCAAATCCAGCCTCAGACACTTGACACTTACTAGCTGTGTGACCCTGGGCAAGTCACTTAACCCCAATTGCCTCACCAAAAAACAACAACAAAAAAAAGATTGGCTTACTGAGAATAAGCAGGAAGAAAATTATAAGGGAACATCTAGGCTAAGGAAAAATGAAAGATATCAATAAAATTATTTTTTAAAAGATTGGCTCATGTATCCCTATAAGGTTTAAGGTTGTTTGGGCCCCAAGAATTGAACCACAACAAAAACAGAGGATTTTGTCACAATTTAGTCTACTGTTCTTTCTATTTAAAGCAAGGTAGAGATTCATTATTGAATGACTTTTACATTTCAAACTGGGCTTGATAACAGAGCAAGTAGGAGTTTATTCCCTTTTTATTATGAGAACATATCTTTATATTTGTCCACAAAGCCCACCCCACCCAACCCAAGGCATACTGGACCAATCCAGAATTAATTCACGTAATCCAAAATAAGTGAAAGTGTTGTTTTCTTGGCTTTTAAAAACTCAGCTACTGCTCCCTAACCCTTCATTCCTCTCTTCCTTCCATTATAAGTTTTCTAATCTCACTAGCAAACTAAGATTCTAGAAAATCATCATCAAATCAGTCATTTAGGACTGAGACAGGGCTGTGTTTATAATGCTGTTCTAGCTTCTCATTTCTTCTCCACTCCTGCCCAAGCCTTGGACAATGGCCACTTGTTATGAGTCCAAGTGTGGACCTGGAGAGAACATGCCCAGGAGCTCAGTTCTCAGAGAGCCCTTTGTAAGGCAATGATTTCTTCCTGGAATGTGGCTGAGCCCCTTAGGACTCTGAAATTTGTCCTGGGAGATGCTAGCGCTCAGACTAACACAGACTTGGCCCTTCACCTTCCCTCGGGTAAACGGGGTTTCTTGCCCAGAGAAATTAGCCTCATAAGTCACCACATGGACAACACCTATGCCTAGGCCCAGAACCAGCTAAATCTATCCATCAAACCATGAGTTAAAATTCTCATCATTATTTGGGTCATGCTAGGCCTTTACAAAAGAAAGTTTTTGTTTTCAGAAAAAAACTTTGTCTCCCTTGTACCTCCTTAGGGATAGAAGAGGAATAAGAATCCCTGTGATTTCATTGGTATATGGAACTCCCAGAAGATGAAATTCCTTCTCTGAATACAGGTTAGTTCCTTTTCTGAAACCATAGAGAATGGCCCAGAACAGTGGGATCACACTCAAGTGGAAACAGGGCCACTAAACCCCACATAAGGATCCCTGTGGGTCACATATTGATTTAGAAAACCACCTGTTTACATAACCTATGTTCTGTTGTATTTTTTACTTGTTTTGTTAACTATTTCCCCATTACAGTTTAATCAAGTTGGGGCTGGCCTAGAACAAGTATTGAGAAGTTAAGTGACTTGTTCAAGATTACACAGCCAGTATGTATCAGAGGCAGGATTGGAACTCCAGTCTTCCTGGCTTCAAGGTTAGCTCTCCACTAAGTCACACAGTCTTTCCAAATACCTTAACAACTCATAAAAAATAATGGTTATTATTATAAGACTCCAAAAATACTTCTTAAACAGCTGATTGATTCTTCCCCTTAGAAAAAGCCCTCTACCAAAGGATTCCAAACACTCCGAGTAGGGTAATCTTCATGTTGGAAGAACACATGCCACAGGAGAATTCCCCCACTCGGATTCTCTGCAGTGCACCCTCTCTCCATACCTGTCATTTTCTATATAGTTTCCCCTTCTTTTCCATTTCTCACAACCAATTTCTGTGGGGAAAGAAATTCTAGGAAGCCACAAGCCAAAAGGTCCTACATATCAGGAACAAAATGGGTCATAGAATCCCAGGCTAAGCAGCTTAGCAAACTTCTTTTAAAAAGAGGCTTAAATTTAAAGTATTGTAATAGAATACTGGACCTAAGGTTAAGCATAAGATAATCAGATTCTTCTTTTAGGCCACACTCCTCTAGATTTCATCTTTTTGTCCCTCCTAAAGTCCTCTTGAATATCCCTCACTTAGAAGAGTGTTAAGGCCATGTCTTATGACTCTAAGGAACTGGGAACACTTCACCTGGAAAAGAGAAGGCTGGGGGCAGGTGGGGGTGGGATAAAGGATGATAGCTATCTTCCAGTCCCCAAAAGGCCTGTCTGTTCTATGGAAAATGAATTCTATTTGCTCTGTTTGGCCATAGAAGGCAGAGCTGACAGCAAAGGGTGGGAGTTTCAA
This sequence comes from Dromiciops gliroides, assembly GCF_019393635.1. NCBI lineage: Eukaryota > Metazoa > Chordata > Mammalia > Microbiotheria > Microbiotheriidae > Dromiciops > Dromiciops gliroides. Next base: position 107,680,987 of record NC_057865.1, on the reverse strand, counting down.
AGAGGTAAACTTGGACGATGTTAGGAAAAACTTTAAAATTTTAACAAAGAAGTTGGAATGAGCTCCATGCAGAAAGATCTTCAATTGAGATCTAAAACAAAAGCTGTGTGACCACCTATCAGAGATGTTGCAAAGGGGATCCTGGTGCAGGTACAGCGTACACTAAATTCCAATGCCTGTGATTCTCCTCTCTCATTTCCTCAGTCCCACTTTTCTCCTTTTATTCCACAAGAACCATACTTTCTTATTCAGCCATGGCCCTTCCAGTTCCCACTTTACAAGACAATTTTATGATTCCTCCTGTCAGATTCTCCTACATGGGCCATCTTCTCTCTGACTCTATTCACATCTCCCCTGCCCATTCCTAACCCTTCTAGTGAATGTCTAGGAATACTTGGCTACTTCTGTGGCTGAGGAGACAGGATTTACTAAGGTCACTAACCATGACCTTACCTTCAATGTCTATAACGTGGTTGTTCGTGTTAGTCATCTCAGGAACACTTCAGATTGTGACATCTGGATGACTGTGGGACCAAACAGCCTAAAGTCATAGAATTCTGGAGCTGGAAGGAACCTTTGTGATCATCTAGTCTGGTCTATTCATTTAGTAATAGCTAACACATAGCATGAACCAAAAGAGTTAGTGTAGTTTTAAACTGTTAAAGCTGAAAATTGCACTAAGAATTTAAGACGTTGTAGGAGGCAGCTAGGTGGTGCAGTGGATAAAGCATCTGGATTCAGGAGGACTCGAGTTCAAATCTGGCCTCAGACACTTGACACTTACTAGCTGTGTGACCTTGAGCAAGTCACTTAAACCCTAATTGCCCCACCTCCCCCCCAAAAAATTAATTTAAGACATTGTGTATGTGTTTGTATACACACGTACAGTACTTTAATGTTTGCAAAGCAATTTATATATATATATATATATATGTGTATATATATGTATATATATATATATATATACACACACACACACATATATATGTATACATATATATACACACATATAAAATCTCAGGTAGATACATATATTACCAATCTATATCTATTATCTCATACTCTATCACATATATATATATAGTATTTCAATACTATTTATATACATGTATATACATTTTCATTTAATCATTTGATAGCTATCTTTCATTTACATTGTCACATTTCATATACACCATTATTTATTTGTATGTTGTCTCTTCTATTAGAATGTGAGCTCCTTGAGGACAGGAACCACATTTCACCTTTCTTTGTATCCCCAGAACTTAGTTTCCTAGCACAAAGTAAATGCCTAATAAATATTCGGTTAAAGACTTGATTAGGTCCAGTGACAACCCTAGGGTGCAGTTGCTACTATTATTTACTCCCATTTTATACACAAAGAAACTGAAGCTGATAGGTTACATGACTTGTGCAGGGTTGGGGGTGAGGGTCTGCCTGCGTCAAGTCTCTCCCCTCTCCAATCCATTCTCCATTCAGCCACTAAAGTGATTTTCCTGAAGCATGGCTCTGATTATGTCACTCTCCTACTCAATAAACTTAAACCTCAGGGGCTCCCTATTGCCTCCAGCAACAAATACAAAATGCCCTTCAGAGCATAGTCTCCTTCCATCTTTCCAGGTTACTTACACCTTACTCCCCAACACGTATTCTTTGATCCACTGATTCCTGACTGTTCCAAAAACAAGATGCTCCATTTCTCAGCTCCAGGCATTTTCTCTGGCTATGCCCCATACCTGGAATGCTCTCCTTCCTCTGCCCCAAGCACTGACCTTACTCCATTCGTTTAAGTGCCAACTAAAATCCTACTTTCTACAGGAAGCCTTTCCTAACCTCTATTAATTCCAAGACTTTATCGCTTTTGATTATTTCCTAATTATCCTGTAAGGGCAGCTAGGTGATGAAGAGGATAAAGCTGAGCCTGGAGTCAGGAAGACCTGAGTTCAAATCCTCTGAACTCAGAAACATACTAGCTGTAGGACCCTGGGGAAAAATCATTTAATGTTGTTTGCCTCAGTTTCCTCATCTGTAAAAGGAGCTAGAGAAGGAAACAACAAACCACTCCAGTATCTTTGCCAAAATAAACCCCAAATGGAGTCACAAGAAGTCAGATACAAATGAAACACTTAATAAATGTCAGTTAATTATTTATTAGTAAAACCAAGACTCCAACCCTAATATCCTGACCTTCAGTCTAGTGCCTTTTTACATCATCTCCCAAACTATGAACTGCACAGCTGACAAGATTCTGATAAAGAAGCAGAAAACCCTGACATGAGTAATACTAATAAGATAAAGAATTCTTGCTTACAAAGATGGAAAGGAATCCTAGAATCAAAGAAACAAAGAGCTCTAAGGGTTTATATGTTTACTGGAAGTCTTGCCCTCTGCCTGCAACCCATAGATGTTGTAAGCATTAATGAGATCATCTGATCCCCATGTTATTGGACTAGAGAGAAGAGAAAGTGCTCAGGATTTCTCCATGCCACCAATCACATACACACAGGATGAATCATGGACCAGTAAACCAGCTTGCCAAGCCAAATAGAGCCAGCTTTCCCTGGGCTACTAGAAGGCCTAGGCTTTCAAAAGGGGGAGAGAATAACACAGGATCAATATCAGTTCTTCCCATACCTATGAGGCAAAGGAACTCTGAACCTTTTCCCATATTTCCTTATCTTCTCCAGGGCTACTAGCCGAAAAGTCTAAATGATCCAAGTCATGGGGCACAGAATATTTGAGGGATTAGGTGACTGGGAATCATGAATCCTAATCTCTCCCCCACACAGATAATATTATTATCCAACAGATGTAGAACAACGGACAAGTTGTTGAGTTCCTCTGTCCCCCAGTTTCCTCTGTAAAATCATATTATCTGGCTTAGCAACCTGAGAAGACTGTTGGCCAGGTTCAAATGAGTGAGGAAGTTATTTCCAAGGTCCCCATTCATTGCTGTTGCTCAGTCGCTTTCCTGCTGTGTCCAACTGCTCATGATTCCCAGGATTTTCCTTGACAAAGATACTAGAGTGGTTTGCCATTTTCTTCTCCAATTCATTTTACAGATGGGGAAATGAAGGCAAATAGGGTTAAGTGACTTGCCCAGGTTCATACAGCTAGTAAGTGTCCACAGCCAGATTTAAACTCATGAAGAAGAGTCTTCCTGACTCCAGGCCCAGGACTCTGTCCACTGTGCCACCTGGCTGCCCAAGGTCCCCATTTCACAATGTCCCATTTGGTGACCTAAAATTATCTGATTCTGATGTACATTAATGGACTTGGGAGGAAATTTTAGAGTACAAAGAAAATGTATATTCTACTTTCTAACTAGAACTTTTACAGCCAGTCTCATTACTTACTTGGTGACTTAGTAGTGGCAAAGCTTGGGTGCTTGGCACTGATGAACGATTCCCTGGATCCATGACTGTCAGCTCTTATGTACCACCCTCCCCATTTCCTCCCCCGAACTTAAGATATCCAGTATGTTGATCCCCTTCTGTCTCCAGAAGTTACTGTATTCTCCCTGAATTAGCAATGATAGATAGAAGTTACCTAATACATTCATTCTTTCAACAAATGTGTTGAAGGTATTCTGGAGGATTCCAAAGGATGAATAAATTATGAGCCATACCCCTATCTACGGAGCTTACAGTCTAGTAATGGAGGTAAGTCACATGTAATACATTGCTGAATGTGAAAATAAAGCAAAAGGACTACTGACAAAATGCTCTAGGAAAGAAAGGTCCCTTCTGGTTGAAAGAAATCTCAATCTTAACTACCAGGCTAGGGCTGGTTAGCAAGCCAGGTCCCATTCTGAGATATGGAAAGGAAGTTAAGACTAAGCTACCCAAGAATAATTATAGATAGTATTCATATAGCACTTTAAGGCTTGCAAAGTGCTTTATAAATATTATCTCAGAAAGGAAAGAAGGAAAACAAGCATCAATCATGCACCTACTAGTGCCAGTCATTGTGTTAAGCACTTCACCAATATTATTACCTCATTTGAGACTCACAACAACCCAGGGAAATAGGTGCTATCATTATCCCCATTTTATAGTTGAGGAAACTTAGACAAAAGTTAAGGTCACACAGCTAGAAAATGTGTGAGGCTGGATTTGAACTATGGTCTTTTGGATTACATGCCCACTGTGATAGCTAGCTGCCTATAATATATACTACAAATATGAACTAGATATGGGAATGAGGAAGAAATGCTTTGTAATCCTTTTTCAAGAAAACAGAAAGTAGACATGTTAGATCTGAGACCAGATATTAAAATAGGCAAACCACAAACACTTTGCAAAAACTCACACACACAAAAGCAAAATAAATCTCAACATACCCTGAAACAGTGCAATTTGGGGAGCCTTTACTGAGGTTAGAGTCTGAAACCATATCTAGCTAGAAAATTATCCCTCATCTTTTGTCACTTCTATTTTATAACCTACCAACCTCAAAATGGCAGTGAGGTGGTGGTACAGTAGATAGAGTGCCAGGCCTGAAGTCAGAAGAACACTTGTCAAATCAGACATTTACTGTTTGACCCTGAGCAAATCACTTAATCCTATTTACCTCAGTTTCCTCATCTGTAAAATGAGCTGGAGAAGGAAATAGCAAACCACTCCACTATCTTTGACAAGAAAACCACAAATGGAGTCACAAAGAGTTGGTCACAACTGAAATGACTAAATAACAACAAGCCACAAATTTTCAAAAGATTATTTTATGTGGCGTACATTTTAAGGGAATTATTTTCAATTTTGTTTTGAAATTTTAGGATGATTTTTATTCCATTCCTGGAAATAACTAGAAACCTTAGTGTGGATGTTTTAGAAGTAAGCCAGGGTTGAAAACTCCTACTATCATATACATACCAAGAAAGATAAAGCTATAAGAAAGAAGGGTTGGAATAAAAGGGAGATTATTTTTTTTTTCTGCTTAGAAAGATTTCTAGGAAACATGATAGTAGTTAAGTAATGATAAACAACAGGTTTGTCAAATTTAGAGACTGTATGATCTAGTGGAAAGCACACTGAACTTGGAGTTGGAAGACCTTGGAAATTCTTGATATGGTTTTGAAGCTTTCTACCTCTGACCTGCAGTGAGTCACTGCTTCCCTGGGCCTCAGATTCCCTATTTGTAAAATGAGGGGGTTGGACAAAATGACCTCTGAGGTTCCTTCCAGCTCTAACTCCCATGATTTGGAGACTGCATAGACTGAAGCTTGCTAGGAAATTTCTTCTGTGTAAAAACACCTGAGAACTATTGCACCTCAACATAAGGGCATAGTGTTATATCACTGAATGAGTCTTTTAAGAAAAGAAAGGTTGGGGCAGCTAGGTGGCGCAGTGGATAAAGCACCGGCCCTGGATTCAGGAGGACCTGAGTTCAAATCCGACCTCAGACACTTAACACTTACTAGCTGTGTGACCCTGGGCACTTAACCCCAATTGCCCTGCAAAAAAAAGAAAAAAAAAAGAAAAAAGAAAAGAAAAGAAAAGAAAAGTTGTAAATTGTCTTGGGAAAATGAATAAGAAGCACTGGATGGTGGTCAAAATACCATGTACTGTCTTGGGCAATGAGTGCCCTCTACTAGAGTCGGGGCTCCAGGTCCCCACTATGCAACTAATTTTTTGTATGAGTATAATAGAAAAAGTCTTGATCTTGAAGTCAAGTCTGAACAAATTATTAGTGTATTATCGTTAATATCCTTAATCTCTCCAAGCCTTCATTCCTGGATTTCTAAAAGAAGGACAATAGCATTTGCACCCCACCTACTTCACAGATTTGTGAAGAAAGCACTTTGGAAACTTTAAATTCAATGTGTGTCCAAGTTGTTATCATTATGAGCCTGAAACCAGCTGTTCCACAGGCCAGATTCTAAAGTCCCAAGGGAATAACATAGTCTAAAAACAATTCATTATTCTGACTCATTCTTCCTTCAGTCTCTGCTCTTTGGCCTTGGCTGAAGTAGGCTTGTTGGCCAGGGCTTGCTTAATTGCTCTGGTGCAGGCTGACCTCACACAGCTGAGCAGTCCCTGACTGTTCCCATCCTAAACAGCTGGAATATGAGACTTGAGCAACAACACAGCCTTTCCTCGATTAAGTGATCAACACACAACTGCCCCCTCACTCTTCCACCAAGACAGAATTCTGCTAACATAAGCTCTTCAGAATCTATGTAGCAATAAAAGATAATGGGCTACATAACTTCCAGGAAGCTACAGAAAGAATCACAGCCACAGTCCACAGTTTTCACCGTCATTTGGAAGACAGAACACAAAAAACAAAACATACACACACACACACACACACACACACACACACACACCCCTAAAGGATGAATGACCAAAAGAAAAGCTAATTCAGTTACTGAGTAAATTTAGGAATCTCCAAACAAGCTCATTTGGATTACAGAAGCATTGCTAAGCTGATTTCAAATCTTTTCATAGGTCTGGCAATTTTAATTATTAATATGTAATCTGCCACTGCTCTAGCTGACTTCCTTCTCTCTCCATCCTGTCAGCTACTATTTACTATTATTCTCTTCATCTCTAATAATCTGTACAGATGAAGGTGCTCTGTTCTTTGCATAAGGCTCATTCAATTCTATTCAGTCCATGCAACATATTTATGCAAGGCATTGTGGGTAATATGGTCCCATCCCTTAAACTGATAGTGAAGTACATGAGAGAATCCCACCTGAATATTGAGAAATAGCTGTTCCCAGCCCAGTTAAGTAGCAAGAAAGAAATAAAACTACCCCCTTTACTTGGAAGGAAGGTCATAAGGCAATAGAAGAAGGGAGCATTTCTATAGGGCCTATGTGCTGGGCACTGTGCTAAGTAAGTTCTTTACAAATATTATCTCATTTAAGACTCACAACAACCCTGGGAGGCAGGTACTATTATTATCCTCATTTTGCAGGTGAGGAAACTGAAACCTTGCTCTGGGTCACAAAGCTAGAAAGTGTCAAAGGCTGAATTTGAACTCAGGTCTTCCTGGTTCCAGGCCCAATCCACCATGCCACCAGCTGCCTCTAAGAGTTTCAGAGTTATTTTGGGAGCAAAAGGAGTAAGAGCCTAGGTGTCAGATCTGACAGAGCACGTAACCTCACGTGTACTGTCATGTCCAGATACACTTCAGGATAGTCCCTCTCAATTCAAATAAATTTACATATACATATACACGATCACTGAACTAAGAAGTGGGATGATAGATGAGAGGACTTGCAACTTGTTGTTCGTCCTTTGGGAAGTGATGTCAGGACTTGCAGTGAATTGGATTTAAATGAGGGAAGGCTGTGCAAAGTCACCAGCCTCTCTCTCCTCCAGAGCCATCTGGGTCCAGTGATAAGGTATATATCATGATGACTGGAGATGGCCCTGGATGTTTGAGGCAATTGGGGTTAAGTGACTTGTCCAGGGTCACACAGCTAGTAAGTGTCTGAGGTGAGATTTGAACTCAGATCCTCCCAACTCCAGGAGGAGTCTACTGTGCCACCTAACTGCCCCATGTGCAATTTGACAAATGGATAAAGGGAGGTAGGTGGAGAGGGGCAGGAGAGAGAGTGAGTGGCCCATGAGATAACCAGAGGGTGTGGATTTTGTTATTGTCTAGATAAGAAGTATCACTGATTTGGGAGTCAGGGAAGGGCAAAAGCAAGTGGGAGAAGCAGATTTATATACTTGGTCCATTATGGAACAGAAGCCAAGGAAAACATTCAAATCTTAACAGCTCAGGAAAAATAGGGCTGTGTCCAGGGCAGATTCAGGGACTGTTTTGATGCCCAGCCCTAGTGAGCAAAGGGTGAATAAGTGGGTGTTTACTCCCAGGGACCCATTGTCAAAACAAACCCTTCTCCTTGGCCTTGCTTGAGAAGCTAACCTGATGTCACACTGACTACCAGCAAGTTCCAGTTCCCACACACTCGTGAACTGAAGGGCCCTCTGAGAAGAATGGAAGGCAGCAAGGGAGAAATCACGGGCTGTGAATTTGGGGATTAGACTTTCTAGTCTGCAGGCTGGCATTCCGAATGTGAGGTAAAAACGTGACAAAGACAGAAAGTCCTTTGATCTGCTGATCAACCCTGGAGTGAAAGAAATAGATGTCTATTTTCTTGGTATTGGGGGGGGTGGGGCACATAGGAAATCAATGGCCTTTCCTTCAAAAGCTCTGTATACCACGACTGCTCTCCCCTTCTGTCCCCTCCCCTCTCCTGCACACTCCCTTGGTGATATCCTTTTCAATCATTTCTGTAGAGATGACTTCCAAATCTTTATCTCCATCTCAGACTTAGCCCCTGGGCCTCAGGACTGTGTTGCCAGTTGTCTATGGGATATCTCTACCTCTATGTGCCGCTCACACTTCTTATTTTTCCTATTTTTCTTAGACTCCACCATTCTTCCAGGCACTCAGGCTCAAAAAGTTGGAGTAACCATTGACTTTTCTTTCCCCCTCACCTCCCAGACTCAGTTGACAAATCCTGTCAAAGTCTACAGCTGCAATCTCACTCTCATTCTTCCTCTGCTTTACCATCTCCACTGCCAGTTCATAGTTCCTACCCTTGCTGAAGCTTTGCCTTGAATATTGTAAAGAGCCTCCCAACTCAATTCCCTATCTCAAATTCGGCCTCAGATACTTATTAGCTATGTCATCCCAGGCACATCACTAAATCATTGTCTGCATCTGTTTCCTCAACTATAAAATGGAGAGAATGCTAGCATCTACCTTCCATGGTGGTTGTGGGACTCAAATGAAGCCATATTTATAAAGTGCTTAGCACAGAGCCTGGCACATAATAGGCATTTGATAAAAGCTTGTCCCCTCCCCACCTCTCCAATCGATCCTTCACACTGATAACCGATCAGTATTCTTATTGCACAAAATAAAAAGCTAATCTATCCCAAGAAGATACTTAAAACTCTTATTCCTCAAAAACCCATCGCCTACTAAAGAAAGCTCAACCTTTTTAGATGCCTCTTCAAGGTTCTCCACAACTGGGTGCCAACTCAGCTTTCCATGAACTTCACTCGATTCAAATGAATATAAGCATTTATCGAGTATCTACTATGCTGAATGGTATAGGGGAAAACTTGCTGGATTTGCAGTCCAAGAATCTGGGTTCGAATCCTTCTACTTACTCCCTGTGTGACCTTGAGCAAGACTATACCTCAGTTTCATCATCTGTAAAATGAGGGAGTTGGGACTACTTTACCTCGGAGATTCAATCACTCAGGTTTGATATGTTGGTGTTATCTTTGACTTTAACCTCTTCTTTGCTTCTTGTAAATAATTAGTTGCCAAGTCTTGTCAATTCCCTCTCCACAATATCATTCATCCCTCCTGCTCTTTTTTCCTCATTACCACTTTAGTAAAAGCTCTTATAACCTATAGCCTCCTTATAGGTCTTTCTGTTCCATTCTCTTCCGTCTAAGTCCATTCTTTATACCATTGACGCATCACTTGTGCATAATTCCTCATGGATGGTTCTAATCATACAATTGCTCCACTCAGAAAATCTTTGGGGGTTCCATACTGCTTACTGAGTCAGGTTCAAACACTTTTATGTAGCATTCAAAGAATTCCTGGTATCACTCCACCCTTCCAGCTGTATCTCAAATGAATCCCTACCCTGTATTGATTTTCCAAATGACGTGGACTATACTTTATCTCTGTAATGATTGGAATGACACCACCTGCTGGAGAGCTACTGTAGGAAAGCTCCACCATGAGGAGAAGGCATCTGAGGGCAAGCCATGTGGCTTTTCTTTGGCATCAGGAAGTGACATTTGCTTGTGGGAGGAAGAAGGGGCGAGGCTGGCCCTCTCGCTCTATTTCATCAGGACTCTGGTGAAGAGTGGAGCTAAAAATGTGCTCTCCCTTTGGTAGATAGATTAATCTAGGCCTTTCTCTCTTCACCAAATTCTTATTCTCCTTAATAAATGCTTAAAAGTCTAAACTCTTGCTAAAGCTTATAATTTATTGGCAACCACTCATTAGATATTTTAGACAGTATAGCTAGAATTTTAGCCCCTTACATCTCCCAACAGACTGTGTTCTTCTGCCTCTGTCTTTATTCATGCTGTTTCCTATCCCTAGAATGTCCTTTCTCCCCATTTTTACCTACTGAATTCTATACAAATGCCGTCTCCTTCATGAAAACTTCCTTGATGGTATTTTTGCCCTCTTGGACTTCTCATAACACTTTGTTTTATACCTCTTTGATGAACTCCTCTTGCAATATTGCATGTTGCTTGCATTCATGTCTAATCTGCACCACCACCAGCCCCTAAATAAAATAAACACCATGGGGGCAGCTAGGTGGCACAGTGGATAAAGCACCAGCTCTGGATTCAGGAGGACCTGAGTTCAAATCTGGCCTCAGACACTTGACACCTACTAGCTGTGTGACCCCGGGCAAGTCACTTAATCCTCATTGCCCCACAAAAAAAAAAAAAAAGGGCAGCACCATGAGGACAGGGACTCTCTATCTTACTTCCTTTGTATCTTCTCAAATAAACTAGCACAATGTTCTGTATTACAGGGGAGTTTGTTGAACCAAATTTCACTGGTATGCTTAATCCTCCTCCCAATTCAGATTATCATCCAGTATTAGAAACACGGGTCAGATACAGCCAACTTCCTGGGGAAGTTGGGGTTCCATTTCTCTGAGCTTGACTCCAGGGGTGGCAATCAAGCAGATAGCACAAATTGTCTCAAGCCCTTCTCATAGGATGAGTTTGTTCACCAAAACAGCCTGTACAATCAATAAATCCTGCAGTTAGTGTAAGTGATTGAGAAACTCTGTTCCTTGGAATCCTGGACCTGACTAGAACACTTTCTAAATTTAGTTTTACTGGTGTTTGGATGACAAAGTCCATCACAGAGCCCAACCATGAAGCCTTCCCAGATTAATCACATGGGCCAGAGCTTCAAGAACCCAGATTCACACCTGTACCACCACAAAACACTGGAGTAGTAATTTAGGGACATGGACTAACTAGCTCTGTGTGACTTATAGCACCACAAGCCACTGACCACCTAAGTGGGCTTGTTTGTTTTGAAATGATGGAATACTGGAAAGAGCGTTGAATTTGAAGTTGAATAGCTAAGGTCCTTATCTGCACGATGGGGAGTTTGAACCAGATGATTCCTGTTCTTCTCAAGTTCCAACATTCTATGCCTGCTACTATCTAATCATCACCAGATATAACTTACTGCTTACGGGGATACACATACACCCCTTGGTCACTGGAAGGGAGCCGGGAAAGGAAAATGAAACACTGTATAAGAAAATACCAAACGAGATACAAGATGAAGAAATGCCTATTGTACTCAGCTTAAATAGGAGTCCCGTGTCTGTGTTCAAGTTCAGAGATCAAAAGTCTCAGTATGATCTCAACAACCATGCCATAACAAATGAATTTATGTATCAGACACATCCCAGTTCTCTAGAATCAGGGAGAAGCCCTGAGGATTTAGAGTGGATTCTACCATTCCTATTAAGATGAAGGGTACACAGCAGAGTAGGGAAAGCACAGAGAAAGGCAGTGAGATGTTGGGACTAGAAATGTTGCTCTCTTATTTAATACCTATATGACCTTGGACAAGTCTCTTAGCTTCTATGAGCTTGTATATGCTCCTCTATAAAGCGAAGGGATTGGTCTAGAGCAGGGGATTTAAACCTGGTGTCCACAAGCCTCCCCAACCCCTAGGGTGTACAGATTTGAGGCGTCTTTGAATTGGGATGGGGAAAAAAGTGACATCTTTATTTTCACTCATGTCTAACTGAAATTTAGCATTTCCTTCACTTATTTAAAAACATTATTCTGAGAAAGGGTCCAGAGGCTTCACCAGACCACCTACAGGGCAGATGGTATAAGAAAGGAGAAAAATTCCTAGTCCTGACCTAAACCCCTTCCAGCTGTAAGCCGATGAATCCGTGATTTCTATCTTTCTAATAGCAATTAAGCTGCTAGATCTTTACCAGCTCACTTCAAAGAGATCTACAAATGTGGACAGACTTAGAAAGTTGGTGCTTGAAAGTCTAGAGTTTATATTTCAGAAACTCTTCAATTGTATGTTTTCCGTTCTTTGTGAACTAAAGAATAAGCAGAGAGAGGAGCTGCTTCTTTCCCTCCTCGTCCTACCCACACCCCCAAACCACCTTCCTACTACACCCAAGTCATTTGGGGACTGGATGCTTGGGATTTGCCTGTGTGCAAGTTTCTTCAAACATTAACCCCAAGCATCAGGGCGCTTGGTCTCATGCCCTGATTCTGCCACTTACCAACTCTGGACATTTGGGCATGACACAAACTTGTAGAACCTTAGTCTCCCTCATTGGTAAAATGGGGAGAGCTGAACTAGACCATCTCCATAGACCCTTCCAGATCTAACACCCCATGCTTCTGTGATTTGTATTTGTTGCTTATTCATCAAATGGATCCCAATGTTGTATTAACCTTTTCAGCAAAAGCTAAAACTGAGTCCTCTCTACCCACAAAGTCTCTATTTTATTCTGCAAACCACCCCTGCCTACTTTCCCAAAAACACATAAAACATAAACCACCACTCCCCCAACCAAGTTTAAAAGTAGTTTATAGGACAGCTCAGCAGTGTTGGTTTTAGAAGATTAATTGTTTTCAGAAGAGAAGAAAGCTGTGTCTTGAACAAACAAACATGCCTGGAGGACTAAAGCTTAGTAGATTCAAGCCAAATCAGAATTTAAATGCCCACTGATGCAGCATTCACTTCACACCAGTTTATTAGATAAGGTTACTACTGTTGGGAGGGGGCATTTCTCAGCACAATCCAAATTTATCAGGGCCACAAAACAAAGGTCACTTGCAAGGTTACTCATTGATCTCTCACTCTCACTCACCCCACATATGCAATCAGTTGCCAAATCTTGTTTGTGTCCACATATCTTTTTTATACATGCCTTTCTCTATTTAAGTCCTTCATCACTTCTCCCTTATACCACTGCACCAGCCTCCTAATTGCTCTCCCTGCCTCACCTGTCCCCATTGTAAGCCTACACAGCAGCCAAGGTGATATATAGGAAACTAAAGTGTGAGTCTGGTCATGTCATTTCCTATTCAATAAACTCTAGTGGCTCCCCACTCCCCTCTGAGATGAAACATAAACACCTCTGGCATTGAAAGCACCAACCCATCTATCCTACCTTATTAGACATTATAACTTCCCTTGACTCACTCCACAATCCAGCTAAACTGGCCATTTTGCTGTTCCTTACACATGACATTGTTTTTCATCTCTGTCTCTGTGTACCACCTATCACACATGCTTGGAATGGACTCTCTCCCATTCTCTGTTTCTTGAAACCCCTGGTTTCGTTCAAGATTCAGCACAAGGGCTACCTTCTGCATGAGGCATTTCCTGGTACTTCCAAGAAACCTGCTCATGCCTTCCCCTCCCCCTCCCCCTCCAGGTTACTTTGTATCTATTTTGTATATCCCTATATTTACACAAATTGTTGGCTCTGTTAGAATATAAACTCCTTGAGGTCAAGGACTGTCATGCTTCTGGTTTTGCCTCTCCAGTGCAGCACAGTGCCCACCTCAAAGCAGAGGCCGAATAAGTACTTCTGCATTGACTGATAGAAATTCATAACAAATCCATAAGCAAGGACCACTTGATGAAGGCTTGACCATAAGAAGGCACACTTAGGGTTTAAGATAGATGGATGCTCATCTAAATCTCCACTTTGAATGTCAAGTGGAATTTACTTCTCCCCACAGAGCAGGATGGAACAGTGTGTTTACAAGCAACAAACAGGCAGCCAACAAGTATTTAAGTAAAGTAACCTATGTACAGAGCAATGTACTGAGCACTAGAGACACAAAGAAAGGCTAAAACATTCCCTCTTTTGAGGAGTTCACATTGGAGTAAAACAACCATGAAAGATACATAAAAGGTATCTGCAGAGCAAATGGACAGTAATCTCAGGGAGAAAGCACTGGCAGCTGAAGGTAAAGAATTGGGGAGAGGGGAAGTCCTCCTACAGAAAGTTGGGTTTGAGCTGACTCTTGAAAGAAGCCAGGAAAACTAGGAGAAAACGGTGAGGTGGGAGGGGATTCCAGGCATGGGGGACAGACTGTGCAAGAGCAAAGAGTGAAGAAGATTGGAAAGAAATGGAGATTGTGAAATGCTACAAATGACAAGGAAGGGACTTTCTATTGGATCCTGGAAGTAAAAGTAAGCCACTGGAGTTTAATGAGATGTGACTGTTACACGGTTGAGACCTATCCCTTAAGGAAACTACTTTGGCGACTGAGCGGAGAATAGGCTGAAGTTGGGAAAGACTTTAGGCTGAGACACCAGTTAGAAGGCTATTGTAATAGTCCAGATGAGAGGTGATGGACTGAACTAGGGAGGGTGCTGTATGAATAGAGAGGAGGAGACGCATACAAGAGAAACTGTGAAAGGAGAAAAGACAAGGTTTGGCAAAGAATTGTATACATGGGGTGAGTGCAAGTGAGGACTCAAGGATGACTTCAGGGATGACCTGGATAACCAGAAGAATGGTGGTGCCCTTGACAGTAATAGGGAAGAGAGGGAGAAGGGAGTGTTTGTTGGGGGGGGGGGAAGACAACGAGTTCTGTTTTGGAGATGTTAACTTTAAGATGAATAGACATCCAATCAAAATCTATGTTGGTAATTCAGGAATGTAGCTCAGGAGGAGACTAAGGCTGCATATTTGGGTCTGGGAATTATATACATAGACATAAGTAGACCCAAGGGTCCACTTGAGGTCACCAAGTGAGATGATATGCAGGAGAAAGAAATAGCAACCAGGATTGAGCCTTGGGAGACATCCACAATTAGTGGGTATGACATAAATGAGGACGTAGCAAAGGAGACGGAGGACTTGTCAGGTAGGTAGAAAGCAGAGATTTTAAAAGCTAGGGAAGAGTGGGTATTCAGGAAGAAGTGATCAACAATGTCAAAAGCTGCAAAGAGGTCAAGAAGGATGAGGACTGAAAAAAGGCAAAGAAGAGGTCCTTAGTAGTTATGAAGAGAAAGGGCATCTTCGGTTAAATGAAGTCAAAAGTCAGACTGCAGAGGGCTAAGAAAAGAAAGAAGTGGAGGTGCATCTTTTTCAGGAGGGGAGAGATAGCTAGTGGGGAGGGCTGAACCAAATTATGGCTTTTTATGGGTGACGGAGACATGGGTGTGTTTGGAGGGGGGAGGAAAAGAGCCAGTAGAAAGGGAGAGAATGAAGGAAGCAGTCATCTGATAAAGTACTAGAAGCTAGCCAACAACAAGGCCAGGACTCTTTCACCAGAAAACTAAGAGCTGGGATTTGGCACCTCAGGACAAAAGGCCTTATAGCAATTTCACAAAGGACAAACCAAGTAGAATCCTCATCATTTCACAACTGGAACACGCCCCTCCTTCTGGACAACACGTTTGTTTATAGCCTGCCTCACATGACCTGGACCTTTTTTCCCTAAGCAATTTGCCAAGCAGCTGCTTGGAGTGTGTTTTTAAGTGTTTAATGGAAAGGGGGTATTCACTTGTAAATGTGAGCACAGCACAAACACCAAAGCTGAGGTGTGTTGGTCTGCACTTCCAAATATAAATCACTCCTTATTATATGTGAGAAAACTCAGAGAATCATTTATTTTATGCTTGATGTCCAGTGCTGGGCTGCCCTCAAGCACCAAAAAGAGACTCAATCCATCTGGCAAACTCTTAGAGTTTACATGTCTTCCAAGACATACACTAACTATCTAACCCAATAGGGTAACCTAATTACCCTAACTCCACTAGGCGAGGCTCTCTGTGGGTCAGCATATCTTTTAAAATAAAACAAAGCTAATATACCCCAACCACTCCATCAATGTCAACAATGCCATCATATTCTCTGCATCTCAAGCTCCAAGAATAACTTTTAAGCCCTGTTTCTTCTTGGATTCCTCTTCCTGCTGCCCCCCAAATCCAGACAGCATATTTGACTCAATACAACCACTTCCTAACAGGTTTCCCTGCCTCCAGTCTTTCTCTTTTTCAGTCCATCCCACATATAACCACCAGACAGAACTTCCTAAAAATAAGGTGTCACTCCCCTACCTATTCAAGAAACCTCACTGACTCCCTATTGCCTAAAGAATAAAATCCAAACTCCCATTGGTGTCCTAGATTCTCTTTATCCACTCAGCTCTACCTCTGACAGCGTTTGAACTCGGGGCGGCAGAATTTCACTATAACAGTTTATTATAGAACATAATTTTGGGCAGAAGGCAGGATCATCATTCCAGGTGGATTTGGTTACTGAAGTGCCAAAAGACCCTCATCTATCTGGTTATCCCCTATGGCCATTACAGCAAGCCACTAATGTGCTTAGTGAATGAGTGTACTGTTGTGAGACCAGAACACTACACAAACATATTCCATATTATATAAACAGAGAGAGACACTGCAGTAAGATGGACAGAAGGCTGGCCTTGGAATCCAGAAGACCTAGATTCAAATTCTGCTGTCTTTGACAACCCCTCTTAAATCTAGTGTCTTCCCTCTGTAAACGATTTCCAATTTGTCCTGTATGTAGCTTGCATTGTATATATTTCTTTGCATGTTGTCTCTCTTGTTAGACTATAAGCTCCTTGAGGGTAGAGGATGTCTCTGGCCTCTTTCTGTGTCCTTAGCATAGTACCTGGAACAGTAGGCACTTAATAAGTGTTTACTGATTGACATTGATTATAGGATCCTGAGAGTATGTGTTCTCAGGCAAGTCACTTCACCTTTTAGCGTCCCCAGGCAACTAAGATTATAAATTGAAGAGGAGGTGGCTACCTGCATCAGCAGAGATTTCCTTATCAGGAGTGAAGAAAGGGGGAGAGGGAGAGAGGGGGAGAGGGAGGAGAGACAGAGACAGAGACAGAGACAGAGAGACAGAGACAGAGACAGACAGAGACAGAGAGACAGAGAGACAGAGAGAGACAGAGACAGAGAGAGAGACAGAGACAGAGAGAGACAGAGACAGAAAGAGACAGAGACAGGGAGAGAGACAGAGAGAGACAGAGAGAGAGACAGAGAGAGAGAGACAGAGAGAGACAGAGACAGAGAGAGACAGAGACAGAGAGAGACAGAGACAGAGACAGAGAGACAGAGAGAGAGAGCGAGAGAGAGAGACAGAGACAGAGAGAGAGACAGAGACAGAGAGAGAGACAGAGAGAGACAGAGACAGAGAGAGACAGAGACAGAGACAGAGAGACAGAGAGAGCGAGAGAGCAAGAGAGCAAGAGAGCGAGAGAGCGAGAGAGCGAGCGAGCGCTAAATAAGTTTATCCACATTACATTATACATAGCAAAAGAGAGCTACTGCATGCTTTAAAGTAGCTGAAGTTGGGTAATAATATCCTCTTCTTCATACAAAAGGCCGTCCTACAGTATGGTTTACACACTAATCAGATAGAAAACTAATCTAAAGGAAAGGCTGTGGCAGGAAAAGATAGGATCTAGGCAATGTTCAGAAAACCCCACACCAGCAAAGAGTCAGAACTTGGGTGAAGGGATGATTCCTCTTCTTTTATTATCTTTAAAAATAATAATAATAATAATCCACTGATGCCATTGTTTTGTGAGCCAAAAAAAAAAAGCGAAACTCTCCCAAATTCATATAGATTTGGGGGTGTGCCTAGTCTAGCAGAGACCAGAAGAACTGAAGTAAAATTTCATTCTGGACTTAGTATTATTGTTTTGTGTGAGTGTGTCTTACCAAAAGAAAAGTTGGTATTAGGAAAAGCATTGTATTAGGATGACCTTTCTCTAGCATTAAGCCTCTTTAAGAGAAAACAACTGTAAAAACATTCTGGCTCCACCACTCATTAGCTGTGTGACTTGGGGAAAGGTAGTTAACCTCTCTGAGACTCATGTTCCTCATCTACAAAAATGAAGAGGTTAAACTAGAGCTTTAGACCCGAGTTTACCAAAGCTTCGTGTGTGTGTGTGTGTGTGTGTGTGTGTGTGTGTGTGTGTGTGTGTGTGTGTGTTGGATCCCTTTGGTAGCCTGGAGAAGCCTGTGGGCCCCTTTCAGAGTCACATTTTTTTAAAAATTGAAAGAAATGCTAAATTTCATTGAGTAGTGAACATTGTAATTTCCTGCTCATCCCAGGTCATCAATGGCCTGAGAGCTAAGGGTCTTGTGAACCCCAGATTAAGAACTTCTGAACCAGAGGATGATTAATATTCCTTTGTGCTCTAATTGTTTATAATTCTATAAGAAATCAAGTTTCACATAATTTGCATATTTTACCAACCTATGGGTTAATCAGTCATGGGGGGAGAGGGAAAACTATTTGGAAAGAATGAATGACTGAATTTTCACAGGGCCCAGCAGTATAATGAAGTTCCAAAGCTTTCCCCTCTTTTTCTGCTTTAAGAAGCAAGAAACGTAGTAGAGACTGTCAACATGAAAATTAATGAAAACAATCAATATAATAAAATTAAGGTCTTTTAATTAATCAGGGCAGAGGAGTTGCAACTCATGGTACTGCCATAGCAAGTGCTAGGAGTACCAGAAGATGGGAACTGAGGACTGGGCTTATGTGGGGTACCAGAAAAGGGAGAGCGCGGGAGAGCGCGGGAGAGCGCGGGCAAGAAAGAGATTTATTACCTTTGGGAAGAGTAAGTTTCTCACAGATAGCTTATTTTTCATTAGATAGCTTCTTTTTGCATAATAATCTAAAGTCCATGAAGAAAGCTTGAGAACCTCCAGAGGGGGTAGAACTTGGGAAATCTACAAAATAATCAGAGGCTGAAATTGACAAAGTCTGTCAATTCATTGGCCTGGGAATGGAGTCCAGGGCAGCTTTGGTCAGTTGTCAGTCAATTCAGTTTGTCAAGACTGTGAGGAAGGGACTTGAGTCAACAGTTGAAGGCTATGTAAAGGGGAGGTGGGGGGAAAGGGGACCCAAGAGATATTTCTCTTGCTAGAGAGATTAAAATCTGGAAGGAAATGGTCTCCTGGAGCATTTGGTGCCCAGTCACTCTGCTATTGTTATTAGAACCTTGTACATACCCTAAATCTTCTAAGCATAACTTCCCTGGGTTGGGTAGTTCTAACCCCATCTTAGAACAAAACCAGAGTAAAAATAAATGGTGACTCACAATAATTAAGGTTTATTAATAAATGGGCTGGGGGCAGCTAAGTGGTGCAGTGGATAAAGCACCAGCCCTGGATTCAGGAAGACCTGAGTTCAAGTCCAGCTTCAGACACTTGACACTTATTAGCTGTGTGATCCTGGGCAAGTCACTTGGCCCTCATTGCCCCGCTAAATAAATAAATAATACATTAAAAAAAGAAAGAAAGAAAGAAATGGGCCTAAGTTATACTTCCTTAGCTTTTACTGTAATTGTGCATTCTTTTAATAAATTTTTCCTTAATGTTCCTTTTCAGTAATCTTAATGGGGCAAGTTAGTCATTTTAACAGAGATCAATGGCCTACAAGATCCCTTCCAGTCAGTTAGTCAATAAACATTTACTAAGCACCTTTTACTTGCCAAACGTTGTGCTAAATGCTGGGGATACAAAAAAAGGTGAAAGACAGTCCCTGCCATCCTCTGAACTTCGTGCTTGAACTCAGGTACTCCTGACTGTTCACAGTCTAATGGGGAAAGACAACACATAAAAAGAAACCAAAGGGAGGGGGCAGCTAGGTGGCGCAGTAGATAAAGCCCTGGCCCTGGATTAAGGAGAACCTTAGTTCAAATCCGACCTCAGATATTTGGCACATACTAGCTGTGTGACCCTGGGCAAGTCACTTAACCCTCATTGCCCTGCCCCCCCCTTGCCCTCCCCCCAAAAAGGGCAGCTAGGTGGCGAAGCAGATAGAGCACCGGCCTTGGAGTCAGGAGTACCTGAGTTCAAATCTGGCCTCAGACACATAACACTTACTAGCTGTGTGACCCTGGGCAAGTCACTTAACCCCAATTGCCTCACTAAAAACAAAAAAAAAAAGAAAGAAAAGAAACCTAAGGGAGAGTGAGAGGGAGGGAAGGTACCAGACAGCTTAGAAGCACGAAGTTCAGAGGAGTGTGGGCTGGTGGGAAATAAGATGACTGGCCTGGCACTCTCCTCAAAATTGAGGATCTGGGATCCAGATCTAGAACCTTGTTCAGACTCTTGAGGCAGTGCCAAAGCACCGCTGTCTATCTAATTCAAGTGTTTAAGAGGAAATAATCAAACCAATCACTCTCTTTGCAAACCCAAATTCAGGAACTAAAAAAATTAGGGGAGGGCAGTTGACAGCTATAAGAACAAATCAGCTCCCTAAAATGGGCACAATGTACCCCAAATACAGAAAATCTCTTTTACTAGAGTCTGGAAAGCACCAAAGGAATTCGATTCAGATGGCAATGAGGCAGGTCAAGGTGAAGGCCAGTAGGGGAAAAGATCCTGCTTCCCCAAGGAGTTGAGAAAGATGCTTCCGTCTAGGCCTGGGAATGTAAGTATGATGAAATAATAGGAAAATATATTGGCCCTCCCCCCCCCAAGGGTAAACAGACCAGAGACAGAACAAGGAAGCTGGAAGTTCCTGGAAGAGAGTGACAGCATTATGAGTTGAAAGAGTACTGGACTTAGATCTAGGAGCCCTGAGCTGCAGCCATGGCCCTACTTATTACTAGCTGTGTGATGTCAGTCCAATCATTTAGTATCTCCAGGCCTCAGTTCCCTCATTTGTAAAAATGGGGGGGAGGGGCAGGGTTGGATCAGATGAACTTTAAAGTCCTGTCCAGTTCTGAATCCTCCTTTCCTATGATTAATGTATGTTTTAAATCCATGGCCATGGCGAGCAAACTGGATAATGAGATTATCCACCTAAGCAATTCTGTAGAGTTTCTCCCAAGTCCACAAATAAGAGGCAGGCCCATACTCAAATCCCTTCTAACCCAGTAGAATTCTGCCAGAACTTGTGTTCTCCCGGCATTAACTTTGAGAAACCAAAGTGACTTCCATGTCACGAAGAGGTCGTCAGGATAGGGTTTTAGCGGAGGGTTTTTAAAAATAAAGCAACTGAAAACCAAATAGCCTTATTTGGCCAGGCCAACATAAGAAACCTTACATTTTGTATTAACTCACTCTGGAAAGGGAGACTTGCCAACTTTTTTAATTGCCTTCCCAATTTTTAAATTCAAAAGAAACCAGATTGCTTCTTGGGATCAGTACATTACATGACCAAGGGACAGTTCCTGGGAAAACTGGACTAGTGCTCTATGACTAAGTGGGAATGTTGTCAAATTGAAAGAAACCAAGCCAGCAGCTCATCACATTTAAATTTGGTAAACTTTCCACTCTCACTACCCAGAGAATCAAAAAGGGGAGGACTTGGCCTTCAAAGATGGTGCCCCCTCAAAAACAAAACTAAAATACAGGGGGAAGCTAGATGGCACAGAGGATAAAACACCAGCCCTGGATTCAGGAGGACCTGAGTTCAAATCTGGCTTCAGACACTTGACATTTACTAGCTGTGTGACTCTGGGCAAGTCACTTAACCCTCACTGCCCTGCAAAGAAGCCCACCAAAAACCAAAAACAAAAGTAAAACTAAAAACAAAGATGGTGCCCCTAATTATCAGCTGTGCCTTCTGTCTGTTCCTTGGTCAAACTCTATCTCCTCTCCCTCCACTTCCAAACTGGTCCAAAGCTTAAGGCCATCAAAGGGTACAAACTAAATGCAGCTGGGGTAGATAACAAGCAGACAGGCTCCCATTACTCAGTGATCTTGTTGCCAGTCTGAAACATTAAACAGTCCTTTCCAGACACTCCTTTTCATTACAGTTCTTCCAGTCAGTAGCTTTGCCCTTTATCCTTGACCCCTGGGTTATCCCTACTTTCATGGCAAGCCCTAGGCTGGACTTTTTCTCTTCTCTCTGCTTTAGTCCATACAAAAGTAAGGGTTTTCCTGTATAGGCCCTGGGTCCACAGCTCTTGGCCTCAGGTTGAAAATGCCTTTCACAACCTTCACAGTCTGGGTTACCCTGGTCACTATCCCTACGTCTCTACCTCTAACTAGGAGTTTTCTTATTTCCATGAATCTAGCCTTTTAAAAAGTTTTCACTAAGCCTTTCATCTATCTCAGCCAAAATAATTCTAGGTCTTCCCCCACCTTTTCTATATGAGGCGTTTCCTGATTACCCCCAGGTTATATCAACATTCACCTCTGCCAATTTCCTGGTATCTATTTTGTATATTCTGACATATGTACATGTGGCCTTTCCCAAAATAATGTAAACTCTTGAGAAGCAAAAGATATTTCATTTTTGTCTTTATGTGCCTGACACCGATCGTTGATCAAATGCTCATTGATTAATTGATAGAATTGATAGAATAGTGCTGCCTTAGGACATTCCCTGTGTAGTTATAATAAACATCTACAGGATTTCTGGATTGAATTGTAATTTACCTTTACTTGTGTTTATGTCTAGTGTCTCCAACTAGATTGTAA
This sequence comes from Dromiciops gliroides, assembly GCF_019393635.1. Taxonomy (NCBI): domain Eukaryota; kingdom Metazoa; phylum Chordata; class Mammalia; order Microbiotheria; family Microbiotheriidae; genus Dromiciops; species Dromiciops gliroides. Next base: position 107,658,511 of record NC_057865.1, on the reverse strand, counting down.
GTTCTCTTTCTTGTTCTTTCTGTTCTAAATACAGCTTTAAAGACTTTCTTCATTACCTTTCACATTTTTCACAATCCTCAGCCCACCTTGAGCTTCAACCTTCCTAATACTATTCTTAAAACTCTGTCTTCCTTTTAAAAAGAAAAAAAAATTACTCCTGGATATATGCACTCCCTCTTTCCCCATTCTGTATGTGTCCTCCTTGTTCTTACACCTTAATGTAATCATAATTTCAATTTTTAGAATATCCTTCATGAGCCATATTCCCTTTCAAGCAGAGGATCTTAACTTGGGGTTCCTAGCCCTCCCCCCGCCAGGTACCATGTATTGATTTCCAGAAAATACTTGAATTTGGATGGCAAAAAAATGCATTTTCATTTTAAATTTGTAATCCTATGTATTTTGTTATGCATTTAAAAACATTATTCAGAGGAAGGGTCTATAAGGCTTTAATAAACTGCCATTGGGATCTATAACCCAAAATGAATTATTAAGAGCTTCTGCTTTAGAGCATCTACGAATGGGATCATACCAATCTTTTCTCTGAGCATTATTAAAGTTCTTTTCCCCAGTGTCTTTCATTCTCTCTAGCAATGCCCAGCATTCTGTTTTCTGCCCCTACAAACTCAAAGAGGGCATGGCTTATCCTAGCTCTCAAAGTTGTTGTCTCTTTGACATTGCTAACCCAATCTTTCCTGCTGACCAGAATTAGGTCTTGAGCAGTGGTTACCATCTTTGTTTCCTCTTCCTTCTGAGAAATGAAATGGCCTACAAAGGAAGTCAAGAATTTATCAGATAATCTGCTTTGAACAAAATTTGACTTCTAGCAAATTTCAGGAGTGCTGAAAGTCTTGCATCATTATGACTTTAACATGAAGATTATGTTAAAGAAACCCTCCTTTATGCTAAGTTCCTTTAAAATTACAGTTTACCTCTCCTGGCTCCAGACAGGCTAAGCACATCCCCAAAACACTAAAACCTTTAGGAAAGCAGTATTTTTTCCCATATGGGCATCTTTTTTTCACTGTAAGCACCACATGCCTAAATCTAGCCTACAAAATCAAGGGGGTGTGTCATCTACTCAAACCAGATAATTCAACAGAGACCAAGGTATGTCATGGGATGTTTATTTATTTATGGGTAGAGGCAAATCAGTGTTTTGAATTATTGGAACTAGATGCCTGGCTGATTCTGAATTCGTCTAATTACAAACCCTCATTTTGCAGAACATTTTGCAAAAGTCAATGTTCACTAAAACACAGTTTCAAAGACTTACAAAGTGTGAAAAGACCAAGGGAGTGATGGAGCCAGCTCAAGAGCCAAGTGTGAAATTTTCAGTGTGAGCATTTGCACCTTGGAAACCAGCAAATGTTACAAATCAGGGTTTGCTTTATTATCTTGTCTAATGTCTAGGTTTGAGAAAGTGATGGAGAAATGCACATTAAACTTAAAAGTGTGGCCTGTGTGTACTGTTTTTCCCCAGAGGACCAGTTGTCAAACATTTACCACCACACCTCTGGGAAAGACTTTAGGTATATCATCTATTTTAGCCCCTGAGAAGAGAGCAATTCAATAGGAAATGGAGAATAGAGTTCTGGCTGGTCCCATTTTCTAGGATTCCTATCACCCAAACAACAACAATAGGTGTCTTCCACATCTGAAAAGAATGAAGAACTAGCCCATCTAACCATTTAAGCCCAACCACCTCCAAAGGGCACTATAAGACCTGATCACAGGGCAAGACAACTGGGCAGGTCAAATCATACCATGAGTTATTTTGCCAGTTCCCAGAATAACTTTACCCCCTGCAAGATTCCTTGAAATTTCCTTCCAAGTAACAATTCAGTTTGTGTTCGTGCTCTATCACCCCCACCCCATTATTCAAGCTCACAACTTCAGTTGATTCTTGACTCTTCACTTTTACTCACCCAACATACTCAATCTACTGTCAAATATTGACATTTCTATCTTCTCCTATATCCTATCTCACACAGTCACTGCCTAATACAAATCCTCATTACCTCTTGCCTGAACTATCACAATAGCCTCCTAATTGTATCCCTCATTCAAGTCTTTCCCCTCTTCAATCTATCCTTCCCTCTGCTACCAAAGAGATTTTCCTAAAGAGGTATGTCACACCCTCTCCCACTCCATTCAATAAATTCCACTTGCTCCCAATTTCCCTCAGGATCAAACATAGATACCTCTGTTTGGCCCTCTGTTCTGAACCTGGTCTCTTCCCACCCTTCCAATCTTCTTCCATTTTTCTCCCTTCCAAGTTCTCTAAGATCCAGCTGGGCTGGACTGTTTTCATGTTCTTCACATAGGATACTCCTCCTGAAAATACCTCTGCACTAGATATCTCCTGTGTCTGGAACTCTCTCCTCACCTCCAACTCTCACTTATCTGACTTCCTTCAAGACTCAGCTCAAATCCTACCTTCCACATGAGGCCTTTGCAAATTTCCCTCCTTCTCCAAACTCTGCCAATGCCTTCCTCTGAGATTCCCTCCCATTTACTATATCTATCTATCTATCTATCTATATCTATATATATATGTCTTGTATGTACATAGTTATTTCTATGGCATCACTCTCATTAGATTGTGAATTCACTGAGGGCAGAACCACAGAACCACAGCTTTTGTCCTTCTTTGCATCCCAATGCTAAGCACAGAGCCAGGCACATAGGAAGTACTTAATAAGTGCTTTTTCAGTGGATTGAACCTAGTGAACTTAGCGCCATACTCAGGATCATGGAGCTGGAGCTGGAAAGACATTCCATGTCTAACCCTACTTTTCCGTTTTGCAAATAATGAAATTGAGTCTCAGAAAGATGTGAGCTGCCCAAGATCCCACACTTAAGTAGCAAGTGAGAGAGGCAGGATTTATACTAGGTTCTTTGACTCCAGTTCCTGTGGGCTTTCAGGTGTTGTTCATTTTATTTTGTATTTGTATGTTCAGTGCCCAGCATGTGGTGGGCAGTTAATAAATAAATGCCTGTTGATTGCTCAAACTATGCACTCATAAAAGGGGTTCCTCTGTGTCAACACTATTCACTGAGAATTCTAGAGAGGGAAGAATTAATGGGGGAACACAGCTAACAAATGAAATAATCCTAGGAAGTAGAACTAAAAGGAATTTGTTGGTCATTTTAGTCTTGTCTGACTCTTTGTAACCAAATTTGGGGTTTTCTTGGCAAAGATATTGGAGTGCTTTGCCATTTCCTTCTCCAGCTTATTTTACAGATGAGGAAACTGAGGCATAGTTAAGTGACTTGCCCAGGGTCACACAGCTAGTAAGTGTCTGAGGCTAGATTTGAACTCAGGAAGAGAAGTTTTTCTGACTTTAGGCCTAGTGCTTTATCCATTGTGCCACTTATATAGCAAATATAGAGAGGGGTCCCCTTTGTATTTTTTTTAAACTTTAATGGTACATCTTATTTAAATGATGGGGTGGAGAAAAAAATGGATGTAAGAATCAAGATGAGGGGGCAGCTAGGTGGCACAGTGGATAAAGCAACAGCCCTGGATTCAGGAGAACCTGAGTTCAAATCTGACCTCAGACACTTGACACTAGTTGTGTGATCCTGGTCAAGTCACTTAACCCTCGTTGCCCCCACACACAAAAAGAAAGAATCAAGATGAAATGTATCATTGAGAAACATTTGAGGGCATATGTTTTGTACATAGTAGATATGTAATAAATGAGTGCTTATGTTAAAATCTTTGCTGCATTTTGGTGTGTGTTAGGAGGCACAAGAAGCTAAAACCTTGGACTGTAGAAGGATCTCTGGTTACCCTAGCTAAAAAAAAAGAAACTAGGGGCAGCTAGGTGGCGCAGTGAATAGAGCACCGGCCCTGGAGTCAGGAGTACCTGAGTTCAAATCCGGCCTCAGACACTTAACATTTACTAGCTGTGTGACCCTGGGCAAGTCACTTAACCCCAATTGCCTCACTAAAAAAAAAAAAGAAAGAAAGAAAGAAAGAAAGAAACTATTCCTAAGCCCTGGAAAGAGAACGCATATGATATCAAGATGTCAAAATCATCCAAAAGTAAGATACAATTTTTTTTCAGTCTTTTATTTCTGTAACACCTCAGGGTAGGTAGTCACCTATTATTAGATAACCCTTACGGGAAGGCTATGAAAAAGTGGGGAAAACCCCAAACCTGAGCTGAAAGGAGGGGAGACAAGATCTTACATACACCCAAAATACTATGAAATTTTTTTCATTATTTTCCTATGACTAAATAAAGATAAAAGGTGTTTCAGAAATGTGGCACATGCCAACAAATGCAGATTATAAAACAGAAATGACCTATCTACTGTGCAATAGAGAAGGCATGACTCCCAAGAAACTTAGTTTTGAATGTGTAATTATGCCACTGCAAGGAACAGAAGGAAAATTTCACCTTTTCATAGGGTAGTTCAATAGCATGGGATAGGGACTATGAGGCTGGAAGGCCTTTAGGTATCAGTAAAATAGCTTTCCTCCCTCTCCCTCTCCCCCCCTCTCTCTCTCTCCAACACCCTGTTTCTTTTTCCTCTCCCCCCTTCCCTCCCCTCTCTGTCTCCCCCTCTTTTTTCCTTTCCCTCTCTCCCTTCCTCCCCTCTTTCTCTCTCTTATCCTTCCCCCTCTTTCTCTCTCTCCTCCTTCCCTCCCTGTCTCCCCTCCCTCCCTGTCTCTCTCTCTCCCTGCCTTCCCCCACCCCCCACCCTTTCCATCCCTCTCTCACTCCCTCCATCCCTCCCTCTCTTCCTTCCATGACTATGCTGATGACAGAGGAGAAGCCCAGACAGAGTGCATTCCACAGGGCGGGAGACCTGGCAGGGGGCCAGGTGGCAGTTAAACACCACTTTTGTATCCTCCAGCAAGAAAGAATGTCTGAACCCAACAGCATGAGCCTTGTTTTAATGGAAGATTTCTCCCTCAGCTACCTTGCTGTCTGCCTTCAGAGTTAGCATGCTGCACATCTACCTGAGTTACCTGCACTTTTATATCTGGGTGTTTAGTTGTGAGGGATTTGATAATAGTTGTCTTCTCAGAAAAGGCCTCAAGCATCAGGGGTTTCCAACCTTAGCATTGGTGTAATGCCTGAATTAAGATAACAAGTACACTGAGGGTTGTGAAGAGTCTAATGCGAGTTTAAGAGAAAACAGTCATGTCCAGTCATGGACAACAGCCTTCCCTCTCTGATACTCTCTTGATATCTCACCCCCCCCAATTTTTGTCTACATACAAATCATTTTCACAAGCCATAGAGTGTGTACTTTCACTCTCCCAAATCAGAAAGGTCTTGTTCTAAAGTTTAACTTTTTGTCCTTCAAATATCTTTAAGTAATTTTGTCAATAAACACAAAGCCAATAGCAGAAGTAAAGCCAGAATTCTTGACTATTCAAATAAAACATTGTCCAGGAAGGTGGGTGGTTGGTTTGCTTTGTTTTGTTTTTTTCCTTAAGGTTCTTCATGTACTCTTGTGAGCTCAATGGACTTCACTAAATTTGGACAATCAACGCTAGGAGCATGTTCTGTCGGTATAATTCAGATGCTAATTTTCCATTCTAGCAGAATTCTTACTTAGCATCCTTTGGTCACTTTGCTGCCCACTGCCTGAAAACTCTTACCCAATATGCCCTCACTTCCTCCCATTTACTAAATCCATTCACCACTCTCAACTCACTAACTACCTACCACTTGCTTCACTTTCAGGGACTGAGGCCACATTACAAGGGAGTCACTCTAGCTAGCTGATCCATTTCTGAATGCTGGTCTGAACTCGAATATCAAGTGAAGCGAGCTTTACTGATTTATCATCAGCTTTTCTCAGGTCAAGTCAAACCAAGCCATAAGCAGATCCCATAGCGCGGGGGCACACGCGGGGGCACACACGCGCGCGCGCGCACGCACACACACACACACACACACACACACACACACACACACCAAAAAGGTATTGCAGAGCTGTTCTCTCCCCTTCTCCCCCGAAGTAACTACACCTTAGGAGAATGTTTTTGGAAGGTAGAATATCTTGCACCCCATTTCCTTGTATGGTGCTAATACAGAGACAGATGAATAAGCACAAATCAAACATGTCAGCCAAGTCTTCACAAGTTCTCCTAAAGATGCCAGTGTGGAATCTTGTAACTAACTTGTGAATCCCTGCATTAGGGAAAGTATTTTCTTTCTTGCTCAAATCTTACAACAGATTTCCAGTGTTTCCCTCCAGTGTTCCATACTGGTCACTGGTTAATATCTCACTAGCCTTCAATATCAGGTATGAGGCTTTCCCAGGTTCACCATTGCGGACAGCTGTGGTGATTTCAAAAGTTGTGACAAAAGTCTTTAGGGAAGCTTCCATGTTTTACAGGGGTTCAATTTCAATAGTGCACAGTGCATTTAAAAAAAAAAAAGACCATTTGAAGTATGTTTGCTATCTCTGGGGAATTCAGTCCATGGGCTTAACTTTGGCCTGCCCTCAGACCTCCAACTTAGCTTGATGTCTAAGTCATAGGCCTGTCATTTTAATATTCATTCATTCATTCATTCATTCATTCATTCTCTCTCTCTCTCTCTCCCTCTCTCTCTCTATGTGTGTGTGTGTGTGTGTGTGTGTGTCTGTCTCTGTCTCTGTCTCTCTTTCATTCTTGCTCTACTTTTCTCCCTCTCCCCTCCCCCCCCCTTCTCTCCCTCAGACTGGGTCTCCCTGTATTTCTCAGGCTTCAAGTCTAGAGACCATTCCCAACTGCAGCTCAGAATTCCCTGAAGCTCAAGAGATCTCCTGACCTCAGCCTAAACCTGCATGACCACAAGTGTCTGCCATTGTAGGTTTCTCTATGAACCCTCCCGGGTATTGATAATACATGGCTTGCTCTATTTTTTAAGTGCCAATTAAAAACTACCTATTTGCTTAATTGTTTTCCTTTGCCATAAGAGAAGGCTATGGGAATTGAGTATAAAATCATAATTAATGATAAAAGATTATGATAATAAATTATGATAATAATCATAATATATACCTAAATATATTTTAAAACCCTGAACCCTAGCACTAAGGCAGATTTTCTTTTTGGAGTTGGATAATCATCTGAAGAAACCAAGGTATCTGTAGCATCCTTCAAGAAGTAAATTATGCATAAACTCACACAGGGAATCCTTTCAGGCAGAAACTTCCCCTTCCCAGTGTATACACACAAATGCAAACAAACACACCTGGGCCTCATAACCCTTATGATTTACTTGGTTAACATACCCACAGGGAGAAATCAGTGATGAAGAGAGCTTAGATGGGACCGTTTGTATAAAGGGAATGCCAAGCGCACACACATGTGCGTGTACACACATACATGCGGGTGCCCCCCATAGCACCAAAGAATAAGGTCATTTGAACCCCTTGAGTTGGGGACTAACTTGGTTACAGAGCTGTTTGCCATCACCTGATGCAAATGCAGTGGGACAGTGGGGGAAGGGAAGGCCCTTGAGCATTCTCTGGCTCACACCCACAGCAGGTTGGCTCTCAGAGTAGATCATCTGTAATGAAACAGGTTTGACAACCAGAGCAAGAGGTCTGTCTTGGAATTTCACAGACAAGCTTCAGGGAGTACTCTATAAAAACAAAGGCCATCTGCAGAGTCCCACTGGCAAAACATTGGGCTCAGAGGATAAAAAGGGCCATCCACAAACTTTTAAAAATGCATTCTGATAACTAGATTTCAAAATGATGGATTTTCTTTGTAATCCCATGTATTTTATTTTATGCATGTAAAGCCATTATTTTAGAAAGGTCCATAGGCGTCTCCAAACTGATAAAGTGGTTCATGACACAAGAAAGGCTCAGAAATCCTGACCTATGGGCAAGTTACCAGGCATTTCTGAACTCCCCAGAGATGTCAGCAAGTACCAACTAGGAAAGTATGAGTGACTCTGGATTCATGAGTGTTGGAGCCAAATACATGTTTCAAGGCCTAGTTGGAATAGTAATCCAGTTAAGCAACCATACCAAGAGAGCTTTCAGATGGATAGTTGAACATCTAGGAGGTAACAATTATGGATTGCAAACTGAGATTGAGTCACCAGCTCTTTTCAAGTTTAGCCAAGGCACCCTACCCACAAAATCCTGCCATCGCACTAACATGGCTACTCAGAAATACCCATAAAGAGCCAAGTCTTACAAATATCCTGAGGCTCTTGACCGCATTTCTCAAATATGTGAATTTGTACATGCTTGACATACGGGATTCCTATGGGCCCCAAACCACCCCATAACAGACATTTCCTTGGCTTGGGGATAGTCTGATGACTACTCATCCCTGATATTCTGCTAAGAAAATGAGGGTGGGGGTAGGAAATGACCGACTAAAGATGAGCGAATCAAACATAAGCCAAAGAGAGTTTTAGGATCTACAGCCAGAAGGAACTACAGAGAAATCTATCCAATCTCTTCATTTTGCAGAATAAAAAACTGAAACTGCTTTCTTCAAAGTTACCAATCAATGATCTCTTAACTGCCAGATCTAACAGCCTGTTTCCAGGCTTCAATCCTTCTTGACCTCCTAAGCTTTGGAAATGTTGAATACTCTCTTCTCCTTGATAGTCTCTTTTCTCCAGGATATTGCTCTCTCCTGGTTCCCCTCCTTCCAATCTGGGGGCTCCTTTTCAGTCTCCTTTGCTGGATCTTCATCCTGGTCACATCCATTCAGGTCACTCCAGCTTTCCTCAACGCGTTGGTTGGCCTGAGCCTTTTTCTCTTCTCCCTCGATGCTATTTCACTTGATAATCTCATCAGCAGCCAAGTATGCAATTATCACCTCTATAAAGATGAAGCTTGTTTTATTTGTCAAGCCCTCGACCATTCTCCAAATGCCTGTGAACATCTCAACTGGATGTCTCACACATCTTGATGTCAACGAGTCCAAACCCTGAACTCTCTTTCCCCTCAAACTCTCCTCACTTCTTAGCATCCCTAGTACTGCTGAGGGAATCACCATCATCCCAGTCATTCACAAACTAGAGTTATCCTCAGCTCCTCACTCCCTCAGCCCCACAGCCAATCAGTGTCTGTCACCTCTACCTTTTTAACTTCTCTCAGTCTCCTTCTCTCCTCTGACACTGACACCTCCATGGCACAGGCCTTCATTTCTTCATGACTGGACTATTGAAATAGCCTGCTGGTTGGTCTCCCTGCCTCAAGTGTCTCTCTCTACTCTAGTCTATTCTACACTCAGCTGTGAAAGTGATCTTCCTAAAGCATACATCTGACTCTCCCTCTCCCCCCCCACCTCCCCCCCTTCCCTCTCCCTCTCCCTCTCCCTCTCCTCCCCTCCCCCCCTCTCTCTCTCACACACACACACACACACACACACACACACACACACACACACGCAGCAACAACAACAAAAAACAAGTAGTTCCCTGTTGCCTCCAGGATCAAATATTCAGCTTTTAAAGTTCCTCATAACCTGCTCCCTTCCTACCTTTCCTGTCTTCTTACACCTTACTCCCTTCTACTTATTCTGGGATTCAGGGACACTGGCCTTCTTGCTCTTCTTCAAAGTGTCTCCCAACTTCCCCCATGTCTGGAAAAACTCCATCCTCCTCATCATTACCTTATGACTTTCCTGGATTTCTTCAACTCTCAGGTAAAATCTCACCTTTTGCAAGAAGCTGTCCCCAGGCTTCTTTAATGTTAGTGTCTTGCCTCAGTTGTTTATTTTTTATTCATCTTGTATGTAACTTGTTTGTACATAATTGTTTGCATGTGGTCTGTAGCTTCTTAGAGGCAGGGGCTCTTCTTTGTATCTTTCTTTGTATCCAAGCCTGGTACACAGCAGGTGCTTAATAAATACTTGTTTACTGACTGACAATAGAAGAGGAAACTAGAGGCCCAGAGGAGTTAAATGATTTGCCTCAGGTCACAGAACTAAACAAGGACTCTATTCAAACCTGGGCCCTGAGTCCAAATCCAGAATTCTTTTACATATTTAAAACCACAAGGGGGGAGGAGGGCAGCTAGGTGGTGCAGTGGATAAAGCACTGGCCCTGGATTCAGGAGGACTTGAGTTCAAATCGAGACTCAGACACTTGACACTTACTAGCTGTGTGACCCTGGGCAAGTCATTTAACCCTCATTGCCCCACAAAAACAAACAAACAAACAAACAAACAAAAATCCCTACAAGGAACCTTAGAGGTCATGTAACCTAATCCCTCCATTTCATACATAAGGAAACTGGCTCTCTGAGATGGGAAGTAAATGATTACATGAGTAGGAAGTGGAAGAGGTCAGATTTGAATTAGGATCCTTTAACTCCAAAGCCAGCATTCCCCCCAACAAACAATTTTAAAACTTCCATTTGCTACCAATGAACTCTCTGTGAATCATCCTCACTTAAGTGCAGGGGCAGAGACAGAAACAGAGTAGACCAAAACATGACTACCAAAGAACTAGGGAAATGGTGTTGTGCTACAGACTGGGTGTTAGGAAACCTTGGTCCTGTCACTCATTATGTGACCTTCAAGAAATCACTCATCTCCAATACCTTCACCTCTAAAATGACGGTTTTGACTAGAATGATCTCCAATGTCCCTGGCCGGTTCAGATCCTAGGAGGCTAACAGGGCAGACTATTTTACCCTAAGTCTGAGCTCAAGGGAATGTAAAATCATCCAAGCCAACTTCATTTGGTAGATAAGGTCCAGAAAGGAAGTGATTCACCTGAGATTACAAAGCAAGCAGAACCTGCTTTCTCGGGCTTCCTAGGTCCAGAGTTCTTTCCCCTACACCACATTAGCCTCTCACTATGAACCCAAGGAGCTTCTGACAAAGGACTCAAAGTTATTCTCAACAAGTATGATATTTCTTTTCCAGGACCTGCAAATGAGTAAAGCTCTCAGTCTGCCCATGAAATGAGCTGGCTGGAGATCCCAGGGGCTGGCCTGACACAATGTAATCTCACATCTGGAGACCTTCTGCAGGCGCCTGTTGGCCCTGATTCCTCCCCTCCTCCTCTTCCCTCCTCCCCACCCCCTCCCCACTAAAGGGCCTTTTGTCATTTGTTCCCTAGCCCCACAGATGAAGACAGAATGGCCTTTGCTTCCCAGCTCCTGAAAAGATCAGGAAGGGTTTCAGAGCAGAGAAGGGGAGAAAGAGCTTCATTCTCAAGAATTTCACAGAGGAGTGAGTTTCTGTGACTCGGAGGAGATGGAAAATGGCACACTAACATGGGCAACCAACAAATATATACATCCTTTAAGACTTTACCACCTCACAAACATACTTTGAGCTAGCCAGGAGGGAGACAACCAGGCTATGAACAAATTAACTTTAAAAAAAAAACCACTTTTAACATGTTATAAACTTAGATTGAAAGAAAGTTTTGTAGCTCCCTCAAACATTTGTCTCTAGAATCATTCAATCCAGCTACTCAAAATGAAAGACTTAGCTTAGAGAAAAAAAGTAGTTGAGATCAGCCCATAGGATCCTTAATGGTTCCTTTCAACTCCAAGACATTAGGAGAGTCCATCTTCAGGCATAAGAGTCAGATATTCTACATATATTTCCCATTAAATGATCAATCACATCTTTTTAAAATTTCTCTTCCTCCATTAATCCTGTTAGAACCAAGAAGCTACCAAGAAGCAGCATGATGTGGCTTATAAGACTGAGGGTCAGGAACTCAAATCTCAGTCCCATGACTCATTGTTGTGCAACCTCAGATAAGTCAATTTGAGAAAAAAAAATTATTATATACCTACCTACTATGTACAAGGTAATCTTTGCTAGAAGCTTGGAATGAAATGACAAAAACAAACAAAAAGAACCCCTTCCCTACCATTGCAGAGAGCAGCTAGGTGGCACACTGGAGAGAGAACCAGACCTAGAATCAGGAGGACTTATCTTCGTGAGTTCAAATCAGGCTTCAGAAATTTATTAGCTGTGTGACCCTGGGCAAGTCACTTAAGCCTGTTTACCTCAGTTTCCTTATCTGTAAAATGAGCAGAAGAAGGAAATGGAAAACTACTCCAATATCTTTGCTAAGAAAAACCCAAATGAGTGTCACCAAGAGTCAGACACAACTGAAAAATGACTAAACACCACCACCCTTAAGGAGCTTATATCCAACAGGGGCTGGGGATGGTGGATGAATAAATGGGTGTGTGTATGTGTGTGTGTATATACATATATACACATGCATGTATGTTGTGCCCATATATACATATATATGTACATGTATACATATATGAAACTACGCATATGACAATAATAATAGCTAGTGCTTGTATAGTACTTTAAAGATCACATGGCTATCTCATTTGATCCTCACAACAACCCTATGAAGTAGGTGCTATAATTATCTCTACCTTACAGATAAGGAAATTGAGGCAGACAGAGAGGTGAAGTGACTTGCCCAAGGTTACAGAGCAAGTAAGTTTCTGGGCCTGGATTTGAACCCAGGTCTTCCTGACTCCAAATCCTTTTAAGAGGAAGAGAGTCCTAATAACTGGGTGGAATCAGGAAAGAATTTGGTGGTCCTAGTCAGAGAGTTTAGGTTCAAATCCTCCGGCAAGTCACTTATCCTTTCTGAGGCTCAGTTTCCTTTCCTGTAAAATGAAGGGGTTGAGCTAGATGATGTCTAAGATCCTTTCTAGATGTAATCCGTGACCCTACGTCCCTTCTTACTGCCCCATACATGATGTGATGCTCTCACATTGGCACACAGCGCCACAAACAAACAAAAAAAAAGACCTGTGGATGACCAACAAAAAGGACACAGCATGTTTTACATCTCCATTAAGAAATGGAACTAGGTAGAAAAGGAGCAAGCAGGTAGTTTCCTTCATCCTTTAGAACCTGAGACATATCACCTGGGAAATTTCAGGCTTGAAACTGCTCCCTGGGCTTTCAAAAACCACGTGTAGATCCCATCTGCCCAATTGCTTCCCTCCCAGCATCCTTCCTTTCCACTCCTCCATAAAACTGCCACCTTCCCAGGACTGGCCTATACTGAATGGAAATTAGAATTCTGGCCAGCAGACTTCCTCAAAGTCTGGGAATGGGGCAAAAACTGTTTTTGAAATCAACAGTGACTGCATTTTCCAGACCAATAACAAAGTAGTGACCGCTGGCAGCAGCAATCTCTGTTTCTTTGCTAGCTCTCCTATTTCTCTCTCTTACAGTTTCATTAAATCAATGATTTTTTTTCTGGAGGGGGGGAGGGCAGGCAGAGGTTGTGAGGAGTGTCACCACAGTGAAGCATAATATAGAAAAAAGGCATCAATAATGCCCCGCTTCTCCGCCTTTTCTTATTGTGACATAGTAGATAAGAAACTGGAATTGGAGTCAGAAAGACTTGGATTTAAGTTCTTCCTTGGACATTTTTACCTGTGTGTCTACAGGTAATTAACCTCTCATTACTCAGTTTCTTCCTCTGTGAGATGGTGGAGGGGTTCTTCTACTCAATGGCTTCTAAGATCCTTTCCAACTGGTATCTATGAACCTTTGATTATCCAGTTGTGGGAAAAACCAAAGATCACCATCAATAAACATTACTAGGTGACGTGTTATGTGTTGGGCACTGGACTATGTGCTGGGATCACAAACATTTCCAAGATACTGGCTCTGTGTACTGAAAAGAACATCCAGTATGTATGCAGAGGACCCAGGTTCAAATCCGACCACTGATTCGTACTAGTTGTATGATGTCTGATAAGTGACTTCCTAGACCTCTAAAATGAGGAGGGGTTAGAGGAGATGATATTTCTGGCCCCTTCCAGATCTAAATCCTATATAATCTCTGAGCCAAAGGAATTTACAACCTACTTAGGATGATGGGACAAATTTATGCATAGATAAACAATGCAAGGTATCCCACCATCAATGCTAAAAGAGCAACATAAACATTGAGTGCTGGGGGAGTTCTGAGAAGAGAACAATCATTGAGAGCAGTGATCAGAAAAATGGTTGATGCATATGAGGCTAGAACAGACCCTTAAAGAAAGGGATGGGGGGGGAAGGGGACAATTTGGGAGTAACCAGGAATTTGCAGGCGTCTGGAGAATGAATAGAGCAGTTAGGAGGAATAGTTGGAAAAAAAATGTGAAGGGCCTTGAATGTCAGATTAAGGAAATTGAACTCTACCCAATAGAAAAGAAGAAGCCACTTTGCATTTGGGGATGGTTTTGTTGTTGTTGTTTTTTTTTAATTTGGTTGGTTGGTTTGGGCAAGGTGGTTACATGAGCCAAGTAGTGGCATTTATCACATACTTCCTTCTAATGCAACATTTACCTACTCCCTGACTAAGCTCATCCCACAACACATCCCATGCTAGACTCTGTTTCCCCACCATTTATGTGTTATCTATATCTTGTGATCTAGCATGCATATATCCATATTATCTTATAGACAGCAATTCTATATTTTCTCTCACAAGGGGTTCGTGTCTCCTCTTTTCTTTACACCTAATGTAGCTCCTAGTTCCATTCTATTCTCAGTACTCCATAAAGCCTTCAACAAACTCTTTTTGAATAAGCACTGAAAAAACACCTGGATAGGCAACTCGAAAGAGAAGCAGTTTTATTCATTCTACTGTGTAATCCTGGCACTACATCCATACAGTTGTTTTTCCAGTCTATGATTTATGATACTACCCTGGTTTGAGGACCCTCCTAACATTAAGACCATGAACGTGCCTTGGGAGAACCTCTCAACTTCTGTCTCTGGCTCATCCATCCCTGCCTAGATGAGCCTAGAAAAACATCAGTAACTGGTACTGGACAAGAAGTGGCCAGAACATTCATTGCATGAATATAACTCGTCTACCCCCATGAAGGTGAAATATTTGGACATTAAGATAGGCCACTTAGGGGCAGCTAGGTGGCACAGTGGATAGAGCACTAGCCCTGGATTCAGGAGTACCTGAGTTCAAATCCGGCTTCAGATACTTAACACTTACTAGCTGTGTGACCCTGGGCAAGTCACTTAACCCCAATTGCCTCACCAAAAAAAAAAAAAAAAAACAAAACCCAAAATAAAAAAAGATAGGCCACTTACTCAGAGTGTCCATCCACGGCCAACTCACAAAGCATCAACCACAAAACAAGTTTTAATGTAAACACATCAAATGCTTATTATGTACCAGGCTTTGTGCTAAGTTCTGGGGATACAAAAAGAGGCAGGGTCTGATGCCTCTGGTCATTTAAGACCTTCTGCTTCTCCTCTCGATGTCCACCATATCAGAAGTTCCTATTTTCTTCTTTCTGGCCAAGTTGGAGTGAACTGGACCCACACTCATCCCTCCTCTAATGCCCGGGTGTCTCGGCCCTCTCACCGGAGCTTTAGGCAATGGCCCCTTATGCGTGTCTTCCATTTTCTTTGCCTGTTTCCCACCTTCCTCTCCCACAGCCATTGAGCTGAGTACAAGGTCATGCCAATTAATGTGAGAGCCTCTCTGAGGCTCCCCAAAGCATTCACAAGCAAAGTAGAGATATGAGAGAAAGACAGAAAGGCAGTTTCCCCTGCAGCCACCTGTGATACACATGCAGACTGGAAACAGGTAGGGACAACCTTGATACACGCTAAAAAATCTTCTCTCCACTCTATGTGTAACCATACTTTGGGCCTACATGCATGTTCCAACCACAGACATCACATCACCATCAATCCAAGCTCAAGAAGCTGGCGAGAAACCCAGGACCTTAGACACAAAAAGTTTTCTAACAAACCTTGACGGTATCATAACATGGGAGGCAAATAACATTGTTCTAGGACAACATATTAAAAAAAATCAGATAAGATTTTCTGTTTTTGACCATACCTATGATTTCATCAGTGTTAGGAGCTCTCAGTCATGAATTCTCTCCACCCATGAACATCCAAAGCTACTCCGCAATTTATCATCTTAGAGAATTGTTAAATGACTTGTCCAGGGTCACATATCCAGTTTGTAACAGAAGCAGCACTTGAGCCCACATCTTCCTGACTCTGAATCTAGTTCCCTATCCACTGTCATGCCTCCTCTCAGACATAAGATTATCCTCCCAAACTTATCTTCAAAATGTTTCACTTCTTCATTCCCATGAAATTGTAGAAAGGATACTAGATTTTTCAAGACTGTCAGCTCACAGGTCCAGAGCTACATGAGATTTAGAGCTGAAAGGGACCTTTGAGGTCCCTATATGTACCCCTCTCATTTTATTAATTTTATTAATGAGGAGGAAACTGAGACCCAGGAAAGCTAGAACTGAAGAGAAAGAGGATAAAGAAAGAAAAGAGAAAGGAAGAGAAAGGAAAATTGAGGGGAGGAAAACAATAAAGGGGGGGGAGAGACAGACAGACAGACAGACAAATGGTAGAAAGGGCAAGAGCTAATAATTGTCTCTAGTATCCCTCAGTAACTATTCCCCAGCAATCAGTCACATAGTCCTGAGTGATTCCCACATTTTCTGAGATGTGCACACAGCCATGGGAGGAGGGAAGGAAGGAAAAATGAAGTAAGTAATCTGTGTCTGGGAAACTCCTACACTCCCCAAAGTAATTGATTTGAAAAAGTCATAAACCCAGAACCGTAGCCAGTCCCCAAACCCCTGTGCTCAATCTGGCTGTTTTGGAAGTCATGCCTCACCAGGTGACTGAGCCAAGAGCATAATTACTTGGCAAGATGCTGAGAATGAGCATGAAGGTTAGAGGCCTGTATTTCACTGGTCAGAAGAGATTCCTGCAAACTTTGTCTGATTTTTCAGTTAAAATATAATGGGTGCCACAAAATACCTCCAGTCAAACAAGGCCTAAAATCTAGATATCAGAGCTGGAAAAGATATTAGGTATGAACCTACCCCTTTCCCTGCCTTTTATGGATGAATTGACTGTGGCCCAGAGAGGTGAAATAACTTTTAGTCATTTCATTGTAATTCCACTTAGTCAGCTAGTTAGTGGCCAAGGAAGACCTAGAACTCTGGTTTCCTATCTCCTGATCCAAAGCACTTCGAATTACACAACACTGCCACTGAGAAAGTGTATGACCTTGGGCAGGATGCTTCATTGTCCTGGATTTTGGCTCTCTCATTTCTCAAATGATGGGGTTGGATTATTTAATCCCTAAAATCTCTTTCAGTTTTGACAGTCTACAATTAGAGGAACACAAGAGAGAGTAAAACAGGTGGGAAGAGAGGATAATAAGGTACAAACTAATCCTACGGGGCCTTTAAAACCTTTGAGAAGTCTAGGTTTTGTCCTTCCCACACAGACCCTCGCCCTCACTCATGGGGAGCACCTGGGAAAATCTGCTCTACATCCCAAATATACAAGCTTGATGCTGGAATGGTCTAGGAATGGTCTAGGTCCCCGATGGGGTGCCTTCGAAGAAGAAAGCTCAGATTCAGATGTGACAATAGTTTACCAACCAACCCAGGCAACTTTGGGAGTTTGGGCTAAAAGAAGTCTTTCTTAACCAGAGAGGGTCAGCAGATCCCTAAGAGGCTGGATGATAAATTACAAGGGTCTCATGAATTTGGATGGGAAAATAATTACATCTTTGTTTTCACTCATCTTTGGTTACCTTGTGTTTTACTTTATACAATTAAAATACTATTTTGAGAAGAGGTCCCATAGGCCTCACCAGACTACCAAAGAGGCCTATGACTCAAAAAAAAAAGGTTAAGAACCCCTGTAAAAGTACAATAACTAGCATTTATAGAGTGCTTTAAGATTTACAAAGTGCTTTACAAACAATATCTAATTTTATTCTCACATCAATCTGGGGAGGTAGGTGTTATTATTATCCCCATTTTATAAACAAGGAAACTGAGGAAAACAGAGGCTAAGTGACTTGTTTATAACACAGCTAGTAAGTATGAGACCAGATTTGAACTCAGATCTTCCTGACTCCAGGTCCAACACTGTATTCACTGTAGCACCTTGCTATCTAGCAACAAAGGGATCTGCAAGACCCAAATAACCTGGGAATTGGAATTAGCATTGTGCCCAATACAAGACTTCTCTCTCTTTTGTTATTTCTCCACTGCTCTATCCCAACATTTTTGTTTATTTATTATTATTATTATTATTATTTTTTAGTAAGGCAATTGGGGCTAAGTGACTTGACTAAGGTCACACAGCTAGTAAGTGTTAAGTGTCTGAAGCTGGATTTGAACTCAGGTCTTCCTGATTCCAGGGCTGGTGCTCTATCCACTGCACCACCTAGCTGCCCTAGCCCAACATTCTTGATGCTATGGTGATAAGAATCTTGGATCTGAAGCCAGAGATTTTCTGGACTGAACATGAGCTTTCATGGAATAGGGCAAATTTGACGAAATCTGAAATCTGATGAGAAAACACTCTCTACCAATGCAGATCATCAGCCCTAGCTAAGAAATTTAGACAATCTTAGAGAAAAATGCCTGTAGGCACATAGGTTAAGGAACTAGCCCAGGGTTGCAGAGGTAGCCTCCACAACTACCTGACCCTGACACTAGCTCTCTATCCACTAGGCCTTGCTGTTTCTGTAGATCTGTTTCCCTATCTGTAAAACGAGGCTAAGTGGGCTAGATCCCCGGTTATCAAACTCAAACAGAAAAGGGGAACACTAATCCATAAGCAGGCAGCACATTGACTTAGTTTTAAAATACAATGTTATCAATGTTATTTCTTTTGTTCACCATTTACCAGTTCCATTTTCATCTTCTTTGGGCAACAGGGCAATACTCGCAAACGTGGCCGAGTGGCCTGGGTGTTTGAGGGCTAGAGTTGGATAAGCCTGAGGCCTTTCCACAGTGGCTCTAGTTAGTATTTCTCTGCACACAACAGCAGGTACTCAAGTAAAGACTAGCTGACCTCCGGGCCTCCAGGCGGCTGATCTCAGAACTTGCTTGATCCCTAGGCTAAAGTTGCTCAGATATCATTCCTCACATACCTGGAATGCCCTCCCCAACCCCCCAGCCACCAAACAATCTTCTTCTTTTTCAAAATCCTGTTTGAAGCTCCCTTCCCTCCGTGACCATTTCCCAGATTAATCTCCACTATCTCCAGCCCCTCCATTCACCCTAACACCAACCCAGCAAGTCTGCCTATTTTGATTCTATCTCTGCCTTGTATCTCGTTCATGTGATTGTTCTGCTATTGATTAAACAGCCCTTCAAAGGCAGGGATCGTGGCAGCTTGTTTTTGTTTTTCTTTTTTTTGTGTGTGATCACCCCCAAGTACCTAGGATAGTGCTCTGAATTCATCAGGGGCTCCATAATATTACTGACCCTTTCGTATCACAGTCCACCCCACACACACTGCCCCCCTCAAGACTAGATCCTGTGTACATCTGGAAATAGCTTGGCTAGTGTAGTATAACACCAATACCTTGTACTGGCAGCCAATAGAACAGAGAATAGAAGTGGCAAAAATAAATAAATTCATTTAGGGAGATTTTGTTTTTCTAAAAGCACATGGGGTCACTTATCAGGAAGAGAACAATGGGTGCCTAAGCCCTGTAATGTTCCAATTCTCTCTTTTCCATTGGCAAAGGTTAGAAACAGGCTTATCAATGAAGGGATCCTTAGCCATCTACTCAAGGATGTGTTAAAGCAGTCTCAAAATTTTGACAATGCTGTAGTAGTAATGTAGCCTGGCAAAAAATAAAGGGGAGAGGAGAGTGCCCAGTGAAATTTGTCAACATCCGCATGTACCAAACTCACCCTTGGAAGTTCTGTCCCTGGATTGCCTGGCAGCCTAACCTCACCTCATTCCAAGCAATAGTGTCTTCTCAGAACCATTTCCTAAGTCTATGAGAAGGACTGAGCCTGGACCTCAGTTCCCTTCTCACCTATAAAATGAAACTGGAGCAAGGATTCTTAAGCGTTTTTGTATCATGTACCTAAAACCTACAGACCACTCCACAGAATGATTTTCTTAAATGCATAAAATAAAATACATAGCATTACAAAGGAAACCTATTCTACTGAAATACAGTTATCAAAAAAATAAAAAGCATTGAAGTTCACAAACCCCAGTTTAAGAATCCCTAGACTAGATGACATCCAAGGTCCCTTTCAGCTTTGATATTTTATGATTTTCAGTGTGGTCCTTATGGCAAGAACAGTAGGAGTCAATCTGAATTCCAACTCAGCTACTTATTGTTTTTTGGTTTTTGGGGGGGTTTTTTAGGGCAATGGGGGTTAAATGACTTGCCCAGGGTCACACAGCTAGTGTCAAGTGTCTGAGGTCAAATTTGAACTCAGGTCCTCCTGAATCCAGGGCCAGTGTTTTATCCGCTGCACCACCTAGCTGTCCCTTCAGCTACTTATTGTTAATCAACTATGAAATAACACTGTGATAGGAAGGACAAAACAATGGCATCTCAATTATATTCACCTATTTAGAAGCAGAGAAATTCCAGGTCTCCCTGATTCATAACCATAATCATATTAATTATTCATTCATTCATTCATTTATTCTCTCTCTCCCCTCCTTCCCTCCTTCTCTCTCCCCCCTTCCCTCCCTCTCTCTCCCCCTTCCCTCCCCCTCTCTCCCCTCCTCTCCATATTAGTATCTGGGATGGGGAATGGAATGACTATGGTAAGAGCTAAAAACTGCTGTTAGTAGAAGAAGGTCAGTGATTAGTGAGCAAACTGTCCTAATCCACTTCTGGTTTCTATTTCACGTCCCAAAGTCCTTGCCACCTGCCAGCTGCCAGCTCCTTTCCTGACCCCACCAAAAAAGTTTCAGTTTCTTGGAAACAGGTACCAGAAAAAGAGATATTATAATGCTGTCATGTAAATTAGCAAAGGAACACAGGTGGAAAGAAATGAACTCAAAGCTAAGAATCAGACAAGAAGTACTGGAGAAGTAAGAATGACAAGAAAAGAATGTGACGTTGCTAGTGCTTATGCTATCAATAGATTTAACAGCTGTATGACATGGGCATGAAAGAGAGAAAAAAAATCCTCTTTTTGTTTCCACCCCGATCTACTGAAGGATCATAAGATTTAAAACTAAAAGGCGTCTGACTCTCTCCGTTTTACAGAGGAGAAAATCAAGATTTGGTGATTGGCCCAAGGTCACACAGGTAGTGGCCCTCAGACTCCAAAGGTAGGGCTCTTTCACAGAAGATGGTCTCTCTATTGTACTTGGGCAGTAGGAGATTTACTGAGAGATCAGCTTCAAAAGAGAGGTCAGGATAGAAGCCAGAGAGTAAGGATTTAAAAATGGAGTACTTGGAAAAATTGGTATAAATCTTCCCAAAAAGAGTAGCAAAAAGGGATGATTCATAGTTAGGAGGGACAATACAATGTTACAAAAATATTACTTTCATAGATGTAAAAGTTGAAAGAGTCAGTAGGGAGGGAGAGGTTAACAAAAGGAAGGTAAGGAAGGAATAAGGACAGAAATAAGGACTCCCAAGAGGAGGAGAAGGATTTCTTGAGACAAGAGATCTTGGAGTAAGGTTCAATAACCCAATTACTATGGTAATTTATAATTGCCATAATAGGAAAAAGCTGACTATGACATTTCTTCAATTCCCCCTGGGCATCTAGCCCTCCAAAAACCAGAACATCAGGAAGGATTTGACTGATTTATGAGGAACCACAGCACAAGTTCAGAGAGGAGACCATAACCTAGGTACCTAGACCCCCTTTCGGTACCATGTCTATTTCCTCTTGCCAAAACTCCCCATCAGGGGCCACACCTAGTTATAAAGAAGGCCATAGGGTAACTGCAAATGATGGGCGGTGGGGTTGACATCATCTTGTGTCCCCTAGAATACTGATTTTTGGGTAAAATTTCAAAATAGGAGCTAACCTCAAAATGGTCTCAAGAGGCCCAGATTCCACATGGGCCTCTTGTTTGGATGCCATATTATGGATTGGAGGGAACCCTGTGTTCTTGGAGGCTATGCTAGCAGAGAAAAAGCCCTGGAAGTTCCTCTACAGCTAAGAAAGCTTCAAAGTTGTGGCTGTAGTCATGGAATCTAGCTCTCTCTTCTGAAGACAAATGTAGCTATGAAGACAGTACCCACTCAAGAAAAATAGCAGATCCTTGAAATATGGAAGTGTGGAACAGTTAGTCTTGCTCTGTTCCAAATCTACAGATGGCTGGGCCCCCTTACCCTCAAACAGCTGTGTCCAAACTGTGTGTCCTTGGTCTCGAGAGGAACTGGCAAGAGAATAAGGATGAGTCTGGGCAAATCCTGGTGTTGAAATGGAAAAGCAATTTTTAACAGGATACGTCACTAGCAATGGATGAGACACAGCATATACCTTACAAATAACAACAAATGCAAATCAAATACTATAGCTAAGAAAACTGACTTCATTACATAGTTGGGAGTAAGATATTTCACAAAGACCCCCCCCTTTTTTTTTCTCCCAAGGCCATCAGTGAGGAATGGGAAAATATTTTTAAAACTTTGCATTGTGTTTTACCAAATGAAACTTAAAACTGAAGGTCTGCCCGAGGTTCAGAAATCATTTGGGTAGGAAAAACACATAGATGGTTCATTAATTTTTTTTTTGGTGGGGCAATGAGGGTTAAGTGACTTGCCCAGGGTCACACAGCTAGTAAAGTGTCGAGTGTCTGAGGCTGGCTTTGAACTCAGGTCCTCCTGAATCCAGGGCCCGTGCTTTATCCACTGTGCCACCTAGCTGCCCCAATCGTTCATTAATTTAAAATGCAAATGACTAAGATGTTATCATCAGTTCTCCTCACCCCTACTCTTCTGCCATGGCACCCCCCATATTGTGTCACCCATAAACTTTGGGGACTATAATAAGGCAGGCATGGTCAGTAATTTCATTCAATCTTCCTGCTGGCCCACAAGTGAGAAACAGATGATTCACCTGGGAAAGAAATGTGAAAATCAGACCCTACAACAGGCAATCTCCAGTTTCTGAATTTCTCTGTCGGTTACTTGAGCTCAAAACAGAGTTCCCCATAAAAATGCTGGTATAAATAGCTCTTAGGTTCACAGGCTAGCCCACCAAAGCCTGCCTGACTCATAATGTAGCTGTCAGACCAGAATCCTAAAGGCCCAGCTCTGCCTTTGAATGGCTGTGTCCCTTTGGACAAGTCACCCAGCCTCCTGGAACCTCAACTTCCTGATGAACAAAATGGATATTATTGAATCTTGAGTTCCAAGTGAAGGGTACAACTTCTCCCACCAGAGTTCACTTCTCTAGAAGATCATTCTCTCCCTCCGATGCCACCCTGAATCGTAGGGTAAAAGGGACCTCTTTTACTCTCATCTAGTGGACAGAGGTTTTTTGTTTTCTTGACCTGCCCACAAATCTGACCCATTCCTAGCAGTAAAGTGGCTTCTTTACTTTTCCTTTCCCACTCCTCACAGTGGTGAGGAGGGATCAATTCCTCCTTGGCCATAGCATTAGCAGTAAGAAGGAAGTCCCATGTTAGGAGACAGTGATGAAAACCTGCCTTCAGTATGGGTAGAGGAATCCTCACAACAGAAGGGACATCTGTAAGTCAAGTGCTTCCATCTGACAACCTGCAAAGTGGGAAGAGCTCAGGACCTGGGGCTGAAAGACTTGGGTTCTGATTTTGCCCTTAACAGGCCATGGGACCTAAACTCGGTCAGTTTAACCTCCCTGAAACTCAGTTTTCTCATATGTAAAAATGAGGTTAATACCACTTATGTATTCTACCTCACAGTATTATTGTAGAGTGCTATCTAACTTTAGAGCTAGGTGATCTAGTGGGTAGAATGGTAGACTTGGACTCAGGAAGAAGACCCAAGTTCATATCCTGACTGGGACCTTGGGCAAGTTATTTACAACCTCCCTCAGCCTCAATTTCTTCATCTATAAAATTAGTATAAAAACAGCACTTACATGATAGGGATATTGTGAGGAATGAGGTAATCTCTATGAAGCATTTTGCAAATCTTAAAGTGATGTATCTATAAATAAGAGCCAGGATGATGGAGATGAAGGATGAGAGGAAGGGGACAAAATTTCTTTGGGACTTTAACAAACCTCTTTAAAAAATGTGTTTTCCACACAACTGTTTTCATGTCTACAATCTTTTTAAGTAAGTTTTATTGATGCCTTGGTTTGTTTGTTGGTATTTTTTATACCCATCATTTCTCAATATGTGATACACACACACACACACACACACATATATATACATATATGTATATATGTATATATAGATACACACACACACACACACACCCTGAGCCCTCCTGTAGAATAAAAAAAAAAGTCTAGCAAAACTGACCGACAAAATAACCACATCTGTCCATGTATATAACATTCCGGACCCAAAGTGCCTCATCTCTCAAATACCTACTTCTGCTTGCTTTGAAAGCAAATACTTCAAATGAGAACTGAACCAATCAGCTCCTTTTACTGCTTCCATATATCAGTGATTCATTTGTGATTGAGGCTATATTAGGTATTAAGTTGGACAAACCACTACTCACTGTCCCAGTGGGAGGAAGCAAAAGGAACAGGATGGAAAAGGCCAAAGACTTGACTTCCTTTGTTTATTTCAATTTCCTCTGGTGCACCTGAATGGAACGACTAATGATAGTTGTCACTGCATAGAACTCCTCCCCAGCCCCATCCCTGCCCCCACCTCCAAACCATTGTTTTGTCAAAAGTATGTCTCAAAAAATAGTCACAGAGCCATGGACTGTTGGATCTGGAAAGGTACTTGGAGGCCACCTGGTTCAACCGCTACCTAACAGGATTCCCCTCTACAATGTGACCAACAAGTGCACCTTCATCCAGCCTCTGCTTAAAACCTCTATGGAGTGGAACCCAACCACTCACTCCTTCCCTTTGAATAGTTCTAATCTCTGGGATGTTTTCCTTAAATCACCCCTAAATTTGTTTTTGTTTTTGTTTTTTGCAACTTCTATCTACTACCTCTAGCTCTGCCCTCGGGGGCAAACTTTGATCCCTCTTCCACATGTTTAAATATACCGAAATAGCTTAGACATGTTCCCCCTAAATTTCCTCTTCTCCAGGCTAAG
Organism: Dromiciops gliroides; assembly: GCF_019393635.1. NCBI lineage: Eukaryota > Metazoa > Chordata > Mammalia > Microbiotheria > Microbiotheriidae > Dromiciops > Dromiciops gliroides. Next base: position 107,633,540 of record NC_057865.1, on the reverse strand, counting down.
CCTTCTCACTTCCTTCAGCCTCTCCTCTTGTGGCTTGTTTTCTCCGGTCTGGTTGCCACCCAGGTCACCCTTTTGTGGATGCACTCTATCTTGTCTATGACTTTCCAAGCATCTGTAGTCTTCCAGATGTGACATGGCCAGAGCATGGCATATCAGCTCTGTCACCTGAAGTCTTTGTTCTGTGTACCACACTTCTGTGAACGAAGTCTAGCACCCTAGCTTTTCCCTAGCCTTAGATTATTTTGCCTATCATATATTGCTGACTTATGATAACCTTATAATCTCCAACAAAGCCCCAGACCTTTTGCTCATAAACTCTTGTCTAACCATGCCTCTTCTATCCTGTGCCAGTATAATTGGTTTGGGGAACCCAAGTTTGGATCTTTGCACTTACCCCTATTAGGTTTCATCTTAATTGCTTTGGCCCATTGTTCTAGCCCCAAGTTCTTTGTGAACTCTGCCCATGCAATCTGTTAAACACCCCCAAGCTCTGCCTCATCTGCATATCTGATAAGCATACCATCCACGCTTGATCCAAATCACATATGAAAAATGTTGAACAGAAGAGAACCAATTACGGATTCCTAAAGCATTCCACTATAGTCCCCTTGGCATTGCTCTCTATATGCCTGTCGCACCCAGGCAAAACCTGTCCAGGGAAGATTTTCCTCTATGACTAGTTCAGATTCTGAAGCCTAGAAGCCCCCATGTAGCACAGAAATTGAAAAGAGCCAATATTCTTAAATGATTAAATGAAGGCATGAAAGGATGAAATGCTAAAGTCTTAGCAAAGACTAGGAAGAGGAAATAGGGGAAAGGTACTTAAGCACCTACTTCAGCACTGGTAAAAAGGTCTCCAACAAGAATTTAACACTGATTAAAATACTTCCTATAAATTCCTGTAATAGAATGCTTGACTTGGAGTCAGAAAGCTGTGAGCTCAAGTCCCATTTCTGGAAATAACACATTGTATGACCATGATTAAATCACTTAACTCTCTGGTACCTCAATTTCCTCATGTGAAAATAATGCCACCTATAGTAGAATAATATAGATAAAACACTACATATCTCAGAGAGTTGTAAGGCTCAATTGTTTTACTAACTTCTAAAGTACTATATAAAAGTCAATTGAGGTTACTACTATTATATTTAGACACTTTCACGAGGCTGGGCATTGTGCATAAGACAAGCTAGCCCATCTTCATTGAGTCCACGTTCCCAATGAGACAAGACTTGCTACACACTGAGACACACACACACACACACACACACACACACACACACACACACACACACACAGGCTAACCTACAACTATCCCTGGCTAGGTAAGCTAACATGCAAGCTTGAAGAGCCTGGGAGCCCACAAAATAGAAGACAATAGATTGGGGAAAGGGTACAGGATGATGGCCAGAACCCAAACATGGATCTAATAGTGATAAGACATTTTCGTTTTCCCCAGGTCTTATCAAAAACAATCTTCCCCATCAATTGAAATTATAAATATAGGCTCCTCAGCCAAAAGGAATTCCCCTTATAAAGTTACTCAGACATTTCCAAGATAGAGAAATACGAAAAGACCAGATTTTCCACACAGACCATTGGAAATTGATGTGGTGGTTGCTGTTTTTTGGGTTTGTTTTTTTTTTTTTTCTGCTCCAGTCTTGTTTCATATGCCAAGAACTTTAAAGAGATTTCTTTCTGATGCTGGAAAGAAAAAAAAAAGGCTTCCGACTTCACTGTCTGTCTTTTTTTAGTTCCTTGTTTTGTCTGGATTTTTAAAGATTTAGTAGGCTAGAGAGCAGAGGCTACAAAATCCCCAAACTGTAACCTGGCAGTTGAACTGAACAAATCAAACATACAACTAACTATGTGGTGTAAAGAGTACTCCAGCACTTCAGAGTATAAAAAAAAAAAAATTCCAAAAATAGTTTTGATGTCAAGCTAGGAATTAATCGATAACGAAGTGTCTCAGGGATCTGTCCTTGATCCTATTATCGTTTGTTTTGGATGAAGGCATAGAGAGTATGCTTGTCAAATATGCAGATAATGTGAAGTTGGGTAGGATAGCTAATCCATTAGAACACAAAATCAGAATCCAAAAAGATCTGGATGGGCAAGAACAATGGAGACAGCTTTAACAACATAATAGTGATTAAAAGTATTAAACTCTATTCTTCACTTTTGAAAAATTAGCTATACCCCCCCCTTAGTTTCTGGGTTGGTTTGGTAGGTTGGTTGGTTTGTTTGTTTTGCCAACATCAAAAGAGCTAAAAATTAAGAGAATGTCCATCAATGGGAAATAGCTGGCCAAACTATGGCATATAGATAAATGGAATAGTATTCTGTTGTACGAAAAGAGGTGATTCTGGGGCAGCTAGGTAGCACAGTGGATAGAGCACCAGCCCTGGATTCAGGAGGACCTGAGTTCAAATCTGGCCTCAGACACTTGACACTTATTAGTTGTGTGAGCCTGGGCAAGTCCCTTAACCCTCATTGTCCCACAAAAAGGGGGGGGGGGTGGTCTCAGCCCCAAGAAGATTTGTATAAACTGATGCAGAATAAAAAGAGCAGAATCAGAGGAGCAATTTTCCTAATAACAAGATTGTCAAGACAAATAATCTTATAAGACTTTAGAACTCTGATCAATGCAATAACCACCCATGATTCCAAAGAATTCATAATGAAACATGCTGGATGGAGATGAGAAACTTGTTTAGTTTGGCCACAGAAGGCAGTAGTAGCATCAATGGGTAGAAATTCCAAATCAGTAGATTTTAGTTCAACATAAGGAAAAAATTCCTATTAGAACTTTCACAATAAAATGAATGGCCTGATTCAAAAGGTTCAGCATCCCCATATGTCTTTTAAGCAAAGACTGGGTGACCATTTGTTTGGAATGTTGGAGGGAGCTCTGTAGGGATGGGCAAGAGGATGCATGGCTTCTGAGATCCTTCCCAAATATGTGATTTGATATGATACCTTTAGGGGCCAATTTGTCCTTCACACAGGACAAAACAAAACCAAAAAAATAAAATCATCCATTTTAAAGACCACAGTCTGTACTTAGGACCAGTGGAGGGAGGCAAGAAAATGTGACTTAGATTAAATCATTCTACATCTTGGAAAAAGAATCCAAGAGTTGTCTCCCACTACTAATGAGTCAGCAACATCTTTATCTATAAGACAATATGTGGGAGAGTCTGGATGAACAAAATGACTGTAGAGATTTTACACATACCAAATGTCAGATAACTCAAAAGGTTGGTTCATCTGACACAAGGAAATGTAACTTCTATGGGCACGCATGTTGAATAAATTCTAGAAGTTATGTAAAGTTTCAACACTAACTCTATGTAAAGTTTTAGCTAGTTATACATGCAGAAGGAAGGCACCAGCAAAATGAAATGGGCTCTTTTTTGGCTAAAGAGTGGGACCTCTGTTTAGGGCAGGTGGGAAGATGATAGGCTTTGCCAAGCTGGACAACCAGTAAAACCTTAGCTGAGACACACTGAAGCTCAGGAATATCCAAGCTCAAAGTAGAGAGCTCTCTTTCTCAGTGTTTACCTAACAGGCCCAGAATGAGTCACATTCCCCGAGATAAATTTCTCGCAGAGATAAAAATGGCTCAGTTTCTTTGGCCTTTATTAGCCATATGAATAAGCCTGACAAATTCAAAGTTTGCTAGGCTTGGGGAAGGGACTGGGAGGCAGGGAGAGGATGTGGCTGGTTTCTGGTTTCATTAGCTTCAAGGCCTGCTATAGAAGGCCTTGTGGAGTTGGAGGGATCCCCAAGATTCAAATTCATCTGCATAGAGATAATAGTGGAAGTCTCAAAAAAGAATGTGTTCTTCAAAGTAGTAAGCATTGAATAAGGAAAGGAGAGCCAGGAGTGAGAAACTCAACTACATTTAGAGAGTGAGAGGAAAAAAAGGAACCAGGGAAGCAATGATAACAGTGAAAAATCACAGAGGCCAAGAAAGAAAAAGAATCAAAAAGAAAAAGGTAATCAACGATGTCAACAGCTACAGAGAAGTCAAAAAAGATACAGAAAGGGGCAGCCAGGTGGCGCAGTAGATAAAGGCACCAGCCCTGGATTCAGGAGGACCTGAGTTCAAATCCGGCCTCAGACACTTAACACTTACTAGCTGTGTGACTCTGGGCAAGTCACTTAACCCCAATTGCCTCACCAAAAAAAAAAAAGATATGGAAAGGCCTATTATATCTGATTATTAGGAAGTTGCTAGTGATGTTTGATAGGGCAGTTTCATGAGTAGTGGGGCTCAAAGGCAAACCTGTTGGGGGTTAATGAATGAGAGAATGGGTGATAAGGAAAAAAACAAAGACAATAGGTGTAGACTTTGGTTCTAGAAATTTGACAGTGAAAGGAAGATAAATAGAATGGTAATTTGAAGAGAGCCTGGTCAAGCTAAGGGTTTGGTTGGGTTTGGTTTTCAAGATAATGGGGTCCTATATACTTGCTTACACAAAGGAGATAGAGGCATCAGAGAAGGAGAAACTAAAGAGGATACAGAGGCTGGGATGATCCCACCTACAATACATTGCTAAGGGAACAAGGTCCCAGATTACACAAGAAGGGGAGAGATTCTGAGCTAGATATATGGGTGGATGAGGAAGTAGGCACTGAATAGCTTCTACTTTCTCGATAATGCACCTGCCAATGAAGGCAAGAAGTCAAGATGACGATTGCTGTGCCTGGTCAAGCCCAAATAAGAAAGACACGATTGTACTTAACTTTCCCAAGCATGTTTCAAACTAACAACAGCCACCTACAAATTTAAATAGCCATCTACAAGACACCACATTAAAAAAAAAAAATTTCATGAAGGACCATCCAGGTCAGGGGTTCTTAAACTAGGCTCCATGAACTTTAAAATATATATATTTTAATAACTATATTGCAATATAATTGGTTCTCTTTGTAAACCTACGTATTTTATCTTATGTATTTTAAAACATCAAGAAGAAATCCACCAGACTGTAGAAGGCATCCATGATCTATACTCCTTCATGGTTAAGAAACCGTGATCTAGATTTCCTTCAAGACCCAGCTAAAATCCTACCTTCTAGAGGAAGCCTCTCCCAATACCCCTTATATCCTGGTGCCTTCCCCTTGTTGATTATCTCCAACTGATCCTGTCAATAACATGTTCGTACATAGTCGTTTGCCTGCTTTCTCATCCAGTAGAATGTGAGCTCCTTGAGAACAGGGTCTGTTTTCTTGTGGTTGTGGTTAGCACTGTGCTCAGCACAAAGTAGGCACTTAATAAATATTTGACTGACTGAAACCCTTTCCTACCAACAGCACACACTTATTGGTAGACCTTTACAATCATTTCTGTGTCCAGCCCAATTCTAGGCACCACAGGAGAGAGAACAGAATTAGCAAAAATCATAGCTCTTGCCATCGAGGAAAAAATTCTCTGTACCTCAATATTCACACAGGAAGAATAGCAGCTCATCATTTACTCCATGGGTACAGAGATAGAGTGACTAAGAATAGGTCTCTTTCATTTGGGGACCACGGAGAATACACAATAGGCAAGAAAGGGTGAAGAAACAGAATCACGTTTTTCCCCTCTCCCCCACCAAAAACTGAGGTGGGGGGGGGTGTGATTTTTTTTTTCCTTTTGATTCTAACTTCACAGTTGCTTGACCTACAAAAGAGTATAAGTATTCTAGTAGCAAATCTACCTTCACCTCTCCCCGAAAGAACACACCTGAATAGTTGTGAGGTGGTCACTAGTTACAATGACCAAACACTCGAAGGCATCCACCTGAAGGCCTAAGGTCATCTGCCCCAGGCCAAGTAATTACAGTGCGAAGTAGAGGTCCCAGTAAAGAGACCAAGAAAAAGGAAGGCACATCTGGCCTCATCATAGCCACCTGCTATGGAAAAATACCTCCTTTGACAAATAAGCATCTGCCTTTCCTTGATGCTTTGAACCAAGAGCAGAACGAGTCAATCTTGTCCAGCCAGGTGTGTGTGCTTATGGCCTCAGCTAGCTGCCTCGGGCCTTGCCATTTGATCCAAAAGCAGAAAGCCTAGATATATTAGTAAACTAGGGCAATGTTTTCGATATATCAGGATATATGAGTGTCCTGTGAAGACCTCACAGGTAGGTAGCAGCAGAACAGATTTCTGCCATAACGCCTCCCCCACCTAACTTACAGATTTGCCCTTGGATTGTTAATAAGATTGCCCCTGCCCCTGTGTTCTATTAGCACAACTCAATGCTATTTATTGAGCCTGGCAAGTGATAAATTGTGCTTGAGTTTATTAATAATAATTTGTTGCTATTTGGTTCAGTCCTGTCCAATTCTTCATGACACCATTTGGGATTTTCTTGGCAAAGGTATTAGAGTAGTTTGCCATTTCCTTCTCTAGCTCATTTTACAGATGAGGAAACTGGGTCAAACAGAGTGAAGTGACTTGCCCAGGGTCACATAGCTAGTTGGTATCTGAGGCATAATTAGAACTCAGGTCTTCCTGATTCCTACTCCTGCACTTTATTGTACCAACTAGCTCTTTAATTCCATAGAGAATCATTCTTGATTTAGCACTCAATGTTTTCAAATTCCTTGGGGTGTTTTTTTTAACACTACAGTCATTTATTTATATATATATATGTATATATGTGTGTGTGTATATATGTATGTGTATATGTGTATGCGTATATATGTATGTATGTGTATGTATGTATATATATATATATATATATCAGCTCCATTCTAAACACTCCCTCATAACAAAGAAAAAACATCAAGTAAAACTATTTATGCTACATTCTAAATGTGTTGCATCTACTAAGAAGAGAGAAGTGTGCCTCATTACCCATTCTCTCAGACCAAGGTGGTTCACTGTGGTTAATCAATGTTTACCTGCCCTTTAATATCGTCTTTATTAATGCTGTGGTAGTCTTTGGACTACTGTAACACGTTTGATGACCTAAAGTTTCCTGATGAGAACTGATGCCACCAGGAGGGAATAATGGGAAGGCCAATCAAACAGTTTTTGGAAACCCAGATTCTAATTCCAGCTCTGCCACTCGCTGTGCAACCTTGGATCAAGTCACTTCCCTTCTCTGAAGCTCAGGGTCCTGATCTGTAAAAATGAGATGGTAAGACTGACACCAGCATGCTTTTTAAGACAAATCACTAGGCTAAAGAGAGAAGCAGCAGTCTAGGCAGATCCAACTAATCCATGGATGACTAGGAAGTGTGTGTGTATTCACTGTCATTGTATCATCAGCATCCACACATTCATGCTTCCAGGTTTCCTAGAAGGTGATCAAGTCAGGGATTCTTCAAGATATTGGGGAAAATGACAAATGGTACCTCCTCCTTCCCATTCCCAATTCTTACAACATAGGACTCCATCAATTAAAATTGATTTTCCCTCACCTTTCCTTACCCAATTCATCCCACTCCTAAACTTATAACATGAGAAACAAATTCTGAGCCAACAAAATGCTGACTTAAATGTATTCCAAACCAATCGAAATCCTACACATCCCAGACAATTTAGCATGCAACATTTAGGGGTAACTTTTTAAAAGACCAAAAAGGTTCCTCAGCCATGACCAGAATTCAACAATGCAGTTCTCCTTGAATACATTTAAATTTTCACAAACACTTTTTAAGGGAATAGTTCCCACAGAGTACTGGACTTGGCATTAGGAAGACCTGAGTTTGAATCCTACCTCCGACACCTCAGTAGCTATGTGATCATGGGCTAAGTCCCTTAACCTCTTAGAGTCTCATTTTCATCATCTTTGATATAGGAATGATAATGGTGCCCATATGTGTGTGTCCTAAGATAGATAGATAAGAAAGAAAGGAAGGAAGGAAGGAAGGAAGGAAGGGGTAAAGACATAGATATATATGGGGACATAGGCTGATATATACATACATATATGTATATGCATATATGATATATATCAAAGCCAGAGTTTGTGTGAGTATAGATATAAATATAGATACACACTGAATGTGACATATAAATACACACACATATTATGTGTGTATGTATGTATGTATCACAGCCTAGGACAATAGGCATTTTTCATCCACTTGGGTTATCCTGTGTAGATAAGTCAAATATTTTTCAGTTATTTGTTGTATAATGGAAAGAGTGCTGGATTTGGAGTCAAAAGACTTGGGTTCGAATATCTATTTCCCACTGAAGCCCAGGGAAAAGTAATCATTTCCCTCTCTGGGCCTCCGTTTTCTCAAATGAGGAGGTTGGACTAAGTAAACTTCCAATCCATCTGTGAATCATTCATCCTGTGACTATTTAAAAGACTCTACAGGGTTCCAGGGTTTGATGCAATCAGCACAATTTTATCCACAAACAGAAGCATCTGGAAGAATATCTATAGGTAACTTATTCCACATGGACTCTTCACTGAACCTTCTCTGAGGCAGGGACAAACACCTTTGTCAAGCAGTATCAAAGTATATGGGTAAATTAAACTTTCATTTTATGTCTGACTTTGATTGGTATTCATTAATTCATACCTTTCATGGTTTTATAGACTTTAACCACACCTTCTCTTTGACTGTCTGTATGCCAAACCAATCCTGAAGAGTCTTAAAAATATCTAGGATGGAAACATGAAAAATGATCTGCTCCTAAGAGTAGTGATTGACACTATAATCCCAGACACAAACAGGCACTGGGAAATTTTTACATTCCTGAGATCAGGTAATGGCTTACAGGGGTCCCAAAAGTCTTAGTCCCCAAAATTTGGGACACTCAATATCTAAGAATTGTGGGACTGCCTCTCCTTGATGACTAAAATGGAATCCTGACTGAAAGATATATCCTTAGAAATTTTCTGACACCTTGTGTGCCCCAGGAAATTAAGGGGATCAAAACAAAATAACTGAAAGACAGCAATACCCTAAGTGCTTAATTAATGAGCTACCCATCCAAATTCATTCATTCTGAAAAATTTATCCAGCAATGTGCTAAGGACTCAGAATACACACACACACACACACACACACACACACACACACACACACACACACGATAATGCTTACACTCCTGGAGCTTATAAACTAGTACAGAAAATGAGGTGACACTAATAACTAGAATGTAAATTAGAACATGATTAAGTGCATAGGAAAGCAAAAACAAAGGCAGCTGGAGTGGTCTTCTCAGGACCTGAACTGAATTTGGTAATAAATTCAGCAGATGACCCTACCTCATCCCAAACTGTCTCTTCTGTGGGAACCCAGAGCTGTACATTTTTTCAAGGAAGGCTTTACTCATCCACCACAAACTCTTGTGGAGAAAACTGCTGGAAGGGCCTCATCCTTTTTTTCCCAAAGAAACTTAAGATAAAGGCAGAAACCCAAGAGAGGTGGAGCCTGCGGGGTCATTTTGCAAAAAAGTTTCAAATATCCTGGCACTGATCTTACTAAAAGAACGATGAAGGGGAAGTTGGCCCAAGTCTCTTATTTTCTTATTGGTGTCTTATATTTTCTCCTCCCCTTGAATCACAAACTTCTGAATTTACCAGGAAAGAAACAAAGAGATCACAAGTGAGGTGGCCTTCACTATGTGGGCTGCTCAGAGAGTATAATTTCATACATTTCAAAACAAAATCCATGCCTGATGACACTCACTAACACGGTCTCCAAACTCCCCAGTGTAAGGGACTTGGTGGAAGCTTGGGGGAAGATGCATTTCTGAAATGTCCAGCTGCCTCAGATTTTCCATACTTCTGCTCTGGTCTTCCACTCCGGATGGGAAGAAGTCGTTTTCTGGGCTGCAGAACCTCAAAAGCCAAAAGTAACACAGACTCGCCCTAAAACATAGCCTGGCTCTTCAAACAGCACAGAAAAATATGTTAAAAGGAGGAAGGGAGAGGAAGAAGGAGAGAAATGGCGGAAGGGCACTATTTTTTCGTCTTAGTAGTAATGCTTTTGTTTAGATATATATGGAGTGTGTCGTTTGCTATCCTATCACCAACATCCATCAAAGTTGCAATATTCCTTTTAAAACAATGTTAATGATACGGGACGATCCCTGTCTCTGAAAGGTTTTCGAGAGCAGTAAAGCGAGATTCCAGATGTGAAAGTGATTTGAGGAGGGGAAAAAAAAACCAACCATCAACTGCCTGACAAAGGCAAGTTATTGCGATTGAGCGGGCCAACTACCTTTATTTCACTCAAATAAATAAATTTACACCTTTCCCCAGGCTTTTCCCTTGCAATGCCCCCCTTGCCCAGCTTGTCTGGCTGCTCCCCACTCATCCTGTTTCCAGCTGTTCCCTTTGGAGACATCCTCCTCCCTGCCCCCGCCCTCCCTGCACTGCCGGCCCCGTGGGCACCCAGGGACCCCGTGGGACCTCCATGAGCCCTTGCCCGCCTCCTCACCGTGTTGTACATCAGGTTGTCGGAGTCCACGGGCTCTGACAGCTCGCTGAGCTTGCGATCCCAGTGCAACAGGTTCTGCTCCCCGCTCTCCAGCACCTCCATGGTGGGACGGGGAGCCGGCTGAGCCGAGACTGCGGGGAGGAAGGGGGGAACCTGACACAGCTGGAGGCAGATGGGCAACGAGGATACCGAATTCCAGCGTGCGCGTGTCTTGCCTGGGGGTCAGGGTTTTAATCGTTGGAGGAGAAGGACCTTCTCCTTCTAACAGAGAAGAAAGAGGAAAAACTTCCCTCCTTAGGTCCCTCGAGAAAGCAAAGTGCCTGGGAGCAGGCTGGAGCAGGAAAGGAGACAGGCTGTCCGAACCCAGGACGCAGGATGGAAGGACTTAAGGGGGGACGCCCATCCGAAGTTCAATGAGGAGGGGGCGTCTCATCCCAAGAGGATTCCCTTTACGTCTCACAACATCTTCACCTGCCCCCCCCCCCTCAACTTTTCCACAGCTGGTCCAAACTCGCAATTCACTCCCTACTCTGCTTAGCTCCAGCCTCAAGTCTCGGCCGAAGACACCGCCTCCTCCTAGAAGTAACAGCCAATCGGATGATCGCTTTGTAGATCTAACCCAATCGGTGGCCCATTTCTTCTCCTTATCCCGCCTACGTAGGCGGAGAACGAGGGCGCTCCACCGCCCCGATTCAGGAATGTGGGAGGGAATTCTCGGTTTGACGTCACTGGGGGACTCCTCCTCCTGGAGCCCCAGCTGAAGGGTGGAGTTTCTCACCGGGGGCCAATGGAATAACAGGACCCGGGGCTAACAGGCAGGAAAGAAAACCACTGGAGACTGGGAAGCTTTGAGCCTCCGACCAATGAAATAGGGACAAGAATACATTTTTTTAAAAAGAAGGGGCGAGCTGTGCTTCCGCTCGAATTAACCTAATTCAGTACAGGAAAGCGGAGATGGTTGTGAAACTGCAAAGGTTTGAGACTAGTTTAATCGTCCTGGCTTTATACCGTGACATGTTGTAGTTTCCCGTAGAGCTTTGGCTTCCTTTAACTCATTTGTTCTGTTAAAATTAATTTATTTTATTAAATATTTATTTTTAAATTTTAGTGTATTTAAAATGTTTAAATTAATATTACATTTGCGATTCGTTCCTACACTTAGACAATATCCACAATTTTTACTTTATTGTGTACACCATACTCCAATTGTCTTCTCCTTCCTACTTCCTCCTGTCTTTTCCAGGACCTTGTTCCATTGATTTCAATATCAGGAGGAAGTAGGGTGGAGTGTAGGGAGCAATTAATATGGTCCTGGCTCCTTGCCCTCAAAGAGCTTATATTCTATACAATAGGGGTTATAAAAAAGAGTTTGTGAACAAATACGTACAAATGAGATTATAGCAAATGTATAAGGAGAGTAGGAGGAATCAAATAAGAGGTCGCTTCTGCTGGGGAATTAAAGAGAGGGGGACAGCTAGGTGGCGCAGTGGATAAAGCACTGGCCCTGGATTCAGGAGGACCTGAGTTCAAATTCAGCCTCAGACACTTGACACTTACTAGCTGTGTGACTCTGGTCAAGTCACTTAACCCCCATTGCCCCGCAAAAAACAAACAAATATAAAGAGAGGGAGGGAGAGAAGGGAGGGTAGGAGGGGAAGAGAAGGAGAGAGGGAAGAGGAGAACGCAGAGAAAAACACAGAAAGCATTTATTAAGTCTTATGTTCCAGCACTAGACATACAAGTAAAATAAGCATGAGAGTCTGGTCCTCATAGAACTCACCAATTAGAATAATGGGTGGAGACAGTGCCTTAAAAGGAGTTAGAAAATGGTAAGGACATGGAGAAGACTTCACAAAAGAGGTAACATTTGAGCTTTGCTTTGAAGGATAAATAAGAGGTCAATATTGAAATTCCTCTGTCGAAGATTAACATGATCTCTTTATTCCCAAATCCAATGGCCTTTTCTCTTTCCTCTTCCTTCTCGAAGTCTCTGAATCATCTGATACTACCTTCTTTCTCCTCCTGGATACTTCCTCCAGAGAGAATCTGTATAATATGTTTTAGATTGATGTCTGATGACATGGTTGACAGCCTATACATACAGTTAAAGGTTAAGTGTACTACTTTGTTCATTCCCCTTGTCACTTTAACTTGGACTGACTTTGGACCTTCTCTTTTTTCTTCAAATTTCCTACACCACTGCTCCCTCCCCCTTCTCAGCTAAGGAAGGTGACAAGCCAGGCCAATTGAGTTGCCTGGATGACCCAACATTATCATTCTGATTATTTTGTAAAAACCCTAAACTCTCCCCTTCCTGAGATTCCCAAGGTTTCTTCCTGGACTTTAGCTTATTATGCAAAAGAAGCTGTGAGAAACTTAATCTTTCCAAAGGCAATCTTGTAGCTCTCTCTGTTTTAGTACCCTATATAAACCCTGTTCCCAGTTCCCTTTTTCTGGTACCGTACCACTTGCTGTGCAGTACCACCAGCTGCAACTCCTCTGCTCTGATTAAAGACATTAATTTGTTGTATTGATTCTTTTCATTAATTTTCAGTTTGACAGAGGCAGCTAGGTGGCACAGTGGATAGAGCACGGGCCCTGGAGTCAGGAGGACCTGAGTTCAAATCCGGCCTCAGACACTTAACACTTACTAGCTGTGTGACCCCAATTGCCTCACCAAAAAAAAAAAAATCAGTTTGACAGACATCACCTCCCTTTTCTCCCCTTCTTTTCATCTCAAATCCCCCTGATATTATTCCCCACTAATTCATCCTTTATTTCAGGTTCTGATTATGCCATGGCATAATAATAATAATTCCTTACCAAATTCTTTAAATAAGGTCAAACTCTCATCCATCCACTATCATCTGCTAGCAGATTATCCCCAATATCTCTTCCTATCTACTGGTTCCTCCCCTGCTATTTGCACAAACTCCCGAGTTTCTCCCATCCTTAAAAAACATTCTTTAAAACATTACATACACACACACACACACACACACACACACACACACACACACACACACACACACACACACACCATAACTGTCCCATATCTCTTCTCAGCCGAATTCCTTAAAAAAATCCATCTACAATTGGAACTTCTGCTTCCTCTCTTCTAAGCTCTGCATTATGGCTCACGACCTTATCATTCATCTATAAATGCTCTATCCAAAATTGCCATTGATTGTTTAATTGCCAAATGTAATGACCTATTCTTAATCCTCATCCTCCTTGACCTCTCTGGAGTTGATAGTTGATGTCCTTCTGCTCTGTATTTTTTCTTCCCTGTATTTTTGTGACACTGCTCTTCCTTGGCTCTCCTACCCGTATCAACTGCTCCTCAGTCTCTTTTGCTGTATCCTCATTCATGCCATGCCCACTTATAGTGGCTATTCCTCAAAGTTCTGTCCTGGGACCCTTTCTTTTCTCTCTCTATATATACTTCCTTTCTTATTGATTTCATCGGATCCTAACTCATAAGTTTATTCTTCACCTCTCTGCGTATGATATTCAGATCTATATATGCAATTTCTCTCCTGAGGTCCAGTCCCAAATTTCCAACCTTGGGTATCTCAAACTCAAGATGTTCAAAACCAAACTTAATGGGGCAGCTAGGTAGCACAGTGGATAAAGCACTGGCCCTGGATTTAGGAGGACCTGAGTTCAAATCTAGCCTCAGACACTTAACACGTACTAGCTGTGTGACCTTGGGCAAGTCATTTAACCTTCATTGCCCCACCAAAAAACAACAACAAAAAAAACCCAACTTAATACCTTTCCCCCAAAACTCACCCCTCTTCTGAACTTCTCTATTACTGTCAAGAGCATCACCATCTTTCAAGTCACCCAGATTTGCAATTTCAGCATCATACTCATCTCCACATTTTCACTTGGTTAATCACTTGCCAAATCTCATCATTTCTATCTTTAGAGTATCTCTTTTTTAGCCATCCCCTTCTCTCTATTCACACAGTCCCCCACCTAGTTCAGGCCTTCATCATCTCTTTCCTGGATTGTTGTAACAGCATTCTAATTGGTCTTCCTGCCTAGAGTCTCTTCCCATTCCAGTCCATCCATCATTCAGCTGCCCAAGTAAAATGTAGATCCTTCCAAATTATTCCCATTCAATAAACTCTAGAAACAAATGTAAGCTCCTCTAATTTGGTATTGAAAACTTGTCACAACCTGGCCCTTTCCTGTTTGACAACCTTCTCACATATTACTCTCCTCCATGAATTCTTAGTCCTGTCATACTGGCCTGCTCCCTGTTTTTTTGTTTGTTTTGTTTTGTTTTGTTTTGTCTTTTTGCAGAGCAATGAGGGTTAAGTGACTTGCCCAGGGTCACACAGCTAGTAAGTGTCAAGTGTCTGAGATCGGGTTTGAACTCAGGTCCTCCTGAATCCAGGGCCAGTGCTTTATCCACTGTGCCACCCAGCTGCCCCCTGATCCCTATTTTTCACATGAGACACTCTATCTCCCACCTCTCTGTCTTTGTCCTGGCTGTCCTCCATTCCTGGAATGACTTCCTTCCTTATCCCTGCTTATTAGAAGCCCTGATTTCTTTCAAGACAACTCAAGAGCCACCTTCTGTAGAAGTTGGTTCTTCTTCCCTGCCAATCCACACTTGCTGGTGCCTTTTCCTCTAAGGTTGTCTTGTGTCTACTTTGTACATATCTCGCCTATCCTTAGATACATACATGTTATCTCTGTTATCTCTCCTATTAGAATGACAGTTCCTTGAAGGAAGTTTTCTTTATTTCTTTGTGTCCCTAGCACTTAGTGCATGCCCTTGTACCTAATGTGCATTTAATAAATGCTTGTTGTTGACTGATTTTAGATCATCTTTAAGATTTTTTCCAGTAATAAATTCTTTGGATTTCATGCTCATAGCTGCTGATCAAAGAAGCAGATAGTTGATATTAGTGGTGGGCCTGAAGTCAGAAAGAACTGAGTTCAAATCCAGCCTCCCATGCTTACTAGCTATGTGACCCTGGGCAAGTCACTTCACCTCTGTTTGACTCAGTTTCCTCAACTGTAAAAGAAGAAAATAGCACCTACCTCCCAGATTTGTGAAGATCAAATGAGGTAATGTTTGTAAAACACTTAGCACATTGCTTGGCAATGGTGCTTAATAAATGCTTGCTTCCTTCCTTCAAAAGCTCATACGTGGAGAGTTAGAAGGGACCTTAAAGACCCCCTAGTCCAATTCCTTCCTTTTACACGTGAAGAAAGAGATTCCCAGTGTATGTGCAGTGGCTTGCCTGATCTTTCTCACCTCTCCACAGAGTGTGAGGATGCCAAGAATTTGGTATAAAATGTTTGGGAAAGCATGTTTCAGCAACTTATCGGACCACTCCATTTTTTGCTTCAGCTTGGAGAAAGTCATAGTCTGTCAGAACAATGCTCTTTTCAGAACCACCACCTCACCCCACCAAAGCCAGGTATTTTCCTGTCCTCTATGGCATGTTTCTGCTTTGAGTTTCCATAATCTCTGCTCTAATCAAACTTTCTAACAGGATGTGAAACTAATCATTTAATCAGTGTTTGGTGGCATAAGCCTGACACAACTCCTTACTTGGGGAGCCTGGAGAGCCGGCTTCTGGGAGAATCCTAATGTGTAATGGAAGTGCCACTGAAAGACTTGAGGATGTGTCGGTGTTTCGTAATTGGTTCTGGTCTGCTAACCAAGTGGTTAGAAGAAGCCTTTTTGATTGCCTGCAGAGCTGGAGCCAGAACTAGGGTTGCCTTCCAAATATAGTAGCCATGAGAGCTTTGTCCCTTTCCCTTCGGCTGCTCTCTTTTGGTCTGACTCTTTCACTCGTGACATTTAGTGAGAGCTGGTGCTTTAAGGGGCCTTGGGCCTGCCTTACCAAGCCTGATGTGTGGCTCCCTGAGGATCTTAGTTCTTTCTCTCAGTGCTTGTTCTCCATTCTAGGTGAAGGTACTGAGATTCCAACCTTATGTTTTCAAAAGGTTGTAAAAGTGAACCAGTGGACCGGGCTTCCCAGAATCCAGGTTCCACATTCAGCTCGGCATCAGTGCCCTGCTTTTTCAAGCAGGGAGTGACCTTTGAGACCCACCCCAACAGTAGATGAGACGAATTCTTATCTGGCGTGAATGTCATAATTGGATGTGAACTTGGTGAAATCAGTATGTTTTTTTTTAAGAAACTGTGCTAAGTCTGAACCTTTCCTCCCCAGAGACTGAGGTAATTAGTGTGAGAGAGAATATGCCCAAAAGTATTGAGGTAAATGTTTGTATTTTAATTCCTGCTATATCTTTGAAGAAATGTCTTATATAAGTTAATTTATATGAAATGGTTTAATAGAACTGTGGTTCTCCTCATTGGCACCTGAGTGAGGAAAAAACAACCAGTGGAGGCTTGATCCAATGGCATTAGAAAAAAGGTACCCCAAGCTCCTCATAGTACCCCTTGGAACCTTGGAGGGAGATGTAGCCATCTGGCCCTGGGATAGTGGTCTCAAATATGCTAGCTACATCAGCTTCTACTCTTATCTTTTAAAAATATCATTGTTCAGGGCAGTTAGGTGGCACAGTGGATAGAACACTGGCCCTGGAGTCAGGAGTACCTGAGTTCAAATCCGGCCTCAGACACTTAACACTTATTAGCTGTGTGACCCTGGGCAAGTCACTTAACCCCAATTGCCTCACTAAAATATATATATATATATATATATATATATATATATATATATATATATATATATATATATATATCATTGTTAACCCTCCCTAAGAAATGGTTAACTTAATAAAACCCTTCTCCCAAAGGTCAGTAAAATAGCAGTCCAAAATTGGTACCAAACCTCAGTTCTACAACCACCAATCTAGGAAAACTTCTATTCAACTCATTTAGGGTCTTGGCATCAGAAAATCACAGAATCTGAGCTAGAAGTGACCTCAGAGGTCATTTCCTCTAGCCAATACCTGGCCAAAAGCACCCTCCCCGCAAATCTTCAACAACCAAACATCCAGTTTCTACTGGAAGATCCCCATTGAAGTGGAACCCACTACCTTCCAAGTAGCCCCCATTCCATTTTTGATAGGCTATAACCTTCATGAGAACAGGAACACTTTTATTTCTCTTTGTGGTTCCCCAGTGCCTAGCACATAGTATGTCATATAATAAGTACTTTGTTGATTGATTCTGAATGACCTGAATCACTTTACAAAATATTTTATTGATGCCTTTTGGGTTTTTTTTTACTCTCCTGATATTTTTTAACACTTCCCTAATTCTTGTAAACATGCTTCTTTGTAATAAAGAAGTAAAATGAACTGATACCACCAGCTAGTCTGACAGTACATGCATTGTTTTCTTACATATAATATATCGCCTCTCCACCCAGAGGAGGGAAGAGTGTTTCATCTGTAGTATTCTGGAATAGCATTCATTGTTAGGAAGTTTTTCTTTACCTCAAGCTTAAATTTACCTCTCAGAAACTTCTTTCTACTCATTTTTCCTAGTTCTGTCTCCTGGGTCCTTGTTGTTGTTCCGTTGTGTCTGACTCTTTGTGACCCCATTTGGGGTTTTCTTGACAAGATGCTGGAGTAGTTTGCTATTTTCTTCTCCAGCTCATTTTACAGACTAGGAAACCAAGGCAAACAGGGTTAAGTGAATTACCCAGAGTCACATAGCTAGTAAGCGTCTGAGGCCAGGTTTGAACTTATGTCTTCCTGATTCTAGGCCTGGCACTCTATCCACCACACCACCTAATACCCTTTTCTAAATTCTAGCCATTCAAGAACTTGAAGATAGCAATTAAGTGTCCTCTTAGTTTTCTCTTCTCCAAGTTAAATATACCTAGTTTCTTTCATCAAACTGTGTTTAACAGAGTAACTGTCATGCCCTTCACTCCCTTGGCCCCCTTCTCTGGACATACTTGAGCTGCTCATTGTTCTTCCTGTGGTACCCAAAATGCAGCACACTTTTCCAGATATAATGTGATCAGGACAAAATGATGAAGAACTATTCCCTCTCCCTTGTTGTGGATACCATGCCTTTCAATGCAGCTTAAAAGTCTTCTTAGAATTTTTTTGCCCATCACATCACACTGTTGATTAATATTGAGCAGTCCACAAAAACTTTCTGATTTTTTCATAGGAATTATTCTCTATCATGCTTCCTGCATCCTGTTCTTGTGTGGCTTGTTTTTTGACACCAATTGAAAGATTTTTAAAATTTCTATTAAATTTTACTTTATTAGATTTGGCCCATCATTGGAAACTGGACATATCATCTTAGATATTCATTGTCACCCAATATGCTAGCTATCCTCCAAGATTTGGATCATGTATATATTTGGTAAGCATGACATCTATCTATGCCTTCAGTCAAGTTGTTGATTAAGTTTTGATGATTACAGGACCACAGAGATTCCTAGGACACTACTTAGAGACCTCCCGCTAAGCAGATGATAGTTCTCTATTATACATGACAATAACACCACAGACACAACTACTATTGGCATTCGGTCACTCTACCAAGTCTAATTCTACCTAACTGTTTTTTCTAGTTTATTTTTCTCCATCTTGTCCACAAGGATAACATGGGAGATTTTGTCAAATGCTTGCTAAAACTGCTCATGTTGTATCTACAACATTACTCTGATTTACAAGTCTAATAACCCTGCAAATAAAGGAAATTAAGTTAGCCTGATATGGACTGTTCTTGATAGAACCATGCTGACCTTTAATATAAATAACTTTCCTTTCTAACTCTACCTCTAAGTATCTTTTTGTTTTGGTCCATACCTATTTCATCAACATAGGAAGCTCGCTCCCCTGATGGAGATGAGCAATTGTGAAAATTGAAGAATTCAAAGTTTAAGTGATATACCCAAGGTCACATGGGCCAGTTTGTGTCAGAGGAAGGACTTGAACCCAGACCTTCCTGACTCCCCAACCAGTTCTCTATCCACCATGCCATGGGGTACCATTAATAATATGCTGCAGAATTTTGCCAGGATTCACATTAAGGCTAGTTGGTTTATATCCTTAAAGACTCTATGCCCTGCTGTTTTCTGAAAACAGGGGCAACTGTGTCTGGCTCCATGCCACTTTTCCTGTTCTTACCTATATTTCAGTGTCCCTGACAGCATCTCAGCAATCACACAAGCCAGGTTTTAAGCTCACTGGGAACTGGCACCTTCTTGAGTGGTCCTTTTCTCTGTTACATATGTTTTTGTTTTTGTTTTTGCGGGGCAATGGGGGTTAAGTGACTTGCCCAGGGTCACACAGCTAGTAAGTGTGAAGTGTCTGAGGCCGGATTTGAACTCAGGTACTCCTGAATCCAGGGCCGGTGCTTTATCCACTGCGCCACCTAGTTGCCCCCTGTTACATTTGCTTTAGTCTCTAGCTTCTCAGTTATTTTTCAGTCATGTTGCATTCAATCAATTGTCTTTGTGACCCCATTTGAGGTTTTCTTGGTAAAGATACTAGAGTGGTTTCCCATTTCCTTCTTCAGCTCATTTTATACACGAGGAAACTGAGGCAAACAGGGTTAAGCGACTTGCTCAGTCATACAGCTAGTAAGTGTCTGAGGCCAAAGGCCAGATTTGAACTTGGGAAGGTGTCTTCCTGATTCCAGACCTAGCACTATACCATCCACTATACCATGCAGCTGCCTACTTCTAATTTCTCTTTTACCCCAGCTTATATTTTAGCATATATCTTTACCCAACTCTCTGTGCCTGTTCTTGCTCCAGAAATAGCTCCATGCTGAACTGGCATGGTGTATAAGGCACTGTACTTGAAATCAGAAAGACTTAGGTTCAAATCCCAACTTGGATCCTCACTGGCTGCATGATCCTCAGCAAGTCACTAAACATTTCTGGATCTCAGTTTTCTTATCTGTAAAATGAAACGTTTGGACTCATTGCCTCTAAAGTCTTTCTTCTCCCTAACTCCAATGATCATACCTCCCATAGCTGTATTTCTTTGTTTGGAGCCATTATATTTTGTATTTCTTAAACTCACCAACACTATCTACACTGATTAAAAATGGTTAATACTTGAACAGATGTTGAAATGATATTCTTCATTTATTTCTTCTGTAGATAGAAATAACAATTTTCTTCTTTAAGCCTTTATCTTTATTCCTTCCTCTAAGAAAGTTCTTATCGTTCTTTTTTTTTTTTTTAAAGTATGCCCTGCCTCCCTCACATCTTGAAAGCCTTACTTAGGCTATCTTCTCTTTCTTCTGACTACATTTAACATTTTTTCCTATTCTAAAAGGAATTTTGCCTTCCTACATATTCCTCTGTCACATTTACAAGCTATTGAGAAATACATTCCTGTTGTTATCATTTCATGATTAGAAAAGAGTATCTTTCATGCTACTTATCAAATGCCATTCTTTCTTGCACATGAAAAAACAACAGTTATAGTAGCAACAACTATAACTTCCCTTTATCTATGTGTATTCCAAACTCTTGGGTTGTAGAGCCAAATAACTATCCTTAAATCTGATATTCTTATAGGTCTAAATATTTGGCTTGATAGATTACTTTCTGTGGTAAATAGTAAGATGACCTAGGAGTCAAGGTATGTGAGCCTGCTACTGACCGCTATGGACAACATCAACCTCTCCCCCAGGACCTGTCAACTCTACTGATTATAATTTTTAAAAATCCATCCTGTTGGGGCAGCTAGGGGGCACAGTGGATAAAACACTGGCCCTGGATTCAGGAGGGCCTGAGTTCAAATCTGGCCTCAGACAGTTGATACTTACTAGCTGTTTGACCTTGGGCAAGTCACTTAACCCTCATTACCCTGCAGAACAAACAAACAAAAATCCATCCGGTGGTGTGTCTAGCCCACTCAGAACTTCATCTTCTGTTTTGTTCTAGGGTTTGTTTCATGATATTTTTGTTTTATCTTTTCCAAGTTCAGACGACTACTAGCTCTGTCACTTTGAACCACCCACAACTTTTCCAGGCTTCAATTTCCTCATCTGGAAAATAATGATGATGATGTTGGTGGTATTGATGATATACTTCTATAGCGCTTTCAGCTTTTATACTCAATTCTACAAACATGGATCAGAGTACACAGCCACCTGTAAAAAATATTATCCATTATATCTAATCTGAAAAATGAATAACTATGGGCTATATGAAAATTTATAATTTTAAAAAATTATAATTGGGCTGTAAGTCCCATCTGGGTCACCGTTCAGTTGTAAAAATATGTTAGCTAACTAGCTGGGCCAAATTTGGGGGGACTAATCTCACTGGAAGACTGATCTGGGGACTTTTGACTGGCTGGCTATCTGATTGCTATTAATTTAATATGAGCCATTTATAAAATTTCTCCACACTGCTCTACTCCCAAAATTGATAAGCAAACAATTAAGAAGCCTCTTAATTAAATAATCAAAACAGAATTTATTTCTAAAAATAAATGTAAGAGATAAGGGTTAAGAAATGCAAATTATACAACCTGTCTGCTTTTAATATAATAAGGACTTCATTGTGCCTCTTGCCTTAGGGTATGCTCCAGCTTTCTCCAACTTTCACTCTTTTTCTCCTTCACTCCAGCTTCCCTGTGCTTTCACTTTTTAACTTCTCTCTCAGTACTTTAGCGATGAACCCCTGAAAAGCTCCTTACTCCATACCGCTCCTTCCTCTGTCTTCTCCAACCTCCTATATCATCTGCCTCTCCTCTTTTCTTAATCTTCCGGCCTCCTTGCATCCTCCTAGTCCTCCCATGTCCCCCCTTCCCTGTCTCACTAGCTCCTGTATATATGTTCCTTCTCTCCCCTCAAACTTCTGGGTCTCTGCACCCCCGCACACGCCAAACTAATCCACCAGCTGTACTAGGGCAGTGCCCAGTGGGACTCAAGGGGCCCGTGCCCCCTGCTGCATGCCTGGGACCTCCGCACAGGCTATGCTAGGGCCTGGCAGGACAAACCTGGGATCTCCGGGGCAGCTCCCCTCAGGGCATAGGGAGCTGGGCTTTTTTCCCCCCAGCCTTCTGACCTGGCATCCTGAAAAGCCCACAGGGCCTTTTTGGCTCAGCTGAAGTGGAGGGGGGCAGGCACACAGAAAAAAAAGCCCGGAGAGCCTAAGGCTTTTTAATCTCAGCCCAAAGGCAGGGTCCCCAAATCAAAATAAATTTCCACACACCCCGTAAGTTAATGCATTCTTAGCCCATATTTCTCACATCTGTCTCTTCTCTTCACTCATACCCCTATTATCATATATTTCCTGGACTACATACAAGAGCTCTCTAATTGGTCTCTCCCTTTCATTACTTCCTCCATACAGCTGCAAATTGTTGATCCTAACGTACAGGTCTGACCATGTATCTCTCCCAGTCAAGAAGCTTCAAGGGCTCTCTGTTACCTATAAGGAAAAATAAATAAATAAACTCTTTCAATTGGCACTACTGGAAGCCTTCTATAATCTGTCCCCGATCTATCTTCTCTGATTGATTTTATATTACTCCCACTCATGTACTCTGTGTTCTGGCTGTACTGGTCTTCTGTGCTGGACCCTGAACATAACATTCCCTTCCCATTTCTGTCTTTGTACAGGCTATCCCAGTGTCTGGAGTGTCCTCAATCCTTATCGCTTCCTCTCGGGAATCCCTAGTTCCCTTCAAGGCTCAGCTCAAGTGTCAGTTCCTACAGAGGCCTTTCCTGTTCTCCCCAGTTATTAGGGCTCTCCCTCCCACCCTCACCCAAACGTATTTATATGTATGTATATTGTTTTGCCCCAATAAAAAGTAAGATACCTGAAGGCAGGAACTATTTCATTTTTATCACTGTCTGCCTATCTCCTGGCATAGTGCCTTGCACATAAATACTTAGGGAATTTAATTGAATCTCCATTCTGGAAGTGAGTAAATCAAGACTTCCAGAGGCTAAATGATTTACTGGCATCACATAATAAGGGGGTAAAGCCAGGGCTAAGATCCAGGTTTTGTGACTTCCATTTTACTACTATGACTGAACTAGGTTGTTTCTAAGAGCCTTTCCCAGTCTAAATTTCTATAATCCTCTACTTCTAGTGCCTCTTAGAATCACTGCCATTTACACTATATAAATCTTGTATATACATAATTATTTGTATGTTGTCTTCCCCATTAGAATCCAAGCTCCTTGAGGACAGGGACCATGTTTTTGCTTCTGAGCCTTGTCTCCTCTAGCCACCTCCGACTCCCTTCCCACTTTCTATCAAAGGACCTTGCCAAATGTTTCACTGAATTTTCAGTGAATTTTCCTATTTAGGAGCCAATTTTCTACTTCAAACTGCCTCAGTGTTATTTCAAGGGCAGGGACGAGTTGATAATCTTATCATCTCATGTGTTTATGTATTGTCCTGATACAGATGACTCCCAGATCTATATATCCAACCCCCAGTCACTCGCTAGAACTTTAGTCTCACATCACCGACTGTCTTTTGGGCATTTCCAACTGGACATTCTCTAAGCACTAAAACTTAACATGTTTATATAAGAACTCATTCTCCTCTCTACTCCTCCCAATGCTTCTCTGTTCCTAACTTCCCTATTTCTATTGAGGGTACCAGTATCCCTCTAGTCAGCTACATTCATAGCCTCAAAATTCTCCTCCCCTCTTCCTCTCCCTCTCCCTTCCTCTTTCTCTTCCTCCTCCTTGGTCCTGGAGTCGGGAAGACCTCAACCCTAGTATTTCCCAACCCCAAACTACATTACAGATGGGTAAAATATCTAGATTCTTTATATTGTGTGTTGCTAAAATTAAATGTTTCTAAACATATGTGATATGCATTTGTAATTATTTAGTTTACTTGGTTTAAAGTAAAACATTTTAACTTAAATTCCTTTCTATTTTAAATTAAATCAAATGTATAACAGTAAGTTATAATTAAAGATAGATTTCTAATTCTTGTGTGAAATTGGATAAATAGCAATTATGGAAATTGAAGCTCCTCAGAGTCCTTGTTATTGCTCTTTTTCACTCATTAATTTTTCCATCCTTGCTTTGATTTTATTATTCTGAGAGAATTGTGGGAATCATGTGAATCAAACTTACTCCATCTTGCAACTCAATTCTGGATCTAGCTCAGTTCCCTTTCTATTCAATTACAGGCCTACTCCATTTTTGGTCTTGTGAGAAAACTTTATTCAGTTATAGGAATTGTGAGAAAACTTTTATTGCATTTTTTGAACTTAGCTCTGTGTGGCTGAGAAGCTGGATCATCTCTACTTGCTGCTTAGGGACCCTTAACTAAGGACCTGGGTTATGCTGACCAGAAACCAAATCAGCTCCAAAGATTGATGCAAGGAGTTTTCTCACGGTTATAAATCTCAAGCAACCCATATGTCTTATCTGAAAACTGGCCCCACACTAGTCTATCAGTTACTGCTTCCTTGTTCCTTTGAGTGAACACAGACAGTTGAGGGGTGGGGAGTGGCACACTTCTTTTTCTGATTTCAGGGAATTGCACCTGTTTACTCTCCCTCTCTCTACTTGTACTCCAATTAGAAATCAGATTACCTAATCCTGTATCCTGGTTTATTTCCTGTTCATTGTTTTCTTTTAATGCATAAAAATCTGTCTTCCCCTGTATTCAGGATCCAGTGCCAAGCTAAGGAGGTCTGGTCCCAATTTGTTATGCAGTTGATATGTATTACATAATAAATCAATATGCTCAGATGCTTGAACCTTTGTTTCCTCAGTTATTTCAGATTCTAGCCATGACAATTCTCATAAATGAGTTGTGCTTTGTTATTGTTGTTTTTTACTGAAAACAATTCAAAAACACAGTTATATATGAAGAATTTAAAAATTATTCTTCAACTGATAAATTTGTTTAAAAAATCTTTTGGCATTTTGCTTTGAAAGATTTTATTTCTATTACTGAAAGTTGTGTAATTCAAATGTCTAGACAACTTTTTAGGTACATGCTTTTGTAGCCTGGATCTCTCTTCAATTCTGGGACTCTTTGCTACCTCATGTTCAGGCAGGGTGTTTTGGGTAATCATAACTATGCAAAAATGACTCATGCCCCTATTCCAGGATACACTCTATTACAGACCACCAGGAACCTTAAACCAAATAGCAAAAACATTTAATTAAAACAGAATAGCAAGGGAAATAAAAAAGGAAAATCAAGTAGTGGACTCTTAGCCACATCTAAGTACAATCTACATTGAAAACTTATGGAAATAAGAAAACTCTGTCCCCTTTGTGGGAGTAGATAAAGTGGGAGAAAGAATCAGTTGTTTAATATCATCTCTCTTTTGGTTGTTGTCATAGAGTTCCACTGAAGCTTCTTCATTGCAGAAATTTGTTTAGCTGGCTCCAAGATCAGCAGGGTTCAGCTGAGACTCTTGGGCTTAGGAACACAATTATAGACCCACCCACATGTCCCTTCTTCTGTTTTCCTCCAACTGCAACCTTTCTCCATCCCACCAACTAATGGACCCAAGTACCACCTTGCTTCTGGGTTTTTTTGTTTTTGATTTTGTTTTTTTGTTTGTTTTATCTGCTGGTTTTTGTTGTGGATGTTCTTTTGCTATGCTATATTGACTACCACCACAAATGTTCCCTTCAAATGGGTCTTCCTATTTAGAAGTTTACCTCTCTCTAATAAAGAGATATCTTCCTGCCCAGATTTCATGGGATTTTAGTCCTAAGAACTCCAATCAGGTCCCTCTTTAAGTCCCGGAGCTCTCATCAAAGGTCTATCCTGCATCTCTGTGAACAAGAAGAATAATGCAAAATTACAAATTATAAGTGCTTTCCTCTCAACTCCATAGGGTAACTGAAAAAAGCATCATTATCCCCATTTTAACTGAATTACAGAATTTCAGAGTTGGAAGGGACCTCAGAGGCTAACTAGTCCAATCTATATGTGAACAAGAATCATCCCAACAACATACTCAACAAGTGACCATTAGATTTTTAAAATACATTCATTGAAGGGAAATCCACCTCCTGTACAGATCAGAAAAGTTAATGACATTGTCACACAGCTACTTTCAAAACTGGGACTTAAACCTATGTTTTCTAGTGTTATACTCTCTCCATTACACTGCTGTCTTGGTTCTGCATTCAAAGGATTCCCTGACACAACAGTGCATACTTATGCTTAGTTTGCTCACATTTTATTGTAGGCAGAGATAAAAGTTAGCAGTCTCTAGATGCCTGATATAAGTAGTCAGTAACTGCTTTACAAGGCATCTTCTTGATTCCAAGAATGTTCCAGCCACTGGCGATATAAGTCTAGAGCTGGGAGTTTTCTCTACACAGTTCAGGACTTGTGTTAGAACTGAGGAACCTGCGCTGACAGGGGATTTGTGACCTAAATAGGATATCTATGCAAAACATTGTGTGCACAATGGATCTGACTCAAGCTCAGACTGACCTAGGTGATATTTATCATGGGAGTGTTTTCTTTATCCCGGGCTCAAGTACTAGGCATATTCCTAGGACTGGCATGAGAGGAAAAGGATCAAGAAAATTACAATGTATCCTAGCCTGAGCCTACTTCCTTAACAATAACATGTAAGTGACATACTGCCTCAGAACGAAGCTAATTGATTAACCTAAATTTTCAATTATCAGGGTTCTATCTCCAATAAAAATCTAATATTTTGTTCTTTTTATACTAACAATCAAATTATGTTCATTGTTAATGCCAGCCAAGGGCAAATTAAAATCATTTGTTTCACTGTTGTTTTTGTGCACAAAACCAAGAAATATTTCTTGTATTTTTCCATTCACTTAAAAAATCACCTTTAGATTTCATTAGCATTTGTATTCAGCAAAGTATGCACTGAATAAATCTTTAAACACAAGACTAAAATAATTAAAAATAATTTCTCAAAGCCACTAAAAATAAATATTTCCCAACACTTGGTAACTGATTATACATAGACCAGAGGATAGTGACATACGTGCTACACAAACATGATGATTTCCTCCCCTCATTTTGATTTATAACATCGTGCCCTTCCATTCAAGAAATCAATTGAGAGTTAGGACCTGTTTGTGTTGTCTGTATAAAGTTAGGAGTGACCTTGTCTGTTAAAAAATAAACTTCTTTAATTTTATAGATTTTAAGATAGATATTTGGCAGCAAAAGTTTTATGACATGGATAAAAAAACATTGCTCCAGACTGGAAGTTGGAAAATATTGCCCTGCCCCCTCAAAGATTACCTAATCCAACTGTCCTCCTTATGTGGAAATCCCTTCTGCAGCATCCCAGACACTTGTTTATCCAACATCTGCTTAAATATTTCAATTACAGAGAACTTGGCATCTCATTAGGCACCCCATTCAAGTTTGAGATGACTTTAATTGTTAAAAAGTTATTTCTTGAGTATAATAATACTCAAATCAACTACAAAGGATATGTGAAGGAAGATGCCATCCACATCCAGAGAAAGAACTGCTAAATAGAAATATGTATAGTCTGGTTTTACACACACACACACACACACACACACACACACACACACACACGAGAGCACTTCTAATACCTCAAGATAACTATCGTGTTCTTGTCTTGCTCTCCTCTCTTCCCACTCTGCTACCTCCCCATGGAGAAGTTGTGTAGTGAACCGCATAGCCCAGGTCCTGTTCAATTAGGCACATCATTTAACTTCTCTGCACCTGTGTTTTCTCCTCTGTAAAAGAACTGTGGATCTCCAGACAGAGGGCTAGGGTTAGGCAAGTTACTGAACCTCTCAGGGTCCTTTTTCTCATCTTGAAAATGGAGAGGGGGATGTTGGAACAGATTGCCTCTAAGGTCACTTTAAATATATGATTCAATGATCTTGAAACTCTCCATAGAAAAGGGTTCGTTATCTTAACAAAAGGTGATTGTGTAGACTGATTGTACTACCAAACATTTACTGGACCCCCCCCAAAAAAAAAACCCCAAACAGTTCCTCTCAACAACAACACCAGAAACAGAAATATAAAACCTACTCTTTTATGTCAGTCTTCTCCAGTTTGGGCAGGGACTACCTCACCATGAGATGCTACCTCAGGCGAAATCCAAAGACATCAGTAGAGACTAATTGTAACTGTTGGAGTCTCATTTTGCAATATATCAAGTATAGAGTAGATAGAGCACTGGAACTGGAGGCAGAGGGACCTTAGTTCAAATCCTGCTTCATGAACTTACTAGTTGTATAACCTTAGGCAAATCAGTTAGTTTCTTTGGACTTAGTTTCCTTATCTGCAGAATGGGGGGAAGGTTGGACTTGATAGCTTTTAGTCCCTTCCAGCTCTAAATTTATGAGCCTTATCATCCTCTCACTGGCCCTTCACTTACTTATGCACTGACTCATGAGTTCTCAATGGCCTTGCTGAATGGTGGCCAGTGGACCATTAATCAATGGCAGATAAAGGGCAGGCACATAGAGGGGAGAGAGTGCAGGATGTCAGGACATTGTTTCGTGGGAAACTTTACTTCCTTTCTAAAAGACCAAAGTTAGTGCCCACTAATGACATGAGTTTAATACATCAGATGAATATTTTCAGTAGATATATATGGACCCATGACCGGATGAGCTTGTGATTAGCACAGTCTTGCCTATATCTGGACCAAGCAGTACATCTCTCTTGAGGGATGAGCATCATCTGCCCAAGAGCAAATCTCATAGCATTATCTAGGACTAATGGCACCATTGTTACAAAGCATGAAGTTCCAAGTAGATGATTTAACATCAGATATCACACTCTTTGCTGCCCCTCACCTTGCCCCCTACTTCACAAGTGGAAAGTCTTGTTGGATGTTATACTGACTTCTTGAAGACACAGATGAGGAAATAAGACCTTCATTCTCCGAGGTTTGAGATGCTTATGCTTATAGTATTCGAGCTCACTCACTGTTTCCTCTATGCCTCTAAATCCCTTAAAGGACCATTGATAAGGGGTTAGGGAAAGATAAGACTATCTCTTTAATAATATAATACCACTTTGAATGAACAAATGGACTTTGAACAAACAAATTTCCTAAAAGAAGTCCTTTGGAGAATGTAAGTATGTCCTGGGAAAGTGTTGTTCAGTTGTTTCAGCCATGTCTGACACTTCATGACCCCATTTGGAGTTTTCTTGGCAAAGATACTGGAATGGTTTGCCATTTCCTTCTCTTACAGATAAAGATAGTGAAGCAAACAGGGTTAAATGACTTGCCCAGCGTCACACAGCTAGTTGTCTGAGACCAAGATTTGAACTCAAGAAGATGAGTCTTCCTGACTTCAGGTCCACCTAAAAATGCTCATATTCAAGGAATGTGTTTAGCTTTGGGGGTGATTATTAGAGTTGGAGGGAGCTTATTCATTCATTCAGTCAGTCAGTCAGCCAGTCAGTCAGTCAACCAATCATTGTACAATTACACAGAGAGAAGAAATAGAGTCCTTTGCTGGACCATGATCAAGTTCAGGGTCACTAACCATAGGTATCCCCCAGGGGTCTGTCCTGGTTCCTTTTCTCCTCTCACTCTATATTATCTCACTTGATAATCCATTTACTAGCTGGTGATCTTGGGCAAGTCACTTTAACCCTGCTTGCATTAGTTTTCTTCTAATGAGCTGGAGAAGGAAATGGTAATTCACTTCAGTATCTTTGCCAAGAAAAATTCAAATAGAGTCATGAAGAGTCAGACACAACTGAGATCAGACTAAACAAGCTTCAGGTGGGGAATCAATCTGTTCCTTATACACTACTGCCCTCTAGTGGTCAGCGAGGAGTTTTGCAGTTGTAGTTCTGATGGCCTAGATTTAAAACAGCAGAACACAGTCACATTAGGTTTTGTTTTTTCTTTAAAAAACTCTTTTATCTCTTAATTATTGTAAATTCAACCATCATCAACAATCTCAAACATCTCAAGACACAAATAACAAAGAATAGGCCCTCACATGATATGATGAATTTCAACCATAATGTTTGGGTTTTTGTTTTGTTTTGTTTTTTGTTTTTAGTAAGGCAATTGGGGTTAAGTGACTTGCCCAGGGTCACACAGCTAGTAAGTGTTAAGTGTCTGAGGCCGGATTTGAACTCAGGTACTCCTGAATCCAGGGCCAGTGCTCTATCCACTGCGCCATCTAGCTGCCCCCATAATGTTTGGGTTTTTAAATATATACATAGCATAAATAAATACAAATACATATGTGTATTCATTTATTCCTTCACCAGAGAGTTAAAAAATTTTCTATTTTTGTACCCATTCTGTACCATTCCCTCTTTTAAATACTTTATTGTTGCCCTTTTTTTCAATATCCATCACTGGCCACCATCCCACTCCACCTTTCCCCTAAGTAGAAGCCCTTTCTTATAACAAATATCTATAGTCAAACAAAATAAATCCAGATATTGGGCACATCTGAGGTTTTGTGTCTGGATTTTGTGACTACCAAGAGGCATACAATATGCTTCATCATAAATCATTTCAAGTCTTGATTGTTTATTGCTATAGTCACTATTCTGGAATCTTTCAGTTATATCCTCCCACATTATTGTATTCATATCATAAATTGTTCTTCTGGTTCTGTATACTTCACTCTGCATTTGTGCATATGTCTTGCCATATTCTCTCTCTCTCTCTCTCTCTCTCTCTCTCTCTCTCTCTCTCTCTCTCTGGGTGGGGCAATTAGGGTTAAATGACTTGCCCAGGGTCATACAGCTAGTAAATGTCAAGTGTCTGAGAATAGATTTGAACTCAGGTCCTCCTGAATCCAGGGCCAGTGTTTTATCCACTGTACCACCTAGCTGCCCCCAACCATATTCTCTTAATATATAACATTCTTATGGTACAATAAAATTCCATTATATTTATTTACCACAATTTATACAACCATTCCCCAAATGATGAGCTCCTCTTTTTGTTTCTAGTTTCTTGCCACAAACAGAAGTGTGGCTATAAATTTTCTTGTACAAATAGCTCTTTTCCTTTTGTTCTTTTTTTTTTTTTTTTGGTGAGGCAATTGGAGTTAAGTGACTTGTCCAGGGTCACACAGCTAGTAAGTGTTAAGTGTCTGAGGCCGGATTTGAACTCAGGTCCTCCTGACTCCAGGGCCAGTGCTCTCTATCCACTGCGACACCTAGCTGCCCCTCCTTTTGTTCTTAATCTCCTTGGGATATGTAATGGCCAAATTTAGTATGGGAAGAGTTAATTGGGCAGCTCGCCTTAATATTGGGGTAAGAAAGGAAATAGCCTCTTTCAAAAACACAAAACAGGTTTTATTAATGGTAACGAATGCAAAACACAAGTGAGATAAATAGAACTAGAAACAATGTATAAATCTCTGGGGTAAAAAAAAAAAAAGGCACCCTGAACCTGCCTCCAGTCCAGCCAGCTCCAAAGAGCTAGCTTTGCCTCAAAAACCACAAACTCACCAACACCTGAAATCTGTAGCTCTAAGGAGAATTAGCTATGTAGTCTCTTCTGTTTTGGTCCGAAGGTCAAACACCAGCAGCTCCTCTAACTGTCCCTACCTTCCTTTCCCATTTCTCTCAGAACAACTCTCCTCTTCCTCTCTCCCACAGCAAGGGGTGGCTCTTAGCCATGCTAAGTCTCCAATTGGCTCAGCACACCCACATGGGCTGTCCCCATTATAATCTGGCCAGGCCCATGTGGGCATTGGGGAGCTATTAGAGAAAGACTTAGTTACTTAGTTTCAATAAATGTTCTCTGTGGTCAGAGTACCTCTTGTTTGTTCAATTATCTCCCAAAGTACACACCCATCTTCTCTTAGGCTTTTCAAGCGTACATTCTTTTTCAGTCTCACCATAATGAAGCAAAGATAGAGTTATGAAAAACCCAAATCACAATTAATTCCTTACATATACATGCCTAAGGGAAGTATGGATAGGTCAAGGGATATGTACATTTTAATGTTTTTATTGGTATAATTCCTTTTTTAAAACTCAAAATGGCCATAGCAATTCCCAGCTTCCCTCCTTTTTTAAATGGATTTCATCTGTCTTAATTATTATTTACTTTGGGAGTTTTCTAAATTAGCAGAATAATAAAAGTGCTGATTCTAAGAAATTCTCAAACATTATACTGAAATTTGTTACAAATGCTCTCAGTTTTGTATGGAGCTTGTTTGTTTGTTGTTCAGTAGTTTCATTTATGTCTGACTTTTCTTGACCTCATTTGGGTTTTTTTGAGCAACTGTACTGGCCATTTCACAGCAGGCCAGTTGTGAGACCTGGCAG
The DNA here is from genome assembly GCF_019393635.1 of Dromiciops gliroides. NCBI lineage: Eukaryota > Metazoa > Chordata > Mammalia > Microbiotheria > Microbiotheriidae > Dromiciops > Dromiciops gliroides. Next base: position 107,600,941 of record NC_057865.1, on the reverse strand, counting down.
CCCTGGCTGAGAGGGCAAACTGTCAGCTAGAGAACCACCCACAGGACATACATGACTTAGCCAAGCCATCCCAGCACAGTGAGCAAGCCCAAGGTGGTGAGGAATCAGAAAGTCACAGAGGCCTCAGAGCAGAAAGCCAGTAACCAAATCCCTATTCCCTAGCATAAGAAGCTTGCAAAAGTGGCCCCTGTGTCTTCGGGGCAGACCTCAACTTTATAAGTTTAAAAATAGGTTACAATATGAGTAAGAAACAGAAAAGGATCCTTACCACTGATAGCTTCTATGGTGATAGGGAAGACCAAAACACAAACTCAGATGAAGACAGTACTGTCAAAATGCCTACATGTAAAGCCTCAAGGGGGAAGATGAATTGGTCTCAAGACTAAAAATCCTTCTTCGAAGAGCTCAAAAAGGATTTTAAAAATCAAATGAAAAAATAAAATAAAAATCTTAAAAATCAAATGAAAGAGGTAGGAAAAATGGGAAAAGAAATGAGAGAAATGAGAGTTATACAAGAAAATTATGAAAAAAGAGTCAACAGTTTGGAAAAGGAAGCACAAAAATTGAAAAAAACAATTCCTTAAAAAATACTATTGGCCAATTTGGAGGGGGGGGGGGAAGTGAAGGGAACTGGCCAAGTAGAAAAGGAGGTGCAATAGCTTACTGAGAAAAATAATACCTTAAAAATTAGAATTGGGCAGATGGAAGCTAATAACTCCATGAGACACCAAGAATCTGTCAAACAGAATCAAAAGAATGAAAAATAGAAGAAAATGTGAAATACTTCATTAGAAAGACAACTGACCTGGAAAATAGATCCAGGAGAGATAATCTAAGAATTATTGGGCTACCTGAAAGCCATGGTCAAAAAAAAAAAAGTCTAGACACCATATTCCAGGAAATTATCAAGGAGAACTGCCGTGATATTGTAGAATCAGAGGATAAAATAGTCATTGAAAGAATACACCACCCCCAAAAAAAAAAAAAAAAAGAATACCACAATCACCACCTGAAAGAGACTCCAAAAGGAAAACTCCAAGAAATATTGTAGCCAAATTCCAGAATTATCAGGTGAAGGAAAAAATTCTATAAGCAGCCAGAAAGAAACAATTTAAATATCACAGAATGACAGTCAGGATTACACAGGATCTGGCAGCTTCAACATTAAAGGATCAGAAGGCTTGAAATATGATATTCTGGAAGGCAAAGGAGCTTGGATTGCAACCAAGAATCAACTGCCCATCCAAATTGAGCATTATCTTCCTTCCTTTCTTCCTTTTTCTTCCTTTCTTCCTTCCTTCCTTTCTTTCTTTCTTTTTCTTTTGTAGGACAATGAGGGTTAAGTGACTTGCCCAGGGTCATACAGTTATATGTGTCAAGTGTCTGAAGTCAGATTTGAACTCAGGTCCTCCTGAATCCAGGGCCAGTGTTTTATCCACTGTGCCACCTAGCTGCCCCCAATCATTATCCCTCAGGGGAAAAGATGAACATTTAATGAAATAGGGGACTTCCAAGGTTTCCTGAAGAAAAGACCAGAACTGAACAGAAAACTTGATCTTCAAATACAAGACTCAAGAGAAGTATAAAAAGTAAATGGGGGGTGGAGGGGGGGGGAGGGAGGAAGCTATGCAATAAGGTTAAACTGTTTACATCCCTATGCAGGAAAATAATACTTTTAATTCTTGAGATCTGTATCTCAATTTGAGCAGATAGGAGTGTGAGAAAATAATTATTAATAATGGGTTTCTGGGGGGGACCCAGGGACCCCACCCCCACTCATGAAGTCTGACTGGTCTCTCAGAACCAACCCAAAGGTGCATTAGAGATCAGAATAACACAGTAGAGATTAGAAACATACCTATCTGAAAGAGCCTTTGCCCTCAAGGGGTCTGTCTTTCACTAGACCCTTACCTCATCAAGGTAGAGCTCATTTTAATATGGACCACAAGAGGCTTGCTCTCTTGCACCTGGGACAAGTGTGAATGAACCAAGAGTTTTCTTCTCTCCCTCTTGGCAAAATGTGCTGGGTATGTAATTAGTGGGGAAGTTAGTCAGACACACAGCCAATACTTTAGTAATATGTGACTTTAATAATAAATGCTTACCATCTAAACTGGTACAATAACCTTTAATTTATAAGTAGAAATATTTTATAAAAACCCCAGCCAAGTTCCCCAATGATTTAGAACAGAAACAGGCTAGTCCCCAATATTCTAAATGGCACAGTTGTATACATAGAGGGTATAGTTACTAAATTGACTTTGGCATGATGATATTCTATTTATTAAATTATTGTGGGGGCTAACTGTTTGTAGCTAAATTATTGGGGGCCAGACTGACTTTTTAAAAATATTGCTACATATAAATTAATGGCCATTGCACCAGTTTGGGGCATTAAGCATGTATTATTAAATCTTATTAAATGTTAACAAAGAGTTGACCATATGGCATTTAACCCAAGCTGAAAACTCCCCAGTGCTATATTGTCTCTACATTACCTATTCTTTATTAAGAGGAGAGTGTTTACCAACCCACAGCCTTTCTCACCTAGAGTGTGAGCCCAAAATGGTGTTCACCTCCTGGTCTGTCTTTTCCCTCATATGATAGAGGTGGCTCTTACACATTGATCAAAGAAGATTGGCTAGGAGCATTTGATTTCATTGGTTAACATGACCTGAGAGTGGTCCATATTAAAATGAACTCTACCTGTGATGACATCAAGGCTTAGTGAAAGACAGACCCCCTGAGGGCAAAGGCACATTCAGATAGGTATGGTTTAAGAGATTATTCTCCACCTCTGTTGTACTCCCTGCACAAGATTAGAGCTCCCTACTAAAATATTGATCTCTGAAGTGTGTGTGTGTGGGGGGGGTAGAAACCCAACCAAAGACTGGGTCCCATGTAGGTCCCCCCCAAAATCCATTATTAATAATTATTTTCTCATAATCCCCCGTGTGATTCATTGAGAAAAACTACATTTCCTCAAAGAATCACATTAATATTACAACTGTTTAACTATGGAGCTTATGATGATTAACAATGTGAAGGGAAATTTTTTAAATGAGCAACACATTGGCAAAATTAAAAGAGGCAATCCCTTTTAGGAGGTAGACATTAAAAATAATGTGCACAACAGGAAAAAGGGAAACAAAAAGGAAAATGCCCATTTCTGGAAACCTCATCTCTTACAGATGATTCTTGGGATATCATCTTGATGCACCTCGATATTCCAGGTATGGTCCTAGGTGTGGTTGCAGAGAAGTTGTTCCCAGGTTCTTTAGATGTTCTTCCTCAGCTAGAAAATATTTTCAGCTGGAAAACCTCCTACAAAATTGATCTGAATGCAACTTCAAATAACTTTGCCAATAACCAAATCAAACAATGAAAGTTAGGTCAAAAACATTCTAATGAAATTCAGAATCTTTTAGAGATTTATAATTATACATTGTCCAGGTGTTACATATGAAACTTAGATAAAATAAAAACAAAAATTAGAACCCAAATATTTTGTACTTAACATTATTTCAATCCCCTGTGTAGAGGATGAGATTCCCACTAAGGCATTTCAGACTCCTATTTATAAGATGTACTTCAATACAAAATCACAAAAGTTGTCAGATTAACTTTAGTTATAATAACCTCTAACAAAAGTGGATATCACTTTAAGGCATTTGCAAAAGAGTCCACAAGTTATGCTGATATAGCCTTCTGATATACAAGACTGAAACAATTGTGATAATGACTAAGAAAAGGATTCATATCTTAGTTTCATCATTCTTTGCATCATTTGCCTAATTATCCCCACACCATCATGAGAAATTAAAGAATCTAACATAGCTGGTAACAGATGTCAAGGCCAAATCCAATATTGCATTCATCATATGATATCTGAGATGATTACAGGAAGTGATCAAAAAAAGAATAGGGAAGTAAACTACAGTAAGGGAAGATAAATCATTCCCAAACTTTATGGCAGCTCCAGGCAAAAGTTCTGCAGATAGCCAGGTGTATTAAGTCAGGCTCAAAGTCCACTAGGTGGGATGCGCTTCCACTCCATGTGTCATAATGGGAAATTAAGTCAGGAGAATCCTACCTCAGCCCTTGCCAAAGTCATTCTCCCAGCTTTTCCCATGATAATCCACTGCATGTGATTTAAAACCTTTCAGGGATGCTGGCACCATGGCTGCTCAGGAGTATTGTAGTATTCCTTCTCTCATCATACCTGGAGTCAGACTCAGAATAACATCAATTAATGTCTTATATAATAAGTTCCAATAATAAAAGCCTCATATGGATTTAACTATTGAGGATAATGATGATAGCAAAGAATATGAATTTGCCTCTTGACTTAGGATATAGTTACAATATACAATGCCAAACAATACTCCAAATATATAATTACAGTTACATAGAAAGTAAATAACAAATGTGAATGGTTAACAACATTATTCAATATTACATAATTTCCATCAATGTGTTCATAATTAAAATCACATTACCATAGTCTTTATCTGTAGTGTGAACTGGCCAAAGCTTTTCCCTTGGTAAAAAATTAGAGCATATTCTAATACAACAGTTAAAACACAATTTTAAAAGAATAACAATCCCCATGATAATAAAAACCCATTTATCTCATTCCAAATATGGATGCAAACCCCCAAAAGAACCTTTATGCATCATTTGATTTGGACATTCAAAGTTGGGGTTGCTCACTAGCATTTTTCCTCTGAGAGAATCTAGAACTATTCTGGTTTCATCCCCTCTGGGATCTTCTCCTGCATTTAAGGTCTTGCTGTCTTGTTCTACACTCCTACAAAATATGCCCTTGCTTATAGCAGTAGAAACAGATTCAAGAAGGCTGCTTATGACTCTCAGCCACTTGATTTAATTTACTAGAAATTTCCTGTAGGGAAGCTAAGATATTTTTGATTATGTTTGTTTCCTCAGGGCTTGTGGTATTTGGCATTTGCTCCTTGTTTTGCCCCTTTTTATTCATCTTAAGTTTCTCCTCTATAATCTCTTCCATCTTTTCTTTCTGTTACTTAAGTCTTTCTTGTTCTTCCTTTTTGTTCCCTTCATATACATAGTATGACATTCCTTTTAACTTCTCAAAATACCTCCTTATTTCTGTTTAAAACCTGATTGACAAAATGACTACAAATGAAATGTGCATCTCTAGGATTTAAGGCATCTAACCCACATAATCTATCATAAAATGAGTAATTATCTCTTGTAGAGATAGGATGGAGTCAGGTTTTTCTGTTCTCCATAAAGCTAGACTTTCACTTGAGACTGATTGATTTAAATGACCTGGAGCAGAAAAGGTCAGAATTACAGGATAGCTCCTTGGCTGTGGAAGTCATGGGAGTGTGCATAGGTGATGCAACCATAGTGTAGGGATCTAGGGCCTCCACCCTAATAGTGGCAGGATGAGGAGTGGGTGAAGGAGGTGAAGTAGGAAACATCATCTCTGCCATGGCAGGGGGAGCAAGAGGCCATGGGAGGAGCAGGAGGTGAGGTCATGGCAGCAGGGAGAGGTGGAGTCATGGGAGGAAGAGGCTGAGCCTCAGCCTCTGGAAAGGAAAGTGGGATCTGCCAAAAGGGAAGTGGAATCTGCTGGAAGGAGCCAGACCACTGCCTCTGCATGCTCAGTAGAATCATTCCTACATGGTGTCCCAGCTGAGTGGGTGGGGACCCAGGAGGGATTAGGGCAATTAGGTGAGGAAGCTATAAAGAGAAGGGGTGAAAGGGTAATAACATGTAGGATATGACAGGAAATACGTGGGGTTAGGATTTGAAAAAGGTGAGGGAAGACGAAGGTGAGTTTGAGATACTGGAGAAGCAGGAGAATTTGTAGAAGGAACAGTTGAGTCAGATTGAGGAGGTGAGAATATAAAGAAACTTGAGGGGCAGAAAAAAGGAGAAAATGGGGAGGAGAGGGAAAGGAGGTAGAATTGTGTTGATTACATCATATGAAGAGGCACAAAAAATTATTACAATAAAGGGAAAGGAGGGAGGTGTGAGCATTGTTTCAACCTTACTCTTATCAGATCTGGTTCAAAGAGGGAATAACATATACACCCCTTTGGATAAAGAAACTTAGCTTACCCTTTAAGGAAGTAAAAAGGTAAGGAGAAAAGGGGGTACTGATAGAAGAGAGGGCAGAAGCAGGGGAGGAAAGGAAAAAGAAAAGGAGGGAAGCTGATAAGAGGGAGGGCAGATTGAAGGAGGCAGTGATCAGAAGCAAAATACTGGTGAGGAGGAATAGGGTGAAAGAAGAAGAAAAAAGTACAAACAAAGGGGAAAATAGGATGGAGAGAAATACACAGTTAGTAATCATGACTATGAATGTGAATGGGATGAACTCTCCCATGAAACAGAAGTAAATAGCAGAGTAGATTAAAAACCAGAATCCTATAATATGTTCTTTACATGAAACACATTTGAAGCAGAGAGATACACACAGAGTAAAGGTAAAAGGTAGGAGCAGAATATATTTTGCTTCAGCTGAAGTTAAAAAAAAAAAGCAGGGGTAAGAATCCTTATCTTAGACAAAGCAAAAGCAAAAATAGACCTAATTAAAAGAGAAAAAGGAAGGAAATTACATCTTACTAAAAGGTACTATGGATATGAAGTAATATCAATACTAAACATATATGCACCGAGTGGCATAGCATCCAAATTCTTAGAGGAAAAATTAAATGTTACAAGAAGAAATAGACAGCAAAACTATACTAGTGGGTGATCTTAACCTCCCCTTCTCAAAACTAGGTAAATCTAACCACAAAATAAATAAGAGCTTAAAGTTGTGAATAGAATTTTAGAAAAGTTAGATACGATAGACCTCTGGAGAAAACTAAATGGGAATAAAAAGGAATATACCTTTCCTCAGTGGTATATGGTACATACACAAAAATTACCATGTATTCGGGCATAAAAACCTCACAGTCAAATGTAGAAAGGCAGAAATAATAAATGTGTCCTTTTCAGATCATGATGCAATAAAAATTACATGTAATAAAGAGCCATGGAAATATAGACTGAAAATTAATTGGACACTAAATAATCTCATCCTAAAGAATGAGTGGGTCAAACAACAAATCATAGAAACAATAATTAACTTCATCAAAGAGAATGACAATAATGAGAAAACATACCAAAACTTATTGGATGCAGCCAAAGCAGTTCTTAGGAGAAATTTTATATCTCTAAATGCTTGAATGAATAAAAAGAGAGAAAGAGGAAATCGATTAATTGGGCATGCAACTAAAAAAGCTAGAAAAAGAAAAAATTAAAAACAATACTGGTTGGGCAGCTAGGTGGCACAGTGGATAGAGAACTGGCCCTGGATTCAGAAGGACCTGAGTTCAAATCCGGCCTCAGACACTTAACACTTACTAGCTGTGTGACCCTGGGCAAGTCACTTAACCCCAATTGCCTCACTAAAAACAAAACAAAACAAAAAACCAATACTGGCCTTTTCCTCCTCCAGCTCATTTAAGGCAATGAGAGTTAAGTGGCTTGCCCAGGGTCTCATAGCTAGTGTCTGCAGCCAGATTTGAATTCAGGTCTTTCTGATTCCAGACCCAGAGCTCTATCCACTGTACCACTCAGCTATCCTATGCATGGGGCTTAGTGCCTTACAATCAGAATAGAAATAATCCTCCAATTTCTCCTTCCTTCAGTAAAATCCCACAAAAACATCCTTAGCCACTTGAAATTTCTGGCCACTATAGCCATCCACATCACATATTCCAAACAGTTCCAGGCCACTGTAATTACCTAGATATCCCTCACTGTTAACAATTTTCACTTAATCCTGCAACAATCCTTTCCCAAATTTCCAGAAAAATTTTTGTATTGGCTATTTCCACTTTTTCACCAACTTTTAAGTTAAATCTTAAAGGTTATTGACAATATTTTCACTACTAAATCTAATGGATTTTTTCTGGACTCATCTTTAAACCATTGAGAACCTCCTCATCCTTTATAACCTTTCTTCCCTTGGTTTCAGTGACTTTCTCTTGTTTCTCACTCCACCTGTCTGTTCTTTCTGTAAATGGCTAAAATTAGCCTCTGCTACCCTGAATGGGCTTCCCCTCCCCCAGCGTGACTACTTTCCCCAAAACCGCCCCAGGCACATAAGCCTCACATCTCACGCACCACACCCAGCCCAGGCCTTGCTCAGTGGGGATGTGCATGAAGGGCCTCAGGAACACCCCAGCTTCCTCCGCCCAGCCCCCGCTGCTTCGGGCACACCCGGCATGGGGGCATTGTGCCCTTGCCGGCCTTGGACACCTCACCTGGGGGCGCCAACAAATTAGCTTGGTGTGCATGGGCACAGCCCATCCCGAGGTTTGAGGGGAGAGAAGGGATATATAGCCTGAGGGGTAGAGACACTAGGGGGTCAGTTGGAAGAGTGAAGCAAGGGAGCTGAGAAGGAAAGAGGCTGCTGATGAGAAAAGAAGAAAGGGTTTTCAGTGAGTTGAATGAGGGCGGCAGCGAGAGACAGCTAGAGAGAGAGAGGCGAACCGGTCCAAGTGAAGCATGGCTGCAGCGGCAACCATGGCCAGTGTAACCACAGGCCAGAGACGTGGGAGGAGATTTCACGGCTGCAGGGAGGAAGTTAAAACACAGTCAGGTTGTATTATCCTAATTATCTTCTATTCTTATTTCTAAATTGGTTCACCTCAATAAACCCTGTTTTGTGTTATTGAAAAAAGGCTTTTGCTTATCAGGCTGGGAGAGGCAGTAGGGGAGGGGGAGCCTCCCAATGAGCTCTTCCCATATTAAATTAAAAGCTTACAGATAGCCAGGAGTTATAGTTTTTCAGATAGCCAGCCAGCCAGGAGTTCACAGATTAGAGTCCAGTTAAAATATTTTTTATATGAATGGCAACCACAGCAGGACTTATGGGCCAGTTATAAGTTTTCAGATTAAGCAGCTAGTTAATATTTTTTTTTTTTACATTTCATAGTCTTTCTTCATTGGAGAAATATCCCATCATATGGTGGCCATTATGCCATTTGGGAAGAACCAGCAAAACGTGGAACACAAGGAGATTTAAGAGTCATGCAAAGATAATAGAAGTTAACCTGCATAAGCAGGACATGAAAAATAGCAGCTGAACAGCATTGTGTGTTGGGATCAATCTGGAGACTGTGAGGGCCAAAATTTGATATATGAAGTATTATTTGGGTGACTCGCCTTAATATTGCAGTCCTGGAAATATGAGGGACCTTTTAGGTTCACCTTCCCCTCTGGACTGCCCTTTTTAGATATTTCTCCCAGGCCAATAAGAAGGGAGCCTTTAAGCTTTAGTTCACAAAAGGATCAGATTTTATTACTTGTGAATTAATTAAACAACAAAGGTGAAAGTAATAAAAATCAAAGATAAGGAAATAGGAAAATAGAAATACAGATAAATACTCTTAACTCTAAACTCAATCTATGCAACCCCAGACCGTTTCCAATTTAGCTAGTTAAAGGAATTTAGGGTTTTCTGTAATTAACTCACCAAACCCAGTCAGTCTACAGTTACTCTCCAAAACCAGAACAGCAGTCCCCGAGACAAAGCAAACACACACCACCAGCGCAAGGGCCAAGACTGAAAAAAGACCGAGTCCCGGAAGACGCCTAGCCTTCCGGAAGCAGCCTACCCTCCGCCTCCCTTCAGGGAGCATTCAATCTTTCCTTCCCCAAAAGGAGAGGTCCTTCAAAAGCTGCCTATGGAGAGTCTAATTTTTTTTAACCACAAGACAGAGAATGCTTACCAGTCTTAGAAACCCAGAGCTTCAGGTAGAAGAGTTCTTTTATTTGAAGGAGTTGAGGAATTATAGCTATTCCTTTGGAATGCAGTCAGGGACACAGTGGATAGAGTACCGGACTTAGAGTCAGAAAGACCTAAGTTCAAAGTTTGGCCATGTGACCTTGGGCAAATTACTTAATCTCTAGACCTCAGTTTTCTCCTTTCTAAAATGGGAACAATAATAGTACTTACCTCCAATGATATTTTCTGTCTTACTCTGCCATCTTCCCAGGAACCTCCCAATATTCAACTCTTACATTCACAAAAGTTGGCATTTGCAGTTGAAAAGCCAATCCAGTCTCTGGTGTTCACTCCTCTGCTTTTTGAATCCATCCCTTTTTTTTTTAATCATTGAATCAAATTGGAAAAGGAGCAAGAAGTCCTTCCAATGTATGCTGAACAGATGGCCTCTACTTGAACATGTCTAGTGGCAAGAAATTCATTATAGAACCAAATAATTTCAGGGTCTGAAAGGATGTCAGAGGTCTTCTAGTCCAAACTATATCTGACCTGAGTTCATATCCCATCTCTGACACTAGCTACTTGACCCTGGGCCAATCATTTAACCTTTATATGCCTCTAACTCCTGATGGAGACTGATGAATATGAATGGAAATGGAACTGATAATAGCATTTACCTCACAGATCAAATGACATAACATATGTAAAGCATTTTGGAAACCTTAAAGCATTTAATTAATGCAAGCTATTATTATTGTTGTTTTTATCAGGGCAACTAGGTGGAGCTGTGAATAGTGTTGGGCCTGGAGTCAGGAAGACTTCTCTTCCTGGGTTCAAATCTGGCCTTAGACACTTACTAGCTATGAGACCCTGGGCAAGTCACTTAAGCCTATTTGCCTTAGTTTCCTCATCTGTAAAATGAACTGGAGAAGGAAATGCTAAATCCAGAATCTTTGCCAAGAAAAACCCAAAGTCACAAAGAATCAGACTCAGCTGAAACAACTAAACCACAACATTTTTATCTCTGAAAAAGAATCCCCTCTACGACATTTCCGATGTGTCTAATTTCTTCTCACAGATCTCCTATGAAATGGAGTTTGGTGTTTCATAAATTATTCCATTCTACTTTTAGAGAGTTTGGAAGTTTTCCCTTTTACTGGGATGAAATCTGTCTCACTGCTCCTTCTATTCAGGTCAACTCAATTTAGTGAACATTTATTAAGTGCCTACTATGTGCCAGGCATGGTGCTAAACCACTGGGGATACAAAAAGAGGGAAAAGATAGTCCCTGCCTTCAATGAGCTTACTATCTGATGGACCCTTAGTGCTTAGTTCTGTCCTCTAGGGACAAATAAAATAAATCTAAAACTCAGCTGTCTTTGACTTACTTTGGTCCCCACCCATACTTTTCAGTAAGAAGCTCAAAATATAGCTTTGGTCTAGGTAGATCTCTCTCCATAGAGGCACGTGAAAGAGTCCCAGCCCCTGTGTAAGCTCTCAAGGGAGTAATGGGTACCACACCTCTCATTTCTCCCCCAAACAAAATACAGAAATCTATGCAGAGAACTCCCAGTAGCCCATAAACAGTTGTGGAAGCACACTAACCCATCCCATATCCTTTCAGATATATTGAGAAATCATTCTTCAATAGCCAGAAGCTCTTAGTCATCTGAATAAAATAAATTTTGTCAGTACTTAATCTGATGCCAAGCAGTGTCCTAGATTACATGCTATTTTCAAAGGCTTAACCAGTTTTGAAAGAGCAAAGAAATTCAAGTTCAAGGAAGAGCTCTAATATCCTTGAACATAAAATTAATGTGTTGAAGGGACAAGGGCAAAAGTCCTTTGGATTAATCCAATTAAGAACAGTCTTTTCCTAAATACATAGATTGTAGAAATCATTCTTCAGCATAGGTGACATATATGTATATATGTATGTATGTATTATAACGATTGGAGTGACGCCACCTGCTGGAGAGTTACTGTAGAAAAGCTCTGCCATGAGGAGAAGGCATCTGAGGGCAAGCCATGGCGTCAGGAAGTGACGTTGCTCGTGGGTACTGTCTATCAAAGCTATCAGCCAATTAGCTTGGAGCTGTGTGTGCTTGTGGATGGGATGTTCCCAGTTTCACAGGAGGCTTGTGGGACAAAGAAGAGGCAGGGCTTGCTCTCTCGCTCTCTTTCTGGAGGACCTCAGGGGGGAAAGGAGCTGGAGACATCGGCTCCCTGAGATAGTCAGCTGAATCTAGGCCTCTTTTTCTCTCTTCACCAAATTCTTATTCGCCTTAATAAATGCTTAAAAGTCTAAACTCTTGCTAAAGCTTATAATTTATTGGCGACCACTCATTAGATATTTTAGACAGTATAGCTAGAATTTTAGCACCTTACAGTATGTATGTATACACACATGTGTATATTTCAAATCCTAGCTCTTCTACTTACTAGTTTGGGCGAGCTACTTCTGCTGCTTTGGCCCTCAGTTTCCTTCTCTGAAATATCTGGGGAGAGTGGTAGATAAGATGATCTAAATCCCTTCTCCTTGTAACTTTATTAAGCCTGGGAAATTTTTTTGTGTAACACTAACAATCCCTTGGTAAATACAGGCACATGTCTAAGGCAGCTGTCAGTATGTTTCCCAAATGCTATACCTTGAAGATATGTGCACCAGAAATCCCTGTTCTGCCACCGGGGGCAGCATGCTCCTAAGCATTTTTGAAAATCTGTCAGAAATTGGGGATAATAAGCTTCTAGGAAGCTAAAACCAACATTATGCTGTTGAATCCAAAAACAATTCCAAGGGTAAGTTTAAAAGTTAGATTACCGGCCCATTGGAATGAAAATGAAATGCAGCATTATGAAAAAAGTGGTGAAGAGCCTGCGCCTTTTGGGGTATTGCATCAGGACAGTGTTACAAACCTGAGCATATTGACAGATTTTGAAACCTCAAGAGGAGGTCATGGTCACCTAGACGTCCATCACGAGTTTGGGTTATTTTAAATAAACAAACAACACAACTTCAAACATTTTCCTGATTTGGGGAGTTGAGAGAGTCAATGCAATGGTTAGAGATTAGGCTGGATGTAATATTCAATAGCACACTTGGTAAATCATTTAGACGTTCTGATTTTAGGTAGAGATTAAAATGGCCTCAACAATAAACTGAATTGGAGGAGTCCCTTGGTACAGTGCCTGGCCCTTAATTGGCACTTCATAAATGTTTCTTGATTCATAGAGAAGAAAACCATCTCTAAAGAAGAAAGACCCAGGTGAAGAACAAAATAAATAAAGGGGAGGGATCCCAGCACCTAACCAGGTAATAGACTATAGGCCAAAGGATGGTGGGGGCTAAGACTCTAGAAAAGCAAGAAGAGGAACCATTTGAAAAAGATGAGTGGCAGCTAGGTAGCACAGTGGATAGAGCACCGGCCCTGGAGTCAGGAGGACCTGAATTCAAATCTGGCCTCGGACACTTGATACTTACTAGCTGTGTGACCCTGGGCAAGTCACAACCCCAATTGCCTCACCAAAAAAAAAAAAAAAATGAGGAGCTTACCATAAGGACCCACTACAAATGTGTGAAAAGGGTGAAATATTCATCCAAATGGAAACTTTATTTAGACATGTGGTGCAAGAAAGGAAAGGTAGAAAGCTTTGAGAGGTCCATCTTGACCCCCATAAAAAATTTATTCCTTTTCTGTCCCTTGTTCTCACCATTTCTGAGAGAGAGAAGGAAAGGGAACATATGGTAGACTCTAAAGGGGAAACAGCTGTTTGCTCAAATCAAGAAAAGCTCACACCTGCCTGTGATCATTAATTATCTACCAGGCTACAAAGGAGCTGACTAGATAGTCTCCTGATGCTTGGAATTGGTGGAGCAGGTGTACCTAGAAAAGGTGTATTTTCAAACCTTCAATGTTTGTCCTTCATTCTTTTTTTTTTTTTTTTTTTTTTTTTTTGGTGAGGCAACTGGGGTTAAGCGACTTGCCCAGGATCACACAGCTAGTAAGTGTCAACTGTCTGAGGTCAGATTTGAACTCAGGTCCTCCTGAATCCAGGGCTGGTGCTCTATCCACTGCGCCACCTAGCTGCCCCTTGTCTTTCATTCTTGAAGATAATCATGGCAGCAAGGGAGGTGATGTCATGACTTGCAAGTGAATTGGATCTAAGTGAGAGAGGGCTGTACAAAACCACCAGCCTCACTCTCTCCTCTGGGGTCATCAGGGTCCAGTGGCAAGATGTGGAGATGAGCACAGCTATAGTAGGAGACTTTGGTCTTTTTTGGTTTGAAGAATAAACCATAGAAAACAATGTTATTAAAGAAAGTCATTGTTGTATTTAGAGTAATAAGTAGGACTCAGAAAGAGAGACACTTATGTATAGTCCCCACTGTGAAGGTGAATATGTTCATGATGTGTGCCTAGATTTGAGATGAGAAGTGACATTCTCTTCTATTTACTTTTTTCCCAAGACCTCAGCTGCATGTATCCAGAGATTACAACAGAGCTCAGAGGGTGTTCTCAAGGACAAAGCTGTTTATGAGTCATTGTCCTCATGGCCCAAGTTCTTTGTTATATTTTTTTAGTTTCAGGATCTTGAATTCAGGTTGCATTACAACCCACTGTAGTATACTCTCTCTCCAGAGACACATGCAATACAAGGGAACCCAAACACTGACATGGAGAGGGAATGACCAAAGTGATTAAACTCCCCAGTTCCCTTGCCCTGCCTCACACCTGGCTCCCTAGTTCTCCCCTCCTAAAAACAGAGCTTTGGGGGGCAGCTAGGTGGCGCAGTGGATAAAGCACCGGCCCTGGATTCAGGACCCTGTTCCTGAGTTCAAATCCGGCCTCTGACACTTGACACTTACTAGCTGTGTGACTCTGGGCAAGTCACTTAACCCCAATTGCCCCGCAAAAAAACCCCAAAAAACCAGAGCTTTGCAGTTTGGGGCTTTGCTCACAAGTTGTATTATCTTGGCTGAGTTCCTTAATCTCTCCAGCCCTCATTCTCATCCTATGTAAAATGAAATGGTTGGACTAGATGGTCCCTAAGATCTCTTCCAACTCTGAAATCGTATGGCTAAGGAGGGTGTTTAGAAACATGGGTCCAGAAGCTTAGGCTGGCTAAAGAAAACAACAATAACTAGGTACTTATAAGTATGATAAAATAATTGGATTTAGCAGATACTCAAAGGCCCACCTGGAGATTAATCTAAACTGATTGAATTAAGTGAGAGTGACTGACTGCTAATTAGCCTGTCAAATTAATTAGATTGTAACCACATCTGGCTAGCGCTTAAGAAGGTATTGTTCTCAGAAGCTAAAAACTTTGAACTTAACTCGAGACCACCTTCAAGTCCAGTGAACCAATGGATTTGAATAATGCTAGCCAATCAGCTTGAAGCAGCGTGTAAGGACCTCCTATGCTCTGGACCTATCAAAAAAGCTTCCACATTCAGTTTGGAGGAGTTCGGGATTGAAGCAGGCTCGTGGTGGAAGACTTGAGGAAGAACCTGACCAGGCTGGAACTTTAGGCTAGATAGGCCTTTTCTTAATTTTATGAACTCCACATGAATACCTGGTATGCTTTAATAAATGCGTAATGCCCAAAGACTGGTGCTAAAGCTTCTAATTTAAGGAGACCACACAATTTAGATTTTAAACTTCACATAAGGTATACAGGGAATAGCTGAAAGGTAATCTTAAAGGGAAAGGCATTAGTGGGAGGGGGAAGGGTGGTGAAAGGCTTACTCCCAAAGGTGATATATGAGCTGAGTCTTGAAGGAAGCCAAGGAAACTAAGAGGCTGAGGTGGTAGGGCAGAATATTCAAAGCATAGGACACAGTGGGTATAAAGACAGGAGATAGAACATCATGTTTGAGGAACTACAAATAGGCCAATGTAGCTGAATCATAGAATGCATGAAGAATAAGGTATAAGAAGACTAGAAAAGTAGAAGAGGTCTAGGTTATGATGAACTTTAAAATACCAAACAGCAGACTTTATATTTGATCCTATAGGTAACTGAGAATCACAGCAACTTATTGAGCAGGGAAATAGTCCACCATAGTCCAACCTGTTTTTCTCCTTGATCTCTTTTCCTAGTTAGTTGTTATTACTATGAGATACCTTATACTTTATTCTGGGTTTTTTTTCATCCTTTTGACTGTTTTAATACTTCTTGTTTTCTTGTGGAATCAGGACTTCTATTTGTCTCACTTTTTTTCAGAGAATTTGTTGCTTGGAAAAGATTTCTTATCTCTTGTGCCAACCTGATAATTTTCTTTCCAATTCTTTCTTCCCTAGCTCTCATTTCACTTCCAATTTTCTTCCTCTAACACTTTCTTTTCATTTAATAAAAACATTTGTTCAACTTTTTAAACTCTTGCTTCATTTTATCAAGGAATTTTAATTGAAATCTTATCCTAGTTGTGTTTTCTTTGAGGCTTTGTCTAGACATATTTTGGAGTCATTCCTTTCTGGGTTTATGTGTTGGGTTTCTCTGTCACCAGAATAGCTTTTTATGGTGCATTGTTTGTTTGCTCTTTTTTCCAACCTGCTTCCTGACTTTCAGATTTGATGTTAGGACTGAGCTGGAGGGAAAGTCTGGGCAAGTCCTGTCACTACCTTCTTGGAATTTCATGTTTGTCTTATTCTAGGATTTCAGGGCCAGATCAAGCTGGAGATTTACAAATATTTTGTTTGTTTGTTTGGGTTTTTTTAATGTGGAGGTAAAGGGTTTTTTATATCTTTAATATATCATTGGATCTGAGATTTCACTGACTTTAGCTATGTCTTCAAGTCTTTGCCTCCTTTCTGACCTAGCCTTCATTACTGAAACGGCATTGCACCAGGCAAACTGAGACCTGTAAAAAGCTTTAGCTTAAAAGACCAAGGCCTCCCACTATATCCAACACCATCTCCAGTGGTCCTGATGTTTATCTTGCCATTGGACTCAGATGGCTCCTGAGAAGATAGTGAGGCTGGTGATTTTGCTTCATTTAAATCCAATTCACTTCAAGTCATGACATCACCCCAATTGATAAATGGCCGAAGGATATGAACAGGCAATTTTCAGACAAAGAAATCAAAGCCATCTATAATAATATGAAAAATGCTCTAGATCACTATGGATCAGAGAAATGCAAATTAAAACAACTCTGAGGTATCACAAAAATGGAAAATATTGGATGTTTGAGGGGATGTGGGAAAGCTGGGATACTAATCCACTGTTGGTGGAGTTGTGAAAAGATCCAGCCACTCTGGAGAGCAATTTGGAACTACGCCCAAAGGACTATAGAACTGCGGATACCCTTTGATCCAGCAATGCCACTGGTAGGTTTATATCCCAAAGGCATCCCCAAAAAGAGAAAAAGATCTATTTGTACAAAAATATTTCTAGCAGCCCTTTTTGTGGTGGCTAAGAATTGAAAATCAAAGGAATGCCCATCAATGTGTATGATAAAGCTGCGGTATATGATGGTGATGGAATATTATTGTGCTATAAGAAATGACAAACAAGATGATTTCAGAAAGGCCTGGAAAGACTTGTATGAACTGATGTATAGTGAAGTGAGCAGAACCAGGAGAATGTGCACAGTAACAAAAATATTGTTTGATCTGGAGGGTCTTACGTGAGCTGATGATGAGTGAGATGAGCAGAACCAGAAGAACATTGTACACAGTATCATCAACATTGAGTGTTGACCTACTGTGATGGACTATATTCTTCTCACCAATGCAATGGTACAGAAGAGTTCCAGGGAACTCATGATAGAAGAGGATCTCCAAATCCAAGAAAAAAAAAGAAAGAAAGAACCGTGGAGTATAGGTGCTGATTGAACCATATTATTTCTTTTGTTTTGGGTGCTGTTGGTTTTTTTTTTCTTTCTATTTTGAGGTTTTGCATCACTGCTCTGATACTTTCTCTTGTAACAGGATTAATGCAGAAATAGGATTAATGTTATTATGTGTATATATGTGTGTGTGTGTGTATATATATATATATATGTATATGTATAGAGATATATAGATATAACCTATATCAGATTACCTGCTGTCTAGGGGAGGGGGGAGGGAGGGGTGGGAGGGAGAAAAATCTGAAATTGTAAAGCATGTATAAACAAAAGTTGAGAACTATCTTTACATGTAATGGAAAAAATAAAATACCTCATACATTAAAAAAAAAAGAATGAAAAAAAAATATTGTTTGATGAAGAACTGTGAATGACAACTATTATCAGCAGTACAATGATCTGAGACAATCCCAAAGGACTAATGATGAAGCATACTATCCACCTTCAAAAAAAGAAATTACATTGACTGAACAAACTGAAGCATGCTATTTTTTTACTTTCATTTTTTTCTTTTATTCAAGTTTTCTTGTACAAAATGCTAATATGGTAATGTTTTTCATAATTGCTCATGTATAACCTATATCTGATTGCTTACCACCCTAGGGAGAGTGGGAAAGAGGGAGGGAAAGAGGGAAAGAATTTGGAACTCAACATGTTAAATAAAAATGTTTATTATTATTTTTTAAAATGAATCTTAAAATTTGTCTCTCCATGTCATTGAAAAAAATACTATTTAAAAAAGGAAAAACAGTTTATTACTTTCTGACATACAAGCGTGTTGCTCCCCAGCCCTTCAGTTCCTCAGGGAAGCTAGACCCATAGCACAGACATACAGTGGAATGTATACCCCAGTTGAAAACCCAGAACTCTGGATCTGTATCGCAATGTCTGAGTGCTGTTGTTGGGCAGATTTTTTTTTTTACTAGAAGTAAGTGGGAGGGGTACCAGCAATCAGCAGATCAAAATAGCCTCCCCCCCCAAACAACAAAATATATGTAGGAAAAGTATGAAGGTCACATTTTGGTTTTGAAACAAAAACAAATAAGGGGTTATTTTCAGTGAAATAAGTTGATTTAAAAATTAAAAGGGCAATCACTGGCATATTACTAGACTCTAGCTGAATAGATGGCACTTATGTTTGACCACTGATTTCTACCTATATCCAGGGTAGTTTCTACATGCACACTAACTAGGTTTAGCAAACTTCATTTAGGCAGGTATACAATATATATATGTATGTATGTATATATATAACTGATCACAGAGATATTGTTTTCAGATCTTTTGCTCTATTGACTAAAAACTTTATAGATAATATTGCTGACAGTTATATTACAACTAGTGAGAAATGTTAACTTTTCCTCATGAGCAAAATTTCCAATACCTAAACTGGAAACATTTACCTTGGTCATAACTTAAAAAAAAAAAAGGCACCCAACCTTTGACTGAGTATTTCTTGAGTTCTATGTGTGTGGTAAGTGTATCACTGTTTACATTCTGATCAAAGTTAAATCCTTATAGTAGTTTAAAAAATTAAACAAACAAAAAGCAAACATACCATGTTTTCTTTCTATCTCCCTAAATGAACCCTTGGCATGTATATCTTTATTGTATCATTTTTTTGTAAGTATTTATTTGCCTTTGCTGTCATTCCAGCATATTTTCAGGGTTCTGGGCTCAATTTTGAAAGGTCAAATTATAACATTTGCATGTTAAAAGCCAACAAATAAACATTTCTTAAGTGCCTACTATGTGTAAGGCACTGTAAGCACTGGAGATTTTAAAAACCCCCAGTAAATAATAAGTCTTTGCCCTCCAGGGAACTCACATTTCACTAGGTGATACAACATATACATTAAGAAACCCAGCTGATTGATTGGTGACTGAGAGTATGTAAACTATTCCATATAACCCAGTGTGTATATTGCTTTACCCATTTCTATTTCCCCCAATAAAGCATCCCTCCCTAGTCACTATTCCTCTTTACAAGTTGTCCTCACCCATTAGAATGAAAGCACCTTGAGGGTAGGGACTTTAAAAAAAAAAAAAAGATTTCTATTTCCAGGGTTTAACACTGGGCCTGGTGCATAGTAACACTTAAATATTTTTTTAAATCCATTCATTTTGACTGAGGGAAGGAGGGATAAAAATTGGAACCCAAAACCATAAATAAAAATGTTTATTACATTTTTAAAATTTTTATTCTTTCTACTGGGAGATAGAACCTATATGCAGATAAGTAAGATTTAGTTCAAGCACCACCTTCCATTTGTATGAAGCTTTTCCTGATTCTACCAGTTCCTAGCACCCTCCCTCCTATAATTACTTTGTATTTATATTGTATATATTACATAGATGCTTATATATGTACATGCTGTTGCTTCTCATAGAAGGTAAGTTTGCTGTGAGTTTACAGACACTTAATAGCTGCGTGACTTTAGGCAAGTCATTTTACCTTTGTCTCAGTTTCCCCATTTGTAAAAAGGGGTTTGTTGTAAGGATCAAATGAGATAATATTTGTAAAGGGCTATTGATTCCATGAGGATGGAAGGAATTCCAGACCTGAGGGAAAGGTTGTGGGTAAGTTTGGCTAGAATGGAGAGTATATGAGATCTTTGATCTCATTCTTTTCTGCTTATCTTTGAGGCACTATTTCACTATACTACGCTTTTTAAAATAATAATAATAATAATAATTCTAAGGGGCAGCTAGGTGGCACAGTAGATAAAGCACCAGCCCTGGATTCAGGAGGACCTGAGTTCAAATCTAACCTCAGACACTTGACACTTACTAGCTGTGTGACCCTGGGCAAGTCACTTAACCCTCATTGCCCCACCAAAAAAAAAAATTAAAAAGTACTCAGCAGAAAATCCTTCAAAAGACTTAAGCTAATCAGTCGTTTTTTTGTTTTGTTTTTTTTTTTTTGCAGGCAATGGGGGTAAAGTGACTTGCCCACGGTCACACAGCTAGTAAGTGTCAAGTGTCTGAGGCCGGACTTGAACTCAGGTACTCCTGAATCCAGGGCCAGTGCTTAACCACTGCGCCATCTAGCTGCCCCCTATCAGTCGTTTCTTTAAAAAAAAAAAGCACTTTATTTTTCCCCAATTATGTGTAAAAACAATATTAATATTCATTTTTAAAACTCTGTGTTCCAAATTCTCCCCCTTCTTCCCTCCCCACCCCACCTTGAGAAGGCAAGCAATTCAATATAAGTTATACATTTGTAGTCATGAAAAACATTCCCATATTAGTCATGTTGTGAAAGAAAATAGACAAAAAAAACTCAAGGAAAAAAATTTTTTAATTATGTTTCCATCAGTTCTTTCTCTGGAGATGAATAGCATTTTTATCATAGATCCTTCAGAGTTGTCTTGGATCATAGAATTGCTGAGAATAGCTAAGCCATTCACAGCTGATCATCTTACAATATTGCTGTTATTTTGTACACAGTACATGTCACTTTGTACTTTTCATCAGCTCATAGAAGTCTTTCCAGGTTTTCCTGGAAACTGATTAAAAAATACAATGAATTTTAAGTAGCATTTCTTTTTTATCACAAAAGTATTTTTTTATTATTTTTTCAGTTATATGTAAAGATTGTTTTCAACATTTGCTTTCATAAGATTTTTAGTTCCAAATTTTTCTCCCTCCCTCCCTTCCTTTCCCCCTCCCCAAGGCAGAAAGCAATCTGATATAGGTTATATATGTATAATCACATTAAACATATTTCTGCATTAGTCATGTTGTGAAAGAAGAATCAGAACAAAAGGGGAAAACCTCAAAAAAAAAAAAAGGCTAAACAGTATGGTTCAATCTTCATTGAGAATCCACAGTTCTTTTTTTTCTGGATGTGAAGAATATTTTCCATCATGAGTCCTTTGGAGTTGTTTTGGATCACTGTATTCCTGAGAAGAGTTAAGTCTATCATAGTTAATCATAGCACAATGTTTCTGTTACTTTGTATAATGTTCTCCTGGTTCTGCTCACTTCACTCAGCATCAGTCTACTTAAGTCTTTCCAAGTTTTTCTGAAATCTGCCTGCTCATCATTTCTTACAGCACAATAGGATTCCATTACATTCATATGCCACAATTAAGTAGCATTTCTTACCCATTTTCTGTGGTCTGTTTTGCTCAATACCACAACCCTCCATTCCTCAGCCCTTTTGGTGGGGGATAAAAGGGTTTTTATAACCTGAGGAATAGAAGGAAGGAAATATGGCTGATCCAAGTTAACCATGGGGTCTTTTTATTGTGGCAGTCATTTGTCATTTTTAGGGATAAAGTGGGGTGTTTTTTTTAACATTTCCCTTGGGAAAACCAGCAGGTCAAGTTAAAGGACAACAATAGTTTCTGTTTCCCTGATGTAGAAAAGGTTAAGAAATTGATTTTTAACTTTCCACCTCCCTCTAGTTGTCCCTCCTTCCCATTAGGACTGCCCCTAATCCCCGACAGTTTACATAAAGCTTAGAGGTGCTGGGAACTTGGAAATCAAAGCCTTGGTACTCCCCTTCTGCACAATGAACCTGACTGCCAATGATCACCGAATACCTTTGAATGATGGAAATAGCATTCCTATCATTGGGCTTGGTACCTATTCAGATATCGTAAGATGATTTCTATTTTTCCTCCTGTGTCATTATTATAGCAACTTTGTTTTGAGACATACTTGTTTAAACTTTATTTTGAGTAGATTTGATTGAGTCATAGTTTATTCTGCATATGCCTAATTTCAGTAGAACTGTTATTCTTTTGTATGGGTACTAAGAAAAGGGTTGAGAATTTAACCTAAAGAATATTATTTATATTCCTTTAAACGCTAATGAATATTTCACATTAAGACTTACACCTTTTTTTGATCCAGTAGGCCAGTAGTTCACAGAGTGTGGGGATCCCCAAAACCCTTTCAGGGGGTTCCATGATATCAAAATTATTTTTACGATAACACTAAGACATTATTTGTCAGTCAAGGTGCTCTTCCTTTTCCAAATACATACCTCTGTGAAGCCATATGTCTTTCCTATACTTCAACCAAAATAACAGTGCAATAAATTGAATGCAAAAACAGATATGAGAATCTAAATGTCTTCTATTAAGCCAGACATTAAAGAGATTTGCAAAAATAATGACATAATAAAACCCTGCTTTTCTTACTAATTTTTTGTTTTGGAAAATATAGGTATTTTTTAATTTAATAATTCTTAATTATAAATTTTAATTTCTAATGTGATATTGATTGATATAACCCACATAAACAAAAGCACTTCAGCCTTTTCCATAATTTTTAAGGTGGTCCTGAGGCCAAAACATTTAAGAAGCACTGCAGTAGGTCAATATAGAAATGTTTTTTGGACACATGAGTCATATGTCATAGATTTAGAGCTGAAGGAATCTTAGATCATCTAAGTCCAACCCCTTCATTTTACAAATGAGGAAACTAAGTCCCAGGGAAGTTAATTGACTTCCCAACCACATATGGATAGTAAATGGAAGAGCTGAGAGTTGAACTCAAAACCTTCGATTCCAAATTCAGGGCTTTTTCCCCTGTAACACAAGTTATGGTCATTGTTCTCTTTTGTGAATTATTTTTTAACTTAGAATGAGTAAATGGTTCAAGGATAGTTAACCACCTGAACAGGCTTCCTTTTTCATTTGTTATTCAGTAATCTGGGTTGTGGTTATAGTGTATGTAGGAGGTAACTACTGGTTTCTCTGTGTTTGAATTTTATAGAGGCTAATCAATCTGAGTAGAATATATATGAAACTGTCTGTGTTGGCGGGGAGAGAGGGAGGAGTAGACAGAGAGGGGAGTAGAGAGAAGCAGGGACAGAGAAGGGGGACAGAGAGGGAGAAGGAAAAGGAGAGACAGAGACAGAGAAAGCTCATGTATAGCTGGCTGTGTATATGAGAATGACTGAATGTGTGACTGCTTCTCTGGTGACCTAGCCAAGCCAGCCTAGTGTATTAACAAGGCATCACAAAGGAGAAGGAAGCAGCAGCATGTGTCAGACAAGTCAAATCACTGTCATACCTCAACTACCACTTTTCCTCAAACCCCAAACAGAGCTATCAGCTCAAAAGCTCTGGGAAGAACAGTCAGTCAATAAGCATTTATTAAGCACCTATTATTTGCCTGGAACTGTGCTAAATGCTGGGGATACAAAGAAAAGCAAAAACTGTTCCTGTTTTCAAGGAACTCGCAATCAAATAGAAGAGACAATATGTGAACAACTTTGTACAAACAATCTACAGATAGAATAAGTAGGATGTAATCAACAGAGGGAAGACACTGATCCCTCTTAATTCTCAGATTGGAGAAGATTTCCTGTAGAAAATGGGATTTAGGGGCAGCTAGGTGGTGCAGTGGATAGAGCACCAGCCCTGGAGTCAGGAGGACCTGAGTTCAAATCCAGCCTCAGACACTTAACACTTACTAGCTGTGTGAACCTGGGCAAGTCACTTAACCCCAATTGCCTCACTAAAAACAAACAAACAAACAAACAAACAAAAGGATTTATTCAGGGACTTGAAAGAAGCCAGGGACTGCCTGCTCCCTCCCAGATCACTGGTCCTACTCCCTGCTGGACCCCTGCAGCCATCATCCAGTGAAGTGGCCCCTGGAGAAATGCATTCTGACAACTGTTTCTATAAATACAATAGTTCCTTCCTCCACAGCAGGACAGGTGTTCAAGAACCCAAAAGGAAGGTTCTCACCACCAAAATCCTTGGCTCTGTCAACCTGAAAATTAATAAAAACAATCAATATAACAAAATCAAGGTCTTTAATTGGGGCAGAGGAGTTGCAACTCATGGGAAGTGCTAGGAGTACCCAAAAAGAGAACTGGGGACAGGGTTTATATAGGGTACCAAAACAGAAAGAGCTATGAGAGTGCCTTTGGGAAGAGTAATTTTTTCTCAGTTTCACAAGATAAGTTGTTTTATATAACAAGGAAAAGTATATAAAACTTGGAGATCTCTGGAGGGGAGATTTGGGGAGATCTATCATATAGTCAGAGCCTGGAGTTGACAAAGTCTGGTCAGCCCCAGGCAATTCATTGGCCTGGGATTGGAGACCAGGGCAGCTTCAAGTCTCTTCTCATTCAACTGTGTTTGTCAGAACAATCGAGGTGCTCAGTATCAAAATGGGCATGGTTCTTTCAGTGGAAATGACATTAAAGATGCATTTCAATCTGTTTTATTGCTGTATCCTAAGGACCATGGGAACCTTCCAACTGACCTTCAGGCAGTTGAAACCTTCCCTATGTCTTGTGATCCCCATTGAATATGAGCTTCTTGAAAGTTCTCTGCCTTTCCCTTTTTATCTATGATGCTTATCACAGTGCATTGCACATAGTAAGCATGATAAAAGCTTATTCATTCATTAATTTAAATATGCTGGAGAATATGTGTATGTCATAGTCCATGATATTTTGATTCTTGTGAGGATCAAGTGAGATAACATGTGTCAGTCTCTTGGGAAACCTTAAGGCGATATATATGGCACATATGTATGTGTCTATACATATATATGTCTCTCACATGTAGCATAAAGGTGTCATGTGACTTAAAGGGAGACAGAATGAATATTTCTAGCCTCTTCTCCCTCCATCTTTCTCCAAAAGAGACTTTAATTCCTGCCAGGAGGGGAAGCAGGAAGTTGGGGCCTGGTGGTTTGACCACCCTGTCCTTCTAAGAGAGCAGGAGTACCAGGCTAATACATCTACCTACTCTCTTAAATATTATTTATCTACGGGGTGAGGTTTTCAAGTTCAGTCTAAATTCTGATGACTGTTTCATTAATTGAGGAGAAGGACCCCAAGCTTGAATCCTTTCCCACCAAATATCAGTTCCACAATGAACCCACATAGTAATATTATCAAAGAAATACGTTTATCTAATTTTGATAGTGAAACAGACTTCAGAAAAAGTAAACAAGAAGATATGTAGCAGACAATACAGAATGAAGGAGCTCACCCATTGGAAGTGAGGTAGGTCTGTTTAACTAAAAGAGAGTCCTAGATTTCTCTCATGGGGAAGTTCCTCAAAGTCTCCAGTGTTGTAAGCTTGGAATAGGGACAGGATGGAGACTACAAGCTCCTGTCACATCAGCTTTTTCCCAGAATCTTTTCCTTCAGCCACCTGAAGTGGGATTGGCATCATCTATCTTCTCTCTCAAAGCTGGAATCCAGAAGCTTGCAAAGCAACTGCAGAACCCCAAGAGCTGGAAGAACTAGAAGAACATTTGAAGAAAATTCAAAGGGAAGCAGACCCTCTGTTTCCTGTTCTCACCAATTCTGCTCTGCTCCTCATATAGGCAAGGGGCATTGATCTCCATTAATCAGTAAGTAGGAGGTCCAGTGCTAATGAATTTTGGCACTGTGGTTACATTCAGAAATGCTAGCTATTGTTAGCACAGGTGAGCATTTTGGGGGGTCCATACTTGTGATCTGAATAGAAATAATCTCTACCAGCATAGACTAGCAACTAAGCTCTGACAGTCTTAGGGAGATGCATAGAACACTGAAAGTCAGCCTAGCTTGGAGGATAGAAACCTCCCCTAGAGTCAAGAAACCTGAATTCAGGTCCTGTCTCTGACAGATAATGGATGTATGGCCACATAGGAGCACGTGGAGGAAAATATATCTGGGGCCATATGTGATTGCCCATTCCAATGTGACTGGTTCTCTGTATGTATATTAGTGCATGAAAAAGGATTATAGGCATGATTATATAGGAGCATATCTGAGAAAGAATGCATCTGAACTGTATCTATGAATGTTCAGTTCCTTGAGACTTGGGCAGAATGGAAATGATAATTTATTAAGTGCCTACTATGTTCCAGACACTGTGCTAAGTGCCTTACAAATATGATCTCATTTGATCCTCACAGCCACCATGGGAGGGAGAGGCTATTATCATTCCCATTTTACAGTTGAGGAAACTGAGGCAAACAGAGGTTAAGTGACTTGCCCAGGGTCACACATCTAGTAAGTATCTGAAGCCAGATTAGAATTCAAGTCTCCTGACTTCAAGCTCAGTGCTCTATTTACTGAGCTACCTAGGATTTTTCTGCATATTTTCAATAGAGGCATCATGGCGTAGGGGACAGAGAGCTGATCTTGGAAAAGGGGGGGCTTTGTACAGTAGAAGAACTGTGGCGTTAGAATCAAGGGATTCCTCTTGGGCTTACCGCTTGTGAGACCTTGGGCAAATTACTTAACCTTCTTTGCCATGAGGGATGGACTAGATGACCTCTGACATCCCTTCAAGATCTAGATCTCTGGGGTGCGAGGCAAGATGGCGCTGACTCAGGGCACTAAGCGAAAAGTCTGTTACTATTACGATGGGGATGTCGGGAATTACTACTATGGGCAGGGCCACCCAATGAAACCCCATCGAATCCGAATGACTCACAACCTGCTACTAAACTATGGACTCTACCGGAAGATGGAGATCTATCGGCCCCACAAAGCCCATGTGGATGAGATGACCAAGTACCACAGTGATGACTACATTAAGCTTTTGCGCTCTATCCGTCCTGATAATATGTCGGAGTACAGCAAGCAGATGCAGAGATTTAATGTTGGTGAAGACTGCCCAGTGTTTGATGGCTTATTTGAGTTCTGTCAGCTATCCACCGGTGGATCTGTAGCTAGTGCAGTGAAGCTTAATAAACAGCAGACGGACATTGCTGTGAACTGGGCTGGGGGCCTGCACCACGCTAAGAAGTCTGAAGCTTCTGGCTTCTGTTACGTCAATGACATTGTGTTGGCTATCCTGGAACTGTTAAAGTACCACCAGAGGGTGCTGTACATTGACATTGACATTCACCATGGCGATGGCGTGGAAGAAGCATTCTACACCACAGATCGGGTCATGACAGTGTCCTTTCATAAGTATGGAGAATACTTCCCGGGAACGGGTGACCTACGGGACATTGGAGTTGGCAAAGGCAAATACTATGCTGTCAACTACCCGCTTCAAGATGGGATCGATGACAAGTCTTATGAGGCCATTTTCAAACCAGTTATGTCCAAGGTGATGGAGACCTTTCAGCCCAATGCAGTGGTCTTGCAGTGTGGTTCTGATTCCTTGTCCGGAGACCGATTAGGCTGTTTCAACCTTACCATTAAAGGCCATGCCAAGTGCGTGGAGTTTGTCAAGAGCTTCAATCTGCCCATGCTGATGCTGGGAGGGGGCGGCTACACCATCCACAATGTAGCCCGGTGCTGGACGTACGAGACAGCTGTGGCCTTGGACACAGAGATTCCCAACGAACTTCCCTACAATGATTACTTTGAATACTTTGGACCGGATTTCAAACTTCACATCAGCCCATCTAACATGACAAATCAGAATACCAATGAGTACTTGGAGAAGATCAAGCAAAGGTTGTTTGAGAACCTTCGGATGTTGCCACATGCTCCTGGTGTCCAGATGCAGCCCATTCCTGAGGATGGGATACAGGAGGACAGTGGAGATGAGGATGAAGAAGATCCTGACAAGCGAATTTCAATATGCTCCTCAGACAAGAGAATCGCATGTGAGGAGGAGTTTTCAGACTCAGATGAAGAAGGGGAGGGTGGTTGCAAGAACTCAGCCAACTTCAAGAAAGCCAAGAGAGTTAAAATGGAAGAGGAGAAGGATCGAGAGCCAGAGGAGAAAAAAGAAGCAAAAGAGGAGGAGAAGACAAAGGAAGAGAAACCTGAAGCCAAAGGGGTGAAGGAGGAAACCAAGTCGGCCTGAGCGATCCAGCTTTCCTTGGGGCCTGCTGCCCATACCTCCTTCCTGTTTCCTTACCCCTACATCCTCAGAGTTTATATTTTCTATATGTCTCTCTATTTATATATAAATATATGAACTAGAACTGTCCCTACAACACAGGAACTAGGGGGTTTGCTGTTGGCTACCCGATCCAATGCCTTTGTTGCCTTGTACACCTGAGACCCAGTCAGGTGAATCCATTTCTTGCCTGACTTGCTGTTTAGGGCCTGGGAGCATTTTTTCTAGGTGGGTTATTTTTAAGATGACATAGGACACATTGCCCTAGGTGGCTGGGTTGAGTAGCCTCCACAGCCCCCCTTATCTCTCTCTCTCTCTCTCTCTCTCTCTCTCTCTCTCTCTCGGCCTTTTTATTCCTCTAAATTTAATTTGAAACTCAGTGAAGTTTTCGAAAGCATGACAGGTAATATGTCTGTCCAGCTTCCTCTGGCGGTTCCTGTGTAGGTCCAGGTATTTAGCCAAC
The DNA here is from genome assembly GCF_019393635.1 of Dromiciops gliroides. NCBI lineage: Eukaryota > Metazoa > Chordata > Mammalia > Microbiotheria > Microbiotheriidae > Dromiciops > Dromiciops gliroides. The sequence goes on along the minus strand of NC_057865.1, from coordinate 107,572,073 downwards.
CACCTTCCCCTGTCCTGAGGTGAAGTTAGCATCTGCTCACAGATGCTATGCCTGGTTCCCTCGGTCCATGGGCATGTGGCAGGGATGTGCCTTCTTGCTGGTTCACCTCTTGTTAGCCAGGGGCACCTTGTGCTTCCCATACCTCAGCAGATTCTAGGCTAAGGGCTCTTGGCTCCCCTTTCACTGGTATCAAATAGTCCCCTTTTTTCCCCTGGCTAGGACCCACCGATGTCGACTGTTTGTGTGAGAGTGGTCTGGGTTGGAATCTATGGTGTGGTTTCCATTTTGAGATTATTTTTGTTTTTTTGAAGAATCTTTGTAATAAAACTGGTACATTTTTATGCAAAAAAAAAAAAAGATCTAGATCTCTGATCACATTCCCTAGAATCTGAGTTTTCTAGTTCTGTAACCCCAAATGAGCCCCTTACTCTAAACAAATCATATAACCTCTACCAGATTCAGGTAACTTCCTGAGTAGCTCTCAAGAACTAAGTAATTGCTATTTGCCAGTGGGAGAGTGAAGGGAATTTCTCTACCTGAAATCAAATATCCTTCACCTAATTAAAACCCTCTGTTTAGAAAGAAGAGATACAAAAGAAATCCATAGTTTCAACTTATAAGGAGTTGGCATTCTAATTAATAAGTAAGACATAAAAAGATATAGAAGCTTACTGTTTGATTTGTTGATGAAGAAAATGCTTTCCAACACCCCTCTTCACTTTTAGAAATGATTAACAACAAAACAACAACAACAACAAAAAACCCCAGCATAGGAAGGGAATGGTGATTCTAGGATGTGAGAAAAGGTTTTCCTTTAAAAAAAAAACAAAAACAAAACCTAAATCAGATCACACTGTCTACCAGAAAATAGAAAATACCTGGAAATTTGGAGACAGAATTTAGAGTAGGAGAGGCAGTCCCAGCTTGTGCTCATATTGGGAAGGGAAGAGAGTAGAGAGGGGAAGAAAATCAGAATCCCATCAAGCAGGCTTGTGCTAGGATCCCTCTAGCTCCCATCCTGAAGGAAGGCAGCAACAGACCATAAATTCCTCTACCCCAACAATTCCGAGGAATAGATCTCCAGAAATCAGAATCTAGGCAGCCACCAGTTCACCTGACCCAGGGAAGCCTGAGGTAGGAGTAGAGGAGAGCCTGAAGACTTCTAATATACTCCTTCAATCACCCGAAGGATCAAATCCAGTTTAATGTGAGGAGACAGTTTTAGTAGTGTGATTTCCGGGTCCCCGGCTGTCAAAAATGTCTCCCCACACATCTGTTGATGACTGGCAGCTGATTTTCCAGGTTGCGTTGGGGTCAGCATTGTGGCAGTTGAGTGAGTCTTTTGGGAGGCCAGGCAGAGAGACTATCCTAGAAGAGAATGTCCGAATACTTGGCTCTGCTGTGTGACTTTATGCATGCAGTTACCTCTCTGTACCTTCACTTAGTTTCCTGCTTTGTCAAATAAGGCAATGGGCTAAGTGACCTCAAAGGTCCTTCCTAATTCTATACTTAGGTGATTTCTGAAAGTTTTCATTTCACAATCTGAGATGTTTTATAAAGTTCCAGGTACGAATGACTCGAGGAATTGATACATGAAAGGTCAAGAATAATCAGTAAATAGTTATTAAGTACTGAGTGCTTGGTACTGGGCTACATGTACCCTTAGCATATGTGACTCAGTCTTAGATGTCAATACTACAGAAAACCCACTGTTTCATCATTGGAGGTCTTCTCTGCGCCAATACAGATTGTAATTTTGCCACCCTTCAATAGATTGTCCCCATGAGTCGCTGTAACAAAAATTCATCTGCATATATTTTAAATTTATGGAAATTTTATTTTTTCATAGGCAGCTGTATGGAGCATTGGGTCTAGAGTCAGGAAGGCCCCAGTTCAAACCCAGTCTCAGACACTAGTGATCCTGGACATATCACTTAAACTCTGTTGGCCTCAATTTCCTTAACTGTAAAAACAATGGGGATAATAATACCTACTTCACAAAGTTGTGAATATCAAATGAGATATTTGTAAAGTGCTTAGCACAGTGCACAGCACACAGGAGGCAATTAATAAGTTCTTATTTCCTTTCTCTCTTCTTCTTTTCTGTATCTGTGTGTATCTTGTTTTCCTCTAGGGGGAATGTGAGTTCTTTTTTTGTTTGTTTTGGTTTGGTTTGGGGTTTTTTGCGGGTCAATGAGGGTTAAGTGACTTGCCCAGGGTCACACAGCTAGTAAGTGTCAAGTATCTGAGGTCAGATTTGAACTCAGGTCCTACTGAATGCAGGGCCGGTGCTCTATCCACTGCACCACCTAGCTGCCCCCGGAATGTGAGTTCTTAAAGGCAAAGACTATTTTGGAGGATGATTTTGGATCCTTGTACTTTACTGAGCACTTGATCAATCCCTGCCAAATTTAACAGCCAGTCTTAACTAGTATAGACACAGCCTGTCCTGATGGCCACACTCAAAATCTTTGCTACAACCAACCAGAAGTCATTTTCCACTGACATTTACCTTCAAGACTGCAGAATTACAACCATGCCATGATGAGGCATCAGGGTAGTCTACCAGGTCATTCAGTCAACAAATCTGATGGTTACCATATTTGTTCCTGTATTGATATGGAAGAAAAGGAATATCAGTTCTCCTGGTTTCCAGTACAGAATGACACTGCATACTTCACATGCTTTTCAAGGTATTGAATGAGATATACATTTTCAAACATGGCCAATATGGGAATTTGTTTTGTTTGACTATGCATGTATATCTGTGGGAAGGGAATGAAGGAAGTGAAGAGGGAAGGCAAGGAGGTGGACACATTTTTTTAAAGCACAGAAGAGAACATGAGGAAGTACAGAAAGAAACGGACAAACAAGAGAACTTTGAAAGTTACATGTTGAATTTATTTTATATGTAAAAGGAAAAGCAAGTTTCATATAATGGAGATTTGTGGTTTCATGTATATCCAAATATGAGAAACAGCCTGCACTAAAGAAAGGAGATGGAATGTTGTATATGGGGAACAGCAAGTAATCCAGTTTGTTAGACCCATAGTATATGAAAAGAACTAATGTATAATCAGTCTGGGAAGGTAGGTTGGAATCAGATTGTGAAGAGTTTTCAATGCCATAAATAGCGGTTTATATTTTATCCTATAAGCAACAGAAATCCACTGAAGCTTCCTGATATGGGCAGTGACATGGTTACACCTGGAATTTTGATTTGATAATTATATGGAAGATAACTTAGATAAGTTAGATAAGAGCTTGAATGCTGTGACTGTAGTCTAAAGATGAGATGATGAGGACCTCAACTAAGGTGGTAGTTGTATAAGTAGAGGGAAAGATAATGAATCTGGATATATTTTCCAATGAATCAACAGTATTTACATGCCTAATATATGCCTGACACTGTACCAGGATCTATGAATCCAAATATAAAGATGAGACCATTGTTAGCCTCAATTCTAATAGGATGATATAACACTTATAGAGGATTAGTGGACAGGAAAGGAAGTTTTGATCTGGGAAGTCATGGAGATTATGAATGGAGCCAAAGGATAGTTGATTATCATACCCTTTCTAGTAATGTTGATTTGATTATGTTCCAACAAAGGTAGGGGGGAGGAGGGAAGGGGTGGTAATATATATTATGGCAAGTCATATGATAGGATGTCCCTGCTGGGTAGGCCCTGGTTTTCTGATGAATGGCTAGATGGGATGGGAAGCACGTTTTTGGACCACCTGGATATAGGTAGTTGGATGAGTTTTCATTCACCCACCAATTAGAATAGCTCAGCCCCAGTGCCAAGTGGCATAGATGAATGGATTATCTTCACCAGGGAGTCTTAGTCTCTGGAGGTCAAGATCCAGAGGTCTGGTCCCTGAACAGGTCAAGACCCTGTTCCTAGTAGGACAAAGGAGGAGAATTGCAAGGTAGATAACAATATAACCACTTTGAGTAGGCAATGATTTCCTGGTAGATGGCTAAATAAGATGTAACTCATTGCATATGGATAAAAGAGGTTGAAGAGTATAGGACCACTTTGAAGTTTGAACCTAAGTGATTGGAAAGCCCATGGTACTCTAAAAAATAAGAAAATTAATAAAAGGGGTGGTTTGGGGCTGAATAAATAAGTTTTGTTTGAGAATGTGTTGTTTGAGATGCTTGGGATTCATCTGTCTAGAGAGGATAGTTGAATCCATTGGAATTGAGATCACCATGTTTCATAAATATCTCATATTGAATTTAACTTAATTAGTATTACTTCACTCTCTTGGGGTTTAATTTCCTCTTAGTCATCTTGGTTCTTCCTAGAAAGCAGTTGGTTAAAGCTCAGGAGAGAGTTGAGAACAGGATACATAGACTTGGGAGTTATTTGCATAGAAGGGTTAATTGAACTCATGGGACCATTTTCTTTATCACTTTAAGCCTAGAATTAAAAAATAATAAATCAAGTTCTGATTGGTAGCATTTGCCAATTTCTGAATTGTAAATGCTCTCACTGAAAATTTAACAATTGGCTCTTAAAGTACTTTAAAGCTGGTTCCTACCAGTGGCTAAAATATTCATACAAAGCAAACACAGGGGTCTTTCCCTTATGTCAATGGTAATATTCATGAATCATAAAGATAAATAAAATGGATGGTATTTTCTGTATTTTATCTTTTTACTTTGTTTCTTTATTTCTACTATTTAAACTGTCTCTACTATTTTTATTGCTACCAGTTTTAGCAGTTTCAGTAGACTTTTTTCTTCAAATTAGTTATGTATATATCCATCACAAGGGACATCATTTCACTTTTTGAAACATTAGGGACAACAAATTTAGACAATTTAAATGTACTTTTTGAAAATTTCAAGCAATTATCTATAATCATTCTGATTGTTTCAGTTTTTAATATAGCAGTTTTTAAAACAGCTTCTTGTATTATATTTACCAAAATTAACAATTTTGAGAAATATATTAGATGGTATGCTTTAAGTTTCCATACAAAGGTTATTTTATTGTTTTATCCACTTCAAATTCAAATACAGCAACCAGCACAACAATTCAATTTATCTGGGTCATGAGCCTATGTTAACTAATAATAACTGACAGATTGTACTCCTGTCCATTTTAAAGGTATAATTCCAATTTGACCCCTTTTGTTTATATTATATTAAATAAACTGTCAGATTTACTGATAATTGAAATGAATTCACCATGGTTCCTCATTTTTGTTGACTGATTCAAACTTTGTTTAATTGCAAAAGATGAGTATATTTTCACAGGAATTGTAGTTGAAAATAGCCAATGATTTTGGCTATTGCTTCACACACATCCCCCTCAAGAGAGTCATGTGTTGTACCTGGTGTTTGGAAAATTCTAGAGTGTGTTTTCCTACATACATTGAGGAAAATGTGGATATTAGAGATCAAATAAGACTTGGAATCAACTTTCAATGTTTTTTAGCTCCAGTAGTTCACCTTTTCTTTTCTTTTTTCTTTCTGCCTTCACTGTAATCCATTCCTCCGTTTCCTATTTTCCTGATACTCATTTCAGTTTCTTTTCACTTCTTTAGAAATTTTTTTTTTCTTGCTTGCATCTGGATTACCTCTTCAAAAAAGATCTCCATCTTAACAGTATGCTGAAGAGGGACAACAGATCAAGGGAATAAGAAAGTGATTGAGAGGATATTACCACCTTTCCTAGGTAGAAGCCACATAATGTCAGTATCAAATAAAAGTCCAGTTAGCAAATCTATGGCCATGATGATAGTCCCTTGACTTTTTTCTGTCACCCACAGATAAGGAGATTGGTATGCCCTGACCTGGCATCCCTATTTTCATAGGAGTTCAAAGTCTAGATGACACAAGTGTCCCTTGTATCCCAAAATGTCCCAAGTGCCCCAAATTCTAACCCAAAGAGACATAAACAACTTCATGTGAAAGGTAAATTGAAGAAGGATCCTCAAACATTATCTCTGAGGGGCACAAAGTCCCATACAATTATACTAGCAGTAGAATAGTGAGGTCCCTATTCTGTAATAATCATTCTCAGGAGGAAAGTGAGATCATCAAATCTTTAGCACTGGATAATTCCTTAACACTAAAGGTTATAGGGGGGCAGCTAGGTAGTGCAGTGGATAAAGCACTGGCCCTGGATTCAGGAGGACCTGAGTTCAAATCCCGACTCAGACACATGACACTTCTTAACTGTGTGACCCTGGGCAAGTCACTTGACCCTCATTGCCCTGCAAAAAAAGAAAAAGAAACAAAAAAGAAGCAAAAAAACACACTAGAGGTTGTAGCTCTGAGTTGACTACTTCTGACTGACATGGCAGTGGACGAGTTTCCTGTTTGTAAAACTGACATTTTGAGACCATTTTTTATTATTATCCATTATTAAATAATAATACTAATAATTATGAAAATGTTTGACTTTCACATAACTTTTAAAAGTTTAGAAATCACTTTAGATGCTTCAGATTCTTATCATTTTTCTGTGAAGTAGACATGACAGGTGTTATTATAGTTAAGGAAACTGAAACTTAGGTTCAGTGATTACCCTGTAGTCACACAGCTCCACCTGAAAGCATTCTTACTCTATTTGTACATGTGGACATGACTCCATTTGAACCAACTGCATAGTTGATTGATTATATGCTTCCATGGCTGTGTTTTTCTGGCACCCCAAAACATCTTCTTGTAACTGAAGCAGCTACCACATTCCACTAAATGAGGGAGTTTGGAGTAGTTTTTAAGGCAATAATGTATATAAATGGGTTCAAAAGATCAGGAAGGAAATGGAGTTCTCCATTAACAATTTTAGTTGATATAAGGAAAGAGATGTTTTTAGAAATAACCAATCTAGGGTCAAGTCCCATTCATGTTTTTTTTCTCTTGTTATTCCAGAAAACTAAAGACCTTTGCACACAGTCTGTGATGACTGCCATTGATATTGGATACCGCCATATTGATGGTGCCTTGGCTTATGGTAATGAACATGAAGTGGGAAAGGCAATTCACAAGAAAATGGCTGAAGGAAAAGTGAAACGAGAAGACATCTTCTATTGTGGCAAAGTGAGAACTTACTCTGTTATGATAATGGGACAGGGTAGGGCTAAGAAAATTCAGAAAATAGTTGCTATCAATCATTATATGTTATTGAAAACAATCTGTGTAAGGCACTATGCTAAACCATTGCAAGAAATCTAGACCATTATTTGGGCTATCAGAGACCCAAAGAAGGGAATTCTAGGAGAGGGCTATCCCTCTCTAGTTGCCAGCCCATTGAGAGGGAAAAAAAGGTCATAATTTTCCCACAATGTCATTTTTCTTTTATGTAGGAGTTTGTACCTAAATGAGAGGGAATAGTTTATCCCTTCCCTTAATCTACCCTTTCTTCACAAGGTTTCACTGGAATGGGGAATTTCAGTCCCTCTGAATTAAATTGTCACTATCTACTCCTGAATCTACAGTGATGTGCAGCAAGGGCTTGAAGGGGAAGTCATTTTTATAAGAACTAGCCATTTCCCCAAACGAAGGTGTGTATAAATAGTTAAGTAATTCTTTGTGCTACCACAATGTTGTGAAGTATGAGCAAAGAAGACCACAGCAGTCTTTGATCCATGAACTCACTTAAAAGAGCCTAGAAGTCCTCTACTCTTCTATAGCATCCAAGAATGGCCTCAGATCATGGCCTTCCCTATGCAGTCAGTGATGCCCAATTTGATAGTTTGTAAAGATTGCAAGTCCTCTTAACAGAAATAAGAAAGATTGAAGTGAACATGAGTTTGTGGGAAAATAAGTGTTCTATTTTGGAAATGTTGAATTTGACCAGGCAGAGATAGGTAAAAGATATGGGCAAGTGATGAGGTTTTATTATATAGATTTGGGAGTTATATGCATAAAGATGACTGAACACATGAAACTTATCAGATCAAGAGTAAGAGTGTACTGTATACAAAATAACAGCAACATTATAAGATGAACTGCTGTGAATGACTTAGTTATTTTCAGCAATACAGTGATTCAAGACTTAGGAAAAATGCAATCCATCTACAGAGAAAGAACTAATGGTATCTGAATATAGATTGAATCCTAATTTTTGTTAGTTCCTTTTTCTGAAATTTTTTGTTTGTTTTCTTTCACAACCTGACTAATGTGGAAACATTTTGCATGACCATACACGTATAACTTATATTGAATTGCTTGAGTTCTTAAGGGGGGATGGGGAGGGAGGGAGAAAGAGAATTTGGAACACAAAGTTTTAAAAGAGATGTTAAAATTTGGTTTTACATGCAATTTGGGAAAATGAAAATTCTAAATAAAATAAAACAAATTAAAAAGAAATAATAAGGAGCAGCTAGGTGGCACAGTAGATAGAGCACTGGCCCTGGAGTCAGGAGTACCTGAGTTCAAATCCGGCCTCAGACACTTAACACTTACTAGCTGTGTGACCCTGGGCAAGTCACTTAACCCCAATTGCCTCACTAAAAAATAATAATAATAATAATAAAATAAAATAAAAAGAATGAAAACAAAAAGAGTAAGAGTGTAAAGAAGGCCCAGAACAGAGCCTTGGGGGATGTCTGTAGCAAAGGAGGACATAGGTGAGAAAAAACCTAGGAGAGAACAGAATGTCATAGAAGCCAGGAGTGGAGGGGGCGGGGAGGCAATGAGAATAAGGACGAATACAAGGCCATTGGATTTAGCAGTTAAAAGGTTACTGTAATCCTGGAAGGAGTAGCTTCAGTCAAATAGTGGTATCAGAAGCCAGGCTATAAGGAATTAAGACATGAAAGCAATCAGTGCAGATCAGTTGTGTTTTCTTGTTGTTGTTGTTGTTGTTGTTGTTGTTTTGCAGGGCATTGGGGGTTAAGTGACTTGCCCAGGGTCACACAGCTAGTAAGTGTCAAGTGTCTGAGGCCAGATTTGAACTCAGGTACTCCTGAATCCAGGGCCAGTGCTTTATCCACTGTGCCACCTGGCCGCCCCCAAGAGAGCGTGTTTTTTTTTTCCTTTTTAATGATTTATTTTGTTTTTTATTTCTTTTTATTTTATTTATTTTTGGGGGGGGGGACAATGAGGGTTAAGTGACTTGCCCAGGGTCACACAGTCTGAGGCCGGATTTGGACTCAGGTTCTCCTGAATCCAGGGCCGGTGCTTTATTCACTGCGCCACCTAGAGGCCCCCACAGATCAGTTTTTAACTCGGATTCCACAGAACCCCAAGAGATCTGTAGATAGATTTCAAAGGGTCCATAAATTTGGTTAAGAAAAAAGCTACATATTTATTTTCACTAACCTCTAATTAAAAGTTAGCATTTTCTTTCATTTGCCAATTTTTTAAAAATTATTCTGAGACAGGGTCTATAGACAATACTAATTAGCTAGTATTTGTATAGCATCTACTATTTGGCAGGCACTGTGCGAAGTGCTTTTCGCAAATATTACCTCCTCTGACCCTCATAACAACCCTGGGAGTTAGGTGTTATTATTATTCAGATTTTACAGATGAGGAAACTAAGATAAATAGTGGTTAGGTGATTTGCTCAAGGTCAAACAACTAGTGAGTGACTGAGGCTAGATTTGAACTCAAATGACCACTAGATGGCCAAAGGAGTCCATGAATTCTTGCCATAGGTTGACATAAGATTATGACAGGGTTAAGTAAAGGGTTTTTGTTCTGTTTTTAATTTGGGGGTATAACTGTAGAGAAGAGCTCATTGGATAAGAGGAGACTAAAGATAAAAGAGAATGATCACGGGGGCAAGCTTCAGGAGATGGGAAGGGATGGGACCAAGGGCACAACAAAGAAGATGATCTTGGTGTGGTGGGTAAAAGATGAAATGACTGAAGAAACAAAGGTTTGACCTTTCTTTGAGCTTCCAAATTACTAAGCAATGCATGTCAATTGCCCAATAAATTGGGAACAATCACTTTCCTCAGCTTTGGCACTGGACCCCAAATAAAGGAGTAGACAGACTTTTATACATTAAAAAAATAATCAAATAAGACCAATACATTAAAAAGAAACATTTAGGGGCAGCTGGGCGGTGCAGTGGATAAAGCACTGACCCTGGATTCAGGAGGACCTGAGTTCAAATCAGACCTCAGACACTTGACACTTACTAGCTGTGTGGGCCTAGGCAAGTCACTTAACCCTCATTGCCCTGCAAAAAAACCCCAAACAAACAAACAAAAAAAGGAAACATTTAATCATTTAGCCAAGATACCACATTAGGTAATCTGATTTCTAATTGGAGGGAAGATTAGGACTTTCCAAGTTGGGAGGGGAAGAGCAAACAGGTACAATTCTCTGAAATCAGAAAAAGAGGTATCCCACTCCCCCAAGTGTCCATAAACAATCAAAGGAACATGCCAGGAATATGGCTTCTTCTAATTTATAAACTTTCATTTCCAAGAGAATCAATAGATATGAGCGGAGATCAGTAGTTTTAATGCATTTTGACAGGCTCTCCAAAATATTTTTGATACAGCTTCCACAAAGATAGCCCACCTACCAAACCACAATTTTAGGTCTACATGTGATAGATAGCAACTTGTACCAATTGTTTCTAATGATTACCTCCTCATTCTAGGTACCTCTTTCTAGGTACTAGGTGGTATAGTAGATAAAGCATAGGACCTGGCATCAGGAAGACCTGAGTTCAAATTTGTTTTCAGACACTTACTAACTGTAATTCTTTTTTAAAAAAATATTCCTGTGGACATAATTTTATTTTTAAAATAATAATAAACATTTTAATTTGAACTTTTGAGTTCCACATTCTATCCCTTTTTCCCTCCCTTCCCTGACCCCTCCCTTAGGCAATAAGCAATCAGATATAGGTTATACATATGCAATTATGTAAAATGTTACCATATTAGTCATTTTGTATATAAAAATATGAATAAAAGAAAAAATGAAAGAAAGTGAAAAATAGCATGCTTCAGTCTATGTTCAAACAATATCACTTCCTTCTTTGGAGGCAGATAGCAAGTTTTTTCATTAGTCCTTTGGGATTGTCTTGGATCATTGTATTGTTGAGAATAGTTAAGTTACTCACAGTTCTTCATCAAACAATATTGCTGTTTCTGTGCACAATGTTCTCTTGGTTCTACTAACTTCACTATACATCAGTTCATATAGGTCTTTCCAGGCCTTTCTGAAATCATCCTGCTTGTTATTTCTTATAGCACAAATAATATTCCATCACCATCACATACCACAGCTTCTTTAGCCATTCCCCAATTGATGGGCATTCCTTTGATTTCCAATTCTTAGCCACCACAAAAAGCTAACTGTAATTCTTGGGCAACTCATTTAACCTGTCTACCTCAGTTCCCTCAAATAAAAATGGGGATAATAATAGCATCTAGTTCCCAGGGTTGTTGTGAGGATCAAATGTGACAATATCTGTAAAGTTTTTAGCATAATGACTGTCACAGAATAGGCACTTCATTGTTTGTTCCCTTCTCTTCCCCACATACTTTGCCTCCAAAAGTCTTAACATGATGGTATCTTCCTCTGTATTTTGCAATAGATCTCCAAGAGCATATCAGTGTTTAAGTCATCCTCATTTTTTCATCAAACATGGGATTTTTTTCTTTAGGAAATCCTAATTTTCCCTCTGTGGGGAAAAAACTTTGAATAGTTTCACTCCAGTCATGCAAAATTGTTCACAGAAATTTTGTGTCATTGTCAACTTGACAACTTCATACAGTTTGGGATTCCTCTACATATCTTTGGGATCTTTTTATTCCTGATTTCTTTCCTAGATTACTTATTTCATTCTTGCAAGGGTCTTTTATTCTTTCTAATAAGTTAGCATTATCAGTACATGGCATAGAAGGCCATATGATATATACCCTTAACGCATTTATCATTTATGAAAGCTTTATAAAGACTAAGGATCTCTTACTTGGACTGACAAGTTGAGTCCCCCAGAATAAGACTGTATCTCTCCCTCAGGGGCCTAGATAGGTGACAACTTGAGGGGATATTTTTCTCTAATGCTATAGCCTTAGACCTCTATTCTATTTTGGTCTGTCCAATGTCAATCACTAATGATTAGTGTCCAGATATCATTTAACCAATTAACATCACTTAGATTTTACAAAGAAATATTTACTTAAAGTACAATTTACTTAAGTACAAATATCTCCCTCTAACATCCAGAGGCATACTCTTCCCTTTATCACCTTTATCCAGAGGAGAGGGGGCTCACATAAAAAACAGTTTCTACAGAGCATTTACCCCAGGGATTTTACTTCCAAGTGTAATGCAGCCAGTGGAAGAGTTGTGATCATTGTCTCAGCTGCTTTCAATCCAATGCTCTATTGAATCAATCAGGTCTCTTAGGACTCAGGACTTAATTTCTTTCTTTCTTTCTTTTTTGCGGGGCTATGGGGGTTAAGTGACTTGCCCAGGGTCACACAGCTGGTAAGTGTCAAGTGTCTGAGGCCAGATTTGAACTCAGGTACTCCTGAATCCAGGGCTGGTGCTTTATCCACTGCGCCACCTAGCTGCCCCCTGCACTTAATTTCTTAATGGGTTCAGTTGTCTGAAAATTTTGGAATGTTCTGCAGTTCACAGACCCTCTGATGAGTCAGTCTCTCAACCCCTCAGACCTCAGAAGCCTAGCTGGATACATCTTCACCCAACAGCAGGAAAGAACGGGCTAAAAGGAGCAAAGAAGAGAACTATATTCACAGTTAAATGTGGGCCTGTTTCCACATTTAAATTTAGATGAAAACTTCAGGTCACTCCCTGCACTTCCCTCACCAAAAGCATACAGTATGGCTTTTCTCAGTTGTAGTCAGGGAAAGAGAGAGACACAGAGGGAGATACACAGAGAGAGACAGAGAGAGAGAGGGAGAGACAGAGAGACAGAGAGAAAGAGAGAGAGACAGAGAGAGAGAGACAGAGAGAGAGAGAGAGAGAGAGAGAGAGAGAGAGAGAGAGAGAGAGAGAGAGAGGAGAAGGAGGGAGGAAGAGAGAGAGAGAGAAAGAAAGAGAAAGAGAAAGCAAGAGAAAGTCTGCTATGATCAGTAGTTCCTTTCAAAGGCTTACCATTTTCTAGGTCAGCAGTCAAGCAAACGTTCATTTCTTTACCACATGGTTAGCCAACTTCAACTGTGAAAGCTCTGAGATCAATGTGAGAATTTCATCGGCCAAGCAGCTGCTCGTGCTCATAAAACCTAGGTTTGTCTGGTTCCTTGATGTACGTGTACATGACATCCCATCTCCTAGCTCTCTGTCTCCTGTGTCCAGAATATGCTCCCTTCTCATTTATACTCCTTGGAAACCTTAATTTTTTTCAGTGAATAGCTCAGGTGCCATTTACTATACAAGGACTTTCCCAGTCCCTCTAGTTGTTAGTGTTTTCCCCACCTAAATTACTTTGCACATGTTTTATCTGTGTACCTATACTATACTTATCCCACAGAAGAATATAAGCCTCTTGAGAACAGGGACTGTTTTGCTTTCATCTTTGAGACCCCAACACCTAACACCACCTCTTACTCATAGTAGGCAATTGGCAAAAGCTTGTCAAATTGAATCAAACTATTTTTTTCACCAGCAACACCATGGAAAGTAAAAATGTTGCCAGTGCAATAGAGACATCGACACCATCCAGGACAGGGAAAGAACAAATTTGGTCCAACTATTCTTCAATGACCCATGGGTGTCCTATAAACTCATTTACTCTCTGACAAATGGATAACATTTTATTTTATCTTTACCTAACTCCACCAGGTACTATGAAACATGGAATTTTTTATACCAGATGACTTTGTTTCCTAATTTTCCTTTGTTCTATTTCAGTTGTGGCCTACTTTCTTTATGCCAGAGATGGTACGACCAGCTCTGGAGGAAACACTCAACAATCTTCAGCTAGATTATATTGATCTTTACATTATAGAGACGCCAATGGCTTTAAAGGTAAGTGGAAATCCCCACAGGCTGTGGGTTCTGCCCACAGCCTAAACCTCTGTGTAGAAACCCTGAAATATATAGGATGAATTCAATACTTTTAAGGAACCTTAACCACAACCTTCTATCATACCATTTTTCCTTATGTCTGCCCCCCCCCATTCCTAAACCCATTCATCCTCATTGTGACTTCCAATCCCTCCATCCCTCAGTACCTTTTCTCAGGCTCTGATTCCTGCTCTGATTTAACTTTCTTCCTTTCCCAATCTTAATGCTGATGTTAACCAATTCAACTATACACTGTCCTCTATTCTTGAATTCCTTACTTTATACCACCTCTATCCTCTTACTACTTATCCCTTGCCAAAACCCCAATTCTACATTATTTCCATGATCTGTCTCTTCCCTTCTTACTTATGGGCTATTGAGTGGAGTTGGAGGAAGTCACACACCTGGGATAACTGGAGACTCTCTAAATTTTTATTATCTAACCTCAACTGGGCTCTCTTATTCTTCTTATTATATACTAGTTGATTTCCTGTCTCATTCCCCACAGAAGCTATTCCAACACTTGTCTCCTGAAAGTTCCCAAACCTATCTCCCTGCCTTCTCAAAAGAACATCCTCTTACCTTCCTAAGAAAATTGAAGCCATTTGCTCTCTCCTCTTTTCTTCATCTCAAAACCCTATCAACTTTATTTTCTAATCTCTGGTCCCTTCCTCCAGTATCTGATGAGACAGCTTTTCTCCTTGGAAAAAAAAAAGTCAACCTCTCTACATATGCCCTTGATCCCATCCCTTCCTGTGTTCTCTAATTGATGGCCCCCTCAATCATCCCTGCTTTGTCTAATCTTTAATATCTCCCCATATACTTTTCTTTCATTGCTATCTTCAAATATGTCCATTTCCCACACCATTAAAAAAAACTTTAACTAGACCCTAATGTCACTTAACCCCAATTGCCTCACCTCAAGCTATCATATTCTTTTTCTCTTTCAGACTCCTAGAAAAAGCTATTGATCTCCATAGCCTCCACTTATTTTTCCCTAGTTCACTTCTTGACCCTTTGCAATCTGGTCTCCAACCACATCATTCAACTGAAATTGCTTTCTTCAAAGTGATCAATGTTCTCTTCATGGAAAGATCTAATGTTCTTTTTCAGACTTTATCTTTCTTGAGCTTTTATTTGACACTATTAATTATGTATATTCTCCTCTCAAGTTTTCATGACAATACTCTCTTCTGGTGTTGTTCCTACCTGTCTCACTATTTTTTCTCAATCTGCTTTTCTGGCCTATCTATCTATCTATCTATCTATCTATCTATCTATCTATCTATCTATCTATCTATCTATCTATCTATCATCTATCTATCTCTTGTACCCCAAAACCTCCACAACATTACTTATATCTGATGCATTTTCTCATGGCCACTATCTCAGTTTAGGTCTCCATGCCCCCTCACCTAGATTATGGCAATGACCTCCTAATTAGTCTCTCTGTTTCCTTCTTCATTCAAATCCGCCAAACTTCTGCCAAAGTCATTTTCCTGAAGCACAAATTTGGGGGCAGCTAGGTGGTGCAGTGGATAGAGCACTGGCCCTGGAGTCAGGAGGACCTGAGTTGAAATCCGGCTTCAGACACTTAACACTTACTAGCTGTGTGACCCTGGGCAAGTCACTTAACCCCAATTGCCTCACCAAAAAACAAACAAACAAAAAAAACCCCCACAAATTTGACCATATCATTCCCCTAATTAATAAAACTCCAATGGATTCTTATTTCCTCTTGGATAAAGCAAAAGTTCCTCAGCTGGTTTTTAAGCTTCTTATGACATGGCTCTTCTCTACCTTTCTAGCCTCATACATTCCTCTCTTTTCTGAATTCTATAACATAGCCAAATTGAACCTGTCTTTCACATGACACGCCATCTCCCATTTCTGTGCCTTTGCATTAGCCATACTCCATGCCTATGCTGCAATCCTTCCCCACCTTCACCTCAGAGAATCTCTCCTGCTCTTCTTTCAAAGTGCAGCTCAGGCGCTACTTTTTACATGAAGCTTTTCCTAATCACTCCAACTGCCAGTGTTCCTCTCCCTAACTATGCCTTGGAATTATTCTGTCAATATTTATATATGTTGTTTTTCCCATAGAATATAGCTAGTTTAGCAGTAGGTATTGTTTGATTATTTTATCTCTGTGTCCCCAGTGCTGCATATTCATAGAAGGTAGTAGGTACTTACTTAATAAGTGCTTGTTTATTGATTGATTGAGCCTACAGTGAAACCCATAGTAAGATTCACATTTTGTGTGTTAATAATGAATATCCTTTATAAGTCTTTGTTTCTTTAGGAATTTATTTTTCATACTGAATTTACCTAGGAGTCTTCTAACTGGCCAAAGTTAAAAGGACCAAATTTGGACATTGTCATTTTCTAGAACAAAGAATTGCAAAATTTGAGTTTTGCTTGACTTTTTATTTTTGGCATAGAATTTAGAATTATGGACCCTACATGAAGGCTGTAATTATTCAAAAGAATGGACAACCAAAAGAGTTAATCCATAAATACATACCTCATAGACCAAGCAGGTGGACAGTGAACTGGGGGCAGGATAGAATAGAAAGAAAAGAAAAGACTGGGTTATACTTCAGTAACTGCAGACTTTTTTATTGACCTCCACACAATCCTATTCTAAAGTCTCATTGGATTTCCAAAAGTCTGCAAAGCACAAGTTCTGACAAGTTCTACTTGTTGGAATGGTTTTGACTACATTTAAAATAATAGTCTACATCAACTGTCTACAACAAGGTCCAGCTTGTTACCTATAGAGAGACTCTTGTTAGTGACCCCAGCTTTCTCCTTGGATCAATGACCTGTCTTTTTGATACTAAGATTCTTCTAGTATGGCCCCAAGTTGTAGAATACCACAATCTCTAAAAATGTTAAGTTGGAGATCATGTAAAAGTCAATGGAGAGGTGCATGGTGGGTATGAGTGAGCTATAACACACTATAAACAAAAATCATACGAGATAAATAATATAATAAAGGCCATCATAGGAACGCAGGATCAAAAAAAAGATGGTGGGAATATCACTTAACAAGATCAAGGGATAATCAGTGTATAGCAGAAATGTTCCATTGAAATCATTGTGATGTCAAGAGAATAAAAGGAAGGTCCTCAACATATTAAGTGGACCTCCTAGGGCAAACTCATGGGAGGATATGATGAGAGTTTCACAGGATATATAGCCATGGATGGGCTTCTATCTTTATTATAGTTAAGGATAACTACATTTATGAGCCCATAAATCTATTGAAGAGTTGGACAGATCAATTCTCAATGTATCTTAAGATACCTCCCCTTTGAAAGAGAGGAGAATATCAAAGACTTGGGGGAAAAAACTCATATCTTAATATTACCAATATAGCAAAGGACATATCTATGAGCCCAACTGAAGAGCCTCGGTTCTGTGTCTTGAGTCAACCTACCCATAAAACTTCAGAGAAAGTTAAAGATGGATATGTGCATCAAGCTTTGCCTACTAAGAAAAGACATAAAGAGCCAACTAGAGGGGAGCAGGGGCCTTTCCTAGGTAAATACCAGAGCTCATACCTAGAGAGCAAGGAATATAGCTCTCCCCAAGTCACACCACCTCAGAAACAGTGAAACACACACACACACACACACACACACACACACTCCAAAAGTAGTTCTGAAAACATGAAAAAGGCTGAAGCTTGAGATAGTGCCTCTCTATCCCCAAGTTAAGCAGAGCCCAACTTTAACATAAAGTTCAAAGCCCAGAAATAGACTGGGAAAATGTGCAGACAACAGAACCTGACCATGAGACAACTACTATGGTGACAGTAAAGATCAAAACACGAACTTAGAAGAATATAACAACATGAAAACATCTACAAACAAAGCCTCAGAGAAAAATGCCAATTGGACCCAAGCCTAACAAAAATTCCTAGAAATGTTCAAGAAAGAGATAAAAATGATAGAGGAAAAAATGGGAAAAGAAATGAGGGTGATGCAAGAAAATTATGAAAAGAGAATTAACAGATTAGTAAAAGAAGCACAAAACATACTAAGTAAAACAATATCTTTTTAAAAATGGCCAAATGGTAAAACAAGCACAAAAACTCACTAAAGAAAAAAATTTAAAAAGCAGGATTGGCCAAATGGAAAAAGTTACAAAAGCTCAGTGAAGAAAATAATTCCTTAAAAAGCAGAATTGGGCAAATGGAAGCTAATGAGTCCATGAGACATTAAGAAAAAAAGTCAAAAGAATGAAAAAAAGAGAAGAAAATGTGAAATATCTCATTGGAAAAAACAACTGACCTGGAAAATGTATCAAGAAGAGATAATTTAATAATTATTGCACTACCTTAAAGCCATGATTAAAAAGAAAAAAAACTGGGCATCATATTTCAAGGCCACATGTTCTGCCCACAACCTAAACCTCTGTATAGAAACCCTGAAATATTTAGGCTGAATTTCTATACCAAACTTCGTGTGTACATTCTGCACTCTCAACCTCTTTAGATGAAAAAAAAAATTGAAATGTTGCCCACTCTTCACCTCCTTCCATGTTTCTATATAGTTCTATTTGTGCAACCTGATTATGTGTTAAGATATCTCATTGTTTCTCCTATTTTCCTCTAATATATGTTCTATGTTTTTTTTTTCTTATATCTTTAGTCATAGTAACACTATTTATTGGTCTTTGGGTCTCATTTGACTACCTCTATGACCTCTTGTGACACTAAGTTCTAAACAAACCTTTTTACCTTAGCCCCCTTCCATTAAAATAATAAAGTAAATAGTTCATCTTCCTAAAGTCCCTTCATATTATTCACTTTTTATTTTTCTCTTAACTCCTATATTTTATTTCTAAATTACTTTTAAGCTATGATTTTTAATAAAGAATATGTGAAAACCTTCTATTTCATCGAAGATTTTTTTTTCCTTGTAGGATTATACTCATTTTTGCTGGGCAAGTTATTCTAGTTGTAGACCTTTATCTTTTGCCTTCAGGAATATCTCATTTCATTTTCTCCATTTCCTTATAATGATAGCTGCTAAATCCTGTACAGTCCAGACTGTGTATCCTTCATTTTCAAATTCTTTCTTTCTGTCTACTCTTTTGTGTGGGGGGTGGGGTAGAGAAGGGGAAGGGTCAGTGAGGGTTAAGTGACTTGCCCAGGGTCACCCAGCTAGTAAGTGTTAAATATCTGAGGCCAGATTATAACTCAGGTCCTCCTGAATCCAGGGCTAGTGCTTTATCCACTGTACCATCTAGCTGCCCCTCTTTATGTCTGCTCTTGACCATGTCTTTATGTCTGATTTTTGGCCATGACATCCCTGGGAGTGTTCTTTTGGTGATTTCTTTCAGAAAGTGATTTATAGCTTCTTTTTACTTGAATGTTGCCTTCTTGTTCAAACCTTTGGGGGCAATTTTCTTTAATGATTAAAATATTCTTTTTTGTCATGGATTTCAGGAAATCTTATGATTTCTAAGTTACCTTTTTTCTATTTTCTAGGTCAGTTTTATTTTATACAAGGTATCTATATTTTCTTCTGTCTTCTCATTCTTTTGACTCTGTTTTAAGAATTTTTGTTGCTTCCTGGAGTAATCACATTCTATTTGGTACATTCTGAGTAGGGAATTTGTTACTAGGATAAGTTTTATACTTCTGTTAAGCTATTGATCATTTTTCCATTCCTCTCCTCCATAGCTCTCATTTCTTTTATAAAATGTTTTTTAAAACTCTTGCATTATTTTTCTTCAAAGAATTCTAGTTGTTTCTGAAATTTTCTTCATGTATTATCATATCATTTGCAAAAGGCGATATTTTTGTTTCATCTTTGTCTATACTTATTCTTTCAATTCCTTTTTTAAAATTATTGCTATAGTTAGCATTTCTAACACTATATTTAAAGTAGTGGTGACAATGAGCATCCTTGCTTTGTCTTTTATCTTACTCTGGTTTATCCCCATTACATATAATGCCAACTCTTGATTTTAGATATACTGTTTACCATGATAAGAAAGGCATGTTTATTTCTCTGTTTTCTTGTGCTTTTAAAAGAATGGGTGGGGCAGCTAGGTGGCCCAGTGGATAAAGCACCAGCCTTGGATTCAGGAGGACCTGAGTTCAAATCCGACCTCAGACACTTGACACTTACTAGCTGTGTGACTCTTGGCAAGTCACTTAACCCCAACTGCCTCACCAAAAAAAAAAAAAAAAAGGAATGGGTGTTCTATTTTGTCAAAATCTTTTTTCTGCATCTATTTATTTAATGATATGATTTTGGTCTTTTTGTTATTAATATGGTCAATTCTATTTATGATGTTTCTAATATTATACCAACCCTGCATTCCTGGTATAAATCCAAACTATCCCTGTTATAGTGCCTTAATATGATCTGGCAAAACTAAGGTATGATCTATTCCCTCCTCTTGCCCTAGTGCATAGCTTCTCCCTCGGCACTATAATGCTCTGGGAATAGTATGCTCCTGTCCTGACCCTGATCCCGGTGTCTGCAAACCACCCTGTGTTTCTCTGTTTGCCTAGCTGGGCTGATCAGATGGCTCACCATGACTTTCTCTATATTTTCTCATTTGGATTTCATCTGGTACATTTTCTTGATCTGTTTAGAGGAGATCATGGAAAAAAAGTTCTAACATACTGGTTCCTACCACTCCATCATGTTAAGCACCATCTCTCTGGCCCTTTATTTAAGATAATTTCCTTATACTGTAAAAAGCAAACTATGTGTTCAATATTTCTGCATTTGTCTAAGAGTTTTTTATGCCCTAATACATGATCATTTTCTTTTTGTAAAAGCGTTATACACATGTGAAAATATACTCCTTTTTATCCCCATTCAATAATACTCAGAAATCTTTTTTATCTAACTTTTCTAAAACTCCATTCAGTTCCTCAACTGTTTTCTTATTTATTTTTTGTTTAATTTGTATAGCTCTGAAAGAAGTACATTGAGATCCCTGACTATTGTAATTTTAGTATCTATTTCTTCTTATAACTCATTTTCTCTTCTTTAAGTATTTAACCACTGTGCAATTGTTGTATATGTTAGTGAGATTAATTCATTGTTCATGATTCAGCAAAATGTAGTTTCTCTATTTTTAGATTGCATATATTTTTCCTTTTTTCTGAGATCATAATTGCTTCCCCTGCCCTTTTTTTCACTTCACCTGAAGCATGATAGATTTTAGCTACAGCTCTTTACTTTAGCTCTGCATGAATATTGTATGTTTCAAGTGTGTTTCTCATATCATTGGATTCTAAAGGCCTCTTCTACTTTAAGGATGATCTCAATACATTCAAATTCAGAGTTGTGATCATTAATTGTGTATTTCTTTCCATCCTATTTTCTTATACTTTTTCTTCTCTTTGCCCCAACCCCTTTTTACATGTAAAAAGAGGGGCATGGAACACCAATGCTCTACACTTGAGACATACAGCTTCATCTCTTCTATTCCTCCTCTTCTCTTCTTCCTCACTCAGACCCCAATCATGGGTTCTTTTTTTTTTTTTTTTTTTTTGGTGAGGCAATTAGGGTTAAGTGACTTGCCCAGGGTCACATAGCTAGTAAATGTTAAGTGTCTGAGGCCGGATTTGAACTCAGGTACTCCTGAATCCAGGGCCGGTGCTTTATCCACTGCACCATCTAGCTTCCCCACCCAATCATGGGTTCTTACTCTTTTATTTTTTTTGTTGTTGTATTAAACCTCTTTTTATGATTCCCCCATTCATGCTTAGGGGTTGTTTATTCTAATAATTAATCTCCCACTGAATCTGTCCTCCTCATTTACTTTTCCCCTTCTCTCTTCTCCTTTTTATTTCCCTGTTGAATTGAATTTACTTCTACACCAAGGGGTGTGTGTGTGTGTCTGTGTGTGTGTGTGTGTGTTGTACCCTTCTTTGGTTCAGTGAGGTTCAAGTGATACCTGCTTTTCCCATTGCTTCCACTTTTGTATAGACTTTTACTTGACCCTTAATTATATAAGTTTCCTTCATTCCACTTCTTTTCTTCCCTAGAGTATCCTCCCCCCAACCCCCATCCTCCTTTTAAAATAATCAAAACACGACAAAAACCATTCCCTGGTCATGTGTCCAATTTTATTCTCCTTATAATCTTCAATGATATTATAGTTCTTAGGGAATACTTGTATCGCACACATCTCCATTAGAATGCACATCCTTCATTCTTATCAAGTCTTTTCCAATTTCCCACTTATCTTTCCTTTTTATGTTTCTCTTTACTCCCATATTTTTATTTCAAAGTTTCTATTCAATTCTGGTCTTTTCATCAATAATGCTTGTAAATGCTCTATTTCATTAAAGACCCATTTTACTCCACTGGGTTATTATACTCAGTTTTTTCTAAGTAAGTTATTCTTGATTCTAAGTTTATGTGTTTTAACTATTGGAACATATTGCATTACATGCTTCTCCATTCCTTTAGAGTGGCAGATGTAAATCTTGTGTGATCCTGACTGTAATTCCTTAGTATTTTGATTTTATTTTTTGTTTGTTTTCAGCATTTTTTTGGCTATGACATTACTAGGAGTTTTCACTTTGATCTTTCTTACAGGAAGTAATTGGTGAATTCTTTCTGTTTTCATTTTGCCCTCTTGTCTGGACAGTTTCCTTTTATAATTTCATGAAACATGACACTCAATCTTTCTCCTTTCTTCTCTCTCCATCCTGTCTCCCCTCCTCCTCCTTCTTTTCTCTCTCAATAAGAAAGAACTTTCAGATAGTTCAGTGATTCATTGGTTTGAAAAATGATCTGCTGTAGCTTCTCTTTTGATTTCTCGATCTGGCATCTTTCTTAGATCATTGTTGGAATAAATGTGAGGGTAGCTAGGCTACAAATCTTCCTCTTACTCTATCATCTTGTATGGCCCAAACTCTATCCTTATCAACTAAAAGAGATAAGGATAGAGTAGAGTGCATTCAAGCCATGGGAAACATCTTGTACAATTGAACAGAAACAGGAGATGGCATGTTAAGGTAGGAGAACAACCAGTTCATTGTGATTGGACTGAAAATACAGATTAAAGAGAGGCAGCCTTGAGGAGAGCTGGCCTTAGAGTCAGGAAGGCCTAAATTCAAATGCTACCAATAATGGATACTTATTATATGAGCCTGGGCAAATGACTTAGTGCCTACAGACAACATTCTGAGATTATAAATTGCAGAGCTGGTACCAACCTGCATTGGTTAGAGGGAGTTCTTCACTGAAATATCTTTTAAGCAAAGAAATCACAGGCCCAGTTGAAAAAAAAAAGAGAAAGAGAGAGAGAAAAATTGGATACAGATAGCCAGGGGTAGGAGGAGAAGTAGGAGTCATGGAGTAAAGACATATTCTTTTTCCTTGAGCTATTAGGGGGCTACTGAAGTATCTTGGGGGGAGGGAGAGGTAGAATGATAAGGTGAGAACTTTGAAGATGTACCTTTGAAGATGACTTGATATATTGGAGAGAGAGGACAGATCAGGTGCCAAAACACTGATTTTCGTGTGTGAAGTTTTTTCTAAGCCTAATCTATCCAGTTTCCAACGCTAAAATCTTATCATATATTAATTTAAATTGTCTGATTTCATCATAAAGAAGTTAATAACAAAGATTAATTTCTCTTTCCTCCTCCAGCCTGGAAATAACTTATTTCCTAAGGATGAAAATGGTCACTGGATATACCATGACATAAACCTGTGTAAAACCTGGGAGGTAAGACTGAACTCTTCTTCTCATAACCTAAAGCACTTTTTCTCTCTTGCTTTTCTCTTGCTGACAGAGCAGTGTGGAGCAACTGTTATCAGGGATATTTAATACCTGTTTGATCTGTGTAAACAGGCTTTTATGTACTTTGCTTGTACTTTGCTTATTCACTTTGGCCTTTTTCCCAAAATGCATAGGGTCTAGGAGACATTAATTTGGATGAAATGTACTTACTTAGAGAGTTATTGATATAGGTGGCCCAGAATTGAAGGGAGAAAGCACAAGTGAAATATTTAAAGATGTTCAGGGAAAAGAGGGGTAGATTGTTTTTTTAAAAAAATAATTCTAGGGGGCAGCCAGGTGGCACAGTGGATAAAGCACTGGCTTTGGATTCAGGAGGACCTGAGTTCAAATCCGGCCTCAGACACTTGACACTTCTTAACTGTGTGACCCTGGGCAAGTCACTTAACCCCACCCCCCAAAAAAAATTCTAAAATTTCTAAAAAAAAAAAAAATTCTAATGTTTAATGTGATAGTAATGTATAACCTATATCAAATTGCTTGTTGGCCTTAGGAGGGGGAAGGGAAAGGAGAGTGGGAGAAAAATTTGGAACTCAAAAAAGATCTTTACATGTCATTGAGAAAAATTAAAAAATAAAATTAAAAAATAAATATATATAAATGGATGAATAAATGAATGACTAAATGAGTAAATAAATACATAAATAAATAAATGATTCTAGAAGGACCTCAGACTTGTAGCTGGAAGGCTACAAAGTGGTAAAGCACAAACGTACACACAGACACACAGATACACACAGATACACACACACACCACTTGGCCAAAATAGTCTCATTTGTTTATTCTCCTCAGTGAATATCTATTTCAACCACCTTAGAGGTTGCATAGCAAAATAAAAATGCTAAATATTTATTTTCTAAATTTTTTTTTAGAAAAACAATTACATTTTTTAGAGAAACACTGTCTTTCCTTATTTACTTCAGGCAGGAAAGGTGAAGGTGGAACAGTAATTCACTGAATGTTAATGATTGTCCATGGACAAAAGGGGAGAATGGAATTTCTGCTCCAAGACCTTAGCTAAGTAATTTGGTACCATCAGGCTACACTTGTTCTGAACTCTATCACAAGACCTTTTCTGTGTTTTATGTCAATAATTACATGACTTCTTTGTGAGTCATCCTGAAAATAATTATCACAGACTTTAAAGAGCTGACCTATATTGAAATACTCTTCCTATCATCTTGCTGAAAATAAGTTTCAAAGATTCAGGTTTTGTTTAAAATAGTATAGTATAGACCAAGGTTTCTGTCGAGAGAGACAAAATTATTTGGTTACAAGAAAGAAAATGCCTACATTTCCAGAAAGTCTATTCTCTCAAATTATCTATAAAGAAATTCTGTCCCATTAATAAAATTCCTAAGAGAGAAATTGTTTCTTCTCTTCTTAATTGTTTTCTTTGGGAAAATAAATTGGGTGGCAGAAATTAGGTCCCTTTCATTCAATAGGAGGTGATGTTTAGGGAAATAAGGGAGAAGGGCTAGGATAGGTGAAGACAAGGAATGATTTACAATCATATCCAACTCTTTATGACCCCATTTGGGATTTTCTTGCAAAGATACTAGAGTGGTTTGCCATTTCCTTTTCCAGCTCATTTTATTTTATTTAGAATTTTTCCCCATATTACATGTAAAAACAAATTGTAACATCGATTTTTAAAACTTTGTGTTCCAAATTCTCATCCTTCCTCCGTATCTCCTCCCTAAGAACTCAAGCAATTCTATATAAGTTATACATATGCAGTTGTGCAAAACATAGCAGACAAAAAAACTTTAGAAAAAGGAACTACCAACAACAAAATATACTTCCATCTGTATTCAGGTACCATCAGTTCTTTCTCTGTAGATGGATTGCATTTTTCATAAGTCCTTCAGTTGTCTTAGATCATTTCAATGCTGAAAATAACTAAGTCATTCGCAGCAGATCATCTTACAATATTGCTGTTATTTTTGTATGTAGTACATTTGTATCAGCTCATGTAAGTCTTTCCAGGTTTTTCTGAGAGCATCCTGCTCATCTTTTTTTTTTTTTAATAGTAAACTACATTTATATAATACTTTACAGGGAGATTTCCTTACAAAACACCCATGAGGTTGATTATTGCAACAACAATAATAGCTAACATTTATATATACCTTAGACCGGACAAAGAATTTTCTTCACAATAGCCCAGCAAAGTGCCATAGTTGTCGTTATTGTCGTGGTCATCATCATCATTATCAACTTCATCCTCCTCCTACATTGCTCTTGTCTCTGCTTCAAATTTTTTCCCCAGTTACTATTGCTGTGTTTCCCTCCATCCTATTGGCTCCCCATGATATTTACTCTATTTTCTATCTTCTTTTAACCTTTCCCTCCTCAAAAGTGTTTTGCTTCTGACTGTCCCTTCCCCAATCTGCCCTCCTTTCACTCACCCCTCCCCGCTTATCTCTTTTCCCTTCCACTTTCCCACAGTGCAAGATATATTATTATGCCCACTTGAGTGTGTATGTTATTCCCTCTTTGAGCCAATTCTGATGAGTGTAAGGCTCATTCACTCCCCTGTTCCTCCCCAATCTTTCCCTCCACTCCATAAACTTTTTCTTGTTTCTTTTATGTAAGATACTTTACCCCATTCCATCTCTCCCTTTCCCTTTCTCCCAGTGCATTCTTCTTACTCCTTAATTTTATTTTAAAGATGTCATCATGGGGCAGCTAGTTGACACAGTAGACAAAGCACCCACCCTGGACCCAGAAGGACCTGAGCCCAAATCTGGCCTCAGACATAAGACACTCCCCAAATGTGCAACCCTGGGCATGCCACCCAGCCCTGACTGCCCCACAAAAAAAAATTATAAACAAAAAATAAATGCTTTACAGATATCATCCCTTCATAATTAATTCCTACCTATGCCCTCTGTCTAAATTTATTTCTTTCAGCTGCCCTAAAACTGAGGCTTCACAGTATTTGAATTGTTTCTTTCTGGCTGCTTGCAATTTTTTCCTCTCGACCTAGGAGCTCTGGAATTTGGTTATAATATTCCTGGAAGTTTTCCTTTTGGGATCTCTTTCAGGAGATGATCAGTGGATTCTTTCAATTTCTATTTTACCTTCTGCTTCTAGAATATATGGGCAATTTTCCCTGACAATCTCTTAAAAGATGATGTCTAAGTTCTTTCCTTGATCATGGTTTTCAGGTGGTCCAATAATTTTCAACTTATCTCCCCTGGATCTATTTTCCAGGTCAGCTGTTGTTCCAAGGAGATATTTCACATTGCCCTCTATTTTTTTTATTCATTTGGATTTGTTTATTGTGTCTTGGTTTCTCAGAAAGTCATTAGCTTCCATTTGTTCAATCCTAATTCTTAAGCAACTATTTTCTTCAGAGGCTTTTTCATTTGGCTTTTCAAGCTGTTGACTTTTTTTTCATGACTTTCCTCCATCACCTTCATTTTTTCCTCAACCTCTCTTATGTTATCTTCAAAGTCCTTTTTTAGCACTTATATGTGCTAAGACTAATTCATATTTTTCTTGGAAGCTTTGGATGTAGGAACCTTGACTTTGTTGTCTTTTTCTAAGAATGTATTTTTATCTTCCTTGTCACCAAAGAAGCTTTCTATGGTCCGCATTTTTTCCTCCTTCTGTTCATATTTGTCAGCCTATATCTTGATTTGTTTCACTCCTTCTTAAAGTGGAGCACTGTTTCCAGGATGCACTGTCCCAAGCTTCTGGGAGTCCCAGGTGGTACAATTTAAAGAAGGGAAGGCTCTCCACTTGCCTGGCCTGTGCTCTGGTCTGTAAATAGCACCAGGCTTTCTTGCTTTTTAACCAGGAACCAAAATTCAGTTTCACTATGGCTGCAAGCTCTGGGAAAGCCTGTGTCCCTTCCCCACCTGGGCTGTCCCCATAATTCAAGACTGCTTCCTGCTTCCTAGCATGGGCAAGACAATCAAGTTCCACCTCAGTGCCAGCAGAACCCCCTGTAATTTCCCCCTGGGCAACGCTTGACCCTCTCACCAGACCATGAGCTGAATTCCAGAAGAAGTCATCACTATGGCCAATTCAGAGGCTCCACAGGTCTCTTTCTGTGGCATGGATTACCTGGGGTTGGATCTGTGTCAGTGCAGCCATGGGACTTGGTTCCACTCCCATCCCAGTATAGCAGACCTTTCCTGCTGACCTTCTAAGCTGTCTTTGACTAGAAAAATATCTCATCCCATCCTTTTATGGGTTCTGCTGCTCTAGAAATTGCCTTTCCTCCACCATCTTGACTCTGCCCCCAGCTCATTTAATAGATGAAGAACTGAGGCAAATAGTTGAGTGATTTGTGCTGGGTCACACAGCTAGTAAGTGTCTGAGGTTGGATTTGAACTGAGTTGTGAGATCTAAAATTGGATATAAGAGCATTACACTTCCCTTTAACCTTTCCCTTATATATCTCCCAGACCAGTAAGAGAAAGAAACCTCTGAGCTTTAATTAGAGATGGATTACTTAGCTTGTACTGTTTGGGAATTAATTAGCCAACAAACAGGTGATACTGATTAGGGAAATAGGAAAGTAGAATTACAAATAAATAGTCTTAGATCTAAGCTTAGTCTATAATATTCTTTTATAAAACTCACCAAATCCCAAAGCTACCTCTCAGGCTGAGAACCAGCGTCAAGCATGTGTTGCCACCGAGGACCAGGGCCGATCACCCGAACACGCCGTCAAACCTGAGCCAGCGTGTGTATGCCGAGAGCGAGAGACCACTTCCGTTCTCTCCTCCTTTTTAAGCTTGCACCCCAGAAGTGGAGTGCTTGGTCACACTCTCCTGAACAGCAGCAGGCACACAGTTATTTGTCACGGTCTCCTCCCCGAAAGGGCGGTCCTTCAAAAACTGGCGGTCCTTCAGTAGTATCTTAGCCAACTCTTAAATTTTAGTTAAAAATTTTCGTTTTTTACCATAGAGTCCAGGTCCAGCAATCTGTCCACTGTGTCACTTAGCTGCCCTTTCTGCCTATTACCTCCGTAATATTGAACAAGTTACTACCACTCTTCGGGAAGAAATATAGCTAAGGTGATGCACTTGGAACTTTGCCTCAGAGTGGGGAATTCCAAGAATTCCAGCAATACTATCTTTTTTTTTTTCGTGGGGCAATGAGGGTTAGGTGACTTGCCCAGGGTCACACAACTAGTAAGTGTCAAGTGTCTGAATCCAGATTTGAACTCGGGTCCTCCTGAATCCAGGGCCGGTGCTTTACTACCTAGCTGCCCCCTAGCAATACTATCTTGAATACATTTCCTCCCCTAACAGTCCTATATTTGTGGGAGCAATAGCAGCAGTAACAGCCTCTTCCCATAACCACTCCCTCTGTTTTCAGCAGCGTTCTAGGTGGATCAACACCACCATTTTACCAGCCCTTTTCTCCACCACCACTTGCCACAGGTAAAGAAGTCACTGGTTATAACTGTATTGTCGGACATCAGGTTCTCCGTTTCTAAAACAAAAGATTCAGACCCAATGACATCTGAGGCCCTTTCCAATCTAAATCTATGCTACTATGATGTTTTTGACACAGGCTCTGGAAGCATGCAAAGACAGTGGCTTAGTGAAGTCTATTGGAGTGTCTAATTTCAACCGCAGACAACTGGAACTCATCCTGAATAAACCAGGACTTAAGTATAAGCCAGTCTCCAACCAGGTACAGCTTCGTACTGTACAACATAACAACAGCAAAAATGTGTTTGTTGGGATGAAACCAATACCTATGGCTCTAGTACAAAGAGATGTGAACTGAAATTTATCATAATCTACTCTGGGCGGGGAGGGAGGAGATGGGAAGGTTCTCTAGTCCAAGGCTTCTCTAAGCCTAGTATCACAGCTCTCTTTCCCTAACAACTTTGCAAAATGTAAAGAATCACATATGTTGGGAAGAGGTAAATAGAAGACTACCAACAATTACCTTGGGAGCCATTCAGATTATCAATATGAAACAAAAAACAAAAACAAAAAAACCATGGAGGGGGCAGCTAGGTGGCACAGTGGATAAAGCACTGGCCCTGGATTCAGGAGTACCTGAGTTCAAATCCAGCCTCAGACACTTGACACTTACTAGCTGTGTGACCCTGGGCAAGTCACTTAACCCCCATTGTCCCACCAAAAAAAACCCCCAAAAAACAAACAAAAAAAACCAAAAACAGCTTATCAATATGGTTGACAGTATCTTCTTATATTTTCTGCCAATATAGGTTATCAGTTACTTCAATATTCTAGGTTTTGATCTTTCAATCAGCTTTCTACTTGATCCACACAGGTCGAGTGCCATCCATACTTCATCCAGACAAAGCTCTTGAAATTTTGTCAAAGCCATGATATTGTCATTGTGGCATATAGCCCTTTAGGGACCGCTAGAACCCCGGAATGGTAAGTAACATTTTTCATATCAGGTATAAAGTTAGAATTTGGGGTTAGGGTTAGAGTTGGGGTCATGAAGAGTAGTATTCAATTGAAAGAACTAAACAACAACAAGGCAAGCAAAACATATTGATCTTGAAGACATAACCCTTACATCATACACCCTCTATTAAAAATCTTCGGACTTCCGGGGCAGAGCCAAGATGGTGGAGGAAAGGAAGTGAGCTCTCCAAATCATGACATGCTCACTCCAAAAAACATCCAAATAATGACATAGGACAATGCCTGGAGCAGCAAAACCCACAGAAGAATGTGCTGAAATCATCTTCCAACCAAGAATAGCTTGGAAGGTCAGAAGGAGGGAGCTGCTGTGCTGAGACAGGAGTCAAGACCAACCCCACAGTCACCCTGACACAGATCCATTTCCCAGGAAGGCCTCACCAGAGAAGCAGACCCCCAGAGCTTCTGAATCAGCTGAAGCACCAGTGTCTTCTGGAACTAAGCTCATAGTCTGGTGAGAGGGCTGAGCACTTGGCAGTGGGGAGACTATAGGGGTCTATGCTGGTACTGAGGCAGAACTTGGATTTTACACGCCTGCTGAGAACCAGGAGGTAGGCTGGAGTAGCAGTGGCCCAGGTAGGGGAGGGTCTCAGGCTCATTGGAGCTAACAACCACAACACACAAAGCTGGTTGAGTAGCGAGTTGGTCTGGGGTCATTTATGGACCAGGGAATAGGCCAGGCCAAGCAAGTGAAGAACCTGTTCCTCCTTAAATCATACCACCTGGGACTTCTGAAGCTTGGGATACTGCAGCCTGGAAACAGTGCCCCACTTTAAGGAGCTAAAAGCCAAAGAAAAGAAAGGCAAGATGAGCAGACAGAGAAAGATGAGGACCATAGAAAGTTTCTTCAGTGACAAGGAAGATCGAGGTGCACCCTCAGAGGAAGATGTCAATGTCAGGGCCCCTATATCTAAAGCTTCCAAGAAAAATATTAATTGGTCTTAGGCCATAGAAATGCTCAAAAAGGACTTTGAAGATAAAGTTAGAGAGGTAGAGGAAAAAATGGAAAGAGAAATGAGGGTGATACAGGAAAGTCATGAGAAAAAAGTCAACAGCTTGAAAAGCCAAATTGGCCAAATAGAAAAGGAGGTACAAAAATCTTCATGGGGCAGCTAGGTGGCACAGTGGATAAAGCACCAGCTCTGAATTCAGAAGGACCTGAGTTCAAATCCAGCCTCAGACACTTGACACTTACTAGCTGTGTGACCCTAGGCAAGTCACTTAACCCTCATTGCCCCACCAAAAAAAATCTTCATAAAATCCTTTGCAAATGCTCACTTGTCTTCACCTTCTTATGCTCTCTTGAATCTCATGTTTATATTTTGAGGTCTCTACTCAGCTCTGGTCTTTTTATCAGGAAGTTTTATTGAAGGTCCATTTTCCCCCTATCAGATTATACTCAGTTTGTCTGGTATAAGTTATTCTTGGTTATAAACTTAAGTATTCTGTCTTTTGGAATATATCATATCACATTCTCTGCTCCTTCATATTGTTACTGTTAAATCTTGTATGATCCTATATTTGAATTTTTTCTTTCTGGCTGATTTCAATTTTTTTTCTTTGCCCTGAAAGTTCTAGATTTTGACTATAATGCTCTTGGAAGTTTTCATTTTAGGGTTTCTTTCAGGAATTTACTAGTGGATTCTTTTTATTTTTCAGTTTATATTCTTCTTCTAATATGTCTGACAAGTGGTTTGAGTTTTTTCATGATTTCTTGAAGTAAGATATCCTGGCTCTCTATTTGCTCATGACTTATAGGAAGCCCATTGATTCTTTTTTTTTTTTTCCAAGAGCATAACTTAAAAAAAAAAAAAAAAGCAGGGCAATGAGGGTTAAGTGACTTGCCCAGGGTCACACAACTAGTAAGTGTCAAGTGTCTGAGACTGGATTTGAACTCAGATCCTCCTGAATCCAGGGCTGGTGCTTTATCTACTGCACCACCTAGCTGCCCTCCATTGCTTCTTAAATATATGTTGCTGAAGAAGCAGCAAATATTTTCAGGATAGTCTTTCTGTTTGTTCTCATAGGGTCATAAATCTAGAGTTTATAAGCTATAAAACCCAACCCCTTCATCTTACAAATGAGGGAAATGACACAAAGAAATTAAGTGATTTGTCCAGGTTCTTTTAGCTAGTAAGTATCTTAGGCAAGCTTTGAAATAAGATCTTCCTGATATCCATTATACCACGTAGCTATCTCATCATTGGTACCTAAAGACATGAAGACCAATTGTCCCATAAAATGATGTTACTTCTTGCCTCTGAATGCATAATGAAACCAATTCTACATATTCCTTCATTTTTCTCTCCAAAGAGAGTCTGTCATCCGTCCTACCAATCAACTGTAACTCCATTGTCTTCTAGTTTCATTTATTATAAGTATGTCGACATGGATATGGTTTAG
Source organism: Dromiciops gliroides (assembly GCF_019393635.1). Lineage (NCBI taxonomy): Eukaryota > Metazoa > Chordata > Mammalia > Microbiotheria > Microbiotheriidae > Dromiciops > Dromiciops gliroides. Next base: position 107,539,471 of record NC_057865.1, on the reverse strand, counting down.
TTATTTTAATATGTCAGTTTATTAGGAATTAGAAACAGTTCTCGCATTTAGAATTCTAGCAGGTAAATTCATGTTTATAGATGACCTAAACACTGTCATAGCCTCCTAACTAATCTATGTTCTCTAAGGCAGGTGTTTGTGGGTAGGTTTGTTGTCCATTTAGGTTATGTGTATGTCCACATAGGTTATCTAAATTTGGTTCACAGAAAGAAATGAATGTCAGGAATCTTGCCCACTTCCCTCCAAGGAAAGCTTTGTCCTGTTTGTAAAGGAGCAGAAGAAGGGGCTAAAAGGCTGGCCTTGCTGTTTTCCTCTGAGGGAAAAGAAATATTTGACTAGAATTATGTCTGCCTCCCAAACATTTCTCATCTAGGAGAATGGCATTTTTTTTAAGTTCAAGTCTCTTTCCTGGTCCTTAAAGGAAATCGCTCAAAGGAAGAGGAATAATCTAAACTTATATCAGCAGGTTTGACTCCTTCTCACCAAATGCTAGTTTCACAAAAGACCATCACAAATAATAGTAAGTAAATCCAAGCAAATTGAAAATAGAAATCAGAAAATTCATACAGTTTAGAGGATACTAGATAATACATAGAATAAATGATCTCTCTTGCTGAAAGTAAACTATCTCAGCTTAAGCAGAAGAGACCTAATCATACCCTAGTGGAAATGTTACAGTTTCTAAGGCACCCATTGAGGAGTTGACTTCATCCCACATATCTTCCTTCCAAAGTCTATTCTCTCTCTTTCAGAGTCTCTTCCCACAGGGATTCTGTAACTATATGTGTCTCTATATCCTGAAGCAAGAATTAAGAAAGATATCTCTCTTCTCCAAATTTCTTTTGTTCCTTCCACCCCTTACACAAGTCATGCAGCATCAAAGCATCATTCTCTCTACCAATGAGTAGAATCTTATGAAAATGGGCCGCCCTGACTTCAGGCTGAAGATATGCATAGAAAGAAGAAAAGATCAGGGGTATGTCATAGGCATTAGCCTTGAGCTGCAGTAGGCCAATACCTGCCAGTATCCTTATGGGGTACCGAGAAGGAAGAGAGCCAAATAGAGGCTGAGAGCTATCCTGGTCTATACTGTTGCAATACCCTGCCAGTTGGTCTTCCTGCCTCAAGTCTCTCCTCACTGCAATCCATCCTCCTCTTAGCTGCCAAAGTGATCTTTCTAAAGCTCAGTAAAAACATAACTTTGAGGATGAATCAACATACTCCATTTGTTATAGTATACTTTAAGATACTTGAATATTAACATGTTCTGATACATTTTGCAGAAATTGTCTACAAAATATTCTTCAGGGATCTGGTAACTTTCATATATGGAAACACACAAGAATTCCATGTAAGTGGTCTAATCATAGAAGCACTGTCATAATTCCCCTACATGGTATTGACACTTTACCTATCAGTTTTGCTCTGAGAGAAAGTATTGAAAAACACCACCAAGAAGACCATGCAGATATTGTCATCTCTGCTGAAGACTATAGATATTAGTGGGGTACTCGTCAGAAAACTCTTTGAGCAGTTTGCTGACATTGGTCAGATGTGTCTGTTTATCAAAAAAAAATAGAACAGAAATCTTATTTTGAGCAAATTATGCAACGTGTCCTCCATTATTTTAAGAAGCTTAATGATAAACTGGACCTCAAAAAGTTATTTTCTATTTTTTTTTTGGTGGGGCAGTGGGGGTTGAGTGACTTGCCCAGGGTCACACAGCTAGTAAGTGTCAAGTGTCTGAGGCTGGATTTGAACTCAGGTCCTCCTGAATCCAGGGCTGGTGCTCTATCCACTGTGCCACCTAACTGCCCCCCAAAAAGTTATTTTCTATGTGCCTTATATTATATTGGAGCTATTACTGTTGAGGAATATCTTCCACAAATTGAAAATATGAAAGAAATAAGAAGACAGCAGCTTAAATTGATGCCATGGGCTATATCTTTAGAAAAGGAGGAATCGGGGCAGCTAGGTGATGCAGTGGATAAAGCACTGGCCCTGGATTCAGGAGGACCTGAGTTCAAATCCGGCCTCAGACACTTGACACTTACTAGCTGTGTGACCCTGGGCAAGTCACTTAACCCTCATTGCCCTGAAAAAAAAAAAAGGAGCAATCTTCACTTAAATTTCTTGAAAAAACCTATAATATTCTTCAGTGTATTCAGAGCTTGAAACAAAGACGACATTCTGACAATGCACCTCTTGAAATTTGTCCATGAATTGGCCAAATATTGAAGGAAATGTGGTCAAGAACTGAAATAGTTCACATTTTTTAAAAAACATAAAACTTGTGGTTTCAGAAATGATGTGTTCCTCCAAAAGGATTCTATGTACCAAGGCCAATAAAGAGGAGAAGAAAATTGATTTTTAAAGCATTTCTATATTGACAATCATTTAAGGAATGTTGGTATTGATATTTTTTCTTTAGCAAACATATGCTGCTTATTTTAAATGATGTAACTCAGAATGTTTCTCAGAAGTTTCTCACTCTCTGTATCCCACTTTGTTTAACAATATCTACACAGTAAAGGAAATAGTATATCAAAATGATGTAATGAAAGAATTAATACACAATGTCATATCCTGTTGTTTCTGAGTATTCAAATCTAAATTATATTTGCCTCTCTCTAATCAGTTCTTGGAGGCAGCTAGGTGGCACCACAGTGCACAGAGCATTAGGCATGGAGTCAGAAAAGACTCATCTTCCTGAGTTCAAATCTGGCCTTAGACACTTACTAGCCATGTGACTCTGGGAAAGTCACTTAACCCTGTTTACTTCAGTTTCCTCATCTGTAAAAGATGGAGAAGGAAAGGACAAACCACTCTACTGTCTTTGCCAAGAAAACTCCAAATGGGTTTGCAAAGAGTCAGACATGACTGAAACGACTGAACAAAATCAACAGTCAATTCTCAATTAGCTATGTTAAGTGGGAACATGATACAGTAAACAAAAGCTCAACCTTAAATTAGAGCTACAAGAAATAGCAAAATTTCACCTTTGTGAAGGTGAAGTTCCTAAGTGGGGGTAGGGTCACTGGGTCTCCCCAAAACCCATTATTAATAATTATTTTCTCACAACAGAAGACAATTCATCTGTGACTTAGTAGTTCAGTCCTAAATTGTTGCCTGAGGCACATAAAAGTGAAGTAATTTGTGTTGCAAAAATTTCTAAATCCAATGAAGAAAAGAAAAATGAAATCTCCAAGCCATAGGGAAGTAGGTTTATTGAGAGAGGGCCTATCTCACAATAAAACCCGTCAGTTAGGGGTAGTACCTGAAAGACCCTGAGCAGTACCGGTCTCAGACTTTTATTACCCCTGTGAGGCTTAAATGCTTATATACTTTACTATTTTAAGACATAACTCTTCCCATTTCATCTACATAACAGTGAGATGGTACAGTTCATGAATTCACTAGAAGTTCTGAGACTCTTACAGATGTTCCTTTGTTTTTTGTTTGTTTGTATTTGTGGGGCAATGAGGGTTAAGTGACTTGCCCAAGGTCACACAGCTGGTAAGTGTCAAGTGTCTGAGCCCGGATTTGAACTCAGGACCTCCTGAATCCAGGGTCCTTGCTCCTTTAACTGTTAATGGACAGGGAGGACATCGTCTATAGATATAAAGATCATGTCCTTTCAGCTGATTGGTTGACCATCTAGGGCATCAGCATGAGGAGTAAGTGTCCGTATACATGATAAGGTGTCCTGGTCAGTCATGATCTCTAATGCTGATTGGTCTCTTCGGCTTAGAAGATACTATCTTTAGGGCCTTGGTTAACCACAATGTACCACGATGAATACAGTAAAAGGGACAAGAGCAAGTTCACAATTCATTGATACCTGAAAACACATTACTGCATTGACTTAAGCCACTAAGGATTATATTCAAGTACATAAAGAATAATTACATAATATCTATACTCTGTGCTATAGTATTATTAACTTAAGAAATCAACTTGAGTAAATCACTATTTGTAGTCTATTATACTGATTAATATCACAATTAAATCTCTTATATTTAAGGGATGGGGAAAATTTCACTCACATTTGACCAATACCATACACGGCTGGTCAAGTATAAGACTGAGAATTTGAGTACAGGTCTTCTTGACTCCAAATTCATTCTTGTACCCACGATACCAAGTTGGAAAGAAAGAAAAGAAATACTTTAAAGTACTTAACTATGCCCAGGCACTGTGCTAAATACTTTACAAGTATTATCTTTTGATTTGTTACCTTATCAATGCTTTAGGAACTTGTGCGTTTATTTTTAATAACAAATCTAAATAAGAGTTAATGAGCTAAGACACATAACTAGGAATCTCAGCACTACGTCCAAAAATTCCAAAAGCTGTGTGCCTCCGATCTTGTCTATCAATGTTACAGAAGAAAGCTATATAAGAATCATCTACCCTTAATATGGAAGACAAAACTAGAAGATACCCAGATAGTTCTGTAAACTTGGCCCCCTTCACAAAGAAACAATCAGTGAAACAGTAAGCATTTATTGAAGACCTACCATCTATTCAGAAAAACCTGGCTTTATTTAATAAGGATTATCTTTGTGGATGATCAAATGGGAGAGGGGGAAGGTGGTAAATAAGTTCTTCCACTTTATTTTATGACATGATACAAATATCATACATGTTCTGTTCTTGTTTAAAGGGTGAATCTAGAACTTCCTCCCATGCTGAAAGACCCTTTGCTAATCTCCTTGGGTAAAAAATATAATAAGTCACCAGCACAAATCTCTCTACGTTTCAATGTCCAACGAGGGATAGTTGTCATTCCCAAAAGTTTTGATGCTGGAAGGATAAAAGAAAACTTCCAGGTAAGAGACTAGTTTGGGGAACTGAAAAAAAAGGTATCAATATAATGAGCACTGCCTTTTATCTAGAGACTGCAAGTAACAATAGCAATGATGAATAGATCATTGATAAATAGATACCCCAAATGAATAGATTCCCAGGACTGAACCAGCAGTAGCCTCTGTATTTGTTTTCTTAGTGACCCCTTACCTAGAGTCACTTCCCTGTGTCTAGATTTAATCTGACTGAATTATTGCCAATGACCAATTCAGGGGTTGAATTTCTAATCTGTGAATTATCCAGTTCCATTATTTTTTTCCTGCTTTCTTCTTCTGTCATCTCTTGCAATTGCTTGTTAAGTGAAAAGGGGAAAATTTTTACTTAAATGAAAATGAAAAAAAAAAAACTTGAAACTTTACCTCTTGACCTTTATAATTGCTGGCATATCTGGATTTTTTTTTTTTTTGGTGAGGCAATTGGGGTTAAGTGACTTGCCTAGGGTCACATAGCTAATAATTGTTAAGTGTCTGAGGCCAAATTTAAATTCAGGTCCTCCTGAATCCAGGGCTGGTGCTCTATCCACTGTGCCACCTAGCTGCCCCTCTGGATTTTTTTAAGAAAAAGTTTAGTGCAGGCAGAGGTAGATATTAATGAGGCTTGGAGATAATCCAGATTTCAATTACCTGTGTCTACTTCAATGTAAGCAACTGATAACCAATCATATAATTCCAGTTTCTTTTTTGTGCAATAAAAACAAAAATGAACGAATTAGCCAGATTAAATGACTATGCTATGTCTTCGGAATGAAAAAATTGAACCAATAAACTAAAAGTTACTGAAGTTACCCTTGTTAACCCAGTAACTCAGCTAAAGACCAAATATCAGATAATGTCTAGGACCAAAATTTTAAATCAATTAAATTCATAAATAATCATTTAGTTCACAATTCTGTCTCAAAGTTAAATTATGTTGTCTGATTAAGGTCATTTGCATTTGAAATGTTAATTGCTCAGCTTGATTTCATCATATGAAATTCAAAAATATTAAAAGCCTCTGATTCAAGTAGAATATCTTAGCCAATGAATAGCTAGCTCTTTTAGTTGAAAAGAAATCAGAAGGATAATTTATAACTTTGTCTGTTGTTCTTCCCTCTTGTAAACATTAGGCAACATTTTGCCTTTAAATACTAAAGCTACAAAATGCAAATTATGTTTCTGAAAAATTACTGATACTGTGTTTTCACCATCTTGAAGACTGAGTCAATCACATGCTTAACTGAGATTTAGGTAGATTCCAGGAATCTACTAAAGCAGGGCTTCTTAAACTTTTTCCACTTATTACCCCTTTTCACCTGAGAAATTTTTACTTGACCCCAGGTATATAGTTATATAAAATAGGTATACATAACCTTTTACTATTGCCAAATTTTTCATAACCCCCACATTCAGTATGCCCTAATACATGTTAAGACAAAAGCTTTTTATTGCATTTTCAAGAGAATGGGCACCCACAGTAAAAACAACCAGTGAGTGCAAGTGCTAAGAGTGAGCAGTCCATATTTATCCTAAGCCCTAACACAATAAGCCCCTCCCCCAAGTCACCATAGGTAGTTGCATTGGGTTCACAATCTTTCCGGAAGAGTTCTAACTAAATTCTCCTCGATATGTTATACCTCCCATCCACATACACCTTCATGCAACCCATGATCGAAAATGGGGTGGAGATTTTAGGCATGGGAGGAGAAGTTAATGTTAATAAATCTATTAAGCAAGCACAGTAGTGACTAGGGTTGAACTTTTACCTACTTTTTGTTTTTTTGTTTTTTTTGTTTTGCGGGGCAATGGGGGTTAAGTGACTTGCCCAGGGTCACACAGCTAGTAAGTGTCAAGTGTCTGAGGCCAGATTTGAACTCAGGTACTCCTGAATCCAGGGCGGGTACTTTACCACTGCGCCACCTAGCTGCCCCCTGAACTTTTACCTACTTTTTAAAGCACAGGCAAGAGTTACCTCAAGCTGAATTTTACCAGTTCTCCTTCTAACCCTGAAAAATTTACTTTTCTCACATTCTTGAGTTAAGGTAATTCACTAGATAATATTGTTCTTATATGGGCATGCTTTTCTCTAACTGAGAAGAATCCACTACTTTAACAGGTTGTTACTGTATTTCACCTTGGGAATTAACAAGCAGATTATACTTGGCTCTTCAGGGGACCTTTGAATCTATGGGAATTTATGGGATTAGCCAATCGTTTTTTTTGTACTGCCAACTGTCATCCTATTTAAAAGCTTCAATGTGTATTGTGATGCTCCTGTAATTATTTCACTCTTCCCTATTTCCCTCATATCAGATATTTGACTTCATGCTCACTGATGAAGATATGCAGAAGCTTGAAGCCTTGAATAAAAATATTCGCTTTGTGCTAATGAAAATGTAAGTTCTGGGGGCTCCTCTATCTGATGCTATTGAATTTAGGAGACTAAGTCCTCTTTCATAAACCACACAGATGCTGCCTGCATGAGAGAACTAATTGAGCAGGCATCCATAATGTAATAGAAAGAGTACTGGCTTAGGACTCAGAACATGTGAGTTCTAACCTTGGTTCTGCCATAAATCAGCTATTTGACCTTAGGAAAGTTACTTAAGTTACCCTGGGCCTCAGTTTCCTCATCTGTAAAATGAAATGCATAATCTCTACAATCTCTTTTTAAAATAACTTTTATTTTTAACATAAACAGATATCAATAAACGCAAATCCAAATGAAGTCAATAAGCATTTATTAGGTACCTACTAAATTCCAGATACCTTGCTAAGAGTTAGGGATACAAAGAAGGATAAAAACTAATCCCTAACATCAAACAGCTCACAATGTGAGGGAGACAAGATGCAAATTACTATGTACAGTGTAAATACAGGATAAATTAGAAATGGTGAATAGAAGGAATCCACTAGAATTAAGAAATATCAGAAAATTAAGAGAAATCTTGCAGAAGACAGGATTTTAAAACTTTTTTTTTTCAATTATCAAGCATTCTTTTTTCCCCTTCTTCCTTCTCACTACCCCTAACCCACAGGAGGGAAGAAAGAGAGGGATGGGGAAAGAGGAAGGGAAAGAGAGATAGAGAATGTAAAAAGGAAAGAAGGAAGGAAAGAAAGAAGGAAGAAAAGAAAATGCCTGTATTATCATCAAACAAAACATTCTCATATTGGTTCATTAAATTTGCCAGTGGACAATATTCCTTATTAGTTTTCTGTAATCATAATAGATCATTTGATCAGAGTTCTTAAGTCTTTCCAAATTATTCATTTGTATAATATTTATATTATAGTATAAGTTGTTCTAGTTCTGCTCCAGTGCATTTCTTTTCATTCAAGTCTTTCTGTGTCTCTTTGAAATCATCTTTTTTCTCATTTCTTTCGACAAAATAGTATTATTCCATCTCATTCTTCTACCAGAATTTGTTCAGTTATTCCCCAACTGATGGGTACCCACCTTGTTCTAGCTCTTTACCACAATAAAAACCTGGTATAGATATTTTTGTTCATACAGGAACTTTTTAGTGGTATAGTTGGATCAAAGGGCATGCATTGTTTAATAACCTGTTATTCATAATTCCAAATTGGATCGTATTCATAGCTCCAGTAATAGCTCATAAATGTGACCTTTATCTCGAACCCTCTCCAAAATTTGTGATTTTTAGGTGATCTTTGCCAATCTGATGGTTATGAGATAGGACCTCAGAGTTCCTTTATTACTTAGGAGTGATTTGGATCATTTTTAATATGGCTACAGATAGCATAGCTTTCTTCCCTTGAAAACCATTTATCAATTCATGAATGATCCTTAATCTAATGAATCTGAATCAGTTTCTTGTATATGTAGTAAATGAGACCTTTATCAGAAAAATTTGCTGCAGATTTCCCCTCAGTTAACTGATTCCATTCTAACCTTAACTATATTCATTTGTGCAAAAACTTTTTAATTTTATGAAACCAAAATTTACCATTTTATCATTTGTGTTCCTCTCTGCTCTTGTTTAGTCATGAACTCTTCCTCAATTCATATCTGATCAGCATTTTTTTCCCTTTTCTTGCTAGTTTGTTTATGATATGACCTTTTATATCTAGGTGATATAGCCATTCAGGACTTATCATAGTATACAGTGTGAGGTATTGTTCTAACTTCAAATTTTCCCATACTGCTGTCTAATTTTTCAAGAATTTTTATCAAAAAATGAATTCTGTGGCATCTGGGTGGCACAGTACATAGAGCACCTGCCCTGGAGTCAGTAGGACCTGAGTTCAAATCCAGCCTCAGACACTTAACTAGCTGTGTGACCCTGGGCAAGTCACTTAACCCCAATTGCCTGAACAAAGGGGAAAAAAAATGAATCCTTTCCCCAGTAACTGGGGCCTTTGTGTTTATCAAACACTGGGCTACTAGGTATGTTTGTTTCTGTATATTGTGTGTATAATCTGATCCAGTGATCAATCTCTTTTTTTTAACCAGTTCCATATTATTTTGAGAATCAATATTTTGTACTGTAGATTAAGATCTGATACTTCTACCCTCTCTTTATTCCCAGTTTTTTTTTCATTATGTCTCTTGAGATTCTTCACTCTTTGTGCCTCCTTGTGAATTTCATTATTGTTGTTCTTGCTCTATAAAGTAATCCTTTGGTAGTCCAATGGTTGTGGCATTCAATAAATAAATGAACTTTGATGGTATTACTATTTTTTACTAACTTGCCCTACTCATGTGCAATTGATATTTCTCCAGATACATAGTTCTAGCTTTGTTTTTGTAAATAGTAGTTCGTAGCTGTATTTATATAGTACTTGTATGTATTTGGAAGATACACTCCCTTTATACATTCCGTATTTTTTTTTTTTGCAGGACAATGAGGGTTAAGTGACTTGCACAGGGTCACATAGCTAGTAAGTGTCAAGTGTCTGAGGCCAGATTTGAACTCAGGTCCTCCTGAATCTAGGGCTGGTGCCTTAGCACTGTGCCATCTAGCTGCCCCATAATAATTTTAAATGAAATTTCTCCTTCCATCTCTTCCTGCTGGCTCTTATGGGCATTCTAGAGAAATACTGATAGCTTGTGTGGATTTATTTTATATCCTAAAACTTTATTGAAGTTACTATTTCAATTAATTTTTAGTTTGACTCTAGGGTTCTTTACACCATTACATCATTTCCAAAACCCAATTATTTTGTTTCTTCTTTACTTTTGTGTATTCCATCAATTTCTTTTTATTGTCTATTTGCTATAGCCAGCATATATAGTACTATGTCAAACAGAATTGATCATAATAGATATCCTTGTTTCACCTCTGATTTTATTGAAAAGTATTCTAGTTTACTCCCATCACTCTTAGTTTTAGATATATATTATTTATCATGTTAAGGAAAGGTCCACTTATTCCTATGTTTTCTGATGTTTCTAATGGAAATAGGTGTAATATTATATCAAAGTTTTTCTACTTCTATAGATATAATCATGATTTTTGTTTTTGTTTTTTAATATAATTAATTAAGATTATAATTCTACTAATATTAAAGCAATTCTGAATTGCCAATATAAATACTACCTGGTCATATGATATAATCTTTGGGATATGTTGTTTTACCCTTATACTATGATTTTATTTAAAATTTTTGTATCAATGTTCATTAAGGATAGCAGTTGATTTTATTTCTTTTTTACTCTCCCTATTATAGGTATTAACACAAAATTTATATCATAGAAGGAATTTGCAATTCTACAAATACTTTACATAATGTTGGATATAATTCTTCTTTGAATGTTTGATAGAAGTCCCTTGAATCTAACTCATGTTGGTCCCCTCCCTTCCCCTCCCTTCCCCTTCACCCCCACCTACCCACTTGGGAGTTCATTTATGGCGTATTCAATTTCTGCTTCTGAGATGAGGTTACTTAAATTCTTTGTTTCTTGTTTGATTAATTTCAATATTTTATACTTTTTGTAAATGTTAATTTATTTTCTTTAGGTTGTGAATTTTACACATATAGTTGAGCAAAATAGCTTTCTAATCATATTTTTCTTCTTTGATTGTTGTCAATTCTCTTTTTAAATTTTTGATGCTGGCAATTTGATTATCATCTTTCTTCTTTTAAATCAAATTGGCTTATTGTTTTTCTATTTTATCACCCACCCCTAAATTCCTTGTTTTATTTGCTAATTCAGTACGGTTTTTACTTTCAATTTTGTTAATCTCTTCCTTAATTTTCATGATTCCTATCTTGTATCTTAATTGTTTTTCTATTTGTTGGTCTCCTAGGTTTATTTTTTAGTTGCATTACCAAATTTTGATCTATTCTTTCTCTTTTTTGCTAAATTGTTTAGAGTTAAGATTTTTATCCTCTGCTTTGTTGCATCCCCAAAATGTTGGTATGTTGTCTCATTATTGTAATAATCTTTAATGAAAAGAGCTCTTCTTTCTATGATGCGTTCTTTGACCCACCAATTCTTTAGTATTGACTTATTTATTCAACAGTTGATTTTAATGGCCATTTATTTAATATAATATCATTGTATTTTAATCTCTAAGAATGTGTTTAATATTTCTGCTATTCTGCATTTGTTTGTGAAGGTTTTATGCCTGAATGCTTCATCAGCTTTTACAAATGCTATTAACAGCTAAGAAATAAATACACTCCTTTCTATTTCCATTCAGTTATCACCAGAAATCTATCATATCTAATTTTTTTTTAATTCTATTCAGTGTGACCCTGGGCAAGTCACTTAACCCTCATTGCTCTGCAAAAAAAAAATCTATTCAGGTTCCTAAAATCTTATTTTTTTATTAATTTGTCTAGCTCTAAAAAGGATACATTCTGGTCCCCACTATTATAGTTTTACTGTATATTTTCCTTGTAATTCATCTAAATTGTATTATGTGTTAAGTATGTAAACTATATATGGCATTTTTCAGTAAAATATGGTTTTCCTGATTCTTTTAATTAAGTCTATCTTTCCTATTAAATTAATTATCCAAAAATCATAATTTCTCTTTCTCCTTTTTTTTGTGTGTTAAGCTGGGGCATAATAGATTTTAATCCAATTCTATAGTTTAACTGTGTCTTAAGTATGTTTCTTGTAAAGAACACATTACTAGATTTCGCTTTCTAATCTATTCTATATTCTTCCATTATATGAGTGAGTTCATCCCATTCACATTTACAGTTAAGATTATTAATTGTTTAGTTACTACCATTTTTTCCTTATACATTTTCTTTTCCTTACACTTCCCCTTATTATCAGCTTCCTACCTTCTCTTTCTTTTCCTTTAACTCCCTCTTCACTCTCCCCTTTAAAAGTTGGTGACTAATGCCCCCCTGAATCTACCTTACCTCTTATATTTCCTTTTCTTTTCTTTCTCTTCCTTTTTCTATGCCTGTTGAGTTGAATGTGTTCCAACACTAAATTCTCTGTGTATGTATTTGGATATGTTCTGTCCTCTTTTGACTAGCTTAGATGAAAGTGAAATTCAAGTGATTACAGCCCCTTCATGCATTTCATGCAAATCATTCTTCTTATACCCCCAGTTGTATAAGATGTTCCCCCATCCTTTCTCCAGTTTCCCCCCTAATGTATCCTTTCCCCTTTCCTTTTTTGTTCTTTTGGCATCATGAAAACTTAACCTCTTTAAGATCTTCTATCTTATTTCACTATCTCTATGATATTTTATGATATTAGGTTTCTGAAAAGAACTCTTTAATCATCCCCTTCTTCTCTTAGAATATAAACAGTTCATCTTTATAAAGTCCCTTCCACTTGTTTGTTGACTTGTATTTACCTTTTTATTTTCTCTTCATTTTCATATTTGTATTTCAAAGTTCCTTTTCAGCTCTAACTTTTTGTTTTTGGTTTTTTTTTGCAAGGCAGTAAGGGTTAAGTGACTTGCCTAGGGTCACACAGCTAGTAAGTGTCAAGTGTCTGAGACCAAATTTGAACTCAGGTCCTCCTGAATCCAGGGCCTGTGCTTTATCCACTGTGCCACCTAGCTGCCCCGCCCCCCTCCCCCCCAGCTCTAACTTTTTATTAGGAATGTTTGAAAGTCCTCTATTTAATTGAAGATCTATTTTTCCCTTATAAAATGATACTGTTTTGCTGGTTGTTAGTCTTGTTTTTAGTCCCATGTCTTTTACCTTTTGGAATATGTCATTCCCTGTTTTCTGTTCCTTTAGAAGTATAGCCATTAGATCTTGTGTGATCTTGACTGTGGCTCAATAATACTTGAATTATTTCTTTATGGCTTCTTGCAGGGTCTTTTTCTTTTTTCTGAAAGCTCTGGATTTTTAGCAATAACATTCCTGGAAGTTTTCATTTTGGGGAGAACTGAGTTGTACCATTTCCTTCTGCTCCACAAATTTGATCAGATCCATAGAAGTTGGCATTAGCTGCTGGGACTTGAAGAAAGCTAGGAGATGGAGATGAGGAAAGAATTCCAAGCATGGGGGATAGTAAGAGAAAATACATGGAGATGGAATGCTATGGGACAAAAGTGACAAGGAAGTTAGTGTCCCTAGATGGCAAAGTACATAGAGGGAAGTAAGGTATAAGAAAACTGGAAAGGTAAGAGATACCCAGGTTATCAAGGGCTTTAAAAGCCAGAGGATTTATATTTTACCCTAGAGATGATAGGGAGCTTCTGAAATTATTGATTATATGATGATTTGAGTGTGTGAGAAAGGAATCAGGTCTTTTATAGATAATGAGGATAAACATCACTTGGTGAATAGACATATCATAAGACTAATAAAATTGCAAATCTTGGAGTTAGAATGGAACTCTAGGGCAGCTAGGTGGCTCAGTGGATAAAGCAGCAGCCCTGGATTCAGGAGGACCTGAGTTCAAATCTGGCCTCAGACACTTGACACTTACTAGCTGTGTGACCCTGGGCAAGTCACTTAACCTTCATTGCCCCACAAAAAAAAAAAAAAGAATGGAACTCTATAGTCTTCTAACCCATTTCTAATCTGTGCAGTAATCCTTTCCATAATGTTCCTGAAAGATACTCATTCACTCTCTACTTAGACACTTTCATGGATTGGCAGCTCAGTAATTCTCAACACATCTTATTCTATCCCTTATATTGAGCCAAAATCTGCTTCTCTGTATCTTCTACCTATTTATTCTATTTCTGTCCTTTGCAGCTACATGAATGTTGAATTCTTCTGATAAGCTATATTATACATTAAAATTTTATCTTTCAAAAAATAAAACAAAATTAAAACTTCACCAAATAACCTTGGTAACAAAAGAATGTACAGAAACACACTTTTATCACTTTCCCAAGCTAAACAAGCCTAGCTAGAAGTCTTTGATTGGACCAACACACCATCAGATTGAAAACAACTGTTTCAGTATATAAATACAGATATATAATATACATGTGTAAGGTGGACTGATTTTCATACAAATATATATATATATATATATATAATCTGCTATTGTAGATGCACAGGAACTAATATATAGCATTAATTTGTGGACATTGGTTTATGACAGACAGAACCAATATCTTGTACAAACTTGGAACATATTAGGGAGTGGGTTGGGACCCCCATTAAATAATAGGTCAAGACATCTAACTGCTAGGTAGCACAGTGGATAGAGTGCTGGACCTGAAGTCAGAAAGACCTGAGTTCAAATCTACTCTCAGACATTTACTAGATATGTGACCCTGGGCAACTCACTTGACTCTGTTTGCCTCAGTTTCCTTATCTGTAAAATGGGAATAATAATAGCACCCATCCTCCCAGGGTTGTTTTGAAGGTCAAATGAGAAAATAATTGTAAAGCTCTTAGAATAGTGTCTGGCACACGGGAATCACTATATAAATGTTAGCTAAAGGTAATAGTAGTAACTGAAAGAGATCACTGATGGCTGCTAGATTGTTAAGATTGTTTCTGGTTTCTCTCCAGTATATTCCAATCTCAAAATAATGTTTTAATGAAAAGACCAGACTGATTAAAAAGAAACCTATTATCTTCAACACCATCAGTGTTTAAAATATACTCACCTTTGTCATTCAAAGTTCCTTCATCCTTTGGGGGAAAAGACAGTTTTGTAAATACCAGGAAATTTCCTGTGGATCGTTCATTCTGTTCACAAATATCCATTTGTCAGCTCCCTAAAGAGCAGTTCTTCCTTTATTTATTTATCAATGTTTCAGAGTCAATCAGAATTAAGTGGCTTGCCTGGGGTCACATACCTGGTAAGGATTTGAACTCAGTTCCTCCTGAGTCCAGGACCAGTGCTCTATCCATTGTGCCACCTAGCTGCCCCTATCATTATCATACATTGATACCTCCCTTTTAAGCTACTGGCCAAGACTCTGTAGATGAAATTCAAGGCTAACAGGGTACGTGAGCTGGTTGGTGGTCACAAGTAGGTAAGTGGAAAGGTGGAGAATGAGTAAGTACACAGCAAAGAGAGAATTGTATGTGTAGGAAAAAGGGGTGCTAATTAATAGTTATCATGGGAACCTACCTTAGTATAATTTTTATTATAAAAGTATTTTCTTTGGGGGAATTATATTGGCAGGTGGACTGATCATCCTGAATATCCTTTTCATGATGAATACTGACATCTGAAAATGCCTATACTGGTTTTTACTGCCATATGTGCCAGAAACTCAAGCCAGAGGATTCCTTCCAGTCTAAATCAAAAAGAACAATAGAACTATACTTCTCTTTCACATACTCTGATTTTTTTTATACTATTAAAGGAGGACTAATGTTGAATCTGTCAAAATCATAAGGCAATAAATGAATACACTACTCTAACCATGTCCCCTGGTGGATTTGATTTGACTTTCCCTGATGGACACCCCTGTAAAGCTATGTAAAGGCAGAGAGACATGACTTCTGATTGACTTAGATATGAGAGAGAAAGAGAAAATGGGGAAGAAGAGAGAAGAGGAGAAAGCAAGGCACAGACTTTGAATGGAGAATGGGAGAGCTTCTAAAGTGGCTGGAGCTTTTGTTGTTTCTTCTTTCCTGTATTTTTGTTTCCTTTTGTTCTGATTCTTCTTTCACAACATGATTAATGTGGAAATATGTTTAACATGATTGTAATGTATAACCTATATCAGATTGATTGCTGGCAGGAAGGGGAGGGAAGGGAGGGAAGAAGAAAAATTTGGAACTCAATATCTTACAAAAATTAATGTCAAAAAACTATCTTTGGGGGCAGCTAGATGGACAGTGGATAAAGCAATGGCCCTGGATTCAGGAGGACCTGAGTTCAAATCCAGCCTCAGACACTTGACACTTAGTAGCTGTGTGACCCTGAGCAAGTCACTTAACCCTCATTGCCCTGCAAAAAAAGAAAGAAAGAAAGAAAGAAAGAAAGAAAGAAAGAAAGAAAGAAAGAAAGAAAGAAAGAAAGACCCTTCTTTACACGTAGCTGGAAAAAATAAAATAAAATACTATCAAATAAAAAAATAATAAAGTGGGTGGAAAAACCAGCAGTTCCACATGTGTCTCAATTCTCGGCTCTTATATCGTCAAAGAATAGAGAAGACTCATTGAGCGAGATCATTATCCTCCCCAGTAGAGCAGAAAAATCATCTTACTCCCATATCATGGAACTCCCTAACTCTTGATTATTCTATCACCTCAACAAATCTATGTGGTTTCCCTGATTACTGTCTTACTAGTGTTGGGGGCAAATTTAATATGGAGAGAGTTAATTGGGTGGCTCGCCGTAATATTGAGGTTCAGAAAATAATGAGAGATCTCTAGGTCCAAAGGTTCCTCCCCTCCTAACTGCCCTTTTTTAGTTATTTCTCCCAGGCCAATAAGAAAGGGGATCAACAGCCTCTTTCCACAAACAAATCAGGTTTTCTTAATGGGAATAAAATAAAGGACAAGGGAATAGGGAAAGAGGAAAATGGATAGTCTTCCTAACTCTATCAAAGGCTTATACAATCCCCAAACTCACTTTCAGCTCAGCTAATTCAAAGAGCTGGATGTTATTAACTCACCACCAGGGTTCCACAATTTCTATGGGACTCAGTTGTGCAGCAAGTCTCCAGTCTAGTCCAGAAGCTCCTCCAAGGCAAGAGAGAGAGCCAGCCACTTCCTTTTGGGGGTCCCTTTTTCTACCTTTTTCTCTCTCCCTCCAAAGGAGAGGTCCTTCAAGTTATGTGGCTGAAACTGGTTCCCTGTTGATGATGCAGTCCACAGCCTCTAAGGACACTCCTTCCCAGGGCTGGCCAAGTTTAAACTAGGTTTTTTTGTTTGTTTGTTTGTTTTTTGTTTGTTGTTGTTGTTGTTGTTGTTGTTTTAGTGAGGCAATTGGGGTTAAGTGACTTGCCCAGGGTCACACAGCTAGTAAGTGTTAAGTTTCTGAGGCCAGATTTGAACTCAGGTACTCCTGACTCCAGGGCCGGTGCTCTATCCACTGCACCACCTAGCCACCCCTAAACTAGGTTTAACAGGGCCAGCCAGGTGTGGCTAAAATCTAATCATCATTAAATGGGTACTTGGTAGTTTCTCATTCACACCCAATTCAAACACTACTAAATCAATCAGGTCAGACCCCTGGGCATCTGCCAAATTCCATTATTTTACCACACTAGCTTACTTTGATAAATATATTTGCCTAGTATCCTTAATTATCTTTTCTGTAATAAGTGTATTCTGTGGAGAGAAAGCTAAGCCAGCCAAGATTAAGCTGTTACCCTCCAGGTAGGATAATTTCCAAGGTAGGACAGAGATACTTCCTCCTTAGAGTAGCCAAGGAAAGTAATTTCATCCAGATCCCCTTCTCCCTCCCCCCAAAAATCTACACATTGTAAGAAAATAATGGGGTTTGGGGAATCTCCAGAGGCCCCGCTGAGCCTGGCCTGACCTTTCTTAAGGTCACCCTGGAGTCAAGAAGTTACCTCACTCAAAACCACACCTACCTGAAAGCCTTGTTCCCACCAGAGGATCTGTTCTCAGTCTCTGACATCAGCATGCTCTACTCATGGACCACCCTCAAATCCAGTGAACCAATAGATTTGAGGGATGCTGGCCAATTAGCTTGGAGCAGCATATAGGAACTGCCTCTCTTCTGGACCCACAGATAACTTCTGCTCTGTCAGGCAGAGGAGCTTTCTCTTTTTGGCCTGAGATGCTGAGGTGGTGGGCGTGTGCCTTGTTCTAGGTATGTAGGGCTTCTGAACTTTCTGAACTCCATGTGTTCTCTCTTTCCTAATATCTAATATGCTTTAATAAATGCTTAATGCCCCAGAACTGGTGCAGTAACCTCTAATTTCTAAGTAACAAATATATTAGAAATCCCAGCTAATTTTTCCTACACTTGGTTGTCTTACGTTTGTCTTGCTTTTTTTTTTGTTTTTGTTTTGCAGGCCAATGAGGTTTAAGTGACTTGCCCAGGGTCACACAGCTAGTAAATGTCAAGTGTCTGAGGCCGGATTTGAACTCAGGTCCTCCTGAATCCAGGGCCAGTGCTTTATCCACTGTGTCACCTAGCTTCCCCCTTTCCCTACACTTGGGACAGTAATAAGGTGACCACACATTTAATTTTGCTTATCACAACCCTTAGACTTCAAACATCTAATATGTAAAAGAGAGATGTAATTCTAAGCCTGAAACCCCTGTTGAAGATGGGAGAACCAGGGAATAATTGACCAGCCATGACTGTCCTACTTATAACAAGGATGGAAATCCATCCTTCCTGAGAAGTGTCATTCCCATCTCAGTCTGTCTCTATTTGTTCCTCCCTCTACCACAGTCCACTTTGTTCTACTAAAATCTCAGTCTACTCTGAGTCCCAGATATCATAGCCCTGCCAGTGTACACATTGCATTAGAATCTAGGTACTAGGAAAACCAAACTAAAGCTCAGCCTTCAAAAGAGAATACCGGGGGCGGCTAGGTGGCGCAGGGGATAAAGCACCGGCCCTGGATTCAGGAGGACCTGAGTTCAAATCCGGCCTCAGACACTTAACACTTACTAGCTGTGTGACCCTGGGCAAGTCACTTAACCCCCATTGCCCTGCAAAAAAAAAAAAAAGAGAGAGAGAATACCTAGTGACAAAAGATACTTACTCTAATCAATATGCTACCACAACATGGAAATATGTGAGGCCCTTCCCCCCACACCCCCAGTTATTGTGAAATAGCAAATATCCATACCAAATATGTAGAACTTCAGCATAAAACAGTTTAAGTAATTCAGGCCAGGTTTTATATTAAAAGGAAAGTAGGAAAATTAAAAAGAAGATTTGGGGTACATATTGAAAGGCAAAGATGGATACAAAGCATCATATGTATTGTATTCACATTCTGAAAAAAAACAAACCAGTGCTCAGAAGGGGGATGAGCTTACAATACTATAAAATGTGAAATCTCTTCAAGAAGGAAAGAGTGAACCTTAGACTATGAGAATCCAATAAAATAAATGGTAGTTGCATCTAGTCTAAAGTAGTGTCTGTCATTAATCCACTTGCAACCTGCTTGGGATGGGGATGAGTGTAGGGGAGGAATGGGAAGAGCTATACAGGGAGAATGCTGTACCAGTACCAATGAATGAAAAAATAGAGGGCAATGTGAAATATCTCCTTGGAAAAACAGCTGACCTGGAAAATAGATCCAGGAGAGATAACTTGAAAATTATTGGACTACTTGAAAATCATGATCAAAAAAAGGGCTGTCAGATTGGAGATCTGGTGACTTTCAGCTAATAAAATGATGATAATAATAATAACAAAAACAACAATAATAACTACCTTTTACGTAGTGTTTTAAGGCATACAAAGTGCAAAGCTACCCATTATCTCATTTGAATCTTACAATTTACAATACCACCCCTAATTGCAGACCCCTTGCATCAGAGGCTGCCTCTCACATACATGCTCATTGACATCCTTTCTCTTCCCACTGTATTCTCATGATTATCTCACTCAAGGCCTGGACTTACCCATTACCAACATCCCAGATATATCGTACACTTAGAGATATCTGCTTGCATCCCTGTCTCACAGATGACCATAATCCTAATATATCATTGTCTGCTCTTTCTCTGATTCCGCAGGCTCCTAGGTGTTTTAAATGAATCACCTTGCCTTATGTGAGGGTAAAATTCACCTAAAACAAGGCCCATTACTTTTAGCATTTTTGGCTGACTTGACTCTTCTGTGAAAATGTTTAAGTCCTCAAAAGGCAGCTAACACACTGAGAAATGAGAGTGATGCAGAAAAGTCATGAAGGAAAAGTCAACAGCTTGAAAAGCCAAATGGAAAAGGAGATAGAAGAGCTCTCTGAAGAAAATAATTGCTTAAGGGGTCAGCTAGGTGGTGCAGTGGATAAAGCACCGGCCCTGGATTCAGGAGGACCTGAGTTCAAATCTGGCCTCAGACCCTTGACACTTACTAGCTGTGTGACCCTGGGCAAGTCACTTAATCCTCATTGCCCTGCAAAAAAAAAAAAAAAAAAACCGAACCAAAAACCAAAAACAAAATAGAAGTCGTAGGACTTTTATTTGGAAGAGTTTCCTGTGTGAGGAAGAATGAGGGTAGTTGTTTTGATTCCAAAAAAAAAGAAGAAAAGAAAGAAGTGTAAGGGAAACATTTTTAAAATTCACAGAAGGAGCAATTAGGTGGCATAGTAGATAGAGCACCAGCCCTGGAGTCAGGAGGACCTGAGTTCAAATCTGGCCTCAGCCATTTAACACTTACTAGCTGTGTGACCCTAGGCAAGTCACAACCCTAATTGCCTCATCAATCAATCAATCAATAAATAAATAAAATTCACAGAAGGGAGCAGAAAAAAGTTCATAAGGGGAGAGATAAATAGAGGATTATTGGTACTACCAAGTTAGTTGATTAATATTTTAAGAACAATCTGTACATGTAGCATTCACCATTTCATATACTATCCATTTTTTTCTATCCTTTGGATCCTTTTCTATCCCTTTTCTATTTTTCATATTTGTTGATGACTATCAAGCTTATAATAAAGAAAAATTATATTTGTTTGGGGGCTTTTTTGTGAGGCAATTGGGGTTAAGTGACTTGCCCAGGGTCACACAACTAGTAAGTGTCAAGTGTCTGAGGCCAGATTTGAACTCAGGTCCTCCTGAATCCAGGGCCAGTGCTCTATCCACTGCGCCACCTGGCTGCCCTGAAAAATTATATTTTTAAAAAGATGGATTAGTCACATGCCAAAGACAAAGGATGAAAGGGTTTCATCCCAAGAGCTCCACTTGTATTCTTGTGATATCAGGGGAAAAGAAGAACACACCCAGCACATTGGGTAGGCCCTTTTCAGCTAATGGGAGGACTTGGACAAGAGTCAGACAAGATTTTTAAGGAGGAAGGGAGAGATAGAGGGATGGCCATCTGCATCTATCTGTATCCAAATCACTGAAGTCACAAATCCATTTGACTATTTGATTAAAAGAACAGAAAAGTTGATGAGTAGAAGAAATTTCATTACTTTGAACTAGAATCAAATATATACAAGACATTAGTGTTCCACAGATTTGAGTTCACAAAACTTTAGGGAAAGAATTTTTTATTCATTCAAAATTAGTTGGAAGAATTAGATAGCAGTATGTTGGGAAAATCCAGTCAAATTTCAGATTATATACCATAATAAATTCCAATTAGAGCTAATATGATTTTTCAAATATCTCAAACAATTGGGGCAGCTAGGTGGCACAGATAGAGTACCAGCCCTGGAGTCAGGAGGACCTGAGTTCAAATCCAGCCTCAAACACTTGACACTTACTAGCTGTGTGTTCCTGAGCAAGTCACTTAACCACAATTGCCTCGCCAAAAAGAAAAAAAACCCTCAAATAATTAGAAGATGCTGGAATAATAGCTTTCACAGTTTTAAAGAGGTAAAAAAAATTCTTGGATTTTTAACAAATAGATGAAATTGTTTAATAATTTGATCGTATAAAAAATGAATAGCCTTTGTTGCATCCAGAATAAAAAGCAAAGAATCATATTGGGGGCTCTCTCTCTTTTTTTTAATTAATAATTTATTTTTCCCAATTATATGTAACAATATTTAACATTCATTTTTTTTTTAAATTTTTGAGTTCCAAAGTCTCTCCCTCCCTTCCTGCCCACCCACATTGAGAAGGCAAGCAATTTGATATGGATTATACATGTGAAGTCATGCAAAACATATTCCATATAAGTCATGTTGTGAAAGAAAACATACATACACACACACACACAAAAGAAAGAAATAGATGCTTTTATCTGTGTTCAGACTCTTATCATTCCTTTCTCTGGAAGTGGATAGCATTTTTCATTATAAGTCCTTCAGAATTGTCTTGGATCCTTGTATTGCTGAGACTAAATCATTCACAGTTGATCAACATGCAATATTGCTGTTGCTGTGTACAATGTTCTCTTGGTTCTGCTCATTTCACTTTGCATGAATTCATGTAAATTTTCCCAAGTTTTTCTGAAATCATCCTTTTTTTCATTTCTTCTATTATAATAGTATTCTATCACAATAATATGCCACAACTTGTTCAGCCATTCCCCAACTGATGGGGATCCCCTCGGTTTTTTAATTTTTTGCCACCACAAAAAAAAAAAAACTAAAATAAAGGGTATGCACTATTTTACAAATTTGTGGGCCCTGTTGTAAATTGCTCTTCAGAATGGTTGAATAAGTTCATAAATCTACTAACAGTGCATTAGCATCTCAATTTTCCCACATCTCCAGTATTTGTCATTTTCCTTTCTGTCATATTAGCCAATCTCAACGGTGTGAGCTGGTGCTTCAGAATTGTTTCAATTTGCATTTTTTTAATCAATGGTGATTTAGAGCATTATTATATGAATATAGATAGTTTTGATTACTTTGTCTGAAAATTGCCTGTTCATATTCTTGACCATTTATGAATTTGGGAATAACTTGTATGCTTATCAGTTTGACTCAATTCTCTATCTATTTGAGAAATGAGGCCTTTATCAGAGAAATTTGCTGTAAATTTTCTTTCACTTATAATTACTGTGTATTTCCCTCAATCCTATTGTTCCCATATATCCTTCTCTCTTTCCTTTCATTCTGTCCATCATCAAAAGTTTTTTTGCTTCTGATTACCACCGCCTTCAATCTGTCTTCCCTTCTATCAGTCCCTCTCACCATTCTCTTATTCCCTTTTCCTCCTCTTTTCCTGTAGGGTAAGACAGATTTTTAAACCCAACTAAGTGTGTATGTTATTCCTTCTTTGAGCCAATTCCAATGAGAATAAGGTTCAATCACTTGCCCCCAAATCCCCCACTTTCCCCTTTACTGTAAAAGCTCTTTCATGTCTCTTTTATGTGAGATAATTTACCCCATTATACTTTTCCCTTTCTCCTTCCATATCATTCCTCTTTTTCACCCTTTATTTTTATTTTTTTAGATATCATCCCATCATACTCAACTCAAACGTGTACCCTCTATCTATGTATACTCCTTTCTAATTGCCCTAATAATGAGAAAGTTCTTAGGAGTTACAGGTATCATCTTCCCATGTACGAATATAAACAACTTAATTTTATAGAATCCCTTATGATTTCCCTTTCCCATCTATCTATTCATGTGTCACTTAAGACATATATTTGAAAGTCAATTTTTCACTTTAGCTCTGGTCTTTTCATCAGAAATTCTTGAAAGTCCTCTATTTCATTGAATATCCATCTCCTCCCCCACACACCCCCCACCCCCAAAGATTTGCTGAGTAGGTGATTCTTGATTGTAATCCTGGTTCTTTCATATTCCAGAATATCCTAAACTGTCTAATCCTTTTAATATAGAAGCTGCTAAATCTTGAGTTATCCTGACTTTGATATTTGAGTTGTTTCTTGCTTGCTTGAACGATTTTCTCCTTGACCTGGGAGCTCTGGGATTTAGCTATAATATTCCTGGGTATTTTCATTTTGGGATCTCTTTAAGGAGGTGATCAGTGGATTCTTTCAATGTCCATTCTACCCTCTGGTTCCAGTCAGTTTTCCTGATAATTTCT
Organism: Dromiciops gliroides; assembly: GCF_019393635.1. NCBI lineage: Eukaryota > Metazoa > Chordata > Mammalia > Microbiotheria > Microbiotheriidae > Dromiciops > Dromiciops gliroides. The sequence continues at coordinate 107,515,640 of NC_057865.1, read as the reverse complement.
TGAAAGATGATGTCTAGGATCTTCTTTTGATCATGGCTTTCATGTAATCCAATAACTCTTAAATGATCTCCATTCTATTTTCCAGATCAGTTGTTTCTCCAATAAGATATGTCACATTTTCTTCTATTTTTTCATTCTTTTGGTTTTGTTTGATTATTTCTTGATGTCTCATGCAGTCTTTAGCTTCCACTTAGCCAATTCTAATTTTTAAGGAAATATTTTCTTTAGTGAGAGTTTGTACCTCCTCCATTTCATTGATTCTGCTTTTTAAAGTGTTCTTTTCTTCAGTGGACTTTTATGCCTCTTTTACTATTTGGCCTATTTTGTTTTTTAAGTTTTTTGTCAGTATTTTTTGTTCCTCCTTTACCAAGCTGTTGACTCTTTTTCATGACCCTCCTGCATCACTCTCATTTCTCTTTCCATTTTTCTCTCTACCTCTCTTCCTTTATCTTCAAAGTCCTTTTAGAGCACCTGTGGCCTGAGACCAATTCATATTTTTCTTAGAAACTGGATGTAGGAGCACTGACATTGCTATCCTCTTCTGAGGGTGCACCCTGATCTTCCTTGTCACTAAAGAAACTTTCTATGGTCTGCATCTTTCTCTGTCTGCTCATCTTGCCTGTCTTTTACTTGACTTTTAACTCCTTCTTAAGGTGGAGCACTGTTTCCAGGCTTCATTGTCCCAAGCTTCAGGGGGTTCCAGGTGGTATGATTTAAGGAGGATCAGGTTCTTTACTCAACTGGCCTGTTCTCTGGTCCCTAGATAGCTCCAGGCTAAATTGCTAATTAACCAGGCAGCAAAATGTCTGTGCCCCTCTCCCACCTGGGCCACTGCCACTAAAGCCTACTTCCTGGTTCCCATCAGGGGTGAAACACCCAAGTTGTGCCTCAGCTCCAGCAGAGACCCCTGTAATCTCCCCTGGACAACTGCTCAGCCCTCTCACCAGACCATGAGCTTAGTTCCAGACAGCATTGGTGCTGCAGCTGATTCTGAGGCTCTGGGGGTCTCTTTTTCTGGTGAGGCCTGCCTGGGACTAGATATATGTCAGCATGACCTTGGGGTTGGTCCCTACTCCCTTTCCAGTACAGCGGCCCTCTCCTTCTGACCTTCTGAGCCATCTTTGGCTGGAAAATTATCTCAGCCTGTTCTTTTGTGGGTTCTGCTGCTCCAGGAATTGTCCTATAGCATTATTTGGAGGTTTTTTTGGAAAAGTCATGTCATGAGTTCTGATGTTGACTCTTTTTTTCATGATTTTCTTGCATCACACTCATTTCTTTTCACAGTTTTCCCTCTACCTCTCTAATTTGATTTTTTAAATCCTTTTTGAGCTCTTCTAGGAATTCTTTTTTTTTTTTGTCCTGAGGCCAATTCACATTTTTCTCTGAGGCTTGGAATGTAGTGGTTTTGACTTTGTTGTCTTCTGAGCTTGTGTTTTGATCTTTACTGTCACCTCAAAATCTGCCTCTCTTCTTAGATTTTTAGAATTTTTTTTTGCTCTTCTAGGAATTGTTTTTGGGTCTGAAAACAATTCACATTTTTTCTTTGAGTCTTTCCATGTAACAATTTTGACTGTGCACTGGCATGTTAGCAATCACAAACACTCTTTTCTTCCCTGGAACTTGCACCAGGGTCTCTGCTCCCCTGTGGTCACAAGCTCTGGTGTGCTAATGCGACTCCGCACCCTGGGATTGTGACCTAGATCCTTGTATGGACAGTGTGACAGAGTCCTGCACCCAGTGCCAGCAAAGGGACCCCTGGAATCTCCTTCTGATCACCTGTCCAATACTCTTAGCTTCTGTGGGCTAAGAGTTCCAGAAACTACTGCTGCATATTCAGTTGCCCTCAAGGCCTGCTGTTGTATTGCTTGTACTGGACTACAGTCCACTCTCACCCATTTGTGACAGACTTTTCCTGCAAACCTTCTAAGTTATGTTTGGCTGCAAAGTTGTTTCACCTTTTCCTTTTGTGGGTTCTGCCACTCCAGATTCATTTCGAGGCATTATATTAAAGTTGTTTGAAGAATAATTTGGGAGAGTTCAGGCAAGGTCCTACCTCTTTTTTTGGCCATCTTGTCCCTCTACCCCTAATCTATTCTGGGGTCTATTTCTTGCCTCAGTCATTCTCCTGGTTCTGTTCTGTCCCCAGTCCACTTTTAGCTCTGGTGCCATAGGCCACATGGCCTTCCTAGGTCTTTGGCCTTTGCCATTGTCCTTTTCTGTTTTGAGAGAAGAGATGTCTCCAATATTGTGTATTTCAGGAGGTCAGGAGAGAACACAACAGGGATCTATAAGTCAAAGTCCAGGCTTGGTTTTGCAACTGGCCCTCAGATTCAAGGAAAAATTTCTGGGTGTGGCCCTCAGGACCAAAACCAAACACATCTGGCAATCATGCCCAACCTGAATATGAATTTAGAGGGATCAATGCCATATAAAAACTGAGCTAAATTGTACCTACCCTTCCAATCCCCATCCAAACAAAGATCTTGATGGCATAGTATGCCCCTGAGGTGTCTTGTTTCTTGTATGTCTTTGGAATAACCATCCCTTGGTAAAAAATGAATTTATGTAAAGTATTTAAAGGAAATTGGGTATATAGAGCACCGGACCTGAATTCAGGAGGACCTGAGTTCAAATCTACCCTCAGACACTTGACACTTACTAGCTGTGTGACCTTGGGCAAGTCATTTAACCCTTGTTGTCCCACAAAAAAGCAAACAGAAAAAATAAAGGAAATTGGGACAATAGTAACTGGTCCCTTACAGTGTGGGGTGGAGAACTGTGCAGGAAACACAACCAATGACAATTCTAGCCAATGGCAGTAGAGAAGATACACCACAAAACCTGTCAGGGTATCCCAGTACCCTAAGAGGAAGATTTATAAAGCCTGTGTGAGTCAGGACATAATCATTACATTTGTATACATTTATATATTGTTATCTCCCTTTGTAGAATCTGAATTCTTTAAAGACAGTGACTGTTTTCCTATGGGGTTTTGCCTGACATATAGCAGATACTTAATAAATGCTTGTTGCTTATAAGATTGTTTCTATGCTGTGCCCTCTACCCACTCAGTATTTAATATGAGTATGATAAAAGAATTTTTCTGCTCTAATTCTGTTCCCATTTGCTTAAGACAGCAAGGTATGTGACTGATTTCTGGAGCATGCAGAATTTAGGTGACATCAAACTTTATCTCCAGTGCTTAACTAGTTAGTGAGAAGAGAATTTTTGGCTTAGCTTCATGACCTCATTTTACCTAAGATGAGCATAATAAGTGACAAAGTATAGCCCCAGTGTTTATGGTTAGTTTACAAATTTCAGTTATATCCCCAGTGTTTACTAACTAGTTTATAATTGTACTTGATGTAGATCTTTGCCTTGTGCTATTTGTTCTTTGATGTATAAATATTTACCTTTAACTTCTTTCCTCTGTAAAATTCCACTGAATCCATCCTGCTGATTTAGCATGCTATATACAGATTATTTGTGCCCAACCTGTGGTAAAGCCTACATAAGAGTGCTAAAAACTGAGACTTAGGACATGCTGGTTTTTGTATACCATGCATCTGTGCTCTGAGCACATAATAAACTGATGATTCAAATGTTTCTGCATGGTAATAAGTGTGATTGGCAGCAGCAGCTATCAGGAAATGCTTGGATATTTTTATGTCAATAGTCTTCATTTATGTCTAGCTCTACCTTTTTTGTTCAAATTTGTTGTTTAGTCATTTATCAGTTGTGTATGACTCTTCATGATGCCTTTGAGGATTTTCTTGGCAAAGATACTAGAGTGGTTTGCCATTTCCTTCTCTAGTTCATTTTGCAGATGAGGAAACTGAGGCAAACAGGGTTAAGTGACTTGCCCAGTGTCTATGTCCAGATTTGAACTTAGGTCTTCCTGTCTCCAGACCCAGCACTCCATCCACTGCGCCTCCTAGCACAGTTTCCTTTATTGATTGCTATATCCATTGTCTACAAAGAATATGTATATTGTTTCTACCTTTTCACATATTTATTATGATTTATTTATGTCCTAACACAGGGTTAATTTTTATAAAAAGGACTTTTTTGTAAAAAGAGAACGTTTCTATTATTCACTTCAGAAATCAACATAGATCTTTCAACTCTGTTTTTCCAACATTTTGGTGGAAGTCTATATTATCCTTCTTGTTAGAATTATCCAGATCTATAATGGCAATATTAATGTCTATATAATAATCATTTCTCTCAATAGCTTTTAATGGTTCAAGTTAGTTTTTTTAAGAATTTAAATGCCTTGTGGGCAGCTAGATGGCACAGTGGATAGAGCACCAGTCCTGGATTCAGGAGTACCTGAGTTCAAATCCGGCCTCAGACCCTTGACACTTACTAGCTGAGTGACTCTGGGCAAGTCACTTAACCCCAATTGCCTCACACACACAAAAAAATCTGCTTGTATAAGAATTTAAATGCTTTGCCATTTATATATATACACACACACACACACACACACACACACATATATGTATATCCTGATGTATATGTATATATATGCATATATATACACATATATCCTGATGTTGTTTCATTGTCTATTGTATCTTTAAACAAAATATAGTTTCCCTGTTATTCTTTTTTGACTCTCAATTTTATTTGACTTATTTGAAACTTCTTTTACTTGGTAATTACCTGAAATATGATAAATTTTATTTTACCTTTTAAAGAAAAGAACCAGGGTGAAAGGGAAAAGCATTATGATAAGCAATTCTGGTATGTCTGACACCCAAAAGTCCATAAGTAATTGACAAAAATTTTAAATAGTAAGTAGATAAGTAGTAAGTGGTTAAAGGACACAAAGAAGCAATTTCCATAAGAAGAAACACAAATTATCAATATCATGGGGGGAAAAGGGTTTGATCACTGATAATCAGAGAAATTCACATTAAAACAATTCTGAGATATCACCTTGCACCCATCAAAGAGACAAAAAAATTTTTAATTATAAAATTCAATATTGCCCCTGCAATGGCAAAACAGGCATGCTATTAGACTGCTAGGAGAACTCTGATTTGGTGCAATCTTTTTCAAAAGCAATTTGAAATTATGCAATAAGAGCTACAACATTGTGCCTGCTCTCAGCTGAACAATTTTATAGCTCTTATTAACCCAGTGAACCCACTTCTAGGACTATTCCCTAAAGATATTATTGGCAGGAAAAGAAGATTTATCTGTACAAAAATATTCCTAGCAGCAATATTTATGAAGGGATGACAGTAATTGCATTGCTGTCAAGAATGCAGAGCTAAAGAGAAATAGGACAAAGATCACATGCCCCTTTCAGTCCTTTCTACCAAGTTACTGTGATTTACATGATTAGCACCATGGGGGTAGAAAAGAGAAATAATTTTCTCATTCTAAGTCAATTAAGAATTCAGACTGAAAGAGGCCGAACAGGTGAAAAGGTGTACATTCAAGAGACAGGCTTAAAATGGCCAAGTGCTTCCCTACCTAGCTGAATGGATACAGTTGTCTAGGGTATGCATCACAAAAGAGTTTAATAGAGGTCTTGGAGCTCTAAGCTAAATTGCTAGTAAATACTTCCTCCTAAAGAAAAGAAGTTATTAATCACAACTGAAGACCTGCAAATGACAGCAGAGAGTAGGGGCAACATGATGACATCTCAGAGTACCTCAGTGGTTCTACAGCACTTGAAGTATGAGTTTCCCCAAGATATAGTGTTCCCTGCCCACACATGTTCCCTCAATGTGTGTCCTTTACAATTTCCTCTCTTCAGTAAGAAACCCATACATATTACATATGAGGATTCCATATTCTTTCCTTCATCTTCTGTGCCCCAGTTTTCTGTCTCCAATGGCTTGACAGAGGTCAAGATTCTTTTCTACCTTTTTAGGTCCTTCTTCTTATTTCAAAGTACTGCTTTGATTTTTTCAAAGAAAAATATCATTCTCCCTGATAACCTTTTGAGTGGAGTCATTCTTCTAAGTCAAACCCTTTCTCTTTCAGTAAAGAGGCCAACTTCTACTCTGTGCAAACATAGTAAGGCAATGGCAAAATGACAAATATCATAAATTACTACAGAATTCCCTCTGTCCTCCAAACTTGTTGGAAGTAAGATCATCAATCCCTATTTTTATGATTCTTAGCTCTTGTTACCAATTCCTATGGCAAATTGCTTGGGTACACCTCACTAGTCACTCAGTGGCCAGGGCTTCCTAAGAGAGGGTTTATTTGTTGATTGAACTCTTCCTACCTTTTTTGAGAGATGAAGCCTGTCCAATCTGCTTTTGATTAAAAATTAGCAGGTTCCTGCCAAAACTATGATACCAACAGAAGTTAAGCACAGCTGGTTATGATTGAGGGGGCTTACAGCTGAACACAATTACCTGCCATTTTGCACCTCCTTCCTTCAATTCTCTTTCAACACATTTTAGTTTCCACTTCTACATAGTTCATTGTCTGTGAGATTGAGTGTGAAAGTGTTTCATAAACTGTAAACTATACAAACATGAGGGGTTTTTTTTTGCTATTGCCTCATCCTTTTCTATTCAATTATTTTTTTAAATTTACAAAGAATTCTATCAAAACAGCTAAGAATAAGCAATTACTAATCATTATGCTATATTGGAGTAAAATTTTTTAAAATACAAACACCTAGATATAATTAGATATTTTTCTTCTCTCTAACCTTCAACTGTTATGTTCATTAGGGAGAGCATTAATTCTGGTGCAATTATAAAAACACAAAACAAATGTTACCAGTTGTGGGGTCCAAAATTGTCCAATTTTCAGAGTTCTGAGCCAATAGCACTTTATTTTTTTCTGTCATTTTCTTTTTCTATGAATTTATTTAGTATTTTAGTTTTCTCCAATTACATTTAAAAACAATTTTTAACATTCATCTTTAAAACTTTGAGTTCCAAAAGGCAATGAGCTCTCGACCACATGACACGATCACTCCAAAAAATATCCAAATAATGCCATAGGACAATGCCTAAACCCACAGAAGAATGTGCTGAAATCATCTTCTAACCAAGAACAGCTTGGAAGGTCAGAAGGAGGAAGCTACTGTGCTGAGACAGGAATGGAGCCCAACCCCACAGTCACCCTGACACAGATCCAGTCCCAGGAAGACCTCACCAGAGAACAAGACCCCCAGAGCCTCTGAATCAGCTGAAGTGCCAGTGTCATCTGAAACTAAGTTCACAGTATGGTAAGAGGGCAGAGTGCTTGGCAGGGGGGAGACTACAGGGGTCTATGCTGGTGCTGAGGCACAACTTGAGTTTTTCACCCTTGCTGGGAACCAGGAGGTAGGCTTGAGTAGCAGCAGCACAGGTGGGGGAGGGGCACAGGCTCGTTGGAGGTGACAACCACAACACACAAAGCTTGTTGATTAGCAAATTGGTCTGGGGTCATCTATAGACCAGGGAACAGGCCAGGCCAGGTGAGTAAAGAACCTGATCCTCCTTAAATTATACTATCTGGGACTTCTGAAGCTTGGGATACTGCAGCCTAGAAACAGTGCCCCACTTTAAGGAGCTAAAAGTCAAGGAAAAGAAAGGCAAGATGAGCAGAGAGAGAAAGGTGAGGACCATAGAAAGTTTCTTCAGTGACAAGGAAGATCAAGGTGTACCCTCAGAGGAAGATGTCAATATCAGGGCTCCTATATCTAAAGCTTCCAAGAAAAATATTAGTTGGTCTCAGGCTATAGAGACACTGAAAAATGACTTTGAAGATAAAGTTAGAGAGGTAGAGGGGAAAATGGAAAGAGAAATGAAGGTGATGCAGGAAAGTCATGAGAAAAAAGTCAACAGCTTGAAAAGTCAAATTGGCCAAATGGAAAAGGAGGTACAAAAGCTCTCTGATGAAAATTTGCCTAAGAATTAGGATTGAACAAATGTAAGCTAGTGACTTTATGAGAAACCAAGACACAATAAAGCAAATCCAAATGAATAAAAAAATAGAGGACAATGTCAAGTATCTTCTGGGAAAAATTGCTGACCTGGAAAATAGGTCCAGGAGAGATAATTTGAAAATTATTGGTCTACCTGAAAACCATGATCAAGGAAAGAGCTTAGACACCATCTTCCAAGATATTCTCAGGGAAAATTGCCCTGAAATTCTAGAAGAAGAAGCTAAAATAGAAATTGAAAGAACCCACTGATCGCCTCCAGAAAGAGATCCCAAAAAGAAAACTCCTAGGAATATTATAGCCAAATTCCAGAGCTCTTAGGTCAAGGAGAAAATATTGCAAACTGCCAAAAAGAGAGAATTCAAGTACTGTGGAGGCCCAGTCAGGATAGCACAAGATCTAGCAGCTTCTACATTAAGGGGCCAGAGGGCATGGAATATGATATTCCAAAGGGCAAAGGAAATGGGATTACAACCAAGAATCACCTACCGAGCAAAACTCAGCATTATCTTTCAGAGGAAAAAAAAATGGGACTTTAATGAAAAAGAAGACTTTCAGATATTTGTGATGAAAAGACCTGAACTGAATGGCAAATTTGACTTTCAAATACAAGACCCTAGAGAACCATAAAAAAAAAAAATTGGAGCTGGGGGACATACCTGTGGTCATACAGTGGGCGACTGTCTTGTGTCTGAGGCCAGGTTTTGGCTGGGATACCCCTGGGTCCAGCTAGATGATAACATCTTTAGGATTAAATTGAGGGGTGAAGGGAATTCATTGGGGGAGGGGGAAGGGCAGAAGCAAAATCCTACATGAAAGGAACAGGAAAAGGCTTATGGAGTGGGGGAAGAGATGGGAGAGGAACAGGGCAGTAAATGAATTTTACATACATCAGAAAAGGCTCAAAGATCTTAAACTCATCAGAGCTGCCTCAAGGAGGGACTAACAGACACACCCAACTGGGTGGAGTAATCTATTTAATCTGGGCAGTAAATGAGCCTAACACTCATCAAAATTGGCTCAAAGACCTCAATCTCATTAGAATTGGCTCAAGGAGGGAATAATGTACATACTCAATTGGGTGGAGTAATCTCTATAACCCTGCAGGAAAATAGGAGGGGAAGAGGATAAAGAGAGAGGGGCAAAAGAAGGAAGGGCAGAGTGGGGGAGGGGACAGACAGAAGAAAATCCCTTTTGAAGAGTGATAGGATGAAAGAAGATGGATAATAGAATAAATATCATGGGGAAGGGAATAGGATGGAAGGGAAACAGTTAACAATAGTAATCATGAAAAAGAGAAAAGGGGGGGGGAATTGTACAAAAATATTTATAGCAACTCTTTGTGGTGGCTAAGAATTGAGAATCAAGGGAATGTCCATCAATTGAGTAATGATGGAAGAAGCTGTGGTATATGATTGTGGTGGAATGGTCTTGTGCTATAGGAAATGACCAACAGGATGATCCCAGAAAAACCTGGAAAGACTCATGAACTGATGTATAGTGAAGTGAGCAGAGCTGGGAGGACATTGTGCATAGTGACAGCAGTATTGTTCAATGAGCAATTGTGAATGACTTAACTACTCTCAGCAATGCAATGATCCAAGACAATCCCAAGGAACTAATGAGAAAGCTTACTATCCACCCCCAAAGAAAGAACTGATAAAAAGAGCACTTGTGGATTGTACATATATAACCTGGTTGCTGTCTTGTGGAGGGGGGAGGAAAGGAAGGGAGGGAGGGAGAAAAATTTGGAACTCTAAATCTTATGAAAATGAATGTTGAAAACTACCCTTACATGTAACGGGAAAAAATAAAATAAATGTTTGTTGCTGAAAAAAGGAAAAAAGAAAGAAAAGAAGAGAAAAGAAAAGAAATACAACTTAGGGGAGGCAATTGGGACCCTGAGATCTGGTCTTAGGCTCCAGATTGTCACAATACATGCTTTAGTAGGCATGTGCTCAGTGCTATAGAGAAGCAAGGGTGGGGGAAATGGTGAGCTATCCCCCCCCCCAACCCCCAGCCTTCACAGGAGATGGTTGGAAGGCTCCTGAAGATGGATCACTTCCTTTTAAAGGTCTACTGATGTTAATATGATTGTACATATATAATCTATATCAGATTGCTTGCTGTCTTAGGGAGGGGGGATGGAGGAAGAAAAATTTGAAACTAGAAATCTTATAAAAACAAATGTTGAAAACTATCTTTACATGTAACTAGAAAATAATAAAATACTTTTATGATTTAAAAAAAAATTGAATTCCAAATTTTCTCCCTTCCTTCCCTCCCCATACCCCATTGAGAAGGTGAGCAATTTTATGTAGGCTATACATGAGTAGTCATGCAAAACAACTCCATATTAGTCATATTGTGAAAGAAAACATAGACAAACTCAAGAAAAATAAAGTTGTTTTTTTTTTTAAGTATGCTTCCATATGCATTCAGACATCATCAGTTCTTTCTTTAGGGATGGATAGCATTTTTCATCTTAAGTCCTTCAGAGCTATCTTGGATCATTGTATTGCTGAGAAGAGCTAAGTCACTCATCTTACAATATTGCTGTTACTTTGTACACAGTACATTTTACTTTGTATCAGCTCATTTAAGTCTCTTCAGATTTTTTTCTGAGAGCTCATCATTTTTTTTGAGGGGCAATGAGGGTTAAGTGACTTGCCCAGGGTCACATAGCTAGTAAGTCTCAAGTGTCTGAGGCCAGGTTTGAACTCAGGTCCTCCTGAATCCAGGGCAGCTGCCCCCTCATCATTTCTTATGGCACAAAAGTATTACACCGTAATTACATACCATAATTTGTTTAGCTATCCCCTAATTGATGGGCATCCCCTCAATTTCAATTCTTTGCCACCAAAAAGTAACAGCCAATAGGTCTTTATTTAAGGGTACATGGCACCCTCTAATGAAGTGGATCTCACATCTTCCTCAGGATCTGAGATGTCTCCTTTCCCCAGGGCCTTATTTATATAGGGTTTGATACCCCAACACAGAAAAGACGTATGGTAAAATACTTATTGTTTGTCCTTCATTCTTGAAGAGGATCATGACGTTGCAGGGAGGGGGTTGATGTCATGACTTGCAGCGAATTGATTTAAAGCATAGCTGCACAATGTCATCAGTCTCACTCTCTCCTCCAGAGCCATCTGGGTCCAGTGGCAAGATATACATTAGCACAACTGGAGATGGCCCTGGATATTTGAGGCAATTGGGGTTAAGTGACTTGCCTAGGGTCTCACAGCTAGTAAGTGTCTAGGGCTGGATTTGAATTCAGGTCCTCCTGACTCCAGGGCCAGTGCTCTATCTACTGTGCCCCCTAACTGCCCTTGCTAAAATATAGAATCTCATTGGTTGATAGACCTTGATTTTGACCCTCCAGGAAGACCAGAAATGATGCATCAGCATGGATGATCACAAGATGAACAAGTTAAGGGTCATCTCTGATGACTAAGTGGTCATAAGATGAGCACCTGCCCATGTAGGACAAGAGAGTGTGGTCTGGAGGTAGAAAATCAAATTGGGGGACTTTCCCTATCATGCCAACTACACTGGGCTTGGACACAGAATTTGAGCAAAACAAGATGGAAATATCTTTGTCAACATTCTTGCGATTGTGCAAGTAAACTTCATAACTGGTAAACAAGTGGTAAATGTTGGATTAAACATAAAGGCTATAAAGGCTTACTATGAAAACCTATCTTACCTAATTATCCCTATATGACTTATGTAAAATATATTAATACATGTTTATTCTTATACTATTGTTAGATGACTAAATGTATATTATTATATGAGCATATCACTAATAATTGCTAATAGTCATTACCCCTCATGCAATCACATGAACTGATTAATACTGATTGAAACAGGGCAGCTAGGTGGCACAGTGGATAAAGCATGGGCGTTGGATTCAGGAGGACCCGAGTTCAAATCCAGCCTCAAACACTTAACACTTACTAGCTGTGTGACCCTGGGCAAGTCACTTAACCCTCATTGCCTGCCCCCCCCCAAAAAATAAAATAACGCCCCCCAAAAAATGGGGCAGCTAGTTGGCTCAGTGGATAAAGCATGGGCCTTGGATTCAGGAGGACCTGAGTTCAAATCCAGCCTCAGACATTTGACACTTACTAGATGTGTGACCCTGGGTAAGTCACTTAACCCTCATTGCCCCACCAAAAAAATAATACTGATTGAAATAGAGTAGGGGCCCAAATGAATAATTTCTCACATGGTTCTACTGAGCTCCTCCAGTCTTTCCAATATGAGGCTTCAGAGGATAGCTTACCAATGCTGGCAACTAGGGGCATGATAGCAGTTAAAAGGAATTTTCTTACCACAACCCAAATAGCACAAAGACCTGGAGGAGTGAGTGAATAAATGAATGAATAAAGCATTTTAAAGTACTTCATATATGCAAAGCATTTATGCTAAGGGCTAGAGATACAAACTGAAAATAAGACAATCCCTGCTCTCAAGGACCTCATATTTTAATGGAGGAGACAACATACATGGAAGGTTTTAACCACAAGACAAGATGGAATGGTCCCATGGTTCTAAACATATAGCAGCAAAGCAGGCGGTAGGGCCTCTTCTTTAATGCCATTTCCATTGATAAAATATCCATCCCTAATGCTGAAGCACTTGACAGTGCCAAGGACTTTGGTAGCAAGAACTTTCTTTTCTAGTTCTTCTCTAGTTGTGGCTGTAGCAGCAACAGAAGCAGTTGCTGGACTGCATCTCCCCACAAGGATTGCCTCCCAGGATGCTGGCTGAGGGCACTGGGATAGAAGTAATGATATTCCCAAGGTTCTTGGGTTCAGGGTCCTGGGCTCTCCCCATCATGGTCTGAGGGGACATGGCGGTCAGGATTGTTGTGGTGATTTGACTTGTCTGGCACATGCTGTCTCCTTTCTGTCTCTCCTGTTGCATTGCTACTTCCAGTAGACTGGTTTACCTGCCCTGTATCTGGCACTTGGTTGGCAGTTGATGACGGTGGTTGACCCATTCTTCACAGGAGTTGCTTCTCTTTATGATGGTTGTGAGGGCTGGGCTGGAAACTAGACTGCTGGTCTACGCATTGCCACTCCTTCCTGAGGCTTCTGTGCTGATCCTCCTGTTGGTGGCATATAGTCAGTGGTTGTTGCTGGGGGTGATGAGGAAGGTGGACTCACTTTCCCCTGCATGATGGCTGTGGCAGCGGGACTAGTAGTGGAGATGGGTGCTTGGTGGTCACTGGTGCAAAAGCAGTTCAAAAGAGAATTGATCTAAAGATACTTCTATAGGTCTCACAAAAGAATCGAGATAGTCTGAGGCTATGAACCATTTCTACAAAGGAGCTGTGACCCCTCTGTAGGAGGGGTCCTCTGTAATTCACCAGGAAGCTAGCGAAGGAAAGCCTAGCAAAGAAGTCAAAGCAGGGGATGGCACCAACAGTTGCAATTCAAGGCAGCCCTGTAGATGGCAATAGAACAGAGGAACTAGCCCAGTAGCTTATAATTTACAGCTGCACAGAGAAAGCTGCCCAAGAGATGATGTCACCAGGTTGGGCAGATAAAGGCAGCAGCTCTTCAGAGAAGCAGCAAGTGGCTGCTCTAAAATCAGAGATCTATTGCATCTGAGATGTAATCCAAGTGGGTGAATTGTCTAAGATACAGGCATTCCCTATTCCATTAATATTCATGGGTTCCTTTTCCCATTGATGGCACAAGAAATTTTTTTTAAAATATGTTCCTACCAGTATGAGAGGAATTTTCCTTATGATTTCTCATTATTTTAATGAAATGCATTTTTATTTGAATTAATATGTCCTTTGGTTTGTTCTCATAAAAGAGAAGCATTGGTGGGGGCTTGTGATCTATGGTTTTGAGTAGATGCTGACTCAAACCATACCTTGAATCTGCATGTAGCTTTCAGGAACACACATTTGAGGAGAGTATAGAATACACTAATCAATCTAACCTTAATTCTCCCCTGGGTTTGAGAAAAACTAGCTTACCCTGAATCCTTCTGGATTTCTTTGTGCTTTTGCACATTTCTGGAACCTTTTGTTTGTTCCCATTCAGCCTCAATTTCCTTATAATTGGAGAGAACTGCCAGTCAGCTAATGAGAGAGAAAAGGCCATTTTAAAGTTTTTAGAACTCTGATATCTCCAGTACAAGAGACTTTCTTTGGAGCTACCATGAGGAGGAGTACCTGGAGAGGAGAAGATGTAATTACCTACATAGCTCTCCCTGACCCCAGTCTCAAAACTCTGCTCTCACAGAGAGTGCTTCATATGCCAAACCCTTTTCATAAGCTAATGAAACAACAAAGCAGTTAAATAGTAGTGGTACAGTGGATAGATCACTGGGCTTGGAGTCAAGAAGACTCATATTCCTGAATTCAAATCTGGCCTCAGACACTTGCTAGCTGTGTGACCCTGGGCAAGTCACTTTACCCTGTTTGCCTCAATTTTCTCATCTGTAAAATGAGATGGAGAAAGAAATGGCAAACTACTCCAGTATCTTTGCCAAGAAAACCCCAAATGGGATCACAAAGAGTTGTATGTGACTGAACAACAAGAGCAGTGACATCATTAGGTAAGGGGGTACTGTGTAGATGGGAGGTCTAAGGAGGAGGAAGAATGGAACCTACCACTAGTAATGAAAAGACTGACTCTTACCAAGGAGCTTTGTGGAAATCCTAGTTTCTTTGAGAGAGTGACTCAGACTCACAGAAGCCTAGAAAGGTATGCCTACTTTATTTGGGATTCCCTGGAAACCTTCCCTGATGTGGGTATTTCTCTGTAAGTGGCATCCAGTATGCTAAATCCTTGGGAATGAGGCCAGGTGAACCAGGTGGCCTCTGGTGTCTGTGTTTCTCTTTCTCTTGGATGTCATATGCTATGGCTAACCATGGTACCTCCTCATTTGCTGGGCATTACCTGCCAGCATAGGCAAATCTATGATAATAAAGCTTTCCTAAAGTAGCATGAGCTTTATCTCTGTTACAGCAGTAACCCCAAATCCTGACCCATCAACCTGAGCATAAGTCTGAACAAGTGAAGGGAACTCAGAGCAGCCCCATTACTTGATAAGATAAGAAAACTGTGCCCCCAGAAATGTTAAGCTTAAACTCTAAAGCTCCTTCTATCTATAAATCTTATGATCCCTAAATTTCTAAGTGACTCTCTCAAGGTCATAAAGCAATTATTGGCAGAATCAGGACTAGAAATGAGTTCTCTTAATTTCTGTTTCAGGATTCTTTACATTTGACCACATTTTTTCCTTCTTAATAACAGTGAAGGTTTAATAAGAAAGACATCAAAGTTTTTTTTCTTTTAAAACTTGCTTTATAGATTATCACCTTTCAAATACAGAGCTTATTCATTCTAAATTAATCTTTTTAATAAAATTGCTTTTCTCCTTTTTTGTTTTTTTATAATTTTAATGAATTAATATAATTATTTTTAAATAATATGGAGAAGTCTTTGCTATAGGAAGACACAGCACATTTCATTAAGGTGTGCACCCAAGAAATTTAAAGGAAAACACTAATAACACAACCATAAAGGATATTATTTTTGATCATTAAAACATTAATGACAATCATAAAGGATATTATTTTAATCATTAAAACATTAATAACAGAACCATAGAGAATATTATTTTTAATAATTTTAAAACAACTTTTACAATTAACAGATAAATTTTTCTTTGCAAAAAAAAATTGACACAAAATATCAAGTTTCTGCTTCTATAATAAACAAGCTTATGTAAGGATATGTTCAGTTTTTGTGACCTTCTTCTTTAATCAAATGAGCTAACCCAGGATGACAAACAAATTAATATTTCCTCATTTACCTGTCCCAGAGAAAGAGCAGTTGTTCACTACATTTTAAATTCCTCAAGCACATCATTGTAACTAACATCTCTAGGCTCCCATTTTTCTGAATGCCACATGGTGCAGGCTCCTACTGCATTACAGCAATATATATTCCTGAATTCAAATCTGGCCATAGACACTCAACTAGCTGTGTGACCCGGGCCAAGTCATTTAACCCTGTTTGCCTCAGTTTCTTCAACTGTAAAATGAGCTGGAGAAGAAAATGGCAAACCACTCCAGTATCTCTGCCAAGAAAACCCTAAGTGGCATCACAAAGATCCAGATACAACTGAAGCAACCAACAGCGACAATGTCCAGATTAAAAACCTTTGAAGAGTACACAAATCTCTTGAAAACTGAACCTGAAAAACCTCAAAGTGATGATAAACTATATCCTAAAACAGAACTCATCATGCCCAAACTGGAACTCATTAATTATTTCCCATAATCTGCTCTTCCTAATCTACCTCTTTCTATAGTGTATCACCATCTTTCCAGTCACCCATGTTCACCACCTCTCCCTCACTCCTGCATTCAGTCAGCTGCCAATCTTGGCACTTTGATTTCCACGACACCTCTTATAAAAATCCAGTTGTGTCAACTCAGTGGCAACCACTCTAATTTAGGGCCTCAGCACAGCTTACCTGGGCCATTGCAATAGCCTCCTCTTCCTGCCTCTGGTCCCTCTCCCTTACACAGTCCTTCGTCCACCCTGTTGCTAAATTGAGAAAGCACAGATCTGACCATTTCAATTTCTATCTCAAGAAGCTTTTATGGCTCCCTAGGATATCTAGGATAATATGCTGATTTCTTTGTTTGACATTTAAAGTCCTTCATGATCTGGCTCCACTCTATCTTTCCAGAGTGATTTCACATTACTCCTCCTTCATGCAATCTCTGTTCCAGCCAAATTGGCCTTCTTACTTTCCCCTGAGTACTTCTATCCATCTGTTCCTTTGCATTGGCTGTCCCCCAAGCCTGGAATTCTCTCCTTCCTCACCTCCACTGATTACCCCAGTCTTTCCTGTTCAAATCCCTTCTCCCACATTAGCTATCATCTCACCTCCACCACCATCACCAAATTACTATGTATTTATGTACAGCATTTTTGTTTTCCTTTTACCCTCCTCCAAACTATTCCATTTTGATATGTTTTGCCTTCCTTGAAGATGGGTTCTGGGTTTGTTTTTTTTCCTAGCACTTAGCACACAATAGGTGGTTACTAAATGCTTGCTCAATTGAATTACATTGAATTAGCAAGAAATCTAGTAGAGATTAGAAGAAACTGGGGGAACAAGTAATTTCATGTATTAACATGGTGATTCTCAGTACAGGTTTTTATATATCCCAAGGCATCTACATTTATCTTAAGAGCCCACATGAAATTGTCGATATTTTTTTTTCAAAACAAGATTATTTTAACTCATTTTCATTTAAAAACAAAAGATTGCTTGGAGGCATTCTTGGGCTAGATGACAGTGTTAGCCCCTTCCAGGCTGGATGTTCCTTTAAAAGGATAGATCAAAGCTGGGAGGAAATCTGTATCTTTGGCTATCTTAAGATTTTCTAGATTATCAAAGTTACAGATCAGGATGTTAAATCCACCTTGACAGAGATTTTCTCTGAGTACAGATGCCAGTTTCCATTATACTATGTTCCCCAGAATTGGAAGTGACTTGCAAGGGAAGAAGGGACGCCATCTTGCCCTCCATCACTGCCTGATTTGGTCTCCAGGCTTTTGTTCCTCAAGCAGGGAATCTTCCATCCCCCTACACGTACCAGGTTTTAATTCTAAGAACTGAAGCCACTGTAAGTGCTCTGGACATTAACCCCCATCCCCCAGGACTCAGAGGGGCTGCCTGTTCAGCCTGACAACCGCCAGGTGGCATGTGGTGTCTGAATCCAAGACAAGGTAACCATGGTAACCAGTTACCATTCCAGCTCTGCAGCTGCCATCTTTTATCCCAAACGAGGGTTTTGTGCACGCTAGGGGCTTTCTCTTTGAAATGGCTGTTCTGTGTGCTTTTCATCCCTCTCTTGGATAGGCTTCTTGCTTCTGGGAGGGGAATTCCTGTGGCTGTGAGAAGATAAAACACTGGCCATTGATTCCATTTTCTGTGCCTTATTGATTTTGTATCTGCTTAAAACAAGCTCCATAAATGAGGTCCTGTGAGAAGGCCACACCTTCCTTCCACAGCTGGCTTTCTCTGGGAGCCCCAGGGTTGCTCCCTATGGGGGAGGGGGCAATGGGAGGGAGAAGGGAAGGGGGGGGAGAGAGAGAGAGAGAGAGAGAGAGAGAGAGAGAGAGAGGGAGAGAGAGAGATGATGGATTGGGTGGGCTCCTCCCAGGTTCCTGGGAGGAATATGATTGCCCATCTCAGACCTTGGGGAAGGAAACCCTGCTTTCAGGTTGTAGGGACAATGGCTGGGAACACTGCTCTCACACAAATAATGCCTAGAGGAAATGCCGCCCAGCTACTGAAGCCAGAGACATCTGTTTGCCAGCACCTGGGAGTACACACTGAATATGAATGCTGGATTCCTCTTTGGAATCTACTTTGTCTCTGCCATGCAGTAATAACTAAAGGAGAGATGTCCAGGAAACCAGCTAAAGCTGTCAAATTTTCTCAGCTAGTGTTTTCAGGCAGGGTCAGTAGTAATGGATGAGATTGCCTTAAACCAACTCCCTAAAGCCTTTTCTTCTTTCCAATATGAATGGCCACACTGGAGGGACAGCATGGGGAGAGTGTTGGACCTGGAGCCGAGACGTTTTGGGTTGAAATGTCTGCCTCTACACTTGTGTTACCATGGTCCAGTCGCTTATTAGGTGCCCTAATTTGTAAAAATGAAGATAATAAAACCCGCTACTAGTGCCTACCTCACCCAGTGGTAATGAGCACATACAGACAAAGTGCTAGTCACACTTAAAACATTATATAAATGGCAGGTGTTTTTTAAAAAGTTGTCACACAGAGACCCTCAATTCCAAAAGGCCTCTAGCTAGACTGAGTATATAGTCTCACTGAGATACTTCAGCTTAATAAATATTGCTCTTTCTGACGGCTGGATAGAGATCAAACTAGCTACTTATTAATTTGCTCTCGGTGGGAGAGAAGGCCTTCTGAATGAATGAAAAGTCAGAATTACAGAACATTTATGTTCTACTTTGAAATGATACTTAAATAAAAGAAATCTATATCTCTGGGGCTTTTAGAATTGTTACAGTGGCTACTCTGAATCCCTCTGCTTGAGGACCAGATTTGTTACATAGTCACATTTCTACTTCCTTAAAAGGCTGGATTGCATAGGAGGCTCATCTCTGCCATTGGCTCAAGCCCCCACTGATTGTTTTCTACTGATTTTAGGGGTACAATCACCCTAGTTCATTTAACTACTTAATAATTGCATTATTTACACCTAAAGTATAACAAGTACAAACATACAAATGATTCCCCCAACACCAGGGGTAAACTCATTCTCCAGCTACACACCACCCTGAGGTGTCTCTGGGAGGCAGAAGGATATTAGGTTTATTAGCTAAACTCAATTCCTATGTAGTGTTGGTCCCACCAAGTTCCAAGTCCAAACTCCTCTTTCGCCCTAGAGTCCCTTGGCTTGTCAAGACTTAATCCTGGGCCAGTTAGAACATCTGGGCTAGAATCCTGGGCTCCAAGGTCCCCGTGGTTCAAGTTCTTCCAAGTCAGGGAATCTATTCTCTGAACCTTGAACTGCAAAGGACAAATAGAACAGACCAAAACCCTGGGCCTGTCTCTTCCAGGGTCACACCTAATGGCAGGGGAAGGTGGAAATTTCCCCCCACCCACTTTACTGTTGTGGGTGAATGAATACCACCAGAAAGATAGAATGACAGTGCCTCGGTCACAGGGATTGGAACAAGAAGCCAATTCTGACAATGTTAGAAAGTTTTTAATAAAAGGCTGCTTCCAGGCACCTGGTAAGCAAATATAGAATGTCTTCTCCCAGAACAATAACCCCCACGTGTATGCCTCCATCTTAGGTGATCTGATGATTTTTAAAGCTCCATTACACAATCATTTGAATATTAGTTGAGATGATAATAAAAAGCATTAGAAATAGCCTACTACTTTAAAGTTCTAACATACTTTATACTTATGTAAAGGCATTGTTCTGATGCTCCTTAGGAAATCAATTCTGAAAAATCTCTTGCTATGTTTTTATTACTGCATGTGCCTGAAAAGCATGGCTGCGACAAGATCAGCTGAAGAAAAATAGTATTTAATTTCAAATTATATGATTACCTACAGCAATACTAGTTTAGAGGAGACATATGTCTCTTTTCATTAAGAAACAGTGAAAAGTTACCTTGTAATTGGTGGGATTTCTACAATCTTAGTCGTGTTCTGAAGCTACGTTATCTTTTTTCCATCCTCTTTTGAGAGGAAGAAATAAAAGAAGCCTCTGAGGGGATTGAAACCTATGAGAAATGATGGCAGGAATAGATTATGAAAGAGAGCCATAACAGACTGTCCTTCACCTTCAATAGGTGAAGTACCCAGAGTCAACAGCTGTCATTAGGGAAGTGAAACAATGAGGTGAACAATTCCTCTGTCTTAACTGAGCAATAAAAAACAACTCATAATTATAGTAAATGAAATAGGAATATTGGGAGAAATTAACCATATCAATAAAATGGTCAGTGAAAGGAACATTGGGCACAGACGGTTACCTTAGTCTTTAGAAGATTTCATTATGTTCAGAAAAATGATAGGCGTGATATCATTGCCAGAGACTGTAAAAGTAAACAAGGCTTTAGGGAGATAGGAGGCACTCAAAAACAAAATTCTGGAACTATAAATCAGAATTATATGGAAGAGGAAAAGAGAGGGGAAATATTTTTTTTGTTTGTTTTTTCGGGGCAATGGGGGTTAAGTGACTTGCCCAGGGTCACACAGCCAGTAAGTGTTAAGTGTCTGAGGCTGGATTTGAACTCAGGTACTCCTGACTCCAGGGCCGGTGCTCTATCCACTGTGCCACCTAGCCACCCCGAGAGGGGAAATTTTTAAATGCACATTTGGATTTTTTAAACAATATTTTATTTTTCCCCAATTATATAGAAAGACAATTTTTAATATTCATTTTTTAAAAAAGTATAGTTCCAAATTCTCTCCCTTCCCCTACCTCTCTTTCCTGAGATAGTAAGCAAGTTGATATAGACTATAAATGTGCAATCGTGCAAAACATATTTCCATATTAGTCATGTTGTGAAAGAAGATACAGATTTAAAAAAGAAAAAACATTTTTAAAAAAAGTAAAAAATAGTATGCTTTGATTTTCATTCGGACTCCATCACTTCTTTCTCTGGAGGTGGATAGCATTTTTGAGTCCTTTGAAATTGTCTTGGATCATTGTATTGCTGAAAAACAGCTAAGTCATTCACAGTTGAATATCATACAATATTGCTGTTCTGGTTCTGCTCACTTCACTCAGCATCCACTCATGTAAGTCTTTCCAGGTTTTTCTGAAAGCATCCTGTTCATCATTTCTTATAGCACAGTATTATTACATTACAACCATATACTACAACTTGTTCAACCATTCCCCAATTGATGGCCATTCCTTCAATTTCCAATTTTTTGCCACAACAAAAAGAAGTGCTATAAATACTTTTGTAAAAATAGGTCCCCCCCCCCCCGGCTCTTTTTTTTTTTTAATTTCTTTGAGATACAGCCCTGTAGTGGTATTGCTAGATCAAAGGGTATACACAGTTTTATGAGCATAGTTCCAAATTGCTCTTCAGAATGACTGGATCAATTCACAACTCCACCAACAATATATTAGTGTCTGAATATTCCCACGTCCCCTCCAACATTTGTCATTTTCCTTTTCTATCATGTTAGCTAATCTAATAAGTGTGAAGTGGTACCTCAGAGTTATTTTAATTTTCCTTTCTCTAATCAATAGTAATTAAAGCAGGGCTTCTTAAATTTTTTCCATTTGTGACCCCTTTTCACCCAAGAAGTTTTTATGCAACCCCAGTTACATGGGTATATAAAATATGTATACTGTAACGATTGGAATGACGCCACCTGCTGGAGACTTACTGTAGAAGGGTTCTGCCCATGAAGTGAAGGTCTTTGAGGGCAAGACCAGGAGTCTTTTCTTTGGCTCAGGAAGTGACGCGGACTAGTGGGAGGAGGTAGGAAGAGACTGGCGCTCAGGTCACGCTCTTTTTCCTTTGGACTCTGGTGGAGAGCGGAGCTAGAAATGTGCTCTCCCTTTAATAGATAGGAATCTAGGCCTTTCTCTCTCTTTACCAAATTCTTATTCTCCTTAATAAATGCTTAAAAGTCTAACTCTTGCTAAGCTTATAATTTATTGGCGACCACTCATTGGATATTTTAGACAGACTAGCTAGAATTTTAGCCCTTAACAATACATAACCGTTTACCATTGCCAAATTTTTCATGACCCCCACATTCAGTTACACAACCCCATATGGGGTTTAAGAAGTTTAATAAGATACAGTTTAAGAAACTTTGATTTATTTCTGTCTCTGTGTACAACGTTCTCTTAGTTCTGCTCACTTCACAATACATCATTTCATACATGCCTTTCCAGGCTTTCTAAAGTCATCCTGCTTGAAATTTCTTATAGCACAATATTCCATCACTATCATATACCACAGTTTGTTTAGCTATTCCCCAATTGATAGGCATTCCTTTGATTTCCAATTCTTGGCCACCACAAAAAGAGCTGCTAGAAATATTTTTGTACAAATAGGTCTTTTTCTCTTTGGGGGGATGTCTTTGGGATATAAACCTACCAGTGGTATTGCTGGATCAAAGGGTATCCACAGTTCTATAGCCCTTTGGGCATATTTCCAAATTGCTCTCCAGAATGGTTGGTTCTTTTCACAACTCCACTAACAGTGGATTAGTGCCCCAGCTTTCCCACATACCCTCCAACATCCAGTATTTTCTGTTTTTTTTATATTTGCCAATCTGATATATGTAAGGTGATAGCTCAGAGTTGTTTTAATTTGCATTTCTCTGATCAATAATGATCTAGGGGCAGCTAGGTGGCACAGTGGTTAAAGCACTGGCCCTGGATTCAGGAGTACCTGAGTTCAAATCCGATCTCAGACACTTGACACTTACTAGCTGTGTGACCCTGGGCAAGTCACTTAACCCCCATTGCCCCGCAAAAAAAAAAAAATAAAAAAAAATAATGATCTAGAGGATTTTTTCATATGATTATGCATAGCTTTCATTTCTTTGTCTGAAAACTGCCTTTTCATATCCTTTGACTATTTATCAATTGAAGAATGACTTGTATTTTTATAAATTTGACTCAGTTCTCTATATATTTGAAAAATGAGGACTTTATCAGAGATATTTGTTTCAAAAATTCTTTCCCAGTTTTCTACTTCCCTTGTAATCTTGGTTACATTAGTTTTGTTTGTGCAAAACCTTTTTAATTTTATATAATCAAAATTATCTATTTTCTATTTAATTTTATTCTCTTTATCATCTTTGGTCATCAATTCTTGCCCTGCCCATAAATCTGACAGATAAACAATTTTTAATATGATTATAAAGAGCTTTGATTTCTTTATCTGAAAACTACCAGTTCAGATCCTTTGACTATTTATCAATTGGGGAATGGCTTATATTCTTATAAATCTGACCCAATTCTTTGTATATTTGAGAAATGAGACCTTTACCATAGACACTTGCTGTAAAAATTGTTTCCCAACTTTTTGCTTTCCTTCTAATATTGGTTGCTTTTGTTTTGTTTGTAAAAACCTTTTTAATTTAATATAATAAAAATTATCCATTTTATATCACATAATCTTTCTCTTTCTCTTATTTGTTCATAAATTCTTCACTTATCCATAGATCTGAAAGGCAAACTATTCCTTGCTCTCCTAATTTGTTTATGGTATCATTCTTTATGTCTAAATCATGTACCCATTTTGACCTTATCATGGTATATGGTATAAGATGTTGGTCTGTGACTACTTTCTGCTATACTGTTTTCCAATCTTTCCAGTAGTTTTTGTGAAAGAGTGAGTTATGGTCCCAAGCTTGGGTCTTTGGATTTATCAAACACTAGATTATTCTGGTCATGTACTACTATGTCTTAAGTACCTAATCTATTCCACTGATCCACCACTCTGTTTCTTAGCCAGTACCAAATTGTTTTGATGATTACTGTTTTATAATGCAGTTTGAGATCTGTTATGCCTAGGCTTCCTTCCTTCACATTTTTTTCATTAATTCTTTTTATATTCTTGATCTTTTATTCTTCCAGATTAACTTTATTATTTTTTCTAGCTCTCTAAAATATTTTTTTTTGTATTTTGATTGGTATGGCATTGAATAATTAAATTGATTTAGGTAGAATTGTCATTTCTATTATATTGGCTTGACCTACCAATGAGCAATTGATATGTTTTCAGTTGTTAAGATCTGACTTTATTTGTGTGAAAAGTGTTTTGTAATCATGTTCATATTGTTCCTGGATTTGTCTTGGCAGGTAGATTCCCAAGTTTTTTATATTGTCTACAGTTATTTTAAATGGAATTCTTTTTTCTATCTCTTACTGCTGGACTTTGTTGGTAATATATAAAAATGCTGACAATTTAGATGGTTTTATTTTATATCCTGCAACTTTGCTAAAGTTGTTAATTATTTGAACTAGTTTTTCAGTTGATTCTCTAGGATTCTCTAAGTATACCATCATATAATCTGTAAAGAGTAATAGTTTCCATCTGTCCAATTCTGATTCTTAAGGAATTATTTTCCCCAGTAAGCTTTTTCACCTCCTTTTCCACTTGTCCAATTGTATTTTTAAGGCATTATTTTCTTTTTCCAAGATATTGACTTTCTCTTGCATAACTCTCAATTATTTTCCCAATTTTTCTTCTACTTCTCTTATTTGGTTTATAAAATTCTTTTTGAATTCTTCCAAGAGGACTTTTGGGTTTTGAGACCAATTCTTCTTCCCCTTTAAGACTACATGTATTGGTGTTTTGACATTGTTGTCCTCTGAGTTTATGTTATGGTCCTCCCTGTTGCCATAGTAATTTTCTATGGTGAGGGTTTATTCTGTTTCTTATTCATATTTTAGCCTCTTTGATGCCTTTTAAAGTTGACTTCTGCTCCTGGAGTACAGTGTGTACTATCCTATGCTTCTTTTGCTGGAGGCCAGGGACCTGACCATTGGCTTTCTGCTCCGATGCCTCAGCAGCTTGCAGTTTGTTCATAGCACTGGAGTGGTCCAGACTAGTTGGACCTGTTGGGGGCCTCACAACTGGCCTGCTGTGCCACTGGCTTGATGAGCTAGGACCAAGAGTCCTCAGGTTTCTGATCTGTGCTATGGCTAAGAGCCTTTTGCTGACTTGCCCAGATACCCTCTGCACTGAACTGTGCTCTCCTTTTACACAGATGAGTCACACCTTTCCTGAAGACCTTCTAAGTTATCTTAAGCCAGAAGATGGTTTTGCTCTTTTTGTAGATTCTTCAGCTCCAGAATCCACTGAGAGACTTAATTTAATATTTCTGAGGAAAATTTAGGACAGCTCAGGAAAATTTCTGGCTTTACTCCATCATTTTGGCTCTGCCTCCCAGTAATCTTTGGCTAAGGGAGATCTGGAAGAGTCCCAGTGGACATGAGAGAGAAATAGAAACAGAGATGGAGACAGACTTTCCAGTGACACCAAGAAACCAAACAAGAACCACTGGTCATGTGAGTCCTTTGGCAAGGACACAGGGCACAGCCCATCCTCACAAGTGTTCCATGAGATAGCCCATACTTCAAATGTCTATAAAACCACTTAAGCTGGCACATCATGTTAATAAACCCTGTAGTTTAATATAAAGAGTTTGAGGCTAATGTTTTGTTCCTTGAGTTATAGAAGTAGACTAATTATATAAAAGAATTTGGGCTAGAAGGGACCTTTTTGTCCTCTAATCTAAACCACTCATTTTATTTGTTTTTTGAGACAATCAGGGTTAAGTGACTTGCCCCAGGTCACATAGCTATTAAGTGTCTGAGGCTGGATTTGAACTCAGGTCTTCCTGACTCTTGAGCCAGTGCTTTATCCACTGTGCCACTGTGGTAAAAATTATTTGTGGTAAAGATTAATATATGAAGTTTTAGCTGAATCATTTGAGAGATTGTGCATGCTACTGAAGCAGCTTTTAAAGGACCTCCCCTTTTGGGAGGAGAAAGCGAGGAACCAGGACACGAACTTAAAAGTGAGGACGGGAACAGAAGTTGGCATTCTCTGGCTGTTAAACTTAGCCATTTCGGGTGCGCAGGTGAGAGGAGTTCGGAAACTTGTGGTTGGTGTTCGGTTTTGGCTGTGCTGGTTTGTGGCCTGGCAGGCAGTTTGGGATTCGATAAGTTTTATAAAGGAAAATAGACTAAGTTTAGATCTAAGACCATCCATCTGTATTTCTACTTCCCTATTTCCCTAATTGATTTCACTTTTTGTTGCCTAATTAATTCCCAAGCAATAAAAATTAATCCCTTACAGATTAAAGCTCAGAGGCTCCTTTTTCTTATTGGTCTGGGAGATATATATAAAAGGGAAAAGTTAAAGGGAGAGATTAATGCTCCATATATCCAATTTTGAATCTCATACCACTTAACTATCCCTGAACCCCTCATTTTACAGTTGACAATGAAGCCCAAAGACATTAGTGATTTGACCAAGGTCACATAGGTAAGAAATAGTGGACACAAATTTAAATTTAGGTCCTTTAACCTCAAATCCACCATATTATACTGTGTGATGAATGAGAAGACCCAAGAGACAGAGTTTTGGGGTAATTAATAGTTAATGTATTAATCAGACTAGCTAATAATCAATAAATTGATGGTCAGTGGTTTCTCTAGATAACCAAAAACAAAACCACAGAGACAGTGAATGCTTTAAATACCTTTGTGAAAGGGGATGACCCTGACAGGAGAAATAAACCCTGATTGGTGGACATTTAATGAAGAGGTGGGCTAAAATGTTTTCAGGTTCTCCTGCTGAGAACCTGCTTGATCATGAGACTCAGCTGCCTCCAGCAATCTGGACAGTGGAATCCATCTCTATCTGTCTCTGGTTATTTTTCACCTTCATGAACTGGGTCACACTAAATTCTCATGGAGGGGTACAAGGGCATGGGATCATTGCTTTGGGGCAGGTATGCACCTAGATTAGATTCTATTTACACTCTAAACAGAAGTAAGGTATCCTAGTTGGGTGGGGTTGCACCCAAGATAGAGGATCATTTACCAGGAAGATTAGGGCAATCTCCTTTATAAGCCATGCCCTTCAGAGACTGGTTGACTGACCTACAGAGGCTGGTCCCTGAATGAGGAAATAAAAACTTAATCCTAATGTAATAGTTGGTTGTTAATATAATAGCAAAAGAATAAATTCTCCCAACTACTTTTTATCTGTGGATAAGATAGGGAATGTGATCTGAAGTTAGGTGTGATCATAGCTGTTTGAATATATGCATCCACACAATGGGTGGATGCTTTAAAGGGAGGTCTTTAGTGGCATGTCAAAGAGTTCAATCCTGAGCCCTGTTCCATTCAACATTTTTATCAATTACCTGGACAACAATCATTCTTATCATTTTTGTCTTTCCTTCTTCAGTGTCTAGCATAGTTCTTGTACATCATAGGTGCTGAACAAATGGGGTTTTTTTGTCTTTAGATTTTATTTTTAAAAACATCGAAAAATCATTCCTATATTCGAAGTAGAACATGAGAGTTGTTTATGAAATTGATAATCTCTACTCCATAAGCTTACTTTTTAAAAGTACATAATACATTCAACACTTTATTTTCAAAGCTGTCCTACTTGTCTATTTCCTTCTGAAATTCCTTCTGTTCTTTAAAAGTTTTCCCTGTTATTTTTTCTCTCCTTTTGTTTTTAGCATCACTAATGCTAGAACCTTTCTTTTTCATTCAAATCCTCATCCTATTTTAAAAAAAGAAGATGGAAGTCTTTCTATAACAAATGAATGTTACCTAAGCCACACTGGCTACATCTTCCCTTCAGGGTTCTAGAGTAGCCTAAGGGACCAGGGATGTGAGTTCCATTTATCCACTTAACATCTGTGAGAAAATTATTAATAATAGGGGTTTTAGGACTTCCAGGGGCCCCAAAACTACACCTACATTGAAAGCTCTGTTCCTGCAAGAGGACCTGTTCTCTGGGCTCTGATATCAGCATGACTGCACTGCACTGCCCTCAAATCCAGTGAACCAATAGATTTGAGTGATGCTAGCCCATTGAACTTTGCACAATGGTAATGGGCGAGCTCTGCTCCTGCCCTCAGTGAGCTTGCAGAGACTCTCCCTCTCTTGGGCACCAGAACTGGGTGACTGCAGACGCAGCCCTCTAGGGTTCCCCATTTTCTCTCTTCTCTAGGCTTTCCTATCTTTCAGAGGCATGTGTGCTCTCTTTACTAACATCTAATATACTTTAATAAATGCTTAATGCCCAAAACTGGTGCAGTAACCTCTAATTTCTAAGTAACAAATATATTAGAAATGCCAGCTAATTTTCCCTACACTAGGGACAAGAAATAGGCAACCATACATTAAATTTTAAATGTCACACATCAATTATCATTTACAAAGGCATATTTACTTCAAAAATATAGAACAAAAGTACCTCAGAGACACATTCCCCTATACCACCTTACTATATAGGGAGAATGGTCTCAAACTTACCATAGTTGCCATATAACATCAGTCCCACCAAGTTCACACCCAAATGCAGTGTAACTAACTGTCAAATATATCTTTGTCTCATCAGCACTGGGCTGGGTCCCAAAGGTCAATGCTGAGGGTCATTCTTTGCTCCTCTGGGTACCAATGATACCATATTGGATGCAAAACCAGAATACCGGGAAGCCCATATGCTTACTCCCCTGACCTTTTGAAACTCATAAGACTGGAGTCTCTAATTCCTTTATTGAGGATAGAAAAGAATAAACACAGAGATCAACGGCCTAGGCATTTTTCTTAGGGCCATGTGACTTCAACGAGGAGGAGCCAAGCCATCTCCCCTAACACCATTGTCTCTCACAGAACACTTTCAACAAAGGAGTGAAACCACTCAGGGACAATCAAAGAGGAATGAGTCAAAAAGACTAGGCCAACTAATCTCAACATACTCAGGCCTTTTTCAAGACACTTCAGGTTTTGAATATACAGCTAATCAAAAAAAAAAAGGCTTCTAACCATGTGATTAGCAGGCTGGAACTGGTTACAAACTGTCTACAAGTGCTCCACAGTCTCTCCAAAGTATCCTGGGAACATATTCTCCAGCTTCTCCTGCCCTTTCACCTCTGACAAGAGGTGATTGCATCCACTAAGCATGCTGATGAACTTTGTACAAACACCAATCCCTGTTACAAGTGTAACAGGTGTCTTCCATATACACAGAGTGCCCTCGATGCTACTTGATACATTTGAGTCAAGGGAGCCTGCTTCAGAACCAGTTATACAATGTCTACACGTGCTAGATTGTCTCTAAGGTACATCATCAAACTACTGAAAGCAGATTCCCCAGGTTCTTCCAAATGGTGAGTTGCATCAAAGGTGCTCTGCACATGTGCCAGACCCAATTATATAAACATAGTCAAGTAATCAAGTAAATGCTTATTAAGTGGAATTGAATCAAACTGCAAATGACACAAAGATGGTAATGATAGCTAATGCATTAGGTAGTGAAATCTGTACCCAGAAAGATCACAATAAGATGGGATCAAACTTAATAAGATGATGTAATAAGAACAAATATAAAGTCCTACTGGGTTTGGTACCTACCCACCCAGCAATTGGGGTTTCTCACCCTGTTGTACTCTATCCATAACATCCCAAGAGATACATTCTATGAAAATCCCTAGTCAAAAATATATTATTTCTATTCCTGGACTGTTTATACCAATTCCCTTCTCTCCTTCCATATCACAGTCTTCAGTTTCTTGCCCAAGACTTTATAATCTAGAATTCCAGATTCCTCCAAGCAACCTCATTTCTGGACAAATGTATCACTGGACATAAGTCATCTGGCTTGACAAGTTTTGAATGGATTTCAGCCACATCCTGGATCCTAGCCCCTTCCTATTGTTGTTATGAAGTGTAAGGAATTAATTGTGATTTGGGGTTTTCATAACCCTATCTTTGCTTCATTATGGTCAGACTACTTTGGGAGATAATTAAACAAACAAGAGGAACTCTGACCACAGGGAACATTTATTGAGTCAAAGTATCAAATTAAGTAACTAATCCTCCCCTAATAGCTCCCCCACACCCACATGGGCCTGGCCAGATTATAATGGGCATAGCCCATGTGGGTGTGCTGAGCCAATTGGAGACTCAGCATGGCTAAGAACTGCCCCTTCCTATGGGAGAAACAGTTAGAGACAGTTAAAGACAGTTAGAGGCAGTTAAAGGAAGAGGGGAATTGGTCTGATGAGAGTTTTTTCTGAGAGAAATGGGGAAGGAAGGTAGACAGTTAGAGGAACTGTTGGTGTTTGACTTTCAGAACAAAACAGAAGGGACTGCAAGCTAATTCTCCTTGGAGCTACAGATTTCGGGTGGTGGTGAGTTTGTGTTTTTGAGGCAAAGCTAGCTCTTTGGAGCTGGCTGGGCTGGAAGTAGTTTCTGGGTGTGTAAGAGTCTAAAATTAGCCTCGGGCACCCCAAATGGGCTGCCCCTTCCCCAGAAGGACTGCTCTCCCTGAAACCACCTTGGGGGCACAGCACGCCCCACACAGAGGCCTTGGTGCCTACACCCTGCTCAGCGGGGATACGCACAGAAAGCCTCAGGTATGCACCAGCTTCCTCCGCCCAGCCCCTTGCTCCAGGTGTGCCTGGCACGGCCTTAGGCATGGCCCTAGGGGTGCCAGCAAATTAGCTTGCTGTGAGTGGGCAACTCAGCCCGAGTTTTAGGCAAGAGAGAGAAGAGTTTTATAGCCTGGGGGACAGGGACACTACAGAGAAAGGGGGGTGGCTGACAGAAGGACATAGCGAAGATGTAGGAAAAGGAGTCAATCGGTCAGTAAGAGATGCTAAGGGGGACACTACGGAGACAAGGGGGCAGCTGACAGTGAAGGAGAGGACTGAGAAAGGAGACGCAGGGAGATGAGCTACAGAGAAAGAAGAGCAGCAGTGGCTTTCTGATAGTGGGGGAGGAGATAAGAGAAGAGCAACTAGAGACAGTGAAAGTGAAGGAGCTAGGGGGAGGTAGTAAGGACATAGAGCAGAAAGGGGATTGCTATGGAGACAAGGGAGTGGCTGATAGTGAAAGGGTGGACTGAGAAAGGAAGCACAGATGTGATGGGGAGTGGACAAGGAAAGAGCAGCAGTTGCAGGGAAGCTGGGAAGGAAACAGGCTGCTGATGAGAAAAGAAGAAGGGGTTTCCAGTGAGTCGAATGAGGGCAGCTTTCGGCTAAGCAGGGAGCAGTGGTGAGTGCAAGGCCAGCAACCACAGAGAGACACACCCACAGAGAGGGAGGAGATTTCACCTTGGCAGGGAGAGAGTTAAATGCAGTCAGGTCATCTATTTTACTTACTTTATCCTTATTTCTAAGTTTATTCTTATCAATAAACCCTGTTTTTTGTTGTTAAATTGAAAGGAAGCTTCCTAATCTTTTTCTTATCAGTCTGGGAGAAGCAGTTGGGTTGCCCTATGGGGCTTAATGAACCTGGGGAATTTTTTTAATCCCCAGGCAGATAGGCCCTTACAGACTGGTTTAGGCAGCTAACAGCCTACAAGGCAGACAGCTGGCCCCACACACAGCTAGCCAGCTAGCTAGCTATAATAATTTTTCAGGTACCTAGGGCCTTTTTACCCCAAAGATTTAGATTCTTTCTCATTGTTCCTAGCTCTATTAACCTCACTTGTGTTTTAAATTTGTTCCCATTGCAGGAGCAAAATTTTAATTTGGGAGTGTTAATTAGGTGACTCACCGTAATATTGGGGAAAGGAAGGAGCTTAATAACCTCTTTCCAAAAACAGAACAGGTTTATTAGCAGGAAAACAAATTCAAAACAAAAATAGGGGCAGCTAGGTGGTGCAGTGGATAGAGCACCGGCCCTGGATTCAGGAGGACCTGAGTTCAAATCTGGCCTCAGACCCTTGACACTTACTAGCTGTGTGACCCTAGGCAATTCACTTAACTCCCATTGCCTCACCAAAAAAAAGAAATTATAATAAAAACAAAAATAAGATTAATAGAACTAGGTACAAAGGAAATAGGGAATGGGGAAGGAAAATTATACAACCTGCGATCATACCACCACCCAAGACTCAGCAGAGCACACAGCTGCATCCCAGATGTCTCTCTCCAGCTCACATGCCAGAACGGTGAATCTCCTCCCTTCTCCTTACCAGCAACCCCCTCTCTCACAGGAAATAGGGAGGACACACACACAGCCCAAAGCTAATTGGCTGGCAGCCCTGATTGACAGAATGAACAGACAATTGTAGAACGGCCAGCCTCCCAGCTTCCACAAGCCAAAGGTCACTTGGCTTCCCATCATTATAATTTGGCCAGGCTCACATAGGCATCATTGTGAGGTGGGTGTAGCACTGTGCCAACACGGAAGCATGGAGCCTGAGCCCTGGCCGGGGCGTGCACTGGGGCTTCTAAATCACGATTAATTCTTTACACCATTAATAAACCTGTTTTGGTTTTGAAAGAGGCTGTTTCTTTTCTTACCTCAAAATTAAGGGGAGCCACCCAATGGACTCTTCCATACTAAATTTGGCCCTTACAGAAGTAAACAAATAATTGACTGCCTTAGTAACCCTCAGCAAGGAATCGTCAACCACCACCACTCATCCATTCTTCCTCTGACCTTTTCTGAATTACTTCTCACCTCATAGTATCCTTGAAGCCAACAGCTTCCTGTTCATGGTGTCTACCTCCCACCTCTGGGGAGAACCTTGTATTGTATTAACTGAATATTCAGTGATCCTTTCTTTTTTTTTTCCATGTGACATTCATCTGTCCTCTAATCTCCTAACATGGATCAAGATTTTCCTTTATTTTTCAAATCCTTTTTCTGATTTGTTCTCATGCTGAAGTCCTTTCATTTAAAGGAAAAAAAAAACCATGCCATTCTTTCTGATAAGTTTGAAAGTGGAGAAACTTTCCTCAAACAGATTTCCCTTATCTTTTAAAAATTCAATTATATTTTATTTTCTGTTTCAAATTATCTCCCCCTCCTTCTCCTTCTCCTTCTTCTACCCATTGAGAAGAAGAACAAAACCCATTACAAAGATGTGCAGTCATGCAAAAGAAATTTTCACAGTACTCATGGCAAGAAAAAAAGAGAAGAAAGTATACTTCAATCTACAATCTGAATCCATATACTCTATCTGGAGGTGAATAGCTTGGTTTATCATGAATCCTTTGGAATTATGGCTGATTATTGTATTATATTGTATAGAGCAGCTGGTGGCACAGTGGATAGAGTGCTGAGCCTGGAGTCTGGAAGATATCTTCCTGAATTTAAATCTGGCCTCAGACACTTATTAGTTGTATAACCCTCACCAAGCAAGTTATTTAACCCTGTTTGCCTTGGTTTTCTCATCTGTAAAATGAGTTGGAGAAGGAAATGGCAAGCCATGCCAGTATCTTTCCCAGTAAAACCCCAGATGGGATCACAAAGAGTCATACAGGACTGAAATGACTACACAACAACAACATTGTATTGATCAGAGTTACTAAGCCTTTCAAAGTTGGTTGTAACATTTCTCCTCTTGTATAAGTTATTTACCTTATTCTGCTCACTTCACTTTGTATCAGTTCATATAAGTCTTCCCCAGTTTTTCTAAAACCATCCCCTTCATCATTTCTTACAGAACAATAGTATTTGGTCTAATTCACATACCATAACTTGTACAGCCATTCCCCAAATGAAGGACACTGCCTCAGTTTCCAATTCTTGGAAACTACAAAAAGCTGCTATAAATATTTTTGTATATCTGGGTCCTATCCCTCTTGTTTTGATCTCTTTGGGATATAGACATAGTAGCAGAATTGCTGGATCAAAGGGCATTATTCACAGTTTAATAGCTCTTTAAGCATAGTCATAAATTACTTTCCAGAATAATTGAACTAGTTCATATCATCACCAACAGTGCATTAGTATACCTGTTTTCCCATAGCCCTTCCAGCATTTATAATTTTTTTTTTTGGTCATCTTGAAATGTTTACCTTTTTTTTTCTACACTTCTAGGAGAAAGACAGCAGGAACTTTTAGCCATTGCTGAAATAGAAACATCACATATTCCATGTAGTTCACTGTGAAATTCCCCTTCCTTGCAGGAAGTGATATCCTCACTCCTTTATCATTCTTGCTAGTAGCTTTCTAGGTGATCTACTGTGACAAACCACTTAAAGAGAGCTTACTTTTCTTACTAGAACTTTGACAAATACACCCAAACTCCTTTACCTTTTCTCACTAATTTCATCCTTTGTCTTGTGAACTTGTCTTACTTACCTTGTCTTATGAACTACTACCTCATAGAGTTAGAGCTCTAAGAAGACCTCCTTTTCAGTGCAGTTAGGTGGTGCAGTAGATAGAGCACTGGCCCTGGAGTCAGGAGGACCTGAGTTCAAATCTGGCCTCAGACACTTAACACTTACTAGCTGTGTGACCCTGAACAAGTCACTTAACCCCAATTGCCTCACCGAAAAAAGTTTTTTAAAAAGACCTCCTTTCCTTGAGTGCTTCCCTTCCTCCTCTTTCTTGGGTACTTTTAGTTGAGTTCTTTTCTTCCTCTTCATCAGGTTCTTCACTTTCTCAAGAGTCATTCTTCTGCATTTCTATCCTTTCTTTTCCTTCAACTTGAGCCTTTCTTCTTTTCTTCTAAAGTCTTTTCAAATTTTCCATCCCTAAATTCAGTCTCTGTCCTTCACAATCCCAAAGTCCTCCAAATCACCTCCATGATTCCTTCTCTCACTCCTTCCACAGAATATTTTCCAACTAGACCAGGAGGTATTAGTATTCATCCCACCAGGACCTCAAACACAAAATGGATAAAATTGAACCATTACCTCCACTAAACCTGCCTTTCCCCAATGTCTCTATTTCTGTTGATAGCACCATTCTCTCAATCAGCCACGACTGTGATTACAGTCAGCAACCAATACTGGTAGATGAGGTGAAATTATTTTCATGGTGGTCTTTGTTGTTGTTGTTGTTGTAAATATTTATCATCAGTATTGCAAAATGTGATGCACAGATCAGTTATACATAAGGGAAATTATCATGGTAGTGATGTTAAAAATGGATTAGAAGAGAATGTCAGTGAAGGCAGAAAGACCTATCAGAAGACCTGGTCAGTGGTAATTGTTTGGGGTCAAATTGATTGTGAGTCGTCCCAAAAGAATTACAAGACTCAGTGACTCAGTTTCCCAAGTTTTATTGCAATACTGTGAGTGACCACAGGGAGAGAAACAGAATAGTGGAAAGGTATCTCTCCAATAATGAAAGAAAAGACAGTTATATTTATAGTATAGATAAATTATTTATCAGTCTCATTATAATAGTCTCCACCTCGGGGAAGTACAGGGGAGGGCCTGTCCTCATTATAATATTCTCCATCTTGGGGAGGTACATGGGAGGGCCTGTCCTTCTCATTATAATATTCTCCACATAGGGGTGTTTCAGGGGAGGGCTTATCCTAATTTGGGGTTCCTGGGGTCCTAAGCCAACCCTCAAAGCGGGTACCTTTTTCAGTGGAAGTGTGTTTTGGGGGTTTCCATGTCATAAGGTGAATCTGGGGACAAATTTGGCCTTTTCTGCGCATGTCTCTTTCTGAGTCCCATGGCTAGTTTCAAAATAAAATCATTTTTCTTTAGAATTTCTATAGCCTTGTCATTTTAGTCTAAGGTCATCATGGCCTCCCCTCTGTTCCCGTTATGGACACTGATTTCTGTGGATACAAGAACCTAGTATAAGTTATCAATTAACTGGGGTCTGACTCCCTTTTAGAGCTAATATCTGGGTTTTTTCTATTAACCCTTTTTTGCCTCCTACATCAGTAATGAAGGCCTGTACTATGGTGGTGGCAGAGGGAATGGTGTGAAGAGGATGGCTATAAAAGATATTGCAAGGTACATGCAACTGGAATTGGTGACAACTTGTGTATATATAAGAAAGAGACAAGCATTAAAGATAATTCCGGGATTGGAAATGAGTCAAAAGGAGGAATTGGCTAAGTAAAAAGGTAACACTTACTGTTTTATACATACTGAAATGGAGATGCTGGTGAGACATTAAGCAGAGATATCCTGAAAGCAGCTGAAGATGCTATTCTAAAGCTTTCTAAAGAGTTCCATGCCTGGAGAGAGTGATTTGTGATAGAGATATTAGTTGAAGCCTCTAAGGGAAATTAATGAGAATATCAAGTGAGTAAATGTCTGAGAAAAGAGAATGTGACCCAAGGACACAACATTGAGGGACCCTCATATTAAAAGATCAGAAGATGAAGAGATAGTAAAGGAAACAGAGAAAAAGTATTTAGGGAGTAGGAGGACCACCAACAGTGTGCTGTCTTTGAGACCAAAGGAAGAGAGGAGATAGTAGGAGTGGTCAAATATATCAAAAATAACAGAAAAGTCAAGGAGGATGAGGACTGAAAAAAAGACTGGGATCTAGGAATTCAGTTGTTCTAGGTTCAAAATCCCTCAAGAACAAATCTAGTTAGTTACTGTGAGAAAATAGTTATTAATAATGGATTTCTTGGGGGACCCAGGGATCAGTTTCTCAGTCCTTTCTCTCCCCCCTCACTCCAGAAAGTCCTGTTCTCCTTGATCTGGGACAAACCCAAGCAAACAAAAGAAATGGAGAGAGACTCTTTTGTCTAGCTCAGTGAAGAATGATAGGATCAAATAGATAACCAGACTTTGCCTGATATCATCTGTAGACTTCATTTTAATTTAGACCACCCTCAAGTGCTGTCAACCAATGGAATTGAATGATGCTAACCAATTAGCCTCTATCAAAAGAGGGTAAAACCCTTGGCCATGTCAGGAGCTCTCTGTCTTGGTCCAGCCCTCCCTCTTAGGACAGTATAGGTCTGATGTCCTGAGACCATGAGAAGTTAGGGAGACATGCGGTCAATCCTTTACTAGTATATAATATTAATTAGTAATAAATGCTTATGCCAAAGCTGGTGCAATAGCAATTAATATTATTATTATTATTAGTGAGGCAGTTGGGGTTAAGTGACTTGCCCAGGGTCACACAGCTACTAAGTGTTAAGTGTCTGAGGCCAGATTTGAACTCAGGTCCTCCTGAATCCAGGGCCTGTGCTCTATCCACTGCACCACCTAGCTGCCCCTAGCAATTAATTTTAAAAACACAGTTTTGGCTAAAATTTTAGAACACATTACCCATAGAGATTCAGTCTACATTCCACTCTTAAGCCCCTGGCCTCCTCATCCTTGTTATGCCTTATGGGATAATACATCATAGCATCATAGAGGTGAAAGGGGCCTTTATGGACATCAACTATAGCATCCTCATTTTATGGATAGATAAATTGAGGAATGGAGGGGGTTAATCGACTCACCCAGAGTCACCCAGCTAATAAAAGGCGAAATTCCAATGCAGGTCTTCCTGACTCCAAGTCTAACGCTGTATCCACTCCCACACAATGCCTTTCTGTAGCTTCTCAGTCAAGGTGTGTATTGTGGTATAGAAGGGAGGGAAAGAGGGAGGGAAGAAGGGAGGTTTGCTCCTGACTGACTGGACAGTCAGTTCATGGGTTATTCTAGAGGGAATGTCTAAGGAGAAAAAAACCCACATAATTATGTTATTAAATTAGGGAGGTGGTTGAAGATGAGGGCGTTATCGACATTGGAGAGGTCTTCTTTTGACATGTTGAAATTCTGTGGAGGGCCTACCAGAATCCTAGTCTCTTTCCTCAGTTGATTGTGTAACGATTGGAATGACGCCACCTGCTGGAGACTTAACTGTAGAAGAGTTCTGCCCATGAAGTGAAGGTCTTTGAGGGCAAGACCAGGAGTCAGGAAGTGACGCGGGCTAGTGGGAGGAGGAAGGAAGAGACTGGCGCTCGCTCTCGGGCTCTTTCATCTGGACTCTGGTGGAGAGCGGAGCTAGAAATGTGCTCTCCCTTTAATAGATAGGAATCTAGGCCTTTCTCTCTCTTTACCAAATTCTTATTCTCCTTAATAAATGCTTAAAAGTCTAACTCTTGCTAAAGCTTATAATTTATTGGCGACCACTCATTAAATATTTTAGACAGACTAGCTAGAATTTTAACCCTTAACAGATGGCTGACCACGAAGAGGAAAGCTAAACCTCAGTCTTCTTCTGATCTTCTGGTTGGGTAAGAAATTTCCCCTCCCTCTCCCTTTAACTGCTAAGTACTGGTGTACTGGCTGTGTTTTCCTTTAAATTTTTTCAAATGGACCTTTTAAACTCCCCTAATTATCCTATTTTGATTTTAGTCTGTTTAACCAGACAAATGGGAGATAAGATCATGTTAATGCTTTGTTTTTGTGGATTTTCTATTTTTCTTTTTATTTTTGTTAAAAGAGCCAGCAACTTACTCACACAAGGAAATATCTCTCCCTCTCCCAACCATGCTTTTTCAGAGAAACCTGAAGAGATTCCTGCAGCTTTTCCCAATTCTAACACTAATTGTTGCTCTAATTTTGCATGCCTGGAGGCAATGACCCACCCTCTAGAAGCTTTTAATCCCCTAGCACCTGGAGGCAAAGTGGGGGAAGAGGAATCCAGGCCTGAGTTCAAAATCAAGTCTCATTCAAATTGCTCTAGTCCCTCCCCTCCTCTCCAGACCCCACCCTCTACTCCTCCTATGGCCAAGCCCATAGCTTCCCCTGCCTGGGAAGTCCAGAGATCTGATGCACATGCTCAACTTTTTCTACCTGCATTTGCAGCTCAGGCTCACCCTTCCCTGGCCTGGCTGTGCTTTTGAGACAATCTTAGAAAACTCTTTAAATTCCAGATATGCTCGTTTTGTTCATAATTTTGCTAACCTGCTTTTGTCTTTAATTAGTAATCTTATAAAGCATTTGTATGGTGAAAAAGACTGACAGACAATATAGAGGGGTTAAAGAAGAAAAACTTAAGCTGAATAAGAATGACAATCATCACCATAGTTCAAGACTCCGCTTCTTTTGCCATGGAAGGGTACATATTTTACAGAAATGTAGAAGTAAGCAGCAAGGTATTGATATGAGTATTGGGGATTTTAGATATCGGAATCAAAAGTGTTCTAAATTCACTCAGATTACTAATAGTATCAGTTTAGAGGTTACATAGGATTTCTATGCTATTACATATACATTTTGAAATTAATGGTATGGGTTTATTTTCATAGAGATTTTCATGCTTTGAGATTGTGTCTTATACCTAGTTTCTAAACAAGGAGAATATTTTGTAAAAGCTTTTTATAGTCATGTGATCAAGTTTATATTTTATAATACTCTTATTGATATTAAGTTCATATTCATTTAGATTTCCTTAGTTTGAATTTCACTGTCTTTTATTGTTCCATGTGTATTTTCTTCTATTCATTTGTCTATCTAATTTTGAAACATTGCAAGATGGTTTGATTTCATAATGCAATGTTAATTCTAGGAGTATTGTGCTCCCATATTCTGAGTTGTTTGTTTTTATTATTTTTCTCAACTGATTATTTGATCAAACTCTTTAAAGCATTTCCCATGGCAAATTGGTTGCCATGGCAAGTGTAATTGATTCTAGAAGTATTATTTTTAATAAGCATATTCCAAAAAAAAAAGAGGGGAACATTTGTAAAAGTTTTCTTTTTTCAAAAAAAAAAGTTTTCTTTGAGATTCTGTATGTCTTAACTTGTATTAAATATATTCAGATTTTTCACAAAAGTAATTGTATACTAAGTTTTTAAAAAAGGGGTATTATTGAAATTGGTTGCATAATTATATATTGTGTTCTGAGTCAAGATGTATTCACATTTTTTTGCAATCATTTATTATCCTCATTTTAAATCCATATGAGACTTGGATATGGAACTTATCATTAAGACATTAATTGTCTTTATTCTGAGTTATCAGACACCAGTTGGCCAAGATGCCATCCAATCACAAGAGGAATACATGCAGAGCAGACACTGAACTGTCACATGAGGGGAGGACATGCATGAAGTCAAGGTATGGCCAAGGGAACGGCTTTTGACAAATGTTGAGGTTGGATTCTCTTGTTTAATATTTTATTTTATTTTCCCCACAATATTGTACAGATGGCTGGAAGTATTGATCCCCACCCATCTCACTTCTACACCTGGCTTCTATGCTCCCTCCTATATGCCTGATGCCATGGACATCTCAATCCCATGCATCTGATTAAGTCTGACTCAGTTTCCTCCAATATGTTCGGTGGCATGGACATATATTCCATCCACCTATTTTAAGCCTGGCATACTGCATGGACAGTACAACTGCTCAAGTGTGGGAATGCTCAGATCCATCATTTCTCTGTTCTTTTATGGTAACCCCCATAATTATCTCAGGTGTCATGATAAATACAGTGGTTGAATTTGGCCTGACACCCTGTTACCAATTATATAGATTTTTAATTTCTCATAATGGCATGAGGATAATTAGGCAGATGATGCAAAAAGTGATGAAACAAAGATAAAAAATTATTTTTAATATTAATATCGAAGCAATTGTCTTCTCAATTACCCTCCATAAGGGGGGGACTATAGTAAGATTATAATTTAAAGAATGTTTCAATTTTTGTTTTATTATATGTTTCATGTGTAACAAACTAAGATTCTGAATTCCTTAGACATGTTTTTGAGAACTTTCATTGTTTGATTTGATTATTGACAAAGCTATTTTAAAGTTGTGTTAAGCTCAATTTTGTAGGAAATTTTCCTGGCTGATTACAGCATCTACACATCAACCCCTGAAAAGACTTCCATTCTACGACTACACCTAGAGGACATCTGAGAAAAGACTTTCAGAGACTTTAAATGAACAGTTTGATTTGTTGTTTTTTTTTCTCTTTCTGTTATAATATACACCATCTGTAACATGTATTCTCTGCAGAGGCCCTCCCTTTGCAAGACTAATGTCAAAGCGTCGGTTCATGAGGACAAAAAAAAATCGCCCCTCTGGACAAAACGTTCCTCTCTTCCTTTTCTATATTGTTGTTCACATATTATTAGTTAGCAATAGTTATTATATTGTTTTTACTGTTCTGTCAAGGAAACATTTTGTTTCTTGAGGAACTACAGGGGGACTGTAACGATTGGAATGACGCCACCTGCTGGATACTTACTGTAGAAGAGTTCTGCCCATGAAGGGAAGGTCTTTGAGGGCAAGACCAGGAGTCAGGATGGGACGCGAGCTAGTGGGAGGAGGAAGGAAGAGACTGGCGCTCGCTCTCGGGCTCTTTCCTCTGGACTCTGGTGGAGAGCGGAGCTAGAAATGTGCTCTCCCTTTAATAGATAGGAATCTAGGCCTTTCTCTCTCTTTACCAAATTCTTATTCTCCTTAATAAATGCTTAAAGTCTAACTCTTGCTAAAGCTTATAATTTATTGGCGACCACTCATTAAATATTTTAGACAGACTAGCTAGAATTTTAACCCTTAACAATTGCTTTAGATACTTATCAAAACAGGATGTTTCTGTGCTCTCAGTTTTTCAGCACTTTGTTTTTATTAGTTCTCCAAGACATTTGGGAGCACTGTTATCATATGAAGTCGTCCTCATTTTCAGACTCCAAGTGCTTCCTGTGTTAGAAGAGAAAAAAGGAGGAGGAATTTTCTCCTGGTTATTCAAACTGCTGAAGGGAGGAGGCAGTTCCACTCTTTCTCTAGGTTGCATTAATTTTGATGGGAGACAAACCCCCAGAAGAACCCTTATATAGAAAATAGTCATACAAGGATTTCATTAAGCACCTGCTGTGTGCCAGGCTAACTAGGCTAAGCACTGGGGATACCAGGAAAGTCAAAAACAACAAACCAGTCCTTGCCCTCTGGGAGCTCACAATCTAAGAGGGGAAATAAGGAGGCCAACAGCTATGTACAAGCAAGATGTGACAGGATCAGTTGGAGATAATCTCAGAGGGAGGTGCTAAGATGAAGAAGGACTAGAAAAGTTTCTGGCAGAGTGAGACTTTCTGAGAATTGAAGGATGGGGGAAAATGATGCATCTGGCTATAGATCTCACCCTGAGGCCTTCAGTAAAGAGGGCAATCTTAAATTTGCTTCCTGATTAATGCTTTCCAGACTACTTAGAACTGCTAGCAGGTATAGATTCAGCTAGTCCAGACCCATCATTTTACACAGGACAAAACAAAGAGACCGAGAAATGTATGTGATTGACTAAAAGTCACACAGCAAGGTAGTAGGAGAGCAGGGAAACAGGGGGAAGGAAATGTTGGTCTCCTGAATCCCAGTTCACTGCACTTAACCCAACAGAACTATAGTTATCCCTTCTGTAGGGACAATTGCCTCAGTTACCCAAACGATTCAAGAAGACCATCCAGTCAAGCAGAGACAGATTTATTTCATTCTCATGAGAATAGGCCACCCCATGTAAAGAATGAGGAGCAAGCCAATGAGCTTCAAGAGTTGGGTTTTCATAGAAGTTTGAGGGGGCAGCCCCCTTGTTCACTAGGTGGGCTCACAGTCTAAGATCCCATCTTGTCCCATCCTGTGGCTCCTGTTGAGCTTGTGATCAGGGTATGGAGGCATGTTCAGCTAGGTCCTAGAGCTGGGGGAAGGGCAGGGGGGAAAGGGTGCAGGTGGTTGTGAAACCACTCCACCCATGTGAGGGGAGGGGTTGGTACCAAGAGCTAGGGCTTTGGAACGAAAGAAGGGAGGGGTGGTACCAGTGTGGGGTTGCACTAACAAGGAGATTGCTACAACACCCTGTTCGGCCAAAGAACAAGGTGGGGGGGCGGGGGGGGGGATGCTTTAGCAATGGGATGGAATATGGACAGAATGGTTTAGCAATAAAAGGGACTGGGGGCTGGGTACTTTCCAACCTCAAAGTCTGAACTGATTCAAGTCCATTATATCCCACTCACTTCTACATCAACAGGGTTAGAGGCATAGGTCCCTGAAATCTGAAAAAATCCATATAAAATTTTTTGGCCCTCCCTCCCAGTCAGAGGAGAAGTCTAATTTATTATGATATTAAAAGGTAAAATAAATTTATGGTAATAAAAGGTTTAAAAAAAGGTAAGATGTTGATCAATACTATACACATATGTTACATATTTCTGAGTTTCTAAACTTTTTCTGTGTCACCTACTTGCCTTGGCATGTTATCTCTGGCTTCCTACAAAACTCCCCCCCCAAATCCCATTTAATTTCTTATGATGAACTGCAATATATTGAAATCTGCAATGGGGAAAGTTGTGATGAGGAAAGGATAACTGTAATTTTCCATTAATTCTAGTAGCTTCTTGACTTGTCCTTCATAATTTATCTTGACTACAGTCACAGCATTCTTTTCACAAAGATTTTTGGCTTTTCCTTTGTAAATTGCAGGGTTGAAAAAGCCATTTGTCTTCACCTGTGCATTAGAAGGAAGGCACCGATTTCCACAATTATATGGGCTTATTGATAGACTACATTCCTTAATAGGTGATCTAAGTATCTCCCATAAAGCCAATGGAAAACAGCACAGTAGTACCCCAACATCATTTTCTTCTAGTGGTTCCAAAAGGTTTTGACAAGTTGAGTCATCTTCTCTAGTAAGGCAATGATATCCTATGTCCCTATACTAACACTGATGATTTTGGTGTCCAGCTCCCCAATTAGTGATGAGCCAAGAAACAAAAGGCTTATATCTGCACCACCAACTCAGTCCCTGGGACCAGGATGACAGGACCAACCTTGCCTCATCCCCTTCACTTTCTCTGCTGTCCTACAATCTGTCCTAAAGAACTGTCATCAGAAATGAAATTCCTATGTAGCAAAATACAGTATCTATAAAGTTGCCTTTTTGTGGTGGTGTTTAAGATGTGGTCAGGCAGTGAAAAGCACTGGAATAGAAATCATGCAAGCTGAGTTTTGTTGCTCCCTGGATGGGTGAAGTTCGGCACATCACCTCAGTGGGCCTCAGTTTCCTCACCTGTAAAAGAGAAAGTCAGGCTATACTCTCAAGAACAGGGGTTCTTAAACTAAAGTCTTAAACTGATAGATGTCAGGGTGTCTGTGAATTTGGATGGACATAAAATTATATTTTTGTTTTCACTAACTTTTTATTTCCTTTGTAATCAGTTTATTTCATCTTATTCATTAAAAAAAAAACATTCTCCTGAAAAGGAATCATAGACTTTCCCAGACTGACAAAGAGATCCAAGACACACAAAATAAGAAGCCCCACTCTAAGAAAAGGGGGGGAAAATCTTCTCCAAGCTCCCCTCTATCTCTAAGATTCTCTAATTCAAGATAAGTAGAAAATCCAAAAGGCTGTGGAATTGCTGCCAGCTCTCTCATGATGAATGAGGAGGATCGCATTGAAAATGACTAGCCCAGTCTTCATGTTACTGCTGAGTGAGTCACACAAGCCCTGTCGTGAATTTCCCAGGCTTTTCAGTTTAAAATAGGAGGCTACTCCAAGGCATTCATTTCAGTCTGGAATGTTCCCCCCCCCCATCTTCATAAAAAGACTTCATTGTGTTATGATTAACCCACGCTTGACCAACCTCAGGAATGTTTTCAGGGTGACAGAATATTTATTTCTCAGAGACCACTCTAAGGATCCGGGGGGTCTGATAAACCCATACACAAAGCACCCAAGATTCTGAAAGAGTGCCCGCCAAATCCTCCTCCCTCTCCTCCT
This sequence comes from Dromiciops gliroides, assembly GCF_019393635.1. NCBI lineage: Eukaryota > Metazoa > Chordata > Mammalia > Microbiotheria > Microbiotheriidae > Dromiciops > Dromiciops gliroides. Next base: position 107,470,998 of record NC_057865.1, on the reverse strand, counting down.
CCCATTCAGCATTCTTGTTATTGTTACTGAGGCCTTACTCCTTTAATGACACCCACCTTCGCCTCAGCATAGACTGGGAGAGTAATTAGTACAGCCTAATTACTGGAAACACAAAGACATTGAACTTTTTATCTCGCTCCCAAATAACTGGGCTTCCCATGTCTTTTCAACCAAATTTTAATCCTAGGGAATTTTAGGCTCAGCAATGATTAAAGCAAGCTTTCTTCTACTTGATTATAATTTGTTTTGTTTGGGTTTTTTTGTTTGTTTCTTTTTTAGGAATAATAAATAACATTTACATAGCACTTTAAAGTTTGCAAAGTAAATTTTACAAGTGTTTTCATATTTGATACAACAACCTCCAGAGATAGATATTATGAATATCTCTATTTTACAGGTGAGGAAACTGAGGGAGAGAGAGAGAGACTAATATAATAATAGTTAGCATTTATACAATGCATTCAGATTTGCAACTTTGCAAATGGTATTTCATTTTATTCTCATAACGACCCTAAAAGGTAGGTGCTTTTATTCTCCCCACTTTAGAGTGAGGAAAGCAAGTCAGGCAATGGGTTAAATGACTTGCCCAGGGTCACAGCTAGTAAATGTCTAAGGTCAAATTTTAACCCAGGTCTTCCTGAGGCCCAGTCTTCACACCATGTAGCTGCCTTACCATTTCAAGTTTTCATTTCAAAAGTCTCTTCTGGTCCAAGAGAGGCTGGGCGACATAATGGAGCAGAGCTGGTCTCATAGTCAGAAAGACGGTTCAGATATTGCCTCTGACATATACTGGCTCTGTGACCTTGAGCAAGTTACCAACCTCTCAGCAGTCTAAGCCAGTGGCATCAAACTCAGGTAGAAACAGGAAGATCCCAGAAGGCCATGTATTGACTTAGAAAACCGCATGTGTTTATCTGTTCTTTTTTTTTTAATTAATACATAAATACATTAAAATCAGATAGGCACTAGATCTTAATCTGGTTGGCTGAACTTGGCCTTCCCATAACCTCTTTGACACCTCTGTTATAGGCAATTCTCTAACACTAGAAATTATAGGGAAAGTACCAACATGTACTGGTTGCTACTTTGGGTAGGTGGGACAAGTTACTTCATTTGGTAGTTTCACAGCTACCCTGTTAGGTAGTAGTTTTTATTAAGCTGAAGGAGGTTAAGAGTGATTTGCCCAGGGGGCAGCTAGGTGGTGCAGTGGATAGAGCACTGGCCCTGGATTCAGGAGTACCTGAGTTCAAATTTGACCTCAGACACTTGACACTTACTAGCTGTGGACCTTGGCAAGTCACTTAACCCTCATTGCCCCACCCACCCCCCAAAAATGTGATTTGCCCAGTGTCACTCAGCTGGTAAGAATTTCCTATATCAGTAAAATAATGCAGTTTCTTAACCCTTCTGATCCAGGAAGGATTTTGATTTGTACTAGAATCCCAGGTAGCTCATCCTATGGAAGGAGCTCAAAATCATATCTCCTAAGTAGGAAATGAACTCAGTGGAATTCTCAAGGATTCATGGATTCTGCAATCAAGGAAACAAAAGTAAATTCATAAGCCAAGAAAGCCTTGGGGTTTAGGAACTGGTAGCATGTGGTATATTTTATAGGTCTGGATTTTGCAAGGCTAACCTTACAGAACTTGTTTATTTGCTCCTGAGTACTTTATAATTAGGAGAGGAGGCCACCAAGTGGTTGACGGTACCTTCATTACAGCCTCATGGTCTGAACAATCAACCATATTCCCATGGACAAGGTTCACTGAAACAAAGAAAGTCACAGGCTTTTTCTATTCTTCTCCCCAACCATAAAACTATTATGAACTCACTATAAAAAACAACAACAACAATAAAGAGGAAATAAAGAAGAAGTAGCACAAATATATTTGGGGCTGTTTACAATAGTTGCATGCTTTTCTACTCAACTGTTTTTATCCCCCTACCCCCAAACAGAATTCTGTGTTTAAAAGACTCAATTTAAACATTAATGGGAAATCAACATGCATATTATTTAAAGTGATGGTACAAAAATTTAGAGTAAGATTTGAAGGACCCACTATAATTATATGTAATACTTTTGTCATTGATTCCCATGTGACACAAAGGGCATGGGTATACTTTGGGGGGTTTCTCACTCTGCCTTACTGCTTTTACCCAAACAATTGGGGGAATCCACTATGTGACATGACTCACACAGGGAGTTATTACCAAGTGCTGGGCAAGACAATGGACAGAGCACTGGACTTAAAGTCAGACAGACCTGGGTTCAAATCCTGTCTCAGACCCTTACTAGCTGTATGATCCTGGGCAAATCACTTAACCTCTCTAAGCCTCAGTTTCCTAATCTGTAAAATGGAGATAATAGCTACTACCTAACAGGGTTGATGAGAGGACCAAATGAAGTAACATATGTAAAGTGTTTTATGAGTTTTAAAGCACTAGATAAAGTTATTATTATCATTACCTTTCCAAGCATGACTTTTAAGACTCAAAGAATGGACAGGTTTATTTATAGGTTAAAGAAAAAACAAAAGCAAATATAGCTTACGACAGAACTCAGTGAAAATAATGATACTGCCATTCTGGAAAACAATTGGTAACTATACCCAAAAGGACAATTAATTGTGCATACTCTTTGATGCAGTGATTCCACTTCTATGCCTATACTCCAAAGAGATCAAAGAAAGAGGAAAATGCCATATGTACAAAAATATTTATTGCAACTCTTTTTTTTTTTTGCTTTTTTTTTTTTTTGCAGGGCAATGGGGGGTTAAGTGACTTGCCCAGGGTCACACAGCTAGTAAGTGTCAAGTGTCTGAGGCCAGATTTGAACTCAGGTACTCCTGAATCCAAGGCTGGTGTTTTATCCACTGCACCACCTAGCTGCCCCCAACTCTTTTTTTAGTAGCAAAGAACTGGAAACAAACAAGGTGTCCATCTGGTGGAGAATGAATAAACAATTTATGGTTTGGAGATATGATAGAATATTATTGTACTGTAAGAAATGGGGAAAGGGATGGGTTCAGAGAAACCTAGGAAAACATGTATGAACTGATGCAAAATGATGGCAGCAGAACCAGGTGAACATCTAGGTGGGTCAGTGAATAGAGCACTGGGCCTGGAATCAGGAAAACCTGAATTCAGATATGGCTTCAGACACATACTAACTGCCTTAATCCACTGGAGAAGGAAATGGCAAACCATTCCAGTATCTTTGCCAAGACAACCCCATGGACACTATGGTCCACAGGGTCACAGAGTCAGGCATGACCAAATGACTAAACAACAACAAAGCTAAAACTAACAACAAAGCTAAAACTAAAACTAAGTCATCTGCAAAAATGTAAGGCAATGGGTTATTAAAATAGACAATACCTGCCCCACTCTCAAATCTAACCTGAACTATAACTAATAGTTGTGGCACCTGGGCACCACAAAATACACTGAGGCAGCAGAATAAAAGGTGCCTTCAACTGAACTTCAATTTTTCTTCAAAGACAAATTCAGTTAAGGATAATAGAAAGACATCATAAGGTAGGACACAAGGACCTGAAGAGAAATCCATCCAGGACGCTTCCAACCGTAGAAGAGCCGGAGACCCTGAGAACTTGTCCCTGCCTGGGAAGCTGCCACAGAGAGAAGGAGCAGGGCAGAACTGAGATTAGAAAGGATCTCAGCTCCCAAGCTTGATTTTTCTACCTGTAGTGAAAATCAATTTTATTACCATATGAGAAAGTAGGAATCATTTTGTCAGCTTAGCATAGCTAACCCCATTTTGTTTTAAGCCTACATTTTGTGATTGAATTGTTCTTAGTAAGTTGCTTTTCAATAATAAGATAAGTTCTTATGTGTTATGCTACAGCAAACAAAAGTTGTTGGTCAGTGGTTTTGGTCATTTCCAGCTCTTCATGACCCCATTTGGGGTCTTTTTGGCAGAGATACTGGAGTGGTTTACCATTTCCTTCCTCAGTTCCTTTTACAGATGAGGAAATCAAGGCAAACGGGGTTAAGTGACTTGCCCAAGGTCACAGAGCTAATAAGTATCTGAAGACACATTTGAACTCAGGTCTTCTTGACTCTAAGGTCCAGCCCTCTATCCACTGAGTCACCAAGCTGTATGTGTTCTTAAACAACTGATAAACATGTGGATCTTCTGATTATGAAAACCACCATTAAAAATATTATGAATAATTTTATCAGTAATTTATACAGTAATCTACCAATAAAATTATGTGGTAATCTACTTAAGAACACCTCAAGGGGCAACTAGGTGGTGCAGTTGATAGAGCACTGGCCTTGGAGTCAGGAGGACCTGAGTTCAAATCTGGCTTTAGACACTTGATACTTACTAGCTGTGTGACCCTGGGCAAGTCACTTAACCCCGATTGCCTCACCCAAAAAACAAACAAAAAAAACCACGTAGAGCTAGAACTACAAGAAACCTACTGGAGATCCCTGCTCCTAGGTCTCAACCAGGACTGCTTATGCCTGTGTTCACAGGAGGGTGGTGCTGATTGACTGATGGAGGTTTCCTCAGTCTCCCCACTCCTGAGGGAGACACATGATCTCCAGGTAGGCAAAGAGAGCACATTGTCATGAGTCCACTATGAAGAAAATTATTGGAACCTCTAAGACTTGGGTCAGTGGCCTGTTCTCAAAGAGGGTATTGTTCCTATGGGTTGATTAGTAAATTTTGATTGCACACATTGAGAAGTATGTCCAATGATTATTTCCCATCACACTCCTTGGGAATCATTACATACTGCACATGTAAATTGGGGCCATATGCATGTACCTTTCATTATACTGCCTGCTCTCTGGGCCAAATTCCCAGTGGCTGCTCTAGTTACAGCTCTAAGTTACTCCTAAATTTGCCTGTCCTTTTCTGACCTGCCCTGTTCCATTGCTGGCCAAGCCATAACCTGACACAGGGGAAAACTGGCTTTTCAATAATTAATAAGAAATGGACTAAGACAATGGGACTTTGATAAAGTGGAACTGTAGAACCTGAGTTTTCTTCTGAGCTCTGCTACTGGATGACCTGGGGGCAAGTCTCTTAACCTATTTCAACTTAAGTTTTCCTCATAATAAAATGAGAGGGTTGGACTCACTGACTGCAAGGGGGCCTTTCCTAGTCTGCGTGTGCAATTGTACAATCCTGTGATTGTGTAGACCAAACTGATTCAAGAACAACGGAGGGAAATGGCATATCTTAACTTTGGAATGAGTTGACTGACTTTTTGGCTGAGCTGAATAATAAAAATTATGGTCAAACCGGTTGTGAGTTAAAGAGAGGCACAATGAAGCCAGTGTCAGCATTAATCATTTAATGTCCTCCAAGCTTTGCAGCCTGAGAACCATGACTCTGAGAGCTATACATAGTAAGAAAATAATAATAATAATAATAGTGATAAAAATTATCAGCTGGGAAAAACAGATGCTGTTGCTAACAATCTTAACTTTCCTTCTTAGTATGGCAGTGGTTTAAGCTACATTTTTCTTAAACTTTCTCTTACACTTAAAAAAAAAACCCTAAGTGTTTTGGAAGTGCTTGTTACATGATCGTTTCTGTAACAGGGCATTTCTTTACTCTGATGCTACAGGCAACAGAGGGTGTCATTCAGAGCACTGAGCAGCTCAATAAACAAGGGTTCCTGTGCTCCACTGGTGGATTTCCCATGAGGTGGAGGGGAGAATAGGAGGAGACAAACCAAAGGGTTTACTCCTCACTGGATTTCTTATGAACCTCCTATAAGGGATTTACTGTATTTTGATTAATCCATGCTTCACCCACCTTGAGCATCTCCATGGCAACAGGATATTTGTTTCCTGAAGATGGGCTTTCAGACAGTGGAAGGTTCATTCAGCTCCATACAAAACCCCTTGTATTCCTAGAGAACCACTTGCTTGAAATTCAGTATGCATAGGCAAGACTCACAATTTCTTCTCAGCATAGCTAGTGCCGATGCTAATATTCTATGGTATCATTTTATCAATGACACAATATGATCAATTTCCATTTCTGAAGCCTCATCTCTGAGCCACTGGAGGCATCTATTTCAGCCATTATTCAGGGCTGAATACTATTATGTGCAAGCTAGATTTAGAGTACTGTGCAGCTTAATAAAGGCAGTAGCAAAGCTTGTTTTTAATATTTCAGGTTTTTTATTTGGAAGTGGGTACAGAGCTAGTGCCTTTTGTAAAAAAAAAAAAAAAGAAAGAAGAAAAAAAAAGAAACTAAGACCAAAAACAGCTGTATACTTCATATACAGTGTACTTCTAACTAGACTTAAAGGAAAATTAAAGAATTAAATTAGGCAAAGTAGGAAGGACATTTTAGCCAGGGAAAACGGTATAAGCAAAGCTTCCGAGGCAGGATTGTCTATGAAAGGTTGAAGATGATCAGTTTGTCTGGAATCGGTGGTGGGGTCCACATTATGGAGCACAGGGTGATAGGATAGGGCCAGATAGTAAAGGTCCTTACTTGCCAGAATGAATGAGAGCATAAAACACAGAATGATTTTTAAATTCCACAGTGACTACTCATCGTTATGTGGTATGATGGGTTCATATCCAAATGCAGAAAACATATTGCTTGGGTTATGTTGCTTAAGTCACTTGGCTTCTCTGGGCCTCAGTTTCCCTATCTATCCAATGAAGATGACAAAGCTCAAAGGTCCCTCCTAACTCCGAGTCTTCTGACCAAATGAAATACAATCTTTTGTCCCACATGCCAAAGTAGCAACCAGCATTTTCCTAAACATTCCAGTTTTCAAGGGACAGGTTATAACTAAATCTTTTCTTTTTTTTTTAAAGAGGAAAATCTCATGTTTTGAGTCTGTTTTGTTTTTTTTCCTTAAGTAAGATGTCCTTTATGTTGTTGTTTGATGTGAAGAAGCCCATGCAATTCAAAGAGAATAATCAGATTAAAATTCCTTATTCCCAGAAGTGCTGAAAGTAAAATAAAACAAAATCCCCCAAATAATATGAAAACATTAAAGAAAGAAATTTCTCTAGTTTTTCCTTTGTGTTTCAATATTATCTGATAATTGAGTATCCCAGCATTCTTAAACTTAATGAATCCTTTTGTAGCTCTCTCTTAAAGACCAAAGGAGAAGCAAATTAAATGACTCACTGACCTTGTAGCAATAGTAGGAGAGCTAAAGAGCTCTTCCGAATACCCCAAACCCTGCCCTTCCTATCACCATCAGTAAGAAGTGACACAGCAGGCTGGCTGAGTCACACTGGGAGAAACTAGATGGGAAATAACACCCTTTACCTATTTTTAAAATTATTATTATTATTAAGAATAAGCATATAAATAATACAACTAATACTTGATATTTATTTCTATAACTCCACAAGTCTTACTCTCATTTTTCATTCTGGTATGGAGGAAATCTTGGATTCTCTAAGGTCTATGTCATGGGAGCAAAAGCATTCTCTAGTCCCCCAATGTTGAAATGACTTAGTGTATGATCCCAGCAGTAGATTGAATCTGCTCTGATTTCAGCATATGCTCAGAATACCACAAGTGGTATACTCATGTGGAGCATGCTAGGGAGAAGGTGTCATCTCTCCTCATGGAAGAAGTTGGGAAGCTACTTCCAGAAGAATCATGATGTCATGGAAGGGGAAGTGCCTTGGAGAAACAAACAGTGAAACATGCATAGGCATTCCATAACTGGTTCTCACTGGCTGAAAAGGAAATTTTCTGATTGACTGGAGTGGCAGTTGTAAAGGCCTGTCGACTCCTTCTATTATCTTGTTGTCTCATTTGTTTTAAGGAGTTGGGGTGAGGGTGGGGTCCTTGATAATTCATTCACTCATGCATCTGATGAAAAGAATGGAGTCTCTGATTTTGAGAGTTCAAAAAGCCCCCCAAAACAAAAACAAACAAACAAACAAAAAACGTCCAGAGGATTTCTTAATATCCCATCATTCTAGTCAGTTTCACATCCAGTGCAGCATCAATGCCCTGAGGAACAAGGAATAACCTTTGAAATCCCAGTCTAGAAGGACCTGAGATTCAGTCTTGTCCAGAAGTCATGTCACATCTGTATGTGAACTTAGTGGGACAAACACTATGTAAGAACTGAGGAAAGTTTAGCCTACTATTCCCAGAGACCAATGTAGGGGAGAGTATGTCCTAGAAGTGTTGGAAAATGTTCATATGTTTATTCCTGGCTATGCTTTTAAAGTAAATATCCCTTTCCTTTGTCATTTTCCTTTATTTTCAACATGTAAAAAAATTTGAATTCTATATTCTCTCATTCCCTTCAGCCACTGAGAAAGAGAGCAACATGATCAGTTATACATGTGAAGCCACACCAGATATAGTTCCATATAAGTCATGTTGTAAAAAAAAGAAAAAAGCAAGAAAAATTAAAAAATAAAGTGGAAAAAAGTATGTTTCCTTCTCCACTCAGAGTTTATCAGTTCTCTCTCAAGGTGGATAGAATTTTTTCATGAGTTCTTTGGCATTATCTTGGATCATTGTACAATATTGCTATTATTGTATACCATGTTCTCCTGGTTCTGCTAACTTCATGTTGTATCACTTTATATGTCTTCCCAGGTTTTTCTGAAACCAACCCCCTCATCATTTCTTATAGTACAATGGTATTCCATCATAATCATATACCACAACTTGTTCAGCTATTCCCCAATTGATGACATCCCCTCAATTTCCAATTCTTTGTGGCTATTAATAGTAAATATCCTTTTGTAAAAGATAATCAAAGTTAAGTGGTTAAAATGGACCACAATGCTTGTCACTTGGGGTGGGGGGGAGGGTATTAATAATGGAGGGGTGGGATTGAGCCAATGAGAGTACAGAAAGAATTGGCCCACAAACCCCTCAGGATACCCAACAACTCAGAGAGGCAATGTAGTTTTCCTAGCTCTAAGAGAGGAGCCAGTTTACACTTTACACAAGGATCAGACTAAGTATAGACCTAAAAATGGAGAGGTTCATCACCGGTAGACTGCCTACTGTTAAGGGCTAAAATTCTAGCTAGTCTGTCTAAAATATCTAATGAGTGGTCGCTAATAAATTGTAGGCTTTAGCAAGAGTTAGACTTTTAAGCATTTATTAAGGAGAATAAGAATTTGGTAAAGAGAGAGAAAAAGGCCTAGATTCCTATCTATTAAAGGGAGAGCGCATTTCTAGCTCCACTCTCCACCAGAGTCCAGAGGAAAGAGAGTGAGACCGAGCGCCAGTCTCTTCCTTCCTCCTCCCACTAACCCGCATCACTTCCTGACCCAAAGAAAAGACTCCTGGTCTTGCCCTCAAAGACCCTTTGCTTCATGGCGGAACTCTTCTACAGTAAGTCTCCAGCAGGTGGCGTCATTCCAATCGTTACACTACTTAGTGATTAATTCTTTGGCTGTGGCAACCTATTAAAAGGAAAAAAGAAAAATATAGGCAGTGCTCAGTCTTATTCAGCTCTGTTCCACATTTACAGTGATACTGGGAAAATGGTAGAAAAGGGAACAGAGAATCCTTTAAAGATCAGCTTTTTAGACTCTCTATAAACTTCAGCTTAGCTGATAGCACTCTCCACTTGGCTACCTGTGATCTCCCTAAAGGTCTGATTGCGTCACCTCTTGCCTACCCAATAAACTCCAATGACTCCCTATTACCTCCAAGATCAAATATAAAATCCTGTTTGTCATCTAAAATCCTTTCTGATCTGGCCCCTTCTTTCTTTCCCAACCTTCTTATGCTTTATCAGACTTCATGGATTCTGCCATCCAGCCACCCCCACACACTATCTCCCAGTTCCAAATCTGTGCCTGTTCATTGGCTGTCACCCATACCCAGAATGCTCTCCCACCTCACCTCTATCTCCTGACTTCCCTGGCTTGCATCAAGACACAACTCAAATCCCTCCTTCTGTAAGAAGCATCTCCCTGTCTCCCCTCACCCCCAACCCCAGTACCTTCCTTCTAAAATCACCTCTCATTTTCATTGTCTATATCTTGTATGTGTCCCAAATACAATTCCAAGAGATGAAGTTATGGGTATGAAAGATCAACTTATTAATTAGGCCAGCCAATAATAAATAAGTTGATGGTCAGTGATATCTCTTGGTAATGAAAGACAAGAAAGGGAGTGTCTGAGACACCATAAATCAGATGTTTTCCTTTTGTCAGGAACCTCCTCTGACAAGGAAAAGCAACCCTGATTGGTTGGCATTTCATGAGGAGGTGGGCTAAGAATTCTCAGCTCCTCCTGAGTATCCTGGTCATGAGTTTCAGCAGCCTCCAGCAATCTGGGTTAGGGAAGCCTTCAGATCTGGACCTCTCTTGCTTTTTTTTTCTCTTTCATGAACCAGCCCACCCCAAACTCTAATGACAGGACCAAGGTCACAAGAATAGCTCTGTTTAGTTTCTGTTTATGGGACAAACAGAAAAGCCCAGTCTCTTTCTTGGAAGAAGAAGGAATGTTTGCATGTTGCCTCCCCCATTAGACTATGTGTTTCCTCAAGGGAAAGGGCTGTTTTTTAACCTTCCTTTGAATTCCCACTGTGCCGAGGTAGAGTACATAGCACATAAAAGCACTTAATCATTGCTTAACCACTGCTGATGACATATCCTTCCTCATCTAATGACCAATGAACAGATTTGCTACATAATCAGTCTATACTTTCTCACTATAAAAGACACCAGAAGGCAGAAGGAAGCTAAATAAAGTATGGCTTACAGGTTCTCTTTAGGAAGAAAACAAAAAGTTGGCAGAATTAGTTTTAATGTGCACACATAGGTAACAAAGGCAACTAGGTGGCACAGTGAAAAGAATACTGAGCCTGGAGTCAAGAAAACCTACCTTCCTGAATTCAATTCCAGCCTCAGACACTTACTATCTGTGTGACCCTGGGCAAGTCACTTAACCCTGTTTGCCCCAGTTTCCTCATCTGTAAAATGAGCTGAAGAAGGAAATGACATACCACTCCAGTATCTTTGCCAAGAAAACCCCAAATAGGGTCACAAGGAATCAGGCACAAAAAATGAAAACAACAAGATAGGAAACAAGAAACATCATTTTGTGGAACATTTGATCTCCTTATATTGCAAAGAGGCCACTATGAAAGTACTTGACATTTAAGCACCATTATCTATCATAGAGAATGAACTTGATAAGAACCTTCAAATTAAATCAATATCTGTTCAGCTATTCAGGGGCTTCAAAGCAAAGGTTTGGGGCTGATGAAAAATACATCAGAAATATGATTCAGAAATAAGGAATGAGAGAAGCCAAATACTCTTAAACTACAAAGAAGGTTCATACCTATCAATTATAAATACTTTCCTTTGGAAAGGAATTAGAAGGTTCTGGTCATTCCTGAATCAGTTGTCTGTTAACAATCAAACTGACAACTTGTCAAAGTAAAGATCAAAAGTGGCACAAATACAAAAAAGAGAATGAAAATGAGAAAAAAAGATATAGTATAAACTTGAGGCAACTCCTATCTGACCTATTTAAAGAAGTATTTGATGATGAAAAATGGACATAGAAGAAATTTCATATGCACTAAATACAACAATTCATGCTAAACTTTAACCAATGCAGATGGAAGAAAAGCAACATCTATGGAACACAAATCTGAGAGGAGGCTCACTATCTGCACAACTGTAACCAATTCATTGATCCTCCCTACTTATCCTCAACTTTCGTCTACTATAAAACAAAAGGGGTTGAACCAGATGGCCTCTGAGGTCTCTTTCAGCTATAGATCTGTGATCCTTCGGGAAGTTTCACTTATTATAACTAGATAGCCAAAGGAGCCTTAAAATGCCCCAGTCATCAAATATTTAAATAATTGACCAAAGGGAAGAGATAAGGCAGCCAAGGACAATAGCTATTTAGAATATAATCTAACTCCTAACATCTAATAAAGAAACATGGTGTAATATTATGAGTCAGATCTTGCATAAAACAGCAGAACAATAGAAGATAAAACCATAGAAAGAGTACTTGGTGAGGGGGCAGCTAGGTGGCACAGTAGATAAAACACCAGCCCTGGATCCAGGAGGACCTGAGTTCAAATCTGACCTCAGACACTTCATGCGTATTAGCTGTTGTAACCCTGGGCAAGTCACTTAACCCTCATTGTCCCACAAAAAAACAAAAAGAAAAAAAAAGAGTACTTGTGAGGCACAACTAAGTAAAGTCAAACAAGACACTTAAAGATAAAAGTAGAAGGGGACAACAAACAAAAAGAACAATGGAAACAATTAGACAAGCTTTTTATAACAAACTCTTTATACCACCAAGGAAGGTGGAGGCAACATACTTAGACTCTAGCATCACAGTCTAATATTGTGATTATAGAGAAAATCCAAATTACCTTAAAGAGATCAAAGACAGGAAAGTAGTTGAATTAAAGGGGAGATCTCCTGTACATGACACAATTATAAGAATGTTGAGGGATTAATTCACAAGGTATCTGAAAGTAGAGAAGATAATGAAAGCATGGAAAACATCTTGTATCTTATTAATGATAAGAAAATGTTACCAAAAGAACATCAATAAATACATGGCTTATATGCCTACTTTCCAATCTAGATAAAATTTATGTAATAATGTTATATACATATTTCAAAGGCATCTTTGATGAGGGCATTATTAATATTGAACAGGTCTACTTTCCCAAGGGATATCCCATGGTAGAACATGTCTTTATTACCACTGTGATAAAATAATGGAATTTGGCAGATGCCCAGGGGCCCCACCTGATTGATTTAGTATTGTTTGAATTGGGTGAGAATGAGAGACTAAGTACCTACTTAAGGATAACTGGATGGAGGCCACACCTGGCCGGCTCTGAGTGATGTGTTGGCATGCTACTGATATCAGCAAGAGACCACTCTCAACCAACCAGCTTGAAGGACCTCCCCTTTGGGGGAGGGAGAGAGGAACTAGGAAGTGGATGATCGATCATAAAAGAACTCTCTTTTTGGTGAGGAGAGACAAGACTGGTGGCAGATGGAGAACAGGGGGTGCCCCACTTAGTCGTCCGGACACTGGCTTGGTGGTGAGAGATTTCATGTGGGCTGCTAGGAAAGGAAATTGCTTTCTTTCTCCCTGGCTATACTGAATTAGATCTGAGCTAGAATTTCCATGCTATAAGGAATCTGTTCTCAATCTCTCTCTCTTCACTAACTTATAATATATAATTTAATAAATCTTTAAAAGCCTAAACTCTTACTGAATTTATTAGTGATTTTAACCAGCTTCCCCCCAAGACTAGGGGGGGGGAGATTAGAACCCACAATTTGGATTTTAAACACACAACATTAATTGAAAGATGTAGCAAATGCAAATCCCACTATGTGTATTGCTTCTTGACCATAAAACAAACAAACAAACAACCAGTTGATTTCTGGGAGCAAAACACTACCTTAAATGCTCTTAAACCAAAGCATCTCCCATGTACCAGACATCAGAATTGTGTAAGATAATGACATAGGGGTTGGGCCAACTAGCTATCAGGATGGACACACCTAAGAAGTAAGGGAGATAAACCCATTAGGTGGGGCTGCTGCCTGATCAGCACCAAGGGACAGAGATAACTCCAGAAGTCAGGACCACCACCCCATTCAAGCTTTCCCCACAAAACCGAAGGGAACTTCCATAGTCAGATGATTACCCCATCTGTCCCCACACCATTCATCCTCTCTAAAATCTTTTGCCTTTATTCTGTGGGATGAGCAAGATGTCTCTAAGATATCGCCTCCCAAAGAGAAGTCTTTGACTTCTCTCTTGGCCAAATTCTCTAATCACCTAAATAAAAGGCTATTTTATTCTAATTGAATTGTGTGTGAGAGAGTATAATTCTCTAAAGAAGAATGCCTAAGGATCCACCACCTATTTCCTGTGACAATTCCTTGAAAGATATAATAGAAATAATTCTGTTCAGTGAATCTTTGATCATTAATATCAGGTGAGGCTTAAAACAGAGAAGCAGATGCTCACCAAAGATGTTCACCACTACAGTGACTGAACAGATCAAACCCAGGGACCAAATTAAAGAGGAATTCTGTAAATGATAAGGGCAGCTAAGTGGTGCAGTGGATAGAGTACCAGTTTTGGAGTCAGGAAGACTCATATCCCTGACTTTAAATCTGGCCTCAGACAATTGCTAGCTGTGTGACTCTGGGCAAGTCACTTAACCCTGTTGGCCTCAATGCCTCGTGTAAAATGAGCTGGAAAAGGAAATGGCAAAGGGCTCCAGTATCTTTGCCAAGAAAACCCCAGATGAGGTCATGAAGAGTCCAACAGGGCTGAAATGACTGAACAACAATAGCAACAACAGTAGATGATGAGAACCTCCAGGTGTTGTTATTGGTAGATGACACACTGTGCAGGTTGCATCAAGTCCTGAAACATACAGAGCCTCCTGGAAAAGATCCAAAACCACTTCAAAGAATCTAGCCTAACCATCTACATGGAAAAAATCAAATAAACAAAGAATGCCCATTGTCCAGATTAGGACATGCAGTTGGTTAGGTGTGAGGAAAAGTGGGCTCCCCTCTAAGTTGATTGGAGCTGTCTGGGGGAACAATTACAGATGATTTAGTGTCTGGGAAGTGGACTCAGGTTCAGTTGGGGAACTGATTAGAATAGAAGCAGGTCTGCCTCTCCTTCCCCCCCCCCCCCCCCCCCCCCCGCACCTCCCACCCCCCAGTGAACAAAATCACATGATTCAGGGAAACCCTAGGCTGGTCATGTGGGGCAGGAGTTTGGAGGGTTGTCCCCCATTGGCTACACTGTGTTCTGATTGGGTAGTTTTTGGTGCCAGTGCGGATTGTAAGGGGGGGAAAAGGAGAGGGGCCAATCATGTTAAGAGAGAGCCTCCATTTTGTCCTGCATTTCACTAGGAAATGGCCTGTTCTCACAAGAATGAGAATAAACAAGCTTTTTGAAACATCTCCAATGCTGGGTTCCAGAAATTTTTGAGTGCTATTTCCCACATTAGGAAACCCGTAGAACTCAACTATCAGCATATATGTATATGTGTGTATACACATATTCCACCTTCTGTAGGAAGCTTTCCCTAAGCTATTCTTTTTTTTTTTTTTAAGTGAGTCAATTGGGGTTAAGTGACTTGCCCAGGGTCACACAGCTAGTAAGTGTTAAGTGTCTGAGGCCGGATTTGAACTCAGGTACTCCTGACTCCAGGGCCGGTGCTCTATCCACTGCACCACCTAGCTGCCCCATTAAGCTATTCTTAATTCTAGTGCTTTCCCTCTTTTAATTATTTTCTATTTATCCTGTACATAGCTTGCTTTGTATATGTTTGTTGGCATGTTGTATCCCTGATTAGATTGTAACCTGTTTGAGGTCAGGGACTTTTTTTGTATCCCTAGTGCTTAGCATAGTGTGTTGGTGCTTAATAAATGTTGATTGATTGATATATACCCACAAAAACATATACAGATGCATATTCCAAGTGCTTTTCAAACCTGTATAAATGTTAGTCCTTTTGTGTGTAAATGTATATTTATATATCTGGGACTGGCACTGCCAATGGACAATGAGTGAGGCCCATAATTAAGTAGTAGGAGGAGAACAGGTTGAATTGCCTTTGGGAAATTGCAAAGCTCCTTTGATTATCCTAAACTTTTTCCAGAGACAAAGGCCCACCTTTTTAATACAAAGTGACTCCATTACTGTTATATGACAGTGACCCTTGGAACACTACAGTCTTCAAAGATTTAAAAATCACAATCACTCGGTTGGCAACACAGGGATATGTGGTGGGTGTTGCTAATAATAACGCATAACAAATAAGGAACCGTGAAAAAGAACCACAGTAAAGGCTTATCATCAAGAAAATAGGATGATTATATTGGAAGAGTGGGGAGATAGATGTGCTCTACTGTTACCCTTATAAGGAAAAGAGAAAAGTCTCCCAAAATAGTGGACCCTCTATGTCAAACTGTTGGAAGACATGGACAAGGGTCTAACAAGATAGGCAAGCAAGGGATGATTATAATGTACCTTTCTGGAGGAAGCACATCTATCAATAAGATCATAGATGCACTAGAGTATTTGACCATTTACAAAACACTCTACAAATCACAATCTGTTTTTTTTATCCTTACAACAACTCTACATCTGGCACATTGCAAGCGCTCAATAAATGTTGGTTGATCACTTCAATACATAGTTCAAGTCGAGTTAAATTTGTACTTTTTATGCATTCACCATCTTCTATGCATTGTGCTAAGTGCTGGGAATACAAATACAAACAGAAAGAAAGACAATTCCTACCCTCAAGGAGCTTACCTTCAAATGGGGGGAAACAACACATAAAAAGAAGCTGAAAAGGTCAGGGAAGGGGGGTTCCTGGAGGATGTCCAGCAAATTAGGCATGTATCTTGGAAAGGAATTTACACTTGACTTGCCTGAGGGTCCTCCTTAGTATGAAAGTTCTGCCAGAAGCCACACAATCACCTGAAGAGGCTGCAGGGACACAGGGTACTTCCAGTATGAGAAATCCAGGGGTAAAGTGACCTTGCAGGTTGAAGAGGTTTCTGTGGCAAGATAGAAAACTCCAAATTCAGGAGCATAGTCCTGGAAGGAATAATGACATTCAAATATGATTTTCCCCTATCTTGCAAATGAGGCTCAAAAATCTGTCACTTTTTTGTAGTTTTAAATTTCCAACAAATCTCATTTCAGTCTCACAGTTACCATGTAAGGTAGATATTATAGATGTTATTCTTCCCTTTTTATATCTGAGGAAACTGACTCACAAAGTTTAAGACACTCAGCCATGGTCACACAGCTGGTAAATATCAGAGGAGGGTCACAAATCCGGGTCTTCCTGCCTCTAAGTACACACTCTCTCTGCCACTTCACCACTCCACTGCTTCTATTATTTATTAAATGTGTAAAACTCAAATCAGTGGATACAATCTGTTGAAGGACTTTATCAGTCTTCCCACACAGACACAATTCCAAGTACCCTGAATTGTTGACTCTTGAAGCTGGATTAGATTTAAGAAACCAGGGGCTCTTAACCTGGGTCCAGGGATTTCCCTAGAGGTGTCAGGATAAATTTCACAGTGTCCATAAACTTGGATGGGGCAAAAAATGACACTTTTAGTTTTGCTAACCTTTGTAATCCTTTTTATTTTATGCATTTACAAACATGATTCTGAAAAGGGGTCCATAGATTTCATTGACAGCCTAAGGAGTCTATGAGCAAAAAAAAAAAAGGTTTAAAACTCTTGATCTAATTCAACCTCTTCCTTTTTCAGATGAGAGACTGAGGCCCAGAAAAGTTAAATGATTTGTCAAAGGTCACACATTTTATTTATAGTAGTTCAAAAACTAGAAGCCAGGTCTTCTGATGCTCCTTGCAGTGGAAAGCACTGAATTGGTCTGCCTTTTTCATATAAAAATAAAGAAAATCCTGAAACTTTGACCTGAAAAATCAGTAATCCCTAAAGTTCCTTAAAGTACTCAAAGTTGCCTTTAAAATTTCCACAGAAATTTCTTTATGCACTTAAATCTACTTTTTCCTTAAGCACTAGAATTAAACCTAAAAACATTTTTTAATTTTTATTTTTATTTAGAATTTTCCCTTACATGTAAAAAAAGAAAAGAAACAATTTTTTTCACATTGATGTGAAAGAAAATAGACAAAATAACTTTAAAAAGAGGAACTAACAAATATACTTCAATCTGTATTCAAATACCATCAGTTCTTCCTCTGTTGATGGTTTGCATTTTTCATACATCCTTCTGATAGCATCCTGCTCATCATTTCTTTCACAGTTACTATTGCTACCTGTATTACCCTCCATCCTATTCCTTCCCCTTGATATTTACTCTATTTTCTATCTTCTTTCACCCTATCCCTCCTCAAAAGTATTTTAAAGCTAAAAACGTTTTAAATAAGTTTTTATTCCTTTTGTTTTTACCTTACATTCAATTGTAAATATAATCCCCTTCCCCTCCAATTGAACCTTCCCTGGTAACAAAAAAAAAAACCACTTAGGCAAGAACAACCAGTACCCTCACTAGTTCTGACATATTACACAACCTTTTTCTTACTCAGCTTCCAGGAACAAGATTGGCTATTTCAATGACTCAGAGTTCAGTTTTCTTTTAGTGATGTTTCTATTTATATTATTGTGGTCATCTTAAATATTGTTCTTCTGATTCTGCTTGTTTCATCCTGTATCAGTTCATCCAAATCTTCCTATGTTTCTCTAAATTATTCATATTTGTTACTGATTGCTGCACAACAACATTACATTACAGAATATTCCAGTTTGTTCAGCCATTCTCTAGTCAAGAAAAAATATTTTTAACTTCCTAATTTTTTGCCCGTCCATTTTGTTTAATTTACTAATGTTAAAAGTCTTATAAAATTTTATGAAACCATATTTTAAAAAAAACCTTGGGAATTGAATCCAACTATTATCTACCATTTCAAAACAGGCCCCACCTGTGATTTGAAAACATTCTAAGCTTCCAAAATGGGAATTCTATTTCTGAATTAACTCTATGACATCAGCTAACTGTGACTGATGTGTTATCTTGGGACCTTGGACCAGATTTTTAGAGTTGAAAAGCCAGTGCCCAGTTCTGATTCTGACATTCAATTACTAAGAGTAATGACCATCTGCCAGAATTGTGGAGGACACAATGCACTGAGTACAGAGGGCCATATTTTTGCATGAGAAAGGAAGGTCACCGAAAGTCAATACAATTGAAGGCAGCTCCCCAGGTGGTAGAAATGATCTGCCAGCAGCTTACAGACATAGGTCATATTATAGGATAGCAGCCCTGCAAAGTCTCTTTGGTAATGCATGTCTCAAGAAGTTTTTGTTTTTCTTTGTGTGTTTTTTTTTAATTCCAACTAGAATATATTTAATTGGATAATCTTAAGGCATTGCATATTTGGGGAAAGGAAAATTGCAAGAGATTCCCTCCCCTCTCCTCATGTTTAATGCCAGATAATCAAACACTTTATTTTTTCATTTCTGTATGGGTTGCCTTTCATTGCTATTTGAGTATTTATATGAATGCAGCTTTTCAGTTACTTGCCAGAGGTAAGCATAGATTGCAAAGATTCAATTCAATCAGAAGGTTAACAGATTTAACACTAGCATTATAATAATGCTATAATTACAATAGTATAGTCTTGCACGGTTCAGGGGTTCCCACTCCATTAACAGGTGCACCTGGGTTTGGGTCTAAGTGGAGGAAATTCCTATTCTAAGAAACAGCTGGCTCCTTTTAAGCAACGAGATTTAAAAGGAACCTGGAGGAGTGCCGAGAGAATGGTCAGTCAATCGCGCCATAGCAGTCGATCTCTTTCCAAGTTACTCCAGCCCCAGTGGGTAGTAAAAGAAAAATTAGTCAGAGCCTAAGTAGACTGCCAGATGCCAGGTGAAATCTCTGGGGAAAGAGAGAAGAAGAGTTTCCGGAGAGTCCTAGCAGGGTGAGAAGGAAAGGGAGTTACTTAGAAAGGCTTCCTCTATCCTGTTTTCTAAGACTACACAACAGCCAGTTGAACTCAACCAGCTGTGACTAAGACTGGAAGAAAAGAAAGGCCTTGAGAAGCTCATCATGGTCTCACCACTGTCGATGAATAGGAAAGGTATGTGAAGAATTGAATAGGCGATGACTCAAACAGGGGGCAGCCTTCCAGTGTTACTACAATTGGCAGCCAGCTCCTAAGCCTCCCTTTTATGCCCAAGGCTCTCTCACATCAGTGCCATCCTTTTTATTCCCATGGCCACTATCTTGGTACAAGCCTTCATTATCACCACTCTGGACTACTGTAAGAGCTTTCTACCTGCTTCAATTCAATTCAACAGGCTTTTATTAAGTGTTTCCTATGCACAAGGTCCTGTGCTAAGTGCTGGGGGTACAAGGACAAAAACAAAAAATGGAGACAAAAAAAGTGCCTGCCTTTAAGGAGCTTACATTATACTGGGAGATGCAACATGTAAAAGGATGAATAAAGACAAGTAATTTGATTAGAGAGGGAATACTAACAGCTGGGGTGTGTGTTGGGGGTGGGGTGGGGGATCAGGAAAGATTTCCTACAGGAGGTAGAACATAAGGTGAGCTACTCTATTTTGTTTACTTTACTAGTATTACATTTAACTTATTAATTAGTAAGCTAAGGATGCTAAAAGGCCCAGGAAATGAGAAAGTACATCCCAGGCATATGGAACAGCTATACAAGGGCATGGAGTTGGGGGTATAGCCAGTAAGTCTGTCAAGTCCTGAAATAAATCAAAGTCATGAATTGAGGAATAAAGCATCTTTAATTGAGATAACAGGGGAGCAAGCCTACCACCCTAGGGGATGTCCAGTGGATTTTCCCAAACTATTAGCCCATGGAAAAGTCTTTTTATACCATTAGGGAATGGGGAGGAGGCAGCACAAGGTCATGAGGCCTGGTTATGAGATCCCATCCTTCCCCCACCCCCAGCCCCCAATCTGAGCAAGGAGAACTACTTCATTCTGGCTGTTTTGCCCTTCCTGACATGAATTCCAGTGGAATTCATGGACATCAAAGGCCTAGACCAATTTTGAGCTGGGTTCCCCACAAGGCAAGATCTCAGAATGGGACTTGGGGTCTGACTAAGCTCAACCTAATCAAAACTATCTTGCTGGGAATGTTACTGATATTTTGACATTGCTAGAGTCATTTTTAGGGAGTGGCAGGTAACACTGGATTTGGTATTAACAATTTCTGTCAGGTCTATGACTGAAATATTGATTTAGTCTGGAAAGGCAAACTGGCTACAGATTGTGAAGGGTTTTAAATACTAGGCTGACAAGTATGTATATCTATCCTAGAAACAATCTATTTTGACCCAGTGGCAATGAGGAGCTACTGAAGATTCTTGAAGAAGAAAGTATGCTTTAGGAATATTATTTTGGCAGCTTCATGAAGGATGCATTGGAGATGGAAGAAGTCAGAAAGAAGGAAAGCCAATTGAGAGACTGTTGCATTGATACAGGTAAGCAATAACTTTGATTTTTTTGTGTCTGAAGTTTTTATAGGATATTCAGGTGAAAGCATCAAGAAGATACTTGGTGAAATAAGATGGGGACTGGAGAGATATTAGGGCAGAATATATCAATTTAATATTTTTTCATAGAGATGATAATTAATTCCATTGGCACTATTAAGATCACCCAGAGAGTATTTTTTTTAAGTATCCAAAATGGGGCAGCTAGGTGGCACCGTGAATAAAGCACCAGCCCTGGATTCAGGAGGACCTGAGTTCAAATCCGACCTCAGACACTTGACACTTACTAGCTGTGTGACCCTGGGCAAGTCACTTAACCCTCATTGCCCCACCAAAAAAAAAAAATCCAGAACAGATCCTTGACCACAGTTGGGGACAGAACAAAGATGATAATCTAGAGAAGGAGCCCCAGAAGAAGTGTTTAGATAGGCAAAAGAAGAGCCAGGAGAAAATGGTGTCGAGAGAAGATCATAGATTCTTTAATTCAAATGGTCCTTAGAGACCATATTGTTCAAACCTCTTGATAGTGTTAAAAGCTACAGAAAAGTCAAGAAAGACCAAGACTGAAAAAAGACCATGGAACTTGCAATTAAAAGATTGGTTTATAACTTTGGAGAGAACAGTTTAAGTTGATTGGTGGGGGTCTTAAGTCTCCAGTCTCTCTTCCAGTTCACCCTTAACACTACTTAATTAATCACAATTAAGTAGATTTATCTTTCTCATGCAGAAATCAGATCAGATCATTCCTCTCTTTGAAATCCTTCCAAAACTCCCCTATTACCTAATGAATAAAGACCATAATTCTTAAACTGACATTCAGAGCTCTGCAGGACCTCACATTTCTACACTTTTCCAGTCCTGTCTCCTACTACTTCCCAACATGGTGAGATATGCTTTAACCCAATTGGGCTACTTATAATTCCTTATACTGGTCCCATGTTTTTCTATCTCTGTGACTTTGCTCATACAGTTCCCTTTTCTTCAAGTGACCTCACTCCATCTCTGCTTTGCTGAAATCCACTCACCATTGAAGACCCAGTTCATATGCTTTTTGTTATTCAGTTGTTTCAGTTGTGTCTGACTTTTCATGATCCCATTTGGGGTTTTCTTGGCAAAGATACTGGAGTGGTTTGCCGTTTCCTTCTCCAATTCATTTTACAGATGAGGAAACTGAGGCAAACAAGGTGAAGTGATTTGTCTGGGGTCACACAGCTACTAAGTGTGTGAAGCCAGATTTTAATGCAGATCTTCCTGACTCCAAGCCCAGCACTGTACCACCTGGCTACCCAAATGCTACTTCCTCCATAAAGCCTTTATTTGTTAGAAATAACCTTATCTTTCTTGGACTCTATATTGTACTTTGTAACACACCTACTTTATTTTGCATTCTATTGTTAAGATAGATAGTGCCTGTTGGTACCTATGTCACAGCCCCTTTGCTAATTTACAAGCAAGTTTGAGTGTAGAGAGAACGTAGTGTAGTCTTTGAGTGTAGATAGAGAGAGTCTTAATTATCCTTCTACCTACCTAATACCTAATCAGTGCTTTCCACATAGTAGGTGCTTGATCAATTGTTGGATGAATAAATGGATAAATGCCTAAGATTGGAGAGGAGGGTAGACTGTCTGTCAAATGGCATGACCTGTCTCAACACCTGGTTTTCTTTAGTGTGAGGTTCTATCTATTTTCTCTTTATACCAACACCTAACTTTCATAGGCACTGAAAATAGGGAAAGGGAAAGGAGCTGAGGATTCCCATGTGTCTCTCAAGGGTGTGGACTGGACTAGCCACTCAGAGTGCAATTTCTACATGAACCACAAGTGGAGATCTGCACCCTAGCTACAAATTCCAAGTATCCTTTGTTCAACCTTGCACATGTGGGAAATCGGCCAATCCAAATCCCAGCCTTGGTCTGGGGTTCTAGTTCACCCCTTTTGATCTAGGTTTTAAAATACATCAATCATATGATACTTTATTAAATTATCAAATTTGACTCAGCCCCCACTTCCCAGTAAGATTCTTATATCCTGTCCAATTTGCTATGGCCCTAAGGAACACAGAGTTGTATTTACTACATTTACTAAATGGAATCAGAAATGAAAAGATATAACATCACAACTTCCAGTTATTCCATCAGTCTGGTAAAGGTCTGAAATCTCTGCTCTTTGCCTTCTAATCTTAGGTACCAACTGTACCTGAATGACCATTCAGGAAAGCACATTATCACATTTCCATTTGAAAATCAATGAAAGAGGGGGCAGCTAGTTGGCGCAGTAGATAAAGCACCAGCCCTGGATTCAGGAGGATCTGAGTTCAAATCAGGCCTCAGACACTTGACACTTACTAGCTGTGTGACCCTGGACAAGCCACTTAACCCTCATTGCACTGGAAAAGGGAGGAAGGGAAGAAGGAAAGAAGGGAGGGAGGAGGGAGGAAGGAAGGAATCATTTCACCAAAATCCACTGCTGCCCCTGGTGCTTTTGTTAGCAGGTCTTTGGAGGCTCCGAAGACAAGAACCCTCATGGTCTTCTCCTAGGTGAATGGTACTGCTCACCATTATCTCCAGAATACTCACTCAGTATACTACCATGTGCCATATATAACCTTAACTTTTTTTTTTTTGCTTTTGCGGGGCAATGAGGGTTAAGTGACTTGCCCAGGGTCACGCAGCTAGTAAGTGTCTCAAGTGTCTGAGGCCGGATTTGAACTTGGGTCCTCCTGAATCCAGGGTTGGTGCTTTATCTACTCCATCACCTAGCTGCCCCTATATATGCCTTCTCTTGTGGGTCTCTGGCTATTTTCTGACATCCAGAGGACCCACAGAATTTCCAGCAGCTCAGTTTCTGTCAGGCCCCTTCCCTGGATACCTCAGAAATAGAATGAAATTCCTATTTAACAAACAGAATGACCCCCATCCCATCCCATCCCACACAGTAGGCTCACTACCCATGTTTTATGTCTCTCATGCATGTCTGGTGCACTTGCCAAAGCATGCAGCTGTCTTGATTTAAGGGTTCCTTCCATTCAAACCGATATTGTAGGGGCGGCTAGGTGGCACAGTGCATAAAGCACTGGCCCTGGATTCAGGAGTACCTGAGTTCAAATCCGGCCTCAGACACTTGACACTTACTAGCTGTGTGACCCTGGGCAAGTCACTTAACCCCAATTGCCTCACTAAAAAAAACAAAAAAACAAAAAAAAACTGATATTGTATAATCTTATGCAGCTCCCAGATTCTGCATTTGCACTTTTATTTTTCCTGGTGCCTAGAAATCTAAGAAAAATTACAAGGACAACCCAATCTGTTTCAAAACACAGGTTACATTAGCAATAAACATGAAGGTTGAGAAGCACAACTAGATAGCCACTAGATACTAGAGATGAGGATTGGGGATTCCTTCCAAATTCAGTAAAATAGAAACAAATATTTAAGCAGGTTGGCCCTGCCTTCAATACTGGTATATAGAGGCCCAGAAGTGTCAAACACACATGGCACATGCAGTCCACAACATTTCCAAGTGTGGCCCAATTATGTGTGGAAGTATGGGGTCTTACAGGGCTCTGAATGTCAGTTTAAGAAGTATGCTCTTTATTTATTAGGTAATAGGGAACTTTTAGGAAGATTTCAAAGAGGACTGATCTGATCTGATTTCTTCATAAGGAAGATAAATCTACTTAATTGTGATTAGTTAAGTAATGTTAAGGATGTACTGGGAGAGGGAGAGACTGGAGGCTTAAGACTAAACCAATCATCTGACTTTAGTGTGATAATATATGTATGTATGTAATGGTTTTCTAAGTCAAAATGAGACCTGCAGGGATCCTTATGTACTGTTTAGTTGCCCCATTTCTATTTGAGTTTGATACCACTGTTCTCATCAAACCAGCCCAAACTTTGGAGTGGTTTATAGTGCAGTGAATGAGAGAATAAAGACATGAGAAACAGATCAGAATCTCAGAAAGAGGTGAGCTTCAGGAAGGATATCCTGGAGTTTTTCCCTCTAGAAGCTCCCTAGTATTTTGTGTAATCATGGCTACTATGGTGCTAGGGATAGCAGACATTCAGAAGCCAATAAGATATGTCTGTGTCTCCTTGGAGGCCTTGTTTGGTCCATAGCCAGATGGCATATCTCTTTGGAGTGAGGACTTACAACTAAGAGAAGAATCTGAACAATGATAATATGTCTTGCAGATTTGACTTCAGAGTTGTCCATTGGGCACAGCCTGAACAAAAATATAAAAGCATAAGATCATGGTAGCTGCATGACTAAATTCACTCCTATCCCTGCATAAGGTCTGTGAAAGTGATAGTTCCAAGGCTCTCATCTAGAAGACTCTGGAATGTAGCAGGACCCCAAGAAACCTAAAGTTTCTAACCCCTAAGGAATCCTTAAATTTTCCCAAGGGAAAAGCAGCTTTGTCCCCCCCCCCCCCCCAGGAATGGGTGTTGCAGAGCACAACCCTGGTATCTTCATAAGCAATACCAAGGTCTGCAAGATGGTATGCAGGATATGGATGGGTGCTGCATATCCTGTGGATATCCCATTATTCAAAAATCCCTTCCTAATTATCTTGTCCTTCCCACTTTTTACATTAAAAGACCAAGTCTTGTCTTACTTGAGTGAGACGGTTTTTCCATAGTGATTCTGTCTCCTGGCCATATACTCCTCTCTCCTAATAAAGTTTTTTTATTTTACAAGATTCACGGTGAGCCTCCAATTCTTTGGATGAGCTAGCCCCACTGAACCAGCTTGCAAGTCTCCTCAACAGATGGAGTCAAAGGACCCAAGTTCAAATTGTACCTCTGATGTTTATTACCTTTATAACATTAGGCAAGGGGCAGCTAGGTGGCGCAGTGGATAGAGCACCGGTCCTGGAGTCAGGAGTACCTGGGTTCAAATCTGGCCTCAGACACTTAACACGTACTAGCTGTGTGACTTTGGGCAAGTCACTTAACCCTCATTGCCCCACCAAAAAAACAAAAAACAATAACATTAGGCAAATTAAATTCCTGCACTCTGGTTTGTTCATCTGTAAAAATGAGGGGGTTGGACTAAATGCCTTCTGGGGTCCTTTCTAGCTCTAAATCTACTTACAGAAGACAAAGCAAATGTGGGAGGGGAGGATATAAGTAAGAGAGCATCAAGAATAAAAACCCCAGGGGCAACTAGGTGGCACAGTGGATAAAGCACTGGCCTTGGATTCAGGAAGACCTGAGTTCAAATCCAGCCTCAGGCACTTGACACTTAATTAGCTGTGTGACCCTGGGCAGGTCACTTAACCCTCATTGCCCTGCAAAAGCAAAAAAAAAAGAATAAAGACCCCATTTGAAATTAATTTGAGAGACACAATCAAATTCAGTGAAGCCTCTCTTCCCCAATAAGAATCTTAAAACACTACACCCTACACACACACACCCCCCAAGGTATAACAAAGTAATATGCAAATAAAAAGGCAAAGTTGGGTAGGAGTCTCCCTTTCTAGTGCATGTATTCTCTTATGAAATCATTAGAGATTAGAAGGTTGCTTACTGATTGCTGAATTAGAGAAAATGATGTTGAATGTTCTTGAGGGTTACTTTGATTAAACTATGTTAGCCTGAGTCATTGCCTTTCTTCATTCTAGGCACAGTATATTTCATTCTAAAGCTGAACCAATCTATACCCTAGAATCAGAGCATCATTTAACAAAAATCTATTTTCTCTCCCTCTCCCCTCACCTCCTGCCAATTGAAAGAAAGAAGGAGTAGGGGGAGAGAAGCCTTGTAACAAATATGCATAGTTGAGCAAAACAAATTCCCACATTGGCTATATCCAAAAAAATGTCTTGGTCTCCAGGTAAAATGTTTCCTTGTGGGTCCTACAGAATTGTGGTTGGTCACTGAACTGATCAGAGTTGTTAAGTTTTCCAAAGTTGTTTGTCTTTATGATATTGTTATAGTATAAATTGTTCTCCTGGTTCTATTCACTTCACTCTGTATCAGGTTGTGCAAGTCTTCCCAGATTTCTCTAAAACTGTCCCTTTTGTCATGTCATATGGCCAGATAATATTCTATAACATTCATATACCATAATTTATTCATCCATTCCCCATTGATGGATATGCCCATACTTTCCAGTTCTTTGACAAATCCTTTATTGTTTCTTATCCATCACCAAAAACTGTCACTACCACCATTTTCTAACAATGTTCTGTATTACATCTTATCTTTTGTTAATTGGCTTTTTTTTGGGGGGGGTGAGGCAATTGGGGTTAAGTGACTTGGCCAGGATCACACAGCTAGTAAGTGTCAAGTGTCTGTGGCCGGATTTGAACTCAGGTCCTCCTGAATCCAGGGCCAGTGCTTTATCCACTGCGCCACCTAGTTGCCCCAATTTGTTGGCTTTTTATTGTATATAGTATTCTCAACTTCCTGATGAAATTTTAAGCAGTTATTTTGATTTCATCAGTAACACAATGACATATTAACATATTTTAAGATTTACTCCTACAAAAATCTGTGCAAATATTTCATCCTGTTCTATATAAGTTAGCTCTTATAGCTTTTGGAGGTACAACTCTTATACTATTTGTAGGACATAGCTCATTTGGGGGGGGGGGTCTTAATACCTTCTGTTTACTTATCACTCAAATTGTAGACCCATGTTATTACTTTAGAAAGGCTAGAAAGAATCTGACAGCGTATGTTCAAATCAAGAAGCCTATTTAAAATGTCCCAAAAGGTCACATGGTTCTCTCATCTTATGTTCAGATTCCCTTATAGGTATACATATAGCAAATATTTATTAAATACCTACTGTGCAGAGTTCTATTAATATAAGAATTAGTCCCTGTCATCAAGGAATTCACAGTCTAGTAGAGGAATAAGACATATACACAGACAACCACCTACCACAAGCTGGGTAGGCAAGCCAGGTTAACAGAAACAGCAGGAGACCCTGAGGGAGAAAGGGAAGCTGTATGTGCTAGGCAAGTCAAACCACCACCACCATCTTGACCACTATCTAACCTCAGACCCTGAGGAAGATAGCCCATGACCCTGAGACCAAGAGACTGGGCAATTCAGTGTCCCCCACATCATCAGATCTATCTCCAATGGAAGCATTGCAGCCATCACTTAGGGGAGAGATCATTGTGGAAAAGAAGTCCACCTTCTTCATCACAGCTGCTAATAGCTACTAGTCAACTGCTACAAAGAGTCAGATTAACACAGGAGCCCTAGGAGTGTCAATGCCCCCCTGACCAGCAGTCCTGCTCCCAGCTCCAACACTCAAAGTGCCATCTTCAGGAAAGCAGCTCCTTTGGAGAAGGAGACAGCCAACTCAATATGTAGCCCACCAGTGGTCGCTCACTGGCAGGCAGGCCAGCCTAGATGGAGAGATAGGAGGCAGCCTGTGTCAGACAGGTAAAACTACCACTGCCTTGACTAGTATTTCCCCTCAGGCCCTAACAGAGATAGTCCAGGAGCATGAACCAAATCTGGGAAACAACCCTTTGGAGATGCAGCCTGGCAAATGTTTCTGCAGGTGCTATAATGATATATATCAAAGACTCAGAAAAGAAGGCACTTACCACTGTCAAGTGGCTCAATACCCCAAATTGAAATTATTTCATCAGTGGAAATGACATTAAAGAATTAAGTAAATGGTATATGTGTGTGCACATGCATGTTTTGCATACAGATCTATGAAGAAAGATTAGTTTCACCAAATGAGACGGTTTCTTTTATAATAGACTTCTAGGTAAACACAGCAGGCTGCAACATTTTGGGGGTAGACTCTGGGACCACCATAAACAATTATGATATGGTCAAGGTTGGCTGAAGGGTAGCAAGCCCTTAGGCTAATATGGAAGCAGGAGTCACTGTTATTGACAGCTCTGATCTCCTTCCTAATAATTGTAAAGCACTTAACCCAGTGCCTGGCATGTAGTAGGTACTATATAAATGTTGATTTCCTTCCTCCATTGTAACTCAGGAGCCAGAGAATTACTTGGACAAAAAGATGATCTGGCATACAGCAGGTACTTAATATATACTTGGTGATAGATCAATTGATTGGTCAAGTAGATTTGTTTACAATTTTTCTCAGCACAGCTAAGGGAGAAATGGAACTAAGAAATCCAGTCAACAGCTTCAAGGCAGTCAATAGACTCAGAAGGTCTAATGTCCTACCTTTTCCTCATCTTCTGCCTAGGTCACATATAAAAAAAAATCATATCCCACATCCTTCCTCCTCCTTCCAGTCTATTCCGTCTTGCGGCCTTGTTGTCAAAGGCTATCTGCCAGAACAAATGGATACCAGTTGTTATTTCCTGCTTGAGGTCATTTCCTCATCCTGAAGCTGAATCTACATAGATGACTCATTTATACTGTTCCACTAAACAAATGAATTCCAGCTTCCTGTTAGAGCTATACCTATTGAGATGACTCAATTACCTTGTCCTGCTTAACCCTTTGTCTTCCTCTAATAGTTGACAAAGTGGTTTCCACATCTATTACAACAAGTTCTAATATTGTTGCTCAATAGCTGGTTCTATCATGTCAATCACATATCCTTACATTCCTTTCCATACCAGAAACTAAAAATGTGGACATCAAAGAAAACACCATCGAGATGGAAGTTCAGCAACTGACAGAAAACTCTCTAATGTTGCTAGCAAGGGTTATGGGGCTACCACAAAATAAAGAAATAGCATAGAAGATTCTGGAACCTCAGCTTGAATCCAAGGAAGCCCATGGTGTTGCAGGCCAGGTCTAATTCAAGCCAGTCTAGTATTTCAGGTTTGGAGTTGGAATGAGGTGGGATACTTATATACTACCTCAGAGTTAATAAAAGGAGATTTATTTGTCCAAAGCAAGCAAAGGATATATAGCAAGGATAGAGAATTAATTTATTTGAACGCAGCTTCCCTGCCTTTGTATTAGCCCTGGTGGTCTGCTAGCTAGATGCCTAAAAGAGAAAATCTTTATATACGTTATATACTAGCTTTTGATTTAGGCTACCTTTAAATCCAATTAATGTGCAAGTCAAGACATCACCCTCGTCATGTCATTGGTCCTCTTAAGGAAGGAAGGATGAACAACAACTTAGAAGCTATGCCATTGGTTCAAGCCTTAGGCCTCTGTGCAATTTAAGTCTAGAAGACAATTTTAAGAAACTGACTGTGGGGTAGTACACTAGGATATTGCTTCTACTACAACAGATGAGGACTGGTGGTGACCTAGGAGGCTCTACGTTTTTAAGACATTTTATTGATATCGGTGAATACCACATTATGACAGTATTTTATTGACTTGTTGGGTAATAGTACTCAAATTATTTTGTCATATAAGTGGCCAAGATTAGTCACTCAATATATAACCATCAAGGACAGGCAAAACTAGAAGTTATTTATTCTATCAGTATGTCTAATTCACTCCAAGTTATACTTTTGCATTCATATATCCTCAAGATCAATCAACATAATAGTTAATCTCCAAGAGGAGAAAAGTCCCTTCTCAGGTTTCCATAATACATAATATAAACTGCCTAATTTACTTAAGGTTGACAAGTTACAATTTTATCACCCTTGTGATTGCGGGAACAATGTTTGAGAGTTGAAAGTAAAGCTTGGGAGTGTGGAAAATGAGGGTCTACATACATCTGGGCAGTTAAGTCCAGACCATGGGCAGTGATGAAGTGCAAGAGCCCACCTGCTCCAGTCTGTGAGGCTGTGAAGCCCCAATAGGCTCCTGGGAGGCTTACAATGTGGCTTCTTCTTGGGTCCTTCTTCCACAGCTGAGCTCCAGTCCTCAATTTTCTCAATAATACCAAACTGCTCTGTTACAAATAGGAATAATCAACCAGAGCTCATTGGTGCCTGCTTTTATGGCAACTCATCCAGTCGGCTTTGAGCTAACGTATTCAACAAGAATCAATGTCTGATGATTTTTGCCAATCTGTTAATATAGTTTCATGATCAATTACAACATGGTTATCATATGTTTAGAAAATTACTTATGTCAAACAAATCAGGTTTTCCTGACTGGTACAAGCAACACATCATTGTCATAACTTGTACAACACATTGTTTTTACCAACTTGGATGCTTAGGGTATATGTACTTATTGTAAATTCAAGATGGAGTCACTCATCCTATAGAAATCCTATGATATGACCTTTTCTTGACCATCATTTGGCTTTTGGTCTATAGCTTGTATAGTACTTAAGTCCACTTTCCCCACTACATGTATCACCAGGATTATTGTGGTTGTCTTTCTTGAATTCCATTGGACCAATTTATGGTACCATTTCTTCTGGTTTCTTGAGGATAAATGATGGCTCTTCCTGAGTTGAAATATTCATCTTTTGATAACCTATGACAGTAGATTTTTCAAATCTGATGACTTTTTAATATTTTTAAAATGTGCTATTAATATTAAAATTAGTAGTTGTACTATTAGCATGTGTTGGGGGAAAAAAAGACCGAATGACAATTCTTAGTGTATGTATGGACTCTTAGAATCTGGGATGACTGATTAAGGCCCAGGAGGTGAATTTTAGAATATCCTTGAGTTTTGAAGGGTTTGGAAAGCTCATTTGTAACAACAGGTGAATACCCCTAATCAAAAAACCTCCCTTTAAGACTCATAAATTTTTGTTTGTATAAATTCTCCACTCCACCCTGCAGTTTGGGAAAGCTAATGCAACCACAAAGACAAACCTTTCATTTGGGAGATTCCTCTCAACCCCACATGAAAAGAAATAGCTGTATACCACTATAAAGCTTTCACTGACTTGGCAGTATTCCTGATGTTTTCCTGAAGGGGCCTCATCCTATATAGAATTAAAAAGTTTTGCCAAGTCGATATAGGCCTAGGCTATGTGCCAGAATCATCCCATGAGCAATTAAAAGATTGAAAGATCTCAAAGTGAAGGTCCAGAAGCAAAAAAGAGAGAGTGATTTGTTTTCCTACCAATTAAAATTCCAGAAAGTCCAAATCAGTGCCTGGGAAGCCTGAGACAATACCCCAGAAGGAAGTATAAAGTAACATAGATGGAAGATTAGCCTCTGTGGTACCAGACATTGATGTTCCACTACACAAGCCTCAGAGACACACTCCTAAAGGAACTAATCTTGTACATGCAAGGGACATAGATCCCATGAACAGATGTGACACATGTATCACTGGGTGTCACTGAATAAAAGTGGGACCAAGCATATGTTAGGCACATGGATGGTATTGTTTCTGTGCTATGGGCTGACAGGGTATTTCATGACTGAACAGAACTCAAAGGTGGTAGGGAATAATCACCCTGTTTACCTTGTTAGAACTTAATGTAGTGTTTGCCCAGCACAAGGGTACTACATATCTCTTCCAATAACTGCATTCTCAGAGAATCAGTGACCCAAAAGTTGGAAACTACACCTCTGAGTTCAGGATTATTATACTCAAATTTCTGAATAAGATAATAACTGAAAGGGAGCCTGGTGCCTGGAGGAACTGACTGAATCTAGGTTATATAAAACAAAGTCTCTTGGGGCTGTGGATTAACAACAGTAGGCCTTGGACACTCAAAAAACTGAGGCAAGTCCTGAAGTTCAGATGAAGCAAGAGGTAGGTTTCCTCAATCCTAGAGAAGAACCACAAGGGTACATTGAAAGGCAACAACAGAGGAGAAACAGGAGAAACAGAAGTAGGTTTTTGTGGCTCTGGAGTGAGAGGCAGAAATTTCTGGTTTTTTAGAATGTTAAGAGTTGTAAAGACTCACCCAAGGATGTTGCCTTCTGCTGCCTTTATTAGCACAGTCAGAATCCCCACCACTATCAGGTAGACAACACATGCTTGCAATCTCTTAACCACTTATACAATAGGGAGTCCTTAAAACCAAGACCAATGAAAGAGAGACTCTGTCCAGAGACAAGTCATATGAAGTGTTGGTTGTTGCCTGAATCTGCCTGCCTACCTGTTCTAGAACTGGAGATGCTGTTCCCAGGGGTCTAGTCTAAACTATGTTCTCAGCTTGTTTCCTCACATGAGTTTCAAAACTTGAACCCTGATCCTTACATGTTCATGGAGATTATTCTGCTGCCTGTGCCCCTACCTGCCTTGGACTTCTGAATGTCGAGAGCAGACTGCCTACTTGTCCAAAATATACCAGTTTTTTTTCCAGTTTGGCCTGAAATGCTTCTTTAACCCAGACTTTGACCTCGGGACTCATGGCAACCATGCTCTTTTTTTCCATTATAAACCAGCCTCCTTGCTATGTTCTCTGCCTCAGCATCTCACCAATCTAGTTTAGATCCTGGTATTGACCTATCCTGTTTTGCTTTATTCTGAAGCTGCCCATGACCTGGTACTGACACAAGCAACAAGAACAGCTTTTAGAGGTCCAAAGGACACAAGCCACATTTTTATAATTTAATGAAGAGAATAAATGTCAATGTTCTGGAGTGTAGGGAACTTAAAGACTATATCCTAGGGTTCAGGGAAGAGAGTTCATTCATTCTGAAGCAAGGCATTAGAGAGGAAACTCTGTTCAGAGGAAGACCTACAGGGTTTAGCTGCTTGAGTTTCCAGAATATTTAATCTCAGACAAAGTTATTTCCTCTCAACTGGAGGAAAACATGTAGCAAGAGAAATATGTATACTGGAGTGTAGGAAGTCACTGACTACCCTATGCAATTGAAAACTATAAGAGCTTAATCAAGGGAATGGAGATGGTGAGTCAAGACCTGGAGAAAGCAGGACATAGAGGAACCTCAGATCACAGGGGTCAATCAGAAATCATTTATTAAGTAACTTCTATGTGCCAGTCACTGCAGTAAGTACTGGAGATATTTTTTTAAAAATGCAAAGTAACAATCCCTTCCCTGGAAATTGTGATCTAATGGGGGAGACAACAAACATCTATATACAGGATACTTAGGAAATAATTGACAGAGGAAAGGCTAAGAGGGGTGGGGAAAGGCTTCTTATAGTAGATGGGATTTTATTTGGAACTTAAAAGAAGCCAGTAGGTAGAGATATGGAGAAAGAACATTCCAGGCATGGGGAACAACCAAAGAAAATGCTCAGAGCCAAGAGATGGCATGTCTTGCTCATGGAACAGTCAGGAGGCCAGTGTCACTGAATCAAAGACTATGTGGCATGGAGTAAGTTGTAAGAAGAATGGAAAGGTAGGAGGGGGCTAAGTTATAAAGAACTCTGGAGACCCAACATGAGGATTTTCTATTTGATTCTGGAGGCGATAGAGAGCCACTGAAATTTATTGGGTAAGAGAGTAACATGGTCAGCCCTGAACTTTAGGAAAATAGCTTTGCTGGCTGAATGGATGGATGATAGTGGGGAGAGACTTAAGCAAGCAGACGATTTCAATAGCCCAGGAGTGAGGGGAATGAAGGCCTGCACCAGAGTGATCGCAGTGTCAGAGGGAGACTAGGAAATGGGTCAGGTGGGAACTCAACCAGAGAGCTAAGAAATTCCCACACACGCGCCTTGGACATAACTCGTGAGGACATTGATCTTCTGCCTTCTGTTTTCCATTCTCCCATAGGGACAGCATATTTTTTAAAAATTGGAAGTTTTCCTATTTTAAGTTACGTTTATTTCTGTTTATGAGGTTTGAATTTGCTAGATAAATAAAGGATGAACCCTAACTGTTCCTGGTTTTGTGTTTCTTTATCTGTGATAAGGAAATACAAAAAAAGGGGGGGGGAGTATAGGAGCTACTTTGTAGGTAGAATAGTGATGATTCCAAGGAAAGAAGAAAGTTAGAAAGAAGGGGAGGGTGGGGCATACCATACCATGCACGTTGAGTTTGAGAAGTCTATAAGACATCCAGCTGGAGATGTTCAGTTAATGATAAAGAGAGAAACTGGTACTCAATACATAGATCTGGAAATTTCACTAATATTGATGCTAAACATGTAAATAAAATTATGGCAAGAACACCACAAAGAAATATGCAGAAAATAATTTAATGCCAAAGTTAGATTTATGCCAGGGATATAAGAATGGTTCAACGTTAGGGAAATAATTAGGATAATTCATCACATAAATGATAAAGATAATAAAAACCTACAGGATTATTTTTATAAATGTGGAAAAAATTTTCACAAAAAAATAGCACTCATTTATGTTGTTTTTAAATCCTAAAAACCCATAAACATGGAAGGTACCTTTTATGGTTTGGTTGTTTTTAATCTTAATTTTTATTATACATTTTTTAATTTTAATATTACTTTCATCTTCAGGTATATCCTTCTTCCCTTCCCATCCAGAATAAGAAATGAATGGATAAAAAGGTGTTAGGCAAACCTAACCCATACATTAATCAAATCTAACATTATATATGTACAATGTTACATACTTATCTTCCCCCACCTCTGCAAAGGGGATGGTACAGAACTGCTGAAAATAATTCTCCCCCTCCCCACCCCAGACACTTTCAATCAGGGACATTCTTCCAGACCATAAAATATCAGACATGTTGTTGATTCACTAAAGTAAATCCTAACTACTGGGAGGCAAATCCATGGAGAAAGCAACCCAAGAGTAGGAGTTTATCACATTCTCATGTACAGGAGAAACTTAGCTCCATGTGGGCTAAGATTCCCTAATAATATTCCCCTTCAGAATATATAATTCAGGGATCCTGAAACAGTGATTAGCTGAGACAGAAGAGGCTAAACTCAAGGTTCGGTGCTTCAACAGACTTCCTAGCTAAAGGCTATATTAGTTCTGTAAACAGAGCTGTGACACAAGCAAATAGATGAATCAGTAACCAAATGAATATCTCATTACCTCTCATCCAGGCTATTGCCTTAGCCTTCTTACTACCTGCATGACTTTGTGCAAGTTATTTAAACTCTCTGAACTTTAATTTCTTTGTTGAGACCAGCCAAAATGGTAGAGTAACAGAAAGAAGTATAACTAAATCTTTCCCCCAAAATTAGTCCAGTACACCAGACTGAGTCCCGACTGAGAAATCTAAGAAAAAAATCAGTGAGTCATTTTTCTTGCCCATGTCAACCTAGAGAGACAGAGAAAATTAATAGAGAACAGGTTTAGTCAGGGGAAAGAGGCATTTAATCTTCTGACTTGGGGACTATTCTGAATAAGGGATGGCCTTCAGCTATGTAATAAGACAAGAAAAGGTTCCAGATATAGCACAGAGGGGCCTGATCTTGTTCAAAGAACAGGAACATGTCAACAGACCACTCTGTTGCTGAGTAGGCAGTGCTGGGTCACAGATCTAGGGAGGATTGGGGAGGAAAACACACCTAGAAGTGATGGTCTAAGAGAAGGAGTGATTGTAGGCCCTTTGCTATATATGGCTATGTATAATGAGCAAGGAATTGATACAGAAGAAAGCAACAGATACATGCCTCTGACCTCCTGAGTAGCATGGGTCTTAGTTCTGGCCCTTGGCTCAGTCTGAAACTTGCAACAGAATAACCAAGGTAGGAATCTCAGACTAAAGGTGACCTTGTGGTTCTATCATGCTGTTCCTTCAAAGCTTTCTAGATGTCTGATGGTGGCTGAGTCCAGCAGCAGTCTACTGGAGCTCTAACAGGGGCAAGCCTATGTATTGTTCAGACCCAAACCCCAAGTCTGAAATGTACATTGCTTAGACTAGAAAAACAGTACTCAGACTTCAAATTGGATGTGACTACTTTGGGAAATTAAAAGTATATAGGTACTTAGCCAAAAGTATCTCTAATATCTTGGAATAACAAACACTCAATACCCCGAGAAAGTAGCAGTGGGACCCAAGAAGACACAAACATAGCCCATACCTTCCCTCCTGAAGTCTGCACAGCCTATCCCTAACATAAAGTTTGAATTCAAAAATTAGCCTAGAAGAATGAACAAACAAAAAATTAATATCAACTTCAGAGTGTTATGGACAGCTAGGCTTGGTGGCTCAGTGGATAGAGTATGGGGCCTAAAGTCAGGAAGACTCATTTTTGTGAAATCTGGCCTCAGAGACTTACTAGCTGTGTGACCCTGGGCAAGTTACTTAACCCTGATTGTCTCAATTCCTCATTTGTAAAATGAGCTGGTGAAGAAAATGACAAACTACTCCAATAAAACCCCAAATAGAGTCACAAAGAGTTGTACATGACTGAAATGACTAAACAATGAAAAGAATATTCATATGACAGGGTTGCTCAAGGCACAAAGCCAAAAGAATGACTCCAAAACATCTACAAGCAAAGTCACAAAGAAAAATACAGCTTTAGGCACAAATTCAACTAAAACTTCTGCAACTAAAATGAAGAAATATTTTTTAAAGTTTAAAATGTTTTTGTAGGGGCAACTAGG
Organism: Dromiciops gliroides; assembly: GCF_019393635.1. Taxonomy (NCBI): domain Eukaryota; kingdom Metazoa; phylum Chordata; class Mammalia; order Microbiotheria; family Microbiotheriidae; genus Dromiciops; species Dromiciops gliroides. Next base: position 107,433,664 of record NC_057865.1, on the reverse strand, counting down.
TGGCACAGTGGATAGAGAACCAGCCCTGGAGTCAGGAGGACCTGAGTTCAAATCCAGTCTCAGACACTTGACACTTACTAGCTGTGTGACCCTGGGCAAGTCACTTAACCCCAATTTGCCTCACTAAAAAAATAAAAATAAAAAAAGTAGAAATAAAATGTTTTTGTAAATGAGAGTAGTAGGGGGGAAATGGAAAAGAAATGAGTTGTGGAAAAAAGAATTGAAAAAAGAATTAACAGCTTATCCTTACTTGAGCAACAGACTCTTTAAAAATCAGGATGAATCAAACAGAAATTAATGATTTCATGAGATAATAAGAAATATTAAAACAAAGTGAAACAGTTGAAAAAATAGAAGAAAACATAAAGTATCCCATAGCAAAAACAGCTGAACTGGAACACAGATCAAGGAGAAATAATTTAAGAATCACTGGACTACCTGAAAACCAGTACAAAAAAACAAATCAGGTTTTAAGAAATCATAAAAGGAAACATCCCAGATCTCTTGGACCCAGAGGGCAAGTAAGAATAGAAAGAATACATCAGTCACATTCTGGAAGAAACCCCAAAATAAAAACTTACAGAAACATTATAGTAATAATTCAGAATTTTCAAGTCAAAGAAAAGATACTGCAACCAGACAAAAAGAAATAATTCAAGTACTGAGAAACCATAGTCAGGATAACACAAGATTTAATAATCACCACTATAAAAGGAGTGTAGAGTTTGAAATACAACATTTCAGGAAGCAAAAAACTTATAATCAGGAATAATAAGAATAGCTTTTGGAAGTCTAAAGGACACAGCTAGGCCACATTTTCATCATAGACTTCTGAAGATTATTAAAAGGGACTAAAAAACTATACCTATTTCTCAGCTGTGTATGACAGTTACAAAAATTTACTGTAGTGGGCCATGAAAACCTCACAAATGCAGAAAAGCAGAAATAGTAAACACATATTTTATGGACTACAATGCAAGAAAATTATATTAAATAGAGGGTCCCTGCAGAAAAATAAAAAATTAGAGAGTAAATGACTAAATCCTAAAGAATGGCTAGGTAAAAAACAGACAATAGAAATAATAGATAATTTCATTAAAGTTAATGACAATAATAAAACAATATAGCAAAATTTGGGGGATAGAGCAAAAGTAATCCTTCAGAATAATTTTATCTATCTCTAAAGACTTTGATCAATAAAAGATCAATGAATTGACCATGCAGCTAAAAAGACAAATTGGAAAACCAAAAAATTTTAAAAACCCTAATTAAAAGCCAAAAGAGAAATCCTGAAAATCAAAGAAGAGATTAACCAAATTCAGAGCAAAAAAAAAAAAAAAAACCCTTGAAACTATTTTTTTGGAAACCCTTTGATCCAGCAACACCACTGCAAGGTTTATATCCCAAAGACATCCCCAAAAAGAGAAAAAGACCCATTTGTACAAAAATATATATATAGCAGCTCTTTTTGTGGTGGCTAAGAATTGGAAATCAAAGGAATGCCCATCATTTAGGGAATGGCTAAGCAAGCTATGGTGTATGATGGAGATGGAATATTATGATGCTATAAGAAATGACAAGCAGGATGACTTCAGAAAGGCCTGGAAAAGACATGTATGAAATGATGTATAGTGAAGTGGGCAGAACCAAGAGAACATTGTGCACAGAGACAGCAATATTGTTTGAGGAAGAACTGTGAATGATTTGTCTTTTCCCAACAATACAATGATCCAAGACAATCCCAAAGGAATATTGATGAAACATACTATCCACCTCCAAAGAAAGAACTGATATTGATGGAACAGACTGAAGCATGCTACTTTTCACTTTTTCATTTTTTTCTTGTAATCGTTTTCTTGTTTAAAATGACAAATATGGTAACACTTTGCATAATCATACATGTATAACCCTTATCTGATTGCTTACTGCCTCAAGGAGGGGGGAGGGAAGAAGCAATAAAAATTGGAAGCCAAAACTATAAATAAAAATGTTAATTACATTTCTTAAAAATAAATAAATAAAAATAAACCATTAGCTAATTTTATTTGAAAAATAAGTGGAGGTTCAAAATATAAATATAAAAAAATAAAAAGGTAAATCCACAGCAAATGAAGAAAAAAATTTTGAAATTATTTTGCTTAATTGTATGCCAATAAAACTGACAATCTAAGTGAAATGGATGAAGTTTTATAAAAATATTAAATTCTAGGTCAGCAGAAGCAGAAAAAAGGACTTTTTTTTTTTTGCGGGGCAATAAAAGGTCAGTGACTTGCCCAGGGTCACACAACTAATAAGTGTCAAGTGTCTGAGGCTAGATTTGAACTCGGGTCCTCCTGAATCCAGGGCTGGTGCTTTATCCACTGTGCCACCTAGCTACCCCCCAGAAATAGAGGACTTAACCCAATTCCAGAAAAAGAAATGAAACAAACCATTATTGAACTCTCAAAGGGGAAAAAAAAACAACCTGGGACCAAATGGATTTACAAACAAATTTTATTAAATATTTTTTTAAAATTTAATTTCAATATTATAAAAAGTATTAGGGAAATATAGGAAAAGAAAGTTTTTATGCCCTAATATATGGTCAACTTAGTAAGAAACATGATGGCCTTGATAACTAAATCAGGAAGAATCGAAACAGAGGGAAAAAACTAGACTAATATCCTTAAATAGACTAAATAGACTAATATCTTTAAAGAATATCAAAGCAAAAAATTTAAATAAAATATTAAGGAGACTACAGCAACACATTACAAAAATTATACACTAATACCAGGATAGGTTTATACCAGGAATACAAGAGTTGGTTTAATATTTGGAAAACTGTAATTATAATTGCTATATTAATAAGATGAACCACAAAAATCACATGATTAAATCAGTACATGCAAAAAAGTTTCAACAAAATAAAATGCCTGTTCGTAAGGAAAAAAAAAGGATGAAACCCTATAATGCAATAATAAGAATAAATGGATCTTTTCTTAATGGACTAAGTAGTAGCTATCTAAATGCAAGATCCAGAATTACATATAATGGTGAAAATTTAGAGGTCTTTCCAGTAACATCAGGAATAAAGCAAGATTGTGCATTATCATCATTACTATTTGATAGCACTTGAAATGCTAGACAAAGTAAAGGAAATTAAGGGATTAAACATAAGAAAAGAGGAAACAAAATTATTGCCTTTTGCAAATGATATCATAGATACTTATAGAAGTCTAGAGAGTAAACTAAAAATTAAATTGAAACATATAACACATTTAGCAAAGTTAAACACTATAAGACAAATCCACATAAATCATCAGCATTTCCATAAAATATCAATAGCAAAATGCCAGCAAGAAGAGAGAGAAAGGGGGCAGCTAGGTGGCGAAGTGGATAAAGCATTGGCCCTGGATTCAGGAGGACCTGAGTTAAAATCTGGCCTCAGACACTTGACACTTACAAGCTGTGTGACCCTGGGCAAGTCACTTCACCCTCATTGCCCCACCAAAAAAAAAAAAAAGAGATAGAAAAAGAAAATCCATTTAAAGTAACTACAGATTATATAAAATACTTGGGATCCTATGAACCATATGAATACAATTGCAAAACAGTCTTTATACAAATAAAAAGACCTACTTAATTAGGAAAATGTTAACTATTCAGTAGTAGGATGAGCAAATAAAATACAAATGACAATACATCCCAAATTAATTTACTTATTTAATGCCATATGAATCAAGTTACCAAATGATTATTTTATAAAGCTAGAACATATAACAATTCATCTAGGGGAGCAAATCAAGATTTTTGTGGGAAATACAGAAAAAAGGGTGGGCAGGCAGGGGTCCTAGTAGTAGATCTCAGATCATACCACAAAACAGTTTGGCACCGGTTAAGAAACAGACGAATCAATGGAACAGACAGGGGAACAATAGGCATAAGCAAATGAGCACAGTAGTCTACTGCTTGATAAACCCCCAAATCCCAGGTATTAGAGAAAAAACCATTCAACAAAATCTCTTGGGAAAACTGGAAGGCAACCTGTCAGAAATATCACATAGTATATGCCGCAATAAACTCCAAATGGATACATGACTTAGATATAAAGACTGGTATTATAAACAAATTAGAGTATCAAGAAAGAAACTACCTATCAGATCATGGATAGGGAAAGAGTTTATGACCAAATAGGGGATAGATCCACAAGGGGCAAAATGGACAATTTTGGTTATATAAAATTTTAAAGTTTTGTTCAAACTGGAACCAATACAGTAAAAATTAGAAAAGAAACAGGTTGCGGCAGCTAGGTGGTGTAGTGGATAGATCACCGGCCTTGGAGTCAGGAGGACCTGAGTTAAAATCTGGCCTCAGGGGCAGCTAGGTGGTGCAGTGGATAGAGCACCAGCCCTGGAGTCAGGAGTACCTGAGTTCAAATCTGGCCTCAGACACTTAACACTTACTAGCTGTGTGACCCTGGGCAAGTCACTTATTGCCCTGAAAAAAAAAATTGGGAACGCCTGAGCTCGTTTGTAGGTGAATGAGAAAAGAAAAGAAACAGGTAAATGGGGAGGGGGGGGGGTCTTATTTCTAAGGCAAATAGGGAAGTTTCAAATTTATAAAAATGAGAGCCATTCCCCAAATTTTGGATTATCCAATGATATGAACAGTTCTGAAAGGTGGAAAGCCAATTTTTCAATAGCCATAATTTAAAAATGTTTCAAGGCCTTATTAACTAGGGAAAAGCAAATTGAAATAATGTTGAAGCTCTAACTCATGCCTTTCAGATTATCAAAGTTGTTCTTCCCAGTCCCACACAAAATAATGATGAATGCTGGAGGTATATTAATGAGCTATTTGTGTAACTGCGAACTGGTCCAAGCCATTCTGGAAAGCAATTTGGAACTGTGTCCTAATATATTATTAAACTGTGCATACCCTTTGACCCAGGAATATAAGAGATGAAAGAAAGAGGAAAGGGACTCGTGTACAAAAATATTTATAGCCATTCTTTTTGAAGTGGCAAAGAATTTAAAACTTAAAGGTTCTCATCAATTGGGGAATGGCTGAACAAGTCAATGTATATGAATATGAGAAATAATATTGTCCTGTGGAAAACAATCATAGAAAATTATTTCAGAGAAACCTGGAAAAGTTTGTATCAACTGTTGCAAAGTGAAATATACAGAAGCAGGAGAACAATTTATACCATAACAACAATATTGTAAAGACAAATATCTTTGAAAGATTTAAGAACTCTGATCAAATCAGTGACCAACCACAATTACTGAGGAGTCATGATAGACATGCTAACCACCTCCTGATGGAGACATGATGGACTCAAGATTATAGATTGAGGGGCAGAGCCAAGCTGGCAGAGGAGAGGCTGTGACTCCCCCAAGCTCCTAATAAACCTGTCCACTCACTCCCAAATAATGCCATATATATATATATATATATATATATATGTATGTATGTATGTATGTATATGGCATATATATATATATGACCCAGAGCAGCCTAACTCACATAAGAACAGAGTGAGACTATTTTCCAGCCAAAGACAACTACTGGGATCACCTGCTGCTCTGGCTGAAAGAGGAGCTCAGCATGTGGTCCAGATCCAGCCAGGAGCAGACTGCACCTCCAGCAACTTGGAGTCTTCAGTGCCAGTGGCTTCTTCGGAAAAAATGCAAACCATCAACAGAGGAAGAACTGATGGTATCTGAATACAGATTGAAGTATAATTTTATTTGTTAGCTCCTGTTTCTAAAGGTATTTTGTCTGTTTTCTTTCACGACCTGACTAATGAGAAGATGTTTTGCATAACTGCACATGTATGATATGTTGAATTGCTAGATTTCATAGGGAGGTATGAGGAGGGAGGGAGGAAGAAAATTTAGAACACTAAGTTTTAAAAAATCAATGTGAAAAGTAATGATGAGGGGGCAGCTAGATGGCGCAGTGGATAAAGCACTGGCCTTGGATTCAGGAAGACCCGAGTTCAAATCCAGCCTCAGACACTTAACTAGCTGTGTGACCCTGGGCAAGTCACTTAACCCTCATTGCCCTGAAAAAAACAAAAAGAAAAAGAAAAAAGAAAAGTAATGATGAGCAGGAGGAGTTCAGAGAAACCTGGAAGGACTAACATGAACTGATGTTGACTGAGAGGAGTAGAACCAAAAGAATATTGTACACAGTAACAGTAACATTATGTGATGAACAATGGTGATAGATTTGGCTCTTTTTGGCAATGCAGTGTTCCAAAACAATTTCAAAGAACTTCATGATAGAAAATGTTCTCAACATCTAGAAAAAAAGAACTGTGATTTATGAATGTAGATTGAACCATACTGTTTCTACTTTGGGGCTAGTTTTTTTCCTTCTTTTTCCCTTGTGCTCTGACTCTTCTTTCACAATATGACTAATGCAGAAATATGTTTAATGTGATTGCACATAGATAACCTATATCAGATTGCTTTCTGTCTTGGGGAGGAAGGAAGGAAGGAAGGGTGGGAGAAAAATTTGGAACTAAAAATCCTATGAAAACAAATGTTGAAAACTGTCCTTATATGTAACTGGAAAATAATAAAATACTGAACTATCAAAAAAAAAAACAGAGTACAGATTGAAACATATACTTTTTTGGATACAGCTAATAAGGGAAATTGTTTTGATACACTATACATATTTTTTACAAAGGTTTTGGTTCTTTTTTTAATGGGGGAGAGAAGGGAGAAAGAGAAGACAGATTTTTGTTATTTTTAAAAGTAAAGCAAATTATTTGCAATACATAAGCTTAAAAAAAGGAAAATAAATAGAAGGCCTACTTGATATTTCTAGGCACTATTCCTAGTGAATGGGATAATAATGACTGACAGAAAACAGAGAAGGCAACACTGTTCAATTCTTATTCTGTTTCTGTTTTCTATGCCAAAAAGAATACTTTTTGGACTGAAAAGAATAGAACAAAAATAGCAAATGACTCCCTAGCTGCTACCAAGGTAAGCGTGGAGATGGTAAGAGAACATCTGGCTGTTCTTTACAAATTGTCACCAGGCCCAGATGAACAACAAACATCCCATTATACTGAAAGAGCTGGCAAAAGATAGAAATTTGTTGAGGTAGGGTTAGTGAACTTTGAAGGATCATGGAGAACTGTTATTTTATGCTCAAAGAAGGCCAATGATAAAAAAGAAAGGTGCTGTACATAGCAGGATATTTATAGCAGTGTTTTTTTTTTGTAGAAGTAAAAAAAAAAAAACTGGAATGGACATTCATTAAACAAGTTGTGGTCCATGAATGCAGCTGAATATTAGAACACTATAAAAGAAACAGAGAATGTAAAAGAATACAGGGAAACACAGGGAGATGCAAATGAATCAATGTAAAGGGAAGTGAGCCAGTCCAAGAAAGCTAAATATACATGATGACTACAACAGAAAAACACTAAAAAATGAACAAAAATAAAACCCAACATGAAAACACATGCAAAAAAAAAATCACCAACAAATACTGAAACTGAACACTAGGTTCAAATCTAAAGAGATATGAGGACATGACAACCTCCCTTCTTTGTGTTGGGAGGGACTATGGATATGGAACACTGCACTACGTGGTGAACTTGACTAATGGATTGATTACTTTTGCTGAACTGCTTTCTTCTCTCTTTTTATTCTTTATAATAGGGGCTGGATCTATGGGTGAAGGAGGAGAGAGAGATTGGCAACTTTGTTTCTGAAGTTGATGCAGATTAAAAAGAAAAAGTGAGATTGAATTCTTTGGGAAAATATTTTTAATTGTACTGGAAAAGTCACTAAATTATACATATCTGTAGACCCATCCATCCCACTTCTAGGAATATATGTCCAGTAAGATCACTACTTACTACTTCTCATGGGAGCAGGTTGTGGGAGAAGAAGCTGGAGAAAAGAAAAGACTTGAGCTGAACATGAAGGAGAAGGATTTTATGAAAGTGACTTGGATGTCTTTGGACTTATGAAGAAGTCTAGAAATTCAGTCTGGCAAAGGAGAAATTGGGAGTAGTTTTGAAGGGCTTAAGGAAAAGTTTCAAAACAAAACAAAGCAACAGCTTGAGCCAAAGGAAGAGAATGTCTCAATCTGAAAGGCTAAATCTAAAGGACAAAACCTAGTAAAGATGAAGAAATCAAAGAGAAGGGAAAGGTAGTTGGCAAGACAAATTAAGTTAGAAAAAGTCTACAACAAATTGGCATAAAAAAGAGATTAGTGAAAGAAGGGAAAGGAAGTGAGGTGTAGCTATCAAGGTGTTAAGAAGTTATAAAGTTCTGGGACAGCTAGGTGGCGCAGTAGATAGAGCACTGGCCCTGGATTCAGGAGGAACTGAGTTCAAATCCGGCCTCAAAACACTTACCACTTACTAGCTGTGTGACTCTGGGCAAGTCATTTAACCCCAATTGTCCCCCACAAAAAAAAAAAAAAAGAAGTTATAAAGTTTAAAGGTCTTAAAGAGGCAGTTAGTTGGTAAGTTGTAAACAACTAGTGGTAGTTCAAAAAATGAGGCAATGGTTTTCAATGAACTTGGAAGGAGTTATCTTTTAGACTGTCCAAGGGATCTCTTTTAGCCATGTACTGTTTATCATTTATATTAATAATTTAGATAAAAGGTTGGTTGACATTCTCATTATACTTGCAAATGAAACAACATTAGGAGGGGTAACTAGCACAGTAAATGGAAAGCATTGTCAGGATTGAAATAGATCTGGGCAGAGGGGCAGCTAGGTGGCACAGTGGATAAAGCATCGGCCCTGGATTCAGGAGGACCTGAGTTCAAATCGGACCTCAGACATTTGACACTTACTAGCTGTGTGACTCTGGGCAAGTCATTTAACCCTCATTGCCCCACAAAATAAATAAATAAATATTTAATTTTTTTTTTAAAAGGAAAAGATCTAAAGCTAGAACATTGGCCTATACCTCCTAATGTGAAATTGAATCGGGACAAATATGACTTACAATTGGGCTAAAAAGCCAGCATCACAAGTACAAGACAGGGGAAGCATAGTTATAAAGCAGAAGCTGCTTTTCCCAAAAAGACCAAAAGATTTTAGTGACCTGCAAGTTCAATGTGATTTAACCTTGTGATTCAGCAACTTAAAAAGCTCATTCAATCTTGGACTGCATTAAAAGTGGCATTCCAGGAATGCTTCCAGGAAAAGAAGTGATTGTCTTGCTGTATTCTGCACCTGCTCGGATTGCATCTGGAGTATTGTGTTCAATTCTGGGCCATTTTTCAGAAGGGCATTGATATAATGGAGAGTGTCCAGGAAAGGGAGAATAGGATGGTGAAGGGGATTGCCATGTGAGGATGGCTTAAAGGAATTGAGAAGTTTTAATCTGTTGAAGAAAAGACTCAGCAGCAATATGATCACTGTCTGCAATTATTTGAAGGACTGTCTTCTGAGGAAAGAGGGATCAGAATTATATTAGCTGCAGAGACAAGAACTCAGAGCCAAGTGGAAGATGCAAAGAAGCAGATTTGGCTTGATGTGAGGAAAAATAACAAAACTGTCCTAAAGTGTAATGAGCTGCTATGATGGACTAAGTCTGACTCAGTTTAGGTTCACTATTAGAATATATTAGAACAGGGGGCAGCTAGGTGGCGCAGTGGATAAAGCACCAGCCCTGGATTCAGGAGGACCTGAGTTCAAATCCAGCCTCAAATGCTTGATACTTACTAGCTGGGTGACCCTGGGCAAGTCACTTAACCCCCATTGCCCTGCAAAAAAAGAAAAGAAAAGAAAAGAAAAAGAAAGAGAATATATTAGAACAGGGGGAAGCTAGGTAGCACAGTAGATAAAGCACCGGCCCTGGATTCAGGAGGACCTGAGTTCAAATCCGGTCTCAGACACTTGACACTTACTAGCTGTGTGACTCTGGGCAAATCACTTAACCTTCATTGCCCCACAAAAAGAAAAAAAAAGAATATATTGGAACACCTGGAGGTCATTCAACAGTTGACCAAAGTAGATTTATTTAAGGCATATCTTAGAAAGGACATAGCAGTTAGCTTGAATACAAGGGCTTCTCTTAGTCCCTAATGAAATCTCTGGTCAGCAGGAAAGGGCATGATTACTCACAGAGCCTTAGGATAAGCCACCAAGTCTGAAGGGCCCTGACTCCACATAGGAAGGCATGTTTATGTTCTTAGGTCATCTCAGGAAGTCATGTGAACATGAGTCAAGACCTACTGAAATCTATGTCAATAGCCAAGAAGCTTGAGCCTTAGCCCCCTGGCCAGTCAAGTCCTAGGGACAGCCTTTTAGGAAAAGAACTAGCCTACTCAACATGAAAAAGGATAAGGAACTCTATTGATCTGATTACAGCTGCCCTTCACTGGAGGTTTTCAAGGAAAAGCAGTATAGAAATACTTAAAGAGTTTGTTGTAGTAGAAATTCTTTTCTGGGTATGGATTAAATGGCTGCTCAGTTCCATTCAAATTCTTGAATTTTCTGATTCCAAAGTCAAAGATTTAGGGAAAGGTCACTATAAATAGATATAGATATGCATGTATACATATATATATATATATATACAACACAAACACACACATATACATATGTTTTTGTGGTCATCATATACATTAAATATAAACACGTGTGTATATATTAATATGTGTATGTGTATACATGCATGCATACATACACACATACATACTTTTTTGGTAGTAAAAAGCTGAAAACAAAGTTGACTCCCAACTTTGTCCATATTGAGGGCTAAAAAGGCCCCCAAAAAATTAGAATTCAGAGAAACAGGAAAATTTGTATAAACTAAAGCAGAGCAAAATAAGCAGAATCAAGACAACAATTTATACAATGACCACAATAAAGTTATTTTCCCTAATAACACTGAAAAAAGATCATAACTCCGAACAATATAATAACCAATTTTGGCTTTAAAGAACTGACAGTGATGTATACTTCCCTTATTTTGGTAAAGCACTACTGGTCCATAGGTATGAATTGAGGCATGCCTTGTCAGATCTGGCCAATATGGTAGTGTGTTTTGCTCTCCTATGCTTCTGGTACAAGGCAGTGTTCCATTAAAGTTGGGGATAGAAGTGAAGTTATTAGGAAGCAATGACTATGATTTTTTAAAACCATCAATAAAACATTTATTAAAATAATCAAAAACTAAATTTTGGGTTGGACCTCTAAGATCTCTTCCAGCTCTAAAATCATGCAACCCTATGATTCTAAGTTATTTCTTCATCTCTAATCTCTCTTCTCTCAAATCTATCCTTTATACCACTGTCAGATTAATCTTCCTAATGCACAGATATGAGCATATTTCTCCACTACTTAAAACCTTAAATGGCTCTCTGCCAAATTCAGCAGAGTCCTATACTGTTAGGCTAGTTCAATAAAACTTTAATTCAAAGTATGGATTTTGAGCCAAGGAAGAAATCTACACCCACCACTCAGCTGATTAAAGCTCTGTATTGGCAAGGATACTCAAAAGAACATGGGCACATTTTCTGTAGTCCCTTTTGGCCCACCGATTCCAAATACAGTCAAATGCATTGCAGTAGGGTGTTTGCTTTGGATGGGAACTAACAGTCTTCCATGCAGTGGCAGAAGGCTCAGCTGGGTGTCTGATGGATGTGGTGGTAATAACTCTAGGCAGTATTTCAGCTCTCAGGGGCTTACAGCCTCAGGCAGTCATAGCTTGTAGCTCATAAATCAAGGCAGTGTTATAGCCTAATGGTCTGGATTCCCTTGTCTTAGATCCTTCTCTGGCCTTGATCCATTTTAGGAATTGGTTGTCCCAGGCTGATATCTAGGCTAGCTAAGTATATACATTTTTATGCACTTCCTAGTAGCATGAGTTAACAGAAGTTACATTCATGAATTGATCAGCCTTTTCTATTAAAAGCTTCAGGCAAGGGTTAAAAATTACAAAATTTGTGTGCATTTGTGTGTCTGTGTCTATATGCACATGCACCTGTCTTGCAATTTTTTTTGTTTTCCTCTGTACATTTTAAAATGTTTTATGCTCTTTTCTTTTTTAAAAAAAAAATGTTTTATTGCTAGCCATTAACCTACAACCTCCTCTCCCTTATAGCAAACATATATGGTCTAGCAAAACAAATCAGCACATACACCATTCTGAGGATGCACATCTCATTTTAAATCTCTATTCCATTACTGCTCTGTCAAGAGGTGGGAGGTATCTTTCATCATCTGTCTTTTGAAGTCTTTTTTATTTTTTGCACTGCTATAATGAGAGTTCTTGGGTTTTTTGAAGTTGTTTTTCTTCAACTTATTATTGACATCATATAAATTGTTCTCCTGGTCCTTCTCACTTCACTTTGCATCAGTACATGCTATTGGACCCAGAGATATTAGTGTTAACCATATACCCCAGACAAGTCAAGGATAGAGGCAAAGAAACCATATTCCTGTAAGGAGCTAAAATTCTAGCTATACTGTCTAAAATTATCTAATGAGTGGCCGCCAATAAATTATAAGCTTTAGCAAGAGTTTAGACTTTTAAGCATTTATTAAGGAGAATAGGAATTTGGTGAAGACAGAGAGAAAGAGGCCTAGCAAAGAATCAGAAACAAAATGGATGCCCACTAGTTGGGGAATAGCTGGACAAATTGTGGTATTTGAATGTGATGGAATATTATTGTGCCATTCCAAATATGACCATTTCTGAGAAACATGGGAAATCTTATAGAGTTCTCTAACAGGGTCACTCAGATAAGGAAACACTCTTGCAATTAATCAATCAGCAAGTATTCATTTTGTACCTACTATATGTCAGGCACTGTGCTAGGCACTATTAATACAAGTATGAAGAATGAAATAATCTCTACTCACAAGGAGTGTGTAATCCCATAAGGGCATAAAGCAGTATCTTCTTTATAGGAGGGTCTTCTTTGGATGCAATGAAGAATACAGAAAGAAAAAAGGAACAATTTTAGGAAGTGTCCAAGAATGAGGGTGAGTATTTTGGAGAAAATTTAGAACTATACCCAAAGAGCTATAGAATTGTATATACCTTTTGGCCCAGCAATACCATGTTTATGTCTGAATCTCAAAGAGATCAAAGGAAAAAGGAAAAGGATCTATATGTACAAAAATATTTATAGCAGAGCTTTTTGTAGTGGCAAAGGATTTGAAACTGAAGGAATGCCCATTGATTGGGGAATGGCTTAACAAACTGATAGATGATTTGATTAGAATACTATTGTGCTATAAGAAATGATCAGATGCATGGTTCCAGAAAAACCTGTGAAGACATATGAACTGATGCAAAGTGAAGTGAGTGGAACCAGGAAAATGAACATAATAACAGCAAAATTATAATGATGATTAGCTATGAAAAATTTAGCTACTCTGATCTTTTTTTATTGGCAATGTTTATAGACCAAGCAGAAGTTGTGGGGGCAGGGTGGATAGGATGGCAAATAAGTAGGGGAAGGGTGGAATTAAGTTATAAAGTATAGTCTTGGGTTCAAAAGTATTTTTCCAAGTTATGAAGCACAGCTTCTTTCCTGTTCCCCCCTTCCTAAGATCTCTTCTGGTACCTCCCTCTTCTGAGGAATATGGGGGAGACAGAATCATGGTATGGGTATAAGCAACAGCTATAGGTGTGGAGTGGCTAGAAAGGGAGAAGCAGGTCCAGGTGACTTCTCCATATATACACACATGGCCAAAGTGCTTGAATTTATCTCCCCAGGTCAAGACCAGTTGCAGGAATAGACCTACTGCTTCAGTTGTTTGAATTGCATTGTAGAATCTGTTGGGTTGCAAAGAGTTTCGGACAGCTTGAGGTGTCCCCCAACTTTCCACTCAGGGGGCAGTTCTCTTTGTTCTCCAGTCCAGTAGATTGTCCTGAGAATTTCTTAAAATAGCAAAGCCAACACACAGAATGATATTTGTCAGCACCACCAATCACTTCAACCTCTCTCTCCACCCCTAGTTTCTTGGTATAAGCAGCTTCCCTGAAGCACTCCATGCACACTGTTGTCAGTTTCACCACACTCTCTGCCAATGGCACCAAGTTCAGGATGTTCCCAAATGCCTTCCTCTGAAAGGTCCCATCCAGTACAGCTACAATCACATTCTTCCCAGCATTTGCCATAGTTTCACTGAATTCCACAATGTCTGGAAAAAATTGTCCCTCATCAATGCCAAAGACAGTCACAGCCAGAGCATCCTGGGCTATGTCCCTAAGCAAGCAGACTGGGAGTGCTTCCATAGTGTTCCAGTCATGTGTGGAGAAACTTTTGCCGTATCGAGTGTCTTTGGCATACTTGATCACGAGGCACTTGTACTGGGCAATCTGGAATCATCGGACTCTTCGCATGAGCTCTGTGCTTTTGCTAGAGAACATGGGGCCCAAGATCACCTGGATCTGCCCCCGGATCTTGCTGGGGGAGCCGGGCAGCACGATAGGCAGATTAATGCAGCTCATCCTGAGTCCACAGTTAGCAGAGAAGCAGAGTGTCCTGGTCAGCTTGGCCCTTCTCCCACAAGTGCGGTTCCCCTACTCTGATCTTTTAATTAGATCTCTTTTTGCTTTTCCTTTGTCTGATATCCTGAGTGTTACCCCTCCTTTTTTTTTTTTTTACTTTAGCTGAAGCATAATAGATTCTGCTACAACCCCTTACCTTTCCTCTGTGTGTGTCTCACTATTTCAATTTCTTACAAACAATATTTAGGATTCTGGTTTCTAATTCACTCTGCTATCTGCTTCCATTTTATGGATGAGTTCAACCCATTCATATTCACAGTTATGATTACCAAGTATTTTTGTTTCCATCCTATTTTCCCATTTATCCTTCTCTCTCTTTTTACCCTGTTCTTCTTCAAGAGTGTTTTGCTTCTGACTAGCACCTCCCTCAATCCACTGTTCCTTCTATTAGTTCTCCCCACCCTTTCTTAAACCCTTCCCCTCCTACTTCCCTGTAGGGTAAGTTAGGTTTCAATATCCAACTGGGTGTATATCATTCCTTCTTTCAGCCAGTTATGTTGAAAGTAAGGTTCAAGCATCGCTTGCCACCACCCCTCATCTTCCTTTCCACTGTCAAAGCTCTTTTGTGCCTCTTTTATGTGAGATAATTTACTATATTCTAACTCTCCCTTCCCCCTTCTCCCAGTACATTCCTCTTTCTCACATCTTAATTTTTTTTTACATCATCTCATTATAGTCAATTCACACATATGTCCTTTGTCTGTGCATACCCCTTCTAAAGGGAAAGGCTTCAGGAGTTAACCCCGAGGAAAAATCAAGAGTTGGAGTCCCTTATGCACTTGGATGTTGGACATCACATCCCTCTGGCAACTCCTGCAGCAGCACTGGTGCCAAATTGTATTGGCTTTGCCTCTCCTTTGGATCCTCCAATGTCGAGGAGAGGGAAAACCTGCTGCATGGGCAACTCCATATTGATCCACCCAGGCCAGCAACCTGGAGAGGACACTTCAGCTACTCCTCATGGAGTAGATACAACATGGAATGCAACAGTTACCGATTATGAGTCACTCAGGAGCTGCGGCTCCCATATAGGACTGCACAGCCACACTGTGGCCTGTGCCTCTTCAAGGCACTGATCCATGGTTGTCCTCGACTGGTGGAGGCCTACTACTACTACTACCACCCCCTCTAACTACCCTAATAATGAGAAAGTTCATAGGAATTACAAGTATCATCTTCCCATGTATGGACATTTTAACCTCACTGGATCCTTTATGATTTCCCTTTCCTGGTTACCTTTTGATGCTTCTCTTGAGTATTGCATTTCAAAGTCAAATTTTCTGCTCAACTCTGATCATCAGGAATGTGTGAAAGTCCTCTATTTCATTAAATATCCTTTTTTGCCTCTCAAAAATTATACTTGCTTTAAGTTAGATGATTCTTGGTCATAAACTTAGCTCCTTTGCCCTCCTGGATATCATATTCTAAGCCTCCTGCTCCTTTAATATAGAAGCTACTAAATCATGTATGCTAAATCTGATTGTGGCTCCCTGATATTTGAATTGTTTCTTTCTGTATTTTCTGTACAGTATTTTCTCCTTCATCTGGGAGCCCTGGAATTTGACTATATTTCTGGGAGCCTTAATTTTGTGATCTCTCTCAGGAAATGGTTGGTAGACTTTTTTTTTCAATTTCTATTTTATTCTCTGGTTCTAGAATATCAGGGTAGTTTTCCTTGATAATTTATTTTAAAATGATGTCTAGGATCTTTTTTTAATCATGGCTTTCAGATAATCAATCATTCTTAAATGATCTCTCCTCAATCTATTTTCCAAGTCAGTTGTTTTTCCAGTGGGATATTTCACATTTTCTTTTAGTTTTCATTCTTTCGATTTTGTTTGTTTCTTGATGTCTCATGGAGTCATTAGCCTCTGCTTGCCCAATTCTAATTTTTAAGGATTTCTTTTCTTCAGTGAGCTTTTTACCTCCTTTTATATTTGGCCAATTCTACTTTTAAGGAGTTTTCTTCAGTGAATTTTTGCATCTCTCATTCCATTTTTTGTGCTTCCTTTATCAAGCTGTTGACTCCTTTTTCAGGATTCACTTTCATCATTCTCATTTCTTTTCCCAGTTTTTTCTTTACCTCTCTTATTTGATTTTTTAAATCCTTTTTGAGTTATTCCAGGAATTGTTTTGTTTTGTTTTGTTTTGTTGGCCTGGACCAACTCACATTTTTCTTTGAGTCTTTGGATGTAAATGTTTTGGCATTGTCTTCTTTTGAGTTTGTGTTTTGATCTTCCCTGTCACAATAGCAACTTTCCATGGTTAGGGGTTTTGTTGTTGTTGTTTACTCATTTTCCCAATCTATTTCTTGATTTTTAATTTTATGTTAAAATTGGGTTTGGCTCCTGGGATGTAGAGGGCACCGTCCTAAGCTTCAGGTTTTTTGTGCTGCTATTTTCAGAGCTAATTCTGGGGACCTATAAGTCTTTAGTTCTTCCAGGGTGGTATGATCTAAGGAAAGGTATAGTCACTGTTCTCCTGACCTGTGTTCTTATTGGTGAGTATCTACAACCACTCTTTCTGCCCTGGAACTGTGAACAGGGTTCCTGATCCCCTGTTGCTGGGAGCTCTAGAGTGCTAGTACACCTCTTTACTCCGGGACTGGGTCTCAGATCCCTGTCTGAGAACACAACAAAGTCCTGTACCCATTGCCAGCAAAGTTTACTTCTGACCAGTAGTCCAACTACCTTACTGTCTGTGAGCTGAGAGGTCTGGAAGTCACAGCTGCTAATTCAGTGGCCCCCAAGGCCTACCCTGGCTTGACAGGGTACTGCCTTTGCCGGACTGTGCTCCACTCTCACCCCAGTGAGACAGAACTTTCCTGCAGACCTTCTAAGTTGTTATAGGCTGGAAAATTATTTCACCTCCATACTTTTGTTGGTTCTACCATTTCAGAATTCATTTTGAGGTGTTATTTTAAAGTTGTTTAGAGGGGAATTGGGAAGACTTCAGGTGACTCCCTGCCTTTATTCCACCATCTTGGCTCTGTCAAGATATTTTGATCAATGCAATGATCCAAGACAATTTCAAAGTACTCCTGATAAAAAATTCTATCTACCTCCAGGGAATGAACTGATGAACTCTGAGTTCAGATTGAATCATGGTGTTTTTCTCTTTCTTTTTCTTTCTTTTTTTTTTGGCAAAATGGCTAATAGAGAAATATGTTTTATATGACTTCATATGTATAATGTGTATCATATTATTTGCCTTCTCAATGGATGGGGGAGGAATTGGAGAGAGGGAGAGAATTTGGAACTCAAATTTTTAAAAATGAATGTTAAAAACAGAATAGGTTTGGGAGAAGAAAGAGATATTGAATTATGGATCAAGGATGGCAAAGTGTGTTACAGAAATGTGCCATAGCCAAATTTCCTAAACTGATAAAGGCTCACTTTTGCCTACTAAATAGAGATCAATTTCTGAGCCTTGTATTCAAGGCTCTCTGAAATCTGGCTCCAACCTACGTTTTCCTTGTCATCTCAAACTACTCCCCATTGTATACTCTATGATTCAAGCCTACCTTGTATACTTATATCTTCTGCATGTGTTCCATGTTTTCTCACCTCTGTACCTTTTCTCACACCATTTCCTAAACCTGCAATCCCCTTTTCCTTCATCTTCATCTTTTGACAACTGTGAGATTTAAAATTGGATATTAGATCATAAATCTCCCCTACTTAACCCTTCCCTTAATTTATCTCCCAGACTAGTAAATGGAAGAAGCTTCTGGTTTTCTAGATAGAGCCTTTATTGTATATAAGGTGTTGTTGATTAGAAGGATAGGAAAATAGAAATACAGTACAAATCGTCTTAAATCTAGGCTTAGTCTATATTCCTTATAAAAACTCACCAAACCGATTTAGGCCACCTTTGGAGTGAGTCAGACCGTCTGTCCCGCGCCGCCAGGAGTCCCGCCAAGCCGGCAAAAAAGGCTACTCCCCTTCTCTCCACCCCGGAAGTCAAAAAAAACCCCGGCAGGCAGTCTGACATGCGCAGCAGGCAGACTGTACCCAGCAGGCAGTCTGACATGCGCAGCAGGCGGACTGTGCGCAGCAGGCGGACTGTACCCGGCAGGCAGTCTGACATGCGCAGCAGGCGGACTGTTCATCTCCTCCCCAAAAGGGTGGTCCTTGAAAAACTGGCGTCTTTCAGTTATCCTAACCGACTGTTAAAAACTTTCATATTTTACCACATTTCCCCCCTTTGCTTCCTCAAGAAATGGAATGTTTCCTTGATGGAACAGTAAAAAGAATATAATAACTTCTGCTGACTAATAATATGCGAACAACAATACAGAAAAGGAAGAGAGGAAAGTTTTGTCCAGAGGGGCGATTTTTTTTTTTTTCCTCATGAACCAACGCTTTGACATTAGTCTTGCAAAGGGAGAGCCTCTGCAGAGAGTACATGTTACAGATAGTATATAACAGAAAGGAGATAGTAAAAGCTAATAAAGCAAAACAGTTCATATAAAGTCTCTGAGTTCTCTTGTCTTCTTGAAGTGGTAAGATGTCATCAGGAGGAAACTGGATTCTGGTCTGGAAAACTGGATTCTGGACTCTGGACTCTGGTCTGGAAAGCTGGATTTCTTCTTTAACTGTTTGAATTGCTGTATTTTTTTTTTTTTTTTACTAAACCTTAGCATAGCATTTTGCAATCAGTAACACTTTTTACCACCATGTGTCTGGATCAAAGTCAAATTTAGTATGTGTTCATGACACCTGAAAATGTTATGGAAAGGTTATCATACCATATCTCATGGTTCCGAGACAGCCAGTGATTGTGCTAGGCCACAGGTGAATTCAACTGAGTGAGATAAAAAGATAAGTAAGTTCAGTTAAATTAGGTTAAATTAGGAGGGAGAGAGGATGAATACTGGACTGTGCCTAGTAATTGTGCTCTACATAGTCACCATCATAAGCAAACCATGGACTTATGTATACCTGTCTCTCCTTTTGTTGCACATATATTCTCTCCAGGGCCTGCATCAGAGTTCACAGCAAGTTAGTCTCTGAAATGATAAGTTTCCATATTTCTGAAATCTCATTAATTTCACCAAAGACAATATGATGGTAAAAATGTGTGCTATGCTGCATAACTGAGAATATATTAGTGATATATACAATAATTCCAAACCATACCCAGAGTATAATGACATATAAATAATAAACGAATGTAAATAGCTGATTATATTAGACATTGTTACATAATCTTCTTTTAGACATTATTACATAATCTTCTTTTAGCAAGTAGACCACATCATCTTATACATGAATTCTCTAGTATAACAGTAGCAGATACTTAAAGTGGTGATTAATTCATCAAAAAGAAATAAGACTTCAATAAGCAAGATTCAATATTCAATAGCATATACTTAAAATGCCTTTGAAAAGTCACTTAGTTCACAAAATCGGGTTTAGTAATTTCACCAAAAGAGGGTATCCATTGTCTACAGTACCCAGCTGCTCCCAGAATGGCTCTCAACTGCCTCTTAGTAGTGGGGGCAGAGAGTTGTTGAATGGCCTGGACTCTCTTAGAAGAGACAGAGCGAGTTCCAGCAGCCAAAATAAATCCTAAATATTCTACCTGGGGCAAACACCATTGTACCTTTGTCTTGGAAACCTTGTGTCCTCTCTTGTGCAGCTCCAGCAGTAAGTGACGGCTATCTTCCTGACAAATTTCAGCATTAGGAGAGGCCAAAAGTAAGTCATCTACATATTGTACTAGTATGGAGCCCTTAAAGGTAATAGAGGCCAGATCCTGCTGTAAAATTTGGGAAAATAATGTGGGACTGTCTACAAATCCCTGTGGGAGTCTAGTCCAGGTCCACTGTCTATTTTTCCAGGTAAAAGCAAATAAATATTGGAAGTCCTCATGTACTGGTATGGAGAAAAAGGCAGAGCAAAGGTCTACCACTGTGAAACATGTAGATTCATAGGGAATCGAGGAAATTATCGTAGCCGGGTTTGGAACTATGGAATGTCTAGGAATAACATAATTATTAATCGCTCTAAGATCTTGCACAAAACGATAAACAGGTTTACCATCTGGCCCAGGCTTGGGTTTTTTAACTGGCAAAATGGGAGTATTGCATGGAGAGTGATGACATGGAATAATAATACCCTGGCTTTTCAAAGCCTCAATTATAGGGGTGATCCCTTCTATTGCTTCCCTAGACAATGGATACTGTGGAATGGAGGGGGGTGGTCCCCCCTTAACTTTAAAGGTAACAGGCATGGCAGACTTAAGGAGCCCCACCTCATTAGGGGATGAGGCCCATAAAGACTCAGGAATGTCAGAGGGGATTTTGGATACCTCCCCTGCTGTTCCTTGAGCTTCTGTAAGTAAAATTGGTAATAAATGAACAGTATCCTCTGGCAATTGTAAGGAGACAGCCCCATCTGGAGCACAAGATATGGTTGCTCTAAGCTTGCAAAGGAGATCACGACCTAATAAATTTACAGGGGCATCAGGCATGAGTAAAAATGAATGTTCCACTGTTAAGGGCCCCATAGATACCATGCGAGGATTCAATTTTGCCACTCTCTGGCTCTTTCCTGAGACTCCCACTACATTCAAAAATCCTACAGGTCTACACCCAGCATCTGGTTTGCTTACTAATACTGATTTAGAGGCTCCTGTGTCTAGCAGACAATCATAATAAGTCTCCCCCACTTTTAAGGTGACATGTGGTTCATTACTCTGGGGAGGTGAATGGACTGGCACAAGTGCATTCAAAAAATCCGGATCTGGGAATATATGGCTTTCATTATCTATGTTCCATTCCTCCCCAAGACACCATCATTCCTGTGTCCTCTTCTGAGGGGGGTCTTGGTTACCATTATTCTGGTACTGCCTTTCTGTATTCCTCCAAAAAGATCTATTTCTATTTTGATTTCGCCTGTAATTAGAATTAGAATTTCTTCTCCAAGTCCTACATTCTCTCAATTCATGCCCCTCCTTACGACAGTAACAACACACCTTAGTGTCCTTGTTCCAGTGTCCACATGGCTGACTAGGAATCGCTGGTGCCAGAATGCTCTGTTTAGGGTGATCTGGATCTTCCTCACGTGAGTCAAAGACATAATTTGCAAGTTCCTTAATTCTATCTACTGAGAGATTTCTCCAGTCTGGACATTGTTTCAGAAAGTATCTGCGTATTTCTGGCAGTGAATTATAAACAAATGTGTTGAGAATGATACAGGAATCTCTTAAATCTACTGGATCCAATCTGGTGTACTGTCTAGCGGCCTCACAAAGTCTATCATAAAATCTGTTTGGTCTTTCATTAGCCTCCTGAGGTAGGCTTAAAAATTTCTGCCAGTTTTCCGGTTTTCTAGAGCAAGATTCCATTCCCTTCAGAAGTGTTTCTCTAGCATCTTTTAATCTTTGGAAATCCCTATCATCATTATAATTCCACTCTGGATCCTTTAGAGGCCATTCCACATCGGCCTTACCTTTCGCAACAAGGGCATTTCCTGCTGAGATAATATCTGTAATCTCAGTTGGGGACAGTAAAGTTTCCAAAAGGCAAGTAACATCAGCCCAACTGGGTTGATATGCATTAAATATAGTCCTTAACTGTGAAATTACAGTGTTTGGATTTTTCTCAAAACTAGGGATGATTGATTTCCATGCGCTCAAGTCACTTGGTCTAAAGGGGCTATATTTTCTGACTTGAATTGGCACTCCCTTCTTACTATGTTCTATAGCTTCCTGCAGAGGGAGTAGTTTCTGCTGATCTGATTCTGAACTTGGATCATCTCTAGTAGAAACAGCCATTTTGAGGTCTCTCTCCATATGTGAGAGTTTCCCCCACATCATAACAATGATAATAACAAAAACAATGATAATAACAAAAACAAAAAAAAAAACAACAAAAAAAAATAAAATCCTTAGTCGTATGAACTATGGATGTGGTATTAAAAGGTATTTCAATTGCAGGCATAAAATTTCTACTTATATTAAACGTATTTTCCCAAAGATTCTCACGTATACTATTATACAAAAAACTTTTTGCTGCCTGAATGAGGAAAAAACCAATAATGTTATGAAGGACCATTGAGTAAACTATTCCTCTAAGTCGGGATGTTATGCTGTCCCAATACATTCCGATGAGAAAAATCAAAGGGATGGTAGAATATTCAAGCATCTTGCCCTTTAAACTGGGCTGGCTTTTCTGTTTAAAGCGAGACTTTTAGAGGCTTAAAGTCTTTAAGGGAGATTAGACAAAGGGAAAGTCCGCGGGGGGGGGGGGGGGGGGGTATTTGGAAAATCCACCGAATTAGCCGGCTTATGGCCAAACTAGGGAGGGTGGGAGGGTCCTTAAGGTCCCTTCGGGGTCGCCAAACTGTGAGATTTAAAATTGGATATTAGATCATAAATCTCCCCTACTTAACCCTTCCCTTAATTTATCTCCCAGACTAGTAAATGGAAGAAGCTTCTGGTTTTCTAGATAGAGCCTTTATTGTATATAAGGTGTTGTTGATTAGAAGGATAGGAAAATAGAAATACAGTACAAATCGTCTTAAATCTAGGCTTAGTCTATATTCCTTATAAAAACTCACCAAACCGATTTAGGCCACCTTTGGAGTGAGTCAGACCGTCTGTCCCGCGCCGCCAGGAGTCCCGCCAAGCCGGCAAAAAAGGCTACTCCCCTTCTCTCCACCCCGGAAGTCAAAAAAAAACCCCGGCAGGCAGTCTGACATGCGCAGCAGGCGGACTGTTCATCTCCTCCCCAAAAGGGTGGTCCTTGAAAAACTGGCGTCTTTCAGTTATCCTAACCGACTGTTAAAAACTTTCATATTTTACCACACATCCTACCTCTCCTTCAAGCTGCAACCAAAATGTCACTTTCTCCAAGAAGCTTTCCTTGTTCCTTTCCTTGCAGTAATCTCTCCCCACTACACCTTCCCATAAAACTCCCACAGCACCTTATTTCTGTCTCTTCTTAGGTATTTGTGTTCTATTCTATATCACAACTATTTACACATATGTATCACAAATAAGGCACAATATCATAAGTTTCTTGAGGGCAAGAGTTGTGTTATTTAACTAATTTATTTAGTTGCATTTCTCCCAATGCCCAGTAGGGTACCTTATTCAAAATATCTATTCAGTAAATATTTATGGAATTAATTAAAGATGAGATAGACTATACTAGGAGGTGGCTAGGTGGCTCAGAGGATAGAGCACTGGACCTGGAGTCAGGAAGACCTGAGTTCAAATCCAGCCTCAGACACTTACTATCTGGCTCACCCTGGGCAAGTCACTTAACCTCTGTCTGCCTTAATCCACTGGAGAAGGAAATGGCAAAATATTTCAATATCTTTGTCCAGAAAATCCTATGGATAGTATTGGCATGCTGTGTTTCACAGGTCACAAAGAATTGGGCACAACCAACCGACTGAACAACAACAAAACTATACTAATTGTTGTGATTGCCTGACACCTCCCCCAACTGTTACATGGCAGGAGTTTAGTTGTGAAGTTTATATGTTATATGTAAAAGACATCTATCACACTACAGCTAAAGAGTGGTGTTCCACCCTGTAGAAGAGAGGTAGGAATTCAGATGGTTGTCAGTTGCTAGTTCTGAGATATATATGTCTATTACTTGCATATTATTACCTTTTTATCTAATTCAATTAAACTGCTAACTAAAGTAAAAGGGAAAAAAAGGATTTCATGAATCCTTTTTACTTGGCAAGGCTAACTCCTCCACTTCTTTTCTTGATCTCATCCCTTTCCTTCTACTCCATGACCTGTCCCAGCAATCATTCCTTCTCTATCACTTTTATCTTCAATTTCACATTCTCTGCTCTCTTCTCTCTATCTGTCTATAATATTTGGTGTATCCCCTATTTTAAAAAAATCACTTTTCCCTGACCAATTTTCATCTTGTTTTCCTGTTTCTTTCTTCCCTTTCCTAGCAAAACTTATAGAAATAGAAGTATATGTCTACTTCTCTACTTCCTCTTTACCCATCCATTCTTCAGCCTCTTGTGAGCTATCTCAGACCCCAAACACTGGCTAGAAATCACTCTCTTCAAGATTATTATTGACCTCTTTATTATTAGATCCAGGGCTTTGTTCAATCTTTGTCTTTTTAGCCCTCTGTACCCATTGTCACTGTTGACCACCTCCTCTTTATTGATACTCTCCCTTCCCTTAGCTTCCAAATCCCTGTCCTCATTTTGGCCTCCTCTTTCTCCTGGAAGCCATGCTTAGATCTTTTCTACCTTCATGAGTCCTTGGATTATGCACTCATTTGTTGGTTCATCATCCGTATTATACCTCCTAATTATGGGTGCTCCCCAAGGTTCTGTCCCAGGCTCTTTTCTGTCTTCCCTCCCAGCCTAGGTAACCTCATTATTTCCCATGAGTTTAATTATTATATCTATGCAGATGACTACTAAATCTATATATTCAGCCTCAGTCCCTTTTCTGAGTTTCAGTCCTGTACCTCCAATTCCCTATTAGACATTTCAAACTGGATGTATACACACATCATGTCATTGTTTCTTCCTAAACCCTTTTCCTATTTCTATTGAAAGCATCAGCATCCTGTTAGTCTCCCAGGTATGTAACCTCAGGATTATTCTGATCTCCTTACTCCTCCTCACTCCACATATCCAATCACTGACAAAATCTTGCTATTTCTACCTTTATATCTCTCATCCAACTCCTTCTCTCCATTCAGTCATTACTTTAGTCTAAGCCCTGATTGTCACTTGCTTCAATAACTGTAAGAGCCACCTAATTGATCTTCCTGTCTCATGTCTCATCACTCTAGTCCATCCCATACACTGCTATCAAGGTAGTTCTGTTCTCTAAGGCCAAGCAGAATAAATCTGTTCACTTTTCAACATGACAACATTTCACATACTAGAAGATAATTATTACTTTTCTCCTCCCCTCTAACTCCCCAGTCTTCTCTTTTTCAAAGTGAACATCCCTAGTTCCTTCAACTTGTTCTCATATTGCGTGGTGTCCATTCATCTTGCCATCCTAGCTATTCTCCTCTTGATGGGTTCCAAATTGTTGATGTTTCTCACAAATGTGAAGGACTCACAGCTGAACACAATCTTTCAGATGCTAACTGACCAGGAAAGAGCACAACAGGACTATTGACTCTTGAACTAAATTGAATTGAAATCTGTTGGAGATAATCACAGATATAAGAGAATAGGGCAAAGTGTTAGCTAGAGGCTAGGCATGCAGTCTGGAATCAGGAAATACATAGGGTCCAGATGCCAGCACAAGGAAGAGGCCAGCAACCCAGGACAGAAATCCAATGAACTGTGGTTAGGAAATAAGGACTTTCGGCAACATTGGGGTTTAAAACCTGGACAAGTACTTTGAACAGCTCACTTAGAACATGAACAAAAAGGACATTTTGATCCCCAATCATTAGTGTTCCTACTACCCTCACTTTTCCCATAATAATCAATTTGTACCTCTCTTATAAACTTATGTATTCTAGCTTAAGGTCTGTTGCTAGGCCCTAGGTGACAGAAATGACTCCATGTTTGACCAACTGATTAATGTACCTATGTACCAAAAAATTCCTATATACCCATTAGTGGTTTAATTATTTAATACAGTTCACTGCTTATTGTAATAAGATTAGCAAACATCATCTAATCTAGGTATACAAAGGTTCACAGACTTTCCTAATTCCAGTGATCTTGTGGTCCATAAGGAGATGGGGGGAGTACCATAGTCAAGGTCATCCACTGATTAATTGTCCCTAATTGCCCCTCCCACTCAGCCCCTATGAATCTGCCTGGTAACAACAATCAGTCTAGGCTCTCAGTCAGAATATGCAACTTGATGTATGCCCATGCTACCACCTGTGTTTGCCTATGCATCTGCAGAGCTGGTGAGCCACATGTTTGCATGCCCATGAGTAATAAACTGATGTGATCCTCTGAGTGCTTATGCTCCTTCTGGGCACATATGATTTCTTCACTTCTAGTTTTTCCCCCCTTGATTCTCTTACTTCTAGTTTTTGTTTATATGAGAGATAGCAGAGAAAAAAGGAAGAAACCCTAGTCTCAGTTTCCTATGACCTAGGTCCAAGTCCTGGTTTTGCGACCCAGGGAAAACCATTTTCCTCCACCCTATACCCTAGTTTCCTTATCCATAATTAGGGATGATAGTTTCACTACCACATAGAGTTTTTGAAAGAAAAGAGTTCTAGGGGCAGCTAGGTGGCACAGTGGATAAAGCACCGGCCCTGGATTCAGGACTCCCTGAGTTCAAATCCGGCCTCAGACACTTGACACTTAACTAGCTGTGTGACCCTGGGAAAGTCACTTAACCCTCATTGCTCTGCCAAAAAAAAAAAAAGAAAAGAGTTCTGTAAACATGAAAGTGCTATACACATATGAGATACTGTTACTATTATCTATACATATATCTTCTATACATTTTAAGATAGCCCAGACAATCCAAGGGAATGCTAGACTGAAGTATAGCAATGTCAATGTGTGGTCAGACCTTTGACACAGAAATGTTGCTGTAATTCATCTCACTACATTTGGTAGATTCTGTTATTTTATAATAGACATCATGTAAAATAAACATTCAGAAAACTAAAGTCACATGAATTGGATAACTGTTTTGAAATTAACCAGACAGTCTAAGACTTTTCATATCAGTGTTGGATCCAACACTGAATGTAAAGGGAGAACCCTTTGGCTGCTTTACTAGGTATCCATTGATCTGAATATCAGGATAGGAGTGGGTGAAGGGGAGGTGATATGATAAGCATACATTAGCAGTCCATTTGAATATCAAGAGAATTTCATTCAAGGAAAATGTTATTAATTTACTCACACTAGATTTCAAGATATAACATACAAAAGAAGAACAATATGGCAAGTGAGAAAATAATTTTGGATCACATTATTTGAGTTCATTCTTCATGCCTGAAATAGCCTGTCTCCTCTTCCCAGTTTGCTGAGATCCTGGTCCATTTTCAAGCCCTACATCAAATCCCACCTTTTAAAAAAAAGTCTTCCCAACCACCCAGACCAATAGTCCTTACTTCTCTAAATTTTTGAAATACCTATTTTTTGTATTTTTCATTCAACAAATATTTGTTAAGTGCCTAATATGTGTGAGGTACAGGGAATACAAAGATGGGTAAGTTACTTAACCTCTCTGGGCCTCAGTTTGCTTATCTGTAAAATAAGATGATTGAATAAGATCACCACAAAAATCTCTTCCATTTCTGAATCTATAACTCTCTGATTCTATGAAGAAACACACAGTGCCTGCCCACAAAGATCTTATAGTCTACCACTACAACCATAAACAGATAAATATGTTCGAATATAATGAGCAATGAGTATATATTTGGCAAACACTGACTTCTGTTATGTTGGGGGAGGAGAGTGTCTATGTTGCGTATATACATAAAAACTTCAGGAAGGTAGAGAATATGTTTTAATCTTCATACTCGGCACATTATATAGCACAATGCCTTGAACATAGTAGGTACTCAATAAATGTTTGTCAGTTGATAGAATCATATTTTACCTTATGGTTGTTGGTTTCACCTTCCATTAGAACCAGTTTTGTGGCTTTTTTATTTATTTGTACCCGATATTTAACAGCCTGGGTCCTTTCCAAGATATATATCTCTGTATCTTTGGTATGCCATCACTATTCAAACATTTATTTGGGTTAGTATTTGTTTATTTCATGTCACATGACAAGGATAGGGATCATTTTCTCAAATAAGAGATAATAAATCTATTATAGAATCAGGATCTGATTGTGTAACTACCTGCTTCTAGAACATAATCAACCTGAACATTTTGAGTATATTTGTATTCCAGAAATAAACCATTTTATTATTAAGCTACATTGTTTTTTCCCCCTCCATTCACTCTTCATCTCCAATCATAGTATTTCTCCCTCTCTCCCAGCTGCAACTATTAAGGAAGCTGCTTTGCAAAGGCAATTCAAAATAAAACACAAAGGTCTCTAGTAGTTTGGTCAAGTATTATAAGTTATATGTTATTTCAAGAGACTTAATAATATCCAAAGTGGTAATCTTTAAAGATTAAAATGATTTCTAAAAGGGATAATAATCCTTATAAAAACAAAGAACCGGGGCAGCTAGATGGCACAGTGGATAGAGCACCAGCCCTGGAGTCAGGAGTACCTGAGTTGAAATCCGACCTCAGACACTTAACACTTACTAGCTGTGTGACCCTGGGCAAGTCACTTAACCTCAATTGCCTCACTAAAAAACAATCAAACAAACAAACAAACAAAAAACCACAAAGAACCAAATTACATCAAAATTCAAGACTAGATACTAGAGAAGGGTGATCAGGGTTTTATTTTAGGGCACTGAATTTAGACAGCTCCAGATTTAGAAAGAAGTATACAGTCATTGCAGTATTTTAGTGTACTAGGGTGAGCCCCTGTCACAAAACCATTCTACCCTTCTCCCTTCCTCATATTCAACCTTTCCAGCTACTGCTGGAAAGCCTCCAACAGATATCCTGGAGTTTCTGAACGTCCCTGAGAAAGACAGTGTCACCTTTCCCCACACTTAAGTGAGATCACCTTTCACACAACTTACCCCTGGAAGGGTTTGCAGTGCTTGCCTCATGTGCAAAAATTCCCAGTTACAGCTCTGAAATTTGGAATAAGTGGTCAGTTGATATAAGTTGATATAAGAATATTATATAATTGATATAAGTTGATATAAGAATATTAATATTCATTTGCATGATTTAAAAAGGCAGCTTAATATTACTGAGATTACTTCATCACACTAGACAGTCAAGCATCATGGCAAGTAAAAAAAATGTTTTAAATGAAAGGTTTTCTAGTCACATACTTGAGAGGCAATGGACTACATTGGAAAGGATACTGAATTTGAATTGAAAGGTCTTAGATTCAAATCCCAGCTTTATGACTTAGTTTTTTGTGACCCTAAGTAAATCTTGGGCCTCAGTGTCCTCATCTGTTAAATGAAGAAGTTGTACTACATGACCTTTAAGTTTCCTTCTAACTCAAAACTCTATAATCTCATCATTTGTTCAATAAGACAAAAATTTAAGAAGACTAGCATTGCAGTATTCCTATTTTGTTGAAGCTGATCCCATAGCTAGTCAAATACAATTCCACATATGTATTCGGACCGTCTTCTGTCAGTATGGAATGAAGACAATCTTTGTGATACCAGTAATGGAGAATCTGCTCACAAAGGTGAAGGTAAATGCTGAAAGTTTTCACTTTCAGGGCCAGTTTGGACAAAGAGCTTCTGGTTCTTCAGGAAAACATGCTAGTTCTTCAAATACAGATAGGAATTAATTATATTACCAGCCTATCTAGATGTATACACCAAGTTGTTCTATTTGTAACCCATGGCAAAGAACAAGGTTTTCAGCTGCAAAGCAAAAGGAAAGGTAGAATGACTGCAGATTATGAACAGATAAAAAGACTTTCGGAGTTTACAAACATGGATGTGTAACATTTGTGGGTGAGGTGAGGTGGAGGAGTCATGGAAAATGAATACACTGAGGAAATGGGAGATTGGAATGTTTGAAAGACTATCAGTGTGTATGTTCAACTCCCCTCACATGAGAGCAGTAGCTGGAAATGGAAGACTGTGAGCCAGGCACTGAACTAATTGAGGAAAGAAGGAGAAGTTGAGGAAAGAAGTCAGTTGATAACAGCTACCAGAATCTTGATTGGGTAATAAATATGGATTGAATGAACCTGACAGGAGGAAAGGTTAGTGAGTGAAAATGGTAGGGGGCGAGCCAGGAAGTAGCAATGGGGAGCAAGGAGTATTTCAAGCCTACCACTACAACTAATGAGTTGAGGTGTATGAGTGAAATGCAACCAGTAATGGAAAGGGTGGGAAGGGAAGCTGTGTGGCATCTTCAGGAGGAATTAGTTCTCAGTGAATTCAAGAGATGAGGAGTAACATGAATAGATCTATACCTAATGAAAACTAAACTGGAAACTATATGAAGGGTTGAATGAATAAGCGAATGAATAGGAGAGAAAGTAGAGGTAGGAGATTATTGCAACAGTCTAGGTGATTGATACTAAAGACCTGTACCAGTGGGAAGAATGAATAGAGAATAAATGCGAGAAATATTGGTGACATAAACCTGAAAGGACTTGACTATTTTTTGAATATAGGAGATGAAGAAAAATAAGCAATAAAAATGATAGTAAGATTGCCAATGTGGATAATTGCCAAAGGAACATATTTGGGACAAAATGTTAGTCCAGTTTTGTATAGAAGGAAGGAAGGAAGCAAAAAGCAAAGGAAGGAAGGAAATGACTAAATGATGACTATGTGCCAGACACTATGCTAAGTGCTTTTAAATATGATCTCATCTGATCTTCACAAAAACCCCAGGGGATAGATGCTATTTTTATCACCATTTTACAGTTGAGGAAACTGAAACAGACAGATGTTGAGTAATTTGCCTGGGATCACCTAAGTAGTAAATACCTAAGGTCCAATTAGAACTCAGGTCTTCTTGACTCCAGGCCCAGTGCTCTTTTCACTGTATCACCTAGTTGCCACCTAAGTGGGACACCTAGGTAGGTAGAGATGTCCTGTTGTCATCAAGAGATGTTGGTCTGGAATCCAAGAGAAAGGCCTGTAAATATAAATTCAGAAGTGGTCCAAACAGAAGTGATAGTTGAAGCCTTGGGAATGAATAAAATCTAAAAGTGAGAGAGTATGGGGAAAGAAGAAAAGAAGATCCCTAGGAAACACCAATATTAAAAAGCATGGGGGAGGGGCAGCTAGGTGACACAGCAGATAAAGCACCGGCCCTAGATTCAGGAGAACTGAGTTCAAATCCGGCCTCAGACACTTGACACTTACTACTTGTGTGATCCTGGGCAAGTCACTTAACCCTCATTGCCCCACCAAAAGAAGAAGAAGAAGGAGGCGGAGGAGGGGGGGGAGGGGAAGGGGAAGGGGAAGGGGGAGAAGGAGAAGGAGAAGGAGGGGGGGAGGGGAAGGAGGAGGAGGAGGAGGAGGAGGAGGAGGAGGAGGAGGAGGAGGAGGAGGAGGAGGAGGAGGAGGAGGAGGAGGAGAAGAAGAAGAGATGGTCAACCATGCCAAAAGTAGTAGAAAAGTCAAACAAGATGAGAACAAAGAAAAGAACATTGGATCTGGCAATAAGGACTTTCCCTAGTGGTCTTTGAGGGAGCAGTTTCAATCACATAGATAGAACAAAAGCCAAACTGAAAAGGGAGAAAGGATTTAGATTCCAAGTCAAGTGCTCCTTCCAATGTTCTCTGACTGCCTTTCCAAATTAAATGAATAGTAATGAAATACTAATGATCCTTCTTGTTGTTGTTCAGTCATTTAGTCATATCCAGCTCTTTGTAACCCGGTGGACCATAGAATGCCATGGGGTTTTCTTGGCAAAGATACTGAAGTGCTTTGCTATTTCCTTCTCCAGGGGGTTAAGGAAGACAGAGATTAAGTGACTTGCCCACAGTCACACAGCTAGTAAGTGTATGAGGCCAAATCTGAACTCAGATCTTCCTGACTCCAGATCCAGTGCTCTATCCAATAAGCCATCTTGCTGTCCCATCAAAGATCCTTCTAGGCATAAAATATTAACAAACACTTTTAATTCTTTTGTGTAAGCCAGTGTGTCTACTTCAAAATCACTGAACAAAATCCATTTTGACTCAAGTCCAAACACTTTCTGCTATACTTAGAACTATATTTCTTTGCCCTTATAACTTAGTCCCAACTCATTCAAATATGGACAAGATCACCTTAGTAATCAATCATAAACCAGAAGCTCAGTGTGTTGATGTACATTGGATTTTTTAAAAATGAAAACCTTTTTAATACAGGCAGCAAAATGACAAACAGCCCATAAATATTATTGTGCATTCATAGATTGAGACATTTAAAATATGCCTCTTTAAATAGTGTCTGAAACTGAGGGTGATTAAGTGCTGTGCCCCAGGTGAGAACTTGACAATGCAAACAACCAGTTCCTTGTCTTGCTTTTTTTTTTCCTTTTTAAAAATTTTACTTTAACTTCCTTTACTTTACTTTAACTTGACAGCTACAAGTATTCAAATATATCAACAAGAGTAGGAGAAAAGAAAGTAAGAAGACCATAGAAGGGTAATTGTCCCTAGACTGGCTTATAAGTCTCATACCCATAATCCCCAATGTGACAGTTGTTTACCATCTATCCTTAGCTACTATAGACTCCTTCAAAAGATAAGTCGTATCTTTCATATTTCTCTTATCCCTTACCTCCCCAAACGTGTTTTGCACAAAACTGTCCTGCCAAGTGTTTTCCTATCTAATTCTCCATTGGGGGGGTGGGGCGGTGATAAAAACCTTACCTTTAAGAGAAGCTTTTGGGGGGCAGTTAGGTGGCACAGTAGATAAAGCACTGGTCCTGGATTCAGGAGGACCAGAGTTCAAATTCAGCCTCAGACACTTGACACTTACTAGCTATGTGACTCTGGGCAAGTAGCTTAACCCTCATTGCCCCACCAAAAAGAAAGAAAGGAAGGAAGGAAGGAAGGAAGGAAGGAAGGAAGGAAGGAAGGAAGGAAGGAAGGAAGGAAGGAAGGAAGGAAGGAAGGAAGGAAGGAAGGAAGGAAGGAAGGAAGGAAGGAGAGAGAGAGAGAGAGAGAGAGAAAGAAAGAGAAAAAAAAAGAGGCTTTTGCTGCTATGGGATAGTGGCCTGCCTACTGCTATGGACATTTGTTTGTTTGTTTTTTGCGGGGCAATGGGGGTTAAGTGACTTGCCCAAGGTCACACAGCTAGTAAGTATCAAGTGTCTGAGGCCAGATTTGAATTCAGGTACTCCTGAATCCAGGGCTGGTGCTTTATCCACTGTGCCACCTAGCTGCCCCCCTGCTATGGACATTTAAGGTCAATAATGTCCACAGCACACTTCAGAGTACAGGAAGCTGAGGCTTAGGACCAGCCCTGCTGAACAGTTTGGGGTGTAGGGCTGCTGAGTTCTCCCTGATCCTGAGTATCCTTCAATGAGCATCTCTAGTTTTCTAAGTCTCTTGTGTGTGTCATTTATGGCGTCTTGAAAGATGAAGCCAAGCACTAATCCATCAGGCTAACAGGATGATCCATGATCCTCTTTTTCTTGATCCTTCTGTCCTTTCTTGAGGGTGCTATTATTCTTGACTACATAGCTGAAGTAAATGTCTTTTATGGTTCTGTTTTCTTCGCCCTCTATAACTTCACATGTCTTCCCATGTTTGTTTGAATTCTTCAAATTCATCAGTTTTTCTGGAACAACAAACATTTTTCCATTATATCTACATTCCATAACTGCCTCAGTCATTCTCCAATT
Source organism: Dromiciops gliroides (assembly GCF_019393635.1). Classification (NCBI taxonomy): domain Eukaryota; kingdom Metazoa; phylum Chordata; class Mammalia; order Microbiotheria; family Microbiotheriidae; genus Dromiciops; species Dromiciops gliroides. The sequence goes on along the minus strand of NC_057865.1, from coordinate 107,399,801 downwards.
GATAAAGACCTAATTTGTTTGCTATTGAAAATAGAACAGCTAGGAATATTTTGGTACAGATAGATTCACTCCTTTTCTAAGCTCATTTTCACAAGAATGTGCACAAAGGGCCTCCTGAGGCGAGTGACAATGAAAATTCAAAAGCAAGTGGTTAAGTGGCTCTAAAAAAAAAAATAATAATTAGGCTCCTGTCTTTGTCAGCCATGCTGGGTATACCATCTGTGCACAGAGACATAAGATTATCCAAATCAACTTTTCTTCCTTTCATTTACAAAGTTCACCATGTTTTTCCAGATATCTTTCTGAGCCTTGTTTGGTTTGCTTGGTTTTTCATTAGTCATATCACAGAGGTTTTCTTCACATATGGTACACATTATATTATTCTAGGGATCCATGACTTCATCCATGTGGGCTCTTCCTGCACCAATGTCAACCAAAACCCTTTAACAGAGGGGCTTCACTAGTTGCCATGGATTGCTCCCCAAATCATCATTTGGTACCTACCCCGCTAGTGATGAGCCTCTTCAAATTTAACTAGGCTGACTGAATGAATGATTGAAAAGGCATTTATTGAGCACTTACTGTGTGTTAGGGGAAAACTGTGCTTATTAGTGGAGAAACAAATACAAAAACCAACTCCCAAGTATTTATTAAGTATCCATAATGTTCCAGGCATTATGATAACCACTGAGGATACAAAGAATGAGCAAGCGAGGAGACATATAATATACATGCATATATGTGTGTATGCATATATATGTGTATATATATTATAGAACACCAATATATACATAGATCATGTAGGTTTATTTAAAAAAATAGTTACATAGAAGATCATTTTGGAGGGAGGATACTAGGCATTGAAGGGGATCAGGAAAGGCTTCATGCAGAAAATGGTACCTGATCCACATCTTAAAGGAAGAGAAGGACTTCTTGAGGCAGAAGTAAGGGCAAAGTGTGTCCCAGGCATTAGGGACAGCCAGTGTAAAGGTGCTGAAACAAATGAAGTATTTGGGGTGAGGAAAAGAGAGAAGGCCAATTTGGCTGGATGTACCCTTTGACATCAAGGATCTTACATTCCAATAGAGGAAGATATCACAAATAAGGGAGTGGTGGTTAGGGAAGGATGTTTTGATCTAGGAAGTTATAGGGATGGTGAGTAGATCCAGAGGGCAATTGATCAACATCACCTTTCCAATAATGGGGGTATTAATTTGATTTTGTATTTGTATTTGTTCCCAGAGCTAGAGATGGAAATTGGATGAGGTAAAGAGGCTGATTCTTATATGGTAAGGTAATATGTGTAATATGTGTTAGGTTGCCTAGTTCTCTATTCTATGCTACCATCAGTGATTCCCCTTCCAGAAGAGAAAGGAGCACTGACTGTAGAATCAGAGAAATATTGCTTCTGACATGTATGACTTTGTGTGAGTCATTTAGTCTCTTTGGACCTCACTTTCCTCACCTGTAAAATAAAGATGGCATCTGTCACCCTTTGCAGTTCTGTATCTATGATCTCGTGAGCCAAGATCATCTGTGCTTATGATGCAGATTTTTGCAGATTTTGTCATTACTTTCTACTGTGTGAGGTCACAGGTATCCAAGCCTCAAAACATGCCTGGCTTGTGTGAGGAGATGGTAAGTGAGGGACCTCAAAGAAACTCATGATAATTGTGTGTCTCCAAAGCCTTATGGTCCCACAGGCAAGTGGGATATAGCCCTACGATGGGATGCCTATGCTGATTGAAAGCTGTTTTCTGGGTCTCTGCCATTGTATCTTATTCTTGTTGCTGGGTGGGTTCAAAGGGACTATATTGTTATTAGGAAAGTTTAATAACTTTGAAGACATGGATTGGATGGAGTTTGCTAAAATGATTATGATCAGGAGAATGTTGCATTCTTTGCCTCAGTGTAGCTGACTAAACCACTCCTGGATACACAGCAACCTCCAGGTTCATAAGCAGGTCAGCCAGGAGTCAAACATGGAATCACTTCTGTCCCCTAGGGCCTAGCAATAGGTCACTCCTCACAAGAGCCAAGGCAGTGGTTGCAGCAGCACCATCAGCACACACCTTCTAGCACACAACCTGCTCCCAGATCACCAGAACACCAGAAGCACTTAGTCTTCCTAACACAATGAACACTGCCATTGTCTATGTATTTTATACATATGTATGCACCTTTTTGTCACAGGTTCCAACAATGTGCTTGCTTTTTGATCCTCCCAAAACATTCCCCATAGAATCAATCAATAATCATTTCTGGAGCCCCTGCTATGTGCCAGGCACTAAGGTAGGGACCAAAACAAAACATCCCATGCCCTAAAAGAGCTTACACACACTGGTTGAACACCAATCAACTGCTCTCCTCCCTAAATGCAAGGTGGACAACAATAGTAGCAGCAGCCTCTCCAGCAAGAAGGAGAGTTGTGGAAGTCATCTCTTCCTTGGAAGTGTCCACATTTGAACTATTCTTCCCCTTAAACATATCAGTCTCCTGACAGCAACTCCTTTCAAAGGCTTCTTCTCTTGCCCCTCTGCCTCCCATGACATGGGGCAACCCTTTCTCTCTCCAAATGCCCCAAAGGGTAACTTGCAAAGATGGTACCTTCCTTAAGGAACTGGCATCTATTTCTCCATTGTCTTCACTGGGACAATTAATCTACATAGAAGAAGGTGCATCCTATTGATTTTTTTGTTCAAGGAGTACTTGTTGTTCTTTGTCCTTCATTCTTTTTTTTTTTTTTTTAGTGAGGCAATTGGGGTTAAGTGACTTGCCCAGGGTCACACAGCTAGTAAGTGTTAAGTGTCTGAGGCTGGATTTGAACTCAGGTACTCCTGACTCCAGGGCCTATCCACTGCGCCACCTAGCTGCCCCTGTCCTTCATTCTTGAAGGGGTAATATCATGACAAGGAATGAATTGAATTTAAGTGAGGGAGGACTGTGCAAAATCACCAGCCTCACTCTCTCCTCCAGAGCCATCTGGGTCCAATGGCAAGATATACATCAAGACGACTGGAGATGGCCCTGGAGGGATAAGGCAACTGGGGTTAAGTGACTTGCCCAGGGGCACACTGCTAGTGTCTGGGGTGAGATTTGAACTCAGGTTTTCCCAATTTCAGAGCCAGTACTCTCTCCACTGCACCACCTAACTGCCGCTCAAGAAGTACTAAACTTCTCCTATAGACTCTATCCTCTCAGAGAGATAAATAGTAAGTAGGTGCACTCATGAGTGTGTGACAAATATTTAACAATTGGATCTCCAGAGGAAATGTCTGTATAACACACCTTTAAATTAAGTCTACATAATTATTTTCTTAAGACTAGACAATCAACAAAACAATAATTCAAGCCATGATTTGCAATAGTTGCCAATTTCTGGAGTGTGAAATTTAATCTACATTAGGGACAGGTTTCTTCATCACTTTCTTGAGTCTAGGCAATCAACAAAACCATAAATCAAGCCCAGATTTATAGTGTTTGCCAATTTCTGAGGTGTAAATGCTCACATTGAAGATTTAATAATTAGCTCTGGCTGCAGAACACCCCTGGATAGGATTCAAATCCTCCAAAGGACTAAATTGAAAACAAAAGGCTTCAGCAAGAAGAAAACAAGCCACAGAGCTCACAGCCCATTGCTTGTAGGAAAAATAAAAAGGAGAAAGAAACTTGGTTGTGGAAGGAAAGGACCTCAACATAATGAGTTCAACATAAGCAAAAAAGCCTACTCCCCTACCTCCCTCCCACCTCAAGGAAAAGATTCAACTAGGTCTCTTTTACCAGAGGAAGGAGGATCTCAGATTTAAATGAGGAGTAAGAGAAAGGCTTCCTCTTCCTCTCTCTCCCCAAAATGGCTTAAACAAAAGATGATCCAAAAAGGGTAGGGGAACATAGGTGTCCTGAGTAACAGAAAGGGTACTAACCAAAGGAAGGGTCCCTAATTTAATCTGACTTTTGAGGAAATAGGGAGTCTGTCCCAAGGAAAGACTCCCTTAAGGTAAACAAGCAAAGAAAATGGTCTTGACTTGATTTGATACATGGAAAAGGTGAGGCTTGGAATTCAGCTCCTGAAGCTCAGAACCAAAACAAGTCAACAGAAATAAATAAATGAACTTACAACTTTGAACTTAGAAATACAAATATGAAAGGGAAGAGAAAATTTTAAAGGTAAAGACAGGTAAACAATCATAAAGGGCTTCATAATGATGAACTGTTTCCATTCTAATGGAGGTAGAATGAGGGGTCAGGGTGGGGAGGATGAGAAGAGAGTCCTTTCAGAGCCCTAATGTCATAAGGGGTCATAGTTAGTCAAATGAAACAAAAGCTCTAAAAATGTTTTTGTTATGTTTTGATGATGCTGAAAGAAGAAAGAAAAGAGGTGGGTGGCAAAGATATAGTATCGGGGGAGGGGAATGAGAAGAAAGTTGGGGAAATTTATCTCACATAATTGAGAAGTGCAAGTAGCAGTATAAGTACATATGGGAGGAGTATGGGGAATAGACTTCACTTGATTTTCATTTTCACCTAAATATATCAGAAGAGGGAAGAATACAAACATGCTTGAAGCGTTTTTTATAGGAATACATTCAATTTAATAAGGATAAAGGAAGGAATAGGAAGAGGGGAAAGTTGGGTATAAAAGGGAGGGTATATTAAGGGATGGATTAGTCATAAAAATATAAATCCTAAGTTTGGAGAGGAAATAGTGAATAAAGAAGGCAGGAAGGAAGAAAGGAAGGAAGAGTAAAAATCTATAATAAAGAGGGAGTAGGGAGCAAAGAGAATTAAAAGTACAAAAGAATAAGTTAGAGAGAAATAACCAGTTAACCATTATAACTGGGAGTGTGAATGGTTCAAACTTTCCTATTCAGGGTAAAAGGGTAGCAGAATGAATTTGAAAGCAGAATCCAACCTTACATTGTATTCCAGAAAAATACTTAATATATAAAGATTTAAAGTTAAAATAAGGAGTTTCAGCAAGATCTATTGTGCATCAAAAGAACACAAAAAGAGGAATAGCAATTATTATTTTGTACAAAAAAACAAGCAAAAATAAACTAAATTTTAAAAGATAAGGAAAATGTAGTTTGCTACAAGGTAGCATAGACCAGCAGTTCTCTAGGTGTAGTTTGAGGACCTATAAGGGTCCTCACAGTCTTTCAGGGGATCACAAACTATCTTTATACTAATACTATAATATTATGTGCCTATTAAAATACTTCTGTCTTTTCCAACTACATATCTGAGTAAAGTCAGATTTTCTTCATATACTTCAGTCAAAACAACATATCAAAACATTGAATGCTGAAACAGACATAAAAATCTAGCTCTCTTCTGTTAAGGCAAATATTAAAGAGATTTGCAAAAATATACAAAAGAATGGCACTCTTGTCAATAATTTTTGTAATAAAATATAGTCATTTTCATAAAAATACATTATTTATATTAATGTATAATTTACTTATTATTGTTTTAAATTTATATATAAATATTTTATAGATTATCAGTATTAATTTCTAACATAGTAATATTGATAGATATAATCCACATAAACAAAAGCTTTTTGGGATCCTCAATAACTTTTTTAGAGTATAAAGGGGTCATGAGACCAAAAATTTTAAGAAACAGTAACATTAATAATTAATTTCAATATTGTGATGAGTAAAACTAAATGTGTGGAAGCCTATTTCTGTCCCAAGTGTAGGGAAAGCTAGCTAGGGTTTACTTATAAGTTAGAAGCTTTAGCACCAGTCTTTGGTCATTAAGCATTTATTAAAGAGTAAAGAGGGAATATGTGGAGTTCAGAAAAATAGGGAAGCCTATCTACCCTAGAGAAGAGATAAGAGTTCAACCTGGCCTGGTTCTTCTCCCAAGTCTTCTGCCACCACCACAAGGTTCCAGCAACAAACTGAGAGAGAAAGAGAACACAGTACTTACAGCAACCCCTGGAAAAGGCCATCCTTACACACTGCTTCAAGCTGATTGGCTAGCATCACCCAAATCCATTGGTTCACTAGACTTGAGGGTGGTCTTGTGTTGATGTCATAGTCTACGGCCTCTGAGAACACTCCTTCTTGGGAATCAGGCAGGTATGGTTTTAATCAAGTCAACGTTAAATGAGTTAATCAGAAGAGTCAGTCAGTTTCACTTAATTCAATCAATCCAAATCAATCTCCTCTGATTGGGGCCTTTGGGCTAAAACCCATTATTTCTTACAGATCCTCCTGTGCTTCATTAAGAAACAATAGTTTCCTTAAATGAAGCAATCACTTTACAGATACTTATAACTAATAATGTAAAGAGAATGAAAAGAGAGAAAAGAAATTGAGGGACACATTGACAAAAAAACTAAAGTGGGCACTCCCCTTTAGTAGGTGGACATTACAAACAAAGAAAAACTAAAGGTGGCAGTCCCCTTTAGGAAGTGAATATTAGTATATTCAATGGGAAAAGGAAAACAGGAAAAGGTCCATTTAAGTCTTTGGAAGTCTTTTCTCAGATGATTCTTGGGATGTCATTTGGATGTAGTTGTAGAGTTAAAGTCTTTCAGGTGTGGATGCTGATGATTAGCTAGAAAGTCTCAGCTGGAGAGTTTTGGGTGTGGTTGTAAAGTCTCTCAGGTGTTTCAGATAATGATAATGAGCTGTAAAGTTTCCTACAAAATTGATCTTAACACAACTTTAAATAGCTTTGCAAATAACCAAATCAAACAATGAGAATTCTCAAAAACACATGTCTAAGGAAATTCAGAATCTTTTAAAGATATAATAAAAAAATTTGAATTTTAAAAAAACTTAATATTACTGTAAATCCCCCCTGTGGAGAATAAATTGAGAAGACAATTGCAGTATTAAGAAAATAATTTTTATCTTTGTTTGATCACTTTTTGCCTCATCTGCCTAATTATCCTCATGCCATTATGAGAAAGTAAAGAATCTAATATAACTGGTAACAGATACCAAGGCCAAATTCAACACTGTATCCATCATGACATCTGAGATAATTATGGGGTTACCATAAGAGAAAAGAGAAGGAAGAGAAATGAGCATTGCCAAACTTCATGGCTCTGCTTCAGTCAATGCAGTATGTTGAGGGGAAACTGAGTCAGGCTTAATCAGATGCATAGGATTGAGATGTCCATGGCATCAGACATATAGGAGGGGGAATCAAAGTCAGTCATAGAGTGAGATGGTATAGCCTGGCTGGTTGATGCTATGTGGGGGGAAAATTAAATCAAGTGAATCCACCCTCAGATTTTGCCAAGGGTCATTCTCTCAGTCTTTCCCAAGGCAGTGTAGTACCTGGACTTTGTGTGTGTCTCCCCTCCTGTGACAGTTCAGTGTCTGCTCTTGTATGTATTCCTCTCATGGATGGCTGACATCTTGGCTGCTCAGGATCTGATAACTCAGAATAAAGGCAATTAATGTCTCACATGGTAAATTCCCATAATCCAAGTGTCATATGGATTTAACAACTGAGGATAATGATGACAGCAAAAGTGTGAATTTGTTTTGACTCAGAATATAATATACAATATGCAATAATTCCAAATAAAAACTTTTTTTGGTGGTTTTTTAAGCTAAGTATACAATTACCTTTGTGAAAAATCAGAATGTATTTTAATACAAGTTAAAACACAATCTTAAAAGAATGAAAATCTCTATGAAAATAAACCCATATTATTAATTTCAAAATGTGGATGCAATAGCATAAAAAAGAAATCCTTATGTAACATTTGAACTGGCATTATTATTCATTATTACATAATTTCCATGAATGCATTACTTGTCAAGTGTTGGTACTGGTTTTATGTGGGAGCAATGAATCCAAGAGTCCTCTCTGATTTTGATGGCAGTTGGAGTTGTCAGCAGTACCTAGAAGGGACCTTTCCAAGCTGGTTGGATCCCACTAGTCTGATGAAAATTTTTGATATAAACACTGTCTCCTGGTTTTAAATCATGTAAGGAGGAGTCCAAGAGGCCATCCTGTACTGCTGCTCCTACCTTGTGGAATTCACATAGCCTGGCTTGTGATTCCTGTATATAGGAAGCAACAGAGGTATCTCCTCCCACCAATTATGTATATACTGGGGGAAAAGGTTTTGTTTGGATAGGGGGGGTGACCAAAGAGCATCTCAAAAGTTGATATATGTAGTTCTCTTGGCCTGCTCCACAGAGATAACAGTGCCAAGGGTAGAACATCAGGCCAGTTCAAATGAGTTTTAATGCACAATTTGCTAATCATGCTTTTAAGCTCTTTATTCATACATTCCACCTGGCCTAAGTTTTGTGGGTGGTAGGGTGCATGGAACTGTGGAGTCCCAGGAAAGAGTAGATTTGGGATAGAACAGAATCAGTAAAATGTGTGCCTTTGTCAGAATAAATGCAGGTGGGTGGACCAAAGCAAGGGACTATTTCTTTAAGGAGAATTTTGGCAACAAATGCAGACATGGCTCAGGAGCTTGGAAAAGCTTCCACCCACCAAGTGAGTTGATCAACTATAACAAGACAAAACTTAAAATGTTCCACCTTAGGCATTGTGATATAATCAATCTGTAGATGTTCAAAAGACATGTATGCTAAAGGACACCCTCCATAAACTTTAGCCTGGAAGGGCTTATAAATCTGACAGGCAGAGCAAGAGGCACAAACCCTTGAGGCTACATTAGTAACTCCAGGGGCAATTCAAACCCTTTTTACTGAATCCACAATTCCTTATGTGCCAAAATGTCCATTCTTGTGAATAGATAGGCATACCTGGTGGTAGAAACTCCAGGGGAGAAGCACCTTTCCCTCCAAAGTCACCCAGACCCCATTGACTTCTTTAGCCTTGAATTTCTTTTTCCACTTCTCTACTTCAGACTTATCATAAGTAAGATAAATGGAAACATCATCAGAAAATGAAAGGTTAAATACCTGTTCAGGGGCTTCCAAAGCAGCAAGCTTAGCAGCAACAGCAGCTCATGCATTCCCTTTTGAGACAGGGTCATTTTCCCCTGTGTGGGCAGGACAATGAACAATAGCTAGAGCAGAGGAGAGCTTCAAGGCAGATAGATGATCTTTAATAAATTCTCCATTAGCAATGACTTTGCCAGCAGAAGTTAAAAATCCTTTCTGCAGCCATAACATTCCTAAATCATGATAGACACTAAATGTATATCTGGAATCAGTGTGAACAGTAGCACTTTTTCCTTTGGCTAGGTGACAGGCTTGTGTGAGAGCCACAAGTTCAGTAGCCTGTGCACTAAAATGGGAGGTCAGAGAAGCTGCCCAGATAGTAACATAATCAGAAACTGCAGCAGTATCTGTATAATGGATTCCCTCACATAGAAAAGAGGATCCGTCAGTATAGAAAATTAAATCAGGGTTCTCTAAGGGTATGTCAAAAAGATAATCACAAGGTTTCTCAGCTATGTCAACAAGGGAGGTACAGTCATGTAAAGGCACTCCTGAGAATAGCAAGTCAGGAATCAGTGTTGCTGGGTTAAGGGCTGTACAAAAAAAAAAAAAATGATTCTCTCATTTCCTAGCAGGGTTACTTCATAACTAGTGATCCTTTGATCTGAAAAAGCCTGTGTCCTATGATGCAGTAAGAGAGCCTTAACTTCATGAGGGTACTGTATGATTAGAGGATTACCTAAGACCAGATCAGAGGCTTTTTCTACCAGAAGGGTGGTGGCAGCCATGGCCTGAAGGCAGAGTGGAGCTCCAGCAGCTACAGAGTCAAGTTGAGTAGAATAACAGGTCCCAATTTTTGAGTCAGGACCCCCAGAAGCCACTCTTCTCTGTTCATGTACAAAAAGAGTAAAAGACTTACTGTAGTCTGGGAGTCCTAGTGCAGGTGCTGACAACAAGGCCTGTTTTAATTCTGATATAGCTGAAAGATGCTGGGAATCCATCTGTAAAGGTTCTGGGACAGAATTTTTGGTTAGAGATATAAGAGGCTTAGTAATTTCACCAAAAGAGGGTATCCATTGTCTGCAATATCCATCTGCTCCCAGAATAGCCCTTAGCTGCTTCTTATTAGATGGCACAGAAAGTTGTTGAATAGTATGGACACACTTAGGAGAGATGGGTCATGTGCCAATGGCCAAAACAAAGCCCAAATACTCCACCTGAGGTAGGCACCATTGTACCTTTAACTTAGAGACCTTGTGGCCTCTTTTGTGCAGCTCTAGTAAAAAATGGTGGCAGGCTTCCTGGAAAATCTCAGCATTAGGTGAAGCCAGGAGTAAGTCATCTGCATATTTAACTAAGGTGAAACCTTTAAAAGTAATGCAGGCTAAATTCTGTTACGAAATGTGAGAGAATCGTGTGGGACTGTCAACAAATCCCTGTGGGAGTCTGGTCCAAGTCCACTGTGTATTTTTCCAAGTGAAGGCAAACAGGTATTGGGAATCTTATGTACTGGTATTGAAAAGAAAGCAGAACAGAGATCTACCATGGGAAGCATGTTGCCTCACACGGGATTGAGGAAATGATTGTAGCAGGGTTGGGCACTATTGGATGTCTAGGTATAGCATAAAAGTTAATTGCTCACAGATCTTGTACAAAATGATAAACAGGTTTGCCATCTGGCCCAGGCTTGGGTTTCTTAACTGGCAATATGGGAGTATTACACAGGGAATGATGGCATGGGACAATAATACCTTGGTTTGTCAAAGCCTCAATTACAGGTGCAATTCCCTCAATGGCTTCCCTAGATAAGGGATATTGTGAAATGGATGGTGGTGGGCCACCTTCGGTCTTAATGGTAACAGACACAGCAGATTTAAGGAGATCTACATCAGAAGAGGAAGAAGCCCACAGGGACTAAGGGATAGCAGAAGGGATTTTAAATGAATCCTTCACTGTTTCCTGAGTGTCTGAGATCAAAATTGGCAGCAAGTGAACAGTGTCCTCTGGCAATTCCAAGGAAATGCCACCACCTGGAGAAAAAAATATGGTTGCTCTAAGTTTACAAATAATAGATTTGGAGGAGAGTCGGGCATAAGTAGAAATGAATGTTCTACTGTTAATGGGCCTATAGATGCCATGCAAGGGGTTAATTTTGCAACTATTTGAGTTTTCCTTGAGACCCCCAACTACATTTAGGGATCCAATAGACGTACATGCAGAGTCAGATTTGCTCACTAGGACTGATCTTGAGGCTTCTGTATCTAATAAACAATCATAATAATCATAATAAGTGTCCCCAACCCTAAGGGTTACATGGGGTTCATTATTCTGGGGAGGTGAATGGACTGGCACAAGAGGGCTAAAGATCTCTGGGTCTGGAAAGGTAATGTCTTCAGATTCCACTGTCCTTTCCCCTCCCCTACACCATCAGTCCTCTGTATCTCTCTGAAAGGATCTATAACTGTTCTGGTTCTGCCCCTCTGTACTTCTCTGAGAAGGTCTATAATTGTTTTGACTCTGTCCCTGAAGGGGTTTCTCATCAGTCTAAGTTACCTTTGCATAATCCTATAGTACTGCATTGTGTGTCCCCATCTATTGCTGTAATAGCAAAATCTAGGGGCTTGATAGCGATTCTCAACTGCCTGACCTCGCTGCCTCATGGTTTCAAAGAAAGAAATTAAGCCAAAAATGAACTTGCAGTAAAAAGAAAAAGATGGATTCACAAGTAAATTCTATCAAACATTCAAGGGATAATAAATTCCAATATTATAGAAACTGCTTGCAAAAATTGCAAATGAGGGACAGCTAGGCAGCTCAGTGGATAGAGCACCAGCCCTGGATTCAGGAGGACCTGAGTTCAAATCCAGGCTCAGACACATAACACTTACTAGCTGTGTGACCCTGCACAAGTCATTTAACCCTAATTTCCTCACACACAAAAAAAAATGCAAACAAAAGGATCCTTCCAAATTCCTTCTGTGGCAAAAATACAGATAAATCTGTAAACAAGGGAAAGTCAAAACAGAAATAAACTACACATCACTATCCCCGGTGAATATTGATGCAAATTTCTAAAATAAAATATTAGCAAAGAGGATAAAACAGCAAATCACAAAGAGCATGCACTGTGACCAGGTTGGATTCATATGGGAAATTCAGGGTTAGTTTAAGAAAACCATAAACTTAACCATGTTCATAATAATCATTTTAAAATTATAATATTAAATCAAGAGATATCGAAAAAGCTTTTGACAAAATACAACACTCACTTCTGTTAAAAAAAAACAAACCTAAGAAACCTAGTCAATAAATATTTATTGTGTTTGTTTAGCCAGGCTCTGTGCTAGGCACTAAGGATACAAAGAAAAGCAAAAGACAGTCTCCTTATAATGGGAGAGACAACATACAAACAACTGTGTACAATTAAGTTATATACAAGATACATTAAAAATAATCAATAAAGGGAAGGCACTAGAATTGAGGGGTATCAAGAAAGATTTCTGGTCTTATATAGGATTTTTGTTATAACTTGAAGGAAGCTGGGAGGCAGAGATGAAGAGGAAGGGAGCATTCCAGGTATGTGGGACAGGCAAAGAAAATGCCTAGAGTTTAGAGATAGCCTGTCAGTGCTGGGACAAATGGATCTTTCCTTGATTTGAAAAATAATATATATCTAAAACCAAGAGTCAGCATTATATGATAATGAGGATAAATTTGAATCCTTTATTTAAAAAAATGGGATAAAACTATGATGTCCATTGTTACCACTTTTATTTGACATAGTAACTAAAATATTGGCAATAACAATGAGACAAGTAAAAGAAATTGAAGGAATAAGTAAAGAAGAAATGAAACGATTGCTTTTTTGCAGATAATGGTAATCTACTTAAAGAACCCTAGAGTCAATTAAAAATTAATTGAAATAATTAATAACTTCAGCAAGTTGCAGTATTTAAAATCAAAACACACAAATCATTAGTATTTCTGTGTAATACCAATAAAAACCAGAATACAAAGACAGGGAAAAATCCATTTAAAATAACTACATAATGCATAAAATACTTTAGACCCACATTCCAAGATAAATATAAGAACTATATAAATGCAACTATGAACTGCTGTTTGTAAAAACAGGCCCAAATAATTGGAGAAATATTCATTTCTCTTGGGCAGGCAAAGGCAATGTAATAAAAATGACAATACTGCCTAAATTAATTTACTTATTTAGTGCCATATCAATCAAACTACCAAGGGCTTACTTTATTGAGCTAGGAAAAATAATAATGAAATTCATGTGGAGGTACAAAAGGTCAGGAATCTCAAGGGAAATTAATTCTCAAGTGGAAAAAAAAGGACCTAGCAGTACCAGACCTCAAATTATGGTGCAAAACAGTAATTCTCAAAATAATTTGGTATTGGTTCGAAAATAGAGAGATCAATCAGTGGAACAGATTGGGTACATAATATACAGAAGCAAACAAACCTAGTAGCCTAGTGTTTGATAAACACAAGAAAGCCCAGGTACTTGAATAAGGATTCATTATTTGATTTTTATAAAAACTGCTAGGAAATTTGTATATCAGAATGGAATAAATAAGGGTTAGACCAATGCCTCACAAGTTACATCAAGATAAGGTCCTAATGGATACGGGAACTGGATATAAAAGGTCACATCATAAACAAATTAGAGAAATAAGGAAAAAATTATCTACCAGATATCTAGATAGGGGAAGAGTTCATACCCAAATAAGGAACAGGAAGTTCTCAAGGAAAAAACCCTGATTCTCTACAGCCATGTGGGAAAAAAATGCTCCAAATTACTAATAATTCTAGAAATCTAAGTTAAAGTAATTCTTTCCCTCTTAAGATTGGCAGGGCAGCTAGGTGGCACAGTGGATAAAGCACCGGCCCTGGATTCAGGAGGACCTGAGTTCAAATCCGGCCTCAGACACTTGACACTTACTAGCTGTGTGACCCAGGCCAAGTCACTAAACCCTCATTGCCCAACAAAACACACACACACACACACACACACACACACACACACACACAGATTGGCAAAGGGAGGAGGGGAGAAACAGAATGACAAACATTGTAGGGATTATGGGAAAATGGTAATGGGTCCAACCATTCTGAGAAGAAATTTAGAATTATGCACAAAAAACTAATAAATTATGTATGCCCTTTAATCCAAGTATACTATAGCTAGGCCTATACCCCCAAAGACATTTTAAAAAGATAAAAAGGTCCAATATATTAAAAAAATACTTAAAGCAGCTATCTTGTGGTGACAAAGAATGAAACACTAAGGGCATATCCAACAATTGGGCCATACCTGGACAAATTGTGGTATGAAAAAGTACTAGAATAGCATTTTTCTGTAAGAAGTAAGTAAAAAGACAATTCTAAAACAGAAAGACCTGAGCAGAACAAGAATAATTTATACTGTGACATCAATATTGTAAAAACATAATTTTGAAAGACTTAAGAACAATGATCCACTAAAGGATTAACCATGATTTCATTAACCTAATAAAAAGAATGCTTATGATAGAGAAATAATGGACTAATATGCAGAATAAGAAATTCATTTTTGAATGTGACCAATGTGAGAATATATTTTACTTAACAGATATGTAAAGCAGGGGCTCTGTGTTCTTTCTTTCCTCCCTTCCTCCTTCCTTTCTTCCTTCCTTCCTTCCTTCCTTGTGGATAGGGAATGTGGGGAGGAAAAATAAATGCTTGATCATTAAAAAAATTACATAAAAAACATTAAGTTAAAACCACTACTACAACTATTGCCACTTGTGAAACCCCTTCATTACTATCCTCCTTCCTAGGAGTTTCTATTTCTCTCCATAAACAACTGTGCCACAAGTCCACAACTACATGGAAAACGGAGTCCTGGTTTTAATTCAATGAATGTTGGTGATCCAGGCCTAGGCATTCCAGAAAATGTAGGGTTTTTTCCCCATCTGCCATGTCTGCTACATCTAGGTTTTCCATAAAGATAGAGATAGCACGATGTCTGCACCATCACAGACCAAATGGTGTTGGCCCCCAAATCAGAAACATGGATCAATTCAGCATAGTCACACAATGGGGGATCTGAGGCCTTTGGGAATCATATTTGATCCCTTACTTTCTCCTGCTTCTCCACAGAATCCCCTAAACATGGCAACACAAACAATAGCAAAGTAGAAGGCTCAGGACTCCATACCAAAAGCACAGGTCAAGGTATATCCATTATTGTCAAGCCTTGGACACCTGTCCATTCATAATGTACCAAAATATCCCCTATGGAATTGAAATCATACACATCCCTCCTTAGCATCCTCCATAGTGGTAAGAATCCAAGCACTAGCACATGTTCCTCTCTCTCCCTCCCAATCTTGTAGGCTTTTCCTCTCCTAATGATCTGGTGCCAGGCCTGCATTCAAAACCTTTCTAGCTCAGAAGATCTTTAAGAGCTTTGTTGTTCTGGCCTTGCCTTCAGAAATAATTTGAGCTTCATGGGATGTTACCATGTAACATTTATACAAATATATAATCCCAGAGTACCGAGCTCCTGAAGGTTAATTATGTCTGTTCTCTCAACTAGATAAATACCTTATCTTATGTTTGTATAGCTCTGCTATTTACAAAGAGCCTCTACATAATATGTTAATGTTCTATATGACTACCTACAACAATCCTATAAGGTATGAAGGGCGGGTGTTTTTATCCCTAATTTGCAAATGAGGAAACTGAGCCTCAGAGTGGTTTTGACATTTCTAAGAACACAGGCCATAAAAGGGAAATCTGAAGGGTTTTGATCCTGAGTGTTCTACTCTTTTGCAACACATCCTCTCCAAATCAAATGAAAAATGGACAGCCAGAGTGCAGTGTAACATTTGTTACCAGCTGGTTTGACTGGACCTTTCCACAGTGCTCTTCGTGGGTTGGGATTTCTTGGCCAATAATGACCTCTTTCATTTTTCTGGTGTAGAACCTCTCATGTATAGCAAACACTGAAAAAATTCCTGATGAAGTGAATTGGTGAATTTTTCTAAGATTTTTTCCTTCTGCAAAAATTGGTCAGTGAATTCTAAACAAATGTTTAGCATTCTTTTCTTTTTTTTCTTTTTTCTTTAGAATTTTCCAAAATATATGTAAAAACAAATTTTGACATGAATTTTTTAAAACTTTGTTCTCCAACTTTTCTTCCCCCCTCCCTTCCCACCTCCCATCCCCAAGAACACAAGCAATTCAATATAAGTTATACATGAGTATTCATGGAAAACATCCCTACATTAGCTAGGTTGTGAGAGAAAACAGATAAAAAACAAAACTTCAGATTAAGGAATTGTCAAAACAAAAAATGTGTTTCAATCTGTTTTCAGATACCATCAATTCTTTCTCTGTAGATGAATTGCAATTTTCATAAGTCCTTCAGGGTTATATTGGATCATTGCCTTGCTGAAAATAACTACATGCTTCCCAGCAGATCATCTTGTGCTATTGCTGTTATTTTGTATACAGTACATTTCACTCTGCTTCAGTTCATGTAGGTCTTTCCAGGTTTTTCTAATAGCATCCTGTTCAACATAACTTTTATATAGTACCTTAAACTTGACAAAGAATTTTCTTCACAATAGCCCAGCAAAGTAGGTACCATACATTTTGCCATTATAATCAATCATCATAACTATTTCCCTCCATCTTATTCTCTTCTCCTGATATTTACTCTATTTCTATCTTCTTTTAACCTATTCCTCCACAAAAGTGTTTTGATTCTGACTGCCCCCTCCCCTGCTCTGCCCTCCCTTCTTTCACCCTTCCCTCCTTATTCTCTTCTACTCCTACTTTCCTGTAGGTTTAAATAGATTACTCCTCCCAATTGGGTGTGAATGTTATTTCCTCCTTGAGCCCACTCTGATGAGATTAAGGTCTTTGAGCTAATTATGGATTCTAAATTTTTCTTCCTCCTTCCCTCCTCAACCCACTCTATGAAATCGAGCAATTCAATATGTCATACTTGTGCAGTAATGCAGAACATCTTCACCTTCCTCAAAAGTGTTTTGCTTTTTACTGCTCTCTCCCCCAATCTGCCCTTCCCTCCTTCCCCTCTTCTCCCCTCCCCCTTATTTCCCTCCCCACCCTCAGGGCAAAAATATATTACTACACCTACTTGAGTCTGTATGTTAGTCCCTCTTTGAGCCAATTCTGATGATATTAAGGTTCACTCACTCCCTCACTCCTTTCCCCTCTTCCCCTCCCCTCCATAAACTTTTGTCTTGTTTCCTTCATGTGAACTACCTCTCCCCAGACCATCTCTCCCCTTTCCCCTCCCCTAGTCTATTCCTCCTACACCTCAACCCTATTTTAAAGATGTCATCATGGGTTAGTTAGGTGGCACAGTGGACAAAACACCAGCCCTGGACCCAGGAGGCCCCAAGCCCAAATCCAGCCCCAGACATAAGACACCCCACCCTGTTTTCCCCACAAAGAACAAGGATAAACAAAAAATAAATGCTTTACAGATATCATCCCTTCATATTCAGTTCAGACCTGTGTCCTCTGTGTATTCCTTACTGAGAAAGTTCTGGTGAGTTAAAAGTATTATCTTCCCATGTAGGAATGTAAACAGTTTAA
The DNA here is from genome assembly GCF_019393635.1 of Dromiciops gliroides. Taxonomy (NCBI): domain Eukaryota; kingdom Metazoa; phylum Chordata; class Mammalia; order Microbiotheria; family Microbiotheriidae; genus Dromiciops; species Dromiciops gliroides. The sequence goes on along the minus strand of NC_057865.1, from coordinate 107,382,270 downwards.
TCTTTTAATATTCCTCATGATTTCTTTTTCCTGTTTACCCTTTTATGCTTTTCCAGGGTCTTGTATTTGAAAGTCAAATTTTCTATTCAGTTCAGGTCTTTTCATCACAAATGCCTGAAAGTCCTCTTTTTCATTGAAGTCCCATTTTTTCCTCTGAAAGATTATACAAAATTTTGCTGGGTACATGATTCTTGGCTGTAGTTCCAGTTCCTTTGCCCTCTGGAATATCATATTCCATTCCCTCAGGTCCTTTAATGTAGATGCTCCTAGATCTTGTTTAATCCTTATTTTAGCTCCACAGTATTTGAATTCCTTCTTTCTAGCTGCTTGCAATATTTCCTCCTTGACCTAGGAGCTCTGGAATTTGGCTATAATATTCCTAGGAGGTTTTCCTTTTGGGATCTCTTTCAGGAGGTGATTGGTGGATTCTTTCAATTTCTATTTTGCCTTCTGCTTCTAGAATATCAGGGCAATTTTCCCTGACAATCTCTTGGAAGATGGTATCTAAACTTATATTTTGGTCATGGTTTTCAAGTAGTCCAATGATTTTCAAATTCTCTCCCCTTGATCTATTTTCCAGGTCAGCTGTTTCTCCAAGGAGATATTTCATATTGTCCTCTATTTTTTTATTCATTTAGATTTGCTTTTCTGTGTCTTGGTTTCTCATAAAGTCACTGGCTTCCATTTGTTCAATCCTAATTCTTAGGCAATTATTTTCTTCTGACAGCTTTTGTATCTCCTTTTCCATTTGGCTTTTCAAGCTGTTGACTTTTTTCTCATGACTCTCCTGCATTGCTCTCATTTCTCTTTCCATTCTTTCCTCCACCTCTCTAAATATTCCTTCTATCTCTCCTACTTTCTCTTCAAAGTCCCTTTTGAGTGCTTCCATGACCTGAGACCAATTCATATTTTTCTTGGAAGCTTTGGATGTAGGGGCCCTGAGGTTGCTATCCTCTTCTGAGGGTGCACCTCAATCTTCCTTGTCATTAAAGAAACTTTCAATAATTCTCACCTTTCTTTGCTTGCTCATCTTGCCATCTTTTATTTGACTTTTAATTCCTTCTTACAGTGGGGGCCTACTTGAAGCTACACTATCCCAAGCTTCAGAGGGTCCCAGGTGTTTTGGTTTGAGGGAGGGCAGGTTTTTCTCTCACCTGGCCTGTTCTCTGGTCCAAAGATAACCTCAAGCCAGCTTGCTAAGCAAGCAGAACTATGTGTACTGTGGATCTTAGCTTTGATGAGCCTGCACCCCTCCCCAACCTGGGCCTCCCACAGCTCAGAATTTCTTCCTGGTTCCCTGCTGGGGTGGGATAGCTGAATTCCTCCTTAGGTCCTGCAGAGATCCCTGTATTCCTCCCCCTCCCCCTGGCCAGCCGTTCAGCCCTCTCACCTGACCATAAGCTTAGTTCTAGAAGACACTGGTGCTGCAGCTGATTTGGAGGCGCAGCGTGCATGGGGTCTGCGTTGGTGAGATCACGGGTTGGAATTTTCTCGCAACCTAGTAAGGCCCCCTTTAATCTGGAAAATAATCTCAGCCAGTCTTTTTGTGGGTTTTGCAGCTCCAGGGCTTGTTTTATTGCTGTTTGTGAGGTAATTGTGTCAGGAGCTCTGTGTGTTTAACATCTTTCCTCCACCATCTTTGCATTCATTTCTTAATAGAACACAATCAGATAGTCTCTCCCTTCCAAAGTAATGCTGTGTGGCCTTACAAAATTTGTTCTGCATAGGTTTTTCTTGACTTTGCCCAAGGTATGATTCTAAGATTGATTTTTTGACTATAGATCCTCACTGGCTTTCTTTTATGTTACACTATTGGGGTGTTTCGTAGCAAATAATGCATTTGTCAAGAAATGTCTATTCACAAAAATGCATACCAATTTTGAAAATTTGATGATATATCAGCCTTCTCTTTATAATGTTAAGGGATCGGGGGCAGCTAGATGGTACAGTGGATAGAGCACCGGCCCTGAAGTCAGGAGTACCTGAGTTCAAATCCATTCTCAGACACTTATCACTTACTAGCTGTGTGACCCTGGGCAAGTCACTTAACCCCAATTGCCTCACTAAATAAATAATGTTAAGGGATTACAAGGTTCACCATCACATAAGAAAATTCCCATTTCTCAACTAATTAAACAAAAAGAATATACATATAGGGCAATCACTTTATAACTTAGTCTCACAAAAGCAATTTTTAGCCTTGGTATGGTGTTGGCCCTAGTATCTTTAAAGACTTATGCCAGTATTCATGCTGGATTAACTTTGAATACATTCTTGGAAACAGACTAAGTTTACTTTCCAAGAACCTGCCTAACTACCTATGGAGATATTTATCACTTGTAGACTTACCACTTAATAATAAATTCTTTGGACTTGTCAATCTATGAAACAAAGAAAAATATGAAATGGCCCCAAGGTCTATCCAGCCCTCTTCTACTTTTGCAGTAATAATAGAGTAGCAGAAAATGCCAAGAATCATATAGTCTTTGAACCATCTATAAATATTAACTTAATTGTTAGTACTTTAAACATAAGAACCTTGACCAATGAACAACAGATAGGCAGACTATTAGAAGTGACACAATCAATCCAGACATTCTTGTTGTAAATAAAACTAGAAAGTAAAAATAAGTGGCCACTATATGGGAGGATGTCTTGCAGGCTCCCCTTGGAAATGTTAATGAAATAATAGTTTTTATTATGCTTCCAAATGTGATGAGAAATATCATTTTGTGGAATGTTTGGTTACTTCATATTACAGTGCTCATGATATGCATTTGCAGGAAGACTATAAGGAAATAATTGCAGTTTATGAGATGACATTTGTTACAGAGAATGAAGAAGTAAGGAAATTCAATAAAGAATGCAATTAGACCCTCCAAATTAAATCAACATATGGTATACTTAGTATAGGGTAATGTCAGTATAAAGATGGGAATGAGGAAAGATGGCCAAAAAAAAAAATACAAAGAAATTATAAGAAATGAGAAAAGTCAAAGGCCTGGAGATGGTACAGGAATTTCATACATATATTACAAATACTTTCTTAGAGAAGAGGGTTAAGAGATGCTAGACATGGTGAAACACAAATAACATCATCAAAAATAATCCTTTTATAACAGACAAGAAATGACTAGATACCAATATAGAAGTCATTTCTGAATTAGTTGTCTATATGAACTGTCTGATAATTGATTTGTCAGAACTAAGATGAAAATCAATATCCATCTAGAAGAGATAATAAAAAAGAATATTAAATGGCATACAATTTAGGCTACTCCATCATCAGCTATTTAAACAAGCTGTCCACATCAAAAAATGGGAATTGGATTGAGGAATAGACATCTACATAGACTACATAGACATTTTCTAAGGAAGTTTAAGTAAGCTAAATTAATCACCACAACAAAGAAATGAAAAGAATCTTAGATACTATATCAGTCACCCAAAAAAATTGTCTTCTTACTAAGCTGAGAGTTATGGCAACCAGGGGTAACACTAGTTTAGGACACAAATTAATTTTTAATTAAATTTAAATTTTTTTATTTTGCAAAAATCTACCTTCTCTTCCTCCTACTCCCTTCCCCTCCCCTCCCATTTGAAAATGAAAGAAAAACTAACAGTTATAAACATGTAAAGTCAAACAAAACATTTCCACATTGGCCATGTCTAAAAAGAAAAATAGATGCCTCATTCTGCATTTAAAGTTTTTCACCCCTCTTTCAGGTGGGTACCATGTTTTATCATCATCATTTCATAATTTGTCATCATCATAATTGGTCAGAGTTCCTAAATCTTTCAAAGTTGTTTGTCTTTATAAAGTTTTTGTCATTATATAAATTTTTCTCCTGGTTCTATTCACTTCACTCTACATCAGTTCATAGAAGTCTTCCCTAGATTATCTGAAATCATTCCCTTCAATCATATTTAACAGCACAATTATATGTCATAACTTGTTCAGCCATTTCCCAGTTGGTGGCCACCCCCTTAAATTCCCATTCTTTACTTCTTCAAAAAGAGTTATTAGGGAATAGCAGGTAGGTTAGTTAGACTGTAATGTACAGTATGTATGGGGAAATAATATAAAAGCATTCTGGAAATTGAAGTAGAATGAATGAGAAAGCATTTGCAGAAACACTAGTAGTATTAATTCAATTACCATTTGCATAGGGGAAAGCAAGGGAGAGAGCTATCTGTCTAATGACATGGCAGATAATAAGATGACTGGTTTGTAAAACATTGATGGCTGAGTCTGAGATAAATTGGTTCTCACCAATCAGGACACTAGAACTCCAAAATAAGAGTTCCCAAAATGAATATCCTAGTTTCAACAGGGAGATTGGAGCCAGTTATGTAAAGTGCTTTCAATGACAAACAGAGAAATTTTTATTTTATCTTAGATGCAATAGGAAGTTGCTGAAGCTTCTTGAACAGGATAGTGATACGGTCAGAACCATGATAGGAATACCAACTTGGCAGCAATATAGAGTATAGATTAGAGAGGGCAGTGACTGGAGGAAGGAAGACATATTAGGAGATTATTTTAGTAGTCTAGGCAAGGACTGATAAAGGACTGCACTAGAAAGGTAGCTAATTAAGTCAAAAGAAGTGGATGCACGAAAGAGATCACTTTCTAGAAAAAGAATCTGTTCTTGTTTTAAAAGATCAAAAGCAGGTTTCCAAATCAACTTGAATCCTATGGAAACTACTACAAGGAAGAATTATAGCTTCAAGAGTTAATGGATAACATTTTGGACATGGCCAATGTGGGGATTTGTTTTCTTAAATGTGCTTATTTGTACAAGGATTTTTCTTTTCTTTGTTTTCCAGTAGCAGAGAAGGCGGGGGGGGGGGGGGGAATAAATGATTGATAATTCACAAAAATTAAATTTGGTTAATAACAAACCAAAAAAAGAGTTAATGTATAAACCTAAATATTCCATGTAAATTAGCATTTAGCAAGGAACTGGCCAATGAATCCAGTCGTTATGAGCATGTGTTGAATGCTTGACTAATACAATCCCTACATGGACTTTGGAGTGTTCATAGACATTTTATAACTAGTTCCAGTCCTTTAACCATGTGGTAAATGGAAGGCTTTTTGACTGGCTATGGAGCTGAAATTGGAGTGCATTCCAAAAGCACTAGTCAGCCAGAGCTTGAACTTGGTCAGTATTTTTTCTGACTGGTTAGATTTCAGTGAAAGAGACAATAATGTAAGGGGAGAGGTCTAGGGAACCTCTCCATTTGAGGTCAACATGTGGCCAGTAAACATGGGACTCTTTTCTTTCCTTCTTTGCATTTGTTATTTCCTGTTTTAGGTTAAGGAAATAACTATGACCTTATGAGCTCAAAAAGGTCAGGAAAGTGAGCCACCAGATTCCCAAAGCTAGAATCGATGCAGGAATTAGCCCAAAACCAGATGGTGAGGAGCAAAATCCTGAACAATTTGTTTGATCTAGTCCAGCAGTTGTGGAAATGCAGATATCCACCCATCAGCCATGCTGCATTTGGAAATAGAAAGTGGGGTGACACTGAGTCCACTCTACCTCAGAACCAACTCGGTAGAGGGGAGAGTGTGACTATATATTGAAGGGAAATATTTGTCCTTCTGATCTTGCTATACCTTTGAAGTAAATAGTCATTCATAAAATTTAATTGATGGCAATTGGTTAAATGAAATTGGGATAATAATTACTATCCTCTGATAGTGGAGGAAACACACAAGAAAGGGACTGAAGTCAATAACATTAAAGAGGAAACACTCCAACCTTCTGGGGGTATCACTGGAACCCCAAAGGGTAGATGTAGCAAGTCTCACTCTGGAAGAGTAAAGTCACAAAGATTTATGCATATTTTGTCTTTTAAAGAGCAGGAAACTGAAGAAGAGGCATGTTCTAGAGAAAAATATCTAAATTAGGGGCAGCTAGGTGGTGCAGTGGAAAAAACATCAGTCCTGGATTCAGGAAGACCTGAGTTCAAATACAGCCTCAGACACTTGACACTTACTAGCTGTGTGACCCTGGGCAAGTCACTTAACCCTCATTGCCCTGCAAAAAAATAATAAATAAATAAATAATCTAAATTTTAAAAGCAAAACTCATGGGGTTCTACTGTTCTCCCAGATCCACTCACTCACTAGACATCTCCATTTCCTATACAGTGTGGGCCCTCCTCTCCCACTTTTCAGCTCCTCTTTACATTTGACTTGCCCTGTCCTGTAAGCTCCATGAGATTTTAAAACTAACTTGTTTTATTGCATTTATATTCATGACACTTAACAGAGTCCCTGGAACATAGTGAGCACTTAATAAAATGCTCTACCTATTTATCTATGGAGAAGTCATTCTGGGAAATATAGTATACAGTAGTTGTTGCCCATGGACAATCCAATACTATAGTGTTCCTCGGGGATTAAGTTTATGTTTGGGGGGATTTTTCTGGCATTTGTATTCCATATGGCTTGATCTTCCACCACAGTGTGAAACTGGGGACCCCTAAAGTCAATTAAGCAGACCTAGTTATTTTTATGATAATAAAAACCTAGACCAACAACAACATAGAATCAGCAAAAGCAACTAATTGAAACAGAAAAATTAGAACTTGGGGGCAGCTAGGTGGTACAGTAGATAAAGCACCAGCCTTGGATTCAGAAGGACCTGAGTTCAAATCTGTCCTCAGACACTTGACACTTACTAGCTGTGTGACTCTGGGCAAGTCACTTAAACCCCATTGTCTGAAAAAATAAAAAGAAAAAAAAAAGAAAAATTAGAACTCATTCCCCAGATAAATTCATACCTACTCTCCCATTCCCTAGCACAGTCCAGAAAAGAAGATTCTCATTTACAAAATGGAGAAAACAGCCCAACCTCCAGGGAGCCATGAACCCCCTACCATTTATGGTTTGGGGCAGTCACTCTGACCAGGTTATACCTGTAGCAATCTCCAGAGGTCTGTCTAACATCCTAATAGCCAAAAGCCTAATTAAAAGTTGGGGCCACTTGCTAGCTGTGTGACCCTGGGCAAGTCACTTAACCCCAATTGCCTCACTAAAAAAAAAAAAAAGTTGGGGCAACTAGGTGGTGCAGTAGTTAACATGCCAGCCCTGAAGCCCTGAAGTTTCTGAGTTCAAATCTGACCTCAGACACATACTAGCTGTGTGGCCATGGGCAAGTCACTTAACACTATTCACCTCAGTTTCCTCATCTGTAAAAATGAGCTGGAGAAGGAAATGGCAAATCACTTCAGTATTTTTGCCAAAACAAACAAACAAACAAAAACAAATGGAGTCATGATAGTCTTGGCAAGAAGTAATAAGGACCTGCACCACAGTGGTTGTATTGTCAGAGGAGAAAAGGGAGAAATGTTGAATGTGAGACTCTGGTAGAATAAAAGACATGGGTGAACAGCGTGTTTGAAAGTGTCAAAAGCTAGAGATCAAAAAAATTGAAAACTAGAAGGAAAAAAGCCATTAGATTTAGCAGTTAAGATATCACTAGTAAACCTTAAAGAAAACCGTTTCAAGTCAAATGGAGGGACCGGGAGCCAAATTGCAAGGGGCTGAGAAGTAAGCAGGAATTGAGGGAATAGAAGCAGAGTGTAAATGATTTTTCTAGGATTTTGGCTATGAAGAGGAGAGATAAAAGATGATAACATGAGGGGATAGAAGAGAAAAGAGTCCAGGGCCTTCTTGTAAAGAGTTGAGAAGGAAAGAGCCACATTTAAGGAAAGAATGGAAGATGAAATAAGGGTGTTTTCAGGTATAAAGTAAGGGAGAGGGCAGCTAGATGGTGCAATGGATAAAGCACTGGCCTTGGATTCAGGAGGACCTGAGTTCAAATCCAGCCTCAGACACTTGACACTTACTAGCTATGTGACCCTGGGCAAGTCACTTAACCCCCATTGCCCCACAAAACAAAACAAAACAAATTTTAAAAAATAAAGTAAGGGAGAAGACGCTCATAGCAGATGGCTTCAGTTTCTCAGGAAACTAGGAGAAAATGTCTTCTGCAAAACAGTGACATGGTATTGAGGGCATGAAGAAAGAAGAGAAGATTTGAAACACGTGTTGTGGAAATGGGATAGTTAATTTGGGAAGAATAAAAGAATTTTCCTCCACTAATGTGGGCCCAGTTGAGATTAGATAAGATAAATTTGAAGGAGAATGCATCAATATAATTGCATCACTTCCTCCAAGCTATATTCAATATGTTATTAGTATGAGTTGAGAAGGCATGCAAAGGGCATCAGCCAAAGTTGAGGTTTGGCAAGAAATCACAGGTGAGGAAAGGACAAGGGAATGAAGGAAGAGTCCAGTATATAGTGAAATGGTTAACTATAGACTATGAAAGGAGGAAGAGAGACCAAAATAGGGGTAATGGACTAGAAGAACAAGAAGGGATAGAGACCAGTCCTAAAATTCTTGAGAAAGAAGAGAGAATTCCCTGGTTGTTAGTAGGTGCTAAAACTGAGATCAAAATAGGATGTTGTCAACAGAGTTAACCTCAAAAAGATAAATGATAATGACATAAGGAGGGACTAGAAAGAACAATGAAGACATTCCTCCTCCTTATGGCCCAGTATGCAGAGGAGTATATAAAAGAAGTCTCAGTACTGGGAAGGATGCACAGGATAGAGTCTTCCAGAGGAACTCAGAAAGAAGATGAAAAGAGTATTAGAGAAAGACATTTAGGATGGAAACAAGTTTATTAATGATAGAATGGCAGGGTTTTCAGGGCACAATGGAAAAGAAAGGAGAGAGTGGGAGAAAGCCTTCTCTAGAGTTACTTTCCATTTGCTTTGTATTCATCCTATTTATTTAGCTGTCTTCCCCCATTAGACTATAAACTCCTTGAGGGCAGGGGCTGTTTTTGTCTTTCTTTGAATCTCCATGCTTAGCATAGGGCCCATCCTGTAGTAAGGGCTTAATAAGTATTGATTGATTGGTTAGTTGACTTCAGGGGAGAGGGTTAAATTGAGTGAGAATGAGTGAGAGGGGAACTGTACCAAATGAAGAGGTTTCCACCTTGGAATCCCCTCAGAATAAGGTGATTGAATCATAGGTGTGTAGCTAAGGAGATAGGTGTTTGTCAGCCGTAGGATGGGGTGAGAACTAGTTGACTGGAGTTCTCATCCTCAAGTTTGATAATAGGGCATTAGTTTGTTCTTTCCCAAACACCAGGGAAGAGGGTACTGAGCCAGCAGGGAGTTCAGTTTAGGCACCTGGGTTAGTAACAAGAGGGCAGCCTAGTCTCCAGAGGTGGGAATGGCGCCCCACATTTAGCCCCAGTTCCTTTGCCTCATCCTAAGATAGCACACTGCCGGAAGATGCCCTTGTATATTCAATCTTCACTTGGCTCACTGTCAGGCTGAGGTTTGAAGCCCTAGTCCTGAATGAGGTCATCATGGCGGGAGATCCTATGACAGATTGCCTATAATATTAAGAACTATGACATTTTTCTTTAACCTCGACCTCCTTTTCATGAATAGGATAAATTTCACTTTGGTATTATTTCCGCCCTTCCCTTTTCTTCCTCTTTTTTTTTTCTCTCCTTCCCTCCCATTCCCTCCCTCCCCTCCATTGCTCTCAAATAACCTTCTAAAACAATTGATTTAACCAATATAGGATTCCCACATTTTGTTAGTGGAATCTGCCTTTGCCATTCACACAGATGTTGTCATGGAAACTTGGACCATGGAAGCCTTGTGGGACTCAAGGAAGGCATCTGTTTGTTGGTTGGCCAGTTTATCCATCATTCAAGTTCAAATGGTTTTCTACCTGACCTGAGAGAGAGACAATTTAGAGTGCCTAGGTACCTATGACATTGATCTAGGAAATATTGGTGTTGCCACTGGGTAGCAGGGACTCGTATTGCCTACCAATGTAAAGAGAGACCACGGTGTCCAGGAGAATAAGTGAGGAGACTGCACAGAGCTGCTAGAATGTCAAACCTGGTCTTTCAAGCACAAGACAGAGTGGCGGGGCAGTTGCAAATGGATAGAGGCTTTCAGACCACAGACTGTAGAGGAACTAGACCCAAATCTCTGACCAAGTAATCTGGGGAGAGCAGAAATAATGACGCTTTCCTCATTCCTTCTGTCCTCCTAAGAGAAGACTGAGTTTATCTATTTGGTAAACAATCACCTTGTAATCTGTTTTCCACTTTCTCTTTTGGATTGTTCTCCTTGATACTCTCCTCTCTAGGCTTTCTCCTGGTTCTCCACCATCCTGACTGACCACTCCTTTCTCAGCCTCCTTTGTTGGGTTTTCATCCAGGTCACTCCTCCTAATAGTCCTTGTCCCCTAAGTCTCTGTTCTGGGCCCTCTCTTCTTTTCTCTCTTTACTAATTCACTTGGTGAATTCATCCACTTAAGTGGATTCAATGACCATCTCTGTGTTGATTCTCAGATTGACTTATCCATCCCTACCTTCTCTCCTTAAGTCCAGAACTGTGATTCCAGCTGCCTTTTTGACACATTGAAGGTCCCATGACATATCCAGGTCCCAAAGATATCTTAAATTCAACATATCCAAAACAGAATTCATTATTCATCCCCCAAAATCTTCCTCCCTTCTAAATTCTTTATTACTTTGAGAGTACCACCATTTCCCCAGTCACATAGGCTTACAACCCAGGTATCATCCTCAGCTCCTCTTTCTCTCTCACCCTCCCCTCCACATTCAATCTGTTGTGAAATCCTGTCAATTTTGCCTCTGTAACATCTCTTTAATAGGTTCCTTCTCTCCTCTGGCATTGCAACCACCTTAGTGCAGACCCTCATTCTGAAATTATTGCTATAGCATTCTGGTTTCTTTCCCTGCCTTAGTTTCTCCCCAATCCATTCTGTCCTCCTCAACTGTCAGATGGATCTTCCTAAACAGCCAGTCTGACCATATAATTTCCCTGCAACCTCATTCAATCAATTCTCTTTTACCTGCAGGATCAAATACAAAATCTTCTGTTTGACTTTTGAAACCCTTCATATGTTAGCCTCTCCTTCCCTTTCCAATCTTCTTGTACCTCACTCTTCTTCTACATACTCAATGATTTAGTACATAAGACACTCTATCTCCCAACACCTTACTGTCTCCCATACCTGGAAAGCTATCCCTCATCGTGTCCATTGCCTGGTTTTCTTGGCTTCCTTCAACTCTCAGCTAAAGTTCCATCTTCTGCAAGAAGCCTTTTCCAGTCCTCCTTAATCTTTACATCTTCCCTCTGATGTCATCTCCAATTGATCATTCGTGTGTGTGTGTATACACATACATATATTTTTGAACATTTGTTGTCATTTTTCAGTGATGTCTGACTCTTTGTGACCCCATTTGAAGTTTTCTTGGCAAAGAGGTTGACATTTTCTTCTCCAGCTCATTTTATAGATGAGGAAACTGAGACAAACAGGGCTAAGTGACTTGCCCAGGATCACACAGCTAATAAGTGTCTGACACTAGATTTTAACTCAGGAAGATGAGTCTTCCTGAGTCTAGATTTGGTACTCTATCCATTGTACCAGCTAGCTGCCCATTATAAACATAGTCATTTGCATATTGTTTTCCCCATTAAACTATGAGGAAAATAAGGATTGCTTTTTTTGCCTTTCTTTGGATCTTTAGTGCTTAGGACAGTGCCTGGCACATAGTAGACACTAAATAAATGTTTGATGACTTGCTTCTATTGGACTAAGAGTTTTGATTATCCCAATTAGTTTTGTGTTTATGCAATTCAAAGGACTGTCATTTAAAAAAATATCAGCCAAAAAGCTTGAAGTGTCTATGCTGGTTATTTCATTTGAGGGAGTAGAACTTGGGAATGTGGGAGATAATGCCGACATAACCCCTTCAGAGAGCAGGAATCTATTTTTGCTGTGCAAAGGTGTTCTGGGGGCAAAATCAAAGCCAGAGAGAAAACAGTACTGTTCCTTTCCTTAAGTCTTTTGATGTATATATCACCTTGCAAAGATACCCAAGACCAGTGGAAAACCTATTAGTCAAGAAAAGCAGCCCAATGGCTTCTTCTCACACAGAAGTTTGAAGGAAAACTCTAGCCTAGCAGTTCCCAAATTGTAATCCAACCCTGGGGATCCCAGAGAACACTTCAGGGGGTATGCAAAGTTAAAACTGTTTTTATACTAATACTAAAATGTTATTTCCCTATTAAAATATGCCTTCCTTTTCCAACTACATATCTTTGTGAAGTCAAATTTTCTTCATACACTTAAACCAAAAGAAATCACGATAGTTTGGATGCAGAAGCATATATGAGAATCCAGTTGTCTTCTATTAAACCAAATATTTAAAAAATTGGGGGAGGGGGAGTAAAATGGTATCAGCATTTTAATTTTTTTTTGTTATTTTAGAAAATATGATAATTTTTTCATAAAAATACATTTATGTTAACATGTAATAGACTTATTGTTATCTTAATTCATTACAGTATCATTAATCATTGATAATATGAACATATTGATATTTCTTGTTTTAACATATTAATATTGAATTTTAATATGTTGATAAGTATATTAAGTTTCATCAGACTTAATTTCTAAAATGATAAATATAGATAGATATAACCTATTGACCTGGGGTCTTCAACAAGTTTTAAGAATATAATGGTATCCTAAGACTAAAAAGTTTGAGAACTGATGAAAACTCATGGGAAGCAAAAATGTAGTGTGTACCATTGGTTTGAACGGATAGACTCAAGTGTACATGTCAATTCCTAGCAAAGTTGTCAGTGTCCAAGTATAACTTTGGGACCAGATGGCTTCTGACCTTTTTCATAAACTCTCCATGATGGTTACATTAGCAACTGGTTTACCTTGATTTGAGTAGTAATTCAAATGGTATTTTGAAGTATTCTGCAAAAGGTATTGTTTGATCATCTTTATAGTAATCTTTTTGGAAATACTTATGAGCATAGCAAGTCAAGATAGCCAAATATCTCACAAAATGGTGTTTCTTGTTTCCTTTGAATGTACAGTAAAATTAACTTCACCTACTTGTTTATTTACTTCTCTAAGGGAAACCTGTGAGCCATCTTCTTTAGCTATAAAACCCTGTTGGCTACTAGTTTCCTGTAGAATAAGAATGCCAAGATTGATTTAATTCAGTTCCTCCAGTATGAGAGAAATTATTATTTTGCTATTATATTATTAACCAATTACTGATTAGGATTCAGACTTTCCTCCTTTTATTTCCTCATTTGAGGCCTAGCCCCTGTAGAAAATCAGTCAGTCTCTGTAGGATATGTCTGATTGATGAGGTGTCCCTAACCTTTGGGAACATGCTCCTCCATCTTGGGTTATACCCTACCCAACTAGGAGAACTTACTTCTGTTTGTAGTATAAACAGAATCAATTTGATACCAGTTCTTGCCCCCAAGGAAATAAGACCCCATCTTTGCACCCCTTCACTGAAATTTAGGTTGACCCAGCTCACGAAGGAGAAAACCAACCAGAGTGGTCTGGGTGGAAATTGATTCCCCTATCCAGATTGTTGGAGGTAGCTGAGTCTCATGATCAAGACTTGTTCTTATCAGGAGGAGCTAAAGACTCATTGAATGTCCACCAATCAGGGCTGATTTTCACTTGTCAGGGGCATCCCCCTTTCTAAAAGTATATTAAGGCTTTCAGGCTCTCCATTTTTTGTCTTTAGTTACTAGAAAAAAACCCTGACCATTGATTTATTGATTATTAGCTAGCCTAATTAATAAATTATCAGTTACCTAGAAACTCTGTCTCTTGGGGGGTTTTATTTGTCACATGTAATATATCCACTCCAGTCACTGTTGGAGAATCACACATTTGGAATACCAACAGCTAATTTAATGTTTATAGGTGGTCTAAAACTGTGTGAATCTTAGCAGCTTTGCTAAGAGAAATAGCAAAATAATGACAGGATTGTTTTGATTAGCTACTATCTCAGTGTGATCACCAGACAACAAAACAGTAGAAAAGTTACTTAGATTAATAGCTATTTCAGAGTAAACAGGATAGTTGTATTAGATTCAGTCTTGCTTTGAATAACAATTAAATTACCCAAGATATTCTTCCAATTTTAAAAAATGGTAGAGAGCAGATTCAGCAAACTATGAACCAGTGAGCTTGTCTTCAATTCCTGGAAAAATTCTAGTAGATATTACTAAAATGTGTTTATAAACCTCTAAAAAGGAAAATAGTGATCTCAAAAAACCAAAATGATTGCGTTAAAGTCATTTTAGAGTAACTTCATTTCTTCTTTTTACAGAATTACTAAATTAGTATATTAAGAGAATGTTGCAGATATAGCTTACCTAAATTTTAGCCACCTTTTCTGGTCACCTCTGAGTGGAAATGGAAAATCTGTATCTGGCTGGTATGGGTTGTTCAACACTCAATGGGAACAAGGCAATGAGGCTGACAACTTTGCAACTTTGCACGACTCTGTCTCACTTAAATTCAATTCACATGAAAGTAATGTCACTGGTCCTCTTTGAAAACAAAGGACTAGCAACCACAACCCATCAGCAAACTATCTACCATCTCATGGCCCAGAATCTCCCTGTCTTTAAACCATCAGGATCCCAAAGAAACAAACTCTGTCAGATTGCAGATTTTAGAAGATAATTAGTCCTGAGGAAATGGAATTGGACTACAGTTTAGCAGCAAAGGAGAGGGGGTGAAGGTGGGGACAGTAAGTTGGAGAGGGAAAAATAAAGATTCGGGAAAGGGAAAATCATGTGGAAAAAAATAAGTCAGATGGAAATAAAGTCTTGTATCAAAAGTTCAGAGGAGAATAATTTACTCTGAGGATAGAGGGAATGGGAGCCTATATAAAGAAATAAATATATGTTGAGATGAAGATGAAGGTAGGTCACATTCCTTATAGTCTCAGTATTTTCTCTAAAGGAATGGATTTGATTTGATGAGTATAGAACAGCAGGAAAAAGCAAGTAAAGAAGTTGGTCTTTGAAGGAACCATTTAATATATATGTTTTCAAAGCTTGCTTTATTTACATGTGTTTTAAAATGTATACCCCCCATATAGCTTGTTTTTGTCATTCCAAACTCATTAGCAGAAAGTAGTCTGTACACATTGTCAAACTCCAGCATTTCAGCAAAAAGTGATTTTGAAAATAGCTAAGAGTTACTTGTCCAGGTACCTTAATTAACTAGATAAGATTATTTAACAATCTCAAGAAAATAAAGTAAAATGGTGCAAAAGTCAAGGGAAAATTGGGCTTCAACCCAGAATCATTCATCCAGCCAACCTAGGAATGATATACAATGTTTTCAGTTTTCCACAGCATGTCCAAGCATATCTACAGAGGGAAAAAAAGAGAAATTCGAGCAGGTCTTTGAAATGAAAATCAATCCATATACACATCTCTAAGTAATTACTGGGGAGGGCATGCTGGGAGAGGACATTAGTTATGTAAATCAATGGTGGACTTTAAGTAAAGCTAGCTTTAAAATTCTGAATCACCAAATAACTAAAGGGAGGATTTAGTATAAATGTTGTAGTGGGTTAGAAAAACAACAAGGGGAGGGGGGGGAGGTTAAGACCAGAAATTGAATCTGGGAGGAATGAATAGAAAGGGGAGTGGATTATGTTATATGTTCCCCAGGATAAGGAAAACTCCGACATGATTTGTCATTGGTCCCAAGGGATAGGAAACAGCCAGTTGGAGTGGTCTGTAATTATCTCAAGTTGGGATGCCAGAAGAGGGATCAGAATGACAGGAAGTTTAAGTATGATTTCCTTAATTAGAGCCAACATGAGTGTATGCGTACTTTTCCGTTAACTAAATGTTTCAAGAAGGTTTGAGGATAAAGGAAGAGATGAAGAAAATAATATCTTAAAACAGAAGAAACAAGAGTAAAGAGAGGGAAGAGTAAAAAAACATTATTTTAAAATAATGAATAATATTGAATAAATATTGTAAAAGGTAGACAAAAGAAGGAAGAGTGGGTAATCTGAAAACAAAACTCGTATATCAGAAAGGGGGAGGTAAGGGAAGGTATATACACTAAAAAGAACTACAGAGGTAAGGAAACAATAGCATTTAGTTCTATGGGTATGGGTGAGTATGTATATAGATAAGACTGGGAATGAAACTGCCCCCATTGCTAGGAATGCAGGTTTCTACTAAACTCTCTATGTAGAAGACCCTGGGGATTGTATTAAAGGAAGTAAGGTCAATCATTTTCTTGATAGAATAAATAATATGCATAAGTATGAGATAATAGAAACCAAATTTAATAAATAAAATCTTAACATAAACTACTCATGAAATTAAATATAAAGAAAATTGATCACAGTATATTTTTTTTAAAAAAAGACCTCATAAGACCCAACAATATATTGCCTACATGAAAGACTCAAGCAGAAAGACACTTGCAGGCTCAAAATGAGAGGTTGGAAAAATACATATTATGCCTCAGCCAGAAAAATCAGTCTTTACTGTCATGATTTAAGGTAAATCTGATTTCAAGATAGAAATCAGTGAGAGCAAAGTATAGCAACTCTAGCATTATGAGAAGCACCACTGATAACAAAAATATTCCTATCCACATACACACCTAATGAGACAGCAAAATGGGTCTATTAAAGCATCAATTTTTTTAAATAAAAATTTATATTCCAGGACATAAAGAATTTATAAATGCAGAAAAGCAGGAATCTTTTTTTCAGAGCAATGAGGGTTAAGTGACTTGCCCAGGGTCACACAGCTAGTAAGTGTCAAGTGTCTGAGGTCGGATTTGAACTTGGGTCTTCCTGAATCCAAGGCCGGTGCTTTATACACTGTACCACCTAGTTCCCCCCGAAAATCAGAAATCTTAAATAATATTTTTACAATTCAAAACAGAATAGTAATCAATAAAGGAATGATAAGCAGAAGACACAGATCTAACTGAAGACTAAAAATTATTTGCTCAAGCATTATTTGGTACACAGAAGAGAATAGAAAGAAGTTTAAAAAGGCAGGGCACCAATAAACAAGGAATTTTTTTTATTTTTTAATTGAATAGAATTTTATTTTCCAAAATAAGTTAAAAAAAAACAAATTTTGATATTAATTTTTTTAAAACTTTGTGTTCCAACTTCTCTTCCTCCCTCCCTTCCCACCCCCCACCCACAAAAACTCAAGCAATTCAAAATACGTTATATATGAGTAGTCATGGAAAACATTCCCACATTAGCGAGGTTATGAGAGAAAACAGTTAAAAAACAAACTTCAGATTAAGGAATTGTCAAAGAAAAAAATGTTTTTAATGTTTCCATCTGTTTTCAGATACTATCAGTTCTATCTCTGTAGATGGGTTGTATATGAGACAATTGCCTCAGTTTACCCAAATAATTCGAGGAGACCACCAAGTCAAGCAGAGACAGATTTATTTCATTCTCATGAGAATGGGTGACCCCATGCAAGAGATGAAGAGTGCACTAATGGAAGGCAGCTAGGTGGTGCAGTGGATAGAGCACCGGCCCTGGAGTCAGGAGGACCTAAGTTCAAATCCAGCCTCAGACACTTAACACTTACTAGATGTGTGACCCTGGGCAAGTCACTTAACCCTAATTGCCCCACAAAAAAAAAAAAGAGAGAGAGAGTGCACTAATGGGCTCAAGAGTTGTGTTTTTATGGAAATTTTGAGGGGGGGGGGGTCCCCTCATGCATAGGGTGAGCTCACAATCTAACATCCAATCCTGTCTCACCCAGTATGCATGTTCAGCACATGATCATGGGTATGGATGCATGCTCAGCTATGTCTGATAGCTGGGGGAAGAGGAGGGCAAAAGGGTGAAACCACTCCACCTGTGTAAGGAAGGGGCAAGGGGGAAGAAGGGAGAGATGGTACCAGGAGCTGGTACCAGGAGCTAGGGCTTAGGAATGCAAGAAGGGAAAGGTAGTATCAGGGTGGGTCTGTGCTAGCAGGAGACAGTTCTCCTGCTTGGTCATAGAACAAGGGGGGAGTAAGAGGTATATTGTAGCAATGGAATGGCTAACAATAACAAGGACTGGGGGCTTTTGAATGCAGGCGGGGGGGGGGGGGCACAGGGGGGATGGTACCAGTGTACATCAAATTCAGCAAAGCAAGATTAGCAATGGGACAAAACATGAACAGAATGAACTGACAATAACAGTGATTGGGGGCTGGGTACTTGTCAGACCCCATACTCAGAGTCTGAACTGACTCAAGTACACCATATCCCACTCAGGTTGCAATTTTCATAAGTCCTTCAGGGTTATATTGGATCATTGCCTTGCTGAAAATAATCACATGCTTCCCAGCAGATCATCTTGCACTATTGCTGTCATTTTGTATACATTACGTTTCACTCTGCTTCAGTTCATGTAGGTCTTTCCAGGTTTTTCTGATAGCAGCCTGTTCAACATAACTTTTATATAGTACCTTAAACTTGACAAAGAATTTTCTTCATAATAGCCCAGCAAAGGAAGTACCATACATTTTTCCATTATAATCAATCATCATAACTATTTCCCTCCATCTTATTCTCTTCCCCTGATATTTATTCTATTTTCTATCTTCTTTTAACCTATTCCTCCAAAAAAGTGTTTTGATTCTGACTGCCCCCTCCCCTGCTCTGCCCTCCCTTCTTTCACCCTTCCCTCCTTATCCTCTTCCACTCCTACTTTCCTGTAGGTTTAAATAGATTACTCCTCCCAATTGGGTGTGAATATTATTCCCTCCTTGAGCCCACTCTGATGAGATTAAGGTCTTTGAGCTAATTATGGGTTCTAAATTTTTCTTCCTCCCTCCCTCCTCAACCCTCTCTATGAAATCAAGCAATTCAATATGTCATACTTGTGCAGTAATGCAGAACATCTTCACCTTCCTCAAAAGTGTTTTGCTTTTTACTGCTCTCTCCCCCAATCTGCCCTTCCCTCCTTCCCCTCTTCTCCCCTCCCCCTTATTTCCCTCCCCTCCCTCAGGGCAAAAATATATTACTACACCTACTTGAGTCTGTATGTTAGTCCCTCTTTGATCCAATTCTGATGATATTAAGGTTCACTCACTCCCCCACTCCTTTCCCCTCTTCCCCTCCCCTCCATAAGCTTTTGTCTTGTTTCCTTCATGTGAACTACCTCTCTCCAGACCATCTCTCCCCTTTCCTCTACCCCAATCTATTCCTCCTACACCTCAACCCTATTTTAAAGATTTCATCATGGGTTAGTTAGGTGGCACAGTGGAGAAAGCACCATCCCTTGACCCAGGAGGCCCCAAGCCCAAATCCGGCTCCAGACATAAGACACCCCACCCTGTTTGCCTCACAAAGAACAAAACATAAATGCTTTACAGATATCATCCCTTCATATTCAGTTCAGACCTGTGTCTTCTATGAATTCCTTACTAAGAAAGTTTTTATGAGTGAGAAGTATTATCTTCCCATGTAGGAATGTAAATAGTTTGAACTTTTAATATCCCTCATGAGTCTTTTTCCTGTTTACCTTTTTATGCTTCTCAAGGGTCTTGTATTTGAAAGTCATATTTTTCTGTTTAGTTCAGATCTTTTCATCACAAAGGCCTGAAAGTCCTCTTTTTCATTGAAGTCCCATTTTTTCCTCTGAAAAATTATAATCTGTTTTGCTGGGTACGTGATTCTGGGCTGTAGTCCCAGTTCCTTTGCCCTCTGGAATATCATATTCCATGCCCTCAAGTCCCTGCTAGATCTTGTTTTATCCTTATTTTAGCTCCACAGTATTTGAATTCCTTTTTTTTTAGCTGCTTGCAATATTTTCTCCTTGACCTGGGATCTCTGGAATCTGGTATAATATTCCTGGAAGTTTTCCTTTATAATTCTGTGCAGTTTAGTTTATGAACTTAAAAACATCATTCTGAGCAGGGTTCCATAGGCTTTACCAGACTGCCAAAGGGATCTATAACCCAAAAGGGGTTAAAAATCCCTATGTCAAGTGATAGTAACATGTACACAGATAAATAAATTTGAAATACAGACTAAATATAATGGGGAAGAGGTTGCTAAAAACAACTGGGAGAATCAGGAAAGGACTTTTTAAAGAAACAGCTGTCAAACTGGGCATCAATAGATCTAGGGGCTTTTAGAAAAGAAGAGAAAGAGAAAAAGACATGTAAAAAATGAGGACTGGGGGCAGCGAGGTGGCGCAGTGGATAAAGCACTGGCCTTGGATTCAGGAGAACCCGAGTTCAAATCCGACCTCAGACACTTGACACTTACTAGCTGTGTGATCTTGGACAAGTCACTTAACCCTCATTGCCCAGCCATAAATAAATAAATAAATAAATAAAATAAGCTACTTTAAAAAAATAAAATAAGGACTGCTAAAGAGATGGCTTAAATATCTTTTTGGGGAATGATATAATAATTTACATAGAAAACCCAAGAGAATCAACAAAAATATTAATTAAAAAATTAACTTTTACCAAAAAATAAGACAGGATAGAATAAGTCCACAAAAATTAGCATTTTTACATGTTGTCATAAAGACAAGAAAAAAGTGTTAGAAATCCATTAAAAATCATCACAAAATGTATTAATTATCTGGAGAGTAATCATATGAGTCAACTTTAAAACAAATTTTACAAGAATAAAAGGGATAAATAATAAACAAATTAATTGATCATAGATGATAAATGGGTAAATAAATCTAAATACTCATTGTTATGGTTGGGCTGAACTATACAGTAAAGATGACAACAGTTCCCAAACTAACAGTAAAGGTAATATTGCTGAAGAGGGCAACACCATTCATCCTTCCAGTCTCTCAGGTTCACAGCCTAGATATAGTCTTCTACCCCTCTCTAGCTCTCACCCTCTATACCCACTCTGTTGCCAAGACTTATTGATTTCCCCTTTACAACATCTCTAAATATGCCCCCTTCTCTCTTCTGACATTGCTATTTATCTAATGCAGATCTTCATCACCTCACACCTAGACTATTAAAATAGCCTGCTGATGAGTCTGCTTTCCTCAGGTCTCTCCCTATTCCAATCCATCCTTCATTCAGCCACCAAAGTGATTTTCCTAAAGGTCTGAACATGTCATCTCCCTACTCAATAAACTCCAATGGATTCCTTATCACCTCCAGGAACAAATTATAAAATCTTCTATTTGACATTCAAAGTCCTTCATGGCACAGCCCCCTCTTACCTTTTCATTTTTCTTATACCTTACTGCCTGCCACATATCCTTCCATCCAGTAATCCTCCTCAGCAGCTGGCCTCCTGGCTGTTCCATGAGCAAGACATTCATCTCTCTGCTCCAGGTATTCTCTCTGGCTATCCCCCATACCTCGAATGCTCTCTCTCCTCCACTCTTAACTACTGACCTTCCTGGCTTCCTTTAAGTCCCAACTAAATTCCTATCTTCTATGGAAAACTCTTACAACATTAGACTGTGAGTTCCTGGAGAGCAGAGATGGTCTTTTGCATCTTTTTTAATTTCTAGTGCTTAGTACAGTACCTGGCATATAGTAGGTATTTAAAAAATGTTTGTTGAATAATCCATAGATTCATCCTAAACCATGTGAGAAATTATTATTTCTCATATATTAAATAATCAGTTATTGACTTAGGACCATGATTTTTTTTTCAGAAGCTTGTATCATTATTCAGCCTCTGAAGGGCATTATTGATGGATGAAATTGCCCAAATAATCAGGGCACATGCCTTTCATCCTGAGTGGAATGAACAAGAGAACCTTACAAAGAATTTACTCTAAGGTGAATTCTGTCCTGTTGTGTTTCACTCACCCAGTTCTGAGAGAGGTGACCCCAACCTTTTTGTCTAGACTGCTCTAGGCAGGATAGTCTGGATAAGAGATGTTTCTTTGTCTAAGACAAGGTGATCAGTCACACACCCCACCACCACCACCACCATTCATTAGAATAATCCCACCTCTCATTATAATATTCATTCTTCTCATTAACTGTTAACCAATTAGAGTTGATTACCACCCTCAGGATCACCTACTCTTCCAAGGACATATAAGCACTGAGTGGGCTCCATGGCATTTGAGAGTGTCACTGACCCCTTTTATTAATTATTGTTAACATGATTAGTAAAATTATTAATTACCCAGAAACTATACCTCTTAAACTTTTTATATGTCACAACCAATCAGAATACCAAAAGCATACTTTACAGAATTAAATAAAATAATGACAAAATTCATACAGAATAAGAAAAGGTAAAGATAAAAACTAAAACAAGGTAATATCAAGGTATGAAAACATTAGAAATGTCCTTTTTATTTCCACTGAAGCATGAATAAATATTTCTCTAGTCTAGAGTTCTTTTGGCTTTTCCCTTTAGAAAAGTGTGGGAAAGATCAAGAACAAAAGCTAAGAAAAGGACAATTGTGTTAAGAATGATAACCAAATTTAGAACACAAAAATACCTCTTTCCTAGTTAAGATGCTGTCCTTCCCTATCCAAAGAAGAAATGAGATTTATGACCCATCTAAGGGTAGTGCCCCTTTTCCTATTCTAAAGGGATTAGGGTATTGATAACAGGAAACAGGGTCCTTTGTACCCTTTGGAGTGGTTGAAAGAGAGAGTTAAGAAGGCTTAGAAAAAGATTATGTGATTATTGTCTTATTAGATCAGGAGTTCTTAATCTTTTTTGTGTCATGGACTCCTTTGATCATCAAGTGAAGTGTATGGACTCTTTTTCAGAATATTGTTTTTCAATGCATAAATGGCATCTGAGTACAAAAGAAATTAATTGTATTGAAATGCTATTATTGAAATATTATTTATAAACAAGTTCATGGACCCTAGGTCTTCACATGAAATATGGTATCCTGTTAGTCAACAGTTAACAAGCATTTCTTATGGAACTATGCTAAGACCTAGGGGTACAAACACAAACATAAAGGAAGATAGTCCTTTGCCTTCAATGGCTTTACATTCCAGGTAAGATAATACATAAAAGGGGATCTAAAACAGTCAATAACTTTATTAAGCACCTACTATGTTCTAGGCAGGGGCAGCTAGGTGGTACAGTGTATGGAGCACTGGCCCTGGAGTCAGGAGGACCTGAGTTCAAATCCGGCCTCAGACACTTTAACTTTGTGACCCTGGGTAAGTCACTTAACCCTAATTGCCTCACCAAAAAAAAGGAAGACATGAGTTCAAATGTGGCCTCAGATACTAGTTATGTGACACTGGGCAAGTCACTTAACCCCTATTTGCCTCAGTTCCTCATCTGTGAAATGGGGACATAATGGAGAAGGAAATGGCAAACCACTCCAAGAAAACTGAATGGACAAATCCATGGGTCACAGAGTCAGATGTGACTGAACAACTGAACAACAACAACAACAAAAAAACAATGTTCTCAGAACTGTGCTAAAGTCTGGGGATATAAAGAAAGGCAAAAGACAATTTCTGCCCTTGAAGTTATCACAACTTGGAGGAGATAATGTGAAAATGAATTTGTCCAAACAAGCTCTAGAAAATTCTACAAGAGAAAGGGAGGAAAGGGAATCCTCATTTTTATAGCACCTACTATGTCCCAGGCACCATACTAAGCACTTGTTATGTATACTATTTCATTTGATCCTCACTGGCAAGGATAGGTGCTATTATTATTCCCATTTTACAGTTGTGGAAACTGAGGCAAACAAAAGTTTTTGACATGTACAGGACCATGCAACTAGTGTCTGAGGCTGGATTTGGACTTAGTTTTTCCTGACTCTAAGTCCAGAGCTCTATTCATTGTGCCACTAGCAATCTGTACCCAGAGGTCCTAAGATCCTCCCAGAGTTATTCCTCCCATCTTGGACCACTTGACTGGTGGTCAAATAAAGTGATGCCAAACTAGAAGATGAAAAGTTTAATTAGCATTAGCTGATGGGCAGTGGATGGCAAGGGACAGAACAAAGAGAGATATATATATCTATACGGTTTTACAGAGCTTTAGAGCTACATTACAAGTGACGTAAGGAGCCTATCAGGTATGACTATTCAGCCACTTTCCTTTTTTGGGAAATTGAGTCATAGGGAAAGGATGTCAAGTGATTTGGAGGAGAATGTGTTAACTTTAGGGTTATAACACATTATCTTTGGAGGTCTCAGGAATTACCAAAGATCAGGTTTGCTCCAGTGGGATGTTTTCTCTGTAGTTAATCTTATCAGATATCCTGCCAGGAAATTTATAAAATAGAGGAGAACTCCTTCAAGATAGAAATCAGTAAGACTCATCCTGACCTTGCCAGTTGGAAGTTCTATTTCTATTTCTAGATAACCCCATACCCTTCTTTGACCTCTAAGATTACTTTTTTTTTCTGGGGAGAAGATGTTTCCTCAAAACTCACAGGATATGGGTCTTATCCATTTCTTTCACATAAAATAAACAGAGGGGAAGCATTAAACTCAAAAGGGATTAGGAAAGGCTATAGGAGATGGGATTTTAGTTGGGACCTGAAGTAAACAATGAAATGAGACAGTGAACAAGAATTAAGAGGAAGAGCATTCCAGGCATGGGAAACAGTCAGAGAAAGTGTCCAAAGAAAGAGTATCTTATTCAAGAAATGGTCACTGGACTAAAGAGTAAATAGTGGGGTATAGGCAAAAGAAGAATGGCAAGGTTGGGAGGAGAATTTGCACTTTGCAAAACAATATATATTAGTTATCAGAAATATGAAAAGGGAGCATCTAGGTGGCGCAGTGGATAGAGCACCAGCCCTGGAGTCAGGAGTACCTGAGTTCAGATCCAGCCTCAGACATTTAGCACTTACTAGCTGTGTGACCCTGGGCAAGTCACTTGGCCCCAATTGCCTCACTAAAAAAAAAAAAAGAAGAAGAAGAAGAAGAAGAAAAGAAACATGAAAAGATCCTCTTCACTGATTCTCATCTCTATAATTTTAGTTGACCAGTTTGTTGAGTTTCTTCTAATGTAGGTGTACAGGAACTTAGATTGCATTGCGCAGAATAACATTCCTACAAAACTTCTGAATTAAGTTAGTCTCATTTTTGTAACCATTTTCCTTCTGTCTTCTCTTTGTGTGATTTTTTTTTATGCCTTACCCATGTTCAGAGGCTTAAAAGGCTTCAGCTACTGATCCAAGACAGTGTTGTCTTATCTGTTCCCTGAAATGACAGGGTTTCCATTGTGAAAGCCCATTAGTCTGTCTTTGGTAACAAGAGTAGCTTGAGGGAGTCTCTCTTTAAAGTCACCAACCATCTTAGTTTGTTGTTAAGGATGTATCTAAGACAGAACTAGTCAGAGAACTCACCTTACTTAGAAGAAGGAAAGAATAATAGAGTAGTTAATTAAAATAACTTCATAAATCATTAGCAGTTTCTATTCATTACCTTTGGTTTACATTTTGGGATAAAAATGCTCTATAGAACAAGATTTAAAGAAATACAATTTGCCTAGGTACAGATTATCACCTTCTCTCACTAAACTTCAATTGCTTTTAGCCATTATGTAAAATAATTCTGGGTTCACGTCTAAAGTATAAGTTTAATTTGCCCTGACCCTTCACATATGGTTAGAGACTTTCAAATGCAGCACTAGTTAGGACATCTTCATCAAAGTTTTTCTCTTAGACCTGCTTCTTTAGGTTTAGCAGACCTGCTTTAAGTGCTTGGCAGTTGTAGGTAAAAATCAAAAGCCCCCTTTGTTCTGTCACAGGCAAGATATAAGTTTTTCACTGCAAACTCTAATCACTTATTTAATGTCTGCAAGAGGAATTTGACCTTCCATTTTACCACTCTTCCCACTTTAGCTTTAAACTAACATTTCAATCTTCTTTACTTGTGGTCACCTTTGCCAAAAAGAAAACCATACCCCAAATACACTTTTGTTGTAAAAAGGATCATAAGATAATAAGTCCCTTCAATGGAAAGGGGCCTTAGAAACTATCTAATCTAATTTCCATTTTATAAGAAAATTATCACCCATAGACGTAAAGTAATTTGCCAAAGGTCAAGCAATTAAAATGTTTCATTTCACTGTGACCTCATCATTTCCCAATATGGGAAGAAAATGGTCTTGGCACTCACTCTAGTTAATGTCCCATGCCCTCCCCACCCTACCCCCAACTAATCTGCTGATTTTGGTGTTTGTTTTTCTGCACAGAATAACTGCTAAGTAGACTTATCAGTCAAGTTACCAGGCAATATTCCCCCCCCCCTTTTTTCAACCCTTGTAAAGAATCCATACTTGACTTCTCTCCTAAATGTTTAAAACAATGTTTGAACAGTTTTTAATAGACATATTCAATAGTTTTCTCCGAGTTCATAAAGGATTAATACAAATTAAGCTACCATCATCTAGGAATTGTATACTTGAGGCAGGGGTATCCCAGGGTATCTTTAAAAGTTAGCTGGCAGGGAGATAAATGATTGAAAGGAAAGCATAGAACTTTTTGCTTTTTTATGTTACAAAATGAAGACTCAAAAGAATGGTAGAACCTTCTAGCAGATCAGCAATACTAGGAAGACTAAAGCCAAATTTCATGGTTATGACATATCAATCAAAAATTTAAGGGAATTTGCCATCAATGATTTTTCATTCCAATTTGACCTGATATACCCAATATAGCAGAACATATAAATGACTGACATCGCTGAAGATTAGTAAGGGAACCAAACTAATTCCTAGGATCATATTTTTTAAAAGTTTACAGACCCCAGGTGTGAGAAACAAATTGTGAGAAACCCCATTTAAAAATTTCTGGGACTCAGTGTTGGAGAAGTATCAAATGTCTTTATTTATACATTCGCTCAAGAATGGGCCAGCTCCCTAACGGCTGGCCCCTCCCTTCTTCCTCAGTTACAATTTTTGAGTCAAGACACTGGCGCCAAATGCTAGCCAATTGGAATGCAGTATAGTCAAAGGGACAGCCCTCTTTTAGGGCTAAAATTCTAGCTAGTCTGTCTAAAATCTAATGAGTGGTTGCCAATAAATTATAAGCTTTAGCAAGAGTTAGACTTTTAAGTATTTATTAAGGAGAATAAGAATTTTGTAAAGAGAGAGAGAAAGGCCTAGATTCCTCTATCTATTAAAGGGAGAGAGCATTCCTAGATCCACTCCCCATCTGAATCCACAGGAAAGAGCGTGAGTCAGAGTGCCAGGTTCCCCCTTCTCCCTCCCACCAGCAAACGTCACTTCCTGACTCCAAAGAAAGAGACCTTCACCCTCACCCTCAGTGACCTTCACCTCATGGCAGAGCTTTTCTACAGTAAGTCTCCAGCAGGTGGCGTCATTCCAATTGTTACACCTCTAAACTCCTCCCCCATGTGACCAGCCCTGGGTCTCTCTCATCATGTGATCCCTATTGCTGGGAAGTGGGGGGAGAAAAGGATCCATTAGTAAGCACCTTTCTCCAGCTGAAATTCACCTCCCAGACATTAATTGTTCCACAGACAACTTCAATCAGCTTTTGAGGGGGGCCCATATTTTCCTACACCAGGTTAAGAAGCCTGGCTAAAAAGTGCATCTTTGAATAAAGTTAATTAATGACAGTAAATGTTTATATATAGCTTTAATAATGAAATATGAAATAATTAAGTGAAAAAATATGCTATAATTTTTCTGCTTTTCTTTGGAACTCTAGCTATTTAGGCAAATAAGTTTTTTCTATTTTTAATTAAACATTTTTTAAATTTGTGAAGTATTCTTTTTGAATGATCTTCAAGACTAAAGTAGATGTGGATAGTTTCAGCATTCGCCTGGAGGCAAATTGATGGAAGATATAATCTCTTGAGATTTGTTATCATTGATTTTAAAATCAGGTTTTTGCAATTGGAAGGAACCTCATGATCATCTAGTAGGTTGTCTCATCTTACAGATAAGGGAACTGAAGTGAAATGACTTACAAGGTCACAAAGGTTGTAAATGGTAGAGCAAAGATTCAAACCCAGATATTCTCATTCCAAACTCCCTGTGATCCTTTCACTTATCTTTCCATAGGTTATTCTGGGAAACCATTAGTACCTATACTTCATTATTTAAATCTTTTTTTAAAAAATAATTTGGCTCTATAGAATTATAATGAAAGGATCTTAAAACTTCTCAATATAGTTTTCTGTGTGGAGTGGGTTAGGGTGGGGAGGAAAAAGTAGTCACAGTACTTGTTTGACATCTTATAAGCAAACAGCCAGGGTCAGGAAGACCTGAGTTCAAATCCAGCTTTAGATTTTTCTAGTGTAACCCTGGGCAAGTTACTTAACCCTGTTTGCCTCTGTTTTCTCATCTATAAAATGATCTGGAGGAAGGAAATGTCAAATCACTCCAGTATCTTTGCCAAGAAAATCCCAAAAAGGGTCACAAAGAGCCAGCCATGACTGAAAAATGACTAAACAACAACAAAGCCAAACAACCAGTTGATTGAATTTTTCACTTCTCAACCAATCGGTGGTATACCATGGCACAATTATAGGTAAGACTAATAGCTTCCATAGTGCTAGTGACCTACCCAAAGAAAGATGTTACCCATACAGTGATGAAATTTCCAGAGGTTTTACTCAAGGGAGCACAATGATGAAGTTGTGTTTGGCAGACATCAAATGAAAAAGATGCCAAGTGGTCAGAGCTTTTATTTCTTTGGAATGGCAGTTGTTACAAATAAAAAAAACCTAAGAGACAGAGTCTCTAGGTAATTAATAATCAGTTTCTTCATTAGGCTAGCTAATAATCAATAAATTAATGGTCAGAGGTTTCTCTAGGTAATCAAAGACAAAAACAGGAAGAGACTGAAAGCCTTAAATATTTTTTTTTAAAGTTAATGCCCCTGACAAATGGAAATCAACCCTGATTGGAGGACCTTTAATGAGGAGGTGGGCTAGAAGCCTTCAGTTCCTCCTACTAAGAACATGGTTTCATCATGAAACTCAGCTGCCTCCAGCAATCTGGACAGGGGAATCCATCTCTACCCAGATCACTCTGATTGGTTTTCTCCTTCATGAACTGGGTCACCCTAAACTCCAGGGAATAAGTACAAGAACAGGGCCTCATTTCCTTGGGGCAAGAACTGGCCTACACTGGATTCTGTTTACACTCTAAACAGAATTAAGTTCTCCTAGTTGGGTAGGGTCCAACCTAAGATGGAGCAGCATATTCCCCAAGAGTTAGGGACATCTCATCAATCAGCCATGTCCTTCAGAGACTGACTGACTTACCTATAGGAGCTGGGCCCTAAATGAAGAAATGAAGGGGGAAAAAACCTTCATCCTAATTTAATAATTGGTTATTAATATAACAAAACAGTAATTTCTCTCATAGTTAATTTCAAATGTGCCTGCCAACAGGAAGGCAGGAAGTAAGTAGAAATGATAAGGAAGCCAGAGTAACTAGACTAAGGCATTGGGCCTCACCAAACATCTTCATATTTCATCACCTCACCACTTTACCACATCCTATTTTGTTCCCTGAGACAAAATTCAAACACTGTATTCTATAAATAAGACTTTATTTTTTTATAACTACCTGAGAGGCAGGTCAAAAAAACAGAAAGGCTAGATGCTCTTTGATGAAAATGGCAGAGTAGTTCTGAGATTATAACACTTTCCTCAAGATTGCCAAATATAAGACAGCATTTCAAAAGAATTCCAGTGAATGGAAAGAGTGACCAGGGTGATAATCCCTCTGACAACAATAAAGAATTCATAAACCAGATAGCTTAATTAAGCTAGCTGCTCTTATCCCTAAGATGTTTTTGGTTACCATTCCCTTGATGTTCTACCATTCGTGGCTAAATACCTCAAACAAGTAGGACATATGTAGCCTCCATTTTCTTGACATCCTTTCCTCTTCTTGGACTTATTCCACAGCTGGACCCATTCTCACTATTTCTCTGACCCTAATGTCACCAGAGACCTCCTTGCCAAACCCAAAAATGGTCTTTTATCAGTTCATCCCTTCAATATTCCTACTATATTTGTCATTTGTCAATGAGCCCCCTTCTTCATGAAACTTTCTCCCCTTCCCTGTGGCTTCCTTCACATTTTATTTAATATCTAGTTCTACATCACTAACTATTTTTGCCTCCTTCATGAATTCTTTTCCCCTGTATTCAAGGCTAATTTTCCACATAGTCAAAATAAGGGTTACCTATATCAATCAATCCATTAACCAATCAACAAGCATTTAAACAATATCTGCTAGCACTATGCTAAGAACTGATGATATGAAATAGGTCAAATATAATTTGAGTAATGCTCCAGACCATACCTACCTCTAAATATCTCCCTACCTGTTTAGCGTGATGTATGAAATACCCACAGGTTAAAGCATAAAAATGTTACCTACAAAGGATAAGAAATCTGAGATCAAAGACCTCAGAAGGCCAAAGACAATAAATTTTTTGTAGACTTGACCTCTGATTTTCTTGGTATATATAACTCCAGGTGGATAAATTCTTTCTACTAACACAGATACACATCTTCCCTGTAACTTAAAATCTTAAAATATTGTTCAGTGCACTGATTTTTTTAATGATTTGACCATGGTCACACATTCAGTATGTGTCAGAGATGGGATTTAAAACCCTCATCTTCCTGACTATGAGACCAGCTTTCTATTATTGATGCCACATTGCCTCTCATGACTGAAGAATATCTCTGCTTAAAATGAGTATTTTTTTTTTAGTGAGGCAATTGGGGTTAAGTGACTTGCCCAGGGTCACACAGCTAGTAAGTGTTAAGCATCTGAGGCCAGGAATATCTCTGCTTAAATCTACTTTGACTACAGTACTGTGAGCACTATCCAGACCCCTGCCCCATGCAAGTTAGGATAGCTTTGCCTTAAAAGGTATTTGGAGGGGCAGCTAGGTGGCACTGCAGTGGATAAAGCACCAGCCCTGGATTCAGGAGGACCTGAGTTCAAATCCAGCCTCAGACACTTGACACTTACTAGCTATGTGACCCTGGGCAAATCACTTAACCCTCATTGCCCTGGGGGGAGAAAAGGTATTAGGATCAGAGCAACAAGATTGGAGTTGCAAGAAGAAGTATAGCAAGTTCCTTGCCCTAAATTCCTCTAAATATATCTATGAAATGCCTCAGAATGAATCCTTATTGGGAAATCCAAGAAAATATTACTGCCAGCTCAAGTTCGTATAGGGAGAGAGACACGTACATCTGTGGACACCAGGGAAGGGATCTGGCCAGGAGTCTGAAAATTCCAGCATAAGAAGATGCTATTCACCATGATAAGAAGTCCCAGATCTAACACAGAAGGGCCTAAACTCATGTAGAGTGCAAGAACAGATTTGATTGGCAGCTCTATTGATAACTACCCAATTCTGGATCATATTCAAGATGAATTGAGGAGGGGAAATGTACATAAGGGGCTGGCATTCCAAGGTGAGAAGTGGCCCTGGGCCACAGACTGAGCATCATGAAAGGAGCAAGCAGCAGTTGTGGGTCAAACCCCAAAAGTAGAACAAGGTCTCAATTCCAGCTTTCGGACAAATCTAAAGCCTGAAAAGGAATAACCATGGCAGGAATTCCAGACCAAAAGGAAACTTACATTCCTGTCACACTGGGTTAGCCAAGTTTCCCAGCTAGATGATAAGAGCAGAATCCAATAGAAGTCTACTGGAACCCCAAATGGGGTAAGACCACCTGCATGTTGCTTAAACATAAATCCTTGTTGGAACTTGCAGTGCTCAGACCAGGGAAGGGCAGTGATTAGATTTTTATCTAGATCAGATCATTTAGAGAGTAAACATGAACAAATTATCATAATGGACTAAACAAGGAAAAACTGTTTACATTCTAATATGAGGAGATGAAACTTATATCCCCTCTGAACCTCTGTACTTTATTAAGAGTCATAGAAGGAGCCTAATTAGACAAAAGACTTGAAAATGGTTCTGTTACATTTTGATAATCTCAAAAGAAGAATGGAAAGGGGAAGAGGAATGTACTTGGAAGGGAGGAAGAACAAAGATGAAAGTTAAGGAAAATTATCTTATATATTCAGGGTATAAAATATAAGTCTACACAAACAAGGAGGAAGGGAGAGGGGCAGCTGACATTTGGACCTCATTTTCATTTAAACTGGTCAAAGAGAAAGCAGTCTAGCAAATACACTTACCCAGTTGAGTACAGAAATTAATTTCACTAAACAGACAAAGATGAGAATAGAGAGAAATAAGAGGGTGGGTAGATTAAAAGAGAAGTTAGCCCTAAGCAAAATGAATTCTAAATAAGAGAGTACAAAAATATTTATAGCAGCTCTTTTTGTGGTCCCAAAGAATTAGAAAGTGAGGAGATGCCCATTAATTGGAAAACAGGTGCACCAATTATGGTATATAAATATGACAAAATACTATTCTGCTATAATAAATGATGGAGATGAATTCAGAAAATCCTGGGAAATTTGCATGAACTGATGCAGCATGAAGTGAGCAGAACCAGGAATACAATTTATACAACAATATTATAAAGACAGATAACCTTTAAAGACTTAGGAATTCTTATCAGCATATTCACCAACCAAGATTCCAGAGGATTCATAATGAAACATTCAATCTACCTCCTAATAGAGAAGTGAAAGATTTAGAACGCAGAATAAGACATCATTTTTTTGGACACGGCCAGTGTGGAAATTTGTTTTGCTTGACTATATGTATTTTTACAAGGGTTTTTTCCTTTGCTCTCAATTGGGGGAAATCAGGATAAGAGAGAGGTCAGATTTTTTGATGACTGAAGAAAATAAAAATAATAAAAACAAAAAAACTCTACTGAATGTATAAAATATTTGGGATTCTAACTACTAAGTCATGAACAACTATATAAATATAATTATAAAACACATTACAGAAATAAAGACAGTCCTTAGTATTTGGTTGGTCTGTGGCAATATAATAAAAATGGTAATGCTGCCTTGGTTAATTTACTTATTCAGTATCATAACTACTAAACTAGCCAAGGATTATATTATAGATCTAGAAGAAATAATTATGAAATTAATGTGGAAGGAAAAGTTTTTAAATGTCAAGGGAAATCATGAAAAAAAAAACTCTTGAAAGACCTTAGCAGTACCAGGTCTCAGATTTTACCACAAAGCCATAATCATCAAAATGAGTTCATACTTTTTAAGAAATAGAGAGGGAGGTGAATAGGAAAGATTAAGTACATAACATACAGAAGCAAATTAACTGTAACAATTGGAATGATGCCACCTGCTGGAGACTTACTGTAGAAAAGCTCTGCCATGAGGTGAAGGTCTCTGAGGGCAAGACCATCCGTCTTTTCTTTGGTGTCAGGAAGTGATGTTTGCTTGTGGGAGGAAGAAGGGGGAGGCTGGCGCTCTGACTCACTCCCTTTCCTGAGGACTCTGTGGAGAGTGGAGCTAGGAATGCTCTCTCCCTTTAATAGATAGATGAATGTAGGCCTTTCTCTTTCTCTTCACCAAATTCTTATTCTCCTTAATAAATGCTTAAAAGTCTAACTCTTGATAAAGCTTATAATTTATTGGCAACCACTCATTAGATATTTTAGACAGACTAGCTAGAATTTTGGCCCTTATAGAACATAATAGCATAGTGTTTGATAAACTTATGTACCCCAACTACTAGGGTAATGACTATGTGATAAAATAATGGGATTTGGCAGACACCCGCCTGAGGATTGATTTAGAATTGTTTGAATTGGGCAAGACTGAGAAACTAAGTACCTTCTTAAAGGTGATTGGATGGAGACCACACCTGGCTGGCCCTTAGTGATGTGTTGTTCTCAGAGGCAGTATACTACTGATATAAGCAAGAGACCACTCTCAACCCATCAGCTTGAAAGACCTCCCCTTTCGGGGAGGGAGACAGGAACTAGGAAGTGGAGGCTCACTGGCTGAATTGGTCTCTCTTTTCATGAAAGAACCAGCGTGGCGGCAGATGGGAGAAAAAGGAGGGTCCCCCTGGTCATCCAGGACTTTTGACATGGTGAGGGATTTCACATGGGCTGCTAGGAAAGGAAGGTTTCTTTCTCTCTGGCTATACTGAATAGATCCAAGCTAGGATTTCCATGCTATAAGGAATTTTTTCTCAATCTCTATCTCTTTTCACTAACTTATAATATATTTTAATAAATCCTTAAAAACCTAAACTCTTGCTGAATTTATCAGTGATTTTAGCCAGCTTCCCCCCCCAAAAAAACTGGGGGGGCAAGTTAGAACCCACAATTTATATTTTAAACAACACAACTATTTGATAAAATTGCTGGGGAAAGTAGAAAGCAGGGGGCAGCTAGGTGGCGCACCAGCCTTAAATTCAGGAGTACCTGAGTTCAAATCCAGCCTCAGACACTTGACACTTACTAGCTGTGTGACCCTGGGCAAGTCACTTAACCCTCACTGCCCCACAAAAAAAAAAAAAGTAGAAAGCAGTCTAGCAAAAATTCAGTTTAAATCAATGTCACACACCACATACCAAGATAACTTCCAAATAGGCATATGACTTAGATGTAGGAGGTTATATCATTAAAAATTAGAAGAATGAGGAAGGATAATACTGATCTACTATGGATAAGGGAAGAGTTCATTACTGAAGGATAGAAAAGATCATAGAATATAAGATGTATATTTTGATGAATATTAAAAGTTTTCATACAAATAAAAATAATATAGTTAAAATGCAAAAAAAAAAAAAACCCACCAATAAATGGGGGGAAGGGCAAAACTTTGCAGAAAGTTTCTCTGAAAAAAAAATCTGATATCCAAGATATATAAGGAACTTCTTCAATTGTGGAAAAATAAGAGCCATTCACAGTTGATAAATAATCAACAAAGACATGAAGAGGCAATTCTCAAAGGAATAAATCCAAGTTGTCAATAGTCATCTGAAACCAAATCACTGATTAGAGAAATACAAATTAAGAGAAAAATGAGGTTCTAGCTCCCAATCATATTGTCAAAATTATAAAAAGGAAAATGACTATTATTGGAGAGACTGTAGAAAAACAAGCACACTAATACATTGTTGGTGTAGAGCTATGACCTGGTCTGGCCATTCTGGAAAATAATTTGGAACCATCCTTCCAAAGTCCCTAAACTATGCATACCCTTTGACCCAGTGATAACACTACTAGGCTTATCCTCCCCCCCTACCCCAAAAAAAAGAGATCAAAGAAAGGAAAGGGATCCATATATACTGTTGTTAGAGAAATATCCTAACCCCCAACCACATAGAACTTAGGCTAGGTATTGAAACCATCCCTGAGACCTGATTGGCTCAAAGGACTGACTCTTGGCTTAGGCTATTAACATTATTTCCTGGTTTCCTGAATGTTGAAAATAGCTATGGAAAGCTCTAGGAGCTTTCTCTGATGCTTGGTTAACAAAATACAATGAGCAACTGTGGCCCAGGAACTTCATCTAGCTGAATTTGGAGTATCCTCAAAATACTCTCCATTTGTGACTAAGTAAATCTCCTTTTGTTAAGTGCTAAATGATCTATGAATGTCTAAATTCATTCCAGTGTTGAAATTTAACTACCATGCAATTGGCCTAAATCAAGCCAAGTCCAGAACATAAGCAAAAATATTTACAAGCAACTCTTTTTGTAGTGGCAATACTAGAGAAATAAGGGAAGGAGAGCTTGCCTATCAATTGAGAAGAACTGAATAAATTGTAGTATGTGAATGTAAGAGAATATTGTTGTTCCATCAGGGATGGTTTCAGAAAAATGGTGGAAGATTTGTATGAAATGACACAGAGTGAATTGAGTAGAACCTGAAGAAAAATATATACAAGAATATAATGGGGGGAAGGGGCAGCTAGGTGGCAAAGTGAGTAAAGCACCAGCCCTGGATTCAGGAGGACCTGAGTTCAAATCTGACCTCAGACACTTGACACTTACTAGCTGTGTGACCCTGGGCAAGTCACTTAACCCTCCTCATTGCCCCCCCAAAAAAAGAAAAAAAAAGAATATAATGGGCAATCTAAAATAAGAAGATCCAGTTCTTAGCACATGCGTAGATTTGCCCTTCCTCCCAGGTTATTCTGAGCATGTGCATTATTCCCTGTCTGGATTCAATACAACAGGTAGAGGTTTGGTGGACCTATTTCTGGTCATGAATGATTGAGGGGTTGATACTGTGATGATGGAATGTCTTCCAGTAGTCGGAAGAGCCAGAACTTAGGGTACATACAAAATGTTTGAGTAGATGATCTTTCATTTACTTTCCAGGCAACATTTGAATGGGAAGGATTTCTGTGAGCTGCTAGGTGAGCCTTTCCCACCCTGATGCCATGTGATAATGAACAAGGCATATCTGCTCTTTTGGGGGGGGTCTCTTTTGTATTTATTCTTTTGTGAGAAATAATTATTAATCAATATATTGGGGAACCCAGAGATCTCTTTCTTAATTTTCCTTCCCCTTCCACTCAAAAGGCCAGCTCTCCTCAAGAGATTCTATCATCTTATCTAGATGAAACCCTAAGACAAGACAAAAAAGATGCTAAGTTCACAAAAGGAGCCTTAGAGGAGACAGATTTTCTCTACTTTACTGTTGAGATCATGTCACACCTAGATGAATGGACCAGCTTGAATAGGGGTCTTGCATTCCTTTCTCTGATGTCACCCTTGGTCGTCATTTTAATATATCCCACCTTCAAGTCATATCAACCAATTAGATTTGAATAATGCTAACCAATTAGATTTGTTTGATGTATAATGACCTAATTAGATTTGTTTGATGTATAATGACCCAATTAGACTTGTTTGATGTATAACAACCCTCCTCTTATTGAAAGTAATGAAAAACCTGGACAGGTAGCCATGTTTGGGTCTCTCTTGGAATCACATGCTCACTCTGGGGAACACAAGAAGCAAAAAAGATGCTTGGCCAATCCCTTACCAGTAGAAATTGATAAATTGATAATATGTTTACCCAAAACTTGTGTCTTTAGTAATTATTTTTACCATCACACTTTCCTAATCATAGATGAATTAATGTAGAATATATCTCATTCTGCTCTCTTGAATCTTTCACCTCTCTTTCAGGAGATAGGTAGCATATTCAATAATTAATGCTCTGGAATCCTAAATGCTCATTATACATATCAGAATTCCTAAGTCTTTCAAAGTTGTTCATCATTTCTTATAGTATGATAGCATTCCATCACATTTTGTATACCATAGCTTCTTCAGCCATTCCTTATTTGATGGGCAACCCCCCCATTGTCATTATTTGCCACCTCAATAAAGCTCTAAATATATCTTCAGAGTTTGTTTTGCTTAAAACTATTCCCTTCCTTAATCTACCCTCCCTCTAATTTCCCCATCCCCTGTCTCTCCTTTCCTTCCTATTTCCCTATTAAGTAAAATATATTTCTCTACCCCACTGTTTATGTGTACATGTATTCTTTCCTCTTTTCATCAGTTCAGATGAGAGCGAGGTTCAAATGTCAGCCACTAACTCCACCTACTCATCCTTGTTTGTAGAGATATTTACTTGGGCCATCTGATTATGTGAAATAATTTTCTCTAACCTTTCTCTCTGTCCCCAGTGTATTCCTCTCCCCCTCTCTTTCCATTCTTCTTTTATAATCATCAAGACATAACAGAACCACTTCCAGTCCTTGATTAATTAGACTCTTTCTATGACCCTTGATGATATAGTTTAGAAGGGACATATGTATTATCTCCCCATATTAGAATGTAAGCAGTTTATCCTTGTTTAGTTTCTAAATGATTGTTCATTCACGTTTACCTTTTTATGTTTCTTTTAACTCCAGTGTTTGAACTTCAAAGTTTCTTTGCAGTTCTGGTCTTTTCATCAGAAATACTTAGAAGTCCTTTATTTTATTAAAGTTCCATTTTTTTCCCCCTGTAGGATTATACTCTGTTTTCCTGGGTAAGTTATTCTTGGCTGTAAGCCTATATCCTTTGCCTTCTGGAATATCATATAACATGCTCTCTACTCTTTTAAATTGGTAGTTGCTAAATCATTCGTGATAGTGACTGTGGATCCTCAGTATTTTAATTCTTTCTTTCTGGCTGCTTACAGTACTTTTTCTTAAACCTATAAACTCTGGATTTGGGCTTTAACATTTGTGAGATTTTTTTATTTCAGAATTTCTTTCAGGAGGTCAGTGTATTTTTTTCTATTTCTACTTTTTCTCTCTAGTTCTAGGAAATATGAGCATTTTTCTTTTAAGATTTCTTGAGATATATCTAGGTTCTTTTTTAGTTCATGGGTTTCAGATAGCCCAATGATTATCATTTTTTCCTCTTTGATTCATTTTTCAGGCCAGTTCTTTTTATACTGTGAGACACCTTATTTTTTCTTATTTTTCAGTCTTTTAACTTTAATATTTCTTGGTGTCTCATGGAGGTACTGACTTCTTTTTTGTTGTGGTTCAGTCATTCATTGATGTCTGATTCTTCATGACCCCATGAATACACCAAGCACTTCTATCCTCCACTATCTCCCTAAAAGTGTCTAGGCCCATGTTATTGTTTCCATGACACCATCTATCCATCTTGTCCTCTGATATCCCCTTTTCCTTTTGCCTTAAATCTTTCCCAACATTAGGGTCTTTTCCAATGGGTCCTGTGTTCACATTATGTGGCCAAAGTATTTAAGCTTCAGCTTCAGTATTTGACCTTCCAGTGAACAATCTGAATTAATTCTTTAAGTATTGACTGATTCAATCTCTTTGCTATCCAAAAGACTCTCAAAAGTCTTCTCCATCATTGTGATTCAAAAGTGCTGATGCTGCAGTTCTCAGCTTTCCTTATAATCCATCTCTCACAGCTATACATTGCTACTAGAAAACTATAACTTTGACTATACAAGGTGATGTCTTTGCTTTTTAGTATGCTGTTCAGATTTGTCATAGCTTTCCTTCCAAGGAGAAAGCATCTTTCAATTTCTCTGTCTGGTGGCAATGAATTAGAAATTGAGGGGATGCCCATCAATTGGGCAATGGCTGAATAAGCTGTGGTATATGAATGTGATAGAATATTATTGTGCTATAAGAAATGATGAGCAGGCAGATTTCAGAAAAATCTGGACCTTATATGAACTGACGTTGAGTGAAGCAAGCAGAACCAGAAGAACACTGTATATAGTAGCAACAACATTGTGTGATGATCAACTGTGAAAGACTTAGCTCTTCTCAGCACTACAATGATCCAAGACAATTCCAAAAGATTTATAATGGAAAATGCTCTCCATATCCAGAAAAAGAACTGTGAAGTCTGAATGAAGATCACAGTAAACTATTTTCACTTTGTTTGTTGTTGTTTTTCTTTCTTATGGTTTTTCCCTTTTTCTGATTCTTCTTTTACAATATGACTAATATGGAAATATGTATAACATGATTGTATATAAATGTATATACACACATGCATATATAACCTATATCTGAATTTTTGTTCTCTTGGGGAGGGGGGAGGCAAGAGAGGGAGAGAGAAAAATTTAGAGCTCAAAATCTTACAAAAAATGAATATTGAAAACAATCTTTGCATGTAATTGGAAAATAAAATAAAATACTGCAAAAAAAAATATTCTGTCTGCAGTAATTTTCGCTGTCTGCAATGATCTTTGAGCCCAAGAATATAAAATCTGATACTGCTTCCATTTCTTCTTCTATTTGCCAGGAAGTGATGGGATCAATTGCCATTATCTTAGATTTTTTATGTTAAGCTTCAAACCAGATTTTACACTCTCTTCTTTCACCCTTATCAAGAGGGGTTTTCATTCTTCACTTTCTGCCTTCAGAGTAGTATCATCTGCATATTTAAGATTGTTGATAGTTCTCCCCAAAATCATAGTTCCAACTTTTGATTCATTCCACCTAGCATTTCACATGAAGTGCTCTACATATAAGTTAAATAAGGGGACAATATACATCCTTGTCATACTCCTTTTCCAATCTTAAATGAATTAGTTGTTCCATTTTTCGTTCTAACTGTTGCTTCTTGACCCACATACAGGGCCCTCTGGAGACAAGTAAGATGAGTACTCACTTCTCGTTGAGGACTTGCTATATTTTGTTGTAGTCAATGAACTAGAAGTAGATTTTTTTTTCTGAGACTCCCTTGCTTTCTCCATAATCCATTGAATGTTGGCAATTTGGTCTCTAGCTCCTCTGTCTCTTTGAAAATCATACTATTCTGTTAATTCTTGGTTCACATATTGCTAAAGCTGAACTTGTAGACTTGTATGAATCTTGCTAGCAAGTGAGATGAGTGCAGCTATTCAGTAATTTGAGCATTCTTTTGCATTACCCTTCTTTAGGAATGGGACATAAACTGATTTTGTCCAACCAAGTGGCCACTGTTGAGTTTTCCAAATTTGCAGGCAGCACTTTAACAGCATCATCTTTTAGGATTTTAAATAGCCTAACTGGAATTCTGTCATCTCCACTAGCTTACTGTTAGCAATGCTTCCCAAGTCCAACTTGACTTCATTCTCTTGAATGTCTTTCATCTTATGATCAGTAACCATACCATCATGGTTATGAGTAATGTTAAGCTCTTTCTTATATAGTTTTGTATATTCTTGCCACCTCTTCTTCTTTTTTTTTTTTTTTTGGTTTTTTGTGGGGGTTTTTTGGTGGGGCAATTGGGGCGAAGTGACTTGCCCAGGGACACACAGCTAGTAAGT
Organism: Dromiciops gliroides; assembly: GCF_019393635.1. Taxonomy (NCBI): domain Eukaryota; kingdom Metazoa; phylum Chordata; class Mammalia; order Microbiotheria; family Microbiotheriidae; genus Dromiciops; species Dromiciops gliroides. The sequence goes on along the minus strand of NC_057865.1, from coordinate 107,341,712 downwards.
GTTAAGTGTCTGAGGTCAGATTTGAAGTCAGGTCCTCCTGAATCCAGGGCTGGTGCTCTATCCACTGCACCACCTAGCTGCCCCGCCACCTCTTCTTAAACTCTTCTGCTTCTGTTAAGTCTCTACCACTTTTGTCTTTTATCATGACCATTTTTTGCATGAAATATCCTCTTGATCGTGCTAATTTTCTTAAAGAGACTTCTTGCCTTTCCCATTCTGTTTTTTTCTTCTCTTTATTTGCATCGCTCATGTAAGAAATCCTTCTTATCTTTCCTTGCTGTTCTTTGGAATACTGCTTTCAATTAGGTATCTCTTTCCCTTTCTCCTTTACCTTTCACTATCCTTCCCTCAGTTATTTGTAAAGCCACATCAGACAGCACTTTACTTTTTTTTTTCTCTTCTTTTTCTTTGAATGTTTTTTGCAGCTGCCTCTTGTATAATATTGCAAACCTCTGTCCATAGTTCTTCATGCACTCTATCTATCAGGTCTAATCCTTTAAATCTATTTATCACTTCTACTTCCTATCCAGGAGGAATGTTATTTAGGTCATACCTAGATAGTCTAATGGTTTTCCCTACTTTATTCAATTTAAGTCTAAATTTTACAATATGTAACGATTGGAATAACGCCACCTGCTGGATACTTACTGTAGAGGAGTTCTGCCCATGAAGGGAAGGTCTTTGAGGGCAAGACCAGGACTCAGGAAGTGACGCGGGCTAGTGGGAGGAGGAAGGAAGAGACTGGCGCTCAGTCTCGCTCGCTCTTTCCTCTGGACGCTGGCAGAGGAGGGAGCTAGAAATGTGCTCTCCTTTTAATAGATAGAAATCTAGGCCTTTCTCTCTCTCTTTACCAAATTCTTATTCTCCTTAATAAATGCTTAAAAGTCTAACTTGCTAAAGCTTATAATTTATTGGCGACCACTCATTAGATATTTTAGACAGACTAGCTAGAATTTTAGCCCTTAACAGATGGCTGACCACGAAGAGGAAAGCTAACCCTCAGTCTTCTTCTGATCTGCTGGTTGGGTAAGAAATTTCCCCTCCCTCTCCCTTTAACTGCTAAGTACTGGTGTACTGGCTGTGTTTTTCCTTTGAATTTTTTCGAATGGACCTTTTAAACTCCCTAATTATCCTATTTTTGATTTTAGTCTGTTTAACCAGACAAATGGGAGATAAGATCATGTTAATGCTTTGTTTTTGTGGATTTTCTATTTTTCTTTTTCTTTTTGTTAAAAGAGCCAGCAACTTACTCACACAAGGAAATATCTCTCCCTCTCCCAACCATGCTTTTTCAGAGAAACCTGAAGAGATTCCTGCAGCTTTTCCCAATTCTAACACTAATTGTTGCTCTAATTTTGCATGCCTGGAGGCAATGACCCACCCTCTAGAAGCTTTTAATTCCCTAGCACCTGGAGGCAAAGTGGGGGAAGAGGAATCCAGGCCTGAGTTCAAAATCAAGTCTGATTCAAATTGTGCTGGTCCCTCCCCTCCTCTCCAGACCCCACCCTCTACTCCTCCTATGGCCAAGCCCATAGCTTCCCCTGCCTGGGAAGTCCAGAGATCTGATGCGCATGCTCAACTTTTTCTACCTACATTTGCAGCTTCAGGCTCAGCCCTTTCCCAGCCTGGCTGTGCTTCTGAGACAACCTTAGAAAGCCCTTTAAATTCCAGATATGCTTGTTTTGTTCATAATTTTGCTAACCTGCTTTTGTCTTTAATTAGTAATCTTATAAAGCATTTGTATGGTGAAAAGACTGACAGACAATATAGAGGGGTTAAAGAAGAAAAACTTAAGCTGAATAAGAATGACAATCATCACCATAGTTCAAGACTCCGCTTCTTTTGCCATGGAAGTATATATATTTTACAGAAATGTAGAAGTAAGAAGCAAGGTATTGATATGAGTATTGGGGATTTTAGATATCGGAATCAAAAGTGTTCTGAATTCACTCAGATTATTAATGTCAGTTCAGAGGTTACATAGGATTTCTATGCTATTACATATACATTTTGAAATTAATGGTATGGGTTTATTTTCATAGAGATTTTCATGCTTTTGAGATTGTGTCTTATACTTAGTTTCTAAAACAAGGAGAATATTTGTAAAAGCTTTTTATAGTCATGTGATCAAGTTTATATTTTATAATACTCTTTAAGTTCATGTTCATTTAGATTTCCTTAGTTTGAATTTCACTGTCTTTTATTGTTCCATGTGTATTTTCTTCTATTCATTTATCTAATTTTGAAAAAATTGCAAGATGGTTTTGATTTCATAATACAGTGTTAATTCTAGGAGTATTGTGCTCCCATATTCTGAGTTGTTTGTTTTTGTTATTTTTTCTCAACTGATTATTTGATCAAACTCTTTAAAGCATTTCCCTGGCAAATTGTTTGCCATGGCAAGTGTAAATTGATTCTAGAAGTATTATTTTTGATAAGCATATTCCAAAAAAAAAAAAAAAGAGGGGAACATTTGTAAAAGTTTTCTTTTTTCAGAAAAAAGTTTTCTTTGATATTCTGTTGTGCTTTAACTTATATTTAAATATGTTCATATTTTTCACAAAAGTAATTGTATGCTAAGTAAAAAAAAAGGTATTATTTGAAATTGTTGCATAATTATATATTATATTCTGAGTCAAGATGTATTCACATTTTTTGCAATCATTTATTATCCTCAATTTTTAAATCCATATGAGACTTGGATTATGGGAACTTATCATTTAAGACATTAATTGCCTTTATTCTGAGTTATCAGATGCCAGTTGGCCAAGATGCCATCCAATCACAAGAGGAATACATGCAAAGAGCAGACATTGAACTGTTACATGAGGGGAGACATGCACGAAGTTAAGGTATGGCCGAGGGAACGGCTTTTGACAAATGTTGAGGTTGGATTCTCTTGGTTTAATATTTTATTTTATTTTTCCCCACAATATTGTACAGATGGCTGGAAGTATTCATCCCACCCATCTCACTTCTACACCTGGCTTCCATGCTCCCTCCTATATGCCTGATGCCATGGACATCTCAGTCCCATGCATCTGATTAAGTCTGACTCAGTTTCTTCCAATATGTTCGGTGGCATGGACATATATTCCATCCACCTATTTTAAGCCTGGCATACTGTATGGGCAGTACATATTGCTCAAGTGTGGGAATGCTCATATCCCATCATTTCTCTGTTCTTTTATGGTAACCCCCATAATTATCTCAGGTGTCATGATAAATAACAGTGTTGAATTTGGCCTTGACACCTGTTACCAATTATATTAGATTTTCTAATTTCTCATAATGGCATGAGGATAATTAGGCAGATGATGCAAAAAAGTGATGAAACAAAGATAAAAATTATTTTTAAAAATTAATATCGCAGCAATTGTCTTCTCAATTACTCTCCATGAGGGGGGACTATAATAATAATATAATTTTAAAGAATGGTTCAATTTTTGTTTTATTGTATGTTTCACGTGTTAACAACTAAGATTCTGTATTCCCTTAGACATGTTTTTGAGAACTTTCATTGTTTGATTTGATTATTGACAAAGCTATTTTAAAGTTGTATTAAGCTCAATTTTGTAGGAAATTTCCTGGCTGATTACCAGTATCCACACATCAACCCCTGAAAAGACTTCCATTCCACGACTACACCTAGAGGACATCTGAGAAAAGACTTTCAGAGACTTTAAATGAACAGTTTTGATTTGTTGTTTTTGTTGTTTTTTTTCTCTTTCTGTTATAATATACACCATCTGTAACATGTATTCTCTGCAGAGGCCCTCCCTTTGCAAGACTAATGTCAAAGCGTCGGTTCATGAGGACAAAAAAAACGCCCCTCTGGACAAAACTTTCCTCTCTTTCTTTTCTATATTGTTGTTCACATATTATTAGTTAGCAATAGTTATCATATTGTTTTTACTGTTCCGTCAAGGAAACATTTTGTTTCTTGAGGAACAACAGGGGGGACTGTAACGATTGGAATAACGCCACCTGCTGGATACTTACTGTAGAGGAGTTCTGCCCATGAAGGGAAGGTCTTTGAGGGCAAGACCAGGACTCAGGAAGTGACGCGGGCTAGTGGGAGGAGGAAGGAAGAGACTGGCGCTCAGTCTCGCTCGCTCTTTCCTCTGGACGCTGGCAGAGGAGGGAGCTAGAAATGTGCTCTCCTTTTAATAGATAGAAATCTAGGCCTTTCTCTCTCTCTTTACCAAATTCTTATTCTCCTTAATAAATGCTTAAAAGTCTAACTTGCTAAAGCTTATAATTTATTGGCGACCACTCATTAGATATTTTAGACAGACTAGCTAGAATTTTAGCCCTTAACAAATAAGAATCTCATGATGTAAGCCACAATCGGGTCCAAGTCTTATTTTAACTTACTTTATAGAGCTTTTCCACATTTGCTGCAAATTATATAATCAATCTGATTTCAGTATTGACCATCTGGTGATGTCCTTGTGTAGAGTCACTTCTGGGTTGTTGAAGAGTGTTGGCTAGACAGTTTTCAGATGAAGAAATCAAAGCTATCTATAGTCATATGAAAAAATGCTCTAGATCGCTATTGATCAGAGAAATGCAAATTCAAACAACCCTGAGGTATCACCTCACACCTATCAGCATGGCAAATATAACAGAAAAGGAAAATATTGGATGTGGAGGAGGATGTGGGAAAACTGGAATGCTAATCCACTGTTGATGGAGTTGTGAGTAGATCCCACCATTCTGAAGAGCGACTTGGAACTCTGCCTACCCTCTGATCCAGCAATGCCACTGTTAGGTTTATATCCCAAAAACATCCCAAAAAAGAGAAAAAGTGGGGCAGCTAGATGATGCAGTGGATAAAGCACCAGCCTTGGATTCAGGAAGCCCTAAGATCAAATCTGGCCTCAGACACTTGACACTTACTACCCTGGGCAAGTCACATAACCCTCATTGCCCCACCAAAAAAAAAAAGAGATAAAAAGACCTATTTGTACAAAAATGTTTATAGAACAAATGTCTATGGGAATCAAAGAAATGCCTATCAATTGGGGAATGGCTAAACAAGCTGTGGAATACGATGGTGATAGAATATTATTGTGTGGGGGCAGCTAGGTGGCACAGTGGATAAAGCACCAGCCCTGGATTCAGGAGTACCTAAGTTCAAATCCGGCCTCAGACACTTGACACTTACTAGCTGTGTGACCCTGGGCAAGTCACTTAACCCCCATTGCCCAGCCAAAAAAGAGTGGGGAAAAAAAAAAAGGAATATTATGTGCTATAAGAAATGACAAGCAGGTGGGGCAGCTAGGTGGCACAGTGGATAAAGCATTGGCCCTGGATTCAGGAGGACCTGAGTTCAAATCCAGCCTCAGACACTTGACACTTACTATCTGTGTGACCCTGGGCAAGTCACTTAACCCCAATTGCCTCATCAAAAAGAAAAAAAAAAAAAAAGAAATGGCAAGCAGGATGATTTCCAGAAGGACTGAAAAGACTTGTATGAACTGATGAATAGTGAAGTGAGCAGAACCAAAAGAATGTTGTGTACAGTGATAGCAATATTATTGGATGAAGAACTGTGAATAACTTAACTTTTTAGCAATACAATGATCCAAGACAATCCCAAAGGACTACTGATGAAGTATACTATCTACCTCCAAAGAAAGAACTGATATTGATTGATCACAGACTGAAGCATGCTATTTTTCACTTTCATTTTTTAATCATTTTCTTATACAAAATGACTAATATGATAATGTTTTGCACAAATGCACATGTATAACCTATATCTGACTGCTTACCATCTCAGGGAGGGAAAGAGGGATAGAATTTTTAAGTCAAAACTCTCAATAAAAATATATTATGGAAAAAAAAGATTATATAAGTTTAAAAAAGAGAAACTATTTGCTATAACCAGCAAATTATCTTGACAAAGCTCTATTAGTCTCTGCCCTGCTTTATTTTGTAGGTCATAGAACCAGGGCAGACTTCTTATTTGGTCCATTCTAATTTTGAGGGAGTTTGTTGTTTAAGCAAGGTTTTATTCCTCTTATGCCAACCTAATAATTCCCTTTCCATACCTCTCATTTCTTTTCCAATTTTTTACTCCATCAGTATCATTTCATTTATAAAAATATTGTAAACTTTTTTAAAAACTCCTTATCTTTTCTAAGAATTCTAGTCGAATTGGTGTTCATGCTGTGTTTTTTTCTGAGGCTTTCTTTGTAGATATTTTGGAGTCATTCTCTTCTTCTGGGTTTATTTCTTGAATGTCCATGTCACCATAATAATTATTTATGGTGGAATTCTATTTTTTGTTTGCTCATTGTTCCCCCCTACTTCCTGACTTCAGACTTCATATTAGGGCCAAGCATTGCACACTTCTGGAGGGAAAGTCTGCCTGGACTGGCCCTATCATTGCTTTCTTGGGGTACTGAGTGTTATTCTAAGATATCAAAGACAGCTTAGGCTGAAGATATATAAGCTGCATTGCTCCTAAAATGGTATGATCCAAGGCAAAGTTAGATTGCCCTCATTCTGCACCACCACCCCCAGGTCTGAGCTATGCAAGTTTTTGTACTGGGTTTGGGTAAAAGCAAGAGTAAATTGCTGCTGAACTTAACCCTCTTGGCCAAGAGAAAAGCTATGTTTGCTAAGAGTGACTGAACTACAGTTTCCTCTCTGCTCTGGGATTCCTGCCCATGTCATTCCTCTACAAACTTCACACTAAGCTAGAAGCTGTAACTGAGACCCTGTTCTGCTCCTAGGGGTTCAAGCCAAACTACTTCTACTTGCTTCTGAATTTGTTCCTTGCTTGGCACACAGGCCACCCATAGATGTCCCCTCTTCGGTCTTCCCTGGTTCTGTGACATATAACTGGATAGTATACAACAAAACTGTTTGTCATACATTCTCACAGTCTGGAAGAGATTAAGAGGCCCTGGTATGAATTTTGGACTGAGTCTTAGCATCAAAGACAGCTTTTCCCTTTGCTGGACTGTTCTGTATGTGGTATGCTCCTGGTCAGACTCCTTCCCTAATGTCGACAGACCTATCTGCCTAGGCTGATCTGGGCTGGAAAGATTTATGAAATTTTATTGGATTTTTAAAATCAGGATTTGGTTTTCTGCATTTTCTAGATCAATTTGGAGAGTTTTAGTGGGTCATGGGGGAAGAGATCTACTATACATCTGCCTGCTACTCTGCCATCTTGGCTCTGCTTCTATGTAGATATTTTGAATGCAATTTCTCTTTATATATTTTCCATGCTCAGTTTTCTTGAAAAGCTGATGATTTAAATATGTTTATTATACAACCTGATACTTTGATGAAGTTATTTCAATTTTTTTTACTTGACTTAGTCTCTAAGTAGATTGTCATATCATCCGCAAAAAGTAATAATTTTGTTTCCTCTTTGCTTATATTAATTCTCTCATTTTCTTGTTTTCTTGTGATAGCAAACATTTTGTAGTGAGTATGTGGTTTTTTTTTTTTTCTGTATGATCCTCTGTTTCTTCTTAAATGGGATGATTCATTGATGGTTCTTAAAATCTATCTTACCACTTGGGACCCAACTTGTAACCTTGACTTGGGACATGGTTTTAATTTGCTGTGAAAACTTTTTAGTTTACTTGCTAGAATTCCCCTTGCCTTGGTCTCCCTTGACTGTGTACTCTGATAGATTACCACCCTTGGCATATAGTCAACACTGCCAAGGTAGCCTCAAGCTATAACATTGGGTGGCCCTTCACCTACCCTACTTCTATAAATAAAGCCTATAATTGCTCAAACATTCAGGGGGAAATGACCTATCTCCACTTTGAAAGTCAGAGAGGAATGTGGCCTCCTCACTTTGAAGTGAAGAAGAATACCCTCCAGATAGTTGTGAAGGGGAACACTCTAGAAAAAAAAAAAAAAGCCCGATATAAACCTCACTGAAATCCCCAGCCAGGAGAACAATCAGACAATTTCTGAACTGCATTATTTTCTCCTGTTCTTGGCTGATGCCCAGATTCTTCCTTCTCCATCCCATAGAGATCACCTGAACCCCTGTATGGGACTCTTCTGGGCTTTACCCTTCTTCCTCTTATCAGTCTGCAATTGGGCTTTGCTGTTGCTGTAATTCCTGCCTCTGGAAGTGCTGAAGTCTCTACACTGACCACCAGCACTGGTGTGTGTCTGTGTGCTATTACTAAAGCCTTCTACGATGTAAGATGTAATGGGCTTTTTGTCCATGCCCAAAGGCCCCAACCAGAGGAGATTAATCTAGACTGATTGAATTAAGTGAGACTGACTGAGAGTGATTGACTTTGCTGATTATCCTACTTAAAGTTCATTAAATCAAAACCACACCAGGGCAGCCCTCAGTAGGGTATTGTTCTCAGAAGCTAAGGACTTTGAACTCAACAATGAGACCACCCTCAAGTCCAGTGAACCAATCTAACCAATCAGCTTGAAATAAGGCCTCTTCCAGGGAAGGGAGGCAGGAAGTAGGAAGTTCGGCTGGCTTGTGGCTCTGTCTCTTTTTCATGGCTGGAACCTCATGGTAGCAGAAGGGAAGGAGAAGAAGGAGGCCAGGCTGAACTCTTATATCTCTTCTGGGGTAGATAGGCTTCTTAACTTTCTGAACTCCACGTGTTCTCTCTTTACTATGCTTTAACAAATTCTTAATGCCCAAAGACTGATGCTAAAAGCTTCTAATTTAAGGCAACCACACATTAGGTTTTACTCATCACAACAATGACACTAAAAGTTGTTCCTTCTTGGCAGAATACAAACAACCCAGCTAGCTGGGTTAGGCCAGAGCCCGCAGCTTTCCCTCTAATTCATGAACTGCTGCCCAGAGTTGTGACTAAGTTTCTTGGCTACCACAGCTCTGCCAAAAGAAAAGGACAAATAGCCCTACTGCTACCTTCCATCCTTGCTGCAAAGATCAAGAGTTAGATCACTAAACCACATGCTCCATTGATCGGGTCCTACATAACCTTCATATCTTCTTCTTCCCTCATGAGCTGTTTTTCCAAGTGCGGGCTATTCCACTGGGCAGCTGCCCTAATATCTTGAAGAGCCTGACCCTATGATTCAGGACTTAAACATCAGGATACTTCTTTTTCCCTCTTAGACCTGTCACAAAAATTTCTAAGTCACAGGGTCTGATGAAGAAAAACCAACGTCTTCAAGCCGTAGAAAATAGGTTTATTGAGAGAGGGTACCTGTTTCACAATAAAGCCAGTCTCAGGTCTAGGACCAAAAGACCCCAAGCAACAGGTCCCCTGGGGGGTTTTGTTTTGTTTTGTTTTGCGGGGCAATGAGGGTTAAATGACTTGCCCAGGGTCACACAGCTAGTAAGTGTCAAGTGTCTGAGGCCGGATTTGAACTCAGGTCCTCCTGAATTCAGGGCCAGTGCTTTGTCCACTGTGCCATCTAGCTGCCCCCTCCCCTGGGTTTTTATACACATTGTGACAATTGAAGCTCTGCCATGAGGAGGAGGCATCTGAGGGCAAGCCATGTGGCTTGGAAGGTCAGTTCCTTGGCATTAGGAAGTGACGTTTGCTTGTGCATGCTGTCGGTCAAAGCTACCAGACAATTAGCTTGGAGCTATGCATGTTGGGACAGCCCTGTGACCAGTTTCACAGGAGGCTTCTGGGATGAAGAAAGGATGAGGCACGCTCTTTCTTGAGGACCTCAGGGGAGAGAGGAGCTGGAGACACTGGCTCCCTGAGATAGATAGCTGAATCTATCCCTCTTTCTCTCTTCACCAAATTCTTATGCTCCTTGATAAATGCTTAAAAGTCTAAACTCTTGCTAAAGCTTCTAATTTATTGGTGACCACTCATTAGATTTTTAGACAGTATAACTAGAATCCTAGTTACAACATTAAGGGCTCAAGAGTATTTATATACTACTGTTTTTAGACAAAACTCCTCCCATTGTACCCACAAACATCTATACCAGGAATACAAGTAGTGAATGTAGAATGAATGAAGGAAATAGAAGTCTAATATAGTGGATTTTACTTAGGGTGCTTGAAACCACCAGTGATGATGGATTCAACTTCCATTCAATGGCCTTCTGCAGACAGCAGAATCCATCCACTTCTGCAAAAACCATCCACTTCCATTAGATGGCCTTCTGCAAACTCAGATGTTTTTTCCTCAAACTCTGATTGATCAATTCTAACTCAGAAGGTACTATTCTTCGTACTTGACCTTTAGACTGATTGGTCAATGTCTAACCACAGTGGATTTTAGCTGATGGTTTCAGAATCATTCCAGTGGTGGTTTTGGTACCATTTTACTAGTGGTTTCAGAACCATTTTACAATATAGCATGTATATAAGCTCTACTACCCTCTATTTTACTAAGCTACTAAAGAATACCTAAACATATTAGTCTATAAACTAATGATTACCATAGTTAATCACTTATATCTAAGGGGTGGGGAAAATCTCACTCACAGATCCATGAGTGCTATCACTAAACAGAATCTCAGATTAAGGTCTTTGACCACTGCACCTTCATGAACAGGACTCCTTGCTCTCAACAGGGCAGAGATGAGGTCTATCCCACATACCTCAGCAACAAAGAATCCCTCCTCTTTATGGTCAAGATAAGGCCAGTGCCCTTCAGGGAGTGTAAATGACTACATGCATAGTATGACCATTCATGAAACACATTTCTCGAAGTAAATAATAGTGGAGATAATGTCTATTCTTGCTTTATACCTTATCTTATTGGAAGTGCTTCTAGTTTATCTTCATTATATATAATAATGGCCCTTGCATTTAAATAGGTATTATTTACTATATTAAGGAAAAATCTATTTATATGCTTTTTGTTATTATAAATGAGTTGTAATTTATACATGTGTTGTATTTTATAAAAATTAGTGTTGTACTTTATTTTTTAAAAACTTTCTATATCTATTGATATAATCATATGAATTTTTATTATCTGTTATATTTATAGTTTTCCTAAAACCAAACCAAATAATATATCATTGGTATGAATCTAAACAGGGCACAATGTATAATTTTGTTAGGTTGCTGGAGCTTCTTCACGAATGTTTTGCATTAATATTCTTATGAATATTAGTCTATATTTTCTTTGATTTATCTCTCCCTGGTTTGGTTATCAAGACCATATTTGTATAATAGGAAGAATTGAATAGTAGTTCTTTTCCTATTTTTATTAACAATTTATTTAACACTGGAATTATTTGTTCTTTAAACATGAGCTAACATTGATTTTTAAATCCATCTGGGACTGAGTTTTTCTCCCACTGGGAATTCATTCATGATTCATTCAATTTATTTTTCTGAGGTTGGGTTATTTGAATTCTCTATTTCTTTTTCTCAATTTGAGTATTTTATATATTATTGTCATTTTACTGGCATATAGCTGCACAAAATAGTTTCTAATAATTTTCTTTCTTTCCTCTTATGAATAATCCTTTTTCATTTTCTATATTGATACTTTGTTTATACTTTTTTATTTTTAAAAATTAGACTAGTTAATTGTCAAGTTGTTGCCTCTTAATGGAAATCTCAGAGTCAATCAGCCCTGACCCAGCTTTTGAGGGTCTCAATATTTTTTTAAAGGTTTTGGCTTCATTATGATAACATGTTACTTCAAACTTATCATTAGAAGAATGTTCCAAGTCAGATACATTTTCAGAGTTGATAGAGACTATATTCTCACCCCCATCTTAACCATTTTTCTCTGAGTCCTTAAGGCTATTTTGAGCACTTAATTTCTAGAGATCATATAACAGAATGTTAGCTGGGGACTCTGACAAAAACCCATATTTCTAAAATTAAGGGGTGAAAGAGGAATGCAATGGGAGAAAGGGAAAGGGAGAGGTGGAATGGGGTAAAGTATCTCACATAAAAGAAGCAAGAAAAGGCTTATGGAGTAAAGAGGAAGTTGGGGGGGGTGGGGGAGTGAGTGAGCCTTACTCTCATCAGAATTGGCTCAATTGGATAGAATAATGTCTCTAACGCTGCAGAAAAGTAGGATGCAAAGGGGATAAGGAAGGAAGGGTGAAAGAAGGGAGGGCAGATTGGAGAAGGGGACAGTCAGTAGCAAAACACTTCTGATGAGGGATAGGGTAAAAGAAGATAGAAAATAGAGTAAATATCATGGGGAGGGAATAGGATGGAGTTCCCTCAAACACATTTAGCAATAGTAACTGTGAAAAAAATTTTGAAGCAGAGAAGAGCAATGTAAGATTTCAATGATGATGATTGATGTTGATTGGATGAAGATGAGGATTGATCGAAGAGGAGGACTGGTTGATGAGGAGGAGGATTGATTGATGATGAGTAGGATTGATTGATGATGATAAAACATATGGTACTTACTTTGCTGGGCTATTGTGAAAAAAATTTCTTTGTCAGATATAAGGTACTATATAAATGTTATCTATTACTGTTGTTGCAATAATCAACCTTATGGGTTTATTGAAAGGAAATATCTCTTTAAAGTACTATATAAATGTAGTTTACTATTAAAAAAATTATAAGCAGGATGCTATCAGAAAAACCTGGAAAGACCTACATGAGCTGATGCAAAGTGAAATGTACTGTATACAAAATAACAGCAATATTGTAAGATGATATGCTTTGAATGATTTGGTTATTTTTAGCAATGCAGTGATCCAAGACCACTCTGAAGGACTTATGAAAAATGCAATCCAGCTACAAAGAAAGAACTGGTGGTATCTGAATACAGTTTGAAGCATAATTTTTTTTTGTTAGTTCCTATATTTGAAGTTTTGGTTTTGTCTGTTTTCTTTCACAATCTGGCCAATGTAAAAAGGTTTTGCGTGACTACTCATGTATAACTTATATTGAATTGCTTCAGTTCTTGTGGGGTGTGGGGAAGGAGGGAGGAAGGGAATTTGGAACACAAAGTTTTTAAAAATTGATGTCAAATTTGTTTTTACATGTAATTTGGGAAAATTAAAATTCTAAATAAATTTTGAAAAAACATATTTCTTAGGATTCATTTTATCTGTTTCATTCAATTCTTAGACTGTGGTGTGAGCAACACCTGTTTTGTTCAAATTGTGGTGGTTTCCCTTTAAGGAAAGATGCTTTCCTCCGGACTTGGAGCTAGGAATATACAAAAGTCCATCCTCTATGGAATCAGTTTCCCACAACCTTTACAGGAAATTCTGTTGTCATGCAGGAATTTGAGGGTAGCCTACTTGATCAAATACTGCCGATTGTTATGATAAAAATTCAAAGGAAGAGGGAAGTACTGTTTTATTTTAATTGAATTAAGACTTGTATCCTTTTAAATACTATTTCAAGTACACTTGTTTTCATGGCATTTATATGGTCCAAGAAGATATTACATTCTTGTCATTGTTTTTGTTGGGGCTTTTTTTTGGTTTTGGTTTTTGGGGGTTTTTTTTGTGTGTCTGTGTGAGGCAGTTGGGGTTAAGTGACTTGCCCAGGGTCAAGTGTCTGAGGCCAGATTTGAACTCAGGTACTCCTGATTTCAGGGCCAGTGCTCTATCCACTGTGCCACCTAGCTGCCCCAAATATATTACATTCTAACCTTAAGTCTGAATCATAGGGCTAACCTATGTTATGCCTGGCCCAAAATAACAAAAATATTCATGTACTTACTATATGCAAGTCACTATTCAAGGAACTGGGAATATAATCAGAGTTAAAAACATGTTCCCTGCTCTCAAAGAACTTATGAACTAATGAGAAGAGGGATGTTGTGCAGAGAAAGAGGGCAAGAACTCAAATAACTATGATATAAGAAAGTAAGAAAAGGGTAAAGGAGATATCCAAGGGGGAAAAAAAGGAGTAAGAGAAGAAAACCTGAGAGAAACAGAATATAAGAATTAGGAAGGGCTTTGGGGGCCTTGAAAAACAGAAGTAAAACAGAAGCTACTTGGAAAGAGAGGTAGGGGGAAGCCGAGGAGGAGTCCATTCCATGATGCCACTTTGAGGCCACTATCCTAATTTCCACTTGGTCTAACAAGATGGATCCCCAAAGTATGACTATTACTACTTCTCAGGGCTTACACAGCCATTAGCAAAGGCTTAGAGATACCAGAAGAATGGAGAATGGAAAATAGTCCAGTTTGTTGAAACACAGACAATCTGAAGGAGGAGGAATATGAAATAAGGAAGGCTAATGAGACAATTCCTTTGGATACAGATTGCTAAGGACCTTGAATGCCACACATTTCTCTAAACCTTTATCCAAACCAGTGATAATCACCCAACTAGGATTAGTGGCTATTCAGTAGGGGAATAAATTATAGCAAAGACAGAACTAATGACAGCTGAAGGAGAGGGTAATAGTTCATCAGATATGCTGTAGCAGAAATCAATGCAAAAATCTCGGTTATTGCTCAGTTAATGGGAGCTGCTTCCTTGTCTGACTCAGAAGCAGGAGTAAAGGTAATCATCTTTTAGGGGGCTCTTGGGTTAACTGCTCAACAACTATCATATCAACACAGCAATATCCACACTAACCATGGCTTCATTGAGAGCAGCAGAGCCCGGGACAGCCTCTGAGCAGGGGAAAGTTGGGAAGCAAAATGTCAGGGGCCCCCTTATACCTACCTTATGTATTCCCAGGATGGAGGGAAGACTCACTATCCATGAACTTTTCCTTCCCAATTCTTCACCTTCTAGCTTCGTTCTCCCAGAAGTCTTTGCAAAACCCTCCCACAATTCCCAATTACAAAATGTCATTAATTGGTAGACTTCTGGGACAGCTGCTGCTTGGGCCTCTCTCATCTCCATGGCAACCCAGGGCTACACATACAATCCAGACAATTTCACTGCTTCTATAAAAACAGACTGCCATAAGATAATAAACATGAATATTATCTATTCACTGATTACTAAAATTTGCATACATATTTATATTATGAACCTAAGCAACTTGATAGAAAATAATGAACATTAAATTCTATTTAAATCATTGCAAACTCTTGCTTAATCTTTCTTAGTCTATATACGTATGACTTTACAGAGTTGTATTAAGTGTATACATGCTAAATAGCAGATTTTTCTATATAAAATAATATTCAAATGATTTTTTTTCTGGTCCCTATTGTGAATTGCTTTAATGAAACAACTCTCTAATCAACTGAGATAATGTATGTAAAGAGATTTGCAAATATTAAGACATAAATTTGAGCTATTTTTATCTAAGAATAAATTACAAAGCAGGGGCCAATCTGTATTGGTAGAGGGAATTTCCTTAAAAAGCATTCCCATTGCTAACGAAATCACAGCTCAAGTAAAAGAAAAGTGAATTGAATCTTTTCTTCATCGTGTTTTCTATCTGTAGATTCCGAGTATGTTATAATGCTTTAGTGAATTTATCTTAGATCTCAGACTTGAAGAATTCATTATCATAACTAGCTATTTGGGGGATTGTTTTTCATGGCTTATTTGTACAAAAATGTGAGAGGAGTTGGTCTTTGATCCTCATCTCTGGTTATGAGATATTACTATGTTATCATCCTGTTATCCCTTTGTGAAATGGGAACACCTTTCTCTGATTAAATCAGAAAGGACATAACTATTGGCTAGGCTGCAAACTAGCCATGTGCCTGGAGGCCTTGAAATAGCTAAGCCTAGAGTCAGTCATTGAAATGTGAGAGTTCAAATCATTCCAGGCCAGAGGGAGCATTGTGGAGGAGATGAGTAGCTGAGGGAGGGTGTGTGTGTGTGTGTGTGTGTGTGTGTGTGTGTGTGTGTGTGTGTGTGTGTAAGGAGATTTTTCCCTTCCCCCCTCACTCCCATCATTAACCATGGCACTTTGAATCAGAGCTATTTGATGAATAAAAGCTATCACATCCAGAAGGGAGCAGAGACACACGTGGACAGAGAAAGGCAGTATTCTGGCAGCTTCAAGGAACAAAGAACTAGCTATGGTTTCAAGAGAGAACCAGTCTTAGCAATTGACATTTGAGCTACAGTTCAGAACAGACCCTGGAAGTCTAGCTAAACTATACAACCAAGGAGAGATGCTGTGCCTTGAAGGATACCATCTTTGTTTTCTATATATGTGCATTACTCAGCTAGGTGGCACAGTGAATAGAGCACTGGCCCTGAAGTCAAGAGGACCTGAGTTCAAATCTCACCTCAACACTTACTAGCAGTGTGCCCCTGGGCAAGTCACTTAACCCCAATTGCCTTAAACATTTGTGGCCATCTCCAATCGTCCTGAAGTATGTCTTGCCACTGGACCCAGATGGCTCTGGAAGAGAGATTGAGGCGGGTGATATTGCATAGCCCTCCTTCACTTAAATTCAATTCAGTAGAAGTCATGATATCACCCCAATGTCATGGCTTTCTTCTGGAAAGAAGGACAAACAGCAATGTGCCATACTAGTGTTTTACTCCAAGTCTGTGCCCATTCTTCCCAAGGATGCTGTATATTTTGGGGAGAGTATGTCCCAAGTATGTTGGGGAAGGGAATGAATGCTTTTTACCCACTGTTCTTACTATGCCATCTTGGAAAATGTTTTTGCTATGAGATTTTGTATGTACTGGGTAACTATTGAGGGGGAATGCCTGGTAAGGGGCTCATAAGCTATAATAATTGGAATCCCACATCCCCAGATTTCACCCTAGAACCTGAGAGTAGTAGCTATCTTCTGAAAACCCTACCCATAAATGCTAATGTAAATTGAAAATATAGCCCAAAAGGGATACTGCATAAATAGAAACTTGAAGTAAAAAAATGTATATGAACTACTACTTGATTTAACTCTGAAACTCTTAGACCTAAGTAGAAAATTCATCCTCATGTTTCTTTTAAAATCAAAAGCCCTAGGATAAATCCACTATTCTTAACCTTCTGGCTTTACTGTAACAGGACTTTATACAGCTCAGAATTAAAATATCAGTTATAGCTTGGGGGGTTTTTTGTTTGTTTTCTTAATATTAGTCTTTAAATGCCCTAAGGGAAATTTGATCTAGGACCTGGTCTGCCAATTCCTGGAAAGGCCTCTGGATCTTAAAGACCTCTGATTAGCATTGCCCCTACTTTTGCCTTCACATTCCATAAAATAGAATTTTTGTTTTACATAACCGTTTGCTCCAAATTACTTTTTAAAATGCACCTTCATCTATTCTTTGTTCTTTGCCCTAGATCAAAGCAAAAAGAAAGCAAGGAAGAATGTAGTTGCTCCATATATAGAAGAATAAGGTGTAATTAGCCTTTTCCATTCAGGAGAAAGTTTTCCAAGCAACCATCCTATCATGGCTCGAGTCTTCCATAGTACAGACTTAGTTTTGCGGGGGGTTTTGTTTGGTTGGTTGGTTTTTGTGGAGCAATGAGGGTTAAGTGACTTGCTCAGGGTCACACAGCTAGTAAGTGTCAAGTGTTTGAGGCCAAAATTGAACTCAGGTTCTCCTGAATCCAGGGCCGGTGCTTTATCCACTGTGCCACCTAGCTGCCCCTGACACATTTGTTTTGAAAGAAGGAATATTTTATAGATTATATAATCAGATACTCAGCTGTTCACTGAACCTGGATCACCATGGACTCTCCCCAAGGTATAATTTCCTAACTGTGAAATGGTTAAATAGGATGGCTGCGGATTGAAAAAATGCCCAGACCTCCAGGCACCACCTACCCCCTGATTACTCAAGCCTCAGAGTGAGGCACTCAGCAGAGTAACCAGACTGAGTCTCCTCCTATGTGAGGATGTGCATAGAAAACTGATTTCATTGTTCAGCCATGCCTGAGAATTCTATCTGGATCCTCTTCTCCATCGTTCTGTGTTCCATCCCTCTAACTGCATCACTGTGAAGGCTGGTCTAATGATATAACCGGCAATGTTTATATTACCTCTTTTTTGTAAATAAGCTTGGAAATATATTATTAGGCTAAGTTGTCTTTGCTAACTTGCTCCACCCTTCAAGACTAAGAAGCTACTACTCTTCCTTCCTTGCCTTTGAAGTCACTTAGTCGTTATTATTGTTATAAATAACAATGATTGATATAATCAATGTCAGATACATGAGAATAGAATAACTTAAGGCCCTGGTAGTCTTTAGGATTATTAGAGTTCCTCAAACTACCCAACCCTTTCTGAAGGAAGCCAACAACCATTCAAGGTACCTCCTGTGGGACCTTGTTTTTTGGGGTTTTTTGCTTAAGTTGCTGCATAAGCCAGTTGACCTTCAAGAAGTGGTATTTGGAGCATTTGGGGGAGCACCTCTGCCTGCTTTGCAGGGGCATGTTTTAGGAATATGCAGTCTATCTGGGCTCAAAAGACTATAAAATCCTCCATTCCCAGAGGCAACATTTGTAAAGCCTGGCATAAGCAGGTGCTTAATAAATGTTTACTCCCTCCCTTCCTCCCTTCCTAATGGCTATGTTCAAGGAGCTTCACAAGATGGAACACAGCCCATGACCTAAATGTTCTCAATTAAGACACTGCATCTAAAAGAACTTTGAAAACTGTAAAATGTTAAAACTGCAAATATAGCATCATCATTATGGACATCTCAAAGGCACCGTTGAAGAACAAGATGCAACGCCATTTGGCCCCTGAAATATCTTACCCTGACCCTAGTCAAATGAATTTGTGCTTGAGTTCCCCAATTATCCAGGTAATTGAGAAGAACTCAGGGTGGGGAGGGGGGGGAGCTAGGTTGTGCAGTGCATAAAGCACCTTCTCTGGATTCAGGAGGACCTGAGTTCAAATCCGGCCTCAGACACTTGTCACTTACTAGTTGTGTGACCCTGGGCAAGTCACTTAACCCCCAGTGCCACACAAAAACAACCACAAAAAAAACAGTTTCATTAAAACTGCGTTTGCTAAGGAAAGGCAGTAACTTCATGGAACTCCCCACACAATCCCTCCAAATAGCTCCAAATAATGCCATAGACAATTCCTGGAGTAGCAGAACCCACAAAAGGATGGGGTGAGATTATTTTCCAGCCAAAGATGGATTAGAAGATCAACATGAAAGGTCTGTTCTGCCAGGACTAGAGTGGAACCCAGCCTTACTGCGTGCTGTGCAGATCCATCCTCAGGCCATGCCATACAGATCCAGCCACGGGCCTCACTGTGCTAGAGGTAATGGCTGCTACTTCTGGAACCCAGCTCATGGACCAGTGTGGGGTTGAGTGGTTGCCCAGGGGCAGATAGCAGGGGTCTCGGCTAGTGCCGAGGCAGAACTCTGTTGGGTTGCCCATGATCAGAACCAGGAAGCAGTCTTGAGTGGCAGTGGCCCAGGTGAGGGAGGAGCACAGGCACACTGAGCTTGCAACCACATTGAACCAGATTTCTGTTCCCAGGTTAAAGAGCAAGGAGGCCTGAGGTTACTTACAGATGAGAGCACAGATCAGGTGAGTGGAGAACCTGCCTCTCCTTAAATCGTACCACCTGGGACCCCCTGAAGCTTGGGATAGTACATCCTGGAAGCAGTGCCCCACTTTAAGAAGGACTTAAAAGTCAAGAAATAGGCTGGAAAAATGAACAGACAGGGGCAAAAAATGCAGACCATAGAAAGTTTCTTTGGTGACAAGGAAGATCAAAATACACCCTCAGAAAAAGATAGCAAAGTCAAAGCTCCTACATCCAAAGCTTCCAAGAAAAATATAAATTTGTCTTAGGCCATAGAAGCACTCAAAAAGGACTTTGAATATAACATAAGAGAGGTAGAGGGAAAATGGAAAGAGAAATGAGAGTGATGCAGAAAAGTCATGGAAAAAAAAGTCAACAGCTTGAAAAGCCAAATGGAAAAAGAGATACAAAAACTCTCTGAAAAAAACTATTGCTTAAAAATTAGGATTGAGCAAATGGAAGCTAGTGACTTTATGAGAAATTAAGACACAATAAAGCAAATCCAAATGAATGAAAAATAAAGGCCAATGTGAAATATCTCCTTGGAAAAACAGTTGACCTGGAATATTGATTCAGGAGAGAAAATTTGAAAATTATTTGACTACCTGAAAACCATAATCAAAAAAAGAATTTAGGGGCAGCTAGGTGGCACAGTGGATAGAGCACTGGCCCTGGAGTCAGGAGCACCTGAGTTCAAATCTGGCCTCAGACACTTAACACTTACTAGCTGTGTGACCCTGGGCAAGTCACTTAACCCCAATTGCCTCACCAAAAAAAAAAAAAAAAAGAACTTAGACATCATCTACTCATCATATACCCTGATATTCTAGAAGCAGAAGGGAAACTAGAAATTGAAAGAATCCACTGATCACCTCCTGAAAGAGATCACAAAGTGAAAACTTACAGGAATATTCTAGCCAAATTCCAGAGCTCCAGGGTCAAGGAGAAAATACTGCAAGCAGCCAGTCACAGTCAGCACATAGTCAGGACTTCAATGAAAAAGAGGACTTTGAGGCATTCATGATGAAAAGAACAGAACTGAATAGAAAATTTGACTTTCAAATTCAAGACCCTAGAGAAGCATAAAAAGGTAAACAGGGAAAAGAAATCATGAGGTATGTTAAAAGGCTAAACTGTTTACATTCCTACATGGAAAGATGATACTTCTAACTCATAAGAACTTTTTCAGTATTAGGGCAACTGAGTGGAATATATTTAGACAGAGGGCACAGGTGTGAATTGAATATGAAGAATTTTAACTGTAAAGCATTTATTTTTTGTTTATTGAATTTGTTTTGTTTTGTTTGGGGGGTTTTGTGGGGTAGTCAGGGTTGGGTGGCATGCACAGGGTCATGCAGCTGGTGGGTGTCTTATGTCTGAGACAGGATTTGGATTCGGGTCCTCCTGGGTCCAGGGCTGGTGCTTTGTCCACTGTGTCACCTAGCTGCCCCATGATGACATCTTTAAAATAAAATGAAGGAGTAAGAAGAATGCACTGGGAGAAAGGGAAAGGGAGAGATGGAATGGGGTAAAGTATCTCATATGAAAAAAACAAGAAAAAGTTTATGGAATAAAGGGGAATATGGGGGAGGAGCAAGGGAGTGAATGAGCCTTACTTTCATCAGAATTGGCTCAAAGAGGAAATAACACACACTTAAATGGGTATAATAATATATCTTGACCTGCAGGAAAGTGGGAGGGGAAGGGGATAAAGGGGGAGGGGTAAAGGAAGAGAGAGCAGATTTGGGGAGGGGCAGTCAGAAGCAAAACACTTTTGAGGAGGGATAAGGTGAAAGAAAATAGAAAATAGAGTAAATGTCATAGAGAGGGAATAGGATGGAGCATAATATAGTTAGCAATAGTAACTGTGAAAAAACAGATTCGAAGCAAGTATTTCTGATAGGCCTCAGTTCTCAAACACAACTGTAAGGTCCACATTTAGTATGGGAAGAGTTACTTGGGCGGCTCCCTGTAGTATTTTGAAAGTAGCCTCTTTCAAAAACACAAAACAGGTTTATTAATGGGAACAAATTCAAAACACAAGTGAGATTAATAGAACTAGAAACAATGTATAAATCTCTGGGGTAAAAAGGCCCCAGGCACCTGAATCAGTCTCCAGCCCAGCTAGCTCCAAAGAGCTAGCTAGCTTTGCCTCAAAAACACAAACTCACCAATACCTGAAATCTGTAGCTCTAAGGAGAATTAGCTATGTAGTCTCTTCTGTTTTTGTCCAAAGGTCAAACACCAGCAGCTACTCTGTCTGCCTTCCTTCTCCATTTCCCTCAGTAAATAAAAACTCCCTAACTGCCTTTTCTCTAACTCCTCTAACTGAAACTGACTCTCCCACTGGAAGGGAAGGGGCAGTTCTTATTGGCTCAGCACACCCACATGGGCTGTCCCCATAATAATCTGGCCAGACCCATGTGGGTGTGGGGAAGCTATTAGAGGAGCTATTAGTTACTTAGTTTCAATAAATGTTCCCTATGGTCAGAGTTCTTGTTTGTTCAATTATCTCTCAAAGTACACACGCATCTTCTCTTAGGCTTTTCAGCTTACATTTTTTCAGTCTGACCATAATGAAGCAAAGATAGGGTTATGAAAACCCCAAATCACAATTTCTTACAGAACTAAGTCAAGTTTCTTCAAAAGAGAGTCATTCCCCAACTGAGAGATGATCAAAAAACATGAAGTTTTCAGATGAAATAATCAAGGCCATCTATAACCATATTTTTTTTTAATCTTCTAACTATTGATTGGAGAAATTCAGGTCAAAACAATTCTGGGTACTACCTCATATTGATTGGATAATAGGACAGCAGAGGAAAATGACAAATGTTGTGGGGGATATAGGGAAAATGAGACATTAATACACTCTTGGTAAAGTTGTAAACTGACTCAAACATTCTGGAACTATGGCCAAAGAATTATAAAACCATGCATACTCTTTGACCTAGCAGTACCACTACTATGTTGGTACCCTAAAAGAGATTTTTTTCATTGTTTCGTTTTGTTTTGTTTTTGGTGTGGCAATTGGGGCTAAATGACTTGCCCAGGGTCACACAGCTAGTAAGTGTCAAGTGTCTGAGGCCAGATTTGAACTCAGGTACTCCTGACTTCAGGTCCTAAAAGAGATTTTTTAAAAGTTGGATTCTAAATTGGAGAGATGCCCATCAATTGGAGAATGGATGAACAAATTGTGGGATGAGATTGGGATAGAACACTATTGTGCCGTAAGAAATGATGAGCAGGATGCTATCAGAAGGACTTATGAAAAATGCAACCCAGAGGACAGCTAGGTGTGTCAATGCATAAAGCACTGGCCCTGGATTCAGGAGAGCCTGAGTTCAAATCCAGCCTCAAACACTTGACCTGGGGAAGTCACTTAATCCTCATTGCCCTGCAAAAACAAAACAAAACAAAACAAAAACAAAAACAAAACAGAACAAAATAAAACAAAAACAAAACAAAAAATGCAATCCACCTACAGAGAAAGAACTGATGGTATCTGAATACAGATTGAAGTATAATTTTTTTGTTACTTCTAATGTGGAAATGTTTTGCATGACTGCACATGTATAACTTATACTGAACTGCTTGAGTTCTTAAGGAGGGGTGGGTAGGGAGGAAGAGAATTTGGAAGACAAGGTTTTAAAAAATCAATGTGAAAATTTGTTTTTACATATAACTTAGGGAAAATTCTAAATAAATAAAAAATTAATTTAAAAAAAACTGTGTTTGCTAAAGCTAGAGAAGATCCCCAAGAGATACCAGACTGTGCAAGTCAAAGATAAAGAAATCAGTTGGAACCTTCTGTGCCCAAGATTGTCCCTATGCCCTACAGCTATGACACCTTCCAGAATCCCAATCTTGGGGGCATTGGGTTGACAAGAAGACCTCCCTTCAAAGACATATAAATATATTTCAGGAAGAGATAAACAGTAGAACTTCAGGTATACAATAAGATGCTGTGAGATGTATGATGTAAAGGCTATAAAATGTAAAGACAATTCTTAAGGACCATGATTGTAGAAGATCTTTGATAATATGATCTCATTTTTGTAAAGCCATTTAAGGTGTGTGAAGTGGGTAGTACAATTAGCTTTATGTTTTGGATGAGGAAGCAAAGACTCAGAGATGTTAAGTGTTCATTATCACACAGTGTCTGAGAACTTGAAGTCTGCTCTCCCAACTCCAAGTTCAGTTACCTGGCTGGCACACTCTACTGCAGTAGATATAGTAAAGCAATGGGACACATTCTCCCCAACATTCTTTTCCTTTCCTTTGTTTTTTGTTTTGTTTTGTTTTGGGTGAGGCAATTGGGCTTAAGTGACTTGCTCAAGGTCATACAGCTAGTAAGTATTAAGTGTCTGAGGTCAGATTTGAACTCAGGTCCTCCCGACTTCAGGGCCCGTTCTCTATCCACTGCACCACCTAGCTGCCCCTTTTTCCTTTCCTTTGAAGGGAAATCTGACTAGCCTCCAAAATCCAACAGTAGCAATAAATTGCTAGTATAAATTGAGGCAAAGAATAGAATTTAGGTCTTTATTTCCCCAAAGGGGGAAGACCCAAGAATGCAAAGGCCAGTTCTAATGATTTAAATCCCTTTCTTCCTAAAAGTGAAGGAAACCAGAGAAAGACAATGTCTATAAAAAAAATTTTTTAAAGGCTTTTTTAAGCAGGGAAGAAAAATTTGACATGATCATGGGCATTATCCAGCCTATTGCTGAATACAATGCCATGCACTAGATTTCAAGCTTTTATGTATAGTTTAGACAAAGGCAAGAAAGGAATTTGGAGGGAAGGGTAGGCTTAGAAAGGCTCACTTCCAAGGGGAAAGGGGGTAAGGAATGCCTAGGGACAAGGATATGACCTTTAGTACACAAATCAGAAGCTTCCTTAGTGATAAGCAGTTCAGTTCAAGGCCTTATTAGGAGATCTTTTGATGAGGAGATATCTCCAAAGAAAAAAAAGGATTATTCCAAAATTAAGGGAGTTGCTGAAGATGAGGTTGTTTCCAAAAAGACCAAAAACAGGATATATCTATAGTTGCTTATCCTACAGTCAGATAAGTCTTTAACTGGCTTCAGAGTTAGATTCCAAGCAGTCCAACTAGTCTAAATCTCCATTTCAAAGTAATCTTGGTGTGTTAGCCAATGCAGCCAGTCCTCATGGAGTTGTTCCAATTACCTGGATGATTGGGGGACTCAAGCAAATCAAGGTATCCATTTTCACACTGGTAATCTGATCTTGACCTTAGGTTAGTCTCTTACCTTAGCACTGTTGCTAAAACAAGTCGTTGTTGCAGGGAAATGATTTTTTTTTTTAAATAACAGCTCATTCAAAATTGATGGGAAGCAGGAAAAACAAAAAGTGTAGCCTGAATTAGTAAAATTGCTTAAGGAGGCAACAGAGAATAAATGTTACCAGAATCAGAGAAGCAAGTCATTTGAGCTGGTGGAGCAAGAAGACACTGTCAAAGAAATAAATATCAGAGTCTGTGTGCATTTTGTTTTAGTGTTCTATTAGAGATACATTTTTTTTTTGGTGGGGCAATGGGGGTTAAGTGACTTGCCCAGGGTCACACAGCTAGTAAGCGTCAAGTGTCTGAGGCCGGATTTGAACTCAGGTCCTCCTGAATCCAAGGCCTGTGCTTTATCCACTGTGCCACCTAGCTGCCCCCTAGAGGTACATATTTATTAATATTTCAAGCAATGGCAAGGAACATTATCAATAAGCAGAGATTCCCCTATATCAGCCAAGAATGATAACTTAAAGGAAATCTCTTGGTTTACATACCTGATGAAGGGAGATCTAGAGATTGCTAAGTAATTATCTCTGCGTATCTTATGTTAAAGTTACAAATCAAGAACATAATGTGTATCTAGCAGAAAGGAAAAATAATTCAAAAATCTATCTGTAGTATTAAATCATTACATATCAGTAATAGACAACATCAGGGACTGCAAGATAAGATCCAGAAATTTCTATTATAGAGATCTAAACAAGTGTAAATTATTAGAACAGGAGATCTTTGTATCTGTAACATTACTAAGATATTCTAGTGTTAGGGTAATTTGCAACCTGGATCAGGGAGCTAGCTCACCCAAAGAGTTAGAGGCTCATAGTTAATCTTGTAAAATAATAAGTGATTTATTAGGAGAGAGGAATATATGGCCAGGAGACAGAATCACTAAGGACACTGTCTCTCAGAGTAAGAGAAGAACCTATCTTTTTGTATGTTTCCAAACAAAAGCTGTATGCAAAACAACTGAAAAGGAAGCAACCTGAAAGGAGTCCCTTGATATGAATAGCACCCATCCAAATCAATATATCATCTTTGTTCCTTGTAGACTTGAAGTGTTTGTGTTTGGCCACACCACATTCCTGAGGTGGGAGGCAAAGCTGCTTTTCCCTTGGGGAAGTTTAAGGATTCCTTGGGGATTGGGGTCCCTCATTCCACAACACTAGTATGTTATAATAAATTGGCAAGGAAGCAATCAATCTTGATTCTACCATCAATGACCTAATAAGAGGCCTAGTTATTTCAGGTATACTGTAAATATCTTTTAATTCTACTTTTACCTATAAGTTTGAAACTTTAATAATGTTTCTCCAACCATTCTCTTTGACCATAAAAAAGACATCAGCTCCCTCATCTACTTACTGCTTTCCCCTTCTCACATCTGGGATGCTGTTCTGAAGATGGCACTTTTATTGAGGCTGATAAGTTGATTGTCTTAATAAGGAGAGCAAGAGAGATAAGATCTCTTAAAGGCACAGCAACATGACTTCAGGTGGATCTGGTGTTCTGGGGTGGCTTTCCTTGTGTCTATATGTGTTCCCCTAAATTATAAATGTATCTTTGGAAAAATCTTATGCAGTCTTAGAGGAAATACTGCAAGTTACCAGAAGTCTTGAGAACAGAGAATACTAAAAGCCTACACAGTGATGTCTCTTTGTCACAAAGTCAGCAAGAGCTGAATTCTCGAACTCACCTTCTGGACATTTCCATATTGTCTTTGTCAGAAGTCATAGGCCCATGACAGTGAATTGTGATCTCAGCTACATTTGGTCCCTCTCTCCACTATAGGTGCCATATTCTTGCATGTGGGTACTCTGTCCATTGGAATATAATTTTTATTGTTTTTATTTTGTAAGATATATGGGGTTTGGCACTAGATTTTTTTTTTTTTCTAAAAGCCGGGACAATTTAATTTTTGTCATGAGTTGTTTCAGTATATTTTCTCTGGATCAGCTCATTGTGTTTTAAATCGAGCTACTTAATTATACCTTTAAACCCAAATCACTCTGGCTTTCATCCAATAGTCAATAATAACCCCCAGTCCAAGCCTCTGTGGCTCCCTGTTTAGGTTTTGATGGCTTAGAATGAATGTAAATAGCAATTGTTTTCTGTTCGTTTGGCTAGCAACTTAGAGGGTCTTTCCCTTACAGATTGCTATTTTTGTGATAGTAAATTAGGCCATTATTTGTCACAGTTCTTGCCTAGCTAGCCCTAACTTACTGAATGGGCACAGCCTTGGACAAACTGAAGCCTAAGAAATGACCTTAATTTAGAAAGGCCAAAGTCATCCACTGGATCTCAGGCCATCATCAGTTATCTTGACTTTTGTCTTGCCACTGGACTTCTATGACCTTGGAGGAGAGAATGAGACTGACTCTTTGCAGTTCTGCCACACGTGAATCCAATTCATGACAAGTTAAGACATTTATGATATCATTGGTCCTTTTTGGGAACGAAAGACAAATTACAATACTTTTCCACCTTCCAGAAAACTTTAAAGAACTGACTTCTTCAGCCACTTGCTTGTTACTTATCAGGTTGATGTCTTTAACACCCCATTACCCAAGCATACTTATGATAAACTTGGACTGGAGCAAACAAGTCCACAAAAAGTAGAATGACTAAAAACTCATCACCTATTTCAGAAGACTGAGAGATTATAGGAGGATTGGAGGATTATGGGGAAATGTGAGGTTAGGACAGCCTCTATATTTCAACAGGATTAAATCATATAATTTTGTTCTTGCACTTAAACATTAATTCTTAGGCTACTCATATCACTAGCTTCTCTGAAGACTCACACCCAGAACTGATTGTTAATTCACAAGGATGTTTCTTTTATCTGTGATGGCTCTAAATTTCAGGTACACAGAGTATTTCTAGCTAAGAGGAACATTTTCTTTGTAAAGAAAAAAGAGGACTATATTCTTATATCATAGGACTTTAAGTTGGGGAGGTCTTATAAATTATCTGGTTCAATCCCCTCTTTTTATTGACAAGGAATTTAAAGACTAGAGAGATGACTTGGCCAAGGTCAGACAGTTAATAAGCAGCAGAGTCAGAATCTGATCTCAGGTCCACTAATCTCACATCCATTGCTCTTTCAAATACATTCCTCCATACACAGGTGCTCCATCAACTCATGGTTTTTAAAAAGTAGGTACAGCATATTCTTTTTCTATAACATTTTCAATGCAAAGGATAAAATGACGTGAAATTATACCTCAGGGGAACCTAGAAGCTGGTACAAGAATGTGAAGCTAATGAATGGAAAAACAAAAATTTTTATAAGATATGGTATTGTTTGGTTTATGTAACCCTAGCCACTGTCCAAGGTTTAATCAACAGTCCCTGAGGGATTGACTTCTTGAAATAGTTCATCATGACCTTTCTAGATGACAACTTAATATTTGCCACCTAAATTATATTTGTGTTTGTCATGGACAAGAATTTAGGAAATAATAACTGGGAGATCAAGATTGAATTTTTTAAAACCCTGATGAAGAACTGTGTGGATATATTAATAATGTTTGTTCATTTGTATGAAACTTACCAGTAAAATTATCAAGAAAATAAATACTTAAGACCTCACAAATGGGCTTAGCAGGAGGATAGAGACCCCCAACAGTAGCAAAGGAACATTTGAGTAAAAACTATTCCACCCAGTGAGGAAAATTAATTTGGGATTATATTATGTGTTACCAATATTTCTGTGTTAATCTATCTGTTTCCTTGGAATCCTAATCTCTGATGGTCAAGCAATTGTTGAAGGGTAAAAGTGACCAAGGTAATCTACTCCTAGACCCCAAGGCATCTACCTGGGCAGGGACCCTTAATTTTGTTTATCCTGTAAACAAAAGCCTGCTGGGAGCTAGGTCATTCCCCCAAGGGACATGTCCTTTTGTTCTTGCTACTCCCTTTATTGGGATTTAGAGGTGACCTTGTCTAGAAAAGGGAGACCAACCCGGTAAAAACTTAGTTGAAATGGCCTATGTTTTTCTGGCTAAGTTTGCTAGAGGTAAGCAAGGTTTCATAAACCAGCTAACATTCCTGTCCTTTAGTGCAAGAGAGGGGAGGGTCAGCTACATATGAAAACTATTTTCCCTAGTTGTAGATTGATCTGCCTAGGTCCTCCCATTCCCAAAGAAGAAGTAATGGGGAGGAGCCTAAGACTCTTGGTCCACCCCTTCATTAAAATATGCACCGATCAGGATTGCTAGGGGAGATCACAATGATGTATTGTCAGGCCAATTAGAAGGAAGACAGACCTGGGTATAAAACACAAGATGGGCCTTTCCTCTGGGTCTTTGCAACAGATGGAGGCATGCCACTGACCTGTGTTTTATTAATAGTTCACATGCCCTATTAATAAATGACATTATACTCAGATAAATGGCCTCTATTGATTGGTCAAATTTCACTGTCTACACCAAAATGAATCAATTTTATTCAATTAACAAATGCTTATTAAGCCCCTACTGTGTAAAAGGTACTCCATTAGGTACAAAATATAGAAAAAACACAGGGGTTAAGTTAGTTGGGATCCTCCTTATCGTTTGATAACCCCAGTTGATGTAATCACAGAAACAAGATGTTAATGTGAAATGTAAAAACAGTCTATAATATTACCATTCCCCCTTTACAAGACGTAAGAGTTATTGTTTGTCCTTTGTTTGTGAAGAGGACCAGTGACATCATGGGGTGATGCCTTAATGCTTGAGTAAATTGTATTTAAGTGAGGCAGAGTTTCACACAGTTGTCAACCTTACTTTCTCTTCCAGTGTCCCGTGGAAAGACGAAAGTCAAAATGACTAATGATAGCCTGGGGTTGCGATGGACAACCTTTGATGTTTGACCAAGCTTCAGCCACCTTCATGATTGTTGGAGTAAATTGCTCTTATCTGCCTGTTCTAGCAGGGGAAGTCTTCACCTATTTGGAGTAGACATCACCCTAACTCACCAACAGGTTTGAGGACTGTTAGTTACCCTCAAACTGGTTTAGTCCATCTACCAAGGTTTACCTGGGTGTGGCTGCTGCGAATGCTACAGCTTCTTGGAGCTATAGGTGACAGTTGGATGATCAAGTGGACATAGTCCAGTGAGGAAACAACTCCAAAGAATAGGACCCCTGGCAGTCTAGAGGAAAGTCAATTATGTCTTTCCCTTATAACTGCCTGAAAGAGGAGGTGATGGTAGGGGATTTCCCTCTCCTACCCCATACCACCAGCCATGGTGAATTACATCAGAGTTGTCTGCCTCATCATTGTTTGTCCTTTATTCTCACTGAGGAGCCATCTGGGTCCAGTGGCAAGATATAGATCAGGACAACTGGAGATGCCCCCCCAATACTGTGGGAGACCTTGGCCTTTTTAAGCCAAGGTCTTTCCCAGGTCTCAGTTTGCCTGAGGCATAATGCCCATTTGGGTGATTAAGGCTAGGTAAAAAATGAGGCGAAGGAAGGCCTCTTTTACCTACTCAAAATAAATATAGATTGGGGGCAGCTAGGTGGCACAATGGATAAAGCACGGGCCCTGGATTCAGGAGGATCTGAGTTCAAATCCAGCCTCAGACACTTGATACTAGCTGTGTGACCCTGGGCAAGTCACTTAACCCTTATTGCCCTGTCCCAAAACAAAACAAAACAAAACAAAACAAACAAACAAATAAATATAGATTTGGGAGAAGACTCTCAGGGTTTCTGGCCAAAACAGAAACAATTGCTTTTTCTTTTTTTTTTTGCTGAGCAATGAGGGTTAAGTGACTTGGCCCAGGGTCACACAGCTAGTAAGTGTCAAGTATCTGAGGCCAGATTTGAACTCAGGTCCTCCTGAATCCAGGGCCAGTGCTTTATCCATTGTGCCACCTAGCTGCCACCTAGCTGCCCCCTAACAATTGTTATTTATACTTACTCTGAACCATTGAGAGGACAAACAATTGCCAAATGAGGCTTGGGCTGGGACCTATTTTCAGCCAGTCAATGAGAGCCAGAGTGGTTGGGGGTTTAAGCTTAAAGCTTGGTCCTTAAAAAAAAAAAATCTAGCCTATAAACCCCAAGATATCTTGTGATATTTAAGCAATCAACACATATTCCTTTGGGCAGAGCACCCACAGGTAAGGTTATGATTCCCTATATAGACAGAAAGAGAGAGGAGGAGAGGAGAGGTAAGGGGGCAAGGAAGGAAGGAAGGAAAGAAAGAAAGAAAGAAATGTGTACCCTTGGGGCGGCTAGGGGGCACAGTGGATAGAGCACCGGCCCTGGAGTCAGGAGTACCTGAGTTCAAATCCAGCCTCAGACACTTAACACTTACTAGCTGTGTGACCCTGAGCAAGTCACTTAATCTCAATGGCCTCACTAAAAAAAAAAAAAAGAAAGAAAAAAAAGGAATGTGTACCCAACTGTAGCTTGCTATTTGGGTCCCCAGTGAAACAGTTCTTACTCACAGATTGTTTGTTCTTTGCCCTTTGTTCTCAAAGAGGACCATGACATCATGGAGATGATGTCACGACTTGCAGTGAATTAAATTTACATGAGGCAGGACTGTGCAAAGTCACCAGCCTCACTCTCTCCTCTGGAATCATCTGGGTCCAGAGTCAGTCACCCAGAAGTAGACAAAGGCAATTAGTGGAAGACTTTCCAAAGACTGTGACCTCTGGCAGCAGAAAATTGGCCTAAGCCTTGTCAGTAAGGAGTCAAGCTACAGAAAAGATTAGTCTCAGGGAGGCCTGCTGAATGACCTACAGCTGAGCAACCTTCCCAGGAGAAATGCTATCCCCAGAGAGAACACCATAATAATACAACCAGAAAACAAATAACATTAGGGGCACTATTATACAGGAGTTTTGAGTTGCTTTGGCCACATGTGTTCTTTATGTGTACATCTCACTACCATTATCATCTATATGCCCACTTTTCCCACTGATGTTGCATGTATTTTGGGGGGAGTGGACCCCAGGTTTATGAGTAGAGTATTTAGTAGCTACTATTCCTACTATGCCATCTTAGTAAATGACTTTGATTTGAGCTAATTGAATATACTGACTAACTACTAAAGATAAATACACCAATTGGGGCTCCAAAGTCATAGATTTATGAATATAGACTCATATACAGACCTTGAATCTCAGGTATTTGCTACAACCTATGAATGTGAGTTGGTGAGTATCCCCAGAAGGGGTACTAAAAAGAGAAAAAAGAAATTTCTCGAGGATATTACATTCTCCTGGGGGGAAGGGAGAGGCAGGAGGAGGAAAGAAAACACACACACACACACACACACACACACACACACACAAAGAAATATAGTATAAGGAAAATTGAGGGAGAAAATACTAAAAAGTAAAAAGAGAGGAAGGAGGGGGGGAAAGCACAAAAGAGATCATACCCAACCCGAGAATTTCAGGAAGACAAAGACTCCTCAGGATAAGAATAACATGAAATTATATTCTAGGCAAAGGGCATGACTTGTATGACTACATGGAGGTTGACAACAGAGTGTTGAGTTCTAGAAATCCTGATAGTGCAATTTGGCTAGAATAGAGGGCATGAATCAGAGTAGGATGAAATAAAGGTAGAAAGAAATGTAGGAGTCATATTATAGAGAGCTTTCATTGCCAGGATAAATTCATATTTTATAGTATAGACACTGGAAAGCCACTGAAATTTTTTTTTTAAATAGAATGATATAGTTAGACCTGTGCCATAGTAATATTATTTTGGCAACTATATGGAATGTATATTTAAGAGGAGAGAGACTGGAGGCAGAGAGATAAATTTTTAAACAATTGAAATAATCTAGATTAGAAGTGGTAAAGGCCTGAACTAAATTAGTGGCCCTGTAAAGTATAATGAAGTTGATGGATACAGGAGGGGTTGTAGAGGGCAAATGAATCATTCTTAGAAACTTTAGAAGGAAAGAGAAATAGACACAGGAAGGGAGGAAAAAAAAAAATGAATGATCAATGAGGAAATGAAAGGGTCAGGGTCAGGGCACAGAGAGACAGGTCGGCCTTGGCAAGAAGGGTCACCTCTTGATGGGCTCAAGGTAGAGAATAAGACATATGTTTTTGGATATAACCAATGTGTGAACTATGCCTCCTGGTTACAAAGGAAGTATTTTTGTTTTTGTTTTAATGGAAAGAAAAGAGCAGGTGGGCAGAACTAGCAATAGCAATGCTAAAAAAAGAAGAAAAGAAAAATAAAGAGGTTTATTGAAGTATATTTTAAATCCATAAAAGAGAACAGAAGGAAATTCAGAAGAACACACAATCACAACAGCTTTGATACTAACATGCAGGATTTATCTTTTTTTAAAAGCAAGCTGTTTACAATAGAGATTTACTGTTTTATATACAATCTTTTATGTTCTTTGTTCATAGAAATGCTCATGTTTGTTAAGTAAAGATGTTTTTAAATTATTTTTTAAAAATAAAGGTAATTTCTTCTTTAGAAACAGAAATAGGAAGGGATGGGTAAAGATACAGAGGATTTTGAGTTAAGAAGTGAGATAGAAGAGAGAATGTATTCTTCTTTCACAATAGTTGCATATATCCATATGGGTTTATCTAGAGGTGGTTCACAGAAACATCTCTAACATTTCCTTCCCCTACTCTTCTCCAAGAGAGATTATTTTATTCCTGCAAAGAGAGGAGCAAGAGGTTAGGGCCAGAGGCAGACCAGTCTGGTCTCCTTAGAGAGAGGGTGTACTAGGCTAGAATTATATCTATCTGTTCCCTTGAATATACTTTGTGTAGGGAAGGTGATTTTCAGGTTCAAGCTAAACTCCTAATTGCTATTCCTTAATGAAAATATCAGGCCCTAAGCTTTATATCCAAGACTTTGCCTTGTGTGTTTGTCGTTGAACTTGCCTCTGAAGGGAAAAAGGTCACGTCTTGGATGCATAGTCATGTGCTCATTTTTTTTCCATTTACTTTTAAATGGCCCTGGAATGCTGGCCTTATGGTAAAAATTAGTCCAGCCAATTTATCTGAGTCAACAATTCAAGCAAGCATTTATCAGTGCACTTACTCTGTACCCAGTACCTAAATACTGGGGATACAAAGAAAGGCAAAAAACATCTTCAAGAAGTTCATGTTCAATAATAAATTAGGACACTTATACATTTTTGGTGGAGTTGTGAACTGATCCAACCATTGTGGAGAACAATTTGGAACTTTGCCCAAATGGCAATCAAACTGTGCATACCCTTTGATCCAGCAATACCACTATTATGGTTGTATCCCAAAGAGATCATAAAAAAAGGGAAAAGGACCTATATGCACAAAAATATTTATGGCATCTCTTTTTGTGGTAGTAAAAAATTGGAAATTTAGGGGATGCTCATCAGTTCAGGAATGACTGAACAAGTTGTGGCATATGAATGTAATGGAATACCTTTGTGCTATAAGAAATAATGAGCGGATTTCAGAAAAACTTGAAAAGACTTACATGAACTAATGCTGAATGAAGTGAGCAGAATAAGAACATTGTTCACAGTAGCAGAAGTATTGTGCAATGATCAACTGTGGATGACTTAGCTCTTCTCAACTATACAATGACACAATTCCAAAGGACTCATGATAGAATATGCTATCCCCATCCAGAGAAAGAACTGATGGAATCTCAAGGGAGGGGGGGGTTCCTTTTTGGTTTCAGTCTTTTTTCACAAAATGACTAATATGGAAATATGTTTTACATGATTGTGCATATAAAACCTATAACAAATTGCTTACCATTTTAGGGAGGGGGAAGGAGAAGAAGCAAGGGGGAAAAATGTGGAACCCCAAAAATTTTAAATGAATATTTAATAATTATCTTTACATGAAATTGGAAAAAGCAAAATCTTTTTTTAAAAACAAGTTCACATTTGAGGCAGCTAGGTGGCACAGTGGATTAAGCACCGGCCCTGGATTCAGAAGGACCTGAATTCAAATCCAGCCTCAGACACTTGACACTTACCAGCTATGTGATCCTGGGCAAGTCACTTAACCCTCATTGCCCTGCAAAAAAAAAAGGAAAAAAAAGTTCGCATTTGAATGGAGGAGTCAAAATGCAAACAATTAAATACATATAAGATTTGTACAGTGTAAATGAGAGGGAATCTTAGAGATGAGGAACTAGCATTGAGAGGAACTGGGAAAGGTTTCTTGCAGAAAGGTGGGATTTTAGCTGAGATTTAAAAGAAGCCAGGGAAGCTAGGAGAAAGTCAAAAGGATGGAGAGCATTCCAAGCTTTGGTGAGCAGCCAGTAAAAAGGCATGGGTCAGGGGGCAGCTAGGTGGCACAGTGAATAAAGCACTGGCCTTGGATTCAGAAGGACCTGAATTCAAATCCAGCCTCAGACACTTGACACTTACTAGCTGTGTGACCCTGGACAAGTCACTTAACCCTCATTATCCCATGAATGAATGAACAAATGAATGAATAAACAAGCAAATAGATGAATAAATAAATAAAATAATTTTTAAAAAAATAATAAAAAGGCACAGGGTCCATAGATTCAGTGTAGAGTGGGAAGAAGAGCAAGAGACCAGTGGCTCATAGAGTATGTGGAGGAGACTAAAGTATAAAAAGACTGAAAAGGTAGGAAAGAGCCAGCTTATGAACAACAGCAATTGTCAGATCTGTGCTTTAGGAAGATCACTTCGGTAGTTAAATGAAGCATGGACTGGACTGGGAAGAGACTAGAGACAGGAAGACCAATCAGAATATCTTTATGGACTGTAGGTACACAGACTAAAGCTTGCCTGCTGGCCTAGAAACCCTGTTTCTAGCAAGTAAAAAATACGGTTTAACACCATTGGGAAAGACCCACACCCCTCTGAGGGTTTTTCAGAGTGTGTTTCCTCAGAATATGCTTTTCTCTGCTTGTTCTAGTGAGAAAAATGTTAAAAACTCTATTTGGGGGGCAGCTAGGTGACGCAGTGGATAGAGCACTGGCCCTGTATTCAGGAGGACCTGAGTTCAAGTTCTACCTCAGATACTTGACACTTACTAGCTGTGTGATCCTGGGCAAGTTACTTAACCCCAATTGCCTCACAAAAAAAAAACCAAAAACTAAAAAACAACCTCTATTTGGATTGCCCTGGCAGTGGCAAGAATCTATGGGACAGGGATCCCCATGCAAAATTTGAGTGTATCCTATATAGAATTTTGTCTCTATCCCAGCCACATGACCCTGTGTGCTGAGGAAATTATCAAAGAATGTTCACCTAGGACCACTTGGCTTCTTACTTGAAGGGCAAGGATAAAGGAGCAAATTCCAGTCAACCCAAGATTACTAATCCCTGAGGGAAAAAAAAGGCCTCATGCAGCTTTCCTTCTAAAACAGAAAACTTGCTTTTCTATTCCTTTGTAAATTAGTGTATGATTAAATCCTCTGTGTGGTGGGGGGAGGAGGGGGAGGCATTTAGAATAGAGGAATCCCTTATTGGGTAATATCTTCCTGAACCCAGTGCCCATTTTATTATAGCACTTGGTATCCAGCAGAGGCCAGAAAAGAAGTCTTCTCAGAGTATACATATATCTCCCAGACTGATATCTCAGTTAAGGTAAGAACTCAAAAATCATTGAACACATTAATCTCTGTAGTATCCTTTCACATAGGATTGAAAGACACTTTTTCTAGAAGACTTCAAAGCTGTATTTTGCTTTTTTTTTTAGTCAAATTTTTTCTAAAAATCAATAAGCAATAAACACAGCAGGACTTTACATTCTTTACACTTCTCAGGCAATTGTGTGAACATAAAGATATGGTTGACTCTTTAAAAAAAACGAAGAAAGCTTACCTATTCCCTTGTCATATTTTCATCAAGTATTACCTCTCAGGCTAAATAAACCACTTTTATAAATATCTTATAAAATTTAGAAGGCAGACAGATGATCTCTAGTTGTTAATATCTTCTCAGTAGCCTTTTTTGGTTTTTGCTTATTTTTTTATGGAATAGAAAGAGGGCATGGAAATGCCTTCTTTTCCAGTTTTTTGAACTTTCCTCCTTTTTGAGATATCTTGAGAATCCATCCCTGAATGCTTTAAAAATTGTGTCATCTCCAGCAAACATTTCTTCCATATGCAGTTGGTTAGATTAAGCCTTAAAATACAAGCTCATTTGCAAAACACTATAGAGGAAGAGAATATTTCACAAAATAGCAAAATAATCTGAAGTCATCTCACCTTTCCACCCTTATCTCCTATTAATCCACTTTATGGTAAGACACATTCTCTTTGGGAAGTCTAGCCCCCTTCAAGTCTATGCAGAGCTCAGGAGGTAATGAATGATGTTACCACAATATCTACCCCGACTGAATGGTAGCATGAATGATCAGTCAGAAGAGATCATGGGAAAGTATTGAAGTGGGGGATAGGGAAGAGAATAGATATATAGCCAAGAGGCTTCTCATATTCAGCTAAATTCTATCTCTATTAATAGGATTACCCTCAATCATATACCCTTTGGAACAGTAAGGCATCAGGTAGCAACCCTTAGATATTTAGAGTTTTTATCTTTTCTTCCTCTCTTATAATGGAAACTCCATGAAAGCAAGGCCTTTGTTGTATCTATTTTTGTACCCTCAGCACTTTACACAGTGCTTTTTATCATACTTTGATATTTTAATGAATCCAGGATCTTACCAGTATGGATATTCTCTCCATATGCAAATTGAAATTCTCTATGTTTGTCTGTATTTCCTTAGATATTCCATAGAGGATTAGTAAATACTTGTTGCATTTAATCTACTCAAAGTAGTAGAGATCTTTCTTTAAAAACAAAAAAACAAAAAAAACAACTATTTGGGAATTTTTAAAAATCAATTTTATTTCCAGTTCCAAATTCTCTCACTCCATCCAGCCCTTCCCCCACCCATTGATAAGGCAAGAAATACAATATCTATTATACATGGGAAGTAATGCAAAATATATTTCCACATTAGTTATGTTGCCAAAAAAAAAAAAAGCAAGACAACTAAAGGGAGAAGAAAAAAAATCTGTCTATCCATCTGTGGATAGATAGATATAGATATTTCAATCTGCACCCAGAGTCTATCACTTCACTGTTTGGAGGAAGAAAGCATTTTTTCATCATTAATCCTTTGGAATTGTCATAGATCATTGTACTGATCAGAATTGCTAAGTCTTTCACAGTTGATTATCTTTGCATTATTCCTGTTATGGTGCAAAATGTCCTTCTGGTTTGACTTTCTTCATTTTTCATCTGTTCATATAAGTTTTCCAAAGTATTTCTGAAATGATTCTGCTCATCATTTCTTATAGCACAATAGTATTCCATGTGATGAGTAAAACTAAATGTGTGATGACTATCTCTGTCCCCAGAGTAGGGAAGCTAGCTAGCATTTACTTATAATTTAGAAGCTATAGCACCAGTTTGGGGGCATTAAGCATTTATTAAACAGCAAAGAGAGAACACGTGGAGTTCAGAAAGATAGGAAAGCCTAGCTAAGATCTATGGGAGAGAGAGGAGAAAAAGCTGCCTTCACCCATCAGTCCCAGGCCACAAAGAGGAGGATCCTGTGCCTATGAGAGCAGAAGCTCCCTGCAGGACTGAAAGAGAGGTGGTTCCCACACACTGCTCCAAGTTAATTGGCTGGTAAGTATTCAAGTCCATTGATTGATGTGACTTGAAGGCGGTCTATGAACAGAATGTGCCAAGGTCAGAGTTCAGATCCTTTGGTGGGAACAAGACTTTATGGTAACTTCCTGATGCTGAGTTGACCTTAAATCAAAGGTCAACCAGGCTCTCTCAGCAGGGGGGCCCTTGGTAATAATTTTCTCACATCCATCACAATCATATGCCATAATTTGTTCAGTTGTTCACCAATTGAAGAGCATCACCTCAGTTTCCAATTCTTTGCCTCACAAAAGGGGCTGTTATAAATATTTTTGTACAAATGGATCCTTTCCAGGGGAGCTGGATGGCACAATGGATAGAGCACCAGCCCTGGATTCAGGAGGACCTGAGTTCAAATCCAGCCTCAGACACTTGACACTTACTAGCTGTGTGACCCTGGGCAAGTCACTTAACCCCAATTGCCTCACC
The DNA here is from genome assembly GCF_019393635.1 of Dromiciops gliroides. Taxonomy (NCBI): domain Eukaryota; kingdom Metazoa; phylum Chordata; class Mammalia; order Microbiotheria; family Microbiotheriidae; genus Dromiciops; species Dromiciops gliroides. The sequence continues at coordinate 107,303,030 of NC_057865.1, read as the reverse complement.
AAAAACAAAAACAAAACAAAACAAAACAAAAAACCCCAAATGGGTCCTTTTCCTTCAATCCCTTTGGGATACAGACCTAGTAGTAGTATTGCTGAGTCAAAGGGCATGCACAGTTTTATAGTCCTTTGGGCATAGTTCCAAATTATTCTCCAGCATGGTTGGACCAGTTTCTAACTCTACCAACAGTGCATTAATGTACCTATTTTCCTCATCCCCTCTAGTATTTGTAATTTTCCTTTTCTATCAAATTAGTAGATCTAATGAGTGTTTTCAGTTTGTATTTCTCTAATTATTAGAAATTTAGAGCATTTTTTTCCTATGACTATTGATAACTTTGATTTCTTCTTCTAAAAACTACCTTTTAATATCCTTTGACCACTTAAGAATTGGGGATTGACTCTTATTTTTATTAATTTGGCTCAGTTCCTTATATATTTGAGAAATGAGAACTTTATCACAAAAACATCCTGTAATTTTTTTTCCTCCTTTCATTCTAATTTAAGCTTCATTGGTTTTGTTTATGCAAAACTTACCACTCTATTTCTTATCCAGTGATAGATTGCTTTGATGATTACTACTTTGTAGTATAGTTTGAAATCTGATACTTCTAGGTCCCCTGCCTTCACTTTAAAAAAAAAAAAAACTTCTTCCAGATAAATTTGTTATTTTTTTCTAGCTCTATAAAGTAATTCTTTGGTTGTTTTATTGGGATGGCACTGAATAAGTAAATTAATTTAGGTACTGTTGTCATTTTTACTATATTGGTTTTACCTACCCATAAGCAATTAATATTTCTCCAATTGTTTAGATTCGTCTTTATTTGTGTGAAGGGTATTTTATAGTTGTGTTCCTATAATTCCAGTGTGTATCTTGGCAAGTAGATACCCAAGTATTTTATATTATATGCAGTTATTTTAAATGGAATTTCTCTTTCTATCTCTTCCTGCTAGGTTTTGTTGGTAATATATAGAAATGTTGATGATTTGTATAGGTTTATTTTATATCCTAGAATTTTACTTAGGTTGTTATTTGTATTGACTAGATTTTTAGTTGTTTCTCTAGAGTTCACTAAATATAGCATCATATCATCTGCAAAAAAGTGATTGTTTTGTTTCCTTACTATTCTTATTACTATTCTTATTCTATCCTTTCTATTCTTATTACTTCAATTTCTTTTTCTTATCTTATAGTTAAAACTAGCATTTCTAGCACTATATTGAACAATAATAGTGACAATGGACATCTTAATTCCACCCCTGATCTTATAAGAAAGCCTTCTAGTTTATCCCCATTGCAGATAAAGCTTGGTCTCAGTTTTAGATATTTATTATTTTAAGAAAAGCTACATTTGGAGGTAGAGGAAAATAAGTATACTGATATATTGTTGATGGAGCTATGAACTAGTCCTGTCATTCTGGAAAACAATTTGGAAATATCCCCAAAGGGCTATAAAATGGTACATACCCTTTCACCCAGCAATACCACTATTAGTTCTATACCCCAAAGAGAACAAAGAAAAAGGAAAATGAACTATATGTGCAAAAATATTTATAGCAGCACTTTTTGTGGTATCAAAGAATTAGAAAATGAGAGAATGGTTGATCAAGTTATGGTATATAATTGTGATGGAATCTTATTGTATTTTATGCTTTAAGACGGTGCTTTAAGAAATGATGAGAGGGATAATTTCAAAAATACTTGGGAAGACTTATATGAACTGATGCTAAGTGAAATAAGCAGAACCAGGAGAACATTGTACCCAGTAACAGAAATATTGTAAAGATAATTAACTATGAAAGACTGGGTAACATTTATCAATAAAGTGATCCAAGATAATTTTAAAGGTTTCATGATGAAAAACACTATCTCCCTCTAGATAGAAAACTGATAGTCTCAGAATGAATATTTTAAAATATTTTTGTTTCCTTGCTTTTTCTTCTACAACATGGCTAATATATATTTTGCATGACATTTTTTGAATAATAGGTGTTATATTTCTGGCCTTATCAATGGATGAGAGAGGGGTTGGGGAAGGGAAAGAACTTAGAACTAAAAATAATATATTTTTTAATTTAAAGGTTAATAAAAAAGGAAAAGTCTTTAAAAGAAAAATACCATTTATCCTTCTTATTTTTTTTTTTTGGTGGGGCAATGAGGGTTAAGTGACTTGCCCAGGGTCACACAGCTAGTAAGTGTCAAGTGTCTGAGGCTGGGTTTGAACTCAGGTCCTCCTGAATCCAGGGCCAGTGTTTATCCACTGTGCCACCTAGCTGCCCCGAGCCACATCCAATTGAACTCTGACCTGTCATATCCCAAGACAGCCCTTTTTACTCTCCCAGCAGAATTTTTTTTTTAATTAAGGGCATGGACCCTTGTTTATTCTTTGTATCTCCAGCACCTAGTCCAGCTCCTTGACTTAGTAGGTGCTTTTGGGGGGGGTGGGACAATGAAGGTTAAGTGACTTGCCCAGGATCACACAGCTAGTAATTGTCAAGTCTCTGAGACTGGATTTGAACTCGTGTCCTCCTGAATCCAGGGCTGGTGCTTTATCCACTGCGCCACCCAGCTGCCCCCAATACCATTTATTCTTTTTTTGTTTTGTTTTTTTGTTTTTTTGCGGGGCAACGGGGGTTAAGTGACTTGCCCAGGGTCACAAAGCTAGTAAGTGTCAAGTGTCTGAGGCCGGATTTGAACTCAGGTACTCCTGAATCCAGGGCCAGCGCTTTAACCACTGCGCCATCTAGCTAGCTGCCCCCCAATACCATTTATTCTTAATGCTTTCTGGTGTTTTTAAAAGGAATGTGTATTGTATTTGTCAAAAGATTTTTCTACATCTATTGATATAATCATATAAGTTTTGTTCTTTTTCTTATTGATATGGTCAAGTAGGCCTATAATTTTCCTTACATTTAACCAGTCCTGTATTCCTGGTATAAATCCAACATGGTTATATGATTTTTTGGTGACAAATTGCTATAATCTCCTTGTTAAGATTTTATTTAAAATTTTTGCATCAATATTCATTAGGGAAATTGGTCTATAATTTCCTTTCTATGGTTTTGTTCTCCCTAGTTTAGTTATCAAAAACATATTTGTTTCATAGAAGGAATTTGGCAGGACTCCTTTTTTACCTATTTTTCCAAAAACTTTATATAGATTGGAATTAATCGTTCTTTAAATGTTTGGCAGTATTTGCTTGAAAATCCATATGGTCCTGTTTTTCCCCTTAGGGTGCTCATTTATGGGTTGTTCAATTTCTTTTTCTAAGATATGGCTATTTAAGAATCCTGTTTCCATTTCTGTTCATCTGAACAATTTATATCTTTGTAATATTCATTCATTTTTATTTAGACTTTTATTGACATGAAATTGGGCAAAATAACTACCTAAAATGATGTAATTTTATCTTTATTGGTTGTGTATTCATTCTTTTCATTTTTGATACTGGTAATTTGCTTTTCTTCCTTTTTTAAATCAAATTAGTCAGGGCAGCTAGGTGGCACAGTGGATAGAGCACCCACACTGGAGTCAGGAGTACCTGAGTTCAAATACAGCCTCAGACACTTAACACTAGCTGTGTGACCCTGGGCAAGTCACTTAACCCCAATTGCCTCACTAAAAAAAATTTAAAAATAAATAAATCAATCAATCAAATTAGTCAATAGTTTATATTTTACTGTTTTTTTGTTTTCCCCCATAGAACCAGTTCCTAGTTTTATCTGTTTGGTGGTTATTTTACTTTCAATTTTATTCATATTTCCTTTGATTTTTAGGATTTTTGTTTTGGTGTTTGGGCATTTTTAGTTTGTTTTCTAGGGTTTTTAGTAACATGACCAAGTTATGATCTGTTCTTTCTCTCATTTATTGATGTAGGCATTTAGAGATATAAATTTTTCCCTAAGAACTGCTTTGGCTATATCCCACAAATTTTGGTATGTTATCTCATTGTTATTTTTTTTTACTTATTATTTTTTTTGTGTGAGGCAATTGGGGTTAAGTTACTTGCCCAGGGTCACACAGCTAGTAAGTGTCTGAGGCCGAATTTGAACTCAGGTCCTCCTGAATGCAGGACCGGTGTTCTATCCACTGCACCACCTAGCTGCCCCCTCATTGTTAGTATTTTTAATGAAATTTTTTATTGTTTCTATGATTTGTTCTTTTATCTATTCATCCTTTAGGATTAGATTGTTTATTTTTAATTAATTTTTAACATATACTTCAAAAAACCTTTATTGAATATAATTTTTGTTGCATTATGGTCCCCCAAAAAGGTGCATTTAATGTTTCTGCATTTATTTGTGAGGTTTTTATGCCCTAATAAATGGTCATGAAGGTGCCATGCACAGCCGAGAAATAGGCATACTCATCCATATTTCCATTCAATAGTTTCCAGAAGTCTATCATATCTAACTTTTCTAAAATTTCTATTCATTTCTTTATCTTCTTTCCTGTCTATTTTGTGATTAAATATATCTAAGTCTGAGAGGACTACATTGAGGATCCCACTAGTATAGTTATACTTTCTATTTCCTTCTGTAACTTATTTAAATTTTCCTTCAAGAATTTGGATGCAAATAATGAATGAATGAATGAATAAGTAAATAAATAAATGCTTGAATACAAAAATAAATAAATGAGCAAGCAGATAAATAAATGAATGAATGAGCAAACAAATAAATAAGTAAATAAATGAATAGATAGGTGATAGATAAAGAATTTGGATTCTGTGCTGTTCGGTACATACATATTCATATATTAATTCATTATCTATGGTACTAGTTAGCAAAATGTCATTTCCCTGAATATTTATTTTAATTGTGTTGTTTTTGCTTTCGCTTTGTCTGAAATCATGATTGCCTTTTTACTTCAGCTGAAGCATAATAGATTCTGTTCCAGTCTCTTATTATAACTCTGTGTGTGTCTTTCTCTTTTAAATATGTCTCTTGTGAACAACATAGTGTTAGTTTCTGGTCCCTAATCCATTCTACTATCTTATTCCATTTTATAAATGAGTTCATCCTATTAACATTCACAGTTATGACTGCTAACTATGTATTTCCCTTCATCCTATTTTCTTCTAGTTACCTTCTCTTTTTAACACTCTTCCCACCTCAAAAATCCATTTTGCTTCTAACCACTATTTCCATTGATTTATATTCCTCCTTTTCCCCTTAGCCCCTTCCCCTCCTAATTCCTGTTTGGTGAGATGAATTTCTATACCCAAATGTTTCTCTCTGTGTGTATGTATGTATGTATGTATGTATGTATATATCTGTGTACATATGTATGTATATATCTGTGTACGTATGTATGTATATATCCTCTATCCTCCTTGAACCAGTTTGGATGAGAGTAAGGTTCAAGTGTTGCCCATTTCTCCCTATTTTCCACTCCACTATAAAAAACTCTTCCTTGGATACTTTTTTATGTAAGATAATTTTTCCTTCTTCCTCTCCCTTCCCCCTCTTCCCAGTGCATCCTCCCTCTTTCTCACACTTCCATTTTTCTTTTGAGATCAACCCAATATAATAGACTCATACCCATTCCTTCTGTCTAAGTAGACTCCTTCTAGCTACTAATAATGATAATGTTCTTAAGGGATTACATATATCATCTTTCTTTATTGGAATGTAAACAGTTTAGCCTTATTTAATCATTATGATTTCTCACTCATACTTGCCTTTTTATGATTTTCTCTTGTGTTTGAATGTCAAGTTTTTTGTAGAAAAATATTTATTATATTGTTTGGAAAATCTTATTATTTATTACAATCTTTTAATCTAGTATTGTGTTGCTACAGTTGTTTAATCCAAGATGTACAGGATGGAAAGTTGTGCTAACCACAGAGAACTTATAGAAGGGCCAGAGATTGCTGCAAGGAATCATTGGATCCCACCCAGGTATTGTTTTGGGTACTTCTAATAGCTTGTGTTTAGACTTTGCCTAATCTTCATTGAATATTTATACTTATCTGCTAATGTACATCTCAAGCAATTATGAGAAATAATTATAACTGATATCTTGGAGGGGGGACCCAGTATTCTCCCATTCTTTCTTAGTCCTTTCTCTCCCCCTCTCCCCCTTTCCCCCACTCTAATGTTCAGTTCTTCTTGAAAGTAAGATTACATTGAATCTTTTCATCTGGGTCAAGCCCAACCCAAGCTTACAAAAAATCTTGGGTGCAGACAGATCCATTTATCTTCATAACTGAAGGACTTTTCAAATGAGATTTAGCCTGTACCAAACTACACCTAGGTGGAAACTATTGTGCTTGGGTGAGGTCTGCATGATTGCATGATGTCTTTTTTTTTTTTTGGTGAGGCAAATGGAGTTAAGTGACTTGCCCAAGGTCACACAGCTAGTAAGTGTTAAGTGTCTGAGGCTGGATTTGAACTCAGGTCCTCCTGACTCTAGGACCAGTGCTCTGTCCACCGCACCTCATAGCTGTCCCCATGATGTCTTTTTGACCAAGGTTTGAGTGACCTAAATCATGTACCCCAAGACTTCATTTTAACACACCTCCAGTCATGTCAACCAATTAGATATTATTGCTGTTAACCAATTATATTTAATTGCTACCTGTAGGACCACCTACAGTTAGAAGGGTAGATAAACTGTGAGTCTACCACCATTTTGATCTTTGGTCTGAAAGAGTTTCCATTGATCATCCTTTTATTAATAACTTGCTGGCCTATTAATAAAATGATTAAATTACCCAGAAACTATGCCTCTCACATTTTTAATCATCATACAATTTGGACAGCTAGGTGGCACAGTGGATAAAGCACTGGCTTTGGATTCAGGAGGCCTCAGACACTTGACACTTACTAGCTATGTGGTCCTGGTCAAGTCATTTAACCCTCATTGCCACACACACACACACACACACACACAAATCATCATACAATTTACAATTTCTTACCTAGAAACTTTTTTTTCTGTAAATTGCCTACATGCAGGTCACTCAGTGATTGCTTAAAAGTTCTCTGTTTTATTAAATATCGGTTTTTCCTCTGTAGGATTATATTTAGTTTTTCTGTATAGATTATTCTTGGTTGTAATCATCCTAGTTCCTTCCTTCTAGAACATTTTTTTGGGGGCTGGGTGATGAGGTTAAGTGACTTGCCCAGGGTCACACAGCTAGTAAGTGTTAAGTGTCTGAGGCTAGATTTGAACTCAGATCCTCCTGAATCCAGGGCCAGTGCTTTATCTACTATGCCACCTAGCTGCCCCTAGAACATCATATTTCAAGCCCTCTATTCTTTTTTGGTTATAGATGCTAAATTTTGTAAGACTCTGACTATGGCTCCACAATATCATGCACCATTTTTTCCATTTGGACAAATGAATTTTTTAAGGCATTGTTTTCTTCAGTCAGTCTTTGTGCTTCCTTTTCCAACTTGCTGATTCTTTTTTCATAATTTTCTTGTGTTGCTTTCATATCTCTCTCCATTTCTCTCAGTTGATTTTTAAAATCCTTTTTGTGCTCTTCCAAGAAGGCTTTTTGTTCTTGAGACCAATTCATCTTCCCTCTTGAGGCTTCACATGTAGGCAATTTGGGAGTATTGTCCTCAGCTGAGTTTGTATTTGCCTCTTCCCTATTGATACAGAAGCTCTCAATGGTGAGAGCTCTTTTTTGTTTCTTTCTCATACTGCAGCTTTTATTTTTTAAGTTGAGGTCTGCTCTGGGGACACCAGGGTCCCTGTTTCAAGCTTCTTGTGCTGGGGTATAGGGGCTGTGTCACTGACTTTCTGCACTGAGGCCTCTATGGAGTTGTAACTTTCTCACCATCCTGGGCTTGCTGGCTGTGCACTGGGATCGCTAGGCCTGGTCACACCTGTCCTATGGGTGGCCATTCAACTAGCAACCTGCCCTCCCAGCTGGTGCAGGTGGGTTTTGCCACTTTCCTGCAGTGCCACCAGCTTGTTGAGCCAGGATCCAGGGGCTTCAGTTGCTCGGCTGTGACCCATAGCTTCCTTCTGACTTGCCTTGACCCCCTCAGCACTGGGCTACCACCGTGCGCTGTACCTCCCTTTTGCCCCAGTGAGACTGACCTTTCCTGAAATCTTCTAAATTATCTCTGGTTGGAAGACTATATCTCTCTGTCTCTTTGCAGGTTCTGTTGTTTCAGAATCCATCTAGAGGCTTGATTTAATGTTCTTTTTGAGGGAATAGAAGGAGAGCTCAGGCGATTTGCTGGCTACTCTCCGCAATCTTGGCTCCAACCCCAGTCGGCTCCACAATATTTAAATTATTTCTTTCTGGCTGCTCTCAGTATTTTCTCCTGAACCTAGGAATTCAGGATTTTGGCTATAATACTCCTGAGAGTTTTCATTTGGAGATTTCTTTCAGGAAGTGATTGTTAGATTCTTTCAGTATCTACTTTGCCCTTTTGTTCTAAGATATCTGGACAATTTTCCCTTATAATTTCTTGAAATATTATGTCTAGGCTTTTTAAATTTTGATCATGGCTTTCAGGTAGTCCAATAATTCTTAAATTATCTCTTCTCTATCTGTTTTCAATATCATGTGTTTTTCCTATGAAATATTTCACATTTCCTTTTACTTTTCAGTCTTCTGACTTTGTTTTATTGTTTCTTCATATCTCATGGAGTCTTTATCTTCCACTTGACAAATTATAATTTTTAAGGAGTTATTTTCTTCAATGAGATTTTGTACATCTTTTGACATTTGACCAATTCTGATGTCATTATATTCAGTATTTTTTGTGCCTCTTTTACCAAGCTCCTTATTCTCTTTTCATAATTTTTTTGAATAGTGCTCATTTATTTTCCTAATTTTCCCTCTGCCTCTCTTACTTGATTTTTTAAATCATTTTTTGCTCTTTTTAACAATCTCTTTTTTATCTCTTCTAGTTATTCTTATTGAACTTGTGTCCAATCTGCAATTTTTCTTTGAGGGTTTGCTTGTAAATGTGTTCAAGTCATTACCTTCTTTTGAGTTTGTGTCTTGAACTTCCCTGTCACCATAGTAGTTTTTATGATCAGGGTATTTTTGTTTGTTTGTTCGTTTTGGGGGGTTTTTTTACATATAAGGTATTTTATTTTTTCCGTTACATGTAAAGATAGTTCTCAACTTTTGTTATACAAGCTTTACAATTTCAGATTTTTCTCCCTCCCTCCCCCCTCCCCTAGACAGCAGGTAATCTGATATAGGTTATATCTATATATCTATATATCATATCCATATACATATAGATAGATGGATAGATATACACACACACACACACACACACACATATATATATATATATATATATATATATATATATATATATATATATACACATAATAACATTAATCCTATGTCTGAATTAATCCTGTTACAAGAGAAAAAATCAGAGCAGTGATGCAAAACCTCAAAATAGAAAAAAAAAAACAACAGCACCCAAAACAAAAGAAACAGTATGGTTCAATCAGCATCTATACTCCACAGTTCTTTTTTTTTTCTTGGATTTGGAGATCCTCTTCTATCATGAGTTCCCTGGAACTCTTCTGTACCATTGCATTGGTGAGAAGAATATAGTCCATCACAGTAGGTCAACACTCAATGTTGATGATACTGTGTACAATGTTCTTCTGGTTCTGCTCATCTCACTCATCATCAGCTCACGTAAGACCCTCCAGGTTTCTCTGAACTCCTCCTGCTCATCATTTCTTACAGCACAATAGTATTCCATTGTATTCATATACCACAACTTGTCCAGCCATTCCCCAATTGATGGGCACCCCCTCAACTTCCAATTCCTTGCTACCACGTAAAGAGCAGCTATAAATATTTTTGTACATGTGGGTCCCTTTACCCTTTCCATGATTTCTTTGGGAAAAAGACCCAAAAGTGGAATTGCTGGGTCAAAGGGTATGCACAGCTTTATCGCCCTTTGGGCATAATTCCAAATTGCTCTCCAGAATGGTTGGATCAGTTCACAGCTCCACCAACAATGAATTAGTGTTCCAATTTTCCCACAGCTTCTCCAACATTTATTATCTTCCTTTTTTGTCATTTTAGCCAATCTGATAGGTGTCAGGTGGTACCTCAGAGTTGTTTTAATTTGCATCTCTCTAATCATTAGAGATTTAGAGCATTTTTTCATATGGGAATAGATAGCTTTGGTTTCTTCATCAGAGAACTGCATTCATATCCTTTGACCATTTCTCAATTGGGGAATGACTTGGATTCTTATAAATTTGATTTAGTTCCCTATATATTTTAGAGATGAGGCCTTTATCAGAAGTACTGGCCTCAAAAATTGTTTCCCAGCTTTCTGCCTCCCTTCTAATTTTGGATGCATTGCTTCTGTTTGTACAGAAATTTTTTAATTTAATATAATCAAAATCATCCATTTTGCATTTTATAATATACTCTATCTCTTGTTTGGTCAAAAACTGTTTTCCTTTCCAAAGATCTGATAGGTAGACTATTCCTTTCTCTCCTAATTTACCTATGGTATCACCTCTTATGTCTAAATCATGTATCCATTTTGACCTTATTTTAGTATAAGGTGTAAGATGTTGGTCTATGCCTAATTTCTGCCATACTATCTTCCAGTTTTCCCAGCAGTTTTTGTCAAATACTGAGTTCCTATCCCAGAAGCTGGAGTCTTTGGGTTTATCAAACACTACATTACTAGTGTCATTTACTACTGCATTTCCTGAGCCTAGCCTATTCCATTGATCTACCACTCTATTTTTTAGCCAGTACCAGATAGTTTTGATGACTGCCGCTTTATAGTAAAGCTCCAGGTTTGGTACTGCTAACCCACCTTCCTGTGAATTTTTTTTCATTATTTCCCTGGATATTCTTGATTTTTTGTTTTTCCAGATGAATTTTGTTATTATTTTTTCTAGCTGTATAAAATAATTTTTAGGTAGTCTGATTGGTATGGCACTGAATAAGTAAATTAATTTAGGCAATATTGTCATTTTTACTATATTAGCTCTGCCTATCTGTGAGCAATTGATATATGATCAGGGTTTTTGTTGTCGTTGTTGTTTAGTCATTTTCCCAACCTACTTCTTGACTCTGAATTTTGTGTTAGAGTTGCACTCTGCTATTTTTACAACTCAGTCTAGGGACCTGTAGAGTTTTAGTATTTCCAAAATGGTATGATCCAGAGAAAGGTTTGGTCACTGCTCTCCTGGTCTGAAACCCTGTGCCCAGTTCTAGAAGAGGGATCCCCTAGGATATCTTTCTGACCAGGTGTTCAGTCTTCATATTGTCCCTTGGTGCTAACGCCACTGTAGACACCACTGCTGTGTCCCATCTCTACTACTTCCTATAAATCATTCTCTCAGCCATCCCTCATCCCAGTGTTCACAGACCTCTCTTTGTTTTCCTAAACCATCCTAGGCTTTAAAAATGAACAATGTGACTTTTTTCTTGTCTTTCCTGCTTAGAATTGTTTTTGGTGTTTTCCGTGGTCATTTTGTAGAAGTTATAGTCAAAGTTTGGCAGTTATGACCTTTCACTCTACCATCTTGACTCTGCCTTCCTTTTTCAATACTTTGAACCTACCCATGTCTCACTAAGGCTGTCCATCTCTGTATGAAGCCTTCTCTTATTCCCTTTCTATTATACTTCACTCTTACCAGCTGGCTGGTCTATCAACTGTTGTACTCATATGTCCCCAAGAAATGTACATTATACCAATTATGATCCTAGATTGAGAGCTGGAAGGGATCTTAAAGGACATCAAGTCCAATCCTCATTTCTCAAATATAAATCATATTTGACAGGACACTGCAATCTACTTTTATCCACCAAGCATATTTATTTCCATTTTACTTTAGGCCAATTGACATTTTTATTCTTCAGAGATATTGATATTTGATAATTCAGAGTCATACTGCATCACTGCAAGACTGGTGTTTTAAAAAAAAATTTTTTTTTTTGGTAGCAGGGAGCAGCTTTGAATTTGCTATGTAATTTCCCAAAGTTGATAAAATATAATCTCATCCTCCTATTCAACTCTGGTGTTGTCAAGTTAAGTAAAGGTTTCATAAATATTTGTGGAATTAAGTGTAGATGTAGTCAAAATTTTGTTGCCAACAGGAACGTAGAACAAAGATAACCAACTCCTCTGTACCTTTTTAGTCCCACTAAGTGAATCTCTGGCATAATATGTATGGCCCTGCCATTAATGGCCAAGGGGATAAAGAAGAGTTGAAAGAAATTTTCCCACTGTAAACTAAATAATAGGTTGGGGGGGGACAGCTAGGTGGCGCAGTGGATAGAGCACCAGCCCTGGATTCAGGAGGACCTGAGTTCAAATCCAGCCTCAAACACTTAACACTTACTAGCTGTGTCACCCTGGGCAAGTCACTTAACTCCAATTGCCCTGCAAAAATAATAATAATAATAAACAGGTTTGGGAAGTGTATATTGAGGCAGAAGCAATTTAAAATAGACAACTAAATAGTTGGGTTTCATGGGGTTTTTTTGGGGGGGAGGTAGGGTTGGAAAAGTATGGTATAGACCTGACTCACAAAAGAGCTAAAATGGCCTCAAGAATGTGGTAGAAAGAGATCTATAACTTGCCCTGAGAAGAGTCCTCATAAGCATTGTAATTCAATGTAGAATAACAAGAATCATTGGTATAGAATAAGTAGATAGTAGTAAAGTAGAGAAAATAGCCCAATATATTACTCCAGAAACTCATAGCTCAACAGAGAATATAACTTATGGCTTAGCAGAGAAAGACCAGCATATGACATCAACAGTCAAAGCTTTGGGAGTAGAGGTGGGGTTCCACTGGAATACAGCTCCCAGATTATGAGTTGCCCTAGATATGAGTATTCCTTTTAATTTTTTTTTTCTTGTGAGGCAGTTGGGGTTAAGTGACTTGCCCAGGGTCACACAGCTGGTAAGTGTCAAGTGTCTGAAGCCGGATTTGAACTCAGGTCCTCCTGAATCCAGGGCCAGTGCTTTATCCACTGTGCTACCTAGCTGCCCCATGAGTATTTCTTTATGCCTGTACACCTAGCTTCACATGTTCCTTCTACCACTGGTAACATGAGAATCTATAGAAGGATATATCTTTATGTGTATAGGGACAGTTTCCCCAGTATCTAGAGATTTCTTTTTCTCCTTACGCCAACCTGGGCTGGACAAATAACACACTATCATTTCCCAGTTAGCTGCTCTCCTGGACTTCATGATCTCCAGAAACTCATTATTCTGTGTGATGAAATCAACTCTGAATGGCCAAAGGATGTGAACAGGCTATAGTCATATTGTTTGGAGCAAACTGCCTCAGTTTACCCAAATAACTCGAGGAGACCACCAAGTCAAGCAGAGACAGATTTATTACATCCTTATGAGGACGGGCAAAACCCAATTACACATTGAAGTCTTGCAAAAATATGCCCAATCCTCTAGGTTTTTATAGTAATCTTGAAAAGGACTGTCCCCACGTACACCTAGGGTGGATGAGCTCACAATCTAACATCCAATCCTGTCTCATCCAAGGTGCGTGTTCAGCTCGTGATCAATGTATGGAGACATGCATACGTGTTCCAGGAGCAAGGGGGAAAAGGGGAGGGGGAACAAGGTCAAACCAAAGGAAAAGGAAACAGGGGAGTGAGAGTCAAATCTCACAGTTCCCACTGACTCCCCTCTCCAGGCTCCTGTCTCTAAAGATAAGGATGACAGGGTTAAAATTTATCTTCGGCTATGTTGGGAAGTCAAAGAAATAATTGGCAATTAAACTTAAAGGAGACAGTGAGAATTTGACAAGCAATAAACTTCTAAACTAACTATACTGGGTCAGGGCTGGGTACCTTCCAGACCCCATCCTCAGAGTTTAATCTGACTCAAATCCATAATCATATCATACAATATGAAAAAATATTCTAAATCACTATTGATTAGTGAAATGCAAATTAAAACAACTCTGAAGTACCACCTTACACCTATCAGATTGGCTAATATGACAGAAAGGGAAAATGATAAGTGTTGGAGAAGTTGTGGGAAAATTGAAGCACTAATGTATTGTGGGCAGAGTTGTGAACTGATCCAATCATTCTGGAGAATAATTTGGACCTATACCCAAAGGGCTATAAAACTGTGCATACCCTTTGACACAGTTAATACCACTATTAGGTCTGTATTCCAAAGAGATCTTGAAAAAGGGAAAAGGACCCATATATATAAAACTATTTATAGCAGCTCTTTTTGTGGTGGCAAAAAATTGAGGGAATACCCATAAATTGGGGAATGGCTGAACAAGTCGTGGTACATGAATGTAATGTATTACTATTATGCTATAAGAAATGGTGAGCAGGCAGATTTCAGAAAAAGCTGGAAAGACTTAAATGTTCTGATGCTGAGTGAAGTGAGCAGAGCCAACAGCAGAACATTGTACATAGTTAACAGCAACATTGTGCAAAAATCAACTATGATAGACTTAGCTTTTCTCAGTGTTGTGGGATGAGGGACCCCGAACCCCAAGAAATCTTGGAACTTTCCTAGGGGAGGAGCAGTTCTGTCTCCCACCTCGAGAACAACTCTGGTATACTGATGATAAGCAATACCAAGATCTGGGACCCTGGTATGCTGATGATAAGCAATACCAAGGTCTGGGACCCTGGTATGCTGATGATAAGCAATACCAAGGTCTGGGACCCTGGTATCCTGAAGATAAGCAATACCAAGGTCTATGAGATGATATGCAGAATATGGATGGATGTTGCATATCCTACTGATACCTCATTATTCAAAGATCCTCTCCCAGTTATCTCGTACTTCCCTCCCCTTTGTTTTGTAAATATACAAAGACTCTCACTCAAGAGGACAGCTTTCCAAAATGATATGTCCCCTGGTCATATATTCCTTTCTCCTAATAAATCTCTTTTTATTATACAAGATTCATGATAAGCCTCCAATTCTTTGGTTGAGCTAGCCCCCCCTCCCCATCCAGGTCACAAGTCCCCCCAACATCAGCAATACAATGATCCAAGACAATTCCAAAAGACTCATGATGTAAAATGCTATTCACTATGGAGTCTGAATGCAAATTGAGGCATCCTATTTTCCCTTTTTTGTTTTGTTTTTTGTTTTCGGTGGTTTTTCCCTTTTGTTCTGATTCTTCTTTTATAGCATTACTAATGGGGAAATATGTTTGATGTGATTGTTGTTGACCTGAAATTAATTAAAATAATCAATGAACAAAATTAAGGTCTTTAATTGGGGGAGAGGAGTTGAATCTTGTAGTACTGCTCAGCAAGCACTAGGAGTAATCAAAAAGGAAATCTGAGGACAGGGTTTATATGGACTACCAAAACAGGCACAAGATTGCCTTTGGAAAGAGTAAGTTCTCCAAATTT
Source organism: Dromiciops gliroides (assembly GCF_019393635.1). NCBI lineage: Eukaryota > Metazoa > Chordata > Mammalia > Microbiotheria > Microbiotheriidae > Dromiciops > Dromiciops gliroides. Next base: position 107,287,685 of record NC_057865.1, on the reverse strand, counting down.
TCACTAGATGGGCTCTTTTGCATAATAAACTAAATTCCAGGAACAAACCTAGGAATGTCAGGACAGGAAAAGTTTGGGGTTTTATAAAATAATCAGAAGCCAAAATGATAATGTTGGGTCAGCCCCAAGCAATCCATTGCCCTGGGAAAGAAAGGAAATAGAATTCAGTCAGTTCTCAGTCAATTGTTTCGTCATTGTATGTGTACAACCTGTATCAAATTGCTTGCTGTATTGGGGAGATAAATTTGGAACTCAAAATTTTATAAAAATGAATGTTGGGGGGACAGCCAGGTGGCGCAGTGGATAGAGCGCCGGCCCTGGAGTCAGGAGTACCTGAGTTCAAATCTGGTCTCAGACACTTGACACTAGCTGTGTGACCCTGGGCACGTCACTTAACCCCAATTGCCTCACACACAAAAAAATAACAATATAAAAATGAATATTGAAAGCTATCTTAACATGTAATTGGAAAAAAATTAAATACTATTAAGTGGATTTAAAAAATGTAATGGGGGAAATGGGGTACAGGTTTGGGTTAGGGGTAGGGGTTCTTAGGAATTCCTCTTTAAAGAATTACACCCTCTTGCACACAAAAGTAGTTAGAATAAGATGGTAGTTTATTTAGGGGCAAGGGAAGGGAAGGGGGGGGGGAGGGAAACCATGAAAGAAATCCTTGGACTTCTCATGGGGAGATAAGCACAAAGCACGTGGCTCAGAGGTACCAATCTCCTCGAGCAGGAGACTGGCAGGTACTTGTATAAAGGACTGATAGGGGGAGGGGTGACCATTTGACTGTGGAAAGTTCCTTTAGTGAGGGAGGACCATCCCCCACTGGTGGTAGCTGGGGGAATTGGGTGAGGAGTGGAGGACCATCCCCCACTGGTAGTGACTAGAGGAATTGGGTGAGGGGTGGCTACGGATCTCTCTTCAGGACACAAAGACTGCCGCCACACCCAAACTCATTTCCCCAGGGGTAAGGGAGATCAGAATGAAGGGTGGAGATCAAAGCTAGCTCAGTCCCATTTGGTTCTGCTTATCTCTCTGGGCATATTTTTTAGTTTCTCAAGGAGAAGATTCCTTGATGTACCCCAGAGAACTTCTGGGGTGCTCTACACCCCATGACAAAAAGATGAAATCAATTCTCACCTCTTCAAATCATTTCCTCCAACTCTAAAATTTCATCATATCCCTGCACTGGGACACCTCACCCCTTGCTTTTTCACTTTTTTCTCGGGCCACCCCCCCCACACACACACACACACACACACACTTCCATTAGAAGCTCCTTGAGGGGAGAGACTGTCTTATGCCTTTCTTTGTAAATTGTTTATTTAAAAAATTAAATTTTAAACCTAAATTCAATTTAAACCCTAAATCTGCCTGGGCACTATTTATCAGAGCAGGGTTTGGGGTTTTTTTGTTGTTGTTTTTAACTTGCATCCCTGTGTGCTTAATCATTAAATCAATAAATACTCATTGAAAGATTTATTTTTCTTAATGCTGTGTGAGCACAAAAAAATTATGACTAGCACTGCTTCTCACAGCTTAGCACAATGCTTGGCACATAGTAAGCCTCAATAAATGCTTATTGACTCTGTGACTGACTTTTTCTTGGACTTCATCAAGATTTGGGCTTATGCATTTTCTGAATCGGTTTGGAGGAGTTTTGGAAGGTGAGCGCTCTATAATTTTTCCTGCTTCTCCACCATGCTCTCAGATTTCAAATGGCACTTCCCTTTGTTCCTCTCCATTATACTTATCATATATTATTTAGTAATATAAATATATATATAGTATACATATATGTAATACTCTTAATAGTGTTTGCCAAATTTAATTGATTTCAATTAGGAATATGAAATCAGAAAGACCAGTGTTGTGGGTCCAGAGCACCCCAGAAGTTCTCTGGGGCACACCAAGGAATCTTCTCCTTGAGAAACTAAACCAGAGGACAGATAAGCCTAGAGAGATAATCAGATCAGACTGAGCTAGTTTCTGGACCTCCACCCTACATTCTGATCTCCCTTACTCCTGGGGAGATAAATTTGAGTGTGGCTTCATCTTTTGTGTCCTGAAGAGAGAGATGGCTTGAGAGATCCATAGCCACCCCTCACCCAATTCCTCTAGTCACCACCAGTGGGGGATGGTCCTCCCTCACTAAAGGAACTTTCCACAGTCAAATGGTCACACACACCTCCCCCCCCCCCATCAGTCCTCTATAAAAGTACCTACCAGCCTCCTACTCAAAGAGATTGGTACCTCAGAGCCACTTGCTTTGTGCCTTTCTCCCCAAGAGAAGTCCAAGGATTTCTCTTGGTTTCCTTTCCCTTCCCTACCCCCCCCCTTCCCTTCCCTTGCCTCTAAATAAACTCCATCTTATTCTAACTACTTTTGTGTGCAAGAGGGTGTAATTCTTTAAAGAGGAATTCCTAAGAACCCCAACCCTGTACTCAATTTTCCCCTATAACACCAGATTAAAACAAGTACAAACTAAAAAAATATCTGTGCTGGAGGAGATAGAATTGTAAAAGCATTTGTCAAACTTATTTTAAACTGCTTTCATCATGCCTGTGCCTCTTTCCCTATTGCTTTTTTGGGGGAAAGAGTAACTCAGCCAGCAGAGAACAAATCTAAGTTCATCCCTGAAATGAGCCTCTGGTGAAGAACTCTTTCAATCAATGCCAAGTGCTACTTTCTCTGAAATTAATAGTCTTAGATTATAGCCAAGGGTCATACAGCCTATGTTAGAGGTAGGACTTGAACCCAGATCTAGACACTTTCTTTGTATTCCCAGTTTAGCACATAAATGACTATTTCAAATTTCACCTTTTCTATGAATGCTTCTCAAACCGCACAATTTAATACTCAGATACTGTAACTTGTACAATGTGACTCATCTTCCATAGTTAGAAGCATTTCCTTCTATACCCTCATTCATTTTCAGTCAAGTCCAACTCTCTGTGACCTCATTTGTGGTGTTCTTGACAAAGATACTGGAGTGATTTGCTATTTCCTTCTCCAGTTCATTTTACAGATGAGGAAACTGAGGCAATTGCCCAGGGTTACACAACCAGTAAGTGTCTGAAGCCAGATATTCCTGACTCAGTGTCAGGTGTTCAGTCCACTTCACCTCCTAGATATCTTCCCCACTGTACTTAGCATATCTAAATTCAATCTTCAAGCCCTCAGAGACTCCAATTCTCTAGACCCTCCTCTCAATTCATACACAGCATTGAAATGCTAAATTGTTCATACCATATAATTTGCATTTAAATATATGCTCTCCTTAGCTCAATTCTCTAATTGATGAGTGAATATTATTCTGGGAAATCCCCTGTAAACAAGCACCATTTTGTTGTTCAGTCATTTTTTCTTGTCTTTCCGAGTTTTCTGGGCAAAGATACTGGAGTGGTTTGCTTGCTCATTTTACAGATGAGAAAAGTGAGGCAAACAGAATTAAATGACTTGTCCAGTGTCACATAGGTAGTCAGTGTCTAAGGCCTGATTCGAACTAAGCACCTGACTCCAGGCCCAGTGCTCTATCCACTGGGCTGCCTAAGCTGCCCAACAGCTAACCAGTACCAAATATTATGAGTTAGATTTAGGTGAAAACTAATGAGGCTAGTTTTATTAAACAAACATTAAGTTCCTACTTGAGGTGCTTTTAAAAGTTAGGATTGGGGCAGCTAGGTGGCGAAGTGGATAAATCACAGGCCCTGGATTCAGGAGGACCTGAGTTCAAATCCAGACTCAGACACTTGACACTAGCTTGTGAACCTGGGCAAGTCACTTAACCCCCATTGCCCCACAGCAAAAAAAAAAAAAGTTAGGATTTCAAGAAATCTCTTTATGGCTTCATCTTGCACTCAAACTTCTTTGCTTTGTCTAAGATTGCAGACCATTTTCCAGTGAAAATTTGGAGGATTTGGAAAATTTAGAATTCTAGAGGTTTGGCATCATGTTATAAAGGGTGGGCTGAGCTTTCACATTATGGAATCTAGAGGTTTACATACTCTTGGACTTATCTGATATCATTCGTATTTAAAATCTGGTTATGTTTTATAGATATAGAGATACACACATGTGCATGCTATAGGATATGGACAATGCAGCAATTATTTTTGTTTGACTGTGCATATTTGTTATAAGCATTTTGTTTTGTTTTTCTTTTTCTTCTCAATGGGAGGGACTGTAGGAGGGAGAGAAAACTGTTTATTGAAACCTTGTAATTTAATTAAAAATTTGTTTAAACTCCAAATCTGTCTGGGGGCTATTTATTTGAGCAGTTTCATTTGCTTGCATCCCTGCATGCTTAGTCATTAAATCAACAAATACTTATTAAATGCCTATTATACTTTACTAAATGCTGTGGGAGCTTGAAGAATTATGACCAGTATTGCTCCTCACTTTGGGGACAACCCATATGTAGGCAACTTAGTCTAGTGAGGAGCACTTTGGAGACCTAGGAACAAATCCTGCCTCTGATATTTACTGTGTGACCCCTGGCAATTTATATTCCCTCTCTGGGCTTTAATTTCTTCATCTATAGGTCAGAATAATAATACTTCGCTCTCCACCTCACAGGGTTGTGAGGAAAGATCTTTATAAAATTAAAACTATGTACACTCACATGCTTATATACATAATCATTAAATGTATTTAATTGTTCATTAGCAATATGTAAGTTCAAAACACCCCAAAATATGTCAGAAAAGTTTTAGAAGTTTTAGTCCAACCATATTCCTGTGGATTCAGTATCCTTTATTATTTAGCACTGAGCCCTTCTTTCAAATAAAATCCTATCCTCCCTGCGGCAGCCAGGGTCAGGGGAAGGGATTGGGGGCAGGGCCTCATCATCTGCGTCTTGGCTCTTCTGGGAATAGGGTTCTCTTTCCATCTCCTTGATCTGCCTCCTCTTTCTTGAATCTGTCAGAGCTTTCTCTTTCTCTCGGCCACCCATCCATTTCTTTTCTCTTTCTCCCTCTGCCTCCTTTGTTTCTGTGGAGAAACCAGGTTTACTCCTCTTTTCCTTCCTTTTTCCTTTATTTCTCTTCCCCCTATTTCTCCTTTAGTATCTCCCCTATCTCCCATCCTCTCTCTCCTTGCTTTCCCTATTGCTTATTCTCCCTTTCTCCAATCTTTATCCTCCTCTGTCCCCTTTTGTTCCTCTTTGTTCCCCTTTCTCTCTCTTAATATGATGTATCATCGCATCTAATTTTAAAGGTTTTGTGTTTCTATATCAACTCTGTATGAAAATAATAAGTTCCTTTAAAAAAAAAATTGGGAGGGCTCCTCTTACACTTGACATAAGGCCTCAGAGTGCCTTTTGTACACTGCCCTAAGCTCTTGGATACAAGTAGTCGCTCAATAAATATTTGCTGATGGATTAATTGATCTGTTTCTTTTGTCTCCTTCGTAGCACTGTGCCCTGAGACCGCCAATAAATGCTTATTGAGTTAATTCGTGACACTGAACTACCCATTAAATATTTTGCACAGTCATACAATCATATTTTAACAGTACATACAAACCAAAGGGGGAAAACATGCTCTCCCTCTCATGCAGACTACCCGGCTGATCAGTTTTCACTTGGGCCAGACTATAGAGGAAAAAAACCTTCCAAAATGTCTGTCCCATCCACTTCAGGTTGTTGTAAGCTGTCCCACTGAAGCTCAAGGCCACCTAACCACATTTTCTGGTGAATAATGGGGGTGATTAGAGGGGCTGATCTCCTTCACACTATCCACTAATTGGCTCCTTTCCGTTGTACTTTAAGTGGCCGGCATAATCTTAATAAGCTCATCTAAAATGCAGCTTTTGAAAAATCAGCCTTTGTGAAAGACCTACAATGTATCTGTGTTTCTTTGTGTAGTGATCCTCTGCACTGGATCTCCCAGAACAAGGCTGGTTACATTTCCCACTCAGGGTTCTAAACCACCCCTAAGGTGTCCGGGGATGTTCTAATGCTATCAGCCTGAACCTGCATTCCAGTGTGTTAACTGTCAGTGATTAGCACCCCAAATGCATCTAAGTAAGTAACATCAGTTAGCTTTTGAAAAAGGATATTTACTGCAAAGATAGAGCAAGAACAGAAATAACAAATATTTCCCCCAACACCTGGGGTCACATTTTCCCCTCTACCATTCCAGTCCCAGGAGAGAGTGGATTCAGACAATGTAATTTCTACATAGCATTCACCCCACTAAGTTCATTTCCAGATGTGGTATGGCCATGGATAGATGAAGCTGCATCTCTGCTCCTGCTGAACTGGATGAAGCAAACCACTAGGGACTTCTCTCTTCATCATCTGGCTTCTAAGCAAAGCCCAGCATGGATGCTAGCTTCTGGTCCCTGGATGGCCCACTCTTCTGAGTTTGGGAAGCTCACAAGCCATCTCCAACCTACACATAAAACCAAAAAGAACAAGCACAAAGAGGCAAGGATCAGAAGTCGATATTCATGGGCCAGCCACATGGGACAATCAACCTCAGATGGGCAAGACTCAAGGCCTTTCCCCATTCAGAGGCTTCCAGCATATTTCTCTTTAAATGTTGCCAAGGAGGAAAAGAACAAGAACTAGCCTTCACTTTGGCTGATTAGTGTCCCCCTCCTCACCATTTCTAACTCCACAGCCATTCAGAAAGGTTCCAGAATCAGTTATACTGTGTCTGTGTATTTGTCAAAGTCCATTTGGGGATTCCATCAGCTGAACACTCTATGCATGTTCATAAGGACTGGGCTCTCCCCTCCCCTGCCATTGCAATTACAAAGCAATACATGCACAGGAAATCCAATCCGAAGCTAATTGAATTTTATTCTCTGTAATATCCTATTTTTTTTTTTTACAAATAGAATTCCTATTTCCATAGTAAAGTGGAAATTCGAAGCCATCAATAACTTCCTTTTACGGTATTCTTCTTAATGATCATAACGGGATAGCATACTGATTCATCTTCTTCATCCACTAAATATAGGCATTCATTCTCCAGGGTTCTGTCATCTGTTCTCTTCACTCTATATATTCTCACTCATCAATCTCCCCTACACAAGTGGCTTCAAGAATCACCTCTAATTAGATAACTTTTAAATCTATTATACCAGTCTCCCTCCTGAACTTTGGATTGACCTTTCCAATTGACTGCTGGACATTTCCATTTAGATGTATCATTGGCACCTTAAACTCAATATTCTCCCCAAACTGTTTTGGGAATGTAGTGGGCCCCCAAGGAACCTAAAAGATTCCAACCCCCAAGGAATCCTTAAACTTTCCCAAGGGAAAAACAGCTTGGTCTCCCACCTTAGGAATAAGGTATGGCAAGCATGACCCTGGTACTTGTGGGAAACAAATTGTGAGAAACCCCATTTAAAAATTTCTGGGACTCAGTGCTGGAGAAGTATCAAAGGCTTTTATTTATACATTCGCTCATGAATGGGCCAGCTCCCTAATGGAAATGGCAGTGAGCCTGGGACTCGGAACCCTTTAATCTCTTTTTTTTTTTTTTGGGGGGGGAGCGATGAGGGTTAAGTGACTTGCCCAGGGTCACACAGCTAGTAAGTGTCAAGTGTCTGAGGCTGGATTTAAACTCAGGTCCTCCTGAATCCAGGGCTGGTGCTTTATCCACTGTTCCACCTAGCTGCCACCCTTCTTTCTCAGTTACAAGACACTGGCACCAAATGCCATCCAATCAGAATACAATATAGACAAAGGGGCAGCCTTCTAAACTCCTCCCCCATGTGACCAGCCCTGCATCTCTCTCATCATGTCATCCTGATTGCTGGGAAGAGGAATGAAAGGAGCCATTAGTAAGCACCCTTCTCCCAGCTGAAATTCACCTCCCAGACATTCCCCAGAAAACTTCAATCAGCTTTTGAGGGGGGGCCCATATTTTTCTCACAGTACTGATAAACAATACCAAGGTCTGCAAGATGATATGTGTTGAAAATTAAATATAGTTCAATCTTCCTGTTTCCTAAAAAAATTAATAAACAGATCAGAGAAATTAATTTTATAATATCTCCTACAAAATTAATAATAATAAACAGAGACATGTCTCCCACAGAACAAAACTCAGATCAGAGAACATAATATCTCCTATAGGATAACCCAGATTAGAGACAGATAGGAAAAACATAACACCAATTTATTTTGTCCCAAGAAGAAAGAACCATGATCGTGTGGAGACACCTTCCAAAAGGAGCTCGTGGAGTCCCTCTTTCTGAGAGTATATAAGGTTTTTTTGTCCACTGCTTATAGGGGGTTGTCAGTTTCAATAGTATGACACAAATAAACCCAGAAGCAAAAGCAGTTTAACAATTTCAGTTAAAACAAGTATGGAGGGGCAGCTAGGTGGCGCAGTGGATAGAGCACCAGCCCTGGAGTCAGGAGGACCTGAGTTCAAATCCAGTCTCAGACACTTAACACTTACTAGCTGTGTGACCCTGGGCAAGTCACTTAACCCCCACTGCCTCACACACACACACACACACACACACACACACACACACACACACAAAGTAAGGAGGAAATACAGAAGCATTATGATAAGATTACAGGATTCCAAAAAAGGGTTTGGCTAGGATGAGGATGCCCAGGTTTCCCCATAAGACAGGGACTTACTATCCTGAGGAAAGAAGTTTACCAGGTAGGGAGTTTTATCTGATAGCTACCTGGGTTCCTTTTGGAGTTCAGTTGAAGGACATTTTGCTCCTATTAACCTAGTTTCATAAAAAATACTTTTGGTGGGGGCAGCTAGGTGGCACAGTGGATAAAGCACAATCCCTGGATTCAGGAAGACCTGAGTTCAAATATGACCTCAGACATTTGACACTTACTAGCTGTGTGACCTTGGGCAAGTCACTTAACCCTCATTGCCCTGCAAAAGAAAGAAAGAAAAATTCTTTTGTATAATAAGGCACCTCTATCAAATCCAGGTGATCCATACATTCATATTAACATATGCAAGATATGGATGGGTGCTGCATAGCTTACTGATGCCCCATTATTCAAAAATCCCCTCTCATTTGTTCTTTTTCATTCCCTCCCCTTTCTTTGTTTTGTAAACATACAAAAGACCAAGTCTCTTATTCAAGCAGGACACTCTCCATGGTGATTCTGTATCCCGCCCCGATACCCCCCAATATATTCCTCTCTCCTAACAAATCTTTTTAGCTTACAAGATTCGAGATGAACCTCCAGTTCTTTGAATGAGCTACCCACCTCCCCCAATCCAGGTCACAAGTACCCTCAGCAAAACCATCTCCTTACCTTAATTTCTCTATTTCTGTTAATGGCACCTCCATTCTCCCAGTCATCTGGGTCCAAAACATAGGAGTAGTCTTTGACTACTTCCTCTCCCTACCATGTCTGGATTATCGGCAATAATTGTTGACATTCCAGCTCAAAATAGGGCTGGCTTATTTAAATATTTTAAGAAACGAGGTGGGTGCTGATTTTTTTCTTTTTTTTTCCTTTTCTTTTTCTTTTTTGGAGAATTGGACCATTTGATACTTGTTATAGCTGAAATAGTCCTGACCCATTCCTGACGTTGGCAAAGTGCCTGGCATACAATGAGCACTTAATAAATTCCTAAACTATTGCAATAATAGCCTTTTTCCAGTCTTTCTACATTCTAATCTGTACATTGAGATTAATTTCCTAATACATGGGGAAAGTCATGTTACCCCTCTCCTCTAAAACCTTCAATGGTTCCTCATTGTCCATCCATAACCTATCTACAAATCCTTATTCAATAAAATGCAAGCTCTTCAAGAACAGGGACCATATAAATTTTATCTTTGTAGCTCCATGACCTGGGAATATACTTTGTTCCTAAAAAAAAAGTGTTAAATTAAACTGTCTTCTACTACCATCTTTAACATATTCTTTGTGCCATTCAAATCATATATTGCCACAGGAAGGGAAGCTGGCCAAATATCTGTGGAGCAAAATGACAGTACCTAATGAAAATAACCTAGAGGAGAGTACCAATCTTTTTGCCCTATGAGGCTACCTGTGGTGAGCCTATAAAAACAGAGCTCCCAAAGTTACTAAGTTGTTTGCCAAAGTTATGTAAGTTGTTTATCAAAGTTACATAAGCTTGTCAAAACAACAGGTGTTTTTCATCTAAGCTACTTATACCTAAAATGAATTCCAGTTATAAAATGGAGTAACTTATATCAATTATGTGAAATACCATAATGATCTTTTATATTTAGGTCAGGTATTCATTTGGAGCTTTTTGTTTGTTTGGGGTTTTTTAGCTTATTTTGGTATAAAATGTGAAATGTTGGTCTAAACTTAATTTCTTCCATTCAAATGTTGTTCAGTCATTTTTCAGTTGTGTCCAACACTTTGTGACCCCATTTGGAGTTTTCTTTGCAAAGATACTGGAGTGTTTTGCCATTTCCTTCTTCAGATCCCTTTACAAATGAGGAAACTGAGGCAAGCAGAGTTAAGTGACTTCACCCATCTAGTAAATATCTAAGGCTAGATTTGAACTCAGGAAGATGAGTCTTCCCAACACCAGGCATAGTGTTCTATCTGCTGTGTCACCAAGCTGTCCCAGTTTTTTCCATACTTACGTGAAATGTAACATATACACTGCTGAGAATAACTCAGGTCCAGTCTAGCATGGTACTCAACACATGCTAATATGTTTAATAGCAGATGTAAATGCCTAAGACCAGGTATGGTGTTGGGCAAGATGCCTCAGAGCTGTCTCCGCTTTCAGGGGTACAGAAAGGTCCTTCCAAGCTGCCAGCAAAGCTGGGTTACTGCTGCCCCTGGGCGGGGTCTGCTTCTGAGAAAGGAGAGCTACATACTGTACAGCAAGGGTATGGAATCACCCTGTCTTGGGGAAGAGGGAAGGAGGCGAGGGAGGGAGAAAAATTTGAAACTAGAAATCTTATAAAAACAAATGTTGAAAACTATATATGCAACTAGGAAATAATAAAATACTTTTATGATAAAAAAAAAAAAGACTACAGGCACAGGGCAGCTAGGTAGTACAGTAGATAAAGCACCTGCTCTGGATTCAGGAAGACCTGAGTTCAAATCCAGCTTCAGACACTTGACGCTTACTAGCTGTGTGACCCTGGGCAAGTCACTTAACCCTCATTGCCCCCCCCCTCAAAAAATAAAGACTATAGGCAAGGCTGGATTGTGGCTCCCCTTAAGCATTCGGGTGGGCTTTCTCATCCCACTAGTGAGTCATCCTTGGTGACCAAACGAATGCCAGCTGCCTGGTGGACAAAGCCATGGCTTTGTTTTAGAAGAGTGAGATTACATTGTGTAAGGGGTGGGGTTGAGAGGCTTATCTGAAGTACACACAAGGTGAACTCACCTGGTCCTTGGCATTAGCTGAGATTATTTATATGAAACTTATTCCTATGTGAGTGCAACTATGCTTTGAGGGTGCAACTATTCTAAATGTACATGTTTCTATATATTTTTAAAGGGTGTTATTTTGCTAAGCAGGTAGGTACATGTCTTGCAGTTTCACACACACACACACACACACACACACACACACACACACACACACACACACACATGCATTAGGGCAGCTAGGAGGCGCAGTGGATAAAGCACTGACCTTGGATTCAGGAGTACCTGAGTTCAAATCCAGCCTCAGGCACTTGACACTTAACTAGCTGTGTGACCCTGGGCAAGTCACTTAACCCCCATTGCCCTGTCCCCCCTCCCCCCCAAAAAATATAGCTACATTTAGTAGGCTGCAGAAACAACTGACAGGGCAATGCCCATTGCTGTACTCATTGCTCTCTGCCTCCATCATCTAGGTTTCATAAGTATTGTTGTCCATGTCTTCATAGAGGTTCTCCCTGTCCGCACCTGGTTGTTGACTCATCTAGGGAGAGGGGGTTAGAGGTTTCACACTGATATCCAGTTTTCCTGGCAGGATTTGTTTGGTTTTGTTTGTTTGTTTGTTTGGCAATTTTAATCAAATAGCAAGTATAACTTACTCCAGTAGCTGGTCTTTGTATTTATGAAATTCTAGGCTGCTAGTCAGCTTCTTTAGGCTTTGTACCTAATCTATTCCACTGAACAATCTTCATTTTTTAATTAGTATCAAATGATTTTGAGAAGTATTGATGTAGAAGGCAAAAAGGGGTTAATAGAAAAACCTAAGACCCAAGCTTTCATTCAGATATTAGCTCTAAAAGGGATTCAGACCCCAGTTAATGGATAACTTATGCTAGGTTCTCTTACCCACAGAAATCAGTACCCATAACAGGACCCAAAAGGGTCAGGTCAAAAGACAATAAAGGGGGGCAGCTAGATGGCACAGTGGATGGAGCACCAGCCCTGGAGTCAGGAGTACCTGAGTTCGGATCCGGCCTCAGACACTTGACACTTAACTAGCTGTGTGACCCTGGGCAGGTCACTTGACCCCAATTGCCTCACTAAAAAAAAAAAAAGACAATAAAGGAATTTACAGCCTATAGAAACTTAGACCAGAAATAAAATAAAAATGAAGGTGTTTTGAAACTAGCCATGGGAACCAGAAAGAGACATGTGCATAAAAGGCCAAGTTTGTCCCCAGATTCACCTTATGACATGTAAACCCCCAAAACACACCTCCACTGAAAAAGGTACCTGCCTCGGGGGTTGGCTTAGGACCTGAGGAACTCCAAATTAGGATAAGCCCTCCCCTGTACCTCCCAAAGGTGGAAAATATTATAATGAGTAGGACAGGCCCTCCCCTGTACCTCCCTAAGGTGGAGATTATTATAGTGAGACTGATAATCAATTTATTCATACTATAAATATAACTGTCTTTCCTTTCCTTATTCTGGTTTTCTCCCTGTGGTCACCCACAGTATTGCAATAAAACCCGGGAAACTGAGTCACTGAGTCTTGTAATTCTTTTGGGACAACTCACTATCAATTTGACCCTAAATTCAGTCCACATCAAGTATGTCTTTAAGTAACCAATCTTCACTTTACCCCTTCAAGTTTGGGATTTTGTTTTACTTGTGACAAACCCTCCTTCTTATGCCCCTCTTTCCCTTCTTACTGTTCTTTCTTATATCCCTGTTGAGGTTAACATATTCCTACATCAAGTTCTTTATGTATTAGGAGTATTGATTTGACATCTTTTTTTTATTTTTATTTTTGGGCAGGGGAATTGGGGTTAAGTGACTTGCCCAGGGTCACACAGCTAGTAAGCATTAAGTGTCTGAGGGTTAGGGTTTGAACTCAGGTCCTCCTGAATCCAGGGCCAGTGCTTTATTCACTGTACCACCTAGCTGTCCCCCACTTTGATATCTTGTGTAGAAGACTGATTGGGGGAAGGAAAACACTTAAGGAAGGGAGAAGTTTTATGGCTGTTGAAATAGTACAGGACAGGGGGCAGCTAGATGGCACAGTGGATAAAGCACTGGCCTTGGATTCAGGAGGACCTGAGTTCAAATTCAGCCTCAGACACTTGACACTTAAGTAGCTGTGTGACCCTGGGCAAATCACTTAACCCCAATTCCCCTGCCCAAAAATAAAAAGAGAAGAGAAGAAAAGAAGAGAAATAGTGCAGGACAGTGGTGAGAAGGGCATGAGCTAGGCTAGAGGTTATGTGAATAGAGAAAAGGAAGTGAATAGAAGACTTGGCAAGCTCATTGCATATAGACCAGAGGAAAAAGGATGTTTAAGGAAGAGGGAGAAAATCAAGGATGACTCTGGGCTTGCAAACCAGAGTGATTAGAAAGATGAGGGTGCCAGCAACAGAAATGGGTCTCATGACTGAAATGTGTGATGAAAACAGTCTGAGGCAAAAGAGTACAGAGCATAATCAATTTATTGACAAAACTAGAAAATGACAATAAATGAGATCCAAGGCTTCTCAGGAACCAAGAATGCCTCTGGGGGGTTACAGAGCTCTTTTATAGTCAATAAAGAGGAACATAAAAGGAAGAATAAGTTATAGAATCTTGAGTGACATAAGTGTTATTGAATCTTGATTGAATTTGTGATTGGGATATTCTGGGTACAGTGAATTGAAAATGGGGAACCATTCAGGGAATAGGGAACCTAGCTGATTTGAAATAATAAGCTACTAGGCATGTCAGGGGAATGAAAGTTCAAGCAGTAAACACTCTTTCCTATTGGACATTATGGAAATCTGTGTCATATAAAGGGGTTGGTTTGGACTAAACAAAAGAAGAAACATGTCCTTTAAGAAAAGGGAACTTGGCTAGTAGAAGGTAGAACACAGAAATAGGGAACTTAAACTCTTATTCTAAAAGCTATAAATCCTAGTTTGAAAGCTAGTTTAATTACACCTTATGCACTAATCTATATAAAGTTTTTATGATTTATAATGAAGCATACAAGATAATAGTCTGATCCTAAATCAATTCTTTCAAAGGGAACTTTGGAGGTTGGGGAGGGGAGAAATATAATGGATTTCATTTTGCACAGGCTGAGTTTGAGATACATTGAAGATATAGCATCAATCTCCCATCTCTGGAATGCACAAAGTCCTCATAGCCACCTCATAAAAGTCCTCATTCCTTCAAGATTCAGCTCAAGCATCATTTTCTATATAATGTCTTTCCAGATCCCTATGAATACTGGTGTCCTCTGTCCCTAAGTACTGTATATGTTACTACCTTGAATTTATTTTATACTTATTGGGCATATTTTTATTTTGTATATATTCATGTAAAGGTGGAACTTCATTGATTATCTCAACCAACTGAAAAGTAATTACCTTTGTTAGGGTAGAATTCTTCTTGATTGAATCAGTCACTTAAAATTTACTGTGAACAGAACCTATATAGCTCCTTGAATCAATTAAAACCATTGCATGAGAAATTTCTCATGAGCCCTGAGGAACTTGCATAAAAGACTGTTGGATTTTTACCAGGAATGCAGGACTGATCGAACATTAGAGAAATAATAAACATAATGGGCCATATTAAAAAAATAAAATAAAAACAAACCCCATAGTTTTATCAATAAATGAAAAACATGATAAAATAGAACATGCATTTTATGTTTAAAAAAACCCACAAAATTAGAAAGCCACAGAATAAGCAAAACTTTCCTTAATGTGGTAAATATTATCTATCAAAATCAAAGAGATAGTATTATCTTCAGGAGAGAAATATAAGGGAATTTACTAATGAGATCAGAGGTAAAGCAATCACATCCATTGCCACCCACTCTTATTTAACTAAGGTCCAGGAATACTGGTTGTAGCAATAATGAAAGAAAAGAAAATTGGGGAAATAAACAATAACAAATAGGAAACAAAATTATCACTATTTGAAGATGATATAATTTCCTTGGAAAACTCTAAATATTTAACCAAAAATTAATTGAAACAATTAATAACTTGATGCCCATAGAAATTATTAGCATTTCTCTATATTACCAATAAAACCCAGCTAGAAGAGGAAGAAAAAAAGCCCATTTATAATAACTACAGAATATATAAAATGAGTCTATTTATCAATATACACTTGACTTATTGAATACAACCATAATACATTCCTTACAGAAATAAATGAAAACAGTCAACAAACATTTATTATGCACCTTCTATATGCCAGGCACTGTGCTAAGCATTCAGAGTACAAAGAAAGCCAAAACATCATCCCTGCTCACAAGGAGTTTATTATGATGGGGAACTTGTAATGGGGGAGACAACATGCAAGCAATTATGTACAAATAAGCTATATAGAGGATAAATTGAAATAACACCAGGAAGACATTAAAATTAAGGGAGAGGAGCAGCTAGATGGCGCAGTGGATAGAGCACTGGCCTTGGAGTCAGGAGTACCTGAGTTCAAATCCGGCCTCAGACACTTAACACTTACTAGCTGTGTGACCCTGGGCAAGTCACTTAACCCCAACTGCCTCACTAAAAAAAAAAAAAAAATTAAGGGAGATAAGGAAAGGCTTACTAAAGAAGATGGGATGTTAGCTGGAACTTGAAGTAAAACAGGGAAGCCAGCAGGTATAAATGCAGAGAGAGAACAGTCCAGGCATGGGGGACAGCTAATGGAAAATGCATAAAGATGGAAGATGGGGTGGTCGTTTGAGGAACAACAAGGAGGCCCATGTCACTGGACCAGAATTCATGGGGAGGAGGGGAGTGGTATATGGTATGAGGAGAATGAAAAGGTAGTCAGGAGGCCAAGTTATAAAGGGCTTTGAATGCCAGAGGATTTTTTATTTGATCCTAGAGGTGATAAGGAGTCACTGAAGGTTATTAAGTAGGAAGGTGACACAGTCAGAACTGGGCTTTAGGAAGATCACTTCGACGGATAATTGGACCATCCAGTAGAGTGGGAAGAGACATGGCGGGGAAATCAACCAGCAGATCTTTGAAATAGTCCGGCATGAGGTGATGAGGGCATCTCTGCCTGAATATTCTATTGCCGGTTTAAATTTAAAACGTACAAAATAGAACCCGTTATCTCCACCCCCCCAAATCTACCCTCCTCTAAACTTTTCTATTTTTGTTGAACTACCATCCTTCTCATCTCAAGTATCACAATCCCAACATCATACTTGACTCTTCCCATTCCCCATTCACAATCCGTTGTCAAGTCTTCTCCATCCTACCTTCACAACATCTAGTTTTTAAGGAATGCAAGGCCATAATAAACAAAAAGGCTCTGAGGAAATTTTAAAACAAAATCCATATATCAAAAATGCACATATATGTAGCTATACATACATACATATATGTGCATATCATAAATATGTTTTCCTATTCTAACACTGGCTTACTTAAAGTTTCCTAAATAAAAAATTTGTTGCAGAGAGAGTATATCAAACAAGAGTTCATTGGTACAATGCTTTGCAAAGAATTAATTTGTTGACTTCACAATCTCTAGTAAGATGTGTTAAGGCAGGAGAAGGTTACAGGCTTGTCCATTTTGTCTGTGAACCAAAGGAGTACAGAAAAGGTACAAAGGAGTTTCTGTCAAGGCTGGAAGAACAAAAAACTGTGCAAGCCCTGAGATTTTACACACAAATACATGCAGATATACATATACATACACTTTATTTATTCATTCATTTATTTATGTCTGTTTGTTTATTTGTTTGTTTTATTCATTCATTCATTCATATATCTATGTAACGATTGGAATGACGCCACCTGCTGGAGACTTACTGTAGGAAAGCTCCACCATGAGGAATAGGTCTCTGAGGGCAAGACCATGCATCTTTTCTTTGGCATCAGGAAGTGACGTTTGCTTGTGGGAGGAAGAAGGGGGAGGCTGAAGCTCTGACTCACTCCCTTTAGTGTGGACTCTAGTGGAGAGTGGAGCTAGGAATGCTCTCTCCCTTTAATAGATAGATGAATCAGGCCTTTCTCTCTCTCTTTACCAAATTCTTATTCTCCTTATTAAATGCTTAAAAGTCTAACTCTTGCTAAAGCTTATAATTTATTGGCGACCACTCATTAGATATTTTAGACAATATACTGATTAGCTTAAGTCTTTTGAAGGATTTTCTGCTGAGTACTTTTTAATTTTTTTTTTTTGGTGGGGCAATACTTGCCCAGGGTCCCACAGCTAGTAAGTGTCAAGTGTTTGAGGCTGGATTTGAACTCAGGTCCTCCTGAATCCAGAGCAGGTGCTTTATCTACTGTACTACCTAGCTGCCCTGTGCCTGTAGTCTTTTTTTTATCATAAAAGTATTTTATTATTTCCTAGTTGCATATATAGTTTTCAACATTTGTTTTTATAAGATTTCTAGTTTCAAATTTTTCTCCCTCCCTCCCCTCCTTCCCTCTTCCCCAAGACAGGGTGATTCCATACCCTTGCTGTACAATATATAGCTCTCCTTTCTCAGAAGCAGACTCTGCCCAGGGGGAGCAGTGACCCAGCTTTGCTGGCAGCTTGCAAGGACTTTTCTGTACCCCTGAATCCAGGGCTGGTGCTTTATCCACTGCAGCACCACCTAGATGCCCCCTATACTGTAAGGAATTAATTGTAATTTGGGGTTTCTATGACCCCATCTTTGCTTCATTATTGTCAGACTGAAAAGATGTAACCTTGAAAAAGCCCCACCTAGGACTTCCCCCACGCCCACATGGTACTGGCCAAATTATAATGGGGACAGCCCAGGGGGTATGTTGAAACAATTGGAGACTCAGCATGGCTAAGAACCTCCCTTCCTTCTGGGAGAGGCAGGAAGGGGAAGAGAGAACTCTGAGAGGGATGGGGGAAGAAAAGGAGAGAGAGGAGCTGGTGGTGGTGGACCTTCAGACCAAACTGGGAGACACTGCACAGCTGATTCTTCTTGGAACCACAGATTCCAGGTGGTGGTGAATTTGTGTTTTTGAGGTGAGGCTGGCTGTTCTGGGTAGCTGAAGAAGCAGAGCTTGTTCAGGGTACCTGGGGGCCTTTTTACCCTAGGGATTTAGATTCTAACCATCTGGGAAGTGGGTCATATTTTTCCTCTTCTCTATCCCTTTTCTCATTGTCCCTGGCTCTATTAACTTCACTTGTGTTGTAGATTTGTTCCCATTAATAAAACCTGATTTTTTTTTTTTTTTGTGGAAAAGAGGCTGTTAATTTCCTTTCTTATCAGTCTTAGTGAAATAACTTTAAAAAGGCAGTTTGGAAGGGAGGAAACTCTGGACTTAGAGGTCTCTCATTATTTTCTGAACTCCAATATTATGGTGAGTCACCCAATTAACTCTCCCCATACTAAATTTGGCTCAAACAATACATACACTTTATTTTTGTTTTTTGGGGGGAGTTTTGTTTTTAGTGAGGCAATTGGGGTTAAGTGACTTGCCCAGGGTCACACAGCCAGTCAGTGTTAAGTGTCTGAGGCTGGATTTGAACTCAAGTCCTCCTGACTCCAGGGCTGGTGCTCTATCCACTGCACCACCTAGCTGCCCCCATACACTTTAAATCAAGGAGGATCTCAGGGTGGGAAGTTTATGTTTTCATTATTCAGTAGAGGTACTGAGAAAAATATCTCCTAATTAAAGCAACATACACCTTTGTTAACAGACAGTACCATTATCAATTTATAAGGAATGTCAAAATGTTACAGTTAGATATTTCTACTTGTTAAGAAGGATCTCTCATTCTTAATAAGGGAAAACAACTTTTGGACCTCTAAATAGTACAATAATTCCCTAACTCTACAGAGATTACATTTTCTCTTGCTGGTCAGGTTTTTTTTTGCAAAGTGAACACAGAGAAGAATTAGCTAAAAAGAAAAGGTGGAAGTTTCATAAGTTAAAAAAATGATCTTGAATACTCCTTCAATTACCCTCACATTTTAATAGTTAGGATGATGGGTGAATACAGGGCACAAGAACTATGTTCATTTAAAAATGTACTTTTTGGGCTGCTTCCCCTAAGAAAAGGGCAAGTATAATATTGAAGGACTTTTCTTTTATTTACAAATATTTGTGAAAAATTTTTTTCCAGGGGACAGCTAGGTGGCACAGTGAATAAAGTACCGACCCTGGATTCAGGAGGACCTGAGTTCAAATCCAGCCTCAGACACTTGACACTTACTAGCTGTGTGACCCCGGACAAGTCACTTAACCCTCATTGCCCTACAAAAAAAAAGAAAAAGAAAAAGAAAAATTTTTTCCAGGGGAAAGTTAGTGAAAGAGACCTCCTGGCTTCTGTGTTCAACCACTTCCTAATACTCTTTAAGGTTCCCAGTGAACATTTTGGTCCCCATAAAAGTCACCCAAAGCATGGAGTTGAAGCTGGTTGGATCTGTAATGCAAGGTTGGAGGGTTATTTTAGGAATTTTACATCCTCAATATAAATTAGCAGGGAAGATCAGAAGGTGTTTTCTTTACTATTGGCACTACAAAGAGTCTCTGTTTCTGGTTTTTGTCACTCTAGAAACCTGCTTCCTCAGGCCCCACCCCTTCCATGCTAGAATCTGGACTTTCAACCACATAAGAAAATGAATTAGCAATTTATATATGGCTTTGTTTGTTGCCAGAAGAGGCATTTACAGTTCTGAGGATCTTACCTCTATAAAATGGATCATCAAGCCAATGGGTTAGCAGGGGCTAGAAAGGGCTCTCCTCAAGCTTCCCAGCTCAAAAATCTTCAGAGACTTTATTACCTCTACAAACATCTCAGCACGTCATTTAAAGTCCTCAATAATCTAGTTCTCACTTACCTTTCCTGACATTTTATATTAGACTCATAGGACCATAGATTTAGATGTGGAAGAGGCCTCAAAGATTATATCCTCCAAACCCTTCATTTACATATAATAAAATACCATGAAGCATTTATCCCAACTCACGCTCATTCAGACTCAGGTAGCCAAAGCATAATGATTATGTTCCCTTAGGGTTCTACAATTATCCATGAAAATTACGGAGTATATTTTCTAGTACTATATAGCTCACAAGCCCCCATTAGCGTACATCCTGCCAATATAATTGATTGAGAATCAATTTAGTCAGCTTTTAGAAAGGATACTTACTAAGGTTGTATCGTAAGAACAATTGGTATAACACCCCACCATCTCTACACAAAAAAAGTGACCCACTCTCCCACCATTACATGTAGAATCCAGGAAAAAAGTTGGTTCAAACTTAGAGAGTACATGTAACAAAGTGCTCTTGGTTTCTGGAAGATTTTTCCTCCCCTTTCCAGAGAACTCAAGAAGTTCCTCCAAGGCATTGTGTAGCTTCTTTGCTGGGCTCTTTGTAGAGCTGTGAATTTTCATCTAGGTGTCCTTGGTTCCTGAAGCAGATATTGCCACCAGCCAATGATGATTTGAGGAAGTGGCTAGGACAGTGAAGGGAAGAAGGAAATCCTCTGTACTCTTCTCTCCAAAGGTCTTCCTCAGGGGCAGCTAGGTGGCGCAGTGGATAGAGCACCGGCCCTGGAGTCAGGAGTACCTGAGTTCAAATCCAGCCTCAGACACTTAACACTTACTAGCTGTGTGACCCTGGGCAAGTCACTTAATCCCAATTGCCTATCTAAAAAAATTTAAAAAAAAAACAAACCAAAGGTCTTCCTCTAGGCAAGGAAGTCAGGGAATAGGAGGAGGGGAATAAGACAGAGGCCAATGCTCTGCTCTTCCTCCCATAAGCAACTTCTACTCATAGGGTTTACTCTCCATTCATTCACTGCTCATCGGAATCCAAATATCAAATAACTTGGGTTCTGAATTGATTTTCTGTTTTATAGCTAACCCAAAGTTTCCTCAGCCAGTCCAAATGCTTTTCCTATCAATTCCAGTTCACCCAAGGACATTTCCCCTTTTATCTAAAATGTTTGATTAATTGATTGCTTAAACATTCTTACTTCATTAAGTTATCAAGGGTATCTTATCATTACTTTAAGTGAGATGGGGTGACTTTATTGATTTACTCAATCAATTCCACCTTTATATACATAGGAGGAAACTGAGGTCCAGAGAGGTGAAGTCAGTTCCCCAAGCTCACATAGATACTAAATAACAGTGCTAGGATCAAAACCCAGAACTTCTAATGGCAAATCAAGGACTCTTTCCACCACCACATGTCACCTCCCACCTGCTACATTCAAGGCAAATTGACCTACCAACTGTTCTCTAGATTCAACATTTTCTCTCCTGTTTCCATAATTTGCAGACTATCCCCAATAATTATAATAGACTACCTTCTCATCTCCATCTCTTAGAATATTTCCTAGTTTCCTTCAAGCTAAGGCCCTACTTATTCCATGAAACCTTTCCTGGTCCCTCCTCAAATTATCTTGTCTTAATTTATCTGTATAATATTATGAAGCTCCTAGTAGAAAGTAAGGGCTCTAAGGGTAGGAACTGTTTTAATTTTGTCTGAGACTTCCTAGCAAGACTGAATGAAATACCAGCTGGGGTACTGGTCTTGGAGTAAGGAACTCTGAGCTTCAAGTCTTATCTGTAATGCACACTGATTGTATAATGCTGGGCAAGTGACTTAAAACTCTTTGTATCCCAGGTATTTATCTACATGCATTACAAAAGAGAGTTCCCTGTACCAAGGAAAGATCACATATACAGACCAAGAGTAAAAAAAAAAAATATCCAGTATAATGCCTTGCATAAACTTTCTCTTCCTTATTGGCTCACTCTGCCAGTCTGCTCTACCTCTGCACAGGCTGCCTTGCCCTCCTGAGGATGACTCCACCCTGAGACATACTCAGTGATTGGTGAGTCCCTGCTTGGAACTTCCATATCATTAAAAGACTGCCAAGATGCTTCCATCCTAGCTCACTCTCCAGTCTGCTACCCTGCACTCACCTGCACATTGTTTTCTATGCCAGTGCTTAGCACAGTTCCTGGCACATAGTAAGTACTCATCTATCCATCCATCCATTCATCTATCTATCTAGACCCTTAATAAATTGTTTTTCTGCTTAGAATTTTATTTTCCAAATTACATGTAAAAACAAATTTTGACATCAATTTTTTACAACTTTGTGTTCCAACTTCTCTTCCTCCCTCCCTTCCATACCCCACCCCAAATAACTCAAACAATTCAATATAAGTTATACATGAGTAGTCATGGAAAACATATCCACATTAGCCAAGTTGTGAGAGAAAACAGATAAAAACAAAACTTCAGATTAAGGAACTATCCAAAAGAAATATGCTTCAATCTGTTTCCAGATACCTTCAGTTCTTTCTCTGTAAATGGATTGACATTTTCATAAGTCCTTCAGAGTTAAAGTAGATCATTGCCTTGCTGAAAATAACTACATGCTTCCCAGCAGATCATCTTACACTATTGCTGTTCTTTTGTGTACATTACATTTCACTCTGCTTCAGTTCATGTAGGTCTTTCCAGGTTTTTCTGATAGCATCTTGTTCATCATAACTTTCATATAGTACCTTAAACTTGACAAAGAATTTTTTTCACAATAGCCTAGCAAAGTAGATACCATACATTTTGAAATTATAATCAATCATCATAATTATTTCCCTCCATCTTATTTCCTTCTCATGATATTTACTCTGTTTTCTATCTTCTTTTACTCTATTCCTCCTCAGAAGTGTTTTGCTTCTGACTGACTCCTCCCCTGCTCTGCCCTTCCTTTTTTCACCCTTCCCTCCTTATCCTCTTCCCCTCCTACTTTCCTGCAGGGTTAGATAGATTACTCCTCCCAATTGGGTGTGTATGTTATTCCCTCCTTGAGCCAACTCTGATGAGATTAAGGTCTTTGAGCTAATTCTGTGTCTAAATTTTCTTCCTCCCTCCCTCCTCAACCCTCCCTATGAAATCAAGCAATTCAATATAAGTCATACATATGTAGTTATGCAGAACATCTTCACCTTCTTCAAAAGTGTTTTGCTTTTTACTGCTCCCTCCCCCAATATACCCTTCCTTCCTTCCCCTTCCCCCATCTCCTTCCCCTCTCACTTTCCCTCAGGGAAAAATATATTACTATACCCACTTGAGTATGTATGTTATTCCCTCTTTTTTTTTTTTTTTTAGGGCAATGAGGATTAAGTGACTTGCTGAAGGTCACGCAGCTAGTAAGTGTCAGCTATCTGAGGCTGGACTTGATCTCAGGTCCTCCTGAATCCAGGGCCTGTGCTTTATCCACTGTGCCACATAGCTGCCCCTGTTATTCTCTCTTTGAGCCAATTCTGATGATAGTAAGGTTCACTCACTCCCCCACTCCTTCCCCCTCTTCCCCTCCCCTTCATAAGCTTTTTCTTGTTTCTTTTATTTGAGCTACTTTTTCCCAGTCTACCTCTCCCTTTCCCTTTCTTCCAGTGTATTCCTCTTACTCCTTAACTTTATTTTAAAGATTTCATCATGGGTTAGTTAGGTGGCACAGTGGACAAAGCACCAGCCCTGGACCCAGGAGGCCCCGAGCCCAAATCCAGCCCCAGACATAAGACACCCCATCCTGTCTGCCCCACAAAAAACAAGGATAAACAAAAAATAAATGCTTTACAGATATTATCCCTTCATATTCAGTTCAGACCTGTGTCCTCTGTCTAAGTATATTCCTTTCAGCTGCCCTAATACTGAGAAAGTTCTTATGAGTTAGAAGTATCATCTTCCCATGTAGGAATGTAAACAGTTTAATCTTTTAATATCCCTCATGATTTCTTTTTCCTGTTTACCTATTTATGCTTCTCTAGGGTCTTGTATTTAAAAGTCAAATTTTCTATTCAGTTCAGGTCTTTTCATCACAAATGCCTGAAAGTCCTCTTTTTCCTTGAAGTCCCATTTTTTCCCCTGAAAGATCATAATCACTTTTGCTGGGTACGAGATTTTTGGCTGTAGTCCCAGTTCCTTTGCCTTCTGGAATTATATTCCATACCCTCCAGTCCTTTAATGTAGATGCTGCTAGATCTTATTTTATCCTTACTGTAGCTTCACAGTATTTGAATTCCTTCTTTCTAGCTGCTTGCAATATTTCCTCCTTGACCTAGGAGCTCTGGAATTTGGCTATAATATTCCTGGAGGTGTTCCTTTTGGGATTTCTTTCAGGAGGTGATTGGTGGATTCTTTCAATTTCTATTTTATCTTCTGCTTCTAGAATATCAGGGCATTTTTCCCTGACAATTTCTTGGAAGATGGTGTCTAAACTCTTATTTTGGTCATGGTTTTCAGGTAGTCCAGTGATTTTCAAATTCTCTCTCCTTGATCTATTTTCCAGGTCAGCTGTTTCTCCAAGGAGCTATTTCATATTGTCCTCTATTTTTTTATTCATTTGGATTTGCTTTACTGTGTCTTGGTTTCTCATAAAGTCACTAGCTTCCATTTGTTCAATCCTAATTCTTAGGCAATTATTTTCTTCTGACAGCTTTTGTATCTCCTTTTTCATTTGGCTTTTCAAGCTGTTGACTTTTTTCTCATGATTCTCATGCATTGCTCTCATTTCTCTTTCCATTCTTTCCTCCACCTCTCTAAAACTTCCTTCTATCTCTCCTACTTTCTCTTCAAAGTCCCTTTTGAGTGCTTCCATGGCCTGAGACCAATTCATATTTTTCTTGGAAGCTTTGGATGTAGGGGCCCTGAGGTTATCCTCTTCTAAGGGTGCACCTCGATCTTCCTTGTTGTTAAAGAAACTTTCTATAGTTCTCAACTTTCTTTGCTTGCTCATCTTGCCCTCTTTTACTTGACTTTTAACTCCCTTTTACAGTGGGGCCCTACTTCCAAGGTACATTGTTCCAAGCTTCAGAGGGTCCCAGATGTTTCAGTTTGAGGAACGGCAGGTTTTTCTCTCACCTGGCATGTTCTCTGGTCCAAAGATAACCTCAAGACAACTTTCTAATTAACCAGCCAGGAAAACGTTGTGTACTATGGTTCTTAGCTCTACGTGCCTGCTCCCCTCCCCTACCTGGGCCTCCCGTGGCTCAGAATTTCTTCCTGGTTTCCTGCTGGGGTGAGATAGCCAAATTCTTCCTTAGGTCCCATAGACATCCCTGTATTTTCCACCCCACCCCACAGCAAGCCGTTCAGCTCTCTCACCCGACTGTAAACTTAGTTCCAAAAGACATTGATGCTACAGCTGATTCAGAGGTTCAGGGGTAAGTTTCTCTGGTGCAGCCTGCCTGGGAACTGTGATGGTGCGATTACAGGATTGGACTCTTCTTGCAGCCCAGCATGGCCCCTTATAAGCTGTCTTTGGCTGGAAAAATAATCTCAGACTGCCTTTTTATAGGTTTGCTGCTCTAGGGGTTGCTTTATGGCTATTTCAGGGGTAATTGTGTCAGGAGCTCTGTATGTTTAATGTCTTTCCTCCACCATCTTGGGTTGCCCCCTTCTCCCAGTAAATTTGTGTGTGTGTGTGTGTGTGTGTGTGTGTGTGTGTGTGTGTGTGAGGCAATTGGGGTTAAGTGACTTGCCCAGGGCCACACAGCTAGTAAGTGTTAAGTGTCTGAGACCGGATTTGAACTCAGGTCCTCCTGACTCCAGGTCCGGTGCTCTATCCACTGTGCCACCTAGCTGCCCCCTAGTAAATTTTTAAATGAATTCTATCCTAAAGTTTTCAAAGGAATGGTCTGCACTTGAGACCTCCCTTTCTTTATTCTCCTCAGATGCCTGCAATATGGTTTCTAGATCCTTTCCACTAATGAAGTTGCTCCCTTGCAGGTCATCAATGACCTTCTAATTGACACATCTGATGGCCTTTTCTCAATGTATTTTTCTCATGTATAAAGTGAACAATCCAATAATAGAGAATTCCATTCCTAAGTGATACATATTTTCATTTGCTATGGGAAAACTAAGCTTATTCAGTAGAATAATTTAGAATTTATATAATAGTCTGAGATATAAGGGACTTCTGGAATAATCTATCCAAGTATAAAGCAAGGCTTCATATTGCACATTTATTATATTGCCAAATCTTATATGGAGAGTGATTCAATTTAAATATTTATGAGCAATGAATAATGAATTGAGTGTAATAACCAGTTATCATTTCCCTTAATAATTGATACTTCTATAAGACAAAGGAACTGTTCTCAGGGGGTAAGATGCTATTGACCTTCATGATCTTGACATGGTCTTCATTTTGTTTTTGTGGAATCTCAAACTGGGACTAAGATGACAGATTGGAAAAAATTTATTTTATTTTCTCTTTCTCTCTCTTTATTGGATGAATAGAAATGGAAACTCTAGGGAGCATTGAATCATGAGTAAAAGGACCAAGATTTAGATTCCAGCTTTATCATTTAACTACTTATGTGACCTTGGTCAGACCATTTCACTTAGGAGGGGCCTTCTGCTTCCTTATCTGTAAAATGAATGGGTTGGGTTAGATTATTTGTAAGGTTACTTCCATTTCTAAAAACATATGATTATATGATCCTCTCGGGAAAGATTTCTAAAGATAGGAAAGGATGAGCCAGAGTGTAACAACTGTGGAGGATTCCATTATCTAAGAAAAGAATTCCATTATAGAGGATGACAAGTGAGAACATTGTTCCAAAATTATGGCATTTGTCACAGAGTGATGGGGATACTACTCACATAAGGCTTTGGGTAATATAAGCAGAGAAGAAACATCTGTAATCAGAGAGAATCCAATAAGATTATAGTAAAGGTAAAATGAATTCCAGGGGACAGATTCTTAGGCAAACAGCCTATCTAGTTTGCCACTGACTTGATTCTAGATCAACCCCTGGGTGTGTATGATTGGATCAGAGAGACCCTGGAAAGTCTAAAATAGCCATGGGAGGCCTAGTATGTTTTGGGGTCATCCCTAGTCTTTGGGACCAGCCTAAAGGGTAACAATACATATGTTCCTGGGAAGTACATGTGAAGGAAAGGGAGCAGGGTCTAGAATTTGGCTAGATGTTGATATTAATATTGTAATAAGTTTATAAAATAAACATTTAGATGTGACCTGGCACAATGGAAACCACTGAATTAAGAAGTCAGAAGACCTGATTTCAGCTAAAGCCATGTTCATCTACTAGCTATGTGGCCCTGGGCAAGTCTCTGAGCTTCCATTTCCTTCTCTGTAAAATGTGAAAAATAATATGCTTCATATAATACAACATGAGGTTTGTGTGAGTTTTAAAGGAGATAAAATTTTTCCCCAAACTACAAAGAACTATGTGTTAGCTACTAATATCATTATGCCATTATGTACACGTTTCTTCCCTTGCCATGCCATTTTCACATACCACATACTCTTTGTTTCTTTTCTTCTTCCTGCTATCTCCTGTATACATGAGACAGACCCATCCCTGCCCTCACTTCCTTCCTTTCACCCACACCAAAAGTCATGCTTCTAAAGGGGTTGGCCTAAATCTACCCCTCCCCCCACCCCCACCGCAAAAAAAAAAAAAAAAAGATGGAACTAAGAAAGACTGTCCAAATCAGTCGAATAAACATTTATTAAATCCTTGTCATGTACACATTGCTGTGTGAGGCATTCAAAAAGTTGCTGATATCTATACCACATTTTGTGCAGTTACAAAGGATTTTACATATATTATCTCATTTCAACCTTAAAATAACCCTGTGAATTAGGTAGTGCATGTATTTTTTTATTTTATGCTTTCAAGTTTCTAAAGCACTCTAACATTTTTAATCCTGTTATTTTATCTTCCTTCTTCCTCCCTTCAATTGAAAAAAAAAAGGGAAAGGGAAAAAAAACCTAATAACAAACATGTAGTCAGGCAAAACAAATATCTGCATTGCATATGTCTTTAAAATATCTCATTCTGGGGGCAGCTAGGTGGTGCAGTAGATAAAGCACCGGCCCTGGGTTCAGGAGGACCTGAGTTCAATTCCGGCCTCAGACAATTGACACTAGCTGTGTGACCCTGGGCAAGTCACTTAACCCTCATTGCCCCACGCCAAAAAAAAAAAAAGAAAAAGAAAAAAAAAAATCTCATTCTGTAGTACAAGTATTTTTATCTACATTTGACAGTTGAGGAAAGTGGGACTTAAAAAAATTAAGGTGACATACAAAGGAGTTCTGATGCTCTTACTCAAAATCCAGTTCACTTTCCATTGTACCCGACTATCATGTGATTTATCCCAAAGGACCAGCACCAGGGAGTCCTATATAGCTATATAGATCAGATGATAGAACAATAAGTACCTCCACAACAAAAATCATTTTCTAATGAAAAGATATCTCAAGTTCCAGTCAGTTGTCAATACAATTTAAATTACATTTGACAAAATAAAATTATATCATATATAAATAAACTTCACCATATTAATAAGGATGAATTACATACGGGGAAAAAGTGGTATGAAAGATATCATGAAAGATATGTATGACCATAAAAAAGAAGAGGATCTGGGGGCAGCTAGGTGGCGCAGTGGATAGAGCATGAGCCCTGGAGTCAGGAGGACCTGAGTTCAAATCCAGCCTCAGACACTTAACACTTACTAACTGTGTGACCCTGGGCAAGTCACTTAACTCCAATTGCCTCACAAAAAAAATAAAAGAAGAAGAGGATCTGTCTTGTATCAAGAGTTAGAGATAATAATGGATTAATTCATGTCTCATACTGTTAGCCAAGTAATGGCATAAAGAAGGATGGATCCTTTGCTGAAGATACCTCCTATATGATATTGGGCAGACCCTATAAAATACATTACCTATGGGTAAGTCACTTAACCTCCTCAGGGCTCAGTTTTCTCATCTGTGAATTGAGGGAGTTGGACATGATTACCTCAGAGGTCCTTTCCCCTTATAAAACTATGACTCTGTCCTCTTTTTCATAGAACATAGGCAAGAATTGTGCAAGATGAGAAGGCATCAGGGAGCAAAAAAAAGCTCACAAATCAACTTTCTCAAAATTATTTCAGCTAAGGAGGAGTGAAAACTAAGGCTACAATGGTGAAAGGAGATGAGAAAAGGGAGCACTTTACAAAGGCTGTCTCCCAACAACCCTGGGAGGTAGGTGCTGTTATTATCCCCATTTTACAGCTGAAGAAATTGAGACAGAAAAAAAGTTAAGTGACTTGCACAGAACTACACAGCTATTATCTGAGGTAAAACTTGAACTCAGGTCCTTACTAACTCCAAGTCCAATACTCTATGCACTTCACTACTTACCTGCCTCTGAAGCAGGAGCACTAGAAAAATCAGCACCACCATAGAGATGATGATACTTCCACACAATCACTTATTCTTTGTAGATCACAGTCATCCATGACTAAGAGATCTTGCATGCAGCCCATTCCAGTGTCAATTTTGATATCAAGACTCACCTTTACTACCTCCACTCAGTGTTTCCTGGCCCACAAATGAAGACATCTTCATCCCTGAAAGCCCCGTGGAGCTATCAATACCAAATTTCTGCCCCTTTAGAGACCTCTGCTGAGGAGCTGTGATGAGATAGAGTGAAGACCCCCTACTTTCTTAGGGGTTCAATAATGATTCTCCCTCTCCTTCATCCAGAAGCTCAGGATTACTGCCAAGTTGGCTATGAAATACCCTTTCTTTCAGGTAAAATATACGTTCACCAGTTGTGTCACTACATAGTTTTACCTCTGCTGTGCTATTAGAAAGCAAGATGCCTTCCCACAATACCACACCTTGGTCCTCCAAACATTTCTGGGAAGGAGTTGTCTGAATCATCTCAGAGGAAAGGAGACCTACCAATTGAAGAGGACTTAAACTATTTTCCCTGGGTGTATAGGAAGCAGGGACCTTGAAGTCCAGAGAAGTCATAAGGAAGGGCTGAAGAATGTCATCTGTAATTAGGTCCAAAAGCAATCTATCCTTATTGAGTAAGTCTTTCTGAAGGCTGGATCAGAAAAACCGCTAGACCCAATAGCTTTCCCTCTTCTTAAGGGGCCATTAATTCATCAGAAACATGGCTTATAGGAGAAGAATATGGCAGATGGGGACATCATGGTGATGAAACTTTCAAGTAGAAGAGGCAAGCCTCTTCCCCTGAGATGGGGTAAGAGGACTAATTTGCTAGTTAGAGAAAGGATGAAAAAAATTAAAAATTAAAAATTTTTTTTTAAATAAAAAAATTTTAAAAAGAGAAAGGATGGAGTGATAGTTGAGGGACATATGCATTGAGTGAGCATTCTAGCTTAAGGAGCCTAGCTCAATAGTAATAGCTGTCTAATTCCTAGGAGAACCATACAATCTACCATCTAGCAAAATAAGGCATCATAGCCCCAATGTCCAGATTGGCAACAGACCTATTCCTACATCCCTGACATTCATGTAAGAGCTTCAGCCTAGTCATCTAGTGCAGCAGAAGGCATATTATTTTTTCTGAAGGGAGCTGATATGCCCCATGATCAACTATATACAGTGAGAATAATTAGCAAAATTCATCTATTGATGTTTATCTCAAAGGGGAGAACCTTTGATTATTCAAGCCTATTCTTCCAAAGCCCTAGACCAGGCAAGCAAGTAAGCAACAAGAATTTATTAAACATTTACTCAGTGCCAAGCACTGTCCTAAGCACTGAAGATAGAGAGAGAGAGAAATAGAGACAGAGATAGATAGAGATAGAGATAGAGATAGAGATAGAGATAGACACAGACATAGACATATAGATATAGACATATATAGATAGATTAGATGCATGTATATATACATGTACATATATGTGTATACACACACAAGCAAAGAGAAAGACAGTACTTGCCCTCAAGAAACTTGCAGTGTAGTGCAACATATAAAAGGAAAGGGAGAGGGGGAAAATAAGAGATCCTTTAGCCAGACACATGGTTACCACCCAGGAATCAGTGTAGATAGGGGATTGGCAAACTAGCCCTGATCCATCACATTGATGAGCTCAGGTGTGGCAGCAGGGATGAGTACAATGGCTCTTTTCAGTTCCCGATGGTCCACTATAAATTGCTGGGTTCTATCCACCTTTTTCATAAGCTACCTAGGATTGTTATAAGAGGAGTTGGTATAATAAAACACTTGGGTCTCCTTCATCTCTAGTCTCAGCCTCAGGAATAGAAAAGGAGAAAGGGAAAAAAAGGATGATGAAAGTTGATTATACAAATCATAGATCAAAGAAAGTAGAGGTTGAAAGGGGGAAGAGTGGGGTAAAGAATGCCTCTTAGATCCAACCAATCAAATACACAGCTTCTATGAATTTCATCTCCTCTCTTGCAAACCCCCATTGGGAGCTAGTTATAAAAGGAATTCCTTATTATGGGGTCAGGTAAATAAAACCTTCCATCCCTTAAGTCACCTAAAAAGGGACCAAGTATTCTCTCCCTATGCTGGACAGTGGTTTCACCGGACCATGCATACCCCCATTGCTTTAGTATCTCATCAGGTTGCTCATTCACCTTCTCTTGTAACCACCCTAGTTTTTTGATGGTGAAAGCCAACTTACTCTTTTCTTCCCTTCTGAAAGAAAATGTAATTCAGAGAGCAGTAAATAAGAAAAGCTCCTGACTTTCTTAGCACCATTTCCTCACGTTCACCTTCACACTTGTGTTTTGTTATTATAAAGATCTCAGTTGGATGCTGGGAAAAGTTTGGTTCTTGCCTGAGGCCCGTCAGTCCTCATCCCCATCAGCACTGCCCCTTTCACCTGTGCTGTTACCCCTTTTTATTCACCTCAGCCTTCTGTTTCATTAAAAGGCCACCAAAAGGGCCCCTGCCACAGGGTGCCACACAGCTTTATCTGGCCAACTGATCATTTCACCTATATGTAGGCTTCTAACCAAACCTCTGTATTCTTCAATAAATACCTCTCAAAGGTTGCATTTCATGACCTCTAAGGTCCTTTCCAGTTCTAAATTTATGATCTAGAGATCTAGATATACTAAAAAATACATTTTTGACTGATTTCCTTGTAAAAATAAGCAAATAAATAAATATCTCTCAACTGGTAGCTTTAAGTCTTTCTCACCTTATAATTTGACCCCACTAGAGAGCATAGAGTGCCAAGAATCTAGAGAATTATCTAGAAATCTGTGGCAAAGTTGAAATGAGCACATCCTATTAGATAATTCGTATTTTCTCTTGTGTCCTTGTCCCTTGTGTTTTTGTACCTTCTATCCCTTTTCCTGATTAAAAAAAAAAAATTAATCCTTTCCCACTTCTCTACCCAATCCAACCTCCCAGAGAGGACTATAGGCCTAAAGCCCTGGGAACTGGCTGCTCAGCAAACCTACCACACCTCCATCATCAACTCACTGTCTCTTTTTCCATAGCATCTCTTCCAAACCTTTTTATCCTTCTTCAACCCTCCCATAGCTCTCCCTTCCCCACATTCTCTCAGATGAAAAGTTTGCCTATTTTACAGAAAAATTCAAAACCATTCACCATAAACTCCCTCTTCTACCCTTTTCTCAGCTCCTATCACTCTGGTGCCTTCTGCCACTCTCTCTTTCACCCCTGTCTCACATGATAAAGTGGCATTACTCCTTACCAAAGCTAACCCCTCTACCTGTTCAACTATTCCATTGCAACTCCTCCAACAGACTGCTCTGTTCTCTCAACCCCATTCTTTCACTCATTTTTAATCTCTCCCTCTCTACAGTCTTCATTTCCTCTTGCATACAAACATATCCATAACTCCCCTGTTTTTTTTGGGGGGGAGCCTCATTTGACTCTCCCTTCCCTGATAACTATCTGCCCTTTGTAGCTAAACTCCTTGAAATGAGTATCTATAATGGGTTCCTCCACTTTCTCTCCTCTCACTCTCTTCTTAAACCCCTACAATCTGACTTGCAATCTTATACTTTCACCAAAAATCCAATGGTTTTTTCTCCATTCTCATTCTCCTTGACCTTTATGCAGCCTTTGACACTGTTGATCACTCACTCTCTCCTCCTCTCTTCTCTCTAGATTTTTCAGACTCTACTCTCTCCTAGTTTTCCTCCCACCTATCTGACCATTCTTTCCTCTCCCTGGCTGATCATGTCCTCAAGGTTCTATTCTGAGTCCTCTTCTCTTCTCCCTCCAAACTACTTCACTTGTTGATCTCATCAGTTCCCATGGATTTAGCTACTATCTCTAAGCTAATGATTCTCAAATCTACCTTTTTTACCCTAATCTCTAAACTGACCCTCAATTTTACATCTCCAACTTTCTTTCAGACATCTCAAACTAGATGTCCAAACTCAGCATTCCAATAGAACTCATTATTTTACCCCTGAACCCTCCCCTTCTCCTACCTTCCCTATTATTGTAGAGGGTAACACCATCCTCCCAGTCCCTCTGACTCATAGTCTAGGAGTCATCCTCTACCCCTCACTATCTCCCACCTCCTGTAACCAAGCTGTTGTAAAGCCTGTTGCTTTCACCTTTGCGACATGTCTCAAAGACTCCCCTTCCTTCCTCTGACACATACCATTCTAGTCAAAGTTCTCATCACCTCACACCTTGATTATTGCAATACCTATTGGTGGGTCTGCCTGCATCGAGTATCTCCCCACTCCAATCTGTTCTCTATTCAGTCGCTAAAGTAGTTTTCCTAAAACACAGGTCTGATCATGTTACCTCCTTACTCAATTAACTCTAGTAGTTTACTATTATTGCCTCCAATAGTATATGA
Organism: Dromiciops gliroides; assembly: GCF_019393635.1. Classification (NCBI taxonomy): domain Eukaryota; kingdom Metazoa; phylum Chordata; class Mammalia; order Microbiotheria; family Microbiotheriidae; genus Dromiciops; species Dromiciops gliroides. The sequence goes on along the minus strand of NC_057865.1, from coordinate 107,253,753 downwards.
AAAAGCAGGGGAGATTTCTTACCTATATCACCAGCTTGAGTGAGAGACTAGGAAGAAGAAACACAAGTATCTGGAGGTATTCAATTACTCTTTGTCTAGACCATAAAATAACTGGAGGAAAAACCTTATACCCAAGATATCATGATGTTAATATATAGGCGCCATCAAGAGAAGTGATCTAATAATAGTCACTGGAAGAAGGGATGTATAGTGTGGTCATTGGTGGTCACTGCTAAGGAACACTGAGGCAATCATTTGTAGACTTGACATGCACAACAGAAGTCTGCTTTCTTGGGCCTATACCAACTTCTGGTGATTCACTTGGAGACCAATGATACAACCAGAAGGAACTTGGCAGGCATTGCTAAGGCCTATGAAGAAAGTCTTAGATACAAGAACCATTTTCAACAGTATTTCTCAGTAAAGGTTATAGAATCTCAGAATTGGAAAGGACCTCAGAGGTCATCTGGTCCAAATCATATCTTATCAAGAACCCCTCTACAATATTCTGTGAAAGTGGTCATCTAATATAATTTTTTAAAAAGACAATTGCATATAAAACTGCAAATCTATCATGTACAGCTTGCTGTTCCTTTTAAACATATAATAATCATGTAAATTTCTTCTTCCCTCCCCCCTTTATTTTCTTCCCATATCTCTTCTCCCATAGGATAGTTTTCCCTCTCTGTCAAGAATTATGAACTAATTTGTTTGGACAAAACCACTGTTAATACTCATAATTTATCAGCAGTAAAAAATAACATTAAAATAGGCATAAATATTCAAATAAGATTTAAAGGTCTTAATGGGGTTCAAAGACAGAATTATCTCTTTCTCTCCTCCTCCACCTTCCTCCCAGCTGATCCTAGCTGAATTGCCAAAGAAAGAGATTAAGATTTGAAAAAAAGAAGAAAAAAGTGGTCATCTATTCTTCTTTTGATGAGTTCATGTGAGGAGGTATCCATTACTTTTGAACAAAGTCCATTTTACTTATGGACAGTTCTCCATGTTAGGAAGTTAGTCCTTATTTCAAGCTGAAATTGGTCTGTCACTAACTCACACATTGCTCCTAATTTTGTCCCCTGGGGCAGGTCTAATCTCTCTTCTATTCAGATATTGAAAGAATTATCATGGCCCTTGAAAGTCTTTTCTTCTCCAGGAGAAATCTCAGTTTTTCTAAAAAATTCCCATATGTCACAATTTCAAGGTCCTTCACCATTATGACAACTCTTCTACCTCATAAATGTTATTTATAAAATGTGGTGCCTAGAGCTGTCAGTCAAGAAGAAACCCAGATTTGAAATAAAATTTAGAAAGAAGTTTATTAAGTCAAAAGCAGAAAGGAGAGTCAAAAAAAAAAAAAAGAAAGAAAGAAAACCCATAACCTACTCCCCCAAGCATCTGTAAATTTTATGTTATATAGAGTTCAAACAAGGGCACAAAGAAATAGCGGCTGCATGTAGGCAGTTTCCAGACAAGGTACATAGGTTGCCTGAGATATAAATCAGCTGATAATTCCAAACATTTCAATGAGCTTCGGGTGTAGTCCAAGCATTCTGTAACGATTGGAATAACGCCACCTGCTGGAGACTTACTGTAGAAGAGTTCCGCCCATGAAGCGAAGGTCTTTGAGGGCAAGACCAGGAGTCTTTTCTTTGGCATCAGGAAGTGACGCAGGCGAGTGGGAGGAAGAAGGGGGGAGCCTGGCGCTCAGTCTCACTCTCTTTCCTTTGGACTCTGGTGGAGAGCGGAGCTAGAAATGTGCTCTCCCTTTAATAGATAGGAATCTAGGCCTTTCTCTCTCTCTTTACCAAATTCTTGTTTTCCTTAATAAATGCTTAAAAGCCTAACTCTTGCTAAAGCTTATAATTTATTGGCGACCACTCATTAGATATTTTAGACAGACTAGCTAGAATTTTAGCCCTTAACAATTCCAATACAGGTTACCATAATAAAAGGTTATTACAATGACATTCCCCCCCCCCCAATTTCCCTTTTGGGGGCTTTGAAAGTCCAATATCCTTATACTAGTAGAAGCACAATTACAGAAGCAGAGAGCTAGGTTAAGGTTTAAAAGAAGTTCATTAAAATCACCTGAGTCAGTGGAGGAACCCTTCTTACTACTGACCTTATCTTGATAGAATTCCTTTAAGTAGGGATAGGGGCTAGATTGGTAGCAAACTTTTCCTGTCTCATAGTCAGTGGAATCAAATTGAGTAAGAATTGGGGACTATAAATTAGGAGGCTTAGATTTAAACTAGCAAACAAATGTACTACACAGGATAAGGAGATTTCCAAGGCAATGAAAGCAACAGCAGAGAAGAGAAGAATGCATATGGCTATGATTATTACCAAAAAAGGTTAAAAACAAAGGGATTGTCCAACCATTCTGTAGAGCAATTTGGAACTATGCCCAAAGGGCTATAAAGCTGTGCATACCCTTTGACCCAGCAATACCACTATTAGGTCTTTTTCCCAAAGAGATCATAAAAAAGGGGAAAGGACCCACATGTACAAAAATATTTATAGCTGTTCTTTTTGTGGTGGCAAGGAATTGGAAATTGAGGGGATGTTCATCAATTGGGGAATGGGTGAATAAGTTGTGGTATATGAATGTAATGGAATACTATTGTGCTGTAAGAAATGATAAGAAGGCAGATTTCAGAGAAACCTGGAAGGACTTACATGAATTGATGCTGAGTGAGATGAGCAGAAACAGGAGAACATTGTACACAGTATCAACCACATTGTGTGTTGATCAACTGTGATAGACTTGACTCTTCTCAGCAATACAGTGGTCCAAGATAGTTCCAAAGGACTCATGATGGAAAATGCTCTTCAAATACAGAAAAAAGGACTGTGGAATCTAGATGCAGATTGAACCGTACTATTTCTACTTTTTTGTTTTCCTTTTTTGAGGTTTTTTTCCTTTTGTTCTGATTCTTCTTTCACAAGATGACTAATGCAGAAATATGTTTAATGTGATTGTACATATATAACCTATATCAGATTGCTTTCTGAGTTGGGGGGAGGGAGAAAAAATTGCAACTAGAAATCTTATAAAAACAAATGTTGAAAACTATCTTTACATGTAACTAGAAAATAATTTTAAGATTAAAAAAAACCAAAGAGATTTATAATCCTATGCTTCCTCAATGTCATAAAAGTTTAATCAACTTAGTTAAGCAGTCATAATCTCATACATCTAAAGAAAGAAACCTAATTAAACAAACATTATAGGGAAATTAAGTTAGACTATAGATTAAACTACATTTAGAGGGTTCACAGCATACTGACTGAGAGAGGAAATTTACATATTACCAAAATAACTAAGAAAACTCATTCACAAAAATCCTCCCTTACATAGTTAGCTAAGGGAACTGACAAATAATATTTAAAAATATTAAGACAGACTTTCAGTTAAAAGTTGCAAGAGGAATGGCTCTGTGCCTACCAAAATAAAAATTAATAAAAGGAAATCAAAGATGAAAAATTATTTGCTATTCCTATATATTTAATCACATTTATAAATTGGTATATCTACATTAGAATTTGGGCATATACTTCTACAGAAAAAAACATAAACACTAGAAAACATTAAAGTAAATATAATATTGATAATCATATTAAATAATACAAAATCTCTTTATTCCTTATAACCCACTCCAAATATCCATTAAATCAGCATATTTCATCTTGAGTCTTAGCTGTCCCATGTAGTCATCTGATCCTTGAAAACATTTTCCCTTGGAAATTCTGGAATAGGTCTCCTTCCCAGGGTAATTCTGAAAGGGTGCTCCTCTTGGTAAATCCACTTTCCTGGTCCCAAGTTACTTGCAGAGATTTTTTGTGTAATTCCACTAAATCTGCTATTAATAAAACTCAATATAATTTAAGAAGGCCTGACACAATCTCTCTTTTTAAAAAATAAATAAAAGTATTTTATTATTTTCCAGTTACATATAAGGATAGTTTTCAACATTTGTTTTCATAGGATTTTTAGTTTCAAATTTTTATCTCTCTCTTCCTTCCCTCCCTCCTCCCCAAGACAGAAAGCAATCTGATAAAGGTATATATGTACAATCACATTAAACATATTTCTGCATTAGTCATCTTGTTTAAGAAGAATCAGAGCACAAGAGAAAAACCTCAAAAAAGAAAGGGGAAAAAATCAGCCCAAAAGTAGAAACAGTATGGTTCAATCTGCATTCATAATCCACAGTTCTTTTTTCTGGATGTTGACAACATTTTCTATCATGAGATCTTTGAAACTCTTTTGGATCATTGCACTGCTGAGAGGATCCAAATCTATCATAGTTGATCATCACACAATGTTGCTGTTACTGTGACACAATCTTAAATTTGATATTCCAATATGTTAAAAACCAGCTCAAATCTTATGGAACTAACCCTATTAACAACAGAGTTATAAAAAGAATGTTAAATTAGGGACCCATAATTCCCCTGAAAGTTCAGAGAGTTTAAATTTTCAAATGCCATTTGCTCTTTCTCTCTTTACCTGAACTTGATATGAATATGTCTAGATATAAATATAGTCACAGCATCTAAAAAAGAGGTGATCTAAAAAAGACCTGATACTAAACATAAATGCATAATTATTAACAAGGGGATAGATGGCAAGCCTAAAAATTCATTTACCTAATTGCTTAGGATAGGAAATTGACCACAAATTCAGAATAGAAGAATTAAAAACAGCAAGGGTTTTCCTACTTGCATTCCATTATATTAATAATGGAGATATTTGAGTATTACAACAAAAAGATTCATCATATGTTTTTTAAAAATCTTTTATAATTCACCAACCCTGATTATAGAAATTTACTATAAAAGGAAGTAGGGGCATATTTATAACTATATCAAAATTGCTCGTTCAAAGACATAGACTAACTTGACATAAACATAACAGGGGAAAATTCCTCAGTTCTGTTTGATTCCAGTTAAAAGTCATAGGAACCTTTATTCTGGAACAGCCAATCATACAGAAAAGTTCTACATTATTCACAGGGTATTATAACCAGGCTCAAAATTAACCAGGTGGGAAATTTTCCTGTCCAGAAAGCAAATAGGACAATGAGAAAAGTAAGTCAAGAGGATCCTGCAATCCCCTATGCAACACCATGCCCACAACCTTCCTAGGCACATGTACCACACTCCTTTTGAGCAGCACATGACATTTCCCTTAAATGGTAGGTTACTGGATAATAACACTTCAGACAACCACACCTGAAATCAAAACTCATAAAAATATAAATTATAGTCCCAAGAGATTTTACCTCAAATAGTAAGTTTCATTAATCACAGCTTAGGGCTAGGTACGATTATTATTATTTTCTGCATGTTGTTGCAATAATAGTGTACAATAAGCATATACAGGCCCTTATCTTATTCATTCTTTCTAGTACAAGCCCATCCTGGAGCAGAAATCAATCATTAATAATTAAAAATTCTTGATTTAACAATTTAATCTTAATTTAATTCATTAAAAATTAGGAAAATTTTTCCTTCTGTAGTTACACTCATACAGTGAATACATGATAGTTCACTTAAAATACAGAAAAACACTGGCAGCCTCTAGACTAACAGAAGTCCATATCTGAAAGTATTGAATATTAATCCCTAAGGTAGAAATAAAGTCTTTAGATCTACAATCTATCAATTGTAAGTTGGCTTAAAGGTATATAATTTCAATACATAATATTCCAGGTACACTTTCATAATTTTCATTACTAATGACTAATCTATCAGATAAATATTATTCCTTATAAAATAAACTTGTAAGTTCTTCCACTTTGGCTGTGTTTGTGATGGAGGAGATCTTAGTTTTTCAATAAACCATTATTTTAGAACTTCACACCATTTATTCAGCAACTTCTATCATAGACTTGATAAGAGCTTATGAACCTGCCCAAATAAAAGGCCTCAAAGAACTTCTCAGATTAGAATGATTTACAAGATACCTTTCCCAAAAACTAAATAATTTATTTATTTAATTGTTTTGTTTTGTTTAGAATAAGATAGCGTTTATTTAGGGCCTGGGGAAGGGAAGGGAAACCATGAGAGAAATCCTTGGACTTCTCATAGGGAGAAAGGCATGGCACAGAGCATGGCTCTGAGATACCCATCTCCGCCAGCAGAAGACAGGCAGATAATTTTATAGAGGACTGATGGGGGTGACCATCTGACTGTGGAAAGTTCCCTTAGTAAGGGAGGACCATCCCCCACTGGTGGTGGCTGGAGGATCTGGGTGAGGAGTAGCTATAGATCAATTACTATTTATTATAAAGCAAAATATTAAATATTTGACAATCTTTTAAAGAATTATAGCAATAATCTCTAGGAAGTAATAGCTTAAACTTATAATTTCATAGCATTCTAACCAAAATAAGACTTATGTTTAATGCTACAATTGTATCACCCTCTGGGTATCATTTTTTAAGTTAATAGCATTTATTATACAATGATTTCTCAAAAATCAAAATACAAGAAAAATTAGAAGCCTAACGATAACATACGCAATATTATAGATTTTTAAAACATAAAACAAAACTCACTTCCAGTCAAATGATATCAATTCAGTTGAAAGTATTGCCAAGTCATCTTATTTTTTTGTTTTGTTTTGTTTTGGGTTTTTTTTTTGCGGGGCAATGGGGGTTAAGTGACTTGTCCAGGGTCATACAGCTAGTAAGTGTCCAGTGTCTGAGGCCGGATCTGAACTCAGGAACTCCTGAATCCAGGGCCGGTGCTTTATCCACTGTGCCACCCAGCTGCACCCCCCAAATCATCTTATATAAAAAATCACTTCATCCATCAATTTGACATTCTATACTGACTGCATTCAAAAACCAGTATAAAGTAATTTTAGAGCAATCACACTTCTAATTCTTATTCATGCAGTCTCTAAGCCTATCAACTTAATGCCAATATCAAGTGTATTTTGTATTAAGTTCTGATCTACCAACAAAGGGTCAAATATCACAATTGTCCTAAAAGGAGCATACATCACACTTTAAATGAGACTACAGTATAATTTAAGTTTAGGACAAACTTAATCAAATCAAAAATGGATTTACATTCCCAAATGGTATTCAAAATTTCGATTTTTCTCAAGGGCCATTAGCTTTTAGTACCTCCTATTATAGGACTCACTGCTTTTAATTAGCTCATTTTCTTTTTTGTTTTGTTTTTGTTTGGGGTTTTTGTTTTTGTTTTTTTGTTTTTGTGGGGCAATGAGGGTTAAGTGACTTACCCCAGGTCACACAGCTAGTAAATGTCAAGTGTCTGAGGTCGGATTTGAACTCAGGTCCTCCTGAATCCAGGGCCAGTGCTCTATCCACTGTGCCACTTAGCTGCCCCCTAATTAGCTCATTTTCAAAGTGGCAGTCTCACATTCTCATCTCCCTCTTTTTGGATCCATGATTCTCTGAAGATTGGAACATATCCTTCTAATGGTCCTTCAAAGGCATAATTTTAGTAAGCTATATTAAAGTCATTGCATAAACAGTACTGCTTGAGAGAATATCATCTATCTTAAATGACTAACAGGAATTTCTCCAAATGGTGTTCACAAATTTTCACACACAGAAAGTTTCTCACATCCTTGTTATCTTGATGAGATGAAAAAAAAAACAAAAACCCTCCTCAAACCTCACTTTCCAAAACTCCAAACATTTACTTCTAAAACCTCCATTCACACAGTCAGTGAAAATGGACTCCACATTTCTTTTCCTTTCCAGTCATTTCTCCTCTCATTTCTACTTAAACCTGCTTTTTCTTGCTTTTTTTAAATTTTAACCCTGTGGACTTTGATTAAAGCCCTACAAACTCCAGTCCATCTCATCTTTATTTAACAATCATATTCTAGTTTAAAACTCCACTGAATCTCTTCTATACAAATTTCCTTATATTTCATCAATTAACTGCAAAATTTTTACTTCTCTAGTTGCATAGTTTTTTTCAGTTTCTTTAAATGACTTTGCTTCTAATTCACCTAAATAAAGTCTCTTAAATCATTCACAGAAAAAAATAGAGTTGTAAAGTAAATCATCCTCCTAAAAGTGAATTTTCATCCTAAAGACTACTTCCTGCTCCCCACCCCCACCCCCTTTGCTTAGTACACACTAGGAGGTGAATTTGCCTTTTGCCACAATAATGGATCTTTCTCCTGGAGAAAGGGTGATAAATAAAAAAGGTCTTGGGTGCTGTTTGGACATAATTTCAATCCTAGGGAGCTTCAAACTTCACAAAAATTCTACTAGAATATTAAAGCATTCAAACCATAACTTACAATATTCCAGACATAGTCTAACTTGGGCAGAGTACAGTGGGATAATCACCTCCTTAATCCTGGACAGTTTCTTATTGACATAAACTCTTTTAGCTACCATATCCCACTGTTTACTTATATTGAGCTTGTATTCCATTAAAACTAGCAGATATACTATTACCTAGCCATGTTTCTACATCTTGCTCTTCTAAGTTTGATTATTTTTTTTAACCTAAGTATAAATATTTTACATCTTTCTCTTTTAAATTTCATCTGGAATAGGGGCAGCTAGGTAGTGCAGTGGATAAAGCACCAGTCCTGGATTCAGGAGGACCTGAGTTCAACTCTGGCCTCAAACACTTGACATTTACCAGCTTTGTGACCCTGAGCAAGTCACTTAACCTTCATTGCTCCTCAAAAATGAATGAATGGGGGGCAGCTAGGTGGCACAGTGGCTAAAGCACTGGCCCTGGATTCAGGAGTTCCTGAGTTCAAATCCAGCCTCAGACACTTGACACTTACTAGCTGTGTGACCCTGGGCAAGTCACTTAACCCTCATTGCCCCACCCCACCCCCCAAAAAAAGAATGAATGAATGAATGAATTTCATCTAGAAACAGTATTACAACCTGTTTGAAATTAGCTATCCTTTTCATTTGATGAACATACTATCTTTTTCTTTATCCAAGTTGACAGGGGACTTAGGATAACTCAGAAGAAGTTTCTCCTATGAGAAGCAAAACCAAAGATGACCAGATAACAGGACCAACTTATCAAGGAATCAAGGGACTATTAAAATTTAGATTGACCAACTAGAAGTAAGGGGAGATAAAATTCTATATCAGGAAAGACGCTTAGGTGTGGCTACTACCTGGCTAGAGTTAGGAGACAAAGATAACCCCAGAGTCAAGACCGTCATTCAAAAAAAAAAAAATTTCTCCTGATTCAAAAGAATATGACGAGCATCCAAGTTTTCCTCGCCCCACCCCAAAAAGGAACTTTCCATTTTCAGGTGGTCACCCCATCTATCCTCTCTATAAAAGCTTTTTGCCTTCCTTCTGTTCTGGGAGGAGGTCTCTAATCCACTTTCTCCCCTGGGGGTGAAGTCTTTGACTCCCCACTTGGTCACTTTCTCTAGTGTCAAATAAAAGACCATTTTAATCCTAATTGGACTGTGTGCAAGGGAGTAATTCTTTACTAAGAAATACCTAAAGACAAGTGACAAAATGACAAAGTCAAGCAGGCACAGAATCAAGAATTATTTAAGTCAGAGGTGTCAGACACATAAAATAGGGAACCAGAATAAAATGTAATTGGGAAATATTTAACAAAATAAATAAAAATACTATAGAACATAAATAATGTTAATATGTTATTTTCTAAGCCAGTATGGTACCTGCAGCAGGGATTCTGATGTAAGGTTCTCCCTTTTTCACTTGAGTTTCACACCACTATCTAAGTCATTAACAAAAATGTTAAGCCTCATAGGGTCAAGGACAGATCCTTTGGGCATTCCACTGTAGTTAGTCCTCCAAACAACTTGAGATTGAAAATTAACTACTCTTTGGATCTATCCATTCAACCAGTATCACACCTGTCTAATTTACTTTCACCTATCTTACATTTCTCCTTTTTTGCATAAGAATAGCATGAGAGATTTCATCAAATACTTTGCTAAAATCTAGATAAACTATATCTACAGCATAGCACTGATCTGCCAGTTTAGTAACCCTGTCAAAAAGGAATTGAAGTTGATCTGGCATGACCTGTTCTTGATAAAACCATGCAGGCTCTTTGCAATCTCTGCTTCCTTTTCAAATGCTCACTAAACATCAGAGTAATAATATATTCTGGGGTGGGGGTGGGGAGGAGAAGGGGGCTGTTTCAGAAATTGAAGTCAATTTCACTGGACTTTTCCCTTTTTTTTTTTAAATCAGTACAATGTTTTGCTCTGCTATTCTCCATACTCTATTAAAGATTACTGACAGTAATTTAGAAATCACGTCTGTTTAATGATCACATTCAGGACCCTGGAATGTGGTTTATCTGGGCCTAGTAATTTGAATTCATCAAGGGCAGTCAGGTACTCTTTTAATATCTCTTTACCTAGGGTTTCAACTCCCTATAAACCATTTTTTATTTTATCCCTTGTAGTTCAAAGACCAGTCTCTTTAGCAGAAAAAAAAAGAAGAAGCAAAATAAGAGGCAAGCAGCCTCACCTTCTCTCCCTTATCTATTATCATTGTTCCATCCCTCTTTTTTGAGCCTCTTCTTTTCCCCAATATAACTTTTTAAAAAATATATTTTTGTCAGTCTTAGCTTTCAACAGCTCCAGGTCATTTTGAGCTTTAGTATCCTAGGTTCCTCTTATAGGGTCATGTAGCACTTATATTTTTCTTCTGCTACCTTTTTTTAAATATATATTTTTAAATCAATTTTATTTTTCTTCTGTTGATAAGTACATGCATTCAAATAGATGAAAAAGAACATTTGCTTGGGGATAAAATATACCATACCTGTGCTTTCATCAAGTGTGTGGAATTCCTGATACAGAAACGCTCCCCACCAATGAAGATAAACAACTTTTCTGTGAGTTAGAGTGGCCCAGGGCCCTTGCCCATGTTCATACGGTCAGTGTGTATAAAAAACAGGGCCCCTGTTTCCTAGGCTCACTCTCTATCCACTAAGCCATATTGCCTATTTAGGAAAAGAAAAGGAAAAAAAAGCATTCAAGTTAAAATCAAATGCAAAGGTTTGTGATTACTCAATGTATCTGTCATTTACATTATTTGTTGTTGCTCAGACATGTCTGACTCTTCATGACCCCATGTGGAATTTTATTGGCAAAGATACTGGAATGATTTGCCATTTCCTTATCCAGCTCATTTGACAGATGAAGAAACTGAGGTAAACACGGTTAAGTGATTTGTTCAGGGTCACACAGATAATAAGTGAGGCCAGATTTGAAATCAGGAAGATGAGTCTGCTTGACTTCAGGCCCAGTACTCTGTCCATTGCACCACCTAGCTGCCCTTTACATTATTTATCAACCATTAACGCCCATTCTAAATAATGTTTGTATTTACTTTAATGTAGTAATACCCAAATTTCCCTATTTTCCTAATCTATCTCTGACCTTCATGTTCTTTGTTGTTTCCATTATCATTGAGTTTACTTACATCATTATAGTCAACATGAATATTGTTCTTTTTCTCTCAGTATTGTTGAATATTAAAATATAGCTTTTGTATCTGCCTATCTCCTACAAACAGATCAGAGAAATAATGTTTAATTTCTCCTACAAATAAACAGATCAGAGAAATTATAATATCTTAAAATATCTCCTGGGGCGGCTAGGTGGCACAGTGGATAAAGCACCGGCCCTGGATTCAGGAGTACCTGAGTTCAAATCCGGCCTCAGACACTTAACACTTACTAGCTGTGTGACCCTAGGCAAGTCACTTGACCCCAATTGCCTCACTAAAAAAAAAAATATATCTCCTATGTGAGGAACAATCCTCTTCTCAATAATTCTCGAGATGTGACAAAGGCTCTTTTATTTCCTTCTTGTAAGAAGGAGGAACCCTAGTATGCAGCTAGTGGGTACAAAAAAAGGGGGCTTGAAGGCCCTGTTTTATACCCTAGTCCATAATGCAAATGGACCCTCCCCTTTTTCATCATTGGTCCAATTACTCAAGGGTTACAATCTATGAGCAAAAACTAGCTAATCAAAACGCAGTATTCCCACCCCTCTTCCTTTTATGGGTATAACTCAGGAGTGGACCTTATTCTTCCTTATATGGACACAACTCCAGAGCGGACCTTATTGAGACCATGTCTCCTTGAACCATGTGATTTTGTTAGCCAGAGAGGGAGGAGGGGATCTGAGACCTTTGTCCTACAAACAGGTCAGGAGGAGTATGATTGACTGTTATATCCTCATTGAGAGGAGACAACTCCCCATTTTCTCACACCCTACTAACTAGAAAGAGAACATGATATCTATAACTGTCCTCCTACGAAACAGATCAGAGACAGACAGAAAAAACATCATATCAATTTAATATTTTATTGTCCCAAGAAGAAAGATAATGTGACATGATCATGTGGAGACTTCCCTACTAAGAGAGAAGCTTAGAGGACTACCCATTTCTGGTTTTAGTCCACTGAGTACAGGGCATCGTAAGTTTCAATAGTATGATACAGAAATCAACCCAGAAGCAAAAAGCAGTTTAACAATTTCAGTTATAACAAGCATGGAGGAAATACAGAAGCATCATGATAAGACTACAATATTCCAAAAAAAGGTTTGGCAAGGAAGAGGATGCCCAGATGTTACCATAAGATAGGGACTTAACTATCCTGAGGGAAAAGAAGTCACTAGGTAGGGTCTTTTATCTGCTATCTGGGTTCAGTTTGGAGCTCAGTTGAAGGACATTTTCCTCCAATTAATCCTAATAAACCAGGGTTTCATAAAACTCCTTTTGGATAATAAGGTACCTCTTATCAAATCCAGGGGACCCATATATTCATATTAACAGTATCATGTTAAAATGCTCTCCCACATTTCTTTGAATTCTTCATAATCAATATTTCTTATGGCACAAGATTATCTCATAAGACACCTATGCCATAATTTCATAGGTTCATAGACCTAGTTCTAGAAGGGACCTCAGAAGTCTTCTAACCCAACCATCTCATTGTACAGATGAGGAAACCACAGCCAATAAAGTGTAAATGACTTAGCCAAGAGTTCGAGGCTGAATTTAATGGACGTTCTGGAAAGATAGCAGATCAGAAGTTCATGAAAGCCTTAGCTCCTCAATCCTGCCTCCCATTGTACCATGTACAGAAGCCTCCCCTACAAAAATAAATACTCTGATGGATCTGGGATCCTATAATGTGGGTTTTCCCTCTACAGTGCAGATCAAAACCTATGTATGTCAACCCATCCTGTATGACTCTGTCTATATCTTTCTGTAAATTCATGTAGGAGATCCAAACAACATGCTGTAAGGTGTTCCTCTTTGACTCTTACTATTACATGTGTTGAAGAATTAACCCAAAACTCTGTAACTTCTGCTTAAAGAATTTCTGTTTCTTTTGCAAGGGAAAAAGCCAGACACGCTAACTGGGCACTATAGCCAAACCTCTTTGTCTGGGCTGAGTATAGCTAAACAATTAATAATTGTCTAAGAATACAGAAAAATAAAATGAAGATGGTACAACTGACATGAAAGAGAGGGAGGTACAATATTAGGAGTTTGATGAGACTTCACAATGCTATCAGGGCCATTCAGGGTTAGTGATCATGTGGGAGGGTTTGGGAAATATTATGAGAAAGGTAAAACATTAATAATAATTAATAACAGCTAGTTAAGCAGATGCTTTCCATTGTTCTACTCAGGGCCAGGAAAGTTTTCTTTTAGAATGAATTGTTCTTATTGTCTTTCAGGAGTAGCAGTGTCTAGCTAATCCACAATCCTTTATGTAATGTCAGACTTTCTAGAAGCACAACAAAAGAAGACATACATAGATTCCTGTTTCCACATGGATACCTGCCCCCTTTTCTGATGCAATCCATCGCATAAATAGTCTTCTAAAACTCCCAGACATTCCCAGACAGATCAGGGAGATAAAAAGTGACAAAAGGCACTGTTAAGAAGGTTAAAGGTTGTCAACAGGAAGGTTTTCTAGGTTCTCAAAGTTTTTTGCTAAAGTCCGAAAATTGGCATTTATGTTCTTCTTGTCCAAAGGGCCCCACATCTGGGTTATCAATCATTTTACTTTGGGGCAAAATAAAGCCAAACTGTATCAGATCTGTACCACAACTTCCTTGCTTCCCAGGTGTTATTATGAAGATAGGGAAAATTAATTCATTCCTCCCCATTTTATAGAGCCTTACTATGTGGCAGGTACATTGTTAAGAACCTTACAATTATTATCTCCTCATCTCATCTTTTTTCATGGTCCAATATTTTTCTAATATCCATTACACTTCTTTGATTGCATAATTCTTCTTTTGTAATTCATTGGAGCCTGCTCACTTCCCACAAAGTGATTTTCATTTGCCCTTTGGGTGGTACTCAACTTCAATTCTTCATAAAAGAATAGGTAATCATGTAAATGAATAAAGAATGAAAATGAAAGAAAAGAAACCAAAGACCAAAAGGCCTTGTTTATGAATAGCCTTTAACACACCAGGAAGTTAATGATAATAGAAAGGCTCCACAAACAATAAAATATGAAATACTGTTTGTAGTAGCAAAGAACTAGAAACAGAGATTCCCATCCATTGAAGAAGTTGTGGTTCACTAATGCAATGGAATATTACTACACTGTAAGTTTCAGAGAAACATGGGAAGAAATCTAGGCTAATACAGAGAGAAGTAAACTGTTATGGGGGGAAATGAGGTAAGGGTTTGGGTTAGGGGTTGGGGTTCTTGGGAATTCCTCTTTAAAGAATGACACCCTCTTGCCCACAAAAGCAGTTAGAATAAGATGGTAGTTTATTTAGGGGCAAGGGAGGGGGGGGAAGGGGGGGGGAAGGGAACCGATGAAAGAAATCCTTGGACTTCTCATGGAGAGATAGGTATGGAACAAAGCACTTGGCTCTGAGGTACCAATCTCCTCGAGCAGGAGACTGGCAGGTACTTTTATAGAGGACTGATGGGGGGGAGGGGTGACCATTTGACTGTGGAAAGTTCCTTTAGTGAGGGAGGACCATCCCCCACTGGTGGTGGCTACAGGAATTGGGTGAGGGGTGGCTATGGATCTCTCAAACCATCTCTCTCTTCAGGACACAAAAGCCGCAGCCACACCCAAATTTATCTCCCCAGGGAGATCAGAATGAAGGGTGGAGGTCCCAAAGCTAGCTCTGATGACCTGGTTCCGCTTATCTCTCTAGGCTTATCTGTCCTCTGGTTTAGTTTCTCAAGGACAAGATTCTTTGATGTGCCCCAGAGAACTTCCGGGGTACTTTGGGCCCACAACAAAACTGAACAAGGAAAATAATATACATAATTACAACAGGGAAATTGGCAAAAGCAACAACAAAGACCAATAGAAACTGAATCTTGTGAAATTATAATGACCAAATATTGTCCAAAAGTACAATAACAACTTTATGTAGCACTTTAGAGTTTGTCAAGCACTTTACATACTATCAAATTGGCTCCTCACAACAATCCTATGGGAGTAGATGCTTTTATTATTCTCAATATACAGATGAGGAAACTGAGGCTGAGGGAGGGTAAGTGACTTGCCTGGTCATAGACCTATTATGTCAAGCAGAATCTGAACTCTGAGTCTCAGAATGTGAGAAGGCACCTATTTTCTCTACTTCAACTTCTTTCAGAAGTAGGAGAATTTTGGGGGCAGCTAGGTGGTGCAGTGGACAAAGCACCAGTCCTGGATTCAGGGGGACCCGAGTTCAAATCTGACCTCAGACACTTGACACTAGACACTAGCCATGTGACCCTGGGCAAGTCACTTAACCCTCATTGTCCCACCAAAAAAAAGAAGTAGGAGAATTTTTATACAAAACACACATGTCAGGTGTTTTGTTTTGTTCAGAATAATGGATAGTTTTGCTGAAACTATTTTTCCTCTTTTTTGATTCTTATAATGGATGGTCTATTGGGAGGAGACATTTATAGGGATACATTGGAAAATGTAGGTGACATAAAAACAAAAGATACTGTCATGGGGTGCAGAGCACCCCAGAAGTTCTCTGGGGCACATCAAGGAACCTTCTCCTTGAGAAACTAAACCAGAGGACAGATAATGCCTAGAGAAATAAGCTGAACCAAATCAGACAGAGCTAGCTTTGGATTCCTACCCTTCATTCTGGTCTCCCTTACCCAGGGGAGATAAATTTGGGTGTGGCTGCAGCCTTTGTGTTCTGAAGAGGGATCCATAGCCAGCCCTCACCCAATTCCTCTAGTCACTACCAGTGGGGGATGGTCCTCTCTCACTAAAGGAACTTTTCACTGTCAGATGGTCCACCCCTGTCAGTCCTCTATAAAAGTACCTTCCAGTCTCCTGTTCGAGGAGATTTGGTACCTCTGAGCCATGTGCTTTGTGCCTGTCTCCCCATGAAAAGTCCAAGGATTTCTTTCATGGTTTCCCTCCCCCCCACCCTTCTCTTCCCTTGCTCCTAAATAAACTATCACCTTATTCTAACTAAGTTTGGTGTGCAAGAGGGTGTAATTCTTTAAAGAGGAATTCCTAAGAACCCCAACTCCCACCAAACCGTACCCCATTTCCCACCATTACAATACCAATAAAACTTTATTTAAAGAGGAAAAAATAGCCTTTTAGAGTTTCCTAGAGCAGTGGTGTCAAACTCAAATAGAAACAGATTCCTCCAGGCCCACAATGACTTAGAAAATAACAGATTAACATTATCTACAGTGTTATTAACCTGAAAATCAATAAAACAATTAGTAAAACAGAATTTAAGGTCTTTAATTGGGGCAAACTCAGAGTATCACAAAGCAGGTTGCAAGGAATACTGTGAGAAAATAATCAATAATGAATTTCTTGGAGGGACCCAGAGATCAGTTTCAATCCTTTCTCCCCCCACTCTAGAAAGTCTAGTTCTTGAGGAAGTCCAAATCTTGTCTGGGACAAGCCCAAGGGAACAAAAGAAATGGAGATGGATTCTTTTGTCTAGCTCAGTGAATCGATGGGATTAAACCACACCCAGATACTGGTCTTTGCCTTTACCCATCAGCTAGGATATCCTCCCTTACTTGGGTAGAGTTCATTTTAATTTAAACCACCCTCAAGTTAAGTCAGCCAATGAAATTGAACGATGCTAACCAATTAGCTTTGATCAATTATAATGGCCCACCTCTATCAAAGAGGATAAAACCCTGGACCGCAAGAGGGTTGCCCTTTTAGCTTCCTTGACACAATCCCTTGGCTCTGAATGCTGTTTCTTGGTGTGTGCTCTTCCTTTTAGGGCAGTGTAGGTTTCATAAGGCTTCTGGACTCTCCTTGAGACCTTGTGCTATCTCTGAGAGACATCATGGGTCTGGGGTTTTTCCTCCTGCTCGTGCTGACACACAGTCAATTCTTTACTGGCATATCTGATATTAATTAATCATAAATGCTTACTATCAAAATGGGTGCAATATTCATTAATATATAAATGACAATTAATTTATAAAATACAGTAGCAATAATTTTTTAAAACACAATACCCAAAGATGGGGGCTGGGAACAAGGGTAACATGGGGTAACAGAACAGAGAGAGCTATCAGACTGCCCTTACAAGAGTAAGTTTCTCACAGTATGCACAAGGTAAGTTGTTTTACATAATAAGCAAAAGTACGTAAAGAAAGCTTAGAAATCTCTGGAGGGGAGAGTTTGGAAGATCTATAAAATAATCACAAACTAGAATTGACAGTCTAGTCAGCCCCAGGCAATTCATTGGCCTGGGAATGGAGAATAGGTGAGGACCAGCCAGTTCTTAGTAAATTGTTTGTCACTGTGTTGCATTTTTATTTGTTTTGTTAAACATTTCCCAATTGCATTTTAATATAGTTCCTGCCATACTTTGGAGTTTGGGGCTGGTTAGCTAACCTGAGTTTGACATCTCTGACCTACAACACTGAGAGGTTAAGGTGACCTCGAAATTACTTTTATTAGCCACTATGTCAGGAATGGGACTTGGACCCACTTCTTTAAGGTTGGCTGTCTATCTACTGCTGCCTCAAGGGGGAAAAATGACAAGAAACTGAGCCAGCATAGGGAGTGGGGGAGGGGGGAGGGGGAGGGGGAATAATGAACATTCTCTGCCACATCTTGCCCCAGGCATAGAACAGATCTCTCTATTGTTAAGGTCAGATTGACAAATAACTGCCTTTGGTACCCATGAGCACTGAGTCACCAACCACTACTACTAGTTTTCTTCTTCCTTTTATCATTACAGTACTAATGGGGTCACATCATCATTTCTTGGAGGATAAGAAACTGCTTCCTCCCAAAGGATTTCATTTCCTCCTCTTCATGAAAAACCTCACACCTCTTGCTTAGTTCTGAGTGGGTCTTCTTTTTCTGTTTCTCCTCTTCGTCACCTTCTCCCACCTTCTAACCTCCAGATTGAAGTTAGGATTCTTCCCTTTCTCTTTAGATCCTTTTTTCTTCTTTGCTTTCACATCAAAATGTTTTTTTAAGTGTGATGAGCAGACGCCATCAGTTTAGTCAGTTCAGGCAACCTCACAACATAGAAGACACAAGGGACCTTGCTTCTTAGAGAAATGTGGTATTAGTATGAGAACAGCTTTCCCTAAACTGTTGGGCATGTGTAGACTATTCTGTGACTGATTCTAATTAGCAAACTGTAAGATGAAGGAGAGGTATCTCTTTGGTAGTTGGAAAGAAAGAAGTGGCTGAAGCTTAGTTTCAGGACTGCCTCTTTACCTCATTTGGTGAGTCTTTGGTTCCTGGAAGGACCATGATAAGGTTAAATTTCTTAGGGCCTTTTCCCCTCTGAGACTATGTGGCTCTAAGAAACAGGTTCTGATCCTTGGTCTTTTCCATTTTTTTCCTGTTCTAAGTGGAAAGATTGAGAAAGTGAGCCAAAGAATCCAGGAGTTGGAATCCAAGGCAGGCATTGCAGCCAGGCCAACATTGATGCCCCAAGGAGCATGGAATGACCTCAAGAAACTTCATGTCCTTTGAGACTTCAGACCTGTGGTAATTGAAACAAGTAATACTCTAGCAGTGATGCAGTTGTGGGAATGTAGTAGGACCCCAAGAAACCTAAAGATCCCAACCCCCAAGGAATCCTCAAACCTTCCCAAGGGAAAAACAGCTCTGCCTCCCACCTCAGGAATAAGGTGTGGCCAAGCAATACCCTGCTTCTCTGATAAGCAATACCAAGGTCTGCAGGATGATATGCAAGATACAGATGCGGGCTGCCTATCTTACTGATGCCCTGTTATTCACACCCCCCCCCAGTTATTCGGTCCTTCATAGAAGTTTTGTATTTCCCTCTTACTTGCTTTGTAATTGACTCCCCTTTCTTTGTTTTGTAAACATACAAAAGACCAGGTCTTCTCTTACTTAAGTGGGACAGTCTCCATAGTGATTCTGTCTCCCCAGCCATATATTCTTCTCTCCTAATAAATCTTTTTATTTTGCAAGATTCTTGATGAGCCTCCAATTCTTTGGGTGAGCTAGCCCCTGATCCAGGTTGCAAGTCCCCCCAACAATGCAACATATGGATTTGACTTAGATGGAACTTATGTAGGTAGGAAGTAAGTTAAGTTGAGCTTACTCTTCCCCAGGGACCAAAGTAATATGGGGGAAGAGTATGCCTTTCAGTATTAGGGGAAATGTTTATATTTGTTCTTGCTATATTTTTGAAGCAAACTGTCCCTTGCAAAAACTAATTAATGTAAAAAAAAAAACCTAACTAATGTTCAGTAGATAGAGCACCAGCCCTGGAGTCAGGAGGACCTGAGTTCAAATCCAGCCTCAGACACTTGACACTTACTAGCTGTGTGACCTTGGGCAACTCACTTAACCCTCATTGCCCCACCAAAAAACAAAAACAAACAAACAACAAAAAAAACCCTAATTAATGTTAAGTAGTTAAATAGAACTAGGTAAGTATTTACTGACCCTTTAACAAGAAGGGAATGCAGCCAGTATAGGTCCAAGCAAATGACAGCAGACAAAAAGAAAATCCTCACCTTTCAGGGTTACCCCCTTGGAACCGTAAGGGGAGATGTACTCATTGAAAAGGAACAGCAGTTCTTTTATAACCTGGGGAGTAGAAAGACATTTTCCCACCCCTTTACCATTTTTTGGAGGTAATCTGGTTTGTACCTTCAGAATAGAAAACAATTACTTATCTGAGGCAGAAAAACATCATCCATATAATAAAGGTCACTGTAAAATCCTACCAATTCTCTATTCTTTCTTGAATCAAGAGCCCAAATCTTTTGTATTTCTTACTAATAACTCCTTTGGCTAACCCTCCAAGA
This sequence comes from Dromiciops gliroides, assembly GCF_019393635.1. NCBI lineage: Eukaryota > Metazoa > Chordata > Mammalia > Microbiotheria > Microbiotheriidae > Dromiciops > Dromiciops gliroides. The sequence goes on along the minus strand of NC_057865.1, from coordinate 107,233,468 downwards.
GAACTACTTTAGCAACTCTGGCATGACTAGGTATTGCCAAGTACATTTTAGGAAGATGGTAAGATAAGTGGAGATCATGACAAATGAAATTCAGTTAAAGAGCTAGAGATCATTTACCTGGAGAAGGGAAGACTTAAAGGGGGACATGATTATAGTTTTCATGTATTTGAAGGGCTATCAAATTAAAAAGTTAATTATATTTGCGCTGCTTATCCCCTGAGGACAGAACTAGGAACAATGCCTAGAAGTTTCAGAGAGTTTAGGTTTCATGTAAATCAAGCATGAAGAAACCTCTTAACTGAGCCAACAGGGGCTGAGGCATTTACCCCACCCTGACCCATACTAATCACTGTGGTATGTGAACATATCTTAGTGCTGGAGAGCCTGACTTTTAATGAGAGTGGCTCCTTTTCTTCACATTAATTAGATCATTAATAACCCCACCCCTAGTATCCCAGATACAGAGCTAACTATAGTAAATGATAACCCCAACACCACCATCAAAGGTCACTCAATGTATGATATGATTCAGGTATGGGACAGGTGGCTTATACCTACTCTCAGGAAGGAATGGTAAGCAGAAAATAATCAGCTCAAATTAAGAGAATGATTAGAATAGAAATCAGTAACAACTCCACTTACAATCTGTTGAGAGGCTAATTAAGCTTCATCAGAGCATAAAGCAGTTTTGCAAGACTGCTAATCACAAATTTTATATTTCACCTTGGCATTGCACTGTCTAACCACTCCCAGTACCAATGTGCTTTTTAACATGGGCCATACTTGTGCCAATTCTTTTGTCATTGACCATCCCCTCTGAATCTCCCCCTGCTATTAGCCACCACCAAGGGCCCTCTATCATATCACAATTCCATTTCAACAATGATGTGACCTTTGAATCTTTTGAACTCACAAAATCTTCAGGGCATACCCTGTTTGAAGTATCCAGTAACCCAAGGTCAGGAAAGAACAAACAGAAGGGTCAAAGGCAACTAGAAGCTCACCTAGCTGAGTTTCTATTCCATGTGGACCCAACAGCAGAGAAGAGAAAGAGCACCTCTAATCCTCTGCCCTCTCTTATTGGAATGCCAAAGCAGACATCACAGTACTTGCCACAAGGGAGAGTCAGAGCCCAGAGTCAGAAACTGCTTCTTTTAACAGACACCCTGCTGCTCCTCCCTGCTGTTGTCACAAGATAGGGAAAGGACTAACAGATAACAGGATTTTCCACATAATTCTAACTGACCATGTCCTTTTAATTCACCACATGGCTGGATGGATCAAGGAAGTCTGTCATCACTAAGGGTTCAAGCAATGAATCACCATGTTCTTAGAGTCTTCAGAAGTTTACAGTGGATATCTGGGTGAATATTCCTATGATGTCCCCTATGAGCTCATTCAGCTCCAATGCACACACACAAAAAAGACTTGTTAACAGTATGAGATATCCAATAGTGGAATAGGCTGCTCTGGGAGGTAATAGTTTCCCCTGATTTGAGATCTTTAAGCAAAGGAGCTACTTGTATAGAATGATATAGAAATGATTAATGAAAACACAGGATAGGAGTTTACAGCCAACAACAACTTTGACAACAAAACTGAGTACAATGCTTCAGGGAGAAAATGGATTTTTAATGAACTAGAGGACTTCCAAGCATTCCTGATGAAAAGACCAGAGCTGCAGAGAAACTTTGAAGTTCAAACACAGGAGTTCGGAGAAACATAAAAAGGCAAACATGAATGAACAATGATAAAAGACTAGACAGTGATAACCTGCTTACATTCAAATATGGGGAGATGATATACATGCTCCCTCTGAACTTTAATATAATTAGTGTTCATACAGGCAGTCCAAATAGACAAGACCTGGAAGTGGTTCTGTGATGTCTTGATCTTAAAAAAAAAGAAAGAGAGGGGAAGAAAATACACTGAGGGCAGGGAGTGTAGAGGGAAGGAAGATTAGGAAAAATTATCTCACATAATCAAGGTACACAAATAAACATTTATATAAACAAAAGAAGAAGCCATAGGAGGGAACAGCTGATAACTTGAACCTTATTTTCAACTGAGCTGGTCAAAAGAAGACACAGAAGATACATGCACACAGTTGGGAACAGAAATGCATTTCACTCGACAGGGAAACAGGAGGGAAAGGAAAGGAAAGAGGAGGAAAAATTTGAGGGAGGATAGATTAAGGGAGGGATTAGTCCAAAGTAAAACAAACTCTAAAGATGTACAAAAAATACTTATGGCTCTTTTAGAGGTGGCAAATAGGAATCTGAGGGGACACCTATAAATTGGGGAATGGATGAAGAAGTTATGGCATTTAAATGTTATGGAATATTATTATGTTGAACTCCTATAAGCATAATGACCAACAGGGATTCCAGAGAACTAATGGTAAAATATGCTACCCAAATCAAGTGTCCTATGGCTCAAAGAGAAGGAGGAAGAGATACATCTCTAGCATCTCCTTCTACTCTCCTCCAAGGGAGACTTTAATTCTTGCCAGGAGGAGAAAGAGGAAGTTGGAACTTAAACTGGCCACTCTGCTTAGGGTAATAGGCTAGACTTATATCTATCTGCTCCATTAAATATTATTAGTCTAGAGAATGTAGTTTTCAGGTTCAAGCTAAACTCCCTATTGCCATTTTTTAATGGAAGAATGAACCAAGCTCTGTAACCAGGACTTGATTCCCTTCCCACCAAATACCTGTTCCATAATGAATGCACATAACAAAAAAGTAGAGAAATCCATTTATCCAAATCACCTGCAAAACAAAAATTGGAGAAAGTATACATATGAGAATAGAGAGTTAAAGGACTCAGAATGAAGAATGAGACAAATTTTGGAGGTACATGGCCAATGTTGAAATTCTTTTTGATTAACTATACCTGCTGTTAAGGGGTTTTCTTTTTCTTGTGTTCTCAAATGAGGGGCAGAGTTAGTGTAGGAGGGTGAGAAAGCAGAGCTTGGCTAATTAAAGTGAATTAAATACTTTTCAAAAAAGAAGAAAGAATTCATGATAAGACCATGACCTCTGAGTCCCTTCCAACTTTTGGACTCTGAGGGTCTTCCAAATCAAATCCTGTGATAAATTAAGTGCCAAAATATACAGATAGTAACCTATCACCAGTTACCATTGGAAAATATGTCCTCTTCCCAATTTTTCCGTTTTCATTCACCACAGATCAAAACTGGATTCATCTTTGGCTCTTTCCTCTTCTTTACTCTGCATATCTAATCAGTTGACCGTCTACACTGCTGTCATCCTCTTACAGACTCTCACCACCTTTTGTCCATTCTAATAGCCTCAGAAGTCAGGTTCAAATTCATATTCCTGAAGTCAACTTAGAAGAATGTTAGGAGAGGATGGAAGTAATTTTGGATTGATTTAATCTAATTAAAAGTAGAACACTAAAGTTTTTTTTAATAAGGAATTAAAATATTATTATATCAAGTCTATCTTAATTGCTGGCTATTTAACACATAATCTGATTAAATTTTACATGCAATATGATTTAATGGACAGAGAACTAGCCTTAAAACAAGGAGACCTGAGTTCAAGTCCTACATCTAACACATACTGGCTGTGTGACCCTGGGCAAGTCATTTAACATTTCAGTACTCTGAGAAACTCTCTAAGATTGTAAATTGAAAAGAAGATGCTGGCCTGCAATGATAGAAGGAGTTTCTTAACCCAGGGAGTTCTCTAGGCCAAGGAAATTACAGGCCCAGTTCCTACCTCTATCTCTATACATAACATTCATAAACCCCTAACTTTACCTCTCAAGTATTCTTTAACTTGAGACATCTAACTTTGGAGTACCCTCCTTATTATGTTCTAAGAGGTAGACTAAGAAATCTATATTAAAAACTGATATTCCAAGAGCTTTATTTCCTTACAACTTTAATCAAATAACCACTTGCCTTCCCATGGGCAACTGGTTACATGTGGGAATGAGATAATCAGATATACCCATGCTTACTGGCTATGTTACAAATTAGCATTATCCAGTTTCAACTGGGCTTTTACTGAAACAATGCAATCCTTTTTATTACTTTTAATTGTTTCCCTACCTCAATACCCACAGAAGTTTTTCCAAACCTTTTTTCTCCTCAAGCCTCTCACAACTTTTCCTCCCATACTCACCCCCTCCAGTGAGGAACTAGACACTTACCTTATTGAGAAGGTTGATATCATTCCCCATGAGCTTTCTCTTTGCCCCTTCTCTTTATCTCAAAAACACCTTGAAATTATCCCCCACTCTCTCCTCCTTGCCTCTAGTCTCTGAAAATGCAGTAACCTTTCTCCTTGCAAAGGTTCTACATATACCATTGTTCCTATTCCCTCCCATCTTCTCTAGCAGGTGCCAACCTCAATCATGACCTTCCCTGCTTACTTGTTCCTTTTCTACTTCCTTCAAATATGTCCAAGTCTCGGGGCAACTAGGTGGCGCAGTGGATAGAGCACTCACTGGCCCTGCAGTCAGGAGGACCTGAGTTCAAGTCCAGCCTCAGACACTTAACACTTACTAGCTGTGTGATCCTGGGCAAGTCACTTAACCCCAATTGCCTCACCAAAAAAAAAAAAAGTCCAAGTCTCCTCCATCCTTTCAAAAAATTAAAAATATCCATGCCAATAAATGCTATAATCCTCAAAAGCTGTTGTCCTAAGTTTTATCCCATTCCCAGGTCAAACCCTAGAAAAAACTATCTATATTCATTGCTGTAAAAAAATATTAACTTAACTATGACTGAAAAATTATAACTATAAGCTGGCTAGAAAATTATAACTGTAAGAAAAATTATAATTGGGCCATAAGTCCTGCTGTGGTCGCCATTCAAATGTAAAAATATTTTATTAACTGTGCCTAATCTATGAACTTTTGGCTGGCTATCTGACTGCTTTTATATTAGTATGGGCCGTTTAAAAGTTCCCACACTGCTTCTCCCAAATTGATAAGCAAATAGCTGTCTTTTATTTAAAATAAACAAAGCAGGGTTTATTTATAAAAATAAATGTAAAAGATAAGGGTAAAGAAATGCAAAGTTATATGTGTGTGTGTGTGTGTGTGTGTGTGTGTGTGTGTGTGTGTGTGTGTATGTTTTAAACTTTGTCTCCTTCAGGCACCTCTCTCTTGCCTGTGGGTGTGCTGCCCATCTGCTGTCTGCACTTACAAGCTGAGCTGCGTCTCCTTCCCTGGTCTGGTCCTTTTCACTGTCCGTCATACCTTCAACTTTCTTAGTGTCCTCCTCTCTCCATCCCGTCTCTCAGTCTCCTTCTCTCTACCTTCTAACTGAAAAGCCCTTTCTCCATACGGTTGCGAACCCCCAGCATCTCTAGAGTCTCTGTACCAAATAACCTTCTTCTAGTGTCCCCCTCACTGAAAAGCCCCCTTTCTTTCCATACCATTCCTCAGTCTCCTTAGTGTCCTTGTAGCATCCTCCCTTCTAACTGAAAAACCCTTTGCTTCACTACTCTGCTCCTTTCTTCTAACTCAAAGCCCCCTTCACTTTGTTGACCCCCCTTCACATCTCCCTGTGTCTCTTTTTATTAACCTCCTCTCTCAGATGAAACTCGGGCTATGCTGTGTGCGCCGGGAGCTGGGGGTTGGACAAAGCAAACTCCAGTGTCCCTCTGATTTTTCTGCTGTGCATGGGCCCTCACTGTGCCACGCCCGGGGGTGGGGGTGGGGGGTTCATCTGCTTAGCTTAGCCAGACTCAGACCCCTCCCCCCAGCTGAAACAGAGGGGGAGGGGCAGCTCTGCTCGGGGAGCCTGAGGCTAATTTTAATGCCTACATTGCCTTTACCACTTGCTCTCCACCCTTTGCAATTCAGACCTCATCACTCAACAAACTGCCCTCTTCAAAGTTAACAAGAATCTTTTTAATTGCCAAATCTGATAACATTTGCTTCAGTCATAAAACTGCTTGATCTATCTGTTGCATTTGGCCCTGCCATCTACCCTCTCCTCCTGGATATTCCTTACCGAGTTTTTGTGGCCATTTCTCCTCCTAACTGCTTCTTCACCATATCTTTTTCTGTCTCATCATCCATATCGATTCCCCTAACCGTTGGGGTTTGGCAAGCCTCTGTCTATGATATTTCCTTCTTCTCTCTCTATACTGTACCCTTGTGATCTCATCTGTTCTCATGAGTTTAGTTATCATCTCTATACATATGACTCACAGATCTATATAACAAGTCCCAATCCCCCACCCCCAAATATCAGTCTTGCAAGACCAGTTGCCTATTGGACACTTTGATCTAGATATAAACAAAACACCTCAAACTCAGCATATCCAAAACAGAATCCATTATCTCCATACTCCCATTTACCCCCTCTTCTAAACTTAGCTATTTCTTTTTAAAAATATTTTTATTCTTAATATAATGAATGACTCTCCCCAAACCCACATTTCCACATAGAAATAGAACAGAAAAGGGAGATTATATGTGAAATCACAAATCTTTGCAGTTTTCTCTAAAAAAAAAAAAAAGTTGTCCTGTTTGTTTCCTTCTGAGTTTCCTTCTGTTCTCTTCAATGCATTTTTAAATGTTTCATTGACTCTATTTTTTTTCTTATTTTTTGGCAACATAATTGCTAACTTCCCTCTCCTAACCAAGTCCAACCCACCTAATTTAAAAACAAGCCACAAGCCTTGTTAAAAAAAATGCATAGTCAAGTAAAACAAATATATACATTTGTCATATGGTGTTTTTTTAATGTATATATCATAGTATACCAATCCTACTCTTTAAGGATGTAAGTATCATGCTACAATAATCTTCTGGAATCTCAGAAGCCTGATTAAATCTTATTTTTCTTTGTTTTTGAAAAAATATTTTATCTTTTTCCAATTACATGTAAAAACAATACTTAACATTCATTTTTTTAAATTTTGAGTTCCAAATTTTCTCTCTCCCCTATCCTCAGACAGTAAGCAATTTGATATAGTTTATACATGTATAGTCACATAAAACATATTTCTATGTTAGTCATACTGTGAAAGAAAACACAGAAAACACACACACACACACACACACACACAACCCCAAAACCCATAAGAAAAATAAAGTTTTTAAAAAGTATACTTTGATCTGTGTTCATACTCTGTAAGTTCTTTGTCTGGAGATGGACACCATTTTTCATTGTAAGTCCTTCAAAATTGTCTTAGATCATTGTATTGCTGAGAATAGCTAAGTCATTCATTGTTGATAATTGTTCAACTGTTACTGTATATACTGTTCTTTTGGATTTGCTCACTTCTCTTTGCATCGGTTTATGTAAGGTTTTTCTGAAAGTGTCCTCTTCATTTCTTATAGCACAATAGTATTTCATTACAATCAATTACTATAACTTGTTCAACAATTACCTAATTGATGGGCATCCCCTCAATTTCCAATTCTTTGCCACCACAAAAAGAGCTGCTATAAATATTTCTGTACACATAGGTCCTTTTCCTTTTTGTTTTTTTTTTTTTTATCTCTTTGGGAAACAGATGGAGTAGTAGTATTGCTGGGTCAAAGAGTATGCACAGTTTTATACCACTTTGGACATAGTTCTAAATTGCTCTACAGAATGGTTAGATCAGTATACAACTCCACCAACAGTGCTTTAGTGCCCCAGTTTTGCCACATCCCCTCCAATATTTGTCATTTTCCTCTTCTGTCATATTAGCCAATCTGATAGATGTGAGTTCGTACCTTAGAGTTGTTTTAATTTGCATTTCTCTGATCAATAGTGATTTAGAGCATTTTTTCATATGACTATTTATACCTTTGATTTCCTCATCTGAATACTTCCTGTTCAAATCCTTTGACCATTTCTCAATTCGGGAATGACTTCTATTCTTCTAAATTTTACTTGGTTATCTATATATTTGAGAAATAAGATCTTTATCAGAAAATTTATACAAAATCTTTTTCACAGTCACAATTACTAACTATGTATTTCCCAACATCCTATTTTTTCCTGTTTATCCTTCTCTCTCTGTCTCTCTCCCCCTCCTTTCACCCTGTCCCTCCTCAAAAGTGTTGTGCTTCTGACTACTATCTACTCTAATATGCCCTCCCTCCTATCAGTACCCCACACTTCTCTTTCCCCCTTCCCCTTCCACTTTTCTGTAAGGCAAGATAGATTTCTGTACCCAGCTTGGTGTCTATGTTATTCTTTCTTTGAGCCAGTTCTGATAAGAGTATGGTTCAAATGTTGTTCACAACTCCCACCCCCCAATTTCCCCTCCACTCTAAAAGCTCTTTTTAGCTTCTTTTATGTGAAATAATTCTATCTTTCCCTTCCCCTTTCTCCCAGTGCATCCCTCTTTCTCACCTATTAATTTTACTTTTTTAGATATTGTCCCATCATAGTCAACTCTTACCAGTGCCCTCTGTATATATTTCTCCTAACTTCCCTAATAATGATAAAGTTCTTAGGAATTATAAGTGTCATCTTCCCATATAGGAATGGAAACAGTTTATCTTCATTGAATCCCTTATTATTTCTCTTCCGTGTTTTTCTTTTTATGCTTCTCTTGAGTCTTGTATTTGAAAGTCAAATTTTCTATTCAGCTCTGATCCTTTCATCAGTAATGCTTAAGAGTCCCCCATTTCATTAAATATTGCAAGGGGCTAAAATTCTAGCCATACTATCTAAAATCTAATGAGTGGTCGCCAATAAATTATAAGCTTTAGCAAGAGTATTTAAGTGTTTAAGTATTTATTAAAGAGCATTAGGATCAGAGAGAAAGGTAAAAATCTAACTATTTCTAAGAGACCTCATCATCCTACCCATCATGGGGAGGTCAGGAACCAAAAGAGGAAGAACCCCTCCACCAGCATCTGCTCCCTACTTCAAGTCCTCCTCCCAGAAATGAAAGGCTCCTCAAGTTGATTGGCTGATAGCTTTGATAGACAGTACCCACGAGCAAATGTCACTTCCTGACACCAAGGAACTGACTACATGGCTTGCCCTCAGAGGCCTTCTCCTCATGGCGGAGCTTTCCTACAGTAGTTCTCCAGCAGGTGGCATCATTCCAATCATTACAATATCTATATTTTTCCTTGAAGAATTATATTCAGTTTAACTGGGGAAGTGATTCTTGATTGTAATCCTACCTCTTTTACCCTACAGAATATCATATTCCAAGTCCTCCAATCCTTTAATGTAGAAAGTGCTAATTATCATATCCTGACTGTGGCTCCACAGTATTTAAATTGTTTCTGACTGCTTGCAGTATTTCCTCCTTGACATCAGACCAATAGAATTTGGTTATAATATTTCTGGGAGTTTTCATTTTGGGATTTTTTCCAGGAAGTGATTGGTAGATTTTTTCATTGTCTATTTTACCCTCTAGTTCCAGGATATCAGGGCATTTTCCTTGATAATTTCTTGAAAGATGATGCCTAGTCTATTTTTTTGATCAGGGCTTTCAGGTAGTTCAATAATTTTTTTTTTGTGGGGCAATGGGGGTTAAGTGACTTGCCCAGGGTCACACAGCTAGTAATTGTCAAGTGTCTGAGGCCAGATTTGAACTCAGGAACTCCTGAATGCAGGGCCAGTGCTTTATCCACTGCACCACCTAGCTGCCCTAGTTCGATAATTCTTAAATCATCTTTCCTCAATCTATTTTCCAGGTCGATTGTTTTTCTAATGAGATATTTCACATTTTCTTCTATTTTATCATTATTCTGATTTTGTTTGATTGATTCTTGATGTCTCATGGAATCATTAGCCTCCACTTTCCCCACTCTAAATTTTAAGGAATTATTTTCTTTAGTGAGGTTATTTTCATACCTCCTTTTCCATCTGGCCAATCCTACTTTTTAAAAGAGGTTCTTTTCTTCAATGAATTTTTTGCACTTTCTTTCACATTAGACCAGTTCTGCTTTTAAAGGAGTATTTCTCTTCAGTGGATTTTTGTGCACTTTTACCATTTGGACTGTTCTGTTTTTTAAGGTGTTATTTTCTTCAATATTTATTGTGCCTCCTTTACCAAGCTGTTGACCTTCTTTTAAGAAATTTATTTATTTAAAGTTTTGAGTTTCAAATTCTATCCCTCTCTCATTCCCTCCCTCCCTCCCCTCACCCCTCCCCAAGGTTGCAAACAATCAGTATAGGTTATACATGTACAATTATTTAAAACATTAACATATTGGTTATTTTACATAAAAAGACTCAAGTTAAAAAAAAAGAGAAAGCACAAAATAGCATGCTTCAGTCTGTGTTCAATCAATATCAGTTCTTTCTCAGGAAGTGAATAGTATACTTCATCATTAGTCCTTCAGGATTGTCTTGGATCATTGCATTGCTGAACATAGTTGTCATTCACAATTTCTCATAGAACAATACTGCTGTCACTATGTACAATGTCCCCCAGTTCTGCTCACTTCACTATACATCAGTTCATATGAGTCTTTCCAGGTTTTTCTGAAATCATCCTGCTTGCCATTTCTTATAGCACAATAACATTCCATTATAATCATATACCACAGCTTGTTCAGTCATTCCCCAATTGATGGGCATTCCTTCTATTTCCAATTGTTAGCCACCACAAAGAGTTGCTATAAATATTTTTTGTACAATTTTTTTTCCTTTTCTCTTTTTCACGGTTACTATTATTAACTGTTTCCCTCCATCCTATTCCCTTCCCTGTGATATTTATTCTATTTTCTCTCTTTTTTCACCCTATCCTTTCTCAAAAGGGATTTGCTTCTGACTTCCCCCTCCCCCAATCTGCCCTCCCTTCTTTTACCCCTCCCTCCTTATCCCCTTCCCCTCCTACTTTCCTGTAGGGAGTGTGTATGTTATTCCCTCCCTGAGCCAACTCTGATGAGATTAAGGTTTTTGAGTCAATTCTGTTGAGTTTAAGACTCATTCACTGCCCAGTTTAGATAGATCACTCCTCCCAATTGGACATGTATGTTAATCTCTCCTTGAGTCAACTCTGATGAGATTAAGGTCTTTGAGCCTATTCTGACAAGTGTAAAGTTCATTTACTGCCCTTTTCCTCCCCCATCTCTCACCCCACTCCATAAGCCCTTTCCTGTTTCTTTCAGGTGGGATTTCACCCCATTCTACCTCTTCCTTTCCCCCTCCCCCAGTGCATTCCTCTCACCCCTCAATTTTACCCTAAAGATGTCATCATGGGACAGCTAGGTGACACAGTGGGCAAAGTACCCAGCCTGAACACAGGAGGATCCCAGCCTAAATCCAGCCTCAGACACAAGACACTCACCCACTACATGACCCCAGGCATGTCACCCAACTCCAACCACCCCATAAAAAAAAAGATAAACAAAAAATAAATACTTTTTTTTTTTTAGTGAGGCAATTGGGGTTAAGTGACTTGCCCAGGGTCACACAGCTAGTAAGTGTTAAGTGTCTGAGGCCGGATTTGAACTCAGGTGCTCCTGGATCCAGGGCCAGTGCTCTATCCACTGCACCATCTAGCTGCCCCCAAAAATAAATACTTTACAGATACCATCCCTTCATAATCAATTCCCACCTGTGCCCTCTGTCTAAATTTATTTCTATCATTTGCCCTAATACTGAGAAAGTTCTTATGAGTTAGATGTATCATCTTCCCATGTAGGAATGTAAACAGTTTAACCGTTTAACATCACTCTTAATTTCTTTTTCCTGTTTACCTTTTTATGCTTCTCTAGGGTCTTATATTTGAAAGTCAAATTTTCTATTCATTTCAGGTCTTTTCATTACAAATGCCTGAAAGTCCTCTTTTTCATTGAAGTCCCATTTTTTGCTGGATAGGTGATTCTTGGTTGTAATCCCAATTCCTTTCCCCTCTGGAATATCATATTCCATGACCTCTGATCCTTTAATGTAGGAGCTGCTAGATCTTGTGCTATCCTGACTGTGGCTCCACAGTATTAGAATTGTTTCTTTTTGGCAGCTTGCAATATTTTCTCCTTGACCTGGGAACTCTGGAATTTGCCTATAATATTCCTGTAAGTTTTCATTTTGAGATTTTTTTCAGGAGGTGATCAGTGGATTCTTTCAATTTCTATTTTACCTTCTGCTTCTAGAATATCAGGGCAATTTTCCCTGACAACTTCCTGAAAGATGATGTCTAAGCTCTTTCCTTGATCATGGTTTTCAGGTGGTCCAATAATTTTCAAATTATCTCTCCTGGATCTATTTTCCAGGTCAGCTGTTTTTCCAAGGAGATATTTCACATTGCCCTCTATTTTTTTTATTCATTTGGATTGGCTTTATTGTGTCTTGGTTTCTCATAAAGTCACTAGCTTCCATTTGTTCAATCCTAATTCTTAGGCAATTATTTTCTTCAAAGAGCTTTTCTGTATCCTTTTCCATTTGGTTTTTCAAGCTGTTGACTTCTTTCTCATGACTTTCCTGCATCATTCTCATTTCTCTTTCCATTTTTTCCTCTACTTCTCTTACTTTGTCTTCAAAGTCCTTTTTTAAGTGCCTTTATGGCCTGAGACCAATTCATATTTTTCTTGGAAACTTTGGATGTAGGGGCCCTGAGGTTGCTATTCTCTTCTGAGGCTTGTTTTTCTTTTTTCTTTTTCTTTTTTCTTATTCTTTTTTTATCTTGCTTTTTTCTAAAGAAACTTTCTATGGGTCTTACTTTTCTCTGCTTCTGCATCCTGCCCATCTTTTACTTGACTTTTAACTCCCTCTTACAGTGGGGCCCTACTTCCAAGCTCCATTGTCCCAAGCTTTAGAGGGTCCCAGGTGTTTCAGTTTAAGGACAGGAAGGTTCTTCACTTGCCTGACCTGTTCCCTGGTCTGTAGATAACTCCAGGCCAACTTGCTAACTAACCAGCCAGCAAAACTTTGTGTGCTGTGGTTGTTAGCTCTGACAAGCCTGCTCCCCTCCCTCACCTGGGCCCCTACTACTCAAGCTTACTTCCTGGTTCCCAGCAGGGGTGAAACACCCAAGTTCCACCTCATCACCAGCAGAGACCCTTGTAATCTCCCCCCACCAACCACTCAGCCCTCTCATCAGACTGTGAGCTTATTTCCAGATGACACTGGTGCTGCAGCTGATTCAGAAGCTCCAGGGGTCTCTTTTCCTGGTGGGGCCTGCCTGGGACTGGATCTGTTTCAGTATGACTATGGGGTTGGGCTCCATTCCTGCCCCAGCACAGCAGCCCCCTCTTGCCAACCTTCTAAGCCATCTTTGGCTGGAAAATTATCTCAGTCCATTCTTTTGTTGATCCAGAAATTGTCCTATGGCATTATTTGGAGGTTTTTTGGAGTGATTGTGTTGTGAGTTCCTGGAGCATACTGCCTCTCCTCCACCATCTTCATTGACCTTCTTTTTCATAATTTCCTTACATCACTCATTTCTTTTCCCATTTCTCCCCCTTCCCCTTTTATTTGATTTTTTTTTTAATCCTTTTTGAGCTCTTCCAGCAATTCTTTTTGGGCCTTAAGCCAATTCACATTTTTCTTTGAGGCTATGGATGTAGATGTTTTACTTTGTTGTCTTCTGAGTTTTTGTTTTGATCTTCCCTTTCACTATAGTAACTTTCTATAGTCAGGTTCTTTGTTGTTGTTGTTATTGTTTGCTCATTTTCTAGCCTATTTTTTTACTTTTAACTTTATGTTAAAGTTGGGTTCTGCTCCAGGGGTAGAGGAGACACTATCCCAAGCTTCAGGTTTTTTTTGTGCAGCTGTTTTCAGAGTCCATTTTAAGGGTCTGTAATTTTTTTCAGTTCTTCCAAGGAGATATGCTCTAAGAAGAGGTGTACTTACTTATTATTGTGCTCTTATCTGTGAGCTACCACAAGCACTCTTTTCTATCCTGGAACTCTAACCAGGGTCCGTGCTCCCCTGTAGCTTGAAGTGCTCCTTCTTGCACTACCTGGAACTATATATGGGCAAGGCAACAGAGTTCTACACCCAGTGCCAGCCAATAATCCTCTGTAATCTTCTTCTAACCAATTGTCTGACCATCCTCCCCCCCCCCTTACTCTCTGTGGGGTAAGAGCTCCAGAAGGCACTGCTGCCTATTTTGTCTTCCACCCACCCACCCCAAGGCATGCTACTGGCTTGCTGGGGCTTGACCTGTGCTGGACTGTGCTCTAATCTTGCCCCAGTGAGACAAACCTTTCCTACTGATCTTCCAAGTTGTCTTGGGCTACAAAGTTGTTTCAACCTGTCCTTTTGTTAGTTGTGCTGCTCCTGAATTCGTTTTGAGGCATTATTTTAAAGTTGTTTGGAGGGGAATTTGGAAGAGCTCTGGGAGTCCCTGCCTTTATACCACCATCATGGCTCTGCCTCCTGATTAAGTCTTTCAAAGACACTTTTCTTTACAATGTTGCTATTACAGTGTTATTGACCTAGGTATTGTGGTGGTCTCCCTATTTCTGTCAAAGGCATCTTTATTCTTTCAGTCTCCAAGGTTCTTAACCTTGTTGTCCTTGGTCTTTCACTCCACTCATCCAATTATGCTATTTCTTCCTCCACAAAGCCTCCGGCATTAGATCCCCTCTTTCTACTCACATATTGACAACCTTAATTCAGACCCTCCTGACTTCTTATTCAAAGAAGTATTAATCAAATTATTTCAGTATTTCAGAGAATGTACTCTCTTTATCTCCAACTCACAGAATCCTTCTCTTTATTCAAGATACCCCTCAAGCACCATTTCCTACATGGAGTCTTTTTGTGACCACTGCAAGTGCCCTCCCCAGAAAACTACCTTTTATTTAACAATTTTGTACTTATTTGCATTTATTTTCTTTGTATTTCTTCAATATATACATAGATAATGCAAGGTCTTTGGAGACTAGCAAACATAGCAGAGTAGAAGGAAGCAGTACAATCCAGGTCGCTTCTGCTACTATTCCAGTAGAACTCTAGGATGTGTGTCCGATAGAGTAGTGATTAGGAAATCCAAGGAGAAATCACAGTGAGTCATTTTTTTTTTCAGCCCAGTTCAGCATAGGAAGACAGAAAGAGACCTGTGTGGGCTTTGGGGAGAGGATCAAGACAAGAAGGCACTAGAAGAACCTTTGAGCGTGGGGGCTAGAATGGGATCTGTAGCTGTATCACTCTCACCTTAGAATTAGGTCACCGATACAATGTGGTTAATTATGGCAAGGAGAGGGGTGGTTGGTTGATATCCAGTTCAGACCTGGCCTAAGGTCATATACTGGGCAAAAAAAAAAAAAAAAACAGGAACAGAAAGAAACAGTAGGTAAAGTACCTAGGAGCAAGGTCATGGATCCAGCCCACAAACCTGGGCATGTAGCCAAGTAACTGGGATAAGGAGCTGAGACCAAAGTAGGAAAGGAGTGAATAAATGAGAAAGGGAGAGGGGCTTGCATACTGTCACTCTGTACCTATAGAACCTTCCAGCTAGCTCATAGAGGCTAATATTGGTGTCAAAGCAGTCTTTTGTTGCCATTCTTCAGTCATGTCTGACTCTTCATGACCCCATTTGGGGTTTTCTTGGCAAGGATACTGGATTAATTTGCCATTTCCTTCTCCAGCACATTTTAGAAATGAGGAAATTGAGGCAAAGAACTTTGAGCAATTTGCCCAGGGTCACTCAGGAAGATGAGTCCTGACAGGTTTGGCATTCTATCCACTGAGCCACCTAGCTGCCCCAATAGCAGACTACAAGAGCTCTAGCCATAACTGAGTTATGTCACTTAGACCCCAAACCAAAACAGGGTCAAGAGTTTGTAAAAGTAGACAGCAATCAGATTTGACTCTAAATCAAACCACTTAGGGGAACACTGAAAATTTTCATGTTTCTGGTTTGAACCATTCCTGAACCACAGAGAATTCACTTGTTGGAGAGAGCAGCAACAGGACCCCAGGAATACAGATCAGAATCAAACAGTGATGTGACATTTTCCATAGAAATGAACAGATCCAGGGCCTAACACAAAGTCCTAATTTGAGAAGATCAAAGGTCGGAAGAATGAATCTGTTTTAAAAGGGTCCCATGATACAGAACTACTAAAGTGCCAGAGATGCTCAGGACATAAACCCAGAAGAAGAGAATAAATACAAACTGTCTGTCTACAAACAAAGCCTTAAAATGAAACATGGCTTATAAGGTCAACTAGAATTCTTAGCAGAAAAAAAAATATAAAGTTTTAAAAAAGAGTTTAAAATTATATTACAAACTAAATGAGAGCATCAGAGAAAAGAATTAGATAAGAAATGAAAGCTTTGGAGAAAAGACTTAGGAAGATTAACATCTTAGTACAAGAGATGTAAACCTTTTTCCCAAATAACAGACTCCATGAAAATTAGAAAGGACCAAACAAGTTAATGACTCTGAGACACAACATGAGATATTAAAAACATATGGTAGGTCATATAAAAAAAACAGTTGACATTTAAATCAGATTAAGAGGAGAGAGAGAGAGAGAGAGAGAGAGAGAGAGAGAGAGAGAGAGAGAGAGAGAGAGAGAGAGAGAGAGCCTAGATATCATATTTTAAGAAATCATGAAAGCATCTTAGGCCTTTCAGCTCAGACTTCTTGTCTCTCAGTTTACCTCTCCCTCAGTTTGTCCAGCCTGCTGCTCCTCTTCTACCTACTTTTGCCTCACATTACTGAGGTATTGTTGCTCCAGTCACAACTGCCCTTCCCCCCTATCCCTTACCACAGTCCCCCAGTCACCCACCTGCATCAGTTTTGCCTTTCATCCTTAATGGGGATTGACTTCACAGACAAAAAAGAACTTCAATCTCTTCCCTAAGTCCCACTGGTGTCAGGACCAAGAAAACAGTGCACACAATTTTTTAGGGGTTCTCAGAACTGATAAAAGCCAAAACAGTGAATGAGTCAGGCCTCCCCAGATTGAAAGATGTAGTCTTGCTGGAAGAGAAGCCTAAGCACTCTATCATCTTCCTCATTCATCACCACCATATTTGATAAATTTAAAAGAAAACACAGGGCTCCTTCTAGACAGCTGGGAGGGGGATTTATATAAGAATATTCAATGCAGGGAAGCTCTGAAGCTTAAGGGGAAATATTTTATATTGCATACACTGGCTTTCTTTCCAGCATGTGATGATGGAGTAAATGAAAACTTGGTGCAGCAATGAGCCAGCAAATATAGATAACCTAAGCCTACTGTTTCTATGGCTTCCAAATTACTATGGAAAATACATTCTGAAATGTATAGTCTCATTATTGACACTGATATTAAAGAATGAAAAGAAATGGAATTTCTCTTCAATGGCATTGAAACACTACCTTGTGTTAAAAAGAAAACTAGACTGTGCTAGATTGGGGACAAAGAAGCAACATACGGTGAATGTGTGGTGGCCTTTGCAGCTGTTGAAGGAATCTTTTCTGATTCTTTTGCATCGATATTCTGGCTCAAGAAAGGTTTAATGCTTGGATTAGCTTTTTCCAATGAACTTATTAGTAGAGATGAGAGTTTATACTGGGACTTCACCTGCTTCAAACACCTAGTAAGCCATCCTTCAGAGGAAAAAGTAAAATGAATGATCATCAGTGCTGCTAGAATAGAAAAGAAGTTTCTAATCGTGACTTTGACTGTGAAGTTGATCAGAATGAATTGCAGTTTAATGAAGCAGTACGTTAATTTGTAGCAGACAGACATGTCGGAAGTGGGCTTCTGTAAGATTTTTAAAAATAGATTTTATTGATATATTTTGTTTTTACATTTCCAAAATTAGTCACAGTATCCTTCTCCCTTCTCTCCCTGAGAGTCACCCCATATAATGACATTTTTAAAGGGTGGGCAGGAGGAAAGGAGTGGGGGTAAGAAGAGGGAAAAAAATCAGCAAAAACAACACATTTAAAAGTCTGAAAATATATGCAATGTTCCACATATGTGGACCTCCTTCCTTGGCAAAGGAGTGAAGTGTGTCTTTTGAAAAATCTTCTTTGAGGTCATGCTTATATTCTACAATTTTGCAAAATTAATTTTATTTTGTAATTGTTGTTTCCATTTACACTGTTATAGTCATTGTGTCTATTTCTTTTAGTTCAGCTTATTTTACTCTTTATCAGTTCATGTAAGTTTCCCCATGCTTCTTTGTACCTATCATGTTTGTTGTTTCTTACAGCACACAAATATTCCAATATATTCATGTACCACAATTTGTTTACCATTTTCCATTTGGTGGGAGTCTTCGTTTCTGAGTCTTTGTTTAGCAAAATTTTTTAAGTGGAAAATCCATTTGACTATATGGAGACTATCTCATTAGTGGGGAAAATTAACTTCCTTGAGAAGAGAGTAGGAGAATATTAGAGGATGAGAGTTATGTCAAATCCAGCTGAGGATTCTTTTATTTTAGATGTAGACTTCTAGATGAACTAAAGACATGTCATTACTTAATGGGGGGGGGGGGGCCTGGATTCAGGAGGACCTGAGTTCAAATCCAGCCTCAGACACTTGACACTAGCTGTATGACCCTGGGCAAGTCGATTAACCCTCATTGCCTCACACACACACACAAAAAGACAATTCAGCTACTTTTATTAAAGGTCTTTTATACTTTGTGCTAATCATTGGAGAAACAAAAACAAATAGTTCCTGCTCTCAATTCAATTCAATTTAATAAGCATTTATTAGTCACATATTGTATTCAAGGCATTGTAGGGGCTACAAAACTAACTAACCTCAATATTACCCTGTTTTCACAAGCTCCTTCCCTAGATATTTCTACTACAGCAATGAGAGATTTAGAGTCCCAGAGTTTACCAGTTTGGGGAGATTGGATTTCTGGAACTGTCTGATAAAGGCTTCTGGATGAGAGAAGGTGTAGAACAACAGTCATTCTTGTTTTCCACTGAGCAGGAAGAAGCCAGGCAGGCTGGAATGGGTAATCTCTGGGTTCTCTATTCCTTGCTCTTTTCTCCATTACCTTACAAGCTCCGGATGTGGACAATGGGAATTAGAGACTGAGGAAAAGCTTTCTCTCCTCTCTCCAACCTCCAGACAAAAACTAATGATGAGATTGTAAAGTGAGTAGAGGGACTGTGCATTTTCCTTTTACTTGCCTGTTAAAGAAGGATTAGCTCAAAACTAGTGTTTCCATTAAGTCAAATGTTTTCTCCTCTTAGGAAAATGCTCAGGCCAAGAGAAGAAACAACTCATCTGGCTTGGCAGCCCATGGTGCAAGTTGCCAGGTTATCCCTATCAAAATAAACTGCTCGGGGGACAGCTAGGTGGCGCAGTGGATAGAGTATCAGGCCTGGATTCAGGAGGACCTGAGTTTAAATCCAGCCTCAGACACTTGATACTTACTATCTGTGTGACCCTGGGCAAGTTGCAAGTCACTTAACCCTCATTGCCCTGAAAAAAAAAGAACTGCTCTGCATATTGTTCACTCTCCTTTCTTGTTCTCATTTTTATTCCTCCATTCTTTTATATTTGGGAAAATGTGGCTGCTACTAAATCTTTGTCTGATGTAAGTAGAGATTGGGGGGGGGGGGATTTGGATCTTTGTAGAAGGATACAAGATATAACCATGCTTCAGTGAGATTGAGGCATGATGAAAAGAAGAGCAGACATTGACTCCATGTGGAAATCCTAACACAAATGGACTCATACTGAAATGACACCTACTCTAGACAAGTGCAAATTTCTATAAACAGGACAGCCTATTGGCATAGAGAATAATAACATATACATATAGTAATGATAATCCTTTGAGGCAAAATCAAGCCAAGCCTGGAAAAGAAAAACCTGTGCTACTAAGGGGGTACCCACCTGCTAAAAGGAAAACATTGTTTAAATACTGCACATAGAGGTGGTGGCTCTGCCATCCAGCCCTGCTCCTGCCTACCAACCCCTGTAGTCCAAAGCTTCTTAAACTTTGGGTCTCAACCCCACATGGGGTCGTGTAACTGAATGTGGAGGTTGCAACTGAAAGGTTATTATGCCTCTTTTATATGCCTATATACTCAGGGCCACATCAAAATTTCTCAGGCGGAAAGGGGTATCAAGTGGGAAAAGTTTAAGAAGCCCTGGGCTAGTCCAGATTACTGTTGAGACACTCCTCAAAGGGGATCACATCTCCATATCAATGTAACATTGTGAAATGCTTTAAAATCCTGCTGGGCAAAACAATCCCTTCGCTCAATTAGCTCACATTCTCCTAAGAAGAAGACAGAAATTACAACACTGACAGAGAGAGATGGAAAATAATGCAAACATGGAAGTACTAATAAGGATTATCAGGAAAGACTTTCTGTAGGAGATTGCACCTGAGAAAATAGCTTTGAATGATTTTTAAAGTTGGACATGAGAGATGAGTGATATCTAAGTATGAAGGCTAAGCTCTGTAAAGACTCAGAGGTGGAAGACAAAAGGACAATTTTAGGGAAGATTAAGTTAGCCAGTTTGCCTGGAATACAGAGTATACAAAGGGAAATAATGAGAAATGCATTTGTCTGGAAAGGAAGGCCGCATCCATTCCATAAAGGGCTTTATATGCCAAGCAGAGGAATTTGTATTTTATTATTGACGGATAGATGAGAAAGAGAGAGATAATTTATTAATTTATTAAGTATTTACTATGGGATAATACTGTGCTGTGTTGGAAATAGAAAAATAAGTAAGCAAGACAGTACCTGCCCTCAAGGAGCTTATATTTAAACAGGGGAAGATAACACAAAAAGGGAAGCAGGAAAGATAGGGTTGGAGAGTACATTTCCACGTGGAAAGACGAGATTTTGCTTCTCGGAGCCTGGCTTCCCAGGGGCAGCTTCTAGAGTTCCAGTGGGAGGGGGGTGAGGACAGTGACCATAGAATAGGTGACGAACTATAAAGATAGCAACTGATAGGGAAGTTTGTTCTGGGGAAGAGAAAGTGAGGATTCAATATCAGCCCATGGATCCAGGGAAGCTTCTTGAACAAGGGAGTGACATCCTCAGACCAGTACTTTAGGGAGTTTATTTTGACAGCTATATGAAGGATGGATTGGAGAGGGAGTAGAGACTGAAAACAGGCAAATCAATTTGAAGGCTATTCCAGCTAAGAGGTTGTTATAGGTGGAGCTATGAAGTCAGGACACTCTTAGTTCAGGTTTATTTGGGATGAAAGAAGGCACTTGTGAGCCATTGAACAAAAGAGATTTACTGTGTTCAAACACAGCAAGAATATACATCAGGGATATAGTGGTATTTAGCTTTTCTAGGCAGGACTCCTTTCCCCCATCTTCATCTGGAAAAGCATCTAGTCAGTACATCATCAAAATAGAGTGACTTATGTGGTCTTGGGTAACCACAGAATCTGGCGGGCTGGACCTTTCATGCCCCCAGGACAGGAATCTGCATTAAGGAAGCTGTAGCTAATTAGGTTGCATGGAAAGAAAAAGTCAAGGTAATCAGGAGAAATCAGAGAAGTCAAGAATGCTGAGTCAAAAAAAAAAACAACAACAAACAATTCATTCTATCACACAGCACCCCTTGCTGGCAAGGCCCTAATGATTTTCTAAAGGACTTTACACCATATAAATGACTGGACAGTCCTCCTATCATGGGTAGTACTAAGGGACAGAAAAGAAAAAAATAGAACAAGACTAAAACAAAACCAAAATGTATAGGAGAACAAAAGTCAGAAATCTTAAGTCTTTCCTTCCCCATTCAGGAAGACTAAGTCTTCCTAAGACTAAGTCTCACAGTCTGTCCCATATGATGTGTGATGCCATATCTCTGTAATTCACACCATCACAAGGGGGAACAAAAGGTGATTGCAATTAATACTCAGTAAGAAGAAAGCAACTGAAAAAAAATTTTTTTAAAGGAGCAGCTGGGTGGCGCAGTGGATAGAGCGCCGGCCCTGGATTCAGGAGGACCTGAGTTCAAATCTGGCCTCAGACACTTAACACTTACTTACTAGCTGTGTGACCCTGGGCAAGTCACTTAACCTCAACTGCCTCACCAAAAAAAAAAAAAATTAAGAAGAAAGCAACTGCTTTTGGAAAGCAATATAATGAATGACTTCTCTGGAGCACTTGGAAGTCCAGAAGCCTAACAGTGGCTTATTCTGGCCACCTAGAATAATTTGGTGCCTACCAAGCGTTCCATCCAGCTAGGTCTCTATAGACAGAGACTTCCAGAAATATGGACCTTGCAGAATCATGAGGACCCAAGGGACCCAACTCCTGGATAGCCTGCTTTACATCTTCTAGTGCTGAATCCTATTTTGGGCTCTACTTGAAAGACACAGACTTGTGGGTCACTTGGTAAATTGAGGCCATAATGATAGCTGGGTGAAGAACATGTGTTTTTCAAAACCTAAAGAGTCCAATAAATCTCTGAATTTCCTTCTTAGATCACAGGGAAGCAAGAATCGGTAGTTTATTCTGGGCTGTTTCTGGAATTGTCAGGCATTTTCCACCTATTTACCCCCAAAATTTAGACCCTGGATTTCCTTAGGGTTGATTTTCCAACCCTTATCCCTCTTATGGACCACTATCTGATCTATGGCCTTTGCTACAGTGAGTTCATCTGACCAAATGAACAATATGTCATCAATATAATGATGCACACCAATGGCTTCAGGAAGGGAGGCCTGTCTTAGGTCTCTGTCTACCATAATGTGGCAGTATGAAAGCATATTCAGATAGCCTTAGAGAAGGAGGGTCAAGTAGATTGGACTCCTGAAATAAAAGCAAACTTTTTCTGACTAGTCTCAGCTACAGGTACAGAGAAAAAGGTATTGGCAAATTTGATAGCCCAATACCACTCCAGGCCCAGGTTACATCACTGACAAGATCAGCAACAGCTGTAGAGATAGGCACTACATGGAGTAGATAAGGTAACTCTAAGGGTTTCCATTCGGTATTATCCACAGTGACATTCCTAGAGGTTGCAGGAAGGGCCCAAAACAAGTACTGAGCTTGTAGTACCTCTTACCTCCAAGGACTCCCAGAATGACTCAACTGGGGCAGGAGTTTAGAGGTTTGGGTGAGGCTGAAGAAACCCTAGTACCCAGGTGCTTGATTTCCCTGTACATATGTTTTACTGGCTGGTATTTTATGTGTGTGCTTTATATGCTAGTTTTACTAGTATCCTCATGGGCTGACCATTGCTTTATTGTCAATCCTACATTTCAGGAACCACTTCTAAGGATCCTTCCTATGGATGGCATCATTCCCCTCTACCCACCCAGCAGGGCAAGTGGGCTGTTTGACTCCTCTCCCCATTTCTAGAATGACTATTTGCACTTATAACAATATTAACCCAAGCCATAATTGTCCAAATCTCCAGCTCAAATTTCACCAATTGACTAGAGAAGAAACCAAACCCACTCCATTTTGTATCATCACCAATATTTTGTACAGCTGCTGGAGTTAAGGTTCATTTTCCTGAGTTTAGTGTCTTGAAAGTGACATGAATTTGAAGAAATCATCTATTATTGTATAACTAATTCTATAGGATGCAGATGGATGCAACCAATAGAGTTCCCATATTCTGGAAAGTCCCTAAATCTAGTAACTGTACTTTGCTATAAAAACTTATAAATCTTTCTTTAGGATCCTTGTACCTACTGAGGGGCCCTGGACACAATTTGTTATTGGCATGTCTTGCAAATAAATCACATACCTCAAATTTTATTTCCTCAGTTATAAAATTACTCTTGATGGTTTTGGTGAGGACAGTCAGGAGGTCAAGAGGGCACTCCAGCTCCAGGGGACAGGGTGAAGGGTCTTCAAGCGACTCCTTAAGAGTACTCTAGTTGATTTTTTCACTGAGGGCGACCCTGGAGGTTGGACTTCCCCTTGATCTCAATTCCTGAGCTAAGGTAAGCCTCCACACTTTAAGGGAATAATGGGATTTGGTAACAGTATACTTCCTCCCCACCTAGAAAAATTTCTCATAATATGAGACCAGGGGAAACTTTTGGTAGTGCCAGAAATAACCAAAAAGTACACCATTAACTTACGTGAAATTTGGTCTAAAACTGAGAGATTCAGCTGATAATTTGTTTTGGCCTCAATTTGGTACCTCCGAGTATTGTCAATTAAAGAATCTAAGGCTTGCTTTAGGAGACAAACAACCAAGTCAGATGGCATTCTGATTCTGTTGGGCTGTCCTTTCTGATAGCATATTCCCCACATACCCACAGGTATTTTCTCTCTATCTTGTCTTGCATGCTTCTCCTCCTGTTCCTTTACAAACCCTTTCAGTTACTCTTTCTGCTGTTTTTGCTGCCTCCTCTTCCTACCCTCTGAACCCCCATCTTTTTTTCCTCCTGAATTAATTGGAGATTCAGTTTTTCTTGAGCAAGAGGGGCCCACAACTGGTGTTTTCCCTCTTCAAAAAAGGTTATACATAATCCAGCATAGCCTGGTCAGATGAACATGATTGGGAATCATCAGCCTTTCATTCCCTTTGATCTTTCTACCTGGAAAAGGGACAGTCTCAACAAAATCAGTTATAACCTAATTTCAGGCCATCTTTAGGGCTTATAATCCCACCCTGAGGATACATGATTGACCTGATGGAAACCTTACTCTTCCCCAGTGAAAGAACTGCCATTATTGAAGCTGCTAATCAGCAAGCTCTGGTGGGAGTATTAGGGGACCTCACCCTGAAGGTTTCCCAAGTTGCCCATTATAGGACTTGCAATGAAACCCCAAGAATCCTATTGATTATACCAAGTTACTTCAGGATAGGGAGTCCTTAATTAAAGGCATGGAGACTTGTGCCATCCACACAAAATTGGAATAAGTTCCAAGAAACTCTTCAAGAAGAAAATGAAGCCCCTAGCTGCTTTTAAGACAGGTTGTGTAAGATTGCTAAGTGGTAAGCAGAGTTAGATCCACTGTGAAAGTTAATTTGGCCTTTATTAGTCAGTCCATACCAGAATTACAAAAATATTTTCATAAGAGTTGCCCTGGTTGGCATAAAAAGGGCAGTGATGAGCCTAAGTGCATTGACTAATACATTTATGAAGTAAGAGATAAGGAGAAAGAGAACTCTAAGTCCAAGGGCCAAACCACCATCCTTGACCCTGCACAGGCTGGCTCAGGAACTTGCAAGTCACACGCATGTTTTTACTACTATAACGATTGGAGTGATGCCACCTGCTGGAGAGTTATTGTAGGAAAGCTCTGCCATGAGGAGAAGGCGTCTGAGGGCAAGCTATGTGGTCAGTTCCTTGGCATCAGGAAGTGATGTTTGCTCATGGGTACTATCTAGCAAAGCTACCAGCCAATCAACTTGAAGAGCCTCCCATTTCTGGGAGGAGTACACGAAGTAGGAAGCAGATGCTGGTGGAGGGCTTCTTCCTCTTGGGTTTGAGACATCAGCTTGGTGGCAGGACTTCACATGGGTGATTAGGAAGGCTAGGATTTCCATGCTATAAGGGATCTGATCTCAATCTTTCTCTCTCTCTTCACCAAATTCTTATTCTCCTTAATAAATGCTTAAAAGTCTAACTCTTGCTAAAGCTTATAATTTATTGGCGACCACTCATTAGATATTTTGGACAGACTAGCTAGGATTTTAGCCCCTTACACTACCACAAGAAGGACCATATTGCCTGATAATATAGAAAGAAAAAATGGGACCT
The DNA here is from genome assembly GCF_019393635.1 of Dromiciops gliroides. Lineage (NCBI taxonomy): Eukaryota > Metazoa > Chordata > Mammalia > Microbiotheria > Microbiotheriidae > Dromiciops > Dromiciops gliroides. Next base: position 107,207,947 of record NC_057865.1, on the reverse strand, counting down.
TAGGAGTAAAAATAATGGTGGGCCTAGAAATGCCAAGGGGAATTCTTCTTCATGAAAGTGTAGTATTTTGGAGAGTGTTGTTTTGTTTTCCCTGATCCTGATGTCCTTACCCCAGATATCCTGATTCATGCCTCTCCCCACACTGGTGAACCTCATGTCACCCTAAAAGTTGGCAATACCCTGTATAATTGCTTACTAGATACTGGAGCTTCTAATTCAGATTTATTTAGTAAATTAGACTTTAACTGTACCTCTATTGAGTTTCTGAATTTTGTAGGGGTCTGAGGAAAATCTCAGAATGTTCCAGAATTGTTTCATTGCATGGTATCCATTGGTCCCCTTTCAGTTGAACACTTCTTCCTCCTCATGCCCAAATCCCCTATAAGTCTTTTTGGGAAAGATCTTCTTTGTAAACTTAGGATCACTATTTCTTGTTCCCCCAATGGATCTCCAATTTTGCAACTCCCTCTCTTTCTTCCTGTAATGGTTTAGAATGCTCAAGAGACTCCTGACAATAGTCCAGAGATTCCATCTGTAAAAATATTTTTACTGATTTGTCTGATTTTGGGGGGACTGATCTTACTGCTGGACTAATCTTTCTGAGTGGAGGACTAATCTGGGGACTTTTGACTAACTGGCTATCTGACTGCTATTAATTTAATGTGGGCCATTTATAAAGTTCCACCACACTGCTCTACTCCCAAATTGATAAGCAAAGAATTAAGAAGCCTCTTAACTAAATAATCAAAGCAGAGTTTATTTATGAGATACTATTTAAAATTAAGAATACAGGGAGGGAGAAAAATCTGAAATTGTAAAGCATGTATAAACAAAAGTTGAGAACTATCTTTACATGTAACGGAAAAAATAAAATACCTCATACATTAAAAAAAAAAAAAAGAATACAGGGAAATAAAATGTACAACCTGATTGCTTTCCTGCGGTCTCTTTCCACTGCCTCTCTTTCCAACCTGCTGTGCTTCGAACTTTTTTAATACAATAAGGGCCTTAGCCACCTTTCGCCTCAGGGTACTCAGGCCCTTTATTCTAACTCTGAGCCCCTTTCACTTTGTAAATCCCCCTGCTTCTAACTTTCCTCTCCTTACTGCCACTGCTGAACCCCTGCGTTTCTCTCTCACCAACCTTCTGTCTGTCTGCTCCATCAGTCTGCCCTTCGGCCTCTCCTTTCTCTGCTCCTAGTCCTTCTCTTCTCCTGCATCCTTGTAGACCCATCTCGAGTCTCCAATCTTTGCCGTCTCCTCAGCTGCCTCTTGAGCTCTTCTTGTCTGTCCGAACCTCTTCTCAGCCTCTCTCGTCCACCCCCCCTTCTCAGCCTCTCTCATCTGTCCGAACCCAATCGTCCTCTCTCGTCCATCTGAACCCCCGCCTGTCTAACTCCCAGGTCTATATATATCTTTTGTTCTCTCCACTCAAATCTCGGGGCTTCCTGCACCCCCACAGACCAAGCTAATCCGCTAGCCAGGGCTGCAGCTGGTGGGGGGGCGGCACTGTGCTCGAGCCTCACGCGCACCAGCACAGGCCCCAGCACAGGCCCCAGCACAAGCCCCGCCAGAGCCCAGCATCTCTCAGATACCTCCGCTCAGGTCGGAGGGAGCTGGGGGCTTATTCCCCGCAGATGTCTGACCCAGCGTCTTGCACAGCCCATGGGGGTTTCTGGCTCAGCTGACCCTGAGGGCCTAAGGCTTAACAATCTCAGCCCAGAGGTAGGGTCCCCAAATCAAAATAAATTTCCACACATCTGACATATCTGATTTTCTATGGGTGACTTCATCCTCAGATGTAGGATTGCTAAAATCTTCTGTCCCCATTGTCATCAAGAAAAGGAGGTCCCCCACCATCAATTCCTCAATATTCTTTGTCCCAGAAGGCCATTGAAGGTATTACACCCATTATTGACTCCATGAGGGTTCAAGGTATTATTGTTCCATGTATTGACCTACTGTTACACTCCTATCCTCTCTGTTAAGAAACCCAAGCCAGGTCCTGATGCTAAACTTGTTTATCACTTTGTTTTGTTTTTGTTTTTGTTTTTGTTTGGGGGGGGGGCAACGAGGGTTAAGTGACTTGCCCAGGGTCACACAGCTAGTAAGTGTCAAGTGTCTGAGGCTGGATTTGAACGCAGGTCCTCCTGAATCCAGGGCCAGTGTTCTATCCACTGCGCCACCTAGCTGCCCCTTGTTTATCACTTTGTACAAAATTTACATGCTGAGGGGCAGCTAGATGGTGCAGTGGATAAAGCACCGGCCCTGGATTTAGGAGGACCTGCGTTCAAATCCAGCCTCAGACACTTGACAACTAGCTGTGTGACCCTGGGCAAGTCACTTTACCCTCATTGCACTGAAAAAAAAAAAACAACAAAATTTACATGCTGTTAATGTTTATGTCATACCCAGACACCCAGTAGTTCCTAACCCTGTTACCATCATTTTCTCAATTCCCTGTGAGGCTACCTGTTTTACTCTGATAGATCTTTGCTCATCATCATCATCATCATTAATTATTATTGTTTTAACATTCCCATTCACCTAGTGCCTGTTTGTCTTCACCTTGAAAAACATACAAAGGGGCAGCTAGGTGGCGCAGTAGATAGAGCACTGGCCCTGGATTCAGAAGGACCTGAGTTCAAATCCAGCCTCAGACACTTAACACTTACTAGCTGTGTGACCCTGGGCAAGTCACTTAACCTCAATTGCCTCACTAAAAAAAAAGAAAAAGAAAAAGAAAAACATACAATGGACATGGACTTATTTACCTCAGGGCTATGTAGAAGACCCTATCCTGGTTTCTCAAATCCTACAAGCAAGATTTAGCTTCCATCGCTTTCAGGGGTTTGTCTTTAATCTAATATGATGGTGATCTCCTACTAGAGGCAGCTAGTGTTGAAATTTGTCAAGAAAATGGCTGTTATCTTCTGCTTCAACTCCCTCAAAGAGGCCACACAGTCTCTAAACCAAAAGTTCAGTGGTTCCTCCCACTGGTAGAGTACCTTGGGTTCATTTTATCTGCTGGTGTCCTCTCTGTTTTACTGAAACTAGTGTAGGCCTTAACCAAGACGTCTGTTTCTACCAACAAAAGACATGCCATCCTCAGAGCAGCTGGATATTAACAGTGCATCCCATCCTTTGGTGAGATCACTGAATCCCTAATTTCTCTGACTAAAGACCATTCCAGAACCTTTGCGGTTTGACTGGCAAGATCTTTCCTCCCTTGCTGATCTCAAGAAGGTCTTGTTCTTGGCCTCTGGGACTCCAATATTACAGTAAGTGCTTCATTCTCTTTGTACATGAATGGGGGGGGGGTGCTGCCAGTATCCTGACCCAAATATTTGTCCCGCTTCATTTATGTACAGTGGCTTATTATTCTACTTAGCTTGATGCTGTGGCTGCTGGTGCTCTGCCCTGCCTATAGTCTGTGGCTGCCAATGCCTTTTTGGTGGAGAAGGCTTGTGATCTGGTTCTGGGTGCTCCCTTGATGGTGCAGTGTCTCAGTGGAGCCCTTCTTTCTTTGTTATTGAACTCAGGCCTTTTCTGACCAGAGACTTGTCAATTATGGCATGACCTTGATAAGCAAGGAGAACGTCACTTTCAAGAGATATACCATTCTCAATCCCACCATATTGCTCCAAGATTTGCCAGTCTCAGGGGAGCCACTGCATGACTATACATTGTGGGGCTGAAAAACCCCACCATGATCTCTCTGGCACTCCCTGATTATGTTTTATATACTGATGGGTATTCTTTTTTGAGTGATGGTCTTCGTTACACTGGTACTGCTGTGATCTCTGACCGTGAAACCATTTGGGTGACCTATCTGCCCTCTAACTTCGGTAGGAATGTAGTGGGACCCCAAGAAGCCTAAAGATCCCAACTCCCAATGAACCCTTAAACTTTCCCAAGGGAAAAACAGCTCTTCCTCCCATTTTGGGAGGGGGTCTTGCTGAGTAGGAGCCTGGTATGCTGATAAGCAATACCAAGGTCTGCAAGATGATATGCAGGATATGGATGGATGCTGCATATCCTACTGATACCCCATTATTCAAAAATCTCCTCCTAGTTATCTTGACCTTCCTGGTTTTTGCATTTCCTCTTGCTTTGTAATTTCCTCCCCTTTGTTTTATAAACATACAAAAGATCAGGTCTTCTCTCACTCAGGTGGGACAGTTTTCCATAGTGATTCTGTCTCCTGATCATATATTCCTCTCTCCTAATAAATCTTTTTATTTTACAAGATTCATGATGAGCCCCCAGTTCTTTGGGTGAGCTACCCCCCCCCCATCCAGTTTGAAAGTCCCCACAACATAACCTCAGTGCCTGAGCTGCTGAGCTTGTTGCCATTAGCCAGGCACGTCACCATGACAACAGAAAAAGTATCACAATCTATACCGACCGGAGGCATGCATTTGGGGTCTAGCATAGGGTTGGAATGCTTTGGCTACAAAGAGCATTCTTGACCTCTGCATGTAAGGTCATTACAAATGCAGAATTCACTAAAGATCTCTTACCTACCTTGCAGCTTCCTAATGCCCTAGCCATTGTCCCCTGTCCCCCCTACACCAACAGAACTCATCCTGTTTCAGGGGAGAAGAGTCCTGCTGATCACTCTGCAAAATCTGCTGTCCTAGAAGGACCTGTGAATGTTTTTCCTCTTTCCCCTTCTGATGAAGATGACCTCCCCTGTTTATGATGACTCTAAAACCACAAAATGGAAGTAACATTTTCTGGATAAAGAGATTGCTGGGGTCCGAGTGATTGCAGAAGGCAAACGGCTCCTCCCTCAGAGCTTCTATCACTAGGTAGGTCTGTCTGTTCATCTTGTTCTTGTTCAGTTGTTTCAGCCCTACTCTATGACCCTGTTTGGAGTTTTCTTGGTAAAGATCTTAGAGTGGTTTGCCATTTTCTTTTTTAGTTCATTTTTCAGATGAGGAAACTGAGGTAAATAGGGCTAAGTGACTTGCCTAGGGTCACACAGCTAGTAAGTGTCTGAGACCATATTTGAACTCAGGAAGATGAATATTCCTGTCTCCAGGCCTAGCATTCTATCTACTGTGCCACCTCCCTGCCCCTTTCTGTTCATAAAAGGGGCCTTTTTGCTATAATAAGGGATTGTGGACTCTGTCAGGAGTTTTTGGGTTGCCGCTACCCTGGTAACTGCCCATTTGTGTGCCTCCTTTCCCACTTGCTACACATCTAATGAGCATGCCTTCCCTGCCACTGTCTATGCTGAGTGCCCCCAGCTTATGTGCCTTTTGAACATTTGTAGATTAATTTCATTGGCATGCCTAAATAGATGCCTAAATATGGCTACTTTAAAGTCTGCCTAGTTCTTTTTGACCAATTCACTCAATGGACAGAGGCCTTTCCTGGCTCAAGCCACAGCTGGATTTGTCACAAAGGTTCTCCTGAAAGAGATTGTTCCCCACTTTGGCCCCCTGGCCTCCACTGATTCTGATAGGGCACCCATTCTACTGTTTCCATCCTATCCCAGATTTACTCTTTTTTTTTTCAGAGCAATGGGGGTTAAGTGACTTGCCCAGGGTCACACAGCTAGTAAGTGTTAAGTGTCAGAGGCTGGATTTGAACTCAGGTCCTCCTGAATTCAAGGCTAGTGCTTTATCCACTGCACCACCTAGCTGCCCCCCAGATTTATTCTTGCCAGGGGAGGTCCTGAAATTTCCACACACCTCACCACAACCACAGTTCATGTCAGGTTGAGTGTAAAAACAAGGAGCTTAAAACTAAGATTGGCAAGTTGTGTGCTCAAACCCTAATGTGGCCTGATGTTCTTCCTCTGACTTCATTCTATCTGTGGAGCAGACCAGGGAGAAAATGATGTGATTGTGTGTGTGTGTGTGTGTGTGTGTGTGACAAGGGGGATATAGATATATACATAGATACAGATATCCTTTTGAAATGCATTTTGAGCACCACCACCACTATCCCCCAATCCAAATAAGACCTTTCCCCACAGCACACACATCTGCATTAGGAGGTGATACCCCTGTTGCTTCTTATATACAGGAGCTACAAACCAGGCTGCAAGAACTTTGCAACACTGGACCAGAAGTACAGACTGGACCATTGGGCTTTTCTCACCAAGATTCTGATCTTGTAGATAAGGTCTACATCAAGAATTTCCAATGGACCAACAGGATACAACTGGCTTGGGAAGGCTCATTCCAGGTGTTACTGACGACTCCAACAGCAATCAAGATCAGGGAAAGGGACTCTTAGATACATTGTTTCCATGTGAAACCTTCACCTCATACTGCTTTATAATACATTTTGCTCTGTTTGATTTGTGCTATTCCAAATGTGGCCTTTTATTTCCCAATACATTCCTCTCAGGATGACTGGAGAAGACAATGCTGTCAGCAATCTTCATGGTCTGAGAGGAGTATGTAGGTGGGGGGTGTTCTACCCAGAAAGCAGGATTTAATGGTCTCTGAGACAACCTAGACATTGGATGTGGCAACATTGGTGGGAAAGCATAATTACAATCTACCTAATCTATTTCCCTTAGGAACTTCAGATCCCCATCTTCCAGCTGGCTGCAAGGGGAATTCATTTTTTATAAGGCCAGGTACAGAGAACTCTGGCCAGCTAGGTGGTGCAGTAGATAAAGTCTCAGACACTTACTAGCTTTGTGACTCTGGGCAAGTCACTTAACCCAGTTTGCCTCAGTATCCTCATCTATAAAATGAGCTGGAGAAGGAAAAGGCAAGCCACTCCAATATCTTTGCCAAGAGAATCCCAAATAGGGTCAGATACAACTGACCAATGACTGAAAACAGAGAACTCTCCATTTTAGTCACCCCAAAAGGGACCAACAGTATATTCCCTCTGTAAGTTCTAACAAACTTTGTTGGCCCTATAAAGGGTCTTCTGGGATTTCCACCAGGCTATTGAAATCCAAAGCATAGAGCTTTTCTTTCTGAGGCAATTAGGGTTAAATAACTTGCCCAGGGTCACACAGCTAGTAAGTATGCAAGGCTAGATTTGAACTCAGGTCCTACTGACTCCAGGGCCAATGTTCCACCTAGCTGGTCCAAGCAGAGAGCTTTTCAACACTGGCTACATTAGGCCATGCTTTCATGATCCAATGCTTTAGAGACTCCAGCTTCTGTTTGAACTTCTGCAACCAACCACCTCAGCTCTTTGGTAAAGGGCATCAGCCTGCTTCTTCAGGGAAGGAACTCATCAAAGCCCTCCTCTTGGGAGCAGTAATAGGATAAAGCCTGGGACTTTCCTAACTGGTAGAAGTTCCCTAGTCTCCATCCCAAGTCTGTTCTCCTCCAGTCTCCTTATTCATATCCCCGTAAGAATTGGACCTCTGTGTCAGAGACCACAGTAGGGTGGGTTCTTGACTAGGGCCCCCTCAGTTCCCACCTGCATTGAGAGATCTAATCACCTGCACAGCTACCAGCTCCATTAGCTGTCCCTCTGCTTTCATTGCACAGTCCCCAAAAGTTGAGCGGTTTTACTTTCAGTCTGACTATGCTGGCAATCCACAGTACAGTCAGTCAACAACATTCAAAGAATGCTGGCTTTGCTACTCTCATTACCTGCCTGGGAAGTCTGCTCCAACATCCATCAAGCTAATCCATCTGTGTGAGCTGGAGCCTGCAATTGGTCCCACAAAGAGAATTCCCCATATAAGATCAAGGGTCCTGGCAACAGGAAGCCAGGCAATATCCTACCGTCTGATAAGATGACTTTTTTTTTTTTTTGGTATTTGTAAGACTTTCCCCCCAACTTAACCATGATGTGAACCAAGGGGTCCATTTCTCTTGTCCCAACCTGCCAAGGCTACACCAAATATTGGAGGTAGGCATTGAAACCAGTACCTTCTTACTAGCTTTGTGACTCTGGGCAAATTAGCTTCAACACTGGGATGAAATGAAATACTCATGAGTCATTGAACAAAGGAGGTTTACTGTGTTCAAATACAGTAAGGATACACTTAGCTTCTCTGTACTCTGGCCCCCCTCCTCTTATCTCCATTTAATCAGTATGTGGTCTTAGACAACCACCAACTCCTAAAAGCCTGGACTACACAGGGCTGGGACATTCTATCCCTGCCACCCCTACATGGGCCAATGGGCCTGTAGAAAGGCAGGTCATAGGCTGGCAACCAGGATCACTCTTTGGCCAAGTGCTCATGGTCATCTCCCCATGTTGGGCAATAGATGGATGAGGAGGAATGGAGGGGCAGCATAAATATCTGAGCCATTTTCTCTACCCTGGCCTTGGTCACCATAACAAGGCAAAAATAAGGGTGGAGATCCTCTAGTTAGGTTCCTATGATTAAGCAAGTGAATTTACAATCTGTAATTCACAGCTCTAGGGCCTAATATGCAGAACTTATAAACACTACCCTTATGGAATCATATCAAACTGATTAATATTGATTGTAATAAAATAGGGGTCCAATTAATCATCTCTCACACTATGAGAGCCCAAAATAGGACAGTGGCCATCAGTGGAGCTAAGGGGGATGGATGAAGATGTGAGAGATGTTGTGAGATGAGAACTGATAGCACTTACATATGAATGGGGTGATGGAGCATGAAAAGGTGAGGGAAATAGAAGAGTAAAAGATGAATTAGTGTCAAAAACCACAGAAAAGGAAGGCCAAGAAGGGTTAGAGACTGGGAAAAGGCTATTAAATTTAGGTCCTAGTTAGGTAGGAGAGAGAGCAGTTTCAGTTTGCATGTGGTTGAGAAGTGAGTAACAGCTAAGGAAATTGAGGAAACTAGTATAAACTTGCATAGATGGCTTTTTCTTAGAGTTTGACACTTGTAGGGGAAAAATAGGAACCACAATCATTTTGTGGCATCTCTGATAGAATAACAATGTAGAAATCAACCAGCTGGAGGCCTAATAGTAGAAAGTAAAGAGAATAGACACAGTAAAGTGAATGGTCTCAAATACTGTTGTAACAACTACTTGTTCTTGGATAAGAGATCCAGCAGTTTTGCCTAAAATAAATTTAACAATTGTTAAAAGTACTTGATCCAGGGGCAGCTAGGTGGCGCAGTGAATAAAGCACTGGCCTTGGATTCAGGAGGACCTGAGTTCAAGTCCAGTCTTAGACACTTGACACTAGCTGTGTGACCCTGGGCAAGTCACTTAACCCCCCAAAACCCAAGTACTTGATCCTTCCCCCTTTTCTCTTGTTCTTGGATAGGGAGTGCTATAATAAATCCTGCTATTTGCATTCCAAGTAGTCTGGAATGATGCCCCTCTCTTTCTCTACCTCTTCCCCCAATGAAATACTTTACTTATCCATCCAAAGTTGCTGAAGAATGATTGAGAGTGTATATTAACAGGTCCTAAAAGGTTGTAAAAAAAACCCACCAAATTTGTACTTTAGGAAGTTGAATCTGTTATTCATCAAGAGCAATATTCCTTGGTGGGCCAATACATTTCTTTGCTTTCAGTTTGGCCTCCTTTCTTTGACCCACAGTCATTGGACCTTAGTGATGAGTATACCCCTCCCAAGAGGCTTCATTCCTCTAAGTCATGAGAATTTTCCTGACACTATGAAGGGGGGGGGCATTGGATGGCCAAGATCAAGTAAATTTTTTTTAAGTTTTATTGTTACTTTTTGTTTTTTATATTATATTCATTTCTGAATATGCACCTCTTCCCTTCTCTACAGAGTATGCATTGTTGTAGTCATTGGGCATATTGTTTTCCTTGTCCTACTTACTTCACTGCCTTCTTCTGCATTAGTTGATAAATCTTTTCCATTTTGTTTTGGATTCTTGATGTAAGGGGTCCATTGAAAAGGAATTGCCTTTGTCAAGTAAAAACATTCTTTGATTGAATCTGTGTATTAGAACTAGGTTTGAAAAAGACACAGGCACTCCTCTTGAAGCAAAGATATTTAAGCTGAGTGAAGTTGACACATTGTAACTAGAAGTCTTTCAATTGGTTGAGAGACTTGGTCATGTTCTGCAGGGCCTGTATAAAAACAGGGATCTAGTTAAAAACCTTCCAAATCTGAGTGTCTAGTGGAAGAAAAGAGAGATTCCCTCCTCTGGGGACAGGGAATAGACCAGTAATTTCATTGATATAATTTCCAGATCAGGAAACTCCCTTTACCAATGCAGGTCAGCACTTTCTCTGCAGCTTAGATCTAGGAGATTAAGTGATTTACCCAGGGCTACCCAGACAAAATGCTTCATTGGCATGAGTTGAACCAAGGTTCTCTGAAGGCCAGCTCTTTGTGCTAGTGCCTCGATGGCTCTTTCTCTTAAAATAGGTCCAGATTCCATTTTGTAAGGAATTGTGATTTGGGGTTTTCATAACCGTATCTTTGCTTTATTATGGTCAGACTGAAAAAAAAAAGTAAGCTTGGGTGCTGTACTTTGGGAGATAATTGAACAAACAAGAGGAACTCTGACCACAGGGAACATTTATTGAAACTATGTAACTAAGCCTCCCTCTAATAGCTCCCCCACGTGGGTTTGGCCAGATTATAATAGGGACAGCCCATGTGGGTGTGCCGAGCCAATTGGAGACTCAGCATGGCTAAAAACTGCCCCTCCCTTTCCTGTGGGGGAGTCAGATTCAGTTGGATCCAGTTAAGTGGTTAGAGAGGGTTCTGAGGGAAACATGAAAGGAAGGTGCAAATTAGACAATTAGACAATCCAGACAATTAGAGGAGCTGCAGTTTTTCAGATATTTCATTCATGCTCATATTCATTCATGTATCTATGAGGTTAATATCATTCATAATAGTCTTGCTAAAATGCAACAGATCCTGTTCTAACAAATCACAATTAACTCCTTATAATTCCCTTCTCCCCTACCCCCATCATCCTTGAAAAACCATCAGGATGCCCAGAAGCTATTTCACCTTTTTGGGTATTCATAGTAAGCTCTTTAAAATTTCCATATTCTCCACTCCCATTCACTTTTTTTTTTTTTTGAGGCACTTGGGGTTAAGTGACTTGCCCAGGGTCACACAGCTAGTAAGTGTCAAGTGTCTGAGGCCAGATTTGAACTCAGGTACTCCTGACTCCAAGGCAGGTGCTCTATCCACTGTGCCACCTAGCTGTTCCCCCATTCACTTTCAAACCCCATTATCTTCACCTTACTACCTCTGCCCACTTATAAAAAGTAAGCATTTTCAGGACTGGACTTGGTGGTGGTTTTTTTTTTTATTTTTTATTTTGCATCTCCCAGTTGAGTGTGGTGCAAAGAGTTGTTCAGTTGTGTTTGACTCTTGGTGACCCCATTTGGGGTTTTCTTGGCAAAGACGCTGGTGTGGAGTGGTTTGCCTTTTCCTTTAGCTCATTTTATAGATGAAGAAACTAAGACAAACAGAGTTATGTGACTTGCCCAGGGTCACACAGCTAATAAGGGTCTGAGGCCAGATTTAAACTCAGGAAAATGAGTTTGCCCTTCTGTGCGAAGTAGGTATGTACTAACTGCTCAATGATTATTAGCTGTAGGCTGGGGAAGTACTTCCTCATAATAACTGGGGATATGCCTCTCAAAGTTTCCTAGATCTTCGTTTTTTACCAGCACCTTAGAAATGAGATCATCTGGGGCATCCAGGCATATAAATACCTGGTGGTGTAGCCCCAGGGGCCTATGCCCCTTCTCTAGACAGTAGGGGGATGTCACAGATTTCTAGCAGGTGCAGAGCATCAGAGTTGAACCTAGAGCTCTATTCCTTGGAAGATCTGGTGTTTGGTATTTATCCTCAAGAAGTTTAAACTCTATCGGAGCCTGGGAAGAATGGCTAGCTGCATCTTTTCTAAGAATTCCCGTGGCAAACCTTTTAATACAAAGGTTTTGAAAATACTTATGTTCCTGTGCTTTGTTTTTCCATAAGGGAAAGTTGACATAGTCTCCCTTCTGGCCTTTTCTATTCCGTTATGTTTAAAATTCGTCCCGAAGATTTTATTTCAGGATTTTGAAAAAAAAAAAATTTAAGAAGCTCCAAATTTTTTCTTGGTAAATTTTTTCAAACCATCCTAGGAATCTAGGTGACTCTTAAGCGAATCTTTCACAGCGTACAATCAGCATAAAAGAGGATTGACTCGATCCATTCATCTACTGGATGGCTGTCTCGCTCACCCAGCATCGTAAGGGTTCACTTCAAGTTCCACCCACAATTCTCCCCACCTTTTCCATTCATTATTCTGGTTTAAGAAAAAAAAAGGCAGATTGTAAAAACTCGTGGACCTCCTGCCTTGGGAAAAAAAATCCAACATCTCTATTTTTCCCCTTAGAAAGGTCTCTCTTGTCTCCTCTGTTCCTTCCACTCTCGCACCCTGGACCAGACCTTTATTCCCCTTAAAGGTTCTCAAACTGGGATTCCATGTACTTTATACATTACGTACAATTTGAACACTGCATTTCAGCATACATAGTTTCTTTTGCAATCCTATGCATTTTATTTTATGCATCTAAATACAAGATTCTGGGGTGTCCCTCCTCAGGCTTCAACAGATTTGCCAGAGGGGTCCGTGACACAAAGATTTCTCTGTCGTTCCTCTTAACATAGAGCGCCAGGAGGTCGTGCCCCCCACTCTACCATGCAAAGCGCCGGGAGAGAGTTATCTCGGGCAGTTACTTATTAATCACAGCTCCCAGAAGAAAAGGCGGGGTGGAGGGACGACGCTCCGGGGGAAGGAGGAGCGCCGCGGTGGGGGGGGGGGGCGGGAAAGAGGGGGGGAGTGTACTGAATTAGCAGCTAGATGGTTGGACGCATAGAGGGCGCAGGCCGGAGGAGGGAGGGCGCCACTCCGGCCCGGCCAATACAACAGGCAGAACCCTCCATCTCCTCCGCGGTACTAAACCGCCACCAACAGCCCAACCGCCGGCGGAGTTCGGCGGAGAGGAGGAGGGGCCTACGTCTCCCTCCTTCCCCCTCCCGCCTCCCCGCTCCCTCTCGCGGTCCCCTCTCCAGGGGCGAACCTGGGTAGTCCCGGGCAGGCTCCGCCCCCTCGCGAGAGGCGGCGGTCATTGGGCTGCGGGGCTTTTTTTGCGGTCGTCCTAGTTGCGAGGAGAGGGCGGAGTCGGGGAGGAGGCCGCCTTCGGAGGGCGGGGGAGACGGGAGGCTGTGGTGCACGGCCGGTCCGGGAGCGGAGCCGGAGAGAGAGAGGCGGGGGTGACGGCCCCAGAGAAGTCGAAGCCGGGGAGGGCTCCTGGATAGCGGCGGCCCGGGGCGAAGCTTGCCGCCGCCCGCGAGGAGCGTTCCCCGCTGACTCCTCTCCCTCCTTCCGGCCGCGCCACCGGGGAGGCGGCTTCCTCTGCGCCTCCCTCCCGCTCCTCCCCGCCCCCTAGTCCGGAGGAGGAGGAGGAGGACGGGGGCGGTGGTTGGGAGGAGGAGGAGGAGGAGGAGGAGGAGGAGGAGGAGGCGGTGGCGGCGGGCGGAGACCGCGCTCCCCCTTCTCCCTCGGCGGCGGCGGCGGCGGCGGCAGCGGCGGGGACAGGACAATGGAGGTGGCTGTGGAGAAAGCTGCCGTGGCAGCGGCGGTGGCAGCGGCGGCTGCGGCAGCGTCGGGGGCCCCGGCGGTCGCGGCCCCGAGCGGGGAGAATGAGGCCGAGAGCCGGCAGGGCCCGGACTCGGAGCGCGGCGGGGAGGCGGCCCGCCTCAACCTGTTGGACACTTGCGCCGTCTGTCACCAGAACATCCAGAGCCGGGCGCCCAAGCTGCTGCCCTGCCTGCACTCCTTCTGCCAGCGCTGCCTGCCCGCCCCCCAGCGCTACCTCATGCTGCCCGCCCCGCTCCTGGGGGCCGCCGAGACGCCCCCCCCTCCTGCCGCCGCCGCGGCCGCCGCCGCGCCTCCCGGCTCCCCCATCTCCGCCACCCCTCCGTACAGCACCCAAGGTGAGCGAGACCCTTTCCCGCCGCGCGCGCGCGCCAGGCCGGGGAGAGGGTGAGCCGAGTCGAGCCGCGCCGCTAGCTGGGGGAGGGGAGGGGAGAGGAGGAAAGGGGCGGGGAGGCGGGGGACGCGAGCGAGCGAGACACTCGGCGTGAGAGTGTGTGTCTATGTGTGTGTCTCTGTGTGTGTATGTATGTGTGTGGCGACCCTGCTGTCATGTCGCCGCTGGGAGGGGGGAGAGGAAGAGGAAAGGGTCTGTGTATGCAGGCGTGTTTCACGCATGGAGGGCCCTGCGCGCTCTCTGCGGTGTGTCGGCTTCTCTGCAGGCAACTTAGATGGGCGCTGGTGACTTTGCCATCCCGCTGCCGCCGGCATCTCCTGGTCCCGGTCCCTGCCCCTGCGGGGTCTCTCCGGCGCGGGGACCCGCGCTGGCTTGTCCGAGTCTCTCTCCACTTGACCGATGCTTTGTGGCTTCCAACTTTTCTCCTAACGCCAGCTTCCCCAGAGTTATTTCTCCCTCGGTGTTTGCCCGAAGCTTTTGTCCGGATCTCTGTGATTCCGGGGGAAAACCTCATTTTTCTTTCTTTCTTTTTCTTTTAATTGTTGTAACGATTGAATAATGCGAGCTTTGAGTCTGATTTCGTGGTTGGATCTTTGAGATTAGAGTCTATATTCTAGGTTGGTTTCCTTACTACATTCTTGCTCCCCTTCATTAGGGACAAAGGGACAGAATGACAGTCCTCCTGGAAGGGGACTTATTTCGCGGGGTTGGATATGGGAGAGTGAGGAGAAAAAGAACTAATCCTCGAAAAAAGAAAGTTTTGTAGGAGAGTAATTTTTTTTAAGTATGCATGTAATACTGAGAACAGCTGGAGATGTTGAAGATGTACACTTTCAACATGGTGGGGTGGTGGGTTTTTTGGTCTTTTTAGAATCTCCTAATAGGTAACTTGACATTGCTTTTAGATAATTGAATTTTATATGGTTTTTTAAGCTTTTTGCATTTTTTTGTGCTTTTTGTTCTTTTCATTTTTCTTTAAAGATTGTAAAAGTAGCATTGAGGAAAATATCACTGCTTTTCAAAAAGGACGTTGTTTTTAACTCCTCCCATTTTTAGAATTAACTTAGTTTATAGTGTTCTTTAGTTTTCAGTGCCCTGGGCCTGGAGTCAGGAAGACCAGAGTTCAAATTAAACCTCAGACATTTACTAGTTGTGGGGCCCTGTACAAGTCAATTAACTTATGTCTGCCTCAGTTTCCTGTTGTGAGGTTTAAATGAGATAATAATTGTAAAGGATTTAGCATTATATAAATGCTAGCTATTAATCATCTTATAATTGCTAGTGTCCTCCCCTCCGTTCCCTACTATACTTTTATATTTTTGTTATTGTTAAGTCGTTTCCAGCTCTTCATGACCCCATTTGGGGTTTCCTTGGCAAAGATACTTGGCTGTCATGGTTTGCCTTTATCTTCCCCAGCTCATTTTTCAGATGAGGAAATTGAGGGGAAACGGTTAAGTGACTTGTCCAGGGCCACACAGTGTCTGAGGCAGGATTTGACTGCCACCTAGCTGCCAGATGTTATAGTGCCAAATTGCACTTGAACTAGATGTTGGGGATGAAAAATGCTTTTTATTGGAATAAGTGAATTGTGGCTTTAACATATCCATTTAGTTTATTCATTGTATTATGAACAGCATCTAGTTCACCACCCAATAGTGAATCAGCCAGCCTACCTATTCAAGATTTATCCTGGGTGTAAAGGCAATTTCAGTGACTAAATCTTGAAGAAAAAATTAACCCTTTTTTCAAATAGTGTGTTATTCAATGAAACTGCTTTTAAAGAAACACAAATTTTCGTGAAATTGTTTAGATCCCTAATCAGAAAGAGATAACCAACCTTTCATGATCCGACTTGTCTGAGCCTAGAATTAAAATGTTCTAAAAATTGTTGCCATGATTGGTGTTATTCAAAGAAGGTCTTGCATTTGGAGTCAGAAGACTTGGATTCAAATAATGAGTCTATCTTTGTGACCCAGGATGAGTCTCTGAGCGTTTAACATCAGAAAAATGAGGAAATTAGGATTAGATGATATGCTAAAGTCTCCTCCAATTCTGAATCTGTGGGTTCTTTGGACTTCATGTGGGTAGGCCAAATACCACTTGTGTTATGAATCCCAGCTTGTAATTTACATGAAATATGAACAGGGCTTTGAAGGTGGATTGAGAACCTTGATCTTGTTTCTCCCTTTTCTGTACCAATACCTGCTAATCAAGCAAGTGTTCAGAAGGACACACAGAGAAAGAATTTAAAGAGGTTTAAAGTTTCAGCACATAAAACTATCAAAGCTCTGCTTTATAATATATAATCTCTTCGATGAAATATAACTTAAGCCAAAACAGTCAACTCCTTGTGTAGGTTATGTCTTTTGGGATCATTTATAATCCTAGGACATTTCCTGAACCAATTATCTTGTTCTCACCTCACTTTTTTCTCCTTTTGATTCAGTGATTTAATTGGGAAAAGAAGCTAAATTTCAATAAAATAAATGATTAGAAAGGCAAATTTTCAAAAATTGCTTAAAATTCTAAAGCAGAGTAGAACTGACTCCTGGATTTCATATAACACTGTTGGCTTCCTTAAAAGAAGCATTGTGATGTAGGGACAGAAACACTAGAATTGGAACCATCAGATTATAGGATTTAGTGATCATCTAATCCAAACCTTTCATTTTACAGTTGAGGAAACTAAGGGAGAGAGTATGATTTTCCTACCGTTACACAGGTGGTAAGTAGTTGAGGTAATCAGAAGACCTAATTTAAATCTGTGCTCTGCCACTGTGAAATTAACAGTCATTTTCACACATGAAAATAGCTCATAAATTTGGTGTTCATTGAGCCTTGTGTACTTCCCTTTAGTTAAAGTCAAGTATTTACTGAGTACCATGGGAAATATAGAAATGTTTTTAATAATCAGAGAGGTGAGGCTAACATAAATAAATGAAGTAGGTCATGCCTTCTATAGCCCTTGTTTCCTTGTCTATATATAAAATGAGTTTGGGCTAGTAGTCCTTTTCAGCTTTTAACAGACTATCACTTATGGTTTTATAATCATCGCTAATGAACAGTACAAGAATACAAGGAGAGTTCTGGAAAGCAGTTTGGAACTAGGCCAATGAAGTTGCTAAACTGTGCACATCCTCTGATTCAGCAACACAAGTACTTTGCTGCATACCCCAAACAACACCAGAGAAAGAAGAAAAAGACCCACATGTAAAAATATCTATAGCAGCTCTTTTTGTGATGGCAAAGAACTGGTAACAGAGGATGTCCCTCAGTTGGAATGGCTGAACAAATTATGGTGTATGAAAGTAATGGAATACATTTGTGGAAGGCAGTGAGTGGTTCAGATCAAATGTGTGAAAACTTTAATGAACTGGTGCAGAAACGAGCAGAAGCAGTACAGTTTACACACTAACAACATTGTAAAGACAATCAACTTTGAAAGACTTAATTTTAATCAGCCACATTTGAGGACCTACAATGAAACATGCTACTTACCTCCTTGACAGAGAAGTATTAGACTGAGGGTGCTGCAAGTTGAGACTTATTTCTTGAACACAGCCAACTATGATTTGTTTGCTTGACTATACATATTTATTTAAAAGGTTTTCTTTTGGGGCAGCTAGATGGCGCAGTGGATAGAGCACCAGCCCTGGAGTCCAGAGTACCTGAGTTCAAATCCGACCTCAGACACTTAACACTCACTAGCTGTGTGACCCTGGGCAAGTCACTTAACCCCAATTTCCTCACTAAAAAAAAACAAACCAAAAAAAAACAAAAATAAAAGGTTTTCTTTTTCTTTTTTAATAGAGGAGGTAGAAGGGAGAGAATTCATTTTTGTTCATTTAAAATATGCAACTAAACTAATTGACTACACAGAAAAAAGAGCAGAAGGAAGTTCAGAAGGGTAATAGACAAGCAAGGAATCTTTATTGCTATCATGTTAAATTTAACATACACTTAAAAATGATAAAACGTTTCATATGCAATCCTCATTTCTGTTCTTTGTGTATTGAAATGTTCAAGTATTATGTCTATTAAGTTCATAATGTAAAATTAATAGTAGAAAATAACAGGTAATTTTAATTCCTAATATTTTATTGATGCTGCCTGTGTCACTTTGTAATGACTCCTCCCACATACAGATTCCATTAAAAAAAAAACAACTTTACAATCAGTAATCAAGCAAAACAAATTAACACACCATGTGTGAAAATGTATGCCTCATTCGTTCTGCAGTTGATAGAAAAAGTTGATAGAAAAAGACAAGCCTCACCATTAGTCTTCTGAAGTTACTGTTGTTGACTACAAAATGCCATTCTTAATATTTTCTTCAGTATGAATCTTTCAGCTTTAATACTGGGGTTATATGCCTAGGGTTATTTCTCAGTAAAAGGCCATGTAGAGTTCCCTGAAGTATTTAATTCCAAATTGTTTTGCGGAAATTTTGTGCCAATCCTCAGCTCCACCAACGGCACATTAATGCTCCTGTCTTCTCATATCCCTGCCAGCATTAGCCACTTTCATCTTTGCTAGTCTAACCTTCAAGTTTTTAATTTATACTTAATTATTGGGAGCATTATTTCATGTGGCTGTTGATAGCTTTCTTTTAAAGATATCATAACCTTTTAGCCCATTTCTATTGGTCATTGGTTCTTGTTCTTAACAATTTGTGTTAATTATCTTGTATTAGATTTTATCAGATGTTTGCTGCAAATAATTTTTTCATTCTGCTTTTTCTAATTCTAGCTGCATTGGTTTTCATAATGCAAAAGCATTTTAACTTTTTGCGATCAAAATTGTCTCTCCTCATTTCTATTCCTGAATCATAAAGACTTCTATTAGGCTTAATTCTAGAAGGTATTTCTTCCACTCTTAGCTAACTTTTTTATGATGTGACCTTTTAATATTTAGGTTTTCTATTTATGTTGAATTTATTGTGGTGTCTAAATCTAGTTTCTGCTAAAGTGTTTTCTAGGTGACTCTTCCCAGCATTTATTAAAAAACAAGAATTCTTTGCCTTCATTAGTAGTTGGTTTTCTTGAATCTGTGGTGCACTTCGCTATATTTGTTTATTTCTGGACATTTTTTTGCCTATTCCATTCCATCAATCAACTTTTCAAACATTTAAATTAATACCAAATAGTTTGATTACTCCTTTATAATATAGTTACAGGTGGTACAGAGAATAGAGTACTGGAGACCTGAATAAAAATACAGCCTTAAATAATAGTGAGTGATCCTGAGCTAGTCAGTTAGGCTTCGTTTTATTTCTCTTTCCTCAACTGTAAAATGGGGATAATAACAACACCTCCTGCCTAGGGTTGTTGTGAGAATCAGAATCAAAAGAAATAATTGTGAAGCAATTAACACAATACTTGGCATCTAGTTGTTAATATATAAATGTTAGCTATTATTATTAGCTATTAGTTTGAGATCTGGCGATGCTAGTCCCTTTCATTCCCCCATTTAAAAAAAATTAATTTTTGTTGATCTTTTTTATCTCCTAAATTTCCCCTTGTATCCCTCCCCCTCTCCCAGAGATCTATCCCAAGGAACAAAGATTATTTCTTGAAAGAAAAAAAGAAGAGGGGAAAACAGAAAAAAACAATACATGAGATGTTCCATACTCAGACTTTACATTTTTACAAAAGAGTCAGCTCTCCTTCATACCTTGTGCATTATTCTTCTTGAGATTCTTTAGCTTTATTCTTGAAGTATTCTTCCTTTTCTTGACCTCTAAATATGTTGCATCTTTGATTTTTATCTATTTATCTATCTTTGATTTTATCTGTAAGCAAGTGTATGGCATTCTGAATAAAAAGAGCATTGAATTTGAAGTCAGGAGATTTCTAGCTCTGACCATCATAGTTTATCATAGAATTTAGATTTGGAAGGAGTCTTGGAAATTCTAATTCAACACCATTTTTAACTGAATGACTTGTGGACATTTTCCTCATTTCTAAAATGAGGAAATCTACCTCACTTGAGATCATTTTTTGTAAGCCTAGTATGTGTGCTATTTTTATTCAAAATCCTTTGTGGATGCAGAGACTTGCATCTCTGTACCCTGATCTCAATGTTCAACACTAATCTCATATTTCTAATGGCTACTTCCAATGTCCAGTCATCACCTCAAACTCAACATAATAAAGGAGATCAATTAAACAAAATTTTAAGTATACATGTAAGTAAATTGACAAGATGAGAATTTTTCCAGGGGAAAAAAAAAGCCTTAAGGGACTGATGATGATAAACAGAACTCTTTATTCTCCAGTTCTCTGCCTCTCCTGACCAAAATAGCCTGTATCATAACCGCTTCAAAACCTCTGTTCTTTCTTTTTTGTTCCTTCCCCTACAGCTACCATGTCCTGCTATTTGGAATGCCTGTTCCTTTTCCATTCCTATTCCTGTATTAATCCAGGTTCCTCATCATTTTCTACCTAGCTTTTATATGGTTTAGGCAGATGAATTTGCATAAAAGTTGGTTTTGATCCTGTCACTCTTTGGACCTGGAGTTTGGAAGTCTTAAGATCCTTAGACTGGAAATCAAGGCTATCCAACTCCACGTTGTTGTTCAGGACTTCCCTGTATGAAACGTCTGATCTAGTTAAACTGTTTAGTTAGTTGCACTTTTCTCCTTCCATGCTTTTGGGGGGGGGGAGGGGAGGGGAGGCGAGGCGGGGACAGGGCAATGAGGGTTAAGTGACTTGCCCAGGGTCACACAGCTAGTGTCAAGTGTCTGAGGCCGGATTTGAACTCAGGTCTTCCTGAATCCAGGGTCGGTACTTTACCACTGTGCCATCTAGCAGCCCCCTCCATGTTTTTTCTACACTCAGCCTGCACCTTTTTTTTTTTTTTTTAGTGAGGCAGTTGGGGTTAAGTGACTTGTCCAGGGTCACACAGCTAGTAAGTGTCAAGTGTCTGAGGCCGGATTTGAACTCAGGTCCTCCTGACTCCAGGGCCGGTGCTCTATCCACTGCGCCACCTAGCTGCCCCCAGCCTGCACCTTTCTTAATATCACAGTATTCTATCATAATAATATACCACGTCTTGTTTAGCTAGCCATTCCTCAAATGTTGGACATCCCCATAATTTCCAGTTTTCTGCCATTGCAAAGAGTTGGTAGAAACATTCTAGAACATAGAGGTTCTTTTCATTTTTTTCCCCCATCACCTTGGGAAATATTCCTAATACTGGTGTTGCAAAGTCAAAGGGTATATACACAGTTGTATAATTCTTTGGGCATAATTCCAGATTGCTCTCCAAAATGGGTAGATCAGTTAATAGTTCTACCAACAGTGTCTGGATTTTTCCATATTCTCCCCCCCCCCCATGTCATTTTCCCTTTCTCTCATTTTAGTCAATCTGATAGACATGACATGGTTTCTCAAAGATGTTTTAATGTTGATTTCTCTAGTCAATAATGATTTACAGCATTTTTTTCATATGAGAATATATAGCTTTGATTTCTTTCCTTTTTTTTGCAGGGAAGTGAGGGTTAAGTGACTTACCCAGGGTTACACAGCTAACGTCAAGTGTCTGAGCTCAAATTTGAACTCAGGTCCTCCTGAATCCAGGGCCTGTGCTTTATCCACTGTGCCACCTAACTGTCTATATAGCTTTGATTTCTTAATTTAAAAATGTACCATTCATATCTTTTGATCATTTATCAGTTGGGGAATGACTGATATTTAAATTTGACAAAGTTCTTTATATATTTGAGATGCAAGACTGTAACGATTAGAATGACACCACCTGCTGGAGACTTACTGTAGAAAAGCTCCGCCATGAGAAGGCCTCTGAGGGCAAGCCATGCGGTCAAGGTCCTTAGCATCAGGAAGTGACGTTTGCTCATGGGTATTGTCTATCAAGGCTACCAGCCATTTCTGAGAGGAGGACATGAAGTAGGAAGTGGACGCTGGCAGAGGGGTTCTGTCTTTTTTTTGGTTCCTGACCTCACCATGGTGGGTCGGATGATGGGGTCTCTTAGAAATAGTTAGATTTTTACCTTTCTCTCTGATCCTAATGCTCTTTAATAAATACTTAAATACTCCTGCTAAAGCTTATAATTTATTGGTGACCACTCATTAGATTTTAGATAGTATAGCTAGAATTTTAGCCCCTTACAAGACCTTTATCTGAGAAATTGTCTATGACATTTTCCCCCTGATTTTCTTCTAATCGTGACTATGTTGGTTTTATTAGTACTAAACTTTTTAAAATATAATCAGCATTATCTATTTTGCATCTCACAATGCTCTTTGTCCTTTTTTTTTTCCCCATACATTTTTATTCTGGCCATAAGTCTGATAGGTAATATATTCCATGTTCTTCTGATTTACTCATGAGATCTCCTTTTATGTCTAGGTCTTTTGTATCTGTTTTGACCTTATTTGGGAAATAATGTACAATACTGGTTTATACCCGTTTTCCCAACAATTTTTACCAAATTTAATTTTTTTTTTTGTTTGTATGTTTTTGTTTTTGTTTTTTAGGGGTGAGGCAATTGGAGTTAAGTGACTTGCCCAGAGTCACACAGCTAGTACGTGTCAATTGTCTGAGATCGGATTTGAATTCAGGTCTTACTGACTCCAGGGCTGGTGCTTTTATCCGCTGCACCATCTAGCTACCCCCAAATTATGAATTCTTAACCCAAAAGCCTAAATCTTTACAGTTGTCAAACAAAAGGTTACTATAATCATTTACTATTGTGTGTTGCTTGTCTGCTCTGTTCCACTGATCCACCTTTCTATTTCTGTTTCCTAGCTAGTACCAGATAATTTTGATAATTACCACTTTATAATAGAGCTTAAGATCTGGCACTGCTACACCTCTATACTTTTTTCCCCCCATTAATTCCTCTGATGTTGTAAGAATTAAAGGTTGTAAGAATTAAAGGAAGTAATCCAGTAAAGTGCTTACTACAATCTTTGATATTTAAGAATTCCTTTATTTTATAAAATTTTTATTATAAACATATTAATGGAATGCTACAACTTGGAAGATGTTTAACATAATCTAACAATCATTTATAAATCAAATAAAAGTTTGAAATATTTGACACAAGAGTCTTTTTTTTTTTAAGTGAGGCAATTGGGGTTAAGTGACTTGCCCAGGGTCACACAGCTAGTAAGTATTAAGTATCTGAGGTCGGATTTGAACTCAGGTACTCCTGACTCCAGGGCGGGTGCTCTATCCACTGTGCCACCTAGCTGCCCCTGACACAAGAGTCTTAAATCTGCTTCTGCATTGAAGGGTGTTCTGTATTTTGATTTAAAACAAAAATCAAATGAAAATACTTGCTCACATAGGTACTTTGTGGAAAATAGTAGGAAAGTTTTACAAATTCTCTTACTGAGAGATGGAAACTCATTTTAAATTTTCAGACACTTAATCAACTGATAAAAACAAATAGCTAGTTAAGATAGAAAGTATTAACTTTCTCCTGACTGAAGTGTTGTATCAAATGATAAATCTCCTTAAAGTTCAGTTGCACATATTGCTTTGTTTTTAACCATGTTTATGTAGGTAATAACTTTTGTAAAGAAAGAGTCTCTTTGAGATCAAACTTTTTTTTCCTATCACTGGCATACCAGCTACCACTGGCATACCAGCTACACCCCCCCCCCCCCCCAGTTGGGTTTAAGCGACTTGCCCAGGGTCAAGTAAGTGTTGTGTCTGAGGTCAGATTTGAACTCAGGTCCTCCTGACTGAGGGCTGATGATCTATCCATTGTGCCATTTAGATGCCCCACCAGCTGCCACTTTTTTTTTTAAGCGAGGCAATTGGGGTTAAGTGACTTGCCCAGGGTCACACAGCTAGTAAGTGTTAAGTGTCTGAGGCCAGATTCGAACTCAGGTACTCCTGACTCCAGGGCCAGTGCTCTATCCACTATACCACCCAGCTGCCCCTCAGCTGCCACTCTTAACAGGAACCACTGAACAGTATTGTCAACCAGTTTATTTGAAAATTTGCCAGAAAGAAAGAACAGTAACATAAACAGAAAATAAATTTTAATCAGAAAACTGCCTTCTCATTGCAGGGAGAGACAATATAAGATGTTTATATTGACTGTTCGTAATGATTTCATAATATTATGGTAGTAAGATGGCTTGTAATGCACATACCCAATGATTGTTTTCAAATAGCCTGACATTTGATCTGGAAGTCCAAAGTTCACAATATTTTGGTCATATGATTACACAACTGATGAAGTACAATTTGGAGGGAGGGAGGGAGCTCCTCTTGGTGGTGTGAGAGTATGTGCATTTGTCTGGTCATCTGTTGGGAATAATTTTGTGCTCAATTTGGCAATTTGGAATCAATTTGATGGAAGGTTGAAAAATCCAAGAACTTATTGCACTTACAAGTGTTCAGATATGCCAAATTTGGAGATGTTTTTCATGACTACACAAGTATAACCTATATCAAATTGCTTGTTTTCTCAATGGTGGCAGGAAGGGAAGAGAGTGACAAAGAGAATTTGGTACTCAATTTAAAAGAAAATTATTTTTACATATAATTCAGAAAAAATAAAATAATACATTACTTTTAAAAAGTGTTTGATTGTAAGAGGCAAAATTATGTGCATGATCATGATGGTTTTAATTTTTTTTTTTGTGGGTGTGGGGCAATGAGGGTTAAGTGACTTACCCAGGGTCACTGCTAGTAAGCATCAAGTGTCTGAGACTGGATTTGAACTCAGGTCCCTTGAATCCAGGGCTGGTGCTAATTTATCCACTGCACCACCTAGCTGCCCCCAATGTTTTTTCACAGAGGAAAAATAATACAACACAATATTACTCCTTGGGGAGACATTAAAGAATTTTTAGCATGGGACCCTTGGAACTCCATCAAGAACCCCATGAATGGAAAACAGTCATCTAAAGTTTGAATTTGCAAAGTTCAACAGTATGTTTAAATAATGGGATCTCTAGGATCTAGAACCCATCTTACATATTACATACTTGTAGTAATGTAGAATATAATGAAGCTCCCCAGTTTGCAGAGATGTTAAGACATTAATAAGTTCCTATAGATGTCAAGTTATGAAGTATAAACCACATTTTATCTGGACAATGACATGGATTCACATTGGAGTTTTATTTGAGGGATGTGGGTGTTAGACCTGTGATTTAGGAATATAGTTTTGATGGATGGAGGATACACTGGAGCAGGGAAACACTTGAAGCAGGAAGACCAACTTTGGAAGGCTATGAGGGCCCAAAGCTAAGAGAGAAAGGGATGTATACAAGGGATATCGGAAAGGTAAATTTTACTAAACTTGGCAACAGATTGGATATACTCTGTGAGGAATGAAGTGAGGAGTCAGGATTGACCCCTGGTTTGTGAGCCTGGGTCACTGCTAAGATGGTGATACCCATAACAGTAAAAAGGAAGGGAGAAGGGAAGAAGTATTTTGGGGGAAGAGGAAAGAAGGAAGAGTTCAGTTTTGGAAAAGCTGAGTTAAGATGCCTATCCTTGATCTCTATTTCAGATCAGAATAGGTTGAGAAAGGAGGAAAAGAGCTACGAAAAAGGCTTGTCACTGAGACTTCCCCCTTACTAGAATTCTTGAAGTGAAGGTTGGATGGCTACTTGGTAGGCATGTTATAAAAAGAATAATTGTTTAACTATGGTTTGGATTAGATCACTTTTGAGGTGCCATCCAGTTCTGAGATGAAGCTGATTCTTTCATAGAGGTCTGAATACCCAACTTACTTTCAATACTTGGTTTTGTGAATGTGAAATAAGGAGCTTGCATTTGTCTACAAAACTGATTGAACCTGCTGTGGTAGAAAGTGGATGGTGTTGCTCTTAATAGAAGAAAGAGAAAATGTTTCTCTTAGCATTGTACTTCTAGTCTGGAAGTCTGTCACCTAACTACCTTTTTAATCTTTTGCTTTTTTCTATGCCTCAGTTTACAAGGAAGTCCTTTAAGCCATAAAAGTTCCTAGGCATTTGATAAAAGAACCGTGAAGACTTGACTTGGATGGAGTGAGGTGAGGTTAGGGGGCTGTTAACAGTTATATGGATGTAAATACTTCAAATGGATCATTATCCTCAAGTGGATTAGCATTTGTGTATAGGAAAATCAACCTGGAGTGTAAAAGGGGTTTTTTTTAGTTGTTTTTTTAAGGCAGTCCTCCCTTAAGCTACTTTTATTTGTATACAAGTGGTTTTCATGCTTTAGAAAACTAAACTTAGAGTATATTCCTAGAAATAAGCATTGTATACAAGTGGTTTTAGTGCTTTAGAAAACTTTAGAGTATGTTCCTAGAAATAAGCAATCAGCACATTTGCTAATCATTTACATAAATATTTCAGTGCTTAATCTTAAAATGCAATCTGAACAAATTCAAACACTGTACAGAAAGAAGAGTTAAAATGGGAACTGCTTGCCACTTAGTTCCTTTTGTAAGCTGCTCAAGAAAATTTAATAGAATTGGTCGTGTAAGGTTTGAATTCTTAGTTTTGATCTAGATTCATTCAGTTTAGATATTAAAGGAACCCAGTTGTTTTACCCTTTTTTGTTTGGCTTGGTAGTTGTTTAGTTATAACAAAGGAAGTTAGTGGATATGGGCCAAGTTGACAGGATATGAAAGATTATCAATTTGTTCTGTTAAAATAACTTGATTATAGGTTTTGGTGGGAGGTGGAGTGCCATTTATAGTTTCAGGTTATTCAGATTGTTTAGTTCCATTTTATAAAAATGACAGTGTATACAAAGAGTTTACTAAAGGTATTCACCTCTGAAATGTAAATTAAAACTGTTTAATCAACTAGCAGGTTGTATGTTACTTTTATAGAATAGGATGCCAAGTTTCAGGGTCCTATAGTTTATAAAGTGTAGGAGTTAGGAGTCTTAAACATTGTTTTCTCAATGACTGCCCACTCCACTGCCTGCCCCCCCCCCCCAATAATTAAATAATTTACAGGGAAGAGGAAACCTAGCTGTAATTGCTTCCTCATATAATTTGAATTTCGGTTCCAGAAGGGACCTTAAAATCACTTAGTAGTCCAACTCACTTTTTTGGGCGGGGGGGGGGGGGCGGCGGAGAATGGGGGCCAAAAGAAACAAGGAAATTGAAACCTAGATAGGTGTGGTTACTTTTTCAACTTCATATAATTTCTGATAGAAAGGCTACTAATAGAATTTGGGTCTAAACTCAAGTTGGCCCAAGTACAATGCAGATAAACAATTGCTAAAAATAATTTTTTAAAACAGAATCCCTGTTATTAGTAATTGGTTGACCATATAGCTATATTAGATCTGCATATTTTATTGGCGATCCGCTATTCCTTTCCATATTGTAGGGGCCAAATTTATTATGGGGAGAGTTAATTGGATGGCTTGTCATAATATTGGGGTTCGGAAAATGAGAGACCTCTAGGTCCAAAGTTTCTTCCCTTCCAAACTGCCTTTTTCAGTTATTTCTCCCAGGCTAATAAGAAAGGAGATTAACAGCCTCTTTTCCACAAACAAGCCAGGTTTTATTAATGGGAATCAAACCCCAAACTTGCTTCCAGCTTTGCTAACTCAAAAGAGCTGGCCTAACTTCTAATAACTCACCACCTGGGGTCTGTAGTTTCAATGGGAGTCAGCTGTGCAGCCCCTCTCCCGTAGGCTCCTGAAGCTCACCAAAGGGAAAGAGAGCTTATCAGACTCAGCAGTCTCCTTTCTACTTTTCCTCTCCTTCCCCCAAAGGGGAGGTCCTTCAAGTTGATTGGCTAAGAGTGGTCCCCTGCTGACTTCAGTAGTACACCAACACACTCAGGGCCAGCCAGGTGTGGCTACAATCTAATCATCCCTAAGTAGGTACTTAGTCAGTTTCTCATTCTCACCCAATTCAAACAATACTAAGTCAATCAGGTGGGGCCCCTGGGCGTCTGCTAAATTCCATTATTTTATCACATTCCCCCCCTTTGTTTCATCACGGGTTTCTCCTTGATGAAACGGTAAAAAATAACAGAATATCATAACCCATGTGTGACGGCCAAAATTTGATATACGGAGCATTGTTTGGGGGACTCACCTTAATATTGGGGTCCTGGAATTATGAGGGACCTTTTAGGTTCACTCTCCCCTCTGAACTACCCTTTTTTAGATATTTCTCCCAGGCCAATAAGAAGGGAGCCTTTAAGCTTTAGTTCACAAAAACATCAGATTTTATTACTTGGAAATTAAACAACAAAGGTGAAACTAATTGAAACTAATAAAAAATCAAAGATAAGGAAATAGGAAAATAGAAATACAGATAAATATTCTTAACTCTAAACTTAACCTATGCAACCCCAGACCATTTCCAATTAAGCTAGTTCAAAGGAATTTAGGGTTTTCCATTATTAACTCACCGAACCTGAAAATCTACAGTTGCTTGAGCTGCCAGAACAGCAGCCACCAGAGACACTGAACACGTACTACCACCACAAGGGCCAAGAACGAAAAAGGCAGAGTCCCGGAAGCAGCCTAGCGTTCTGGAAGCACCCTCCGCCTCCCTTCAGGGAGCATTCAATCTTTCCTTCCCCAAAAGGGGAGGTCCTTCAAAAGCTGCCTATGGAGAGTTCTCTAATTTTTACCACACATGCAAACAAACAATATTCTAATAATAATATAGGAAAGGGAGAAAGGGAAAATTTTGTCCAGAGGGGCAATCCCTCATGGACTTGTGCTTTGACAATGTCTACAGAGGGAGGGCCTCTGCAGAAAATACATATTACAGATGGTATATATTGTAACAGAAGGAAAAAACAAAAATGTTCATTTAAAGTCCTTGAAATCTTGTCTTCTTTGAGTGTTAAGATGTCATCACGGAGTCTAGATTCTGGATTCTGGTTGTCTCTGGATACTTTTACTTCTTTAGCTGTTTAACTGCTAGATTTCCATTAATCTTTAGTATGGCATTGTTGGTGATCAAATTAAATAGTGAGAGTTCTTCAAAATATTACTCATATAGAACAAATTTAAACTTGATACATACAGCATATTACAACGTATAGGAATTATACTTCCCAAATCAAATTAACATTGTATTTTAGGGAAAGGGCAGCAGCACATGGTTCTTTCACTCCCATCATATATTGCAAATTCTTGACCTCTTCCCCTCTCTACCTCTTTTTACATTTTTAGTATTTGATTAGAAATCTAACATTTAACATTAAATCTAACCTTGCTTATCATTCAGTTAGATTTTAAATTTATAAAGTATCAGCACTTTTTCAGTTATTTTCCTTGATCTCCATTAGAATTCTTTTGTTCATTCAGTTTCATTCACTTCCTCATGATTACTTTTCTCCCCTCTTTTTAGGTTGTTTTCCTTTTTTTCTATTCTTTAGATTTAACAATGATATATGTGAGCATTACTTTAGCCCTTTGTTTTAGCACTCCAGTCCAAAATATTACTGATTCTCTGTCCTAAAAACTATGCCTTTTTTGGGTAGAGCATTAATTTCTCATTTATGCCCCTTAAGAACAAATTCTTAGAGAAATGTATTCTGGGGAGATAAATCTTATGAGAATGATTAGAGCATTAGAAAGGGATCTCAGGAACAATACCTCCTTACAAATTGGTCATCCAGCCATTACTTACTTAAAGACTTTCAGGATAATGGAAATTTTTCCTACCTCTTGAGATAGCCTGTTTTACTTTTGGACTGCTCTTTTTTTTCTTTTTAAATAGTAATTTTTTCCCCAATTACATGTAAAGACAATTTTTGACATTCATTTTTTTAAAAATTGAGTTCTCCCTCTCCCCACCACCCTCACTAAGATGGTAAGCAATTTGATGTAGGTCATGTTAGCCATGTTATTAGTCATGTTGTAAAAGAAGAAACAGACCAAAAGAAAAAAAAAACAGGAAAAAAAAAGTGAAAATAGTATACTTCAATTTGCATTCAAACTCCATCAGTTCTTTGTCTGGATGTAAATAGCATTTTCCATCATAAGTCCTTTGGAATTATGTTGGATCTTGGATATTGCTGAGAAGAGGTAAGAAGTTCATAGTTGATGATGGCACAATGTTGTCACTGTACAACGTTCTCTTGGTTCTGCACACTTTACTCTGTATCAATTCATATAAGTCTTTCCACTGGTTTTTCTGAAATCAGCCTGCTCATCATTTCGTATGGTACAATAGTATTCCATTACATTCATATAGCACAACTTGTTCAGCTATTCTCCATTTGATGGGCATCTCCTTAATTTCCGATTCTTTGCCACCACAAAAAGAGACAGCTCTCAATTATTAGGAAGAATTTCCTTATATTGAGCTGAAATCTGTGTAACTTCTATCCATTGTTCATACTACTTCCGTACTTTAGGGTTAAGTGGAACTTATACATGACAGCTTTTCAGATATCTAAAAGTCCTGTCATATTCTCCCAAACTTCTCTTCAGGTGAAATGTCTCAAGTTGCTTCAATTTCCATGTTATTGAGCTACAATCTGTTCACCTTTTGGTGCCCTCCTAGTTGTTAACTTGTCAACAAATTACCTAAAATGATCTCAAAAAATGTTATTTTCAGGTGTGGTCCAGCTTAGTTCTGGGATTCAATTCTCTTTATAATTTAAAGCTAAGTTTTGGGGGTTTTGGTGGCTGTCCCATTTCCTTACTCATTGGGCTTTAAGGTGCTAGATTTTTTTTTTCATATTTCCCAACACCTATCCTCATGCAGTTGATATTTTAAACGGATAGTTAAATTTATTCCCTTTAAATTTTATTTTATTAGATTTATTTCATCATTCTAATTTGTTAATCTTTTTAAATTACCACTATGATATTCCCTCCTAACTTTGTGTTATCTACAAATTTGATAAATGTGGTATGACTGTTTTCATTCAAGATACTGATAAGTGTTGAATTAGACCAAGGACAAATCCCTGGATTGTTCTACTGGAAATCTCCTCTGAGTTAACCTCAGTTTATTAAAAACTACTTTTTGGATATAGTCATTCAATAGACTTTGGATCTGTCTAACCTTAGTATTTTGTGGTCTGCCTCTTACATACATCTTGTCCACAAGAATCTCTTGAGAGTGTCTGCCTTGCTGAAAATCTAGTGTGCCTCATATACATAATTTACCTGTAATGAGCATTGACAATTCAATTAAACAAGCATCTATTATTTTTTTTTGTTGTTGTTGTTTTTTTTTTTTAAGGCAACGGGGGTTAAGTGACTTGCCCACGGTCACACAGCTAGTAAATGTCAAGTGTCTGAGGCCGGATTTGAACTCAGGTACTCCTGAGTCCAGGGCCGGTGTTATAACCACTGCGCCATCTAGCTGCCCCCTACAAGCATCTATTATTGAGCCACCTTTGGGACAATAGGTAGGGAGATAAAAAGTGGGGGGTGGGGGATCAGCCCTCTAAAGGGGCTCCTTATTTTGTCCTCAAGTAACCAGATAAGTAAATGTAAAATAATTTTAGGAAGGAGAAAACATGAACCACTCAGGAATACTTT
The DNA here is from genome assembly GCF_019393635.1 of Dromiciops gliroides. NCBI lineage: Eukaryota > Metazoa > Chordata > Mammalia > Microbiotheria > Microbiotheriidae > Dromiciops > Dromiciops gliroides. The sequence goes on along the minus strand of NC_057865.1, from coordinate 107,176,559 downwards.
CCAATAAGAGGTGGAATCTAAGTTCTATTTTGGTTGAGGGTAGCTAAGGAGATATAGATAGATAGATATAGATATAGATATATATAATTTTTTTTTTTAGTGAGGCAGTTGGGGTTAAGTGACTTGCCCAGGGTCACACAGCTAGTAAGTGTTAAGTGTCTGAGGCCGGATTTGAACTCAGATACTCCTGAATCCAGGGCCAGTGCTCTATCCACTGCACCACCTAGCTGCCCCGGTAACTAAGGATTTTAAGAGATAGAGATGAGGAGGGAATATCCCTGGCATGGGGAATAGTTTTTGCAAAATTGTGGAGGTGGGAGGTGGAATACTTTGTTTAGAAAACAAAGTAGGGTATTTTGACTAGAATATAGAATATGTGAAGGAAAGTAATGGAAAAAGTCTAGATCTAAACATGCTTGTCTGGTTCCTGCAGAATGAAACCTCCAAAGTTTATCTTAACACATCCTCGGGGCGGCTAGGTGGCACAGTGGATAGGGCACCAGCCCTGGAGTCAGGAGGACCTGAGTTCAAATCTGGCCTCAGACACATGACAACTTACTAGCTGTGTGACCCTGGGCAAGTCACTTAACCTCAAATGCCTCACCAAAAACAATAATAATAATAAAACACATCCTCTAAATTTCTCCATTCATAGGTCATTTAGGCTGAACCCTGTTTATGAAGGGCTTTAAATGCAAGACTGAGAAATGCATTTTTTATTTGAAAGGGAGGAGGGAGCCACTGAAAAATGTCAGAAAACTTATTTCTGTAGCTGTGTGGAAAATGAATTCAAGAAGGGAGGGACCAGGGAGATCAGTAAGAATATTGTAATAATCCAGCCAAGAATAATTGAGATTCTGAATAAAGGTAGTGGCAGCGTAAGCCAGCAGGGTGATGTGGGACTGGAGTTATGTCAAAATAAGAATGTTAGTCTGGTATTATCTGTTGACCCATTGATTACTATTTCTCTTATTAAATGCTCAGAAGCCTTTCAATAATACATTGCAGTATTTTTCCAGGACATTTTGAAATCTCACTTTTTTTTTCCCTCAAAGCACATTTCCTTTGTGGTTTTTCAAACATTACAGATTAGTGACTCTTCAGTCTTACCTGTCATTTCTTTTGGCACCCTCATGTATGTTGGTGGGTTTTTTTTATGATTTGAACTACTTGAAGTATGGTACAGCTAGCTCTCTTATGTCCTTTTGTATCTCAGGTAACATTGTTAAAGCTCTTGTTCTATATACATTTAAAGATAATTTTCCTTGGTAGAGTGAACAAAAGCTAAAATAACTCGGTCAATTGTCATTCAATCCACCCCTAGGAGTAGTTCTATTTATTCCTCCTTTGAGCTTCCTCTTAATCCTAATATAGCTAAATAAAAACATCCCTAGCTTTCTTCTGAATTTTAGTGCTCTTGATTTTTTTGGAGGGGATAGAGGCCACAGCTGAAATCTGTTGTTTTCAGTTAACAGGTTTTTTCTTCTTCCCATCACTTACCCTATCCCCTTTACCCCCATTGGAAAAAGAAAAACAAATAGCCAGTATGCACAGCAAAGGAAAGCAACTTTCTGCATTAATCATATTCAAAAAGCATATGTTTCATTCTGCTTTGTCTTGAGTCTGTCACTTCTCTCATCTTTATACTTTTACAGGAGGCCTCAGTTTTTTCCATCTTTTACGTGTCTTTTCTTTTTCTTTTTTTTTTTTAATTTTTTTGGTTTTGTTTTTTAGTGAGGCAGTTGAGATTAAGTGACTTGCCTAGGGTCACACAGCTAGTAAGTGTTAAGTGTCTGAGACCGGATTTGAACTCAGGTACTACTGACTCCAGGGCCAGTGCTCTATCCATTGCACCATCTAGCTGCCCCGTCTTTTATTTTTCAATCAACAAAAATCCATTTTCTCCCCTTTGGAAAAAAATGTTGTGTCTTCTAAAATTGGAGTTGGTTAAAGAGTTCATTGTGCATCCACATCGCTTTCCTTCTATAGCTTCTTCCTTTATTGCTCATCAGAATTGTTTCTCCACAGGAATTATATAAGGAGAAACTAGTTCTCTTCCACAGACACTCCCCCACCCCCCTTCCACCATTCCTTAGAACATTCTTTCTGAATATTAGTTAAGGTCTTTTATCTGACAACCTCAACTGTGTAGAAATTAGGGCCTTAATGTAATAACGAGCCTTGTTCTTTAATATTGAAAGCAGAGACTGTATCATTTTAAAACTAGATAGGGAAGCTAGCATAGTCACCAATTTCCTTGAATTATGTGGTTGATTAAGGCTTTCATCTATCCTATTCATCACATCCAAATATCTTTTGGTCTATTTCTTATTACTCCTTTTTGGAGGATTTTTTTGTGTGAATTTCTAGTGTAAATGAACTTTTTTTTATTACTAACATTAGTTTTATATCTATCACTTTATGGCTGATGATTTTCTGTAACACTAAGTTTTCCTTGACACTGCTTATTCTGGTCCTGTAAGCTGTACCTCTAGTTCTCATAAATGCATTCCAGGTATATCTTTTTAAATCCCTATAGCCATCATCGCTTAGTATCGTCAGCTGTGACCTTGTACTTAACTTTTATCATGCTGAACTTTTAGTCTCTTTACTGGTTTTTGCTTTATGATTGCTAGCCAGAATTTATCCTTGGTGTTGGCTTTTTAAAAACATTAATACTATCAATATTTTAGTTTATGTATTAATACATGTATTAGTATATAATAGATTATATTATTGACTCTCCAGAGTAATTTTACTACTTCAGACATCTAGTGATTCTCACAGAAATTCTCTAGAATAGTGGTCAAACTCAAATAGAAATGGGTCAGTAAGCTATGCATAGGAATCCTTGCAGACTGCATGTTGACTTAAAAAACCATATATTGCATTATGTATCTTCTGTTTTTTTTATTTTGTTAAATATTTCCCATTTTCATCTGGCTGACACTTAGCACCTCTGCTTTAGAGATCTTAGTTTTATATAATCTCCACAAATAGCATCGACAAAAATATTTTGGGTGTGTTTTTTTGTTTGCTTGGTTGGTTAATTTTTTGAAGCATTTGTCAGTGACGTTCTTGGAGTATATACCCACTGGGATTTCCAGGTTAAAGATTATGAATATTTAATGACTTTTCCTACATAATTCTAAATTTTCTCAAAATTACTGGACCAATCCACAACTCAACCAAAGTATTTTGTGAGCCTGATTGCATCAGAGTGTACCTCCAATATCAACTGTTTCCGTTTATCATCTTTACCCGTTTGTATATGAGGTGAGACCTCAGAGTTTTAATTTGCATTTAACCTATTAATGCCTTTGGGGACATTTTTTAGTATAGATATTTATAGTTTACTTATTTTGAAAAATGTTCATGTCCTTTACAGTTATTTTTCAGGTAGCAAGTATTTGTAATCTGTTCCTTTCCATGACTCCCCTCCCTATTAAACTTTTTTTCAATTGCCCCCAAACAAATCCCTCACCACTTATTTAGTAGGTCTAGCAAAATACAATTTCCAAAAAATCCATGTTATCTTACTGAATTGTCAGTTTAACACCTTTGTATCAGGAGACAAAAATGGTATTTCTTCTTTCCAGAATGACTGGGCCAGATTCACAGTTTTATCAAAAGGGTCTCTACAAACTGTTTTTCCATAGTCTCGCCAACATTTATTTTGTGTGTGTGTGTGTCATTTTTGCCTTTCTGAAAAATGTGAAATAAAACCCAGGGGAAATATTATTTATTAATATTGTTTGAATGTAGCTCTTTGTGGCTAGAAATTTTCTAACCTGAAAACTTATCAGTCCCACTGATCTCAAGAGACACCCTCCCCTTACTTCAGGGAATCCAGAGTGTTTATTTTGGGTTCCCTAATAATTTGGGTTTTGAGTTGGCCCAAATTTTATTGAATGTTTATATTACTTGCTGATGTACATCTTAGGCAACTTTGCCTAAAAACTAACTGCACAATTGCCTACATGTAGGCCAACCAGCTTCTTGTCCTTATGCCCTTCTTTGAGTTCTATGTAATGTGAAACTCAGAGAGTAGCAAGTCCTCTGGCACTTTTTTCCTCTGACAAATGACTTAATAAAATTCTTTTTAAAGCATTTTCAGATTTGGGGGTTTGTTCTTGACCAACACCTCAATGTTGTTTTTATTTGCATTTCTCTAATTACTAGCACTTTTAGAGTATTTTTTCATGTGATTATCGATAATTTGGATTTCTTCCTTTGAAAACTGCCTCTTTATATTCTGTGACAATGGTTCCAATGGTTCTTTGTCCTATAAATTTGAATTGGTTCCTTATATATCTTGGAAACAATCCTTTATCAAAGAATATTGTCACGAAATTTTTTCCACCATTACCTGTTTCCTTTCTAATATTTACTACATTAGACATACAAAAACTTGTACATTTTATGTGATTGAAATTGCTCATTTTATCTTGGCATCTCCTATTATAAGAATATATATATAGTATATTTAATTTGTTCCACTGATGAATTTTTTCTTTCTGGTTTTTGTTTTTATAACCATTGCCAACCTCATCATTTGAATGATTACTGCTTTTTAGTACAGTTTGATCTAGTACTAATAGAGTCACTTCTTTCCCATATTCTCCCCATACTATTACCCATGTCACTATTGAAAATTAAGATAAACTGAGGAACAAGCTTTGGACATGATCAATTTATTATTAGCAAAGTGTGAATTTGCCAATAAACAGGGTCTCAGTCTTGTCTCCTCAGGAGGCTAAGATCCCAAATAGGGGCTGTTGTATAAACAAAAGGAGAAGCATCCAAAAACTTTAAAGGCATCATAAATGGAGAAAACATGATTGGCTGGAAATCAGGAATGTGGTCCTACCAACAACACCCCTCCTTTCATCTTGTCAGTAAGAAATGCTGATTGATTTAGTCCACCTCCAAGAATAATTAATGGTATATAGATAACAAAATTCTTCTAGTGGCAGAAGGACAACTCGTGGTATAGAAATAACAGGTTTCTTTTAATTAAAGTGATTTATAAGGAAACTGAACTTTTAAACTTAACAGTTTGACTGAACTTGTTCAAAGACAAAGAAAGGTGACTTAGGCAGTTATACAGAATGTCCGTGGTGGTACAGAATAGAATCAGTTACAAAGCAGGATCAATTTGGTTTTCTCAACCATGAGATTTTTGCTTTTTCCCCCCTTTTTTTTCCATTACATGATGGCTCTTGGATTTAAATAAATAATATTTCCTATATTAAGGAAAGATCCATTTATCTTTTCTTTCTTTCTTTCTTTTTTTGGGCGGGGGGGGGTGGTGTGTGTGTGTGGCAATGAGGGTTAAGTGACTTGCCCAAGGTCCCACAGGTATTAAATGTATATTCTTATTTTTTATTTATTTATTTTTTTGCGGGGCAATGGGGGTTAAGTGACTTGCCTAGGGTCACACAGCTGGTAAGTGTCAAGTGTCTGAGGCCGAATTTGAACTCAGGTACTCCTGAATCCAGGGCCGGTGCTTTATCCACTGTGCCACCTAGCCGCCCCCAAATGTATATTCTTATAATAGAAATGAACTTTGGATTGCCTTTTCAGTCAGCATCTACTGATAATATGATTTTATTATTTGTATTATTAACAGTTTGTTCAGTTTTCTTTATTTTCTTCAAAATCTTCTATCATTTCTACTGTTCCATTACATGCTATATTTTTAGAATCTTGTTAATTAGTCCCCAATTTATCTGTTTTACATTTTGTAATGCTCTCTATCTCTGGGTCATTATATCTTTTTCTCCATAGATATGACTGGTAGACAATTCCTTGCTTTTCTAACTTGTTTGTTATCAAACATGAAGGGTATCACCCTTTATGTCTAAATCATGTATCCATTTTAACCTTATCATGATATGTGGTGTAAAATGTTCATCTATTCTTAGTTTGTGCCCTATTGTTTTCCAGTTTTCCCAGCAGTTTTTGTCAGATAGTGAGTTTTTATCCCAGAGATTGGGGTCTTTGGGTTTATCAAATACTAGGTTAGTATGGTCATTTACTACTGTATCTTGTGTCCCTAATCTATTCCATTGATCCACCATTCTATTTCTTAGCCAGGGCTAAATAGTTTTGAAGGTTACTGCTTTATAATATAGCTTGAGATTTGGTTTGACTAGGCCACTTTCCTCTGTATTTTTTTTTCATTAATTCCAGTGATATTCTTGACCTTTTGTTCTTGCAGATGAATTGTTGTTGTCATTTTTATTATATTGGCTCAGCCTATCTATGAGCAATTGTTATTTTCCCAATTTTTCAGATCTGACCTTATCTGTGTGAAAAATGTTTTGTAATTGTGTTCATATAGTTCCTGGATTTGTCTTGTCAGGTAGACTTTCCAAGTATTTTATATTGTTTACAGTTATTTTAAATGGAATTTTTCTATCTGTTGTTGTTGGGCTTTGTTGGTCATATATAGAAATGCTGATAATTTATGTGGGTTTATTTTATATCTTGTGACTTTGCTAAAGTTGTTGATTATTTCCCTTAGTTTGTTAGTTGATTCTCTAGGATTCTTTAAGTATACCATCATATCATCTGCAAAGAGTGACAGCTTTGTTTCCTCATTGCTCATTCTAGTTTCTTTAATTTCTTTTTCTTTATTATTACAGCTAACATTTCTAGTACTATATTGAAGAAGAGTGGTGATAATAGGCATCCTTGCTTCACCCTTGATCTTATTGTGAAAGCTTCTAGCTTATCCCATTACATATATTGCATGCTGATGGTTTTAGTAAGATACTGCTTATCATTTTAAGGAACACTCCATTTATTTCTATGCTCTTTAGGATTTTTGATAGGAATGCATGCTTTACCTTTTCAAAAGCTTTTTTCTGCATCTACTGAGATAATCATATGATTTCTATTAGTATTCTTATTGATATGGTCTATCATGTTGATAGTGTGATGTTTAAAATCTAAATTGTGGTCACCTTAAATTAGAAGCTTTAGCACCAGTCTTTGGGCATTAAACATTTATTAAAGCATACAGGTATATTCACAAGGAGTTCAGAAAGTTAAGAAAAAGAAGTCCTGCCTAGCCTAGAGTTCCAGCTTGGTTGGGTTCTTCCTGAAATCCTCCTCCACAAGCCTGCTTTAATCAGGAACTCTCTGGCAAGCTGATTGTGGAAGCTTTTTATAGGTCTGGAATAGGCAGGCCTTACACACTGCTTCAAGCTGATTGGTTGGCGTCATCCAAATCCATTGGTTTTGAAAGTGTTCTCAAGTTGAGTTCACAGTCTAGCTTCTGAGAACAAGGCATAGCCAGGTGTGATTACAATCTGATTAACTTGAAGCAGGCTTAATCAGCAGTCAATCGCTCTCACTTGATTCAGTCAGTATAGATTAATCTCCAGGTGGGTCTTTGAGTATCTGCTAAATCCCATTATTTCATCACAATAGTTATCCTAATATTGAACCAATTCTGCATTCCTGGTATAAGTCCCACCTGGTTATATTGTATGAACTTTGTGATACAATGTTGTACCTTGCTAGTATTTTATTCAAAATTTTTGTATCACTATTCATTAGTGAAATTGGTCTATAGTTTCCTTTTTGTTTTATCTCTTCCTAGTTTAGGTATCAGTACCATATTTGTGTTATAAAAGGGATTTGTTAAGACTCCCTCTTTGCCTATTTTTCTGTAAAGTTGCCATCTGTAAGGGGCTAAAATTCTAGCTATGATGTTTAAAATCTAAAGAGTTGTCGCCATCAAATTAGAAGCTTTAGCAAGAGTTTAGACTTTTAAGCTTTTATTAAGGCGCATCAGAATCTAGTGATCAGAGAGAAAGAGGCCAAGATTCCTTCATCCATCTATCTAAGGGAGCCAGCATCTCTGCTCCAACCAAGCCAAGGTTCCAGGTGAAAGAGCGAACCCTCCTCCCAGTCTTCCTCCCAAAACCCCAGCGAAACTGGAAACAGGGCTGTACACACACACACACACACACACACACACACACACAGCCCCAAGCTAATTGGCCGACAACTCTGATAGACAGGACCCACAAGCCAACATCACTTCCAGAAGCTAAAGCCACATGGCTTCCCTCAGGCCAGAGCTCACAATGTTCCTCCCAGCAGGGGGTGTTATTCCAACTCTCCCATTCCCAAATAGTTTCTATAGTATTGGAATTAACTGTTCTTTAAATGTTTAATAGAATTTACTTGTGAACCCATCTGGCTCTGGGAATTTTTTTCTTAGGGAATTCATTGAAGGCTTGCTCATTTTTTTTTTTTAAGATGGGGTTATTTAGGCATTCTATTTCATCTTCAATTAATCTGGGCAATTTATGTTTTCATAAATATTCCTTGATTTCACGCAGATTGTCGGTTTATTGGCATATAATTAGGCAGAATATTTCCTAATGATTGCTTAAATTTCCTATTCGTTGGCGAATTCAGCCTTTTCATTTTGATTCTAGATATTTGGTTTTCTTTTTAAAATCAAATTAACCAATAGTTTGTCTTACTAGTTTGGGTTTTTTCCCCCCCATAAAACCTGCTCCTAGTTTTTATTTATTAGCTCAGTAGTTTTCTTTTGATTTTATTAATTTTACTTTGGGTTTTTAGGATGTCCAATTTGGTATTTAATTGAAGATTTTTAATTTGTTCTTTTTTTTCCTAGTTTTTTAGTTGCATGCCCAGTTCATTGATTTACTCTTTCTCTATTTTATTGAATTTGGGGAAATAAAATTTTCCCTTAAGTATTTCTATGGCTGTATCCTATAAATTTTTATATATTGTCTCATTATTCTTTTGTTCTTTGACCCATTTATTCTTTAGGATTAGATTATTTAATTTCCAATTTTGGGGGGGCAATGAGGGTAAAGTGATTAGGGTCACACAGCTAGTAAGTGTCAAGTATCTGAGGCCAGATTTGAACTCCAGTCCTCCTGAATCCAGGGCCAGTGCTTTATCCACTGTGCCACCTAGCTGCCCCCTCAATTAATTTTTAATCTACCTTTTTACTGCCCTTTGAATGTAATTTTTTGGAATTATGATCTTAAAAAGATGCATTTAATATTGCTGCCTTTCTACATTTGATTTTTAAGGTTTTTAATGCCCTGACATATGGTCATATCTAAGTTTTTAAAAATTCTTTTCATCTCCTTAATTCCCTATTTGTTAATATTTTGGTTGGATTTATCAAGTTCTGAGGGCCCCCACTATTATAGTTTTCCTGTCTATTTCCTCCTGTAACTCATTTAACTTCTTTAAGAATTTTAATGCTATACCACTTGTTGCATATGTTTAGTATTGATACTGACTTTATTGTTTATGGTACCCTTTAGCATCCTCATCTCTTTTAAGTAGGTCTATTTTTGCTTTTTCATTGCTTGAGATAATGATTGCTACTCCTCCTTTTTTTTACTTCAGCTGAAGCATAATAGATTCTGCTCCAGCCCCTTATTCTGTGTGAATCTCTGCTACACGTGTGTTTCTTGTAAACAACATATTGTAGGATTCTAGTTTTTGATCCTTTCTGCTTCTGTTTAATGGGAGAGTTCATCCCATTAACGTTCAGTTATGATTACTAACTGTATTTTCCTCCCGTTTGTCCTCTTTCTCCTTTGATTCATTTCTTCTTCACCAGTGTTTTATTTCTGACCACCACCTTCCTTAATCTGCCTTCTTTTCCCTCTGTCTCTTCCCCACCCTCTCTTACCTAAGCACCCCTCCTACTTCCCTGTAGGCTAAAATTTCAGAAAGAAAGAGCAAATTAGTATGCTTAGATCTGTATTCAAATGCCAGCAATTCTTTCTCTGGAGGTGGATAGCATTTTTCATCTTGAGTCCTTTGGGATTGTCTTGGATCATTGTATTGCTGGGTATAGCTAAGTCATTCACAGTTGTTCATCACTGCTACTTTGTACAGTGTTCTCCTGGTTCTGCACATTTCACTTTACATCAGTTCGTGTGAGTCTGTCCAGGTATTTCTGAGAGCATACTGCTCGTCATTTTTTATAGCACAATAGTATTCCATTACAGTAATGTACCACGACTTGGTCAGCCATTCCCCAATTGATGGACATCCCCTCAATTTCTATTCTTAGCCACCACAAAAAGAGGTGCTGTAAATATTTTTATGTGAATAGGTCCTTGTTGGATCAAAGGGTATGCACAGTTGTATATCCCCAGGTGCAGCTAGGTGGCGCAGTGGATAAAGCACCAGCCCTGGATTCAGGAGGACCTGAGTTCAAATATGACCTGAGACAATTGACACTTAACTATCTGTGTGACCCTGGGCAAGTTACTCAACCCTCATTGCCCCACAAAAAACCAAAAACAGTTGGATATCAGATTTTGGTGATGTTTCAGCTCTTCCTGTTTGTTCTGATTAGAATTGGTGTTTTAAAAATTTGTCCTTTTACTATGTATTCGCTAAAATAGCATGAATATTCATTTAAAAAACAAAAGAAAAAAGTTTGTATGTGCCACTTAAATCTCTTGTGTACATCTTGGGGTTTTTTAAACTATATTTGAATGGAAAACAGGATGGCAGAAACTATGTATAGACCAACATCTCACATTATATACTAAAATAAGGTCAAAACAGGTACATGATCTACACATAAAGGGTGATGCCATAAGCAAATTAAGAGAATATGGAATAGTTTGTCAGATTTATGGAAAGAGGAAGAATTTAGGACCGAGGAAGATATAGAGAGCAATACAAAATGTAAAACAGATCATTTTGATTATGTAACCAAGATTATAAGAAAATCAGAAAACTGGGAAAGAATTTTTGAAACATATCTTTGATAAAGGCCTCATTTCTCAAATATATAGAGAACCTGAGTCAAATTTATAAAAATACATGTCATTCCTCAATTGATAAATGGTTAAAGGATATGAACAAGCAGTTTTCAGACAAAGAAATCAAAGCTATCTATAGTTATATGAAAAAACGCTCTAGATCACTATTGATCAGAGAAATACAAATTAAAACAAATCAGAGGTATCACCTCATACCTATCAGAGTGGCAAATATAACAGAAAAGGAAAATATTGAATGTTGAAAGGGATGTCGGAAAACTGGGACACCAGTCCACTGTTGGTGGAGTTGTGAACTGATTTTGAGCAATTTGGGACTGTGCCTGAAGGGGTATCAAACTGTGCATACCCTTTGATCCAGCAATACCACTGCTAGGTTTATATCCCAAAAATATCCCCAAAAGGAGATTTCCTATTTGAACAAAAATTTTTCTAGCAGCTCTTTTTATGGTGGCTAAGAATTGGAAATCAAAGGAATGCCCATCAATTGAGGAATGGCTAAACAAGCTGTGGTATATAATTGTGATGGAATATTATTGTGCTATATATAGGAAATGACAAGCAGAATGATTTAAAAAAGGCCTGGAAAGGCTTAAATGAAGTGATGTATAGTGAAGTGAGCAGAACCAGGGGACTGTTGTGCACAATGACAGGAATGTTGTTTGATAAAGAATTGCGAATGACTTAACTATTCTTAGCAAGACAATGATCCAAGACAAACCAAAAGGACTAATGAAATATACTATCCACTTTCAAAGAAAGAACTGATATTTATTGAACAGATTGAAGCATGCTATTTTTCAGTTTCTTTCATTTTTTTCTTTTATTCAGGTTTTCTTATACAAAATTACTAATATTGTAATGTTTTACATAGTTGCACAGGTATAACCTATATGTGATTGCTTACTACCTCAGGGATCTGAGCAGGGAGGGGGAGGGAGGAAAGGAAAAATAGAATTTGGAACTCAGAAAGTCTAAATAAAAATGTTCATTATTTTTTTAAGTATATTTTATCACAATTTTAATACCTCTTGTCTCCTTTTGAATTTCCTTTAGCTCTTAGTTTTTCCTTGATGCTTTTATACATCTATATATGTATATAATCAACACCAGATTACTTTACCTGATTCTGTTCAATATTTTTTAGAAATCTTCTTGTATTGTTATCTGAAATGATAACATTTTTTCATTTTTTGTGGGAAAGGTGTCACTAAATCTCTGTCATCTAAGATCCATTACTTTTGTAGATTCTTAGCATTCTTCTATTTGAGTAGAATTGGTTTTTAAGCTAAAATTTACTGTTCCAATCTGTTGTCCAAGAAAAAGCTTATTTTTAGAAACTTCTGAACTTAATAAACCAATCAAAAGACCCGTGAACATTTCATATACAAAGTAGAACAGAAAAAGCAAATATTTTATGTGAATCAAGGTGTTTAAATACAGCTTGCTTTTAAAATATATAATAAATTCAAAGTGTTACTTTCAAAGCTGTCTTGTTTGTTTCTTTCTCTCTGAAATTCCTTCACTTCTCTTCTGTGCATTTTTTTGCGTGTGTGTGAGGCAATTGGGGTTAAGTGACTTGCCCAGGGTCACACAGCTAGTAAGTGTTAAGTGTCTGAGGCCAGATTTGAACTCAGGTACTCCTGAATCCAGGGCCGGTGCTCTATCCACTGTGCCACCTAGCTGCCCCAACTTCTGTGCATTTTTAAAAACCTCTCTAATCGCCCTCTGTTGAACCCTCAACAAAATTTTAAAAAACAAATACTTTGGGGTTTTTTTTTGGTAGGGCAATGAGGGTTAAGTGACTTGCCCAAGGTCACACAGCTAGTAAGTGTTAAGTGTCTGAGGCTGGATTTGAACTCAGGTCCTCCTGAATCCAGGGCCAGTGCTTTATTCACTGCGCCACCTAGCTGCCCCAAAAACAAATACTTTGTTGCAAAAACATAGTCTAGCAAAACTGATCTATGCATTCGCCATGTCTATAAATGTAAATGTATCATGGTGAGTAGCATGCTCTGGAATCCTGATTGGTCACTGCATTGATCAAAGTGTTTTGTTTTTATTCTTAATTTAGTAAACAAAAATACAAAATTATATTAACAAACATAAAAGTTGTACATAGAACAAAAATAAGGTTTAAACATGAAACTGTGGGTCTTTCAGGTTGCTTTTTTAAAAAAGGTATATATAAAGATTAACATAACTTTCAAAGCTATCCTGCTTGTCTAACTTTGTATCTGGCCTTCTTTGCTTTTCTATTTAAAAAAAAAAGAAACATCAATGACATTTCTTGTGTTAATTTTTTATGTCTTTCATTTAGATCTTTATGTGATGTGAAGGGCCTTAATTTTTTTCAAATGAAATATGAAGCAAGTTCTTAATTAAATGGTCCTGGGAAGTAAATGGTTTGACAGGTGGTGAAAATAGTGAATTGATTATGGAAGATAAACAGATTTCCTTGCTCTAGGGAAGCCCCATTTGAGGTTGTGTAGCATAAACTGGTAGTGGGCCCATTTAATATTTTTTTAATAAAGTATTTTATTTATTTTTTTCCCATTACATGTAAAGATAGTTCTCAACTTTTGTTTATACAAGCTTTCCAATTTCAGATTTTTCTCCCTCCCACCCCTCCCTCCCCGCTCCCCTAGACAGCAGGTAATCTGATATAGGGTATACGTATGTATATTTATATATATAATACCATTAAACATTTCTGCATTAGTCATGTTATAAGAGAAAAATCAGAGCAATGAGGAAAAACCTCAAAATAGAAAAAGAGCAGCACCAAACACAAAAGAAATAGTATGGTTCATTCAGTATCTATACTCCACAGTTCTTTTTTTTTTCCCCCTGGATTTGGAGATCCTCCTCCATCATGAGTTCCCTGGAACTCTTCTGTACCACTGCATTGGTGAGAAGAATATAGTCCATCACAGTAGATCAACACTCAATGTTGATGATACTGTGTACAATGTTCTTCTGATTCTGCTCATCTCACTCATCATCAGTCCATGCAAGACCCTACAGATTTCATCTGGTTTCATCGTTTCTTACAGCGCAATAGTATTTCATTACATTCATATACTACAACTTGTTCAGCCATTCCCCAATTGATGGGCATCCCCTCGACTTCCAATTCCTTGCCACAACATAAAGAGCAGCTATAAATATCTTCGTACATGTGGGTCCTTCGCCCCTTTCCATGATCTCTTTGGGCAAAAGACCCAAAAGTGGTATTGCTGGGTCAAAGGGTATGTACAACTTCACAGCCCTTTGGGCATAATTCCAAATTGCTCTCCAAAATGGTTGGATCAGTTCATAGCTCAACCAGCAATGCATTAGTGTTCCAATTTTTCCACAGCTTCTCCAACATTTATTATCTTCCTTTTTTGTCATTTTAGCCAATCTGATAGGTGTCAGGTGGTACCTCAGAGTTGTTTTAATTTGCATCTCTCTAATCATTAGTGATTTAGAGCATTTTTTCATATGGGAATAGATAGCTTTGGTTTCTTCATCAGAAAACTGCCTGTTCATATCCTTTGGCCATTTCTCAATTGGGGAATGACTTGGATTCTTATAAATTCGATTTAGTTCCCTATATATTTTAGAAATGAGGCCTTTATCAGAAGTACTGGCCATAAAAATTGTTTCCCAGCTATCTGCCTCACTTCTAATTTTGGATGCATTGCTTCTGTTTGTACGAAACCTTTTTAATTTAATGTAATCAAAATAATCCATTTTGCATTTTATAATATTCTCTATCTCTTGTTTGGTCATAAACTGTTTTCCTTTCCAAAGATCTGAAAGATAGACTATTCCTTTCTCTCCTAATTTTCCTATGGTATCACCTCTTATGTCTAAATCATGTATCCATTTTGACCTTATTTTAGGTGTAAGATGTTGGTCTATGCCTAATTTCTGCCATACTATCTTCCAGTTTTCCCAGCAGTTTTTGTCAAATACTGAGTTCCTATCTCAGTAGCTGGAGTCTTTGGGTTTATCAAACACTACATTACCAGTGTCATTTACTACTGTGTTTCCTGTGCCTAGCCTATTCCATTGATCCTCCACTCTATTTCTTAGCCAGTACCAGATAGTTTTGATGACTGCCGCTTTATAGTAAAGCTCCAAGTTTGGTACCTCTGACCCACCTTCCTGTGAATTTTTTTTTTCATTATTTCCCTTGATATTCTTGACTTTTTTTTTTCCCAGATGAATTTTGTTATTATTTTTTCTAGCTCTATAAAATAATTTTTAGGTAGTCTGATTGGTATGGCACTGAATAAGTAAATTAATTTAGGTAGAATTGTCATTTTTACTATATTAGCTCTGCCTATCCATGAGCAATTGATACCTTTCCAATTATTTAGATCTGATCTGATTTGTGTGAAGAGTGTTTGGTAGTTGTGTTCATAGAGTTCCTAGGTTTGTCTTGGCAAGTAGACTCCCAAGTATTTTATATTATCTACTGTTACTTTAAATGCAATTTCTCTTTCTATCTCTTGCTGCTGGACTTTGTTGGTCATGTATAGAAATGCTGATGATTTATGTGGATTTATTTTATATGCTGCTACTTTGCTAAAGTTGTCAATTGTTTCAAGTAATTTTTGAGTTGATTCTCTTAGGATTCTTTAAGTATACCATCATATCATCTGCAAAGAGTGATAGTTTTGTTTCCTCCTTGCCTATTCTAATTCCTTTAATTCCTTTTTCTTCTCTGATTGCTAAAGCTAACATTTCTAGTACAATATTAAATAATAGGAGTGATAATGGACATCCCCGTTTCACCCCTGATCTTATTGGGAAGGCCTCTAATTTATCTCCATTGCATATAATACTTGCTGATGGTTTTAGGTAGATATTGTTTATTATTTTAAGGAAAGCTCCACCTATTCCTAAACTCTCTAGTGTTTTATTAGGAATGGGTGCTGTATTTTGTCAAAAGCTTTCTCTGCGTCTATTGTGATGATCATATGATTTTGGTTAGTTTTCTTATTGATGTGGTTGATTATGTTAATAGTTTTCCTAATGTTGAACCAGCCCTGCATTCCTGGTATAAATCCCACCTGGTCATAGTGTATTATCCTGGTGATCACTTGCTGTAATCTCCTTGCTAATATCTTATTTAAAATTTTAGCATCTTATTAATTTCTCCTTTAATTTTCAGGATCTCTAATTTAGTGTCTAATTGGGGATTTCTAATTTGTTCTTTTTCTAGCTTTTTAAGTTGCATGCCCAATTCATTAATCTCCTCTTTCTCTTTCTTATTCATGTAAGCATTTAGAGCTATAGATTTTCCCCTAAGCACTGCTTTGGCTGCATCCCATAGATTTTGGTATGTTGTCTCATTATTGTCATTCTCTTGGATAAAGTTATTGATTGTTTCTATGATTTCTTGTTTGGCCCATTCATTCTTTAGAATGAAATTATTTAGTTTCCAATGGATTTTCATTCTACTTTTCCCTGGCTCTTTCTTACATGTAATTTTTATTGCATCATGATCTGAAAAGGATGCATTTACTATTTCTGCCTTTCTACATTTGACTATGATGTTTTTGTGCCCTAATACATGGTCACTTTTTGAAAATGTGCCATGTACTGCTGAGAAAAAGGTATATTCCTTTCTATCCCCATTCAATTTTCTCCAGACATCTATCATGTCTAACTTTTCTAGTAATCTATTCACCTCTTTCACTTCTTTCTTATTTATTTTTTGGCTAGATTTATCTAATTCTGAGAGGGGGAGATTCAGATCCCCTACTAGTATAGTATTACTGTCTAATTCCTCTTGTAACTCATTTAACTTCTCCTCTAAGAACTTGGATGCTATACCACTTGGCGCATACATATTTAATATTGATATTACTTCATTATCTATAGTACCTTTAAGTAAGATGTAATTTCCTTCCTTATCTCTTTTAATGAGATCTATTTTTGTCCGCACTTTGTCTGAGATAAGGATTGCTACCCCTGCCTTTTTTACTTTAGCTGAGGCATAATATATTCTGCTCCAGCCTTTTACCTTTACTCTGTGTGTATCTCTCTGCTTCAAATGTGTTTCTTGTAAACAGCATATTGTAGGATTCTGGTTTTTAATCCACTCTGTAATTTTGCTTCCGTTTTATAGCAGAGTTCATCCCATTCACATTCACAGTTATTATTACTCATTGTCTATTCCCCTCCATTCTATTTACCCTCTTTGTACTTTTCACCCTATTCTTCCTCACCTACGTTTTGCTTCTTACCCCTGCCTCCCCCAGTCTTCCCTCCCTTTTTATCACCCCCCTCCCTTTTCTTTACCCTTTTCTCCCTTGTTTTTGTCCTCCCTTCTATCAGTCCCCCCCTTTTCCCTTCCCCTTTTACTTCCCTAAAGAATGAGCTAAGTTTCTTTATCCCAATGAACGTTTATGTTATTCCCTCTTTGAATCAAATCTAATGAGAGTAGGATTGAAACAATGTTCACCCCTCCTTTCTTTCCCTCTATTGTAATAGGGTTTTTTTTCACCTCTTCATATGATGTAATTCATCCCATTCCACCTCCCCTTTCCTCTCCTCCCCATAGACTCCCTTTTTAACCCCTTAATTTTCTTTGTATCATCACATCAAAGACAATTTATATTTATACCCTCTGTGTAAACTACTTCTCTCTGCCCAAATACATTTACAGTTCTTAAGAGTTGTGAGTATTATCTTCCCGTGTAGGGATGTAAACAGTTTAATCTAATTGAGTAACTTTTTTTTTCTCTGTTTACCTTTTAAACTTCTCTTGAGCCTTGTAAGTTAAGATTGAATTTTCTTTTCAGTTCTGGTCTTTTCATCAAGAAACATTGAAAGTCCCCAGTGTCATTGAATGTTCATCTTTTCCCCTGAAAGAGAATGCACATTTTTGCTGGGTAATAGATTCTTGGTTGCAATCCAAGTTCCTTAGCCTTCGGGAATATCATATTCCAAGCCTTGCGGTCTTTTAATGTTGAAGCTGCCAGGTCCTGAGCAATCCTGACTGTGACTCCATGATATTTAAATTCCTTCTTTCTGGCTGCTTGGAGTATTTTCTCCTTCACCTGATAGTTCTGGAATTTGGCTACAGTATTCCTTGGGGTTTTCCTTTGGGGGTCTCTTTCAGGAGGTGATTGGTGGATTCTTCAATGATGATTTTATCCTCTGATTCTATAATATCAGGGCAGTTCTCCTTAATAATTTCCTGGAATATGTTATCTAGATTCTTTTTCTGATCATGGCTTTCAGGCAGTCCAGTGATTTTCAGATTGTCTCTCCTGGATCTGTTTTCCAGATCAGTTGTCTTTCCAATGAGGTATTTCACATTTTCTTCAATTTTTTCATTCTTTTGATTCTGCTTGACTGATTCCTGGTGTCTCATGGGTTCCTTATCTTCCAGCTGTCCAATTCTAATTTTTAAGGCATTGTTTTCTTCAGTGAGATTATGCACCTTCTTTTCCATTTGGCTAGATGAATTTTTTAAGGCATTGTTTTCTGCAGTCAATCTTTATGCTTCCTTTTCCAAGCTGCTGATTCTTTTTTCATAGTTTTCTTGCTTTGCTTTCATTTCTCTCCCCATTTTTTCTTCTACCTCTCTCAGTTGATTTTTTAAATCCTTTTTGAGCTCTTTCAGGAAGGCTTTTTGTTCTTGATTCAAATTTACCTTCTCTCATGAGGCTTCACATGTAGGCAATTTGAGGGTATTGTCCTCATCTGAGTTTGTGTTTACCTCTTCCCTATTGATACAGAAGCTCTCAATGGAGAGGGCTCTTTTTTGCTTCTTACTCATTATTGCAGCCTATTTATTTATTTTTCAAGTTGAGGTCTGCTCTGGGGACACCAGGGTCCCTGTTTTGGGCTTCTTGTGCAGGGGTATAGGTGCTGTATGACCAGCTTCTTACACCGAGGCCTTTGTGGTGTGCGCAGTTCGCCCGCCCTGCACTTCCTGTCTGAGAGTGCTATGTCAGTGGGCCTAGTTGCGCCTATCCTGTTCGTGGTCCTCTAGCTGACAACTTGCCCTCTTGGCTGGTGCAGGTAGGTTTTTCCACTGTCCTGCTGGGCCACCAGATTTTTGAGCCAGGATCCAGGGGCCTCAGTTGTTTGGCTATGGCCCACAGCTTCCTGCTGATTTGCCCCAACCCCCTCGGCACTGGGCTGCTGCCCTGTGCTGTGCCTCCCTTTTACCCGAGTCAGACTGACCTTTCTTGAAGTCTTCTAAATTATCTCTGGTTGGAAGACTGTGTCTCTCTGTCTCTTTGCAGGTTCTGTAGTTTCAGAATTCGTCCAGAGGCTTGATTTAATGTTCTTTTTGAGGGAACAGAAGGAGAGCTCAGGCAGCTTGCTGATTCCTCTCTGCCATCTTGGCTCCAGCCCATTTAATATATTTTTGTGGGTTTTTTCCTCCATTTCATTCAGCAATATGTGAGTTAGGAGGAGAGGTAGCTGGTGGTCACCAATTAGGATTTATCAAGATCTTTAAATAGGATAAAGGAGGAAGACATAGAAGAGAATGGTAGAATTGAATTGGTTTAGAAGAGTTAAAATGGGTAAAGGAGAACATAGGTAGAGTGATAAGGATGCTGAACAGGTTTTGGAGTTGCATGATTAGAGGGAGAGTTGGAATGGCAGCAGATTATGATCATTTAAAGAAATTTCAGAGTTTGTGAACATGGAAGTGGAACACATTGATGGGGTTAAGTTCAAGGCTATAATCTTTCTGTGTAACTAGAAGAATATGTCATAGTGAGAGAGAAATTATTATTAATGACCAGTGATTTGGGGAGATTCAGATTTCCCCCTTTTTCTTTTATGCTTGTTTTAAGACCTCAGTCTCTGAAGCTAATCTCATCTATCTAGAACCCACCCAAGTAGAGCAGTCATTATGTTCTATTCAGGTGTGGGAGGGGATAAATTCTTTGAGTAGATTGCCCAAGGCTGGGGGTTAACTTAAGTAAATAACATAATCAAAGGTCAGGTCCAGTGCCTGGTAATATTCATTTTCTCATTAATTGTTAACCAATCAGTTGATTGCCACCCTGAGGATATCTAAACTTGTGAGCCCACCATATGATAATTCTTTGGTCTGAAAGAGATGGCCAAATGACCATTCTTTTATTAAAATGCTGACATTTATTAATAAAATAAATTACCCAGAAATTATGTCTCCTAAACCTTTTTAAAAGCCACAGAGTTTGACAGAGTATCAGAATGTATTTTCACATCTGCTGTTATGAGTTCATGAAATGGGGGGGGCAGAGAGAGAGAGAAAATATGAGCTAGGCATTGAAATCTGAGCAAAATAGGAGAGTGGGGTTTTTTGGGGGTTTTGTTTTTGTTTTTTCAGGGCAATGGGGGTTAAGTGACTTGTCCAGGGTCACACAGCTAGTAAGTGTCAAGTATCTGAAGCCGAATTTGAACTCAGGTACTCCTGAATCCAGGGCCGGTACTTGGCCCAGGAGACTCTTTTAGAGGTCAGTAGTTAATAGCCATAGAATCATGATTGGTTGGTAAACATGGGGTGAATGAACTTGAAAGGAGTAGCATTACTGAGTGAGTGATGCCTGAAATCTCTCTTAACCTTATGTCCATCACTTTATAAATCCTATCAATTTTATAGAATTTTAAAATTTACTTCATATTTCTGGTATTAAACTGGAACAATGCTTTTGAACTTTCCCAGTCACCAGTGGAATGAAGCAAGGTTTTGTGCTTACACACATGCTTTTAGCATGATGTTTTCATGAATGTAGTCAGATATCTTCAACGAGGATGAAAATGGCAATAAAGGTCAGCTACTATACTGACAGTAAATTATTTAACTTGAAAAGGCTACAAGCCAAGACTAAAGTGGAGGGAGAGTTGGGTAGGTGACTTTGTTAGCAGATGATTGTGTATTCAATGCTGCCTCTGAAGCTGAGATGCAACAAAATATGGATTGATTCTATGTTGCTTGTACTAATTTTGCCTTAACAATTAACATCGGGGTGGCTAGGTGGGGCAGTAGATAAAGCACCGGCCCTGGATTCAGGAGGACCAGAGTTCAAATCCAGCTTCAGACACTTGACACTAGCTGTGTGACCCTGGGCAAGTCACTTAACCCCAATTGCCTCACCAAAAAAAAAAAAAATCAGTTAACATCAACAAAACAGGTTCTCTGCCCTCCATACATGGAACCATTGGCTACAGCAAATGGAAAAATTTTGAATGCTATGAATAAGTTCACTTACCTTGACAGTTTACTTTCCAGGGATGTACACATAGATGATACAAGTTGATACAAGCATTGCCAGAACTAGTTCAGTGTTAGGGGGCTTCAAAGGAAAGTGTGGGAGGGAAGATGTATTAGACTGTCTACCAGAGTGAATGAAGGTCTACAGAGCTGTTGTGCTGACCTCATTGTTGTATGCCTATGAAACTTGGACATTATACTAGCACCATGCCAGCAAACCGAGTCACTTCCATTTAAATTGTCTTGGGAAGATTCTGAAGATCACTTGTCAACATAAAGTGCCAGAACTAAGGTCTTCTCTCGAGGTGAACTACCACACATTCAAACTCTACTGCAGAGAGCACAACTCTAGTGGGCTGGCCCACATTGTTTGAATGCCAATGTACATTTGCCTAAAAGACTATTTTGTGGAGAACTCAAAATAATGCAAACACTCACATGAAGGTCAGAAGTATCATTATAAAAGGTCTCTCTGAAGAACTTTTATAGCACTTATATATGGGAGACAGTGGCAGCACAGGACTTTCTAGCATGATGTACTCGTATCAAAGAAGGTGCTGTGCTCTATGAGCAAAGCAGAATTGCAGTAGCGCAAAAGAAAAGTTAGTGGTACAAATTTAGAGACATCTCCACTCGAAATGTTTATATGGACTATTTGTTCCCCAACTGTGGTAGAACCTTCTGAGCTCATGTGGATCTGATCAGCTAAAGTCGGACATAGTATGGAAGTAATTGGGAGATTCTGGAGTGAGGAGTAATAGCATCATCATATCTACTTAAGATGTTTAGCTTATTGATATTTCTTGGAGTGCTTAAAGGGCCAGTCTGGTATCATCTTTAAGATGGTCCTCCTTCCATAGAGAAGTTGAACCCTGTGGATTGACGAGCTTCTCGAGGCTCATTTCTGTTATAGTAGACACTCAATACACTCTTCCTGTAGTTGCACTTAGAATCTAGACCTAGTCCTAAACACATTCATCTACCCAGCTGATCCTCAGACTTTCATCAGGTCTCCTCCTGGTTGGGGAGGATCGTGCTCCATCTCTGTTCCAATTGATCCCTTCCCTATGCTTTTCCCCATCCTAGCTTCTAGACTTGAGAGAAGACTGACAGGTGCTTGAAATCCAGAATAAATTTTTATTTTCCTTCACCTTTGCTACTTTCCCTGATATTTTTGTTTTTAGCCTCCTTGGGTGTAGTGATTTTTATAGCACCTCTTAAATCATAACAGCAAAAATGGTCTCTATTGTAGTTCTCTTTATATATCACAGCCCTATGTCAAGTGCTATCCTTTTATAGATTCAACCTTGTAACATTAACATAACATAACAAATATGTAACATTTGCTATTACTGAGAGATTTCGTATGACATACCTCCTGAAATTATTCCATCCTGGTTTCTATAGCTGCTACCAGGTAAGTTTGAAGGTGCCAGTTTGGGTAATTAAGACCCAGTGGGTGGATTTAATTCCTTGCATATATGGTATATGGATAATTGAAACTTCATTAATTTCATATGCTTCTATACTTACAATGAAATAGAAACCCATTAAAATAATGAGTTTATCAACATATTGTCGTCAAACATCATTTGACAACAGAAACAGAACAACCAAGTGTGAGTACCATATCTCTGATTAATTTGAACCACATTTAATTTAATCCAACTCTGATAGCCTCCCAACCTTCAAGAATTTAAATAATATTGAAAAGCAACTCTGGATCTTAGCTTGTGTATGTAGTAGCTGCTGGGTGTTGTGTCTGACTTCTGGAGTCTACATGCATCAAAACTTGGCAGAAAACTGAAGATTTATCTGTACCTCGGGCTTGGCTCTCCTTGTTTATGAAGCTGCTGGAGCAAAAAGCCCTTGCTGGCCTCGTTCCTTCCTGGTTCGACTTTGAAGAAAGCCATACTGACATGGTGACCTTATTTCTTGTTTTTGGCTTAACCTCCCCTCCTCCTTTCTAAGGGATAGGTCATTAGCATCTTATAATTTATGTCCCAGCTCGGGACAACCTATTATTTTCTTTCTCCCTGTAAACAACAGAAATTTCCTTTCTTTTCTGCTAAGCACTTATAAACCATTTGATTCCCTGGCTTCATTTCTGTGTGGTTGACATGCACATCATGGTTTTATGAATCTAAAACTGGAAGTAACCTCAAAGTCCAACTGAGGCCTAGTAAAGTTAAGTAAATTGTTCAAGGTAACACAGGCAGCCTCCATCTGTGGGAGGATTCAAACCCTAATCCTCCAACTTCAGAGACTCTCTTCCCATTGTACCCGCTCATCGTATTGAGGCAAATTCTTTTATTTCTTATATTAGTCTACTGCTTTGTACTCAGAACATGATGGTGATGGTGTAGCTCTTCTTTCTTTCATCATCCTAATAATATCCTAATAACAAAACTTCCCAGTCATAGTGAGCAATCCTATTATATTGGCTTTTGGCCAGAAAAAGAGGACTTATCTTTTTATTTTTTAATTCTTTTCCTCCCTCTTACTCCTTGCTGCTCCTTGGGAAGGCATGTCATGCAGAACATTTCCATTTTAGCCGTGTTGTAAAAGACTTATCTACTCTATAATACTCTACTTATCTACTCTATAATACTCTAATAAAACAATAAAAAGAGAGCAAAAGAAAGTATACTTCAGTCTTCAATAAAAATTCATCAGTTTTCTCTCTACAGATGGAGAGCATTTTTTCATCATAGGTCCTTTGGAATTGTCTTGGATCATTCATTGTCTTGATCAGAGTAGCTAAGTCTTTCACAGTTGATCATTATTCTTTAAAAATATTTTATTTAGAATTTAATTTTTCCCAAATTACATGTAAAAACAAATTTTAACATTCATTTTTAAAACTTTGTGTTCCAAATTCTCTTCCTCCCCACCCCTGCCCCCTTGAAAACTCAAGCAATTCATTATAAGTTATACAAGTGTAGTCGTGCAAACCATTTCTACATTAGTCAGGTTGTGAAAGAAAACAGACCAAAAAAAAAAACCTTGAAAAAGAAACTAACAAAAAAAATTTGCTTCAATCTATACCATCAGTTCTTTCTCTGTAGATGGGTTGCATTTTTCATAAATCCATCAGAGTTGTCTTAGATCTTGGATCACAGTTGTCTGAAAATAACTAAATCATTCACAGCAGATTATCTTACAATATTGCTATTATTTTGCATACAATACATTTCACTTTGCATCAGCTCATGTATGTCTTTCCAGGTTTTTCTGATAGCATCCTGCTCATCATTTTTTTTTATAGTAAACTATATTTCCTCACAATAAAGTGGTGAGGTTGATTATTGCAATAGTAATAGATAACATTTATATAGTACCTTATACCTGGCAAAGAATTTTATTCACAATAGCCCAGCAAAGTAAGTACCATACGTTCTATCAGCAGCAGCAGCAGCAGCAGCAGCACCACCACCACCATCATCATCATCTTAGGTTGCTCTTGCCTCTGCTTCACCTTTTTTTCAGTTACTATTGCTAATTGTGTTTCCTTCCATCCTATTCCCACCCTATGATATTTACTCTATTTTCTATCTTCTTTCATCCTATCCTTCCTCAAAAGTGTTTTGCTTCTAACTGCCCCCTCACCCAGTCTGCCTTCCCTTCTTTCAGCCCCTTTCCCCCTTCAGCCCCTTCACCTCCTACTTCCCTGCAGGGTAAGATAGATTACTATACCTGATTGAGTATGTATGTTATTCCCTCTTTGAGCCAATTCTGATGAAAGTCAGGCTCACTCATTCCCCTGCACCTCCCCCATCTTACCCTCCATTCCAAAAGCTTTTTCTTGCTTCTTTTATGTGAGCTGTTTTACCTCCATTCAGCTGCCCTAATAATGAGAAAGTTCTTATGAGTTACAAGTATCATCTTCTCTTGTAAGAATGTAAACAGTTTAACCTTTTAATATCCCTTATGATTTCTTTTTCCTGTTTACCTTATGTTTTTCTAGGGTCTTGTATTTGAAAGTCACATTTTCTATTCAGCTCAGGTCTTTTCATCATGAATGCTGTTCCACTGTGGCTGCAAGCTCTGGTGTGCCTGTGCTCCTCCCCCACCTGGGCCGCCACTCAAGACTGTGACCTGGATTCTATCTCAGGCAAAACAAGAGAGTCCCACCTCAGCTCCAGCAGAGACCCTGGTAATCTCCCCCTGGCCAACTACTCAACCTACTCACCATTTGTGGGCTGAGTTCCAAAAGCAACCAAAGCTGATTCTGAGCCTCTTCTGAGGCTGGGTCTGCATGGCACAGTCTGTACAGGGCTGCATTCCACTCTCACCCCAGTACAACAGATCTTTCCGACTGACCTTCTAAGCCATCTTTGGCAGGAAAATGATCCTATCCTGTCCTTTTGTGGTTTCTGCTGCTCCAGGAATTGTCTTATGCGGTTATTTGAAGGTATTTGGAGGGGTCTTGGGGAGAACTCAGGGAAGTCACTGCCTTTCCTCCACCATCTTGGCTCCACCTCCCCGATCATTCTTATAATATTGTTCTGTTACCATGTACAGTGTTCTGGTTCTGCTCATTTCACTTTGCATCAGTTCATATAAGTCTTCCCAGGTTTTTCTGAGATCGTCCTGCTCATCATTTCTTATAGCATGGTAGTATTTCATCACAATCCTATACTACAGTTTGTTCAACCATTCCCCAGTTGATGAATATCCCCTCTATTTCCAATTTTTTGCCACCACAAAAAGAGCTGCTCTACATATTTCTGTACAAATAGTTTTTTTTTCCTTTTTCTTCGATCTGTTTGATTCTACAGATCTGTGGTATTACTGTGTCAAAAGTTATCCACAGTTTCATAGCACTTTGGATATAATTCTGTTTGTCTTTTTTCTTTTAAATGCATTTTTATTCATATCTCTTGCTTTTTACATCACAAGAGTTTCAGTCTTTTCCATGATCTTATTATCCATTTCTTATATCACAGTAATATTCCACAATTATTTTGGCCATTCTCAGTCTGTGAGCATGTACTTTGATTTTAGTTCTTTGCCTCCACAAAAAGTACTGCTATAACTATTTTGTTGCATATGCATATGAGTAGTGGTTACTCTGAGTTGAGGAATATGGACTTTTGGTCATTTTATTTGCCACTGATTCCAAATTGCTTTCCAACATGTTTATACTGATTCATGACTACACTGACAATGTATTGGTGTTTCTGTCTTCCTTTCCACAACCCCACCAATATCCACTATTGACACCTTTGTTGATCTGCTGGGTGTGAGATTAAAGAAACCATAGGGTTGTTTTAATTTGCTTTTTTCTTATTAGTGATTTGAATCATGTTTTCATGACTTAATAGTTTGTAATTCTGTCTTTGGGAAATATTCTTATCTTTTGATCACTTAACTGAAGAATCACTTCAGGTTTCTTATATATGTTAGTTTTTTGCATATCTTGGATACCAAGCCATTTTCTGAGAAATTTGATAAAAAGATTCCCTTGCTGCCATCCCTCACCCCAACACTTACGTAGCTACTTTCTTTTTCCTGGATGCAATAAGTGTCTCTATTTCATGTTTAGTTAAAAATATTCTACACATCACTGTGAATCTCAATCTTTAATATTAAGTTTGCATTTCCATTTTGAATTTATTGAGAAATGTTCCATGAGATGTTAATCTAAGCTTAATTTCTTTTTTTTTTCCTTTTTTTTTCTTCTTGCGGGGCAATGAGGGTTAAATGACTTGCCCAGGAAGTGTCAAGTGTCTGAGACCGGATTTGAACTCAGGTCCTCCTGAATCCAGGGCCAGTGCTTTATCTACTGCTCTACCTAGCTGCCCCCCTATCTAAGCTTAATTTCTGCCAGTCTTCTGTCCAGTTTGTATGTGTGCACGTTTGTGCAGGTATACATGTGCATATGTTTTAAATAGTGAGTTCTTTCCTACATGATTTTGGTTTTAGGTCTATTCAGCTATACTTATTGAATCTAATTCTTCCTCTTTTTCCTTTCTGTTCTCTTCTACTTATCTACTCTATAATACTTAGATTTTCCACACATACCCCACTTTGAGGCATCTGTTATAATAATTGTAAAAGAGGAATGGAATAAAAGGTCAGCCACCTAACCAATATTAAAAAGTTACATTATGTGCAACATTCCATATCCATGGTCTCCTCTTACATTTATTTTCATTTATAGAATCACCCATATTACCTATGAACTTCTACTTTAATCCTTACTGGTTTGGTTCACTACAACCATCCCTGCTACTTAACCTCCTGTTAATACTTTTTATTCATGCCAATTATCTTTTGTACCTCTAGTCTTGACTATACCACCTTACGTATTAGGATTGCTTTCCATATTACAAACTAATTCTCAACTTCACAGTTGCTCGCCAGAGCGCCTCAGAATATCTCATGTCCTTTTTTTATCTACCTAGTTTTCTCCTCTGCCCTTCTCAAGGAAAATGTGCAGTGTTTCTCCTTTGGGTGTGATCAGGCCTACTGTAGCCCTATACCTAGAATAATTTTCTTTTCACAAAATTAGTGCAAAATATGTGCTTTGTTGAGGCAGCTAAGTGGTATAGTGAATAGAGTGCTGGGCCTAGAGTCAAAAAGATTTATCTTATTGAGCTCAAATGTGTTTTGTTTTTAAATAATATTTTATTTCTCCCTGGTTACATTTAAAAACAACTTTTAACATTCATTTTTTAAAATTTCAGAGTTCAAATTTTTCCTCAGGCACTTACCTAGCTATGTGAACCTGGGCAAATCAAGTGACTTGCCTCAACTTCATCATCTGTAAAATGATCTGGCAAAGGGAATGGCAAACCATTCCAGTATCTGCCAAGAAAACCCTAAATGAGATCACAAAAAGTCATAAATGACTGAAAAACAACAATTATGCTTGTTGGCTTGAACTTTCCCTGACTGGAAAGGCTTCTCCACAGACTGCTAAACTTTTTGTCTAATTACAGTCCCACTCCCACCGTCTTAGTTGTCTTGTCTTTTTGCCAAATTGGAAAAGTCTTTGCTCTAAAGGGAAGGTAGCTAGGTAGCTCTGTGGAAAGCCCTGGGCCTAGAGTTAGGAAGACCTGAGTTCAAATTTGGTCTCAGAAATACAGCTAACTAGCTCTATCACTTGTTTACATCTCTTTCTTCAGTTGTAAAAATGGGGATGATAGCAAACACCTCCTAGGGTTATTGTAAAAGTCTAATGGAATATTTGTGCCTGTTGCTATGATATAATGGCACTATATAAATCTTACTTAATGTTATTGTTGTTATGACAGCTACAACTACAGTGAGTGCTGAGCTCTTTGCTTATTATTAAATTTCAACTTTGTTACTGTATTTGTATACCCAGCATCTAAAGTGATTTTGCTTAATCAAAGATTTGACCATCCAACTCAGTGAATGTCAGGAAGTCCCAGTTGCAGCTAGCTTTTACAGCCATTTACGTTTACAACCTTTCCCCCAACCTATTTTTTTAGCCTTGTTTCATATTCTTATTCCCTTTCTGCATTCTTTGATCTGGCCAAACTGCCCTTCTTCCTGTTGGTTCCATGTGACATTCCATCTCTTTTATCCATGCCTTTACACCAGCTGCCCTCATGTCTGAAATGTACTCCTTCCTCACCTTCATCTCAGAATCCGTCTCTCAAAGAGTTCAAATACTAAGCCTTTCCCGATGACCTTAACTGAAAGTGCCTTTCTTGAAATTATTTTGTATTTCTTGTCTTTATTTTATATATACTTAAATGGTTGTTTTTCCTGTTAGAAAGTAAGCTCCTTATATCCAGTCATGGTATTTCTATTTCCAGCATCTAGCACAATTCCTGGCACATAATAGGTACTAAATGTCAGTTGATTAATTTGTTCAATAAACTGTTCTATTGGGAACAAAATCAACAAATGGTTTAAACCTTGTTATATAAGTTGGCTACCAAAGATTAACTGTGTAATAGCTCGCATGTATAATGCTTAACTAAAGTCACTTCTATAGTTCTATAAAGCAGGTTAAATCCAATTAACAAACATTGAGTGCTAACATGTGTTGAATATTTGTCAAAAAGCAATCACGTCATGAGACTTATGTGAAAATCAGGTTTAATATAAAAGAAATTAACATGTATGTGGAAACATGTATGTGGAACTCAGAGGGTTCCCTGTTTTTACAGAAGTTTACGTTTTTATAATAGCAGCACAAAGGGAGGAGTGGGGGAAAAGGACAAGACCACTCCCCATGACGAGTAGCAAAGTGATGGCAAAAGCCTCATTTTTTTCCCCTTGAGAACTGCTAGAGTTTGAACATAGGAGGGTCTGTTTATCTGCAAAGGAGCCCAGCCTCACAAGCATTATCCCAGCCTAGCACAGACTGGCTAGTTCCTGTCTTGCCTCCAAAGGCACACAGGGAATCCAGTTTGGGGTGCAACAACAAATTATGTAAGCTCAGGGAGCTTCGTTCTTGACACATTCAGGGACTCCTGCATGTTCCAGGTCCAGTGTTTCTGGAAAATATGGCAACTGAAAAGGACAAGTTTAGGGAGACCCCCTTACACATTATGCCAAGCTAAGATTTACATATCCAGATGAAACTAGGAAAGTCCAAAGTCACATATCTAGTAAATATTGTAACCAATATTAGAACCCATTTTCTCTCTTTCCACATTATACCTCTAGTAGAGTGTTCTTTTAGTAAACTTGGGACATCAGAGATTTTCCATCAAATTTGAATCTCCATAAATGAGATCTTCTACACAGTGAAATCTAGGAACACAAAAATTTTTTTATGGCTTTAGTTATTGTTTGTTCATGTTGACAGGAATACCTCCTTAAGGAGGAGAACTTGTTTCCTTAGTTATTAGTTTGGCATAGGTGCAAGAAATATTTCCAAGGCTATCAAGAATTTATAGCTTTGTTCACTCAAATATTTGTGGCTTCATTTTATACTACCCTGTTCCAAACATAGGGGGAATACAGAGAAGTTGGGCACATGAGTATATGGATCATCATTGTAAAATGGTCTATACAGAAAATGCTAAATCCTTAATCTAAAAGGTTGTAACAATTCTTTGCTCTTTAGGATTAGATTCAAACCATATAGTAGAAAGACTTTTTAAGTATTTGTATGTTATGCAATTAATATTTATGCAAAATTTAATGTATTAAAAATGGCTTTCTTAGAAGTGGAAACAGGTAAGGTTTTTGAAGCTATAGTATAGTGTTAAAGTACTTTGTCACTTTAGTGCTGGGTCATTTGGTTTTTGAAATTTTCGAATAACTGAGCTCATTTAGGATGGATCATATTTGTTCCTAAACTAAGCTTTGCTTTTGTTTTTTATTTTTTCCAGTTGGAGTCATTCGTTGTCCAGTTTGCAGCCAAGAATGTGCAGAGAGACACATTATAGATAATTTTTTTGTAAAAGATACTACAGAGGTTCCAAGCAGTACAGTAGAAAAGTCTAATCAGGTGAGAATTCTGTTAAATGTCAACTCATTTGCAAAATTTGTAAGAATATTTAGGGGGAAAAGGTAAGGCAAAATCTTATAGTAAAATAAAAGTTGTTGAGTGTTAGAATTTTACATATCAAAGTGACCACGTGGTGGCACCAAAAGAGAAGCAATGTGTGAAGCCTGTGGCTAAATAGATTTTCATAAAATTAACTCTTTATTTTAAACTCAACTTTCCTATAAATTGTTGTTCTTTCTGTAACCATGATGCTTGAGACCTTAATCTAGCACATGACAAACCTGCACTGGTGAACGTAAGTTTTTTCCAATATGCTTTTGGTCACATTCTCCTCCATCCCATATAATAAATAATATTTTAAAAATAAAAGGAAAGGGGGCAGCTAAGTGGTGCAGTGAATAGAGCACCGACCCTGGATTCAGGAGGACCTGAGTTCAAATGTGGACTCAGACAATTTACACTTACTAGCTCTGTGACCCTAGGCAAGTCACTTAACCACAGTTGCCTCACCAAAAATAAATAAATGAAGGAAGGAAGGAGAGCAACTAAGTTTGTATATGATTCTCTGTATTCATCTTTTAGTTTTTTCTTATACCACTGTAATATTCCATTAAATTAATAAACTTCAGTTTGTTAAGTCATGCCCCAGTTTGAAGAGCATTTGCTTTGCTTCTAGTTCTTTGCTGCCATAAAAAGTACTTCAATAAATATTTTCAGGCCTATGCTTAGGCACTCTGGGTCAGTGTATGGAATTTTTATTACTTTATTTGCCTAATTCCACATTTGTTACAAAATGTTTGTACTGATTCACAGTTGTACTAACAATACAACTATCTTTCTACAATATTGATTATTGCTGTCTTACTAGAAATAAGGTGAAACCTCAGGGTTATTTTTGTTTGTATTTTTCATAAAAATGGTTGTTCATATGCTTTGACCACCTGTTGGGGAATGACTTGTGTGTGCGGTATGTATTCACACACATATATTTTACGTAGTATGTGAGTGTGTACATATACACTTGTATATGTTCTATATATCTTGGATAACAGTTATCTGAGAAATTTGATTTAAAGATATTTCCCCCATGCATCTATTTCTCTTATTGTAGATTTATCCATTTTGTTTATGCAGAAGCTTTTCAGTTTCACATAATCACATTTATCTTTTATTATATTTGCTTCTATCTCATTTGGTTAAATATACATCTCCTAGGGAAAAAACATTTCATGTGGAGAAAAAAAAGATTGAGGATCACAAGAGTTATAATGGGGATGGGGGAGTAGGAAGGAAGGGAATCTTGGCACTACTAGATAACAAACTAAAGTTATTGAAGAAAATTACCTGAACGACTTTAGAACTCTGATCAATGCAGTGATGAGCCACAGGTTCAAACAAATAAAGAAGCCAGTCTCACTCATCTCTTCACAAAGACATGATGAACTGAAAATGCAGGAAAGCATATATTTTCAGACAGGAATAATGTAGGGATTTGTTTTGCCAGCCTATGTGTATGTGTATTGAGAGTTTTTTTTTTTATTATTATTATTTTGGTGTGTGTGTGTGTGTGTGTGTGTGTGTGTGTGTGTGTTTTTAGGGCAATGGGGATTAAGTGACTTGCCCAGGGTCATGCAGCTAGTAAGTTAAAATTTTTAGAAAAAGGAACTAACAAAAAATTATGCTTCAACCTGAATTCAGATACCTTCATTTCTTTCTCTGTAGATGGATTGCATTTTTCATAAGTCCTTCAGAGTTGTCTTGGATCATTGCATTGCTGTAAATAAGTCATTCGCAGCAGATTATCTTACAGCATTGCTGTTATTTTGTATACAGAACATTTCACTTTGCATCAGCTCATGTATGTCTTTCCAGGTTTTTCTGATAGCATCCTTCTTATCATTTCTTACAGCACAATAGTGTTCCATCACAATCTAATTCTACATTTTGTTCAGCCATTCCCCAATTGATGGGCATCACCCCAATTTCAAATTCAACTTTTTTTTTTAAATCTCTTTTAGGATATCAATCTAGTAATGGTATTACTAGGGTGAAGAATATACATGGTTTTATAGCTCTTTAGCTGTAGCTCCAAATTGCTCTGCAGAATGTTTGAATCAGTTTATGAAGACTGTATTAATGTCTCATTTTCCCCATATCCCCTACAACATGTGTCATTTTCCTCTGCTGTCCCACTGTCCAATCCAGTTTTCACCCCATCCCTCCTCAAAAGTATTTTCCTTCTTACTGTCCCTTCCCCCATTCTGCTCTCCCTTCTTTCAGCTCCCTTTCCCCTCCTACTTTCCTGCAGGGTAAGATAAATTACTATACCCACTTGAGTGTGTATGTTATTCCCTTAGCCAATTCTGATGAGAGTCATGTTCACTCATTCCCTTGCACCTCCCCCATCTTCCCCTCCATTCCAAAAGCTTTTTCTTACTTCTTTTATGTGAGCTAATTTACCCATTCCACCTGTCCCTGTCCCTTTCCCTTTCTCTCAGTGCATTCTTCTCTCACCCCTTAATTTTATTTTTTTAAGGATATCATCCCTTCTCATTTAACTTGTGGTAAAAAGTTTTAACAGTCGGTTAGATAATGGAGAGACGCCAGGTTTTTTTAGGACCACCCTTTTGGTGAGGAGACCAACAGCATGAGTGACACACGCCAGATTGCCTGCTGAGCACTCGACTTCCGGGGTGCGAGCTTAAAAGGCAAGGAGAGAACAGAAGTGGGGCCTTTTTTCCTGCTCCGCTGGTCTCCTGGCTGCGCTGCACAGACGCAGACTGGAGTTTGACTCGGCCCGGCTCTCGGTTAACAGCACTTGCTTGACTCGGTCTCTCTCCCCAAAGGTGGCCTTCGGCTTTTGGTGAGTTTTATATGGAATATAGACTAAGCCTAGACTTAAGACGATTTGTATTATATTTCTACTTTCCTATCCTTCTAATCAACTTCACCTTGTGACTACCATACAATAAAAGCTCTATGTGGAAAACCATAAGCTTCTTCCATTTACTAGTCTGGGAGATAAATTAAGGGAAGAGTTAAGTAGGGGAGATTTATGATCTAATATCCAATTTTAAATCTCACAAACTCACACCTGTGCCCTCTATCTAAATAAACTCCATTCAGCTACCCTAATAATGAGTTACAAGTATCATCTTTGGGGGCAGTTAGGTGGCGCAGTGGATAAAGCACCAGCCCTGGATTCAGAAGGACCTGAGTTCAAATCCAGCCTCAGACACTTGACACTTACTAGCTGTGTGACCCTGGGCAAGTCACTTAACCCTCATTGCCCCACCCAACCCCCCCCCCCCAAAACACAAGTATCATCTTCTCATGTAGGAATGTAAACAGTTTGACCTTTTAATATCCCTTATGATTTCTTTTTCCTGTTTACCTTCTTATGTTTCTCTAGGGTCTTGTATTTGAAAGTCAGATTTTTTTATTCAGCTCAGGTCTTTCCATCACAAATGCCTGAAAGTCCTCTATTTCATTGAATTCCCATTTTTTTCCCCTGAAAGATTGTACACAGTTTTGCTGGGTAGGTGATTCTTGGTTGTAATTCCAGTTCCTTTGCCCTCTGGAATATCATATTCTAAGCCCTCTGATTCTTTAATATAGAAACAGCTAGATCTTGGGTTATCCTGAGTGTATCTGACTGTGACTGGCTGCTTGCAATATTTTCTCTTTGACCTGGGAGCTCTGGAATTTGGCTATAATATTACTGGGAGTTTTCATTTTGGGATCTCTTTCAGGAGGTGATTGGTGAATTCTTTCCATTTCTATTTTGCCTTCTGCTTCTGGAATATCAGGGCAATTTTCCCTGACAGTTTCTTGGAAGATGATGTCTAGACTCTTTTTTTTTTTTTGATCATGGCTTTCAGGTCGTCCAATAATTTTCAAGTTATCTCTCCTGGATCTATTTTCCAGGTCAGCTGTTTTTCCAAGGAGATATTTCACATTGGCGTCTATTTTTCATTCATTTGGATTTACTTTATTGTGTCTTGATTTCTCAGAGTCATTTGCTTCCTTCCATTTGCTCAATCCTAATTTTTAAGCAATATTTTCTTCAGAGAGCTTTTGTATCACCTTTTCCATTTGGCTTTTCAAGCTGTTGACTTTTTTTCATGACTCTCCTGCATCACTCTCATTTCTCTTTCCTTTTTTTCCTCTACCTCTCTTACCTTATCTTGAAAGTCCTTTTTTTTTGGGGGGGGGGGGGAAGCTGGATGGCACAGTGGTTAGAGCGCCGGCCCTGGATTCAGGAATACCTGAGTTCAGATCCGGCCTCAGACACTTGACACTTGCTGGCTGTGTGACCCTGGGCAAGTCACTTAACCCCCTATTGCCTGCAAAAAAAAAAGAAGAAGAAGAAAGTCCTTTTTGAGTGCTTCTTTGGCCTGAGACCAATTCATATTTTTCTTGGAAGTTTTGAATGTAGGAGCTTTGACTTTTTCTTCTTCTGAGGGTGTATTTTGATCTTCCTTGTCACCAAAGAAACTTTATAGGGTCAGCATTTTTTGTCTGTTCATTTTCCTATTTCTTGATTTTTAAATTCTCCTTAAAATGGAACACTGCTTCCAGGGCACACTGTCCCAAGTTTCAGGGGGTGCAAGGTGGTACAAATTAAGGAGAGGCAGGTTCACCACTCCCCTGGCCTGTGCTCTGGTCTGCAAGCAACTACAGGCCTGTTTGCCCTCTGACCTCGAAGAGAATCCTGTTCTTCTGTGGCTGCAAGCTCTGGTATGCCTGTGCCCCTTCCCTACCTGAATAGCCACCCAAGACTGGGACCTGTTTCTGAGCCATAAAACAACAGTCTCACCTCAGCACCAGCAGAGACCCCTGTAATCTCCCCTTGGCCAACCACTCGACCCACTCACTGTCTTTGCGCTGATTTCCAAAAGCAGCTGCTGCTACTGCAGCCACCATCAAGGCTCCTCTGGAGCACAGCCTGCCTGGGGCTGGATCTGTGCAGCGCAGCTGCATTCCACTCTCCTCCTGGTACAACAGATCTTTCTTACTGACCCTCCAAGCCATCTTTGCCTGGAAAATGATCTCACCCCATCCTTTTGTAGGTTCTGCTGCTCTAGGAATTGTCTTATAACATTATTTGAAGGTTTTTGGGGGATGCTCTAAGAAGTCACTGCCTTTTCTCTGCCATCTTGACTCTGCCCCTGTTTATTACTTTTTTTAAAATGACAATTTTGTTTAATAGGGAAGAATGTTTAGCGACAGACACATTAAAGAAAAAGTACCTTATAGCTTATCCCCATTAGAGATAAAGTTTTCTTTTGGTTTTAGATAGATGTAACTTATTTTAAGGAAAGCTCCAATTATTTTTGTACTTTCTAGTGTTTTAAACAGGAATGGGTGTCATATTTTGTTAAAAGCCTTTTCTGTATTGAAATAATTGCATGATTTTTTGTTTTTTATTTTTAATATGGTCAGTTTGTGCTTATAGTTTTCCTAATATTGAAACAGCCCTGTAACAGCCCTTACTTTTACTGTGTGACCAGCTCATGTTTTCTGGCTATACATTTCTCTGTTGACATTTGCAGCACTTAACCTATGTAAATTCTTTGTTTTTAAGGTATTGCAATTTACTGATTGCATCTACTTGCCTTGTCACTGCTCTTGGGCTGACTCTTAACCTAATTTCTTTGTAAAATGCTGTATTTTTAAAATTCAATTATATACTGTCATGTCAGGAACATTAATGTTAAACAGCTGGGCCTTTTTTTTTTCTGGGAGAACCTTAAGTTCATTATAAAAACCTAAAAGGCACAACATTTTATTCCCCTGTTCAATACTACTCCTATCTTTCCCTCTTTCAGATATGTTAAGAATTTCATGGTTCTTTATCATCTTTTAAAATTCTCACCTCCAGTAAAGATTTCTATTGTATATCTGGTCCAGTGTAGCTGATTTCCCCTCCTTGATTTTCTTCATTGCCATTTCCACTTCCTTATGCTGAGCACCTAGAACTGATGTTTATCATTCTGATGTGGTAGCACAACCATCACTGATAGCAAAAATAAATAAATAAAAATCTTAGCACATGTTTTCCATGTTTCCATGTTTGGCTTTCTCATTCTAGTTTTAACTTAAAGTTTCCTTTGGATATATCACTTAGTTTGGTCTTTTAACAAGTGGGTTTTTCCCTCCATTACTTCTCATTGTTTTATCAGGTGGTATTGATTATAATCTCCCACAAACCTTTACTATAAGATTTTGCAAACTACTTTATACTCTATGATGGTGGTTGCTATATACTTCTTTTTAGAAGGCAATTGGGGTTAAGTGACTTGCCTAGAGTCACACAAATAGGAATTGTCTGAGGCTGGTTTTGAACTTTGGTCCAACTTCAGGGCCAGTGCTCTATCTACTGTGCCACCTAGCTGCCCTTTTGCCTTGTACTTCTTTGTTTGTTTGTTTGTTTGTTTGGTTTGGTTTTTAGTGAGGCAGTTGAGGTTAAGTGACTTGCCCAGGGTCACACAGCTAGTAAGTGTTAAGTGTCTTAGTCCTGATTTGAACTCAGGTCCTCCTGACTCCAGGGCCGGTGCTCTATCCACTGCGCCATCTAGCTGCCCCCCTTGTACTTCTTAATGGCAAGGAATCAGGTGTTTGCCAAGGTAAGATTTAGAGTCTTGACTTCATTAGGGCAAATTGGTTTTTAATCAGTTAGAACAATTTCACATAGCAGTTTAATTGTATTCCTTCATCTATCTCTTGGGTTGTTTTTTGCCATCAGCAAATTTTTTATTGTATACAATTTTCCCATTTTTTAAATTTTATTTCTAGTTTGATACTGATCTTTGTCCTAACAATTTGGTGGTGGTCTGATTATATACAGATGGTTTGACTAGATACAGGCAGTTGATTCAGAAATAACTCTCGTAATGTTGTATGGCTTCTTATTTAGTGAAATATAATCAGCTTCATTGTGACGTTACTTGGCATATCAGTTAGCATAACATTAGAGGCTGACAGGTTCTAGACAGCATCTCAGCCAGTGAACATGAGAGGCCAGTACCAGCTTACAGTTGAAACTAAGTTTAATTAAGGTTGTATGGTAGAAGATGATGGCAGTTTCAAACAAGGATTGCCTTGCTAAAGAGAAAAGAAAACAAAAATCGTTTAAAAGAAACTTGGCTCAGCAAAATGGCTTTGAACACATTTTAGGTTAATACTTTTAACATAGGAAAAATGGAAAATATGTGTAAGTTTTGGCATGTACTTTTTTTATAACAAACTTTTTTCACCCACAATGTAACAATGGATCTATGGCATTTAGATTTTTCATATCCCCCTGTTATCTGCCCAAGAAATAGAAAGGCACTGGTGAGGAAAAAGGATGGAAAGAGTAGCTTTGCTAGACCAGGTAGACACAGAGAAACCCTGTGCTGTAGGCAGTTTGTATTGTGTTGAAGCCCTCCTTTGTTTACAAATTACATGCTTACATAGCATCCCTTAAAGAGATGAATGAGAGGATAGGTCCAGAATTGAAGGGGGTTCCAAGAATGGCTTGGGTTGCCTTTGGGAAGTTGCCATTCTTTTAATGATTTCAAATAATTCCTTGAAACACATTTATCTGATTAACATCCGTGTTCTTCCAGTGTTGGTGTATGAATATGAGTCATAGGATATCACAGTTACTGAATATTTCAAGTTCAGAGTCACCCAAAAGGGCAATCATGAACTCCAAGTGGGTGTGAGAACCTTTCAAATGTTAGCAAACAATAACTGAGAAAAGCTACATAATGGATGTTAATCAAGAGGCTTATGATCAGAAAAGAAGATGGGCTAGTCACATGGTCAGAGTGAAAGATAACCATTGGCCAGTCTGGGTGCTCCACGGCACCTATGCGTTGTCAAGAGAATAAGAGGGAAGTCCTTAGCACCTTATCTGGGGACCCTCTGTGGAGGATACATGGGAAGATGTGTACAAGTCACATCCAGTAAGACAACATGGATAGGTTACAGGCTACAATCTTGAAGGAGTACCTGCTTCGATAACATTACAGATCACTCTTTTAAAGAGTGAGTTCTATCATGCAGGAACTCTGCAGTTCTTTGCATTTTACATGATGCTGATTTATTGTGGCAGGGAAGTGACCTCAAGTTCTCTACACAATGAACTGCAAGCTTGGCAAATTCTACCAAAAGCCAAAAAGACTTGAAGGGCAAGCCTTGCAGTCAATTGTATTTCTGTCACCCAAAGACCAACTTAGCAAAGTTTGTTATGGGGTTGTCACTTTTCTCTCACACTTAACCTTACCAGGGATGAGAGGGTTGGTATGTGTTTATGCCTAGTTATTTTGACGATGCTCAGGAAATAAGCTAGTGTAGTAGAAAAGGAAGCGTACTGGACTAGGAGCTAAGAGGACCTGGTTTCACACCCTGGTTATTCTTTGTGACAACTTTTGTGACCTTGGGCAAATCCAGAACAATTCTGGGAGTGGATTGGACTAGATCAGAGCTGTTGTAACAGTGGGTCACCATCCCACACAAGGTTGTGGAATTGAATGTGGGGGTCGTGAAAAGTTTGACAATAATAAAAGGTTTCTGTGCTCACAACGACCAAAATATATACATCTATATTTCTGGGGTCCTGTAAAAATTTCTCAGGCAAAAAAAGGGACACAAGTGAAAAAAGTTTTGAAAAGCCCTGTAATAAATAACCCTCTAAGTTGTCTTTCAAAATTTTAATCTATGATCTTATGACAACTACATTTGACTTTAGGCAAATCTCTTATTCTCTCTGGCTTTCTATTTTTCACTTGTAAAAATGAAAAGACTGATTAGATAACCTTTGAGGAAGATACCTTCTAAGAACCAGATTTATTTCAGAATAATTTTTTTTTTAACTCAGCAACTCCTAAATACTATGTTAGTAATACATAAAGAAGTTTCAAATTCTGGTTTTGTCACTTTACCTGACTGACTTCAGACAGTCATTTAGTCTCTCATCCGAAAAAGGATGAGATGGATTAAATGACCCTTAAAGTTTCTTTCAGCTCTAAACATATCATTCTATAGTTAAATAGAGCTTTGGGAAACTTAGTTTGGTATTTTATTTGTAGGAGTCTCTTAATGAAGAGGAAATCGAAAGCTTTAGAATATATTGTTAGAAGATTTCTAGTTGAAATCATGAAGGACAAATCCCTTTGAGTACAATCCTCATATTTATTGAGGTGAATGCTTATTGTAGTAAAGCTGGTAAGGTGCTCACTGAAGCCCAGTGATATGGCTATAGAAATAAGAAATAATGTTTAGAATTCATTAAGTAAGTGATATTTATGTAGCATGAACTTGTATTAGTTACTACAGGAACCATGAGTCAGAGTCACTGTGACTTAGTCACTCCTTGTCAGGTAATTCCAAGCCCTTGGATGCAGGACTTAGGCTCCTGTCACCTGAGACAGAAATGCTCTTCACCAACTCCCCAGTTATGTTGTTCAAAACACTGTCATTTACCTTTTTATGCTTTATTTAAGCTTTGGAAAGGGCGTTTACACACTTGTCATCTTGTGGGAAACTAAAAAGTGATTTAATAATGCTTACATGATAGCAGATGATTAAAAAAGAAGCTTATATTTCAAATAAAGACTATAGATTGCATAATGGACAGTAAACAAACTGACCCTGGAGTCAGGAAGACCTGGGTTGATGGGGGGAGGTAATGTATATATATGTATACACACACACACACACACACACACACACACACACACACACACTCACTCTCCAACCTCTTAAGTCTATCAAGTTAATCTCCTAAGACTAAAATGAAGATGAGAGGCTTGTCTGTATTGGTCAAGGGCATTTCTGCAAAAAGAGTCTTCCACATCAATGAACTCAAAATGATGTGGGATGGATTTAGAGTCAAATTGATCATGAGTCATCCCCAAAGATTTACAAGACTCAGTGACTCAGTTTCCCAAGTTCTATTGTAATACTGTGAATGAACAGTGGGAGAGAACCAGAAAAATGGAAAGGTATCTCTCGAATAGGGAAAGAAAAGATAGTTATATTTCTAGTATGGATAAATTGATGATCAGTCTCATTATAATAATCTCCACCTTAGGGAGGTACAGGGGAGGGCATATCCTAATTTGGAGTTCCTGGAGGCTTGAGTCCACCCCCGAGGCAAGTATCTTTTTCTGTGGAGGTGTGTTTTGGGGGGTTTCTGTCACAAGGTGAATCTGGGGACAAATTTGTTCTTTTCTGCACATGTCATCTTTCACTTCCCATGTCTAGTTTCAAAATATTTTCATTTATCAGTAGAATTTCTGTACCCTGTCAGTGTATCATTATTATAATTAAGGTCTCTATGACCTGCCTCTTTATGTTCTTGTTATGGGTGCTGATTAATATGGGTACGGAGAACCTAGGCCCTGACTTGTATTAATGAAAACTCAAGTCTTAAGCTATCTATTAACTGGGGTCTGAATCCCTCTTAGAGCTCAAATCTAAATTAGAGCTTGGGTCTTAGGTTTTTCTGTTAACCCCTTTTT
Source organism: Dromiciops gliroides (assembly GCF_019393635.1). Taxonomy (NCBI): domain Eukaryota; kingdom Metazoa; phylum Chordata; class Mammalia; order Microbiotheria; family Microbiotheriidae; genus Dromiciops; species Dromiciops gliroides. Next base: position 107,135,567 of record NC_057865.1, on the reverse strand, counting down.
TGCCTCCTACCCCAGAAGTACTTTTGTTTCTTTGTTTTTGGAGATTCGTTTGTTGTTGTTTTTGTGTGTTTTTTATCTATGGGATGAAGTCAAAGCTGGTTTTTTTTTTTTTTGCTTTGTTATAAATATATTATATACATTCAAAACATCACTGTAAAATATTATTCCATGTTACAGAAAAGATATTAAGGCTTTATGTTATTTACTTTAAACAAGCATGCACCTTAAAAAAACAACAACACCCTCCTTTCTTGACAACCCTTCTCCAAAAGGGCTATCATTTCCCTCCTACCCACTCCTTACCTTAGCTCATGGCTCTTTCAGTGCAAAGAAACATTTCTAGCACCAGCTGAATTATCGCCTTTCGATGAAAAGGAAAATGTCCGGCTCAAGTCTGCTCCTGAGGGCTGGGTAGAGGTGCAGGGTTAAAATCTGCTCCCTTTGGAATTTTTTTGGGGTGTGGGGCAATGAGGGTTTAGTGATTTTCCCAGGGCTACACAGCTAGTGTCAAGTGTCTGAGGCTGAATTTGAACTCAGTTCCTCCTGAATTCAGGGCTGGTGCTTTATCTACTGTACCATCTAACTGCCCCTCCTGAAGCTTTTCTTTTCTTTTCTTTTGTTTTCTTTTCTTTTTTAGTGAGGCAATTGGGGTTAAGTGACTTGCCCAGGGTCACACAGCTAGTAAGTGTTAAGTGTCTGAGGCCGGATTTGAACTCAGGTACTCCTGACTCCAGGGCCAGTGCTCTATCCACTGCACCACCTAGCTGCCCCTGAAGCTTTTCTTAAATGCAAATTTATAGTGCTGGAAAGAATAGTGAAAGAAGATCAAAGAAGATAAGCAATTCATAAAACTGAAAACTGGGGGATGGAGGAGGCAGTTTTGTTGTTTTTCAAAGCCCAAACTGAATAATTAGCAAATCTGATTAAAGAAGATGTAAATAGCATATCCTAATGGATAGATTACTGATTTGGGGAGTCAAGAAAAACCTAGGTTCCTTTTTTTTTTAGCCTCCAATAACATACTGGCAATATGATCTTGGGTAAGTTACTTATTCCCCCGATAGTTCTTTAAGTTGCTGATTAAACATGGTTCTCTGGAGGAAGATTCTTCCTATAAAGATAAATCATATATTCTATTTTTTTTTAAGATTAGAGTAGAGATAGCTAAAACAAGTGCTGTATGTTTTCTGCTTTATTATCATCCTATGGCAAGGGGAAAAATGGAACAAAATATTTTTCTAATATCTCTACTTAAAATTATATTTTCTCTTTATACTTAGCTATTGGCATGGTACTTAATCTTTGTAAATGCCATTGAAATGAGGATTGATAGTGTCAGGTGATATTGATGATAGCATTTATTTGGTATTAATGAATGCCATGATCATCTACAACGCTCAGTTGAGATTGTCTTTTCATTTTTCTCAAATAACCATCTTCTGTATTCCCCCCTTTTTTTAAAACTAGGTTTGCACAAGCTGTGAAGACAATGCAGAAGCAAATGGTTTTTGTGTAGAGTGTGTTGAATGGCTCTGCAAGACTTGTATTAGAGCTCATCAGAGAGTAAAATTCACCAAGGACCACACTGTCAGACAGAAAGAGGAAGTATCTCCAGGTAAACCTAGTGTTTCAAGTCTTAATTTCATATATGTTAATAAATTCATGGGGAGCAGCTAGGTGGTGTAGTGGATGGAGCACCAGCCCTGGAGTCAGGAGGATCTGAATTCAAATCCAGCCTCAGACACTTAATGCTTATTAGCTGTGTGACCTTGGGCAAGTCATTTAACCCCAATTGCCTCACAAAATAAAAAATAAATGCATGTGCTTCTGAGTTCCATACATTAAAAGGCCCTTCTTCTCAAAGTGCTTCTACTTCAGATTAATAGAAATGTAGATAAACATAGAACCTCTCCACAGGAACTTATTCTTCTTTTCCCATACCTATAAGATAGCATAAAGAACAGTTTTAAGAGGTCTGTTTTTAGAACCTGTTTCTTTATTCACTATGACAGTCTTATTTATATGTGTTACAATCAGGTTGATTTCAGAGTGTGCATGAAAAACAGCACTCTGCATTTTAGCTAGTTTCTCAGAGCTAATATTAGTATGCAAGCTTTTCTGCACTGCTTATCGAAATACCTTTTTTTTTAACCCAAGTAATTTCTACTTACATTTAATATTAATGAAATAAAAGTTTATATAGCGAAATATAAAGGTTCTTTTTAATTTAAGTAGTATGTAGTTCAACTTTATAGCTTTGTTCTTAAATGGGATAATAGTAATGTCTAAATACCCTTGGAGAAAATATTCCTGAAATCAAACAACCCCTCCCACCCACCCTCCTTTAAAACTAAGTCTCCCCATTGTGAAAGTGCAAGGGCTGCTTAGAGGTCCAGTCCCACTACTAACTGTCATGGTAGCTTTGACCTGTTCCATTTTGAACATAGACCAGTTTGTCATTCCTTTTTTTTTTTTTTTTTTTTTTTTTTGGTGGGGCAGTAAGGGTTAAGTGACTTGCCCAGGGTCACACAGCTAGTAAGTGTAAAGTATCTGAGGCTGTATTTGAACTCAGGTCCTCCTGACTCCAGGGCCGGTGCTTTATCCACTGTACCACCTAGCCGCCCCCTAGTTTGTCATTCCTGACACAACATAATATTTTTTTCTCAATATCTTGTAACAAAACTGAGGCCGTTCTCCACAAGAAGCAGCATGCCAGTGGAGAGAGTGCTGAACTTGAAGTCAAGAAGACCCGAGTTCAAATTTTGCTTTTGATACTTAGTAGTTTTGTAATCAGAGTAAACTTCACTAAAACTCAATTTTCTCACCTGGAAAAATCCAGGACCTTATTATTGTGATTGTTGTTATCTAATAAGATAATGTGTATAAAGCAATGGAAATCTTAAAAGAAAGAAAAAATGTTAACATGTAATACATATAATTTATATTAGTTTTAAAAGTTGCCATTTTTCTCTTTATAATCACAGGATTATGCATCACTTTACCTATTTACAAAGCCAGTAATCATGAGGCATTTTGTTTACTTGGGTGAAATTTTTCTGCATTTGAAAGGAAATTTAAATTGCTTACCTAGAAATGATGGTGTCTTGGTAATGGACTTGTGGGCATAATAATCAATTTATGGGCATTCCTTAGGATAAGTCTTAGAGCTGTAAGGGACATTAAGGGTCATCTGATCTGAGCTTCTCATATTACATATAAGGAACCAAGACACAAAATGGGTCAAGTGACTTAACCCAGGGTCACAAATCTAGTAAGTGTTTGAGAGAGCCATTTGAACCCAGGTTTTCCTGACACCCATGTCCCCAGTGCCCTGTCAGCTACACTCAAGGACAGATATCTGTGGTTCTTTTAAATAAAATATCTTATTAAAATTCTTATAAATATAAAATGAGTTTTAAAATTATTTTTACATCTTAAAATTCTTATAAAAATTAGCTATATCTTATTTATGCTGCAGTATCATGAGAATGTTCTTTTGAAATAGCTGAAGACTGATCATTTAAATACTAAAACTTTTCATAGTTTAGCATTTTTATGGAGCTTTAAAATCATAGTTTACATATTCACTCACTTTATTTTCCATATACCTTGTTCTTTTTTTAAAAAATCAAAATTTTATAGGGGAATATTAACTGTTTCCTGTAGCACCCTTTGGCTACCCTCCCATTCTTTGTCTCTTTCCTCTCCAAATTTCTTGATATGTGGGGTCTGTGCCTGTTGTTTCTATTTTACTTAATTCTTCGTAATCTGGCTCTTAGCCTTGAAAACTGTATTAAAGATGTGTCCTCGAATCTAATAGTGTTATCACCCTCAATAGATATGGTGACTATAATTATCTCTTTTATTCTCTGAAACCTAAGAACATTGTCCTCTAATGAAGAAACTAGTCATAGATCCTGCTTTCTCAGTAACTGATAAAGCATTCTAATTTCTTTCTCTGATCATCGCTGTTAAAAACTGAACAATCTTTCTTTTACAGTTGGGCAGGATTATTTAAATCCTGATCAAAATTAGGAAAAACTTTTCCAGTAATCCATCATGTATTGCCAAAGGACACCTTTCATGGGAGATTATCCAGAGGTAGAGGGAGTAGTGAGTGTATTGATACACTAGCTACATCTCAGTTTTATTTGTTCTTCTTCATCTTCTCTTCCTCTTCCTCCTTCTCCTCCTTTATATTACATTTTATTTACCTTATCCAGGACCTTGAAGCTCCCTTTTTAGCTTGAGGGTACCCCCTCATTCAAGGCATTCCAGCAAAATTCTCCTAAGCCAACAGCCAAATTATCTATCATATACTACCATCTCTCTTTTCTCCTGCTTGATAATCCTATACCCATCTTTTAGATCATTTACCTTCATGCACTGTTACTTTTCTAATACATATCCCATGTAATATAAGTAGCAGCCATATGAAGTGATCTCTAGGTAAATCTTTCAACTAGAAAACCCTTATTAAATGCCTATTATATGCCAAGTACTCTCTTAGCTTTGAGAATATAAAGACACAAATCAAACAGCAAGGAGCTTACATTCTGTTGGAGGAGAAAACATATTAACATGGAAGTATAGACAAAATATAATAAAAGGCAATTTGGGGAACAAATTGTTCATTAGGAAGGAAGTGGTTCAGGAAGGCTTCATGTAGAAAGGGTATGCTTACTCTGAGACTTGAAGGACTCAGGGGATTCTGAGAGTTGGAGGATGAGGGAAAAGTAGAATGGCACTAGGTGTGTTTTCCTTGTCCCCTTTGTTTTGGGCAACTAGATGAGCACATGCATGAATCAGTAGGCTTCACTGTTGTTAAAATAGGATATATAGATCAGGTTACAGGCATCAACTACATGACAGAGAGAAGGTACAAATAATACATATTAGGGAACAGAGAAGACGTATTTCTTTCCACTAAGTCTGTCCATGGCCTAAATACTTAATGCTTTGAGTCATGCTAAAGTGGCCTTTGTACTTGCTTTATTGATAATTTCATCATTTTGGGAGGTAGAACAAACAGCCAATGAAATTGCTAGTTTGCACTTAATGCTGAGTAATATGTAAAGTGCAAATCAAAAGGTTTCACCTCTCACTAGCAGTTTAGAAGAAGTGATAAATGTCAGCATTAGCACACTAATACACACTATAAAGAAAAATGTTAGTAAACAATGTGAGGAAGGGATATGGCTATGTTATCCTCTTGAAATCACAATTTTTAAAGAAAGGGAGAAATACAGGCATCCGACATGTATCAATTTGGTAAGAACAAATTTCAAAACATTGGAGAGATAAAAAAGTTGTCTAAAGACAGTAGTTTCATAGGGACCACAGATCGAACTGAGCCTTTTTTTTTTTTAAATAAAGAAATGCATTTTGACCCCCACCCCATAAAACCTTACATAGTAAATAATAATAATAATAATAATAATAATAGCTATCATTCCTATTGAGCTATAAGGGTTGGCAAAATGACTTTACTTATTTTAATCTCATTTAGGAACAGCTAAAAGGTAGAGTGGATAGAGTTGCTTGGTCTATAGTCAGAAATACCTAAGTTCAAATTCAGCCTCAGATATTTACTAATTGTGTGATCCTGGCCAAGTAAGGCACTTACTGCCTTAGTCTTTTTTTTTTGGTTTTGTTTTGTTTTGGTGAGGCAGTTGGGGTTAAGTGACTTGCCCAGGGTCACACAGCTAGTAAGTGTTAAGTGTCTGAGGCCGGATTTGAACTCAGGTCCTCCTGATTCCAGGGCCGGTGCTCTCTCCACCCTGCCACCTAGCTGCCCCTTAGTCTTCTCATCTTTAAGATGGGGATGATAACATCCCTTTCTCAAGATTATTGTGAGGATCAAATGAGGAAATATTTATAAAACAATATTTAAATTACCTAGCACATAATAGATGCTAAATAAATGCATGTTTCTTCCCTTCCCATGTTCATGTTGTGTTTTTTGAAATAATTACTATTGCTATAGATATCATTTTGGGGTAAGCTTATATTAATTTATTTAATATTTTATACCAATAAAGGATTGACCACATGTCTCCCTAAATTCTCATGGTTTCAGGCCAAGTGGTAGACAAAGCAGAAAGAGGACTTCAGCATGGCAGTTAGCACAAGCAGGAGAAAAGCCCTAGAATACCCATGCTGTCTCCCAGGGAGATAGCACGTGGTCTCAAGGAGACCCAAGAGAATCCCAGAAGACCTACAAGACCTATGCTGTTCTAAAAGAGAGAGCCAAGAGAAGCTATCCTCTTTTTTTTTTCTCTCTCTATTTAAAATTTTATTTTCCAAATTACATGTAAAAACAAATATTGACAACAATTTTTTAAAACTTTGTGTTCCAATTTCTCTTTCTCCCTCCCTTCCCACCTCCCCACCCCCAAGAACTCAAACAATTCAATATAAGCTATACATGAGTAGTCATAGAAAACATTTCCACATTAGCTAGGTTGTGAGAAAAAACAGATTAAAAACAAAACTTCAGATTAAGGAACTGTCAAAAAAAATATGCTTCAAGCTGTTTTCAGATACTATCAGTTCTTTCTCTGTAGATGGATTGCAATTTTCATAAGTCTTTCAGAGTTTTATTGGATCATTGCATTGCTGAAAATAACCACATGCTTCGCAGCAGATCATCTTACACTATTGCTGTCTATATATTATATTTCACTCTGCTTCAGTTCATGTAGGTCTTTCCAGGTTTTTTTTTTTATAACATCCTGTTCATCATAACTTTTATATAGTACCTGACTATTTATGAAGATAACCAATAACATGGTAGAAAAGCCAGAGAAGTCCTAAGTGGTTCAGCAAGCTGAGAAATGAGGAAATGTTCAGGATTGGTCAGTTTTTTGATGAAACTTTTTTTGGACACTTTTAATATAATCAATTTAGTCTATTTTAAACTTTGTGATCATTTATATATCACTTTTTTGGATAAGAATTTTATCCCTAAACATATATAGTTGTATAAGGTCCTTGATCTGGTTACTTTATGTGTCTGTTAGTAGTAACAACAAAAACAACACTGAGAATTTATAATGCCTGTGTGCCAGATCTTCTGCTAAGCTTTTTAATTACATTATTTTTTTTTAATGGTATCTTTTCTAACTGTCATTTATTAATATGCTACCTCCCTTGTATTGAGCCTGTCTTTTCAAGATTTCCCTGATGCATAGCAAATCTTGTTCCATCCTCTCACTTTTAATATGTATATGTCTTTACTTTTTAAATGTCTCTCATCTAAGGAATTTTTGGATATTGTTTTCTTAGTGGGATCCCCAAATTCATATCCTGATTTCTAGTTTACTGTTGTTGGTAGAGTTGGTCTTTAGAAAATAGTATGAGGGGCAGCTGCATGACTTAGTGGATAAAGCACTGACCTTGGATTCATGAGGACCTAAGTTCAAATCCGGCCTCAGACGCTTGACACTGACTAGCTGTGTGACCCTGGGCAAGTCACTTAATCCTCATTGCCCCGCAAAAAAAAAAAAAAAAAGAGTAGTATCGTGCCTGCATTGTCCATTGACTGTCTCATTGAGGTTTTTTTTTTTTTTACTGATTGAGTAATCTTTTATTTATTCTGTTTTATTCATTGTTTATATTTGTTCTCTGCCCTCTACTCTCTTCACCCTATATCACTTCACACAAATATTTATTCCTGCATTCTTAATTTTCATTCAGCATAGTAATACCCTTATATTCCTGTATCTTGTGTCCAGCCCTCCACAGTAATTAGTTGTGTCTTGTTTCTAGCTTTTTCTTAGCACAAATGATACTCTGAACTTATTTGTATGCATGTCTATTTTAGTACATTATTTTCTTGCTGCCAATAAACTCCATGGGGTGAGAGTGAGGGATAAATTATTATAATTTCTAGTTAAATGAGTAACCAGTTCAGTAACTTTTCTTATATTATTCCAGATGCTTTAACATGTTGGACTATTTAACATTACCAGCAGAAGTGAATTAGAGAGCCTGTCTTCCTGTGGCCTTGGAAACTTCCCATTTTTAAGCATCTTTGCTAATTTACTAAGTGTAACTTAATATATCTCCAGATTGTATTGAGAGTTGTGATACTGATAGATATCAGAGATTTGATTCTATAAAACAACAGGATTTAAATGCAAGTCAGTTTTCATAGGAAAAAAATACCTAAATATTTTAAAATAATAAAGGTCTATTGCTGCACTGTGCCAACATAGGAAAAAATTATATTGCCCAAATTATGATTCATTATTACCTTAAGGCCTATACCAGTAAAATGACCAGAGGAGCACTTTATAGAATTAGCAAACATAATAAAATTCATTTCAAAGAATAAAAAGCTAAAAATATAAAAAGGTATAATGGAGTAAGGTAGGAAGTAGGGGAAATTAGTGCTGCTATTTCAAATTATATTATCAATCAGTGCATAAGCTCATTTTTTGTTTTTTTAATAAAGCAATTGTTGTAAAAACATTATTGGAGTACAAATTGAATGAAATTGATTCAGTGAAATAGAATAAATAACTTCTTTTCCCTTGCTGCCCCTGCTATTGCCTTCCTTCCAATTTAAACTGTGTGTATCTCCCGCAGTTAGAGTTCAAGAGCAAAGGGACCTTTTTTTTTTTTTGGCAGGGCAAAATGGTGGTTAGGTGACTTGCCCAGGGTCACACACCTAGTAAGTGTCCGAGGCTGGATTTGAACTCAGGTCCTCCTGAATCCAGGGTCAGTGCTTTATCCACTGTGCCACCTAGCTGCCCCACAGGGACCTTATTTTTGCCTTGTTTTGTCTTCTTGTTCCTAGAACAGTTTCTGGTACATAGTAGGCTCTTGATAAATCTTTTTTGATTTGACAGGGTTTGAAACCAGATTTCTTTTGGCTGACTGAATTGCATCAAGTTTCTTTAAAACCAAGACATCAAACATATAAGCCTTGTAGTGTATTTATATAGCATGTCAAGGTTTTTGGACATTTTAGAAGAGTCAGCCCTGTCATGTAGGTCATATAAAAAGTAACGTCCCCATTTTCCAATTAAACAAATTGAGATTCAGAGAGAGATTAAATGTCTAAACTGTGATGAGTAAAACTAAATCTGTGGTCACCTTAAATTAGAAGCTTTAGCACCAGTCTTTGGGCATAAAGCATTTATTAAAGAATAAAGAGAGAACAGATAGGAAATCTGTCTACCCTGGTCTACTACTTCTGCCACCACGAGCTTGTTTTAGCCACCAAAGAGACAACTTCTCAGTTCCATTCCAGTGGGAGCTTCCTGTGGCACTGGAAGAGGGGCGGTCCCCACACATAGCTCCAAGTTAATTGGCGGGTAGCATTCAAATCCATTGATTGACATGACTTGAGGGTGGTCCATGAATTGTGACATGACTTCCTGATGCTGGAATGACCTTAAAAAGGTCACCTCATGTCTTTCTCAGCAGGGGGTGGCACCCTGGTTCTCACATACCCAAGATTACTCATCAAGCAAGTGGTTGTATACAAATAAGTTACAACAAAATTCTAGTTTTGAGATCCAACGAAGATGCCTAGATCCAGGCTCACTAACAACTGCTAACAAGCAGTTATCTTTATGTGAAATGGTGAGTTTCATAAGGACAAATTACCCCTTTCCCATCTTGATTGCTTCTGTTTTTGTATTTTCTTGCTCTTTACAAGCATTTTTTAAAAATAATAATGATTATCAGCTGTGTGGCTTGGGTGTTTATTGTTTTTTTTTTTAACCTGGTCTACTCATTATTCTTCTACCTTCAACAAGATTATACCATATATTGCTTTCGGTTTGAGGATTAAGTAGGTTGTTAGCATTCCTTTTTAACTATACCTTCCTGGAACTCTTATGATTGTTCTATTTCACTGTTTTGTTTAATGAAATTTGTTACTTCCTTCCATGTACAGTATCTTTATCAGTCATTGAGATTCATTACTTTTGTACTTCCTTGGAGTAATATCCCTTCTTAAAAAAAAACAGAATTAAGAAGTACTACAAAGGAGATATTTAGATATGGCATGTAATCTAGAACTCATCTAAAAGATGATTATCTAAAAATGAAGACGCCAGATCAATCTGGTTTCTTCTGGTGAAGCCCTGACAACATGACAGTTACTAATTCATAATGAAACTGTATGTTAATTATTGCTTGCCCCCAAGTAATTTGCATATCCCTGTATGATTCATTTAATTTCAGATCCTGAGATCTTTTTAAGTCCTCCTGATAGCATCCTGCTCATCATTTCTTATAGCACATAGTGTTCCATCCTAATCTCATCCCACAATTTGTTCAACCATTCCCCAATTGATGGGTATTACCCAAATTTCAAATTCAACTTTTTTTTAAAAATGTCGTTTAGGGTACTGATGTGGTAGTGGTATTACTAGGTCATAGAGTATGCATGGTTTTATAGTCCTTTGGCCATAGTTTCAATTTCCAATCAATAGTAAGTTAGAGAATTTTTTTTTTAATATGGCTATAGATGGCTTTGGTTATTTCATCTGAAAACTTCATGTCTTTTGATTATATATCAGTTGGGGAATGGCTCTCTTTAACAATTTGACTCAGTTCTCTAAGCGTTTGAGAACTGAGGCCTATCAGACAAACTTGCTGTTTTTTCACAGTTACTGTTGCTAACTATATTACACTCCATCCTGTTCCCTCCCCATGACATTTACTCTATTTTCTATCTTCTTTCACCTTATCCCTCCTCAAAAGTGATTTGCTTCTTCCCCCTCCCTCAATCTGCCCTCCCTTCCTTCACCCCCTCCCCCATTATCCCCTTCCCCTCCCATTTTTGCACAGGGCTGGATATACTACTTTACCCATTTGAGTGTATATTATTCCCTCTTTGAGCCAATGCTGATGAGAGTAAGGCTCACTCATTCCCCTGGTCCTCCCCCATCTTCCCCTCCACTCTATAAGATTTTTCTTGTTTCTTTTATGTGAGACACTTTACCCCATTCCATCTCTCCCTTTCCCTTTCTCCCAGTGCATTCTTCTTACTCCTTCATTTTATTTTAAAGATGTCATCATGGGGCAGCTAGGTGACACAGTGGACAAAGCACCAGCCCTGGACCCGGGAGCACCCAAGCCCAAATCTGGCCTCAGACATAAGACATCCACCAGCTGCACCACCCTGGGCATGTCACCCAACCCCAACTATCTCATAAAACAAAACAAAAACAAAACCCAATAAACAAAAATAAATGCCTTACAGATATCATCTATTCATATTCAATTCACACCTGTGCCCTCTGTCTAAATATATTCCATTCAACTGCCCTAATATTGAGAAAGTTCTTATGAGTTAAAAGTATCATCTTCCCATGTAGGAATGTACACAATTTAACATTTTAACATCCCTCATGATTTCTTTTTCCTGTTTACCTTTTTATGCTTCTCTAGGGTCTTGTATTTGAAAGTCAAATACTCCAGCTCAGGTCTTTTCATCACGAATGCCTGAAAGTCCTCTCTTTCATTGACATCCCATTTTTTCCCCTGAAAGATTATACACAGTTTTGCAGGGTAGGTAATTCTTGGTTGTAATCCCAGTTCCTTTACCCTCTGGAATATCCCAAGCCCTCCAGTCTTTTAATGAAGAAGCTGCTAGATCTTGTATTCTGCTGACTGTGGCTCCACAGTACTTGAATTGTTTCTTTCTGGCTCCTTGCAATATACCTTTTGGGATCTCTTTCAGGAGGTGGATTCCTTCAATTTCTATTTTGCCTTCTGCTTCTGGAATATCAGGGCAGTTTTCCCTGACAGTTTCTTGGAAAATGATGTCTAGACTCTTTTTTTGATCATGGCTTTCAGGTAGTCTAATGATTTTCAAATTATCTCCCCTGGATCTATTTTCCAGGTTAGCTGTTTTTCCAAGCAGATATTTTACATTGCCCTCTATTTTTTCATTCATTTGGATTTGCTTTATTGTGTCTTAATTTCTCATGAAGTCATTAGCTTCCATTTGCTCAATCCTAATTCTTAAGCAGTTGTTTTCTTCAGAGAGCTTTGTATCTCCTTTTCCATTTGGCCTTTCAAGCTGTTGACTTTTTTTTCCCATGACTTTCCTGCATTACTCTCATTTCTCTTCCCATTTTTTTCTCTGCCTCTCTTACCTTATCTTCAGAGTCGTTTTTGAGCATTTCTATGATCTGAAACCAATTCATATTTTTTTTGGAAGCTTTGGATTTAAGAGCTTTGACTTTGTTATCTTCTGAGGGTATATTTTGATTTTCCTTGTCACCAAAGAAACTTCCTATGGTCAGCATTTTTTCTGTCCATTTTCCTAACCTATTTCTTGACTTTTAAGTCCTTCTTAAAGTGGGACACTTCCCAAGTTTAGATGGTCCCAGGTAGTATGATTTAAGGAGAGGCAGGTTCTTCCCTCCCCTGGCCTGTGCTCTGGTCTGTAAGTAACCTCAGGCCTGCTTGCTCTTTAACCTGGGAATAGAAATCTGGTTCACTGTGGCAACTGTAGTTGCCAGGTTGGTTGTGCCTGTGTCCCTCCCCAACCTGGGCCACTACCACTTGACTGCTTCTTGGTTCAGAGCATGGGTAAGCCAACAGAGTTCTGCCTCAGCAATAGCAGAGACCCCTACTATCTCCCCCTGGCTAACTGCTTGACCCCCTCACCAGTCTGTGAGCTGGGTTCTAGAAGTAGCTACCCACTGCCTCTAGCACAGCCTTCCTGGGGCTGGATCTGTGCCACAGCCTGGGGCTGGATTTGCCTCAGGTCTGGGCTCCACTCTCACCCTATAAAACAGACTTTTCCTGCTGACTTTCTAATCTCTTTGGCTGGAAAATTATCTCACCCCATCCTTTTGTGTTTTCTGCTGCTCCAGGAATTGTCTATGGCATTATTTGGAGGGATTGTGTGTGAAGCTCTATGAAGTTATTTTCTTTCCTCAACCATCTTGGCTCTGCCCCCTCAACATTTGTTCTTATAAGATTTTGAGTTTAAAATTTTTCTCTCTCCCCTTTCCACAAGACAACAACCAGTCTGACATAGGTTATATGTGTACAGTCATGTTAAACATTTCCACATTAGTCATGTTGTGAAAGAAGTATCAGAACAAAGGGGTGAAACCTCAAGAAAGGAAGAAAAAGAAAGTGAAAATAGTACGGTTCAATCTGCATTCAAATTCCCCAGTACTTTTTCTGGATGTGGAGAGCATTTTCCATCATGAGTCCTTTGGATGGACTTATCTTACATCATTGTATTACTGAAAAGAACCAAGTCTATCACAGCAGATCATTACACAATTTCGCTTTTACTGTGTACCAATGTTCGCTTGGTTCTGCTCACTTCACTCAGCATCAATCCATTTAAGTCCTTACAGGTTTTTCTGAAATCTGTCTGCTCATCATTTCTTTTTCTTTTTCTTTTTTTTTTTTCTTTTTCTTTTTTTTTTTCTTTTTCTTTTTCTTTTTCTTTTTTTTTTAGTGAGGCAATTGGAGTTAAGTGACTTGCCCAGGGTCACACAGCTAGTAAGTGTTAAGTAAGTGTCTGAGACCGGATTTGAACTCAGGTACTCCTGACTCCAGGGCTGGTGCTCTATCCACTGCACCACCTAGCTGCCCCATATCATTTCTTATAGCACAATAGTATTCCATTACATTCCTATACCACAACTTCTTCAGCCATTCCCCAATTGATGGGCACCCCCTCAGTTTCCAATTCTTTGCTACCACAAAAGGAGCTGCTATAAATATTTTTGTGATCTCTTCTTGTTACAGTTAATCAAAATAATCTTACAAACCTTGAAGAATTGGCTATCTCACTTTTCTCAAGTCAAATCCCATACTCCAATACCAAGTGGAGGGAAATTGTGTTTAACCATCTGTTCTTTGGGCTATAGATTGGTCATTAAATTTTTAAAAGGTTCAGCTGCCTTTTAGAATAGTTTTCATTTATATTTTTCATAGAATCATTTCATAAAGTCTTAGACCAGTATTTGTAGTTTCTAGTTTTCACTGGGATGTGGATGAAACTGTTGAGGATTTTTTGTTTGTTTGTTTGTTTGTTTTGTTTGGTTTTTTGCAGGGCAATGAGGGTTAAGTGACTTGCCCAGGGTCACACAGCTAGTAAGTGTCAAGTGTCTGAGGCCAGATTTGAACTCAGGTCCTCCTGAATCCAGGGCCAGTGCTTTATCCACTGCACCACCTAGCTGCCCCGAGGATTTTTTTTTAACATCTTAGGTATTATTTAAAATCTAATTAAGATCAAAGTTTAAATTAACTACTTGATTTATAGCAGTTCAACAAACCTTTTCTCTATCTCTTCCCTTTTATTGTAAGGGGCTAAAATTCTAGCTATGATGTCTAAAATCTAATGAGTGGTCGCCTTAAATTAGAAAACTTATAGCACCGATCTTTGGGCATTAAGTATTTATTAAAGTATATTAGGAATTAGTAAAGAGAAACACATAGATCAAGTATGAAATTTGCTTGCTCTCCCTATCCTGCCTGACACTTGCTTCCCAGCTGAAGTCTCTCACCAAAAGGCCTTCTCACTCCTCCCAGAAGCCTCTTGTCAAACAGGAAACAGGGCAGTCCACAGACACACACAGCTCCCTACTTGACAGGTCCCACGGGTGATTCTATGGATGTAACTTCCGGATACCGGGCAATTTCCGGACACTAAAGTCATATGGTTTCTTCTCATGGCCAGAGCTCATGATCTCCCTCCCAGCAAAGGGGTGTCATTCCAAATTCTCACATTATTAATAGGAATTCTAACGCCTCTTTCTCTACAGAAGCTGTTGGTGTTACCAGTCAACGACCAGTATTTTGCCCTTATCATAAAAAGGAGCAGCTGAAGCTCTACTGTGAGACTTGTGACAAACTGACATGCCGTGACTGCCAGTTATTAGAACATAAAGAACATAGGTAACAACAAAGTAATATGTCATTGAGGTAGAACTAGAAAGTTTAATCTAGCTAGAAAATAAACTCCTGCTTTGTACAGACATTAATTAATCTTCTTTCTAATGTGGTCCATGAAAAACAGCCATTGAGTGGGTTTGCTACCTTTACTTGCTATCATCTTAGGTATTTTGAAATTTGTAATCCAAGTGTGATCTAAAAGCAAATAGAGTTTTAAAATCAGATTATATAGTATTCTCTATAAGAATATTATTGTTTTGTTCCAGGTACAGTTGTATTTTAATTAGGAATTTTCTAGAAATTTAGAATCTTATTTACAAACATGATTTTCATGAGTCAAATAATGTCTCACTAAGTATACAGACAGTGAAAGCCTGAACTAATGTGTTTTCTTTATACCAGTTGAACAATAAATCTCCTCTTGGTCTAATAAGCATTTTGCCAGTCCAGTAAGCATTTTATGTACCTGCTATGTATTTATGTTCTCGATCTTTTTCTTGACTAGAAGATGAGTCCAATTAGAAGCTTTTTCAATGAAGACTGTAAAATTGTCTTCCCCCATAGAGTAAAATAATTTCCATGTATGCAATTTTTAAAAGTACATTTTTTCATGCCTCTAAATATTTCATAAAAATAATGCTCAATCAGATTTTTTTACTTGTTTATCATGGATATACAGGGCCACTTTTCTCCCTTTTGGGGGTTCTATAGATTGGATTTCTGAGAAGCAAAATTAGGGTAGACATTATAGATACTCTAAATGATCACCTAGGGAATGACTCAGAATTATACATTACCTAGAGGTAAGTAGGCATGTCAATATTTATGCCTGACCATTTCTTTCAGCATGGTTGAATGTTGTTACACTCATTATTAAAGGTTTGCCACTTCATTTCCTTCAGTATCTCCAAAGTTAGGAAACTATTTTTCATATAGGGAAGATATAGAAGAGTATCTAGCTGTAGGACAGGCTAGACCAAAGAACATGAGAGCTGGTTAATTTGATAAAAGGGACAGTTGCTGTCATCTATATATAAATTTACAAGAAACATTTGTTAATATAAATTACAGATGCTTTGTGTTGCTAATAATATTAGCATACTTCCCAGTTAATATTAGAAAATGCCAATAAATAACGAGATCTAATTTTTCCATGATTTTTTTTTAATATAAGATCTTTTGCCAGAAAGTTATACGTAGGGGAAGTAGAAAAACAATTTTATTAAAATCTCAGAATAATAATGCCTAATATTTTGGACAGTTTTTCTGCTTGGCACTGTATCTTAAAAGATTACAGTATACTATACCATTGGACTTTCACTTATTTACATTTACCTATATGGTAGGAGGAGGTTACACCAGCATATGATTTAAAAAAATATGCTTCCAGCTGTAGTTCAGTATAACCTGAAGTGTTCTTTGTGCAAATATACTAAAAGGCCACTTGTTGGATTTCTCTTTCTTTGTAAAAGGAGATGGAATGATCCCTAAATTCTTTAAGAGAAAGAGTTTTTCCAACACTGAAAAGGATTGAATGGAAGGCCTTTCAAGAAGACCTGTATTGTTAGACTTTACATATGAATCAAAAGCTCAACTTAGAAGGGAACATGACAGTTTTTACACACGTTTAATGCAGAAGTTTCTTTGATTTTTTAGTATAAAGATTAATAAATATTTCTTGTTTTGGAAATTTTTTCATTTGTTTTCCCATGTCTGCATTTCCCCCCTTTGTCTTATTTTTAAAATGTTTCCATGTGTCTTTTTCTCAGCTCCATTTTTACTCCCACTTTGGTTTGCCCTCTCTTTTCTTACCCTTTTTGCTTGCCATAATGTACAATTCAAGTGTGGTTAGTTGCATTTTTTAGCTTTTCATTTCCTCTTCTTAATTTAAAAAGCAGATGATGAGTGAAATGTTTATTTTTGAAAGTGAATCCTAGGATTGTGTTAAGTTTTTAATTATATAACCTTTGAGCTATTTTTTCCCCCTGTGAGTCATTGATTTTCCTTGATAGAAAAGGAGTCCTGCTCACCTGGTCTGAAGGAAGACAACTTACAGAAATTCCAGTGATTTCAAAGACATTCAACTTCTATTGAGATTCTGGGCAACAGTAAATGAACAAAAGGGATGGTTCTGTGTACAAATAAATAATAAATAAGACCTGAATATCCTGTAAAGCAGTCACAAGGTAGTAAAATTAAGATGGTATGATGTAATGGAGAGCTTTGGATTGGGAGTCAGAAATACAGAAAGCCAAACATGGCCCCATCAAGAGTAGTGACACCAGACCAACCTAACAAAATCAGGGGGCTGCTTTCATAAATTCCCCATGTTATCCTTATGCAGAAGATCAAGAGATGTGTTCCAACTAATAATAAATTAGATTAAGTGCAGACTGACTAAGCCCTGTAGCATTCAGTTAATTTTAAAGGAAATCTATATTGAAGTGGCTTAGAAATCCTACCTTTTCTCTGTTGATCAATATTCTTGTTCAGTGATTTAATGAAGGCTTAATGGCATGCTTTTGAATTTTGTGAGTGATATTTTCAGGCAGTCAGGATCCAAAACAATTTTAACAGGATACATTAGTTGCTACCAAATTTAATTTGCAGAAATGTACAATTCTTCATCTTGGTGCAAAAAATCTACATCACAAGCACAAGGATAAAGAGCCATAGCTAGACATCATTTCCTTTTGAAAAGATCAGTGGGTTTCCATATACTGCTTACTCAATATGAATCATCAGTATGACATGGTAACCAAATAATTTAATGCTATTTTAATCTGCATTAAGAGCATCATAGTGTCCAAAATGTCAGGCAATAATTCTCTGTCTAGGTCTGAACACACCTGGAGTATTGTATTCATTACTGAGTGCCATATTTTTCGTAAAACATAACTTTTTATTGCCGCACTGGTGTTAAGAAAACACATGCTGGAAGAAGTACTAGAAATGGAAACCAATGTGGTGAGAGTGCTTGAGGGGATAGGTCATTCAGGGACTTGGGAAATAATTAGCCTTGGGGAGTTGGGGGGAGGATTAACTGGAGGACATAGATAGCCTTTAATACTGAAGCTTTTGGATAACGAGTTTAGACTTAATCTGTTTAGCCTCAGAGGTCAAAGCTAGGAGTGGTAGATGGAAGTTGAAGAAAGGAGAGTTGAAGCTCAACCTAAGGAAACATTCCTAATAGTATGAGCTGTCCAAAAGGATAATGGGCTTCCTGTTCCTGTGGTTAGTGAGTTTCTCTCTTCTCCCCCCCCCCCCCAATTATTGAAGATAGGGTACTGCTTCTTGAGGATAGAGTATAAGGGATTTTGGTGTCAGGCCTGAGTTCAACTTCAGTGCCTCTGACATCCTTTCCAGTTCTGAGGTTCTGTGAAATCTAGGTTTTCAATACTTATTCGTCTGTTAATCAGCTATATGAGACATAGTATACTAAAATAATTTGGGGAAACCCTAGATTTCTCATCTTTAAAATAAAGGTATGGAACTTTAGAGAATTAGAGGACCAGATCTAAGATTTAATGGCTTATACACAAGTTAGTTTATTTTTTATTTTGACATTTTATAGATCAGTTTATTATTATACAATGTATTTGTAGACACATTGGACCTTTCTCGTGCAGCTTTAATGTACCCCTGGAATAATTGCAGATACCTGTGTTCATATGTGCCAACATGCTTACTGATTTAATAATGCTTTTTTTCAGTGAACAGTTTTCTCTGTCACCTTGTTCCCCCTATTTTATCCATGGGCCTCTCCCCAATGAAAAAGAAAAACAAAACCCTTGAAACAAATAATACATGGTCTAGGAAAACAGATTCCTACATACAGGTTACATTCTGTACCTTAAGTCCACCAGTTTTTTATCAAGAGGTGTGTAACATGCTTAATAATTAGTCCTATGGAATTGTGGTTGGTTATGTCACAAAAATTTTAGACAAAGAAAAAACCAAAGTCTTCAAGCCAAAAGAAAATAGGTTTATTGAGAAAGGGATCATGCTTCACAATAAATCCTGTCTCAGGTCTAGGACTCAAAGACCCCAAGCTTCAGAATCTATGAATATTTATACCCTAAGTCAAGAAGTACAATGTTTAGATTTCCCGGGGTAGAGCCAAGATGGCTGAGGAAGGGCAGTAAGCTCTCAGAACTCATAGCCCAAAAAACCTCCAAAGAATGCCATAGGATAATTCCTGAGGAGCAGAACACACAAAAGAGCAGGCTGAGATCATTTTCCAGCCAAAGACGGCTTAGAAGGTTGGCAGGAGGGGGCTGCTGTGCCGAGGCAGAAAGTACAATGTGTTCTATAATGGCATTTGTCCCCATATTCTTACAGCATCATACTCTTTTTTAAGACATAAGGGGGGGGGCAGCTAGGTGGCACAGTGGATAAAGCGCCAGCCCTGGATTCAAGAGTACCTGAGTTCAAATCCAGCCTCAGACACTTGACACTTACTAGCTGTGTGACCCTGGGCAAGTCATTTAACCCCCATTGCCATGCCCCCCCCCCAAAAAAAGACATAAGGGGTAAGCATTTGCATTATACATACCCCAGATATAAAGAAATACCATGCATTGCCTCCCTTAACAGCGTACATAGCACCATCCTTGCTTTTCATATACTTTTGTGTTAATTCATCTTAGTAAGTTGACCTTTAATTTGATTACACATTTTTAGCCAACAAGATGTAACTTATATAAGTATGTTTCTAACATTATTAGCTATTTATTATGCATCTTGTTCCTAGTTAAAGCAAACTAGACATACACTTAATTCCTCATCATCATCTAATGAAACTTCTAAAGCATACTAGATAATGTAATGAAGCTATAAAAACGATACATACATAAAACAGAAGTAGACCAAAGTAAAGTCTAAAATCACTAAAAACTTGGGACTGAGGGAAATTTTCACTCACAGTTATTACATTAATCTAAATTCTTAGGTCTTTGCCTATACAGATTGTTTTCTTGATTCTGCTCTTCAACTATGGGTCATGACCCCTATATGGGGTTGTGTAACTGTATGTGGGGGTTGTGAAAAATTTGGCCATAGTAAAAAGGTTATGTGTACGTATTTTATATACCTATATACCTATGGTCATGTAAAATTTCCCAGGCAAAAAATGGTTGGGTAGAAAAAGTTTGAGAAGCCCTAACTTAGAAGATGAATATCTGCCCCTGTCACTCCCTGCAATGTCAATTTAAATATTTCCTCAGTACTGAATTGTATTTAAGTCTTTACTTTTAGTAGAAGATAAACCTTTTGTAGAATCTATAGAAATGTCAGAACCAGCTTAGAAACTAGTAATTCAGGCCTCTTCAAAGCTTATTCTGATCACTTTAGCTAGCTTTAAGTTACAAGGAGAAGATAGGAGAACTCAACTAGGTCAAATGAGGTAAATATATATAGGTTTATTAGGGGTTTCTTGGGCTAAGGCACAATTGTACCTTATATTTTACTTACCAAAGAAGGATTCCTTTATTATTTTTTATTTTTTCAATTTTAAAAAAGCCATTGCCTGAAATGGGACTGTGATACATTTATTTCATTTTGAATTTCTTTCGTTGAAATTCTTGAATTTATTTTGGATTTTTCTATTTTAATTGGAATAAATTCTTGTAATAATGAATCCACTTTAGTTTTTGTGATTTGTCTATGATTTTTACTACACACGGAGAATTTATCATAGTACCAAATTATTTGAACAGGGGTGTTTTTTGGTTTGGGGGTTGGGGTTTTTTTTTTTTTTTGGTTGGTTTTTTGCTCTTTTAAATTTTTTTTACTATTTAATTTTTTTCCCCAATTACATGTTTAGACAATTTTTAGCATTCATTTTTATGAGATTTTGAGTACCAAATATTCCTCCCACCCTACCCCCACCTCCCCTCTTCCAAAAATGGTATGTAGTTTTATAAAGATTATACATGTGCTATCATGCAAAACCTGTTTCCACATCAGTTACAGATGTGAAAGGAAAAACAGATCAGAAAGGGGGAAAAGCATGAAAAAGAATAAAGCAGGAAAAAATATGTTTTGATCTGCATTCAGACACCATAAATTCTTTATCTGGATGTGAATAGCATTTTCCTTTATGAGTCCTATGTACTTAATCTTGGAACATTGTGTTGCTGAGAAGAGCTAAGTCATTCATAGTTGATCATCACACAATATTGCTGATATTGTCTAGTGTTTTCCTGGTTCTTTTCATTTTACTTTGCATCAGTTCATTTGAACAGTTTTTAAAGAAAAAAGGCTTTTAAGAAAATGATTACTTGATAATCCTTACTTGTAAACTATAGTATCATTATTTGTCTTGGTTATGTAAATGTGTTTTGATTGTAGATCAATCAGATTTTTTTAAAATGTATTAATTTACTTATTTTCTTCAGATATCAGTTTATTGAAGAAGCTTTTCAGAATCAAAAAGTGATCATAGATACATTAATTACTAAGCTAATGGAAAAAACAAAATACATAAAGTTTACTGGAAATCAGATTCAAAACAGGTAAAATTATTATTTGATCATTACTATAAAAGTGTTTTATCTCGCAATTTATAGTAACTTTTAGGTATTTTTGTCATTAATTTTTGCCATGTGATATTGCTAAAAAAATTTTTAATAGCTGTTAAAATTGTATCTAGATTTCATAACTACACCAGCACCTACTTGTTCTTGCTGTTCAAATTGTTTGCAGTTGCATAATTCTACAGAAATGAGATATTCTGCTTGAGTGGCAAATCACCATTATGAAAATCTCTGGTGTAACTATCTGACCATAAAGTTCTATGTGGTTGATGTTAAAGATTTTTAAGGGGTCCCCTTTCGAGTCACCATATTTTCCAGAAATACTGGGCTCAGCATGCAGGAGTCCCTGCATATGTCAATAATGAAGCTCCACGAGCTGACATATAATTTGTTGTTGCACCCCAAGCTGGATTCCCCCTGTGTCTTTGGGAGGAAAGACAGGAACCAGCCAGTCTGTGCCAGGCTGCGATAATGCTTGTGAGGTTGGGCTTCTTTGGCAGATAAGTAGACCCTCCTATCTTCATACTCTAGCAGTTCCCAAGGGAAAAGAATGAGGCTTTTGCCACCACTTTGTTACTCTCATGGGAAGTAGCCTTGTCTTTCTTCTCTCTCCCCCCTCTCCCCTCCCCCCCATGTCACCTACCTTCCTGGTATCCCCTCCTCCTTTTGTCCTGATATTATGAAAATGTAAACTTCTATAAAAATGGAGAACCCTTTGAGTTCCACATTCATGTTCATTTCTTTTGTAACAAAGCTGGTTTTCACATAAATTGTGACAATGTGATTGCTATTTGACATTTGGTCACAAGAACAGGGAGTAAAAGGGGGTGGAAGGGGACTCCTCTTTATATTAGGTATATATATTTATGATTACCATTCCTCTCTATCTGTCCTTCCATTTTGTTTTTGCAAGTTGGCTATAGGCTAAGAAACCAGAAAGGTAAACTTAGAATTATTTATTTTAAATAATTGCTCTTCAGGGAGAAGATAATAATAGCTGACATCTGTATATTACTTATTGTACTTCAGGCACTGCAGTAAGAAACCTTACAGTTATTTTCATTTGATTCTCAGTTATTTCACACATGAGGATACTGAGGCACATAATTTGCTCAGGATCACATAGCTAGTGTCTAAGGCCATATTTGAACTCCTGGCTTCCTGACTCCAGACCCAATCTTTTTATCCATTGTGCCACCTAGCAGCCCAAGAAAGAATTTTTCATTCTCTCACTCACACACACACACACACACACACACACATATTTACTAAGTTAATTTAAAATTAGGTGTTGTAAAGTTGCATTTGAACATTATTGTAAACAATGGTGGTGCAAGAGGACACTTGCAGAGTATTGAAGCATTTTATAAATCTATTTAATCTGTACTTTGCTGATTCATTTTGATTTAGCTTATCAGGTTAGTGATTTATAAAGATCTTTGTTGTATAGACAGCACTTTTTAAGGATTTTTTTAAATTTGTAGTAGTAATATTCTTACTCTAATTGTAAAGATACATATTCCTTCATCCTACATCCTAATTTGAGTAGGTTACATTTTATTCATCCATTCTCCCATCTTCTAGATAAGAATTCATTAAGTAACAATGTTTGAGGTTTTGTTTTGTGGTTGTGATCTTCTCTCTATATTCCCAAATCTGTTCTTAGCCACTTTTCTCCAACCCAGGGAAAAAAGATATTTTTTAATTCTCTAAAATAAAATTCATATAGCTTAGGAAATAGAAGCTCTCATTTACTCTAACCAGATTAAAGTCATACAGTAAAATTAGTTTATAGAGATAGAAGTATATAGCTACTTATTTAATTAGTTTTTTTTAATCTGTTATTGCTATGTTTTGATTGTGGGGTTTTTTTTCCACTTGAAAAAATAATACAGTATATTGTAATTCAAAATTCTTGGTCCTTATAGGCAATTTTATGCACCTTTCATGTGAAGATGAGAACCATAATTACAAAATGAGACTATACCAGAAGGTATAAAAGTCCTAATGCATTAAATTCCTGAAATTCAGTAAATTTCTAGTGGTACTGTGATTTTTTTAACCCAGTCCCTGCAGGGAAAATAAGGAAGTAAGAATGTAAATACTACTTCCTAATACATCTGTCAACATGAAATTGAATAAATCATGAAGTATAGCTAAAATGTTGAAGAAATGCCGGTTTTTAAATTATATGAATGAAGCTAATTCATAGTTATGAAATTAAACAAATTATGAATTACATCATGAATCACATGAAATCTCATGTTGTACTTTAAAATTATTAATTATTAAAATAATAAGTTTTATGAAAATTATGACTGGAACAAATTCATATTAAAATTATATGAAATATCTTCTGCAGCAACTATTGGCTTTTACCCTATAGAGTATTTATTTTTAGTATTTGATCATTGCTTCTTTTTTAACATTCTCCAATTCCACTCTGGCCCCAGAGTGTCATGTCAGATATCATCTTGCAATTCTCCAGTGTTATAGTACGTCTTTTATTTGCTACCATTTTTCAGCTGTTACTATGATTGTGTATTATATCTGCCAATATTTCCTTTCCCAAAGATGAACCTCATCTGTTCTAAGAGGCAATTAGGATATCTTTTGCCCTCCTCATTACTTATCTAGAGTATCAACTCCATGTCTGACATTTTTTTGTTCTCTAATTTCCAATACAAGTCATTGGGGTTTTTTTCATAGAAAACAGCCAAATTAAGAGTTGAACATCTCCATCAGCTTTCTGTTGTCCACTTAAACAATGGTCTAGGTAGTGTCTTTTCTTGGGCTCCATTGTTTCCTGTTACAGGTTTTTAAAATATTTTGTTGTCCTTTATCAATCTCAGTTCAATCTGACCGCTTTCCATAGTTTTCCAGACAGGAATGTGTTCCTATAGTAGGTACTTCAAAATGTTTGTTGATTGATTTTGTCTCTACATTTCTTTTTCAAATCTTAAGTTGCAGGACAAGTTCCTTTTGTATCCATGTTAGTCTCTTCAGGGTTTAATTCTTAAGTTACTTACGTCCCTATTGGACTATCTTGTAGACTTTCCCCTGTCAAATTTTAGTTTATGAAATCTTGCCTAATTTTTCCACTGAAGTCTTTGAAATCTCTTCTCTCCCACCACCCACCCCCATTCCCCCAATTTAGAGTGTGTGTTCAATTATTTGGATTTTCTCTTTTCTATCACAAACTATGTAAAAAACAGTGATTAATTTCTTCCTAGAGTTCCCATAATTTTCATATCAGCAACTAGTTCCTCCCAGTTAGTGATGTTAATAATATCTAACATTTATAATAGCATTTGGGTGATCTAACATTTATAATAGCATTTACTATGTGCCATGAACTGTGCTGAATGCATTAGAATCTTTAGCTCATTTGCTCCTTACCAACTGCTCTGAGAAGTAGGTACTTCTGTTATCCCCATTTTACAGATGAGGAAATTGAAGCAAACAAAGGTTAAGTACCTTATCCAGGGTCATACACTTAGTAAATGTCTGAGGCTGAATTTGAACTCAGGTGTTCTGACTTCAGGCTCAGTGCATTATGCACTTTGACACTTCCTAGCAGCCACACAGTGAAGAATAAAGATCCACAATAAAATTTCCCCCATCCTTTGAATGATGAAATCACAATTAAGGTAAGTTAAGAGGTTATTTGCTATTCTGCCTTTGTCAGAATTTCATTAAATAGCTGCATACTTTAAATGCCCTTCATTATATCATGCCTTAATGCTAGACTGTAGACCTGTTTCCTAACTGTTCAGATATTAGCTCTTTCTTTCCCAGTAGTTTGTGGTGTACTCAAATGACAGTCATTCTATTTGACATTCCCACAGATCTGCTCTGTGATATGTATTCTAACTCCTAGATAGGACTCTTCCTCCTGGATTTCCTCACATTCTTTTCTAAGAAGTATAACCATACCCCATCCTCTGTCACCCTTTCACCTATACTATTTTTTTCAAATAAGATATACTTATCCAGAAACATATTCCAGTCATTGGCTCCATCCTATGGATTCTCAGGGATACGTATCAGGTCAGATATACTTCCTCATATCAGGACTTCTGGTAACTTTGGCAATTTGTTTATAGATATTTGATGCCATGAATTTTAATACTGGCTACTTTTTTTTTGTTTGTTTTATCTCCTATGAACTTAATGAATGCCCCTGCTGCTATTTCTTTTTATTGCTACTGTCATACTCAGCTTTGTGAGTGTATGTAAGGCACTGATGTATATTCATCAAAACCTCTGTTAGGTGTTTTCCATTCCTGCCCGAGAATCAGTCATCCCCCCTCTGTTATCAGCTGTGGTCTAGAAGTCCAAATTCTATTCTAAGTCTGTTTGAAATCACTGCCTTCTTGACCAGCTGTTTACTTCCCAAATCGGTTTATCTCTTCCTTACCTTCTTCAACAGTGAGAAAAGTATAACCTGTGTCCTTGTGGTCTTTATTTCCCTACCCAAGACTTAATTTTTTTTTTTTTTTTGGTAGCAGGGCAGTGAAGGTTAAGTAACTTGCCCAGGGTCACACAGCTAGTAAGTGTCAAGTGTCTGAGGCCGGATTTGAACTCGGGTCCTCCTGAATCCAAGGCTGGTGCTTTATCCACTGTGCCACCCAGCTGCCCCCTAAGATTTCATAATCTTTGACAGCACTACTTAGATTCCTTATACCAACATCATTTGTATGTACATGAATCACTAGAAGTAAGTGGTAGTCAGTTTGCTTTGATAAGTCTTCTTAATTCTTTATTATATCTTACATTCATGTCAACAGTTCTCTCTTGTCATCAAAATGATATTTGCCTCAGTACTTCTGAGAAGGGAATTATCAACCATGCATTTGATTCTTCCTTTGACCCTTACTGGATGATCTCTTACCTGTTACTGTGTTTCTACTTTATCATTCTTTCAAGGATAGGTAGCTGCTTCCTTCTCAAAGCATTCAGCCTCCCTCCTGTAGGCTGAATCTCAAATGTGGTTTTAGATATAAACATCTTTCTTTTTCTTTTCTTCCTTGTGTCCTATTTTTCCACTCCAACATTCTGACAAAGGTCATTTCCCCAAGCTACCCCATTTCCTCCTCCCATTAAAGCCTCTCATTTCCTTTACAAACACTTCGTTATTCTTATCAATCTGGGGTCTGGAGAGGTGTTCTTAGAGTCTCTTTCTTCACTTTTTACTCCAAGAGATCAGCCAACACTTGAAACCCAGGTAATTCACTTAGTTGTTTCATGCTTGCTTGTCGGTTTCCTCTGTTGTCCCCATTGGGTGAGCTTTGGTTTTTTTGTTTGAAAGACTTAAGAGTATTTCTTTCTTTTTTGTGGGGCAATGAAGGTTAAGTGACTTGCCCAGGGTCACACAGCTAGTAAGTGCCAAGTGTCTGAAGCTGGATTTAAACTCAGGTCCTCCTGAATCCAGGGCCGGTGCTTTATCCACTGCGCCACCTAGCTGCCCCAAGAGTATTTCTTATAACTGAATCCTAAGCCCTAATTAAAACTCACACAAACAGCACCTCACTGACATGATAAACCCTTCCAACATCCCTTCGTTATTCTCAACAAGAATTCCAAAGTCACACTCTTTTATCTTCTGCTTTAAGCAACATTAGGGAAATCACTTAGTTTCCTCTGAGTCTCAATTTCTTCATCTTTAAAAACCTGGATGGTTAGAACAGATAACCACTTACATTCGCTTTCACACTGTGATACTGTCTGTTTCACTCACCAGTGCACTCCTTTAATCTGTTTTCTCTTCTAATTATTACACTTGCTACTTTCTCCTTCTGCTTCTTTGTGCTTTCCTTTAAAGATTTTTCTTCCTTAGGGATGGGGACTGGACCTGCAATTTCATTGTTGTATGGAAGTCCCAGATGAGGAGACGCTAGCTTAGTGAGATGGTCAGTCCCTTATCCAGGGTCACAAAGTCAGTTTGTGAAAGAGGTTCAACTTTTGAACCCAGGTCTGCCTGACTTAAAGCCTTGCTTTCTAACCCTCCTACCACACTCCTTCTCTAAAAAACTATCTGTATCCTTTAAAGAATATGGGAAATATTTCCCATTTTTCTAAAAACTGAGAGACAGGAAAAACTACTGCATTCTTTCATTTCCCTATCTCAGGAACCTCACCTATTTTTCAGCTTTTGCAAACCTATCAAATATATACTTCCCTTTCTTCTCCCCATATATCTCAGCCACCATGAAAATTTTAATCTTACAGCCTTTATTTCAAATGAAAAACTCTTAGATATTTAAAGAGCTGATTAGAACAAAACAGTTGGTCATTGTGCTTGAGACTTAGATGTAAGGTATTGTTTAATTTTTAATATTTTTTGCATGTAAAGTATTATTAATCAGTTTAGTAACCCATGTGGTCTCAAAGAAAAAAAAAGGCAATCCTTAATGCCTGTTGGCTGTGATAACTGGAATCCATAATCCAACAATTAAGGTTAAAACACTTTCAGAACTATTGTCTGGCAAATTTAGCCTTCTCTTCCCTTTAGCAGAAATGGGTTGATTTATTAAGGCTTCTTCAGGGCCTTTTCCTCAGTCTTCATGATAAACTGTTACATTTCTTAAGACATAATGTGGTTAGCTTTCCTTTACCCTTCTTCTTGATTTGTGACTTTTTATTTGTGATCATGTCATCCAAAATGTAGTCTCAAACATTTTATTGTCTTTTACGTAATTATGTTATCAAAAGTTTAATTTAGTAATTATCTTTCAAATACTTGGGGTTTTTGTGCTCATGGATGTTACCTACACATGTAAGCTCTCAAGTTGTCTAATTCTTGGCAGCTGGAAATCTTCTAAATTAACTTAAGATATTTAACCAGTTTCAACAATTTCTTTTCATCTTAAAGTTTTAGACTCCTCCCTCTTTTTATTTTCCAGAATAATTGAAGTAAACCAAAATCAAAAGCAGGTGGAACAGGATATTAAAGTTGCTATATTTACTTTGATGGTAGAAATAAACAAAAAAGGGAAAGCTTTACTGCATCAGCTAGAGGTAAGTTGCCTTTTTCTCATATCATAGTATACAGTGGAAATAGTGCTAGATTCAGATCAGGATTCCAGCTTTATC
This sequence comes from Dromiciops gliroides, assembly GCF_019393635.1. Taxonomy (NCBI): domain Eukaryota; kingdom Metazoa; phylum Chordata; class Mammalia; order Microbiotheria; family Microbiotheriidae; genus Dromiciops; species Dromiciops gliroides. The sequence continues at coordinate 107,107,044 of NC_057865.1, read as the reverse complement.
ATATGTTAAGTGTGTGATCATTTAATTTTTATGTCTGTTTCTGCTCTGGAAAACAGGCAAAATAATACATAGCTTATCCTGATGGGAACCCTTGTGAGTATGAAAGTGACTAAGTGTATTGTATCTGAGATTCTGTAAAAACCCTTTGTAAACTATTGTTTCATAGAAATTCAAAGTGGTATATCTTTGAAAAGTTCATTCCTTTGCAATTATGAAGTTTAAATCAGCTTTAGAAAAAGATGTTTGCTTTTTAAGTTATGGTGAAGCTCTACATTTTGGGGAGTGGGGCAATGAGAGTTAAGTAACTTGCACAGTTAGTAAGTGTCAAGTGTCTGAGGCCAGATTTGAACTCAGGTCCTCCTGAATCTAGGGCTGGTGCTTTATCCACTGTGGCACCTAGCTACCCTTTTTTTTTTTTTTAATTGCTTTGATTGATTGTATACAATGTGCTCTCTCGTGCTTCTCCCCCCCCCCCCCCCTTCAGTGAGGCAATTGGGGTTAAGTGACTTGCCCGGGGTCACAGAGCTAGTTAAGTGCCTGAGTCTGAATTTGAACTCAGATCCTCCTGACTTCAAGGCCAGTACTCTATCCACTAAGCCACCTAGCTGCTGCAAAGCTCTACATTTTAATGTATATAATTATATCTATTTTATTTTGAGTAATTTCTGTATGTTTGATTTGATTTCATTCTCATTATGAAAATAGCCTTTGCCACTTTCTTTTTCTCCCAGTACTGATATTTGAATGAATAAATCATTGCAAAAGTAACAGTTCATAATTAATTTTTGAAAATTAATAAGTGGGAATAAGTGAATAACAGTAGTAGAAATATTTGGCATTCATTTTGGACTGCTGCAACTGTGATTGTTAGTTCTACCACCAGATAAATGTTACAAACCAGTTCTTAACAGCTAATAGGTTATAAAATGTTATTTATGTAAGGTCCTCAACCTAAACCTGATAAAAAAGCCTCTTAATTCTCTTAATATTCCCATTCTGTAATTAGGAGTAAAGAAGAAAAAGAAAAGGGGGGAGGGGTAAGAATGATTAGTTCAAAAATTAAGATATTTTGGTTAGCTGTTTGCAGTATAAATGGTTGAGTATGGGAAACATTGGTTATCTTTGGCTTTTCACCTCATCAAAGCCTAGATTCCAATCTGAATGGTGAGTTTTATTGTTTTTTTCTTTTTGTTTATTATTAAGTGCAAACAACTTAATATGGGGTCATTGATAGCTATCCAGAGTGTTCTAGCATTGTAGCAAGGCATTGCATATGGCCTTTAATGAGCCCTAGAAATAGAGAAAGTACAGAAGAAAGGAATAATTAAAATAGGGTAGGATAATAGATTATAACCTAATATATGTTATTGAAAATAGTACAGCAAAAATTGAGAAATGAGAGAGTATTAAAACTGGAGGGAAGGGGGCTGCTAGGTGGTGCAGTGAATAAAGCACTGGCCCTGGATTCAGGAGGACATGAGTTCAAATCCAGCCTCAGACACTTTACACTTACTACTAGCTGTGTGACCTTGGGCAAGTCACTTAACCCTCATTGCCCTGCAAAGAAAAATTTTAAAATATATATAAAAAGAAAAAAAATAAAAATAAATAAAACTGGAGGGAACAGAAAGGATTTAGTATCTGTGCTCAATTTTCAGCAGGGATGGAATTGAGGAAGTATACATTCCAGGCTGGGGAGTTGGTCTGTGTGAATGCATGGAGGCAGGGCAATAAAGGTGAAGTTTGGGAGAAGAGTTTGCATGCCAGTTTAGCTGGAATATAGCTAAATCCTTATAAAGAGTATTTAAAGGAAAGTAAGGAACAGAATTAGGTAGGAACCGGAGTTGGAAGGCCTTGTACCTGCTTGTGATTTTTGTATTTTATCCTAGAGTCAATAAGAATCTCCTGCAGGTTTTTTAGTAGGAGAGAGGCAGAAAGGGGAAGAGAAGTAAGACCAAATAGGAGCCTATTATAATAGTCCAGGCAGGAAGAAGACCTGAGCCAGGGTGTTGTATCTGTGTTAAGTGAAGAACAAAAGATAGATTGACTTGATAACTGCTTATGAAGGATGAGGGCAAAGTCAAGGATGACTCTCAAGTTACAAACTCAATAATTGGGGGCAGGATAGTACTGTCAATAGAAGCTAGGAAGTTTTCAGAAGAGTTGGGCAAGAAGAGATTTTAATTGTGAGCATGGCAAGTTTGAGCTGCCTGTAGGAAACCTAGGAAGTGTTCAGAACTGTGTGGACCTGAATTCAGGTGAAAGATTAGAGCTAGATATAAACATCTGGGAGTCATTTATATAGACATAATAATTAAATTCATCAGTGAAAATGAGATCATCAAGGGAAGGAGTATATACAGAGAAATGAAGGCAGAGCATAGAACCTTGAAGGATACCCATTCTAAGGGAGTAGGAAATGATAACGATTTAACCAAAGAGATTAAAACTGTGCTTTCCTCACCTCTCTGTAAGGTAGCTAGTCCAAGTATTATCCTCATTTTACAGGTCAAGAAACTGAAGCCCAAAAAGTTACATGATTTGCCCCAGTTACAGACCTAGTAACCATCTGAAGCAAGATTTCACCTTGAGTCCATTGGCAAAATCCAGACCTCTTTCTGTTACCCTCAGTGCCTTCTAATGTTATAGAGAATAAATGTTGAGGGAATCCTAAGGAAAGGCTTCTAGGCAGAAGGTAGGACCTGAGCTAGGCCTTCAAAAGTAAATAAGTTTCAAATACCTAGACTCAGTATTAAAAAATACTGAATTTAGATATCTAACTTCAAATGATAGCTGACTTTTATAGCACTTTAAGATTTTCAGCATTTTCATTTTCATTTTCATCTCATATTATCTTTACCACAACCCTGTGAGATAAGTGCTATAAGTGGTGGTCTTCCCATTTGACAAATGAGAGGTAGGGTGGTATAAGCAGGGATAGAACTCCAACTTGAGAAAATCTGGGTCCTCTCTCTATTATTTATATGCTAGTGTTCCTTCTGGAAGTCTGTGTGTTGTGCTTATAATCCTCAGACTATCAGTAACAGAAGGGTTCCTTATCTGCATCAGTGGGGATATTTCTTGGAAAGCTCCATGCTGGCAGCACAAAGAGCTTAGGAGACTAGACTAAAGCCCGTGCTCACACTTCAGTGCTATCAGCTTCTAAGGGAGGATTCCAAACCTGGTCTTCCTTGGTCCATGACAGTGATAACCAGGCCTATGGAGACATGTCACAGAACCCTGATGAGCTTCAGCATTCTTAAAGCCAGTGAGGAATAAGAGTGGCGCTGAAGTGTTAATAGCCTAGCACACACCAGCTTCAATAAACCTATCCACACCAAGTTGTTATTTCCCTTGGTCTGGATAATGGCAGTTCAGTAAGACTTTGAGAGAAGTAAATGGCAGCAGAGCCACTAAGTGGAGTAACTTGGCCTAGTTTTCCATTTGGAAAATAACTCTTGAGCTCAACCAGAGTGACTTCAGTGTGTGTTTGAGATCATCTTTTACCTCTAGGGTTCACCACTCAATGCATGAAAGAACTCTTCTGATGTACAAAGGGCCTCCTTTGTCTTCATCCCAATGCCAGGCTCAGTTGGGGTAATGGCTGTCTTTTGGCCTTCCTGGCATAGTAGCTCATAGGAGGGTGAGAGGGTGGAGAGGAATGGCAGATTTATTTGGTCATAGGAGGGTGAGAGGGTGGAGAGGAATGGCAGATTTATTTGGTCACTGTGAAGGGTATATCGACTGTATATTGGCCAGGTGCTTAGGCCCCAGACATGTTGGGGTAGAAGGGTATTGAAGAACACTTGTGGCAGGCAGGAACTCAGAATTGTTTTCTTGGTTTCAGAGCCTCGCAAAGGACCACCGAATGAAACTTATGCAGCAGCAGCAGGAAGTGGCGGGGCTTTCAAAACAGTTGGAACATGTCATGCATTTTTCCAAATGGGCAGTTTCAAGTGGCAGCAGCACAGCTCTGCTCTATAGCAAGCGCCTGGTGAGACAGTTTTGGTGTTTCATATTTAATGTAGTAATGTAGTAAGTAGAATAAACTAATGAAGTGGTCAGAATGCACAAAAAATAGAAAAATTTATATCCATTATTATCTCCTCTCTGCACATCATTTTAGTCTGTAAAGACCCCCCAGGAAAAAGCCTCACTTTGCAGGTGATAATCTTTTATGTTACTACCTACATTCCCCCTCCCCCCCCCCACCGCCTCCCACCTTTAGCCTAACACATTGTGTTCCACATAGTTGAAGGTCAGTAAATGTGTTTAATTTGTTAATGAATTAATTTTTCCTGTGTGTGGCTTTGTGTTGTATTTTTTAATATTATAGATAAATGCTTAATTTAAATTTTTTTAAAATCTTCAAGCAAAGTATATAACTTTGTTTCCATTCATACTTGGCTCCCACCTCCATCTCTTTCACCTACTTACCTTGTGATAAGGGGAATAATTCCCTTCCAACCACTATGGTATAGGGGTAGTCTTTTCCCACCTAAGTGCCACATGACCAACTTTGTATCTCTGCCACCTTCATAGTGGTCTGGAAGATAAGCTTTAAACTCCCAGAGGGTTAGAGAGGAGTTCATATATAGGAAACCCTCTATAGCTACACTATCAGCTTTTAGCATCATATCTTTTATGAGCGATAGTTGGTGCTTCAGAGAACCTTAAATGGAATTAAGAGGGGAGGAGTTTATTTAGATCTGTGGCAGACAGAACTAGAAATGCTGGACTTATAAGGTAAAGTTCCTAAACCATTATTTCTTCTTCTCCCACACAATTTTGGATTTTGTACTGTGCACACTTCCCAGATTTTACATGGACACATTGAAATTTTGAGTGAGTAGTTAGGATATTGATGTCTATATTTCTTTTTTTTTTTTAGAATGTTATTTTCCCAAATTACATATAAAAACAAATTTTAACATAGATTTTTAAAACTTTGTGCTCCACATTCTTTTCCTCCCTCCCTCCTCACCCCCCCTTGAAGAATTGAAGCAATTCAGTATAAGTTCTACATGTGTAGTCATGCAAAACATTTCCTCATTAGTCAGGTTGTAAAACAAAACGGACAAAAAACACTTTAGAAAAAGGAACTAACAAAATGCTTCAATCTGTATTCAGATACCATCAGTTCTTTCTCTGTAGATGGAGTTGTCTTGGATCATTGCATTGCTGAAAATAACTAAGTCATTCACAGGAGATCATCTTAAAGTGTTGCTATTATTTTGTATACAGAACATTTCACTTTGCATCAGCTCATGTATGTCTTTCCAGGTTTTTCTGATAGCATCCTGCTTATCATTTCTTATAGTACAATAGTGTTCCATCACAATCTCATCCCACAATTCATTCAGCCATTCCCCAATTGATGGGCATCACCCCAATTTCAAATTCAACCTTTTTTGTTTTTAATCTCTTTTAGGATATCAACCTAGTAGTGGTATTACTAGGTCAAAGAATATGCATGGTTTGTTCTGCAGAATGTTTGAATCAGTTTACCAAGAGTGTATTAATGTCTCATTTTCCCCATATCCCCTACAACATTTCTCAGAGTCATTAGCTTCCATTTGCTCAATCCTTTTTTTTTTTTGCGGGGCAAGTGGGGTTAAGTGACTTGCCTAGGGTCACACAGTCTTAAGTGTCTGAGGCCAGATTTGAACTCAGGTCCTCCTGAATTCAGGGCCGGTGCTCTATCCTCTACGCCACCTAGCTGCCCCTCAATCCTAATTTTTAAGCAATGATTTTCTTCAGAGAGCTTTTGTATCTCCTTTTCCGTTTGGGTTTTCAAGCTGTTGACTTTTTTCATGACTTTCTTACATCACTCTTATTTCTCTTTCCATTTTTTCCTCTTTATCTCTGAACTTATCTTCAAAGTCCTTTATGACCTGAGACCAATTCATATCTTTCTTGGAAGCTTTGGATGTAAGAGCTTTGACTCTGAGGGTATATTTTGATCTTCCTTGTCACCAAAGAAACTTTCTAGTGTCAGCATTTTTTTCTGTTTGCTCATTTTGCCAGCCTATTTCTTGACTTTTAATTCCTTAAAGCGGGGCACTGCTTCCAGGGCACACTGTCTCAAACTTCTGGGGTTCCCAGATGGTACAATTTAAGGAGAGGCAGATTCACCACTCTTCTGTTCTTTGCTCTGGTCTGCAAGCAACCACAGGCCTGCTTGCCCTCTCACCCAGAAGAGAATCCAGTTCCACTATGGCTGCAGACTCTAGCATGCCTGTTCCCCTCTTCCACCTGGGCAGCCACCCAAGACTGTGACCTGTATCCTAGCTTGGGTAAAGCAATGGAGTCCTGCCTCAGCGCCAGAAGAGACCCCTGTAATCTCCCCTTGGCCAACCACTAGACCCACTCATTGTCTGTGGGCCGAGTTCTAGAAACAGCTGCCACTGCAGCCAACATCAAGGCTCCTTTGCAGCACAGCCTGCCTGGGGCTGGATCTGTGTAGTGTGGCTATGCTCTGCTCTCCCCCTGGTATAACAGATCTTTCCTACTGACCCTCTAAGCTGTCTTTGCCTGGAAAATGATCTCACCCCATCCTTTTTTGGGTTCTGCTACTCCAGGAATTGTCTTATGGCATTATTTGCAGGAATTTGGAGAGATTTGGGGGGGGTGCTCCAAGAAGTCACTGCCCTTTTTCTGCCATCTTTGCTCTGCCCTCTTTCTGTATTTCTAAAAAAAGTTTCTGAATATATATTAAATTTTCCATAAGTTAAATAGCTGTTTTTTCTCACGTGCTGGTTCAGTTTTCTTTGTTATCTGAGAAACCCTTAAGAATGTAGAAGACCACTCTCTCCACCTATTACTTGTAACTTTTTTCCATCTATGCAGCTTAATGTAGACAGACTTTTAGTGGTTGGAATTGGGAGGAGGCCAAAGTTTAGTATACACACCTCTTATAACATCGGTATATTTCATCCTTGTTGGTAACTTAAGATAGAAAAAGTCTTCACAACCCCAAATTCACTTTGTTTGCTAACTGTTAATGTTCCATGTTTTTATATTTCTTGTCTAGATCACGTATCGATTACGCCATCTTCTTCGAGCCAGGTGTGATGCTTCACCTGTGACCAATAATACCATTCAATTTCACTGTGATCCTAGCTTCTGGGCTCAAAATATTTTCAATTTAGGTAGGGTATTCCTTCCTATGTTTGTCTACCATTTTGTTTAGCTTGAGTCTGATATGATATCACAATGATTTCCCTCTAAATGATTTTATTAGTCTATTATTGATATGTATTATTTTTCTGATTAGTTGTATTCTAACAAATCATGAAGATAGCCATCTAGCATTTACAGCAATGGTTCTTAATATTTTTTCACTCGTTGATACTTTTGGCAGTCTGAAACCTATGGACACTTCTCAGAATAATTTTTAAATGTATTAAATGTACAAATGAAGTCAAATAAACAGAAGGCCAATTCTCAAAATATTACTACCACCACACCTAAAATTTAAAAAAAGGTTCACAGACCTAGGTTAAGAACCTCTGGTTTCAGGCCAATACTCTGAACTAATACTTGATTGGTGAAATTTGCTTCAAAGTAAAATATATCACATCAGAAACAGGGTAGGGAATAAAATATGTCACATCCAGAAACAGGATAGGGAAGAAAAGTATGGTTAGAAAATAAATGCTGGAAAAATTATAATGGACAAAAGGAAGAGACAAAATCTTTGCACAGAGCCAACAGTGTCTAAAAATGAAGGAAACCTAAGAAAAATGTTTAAGATAAAGATGCCCAGAGTCTCATTTGAGAGATAGTGACATGTGTTCTGTTGCAAATGTTTATTAAACACTTATGAACCTTCTCAGTTATGTGGCCGGGGGGGGGGAATGTGGGAGGGGGGTGGTTGTCAGGTTTGGGGCAATATACATGACTATAGATAGAGCTTGTTGAAGTCAACCAGAGAAATGTTGACTTAAACCAGGGTTTCTTAATCTTGTGTCCTGGACCTCTGGTAGTCTGCTGAAGCCGATGAACTCCTTCTTAAAATAAGATGGGATATTTTGATTATGTGCCTTTTTCTCCTTTCTCCTCTCTTTCCCTTTCTCTTATCTTACTCAGGCTGGCAGTTCATTAGCCACTGATGGGCGCCATCCCACTACCTAGGTCTATTCAGCCTTCCTCGGGCAGTTTGGTGGCCCCTTCCCACTTCTAGACTTAGTGTGGAAACCTGCCCATTGCAGCTCAGAACTCCGGAGCTCAAGCTGTCTACTCATCTCAGCTTCTCTAGTAGTGATGATTACAGGGCATACCACCATCCCCTGCTATAATAATGTTTTTAAATGTTTAAAATGAAATATATAGAATTATAAAGGAAGCAAATCATATTGAAATTTTTTTCCCATTCAAATGGAAATCTCTTCACTGATCCATTGGATATCCATCGCTCCCAGATGAAAAACCTCTACTTAAAATAGTCTCTTTCTCACAAGTATACACTGTGAATCACTCTATAAGTAAAGTGCTGCAGGATGATGAATTGGGATTCTTCAGGGAATATCTCCTAGAGGAGATATATTTTAAATCTGGTTTTAAAGGAAGTGATGAACATGAGGATGTCATTATAGGTTGAGAGAACAGCATAAAAGGCTTCGTGTGCTACTATTTCTCCTTAGTGTCTATATCAACTATAGTAAGAAATGAAATGGAAGAGGTCCTGAAAGCTATACAGGAAAGCTAAGATTTGGTATCTCAAAAATAATGTCAGAGGGAAATAATTTATATAGAAATAGAAATGGTGTGAATGAGCAGATTTTTACTTATATTAGTTTATAGAAAGAAGAGAAAATGAAGTCAGGCCTGAATCATACTGGATATTCAGTAGTTCATGAAGTAAAAGTAAAAACTACTGAGGGCAGTATTTCTGAAATTAAGCTTGGGTAAAAAAAAATTAACATACAGTAAGAGGAGAGTTTCTAACCTGTTGGATCAACAGATAGATGTAAAGAATGAATTGATGAGGTAGGTGGCTGATAATGTGAGTTGGTAAAATGATTCCAATAGTAGCTTATAAGTAAATAGACTTATCTCTTGGGATTGCTGCTTAGATTTTAAAACAATATTCAGTTTTAGTAGTTGTCAGAAAAATATTAAATTTGACTTTCTTTTTAATTAGGTTCTTTAGTAATCGAGGATAAAGAGAGCCAGCCACTTATGCCTAAGCAGAATCCTGTGGTGGAACAGAATTCACAGCCACCAGGTGGTTTATCTTCAAACCAATTATCCAAGTTTCCAACACAGATCAGCCTAGCTCAATTACGACTCCAACACATGCAGCAACAGGTAATGGCTCAGAGACAGCAGGTGCAACGGAGGCCAGCACCTGTGGGGTTACCAAACCCTAGAATGCAGGGGCCCATCCAGCAGCCTTCCATCTCTCATCAGGTAAATTTGGAAGTCAGCCCCATCCTAATCTAGCTTCCTCTAATATAAATGTGCTACCTACTCTTAGAGAAAGAAAGAGAGAGCCACATTTCTTATCAGTTTATGGTAAGAGTCCCTCCCACCAAAATTTCAATATATGAAACTGTTGAATTGTAAATCATTTGAGAATTCCCTGGAAATGAGATAGATTCTTAGCCCTCATTTAATCATTTGGATTTATTTGCTTCTTTAAATTGGCCGTTCTAACTAGAATTGCTATTGCAAGGATACAGTTGATAGGAAAACTTGGTGAATATTGTAAAACTTTTGAATAAAGACTGTAACATTTTTAAAGTACTACTTCCTGAATTAAAAAGTATGAGAGAATTATATTGACACATTGAAATAGGCATGCTATTGGATATAAGGGCCTACTTTTTCCAAACATTTTCTTGAATGTATCTTGAAATGACAATTCTCCTGTTAGATTAGAATAAAAAGTTTTGTGTTTGTTTTTGTTTTTTAATTTTAGAAATTCTAGAAAACGTCTTTTACGTTAGGTTCATCTATTTAACAACTTAAAGGACATTTTTGCACACGTTTGCTGACAAGAATGAAATATTAATTCTCATTACTCTTAATAAATAGCCTTAGCAAAAATATTGAGGAGAGAATTACTCTGACTTTGTACAATAGAGCTGTATAGAGGTAGCTTCATTGGAATTCAAACAACCTAGTTTAAAAACTTGCCTCTTGTATTTTATTACTTGTGTGACCTTTATTGCAAGTTTCTTAACTGATACAAGTTTTCATTTCATTTTATATACAGGGAGTTCTTGGACTAGATGATCTCTAAAGTCACTTTCAGTTAAACATTCTATGATCCTCTGAATAAAAAGGAAATTTCTCATCAATTCCAGTTTTAGGTAGTTTATAGTAGATTCCTAGTAGAGTCTTCAAGTAATAAAAAGAATTTCCATTATCCAAATAAAGGTTTTAATTATTCCTTTTTGGAGCCAGGGGAAACAAAATCAGCATTTTATGATCACTTTTTAATCTCCTTGATACCCTCCACTCTCTACTTTTAACTCTCACCCAACTCACCTTATTCATTCACTTGCTACTTTTCACTCAACCAGTAATTTTCACCCATTTACCCATAATCCTATCTTCTTTATACTGTTTAAATTAGTAAGGGGTATGTTCTTTCCATATTCATTTTCTTCTGTTTTTTTTTTTCTTGTTTCCAAAGGTGCATATAAACAGAGTTATGTAAATAAATATCTGTATATATGTTTGGCATTCAACTTTAACTCAATACTTTTCCATCCCTCCTTTAGAGGGGATAAGGTAATTAGGGGCATTTGGAGATCTTACCTCTTGCTTTTACACTCTTCAAAAATGACAGTCTATTACTTTCTCTTCTTTGTTCTGTCCTACCCCAAAAAAACAAAACCCTAACCCTATGAGGTTATTGGAAGCAGTAATTCAACATTTCCAGAAGCTGAAGAATATATCTTGTGCATAAATGCACTTTATGGGGCAAAATACATTAAAAGGGGGCAGCTAGGTGGCACAGTGGATAGAGCACCGGCCCTGGAGTCAGGAGTACCTGAGTTCAAATCCAGCCTCAGACACTTAATACTTAATAGCTGTGTGACCCTGGGCAAGTCATTTAACCCCCATTGCCTCACTAAAAAAAAAACAAAAACAAAAAAACCAAAATACATTAAAACCCATTTTTACACTCATGTTAAGGAACATGAACAAATGTAACCTCTTTAGAGGGCTTCCTTTTTTATAATAAGGCCTACTCAGTGGTGGTTTATTAACAAGGAGCAGTCCAAAATTTACACTTAGATCCATAGATGCAAATGAATGGACAAGCAGAAAAAACATTTATGTATATCTGTTATATACATATATATGACGTTATGTGTTCCCGTGTACCTGAGCACACTGGTACATATACACGTGCTTCCTATAATTTCACAAGATTTTGTTTGTTTTGATTTTGGTTTTTGGAGGCCATGGGAGGTAAAAAGTGACACTATCAGCACAGTACTCCTAACCATACAAGTTAGGCCTTGCAGGCCAAGACAGAGTAATAGGTTATCATTTGAGAAGATGACAAAAGTGTGTGTGTGTGTATGTGTGTGTGCGCGTGTGTGTGCGCGCATGCGCCCATACCCATGTATACCCGTGTAGACAAATTCTAAGACATTGACAAGATGTGGTGCTTGCATTCATGGGTGAAATGTGTGGTAAGGGAGTATAAACTATATAGGGAGGTAGCTTAGTGTAGCAGAAAAGAACATTTTAATTTAAATCCGGCAGACCTGAATTTATATTCCACTTCTGATACTTAGTATTTTTGTGGAAAAAAGGCAGCATGTTTTAAGCACTTACTATGTGCCAATCACTGTGCTGAGCACTCAGATACTAATGGAAAAGGCACTATGGTTCTTGCTTTCCAGGAACTTACATTCTTACAGTGAGGACAAAACATAAATGGGAGAGCTAACCAAAGCAGTATATTTTGTCAGGCTAGTGAGTAGAGTATTAGAGCCAGTGGTGGATACATCCTTCCCAGGATCGGTATGTGGTTGGCTCTTGTTTCCAGATATGTGTGAATGAAAGGTGGGGAGTCACCTGCAAGAGTAGAACCCAAAGGTGGCAAGGAGCAACAGCCTTGGGGCCTGCGTCAAGACCACAGGAGTGCTGAGTCATCTCAGAGACTGAGGGACCCTGGGGGATGGGGGAATGTTAAGGAACTTCTTGAAACTTCTAGTTTACTTCTTGTCATATGGGGGTAATAATGTGTATTCTCTTCCCCATTGGGTTATTGAAAGAAAAAATTTTTAAACCTTAAAACACAATAGAAATAAGTTGTTATAAATAGAATAGTAAATGTTTTTATACATTCCAGGATCCCAGTAAATATAATCCCATAAGTATATCTATCAACTTCACATAAATAAGTGAAGAAGTTTCTTCAGTATAAAAATCTATCCTACTGATGTTTTATTTTTGGAAGTTCTCATTTCTAGTGAAAAGTTAAATATTTTCTGCAGCTTGGTGGGGGTTTTTTTTTTTTTTTTTGGTGAGGCAATTGGGGTTAAGTGACTTGCCCAGGGTCACACAGCTAGTAAGTGTCAAGTGTCTGAGGTCAGATTTGACCTCAGGTCCTCCTGAATCCAGGGCCAGTGCTTTATCCATTGTGCCACCTAGCTGCCCTCTGCAGCTTGCATTTTTTAAAGAAAATATTAACTTGTTTTTTGTTGTTTTGTTTTGCCAGCCCCCTCCTCGCTTGATAAATTTTCAAAATCACAACCCCAAACCCAATGGACCAGTTCTCCCTCCTCATCCTCCTCAACTGAGATATCCTCCCAACCAGAATGTACAACGGCAAATGAAACCCAATCCACTACAGATGGCATTTTTAGCCCAGCAAGCCATAAAACAGGTAATCTTCCCCCTCCTAAATAGTCATAAATGAGATGGCTCTAAATTTTTATGATAACTGTGTTATATTACTTTGTTATTTCTCCATAATTCATAAGGTCCCTAATGTTTGAAGGTTATAAATTTTTCTCCTAGGATCAGCTGTTTCCCATACCTCTCCAATGATGTAAGGACAAACTCTAACAGATTGGGGAGGGGGGTCATCTAGGAAGGGTACTTTGGACAGAAGAATGAATGTTAAGAAACCTTCCTAGAAGGGTCACTCTTAGAAGAAACAGTACAGAAATCCTTAGATGAACTTTGAAAGATAAGAAAATAGGGGGCAGCTAGGTGGCGCAGTGGATAGAGCACCGGCCCTGGCGTCAGGAGGACCTGATTTCAAATCCAACCTCAGACACTTAACACTTACTAGCTGTGTGACCCTGGGCAAGTCACTTAACCCCAATTGCCTCACCAAAAAAAAAAAAAGAAAGAAAAGAAAGAAAGATAAGAAAATATAGAACAGCTAAGTGGCATTCATACCCCAGATCAAGATCGTCTGACTTGAGTATACAAGTAACAATCATACATCCTTTTTTTTCCCCCTCCCTCTACTTCTCTCCCACCCATTGAGAAGGAAATACACATTTATACAAAACATTTTTGCATTAGTTATATTCCATTCCTGTTCCACGACCACCCAAAAAAAAGAAAAAGAAAAAAATGTTTCAATCTTCAGTGTCAGTCTATTAGTTCTTTATATGGACATGGATGGCATTTTAAACCATTGCCTCATTTGGAATTGTCTTGGATCATTGTATTGATCAGACTAGCCAAATCTTTTGCGGTTGATCGTTGTTACAATGTTGCTGTTCCTATATACAAAGTTTCCCTGGTTCTATTAATCATTGTACTAATGCTCGAAGTTACTTGGGAAATGGGTTTCTTAATTAAAGAGTAAATGAAATTGCTTTCACAAATTAATAATGAACCAGGGGATTTCTTTTTGATAAGATATTTTTCATTCTATTTAGCACTGTCTAATTTATGGAGGAGTTATGATGAAAAGAAGTTAAAATGTTCATCCTACTTTTTCTTAAACAGAGAATTGCAAATTATAGAAAATTTATAACATAGCATATATACTTACATACAGCTAGACACCTGTTTTAAAAAACATAGTGACTTCTCTCCCACCCCCCACCCCCCAAAATTTGCCTAGTAACATTAGGGACATTCTGGAAAATTGGCTCTTTCATATACCTGATTTCACCTCCATTTTAAAAATTATTACTCATTTATATGACTTTATAAATGCTGTAGTGAACATAACATAATATTTTATTGATGACTCATAATTTCAAATAGCAGTTACTATACTTGAATATGGTGATCTCCCCAGGGATGGTTTAGGTATGTGAAATTGTTTGCTCTAAGGTCTTTTCTACCTCTAAATCTTATGATTCTGAATGGTCCCAGGCTTTTCCCTTTCCCGGTTGGTAAATCTTTTATTTTTTCCTCGTTTCCTTGTTAACTCGCAATGTTTCTGGTTCTTACAGTCCTTTGTACCGTAGTCTAGACTTCTGGAACTTAGGGCAGAACTGAGTATTCCCAGGGAAAAGCCAGTAAATGTTGTACTTAGTGAGTTTGAACCTATAATTATAGTTATTTTCATCACTACTTCAGAAGTGTATTATTTGTTTCTTGGTTCTTATATGATTGGAATGGTTGAAATGGATAAACGTATAAATGCTGAATACACTAGAGATTGGTTTACATGATCCATACCTCAAAATATACTCTTAACTTTTTAGAAATTGAATTATATTGAATGCAATAAATATAACTTACAACCATTGATTTTTCTAAGTATGTCTATCTAGAACTAAATACAAAGTTTTTAAACATCACAAATTTCATTTATACAGTTAGTTGATTATTACACAAATTATAGTACTCTTAGCACAAGAGTCATATTAAGCTAAAAGATAAACAAGATTTTTCCCTAATAGTTTTTTATTGGGCAGCTAGGTGGTGCAGTGGATAGAGCACCAGCCCTGGATTCAGGAGTACCTGAGTTCAAATCCGGCCTCAGACACTTGACACTTACTAGCTGTGTGACCCTGGGCAAGTCACTTAACCCTCATTGCCCAGCGCCGCCCTCCCCCCCCCCCCCCCCCCCCGCCAAAAAAAATTTATTATGTTTTATTTGTATAGCAGTTTAAAAAAGCATTTCTTATGTATATTATTTCGTGTGTGCTTCATAGATCCAGGATTGTTATTCACATTTTTTAGATGAGGAAATACAGGCTCTTGTAGCATATCCAAGGTAACAAATCTAGGAAGTGGTAGTTCTAGGATGGGAATCCAGGTTTTCTGTCAAGTGTCATTTCTCTATTATAGTTTGTATATATGTATGTGTAAAATCATTACAGGTATTGGGCCTTAGGAGGTTAGTAATAGGAAAGAAAGGCCCTATAAATAACAAAATGTTCAGAGTAGCACTTTTTATAGTAAGAAATAGGGTTAAGGGGGGGAGAGCAGGATAGTAGATGCCCATTAATTGGAGAATGGGTAAGCAAATTGTTGTACATAAATGTGATAAAATATTAGTGTGCTGCAAGAAAAGAAATAATGATTATGATAGAGATGTGGGAAGAATTATTCACCAATGTAAAGTACAATAAGCAAAACCAACAACAGTATATACAGTGATAACAAGAGTGTGTGTGTGTGTGTGTGTGTGTAATGGGTTCTACAAAGTAAAGAGAAAGATCAGCAGCAAAACATAAACTGAGTGCTGTGAAATTATGATGACCAAACTTGACCCCCAAAAAGAGAGAGCCCCCAAAGTACTGATAGTTTTGGGGAGGTCAGAGATTAGGGGTGTGGAAACCTTATGTGCACATAATATCAAACTTTTTTAATATGCTGGTTATTTTTCCTGAACTGTTTTTTTTTTTTTTCCTCTTTTTTTTTTTTTAAGACTTTGCTTTAACAGAGTACTCCCCAGGAGGCAAAGGTGGGGGAAGGGATACATTGGGAAATGTAGGCGATACAAAAACTAAATAAGTAAAAATTACTTTTAAAAAATAGGGGTAGTCTACATGTCTTCTTAAGCTTTCTAGATTGTTGGAACCACTGTATCAGGTTAGTGATAGATAAGAAGAAGCCATCCACAAAGAGAGATACAAGGTTAGGTGAATGTTTAAACACTAAGTGTTTAAGGTAGAATTGGCATCAAAAAGCCATTTAAAGTTTTAAACTCATCATGGTGGGGGTGGGGATCATGAAGCAAAGCTATAATGTAAGCATAAGGAAGTTGAGAGAGAGTTAAGGGAAACCTAAAAAACTTGGCATAAATGTTTTCCCAGGTTTGGGGTTTTCCCTGAACTATTTCTTCTCCCCACCCCTTTTAATGTATATCTTTGTTCTGCTACTCTTTGGTTCTTGTATATATAGCTTGCTGTGTTGCTGTATCACTCTATATTAGATGGTACTTTAAATATGTTAGAGTATGTTTAAATATTTTCCTTTTAGTTTCATTCCTACTAACTTCAAGGGGATTGTTGTTTTCAATTTATTTTGATTTTCCCACAAAGTTCTGCATCATTTCACATTGTCTTCTTTTTTTTTTTCACATTGTCTTCTAATTCTGAACTATAAAAATATAACTATAAAATCGTGGTAATATATTTTGTAATTAGCTTTGCTTTCTTGAATCTGAATGAATCACTTGGTAGTATAATGATGGTAGATTATTACTTCTTTCCCTTCTTCCTTGCCAGTGGCAGATTGGCAGTGGACCAGCATCAACTGTTCCTTCAACTGCCAGTAGCACCACATCTACGCCTTCTAGTCCTACCATTACTAGTGCAGCTGGATATGATGCCAAGTCTTTTGGACCACCTATGATTGATCTGAGTTCTCCAGTCGGGAGTTCCTATAATCTTCCTTCTCTTCCAGATGTACGTATATCAAAATACTTTAGTTACTGAATTAATTTTTGCTGTTTGTTTATCCATGTTATAGTTTGGGGGGGGGGTTATGCACAAAAAGCATAGTTAAAAGCATTAGAAACATGAAAGCCATTTATATGTTTGAATTCTGTTTTATTCTGGGAACTTAAAAGTTTCAAAAGACACTATTTTTGCTTTCATTTGAATTTATCAGAATAACTTACCCCCCCAAAGTGAGTTTCTTTTATTTGTGATAAGCTTTGTTTCTAAACATAATTACATTCAAGTTGGTATTTTGTGAATCTTATACTTATAAATTTGCTACATCTGGTCCCACTGATTCCTGTTCACAGTAAATTTCTTGGGCAGGGGATTGTGCTCAAATAAATTGTTCTTCCTTATGTGAACATGACTTTCCATATGATTCCAATAGAGTGTCAAGCTCTAGCACTTGATCCTAAAGTAGAAACTTTTAAGATACATCTTCAATGATAGACTGTAGGCTCTCCTTTGTCCAAGGAAGGACTGTTGTGACCCAGTTTAGAAAGGCCACATACTAGGCTCAGTTTTGGGATTCATTTTTGGTTTTCTTTTGTGGGTCAATGAGAGTTAAGTAACTAGCCCCAGGGTCACACAGCTAGTAAGTGCCAGGTGTCTGAGGCTAGACTTGAACTCAGGTCCTCCTGAATCCAAGGCTGGTGCTTTATCCACTGTGCCACCTAGCTGACCCCAGGGTTCATTTTTAGTTACAGCAACTCTTAATTAGCATATGCTATAGCATGTAGAAAGTGGTCTTCTCTATAGATGGAGGGTGTATATCCATGCTGAAATCACAGATATATGAAGTAATTCCTAGTCAGTCAGAGCCCTCCAAAAGAATATTTTTGGTTTTGTTTGATGGAATAATAAGTAAAATAGTTAATAATAATAGTTAATAACAACCACAGTGTTGAGATATAGTCAAGATAGACTATTAAGATGATTTACATCTTTCATTTCTTATAGAAACAGGGTAATCCCAGAATTTCCACATGATAATCCTTTTTGCTTAATTTGATTTTATATTATAGGGTTGATATGGGCATGTACACATTTTGGATAAGTTTAAAGTGCTTCCTGACTTATAAATGCATAATTCTTTAACTATAACTGCTCTTTTTTGTTTGTATTGTAAGATTGATTGTTCAAGTACTATCGTGCTGGATAATCTTGTGAGGAAAGATGCTAGTGTAGAGCACAGCCAACCAAGACCTCCTTCAAACAGAACAGTCCAGTCACCAAATTCATCTGTACCATCTCCGGGCCTCCCAGGTAAGGCACTTGTTTTGGTTTAGGTCTGTGTCTTTTATTCCTACCTGTAAAAAGAGGTTTTTCTGTCTTTATTCAATATTTAGAGGATCTCACTAATGCCAGATAGTGTGTTGTTAGAAATGAGGGACAAAACCAGATAAGCTGTGCTGCAAAGTTCAGCTTCTTATTACTCAATATATAAAAATTTAATTTACAAGGTTAAAATGCTTTTCTGTTATTTTCATTATCTTATCCTCATTATTAACCCACTATGTTTAGAGCCTTACTCTCCACCATCCACTGCACCACTGACAATGTGTCTTAGTAATCTATTCTGATTGCCAAGATTGTACTCATTAATTCCCTGAGTTTACACTATAAGCCTGTGCTACTTTTTTGTCTCTTGTCTCTTGTCTGTGCCTTGAAAACACTTTCACAGAGGTGAAAATCAAGTGGTTTCCTTATATTTATATAAATATTCTTAGGGTCATAGAATCTATACATTTTTACTGACTGTGCATTGATGAAACATCACATTGTAATGAATTCTTTGTATTCAGCTAGATATGTGCATTTTAATGAAGTACTTTGCACCCATTTCCTACTTTAATTTCCCAGAAAATAACAACAAAGAACAGGATTTTTTTGGGTTTGACATAAGCACCCTAAGAAAAAATAATAAAATGCTGGGAAAAAATTTTTTTTTAAGTAATTGACCTGTCATTAGAATGATGCTTTTAAGTAGTTAGTAGAGGCATAGCTTGTTTTCTAATTTGCCTTACATTTTTCATCACATATCCACTGAATTCTCTCGTTTCCATCCTCTTTCCACTGTCCCCTGCCATTCTAATTCTGCCTCTGTTAAAGCAGCCTCTCTGACACAGCACCATTAAGGTAGTCTCCATTAAATAGTTTATTGTCCCTTTGCTACTCTAGAATCTTTGTTTCCTTTTGTGGCCCTCATCAAAGCTAAACTTTTTGCCTGGCTTTTAAGGACTTAGGCCACCTATATCCAAAGCATATTCTGAATGTACTTTTTAGTTAGATTGTTTTCTTACTGATGTGCTCGTTCATCTTTGTTTATGTTTGTTGCTGTAACTGTAATTCCCTCTTGCCTTTCACCTCCTGAAGTGTGTGTGTGTGTGTGTGTGTGTGTGTGTGCGCGTGCGCGCACACATATAAAGTCTCATTCTATTCTTTTGATAACTATAATGTTTCTCTATTATACAATTTAGCACTTAGTTATACCGTCTTGTATTTTTTGCTGCTTTAAGGATAGGTTAATTTTTTTCATTATATTACACTGCTCCTTAGTACACACATGTCACTCAAAGAATTTTTTATTTGAACCTTTTTTTAAAAAAAAAACACAAGTATACAAATAATCTTTGTTTGATTTTTTAGGACCTGTAACTATGACTAGTGTACACCCACCAATCCGCTCACCTAGTGCCTCCAGTGTTGGAAGCAGGGGAAGGTAAGCTGACTGTTTAAGTGTATAAATATCTTGTAATAAGATTCATCTTGCCAATTCCAGTATGTTGCAAACATTTTGCTTCATTTATTTCAAATATAATGAATTAAAAATTTATAAATTAGAAATATAGAAAATAAGACTGTATTTGCAATGAAACCATGTGTGGGAATGAAATGATTATATTGTGAATTGAATAGAAGCAAAGGTAGCATTTTCAATTTGAAATAGTATAGAAAGTATATTAACTGGGGGTGGCTAGGTGGCGCAGTGGATAAGGCACCTGCCCTGAATTCAAATCTGGCCTCAGACACTTGACACTTAACTAGCTATGTGACCCTGGGCAAGTCATTTAACCCTCATTGCCCCGAAAAAAGAAAACAAAAAGAAAGGGAAGTATATTAACCAATAGAACTTTTGTTATGACTAAAAATAACGAGGGAGTGGGGGCAAAGCTTGGTGAATAAAGGACAGTATGTGTTTACTCTTGTCACAAATACTGCTCAAAAGGAGAAAAGAACTCTGGCACATTTAATATATTCTAAGAGTCCTTTTCTGAGTCCTTTGCATACAAACCTAATAGCTCCTAATTTACATATTCACTAAATGGAATTTTTCCTTTTGTCAGTTCAGAAGAACCATGCATATTCCCTCAATATAAAAAAGAAAATAAGGCCTATAATCATTCTCCTTTTATCCTCATAATATCACCATAAGAGAGTTGTTGTCAGATGGGCAAGCAGTTGTCACCTAGTCCTGTCCACAAAGAATTAAAGTGAACATCTCATTGCTTTTTCAGTAGTATCATTTATTTATTTGTTTGTTTGTTTTTCGGGGCAATGAGGGTTAAGTGACTTGCCCAAGGACAGACAGCTAGTGTCAAGTGTCTGAGGCCGGATTTGAACTCAGGTCCTTCTGAATCCAGGGCCAGTGCTTTATCCACTGTACCACCTAGCTGCCCCACTCATTGTTCTTTCAACAAGCCTTTACTGAATTTTCCTATTCAATGTCAAATTTTAAAATTTCTTCTTATATTGATGATAAGTTGGTATTTTAATTTCACGTTACTTGTTATTTCAATTTCATCTTGGTCAGGATTTTTGTTTGTTTTTTATTTTAAATACATTTTCCCATTAACCACATGTTATAAAATAGTAGTTAGATTTCTAGGATATCCTGCCAAGACCTACTTAACCTATAATGAAACTAAAACTATTATACTTTATAATGTTGAATAGGATCCTGGGAACAGAAATCATTAAATACAAATGTAAGATTCAAGACTTACTCAAGGCCAAATTAGAAAATGGGCAAACTTTGTGTTTGCTGTTATCTGACTTCTTCCAAAATATTCTCACTAGACTCTGTTCATGTGTTGAATAGGTATGTCTGTCTGTCTAACATTTTTTCCATTGGAAATGAAAGCAGTTATTCTAGACAGTACTTGTATTGATAATACTTCCCCATTAGGGAGACTTGGTTTCTGTTACTGGGTAGTCAATAGGAGTGATGCCTAAAAAGCCACTGTATGAAATATGTTAATGTGATTGTACATATATAACCTGTATCAGATTGCTTGCTGTCTTGGGAAGGGGGAAGGGAAGGAGGGAAAAAAATTTGGAACTACAAATCTTATAAAAACAAATGCTGAAAACTATCTCTACATGTACTAGAAAATAATAAAATACTTTTATGATTAAAAAAAAAGAAAGCCGCTGTATGTTGTCCCATACTAAGGATATCTGGCTTATAACATTGCAAATAACTTTACAGTATCCAGACTTTTTCTCTCTTTTCTTTTTTATAGCTCTGGCTCTTCCAGCAAACCAACAGGAGCTGATTCTACACACAAAGTCCCAGTGGTTATGTTGGAACCAATAAGAATCAAGCAGGAAAATAGTGGCCCACATGAGAATTATGATTTTCCTATTGTTGTAGTAAAGCAAGAAACAGATGAAGAACCTAGATCTCAAAATGTAATCATATAAATCATAGAAACTGTTCTTAGTTTGAAGGGTGAGATGTTTGTAGCCAGCATACGGAATGTTTGCAATAACAGTGACTTTCAAAAAGTATTGTTTAAAAAAAATATTGTTGCAACAATGTCAGTAAGTTTGGCAAATAACATTTTATAATTCTGTACCACATTTTGATTTGTGATTTGGCCAACTTTATTACAAAATGACATTTGAAGCATGTTTATTCAGAATATCTAGTGTGCACCATATTCAATTCTCATGTACTTTCAAAGTAAGGGAGAAAAATAAGCCAAGCCCAGTAACAGTAATCTAGGAGGGAAATTTTTTTTTAAACAATCTTTTTCCAACTTTTTTTTTTTTTTTTTGGCTTTTACCATGCAGACCAACTTTCCAAGAAGCATACTTACCTCATTGCTCTTGGACAGTAACCACAACAACACATCTGAGGAGGCTGTTTTAAGAACAGATGCTCCAGATAGCACAGGGGATCGACCAGGACTTCAAGCAAGTCCTTCAAATGGAAAGTCTGGTTGGGGAGGTGCATCACAGAAGTCGCCTCTTCATGGTGGAGAAAGAAAAGAAGATGACCCCAATGAAGATTGGTGTGCAGTGTGTCAGAATGGAGGGGAACTCCTTTGCTGTGAGAAATGCCCTAAAGTGTTCCATCTTACTTGTCATGTGCCTACATTGATGAATTTCCCAAGGTAAGTTGTGTCTCCTTCTCTTTCTCACTTTTCTTTACTTTGTGATGCCAAAATAATTGTCTACTTAAGAACTCAGTGTGAGCCTCAGAAACTGAATGTTGTGGACACCTCTGTTAAATACTTGTCAGTGGTGTGTCAGCTGTCACTAAAAAGCCCATTGTTCTTTAGCTTTAAGAAAATTTGATAGGTCACCTGGATCTTAGGAAGCCTAGCTTCTTAAAATGTAGGCTGCTAGTCATATGGGGCTGTGTAACTGAATGTGGGGGTCTTGAAAAATTTGGCAACAATAAAAGGTTATGTATGCCTATTTTACATACCTGTAAACATTTCTCATGCAAAAAGAGATCAGGAGTGGAAAAAATTTAAGAAGCCCTGTTATAAAGGAAGCTTTAAAAGGGATCTTCAATCATAATTTTGAGTTTACTAATTTTTGTTTTAATTTTTCCCCAAAATTCATTCAATGAATATTACTTGGCCTGTTTTGTGTAGAGTATTGTGTTAGCTGAGGGTGATAGAAAGTTTTAATAAGGGATTATTTAATGTTCTCATCAAATCTATATTTTACTCTTAGACTAGATATGATCCCTGTATGTACCTGTGTATTTTTTATTTTTATCTTTCTAGAATGTTTCATTTTAACTGAATTTTCCCATTCTTATGGTTAGAACTTACAGTATAGATAGAACTCTTATGATAGAACTTTGTAGAATTTAGGTAAGCTAAAGATTGTTTACAAAATGAAAAAACAATATTAATCTTTTTACAGATCTTTTAAGTGTTCAAAGAATATAAGAAAGTTAGTCTATCACATTGGAAAACGTATCTGTGTCTTCTATAAAAAACCTGATTGATTTAAAATGAATTTAAAAAATTTTTCTTTTTAAATGAATTTTAAAGGCCATTTGTGAAAGCCAGTTCAGGCAATCTAATTCCATACCTTAGTTTTGGGTCTTTTGAATTTCAGAGTTAGCTTAGTGTTTTAATAAAAATTATAGGCTCAGAAGAATCTTGCATATGTTGCCTTTATTTTATTACATCTTCATTCCATAACCCTCATACTCTATAGAAAATGTACTTTTCAGTGTCTTCAGTGACCGTCATGAGCTTTTGGGGGGGAGGGGGGGGTCAATGAGGGCTAAATGATTTGCCCAGGGCCACACAGCTAGTAAATGTCAAGTGTCTGAGGTCAGATTTGAACTCAGGTCCTCCTGAATCCAGGGCCAGTGCTTTATCCACTGTGCCACCTAGCTGCCCCCCCTTCATGAGCTTTTTTTTTTAAGTGAGGCAATTGGGGTTAAGTGACTTGCCCAGGGTCACACAGCTAGTAAGTGTTATGTGTCTGAGGCCAGATTTGAACTCAGGTACTCCTGACTCCAGGGCCGGTGCTCTATCCACTGCGCCATCTAGCTGCCCCCCTTCATGAGCTTTTTATCCCTTTTCTTTAACATTTGATATTAATCAGCCCCATACCACCACTTCCTTTTAAGGAGAAACTTTTGCTTTCCTAAATTCTTCCATGCCACTTCATTTTGCTGGTACTGCTGTTGCCTAACAAATGAAGGGATTGAACTAATTATAATTCCTCCTCATTATTTAATTTATGATCTCGTGACCCAAAGCTCAGTCCTTTTTCTCCTTATATACTTAAACAAAATGAACCTGTTCTGTAGCATTTGTTATATTGATAACCATCAAATTTGCATTTCCAGATTCCAGCAGAATTCTACATAAATGTTCAGTTTTAGATAAAGTATGACTTATCCATTTATCTTCATTAATAAAGCATCCTGCAAGTCACCCAGTCATTTGTGACAAAAATAAAAAGCAGTTTTGATATGTATTCATAACTGGAAGATGCCCTTCTTAAAAACTAGCTGGTCAAGGGGCAGCTAGGTGGCGCAGTGGATAGAGCACCGGCCCTGGAGTCAGGAGGACCTGAGTTCAAATACGGCCTCAGACACTTAACACTTACTGGCTGTGTGACCCTAGGCAAGTCACTTAACCCCAATTGCCTCACCAAAAAACAAAACAAAAAAAAACTAGCTGGTCTAATTTCCTTCTCTATCTAGTCACTAAATCTTTCCATTTCTTCTAAAAGACCTGTCACTTAATCAACAAGCATTTACTTTGTGGCTCCTGTGAGCCAGCAACTGTGGTACACAGAAGACAAGTATAAAAGAGTCCCGGCTCTCAAGGAGGTTACATTCTTTCAGGGAAAATAATATTTACAGAAGTAAGTATATACAAAATAAATATATCTAGCCAAAATAGATGGTAAAGTTGGTGGGGGAGGAGTCAGGAAAAGTTTCATATATGTAAAAGATGATATGTGAACAGAATTTTTAAAGAAACAAAAGGTGGAGGGGAGAAAAGTCTATTTCATGGAAAATGTGTGGAGCTAGAAGATGTGTTATATGTGAGGTAGCCTGGCCATAGAGTACATAAAGGGGACAGTAAAAATTCAGGTTGAGACTAGGTTGTCAAGGGTTTTAAAGACTAAACAGAAGAACTTAATATTGTATTATAGAAGCAGTAGGAATAGGGAGCCATTATACTTGTTTGATTAGGGGACTGACATGGTTAGACCTGCATACCATTTGGGGGAGGGGGGGACCAAAGCACTTTTTTAACTGTGTATGGGATGAATTGGCAATGGGAGCAATTTGGAACAGAGATTCCATTATAGTATACAAGAGGTTATAAGTGTATACATTTTTTTGCTAACCATTTGAGTAGAGTGAATTGGACATACAAGAGAATATTGGTAGTTAAAAGCATATCTGGGGTGAAGAAACATTATATCCACCCTAGATCAGGACTTGATCACCTCACATCTGAGCTATTGCAAAAAGCCTTCTAATTGATTGCTTCATCTCATGCCTTTAATCTATCCTCTGTACCATCAGCAAATTA
The DNA here is from genome assembly GCF_019393635.1 of Dromiciops gliroides. Taxonomy (NCBI): domain Eukaryota; kingdom Metazoa; phylum Chordata; class Mammalia; order Microbiotheria; family Microbiotheriidae; genus Dromiciops; species Dromiciops gliroides. The sequence goes on along the minus strand of NC_057865.1, from coordinate 107,081,888 downwards.
TAATGTTAACTCAGACCTGTTCAAAGCCTTCCAATGACTCTACAATGCCACTTCTTTAATTTTATCAATAATAATCTTAAATTTAACCACACAATCCTTTAATAAAGCAATTCCACTCCATTTGTCCTTTTTCAAATCATTCAATGATACCTTTACAATCTCTCTCACATTTATCCCTTTGCCTCTCCTGACGTTCTCACCTGGATTTTTGCAATTTACTTTTTACTAGTCTGCTAGAATCTGTCTCCTATATAGTTTGATATGCTTAAAGCACATTTCTAACTATATCAGTACGCTCCTTAAAAATCCTGATTGACTTCTACTTTATTTGAGGTAAAATACAAATTCCCTGGCCTGACATTTAAAGTCCTCCACAATCTGGTGTCCTATCTGCCTTTCTAGACTTAGGTTTGTATTACTGCCTTTTATGTACTCCCCACTTCAGCTACAAGGTCCTCCACTCCATGCATTTGTCTAGACTGATCTCTGTTCCTAGGATGGACTTGCTCTCTCCTTCACCTCATAGAAGATTTTAACTGTCATACTTTTTTTGGGGGGGACAATGAGGGTTAAGTGACTTGCCCAGGGTCACACAGCTAGTAAGTGTCGAGTGTCTGAGGTCGGATTTGAACTCAGGTCCTCCTGAATCCAGGGCTGGTGCTTTATCCAATGCGGCACCTAGCCGCCCCAGCTGTGATACTTCTTAAAGCCTTTTCTGATTTCCTCTTTTCCTATCCCCTCAGCTTCCCCACCTAACTCTGTATGTCAGTGCTCAGATTAGCTTATTTGTAAACATGTTGTATTTCTCCAGCACAACATAAACTTCAGGAGCAGAGATGTTTCACTTCTATCTTTGTATCTCCATCACCCAGAAGTCTTTTGTATATAGATAGGTGCTTGATTTCTTGATTGAAATAAACATGAATTTTGTGCTCTGATTCACCTCCTTACTATACCTCAGTTACCATGCATGTTTCTGACTTTAAGCTCATGCTTTTCCTCTACCTATAATGCCCTCCTGTCTTCTTTATCACATTATACATACTATGGATTTGGTGGAATAGCTTTTGAGTTTAAATCACCATTACTAAATCTAGGTAGGATTTAGAAAGAAAGGAACTATTCTTTTTGAGAACATAGAGCATTTGGGGTTTTTTGTCTGATTAGTACACAACCCAGACTTTTCAACTAATTTCATCATGTGATTATAATCATCTCAGCTAGATTGTGAAGACCAAGGAGGGCCATGACCTTTTCTAATAGGTCATAGAATGTTAGAGCTGAAAGACATCCTATCATCCAGTATAATAAGTATAGTAAAATACATAATAGTTCATTAATAAATACTAAATACAAATCTACTCTGTACTCAGGTTGAAGGAAAAGAAGAACTTACATTCCTAGCAAACATTCTCTTCTAAATTTTTCATAATAAAGAGTGAGAGATGCTTCTAAAAATTATATACTAGCATATATAAAATTTCAAAAAATTCAGAATTGTATTAAAAAATTTTTAACTGTCATTTTTCTTTTCATTCTAGTGGTGAGTGGATTTGTACTTTTTGTCGAGACTTATCCAAACCAGAAGTTGAATATGATTGTGATGATCCCAATTACAACTCAGAAAAACGAAAATCTGAAGGACATGTGGGATTAACACCAATAGATCAAAGGGTAAGTTTCTTTTTTTTTTCTTTAACCAGAGAAATGTACCTCTCAATGAAGGCTTGCCTCACACTGGTGAAGAAATATTTTCCCAAAAAGTCAAGTGTAACGTGATTTTGTTCCTTTAAAGTAAAATCCTTTTTGGTGATGTTTACTTCTAAAATAAAATTGGAGATGCTTCCCAACAAGAATATCAGTCAGGACCATACAGTAAAAATTTACCTTAAAAAATCTTTTGCAAGGGGCAGCTAGGTAGCGTAGTGGATAGAGCACCAACCCTGGAGTCAGGAGTAGCTGAGTTCAAATCCGGCCTCAGACACTTAACACTTGCTAGCTGTGTGACCCTGGGCAAGTCACTTAACCCCAATTGCCTCACTTAAAAAAAAAAATCTTTTGCAGATTTTCTAAAAATTAATTGGTTTATTTTAATTTCAGTTATTTGAATAAATGAATAATTAAAATACCAGTGTTAGTAATCAATTATATAGCTTCATAAATATAATGGCCTCCAATGTCACTTTTAATTGTAAAAGTTATGAACCTATGAAGTTTTTTTCCTAGCAAGAGGATATCATCCTACACTACACTATTGTATTAGGGAGGAAAAAAGGGTATGAGGATCAAATGTGGAAAGGTTGGTGTAAATGGGCCAGGAGCACTCAGAAAAGATAAAGATACTAAGAAGTGTGTTTAGTCTATAGATACAAGCTGCATCCTTTCTTCTCAATTTGCACTAGTGTTCTTATGCAATAATCAAGAAAAGATTTTGGTCTTAAAGTACCTGTTGTGTACCCAAGTCAAATTCTTATCTGTCATAGATAAATTTGTAAGAACTTGGTCCTAAAAGGCTAAGTAATTATTATTCAATTTCATCTGGGCAGTTTATTTTCTCTACACTTGATTTTTGTGGTGACATTTTTTTTTTCAGTTAAGCTTGCTGGCCCTTAGTTTCTAGGGCTCCCTAACCGCTCCCCCCCCTTTTTTTTTTTAATGGGAAGAGATGTCACTTGGCCTTTTCCAGGTTTCACATCCTTTACCAAGTCCAAGTGTATTCCCAGGAAACCATAATTAGCAGACCTGCAACTTTTTTAAAAAGCAAATTACTTTCAATTATATTTTTCTTTCATCACATTTCAATTTTCCAAATATTGTTTTCAGCATAACTGTCTTCATCAACATTATTTCTTCATATGTGAAAGATAGAAACACAGGTTCCTCTTTGTTCTCTAGTCCTTAGCATAAAAACATTGAATTAGAGTTGAAAGTGGCATCTAGACTTTCCCTGCCAAATAGACACCCAGTCTCTGCTTTAAGACCTCTAATAACAGATTGCCTCCATGGCAGTCCCCAACCTATTCCATTTTTTAAATAGCTCTAATTATTAGAAGATGTTATTTCTCTTGAGCCAAAACCTGCTTTTTCTGAACTGTCACACATTCAACCAGGTTCTGTTCTCAGAAGCCAAGGAAAATACTTGAATAATGGTAGTACTCAGGTATTTAAGCCTTTTCCCATACAAAACACCCCCAGTTCCTTTATTCAGTATTATTTCACTGAATCCTACGTATATTTCTACAGTGTTGCTTCTAAAATGAAGCACCCAGTATTGACCATTATACTCCAGAAGTGGTCTGGTTAGGGCAGAGTATGAGACAAATATCTCTGCTTCTATTGCTACCGTCTAAGATTGCATTAGCTTTCTTGAATACTGTACCACCTTTATATTAAGGTTGTAATCCACTATTAAACTCCACCCCCCTTTATATTTAACAGCTTCTGAAGTATACTTTTTCCCACTCTGTTTTTATGTAATTGTTTTTTAGTTAAAGTGCAAGTAATTACATATATCCTGGACTTTAGTCTTCCTGACACTAAGAGGACTGTACCACTTTTTATTACCCTCTTTGTTATCAGCTCTTATTCCATGACTTACCTTTTTCAGTCCTGAGTTTGTTATTATAACCATACCGATCTCCTTAGACATACTTTTTTTCCCCTCATTGAAATCATTTGCTATTGTGTTAGAATTTTGTTCTGAGAAACTTTCATCCTACTTAAGCTAGCTTAATTTTCCCTTTATAAATCCTACTTAATTTCATCTAAACATTTTGATATTTGTTCTCCTAAAGTATAAGATGTGTGTCAAATTATGTCTGTAGTTCCCTATGTTGAATATTAAAATATAGTTTTCGTACCCATCCTCCTACAAGATAATAAACAGGTCAGAAACATCAGTAATATCTCCTACAATTTGTTCACCCAGATCAGAGAAGGCAATTTCTGCCTCTTCTACCAGAAGTAGGTACCTCACAGGCAGATGAGAGAATGGATAGAAAAAACACAATAACAATTTATTTTGTCCCAAGAAGAAAGAACCATGATTGTATTGGAGATCCCCTCTTTCTAAGGGTATATAAGGGTTTTTTTGTCCATGTGTTATAGGGCGTTGTCAGTTACAGATCAACCCAAAAGCAAATATTCTAACAAGAATGGATATAACAGAGGAATCATGATAAGATTACAGGACTCCAAAAAAGGGTTTGGCAAGGATGAGAACATCCAGATGTCACCCTAAGATAGGGACTTGATATTCTGAGAGAAAAGAAGTCACTGGGTAGGGTCTTTTATCTGCTAGCTATCTGGGTTCAATTTGGAATTCAGTTGAAGGACATTTTGTTCCTATTGTGTTAATCCAGGGTTTCATAAAAAATACTTTTGGATAAGAAGGCACCTCCATCAAATCCAGGTGATCCATATATTCATATTAACACTTAATTTCAAATTCTAGGATGGCATCTTGAATATATCTGAAGATTTTAATCATTTTTTTCTTAATTGATCAGAATCATGTCTAAAATACCAATTCCATTTATCTATTTAGCTTCGTAGTTTGGAAAATTTAGTTACCAGCAGGTCAAGAGTTATTCAGCTGATCTTTATGTGCCTCTAGCAGATGGTCAGAATTTTTTATCACTGCTATATAACATTACAGTTTTGTGATCTATATCAGGAATGCTTCCACTTCTTGGAGCTAATCATAACATACTAAACAGTTCCTCCAATGAAATTATTTGGAAATATATTTATATTTCATTGATATTTACCTGGTAATGATTTGTATTTTCAGAAAAGTAAGTGCCTTACACAGCACTACTCTTTACTCTCTTTTATGAACACAAGAAACCTTTCCCAATCTTTCTTAGTATTAGTCCCTTCTGATTATCTCTAGTTTTTCCTGCATGTATCTTGTTTGTATGTAGTATTCCTATGGCTCTCTGTTTAGACTGTTAACACCTTGTTTAAGTTCTATTCTTTGCTTTCCTTTTGATTCCCAGCACTTAGCACAGTGCCCAGCTTATAGGAATGCTTGTTGACTGAGTTACTGTTAAATATGCATTTATGTTTGTGAAGCCCTATTTTATTATGATTTTTTTGTTGTTGTTCAGAAGTGTGAACGACTACTTTTGTTCCTTTACTGCCATGAAATGAGCTTGGCTTTTCAAGATCCAGTTCCTTCTACAGTAAGTATTCGTGTCATTCTTAGTTCTTGTAATAAAAAGAAATATGATTTATCCATTGAAACTTGGGAGTAGGGTGTCTTTGTGGCCACACAATATTTTCCAAATTTTTTTCTTTTTGGCTTAGTATTTATTTGCATATAAAGCCCATGAAGCTTAAGACTCAGTAGTCATTTAATATTTTCAGTTTAAAGAACTTCATAAAGTGACTCAAAGTTTATGTCCCACTTTTCATAAATAAATGAACCTGAAAGTGTTTTTTATAGTGCCTTCACTTTCGGTAACATTTCATAGCAAATTTATTGTTGCTCTTTCAGGAGGCTTAGGGAACCTGTTTAGTTTGTATTCTGAGTAAGAAACAGCTTATTAAAAGCTATAGACTCTTTATTAGTAGCAGCAAAGTATATGGCAGGGGTGTCAAACTCAATGAAAGGGATCCCTCTGGGTGCAAATTGATTTAAAATACAATACAACATAAATGATGTTGATTTTTAGTTTTCTATTTTTGTTAAATATTTCCTAATTACATGGGGGGGGGGGGTTAGGGCAATGGGCGTTAAGTGACTTGCCCAGAATCACACAGCTAGCTAAGTGTCAAGTGTCTGAGGCTGGATTTGAACTCAGTTCCTCCTGAATCCAAGGCCAGTGCTTTATCCACTGTGCCACCTAGCTGCCCCCATAATTACATTATAATATTGTTTTCTTGCCCATGAGTTTGACACCTTCGGTCTCATCTCCTGAAACAGTCACATTATTTGAATTCATACTGCATATTTCCAGTGGGCTTGGGACAGTTACTATATTTTACATAATTATATCTTTGAACAGTGCAAATTTGAATACATGCTACCACTTCAAAAGCTCAGTTATTTATGATTAAGATCTACCAGTAGTCTACAAGAATAGGAATCTAATTAACCCTAGGTACAATAGAAAGCAGGCTGGATTTTTTGGAGTGAGGGGACTTGCATTCAAATCCCAGCATTGTCTCCTGTATAATCTTCAGCAAATTATTTAACTACCGCAGTACTCAGTTACCACATCTATATAAAGAGCATTAGGGTTATTTGATTTCTAAGGTCTCTACAAATGATTGTATCATCCAGCGTGATGATTAAAAATATGAGAGACATAGTTTCTGAATAATTTAATCATTTTATTAATATTAATATTTAATTTAATAATTAAAATTCTTCCAGTTTTCTCTTTTTATTAAAAAGGTCTCTGACATCTCTCTCAGTTCATGTACCCTTTCCACTGCAGGGAGATCCATTGCATAGCAATTGAATCTAATTGGTTGACATGTTTGGAGGTGGGTGTTACTAAAATGAACTCCAGGGATGACATCAGAGAAAAGAATGTAAGACCTTCACTAAGGCAGATCTGGGCAAAATCCTTTCATCTAGGTGTGGTTTAATCTCATCAGTAAAGTCCTTGGGCTAGCTAGACAAAAGGAACTATTTCCACCCAAGACTCCTATGTGGGATTGGGTCTTGTTTGACCCAACTGAATCTAAACTTTTTTTTTTTTAATCTTAACTTTGGGGGGGGGGGTTGAGGCAGTTGGGGTTAAGTGACTTGCCCAGGGTCACACAGCTAGTAAGTGTCAAGTGTCTGGGGCTGGATTTGAACTCAGGTCCTCCTGAATCCAGGGCCAGTGCTCTATCCACTGTGCCACCTAGCTGCCCCTAATCTTAACTTTCAAGGAGAACTTAGACCTTGGGTGGAGGAGGGAGAACTGGATAAAAAGAAGGGGAGATCTCTGGGTCTGCCAAGATATTGGTTATTAATAATAATTTCTCATACCAGTGTGTTGCCGAATAGATATAACACAAACTGAAAGTGCCTTTAATAAGGTAGAAAAACTCAAGTTTTGTCCCAAAATCATAAGTTTCGCAAAATTTCCTTTATGGTTTTACATTTTAGGTATTTCTACTGTAAGAATATTTTAAATGACTAGACCTAATTTGGGGGGTGCTAATCTGACTGGAGGACTAATCTGGGAACTTTTGACTATCGGCTATCTGACTGCTATTAATTTAATGTGGGCCGTTTATAAAGTTCTACCACACTGCTCCACTCCCAAATTGATAAGCAAAATATTAAGAAGCCTCTTAACTAAATAATCAAAGCAGAGTTTATTTATGAGATACTATTTAAAATTAAGAATACAGGGAAATAAAATGTACAACCTGACTGCTTTCCTGCGGTCTCTTTCCACTGCATCTTTTGCCCACCTGCTGCGCTTAGAACTTTTAAAATACAATAAGGGCTTTAGCCCACGTCCTTTATTCTAACTCTGAGCCCCTTTCACTTTGTAAATCCCCCTGCTTCTAACTTTCCTCTCCTTACTGCCACCACTGAACCCTTGTGTTTCTCTCTCACCGACCTTCTGTCTGTCTGCTCCGTCAATCTGCCCTTCGGCCTCTCTTTTCCCTGCTCCTAGTCCTTTTCATCTTCTTCTGCGTCCTTGTAGCCCCCTTTCTGTCTTCTCCAACCTTTGCCATCTCCTCAGCTGCCTCTAGTCCTCTTCCCGTCTGTCTTTGTCCCTCAGGTCTATATATAACTTTTCTTTTCTCCACTCAAATCTCGGGGCTTCCTGTGCCCCCACAAACCAAGCTAATCCTCCAGCCAGGGCTGCGGCTGGTGGTGGGCAGTGTGCTCGAGTATCCTGTGCCTCAGCACAGGCTATCCGGGATCTTTCAGATAGCTCTGCTCAGGTCAGAGGGAGCTGGGGGCTTTTTCCCCCTCCAGCTGTCTGACCTGGTGTCTTGTACAGCCCCACGGGGCTTTCTGGCTCAGCTGAAGCAGAGGGGGAGGGGAAGAGACCCCGAGGGCCTAAGGCTTTCTAATCTCAGCCTAAAGGTAGGGTCCCCAAATTAAAATAAATTTCCACACTACTTAAGTCATTTGGGGGTGTTGGGAAGATCCCTTTGCCCTCAGTTTAAACCACACTAAAACTTACAATTTGCTCATTTGTCATAAGACTTAAAATATAAATGCCACTTGCAGTGGGTGACACATTGCCAAATAAATATGCTAATACTTGTATGTAGACACTAAAGAATGGCTAGAGAAAAGGGGTACGCAAGGAGGGAAGGGAGGCTTTTGAGGTATCAACACAAACTTCCCTTCTTTATTTTGCTGGGGACTTTGCCTCTTCTTAATGTCCTAATCAGTGAGTCTGAGACCTGCTATAAATTCTTCTAAAATTCTTCCAGTATTTCCACTTAATTTCTGTTGATTATATGTGCTATTTATAAATTACTACTTTAATGAAATCTGTATAGGATTGTTGGCTAGGGGGCAGCTGGGTGGCACAGTGGGTGAAGTGCCAGCCCTGGAGTCGGGAGTGCCTGGGTTCAGGTCTGGCCTCAGACACTTGACACTTACTAGCGGACCCTGGGCAAGTCACTTGGCCCCAGTTGCCTCACTAAAACAAAAAAAAACAAAAAACAAACCAAAAAAAAAAAAAAGAATTGTTGGCTGATAGCATCCAGAGGTATTTCATCTGAACTCTAGAACTTGATAAATATATTATCTCTCTTGGGACAGAGCATACCAAGCAATAATGATACCTGATTTATTTTCAAAGGTGCCTGATTATTACAAAATAATTAAAAATCCTATGGACTTGTCTACCATCAAGAAAAAACTCCAAGGAGATTCCCCAGTGTATACAAAGCCTGAAGATTTTGTGGCTGATTTCCGACTGATTTTTGAAAATTGTGCTGAATTCAATGAGGTGAGAAAAGGAAATAGTGCTATCATAGAAAATTTTTATTTCAAACCAACTAACAAATGTTTTACATCTCACAGAGACAAATATATAATTCTTTTGGTATGAATCTGCAAGAGTTCATTTGAATTTGGATTTGAAGGAAAGTTTTCTACTACTTTGAGACGGTCTGATGGTTTATAGTGAAATGCAAATTACATGTTCATTTGGAAAATAATTTTGTCATTATATGAAACCTAGATAAATATTTTTAAAATAACATTATTTTCTCTGATTGTAATGCTACCGAATACCAATAGTTTTGGTATTGAGAGGTCAGGGTTGTTTGAGGAACAGCTTATCTTTTGGTTGGGTCATCTCTAATTAGGTAGACTTTGTTCATTTTCAGGCTTTTTATAACCTTTGCTTGGAAATGATTTGTATATATTTGCTACCCACTCAACATTGTAGTGTTCTTGTTTGGGTTTTGAAATTACCTGCTTCACTTCAAAGGGTCCTTTCTCATTCTGTTATTGGAGGATTGGAGACCAGTCCTCCTCATGTTCACTTGAACCATGTGTTTTTCAGTTATATACATTTCAACAGTATCTCCTCTCACTTCCAGATTAGAATCTCCTAATAGTGTGACCCTGGGCAAGTCACTTAAACCCAATTTCCTCACCAAAAATAAAAATTAAATTAAATTTAAAAAGAATTTCCTATTAGATATTTTATGAGTTCTTATGGAATCCATCCATTCCTGTGACAGTTATAATAGAATCTCACTGTGCCTTGCACATAGTAAGAACTTGATAAAAAATTTTTGTAAATTGCATACCTGCTGTAGTCCTTTGAACTTTTTTCCCCAAGCACGTTTACAAACGCATTTTAAAATATCCTTTTCTAGACTTTTTCTCCCTATCCCAATAGTATCTGTCTTGATATGTGGTGACAAGATTGGTATTCCGTATTCTTTCATGCATACATCATTCACATACATAATCATGCAGGCCTGGTCAAACTTTTTTATAGAGAAAAGGGATGAGGATATAATGAATTTGTGTTTCTCTTTATATTGATTTTGATGATATTTTTCATTTCCTCCAATAGCCTGATTCTGAAGTAGCCAGTGCTGGTATAAAACTTGAAAGCTATTTTGAAGACCTTCTGAAAAACCTTTATCCAGAGAAAAAATTTCCAAAACAGGAATTCAAGAATGAAACAGAGGACACCATATTTAGTGATGATTCAGATGATGACTTTGTACAGCCACGGAAAAAGCGTCTCAAAAGCATCGATGACCGCCAGCTGTTTAAATAAGTGGCACAATAGCAAGGACTGGTGTGAACTTTTTTTTAACCTTTTTCTTAGTGATTAACCTAATTTCAATGAGAAGTCCATGACCACTCTGACTTTTAGGTTTGTGGACGTTTAATAGATGTTGATTTCCTTAATATCCCATTTCTCTCTCTCTCTCACATCCAACCCCATTAAGGAAAGGGGAAAAAAGCATCATTGAAGATTGACATAGACCTCCTTTTCCTTTCTCAGAAGTCATAAAACAGCATCTGAAAGGATAGCTGTATGACTGTGTTCTAAAGAAGGGAGAAAGGTTTTCTTTAGACTTCAAGTTGAAAACTTAAATGTGCTTTCAACATGTGAATTAATCCATTTTCAGAAAATGTGATACCACTACCCATTATTCTTACCAAAGGCACGTGGCTCGCCATTATAAGTTTATTCTACTGTACTTAACAGTATGCCACGAATATGATTTTAAATGTCCTAAGATACTGGTTGGTGCGATGGAAGTGTAGGTAGCTGCCACTAAGGAGAAGTACCTGATGGTCTGTCATGTAATATGGAGAGTGTATTAAAGAAAAATCAGGAAAACAAATGCTTGGATTTATTTTTTGGCTTGTCTGTGAAGATGTTTTTATGTATCAGGTGTGTTCAGGCTACTAGCCCTTCTTTTCTGGAACTAGTGTCTTCTCTGTTACTGCCTCTAACAAAGTAAGTGCAGGTGTGACTTGTTTTTTACTCTTGATAAAAGCCCTCATTTATTACCACATGGCTTTTGATTGAATTCTTTGAAATACAGCCATTTGCACTGTATGTGATGTGAAGTTGCTTCACCATACACTTTTGGGCATTAATGAACAGGAAAAAAAAAAAGGAATAAGTAGTTTCTGTGATTTTTCACTGTCTCGTGTTGTTTAGGATGAAACTGTGTTTTGGAGTAAAATCTTTTAGTGGAATTTTTGTTAGATGTTCTCTGGAGCGTTTGCTGTTCCTGCCTTGGTTTTAATAGTGTCAGGTCTCATTAATAATGTCATCTTAAACACTTCTTTGTGCTTGAACTTTGATTAGAATTCCCTCCCCATCAGGCCTGATAGAAACAAAAAGCTCTCTCCTGATTGATTTCATATTGGGCCAGGCTTAAAGCTGTTTCCTTTTTGTTCATTGTTTTCAAGGCTTGGGCAAATTATTAAAGGAAAAAATGTAGATTAGGGAAAAAGGAATAAAATAGCCTAGCTGTAATTTTCTAATATATTTGATGAAATGTTTGTTTTACACTGACAGAAACTTTAGTGAAATTTTCTTTTGTTGAGGTGATAATAAAACACCACAGCTGAACTTAGAAGGATTCTTTATAGCTTATGCCACCTGTCAAGGATAAAAACCTGGCCAGGGCACTTCCAAAATATGCTGTTTGATGATATTCTGAAAATAATTAGTTGGGTCTTAAGGTGCAGCTGAGGATGAGACACAAAGAGTCAAATTTACCATAAGCAATAGCTTCATTCCCATTTCCTGTACAGAGATAGTTCTTGTTCCTAAAATATTAATACTGCTTTCCATGTCAGTTAATGTAGGATCTTTTAGAGGTCTTAAGCCTTGATTGTAGACTTAAAAAAGTAACTATTATGAGGTGTCTGTTATGGTTTTGAGTATAATTGTGGACAAATGGAGAAAAGCTATCATTCATAGTTGACTTTTTTCAGCAGTCTCAGTCTAGGTATGCAATGGCATTATTAGCACAAAAGCTCTTGAGCTGTTTATAAGTGTTTTGTCTGTTGGGCTACTATTCTTGTCACAATTTTGTACCCCATAGACCTTCCCTACTCATCCCTTGGGTTGGAATAGAGCAGCATAGCTAGACTGTTGTAAGGAGGGTACCCAAAGGGATGTGAAGCTTGAGCAGGGGGAGAATGTAATTTTCCAAATAAAACTGAGCCAGAATTCCTGCAAGCATGTACATACATACCTCTTACTGTGGTATTCAGTGCCATACCATTTTATTTTTTGTTTTTCAGTGCAAACTGTCAGGTTACCTGCTTTACCTCTGCTATATTTAAGCATTTGAGAAAGAGAGAGAGAGAGAAAGCTCATGTTCCTATGGTTAAAGTGCTTTCCTCACAATAGTAGGTAGTCTTAAGTGTTATTACTCCAATTTTACAGATGATGAAACTGAAGCTGAAAGAGGTTTATTTGTCCAAGGTTACATGCCTAGTAAGTGTCTGAACTACAACTTAAATCTGGACCTTCTGATCCAGTATTTCTACTATACCACACTGCCTCTGAGTATATCTCTTATAAGGCCAACTGGAACACTGTTTCAGTATTGCATTTGTGTGAGATCATCTCTGCAATTTTCTGTAGCATTTCTGAATGCCCCTTAGATCTTAATTCAATTAAGCATATATGCTCCTGCTACTATGTGCTTGGGACTCGGGTTACAAAGAGTGATACAGTCCTTAAATTACCTCGTATTGCCTGCTACCTTATTAACAAGTCCCCCTGGTGCCTGGCTGTATCCTAGTCATGATGTTCCTGTACCCTTTTGGCAGAGAACATTAAGAGGACCCTAGTCTTGCCACATCCCTAGGATGAAGAAAGGGCTGTAAAAAGCGTTCATTGTGACTCAGGCTTCACTGACCTAAACTTGTGAACTCCAGCTTCTGCTTCTGTCTTGGAAACCCCTGGAGGTTTCTCTTGAGATTTGGTTGCAGTAGTCAGAGAGACAAATCTCAGAACTACAGTAGCCCTGTTCTACCTTAGCCCTAGTATCATAGTTCTGGAAGACAGTAAAAATAGGCTGGCCCAACCTCCCGAACAATTAGTATAGGCCCCAAGCATTGTACATTTTGTAGCAGGGGAAGCCAGGTATGCAAGCGGTGACTTACTGATGAGAGCACTTGGCCTAGTGTTCACAAGCTATTTCTTTTCAGAATTTTCTTAATGCAGCAGAACTTTAAATAATAGTAACTTATATTACTGAATGTAAACTACATCACATCAGTATTTGCTAATGAAATAGTCCTTAAAAATTGGATGGTATTCTCTTTATTTCCTTTTGTTGGTTAATTTGGAATTAGGCCATCCTTGAGATCATTTCTGAAGGGAGCAAGGGTGGCTAGTTTATAGCACTTAAATAAATGCCAAGAAGCAAACCTCATAGTCTTCTCCCTTTGCTCTACCAATGTTACCCTCTTCTAACCTAAAGACTGTGTGGGAGTTGTACAACAGAACAGAGTGTGACCTATGAATACTTCCAAAACAGTATGAGGTTGTCCTCACAGTCATAAAGGTGAGTATTAGTTATTCTGATAATGAATTTTGCATTTCAGAGTCTTCTTTTATCAGCTTGAACTTTCAAGTCAAAATCCCATGATAAAGATAGTGGGACAGGGAAGTAGGGGAACGGTCTTCCTTTTTCTAGGGCCTAGTCCACAGATTAATATGAATTCAGAAAAATAAGTTGCTGCATGTGATCAAAAGGTTTATAGGTTGAAATTGAAGGTTTACTCATTTTTTTGTATGTGTCCTGCTTTTATTTTAAATGAGAAAAAGAGTGATCTGATTGGCTGTTTGAATTACAAGCATCACGATGAGTTCAATCACCCAACTCCTGCTTAAAATTTAACCCCTTAAAATAACCATGTAAATATTTTTTAAACATTTTATAACATTGTGTAAATTTATATTTAATGTCTTTTTACAAACTGATTGCACCTAGCTTTCATCTTTATAACACTGGGTGTGAAATTAATGGGCCATAATTCACATACTGGTGAATCTTGTTCCTGAGTAATGCTAGCCAATCAGATTACAGATTTCTTTCTTCATGGAGGAATCACTTGCTTTATTGTGAAGGACATCTGATGCAGTAGTTTTTGTTACTGTTATGTATGGAATGTTTTGTTTTTGGCAGACTGTGGTGCTTTGATTTTAATAAAATAAACTTGAATGAATGTTCATAATGTGAATATTTCACCTCAAAAGAACTTTAAAATATACTTACTAGTGCAAAATTCTTTCAACATGACATTTTAGGAGATTCCTTCTGTTTTTATATACAATTGATAGGAATTCGATATCTTTAAATATGAAGATTTAACTGAAAATGCTTCCTGGTTTTTTAAATTAAAATGTATAGACTACTTTACTAAATAAATGTGTACAGAGCCTTAATCAAGGTTTAGCAGCCAAAAACAGTGACCTAAAATTCTTAGTTTAGTTATAAGCTTTTAATACCTTCAGAAGTATAAATGCTACATACAGACTTACATAAACATCATTTGAAGGTTTGTTTAGATTTCTTTTACACTTACGTAGTGATGTGAATTTAAAATTAATTTTTAAAAGATGAGGCACTCTAATCATTGAATATTATGTGCACAGTAGTTTTTGGATGACAGTTTGTCAGACCAGTGGATCAGTACAGGAGGTCAAATCAAAACCTCATTCTCTGGAAATTCTTTAAAAGTTCAAATATAGGAAGATGGTTACATTGAATTTTATCAGTCTTTTTACATTTTCACTTTAATTATCCTTTCAAATTTGTTCATGTAAATTTTGGCATTCTTACTCCTGAAGTTATTAAAGCTTAATATCAAGACTTTGGGACAAAATACCAAAAGTAGTAAGAAGTTATACATTGAGAAGCTGCCAGTTTAAAACCTTTTCTTTGCAAATGAAAACAACTTTAAAGTATTATTCATTTTTAGTCACAATACATTTGGCATTTCATTCAGAGCCTGTGGACTTATTGTTAAGCATAAATCTTTTGTTTAACCATATTGAGGATATTTGGGGGCAATTTTAAAAAGAAACATTTTTGGAAAAGGGTCAATATTAGAAGAATCGGCTTACACAAAACGTTTTTTAAAATTCTTAGAGTTGTGTAAGCACAGCAAAGTTCTCTGCTCATTTTTCTTCTGAGAAAAGTTAAATATAATTTGCTTCCTGGTGCAAACTTTGGGAGAAAAAAATTGATATGCATAAATTAGATATTAGGAATCTTTCTTAAGAAATCTTTGTTCTTAATTTCAAGAAATCTTGAGAAGAATCTTAATTTTTAAAATTTTTTATGCCCTACTTCTGAAGCAAGGCAAATTGTATTCTTAAAATATTTCATTTACTAGTTAAAAATGTCGCACATTTATGTAACAATTTTGTGTGTGCATAATTTTTAAATTCTTTATCTCGTGAGCCTTATTCATGGCCCTATAAAGTAGACACTGCAGCTATATTATCTCATAGATCTGAAGCCTGGAGATCAGAAAAGTTATGACTTACATTCTTTTAGTCAGTCTGTGGTAGAACCCAGGTCCATGGTTTTCAAAATTTGTTGCCCTTATCATTGCTTTGCTCACTGATAAGCAATGACTAATAAACTATGGAAACTCACTTTTTAAAAATGATTTTATATTTTATAAGACCACAGATTTAGAGTTGCAGTGCCCTTAACTTTTTTGTTTTTTGTTTTTGTTTTTGTTTTTTTAGCGAGGCAATTGGGGTTAAGTGACTTGCCCAGGGTCACACAGCTAGTAAGTGTTAAGTGTCTGAGGTCAGATTTGAACTCAGGTACTCCTGACTCCAGGGCCAGTGCTCTATCCACTGCGCCACCTAGCTGCCCCTCCCTTAACTTTTTAATATCATTAGTTTATAGATTAGGAGACTAAATCCTAAAGAGGTTCAAAATTAAGTGACAGCCAGGATTTTGAGTTCCTCTGCCCCCAGAGCTAGTGCTTTTTCACATTACCATTTAGTTTCCACTTGATGGTAGTATAAATATGAGCACAGTGGATTTTAATAATTAGGGCAAAGTTAGCAGACATCAGCAGAAATTCAGACTTTAAAGTCATGATGTAATAACTCCCAATCCCCCATCTGTAAGATGAGAAAACTAAGGTCAGAGAGGTTAAATGACTTACTCCAGGGTCAAGAGTACTCTCAAAAATATCTCTATATACAACCTTTCCCAAACATGAAGTACAACCTGAAATCCCTTTTTTCTAAAACTCCTTTTTGCATTTGTTGGGCACCTCATACACACAAAGCATTGAACAGCACTGTTGTAGAAGTCCAGAGAGGCAGAGAAAGCTATGTGGAGCTTTTTTGTTTCTGATGCCTGCTGGGATAAGAAGAGACTGCTTTGGGTGGTATAACAGGTATTTATTGAATCTCAGGAGGAAAAGGCCCAGTAAGGTAAACCACCTTTCAGATCTGTAAAAAAATTGTTCCTTCATGACATATTATACAGAAGTGAACTCGAGATAAATTGTAGGAGTAGGGAGAGGGTAAAATAAAACTACCTCAAGAACATGTTTGTGAAAAATAAAATCAGCTTCTCCATTTGGTTATCCTTTGCATGTCTTCATTTTCCTTGCTGTGAAAAAGATAAATTGAATAGATCAGAATATGACAATGATCACTTTTTGCTTTACTAATCAAATGAGATGCCCAACATTGGGCATTAACTTAATCTGCTACCATCATAGTATGTTTCTTTTTGTAAACTTATTTAAGATTAGGGTTTAGATACTAGTCTAAACATACATTATGGTGCAATGCCATCTCTAAAGTTAGTTGTTAGACTAATGCAAGAGGAACAAAGCTTGATTTTTAGCTCTTTTCTTGGTTTTTTTAGGAAGAACTTTAAGGTTTGACCCCATTCCTAGACAGATGGTAAAGTATCCCATTTCAGTCTCATTGAAATGACCACAAAGGTATAATTCTATGCGGTAGTTCTCAGGTCATATTTGGACTCCGCTTCACCAAGTCAGTACACATTGAGTTATATTGGAATGGTACAGTTACTGCTGTGTAGTGTTTACTGCTGGGGTGAAAAACATTCCTTACTCTAAAGGAATAGACAATACTATCTTAAAAGTGATGTTGCCCTACTTTCCAGGAAATGCAGTGCTTGTGTGGGGAGTTTCCAGAGTATTAGAGTTAGAATCGACCTTAAACACACATACCCAGGTGCTTTAACCAAATCTCATATGGTGTGATCAAGAGTTTTCATCTGATTGCCCTGTTTCAAACATTCTATTTTCCAAATGCCCTTATGGCATCTGGAAGTGAACAAAGTGCTGCAGATGTACTCTTACCAGGGCAGAGGTAGCTAGGCAAAGACAATCACCTTTCCTATTCTGGAAACTCCACTGTTCCAGTGGATAGATTATCTCCTATGGTCTTTCCCTACAAGGATGCAGATTAGGAGCTATCACCTTGGCTATGCAATTGTTGTTCAGTCCTCACAGAAATTTGCGGCAGGGCATCCACCTAATAGGCTAGTAACCTTTGTTGAGGACTCCAGAGAAAATGAGGACTATCTATGGATTAGTTCATGTAACTGGCCAGTCTCTTTTGATCATTTTGTGGCTGACATTATTTATACTTCTCCCCCATAATTCCGCATTTGTAATATGTTCCAGACTGTTTAAGCCCACCTTCTGGTTCTCCGTTTCCCTTTGCACATCATTCAGTTTTAATACTTCAGAGACTATAGATTTCCATTACTCACAGGCATAAATCATTACCAGGAGACTATTAATGTTGGACAGAAGAGCTTTTGCTGTTTCAAGAGGAAGCTTAGGGTCATTGAAAGACCTTTGTAGTTTTCCAAAGACCACCTAATCAATTTCCTCTTGTTCAGTCCTGTTTCCAACTCATTCATCTACAGTGTCCAAGAGTCATATTGATGTATGGATAAGTTGTCCTCGTAATAAAAAAATCTTTTGTAAAGGAACTTCTTGTCACTTACTAAGCTAAGGACTAAATCTTTCTGTGTAGAATAATTTGGATAATAGGCCTTCACCTTCTTGGATTTTCCTTTTTGGACAATTAAAACTATTGAATGATTGTGGGGGTTATTCAGTGAAACATCAGCCAAAAATAGGTACATCTGTTGGAGCTCAGCCTTGAAAAGGAGGCAATTTGCTTGGTTTTACAGGAACCCCTTCAAGATCCAACCTAATTTCAACCACTTAAATTTGATTCTGGTTCGGGACATCAGAGTGTCAAACGCTGGCTTAGAATACATTGTTTTATTCATTTGTTATTAGTTAGGGTCATTGAACAAGCTTATCTCATCTTTCAAGGTATATATTGTATAATTAGGACATATGCATTTGAGATAACTTTTTGGAGAAGAAGCTTTCAAGGTGTCGTTTGCTCTATAAAATTAATTAGATGCCTTTTTATCTTCCTGTCAACCATATACTTCTGTAATGTAGCCTGAAAGAGAGGGGTACATACATCCTGCAATATCATGTGTTGTCCAAACCAGATGAAAATTAAAAAAAAAAAAAACTAAATATAAATAAAAACACAAACTAGAAAAATATTAAATTTTAAAACTAAGTCATCGTGGGACCCACAAGGATCTTTATGTATGGATTAATGACACTCTATTTGCGCTTGACACCACTGGCCTAAGTACATTGGAATTTTGACTGCCTTGTTGATACTGTTGACTCATTGAGCTTGTCACACACTAAAATCCCCAAATCATTTTCTGATGAATTGCTGTTTAGGCACTTCTCTGTATCCTATCCTTTGGAAGGTTGTTTGTTGTTTTTCTTTTCTTTTTTTTTTTTGTTTGTTTGTTTGTTTGTTTGTTTGTTTGTGGGGCAATGGGGGTTAAGTGACTTGCCCAGGGTCACACAGCTAGTCAGTGTCAAGTGTCTGAGGCTGGATTTGAACTCAGGTACTCCTGAATCCAGGGCTGGTGCTTTATCCACTGTGCTATCTAGCTGCCCCTGTTTTTCTTTTTTTTAACTGACTTTACAATTTAGATTAATTTTACAATTCTGCCCAGTGTTAAGTTGCTGAGATTTTTTTTTTCCTTCCATCTTTCAAGATACCTGCAAATGGGACGCGGGTGGCATCCATCCCTTCATCCAAATTATTGGTAAAAAATATTGAACAGATGCAAGGACACAGAGCTAGAAGGCTTGTTCTAAAGGATATCTCCCTCTATTGAAATCTGCAGCCTCCCTAAATGACTGGGTTTCAGTCAGTTTCATCTCTTAACCATATTATCATGTAGTACACACCCACATCCATGAAGCTAATGTGAGAGCCATCAAGTGTATTGTGGAATTCAGTAAGTTTTTAAAGTGCCATGCAGTGAGAAGTGCTGAGGATACAGGGACAAAAACTACATTTCAAAGAATTCCACCTTCAAGGTTAGCACATTCTGAAATAATTTTATCCGATCATAACCTCTTTCATCTTTCTCACTGCCTAATCCCTCCTACACCTATTTATCCTCACCGGAATCTCCATCCCTCCAGACTCTCTCCTGCTCTAATTTCTTAGTCAATGAGTTTGCCTCTGCCCTATTATCTACTCTGAAATACCTTGCCCTTTTGACACTGAAATTCAACCCTGGATTATTGCTACCACCTCCCTCTTTTGCTCAGCTCACGTGTTGCTGAGTGACCTGGAAGAAATCAACCAAGCTGACTGTGTCCTCTACAAGTTCATGCTAATAACCTCAGTGTTCCTTTCCTGGAGACAAGACTCCTACTGCATTTTCTGGTCCTCAGTCTTACTCCCTGCAGAAGCTGTTCAAATCTGTCTTGTGTCTCAAACTTCTCATACCACTTCCTCCACATTCTTAACATAGGACCTCACCTTGTGTCTTGACTGAGAAAATAGATACCTTTCCAACAACTGAAAAGCCTTTCAAATTACCCTCCATTTATGACCACTTTACTTATCCAGTCAGCCCCTCATTTTATACTTTTGACCCCATCTCTTTCAACTCATAGCCTCTCACGATCATCTCTCTACCTTCTGGTTCTTTGTCTGGTGCCTAAAAACATCCTTAGACTGCACCATCCCCTCTAAATGTTTTTGAAATCTCTCTTCTTATTCACAGCCAAACTCCTAGAAAAAGTGGTTTAAGTCAGTTTGGCAACTGTGTAGAGGATACTTTGGGGGAAGAAGAGATGAAGCAGGAACATCACTTAGGCTATTATAATGGTCCAGGTGACAGGAAAAGGTCTGATGGTGGCTTATGGTTGTCATGTGGCTAGAGAGAAGATGACAAGAGACATGAAGGTAAAATCAATAAGGTTTGGCAACTCATTGGATGCTGAGACCAAGTCAGAAGAATTGTGCATGATGGAGGTTGGTAGCCTGTGTTACTGAAAGATGATGGTGTCCTCAACAGAAAAAGGTAAATATGGATGAGGTGTGGATTTTAAGGAAAAGATGTTTTATTTTGACTTTCCCTTTAACATTACCTTCCATTTACCTATTCTGGGTATATCTTGAATGTATATAATTCTTTACATATTTACTCCCATTAGAATGGGAGCTCATTGAAAGCAGAGAAAGTTTTTACCTTTCTTTTTCATCAACAGTGTTTAGTATAGTGCCTTGCCTGTATATAGTAAGCATTTAATAAACACTTGTGGACTAAGTGGCTGAGTTTGAAATCTCTCTGGGGAATCAAATTAGTTGGGGAATGGCTAAACAAAATGTGGTACATGAATGTATTGGAGTACTACTGTACCATAAGAAGTGATAAATACAGAGAAGGATGGAAAGATCTATGAACAGATATAGAGGCAAGAAAACTGTCCACACATGACATTAGCTCAGAATAGGTAAATTGGACAATTTTGATTACACAAAATTACTGTTTTTCATAAACCAGTACAGCTAAATTTAGAAAAGAGAGAGTAAATTAAGGAAAAGAATAAGTTATTTTCCAATTGATAAATGGTCAAAGGATATGAAAAGGCAGTTTTCAGAGAAAGAAATTAAAGCTACTAATAATACTCACAGGACAAAATGCTCTGCATCACTAATAATTCATTGATTACCAATAATTAGAAAAACATAAATTAAAAAAGATCTGAAGTGCCACTTCACACCCATCAGATTGTTGGAGTTGACAAAAAGAAAATGATATGCTGAAGAGGTTGTGGGAAAACGGTTACATTGATGCAGTATTGGTGTGGCTGGCCTCACCATTATCAAAAGTAGTTTGGAACTATGCTCCAAAAGACATTAAGCTGACCATTGACCTAACAATAGGTCTCTAACCAAAGATATCAAAGGAAAAGGATCCATAGTAGAAAAATAAAACATCTTTTTGCGATGGCAAAGAATTGGAAACTAAGGGAATGCCTCTTAATTGGGGAATGGCTGAACAAATTGTGGTATGTGAATGTTCTATTGTGCTATAAGAAATGATGAAGAGGATGATTTAAAAGAACTCTGGGAAAATTTCTGTGAACTAACACAAAATGAAGTGAGCAGAACAAGGAGAACAATTTATACAGTAACAGTATTGTAAAGAAAAGTTTGAATGATTTAGGAACTCGATTGATCACAATGACCAGCCATAATTCCAGAACACTCAGGATGAAACACTTTCTACCTCCAGATAGAGAAGTGGCAGACTCAGAGTAGAGAATGAAACAATTGTAGGACTAGAAGAGGGGCATTAATGATGTATTGTTTTGACTGACTATACATATTTGTAATGGGTTTCTTCCTTGCTTTTGCAGTGGGTATGTGATGAGATGGAAGAGAAAGATTTTAGAAATAAAAAAAGTTTAATTTTTTTTAAAATCTCAACAGAACTGGAGGATGGGCCAACTCTAATAAGATAGCAAGCATTTCTTTGGGGAAGATAACATTTCCTGGTTTAAAAAATAAATAAAACTTTTACATGTCAAGAATCAGACATGCCTTGACAAAATAATCTATATGGAAAAATTATGAGATTTAGTGTGAACCACAAGTTCTTTGTAAGTGTTCCCAAAAGTTAATGGAATTTTAGACAGCAATTTTAAAAGTATAGTATTAAAAACAAGGGAGATGTAAGTACTATAGTATAAAAGATATTCATGATCATCTAGAGCACTTTCAGAAAGCACAAGCAGGATAGGAAAGGCAATCAAAACCATTCCATATGAGGATCAGTTTGAACTTTAATCTGTAGCAGATGGGAGACTTTGATAGCTGTCTCAAAGTAACAGAAGGTCTGTCATGTAGGGATAGAGATTAGCTTTGTATTACTTAGCCCTAGAAAGCAGAATTGAATATCATGGATGGAAATTAAGTAGATTTTGGCTGAATTCTTTTTTCAAAATGTAATGATCAATTAGAGCTGTGGTCTCCAGAAGTAAAACAGCCTGCTTCAGGATATAGTGAATTTCCCTTTACTATAGAGCTTCAGGAAGAATGGATGAGCCTTTGTTGGAAAAGTTAGAAGAAGGCTTTTCCTTTTTGATATGTGTCAGACTAGTAATTAATAGTAAGAGGTCCGTTTTTCTCTCCTAGGCCATGGATGGAGTGGAGACTCTGGCTGAGTTGCATTAGCAAAGAGATACAGTCTTTGGGTTCATTGATTCAAAGTAACAGCTGGAATTCTATATAACATATTCCTTATACCATTTCAGCTATTTTCCATTATGTAGCACTGACCCAGGCACTCACAAAATAAGGCAAAAATGCAATCAGTGGAGTTCATTGGCTTTAAGATAATTTTTCTCACCTGAAGCCAAGAATTGGAAGATTATCTACCTCTTCCAACTAGAATATCTGTGCTCTAAGAACCTTAAGAGAACCATTGTGGCATAATAGATAGAGGGCTAATTTTGGAATCAGAAATCAATTTAAGTTCTTCCATTAAAAAAAAAAAAATTTAGGGGCAGCTAGGTGGCGCAGTGGATAAAGCACCGGCCCTGGATTCAGGAGTACGTGAGTTCAAATCCGGCCTCAGACACTTGACACTTACTAGCTGTGTGACCCTGGGCAAGTCACTTAACCCCTATTGCCCTGCAAAAAAAAAAAAATTTAAGTGAGGCAATTGGGGATAAGTGACTTGCCCAGGGTCACACAGCTAGTAAGTGTCAAGTGTCTGAGGCCGGATTTGAACTCACGTACTCCTGAATCCAGGGCTGGTGCTTTCCATTAATTCTTACTGTAAGATAGTCAATTACAGATAAATTGCCTCTCTGAATCAATGGAGGGAATTTCCACATCGGGAGCAATACACTGAAATCATATACACCTCTTGTCTTCCAAAAAAAACCAATAAACTCTCAGAGAAGGTTAACCAAGAAACCAATAGGAAGTGATTGTTTGAGATCTTAAAGCTACACACACACACCAATTGCTCTCTCCTGGCCAATGGAAAATATTAGCCATGTTTCAATTTTAGGAAACCATTCCTTAAGTTAAATGACCTGCCTCCTCTAAAGTCAACTAATATCATTCCTGACTTTTCCACTATACCATATTGTTTCAGGACTACCACTGCTCCCACTCTTCCCTTCCCCAAACTGCACAAAGGGCAAAGTCCCATACAAGGTCCTCTGGGGCTTTCAGGTATTCTCACCTTCTCACAGCTCCTTTCAGCAACCAAGCCCTGTCTGAGCCCTGCATCCACAAGTTCTTTTTGCTGACATTGTTTCTCTTCCTCATGTATCGTGCTCTCTGTCCACCAAGCACAAGTTCTCCCTGCCTTCCAAGGCAATTTAGCTAATCTGCTAAACCCAATGTCCTACCAGGAGAAGGCCAGAAGACTTCATAGGGCATAAGCTTGAATTATAAAAAGGCACCTCACAAATTGTCATTGTTTAGTCTTTGTTGTATTCCTCAGTATGTCAGAGGAGCCACAATATCACTGGTGTGGAAAAGCCAACATTGATTCATCTCCTTAAATGAAACTGCCTTTGTAGAAGCAACCCATAATGCACCTCAGACATTACCATGAATTTTACAAAGTGCTGCTTGGTCAACCTGGCAGTGAACCGCTCCAAAGTACATGACGATAGTCTATGGTTAAAGAACACAACCAAAAGCCAGACTCCAATTCAAAGCCTTTCCAGCATGGTATAGAACCTGCTAGAAGTTTACATTCTGCTGCTATATCTTACAAAAAGTAGGACTTTGCTGATTGGACTCTATTAACTCATATATACTATAGAACCATGTCAATATGTTTTTAATGTAATAATAGTAATATGTATTTTATAAATTGTATAAGAATATATAGTTGAGATTCATATAAAAACATCCATTGAAAATAATACATTTTTACAGCTTACTGAAACTTGGCAGAGCTAGTATTCCGTTGGCCCAGGCTTCATGGTCCTCTTCCTGCCATGCTGAGGCATCAAATTAATACTTGCGTGGAATATGTGTTTTTAGATGTATGTCCCATAATGGGGGTCTTCACGGCTTTGCCTTCAAGGTACTGAACCCTATTGTAATCTGGTGCACTCCACTAAACACATTTGCCAATCTCTTTCCTAGAACCAGGGAATTTAAAAGCAAAGGAAGTAAGTGGTAGTGTAAAGCACTAAACGGTTTAGCATTGTTACCTACCTGAAGGGCCCTTCCTTTAGTCTCAATGGGAAGTGTGAATGCAGAAATGGCACACACAACACAGACAGATGAGAAAAGACACAGGGCTCCCAGGAATGATGCACTCATAAGAACCTGCAAGTGACCAAGAAAGTGAGTCAGCTGCACCCTTGGGAGCAGAGGAGTGCCAGAAAGGCCAGATGCTGCTTTTTTTTTGGGGGGGGGACGGGGTGTGGAGGGTGACTTGCCCGGTGTTACACAGTTAGTGTCTGAGGTCAAATTTGAACTCAGGTCCTCCTGAATCCAGGGCCGGTGTTTTATCCACTGCGCCACCTACCTGCCCCTAAAGCCATATGCTTTTAAGCAATACCAGAAATTACTAGACCACACCATGTTAACCAGATGAGACAGAGTTGGAGTCAAGGAACCTATCTTTGATTTCTGGCTCTGACTTTGGCATCTCCTCTCCCTAGATCTCAGTTTCCTTAACTAAAATAAAGGGGGTTTAATACTAGATGACCTTTAAGATCCTTTCCAGCCCTGCATCCTCTGCACTTACTGCTTGGTCACAGCTTTAGCATTTTACAAGCTCCAGAACTATTAAGTTTTGGAGAAGGGACTCAGACTAAGGTCTTGTCCCTGTCTAGGGTTCTTTGTACAAAACTCTGTTCTCAGTGCCGGGGCTTTGACTGGAACAAACACCACTCTCCCTATGCTTCTCACTGCAAACATTCAGATGAGGAATTTGAAAATTGTTAGGTATCTATCTGTGTAAGGATCCAATAAGATAGTTATATTAGGTGCTTAGAGTGAGAAAAGGGCAGTGTAGTTTAAAAATATCCATTCCACAGAGAATTAAATGAGTTATGATCAGACCATCCAGGGCCAGAATAATACTTAAAATAAAACATACTTGATCTGGAAGAGAGCTTATAGATCATCTAGTCCAACTTCCTCACTTTACAAATTTGGAAAATGAACTAGAGCCCAAGTTTACCTTCCATTCACCACCACCCAATCAGCCATCAGAGTCAAGGTGGCAGAACAAGAGAGCAGTTTTTCCTTAGCTCTTTCACAAATGACCTATAAGACACACCAGCCTGAACTCTGATCAGGAAAGCCAAGAAAGAGTCACACTGAGTCATTTTTCCAGCCCCTCGCAGCTTAGGAAAATACACATCCATAGACACTGGTGGGGACTGGCCAGGAGGGTAGTACAAGTACAACAACATGTTAATACGTGGAAGCAGTAGCAGCATTGGGGAGCAACCCAGCATCCAGGGTGATAAGGGCACTGAACACCTGGACAGAAAGAGAACCCAGGCGATCCCCATACTAGCACTAGAGCAGGAATGGGTGCAATCTGGCAGCTGCATCCACTGATACACAGTTCTAGGGCAAAGAACCAGTTGTGATCATGAGGGAGCAGGGGTTTTATCTATATGAGAAGCAAGGAACTAGTGCTAGAACCATAGGTGTGTGGCTCTGAGCCCAAGAGTAGAGTGGATTTGTTTCTAACCTTTAGTGCTACACACAAGCCTGCAGTGGAAGAGAACCACCAGTTCAATCTCTCTGAGCCTATAGAACTTCACAGTAGGCTCATTGTGACCAAGTCCAGCAGCAATCTACAGAAACTTAACCATATACAAGCCAACACACCCAGACTGGGTCAGGACTCTACAGTGCAGACCAGAATGGCAATGAACAGACCTATCCCCAGATCACACCACTGGGAAGCACTGAAAACTTTGGGGCTCCCAGACTGAGCTGTGAAAATAGCAGGAAAACATAGCCAGAGACTCAGGCCAGAAATCTCCCCCAGGGGTTAGTAGAGCCCAACTCTAATGTATTAAAGTCCAGAGTCAATAAAAAGAGAAAATGGGGGGAGGCGGGGTGGGGAGGAACCTGACCATAAAAAGTTAATATGGTGACAGGGAAGCTCAAGACAAACTGAAGACAATGACTTGAAAATATCTATAGACAAAGCCTCAAAAAATGCAGTTTGGATACAAGCCCAAAAATTCCCAAGTTAAAGCTTTTTTTTTTTTTTTTAATAAAGAGCAATTTAGTCAAATAAGAATTGTAGAGGATAAATTGAGGGGGAGACATGCTATGTGAGAAAATTATGTAAGCAGAATTAACAGCTCAGTAAAGAAATACCAAAAAATGCTTTAAAAATCAGAATTGGCCAAGTGGAAGATAACTCCATGAAACATCCCCAAAAAAGTCAATAGATTGGGGGGAGGGGAAATGAAGAAAATGTGAAATATCTCTTCGGAAAAACAACTAACTTGGAAAGCATATCAGAGAGAAATAACTTAAGAATGATTGGACTACATGAAAGCCATTAACAAAAAAAGTCTAGACATATTGTAAGAAATTAAAAAGGAAAACTGTCCAGATAGAATAGAACCAGAGGGCAAAGCAGAAATTGAAAGAATCCGCCAGTCATCTCTTAAAAGAAATCCCAAAATGAACACTTCCAGGAACATTGTAGCCTCAGATCCAGAACTCTCAGATCAAAGAGAAAATACTGCAAGCCCCAGGAAAGAAATAGTTCAAATACCACAGAGCCACAGTCAGTATCACACCAGATTGAGTGGCTACCACTGTAAAGGAGCAGCGGGCTTGGATTATGGAATTTTGGAAGGCCAAAGAGCTAGGATTACAACCAAGAATAGCCTGTCCAGCAAAACAGTATAATCCTATGCTGTTGGGGGGTGGGGGTGGGGGTGGAAATGGGCATTTAATGAAATAGGAGACTGAAGCATTCCTGATGAAAAGACCAGAGGAGAACAGGAAATTTGACATTCAAACACAAGACTCAAGAGAAGCATAAAATGATAAGCCAAAAGGAATTAAACAAGGTTAAACTGTTTACATCCCTACATAGGAAGATGATTCATGTAATGCCTCAGAACTTTACCATAAATAGGGCTGTTTAGGGAGAGTATTTAGAGGATATGGGTGAGAATCAGGATAATCTCAAAAGAAGAAGAATGAAAAAGAGTGATGTACTGGAAGAAGGGAAGGGAGAGGAAGAATGGGAAAACTACTTCACTACCATCCAGTCAATAGATTTCCTCTCCCAGATATCATCCACTTAAAGGGAATAATGTACCGAAAATCCAGTTTACAAAATGGATTATGTTCAAAGATAGTGGGATTACTTCCACACAGAAAAAAAGAAAAATGTCATCAAGAAATTCTTTTTAAAATGATGTAGTACGTTCAAGGGTTTATATTTATCCACCTAGCAGGATGAGGAAAGTAGTAGTCAAGGAAATTTCAAGCTGTGAATCATAAATTTGAAAATGAAAAAAGACATTTTGCCATTAAGGAAACTGAGGCCCAAAGAACCTAACTCATTTGTCCAAGGTCATGAAAATAGTAAGTTAGCTGGGGTTTGAACCTAGGTTCAGACTCTAGAGCCAATGGACTTTCTTCTGTAGTCCCCATGCTACCTCCTCACTACCCAGTGAAGGGTGGGGGGGAGTGGAAATGAAGGTAAACAACTATACTATTATTCCGTAAGTTAACATTAATATAGTATAATTTGCAAATATATTTCTCTAAAGATTGAATGGTTTTTTGTGAGCCATTAGAGTAGATGACATACTGTATCGTGTTTTGTGCTGGCACATAGTACTCTGACCTGATGTAAAGAATGAATTCTCACTTTCCACCTCAACCCCTGCCCAGCCAATAACTTGGGGGACACCCAAAAAGGAACCTCTCGTCTAAGGCTTAGGCATTTCCAACCCCATTCCCTGCTGGTCACATCCAATTTCATCAGGAGGAAGAGGGGAGTTTATGTGATTTCAGTGATTTATTTCCCACTTCCTCATTTAGCACATGCTATCCCCAGACCAATACCAGGGCATTAGCCTGGCTCTTTCCTTTCCATCTAGAAACTAAAGAGATATCCACCGTTTATCCTCAGAAAATATCATATATATTTATGTGTGTATGCATATATATGTGTATCTATCTATATTTATATGGATGGATGGATTATGTATGTATAAAAATATTTCAGAGTTGCAAGGGACCACAACCACTGCCTAATTCACCCATGCCCAGAAAAAAGAATCCCCACTATGACACAATGAATAAATGGTCATTGAGCCTCTGCTGAAGACAGCCAATGAAGGGGAACTCACTGCCTCCCAAGGCAGCCCATTTCAGTTTTGCATATCTCTAATTGTTAGGTGTTTTTTCTCCTACATCAAATCTAAATATCTCTTTGCAACTTCTGCCCCTTGTCCCCAAGTCTTCCTTCTGCAATCAAGCCAAGTCCTCCTTTCACGTGACACTTTTAGGTATTTGAAGACAACTGTCTCTGTCCCCACCCCCAGCTTCTCATTTCAAGGCTAAACAACCCAAGTTCCTTCAGCCAACCCTTATATGGCCTAAGGATTGTGACCAATGATGAAAAATTACAATAAAATCCTCTTTCTGTCCTTTTTTGGGAAAAGTTATAGGTGTTTAGATGGCTAATTAAGGTATATTTATTCTGATTTTGTAACGTGGGCATTACACTGGCCCCCACTTCTCTTCAGGTCTCTCTTACAAGACTGGGGGGCTAACTTATCCCAGCTATCTATAGTGGGTGATTAGGGTGGTTTCCTCAGTAAGTTACAATTCACTCTCAAGAGTCCTGGGGGTAACAGGTGTGGGCTGAGACACTGATCTACTACTGACATCTAGAGCTCCTGAGTCCCCACCCAGTGTGCTTCCCATTTAAAAACTATCCATCATGAAGCATTTACTCGGGATGAAGCAAGAATAATCATAAAATAAGTCCACTCATAAACTTGAATCCTACTAGCCAGCCCGCCAATGGAAACAGCGTTTTGGGGTGGGAATAGACCCAATAATAAAGAAACCTAGCAATGAGCCTGGACTCCAGGCCTTCATGTTCCTGATCTCTTTAGGGAACAGATGACACCTGCTGGACAAAGCCACTTCTCTGCTACTTAGAACATTGAGCCTTGGATACTCAGTCGTCTAGATATAGTCCCTTGGCTGTATTACATTATTTCAGTGAAAATCAGTTCCCTTAAGCACCTAATATTTACAAAGCTATTCCGGTCTTCTCAAGGCAGTAAAAGGACAAAACAGGCAAACCCCTAAAGTGTTTCCTTTTTCTCAAGTTGTAAATAGCTTTATCAAGGAAGACAGTCTTTTCTTGAATCAGCTCCCAACATCAGCACTTTCCTCCACTCAGAACAGCTCCCTGTATCAACTGCAAAAGGCTCCCTATCTTTAATCAGCTGGTTTCAGCTCCAAGAATCTACTATTTTCTTCTGTCTCCATTTCTCTGCTTCCAGTGGCTTTTCAGCCATGTTGGCCTCTGTACACAGCTTCTAATAACAGCTTCTACATTTACTCCCCAAACTTCTAACAACTCCTGCTTCAAATCATGTCTGCTGCATGTGCTGCAACCCACTTGTAACTTATGCTGAGAAACCCCAAATCCACATTTCTGTCATGTATTTCACAAATAGTCCACTTACATTTGTTCTGTATTTTCCAGTTACATGTAGAGATAGTTTTCAGCATTTGTTTATATAAGATTTCCAATATCAAATTTTTCTCCCCCACTCCCCTAGACAGCAGGCAACCTGATAATAGGTTTTATATATACACATAACATTAAACATATTTCTGCATCAGTCATGCTATAAGAGAAGAGTCAGAGCAATAAGGAAAAACCTCAAAATAGAAAAACAACAGCACCAAAAACAAAAGAAATAGTATGGTTCAATCAGCATCCGTATTCCACAGTTTTGTTTTGGTTTTTTTCTGGATTTGGAGAGCCTTTTCCATCATGAGGCCCCTGGAATTTTCTTGTACCATTGTATTGGTGAGAAGAATCCAGTCTATCACAGTTGATTAACACATAATGTTGATGGATACTGTGTATAATGTTCTAGTTCTGCTCATCTCACTCATCATCAGTTCATGCAAGTTACATTTGTTCTATAGTCCCAAAGTGATTCTTTGACTCCATTTCCCCAGTTATAAACTTCAAAATCCTAAAAATGGATACATATAAACTAGCTGCTTGAAGCAGCAATGAGGGTTATGGTTTTCTTATAACCTGATAAAGAAGCTTGATAATTGGATTCTGAATAGTATATTGAAGAGTTATGAGAATCAAGTGACCCAATGTATGAAAGTAAATTGTAAAACAACACAACTATATTGTAAATTATAAAACAACATCGTATTCATTTCTCTTAAGCAACAACTGATTATCCAGTTGCTAAGGAAGCACATTAGATAGAGCACTGAGCCTGGAATCAGGAGGGCCTGAGTTCAAGTCCAGCCTCAGACCTTAGGAAGCTCTTTGACTCTGAGCAGGTCATTTAACCTGTTTGCCTCAGTTTCTCAACTGCAAAATGGGGATGAGAATAGCACCTACTTCCCAAAGTTGTAAGGATCAAATGAGATGCTATTTATAAGCACTTAGCACAGTCCCTGGCACATTGTCATTGGTGGTATACAGTCTTGTCTAGTTCTTCTCGATGCCACGGACCATAACATATCAGTGCTGTCCATGGGGTTTTCTTGGCAGAGATACTGGAATGACTTGTCATTTCCTTTTCCAGTGAATTAAGGCAAACAGATTAAGTCACATAGGTAGTTAAGTTTCTGAGACTGGATTTGAACTCAGGTCTTCCTGACTCCTGGTCCTGTACTCTATCCACTGAGCCACCTGGCTGCCTGGCACATAGTAGGTGCTTAATAAGTTCTTGTTTCCTTCTTTCTTTGCTGGTATTGTCATTGAGGAGAATATAAAAGTCAATTAGGTGTCAATCCTAACCATCCAGCAGGATCTTATTATCTAGTTCAAGAGAGATCTATGTATTGTTCAGTGATATGAATGGTGGCCCTTTCGTGGTTCCACATTTGGTGCAATGGATCATTCCAAGTCTAAGGGGTAAAATACACATTTTTTAAAAAATAAAACAAATTCAATAACCCCCAGGCTAAAACATTTTCACAAAACAGTAAAGCTCAAAAACTAAAAGTGGCAAGCCAGCCTGCAAGGAGATTAAAAGCAGTTTGCTGGGGCAGCTAGGTAGCACAGTGGATAGAACACCGGCCCTGGAGTCAGGAGGACCTGAGTTCAAATCCAGCCTCAGACACTTGACACTTATTATCTGTGTGACCCTGGGCAAGTCACTGAACCCCAATTGCCTCAAACCAAAAAAAAAAAAAAAAAAGGCTGTTTGCAAAGAAATTCCCCAAGACCTGAGGAGCTCCCGTCCAAAGTCCCAGAATCATCAATATCGACTCTTTGCCCCCAAAGGCCCATAGCTGGATCCCAGATTAGTCTGAGGACAACATTAATTCAAACTACTTGAGGTCTGCTGTGTGCTGTATGAGTGTGGGGAGTTCTGACTCACAACATTGGACATTTAGGGACGACTCTGTTAGTCTTTAGAGATAGCAACACTAATTTTGCATCTTGGTGACTTCTACCCTTTGTTCCTGTGGAACCAAATAGAATGGGTTTAACTCCTCTTTCACGCGGTAGACTTTCAAATGCAAGTAGATAGCTCTCTCCTCTAGTGTAAAGATGCTTCCAGCTCAATTCCCTGGATCTCCATCTGGCACAGAATTGAATCCCCAAAACATTTAGTTGCCATCCCCCACCCCAGGAAACTCCAGTTCATCAATATGCTTCCTAAAATCTGATGCACAGAACAGAAAAATCCTCCATATATGGACTATGAGGGCAGATGATAGCAAAACTATCCTGGAAGCCAGGCCTGTCTTTGTGGCTGCCACATCACCAGCCTTTACGAAAGTCACAATGGGCAATACAGTTCTTCACACTTGGCTTAATGCCAGTTTCATCCTTCAAAATGTGGAGTGTGGTCCAGCTCTTCTGATTCACATTCAGAGTCTGACCAAGAGGGACTGGTTCCCAAAGTAGACAGAAACATGAGGAGGCAACATTCTTGTCTCAGATTTCATGATAGATAAGGAAGGGGACAGACCAATGTGATCTGAATTTAAAGGGACCTTAGTCTAAAGATCACCTAGTCTAAATCCTAATGTGCCTACCTCTGTTGGACAGAACAGACTTAAAACTTTTCAGACAAAGGAGAGGTAGCCCCTAAGCTTAAGTTATACAGGAAAGGCAACTCAATCATTCTAAAGAAGAAAAGTGTGAATTGATAAAAGACCAAATCATTAACCAGTTTAAAAAAAAAAGATGTCAAGAAGATGAAAACATAGCAAAAAAAGATCATAGTCAAATTTAGAGCTGTAAGGGGCCTTAGAAGGCCATCAAGTTCAACCCTCTCATTTTGCAAATGAGGGAACTGAGGCACAAAGAGGGCCACACAACCAGCAAGTGTCTGAGGCAGAATTCAAACTCTAGTCTTCCTAATTCCAGTTCCAGCATTCTATCCACTGCCTCTGGCTGTTCTCTAGTCTAGCTCACTTATTTTACAGATAAGGAACCTGAGGCAGAGAGGTCGCCCAAGACTTGTCCAGGGCCACACAGGTAGTAAGAGTCAGGTTTCTAGACTCAAGTCCAGTGCTCTTTCCATGGCACCACACTATTTCCTAGGCTAAGACGAGTTGGCAGTTCAGCAGGCTCTGCTAAGTATTGGAGTAGATGAGGGTAGAGGCTTAACTTTGGTGACTCTGAAAACAACCTTCTCTGAACCCTCCATGTGTTTCTGAGGTCCTGGTCAATGGAAGAGTAAGAGGAAGACTAGGAAGCTAGACTCCCAAAACTCTGGTGACTAGTACTTAATGGATAAACAGCCAAAGGACAATGTTAAAATTTAATCTAACAAAAAGTATTATTTAAACACCTTTCTCCCATATTCACCTTCTTTCTTTCCCCCTTCATTCTCTGTATCTTCCCTTTTCTGAGAGGACAAGATAATCCAAACCTATCCTTTTTCAAAAGGAGTGAGAGGGCATGTGTGAAGAAACCCCATCTAGTCCCCCAGTTCCCAAGAGACCCTATTATACATAAATGGAACTGCCCCAATGGGCACACACTTCCCAGGGTTTCTACGGGTTTTGGGAGGCTCAGAGGGATCAAGTGACTCACCCAACATCACCCAACTAGCAGTGACTGAGCCAGCAATTGAACATGTCTAGTGTTCTTTCCACCACATTGGGCTGCCTCGCTCCACAAAGCTGCTTATTTGTTGATTGGTAGTGGTAAAACTAGGTCATCGTAAGGTGTGGAACAGACACAGGTATAAACTGAGAAGGAACCCAGACATAAGCATCCCCAGCTGAGTTACTTCAATTGAATTCAACAAACAATAAGCACATACTAGGGTAGCTAGGTGGCACAAAGGATAGAGTACTGGGCCTGGAGTGGGGAAGACTCATGTTCCTGAGTTCAAATCCAGCTTCAGACACTTACCAGGGCAAGTCACTTAACACTGTTTGCCTCAGTTTCCTCTTCTGTAAAACAAACTGGAGAAAGAAATGGCAAACCACTCCAGCATCTTTGCCAAGAAAACCCCAAATGGGGTTACAAAGAGTCTGAAATGACTGAACAACAAAGGTATGGTATGGCTCTTCTGCTTGCTGCCCACAATACAAGTCTGTTTTCCATGTCTGGAATGCACTCCCTCTTCACTTCCTAGGATTATAAATTTAAATCTTGGAGACCATGGAGTCCAACACCCTATTCCTTTTCTCCATCTCCCTTTAAAGTACCCTTCGGGCCTATGGTAAAAAAAATCCCATCCATCTCCAGAAAGAAAACTGATGAACTTTGTGTGCAGATTGAAGCATGTTTTTTCGCTTTTTTTGTGTGTGTGATTTTTTTTCCAAGATGCTTAATATGGAAATGTTTTGCATGACTTCATGTATGATTTTTATATGTATATGTACATATATATATTTCACATGTATAATTTGTGTATATATAAATACATGTTTATATATAAATACATGTGTGTGCATATATATCTTGCCTATTCAATGGGTGGTGGATAGGTGAAAGGTAAGGGGAGAATTTGTAACTCAAAAGTTTTAAAAAATGAACGTTAAAAATAAATAAATCCCAATAAACCCAATGTGGAATGGGGGGGAAAGATAGAGCACCCCTCGGGAGCCACTCCTACCAAAGCCTTGCCTCATCTCCCCTGCTATTAGTGTTCTCTCACCACTGTCCCCAATTAATATTACTTGATTTCGTTTTTAAATTTTGCTTTATGTGCACGTGCAGCATCCCCGCATCGTTCATGGATTCCTTGTGAGCAGAGTGTTTTGTCATCAAACCCCTCGGTGCCTAGCATGGTGTCTTACACATAACAGGAACCTACAGACATTTGTTGAATTGTTCAGTTAAGTGGCCATTGCTCTCAAGGAGCGTATAATCAAATGTGGGGAAAGATGTGCACAAATATCTATGATACAGGACGAAGTGAGAACAGCAAAAGAAAGACCTGGATAAAGTGTTCAGGGAAATATGAGAAGTGAGGGATTGTTTTCACTAAGGGAGATCGGGACAGGGAAAGGAGCCACTGGGGGAAACCTTGGTGAAGGGAACACCTGAGCTGGGCCTTTAGGGAAGAGAAAGACCTCACCAGCTGGAGATAGTAAGGGGGAAAGGGGTCAGAGCAAGAAAAGGAAAGGAGAGGACAAAACCTCAGGTTGGGAAGTACATCAAAGGCAGAGGAAAAGAGTACATCCTATCCCCCTTCTTTGCTGGGATTCTGCCTCCTCTCACTTCATAGTAACCGTTATCTGATACCTTCTCAGATTCCCCTAAGTTGGGGGGAGGGCATTCTAATTCCTATGCCTTCAACTTTTAACCCTAGTCCCCCACACAGGTTAGGGCTTAGAAGTATTTAGAAGATAGGTGGAGGGTGAAAAACCCCAGACAGAAACACATTCCCACTCTAAAATTACCCCCTCTCTGGGGGGTAGCTAGGTGGTACAGTGGATAAAGCACTGGCCCTGGAGTCAGAAGGACCTGAGTTCAAGTCCAGATTCAGACACTTGACACTTACTGGCTATGTGACCCTGGGCAAGTCACTTAACCCTCATTGCCCCGCACCCAAAAAAATGCCCCCCTAAGATTAAATAACCCATTATCTTTGTTTATATTTTCTTTTTCCCAGTTACACAGTAAAAACAATTTTTAACATTTTTTAAAAAGTTTTGAGTTCCAAATTCTATACCTCACTCCCTCTACACCCCCCTTCTGCAGATGATAAGCAATCTGATCTAGATTATACACGTGCAATCATGCTGCCCATTATCTTAGCACATTTTAAGAAAGAGGGACCCACAAGGAGACCATCATTTGTCACTGGAAGGTGACTGCACCTGGAATGATGTAATGCATCTGAGATTGAACCTCGGGGGATCAGGATTGTTCCCCTGAGTTGTAAATAGGCCAGTATGCCCTGCCTAGGGGTGAGCCAAACCCCTGGGCATGTGGGTTTCTCAGTAATAAACTGTGTCTCTTGTGGTAGCGACACCATCTCCAACAAGTCCCTCTAGAACCTTGAATCCACCGTGGGGCTTCGCAGCCTGCCCATAACAAGAGATAACATCAGCCCTTCTGTTTTCTGACCTCGGCACCCAGACGCACAGCTAGTTCTAAACCAACCTTAGATTGCTGAAGCTAGGAGAGAACTTAGAGATCATTTGGCCCAACTCCATAGTCTCAGAGATGAGGCTTAGCAGGTGAAGCAGTTTGTCCAAGGTCACACCAAGAACAAGGAAAAGAGCTGAAACGTGAACCAAGGCTACCTCTGAATAAGACTGGTGCTTTCCACGGTATCATGCTGTGTTACTGAATGACTCAAGTGTTGATCTTTTATTTGTCTCATCTTTGAGTAAGGGACAGAGTGCTGCTTTCCCACAGGACTAGAGGTCATCAAATCCAACCCTCTCATTTTACAGATGAGGAAACAGACTTGTTCTGTCATTCCAGTTGTATCTAACTCTTCATGGCCCCATTTTGGGGTTTTTCTTAGCAAAGATACTGGAGCGCTTTGCCATTTTCTTCTCCAGCTCATTTTACAGATGAGGAAACTTGAGGCAAACAAGGTTAAGTAACTTGCCCAGGCTCACATAGCTAGTAAGTATCTGAGGCTGGATTTGAACCCTGCAAGAAGAGTCTTCTTGACTCCAGGCCCAGCAC
Organism: Dromiciops gliroides; assembly: GCF_019393635.1. Classification (NCBI taxonomy): domain Eukaryota; kingdom Metazoa; phylum Chordata; class Mammalia; order Microbiotheria; family Microbiotheriidae; genus Dromiciops; species Dromiciops gliroides. The sequence continues at coordinate 107,045,204 of NC_057865.1, read as the reverse complement.
TCTATCCACTGTGCCACCTAGCTGCCCCAACTAAGACTTAAAGAAGTTAAATTATATTTGCCAAATCATGTAGCTAATAAAGTGTCTGAGGTAGAATTCAAACCCAGATCTTTGTGACTCTAAGCCCAGCACTCTGGCCACTAGAGTTTACTTTCATTTAGGTGGGAGAAAAGTGACAACTCAAGGGAATTCCTAAGCATGGTATAGTGGAGTTTGGGATCTGGAGTAAGAAGACCGAGGTGGCTCAAGTACTGAAAATCTCTGGCCTTGGGCACGTCCCTTAGGTTCCCCAGGCCTCAGTTTCCTCACTTATAAAATGAAGAGTTTAGACTAGATTATTCTGAGGTCCCTTCCAACTCTATTATAAGTACAATCCCTGGTCATGCTCCCCTTCTGAAGATTCCCGACATCCCTATTTCTTCCCCTACACCTCAGCTCACTGCTCTGGTGTAGTCCAGAACATCTTACCTGGGATATAAACGGAGCCACCATCGCACCAATCCGACACAAAGAGCCGCTTATGCCCATGCCCAGAGCTCGCATAGTGGTAGGATAGACCTGCAGCAGGAGATGAAAGGAAGAGAAGCCAGGATCAGTCATTAAAGACTAGCTCCTTCTTCCCTCTGCCTTCTGCCTTCCCCAGTCCAGGGTCTGTGCCCTGAGATCGTATATAGACCTGAACGACACTGGGCAGTGCCCTTCAGCTGAATTACTCTAAGGAAGTGAAGAACATCAATAGCTGATACGGAGAGTGTCCATGCTAGATAGGCTTTGACCTGGGGCAACACATGGGGGCAAGAAAAGGCAGTATGAGACTGGGAAACAGCTAATATTTGAAACTACAAGTAATAGGGAACACTCTAATTTGAATAGGAGAGTGAAAAAGTCAGACATGTACTTTAGGAAAATCAATTAGGTAGCAAGGGGATGTACAGAAGATTCAAGATAGAAGAGAAATTACAGGTTATTATAATAGTTCAGGAAAGGGGCAGCTAGTGCCAGCCCTGGAGTCAGGAGGACCTGAGTTCAAATCCAAACTCAGACACTAGCCCTGATTGCCTCTCCCCTCCCCACCAAAATAATGTAAATAAAAGATCTTTATAAATATAAAAGGGCTATAGGAATGTCAGCTGTTATTTTTTTAAAAAACCTCAATAGTCCAGGCAAGAACTGATGAGTGCTAGAAGTCTAGTTTGTCGGAATATCAAGTCCTGAATTAAGATCTGAAATAAGGATAGAAAGGCAGGTTTGAGTCAGATTGCAAAGAGCATTGAATGCCAAGGGAAGGGTTTGTCTTTTATTCTATCAAAAAGTAGGAACGATGAAGATTTTTGAGAAGAGAAGTAATGTGACCAGATTCTGGGTATTAAGAAAATGACTTGAAGGGGCAGCTAGATGACACAGTGGTTAAAGCACCGGCCCTGGACTCAGGAGTACCTGAGTTCAAATCCGGCCTCAGACACTTGACACTTACTAGCTGTGTGACCCTGGGCAAGTCACTTAACCCCAATTGCCTAAAAAAAAAATGACTTGAGCAGCTATATGAAGAAGGAACCTCAAGGACTAAGGAGAAACAAGTCTAATCTCTCTTCCACGGGACAACCCTTCAAATATTATCATTTGCACAACAAAAAGGATTCAAGTGCCTCCTTCTACAGCCATGGAGGAGGGAGGAGGAGGAGGAGGGGCAGGGGGCAGGGAGAGGCAATCAGGGTTAAAGTGACTTGCCCAGGGTCACACAGCTATTACGTTTCTGAGGTTGGATTTGAACTCAGGTTCTCCTGACTCCAGGGCCAGTTGCTCTAGCCACTGCACCACCTAGTTGCCTTTTCATTTTTAGGGACATACAGTTTCCAGACATTTTGCCACTATGAGGAGAAAAATATATGTTTGAGGGAAATCAAAATGTACATGTTAATCATTTTTTCAGCTCACCAAAAATTATTGATCTAACATCTGTTAAAGGAGAAACATGAAGATGTCTTCAGCATAACTAGTTTGTTCATACAATTATCCAGTTTGGGGTATTGCATTTAAAAATAGAAGGTGGCAGGGGCAGCTAGGTGGTGCAGTGGATAGAGCACCAGCCCTGGAGTCAGGAGGATCTGAGTTCAAATTTGACCTCAGACACTTGACACTTACTATCTGTGTGACCTTGGGCAAGTCACTTAACCCCAATTGCCTCACCAAAAAAAAAGAAAAGAAAAGAAAAATAGAAGGTGGTTGATCATGTCCTAATCCTCCCGACTGGTTCTCAAAGGACTGGAAATAGATCATAGTCCCAGCAGCCCCCATGTTCCCTCTCTCTATCAACTTGCCTTTGGGGAGAACCTTAAATCCCCAGAGTCCCATTTCCTTTGTTTTACCAGCTCATTGACAGCTTCTTCTGCTCTCAAGTTTTTGCCTGTTTCTCATTAATCTGCTGAAAAGGGAGAGATGCCAGATTTGGGGCCCATTTGTCACAAAAAAGTGAAGACATCATGAGGGAACTATGATTAGCATATTTGTAGTTGTTACCTTGGATAAACTCTATTTTTAAAGGTAATGCCCCAAACTAGATAATTTTAGAAGTAAATTCGTTATGCCACAGATTTTTTTTATGTACCTACTCAGACGTTAGAATTACATTTTTTGGTGAGGCAATGAGGCTCACTTTAGTTTCCAATTTCCTCAAATTTCTTTTTTTTTTCTCCCTGTGGCTGCAATATACCTGGAAATTGCATTTCTCTAAAAAGTGAGAACTACACATATTTCAATTTCTGGAAATGGGACATCTTTAATCCAAAGACACCACATCTCTTTCCAATCCTAGAAACATTTGATTTTTCTAACTGAAGTTAATGAACGCTTTACGAATTTGCATGTCATCCTTGTGCAGGGGCCATGCTAATCTTCTCTGTATCTTTTTTTTTTTTTTTTTGGTGGGGCAGTGAGGGTTAAGTGACTTGCCCAGGATCACACAGGTGCTAAGTGTCAAGTGTCTGAAGTCGTATTTGAACTCAGGTCCTTCTGAATCCAGGGCCCGTGCTTTATCCACTGCGCCACCTAGCTGCCTCCCAATATCATTGGTTCCCTTTATAATGCTACCTATGTATGTCGTTTTGTCCAGTTTAAAGGATTATTCTGGGGACTTCATAAGATTTCAGCAGACTGCCAGGGGAATCCATGGCACAAAGAAAGCAAAGACCCCTATAATCTTGAACTTGAGAGATCTCCTGGCCTCCTCAAAAGCCCAGATATGGAGGGGACACTTGCACGAGCAAGGGTAAAAAAAATGTCCTTTCTCAATCACAATACAAAGTCAGAAATCCCTGCTGGGCATCGTTTTAATGGGATGTATTTAGAAAATCAAGAAAGCTCTTAGATCTTAACAGGAACCTCTTAGTGGAGGGTGAGGAGAAGTTGCCAAAGGATGGGCGACACACTTTAAATGATTTCTCAAAAGCAGTTTCAATCACTTTACCCAGCAGACCCCCTCAGAAAGACCAACCTCAGCAGTGTAGATGTAGATGGTATTGAAATTTGCTGACACCAAGGCCCTCAGCATGAAGAGGAAACCAATCAGGCCTGTACTAGAGAGGAAAGAATGGGGGAATAAGGAGAATAACCATTATTAGCTTAGGGTCACCAATAAAGCAATAGAGAAATGTTAACAGGGCCAACATCCACGTCAGTGTGGCAGGTTTGGGGTTTTGTTTTTTTAAATCAACAAAAATAAATGGATGCATCGTTACCCTGACCAGAAGAGGAATGTAACGTCTCCATCGGTCCTTTTGTTAGGACTCCCTCCATCCTTCATTCTTCATTGAGGACCCTTGCCATTTCTATTCTCAAGCTCTCCACTCTAGCCCAGGACTTTCTATAGAGGAGTGAGGGAAAATGAAAGGGGGGCGTCCCTGATCCCCTACTCCCATAAACAGCATAGTTGGGCACCGTTTCATAGGCTTTCCTTTAAATTAAAATCATGCTACTTACCAGAACAAGACCCTTCAAAATGAACTCTTTGGGACACATAGAGGGTTAAGGATAAGATCTGGGATTTAACTAGCTTAAGAAACACCTTGGTGGGGGGCAGCTAAGTGGTACAGTGGATAAAGTGCCAGCCCTGGATTCAGGAGGACCTGAGTTCAAATCCGGCCTCAGACACTTGACACTTAATAGCTGAGTGACCCTGGGCAAGTCACTTAACCCTCATGGCCCCACAAAAAAGAAACACCTTGGTGAGGAAACATCATTTTATCAAAGCAGGAGGGCACCTTCTCTGTCAATTATGTCTTTTTTTTTTTTTGGCGGGGCCATGGGGGTTAAATGACTTGCCCAGGGTCACACAGCTAGTAAATGTCAAGTGTCTGAGGCTGGATTTGAACTCAGGTACTCCTGAATCCAGGGCCAGTGCTTTATTCACTGCACCACCTAGCTGCCCCCTGTCAATTATGTCTTAAGGAGTTGCCTAGAGCTGGGAGAAGTGAAGTCATTGCCCAGGGTCACTTCACAGGACTTAAACCTGGGTCTTTGTGGTTCCACATTGCCTCTCAGAAACACATGCTGCCAAAACTATCCAACCTCTCCCAGGGCTTTGCCACAGCCGTGTGCCCTTGCCTGCACATTTAATTTGCAGACAGATTTTTGGTGATCTCTCCCCGGGCTCTGATATTTTTCACCCACAGATAGATAGGGAGGGTGGTTCAAGCACCAACTTGAACATACTTCTTGGACACTCACCCTCAGCCTTAGAGGAGGAGGGCCCGTTGGCTTGAGAGAGACAGGGACAGCAAGTGGAGGACAAGAACACTGTGCTTACAAGACACAAGCCCCCTTTCTTTTCTCCCCACTGGGGGCTAGATGCCTCATGAGTGCCACATAAACTCGTCACTCCTGGGCATTTCTGACCAGCCAGCCCATGCCCTGGAGAGCTCTCATGAGACTGCAGAGGCCATTACATTAAGGGCAGCAGCACTGGAAGGGCACACATCCTGTTTCTGACACACATACTGGGTGAGTGACTGGATAAACCCTTCATTCTCTCCCTGCTCCCAGGCAACGAAGACTGCATGTCTCCCAGGCATCTCACACTCACCCTTCCAGTGACCCAGGCTCACAACCTCAGCACTGTCCTCAGACTCACACTCATTGCCCGTTTCCAATCTCTTGCTGGGACTTGTTTCTACCTTCTCAGTGTCTCTGGCATGTGCAGGTGTCTGTCTCTCCATTCATAGCCTGATGCAGACCTTCATCCCCTCTACCCTGGATTACTGCAGAAAACTTTTGGTCAGTCCCCCTGCCTCAAGTCTCCTCTTACACAAATTCATCCTGGACTCATCTGCTAAAGTGATTTTCCCAAAGCATAGACTTTGCCATGTTACCACACCCTCTACCTCCATTTAATGAACTCCAGTGACTCCCTCTTATCTGCTGATCAAATGGGGAATCCATGGTTTGACTTTTAAAGTCCTACACATACATACATACATACACACACACACACACACACACACACACACCAGCCTCTTCCCCCCTGTCCAGTCTTCTTGGACTTGACTCCCCTTACCCACCTCCATGTCTTTTCACTGACTATCTGGATTACTCATCTTCCTCCTGATCTCCTTGACTTCTTTTAAGACTAGGCTCAGATTTCCTGTTCTGCAGGAACATTTCTGGGTCTCCATATTCCCTCCCACCCCCAGCAAAAAAAAAAAAAAAAGTATCTTCGGAAATGAATTCCAATTACATATGTATGTATATGTTTTTTCTGTACGATTTTATTTCATGTTGTTTCTCCCATTAGAATGTAAGCTCTTTGAGGGCAGGGACTGTGTTTCTTTGCCTTTCTTTGTATCCCCAAACAGTTGCTAACATTAATCAAAACCAGAGATTGGGAACGCGGAACACAACACAACCAAGTCCACTGCTCTAAACCCAACTCTTTTGGAACATCCAAAAGGAAGATACCTTGAAGTACAAATGTTGAGCAGCAGGAAGAACAAAGCTGTGCATCCCATGGTGATAGAAAGGCTGATCCGTCTGCCCAGGAAATTGATGCCCAGGATATTTAAAGGATTTACTAGAAAAGAAGAAACGACAGCAGTCCTCAGCCTCTTACAAAGCAGCGAGCACAGTCGGATGTTGATGTCAACCATTTCTGGTTGTTTCAGATGAAAGTGACTTGATTCAGCCTTCCTCTGCTGGGAAGGGCTTTGTTTCTGTGAGACACAGATGGGAATCTATTGCAGACATCTTAGATCAAGACTTCTTAAACTTTTTCCACTCATGATCTTTTTTGGCCTGAGAAATTTTTACACGACCCAGGGTACGTAGGTATATAAAACAGGTATACATAACCTTTTACTGTTGCCTCATTTTCTGAGACCCCCACATTCAGTTATGCGACCCCATATGGGGTCACAAACCACAGTTTGAGAGGCTTTGTATTAGATCACAGTCCAAATTGCTTAGTTTGTCACCCCTTCTTATGAGGAGGCACACAATCACTTCTAGTCAGGAAGTGAAATCTCTATATTGTTTCTCTCCAGAGCTGTTGCTGTTTGTCCTTCCTTCAGGAAGAGGACCATGACATCTGGAGGTGATGCCATGACTAGCAGTGAACTGGATTTAAGTGAGGGAGGGTTGTGCAAAGTCACCAGCCTCACTCTCTCCTCCAGAGCCATCTGGGTCCAGTGGAAAGATGTATTATCAGGACAACTAGAGATGACCCTGGATGTTTGAGGCAGTTGGGGTTAAGTGACTTGCCATGGGTCACACAGCTATTATCTGAGGTCAATTTTGAACTCAGGTTCCCCCAACTTCAAGGCTGGTGCTCTAACCGTTGTGCCACCTAGCTGCCCCCTCTGCAGAGCAGCATAGTGATAAAAGGGCCAACCTTGGAATCAGAAGGACAACTTCTGACACTGAGTGATTTTGATCAAATCACCTAATCTCCTAATGCCCCAGGAGGGGGCCCCTTTAAATGTAAATTGCAGTTGAATTGCCCATCAGCAATAGTAGAATTGGATAGCAGAATATAAAAACTCCTCGAGGGGAGGGTTTGTTTCTCTCTTGCTATTCCCAGTGCCTAGCACAATGCCTGGGACGTATGAAGCTCTTAATACATGTTTGTCTGTTTTACCCTACCTGAGGCATCTAGATTACCCAGTGGATAGAACACTAAACCTGGACTCAGGAAGACCCGAGTTCAAATTTTACCTCAGTGATTCTAGACAAGTCACTCAGCCTCTGCCTCCCTTTTCTTTCTCATTTGGAAAATGTGAATAATAATAGCACCTACCTCCCGGGATTGTTGCTCCCAAATGAGATAAAATGAGATAACTTTTACGAAGCACTTTGCAAACCTTAAAGCAGTACATAATACATATCTAACCTATATCAGATTGCTTTCTGTCCTGGGGAGGGGGGAGGGAAAGGAGGGAGGGAGAAAATTTTGGAACTAGAAATCTTATAAAAACAAATGTTGCAAACTATCTTTACATGTAAATGGAAAATAATAAAATACTTTTATGGTTAAAAAAAGAAACAATAAAACAAAACCAAATTAATGGAAAAAAATGTTTTTAACTTAACCTAATTCTCCTGGAAAAAAAAAGAAGTATATAAATGCCATTATTGTCGTTATTATTAGCTTGTTGGTTGAAAAAAAAATGCACAGTTTCCACACCAAGGACTTTTTATACTGATAAAATCACCAATCCAGGCATTTTCTTCCCCCAATGAAAATAAACTGTATAAATATTCATCTCTCCTAGTCATCAGTATTTGAGGCACTAATTTCCCATAGTTTCAGAAAGCCTCTGAGCTGACATTTCCCTGGCTCAGATAATGTTCCCAAACCACTGTTTCCTGACCACCCTTTGGACATTATAAATCAGTTCTGGCAGGATTGGGAAGGGAAAGAAAAAGAAGCTAGACCGGAAGGGACAGGCAGGAGCTGGGGCAATGAGGGAAGGAAGAGGAAGTGGTAATGAAGAAGGGGAAGAAAGATCAGAAGCAGACCTCCAGAGAACTGGAGCTGAACTCTGGGAGGGGAGAAGGACTGAGGTGACATTCTTTCACTTGCTGATGCCAGATGATCTCCCACACAGTTGAATTCACATGTGCAGTCATAAACACCAAGGAACAGAGAAACCCAATCACTTCATCAAAACATAGATACCCACATACAGATATGTTGTTTCCGTTGTGTCCGACTCTTCATGACCCCATTTGGGGGTTTCTTGGCAGAGATACTAGAGTGTCTTGCTATTTCCTTCTCCAGTTCATTTTACAGATGAAGAAACTGAGGAAAACAGGGTTAAGTGACTTACCCAGGGTCACACACCTAGTAAGTGTCTAAGGCCAGATTTGAACCCAAGAAGATGAGTCTTCCTGATTCCAAGCTCGGTGATCTATCCCACCTAGCTGCTGCATGCAGAAATAGGTCTACATAGATATCAATACATAGGTACATCTGTTTAAATACATACCTATTTGCTGATGCATGGATTAGATGCAAGAACACAGATGAAATGGGTCTTCAAAAGACTCAGAAAAGCCCTTCATCCTGGACCAACTCCTAGATGTTCTTGAGCTCCATCACTCATCAAGATCCACCCCCACCCCCTTCCCTCATGCTCTCTTTCCTATAAATAGTTTGCTATTGGGGGCTCAGAACTATTCGAGTCAGATATTTACATCTGTCAGCATTGGCAACACAGTACTCAGAATACTGAGATATTAATTAAGGTTCCTTAATCTCACCAGCTGGTCATAAGATGAGGCTGCCTGCTTCTCTTGTTCTTTAGCAGTGTTTGACTCTTCATGACCCCATGGACCATGCTGCCAACGGGTTTTCTTGGCAAATACTAGAGTGGTTTACCATTTCCTTCTCCAGGGAATTAAGGCAGAGGTTAAGTGACTTGCCCAAGGTCACACAGTTAGTAAGAGTTTGAGATCAAATTTGAACTCAGGTCTTCCTGAATGCAGGCTAAGCCATCTGTCCACTGAACCACCTAGCTAGCTGCCTCCTAGACAAACGGGCTAAAAGTGACTTGCCCTATACATTCCTTTAATTCTCAATCACTCCACAAAAGGGCAGCCCCCTAAATTGCTCAAGGAGAGACAACATGGTGCAGTGGAGAGGGGCAGCTAGGTGGTGCAGTGGATAAAGCACGGGCCCTGGAGTCAGGAGGACCTGAGTTCAAATCCAGCCTCAGACACTTGACACTTACTAGCTGTGTGACCCTGGGCAAGTCACTTAACCCCCATTGTCCTGCCAAAAAAAAAAAAAAAAGTTGTAAGGAAACATGGTGCAGTGGAAAGAGCGCTGGTTCTGGAGGACCTTGTTCAAATCCTGTCTGTCATTGTTACCTTAGGCAAGTCACCGCACCATTCTTTCCTCAGCTCATCTGCGACCCCTAACACTTACACACACACACACACACACACACACACACACACACACACACACACACACACACACACACGCTGACACAATCAGGCATCACAGCACAGAGATGAAGCACTGACTCACAGTCCTGCTATTTGCAGGCACTCACATTAGCTAACATCACTTTCTCTTGCTTTGACACTTTCTCTATCTTCCACCCACTCAAATTCTGCTCACAATACACTCTATCACAAGCACCGGGGGCCAGCTACCGCAGCGTGTACTTCACTGATTACTAGCATCTGGAGAATGTCCTGATGCTCTATTTTAGGCAGGGATGGGGGGGTGGGTGGGCAGGAGAGATGGATGGAGGGGGAGGAAAATGTGGGGGAAGAGAGGAGAAAGGTGGGAGTGAGAAGAAGGGAAAGAATGGGGGGGGAAGGGGAAGGGAAGGGAAGAGGGAGGAGGGGAGGGAAGGAAAGGGGGAAAGAGGAAGAGAAAGCAAGGGGGAAGGGGGAGGGAGGGAAGGGGGAGAAAAGACAGAGGAGAGAGAAAGGGGAAGGGGGGGGGATGGAGAGAAAGAGATAAGAGAGAGATCCATGACTGTCTGACTTCCAAGTTGAACCTTCCAAGTTCATCTTTGCTGAATTCCTCATTTGACAGAAAAACATGAAAACCTTTTGCATCCAGACTTTGCTAATACATGTTTGGTAATAGTTCATACACACACGAAAAAAAATAGTAACATCTCCTCTTTGATAAACAGTTCGAAATAAATTCCTGGGTTTTGTTGGGTTGTGTTTTTTTTTTTTAATTTCAGGCTATCAAAGTCCAATCTAGGTCCATTCGATTTCTCCTGTATCCCAAGTGATTGCTTCACTATACCTTCAACTTGTGGATCAAATAATGGCCAAGAAAAGATCATATGAACAAAGATTTAGAACCTCAAGGTTGCTTAGAGTTCACTGAGTCTGAGGCCTCTAGAGGTTAAATGACTTGATCACAGTCACACAAAGCTACATCTTCCTGAGTGTGGTCCAGCATCCACTCCACTGATCCAATACCAGTAATACTTTTATGCCCATTGTGCTTAAAATCATACCATTGAAAATTGTAATTCCCATTTAGTTCCTTCAGTTTATCTTTAGTTATTCTAATAAGGTTTCAGCCTAATGCTTCAGAACATGAAGAATTTAGGACCTTGGGTGTTCTAAGTTAAAGTATAGGCTTTGGTGGGTCCTATCTACCAAGTTAGATAACATAGATCCAGTGTTAAAGGGGACCTCAGAGGTCACTTAGTCTATCCCTTCCATTTTACAGATGAGACAACTGAATCCAGAGAGGTTAAGTGACTTTTCTCAAGGTCAAACAGTTAAGTAAGCATCAGGGGCAGGATTTGAACTAGTGTCCTCTGGCTCCAGAATCAGTGCTTATTCCACTATATTGCAGTGCCTCTAAGGTCTATAGGTTCTATAGCTGTGAAGAACCCATCTGTTCCTGCATGGATGAGGATGATGACCCCTACCCTTTGAAGAGCACTTTTAAGGCAGATGGAGCACTTTACATGTTATCTCAGTAGATCCCCACAATAACAGGTGCTTGTCCCAGGGCCCGAGGCCACCTTCAAACTCAAGCTAAGGTGCCCCCAGCTCCCTCATAGAGAGAACAAAGCAGAGACCCAGCAGACCAAAGACTCCTTACGCGCAATCTCTCCCAGGGTACTGATGATCATGGTCTTGTAGTCAGAGGGAGCAAACAGGTGGCAATGACAAGGGCTCTTGCTCTCCTCCGAGTCCCCACTCATCACCATCTGCGTCTCAGTTTGGGAACCGCAAACCAAGTCTCGCTCCAGTAACTCAGCACTGGCCAGGATGACCCCATAATACGCAAAAGAGATCCCAAGCCTGAAAAAGCAGGGAACAAGTGTCAGGATTTGGAAACTTCCTCTCTAGTAACCTCTCCCTTCCCTTCCAAGGCTGGGGTACGGGGTGTAAACCAAGGTAAACCCACTCTTGAGGGAATTTTAAATCTCCCTTTCCCCAAAGGGGAAGACCAGAGAATGCGAAGGCCTGTTCTTGAAATTTAAATCTCTTCTTTTGGGGCAGCTAGGTGGCACAGTGGAAAAAACATCGGCCCTGTATTCAGGAGGACTCAAGTTCAAATCTGTCCTCAGACACTTGACACTTACTAGCTATATGACCCTGGGCAAGTCACTTAACCCCCATTGCCCACACACACACACACACACACACACACACACACACACAAACCCACATCAATAAATCTCTTTCCCAAAGGGGAAGGAAATCAGATAAAGACAAAAGCCTGTGAAATTAAAAGAAAGGTTTTATTAAACAGGAAGGAAAAAAATTAACATGCTTCATGGGTACTATCCAGCCTATTGCTGAATAGGACCTCAGGATTGCAGGGGTTTATATACAGTTTAAACAAAGGCATGTAAGAAATCTGGAGGAAAAGGTAGGTTTAGAAAGGAATGAGTCAGTGGGTCCCATTCTCTCTTTTTTTTTTTCTTTTTTTTTTTTTTAGTGAGGCAATTGGGGCCAAGTGACTTGCCCAGGGTCACACAGCCAGTAAGTGCCAAGTGTCTGAGGCCGGACCGAACTCAGGTACCCCTGACTCCAGGGCCGGTGCTCCATCCACTGCGCCTCCTAGCTGCCCCAAGTGGGTCCCATTCTCAAGGGGAGGAGTAAGGAATTCCGGGGAGGTGGCCTTTGATATACAAATCAGAAGGCATCCTTGGAGATAAGCCATTCAGCTCCAGGCCTTATTAGGAGATGTCTTGATAAGAAGGTCTCTCCAAAATAAAAAAAAAAAGGATTATTTCAAAGTTAAGGGAGTCACTGAAGATAAGGTTGTCTCCAAAAAGACCATAAATAGGCTATCTTCACAGTCCCATATCCTGCAGTCAGATAAGTCTTTGGTTGGCTTCAGAGTTACTGATTCCCTGCATGTCCAGCTAGATTTACTCTCTAGTTAAGCAAAGGTTTCTTGGTATGTTGGCCAATGCAGCCAGTCCTCACACAGTTGTTTCTGATTACCTGGATAATTGGGGGGAGGGGGGAGCTCAGGCAAATCAAGGTATCCATTTTCACAGGGGTGCTGAGAAATACATTTTTAAAAAGGAAATGAAATAGTCACATGAAAATCTTGTGTCTGTCCAGATCAGAGGTGGGGACATGTTGGAATTCCCCATTCCTGTTCATTAAGAAGTATCAAAAGAAGAGTTTGATTATTCATTAATATGATGGAAAGAGAACTACATTTAGAGTCGGAACAGAACCTTAATTAGCAATTTTACACCCAGTGAAAGTACAGTTATCCCCTCCATATCTCAATTTTCCCCATTGTGGTTTCAATATATCATACTTCAGCATAAGAAATTAAATGGGAATTTGGGGGGGACTTTTGCAGAAGCTGCAGATGACAAGCCAAGAAGCAGCAAATGACAGGAAAAAAATGTAGAAAGCCAGAAATGCATAATATATATTATTGTATAACAACAACATATTTTATCTTTTAATAGCATCATAATTCAGGGTACCAAGGGAGGGGCACAAAGTTTTATGTTGATTTTCCAGATGGGAGGGGCACTGTGCCCCTAACCCCCATGATATGGATGTGATAACTGTAACCTGAAACCCATCTTTGAATCAACTTTGTAACCGATGATGTGAACACAAGACAAGTAGTAATTAAGACAAATGCAGTTGAATAAAGGGAATCCATTATAATAGCTCACAGGTGGGTGATATTAATAATGCACTGAAGTTATAGGTTACTATTTTAAATAACTATTCTTGCTAACTAACATGTCCCTGAAGAAGTACATGTGTTTGATTTTTTTTTCCTCTCTGAATTTTGACACTCAAGATCAGTGGCAACAAACTTAAATAAAAACAAAAGCCACCAAACCAAACCTAAGAATCCCTCCAGGTTACATAATGACTTAGAAAACCGTATATTTATATTACCGATGTTTTATTGTATGTTCATTTATTTTGTTAAATATTTTCCAATTATATTTTAATCTGGGTTCTCTGTGAGTAACTAGTGATGGCGTGTTTGACACCTGTGGCCTAAATCTAAGGCTCCTAGTTTTGGTTCCGAGTCAGACAACCTGGATGCAAATTCTAGTTCTATATGACTTTGAGCAAGTCACTTCCAACTCTCTGGACCTCAGGTCTCTTGGTCATCTCATCAGCTCCCATGACTTCAATTATCATCTCAAATACATATCCAGCCCTAACCTCTCTCCTGACCTCTAGTCTCACACCTCCAACTGCCTATTTAACACGCCTCCAACTGGACATCTCATACACAACCTAAACTCAATATGTTCAAAACTCATCCATTCAAAACCCTCCCCACCCCAGGTCCTCCCCTCTTTCTAAATTCCACATTACAATTATCCGTTCCACATCACAGGGGTTAGGAGTGCAGCACCTCCCAATCTGGAAAATCCACATAAAATTTTTTTGACCCTCCCAACATACCAGAAAAGAAGTCTGAATTTTTTCTCTTTTATGGGGTGTTGATATTATAAAACACTATACACATATTTTGTGCATTTCTGCATTTCTAAACTTTTTCTGTGTTGTCTTTGCATGTTGTCTATGGCTTCAGCAAAACTCCAAAAAGATTCCCGTTTAATTTCTTATGCCGACCCACAATATATCAAAACTGCAATGTGGACAGTCACAATGTGAAAGGGATAACTGTACTGTTGAGAGTGCTGATATTTTCCCAGTTACCTAGATAACTTAATGGTCTTCCTTGACTTCTCACTCTCTTATTTCCCAAATCCTGTCTGTTGCCAAGTTCTGTCCGTTCTACCTTTGCAACATCTCTCTTATGTGCCCCTTTTTCCACTTTGACATTTCCATCACCCTGGTATGAGCAATCATGACCTCATGCCCAGACTCTACAATAGCCCTTTGGTTGACTTCCCTACCTAAAGTCTTGTGTGTGTGTGTGTGTGTGTGTGTGTGTGTGTGTGTGTGTGTGTGTGTACACACGTACACCTCCCTATCACCTTCAAGATCAAATATAAGATCCTCTCTAGCCACATCCTGGCCCCATTCTTTTATATCGCATCTTTCCAGTATCCTTACACTTTGTTCCCCTCCATGTACTCTGTGATCCAGCGACACTGACCTCCTTTGCTGTTCTTCACACTTCACATTCTATCTCCCGAGTTGGTGCCTTTCTGCTGGCTGTCCCCCGTAGGCCTGGAAATCTCTTCCTACTTATCCCTGCCTCTTGGCTTCCATGACTCCCTTCAAGCACCAGATAAAATACCCCCCTCTAGAATAAGCTCTTCTCCATCCCCCTTAATGATAGTGTCTTCCTTCAGATGATCTCCATACATACATACACACACTCACTCATACATGTTTGTACATAACTGTTTGCAAGTCACCTTCCCAATTCAAATGTGAGCTTCACGAAGGGGCTGTTTTTGCCTTTCTCTGTCTCCCTGACACTTAGCAGTGTCTGACACATCGTAAGAGCTTCATAAATGCTAGTTCCCTGCCAGAATCCAGTCATACTTCTCAAAGGAAAAGCTTTGTTGGTCATTACACTTTCATATTGGGCCAAGTTGTTTGCTTGCTTGCCCCATGTTCAGACCCCTACTTCCTGGGTCCCCCTCGGATGCCACCCTTTACATGCTTCTCTTTTATTTATTTATTTGAAGTTTTGAATTCCAAATTCTATCCCTCTCTCATTCCTTCCCTCCCTCCCTCCCCTCCCCCCTCCTTGAGGCAGCAAGGAACCAGATATAGGTTATACATGTACAATTATGTAAAACATGACATTAGTCATTTTACATGTTTCTCTTATATAAATTTTGCTTGATCATTATGTTGAAGCCTACACATATCCAAGGATGAGAACAAGAAAAGAACCTTTATTAAATTGAGTTACTCTGAATAACCAATCACATCTAAAAGAGATGTGCAAAGTGACTCATCCGAGGCTTAGAAACAATTTACCCTAAAGTAAATTCCCTACCCACAATAATCCTGTATGACTCAGAGATTTTCTTCAATTTGTGCCTATACTTGAGAAATCTATACCTAAAATAGAACATAGCCAAATATAGTCACTGATGAAAATACCCAAAATGGCCACAAGAGGGAAGTATTTCTCCATGAGTCAGCTTTTGCATTCCAAAAAATTAGATTCCCTGACACCATTTCCTATGTCCCAGAGCAAGGAAGGAAAAGCTGACTCTTTATTTTTATTTTACAGATGAAGAAATTGAGGCCTAAAGAAATGAAGTGATGTCCCCAGGGTCACCAAGATAGAATTTTTTTTAATCACTTTATATAAAATAATTTAGTCAATGTTTGGCATTAAAAAACAAAATAAAACAGAACACTCATTTCTACCCCACCCCCTCCATCAAATACCAGGATTATTATATGATGAAGTGATTGCTCAGCATACAGGGATGATACACTTGGACATGAATATGTTATAAGAACAGCATGAATTTTTAAAAATAAAATAAATTTTTTTAGGAGTGACAGTTCAAAACTGGGGCCTATAATTGACATGAGAGACTCAGTCTGATGTAATAGGAAGAATTCTGGGTTTAGTCAGATGACTTGGGGTTCCAATCATGGTCATCTGTGTGACTTTGGGCACATCAAGTGTCTCAGATTCATCATCCATAAAACAGTGGGTTTAGATTAGATGACCTCTAAGTTCCTTTCAAAATCTCCATCCACGATCCCATGGTCCTATAATATAAGTAAAGCCCATCTATGAAGTTACAGAAGAATTTAAGATCAGAGTACATTTTGGGCAGTTAGGTGGTACAGTGGATAGATGTCAGACCTGGAGTCAGGAAGACTCATTTTCCTGAGTTCAAATCCAGCCTCAAACACTTACTAGCTGTGTGACCCTGGGCAAGTCACTTAAACCACTGTCTGCCTCAGTTCCTCATCTATAAAATGAGTTGGAGAAGGACATGGTAAACCACTCCATTATCTCTGCCAAGAAAACTCCAAATGGGGTCACAAAGTCAAACACAGTTAAACAATAACTACAAAAGTACATTGTATATAATAGACAATTAATAATGCATGTTAGTTGAATTGAAAGCATGATTCTACGGTTTTTATATTCTAATTAAAATTTTTAATCTATGTGATAAATGTATATGTATATACATATATACATATAAAACGATCAAAAATATTTACTTGACTAGAACTAGCCATATTAGGTAATAGAGGATATATTGTGGTGACATTTGCATTTTGGTTGAATTTGCCTTAACGGATTTGACTTGTAGGCTGAGGAAGGAGTAGCTTGAAAAAGTAAGCAGGGCTTCTCAAAAGGCTAAGCTGGTAATGCTAATGCTGGTAAGGGTTCAGTGCCAGACCACACACATTCATGAAATCATTCTCCTGAAGTAATGGGGCTGGGGTCATTGCCAAGTTCCCTTGTCTGGGATCACTTTAACTTTTGGGTTAATCATCTGGAGCCTTGTAGTAACATAGGTAGCTATTAGAAATAGTCACTGTGGTCAGTTATCAATCATCCATGGTTTATTTTTCAATGTCAGATGATAATCATACTCCCTTTCTCCAGCATGCACTAACACCACTGCCTCTTGCTCACTTCCTGAGGAGTCTGTGCTTGGGCAATCACAAAAGGACAAACAGAGCTTGAAGGAGCCTCAGGGCTTATCTAGTCCAACTGCCACTCAAATCATGAATACCTACTAAGATACCCCCAACTCAGACTTCACTGACAAGACAGTCCATTCCCCTTTGAGGTTGCTCTGAGATTTCTTTATGTGGAGCTCAATTATACTTCTGTATACTTCACCCTTTGGTCCTATTCTTACTAAGGAGCTAGATGGTACAATGGATAGAGCACCAGTCCTGAAGTTGGGAGGACCTGAGCTCAGGTCTCACCTCAGCCACTTATTAGCTGTGTGACCCTGGGCTAGTCACTTAACCCCAATTGCCTTAAACATCTGGGGCCATCTCCAGTCATCCTGATATGTTTCTTCCCACTGGACCCAGATTGCTCTGGAGGAGAGAGTGTGGTTGGTGACCTTGCACAGCCCTCCCTCACTTAAATCCAATTCAATGCAAGTCATGACATCACCCTGATGTCATAGTTCTCTTGGAGACTGAAGGACAAATAACAACAACCAGGGAGCTGAAACCCAAGACAAGTGTAAGAATGAATTGAATCAAATCAAGCATCTCACCAAAAAGAGCTACCATAGCCAGGTGAGAATACCTGTATTAAATCACAAAGTCATCACACTAGGCCTAAGTCTTCAGTCATCTTGGAAGAAAGAAAAGCCATAGGATGAATTGGAGCAATGTTGCATAGTAATCATGTTGAATTTAGTTGTAGAGTCTCAGTCATACCCTGGAGGGCCTGTTGTTATTCAGTCACATCCAACTCTTCTAGGCAAAGATACTGGTGTGGTTTGCCATTTCCTTCTCCAGCTCATTTTACAAAAGAGGAAAGTGAGGCAAACAGGGTGAAATGACTTGCCCAAGGTCATACAGCCAGTGTCTGGGGCCAGATTTGAATTCAGGTCTTTCTGAGTCCAGGCCCTGACCTCTATCCACTTTACCACCTAGCTGCTCCCTTGGAGGCCTTGTATAAAATAGCAAAGACATTTGGAACCCACATTCAAATATCTGGCCAGTTTAGAGAAGAGAGCAGTTCTAAATAACTTGGTAAGAGAAAATTCCTAGGGGGTGAGAGGGGAAAAGAAAACCCAGAAGTGTCCCCCAGACAACTGACAGCACTGTTTGTACTGGAAGCCAAAGACCAGCTAGACATACTAAGGAAAGGGCTCTAGAGGGAGCCCAGCCCACAGGGAATTTATTTGAGGGGAAAATGACTTCCAGTCATCAGAGCTATGAGTTTACCCTGGTCTGAATCTCAGCCCTCAGCACCCAAACTTGAATCTTGGCTCTGCCACCTTCTGCCTCTATGATCTCATGATCCCAGCACCATCAGCTAGAGACTTCTTTTCAGTGGTTCCCTTCCGAGGGCTTGCAAAACAGTAACAACAACACAAAAGCAGTTTTAAAGTCTTAACATTTTTACCATATGACCCAGATCTGCAAAGTTGTCCGTAAGTATTTGGCATCCAGTAGGTCTGCAAATCTTCCTCTCTTTTCCTGACACAATGAAAGAGAAATATTAAATTAGGGACAGGTAAGATGGAGGAAACATCTAAGGCCCTGGTAGCTAAAATCTTAGTAGCCCAGAATATGCTGGGTTCCAGAATAAGTAGAAGAATTCACCAAATTCCATGAATTTTTTAAAAACTTGGATCTTAACCAATAATTAAAAATACCTTTCCCTTCAATCCCTTAATCAAAGATAAGTAACAAAGCTTCCTCCATGCCCTGCTGTTTTTCCCCAGGTCAGCTGAGCTATCATTGTTCAGTTGTTTCAGTCATGTCCCAGTTTGTCATTTCCTTTTTGAGCTCATTTTACAGATGAGGAAACTGAGGCAAACAGGATTAAGCGATTTGCCCAGTCACACAGCCAAGTGTCTGAGGCTGGATTTGAACTCAGATCTTCCTGATTCTAGTGCTCCATTTACTGTACCACCTGGCTGAGTTATTCCAATTAATTACCCAAGTCCACCTTCCAGAAGTTGGAAAAAAGGGTATGTCATCAATCCCTGCTTAATAGCCCTTCCATCACTAATTTCTGCATTCTTTCTGTTGAAATATGCACATGACTGACATGTGAAAATCAGATGTCACACACCTGAAAAGTACCTAACGGTCATAGGAACAAGTTCATACATACATGGAATCCCAGTCTTTCTGACCAGAAAATTGTGGGATTGACCCCCTGATGATCACATAAACAACCACCAACCTTACTGATGCCACCAATTGAAAAAGAAAATCTTAACAAATGACTCTGGCCAATCTTACTGACCCCTATCCCCATACAGTGTATTATTGAGTCATTTTTTTCTCTTCACTATTTCTCTTTACTTTTTTTTTTTTAGAGCCAGACACTATTTTTTTTTTTTAATTTTAAAATGTTGGGCTTTTTTGGTTTTGTTTTGGTTTGGGGTTTTTTTTTTTGGTGGAGCCATATAGCTTGATCTTTTGAGTCCCTTTTTTCCCCCCCACTATTTATTTATTTATTTATTTTGGCGGGACTATATAGGGGGCTAAGTGACTTGCCCAGGGTCACACAGCCAGCAAGTGTCAAGTGTCTGAGGCCAGATTTGAACTCAGGTACTCCTGAATCCAGGGCCGATGCTCTATCCACTGCGCCACCTAGCTGCCCCCTCCACTATTTTTCAATAGGTGAAGAAACATTCATTGGTCCTTCCTCTTTTTGCCTCTCTACTACCATCACAAAGAATTGTACCATGAGTTATCATTGTTTAGCACTTTTAGAGACTAGAGCAATGAAATTATATACATATGGTTTTTCAATAATTATCTAATGATCTAGGCTTTAGCTTCTTAATTCCTGAGGTATTAATTCCTCAAATTCTGCAAAGGAATTGTGGGCACAGAACTGGTGACCATTTTTGAGAGAAGGTTCTAGATCTTTTATTATCAAGGGTTTTCAAGAAATGTCTAATTTTTTTTTTTTTTTTGCTGGGCAATGAGGGTTAAGTGACTTGCCCAGGGTCACACAGCTAGTAAGTGTCAAGTGTCTGAGGCCGGACTTGAACTCAGGTACTGCTGAATCCAGGGCCGGTGCTCCATCTACTGCGCCACCCAGCTGCCCCTAATTTAATTTTTAAAAAAAACTTCACAAAGTGAGGAGCAATGATCATCTTACACAAATTTGATTCTGTTTATGGTGCCGGTTTCTAGAACCTTCTGCTAAGGATGACTTCCTTATTAATGATCATACAATATCTTACTTCTTGAATTGAAAGGTCTAGGGAAACCTTCAGGTAGTCATAGGATTATTACCAGTATCCTCAGGGATGTCATCCATGGGAAATCAGTCAAGAAAATCCAGAGAAGATCGCCTTCCCACCTTAGCTTCTCTTTTGTCTCCTGGCCATTTAACAGTTGGAACTGTATAGTAATAATCAGTTGGCTACTACTTAGTTGATAACAATTTAGGACACGTGAAACTTTAAGGTTTCTGAGAAGGGAAGGAAAAGCTTGGAGTTCTTTTAGCCCTTTGCAGGAGGATTGGGGGGTAGGGATGGAAACTGCTGTTGCTTATCACCAAATGGTCCTTGCTATTGTCAAGGGATTCAAGGGATACCAGGTCTACTTTTCAGAGAGATAAGATTCAGTAACCTCTGAATACCAATGAGAAATGTTTCATTGATAAAAAGAAATCATTATAGTTGATGCAGTGGTTAGAGCACTGGGCTTGGAATTAGAAAGATTCATCTTCATAAATTCAAATCTGGCCTCATTTAACAAGTTGTGTGACCCTGGACAAGTTGTTTAACCCTCTTTGCCTTAGTTCTTCATCTATAAAATTATCTGGAGAAGGAAATGGCAAACCACTCCAGTATCTTTGCCAGAAAACCCCAAATGGGTTCATAGAGACTCAGACACAACAGAAACAACCCAACACCGCCACAATTTTTTTTCCCTCTCCCCAGTAATGAAAAGAATGTATATATAGTAGTTCCTGCTCCTTCCCAGAAATGCTTTAGGAAATAGCCCAAAGTAATCTGAATAACTCCCACCCACTTGCCCCAGAATATTTGACCAAGAAACAATTGGGAAGAGATTTTTGTGCTCTCCTGAACCTCTAGAGTCTAAACTCAAGAGAATTATTAAACAGGCAAGATATATACTGTTTAGGTGCTAGAGAAGAGAGGATATCAAACTATGAAAAAAGACAGTCAGCATGCTATTGGGAACAGAGATGCCCTTCTCATGAAGTACAAGGGAAAGGTTTTTGGTGTGGAAACCCCTGCAGCAGCGGTGTTTTCCAAATTGCTAGACACTGAGCTGGTGGGGGGGGAGAGTATGTCTGAATTTCTGTGGACTGTCAATTCCTTTTTTGTTTTCAGGTCTCCATGGCCTAGGTCCCTCTGTTCCCGTTATGGGTACTGATTTATGTGAGCACAAGAACCTAGCATAAGTTAGTTATCCATTAACTGGGGTCTGACTCCCTTTTAGAGCTAATATCTGAATTAGAGCTTGGATCTTAGGTTTTTCTATTAACCCCTTTTTGCCTCCCACATCAAAAGGGAGTGACTGGCATCAGCTCTCATCTGATGAAGGTTAAGGAGATGTAAAGGAAGCAGGAACAAACAGCAAGCCTAGCAACGTGGGATTCTGAATAGGAACACAAGGAGAATACTGAAGGCCAATATCTGAAAGTTTCCAAAGCAGTTAGCTACTGAAGGAAAAACCTGACCTTTGGTCCCCGCTGTGATAAAAATCCTGAGCAGTAGGAAGAGGAAAGGTTCCTTGCATCTCACCTCCCTGAAAATCAGATGTCAGTATTCCCTATATCCTGCCAGAATCAAGGTCCAGCATAAACCCACATATGGTTCCGATTTTTAAATGTCCAGAGAAGAAAGAGAAAAGACGCTGGGAGGTGGTCTTCTCCGGCCTTTCTTGTTGTGCAGACAGCCCTGAAAGAACAATCCTGTTTGATCCCTACCTGGGGCAGGAATGACCAATGTTGTTCTTTTCTATGGGCTCTGATAGGAGTTGTAGCTATTTCACTTAGCCAATGTATATGTAGCGCCTGGGGTACCCTCCTAAGATATTGGCCTCCCCAAAAGTTACCCTACGTTAAAAGCATTCCATGGGTCAACACCCACTCAAAACCATAGTTCATAAGTCCTCAGCAACATCCCTACTTTGACCATCCATAATGTACATTTTAAACAAAAAGATATTTTGTTAATTCATTTAACAAGAAAAGATGCCTACAGGGTACAATAGCACCGCTGGGGAAGGGCACACATACCCAGGGAATATGCATGGAAGGCCGTGGCTGTAGGGAACACTTCTGGCCAAGGAACATGTGTGAAGGAGCACGTGTCAGGGCACTTGTATGCGTGCACACACAAGAAACGTGTATGGCCAGGGAAAGGCACACATCTCCTGCATTAAAGGGATGCCGAGGTCTTCTGGTGATGTTTTTATGCAGCTTTATGCTGGATATGTCATCTCTACTGGACTCATCGTCACCACTCTTCTCTTTGCTACTATCATCTCCTAGAACTTAAGATCTTTAGGGCCATGTAATAGGTTCTTGATTCCCATCCATTAAACCAGACCTAGGTATTCTAACATAGCATGGTCTATTCTTTTTTGTTTTTTGTTTTTTTTGCAGGGCGATGAGGGTTAAGTGACTTGCCCAGGGTCACACAGCTAGTGTCAAGTGTCTGAGGCTGGATTTGAACTCAGGTCCTCCTGACTCCAGGGCTGGTGCTTTATCCACTGCGCCACCTAGCTGACCCATAAAGTCTATTCTTTTAACAATCTGTGTCTGATGTTAATTAAAGTCTCTAATCCAAGACAACTATTTGACTTAAGTTCAGAAATTCTTTTAAACTCTAATTTAACCTGTAATGGGAATTTTGTACCTTCCCAACTAATTCTGGGGGTTCTGTTAAAAAAAAAATCAGCAGTATGTGGAAATTGGAGCCACACCACCAAAGAGATGTGCAGATGAAACTGAGGAAGGACAGAAACTCATCGAAGAGGTCAAGGCCCATTGCCCTCCACCTTTCCGGTCTATTTTTCTCCCTTTATATCTGTGTGTGTGACTATGATTACATTCATACATATCTGCCAACGACAAAGCCCTTTGACATTGTGCTCCATTTTAGCCAGCACACACCCATCTTTCTGACTATAAATTAAATAAATAAATGAAAATAAATAGGTTTGTTCAAAGTTTGAGTCTTATCAACTCAAACACCTGTAAAAAGAGTTTCTGACTAGAGGCAGACAAGGTTGTCAGATAGCGTATTATCCAAATTATTTGGGCCAATGAACAGAGAAGTGAAAATTCCTCCCAAAGCCTCCTCTTGACCTTCAGCCAGGAGGAAGGCTTGGACACAAGGACTACATTCTGAATCTGGCAACATCTGTCTTTGATCATCCCTCATTCCCTGTTCTATTCCCTTTCCCCATCCCTATGGTGCCACCTCTCTCAGGCATGCAGGGAATATTCCCTTCTGCTATCAAACCTCTTCTCTGAAAAGGATCCAAAATGCCCACGTGCTTAGATATAAATGATGGAGAAGGTTGAAAATATTAGTCCTTGAGTATATCTCCATATTGGCAGTCATGAAAGTCTCAGTGTAAAGGGGTGAATGGCCAATGGACAGATTTCAATGAAAGACCCATTTCTTATAGCATGGCTTTGCATTATTCCTGAAATCACACCACAGGACAGTGCTCTTCTCCAGGAGGGCAATGGGGTCAGCAGAGGTTAGAAACAGCAGAGAGGAAATGTTACTTCCCTCTCCCCTCACTCAACTTCCTTCAATTATTTTGTTTTGTTTTTAGTGGGGCAATGAGGGTTAAATGACTTGCCCAGGGTCACACAACTAGTAAGTTTCAAGTGTCTGAGGCCGGATTTGAATTCAGGTCCTCCTGAATCCAGGGCCGGTACTTTATCCACTGCACCACCTAGCTGCCCCCTAAACAACTTTAAAATAACACTTCAAATCAAATTTTGTAGCAGCAGAGCCAACAAAAGGTCAGGATGAGACATTTTTCCAACATAAGAAAACTTGAGAGGTTGCTAGGAGGAGTTTGTGCTACCAGAATAAAAGCCTGCTTTGGGATCTCTTAGTCCAGAGACAGTAAAGGGGGTCAGACAACTGGTCGGAAAGAGAATACAGGGGTCTTTTGTTGGCACTGGATACAAATGACACTGGTTGGTAACTTTTGCCCATAGACAGTTCCAGAGCAGAGAGGAGTACTGGCGGTTGGTCATAAGGGAGCAGGGCCAAGGCAAAGAGAATGCAAGCATTTGTGAATGAAGGGGATCAGAGGCTCTTCCTGAACTAGAGTTCAGACCAGGAAAGCAGAAACCATACCTCCCTCAGAATCACACCACCTTGGAAGCACCCCAAACTTTCAAACCATCAGAACTAGCTCTGAAAATAATAGCATGAAAAAGCCTAAAGCTCTGAACACTGCCTCCCCATCTCTGAGTGAGTAGATCCCAACTTTAACATAAAATTCAAAGTCAAGAAATTGGCTGGAAAATGAGCAAGCAACAAAAAGTAATTTAACCATAACAAAGTTACTACTATGACAGGTAAGACCAAAACAAATTTAGAAGACAATATGAAAACAGTTACAAACAAAGCCTCAAAGAAAAATGCTAATTGGACCCAAGATCAGAAATAATTCCTGGAAGAGTTAAAGAAAGTGATAAGAGTAGCAGAGGGAAAAATAGGAAAAGAAATGAGTGATATAAGAAAATCACGAAAAGAAAATTAACAACTTGGTAAAAGAGGCACAAAAAATATTGAAGAAAATACCTCAAGAACCAGAATTGACCTGATGGTTAAAAAAAAAAAAAAGCACCAAAATTCACCGAAGAAAAGAATTCCTAAAAAAAAAACAGAATTGGATAAATGGAAAAAGAGGTATAAAAGCTCAATGAAGAAAATAATTCTTTGAAAGTTAGAATTGAGCAAATAAAAGCTAATAATTCCATGAGACATCAAGAAAAAATAAAACAAAGTTAAAAGAGTGAAAAAAATAGAAGAAAATGTTAAATACCTCATAGGAAGGACGAGTTGCTTGGAAAATAGATTAAGGAGAGATAATTTAAGAATTATGAGACTACCTGAAATCCATGATCAAAGAAAGAGCCCAACCATAATATTTCAAGAAATTATCAAGGAAAACTGCCCCAATACCTTAAATACAGAGGATAAAATAGAAATTTAAAGAATCTACCAATCACTTCCTAAAAGAAATCTCAAAATGAAAACTCCCAGGAATATTATAACTAAATTCTAGAGCTCCCAGGTCAAAGAGAAAATGCTTCAAGCAGCCAGAAAGAAATATTTCAAATATTGCGGAACTACAATCAGAATGACACAAGATTTAGCAGCTTCCACATTAAAGCAGAGGGCTTGGAATATGATATTGCAGAAGGCAAAGGCCCTTATATTACAACCAAAAATGATGTACCCAGCAAAACTAAGTATAATCCTTCAGGGGGAAAATGGATATTTAATGAAATAGAGGAGTTTCAAGTATTTATGATACAAAAAAAACCCATGGGAATAGAATATCATGGAAACCCATAAATAGAAAATTTGACACTCCAACTCAAGAGAAGCACAAAAAGGTAAATGTGAAAAAGAAATCATAAGGGTCTCAATAAAATTAAGCTATTTATATTACTATGCAGGAAGATGATAACTGCTAAGAACTTTTTCATTATTAGGATCGTTAAAAGGAGTTAACATAGATGTTGGAATGATCTTCAAAAAAAATGAAGGGGTAAGAAAGAGATTCACTGGGAGAAGGAGAATGGGGTAGAACAGGAAAACTCTTCATGCATTAAAGAGGCACACAAGGAAGAGTTTTTACAGAGGAGGGAGAAATGCAGAGAACAGGCAATGCTTGAATTTCATTTTCATTAGAATTGGTTCAAAGAGGGGAGAATATACGTAAACAATCAGTTGTGTATAGAAATGCAACTTATCCAATATGGAAACAGGAGGAGAAGAGGATACCAAAAGGGGAGAGGAGTGATAAAAGGGAGGACAGCTTAAGTGAAGCAGTGTTTAGAAGCAAAATAGACTTTTGAGAAGGAACGGATAAAAAAAGAGAAGAAACAGAAGAAAATGAGATGCAGGGAAATACACAGTTAGTAATCATAACTGTGAATGTTAATGGGATGAGCTCACCCATAAAACAGAAGCAGATAGCAGAACTGATTAGAAATCAGAATCCAACAATATGTTGTTTGCAAGAGATGCACTTGAAAAAGACACACAGAGTTAAAATAAAGAGCTGAAGAAGAATCTAATGTTTTAGCTAAGAAAAAAAGGCAAGGGTAGCAATCATGATCTCAGACAAAACAAAAGCAAAAACAGACCAAATTAAATGTGATAATGAGGGAAACTGCATTATGCTAAAAGGTACCATAGACAATGAAGTAATATCAAAAAATTTTACCCCAAGTTTCTCTGATAAAGGCCTTATTTCTCAAATCTGTAATGAGTATAGAACTGAACCAAGTTTATAAAAATAAGAGCCATTACCCAATTGATAACTGGTCAAAGGATATAAATAGGCAGTTCTCAGAACAACTCAAAGCCATCTATGATCATATGAAAAAAAGGCTCTAAATCATAATTGATGAGAGAAATGTAATTAAAACACCTTTGAGGTACCACTCCACACCTATTAGAAATGGCAACTGCTAGAAGGAATGAGGGGAAATAGGTACACTAATGATTTTGTTGGCGGAGTAGTAAATTGGTCCAACCATTGTGGGGAGTGATTTGGAACTAGGCCCAAAAGGGTATAAAACTGCGAATACCTTTGACCCATCAATCTCACTACTAGGTCTATACCTCAAAGAAAGGGGGGGAAAAGGACCTACATGTACAAAAATATTTATAGCAATTCTTCCTGTGGTGGCAAAGAATTGGAAATTGAAGAATGGCTGAATAAGTTGGGGCATACAGTTGTGATGGAGTCATATTGTGCTATAAGAAATGACCCGGGGGGGGGGGGTGGTTTCAGAAAGACATGGCAAGATCTAGATGAACTGATGCAATGTGAAATGAGAACAGCCAGGAGATCACTGTGCACAGTAACGGCAATGTTGTTATGATGATCAACTGTGAAAAACTCGGCTACTCTGATTAACACAGTGATCCAAGACAATGATCTAAGGCAATTCCAAAGGACTCATGATGAAAAAATGCTAGAGTTGACGAACTTGGAGTGCAAGATGAAGTATAATTTTCTCACTTTTTTTTTCTTGCTTTTTTTTTTTGAAATATGACTAATACAGAAATATATTTGGTTGACTTCACATGTATAATTGCCTTCTCAGTAGGTGTGGCAAAGGAGGAGAGGGGAGAGAATTTGGAACACAAAATTTAAAAAGAAAAGAATATTCCATATATATGTAGAATATATAATATACATATTAAAGAGAAGACCCTAGATCTTTTTTTTTTTTTTTTTTTTTTTAGGCAATGAGAGTTAAGTGACTTGCCCAGAGTCACACAGCTAGTAAGTGTCAAGTGTCTGAGGCCGGATTTGAACTCAGGTACTCCTGAATCCAGGGCCGGTGCTTTAACCACTGTGCCATCTAGCTGCCCCCGACCCTAGATCTTAAAAGAGAAATGTGTGAATATTAAAACACCAAAAATCCTGCAGGGCAACTAATCAAGGATATTTCACAAGCATAGACCAGACATAACTGGCTTGTTCACAGGCAGACCTGGCTACCTCCCTCTGAGTGACTTTGGAGGGGAAATGGCTAAGAGCAAAACTTGCCAAAGTCATTGTCTATCAAGAACCTAAAAACCTGCTTCTACTTTTTTTTTAAAATTTCCTCCTGGTTGCTGCCAATCAGAATCCTCTGAGCTGTGGTGACCTTGGAAATGTCAGCCATTGGATTTTTTTTTTTTTTTAGTGAGGCAATTGGGGTTAAGTGACTTGCCCAGGGTCACACAGCTAGTAAGTGTTAAGTGTCTGAGGCTGGATTTGAACTCAGGTCCTCCTGACTCTAGGGCCGGTGCTCTATCCACTGCGCCACCTAGCCGCCCCAGCCATTGGATTTTTATACAAAAACAGAAAGATTCGACATACTCTGAGAATATTCGGAGGAAATTTCACATATACTTATCAGTAACAGACATGAAAACATCATCTTGTGTTCTTAGTCAAATGAGTTCACATGTAAAGCATTTTAAAAACATTAAAGCACTATATAAATACTATTACTACTACTCTTGCTGCTGCTGCTACTACCAATACTATTTCTCAAATGGAGAAGTGCTCTCATTGATTTAGAAGTTTCTTCCAATGATGCAAGTTGCAATCCATCTATGTCTGTCCATCCTTTGAGACCCTTGCCCTTGTTCTCCCACAAATTTGCCATGGGGTGTCCATATACACCTTTCTTGATATTCCCCGACATGGAGGGTATCAGCAAAACACTCTGTTGGTCTTTTACCTATTATCCCTTAATCTTAGCATGTAATCAGACATTATTATTATCATCATCCAGCTAGCTTTAGGTGATAAATAGGAAGAAATTTATGAAAAAATAAAAGAATAACAGAATACACACTCGAAATGGTAATTATTTCATTCCCAAATAAGAAGGAAGCTAAACTTAAATTCATCTTTAAAATGATAATAATCTAGGTTTGTTTTACTGTTTGTAATAATTGTTGCTGTTTGATTCTGTTATATTTGAGAGACTCAAATTAGCTAGAAAGTATGTGGCTAATATTGACCTTAATAGAACTTCACATACCTGCTGCAAACATGCACCAAATATTATGCTGCGAAAACACACCAAGGTAAATACACAAATATATAATCCATGCTGAAGGCCAAACAGCAAATATGAATGTCTTAACTAAATTTAGTTCTCTAATGGGTTCTCTAATTTCTCGAAATTTGGTTTTTTAAATGAAAGACATGTATTTGCTAATCATAATCACCAATGCCATGAGCAAGGGCCACAAATAAATTGCCTTTGCAAACAGAATCTCAAATGGAAAGAGATTTAAGTAATTTGTTATTTGTATTCCATGCTGTGGCTATTAGCTTAAGCCAAAGCCCAAGAGGAAATATGACCTCTGTCTATTTTATGGGTAAGTGGAGCCCACGTAGCGAGGTCTCCATAGTACCAAAAGAACCAAATGGTCAATCAGTTTCATGAAAAAAAATCAGTCAGATTGTTGTGATGTAACCAGAACAATCAGCCAACAGAATGAATTATCCACTTTTCTACCAGTTCTGCCAGAGGCAAGCAGATACAATTACAAATATGCTGGACTCCATTTATTTTTAAATGGTTCTCCTATCACATTAAATCTTAAACTGACTATCTCTAAATGTAACTGGAAAATAGTAAAAAATTTTTATATGAAAAAATTCTTAAACTGCTTGGGGACAGAATTAGGAAACAAAGATAAGGAAAACAAACCTCACTTACACAAACAAGCCAACTCTTTAGCCTCTATCCAAACCCTGGAATTTTCTGGCAGAATGAATTAGTCATGTTGTCTAGGAGAGACTCAATTGTATGTTTTCTCATAATTCCATTCCAAAAGGTGGTGAATTTGGGGTCACATTTCAAGGCAATCCCTATGTGAGACTTGGGAGAAGACACTGAGTTCGAATGCATACCGAGGCAGGCTCCACCAGCTTTCCCTCTGGCATGACTGATCGGTTCATACGGGCGATGCGCTCCAAAGTAGCCACAGCAGCCTGGGTGTTCCCCACGGAGACGTTAAATCGAGCTGATTCAGGAATGAACTGCCGGTACACATGTTGCAATAAGAAAAGGTCATCATTCAACTTCCATCTGTTTTACATCATAAGAAATAGGACTATTTCCCCCATAGAATGAACTTTCCCTTCCAAATCATTAAAGTGTCTCTTATGGGATCTTTTCCATTAAGGTTTCCTGATACAGGAGGAGACTATAGCCAGAGAAAAGCATAAAGGAGGGCAAATCAAGTTTCCAGATGGCACAAGACTGCCAGGGATAACTACTATACTAAATAACAGCAGCAAGCTTTATTGAATATGACCTCAACCGACTGTAATGTTGGGCTGAAGCCAGAAAGATAAAGTGCAATGGAAATAAACAAAGTTCAATATTTGAGTTTGTGTTTGGGTTTTTTTTTTTAATTCAATTGTACAAACCAAGGATGGGGGACACCTGGTTTAGCAACAATTCACATGAAGAAATATCTGGAGTTTCACTTGAGAGAAAGCTCAATATGAATCAACATCATGACACGGCTGCTAAAAAGAGCTAATGATATCTTAGACTGCATTAGCACATGGCCTAGAGTCCTCATCGTGGGAAATGATAGTCCCCCGGTGCTTGGCACATGTCAGTCACATCACATCTGGAGTACAACATTCAAATTTTGGCCCCATATTTTCAGCACTGATGAGCTGTCTCTTCCTCTCACACCAAAGTAAGGTGAGAAAGATGCTTGAAAGTTTAGAAACCATGTCATGTGAAGAATGGCTGAAGTAACTAGGGATGTGAGGATGTTTAAGGTATATTTACTTTTCTAAATAGTAAAGATAACTTTAAACATCAATATATACATATATGACTATTTACACTTGAAAATGAATTGATATATATATTAAAATAACCACATAAATTAATCACTTCTGTTTCTTTCCATTTTCTTCAGCCATCATTTTCTTCTAAACAGTGGACACTATCTAGTTTCAGCTTCCTGCGCTTCACATTATTTTATATATTTTTCCACACTAATCAATATATCTCATATTTGTTATCTCATTTACATTCTAGTATTTATTTTTATTTTTATTTTTTTGGCAGGGCAATGAGGGTTAAGTAACTTGCCCAGGGTCACACAGCTAGTAAGTGTCAAGTATCTGAGGTCAGATTTGAACTCATGTCCTCCTGAATCCAGGGCCGGTGCTTTATCCACTGTGCCACCTAGTTCTCCCCTCTAGTATTTCATTACCTCACATGCCAGTTTATTGAGCCATTTATTTAGGTTGACTCAAAGCTGTTTTTTTCAATGACAAAGCCAGTAAAAATATCTTCATACGGATGGCTTCTTTTTCTTATTGACTATATTCTTAGGGTACATTACTAAAGATGCTTAACTTTAAGAAAAAAAGGCTCAAGGGGGAAAGAAGGACTGTTGTCCTTAAATATTTTAACAAACTTCTCTCGTGTAGAACACCTTGCTTCATATTTTACTGGAGAAAAAAAAATTAAATTCTTTTGTCAAGAGCTCCCTTTTCTCCCTTCCTCCTCATCTTATATCACTCAGATGCTTTCTCTCACCATCTCCTCCTTCACCCCAAGGCCAACCCCTCTGAATGCACAAGAGATCCCATTCCATCCTGTCACCTCCAGCCAATTGCTCCTCTACATCATCCCTACATCTCTCACTTATCTTCAGTCTCTCCTTGTCCACTGGTTACTTCCCTACTGCCCACAGACATTCCCATATCTCTCCCATTCTCAAAAACTTCTCCCTTGATCCATCCATTCCCACTTGTTATCATCCCATATCTCTCATACCTTTTTTTTTTTTTGGTGGGGCAATAAGAGTTAAGTGACTTGCCCAGGATCACACAGCTAGTAAGTGTCAAGTGTCTGAGGCTGGATTTGAACTCAGGTCCTCCTGAATCCAGGGCCAGTGCTTTATCCACTGCGCCACCTAGCCACCCTCTCATGCCTTTTGTTGATAATTTTGTTGTAGTAGTTGTTGATAAACTTTTTTTTAATATATTTTTATTTTCCCCCAATTACATGTCAAAACCATTTTTAAACATTTTTCTGAAAGTTTTGAGTTCTAAATTCTAGCTCTCCTTCCATCCCTTCCTTCCCTACCCCCTCCCTGAGACATAAGCAGTCAAATAGAGGTTATACATGTGCAATCATGTAAAACGTTTCCATATTAGTTGTTTTGTATAAGAAGACTCAAATAAGAAAAAAAAAGCATGAAAGAAAGTGAAAAATAGCATGCTTCAGTCTGTATTCCAACAATATCAGTTCTTTCTCTGGAAGTAGATAATATGCTTAATCATTAGTCCTTTGGGATTGTCTTAGACCATTGCATTGCTGAGAACTGTTGCTGAGAACCTTTTTGAAGAGGCTGTCCACAACAGATGCCTCCTCTTCCTCTCTTTTCACTTTCATCTTAATTCCCTACAGGCTGGCTTTCCACCTCATCTTTCAACTCAATCTATTCTCTCCAAAGCTACCAGTGATCTCTTAATTGCCAAATACAATGACCTTTTCTCAATCTTCATTCTTCCAGACCTCTCTGCAGCCTCTGACACTGTCAATCACACCCTCTACTCCTGGATACACTCTTCTCTCTAGAGTTTCAGAACCTTACCCTCCAGGTTTTCTATCTACTTGTCTGACCACTCCCAAGCCTCCTTTTACTGGATCTCATTCAAGTCATGCCTGTTAACAATGCATGTTCCCCAGAGGGGTCTTTTATCTTCTTCTGTCTTAATTCACCTGATGATATCTCATTAGATTCCAAGAATTCAATTACCATCTCTATGCTGGTCATTCTCAAATGTACTTCTCCAGATTTAACCCTTTTTGCTGCCTATTGGAAAATCTCTAACTGGATGTCCTATAGATATCTTAAATTCAACACATGTAAAACAGAACTCATAATCTTTACCTCCAAACCCTACCTCCTACCAAATTTTTGCATTATTGCCAAAGGCACCATCATCTTTCTAGTCCCCCAGGCTTCCAATCCATGTCTCCTCCTCAGCTTTTTTTTTTTTTTTTTGGCAGGGCAAAGAGGGTTAAGTGACTTGCCCAGGGTCACACAGCTATTAGTAAATGTCAAGTGTCTGAGGTTGGATTTGAACTCAGGTCCTCCTGAATCCAGGGCCAGTGCTGTATCCACTGTGCCACCTAGCTGCCCCCCTCAGCTCTTCAATAGCTCTCAAACCCTCATATCCAATTGGTTGCCAACTCCCACCAATTTTACCTCTGTAACTTCTCCTAAATATACCCCCTTCTCTCTTGTGATACTGCTTCCTCCCTGATACAAGCCTTCATCTCCTCATACTTACAATATTGCAATAGCCTGCTGGCTAGTCTTTCTGCCACGACTTTCCTTATTTTAATCCATCATCGACTCAGACACCAAAGTGATTTTCCTAAACTGCTTTCCCCCAACTCAGTTAACTCCAGTGACTCCCTATCAGGTTCAGGTTCAAAAACAAAATCTTGTGTTTGCCATTCAAAGCCCTTCATAAGCTAGTGCCACTTCCCCGCCTTTCCAGTCTTCTTACACTTCATCCAGTGATACTGGCCTCTTTACTATTCCCTGAACAAGAGGCTCATAGCCTGACTCCAAGCATTTTCATTGATCGTCCTACATGGAATTCTTCCCCATCTCTCCCTCTTGGGCTCCTTTACTTCTTTCGAATCCAAACTAAAATCCCATCTTCTACAAGAAGCCTTTTGCAATTTCTCGATTCTAAATCACCTTTTTGGGACTCAATTTCCTCATTTGTAAAATGAAAAGGTTGGACTAGATGTCCTCTAAGCTTCCTTTCAGCTTTAACATTATGATAATCCCTTTCAACTCTAAATCTACGTGGCCAAGCATTGTTGATATAAGCGCTAAACTGAGATTTATTAGGGAGAGTATAGTTAATCAGGGGTGTCTAAGGAAAGTAATACTAAACCCTAACTTAAAGGAGGCAGTAGATATGAATGGGTAGAGAGGAAAAATATAGCGTTCTAGGTGTTGGTAGGGGCTGGTGAAGCATGAGCAACGTCAGGACAAGACATTTGTGTAAGGGTAGTAAAGTAGCTGGTCTGCCAGCAGCAGAAAACCTAGTGACCTAGACCACCCTCACCTTGAAGGCCAGGATGAGTATGATGCCAGGAATGGAGGCAATGCGAATAAGCCATCGCCAACCAATGGTTGGATTGACCACTGATGCCAATCCGATGATTAGCAGGGAGCCAGCAAGCCAGAAAACCTAATCAATGAAAAAATAATAAGGGTTAAAAGCAACAGAAATCAACGTTGTTTAATTATAACAAGCACTTTTCTTTCCCAAAGGTCTTGTCTGAGAATTTATCATCATAAGCAATCCAATCATCACTGATGTTCATGGGGATTCTGAGAGCCCTCTATCAACAGTAATCAGCAGCATGCTAACCTGGCATACTGTCTCCAGCACTAATGGACAGAGGAGACAGGAGATCTAGGTCATGCCACTGAATGACTATACCATTATGTGTGGACTTCCTGAGCCTCAAATTTCCTCATCCAAAAAAAGTTCCAACAATCTATGGCTTCATTCTCCTTAGCTATTCTTTCAACTGATACAGATGGCAACCCCTATATGACCCCAGAAACAGGCTTTGAGAGTTGCTTTGGCCAAGAAATTCCATCACCCTATGGCCAACCTGACAAGAAACTTTAAGCAGTGACAAAGTCAGTCACAGAGCCCATACCTGAAGCCTTTCTAGCTTACTAGTTAGCACCAGCCAGATCTTGTGTCTGTTGGCATCATCTTAAAAAAACCAGAGGTATCCTCCCCACCCCCCACCCAAGTCAACTGAGGTTGAGGCATCACAGAAGAACCAGAAAATGGAAGAATCAACACTAGCCCTTTTTAACTCAGGGAAGGTGAAATGGTGGGCAATCACTAGGAATGCCAAGAAAATAAAATGACATTACAGATGAGAAAGAACCGGGGGAGGGGGAAGCGGGGAAGTATATTAATTAAAATCTATGCAGGCACAGTAATACATGGCTGGTAGAGCTATAAGCTGATCCAATCATTCTGCAAATTCCTTCTTTGGAAAATATTTCTATAGAGCCTATGTGCCAGGTGCTGTTCTAGATGCTTTACAATTATCTTATCTGCTCCTTACAACAATCCTGGGATATAGTTGCTATTATTATCCTCATTTTACAGAGGAAGAAGCTAAGGCAGGCAGAGGTTAAATGACTTATTCAGGATCACACAGTTAATAAGTGTTTAAGGTTGTATTTAAATTCAGGTCTTCCTTACTCCAAACCTGGAGCTCTCTCCACTGCACCACCTACTTGCCTCGAAGATTCAAAGATCACCTTCCTATGTATTCTATATACATAGTTATTTGCATCTTGCCTTCTCCTTTAGAATGTCAGTTTCTTAAAGGCAAGGACCGTGTTTTTGTCTTTATATTTCCAGCACTCAGCACAGTGCTGGATATAGAGTAAGCAGCTTATAATAAGTGCTTACTGACTAAAAAGAAATTTAGAATTATGCTTTAAAAAGAGAAGTGACAGAACTTTTTTTTTTTTTTGGTGGAGCAATGAGGATTAAGTGACTTGCCCAGGGTCACATAGCTAGTAAGTGTCAAATGTCTGAAGCCGGATTTGAACTCAGGTACTCCTGAATTCCAGGGTCGGTGCTTTATCTACTGCGCCACCTAACTGCCCCTCTGTGTATGTCTTTTGATCCAGCCAAAACACTATTGGACATATACTCCAAACACAAAGGATATGCTCTTTTATTAGTAAAAAAAAAAAAAAATTCCAGAGTGGGGGAAAAAAAAAACAAAAGAAACCCTGGAAGGAAAGTGGGAGTACATTGATGGAGGGTGGGGGGGCTGCCAAAGAAAGTATGGCATGTGAATGATTTGGAATGTGCCTCATGGAATGGTGAAGAGGAAGATTATTCTGGCTACAATAATGAAAAGGAAAACAACATTAAAAACATATCAGAACACACAACAGTGCAAAGGCCAATCCTGATTCCAGAGGACCGATGGTAAAAGGAGTCCCTCCTTTCAGTAGAGAGGAGGTAAGCTATGGGTACAGAATGAAAAATAGACTGTCTGATATAGTTAGTATATATCAATCTGTTTTGCTTAACTGTATTTCTACATTACAAAGGAGGTGGGATGTATTTATGAGGATAGAATGTTGGGAAATGACATTAATACAAAAGAAACAGCATCAAAAAACTTTAAAAAAAATAAGAAAACAAGTCAAATTTTAATTTAATCAATACATTTTCATAGAAATAGTATGAATTGGGGCAGCTAGGTGGCGCAGTGGATAGAGCACCGGCCCTGGAGTCAGGAGTACCTGAGTTCAAATCTGACCTCAGACATGTAACACTTACTAGCTGTGTGACCCTGGGCAAGTCACTTAACCCCAATTGCCTCACTAAAAAACAAGAAATAGTATGAATCAATTTTTTTAACCATTGGTCAGTTAGCCAGAAAATAACTTCCCTGATTTGTATTACATAATATAATTTCTGTTAAACATCATTATTTTTCATTTCCTACCTAACCAAATTTTTTTTCAAGTTTAAGATAGAAAAATCAACTTTGGATTTTAATTTACATTTAAAATATTTCCGTTATTATTCGTTAACCAAAAAAAGCATTTCTGTGACAGACAAAAAATAATACTATGGGGGCAGCTAGATGGCGCAGTGGTTAAAGCACCGGCCCTGGATTCAGGAGTACCTGAGTTCAAATCCAGCCTCAGACACTTGACATTTACTAGCTGTGTGACTGTGGGCAAGTCACTTAACCCCCATTGCCTAAAATAATAATAATAATAATAATAATAATACTATGTTAATCAGGACTAGTCACTTTTTACTTTATGCATGCAATTTATATATTTATATCTTTTCACTTTATATCAAAGGGGATCTATGCTTGAGGTATGGGTTGGGCTAGATGGGATCTGAGGTTCTTTCCAATGTTAAGATGATAAAATTCTATAGGTTACATGACTTTAATTTTTAAAAATGTATTAAGCACTTACTGTATGCCTAGCCAAGCACTGAACTAAACACAAAGGATATGAAGATAAAAACGCAACTCTCTTCACTCAAGCAAGTCTTTCCTGCTTTTTATTTCCATAGAATATTTACTCACCTGAGATAAGGGTAGCATATAACCTCTGTATTTTGTAGGCAAAAATTCTGTTTTTATGATTAGTCTAAAGAGAAAATTTAAAAGAGGATTTAATATTCATCAAATAAATTCTGATTTTTAAATTTTTTCTTTACAAAAGGAGCTACAAAACCTCAGAGAAATCAAGGGGTATAAAATATATCAAAATCATTTATATTTCAATTTATCAATTATTGTTATGTCATAATACTATTGTCTAGAGGAGGGAAATAAAATTTGTTAAGTCAAGCAATCTCCTTCTTCATGACTTTTGTTCTCAATATTATTTGTTCAATTTAAACACTCAACTTTAATGTTATTGGTAAACAATGATGATATTATTAGCAATAAACCCATCACTTTACATTTATGTAACAACCCAGTGAGGTACACATGGGGTAGGTATACCTATTTAGTGAATGAGGAAATGGAGAATCGGGATTTCAGTGACTTTCTCAAGGTCACACAGCTAGTAAAAAGGGCAAGATGGGAACAGTAATGAGGTCTTCTAACCCCCAGTCCTGGGTCCCATCATCATAGCTTTAATAATGAATAATAACATCATAACACAGCTTTAAGCAGAGGTGTGGTGGTAAACCAGCTCTCTGAAAACACACAACACACATTTCATTGCATTATTAACAATTTCTCTATCACCTGCTTAAGTCCAGAGAATCAACAATACATCAAGCCCTGCTTTATACCATTTACCAATTTCTAAGGGATAAATGCTCACACTGAAAATTTAACATTTGGCTCTGAAGAGCTGATAGAAGTTGGATCTAGAACATGGCTTTAAGGACTACAAAGAACTTTACAAATATTATTTTATGTTATCCTTATAACAACCTTAGGAGTTATGTGCTATTATTATCTCCATTTTACAGAAGAAGAAACTGAGATAGACAAAAAGTTATTTGCCCAGAGTCACATAGCTAGTAAGTGTATGATGCCAGATTTGACTCTGGGTCCAGCACTCTATACACTGTTACTTATCATCCATTGCCTCTTGAAAATATTTGCCAAACCTAACTCTCTGATATGAAAATATAACATTTGCAGAGTTCAAATAGATCTGCAAATATTCAAATATTTTACTTGGAGGGAATTTAGGAGGGGCCACACTGGAATGGGCAGTTGCTTTGATAGAAACAGAAATTATAAGTTCAAGGAACGACTATCTGGAGAAGAGGTAGCAAGGGCAAACTTGAGACTGGCAAGAATGTACCGCTGGGCAGGAGGAAAGCCCCCAATCCCTCCCTCTGCAGGCCAGTCATACATAGTACCTCCCCTGATGATGGTGGGCCAGCTTTCCAAGAAAGTCCGAGCCTATGATACTCGGACGAAATTTCTTATAGGATTATTCTCCCTTGTTACACACTAAGTACATGTTTATGGACTGTTACTATTAGGTTTTCCTTTTAAAAAAGGAAACTTGAAATCTGAGAAACAAAATATAATTGAGACAGTTAATCAATTTAGTCATTGCTGATAGTCATTAACACTAGCATGTCTACAGACAGACATTTTCCTTGGTGTGATAGAAGTGAAATATTTACCCTTGTGCGTGTCCTGACACACCACAGCCCACCATAGTCCGCAGAAAGACAAACCAGATGTATGATGGGGAAAAAGAGGTCAAGAGGGAAAAATATGCCCCCCAGAGAAAAGAGATCAGCAAAATCTGAAGGCAAAACATAAAGAAACAAACAAAAAAATTATTAGTGGACTCAGTCCAGATGTAAAAATTCATTTCTGACAGTGTGCAGAATGTTTAACATCTGGATGTTTTCAGAGAGGCAGGCATTTGGTATAGAAATTCGGTATAGAAATTTCAATTGGAAAGGACCCTAGAGACCCCTAGTTTAACTCTGTCTTTTTACACTTGAGAAATTATACTATAAAAGGTAAAATGACTCACCAGAGACAAGTGACTCAGGTCTATTGTCATGGAACAAATTAATGATACATCCAAAGCTAAAACCCAGATCCTCCTTCTCCCACTCTCTCTCTTCATTATACCCAAGCAGCCTCTAATATTTTAGAGAATCAAATAATGATAATAACACCTCTTAATTCAGTATTGCCATGATTTCATCCCTTTCTAGCTAAGAAGGTCATAAACTCTCTACATTTTCATTAATGATTTTCATGAATTGCCGTGGGGAAAAAAAGTCTTCACCTGCTAGCAGCCTTCTGGCTGCTTAGCTTATTAGAACTTAACTTATTAGAACTTAGCTTGACTTTCTGGTGCTTGGAGACCAGACACACGATCCATCACTGGTGTTCTGACTCTCAGAAACTCTCAGAGTTTATATTCTATAAGTATAGTCAGCAAGAACCCAGGGTTCTTGGATTACTAATTATACAATACTCTGAGTTTTTGAAGGCTTTGGCCAGTGGAACACAAGCTTTGAGCACGGTCCCAATGACAGAATGTGTCAAAGGACAAAGCTGGTTAAGTGAGGAGAGACTCATCACCAATAGTATGGCTTCCACATAAATTTTCTTTTTTTTTTAAATGAGGCAATTGGGGTTAAGTGACTTGTCCACAGTCACACAGCTAGTAATTGTTAAGTGTCTGAGGCCAGATTTGAACTCAGGTCCTCCTGAATCCAGGGCCAGTGCTCTATCCACGGCGCCATCTAGCTGCCCCTTCCACGTAAATTCTTGACCACAATGATCCTCAAAATGGGTAAAACATATAAAATAGTTCTCAGTCCAATGTGAACCCTTTGTACTTCTTTGACAGTGGTGAAAGGAAGAAGGCAAATGCAAAAATCACATTATTTTTAGACTGTCTACAAAGAGTAATATGACTGCTGGCAATAAAAAAGTAAAATCTTTGTCCAGTGACTGACAAGTTGATACTTTGCTGGTAGAAGTAAAACATATCCATTTTACAGCTCACTAAAAATGAAACTAGGCGAAATAAAGAAGTTAAACAGAAATGGGAGGATATATCTGAGGCCTTACACAGAGAAACAAATAAAGGAGCTATTGTATTAAATCTCTGCATAAGCCCCAAAGCAACAAGAAGCACAATTTCATGGTATATTTGGTCATCTTGCTTTACAGTGCTCATGATGAATGCAAGCCGAAAGATTAACGATGAAGATCATTGATGCTTATGTGCTAATGCCTGTTTAAGAAAACAAGGAAGGAGAGAAATACCACAGGGAATTTCACAAAGTCCTCCCAACCTTGATGCTCTTGGACTTCATTGCAAAGATGTGCAGACAAGAGGATGGTGAAAAATAAATTGGAAAATATGCCTTGGGATTAAATAATGAAAGAAGTCAAAGGTTTATAAATTATTCACAAGTTGCACAAGCATATCATGAATAATTCCTCTAAAAAGAGTTTGAAGGTGCTGTCACAAGCACCAAATGGCATGACAATGAAATACATCAAATCTTAAT
Source organism: Dromiciops gliroides (assembly GCF_019393635.1). Taxonomy (NCBI): domain Eukaryota; kingdom Metazoa; phylum Chordata; class Mammalia; order Microbiotheria; family Microbiotheriidae; genus Dromiciops; species Dromiciops gliroides. The sequence goes on along the minus strand of NC_057865.1, from coordinate 107,004,770 downwards.
AAAGAAGAAATGACAGGTTACCAACATGGGAACCACTTTTGAATCGGTTTCCCTGTGTATAGTCAGATACTAGATAATTTAGAGAAAAGACTGAAATCAATATGAATTGGGGGGAAAGGATAGAAATAAAAGACAATAACAGCTCCAGTTGGATTTATTCAAATAAGTTCTTGACTCTGAAAGTAGGAAACAACAAAGGTATTAACTCCTTATTGTCATTAATTTCCTTGCCAAGTAGAGATGGCTACCAAGCAAGAGCAATACTACATTAGAGTACAAGCTCGTTTGCAAAACTTGATGGTAGAAGGACAACAGAAGATTATAACTATATTGATTCATAAAATAGCAAAAAGTAACAGAGGGAAAAATAAATTTGCAAGAAGCTTGATGTAAGATCCAACTAATACAGATTATTCTGGAGTACAACTATGTGACAATGAATAGAATCAGACTTGGAATCAACAATACCCAAAGCAAATGCTGCCTCATTTACTTTATAGCTGTATGACCCTGGATAAATCAATTAGGTCCTCTAAGTCTCAGTTTCCTAATCTATAAACTAGGGATAATATTAGCACCTACCTCACATGGGTGTGAGGACTGAATAAGATAATACACATAAAGCACATTTTAAACATTAAAATGCTTTATAACTATATTATTATTCAAGAACATTTCTATATACAACTAGAAGGCGGTCAACAAATAGAAGTAGAATGGAACAGATCTGTCAGTGTTCTTTTAGTAATCTATTCTCATGAATAGAAAAGGAACTACCACATTTGGACTCAAGAGACCTTGTACCTGATGTGCTATATCAGGAAGTAGAAATGACACAAAGATAAAGTCAAGAAGAATGACAGGACCTGACCAATGCATTGCATAAATCCATGCTGGGGGCAAAACAGTTTTAAGGGTATTCATTGATTGATTTTCAAGATATCCTATGTGTGAAAGATTAGAAAAGACCGTGAATTATGTAGTTATCAAGAAAAGACAATCAAGAAATAATTTGTTGTTGTTGTCATTTAGTCATGTGAATCTTTGTGACCCCATGGACCATATCATTCCAGGCCCTTCCATCCTCCAATAACTCCCAAAATCTATCCCACCTCATGTTCCTTGTTTCCATGACACTCTCCACCTCATCCTCTGCAATTCCCTTCTCCTTTTGCCTTCAACCTTTCGCAACATGAGGGTCTTTTCCAATAAGTCCCATCTTCTCATTTTATGGCCAAAATTTTTAAGCTTCAACTTCAGTATTTGACCTTCCAAAGAATAGCCTGAACTCATTTCTTTAAATATTTCTTTGCTGTCTAAGGGACACTCCAAAGTT